>NC_091689.1:74656250-77132500 GCF_041296265.1 Equus caballus
CATCCTACTGACTCAGATTTGACTCCGGTACTTCCAAATCTACATATTTGTAGCTACAAATTTATTGATAATTTCTAGGGTTACCTTTACATATTTTTTCTCTTCCTTCTTATGCAAAGAATTTATTCTGTTATTAAAATATATACAATTTAATAATAAAAAAGCAAGAACCGAAAAACTATAGATGTGAAACAAGTCAAAGACTGAAGAAAAAACAAATAGAGTATAGATACTTAGTTTGCAAAGTATTATCTGTTGCTGCATTTGGGCTGAAAATTCGCCTTGAATTTCCTAGTGGTCAAAACAGAAAGGTGAACATGGAAAGTCATTATTGTTCACAAATAATAAAAACGAACACTTACTATGAGAGAAATACTGTTCTAAGTGCTTTACGTATCTATCTCATATGACCCCCACGGTAACCCACGTTTTGCAGATGAGGAAAAAGAGGCACTGAGAGTTAAGTAGTTCGTCCACGTGCACATAGCTAGTAATTGGTGGAGGTGGGTTTCAAACCCAGACAGTCTGTCCCCAAGATCTGTGCCTTTAACCGCTATACTAGGCTGTTTCTAAAGGAAACCATATCTGTTTCCAAGAGAAAGAAAAATTTTTCCCAGTGCTTGGTTTTATGTTTTCCACGGTGAGACATTATATAGAGAACCCTGAGAAAAGTACTGGACTAAGTTCTTAATGATCCTCTTTCACTGAAAGTTAAAGATTGAACGAAAAGGCTTCGGTGGATCGAAATCAAGACAGTATGGTCTACGCTTGGGTAATTGAATCTATGTATTAATCTTTGTTAGTCTCACTAACTATTTCCACGTTCATGAAATATCCTGCTTTTTTCCTTACGTACGGTACGAAATATAAGCCATGTGTGTACGTGCTATAATGCTAGTGAGGAGGATGAATGCAGAAGGAAGGAAGGGCTGGTTCTTTACAGAAATGCACGCTAAAGCAAGGAAATTAAATCATCAGGTTTGGCCCAGGGATTTGATGTTATGAGATGAAAAGCTTCTCGATGGTGGTAGTCAATTGGTGCTTTAGCCTGGAGATATAGAACAAATACATGGATCTTAATAATACTTTGTCATGACTTATTTGATGTTACGCTAAAAGGTCTCTGAACCATGACAAATGACCTCTGATCTGTCCCAAGGCATTTTGTCATTAGGCTTTTTTAAGAGTATAATGAAGATCCTTGAACGTGGAGGAACACACATTTTTACCAGTATGTTTTTCACGTCCTGCGCATAGGATTTAGAAAGTTTTTGGTCTGTGAACACTTGGCTAGCCCACAGGAGGCTTGCAAACATTTAAAACAATTTACAAAGGAGTTCACATTGCAGAGCTTGGATTAAAAATTCTTGGCATTGAGAGATTTGTCGGGGAACCCATTGTCCGATCTTTCGTGTGATTATTCATTCCATTAATAGTAGGCTTCTACTTCAGGCATCAGCCAGCATGGTTGCAGTTGTGATTTGTTGATTTTTGCTGGATCATTTCAGTTTTGGAGAGGCCATGTATTCCATCCTAACTGCATGCACGTCTGATCTATACCCGCTCTGGGAAGGTGGAAGACCTAGGGCCTATGAACTCTTTGGCAGAAAGGGTTGGCATAGGTGCAGGTTGTCGACTGCTGGAAACATTTAAGCTCAAAATATATGAGGCAGAGGCAAGGCCATGGCTGTGCCTCATTTTTTAATGCACTGATTTTTCTGGCTTTGGTTTTGTGACTAAATTTAAATGTGGGAGGATCTCGTGGGTATGTGTATTCTACATGAGAAAAAAAGTTGTTTGATGATGCTATGAAATTTTTATTTCTTCACTCAGGTACAGAGCAATTCACATGGTCTCAAGCCACAAACATTACCTCATAAATGGCACCATGCAAATGTGTCAACAAAATTCGACCTACTCAAATCGGATCTTAGAATAACAGCTGCTGGTGCTCTGGCTCAAGAAGCAGATGTAAGACCACCTACGGTACAGCTCGGAAAGCTTCCTGTCAGTATGAAACTGGCATGGGCTTCCCCCAAGGTGCCAAATAATGCAGCAGATAGAGCAGCAACATGAAGATAAAATGTTAATATGATTTACTTTCCGAAAGCACTTGGGTTAGTGCCAGAGAAACAAATTAATTATAAAACAACCACTCAAACCAAAGCGTTCAGCCTGCAGCAAATATACCAGGGGCTGTTTCTGAACACTTATATTTTTCTGTTTATGGATTAACAGGCTGTGAAAATCCCCAGGGATGGAGGAAGGGAGGAGATAGTGTTGGTTTCATCCATTGTAGGACAGCCCTTTGCATCTGTTTTTACAAGAAAGAACATGTAATATAAACTGTATGTGGGTGTGCTTGGGGAGGGTGGGGGGCACTGTTTAAGAGTGGAAAATTGAGAGGGCCGTCAAACATGGAGGGAGCGCCTGAGTCAGGGAGGTCCAAAGTTTTATTGCCTGAGAACCGTATAACCACTGCCAAAGGGGAAACAGGCTCCACCCTACCTGCTCAAAGGAAACCTACAAAAGCAAAGGACAAGTGGAGAAATCATTAGGAAATCCTTGCCTGAAATATAGAAACAGCATGAGTCTCTATGCTCTCTTTCATGGGATGGCTCCCCCACCCTTGCAGTTCTGACAGACAGGCCACATCGTGTCCCGAGTGCTGGAAAAAGCATTTTGCAAACTCTTGTAAAATCTTGAAAATTTGGCTTACATTTGCGTCCACCCAGATCTACTTGGAAGATTTTTTTTTTTAATCCCTGCATGCTTTCATTAGCGATTTATCTTAAAGCTCTGGTTAATTTTACAGTTTATTAAAAGTCTAAGGTTTTATGGTGCAACTGAGTGTGGGCCAGGATTAAGTGTTGGAGAAGGATCAAGCTGATTGATTATACTACAGGAAAGCTAGAGGCGGAACGGAGGCAAGAAACATTTTTGCCTCTATGAATTTCATCTTGATTTGAAAGGTGTCTGGATTTGGGAGGGTCACATATACTCTGAGTAAGGTTGTCTATGGCAACGAATAGCATAGTGAGTGCTGGTCTAGGAGTGTTTTTATTATGTAGTTCCAAGGCATTTTTCACCCACTGCAATTTATCTTCCGTGAAATTGATATCTGTGAATAAAATGTAATAGTTCAGTACCAAGGCAACGACAATTACACTGATTAAAATCGAATCCCATTATGTTTATTCTCTTTGGAAATCCAGCATCCTCTCATAAAGGAGGACAAATCAAGCAAGGTATGGCTCGACTATTCTTAGTTCAGCCTCGGCGCTTTATTTGGACTGCTTGGGACCAGGTATGAGAAAGATGACTGAAATTAAAAAATAGAAATCTAAAGAGATATTCTAAGATTTTTCTCTTGCATTGGAAAGACTTTAGAATGGCCCGGTAAAACAGAAAAGATATCCTTCTCTGTCAGCACTGGACAGGCCTCTTCATCAGGCAGTATTTAATTTTTTAAATTAATAAACTTTATTTTCTTAGAGCAGTTTTAGGTTAATAGCAAAACTGAGCAGGAAGTGCAGAGTTCCTATATAGTCCCTGCCCCTATTCATGCACGGCCTCCCCCATTATCCGCATCCTTTGCCACAGTGCTACATTTGTTACAAGGGTTGAACCTACGTCAACACGTCATTATCACCCAAAGTCCATAGGTTACATTAGGGTTCATTCTTGCTGATGTACAGTCTATGAGTTTGGGCAAATGTATAATGAGCTATATCCACTACTGTAGTATTATACAAGATGGTTTCACTGCCTTCAAACCCTCCGTGTTTTGACTTTTCATCCCTCCCTCTCCCTTACCCCTGGCAGCCACTGATCTTTTTACTGTCTCCATAGTTTTGCTTCTTCCATAATGTCATATAGATGGAATCATACAGTAGATAGTCTTTTCAGACTGCTTTCTTTCACTTAGTAATATGCATTTGCAGTTTCTCTACATCTTTTTGTAACTTGATAGCTCATTTCTTTTTAGTGCTGAATAATATTCTATTGCCTGGATGCAGGTATTTAATTTCTACTAAATTAAGGATTCTGCTGAAATGGAAGAAACAGAAATGTGATTTGTGCAATATGGGGCAGAAAATGGACTTAAATAAACAGCTATCTGCACCAGTGAAAGTCGAATGAATGAGGCCACACCATTTTTCTTGATAGAACAGAAATGAGTTTTCCATTACAGAGCATGCCCTCCAATCTGGAAGTTTCTTCATTGTGACAAGGGAATTCCATTCTACTGGCTTCTCAAAAAATTTGGACACTATTTGTTAGGGAATACGGAACTTCCTGTTCAGCCATAGCATTCTAGATTCTCTTTACTGCTGGATTGGATTTTTCAATGGAGAGAGCTTCTGATTGAAAGAAAATTTCCAGAAGTTAGGCCCTATCACATGAGGAATTTACATGTCATTAATATGCCTTCGTACTCTGGGGTACTGGGTACTGTTTTGCCATAAAGGACGGTTCTGTATTGGTAAATTTCAGATTTTTGGCTTTTGCTGGTAAACCTAAAGGAAATCTTTTCTTTTTTAGATTTAACAGTGGGAGAAAAAAAGGTTTCACATAAAAGGCAAAAACAGTCACAGAAGAGATGTTGAAAGTTAGTATGAGGATGTTAAGTTTTGGGGCCATTAAAAGAATCAATTAATTATAAGACCACAGTGTGTAATAAAGCAGATTAAGGAGATGATTACTGCTTTTCCAATCCTGTTGGATCTAGAAGCGTTGGCTTTGAACATTTTCCAGTTTGATGCTGAATACCACGAGGAGACACATGGGTCTACAGTTTGTTAATGATGTGTTGTTAGCGTTAGTTGAGTACTGACATGGAAGAGCTGGTGCTGCTCACTCAGTGCAATGAACATTTGACTCATCCTGACAAAGCCTCTTTTCATGCTGAAGGGTACCACCTGCCAGAGGGAGTGCCGAGACTGATTATGGTCCCTAAAGCATCGACACCAATGAATTCCGGATTCCCTCACGTTGCCTGCCACCTTTACAAATGCCGGAATGAGCATCATCATGTCCCATCCTATGGTCTTCAGTGCTGGAATGCCTTTACCGTGATGCGTGACTCAATGCCCCCTTTCCAAATTCTCAGCCTCTCAATTCTTCTGTTTTGAACTGAAGAAGATGTTTTATTCCAAAACCTTAGACTTTATAGCCGGGGCGTGTAGAACTTCCTAGAATAGATCTTGAAAAAATATTATCTGTCTAAACACGAAGAGAATCAAGGGTCAGTCAATAGTCACATTGGATTAAGACAGATTAAGTTCTTACCATAAGGCTGGGTACTAAGTTATGTACTGAAGATATATAGCTGAATAAGGCATAACCTCTAAACTTGAGGAGTTGACAGTGAGTGTGGTAGAAAGTCGTATAAACAATGTTTATAGTACAGCCTGACATGGGCAACAATATAAATATCAACACCAGAGTGATTAACTTTGTGGGAAGACCACTGTAGGGTATGTGTCATGGAAGGCTCCATTTAGTTCACTAGGTGGACAAAAGGAGGTGAGAGGGGGCATTCTAGGCAGAAAGAATTGCATATCCGAGGCACAGAGATATAGTGTGTTATAATAATTAGAAATTCATTATTGCTGGAGCATAAAGCTAGGAGGGTGACAGTAGGACAGCCAGAGGCTGGCAATCCAAAAAAAGCCACATCAGGAAGCAGTTTTTAATGCTATTAAGGAGCTTGTGTTTGTCTTGTAGATAAAGGGGAGGCATTAAAGGATTTAATCAGTGGAGTGGCTTGATTACCCTTATGTTTTAGAGAGACGTGTGTGGGCCTCATTGTAGAAGGTGATTTAGAAGAGGACAAGATTGGACAAAGGGAGATGAGCTAGGAAGCTATCATCCATACCTCAGGTGAGAAATGGTAGCTTCTATAACTAAGAGGGTTGAAGATATGTGAAACAGAGAGAGGGCAGGATTCAAAGGGAAATGGGCAGAATTTGGAGATCTGGTTGAATGTGGGGGATGAGAGAGGAATCTGGATGAGTGCCAGTTTTCTGTCATGAGGAGGTAGTCATTGCCACACTGAAGCCACAAGTGAGGTAGAGATTACATGGAGAGAAGCAGGACTTGTGAGTTGTATGGTGGGGTGGTAATTGCAGCGGTGTTAAGAATAAAGAAATCAGGCCTGGGCGCTCTGCATTTGGGGTTGTCTGTGGAACAGATGATGAAGGAATTCAGTAGACAGTGTGGATGTGAGCATCTGGGCTGGAAGGTTGGGTTGGTGTACTTCATAGGGACTCTCAGCTGTAGGTGTTTTGTTCTTTGAATAGAAGATACAGTAAAACTTAGGTATTTGATGCTACTTGTTGGGAGTTGAGCTTGGCAGTGTTCTTGTTCCTCAGATATCTGTTATTCCAAATGACACTCAAAATTTTCATTTCAGTTTTTGTTTTAAGTGCTGATGAGTAAGACAAACATCTGTTCCTACTCTTGGTCTTTACCTTTTCTTCTTGCAGAGGAGAATAGTGATAGTACCGACTTTGAATCAAGCAGAGGTATGCCCCCCATCTAATATTCCAACTTCAATTTATGCTCTTTCTTGCCACGCTCTAGTCATCACAATAAATGGAACACCTGTCCTGTATTATCTGACCCTCGTGGCAACTCACTGCAGTAAATGCTTTTTAGCTCCATTTTAAAGATGAGCTAATAGGCTGAGATGAGTTAAGTGAACTGACCATTCGCAAACAGCTCTGGAATTTGAACCTGACTGATTCCAATGCCTACATTCTTAATCACTAACTTACAGTGACATTTATATTTCTCACGATTTATTTAAATAAGCCAAAACAATTTTTTGATGCATTCAATAACATTTATTTAACATTCCATGGAGTTGAAGAAATTAATAAAGGAATGCAAGTCAACACAGCCCTAGCAGTTTTTTTTACATCTCATTTACAATACAAGGGTCTACAACATACCTGGAAAAATTTCATCATCCAGACTGGTCCAAGATAATTTTTCTACTTATGTGAAAAAGACAAAAGCCTGAGTTTGGTTCTTTAGCTGGAAACATCTCCATTTGCCCACCTTATTGTGGAGGTGCCAAAGAGAGGCAGTGGATTGCATTTGAGAGAACTTGAGATGGGCAATCTGGAAGCCCTGAGTCTGGTCTGCCTCCAGCTCTGTGGACCTTTAAGCAAGTCACTTCACCTTTCTGGGTCACAGTTCCTCTTTCCCGAGATGAGAGGATTATATTAGATCAGTAATTTCCAAACTTTTTGAAGCAACAGACTTCTTCCTTATGAGGACAGCTGAAAAGGAAGCTTGATATAAGAGACAGATAAAGGATAAGGCGCTTGATCTAAAAAGAACAAAGGTGTGTGGAGCCCCCATTGTCCCTCTGCAGACCCTGAGGGGGCTCCTCAGAGCACAGCTTGAAAATTATTGGATTAGATAATCTCTAATAGCAGTTCTAATATTATCTGATAGGAGCCTGATCAAAGCTGTGGTGGTATTTTGTTTTCTGATGGCTTTATGTATTATTGACATATGACCAACTGCACATATTTAAAGTGTACAATCTGATGAGCTTTGATGTATGTCCACACCTATGAGAGTATCACTACAATCAAGATAATGTATATATTCATCACTCTCAGAACTTTCCTTGTGACCCTCCACATCCTTTGTCACATCACCAGGCAACCACTGACCTGTTTTTGCCATTATAGGTTAGTTTGCATTTTCTAGAGTTTTATGTAAATGGATTAATGGAGTACACACTCTTTTTCTGTCTGGATTCTTTCGCTCAGCATAATTATTTCACGATTCATCCACGGAGTGTCTTTCGGTAGCTCCTTCCTTTTTCCTGCTGATTGGTATTCCGTTGTATGGAGTTAACCGTTCGTTTATCCATTCATCCATTGGTGGACATTTTGAGAGCTTCCAGTTTTTAATGATTAAAGTAAATCTGCTATAAACATCCATGCACAAGTCTTTGTGTGGGTGTATGCTTTCTTTCCTCTTTCACCTGGGAGTGGAATGGCTAGGTCATATGGTTGGGGTATGGTTTAACTTTTTATGAAACTGCCAAACTGTTTTCCAAAGCAATTGTACAATTTTACATTCCTACTAGCAACGCATGAAGAGTTCCAGTTCCTCTACATCCGTCAAGCACTTGCCGTGGGCAGACTTGTTAATTTTAGTCGTTCTGCCAGTTGTGTAGTGCTATCTCATTGTGGTTTTGTGTTTCCCTAAAGATTAGTAGTATAGAGGATCTTTTCTTTTTTTTTTTTTAAAGATTGGCACCTGGGCTAACAACTGTTGCCAATCTTTTTTTTTTCTTCTGCTTTATCTCCCCAAACCCCCCCTGTACATAGATGTACATCTTAGTTGCAGGTCCTTCTAGCTGTGGGATGTGGGATGCCGCCTCAACGTGGCCTGATGAGCGGTGCCATGTCCGAGCCCAGAATCCGAACCCTGGGCCGCCGCAGCAGAGCGTGCAAACTTAACCACTAGGCCGTGGAGCCGGCCCCTAGAGCATCTTTTCATGAGCTTATTTTCCACATACAAAACTTCTCTGGTGAAGTATCTATTCAATAACATGTCTATTCAAATAACGCCTATTTTAAAAAATTGGGTTGCTTTCTTATTATCAACTTTTGAGAATTGGTTTGTGTATTCTTGGTACAAGTCTTCTGTCAGATATATGATTTGCAAATTTATTTCCCAGTCTGTGGCTTGTCTTTTCATTCTCTTGACAGTGTCTTTAGAAGAGTAGACATTTTGAATTTCAATGAAGTTGAATTTGTCAGTATTTTCTTCTGTATAGATGCTTTTGATGTTATATCTAATGTATGCGTTTAGTGCTATAAAATTCCCTATAAATCCTGTTTCGGTAGCATCCCACCAATGTTGATATGTTACAGCTTCATCTTCATTCAGTTGACAATACTTTCTAATTTCCCTTTTGATTGCTTCTATGACCCACGGGTTATTCAGACATGTATTATCCAATTTCCTAATAGTTTGGGATTTTCCATGTAATTTTGTTATGATTTCTAATTTAATCCCATTCTGGTCAGAGAATATGCTTTGTATGAATTAAAGCCTCCCAATGTATTGAGATTCTTTTGGCCCAGAATATGATCTATCTTAGAAAATTTTCTTGTGCCCTTGAAAAAAATGTCTATTTTGCTGTTGTAGGGTGGAGTGCTCTATAAATGTCAATTAGGGCAAGTTGTTGCTAGTGTTAATTGGTCTTCTATAACCATACTGATTTTCTGTCTATTTGTTTTTATCAACTATTGAGAACTGTGTATTGAAATCTCTCTAATCATAAATGTGTCTAGCAGTTTTTGTTTCATGCTGAAGCTCTGTTATTAGATGCTTAAATGTTTATGTACCTGTTGATGAATTGACCCCTTTGTTATGATGAAGCAACTTCTTTATCCCTGGTAACATTCTTGTTCTAAAATCTGATTTCTTTTGATTTGTGTTAGAACTTTCCATTTCTTTCTTTATTTTATTTTATTTTTTTGAGAAAGATTAGCCCTGAGCTAACATTTGCTGCCAATTCTCCTCTTTTTGCTGAGGAAGGCTGACCCTGAGCTAACATCCATGCCCATCTTCCTCTACTTTATATGTGGGATGCCTGTCATAGCACGGCTTGACAAGCGGTGTGTAGGTCCACACCTGGGATCCAAACCAGTGAACTTTGGGCAGCCAAAGTGGAATGTGCAAGCTTAACCATTGCACCACAGGGCTGGCCCACCATTTCTTTGTTTTTAACCTGTATGGATCTTTATGTTTAAAGTGCATTTCTTGTAGGGACCTAAAATTGGATCTTGTTTTTTTTATCTACTCTGACAGTCTCTGCCCTTCAATTGGGGGTATTTAGACCATTTGCATTTAATGTGATTATTGATGTGATTAGGTTTAAATCTGTCTTCTTGCTATTTGTCTCATCTATTCTTTGTTCCCTTTGTCTTCCTTTTCTGCCTTTTGAATTAACTAAATATTAAGGTTCCATTTTATCTCATTTGCTGGCTTATTAGCCTTAACTCTCTGTTTTATTATTTCAGTGGTTGTTGATTTACAATGTACATCTTTAACTTATCACAGTCTATTCTCAAGTGACATTAAACCACTTTAAGAATTATAGAGGAACTTTTTAATTTTGTTTAAAGGTTTATGCCTGAGCTAACATCTGTTGCCAATATATTTTTTTCTTCTTCTTTTTCTCCCCAAAGCCCCCCAGTACACAGTTGCATATTGTAGTTGTGGTCTTGCTGGTTGTGCCGTGTGGGATGCCACCTCAGCATGGCCTGATGAGCAGTGCCATGTCTGCGCCCAGGATCTGAACTGACGAAACCCGGGCCGCCAAAGCAGAGCATGTGAACTTAACCACACGGCCACGGGTCCAGCCCCTAGAGGAATTTTTTAATAGTATACTTCCATTTATCCCTTTCCAATGTTTGTGCTATTGTTGGCATACATTTTACTTTTATACATGTTACATTTTTATTACTTTTGGTTAACCATCAATCACCTTTTTAAAAGATTTAAATAATGATAAAAACATCTCGTATATTTACCATATAGCTACCGTTCCCAGTGCTCCTCATTCCTGTAGTACATAGATCCATATTTCCATCTGTTATTTTCTTTGTGCCAGAAGGACTTCCTTTAACATTTCTTGTAGTGTAGGTTGGCAGGTGATACAGTCTTTCAACTTTTATATGTCCAAAAAAGTGTTTCACCTTTGTTTTTGAAAGGCATTTTCACAGAATTTCAAATTGACAATTTTTTTCTTTCAGTACTTTAAAGATGTTCCTACACTCTTTTCTCACTTGCACAAATTCTGATGAGAAATATGCACTCATTCTTATCTTTAGCCCTTTTTATGTAACTTTTTTTTGCTGCTTTTAAGAGTTTTTCTTTATCCCTGGTGCTTAGCTATGAGGCATGCTGGGACTTGAGTGTACTGACCACTTTGGGTAAAGGAAATTGGGAATAGGCCTATATATTGGCATATAAGCTGTAGGATCCAGACTGCCCTGGAAAGTGGCCAGCATTCTACCAGGAGGGCAGGAGGCTCAAGTCAGGAGACCAGTGGCGTGGGGTGGGCCATATGACCTAGCGGAAG
The DNA here is from genome assembly GCF_041296265.1 of Equus caballus. Classification (NCBI taxonomy): domain Eukaryota; kingdom Metazoa; phylum Chordata; class Mammalia; order Perissodactyla; family Equidae; genus Equus; species Equus caballus. The sequence goes on from NC_091689.1 coordinate 74,667,379, forward strand.
GGAACACAAATCTAGACATCCCCATGTTTCTGGCATCATGACTCATTCCAAAACTCTATGGCTGATGACTGAACCTTAGGGTAGGAAGTGGGCATGGCTGAACCTACATAGGGAGGCATCAGAGATCCCACTGGAAAGACTGGAAGATGGTAGACTTCAAAATAATCCAGAGTAATTAAGAGCAGAGCCAAATAATGGAAATGCTAAAGCGGAGCTGAAGATCTAATTCTAAGGCTTTAACTCTACAAAGAAAACATTTAGACCTATGTGTATGTGTGTGTGTGTGTGTGTAGATTTGCCTAGTAGAATTCTATTATATTTTCAAAGTTGTCCTTTCCAAATGGGCAAAACGTAAGAAGCGCTTTGTACAAAATAACTAACTTATAAAATATTTTTGGAAAATATTCTTTAATATCACACACTAATAATATTAAAAACGAGTTTTGTGTTAGAGATTTTGGAATAGTGTCAGGAGGTAAAAAAAAAGACCAAAAACATACTTTTAATGTTCCCTTTTAGTCAATTAAAAAATTCTTTGAACATTTTGCCTTTGATGCAATTTTGTTTTAACTTCCTATTGTTTGCCTCTTGTTCTGCATGGACAAGCTCCTGCTGCCTATAGCCATCTTTGCAAATGGGGAACTCCTTTAAAAGCTTTAATTTAATCTGGTTAAGTAAATTGCTAATCATCTTTAAGCAGGGGCACGTCCAAAGTCACCACATGAAGGATAATTCATAATAGTTTTTTTAGCAACAACTTTCTCCTTTTCTTGCCAAACTAGTCAGCAGTCTGGCAGTTTGGTTTTTGCAATGAATCAGAATATATGTGCCAGGCCATTTGCACCATCTGCTACAGGAGTGTCATGGGAGAGAGGACTGTGGACACCTGGTGGGTTGATGTTGAAATGTCAGCTCGAGGGTAAACACCAGCTCCAGTGATGAAAGGCCAAGAAAGCCAAAAGCCTGGGAGGAGAAGAAGCTGCTGGTACCAGCAAACAAGGTACACCTGTTTCCCAACTGGGAAGCCTGTACGTATGCCTGTGTGCATGCATGTATGATGGATGTATGTAATTTCAGCATCAGTGACTTTTCAGAGTCTTGATGACAGGATGAGATTAAATTCTTGCGGAAGGTAAAAGACCATCAGGTAACATTGTACATGTAAATTCTGGTAAAGCCAGTTGATACTATTTGTAGAACATGCATGTATTTATGTTGTCTATGGGTGACTTAAAATGAGATTTCTCAACTGTATCCTTTGGGAATAAAGCTGTAACCATGGGCTCAGAAAAGTTCTTTTAGTTCTGTCCATGGCATATGTCATCCAGCACACTTAATTTCAGTTTCTTTTTTTTGTTAAGGAACTACTTACTATCCCTCCAATTGTTAAGATGATTAAAACATCCAGTCGTTGAAAACTGAGGAGCGTTTAAGAATATTGGTTTTGAGTAACACAAAATGCTTGGGCATGATTGGAGGGGAGTTGTGAGCCACTTTCCAGCAGTGAACTCTTGAAGTTGATTCACTACATTGATAGCTCCCTGTAAAAATAAAAATAACTGTCTTCTGTGTGCCTGTATCTAGCTTAAATATACACACACGTTCATGCACATAGACACACACACACACACATTCTTTCCTTCTCTCTGGTGGTACACAAGGAGTAAAGAGCATCATCAGTATCATGTTTGAAGGGATTCTGAACTTGCGGGAGTTCCAGGTCATATAGTCAGTAGAGGAGCCAGCTTCAAGGCCAGATCCTCTTAGCCCCAAGTATCATGCATAGTTTACTCTGCCATGCCGCATTATGAGATCTTTGTACATTAGTGCCAGCTTACCCCATTGCTGATAAGCAGGGCCAAGGGAGGTTCTGTTGGATGTGGTTGACCTCATTGGCATCAATTTCAGAAATTCAAACCCTAACCTGAGCATTTCTAACTTCCTGTAGGAGTAAACTTACTGTAATGAACATTTATGTAAGTCATTTTTTTCTTGGCTGCTGTGCAGTTATAATTTTGGTATACATCTAAAATTCTTAACTCTAATTTTTCTGTTAGATTCTCTCATCTCTCTCAAATATGCGTCCGTTTTTCTCTCCTTGTCTTAGTGCAGGCTCTTGCAATTTTCACGTAGAACTTTGCAACTTCCCAATAGGCTTTCCTCATTCTGTTCCTTACTATGGCACATAAGATAGTTTATGATGTGATCTCTTAAACTTTGCTTTCTTTTTGGCATCCTGAACTAGCTGCTGTTTCCTAAATGTAAGATATACAAGACTGTTTTGTGTTCCTGATGCTTCTCTCATCTCTGTTCCAAGCCTCTCATCTTTATCTGCCTGATAAACTCACTGCTAAGACTCAGCTCCAAAGCCTCCACTTCCAGGAAGCCTTCTCTGATTGTTTCAGGCTTTCCCCTCCTTGCTCTTTTAGCGCCTTGTTTATCCTAATTACATTGCTCTAATTATTTGTTAATTGCCTGTCAACCCTGCGGCACTATGAGTACTTTGAGGGCAGAGCCTTAGTTATATTCACCTCTGCAGCCCCAGAACCAGCACAGACCTTGGCAGATAAGAGATGCTTAGCGAGAACTTTCTGAGTGTGTTGTTCCTGAACGCCTTCTGAAACCTCAGGAAGTATTGTTGGTGTTTGGGGGAAGTATTTTATGGAGCATCTGTAGTGTGTGTCTTCAGGGGAGATATTTGAACACAACTGGGAGATACTGAAAGAAACTTGACAAATTATCTACCTTATAAACATAACTAAATGCCTTGGAATTGGCACAATTTCTCAAGGCTGTTTCTCAGGGGATCAGAAACTTAAATTGCCATACACATGCAGATGATCCCAGTCTTTAACTGCTGCCTAGAAAGCTCTTCAGAGGGAATGCCATACCACGACTCCAGCACACCTATTAAACATGCCTGCTTGCATACCTCCCAGAATCCCCAAATCTTCCCCCACCCACTGCAAAGAAGAATGAATGGTACCTAGATGCCCAAGCAGCAACCTGGGAATTATCCTAGAACACCTGCTCTCCCTCATTCAACAATCACCAAGTCTAGCTGATTCTCCCTCCTTCATGTTATTGCAAATCTGTTTTCTGCTCCAGTTTCACAGCCACCCCACCTCAGGGGTCACCACTTTTTCTCCCCGGATAACTGAAAAAGGCTGTGGTTTGTATCATCTCCTCTCCTCCTATTGTCCGTTCTCTACAGTGCAGTTGAGTGATTTTTTTCTGAAGAGCAAATCTGATCGTGCGTTGGTCTTGCATAAAGCTGTCTGTGCCTTTCCATCACCCTCAGAATAGAGTTGGAACTCCTTGGCCTGGCTTCTGAGGCCCTTCATGGTGTGGCGTCTGCTTCCTTCTCTAGCTGAGCTCCACTCGCTGCCCTCTAATCCCCCTCCCCATCCCGTGCTTTAGCCACATTGAATTATTTGCCTTCTCCCAAAAAGTGACATTTTTTTTTGCTTTCAGAGTTTTGAACATGATGTTCTCTTTTTCTAGAACTTTCCGCCTACTTCCCCATTCCCACTTTCAACTTCCTACTCATTTTTCAGTCCTTCACTTAAACAGTATCTCTTTTGGAAGAATTTCTTTATTCTCCCAAAACTGGGTTAACTGCTCTTGCTAAGTGCCCCATGAATACGGCTATTATGATTCTTACCACAAGCATTGTGGTGATCTAATTCGTGTCTGTCTCTCTCACTAGACCGTGAATTCCATTTGTACAAGGCTAGGTCTTATTCATTATTCTAATCCTAGTTTCTAACACAGTATCTGGACACAGAAGTTGCTATAAGAGGTATTTGTTAACCAAACAAATAACTGTCAATACACAGCCACATAAATACATTGGGCAATTTGCAGATACTTTGGAGATCTGCTCAGACAAAACTCTTCATAACCAATACAATCTTGACATTTGTTTTAACCCAGATACTTAAAGCATTTAAAAATACTCACCTATTTCATTCAGATCTTTATCTGTTTGCTTATGGAGGGTGAAAGGGTCAGTCTGACCTAATTAGGAGTGAAAAGGGTCTGGGGTGTATAGCCCAGCCCTATAATGCCTATGAAGGGCATGTATTGTCTTGGCCTCTGCCAATTAAAATGATGGTAAAGCAGAAGTGCAACTAGGAGAGAATTCATGTATATTCTTATGGCAGGAACAAATTATGAATTTAAGACAAAGGAGACTAAGTAGAAAATATTTTGACCTTGACTAATAGAAAGTCTGAGAAAAGTTTGTGTAGATAGAGAAATAATACTAACTTTCTTGCCCTGGGTTACTGCTGAGGGAAGAATTTACATGTGATTTCCAATTCTTACATGGGTGATCTCATTTAAAGGGTGTTGAAGTCAGCTATCATCAGCTATACTGACTTTCTTTGCCTGGCTTCAAGACCAGGTGCAATTCATGAAACTTTTCTGGAAACACCAGGGGCACTAGTTAAAAAATGAACACACACACACACACACATTAAATTGAGTTACCGGCAACAATTAGTTTGTTGTATGGATAATTTTTTTAAGTCCTCAAAAAGTAAATAAGCTATTTGGAAAAAATTTGTATCAATGGTCGACTTAGAGAGAAAAGTCCGTTTCTAAAAATGTAGGAAAATCCTAGAATTTGTTGATGTTTTGATAGTTGGTAAAAGAGACTGTGATGGTGGTAAATCTTTTGGAAAATATCACTGTTCTGTTTGAGGATGGTTATTGTCAGTCAACTTGATTTGTTGTTATTTCCTGTGTGTACTTCTTGTCGCTTATACCGTGACTTTTTCAGCACTCCTAGTTCATTCATTTGATATTTGTTGGGAACATAAGAAGTGCCATGTAACCCTTGGGCGTATAAAGTCCCTTGAGATGAAGATGCTGCTTATGAGGAGTGCCTAGACTCATAGGATATGAACACTTACAGAAATGATTACAATTCAGCAGGGTGGGTAGAGTGACTAATTCTGCTTGGGAGAGAGACAGAAGGCTTCAGGGCTAAAGTGAGCTTTGACTTGTATAAAATCCTTTTAAAAGAGTTTTGCATGCTTTTGTTGAGGGTAGAGAATGCAGAGTGAAAAGTGGGGTGGAGTGTGAGGAGAACATTCCAGCCACCAGGAATGGTATGCACAGAGCAGAGAAATATAAAGGTGGCTGGGATGTTAGGGGAAGGCTGGATGTTTTGTTGGGGTGGTGGAATAAGATGAATGGAAAGAGAGTGACAGAAGATGAAGCTACAAAGGTGGCCAGTTTTCAGATCTTGAGAAACATGGTATAATAACTTTAAGATGTTATCACCATATTTTATTCACTTCTAAGACACTTTTTAATTCAATCAAAATTTTATACACAAATATATATACATATTAAATTGAAAGACGGTTCTACCAAACTTATATCAAAATTTTATTAATTCATTCATTTGTTCATTTATTTGTCAAACACTAAGATTGCTCTTGTGTGTCAGATGCTCTGCTAAATACTTCACTGATATTACCCTATTTTAAACAAAACACAGCTGTCTTCTTTCTTTCTGTATATCATGTACTAGATTCTTATTCAAAATAGACAACAATTTCCATCGTTTCTTTTGGTGTTTTCCTTTGTGTTTCTAAATAAGATGTGTAGACTGCTGTTTATTAATATTACTCATTGAATTCCAACTATTGTATAGTTATATCATTATTTGGGGTTAGGTCAATGTTCAATATTTACATTATTATGCTTATGCAAATGTAACTCACAGATGAGTCTTATAGAATTCTGTGTTAAGTTTAATTTTTTTGGGAAAAGTTTTTGTCCTTTCTGGACATTATAATCGTCTTGTTACTTGCTTCCTTTCCTATGTACTCGTCACTAATTTTTCCCCACAATCTTTGTCAAAAGTGTTAGTATTCTCCTAATACATCCACATACATCAGGAATTTTATCAGTTTTTCTTTTGTTGAAGATGTCCCTTCTGGAGCCCTCTGCTCTTCTGCTGTGATCTGAGCCTCTTCCTCTCTGGCTCTGCTGCCCAGTTGCTGCTGTCGAAGTTCCTTGCACCATCATTCTGGGGGTTCCTTTCACTATTTTCCTGGGTTGGGTCCCTTACTGCTTGGATTCTGTGTAGTCCTTCTTGGTTTACACTCTTGTTTTATTATAACATCTGCTGTAGTAGCTTCCTAAGAAATTGTGTACGTGAAACTTTTGTAGACCTCGAATATCTGCAAATATCTGTATTCTACTTTAATTGATTTTAACTGAGGTGGAATTTTGCACATCATTTAGATTCCTGCTGCTTTGTATGCAGCCTGTTTTTGTTTTTCCTTTCCTAAGCTTGTAAGATCTCTTTGTCCTCAGTGTTTTAAAATTTCATCAGAATGTGTCTTGGTATAGGTCTTTTTCACTCTTTATTTTGGACCCTCAATGAACATTTTCAATCTGGAGACTCACTTATTCAGTCCTAAGAAATTATCTTGAATATTTCCTTTTTTCATTTCCTTTTCTCATTCTTTTTGCAACTCCTAATATTTTGTTGTTGGAACTCCTGGACTTCTCTCTCTTCCATTTTAAATACCTCAGTGAGAAGTAGGACAAAGACCAAATGAAGACTAACACTCAGTGGTAAGTCAGGCAGGAAAATGAAATAATGTCAAATGGTTGAATCCATTATTTTTACATATTAATACCATGAGTGGCCATTTTAAATACATGGCTGCTTAGATAGCTGGCTAGCTATTTAGGAAGTGCAGCTGCAAACCTCTGGTTTTCTAGAACATTCTAGAGCATGTGCCTATGAAGAACCTACCTCACAAAACTGACTTCATGTGTCCCAGATATTTATATAGCAGAATTTACATCTTATATTAGAAATAAAAAAATATTTGAGAATGCTTGCTTTGAGTTTGTCCAGATAAAGATTAGACCAGTGCCTTCAACTAATAGGATGAAGCACTGACCAGGAAGATCACAAATTCTGTTGGAGCATGACACACTCAGAATTTCTTCCAGAACAGCACAGCTGGAAGTGGGAGGTCTTTCCCCATTCCTTCCAGAAACTTGGCTTCTGAGGTTACACCCCCTCCCATAAGGCTTCATAAGAGCTGGGGTCTTTAAATTGGGTAATGGTTTTTGATGTTGGCTGCTGATGGAACTTGAGTATACTTAAGGAAGCCAGGTAACCACCATAAGCTTGAAGAGAATTCTTGAGATAGTTTCAAAACTTCTGGACGATTTGAGTCTTGGACTGTGTCACTCTTCAGAATCTGGAATAAATGGAGGATTAAAGCTACCTCCAAAGTGTAAGGATGAAGTCTGAAGGATGACAGGGACTCTTATGCTTCAGTTTCCTTCCTCACCGCCTATGCATTCTCCTAAGCAGAGATAATAGTAGAAACAATAATGCTAGCTAAATGTAGTAAGCACTTAGCTGTGCTTATCACAAAGTACTGGTACCAGATGCTATTCTCTCTCTTATCTTATTAAATTCTTGCAATCATTTGATGAAATAGGCCTAATTTATTTTACAACTGAGAAAATGAGAGGCACAGAGAGGTTAAGAGTGTTGGCCCAAATCACAGAGCTAATGAGAAACACAGACAGAATTGAACGCAGACAGTCTCACACCAGAGCCCAGTCTTATTCGGCTCCTCAGGAATGAAGTTAGTACTGGAAATACTCATGAGACACCAGAGGCAGCACTGCTGGCTGCTGAGGGGAGGGCCACGGTGCACACCTGTCTGTGCATGGGTGAGAGAGTTGCCATGGATGTGTAATAAGAGAGATAAGTGGTTCATATTGGCCACTTACATCGTTTTTAACTGTACATTCAGAAATCTGACTTTCACTCCCTGCATTTAACTAAAATCATCTTCTTTGAGATTAGCAATGACCTCCAATACTTTGCCCCCTTCTTAGTCTCTCGGACTTCTCTGCAGCACTCAACACGTTTCTCTTTCTCCTCCGCTGCAGGTCTCTCTGCCTCTCTTCTCCTTTGCTCTTTTGTTCTTTTTCTTTTACTGTCAGTCCTGTCTTGCTTCAGAAAGGAAAAAAATATCTATAATAAAACAAAGTAATGTAAAAACAAATCGGACCAGGAAAACAGGCAAAGGGAAGAGGCGTAGGAAGGATCCTGAAGGTCATGCTAGGGGTGAGATAATACACAAAGTGTCACATCTCATTGGGAAAATTTGCTACAGTTGGGCCACAAATTTGAATCTCAGGTTCTCAGAGGCTACATGATAAGGTTTCATGATTGATTGCATGATTCAGTGTCCTTAAGAGAAAAACAAATTGATTGTTCAAGAGGAACAAACATTTCGTAGAACTGAGACTCAAGAGACATTTACCTGGGGATTCAGTGAACGTTTTAAATAACATTTTGACTATAAACCCAACAGTGCGTTTTGTAGGACTCTTCCTCCAGGTTTCTGCATGCCCCAGTCCCTCACTTCACTGGGGCCTCTCTTCAGTTGCCACCTTCTCAGACATGCCTCCTCGGTGGCCACATCTAAAATGGCACCCACTCTCATTCCTTTATGTCTCCTTTCTCTGCTTTATTTTCATGCTCCCCAGCTGACCTATCTTTATTAGTTCATTATTTATCTTACCCTTTAGAATGTAAGCTCTATGGGAGCAGGCACATTGTTTTGTTCATATCTTACAGGTGCCTAGGACAGCGTATGGCACATGGTGGTATCAGCATATCATTTTGAATGAACAAATGGCCCAAATGTTATCAGTAAGCTTTAGGGGATTTAAGGTCATACTTACTGAAAAGTAGCTTGTTTGAGGCAGAGCATGACCAGCTAGTTCCAGCCACAGTTGAGTTGGTTGGCTTTTTGTAGCAGGTCACTGCAATGTGTTGAGACTTGGTGCTCAGCCAAAGAAGGAATATGCTCAAGTGAAATTGTGAAGAGGGTGACTCCTTTCCTGCTCTATAAGCAGAAAGGGCTGGAGGCCATGTTACTTCCTGAGACAGAGAAGAAGTTATAGGTTATCAAGCTGTAAAACAATAGGATAGGATCTCTTCTCAAAGAGAGTGCCCCTTAGCAGAATCGAGAATGAGGACTGCGTAGAAATGGCATGGGATGAGTGTGCCTGGGGCAGGGGTATGGCTTCTATGATTGAGTCATCCTTTGGAGACTCAATCCTTCCTTGTTCTTCCTTAAGAAGACAGGAAAAAGAAACCAACCTCAGCTATGTCCTTAAAACTTTCTGAGGGAAACCTATGCCCGTTACATGGAGGTGAAATGACCTTCTTCCTGTCCTTAGGTTTTCCAACCTGAGTCGTGACAAAAAAGGCAGCCTCCACCAGGAACACATCAGTTTTATGTTTTTAAAAGTCCTATTTGAGATAACTTCCACTTTGGCTGGCTTAGCCTCATCTTTTACAATAAGGGAAGAAAGCCACCCCAGGAAGATGCTCCTCTGAATCTGCAGAGAAGGGGGAAGACCAATCTGGAAATAAGTACTTTAGGAGCAGATGAATTTCTAAGTGGTGCAAGCAGTCTGGGCAAGGGCCACCGACTTCGCTTTCTCCTATGAGGAGTCTCAGCATCATCTACTCCTCGCCTAGGCTTGGCCCAAAGGTGTTATACAAAGGAATAATTTTTCTTCAGCTTTTAGTTATCACTTCTCCTTGGCTTGGAGAATGCTATTGACCTTCTCTGAGAAAAAGGTGCAGGCTATGTAAGTCAGAGGTCACGGATTTGAAAAAACAGTTTCTTTTTTCATTAATGAAGTTATTTATTTCTTTGCGTATTTTTAATCTGGTCTTTCAGAGGCTAGAGGATCCACGAGGGGCAGCAGGAAGGCAGCCGTCGGATAGCTGGAGGTACGGGAGGTAGAGCATGGAGGTGGGGGTGGGGAAGAAGTGCCCGAACTTCCCCAATTATGGTAATTTGGGTCGTTTGCCTGCTACCATCCCTTGACGTTCATTATAAAAATGTGTTAAAATCAGGAGACAAGACAAAAGAAGAAAAAAATGAGGGAAACTTTAAAAAATTAAAGGGACAATTGGTAAGGTGGAGGTTAAAATTTAAAAAGAGAATAAGGGAAGAAAACTCATGCTCAAAGAGAATGAAGTAGAAGCTAAAATAGGAGATTTAAAATTCTTACAAAGATAAAAGGTTAAGAGTTTAAAAATACAAAACACATGAGATTTAAAAATAAAAGATAAAATACCATAAGCCAATGAGATAAAAGGTTAAAACATGAGTAAAAGCTATAATGGTTTAAGCTAAAAGGCTAGAGCCCATGAGATTAAAAGCTAAAAACAGACCATTCCTTAGGATTAAGGCTTTGGAACAGGAAATCAGAACTTAAAAGGCAAAAGAAAGAAAATTTAAAAATTAAAATTATAAGAATAAAGTAGATTAGGGGAACTATTGTTTTTTTAAAATTAACTAGTAGAAAAATAAAAGAGAACTGGTTAGAGGAAGTGGAGTGTGTCGCAGAAGTCTCAGGGCAGGGGCCAGCCCTGTGGCCTAGTGGTTGAGTTCGGTGTGCCCTGCTTCAGTGACCCGGGTTCAGTTCTCAGGTGTGGACCTATACCACCTATCGGCGGCCATGCTGTGGCAGCAACCCACATATAAAAGAGAGAAAGGTTGGCACAGATGTTAGCTCAGGGCAAGTCTTCTTCAGCAAAAAAATAAAAAAAACCAAAATCTCAGGGCAGCCTGGCCTTCCCTATGGGAGTGAGAGGCTGGCTGGAGGCTGCATTGATTGTGTCTTCTGCACATGGAATCCAGGGGCAGAGGGCGGAGGATGTCAACCCTAGGCTGCTGGGGGAGGATTGCATAAGCAGGAGCTGGCCTGGCCTCTGGAGACATCACAAGGAAGCATCTCATCTCTCCAACTTTTTAAAATTCGCTCTCACTTGCTCTCCATGTTCCGTTCCCACAGCCACTCTATCAGCCTCGGCCTTCAGCATCTCCTCTCTGATCTTTGAATTGGCTGCTGCCCCCTGTCTTTTCCCTCCCAATCTCTCCCCACACTGCAACCAGACTAATCTTCTGAAAACACTGTTTTGGTCGTGAAATTATATTGTATAAAAGCCTTGTGTGATTTTCATTTTAAAGACCCAACTCCTAAAGGGCCTTGCAAAATCTGAATTTAATTCACTTTTTCAAATAAGTTAGAGATTGTCCATGTTTGTGCTTAAATTCAACCTTGTTTACTGCACACTTATGCTAACCCCCAAGAGAGCTGGTCATTAAGTATTTTGAAGTTCAGAGTTGGATCATAAGATTTGAAATTATTTCAGAAAAAAGGAATTCTTAATTCCATTTTGAAAAAGTCAAAGTAAATTGACATTTTGTTTTAGCTTTTGGTTCCCAAGAAAATTAGAGAGAGAGAGAGAGAAATATGGATGAAGAGAGAGCAATATTGATGAAGAGAGAGAGAAGGAATAGAACCAGAATTCACGTGCCTGTGCTTCTGGGAAAATTAGATTTCTGTTTTACTGGAATTAATACTGGAACTCCCTTATTAGTTACTCCCCAGAATGGCTTCTTTTTCCCCCTGAGTTTAAGGATCTATTATCTTTAGAAATGCTTCTTGAGTATTTCTCTACTTAGTTCTGAAAATGAGGAAAATTTAGGTTCTCTCAGCGTTTGAAGGAAAAAAAAGATTTGGGAAAGAAAACGAACCATATTTAAGATATCCCTATGAGTGTTCTGCCAAAACACCAGATGCTACTGGAAAAAAAAATATCTGCCACAATTTGCTGTCTGGGAACCGCGCCTGACTCTTTAACGGGGATAAGGAGAGCCATGTAGAAAATGAGGTAAATGGCAATCCTATTCCAGATAAACAGTGCTTTTAATAAAAAAATCTAGTTGAGACTGTTATGATTAAAGCACTAGTTCACATTCAAATTCTATTATTTATCAGGAAATGTAAGGGCACCTCAGAGCAAATGCAGTATGAACGTTGGTCACTGTCACATTCAGCCTTCCTAAAGACTTTTTTGTATCTTCATAATTAAACTTTCTAGTAATATTGTAATTTTCAGCCTGAGAGCATTCTAGATTCAGAGAAAAGCTTTGCATTTCTATTTTCTCATGTTGATTTTTATTTTCCATTTAATTTTTACATGGGTTTGGGTATGTCCAAAGCCTTTTATAAGCCAAATCTATGTTGCATTTGTCCTACCCATATTTAGATCCCTTGCCTCTCCTTTCAGTGAATGAAAGCAGCATTAGAAACAGAATTGAGTTTTGATTAATGGAATGTGTGGGGCTTAAAGTGAAGCAATTGAAGCTAATGTCAAATTAGAAGATAGTTCCAGCTTAATATTATTTTTTAGTGTAAAAATACTCAGGTTACTTGTGTCCTCTATTTTCATGCAATTCTGCTCTCTGGCTCCAGCCTATAGCAGGAGCAGAAGTTCCCATAAATTGTGTGAAAGGCAGACTTTGCTATACTTCTCAAAACTCTGCAGGATGTGAAAGAAACCCAGAAGGAAGATGGGATCTGTTTGGATTGTCCAATAGTTCATCATTTAAAAAAATTTGTTATAGACTGAATGTCTGTGTCTCCCCTAAATACATGTGTTGAAGCCCTAACCCCCAGTGTGGCTGTATTTGGAATAAGGAAGTGATTAAGTTTAAATGAAGTCATAAGGATGAGGACTTGATATGATAGGATTAGTGTCCTTAGAAGAAGAGACACCGGCGAGCTCCCCCATCCGACACCATCACTCCGCCAACCCATGCACCAGGAAAGACCATGTGAGGACATAGTGAGAAGGTGGTTGTCTGCAAGCCAGGAAGACAACATTCGCCAGAAACTGAGTTGGCTAGAAAATTGATCTTGGACTACCCAGTCTATGGCATTTTCTTATGGCAGCCTGAGCAGACTAATACAATATTCCTGTTTTTACTGATAATAAAAAAAGAGAAACTATCTTGAAAAAGGAAAGAGGTCCCAGAGGAGGGCAAGGACCTTGTTTGTCTTTTTTAACGACTGTATCCCTAGCACCTGGTGGAGGGCCTGGCTCATGGCAGGGACTCAGTGTTTATTTTGTTAAATGGAGGAATGAATGAATGAATGAATGAGCAGATGAAACATCTACACTTCTATGATAACTGATTGATCACCGAAGTGGATTACAAAAGGGAGTATTTCATTTCCTCCCTTAAAAGTTTCATATGCATGCCCATCTTTTTTATTTCTGATTGTTTTGGGGGTAGTCCCAACTGAACGCCATCCTGAGTTGTTTTCTTTTTTAACTCCAGATTTTATTTGGATTTCACTAGTATTTCCATTAACGCCCTCTTTCTTTTTCCAGAATTCAGTCGAGGCAACCACATTGCAGTTGGTTGTTATGTCTTCCCAGTCTTCTTTGATCTATGATTGTTTCGCAGTCTTTTCCTTGTTTTTCATGACCTTGAGGAATACTGGCCACCTATCCTGTATAATGTCCCCTAATCTAGATTTGCCTGATGTTTTCCTCATGATTAGATTGGGGTTATGCGTTTTTAGAAAGAATCCCTCAGAGGTGACATGCCATTCTCATCACATATATGAGAAGGCACATGATATCCACATGAAATCACTAGTGATGCTAAATTGAAGTTGTTTGTACCAAATTACTATGGTTACTTAATACTTCTACAGTATTTGCAACAATAATACTTTGCACCCTCTGACTGAACATCAAAGATCTCAATCTCATCTCCTTAAATTCAGAAATGAGAACTTCTCCCTTTCCACTGACTTTATAGAAAGTAAGATTATATATAAATCTTTGTGTGTGGTCTTATACATAATGAATATTATCCTTATAGCCTAATATTTTTCTCTTTATCTGGAGAAACATAATGAAATACACTTAATAAGTTAATAAGGAGGGATTTTTCTCTAACGTCCTTGGTTCGTTTCTGAGATCCACAGAGCAACTTTGATGGCATGGAGCCCAACTTAGCCCTCCCTGTATTAGCGCATTAGGCACCTTATAAAATGTAATTTATTTAATGTCCTGCCAGCCATACCACCCTCAAGTGTGATGTCATCAACACATTAAATAAGTATGTTTGAGACCTCCAAAAAAAAAAAAAAAGAGTTTTGGCAGCTAACCCAGCAGGTAGTATGGAGGTAAGTAGCAGTGTGGTCTCCCTTTGCTTACACCTGAGGAACGCACTTGAGAGTAATGCATAGGACAGTGTGCTGTGTGCTGATGGGCAGAAATAAAGAGACGTAAAACTAAGAGTCAGACCACTTCATCCTAAAAAGATTGAGACGTTTCCCTCAGCCTTATATTTTGTGGGAATATTTATGTTGGCACTTATCCATGGTTGAGTCAAATTAAATTGAGTAAAGCAGCCTCTGGGGTACAGAGTGCTTGTCCAGAAGGTAGTTCCTTTGGCCAGGGTTTGGCACATGAATGAACACTCTGCTCACAACAAGGTCTTTAGCTCGCTCAGCTTCACTCTTGAATTGGGCCCATTGTGCCTCACTAAACTCTTGAAATTTTCTTGGCTATTCCTATTTTACTTTTTGCCTTGGGATATCATTTCAGGTGTCCATGGTCACAGTGTAATCAGCACATGCCCGTGACTCAGAGAGTGAGAGGTAACTGCGGATGAGTAGTAAAGAAAATAATTGGATTAAACTTATTTTGACCATAAATATTGATTCAAATTATGATTTCAAAAAGAGCATTTTTAAAATGTCTTTTTCTAATTCTGTAACTCTTTGGAACACCTATTATGTGCAAATCATTATGTTAGATGTAAAAGGGTATAAAGAGAAAGAAGAACTGGCCTTGCCTTCACATAATATGTTGTTAGACAGAAATCAAATCCATAATCCATCAATAACAAAATCCAGAATGTTAAATATAATAAAACCAGAAGGAAAATATAGCAATAGATTTTACGAAGCCATTTACATTATTAAAATTTATAGAGGTATGTAAATTGGATGGGCATTTCACTTGATTAAGAGGTAAAGGCATGCCTGGATGAAGTGGTGTGTGTTGGTCCCCCATAAGCATTTCCGAGTCTCATGAATAAAACTTCACACTTGCCCTAGCCGTGGGGATGTTATCTCACCAAACTAGAAGTCAACCTTAGATCTCCCAGCTCCATAACTTGACAATTCTCAATATTGCACCTACATTCCTTGGCAGAAAAAGGCTCGCAAGATTTCTGAGTTCCTAACCTTTAAGGTTTCTTGATGGTTTGTCATCAACCACACCTGTAGTCACCGTCTTCATTCCTTTAGCATTCCACTAAGCTAAGTACAAGCAGTTAATCTACCAACACATATTCTTGACTTTCAGAGTATTAAATGATGCAATAAATATTAGGAGGCTTTCAGAGAAAAAAACATATGAACACATTCTAGTGATTTTCTTCGTTTGTTAATTCTGACTTGTGTTTCATAATCTATGGTTCCAAGGAGACCCTATTTTGGAATGCACTGCCAGCAATAAGGACCCCCATCTCCAGGAATGGCATTATTTTCCAGGGAATCCCTACCTTTTTTCTTTGCTTCTTCCTTGTTTTTTTTTGTGGGAAAGAGAGTGTGAGGGCTTAGAAATTTTTCTTATTTTCATATATTCTTAGCAATGCATTTAAAATAATTGTATTTTATTCAAAATTTTGCTTTTTATTGTTGAAGAGCTTTTCAAAATATCTAGTTTACAAATACTCTTCAAAGTGGAATTTCTCCCTGGAAACTCTGGAGAAAAGAAATGGAATAAATGTGTATGATTTTATCTCGTTCCTTTCAGCTTTATCTCATGCTCTACTTGTACAACACTCTTTGCAAGGAATGAATGAAGTAATGCAGTCAGTTCACTGATATTATTAGGGAACACACAGAATTCTGTTAGATTGTCTTCTATACTTTCTGCAGCACCGTCTCCCCTTCCCCAACTCATAGCAACTTTGAGTTGCTAGGAAATTTTAGTCATTCTTGTGGAAATAGGAAATGTGACCTGGTCCTCCCACGCAAGAGCAAGAGAAAGTTAAGCCTCTGCTCCCTGTTCTCCAGGCAGTCTTACCTGATAGAATTGGCCTGCTAAAGAACTTGGAAGAAAGTTTCATGGTGGAGCATGGGTTGGTATGCCATTGCTAGGGCCAGAGAGAGAATTGAGGTATGATCAGAATTGCCAGAAGGGTCAATTAAGATACAGAAGTAATGAGGATGAGGTTGATAATGAAAAAAACAACAACTTATATCAGTGCTTATGATCTGTCATACATTGCTTTAAGAATTTTATATATTTAAACTATTTAACACTCACCAAAACCCTGTGAGGGAGGTATCATAATTTTCTCCATTTTACATTGTTTATACGCCTTGCCTGAGGTCATCCATACCGCAGGTGAGGGATCCAGGCCTTGCGTCCATGTTCTAAATCTTCATGCTGCATCTCACTGAATTATTGGAGATGACCAGCCGTGGCCTGTGTTGTCAAGTCCACACAGCTATCTATTTAGATATTTGGAAGGAGATCAGTTTCAGTTTTTGTGTTACTTAGTAATAGGTGATTAGTTACATCTAGGCCTTTTCGTATATTTACTTAGTGAATTAATAGTTTTAGTTTTTTGTTTTAGACGTAGGTGATAAAGGTAAGAATAGGTTGTGTGCTTTTTGTGTTTAGGACAAAAATTGGGAAATAAATCAGCTATGGACTTCACCAAACTCAATTAAACTATAATCCTTAGATCCCTTTTCATCATTTGTGTCCCTCTGGTGTCTATCACTTGCTAGATGAGCAAAGAAGAAAATGAGTTTATTTCTTTGCTTTTATATCTACCCATATTCAACAAACATTTAGTTTTTCCTTTTCTTTTAAGTGTCTTCCATGTACCAGTTGTTATATTAGAATCTGGGATAACAGTGTTGAACAGGACGAACACGGTCACTGGGCTATGGGGTTCAAAATCTGGTAGAGGTTATAGACAAGTAAAGAAATTTAAACATAGGTGGATAAAATAGAAGGGTTAGCTCAGTCTCTTCTACCCACAGACATCTAGATATCTTGAGACTTTTCTACTAAATGAAAGAAATTTTTAAACAAAAAAAGGCTGCTAATATAGATTCAAGATAAACTTAAAGAAATTGTGACTGTTGATCTATGAAATTTTGTAATGATGATTCTCTGGCATAGTGAGATTTCACATAATAAAAAGCATTAATGGGGGAAAAACTGTAATTTTAACATCCCCAGGTAAATAATTTAAGAATATGGCCGCAAATTGGAATAGCCCCAAATGAAACTCAGAAATATTTGTTGAATGGATGGATGAAGAAAGCAAAATTTACTAGAGTTCGTCCACCTTGCCCCTTAGTTGAGAAACGTTTGAACTATTCTTTGTAACTTGCTTAATTTCATTCCTTATGTTAATGTTTGCTTTACTAGATCTCAATTATTTTTTCAGGTTTTATTTTTCTTTGCAAAGAATTTAGCAATTCTCTTTGTTCTGTTTTAGGAACATCTGTTGCAAATCTAGTATTGAGTTTATTTGAAACTAACAGCTGCCCAGTAGCACGTTAAGAAAAACAACTTAGGTGAAATTTCCCTGCAGATTCCTTTCTAAAATGGCTAGTTTTTAAAAATTTACTGTTAATTACATTTAAATTATGTGATATGAGGAATATGGGAATGGCCACAATTCTCCCTGTTTAGCATGAGGGACCAGTGTTTTGTGTTTATGCTAATCATAATGTATTTAATCCAAATATTTAGGTATTTAAAGGCTACAAAAGAGAATAAGAGTTACAATATAAACTTGAGGCCAGCTGGCTTATCTGGCTCTTGGCTAACGCTTTCCAAGTGAAGTGCCACTGCCCAGATTCTACAAGTTTCTTTGACAAATTCCCAACTTATGTCTGCCTATAAATCACGTTAAAATAAATTTGAATGGTATAACAATCTGAGCCTTTGAGTGGAGCTTACTTTTCAGAACTAAGCAAACAACAGGCTACTACTAAAACAGCCATTGCAAAGAAAACCACAAAACTACTGCCAGACTAGACTCTACAAATCTTGGGGCCTCTGATGTCCAACTCAAGTCTTAGCTATTTCAGCAAGGAGCATTTATGAAATGTTTGCAAACATTCCTCCTCTGGACACATAAAATATGACAGCAATAATACACTCTTTAAGCGTCGAATTTGTAGAATTGCTCAACAACCCAATAAGGCTTAGCTCGTATCGCTAAATCTTCTGTAGAGTCTGTTATGCTAAGCTTCTACACACACTGTCTCTCATTCCAGACACAGCCCTGAGAGGTGAGGATTATTGCTAACCTCATGTTGTAAATGAGGAATGGAAGTTGAGTAACTCATTTAAAGTCATGTAGCAAACAGATGGGCAAAGTCTCAGGTCACTGAGCTAGCAAATGGCAGGGCTGGGACTGAGATGCAGGCCTTTCTAATTCAGAATTCCATCTGCCTTACTGCGGTTGAGGACTCATCTTTTAGGTTTCCGCCTTGACAGAGTGAAAAAGTAATGAAGAAGACATAAAGGGCAGGACTCAAGACACAGAAGCACTGGCTGTGCTCTTTCTTTTTACTCCATCCCCTGAAAGTGAAGCCCTTTCTACCTTCTCCCTTTCTTCCTCTTGCCTCTATATCCCTTGTTTCCTTTGGTCCCTTTATTGCTGATTCCTGCTGAGTACTAATATGGGCAGCCAGCCCTGGTGGTGTAGTGGTTAAGATTTGGTGCTCTCACTGCTGCAGGAACCCTATCAGGGAACCACACTGCCGTCTGTCAGTCACCATTCTGTGGCGGCTGCCTGTTGCTGTGACACTGAAAGCTATGCCACTGGTATTTCAAATACTAGCAGGGTCACCCATGGTGGACAGGTTTCAGTGAGCTTCCAGACTAGACAGACTAGGAAGAAGGACCTGGCCACGCACTTCCAAAAAATTTGGCCGTGAAAACCCTATGAATAGCAGCAGCAGAGCATTGTCTGATACAGCGCTGGAAGGTGAAAGGATGGTGCAAAGGACCTGGTAGGGTTCCTCTCTGCTGTACACAGGGTCATAGGAGTCAGAATCGACTCCATGGCACTAGCAACAACAAACTAATATGGACAATTCTTCCTAAATGCTCCGCAGGGTCTGCAAAACTGTCACAAGACACAGGACACAGGAGAAGTCAAAGAAATAGCTAGATAAAAGAAAGTATGTAGGGATCAAAATGTATCATTCAAACCCCAAAGTTCTAGTTTTGTTTTTCCGTACTCTTCCAATAAGCTGGCCATAGAAAATCATTGACTGATGGCATTTTGGAGTTGAAAAGAACCATAGATGTGATCAACTCAATGTCTTCACTGTAAAGATGAAGGAAATGTGTCCTAAGGAGCAAGGGTGACATCTAAGGTCACAGAGCCAGCAAGTGGCAGATCTGGACTTGCCATGGGAGCTCTCATGCTCAGCTTACCCTCTCTCCTCTGAGTCTGTGTGACCGAGATCAACTTCAGGGCACACAGAGTAACTGCTGGGTCTCTCTCCAAGCATGGCACTCCGTGCTGTGACAGATGAGGCAGCGTACACTCCTGTAAGATTTTGAGTTCTGGAAACAGGTAGATCTGGGTCCAAATCTCAGCTCTGCCACATACTAACCATGTGATTCAAGGTATGTTCCTTGCCCTCTTTAGGACTCAGTTTCCTCATCTATAACTAGTGGGTGATACTACATGCCTCCTGTGGTTGTCAAAAGGATTAAAGGAAATAATACTCAATGTTTATAAATTGTTTGCTTGCTTTGTGTCATATTCTATGCTAAATGTTTTATATTGATTTTGTCATATAATGCTTACAATGTATGCAAAGTCCTTAGACCATATAGCAGTAAATGTGTGTGTGTGTGTGTGTGTGTTCCCATACACATATCACTTAGGAATGTCACACACACACACACACACACACACACCAGTTAGGAATTTCATTTAAGCCATGACTACATTGGCTTAAATAAATAACAGCGTCCTGTGATAGGCAGTCCAGGGCCCTTGTTCTCCCATGAAGCTACCAGGGCTCACACTCTTTCCATCTTTCTGCCCTGCCAAAACCTTAGTAGATGGCTGCCACTCACAAGGTCACAGGACAGCTACTCAGTTGTACCACCATCTGTGCTTCAGGCAGTCAGATAGTAGGAAGGAAGACAGCAAGGAGCAGAAGGTTGAATGCGGCTCTCCTAGAAACGTTGCCCAATGATATGTAAGTGCTCCTGCTTATGCATCATTAACACCTCTAGCAGGAAGAAAGGCTGGGAAAGGTAGTATTTATTGGGGCATATTCTATCCCCAAGTGTGTGAAAGGAGTAGGTCATTGGCAATTTCTGCCATGTATTTATCAAGGTTAGGTGAAGATTCTGTACAATACAACTCAATTTATTGAGAAGTATATATATATTTATATATGTGTGTATATATATAGTATATACACACACTGTGTATTCATACATATACATTTTATTGTAAAGGAAACATGGCTACTTATCACATGTAGCAGTGGAGTCTTAGTATCTACAGAGGTCAGGAGTCTAAATATGATTTTCACATCAGCCCAGTGAATTGGTAGCTGGGACTTGGGGCAGGGATTAATCAAAAGAAAATTATCACACACACAGAATGGTTTGTTGTGTGTTGGAGTAACTGAAGCAGAATTCAGAAAGTAGTATAACAGCAGAGAGGAGACAAATCTGCTAGGAATGTGATCAAAGGGAGAGCCACGGAAGGAAATTTGCCTGGGTAGAGAGAAATTGTCTAGGGAAGAGAGCCGTATCTGTAAGTAGAAGATCTGGGGAGTATTCTTGCTTAAGAAGTTATGAAGATGTTTGAGGGGTAGTGCTAGTGACCTAACCTTGAGGTGAACAGATGGAGACACCACAAAGAGATGGCCTGGCCTGCTCGCTGATGGGACAGGAGAGAGAGAGGGGGAGATCGACAGTTCATATTTGGGACAGGAGGGAGGTTGGGATCAGAAGGGAAATACAATAGCTCGTGATAAGTTGCTCCAAGTCGAACTGAGTAATGAGTCTGTATATTTATATTTCATGACACATAATAAAAAAATTTTCCACCCTCACTCCCTCCCTGAGCTTGGGCTTTCTTCCACACCCCTCACTCAGCAGGGCCATTCGGGAAGACACACAGCAAAGGGCCACAGAGCCAAGTTTGAAGTCTTAGAAGAGAATCTCCTGAGCCGTTTGCTGAGAGCCATAGAAAGTTACTTGTGGCAGAAACTTGCTGGAATTTTTCCATTCTAAGATGCTCTGAGCCCATTTTGTCATGGGCCTTCATGACTTGACAAATGAATGACATACTGACTAGTTCCTGCAGCTTATTAAAGGACAGCATGAAATCTTTTGGGTATAGCAACTCCTTGTTAGCTGTGTTTGAGGCTAAGAGTGCCAACATATAGTAAGCCCTCAATAAAAATGTAATTAATTTATTAATTAAAATAAATGAATGAATAACCATCTAGAAAGTACTTAGTGTGGCTCCAGTGAATGACAATTGGTTATAATATGTTTGCTTATTCAGCTATTGATGGTGTTACAAAAACCAGCTTACAGAAAGTACGATGTAAGTTTTTATTTTCTAGTATTTGGTGGGAACCTTCATGAATGGACTAATTCTGCACAGTGAAAAGCTGCTTTGGAGGAAAAACAACAGAGTTAAAACATGTTGATTTCCTGTTAAAATGTCTTGAAATCATATCAGTTCTCTCAAATCTACAATTCATGAGGATGAGAAAATCATTCCCCACCCCACCGCAAAAAAATCTCCCCAAACAGATTAACTTGTATCTAATATTTTATTGTATCTAATATTTATTTTATTAGATTAGCTAAAAATTCTTTCCAATGTTAGGTTTTATATTTGTTCTCCCAGTTTAAAAAAAATTATAAGCCTTAGAGATAAGGCTCTGATTAGCTCAGTCTTTCCAAGTTTGTGTATTTGATGCTAGTAGTGTTCACTCATTCAATAACTGTATGGCCCTACTGTGGTCAAGGAAGTGAGTCAAATAAGATCTGATTGCTGCTTTCAAGGAACTTTCAGTCGACCGGAAATGAAAATCTATAAACCGTCAGTTAAAATACAGCACTGCTGGGGGGTGTGAGTGCTGAAATACAGTGATGTAAGTGCTGTAATGACAATTTGCACAGGGTCCTCTGGCAAGATAGGGAGGCAGATTCCTGTCATTTTCAAGAGCTTAAACGTGGATTTTGAAGTCTGTATTTAAGTTTTCTAATCTGCTTATGCTTCTCGCTAGCTGTGTAATGTTGGGCAAATTACTTTCTCTCTCAGAGCCTCAAGTTCCTCATCTACAAAATGAAGATAATAGCAGTATTTATCTCAAAAGGTTTTGTGAGGGCTTGATGTGATATATTTATAGTGAAATCACTTTGAATAAAATAGAAACTCTTTAACATCACGCTAAGTTCTAGCAGCGTTTCTTACCAATCTCTCAATTTCTCCCTCCCTCTCCCTCACTCCCTTCATACCAGCCGTACTTCCTCCAGGTCCTGGAGCGTGCCACGCTTTCTCCAGGGCCTCGGCACATGCTACTTCCTTGTCTGAAATGCTCTAACACCCCAACCACCCTATTAATGATGACATCCTTGAGATTTCAACCCAAATATCTTTTTCCTGATCCCAAAGTGTCAATCAGTTCCATTTACTTCACTGTCTTCTTTCTGCCTCTTGTTTTCTTATACAGAATTTGTCATAATATCTTCCTTACTAGACAGTGCTCAAGGAGGGTAAGGATCATATCTTTTGGGTTCATCACCATAAACTCACTTCAGCACAAGGCTTGGCACACAGGATGCAACTTAAATATTTGATATTTAATGAATAAATAAATGAATGGAAACATGACTTTGCATATAAAGCTATCACTGTCTTTTAAATGTGTTGGCTCTTAGAGTCTTTTAAATGCCAACTTTCATTATTTTGAAGAGCAGCTATTGAATTTAGATAGTAGGGGAGGCCAGAAATTTTCTTGGAAAGAGATGACATTGGAGATGAATTTTGAAGGCAAGTTCTTATATTGCCCATATTTCTGGATTTACAGAACAGATATTTTTCAGGCTATATAAGTATGTTTTATGCCAATCAAGAAGAATTTTAAGCAAAAAAATGACTAGTCATTCACTTTTGAAATTACTTAGCATAGTTTCTTCTGAAGTGCTCAAAGCATTGCTTCACATTATCTCTTCGAGGTAGGTAGCAGGAAAGATGATTACTTTTGTTTCAGAGATGGAAAATTACTAACAAAAATAAAAAGTTAAGTCAGGCTATGTGATGGAACTCCTGGGAGCGAGGAAGAACTGAAAGGCAGGGAGCAAAAAAAGCAAACTTTAAAGCCTACAGGTCAAGGAGACTATTATTGAATTCCTAGCAAGTTACACATTTGGCAGCCATAGACCACATGCTGGAGCTGATCTGCCCAACAAGGGCATGTAGGAAAAGGGAGTGGTCCACATTCCAGCAGTCTGGACCCCCCAAGTGAATCTCACTAGAGCCTCATTAGGAACCAGGGTGTCTCAGTCTTGGCGGGCCTTGGCCTTGATTCTGTAGACTGAAATGACCTCCAGTAGGTCAAAATAAGACTCTGATAAAGTCTGAAGAGTTGCAAGGTGCTCATAGTCTTTACTTAGTAACATTTTTCAGAAAATATTGACTATTTCAGGTTTGAACGCCTATTTATGGAGTTTTGTAGTAGACCGTCATTCTACACACACTCTAATATTTCAAATTTGCCAGTCTAAGCTCATTTAAAGAACTTAAAATAACCAAAAATGCTGGAGTATTTAACATGTGTTTTCCTTAAAATGAGTGAAAAGCAGAAGGATTAGATCTTCATTTTGGGAAACTCATCAAAGTTTACAATAGGAAGAAAAGGGTTCTGATTTATGTGAAAGAATTTTTGCTTTTTTTTCATTCTCTTTTGGTCTGTGGCTCCTAAAGGAACAACTCTCAGAAAAGATGACAACAGAGACTATCTGTCAAGCTTGACTCCTTGGTTTTCTCTGTCTCAGCTTTGGCAGGACTGTCCCAGCCCAACTGAATCACTGCCTTCAGTATCATTCTTGAAATGAATACAGTTGCTTTCTCCTGCCTGATTGGCCAGTCTCATAGATTGAGGCTATGACTCCTTTGAGTCGATATTTATTTAGCATTTATTAGAGGCCAAACTCTAAGGTCTAAGAATGCAAAGACAATAAAACAAGATCTCTTCCTATGAGGAATTCTACTCTACTGGGTAGGGAGGAATGCTGACAATATGTTGCAGTGTGGTAAGTACTCCACGATAGGAACATTTTCTATAGAAACCTAAGAGAGAGAGTAAGGCCATTAAATCATTCTTCTATGGAGCATCTACTTTAGGTAAAGCTTTGCCCCATAGCTGAGGAAGACAAACATTGAAAAAGAAGTTTCTTTTCCTCCAGGAACTCCACAAGCTTCTGTGAGATGCCAACACATAGATAAATAACTCATGTAATATATAATGAAATCTGTTATAGGTTCTTTAAAATAACTGTGAAAAAGTGCTCTGTGTCTGGGAAGATCTCTATTTCAAGCTTTATGGAAGACTAGAAACCCAAAAACCCTCCCATATCTAGAAATGATCAGTAAAATATTTTAATATATATTTAAAACACGTTGCTGACATGGAAATAAAGTAGATGAAATCCTAAGAAGCTGATAAATAAAGCAAAAGTACAAATCCATAAAGGTAAGCCAGTGACGAAAATCAGCTCTTCCTCTAAACTCATCTGCCATTTCCCTACAACTTAAGAGTGTTGGTTTTGATGCTACACATGGATCATGAAGAAAGACTAAGACCATACCAGAAGGAATATTAGATTAGAGACAAAAAGGTGTAGATGCCCAAAATTACAGTCAGTGAAATAGTGAACTAGAAAAATTCCTTCCTTGACCTTGACTCTGAGTAGGAGGGAAAAATTCCCTCCTGAGCTGGCTATTGCAGGGGTTTGGAGGCCCAAATTATGCTACTTTTATGTTTGAAACACCTTAAGCTGAAAATTTATTATAAAGTAACCTTAAGTTGGCAGTGTCCCAAGATGTGTGGAAGAAGCAAATATAAATCCTCTGTGAAAGAATACACCTTTTAAATCTAGGCCTCAAAAATTCCCACAACTGACGTTTATGAAATGTATGCTTATGATAAAAAAATCCTAAAATTCAAGGAAAGAAGCAACCAAGAACATGAGTCAGTTAAAAAAAAAAAAACCCAAAAAACATAAAACAGTCAAACAGATTAAAAAATAGATAGCAGGCTCAGACCCAGAAAAAAAGACATTAGATATTGTAATTATTGTATTAGTATATTTAATGTGTTTAAAGAAATAAAAAAGAATATTTGAAGTATGAGTATAGAACAAGAGATTTTTAAAAAGGAATAGGCAGATTTGAAAATAGTAGAAATAGAAAATACAATAATTGAAATGAAAAACACAATGAATAAATTAAACAACACATCAAACAAAGCTGAAGAGAGAATTAGTAAACAGGAAAATATCTGAAGAAATCCAGAACATAGGAAGAGACACAAAGACATAAAATGTTATAAAGAGAAATTAGGAAACATGAAAGTTGCAGTGAGACAATGTAACAAAAGTCTAATTGCACTTGCAGAAGAAAAACAGAGAGAATGCAGGGAGGTACAATTTGAGGTGATAAGTCTGAGAATTATCTGGAAAGGATAAAAAAACCCCTCTGAATTCTTAGAAGCAGGAAGTCCAAAAAGTTGCAAGCAAGTTAAACAAAAAGAAATCCATGGACCAGCCCTGTGGCCTAGTGGTTAAGTTCATGTGCTCCGCTTCCTTGGCTCAGGGTTTCACTGGTTTGGATCCTGGGTGCAGACCTAGCACTGCTGTTCAAGCCATGCTGAGGTGACGTCCCACATAGCAGAGCCAGAAGGACCTATAACTAGAATATACAACTATGTACTGGGGGGCTTTGGGGAGAAGAAGAAAATAAAAGAAATCCACATCAAGACTTTTTATAGTGAACTTTCTGAATATCAAAAACAAAAACAAAAAAACTCTCTTAAAAATAGTTAGGCAAAAACAGGTTATCTACAGAAGAAAAACAGTTATATTGACATCTAACTTCTCAGAAACACCACTGTAAACCAAAGGAATGTAGAAAACTATCTTCAGAGTGTATAGAAAATACTCGTCAACTTAATGTTATGTACTTAGCAAAATTACCTCTAGAGTTTTAGAATACCGTAAAAGCTTTTTCAAACAACATTGAGGAATTTTTTGATCAATAATACATGTTAAATATGCAAGAAGGATAAATTAACAAAATTTGTATAAACAACTACAATTCTGTCTAATTTTGTAGGTATAATAGTGATATAATCAAAATATCATGGAAATTAGACTTTCTTTGATTAAACACTGATGTAAAAATTTCTAGGTTAATGATTAAAGTAATAAAGGAAGAATTTATAATTCCAAACTAGTTGAAGACAGAAATAAGAATGAGGAAAAAATAGCACAAAAATATACAAGAAAGAAGATTCAAAGAAAAAAGGAACATAGAAAAGGCAGAAAATTTAGAAAGCACAAAATAAGAAAGTAGAAATGAATCCAAATGTGTCAGCAATCATAACAAAAATATATAGGCTATTTTTTTTTTGTTGTTAAAAGACAAACTTGCCAGACTGAGGAAGAAACAAAATTCATCTATATGTTGAATTCATAAGGCACACCTAAAACAGAGGAATTCAGAATGGTTGAAAGTGAAAGGATGAAACATTAGACATACAAAAATAACTGAAATAATTAATGAAATGCAAATGATGATACCGCTAACACCTCCTCCAGATATCAAAAATCCAAAATCAATATTTGGCAAGGATGTGGAGCAATAAGAATGTTATGTACTCCCACTACTGGTGGGAGTATAAATGGGTGCCATCATTTTGGAAAGGGCTCTGACATTATCTAGTAGAGAAACTCACACAAGTGTTGCAGGATACATGTGCAAGAATGTTCACAGCAGTACTGTTTGTAAGAGCTCAGACTAGAAAAAATCCGAATGTCCAACATCAAAACAATGGATGAATGCGGTGTGTTCATATAATGGAATACTATGCAAGAATAAAAATGGAGGAAACACAGCCACACACATTAGCAAATGTTGTAATATTATACTAGTCAAAGAATAGACAGATAACGGCACGATTTATATAAAGCACAAAAAAATAGGTAAAATAAATCATATGGTAACAGTGAACTACTATCATCCTCTGTGGTGGTAATGCATCATGGGCGGCTTCTGAGAGAAATTTCTTCAGAGGAGCGAGACCTAATCCCAGATGGTAAAGATTAGAAGTGAGAAGGGAGGGAGAAGTGCAGATTTCCAGTGTCTGCCAGTCTTTTAGGAAGTTGGGTAGCGAAGAGAAAGTGATGCGGAAGATGGTAAACCAGAAGATGGAGTCAAACCAGTAATAATTACTGACATTTATTGAGGGTTTATTAAGAGCTTTACATAGATTATCTAAATTAACCCTCACAACTCTGTGATGGGTACTTTTGTTATTTACGTTTCTTAGAGGGGTGAACTGAGGCACAGAGACATGAAGATCACACCACTAACTGGAGAGGTCAGGACTCATCCGCAGGCAGTCTGACTGGAATATACCTTTTAAACAGGATGCTAAAACACTGCAGGATTCTCAAGAGTAGGTGAGATTTCAGCATGCTTGCAGCATCAAGGGAGTGAAATTAGGAGACAGGTTGTGAAGAAAGAGGGCAAGGTATAGCAGAAAATCGAGGTGCTGAGATTAACCCGGAGGAGAGGTGGGAATGGGAAAATGTTCTTCTTTAGCGCTAGAGAAAAGGAAGGAGTGATGGAGGGACTTTGGGGTGTGGGTGGCAGGAAATCACATGGGTTCATTTAGGGTGATTTGGTCCTGTAGTTCAGTCATGGAGATCATCTGTTGGGGTAGAGGGAGACCGGAGTAGCTTTCTGTACTCTGAGCGCTGAGCAGTGGCTCTGGTTTGGAACAGCTGGGGACCGCAGAAGCTGAAACAGTGGCAGCGCAATGAGTAGCATATTCCTCTCCGGGTTAGGTTCTAATGTCAGCACATAAAGTAAAAATCACATATAATAAAATTACTTTTGAAAAATCCCTTAAGTCTCCCATAAAGTACAGCATATATGGTTTTGTGTGTGCTGTCCCATCTCTCAATTAGCCTGACAGAGCCGGTTTTTCCTCTAGCAATGAAACAGATGGCTATTTCTTTGGTTGATCACCAGAAGAATGAGTTGGCTTGCACTGGGCCTTTTGTATGAAAAAACCCATGCACCATGAGACTCCACTGTGCAGGGCAGTGTTACAAGTACAGCCTGTGTAGACAGACTAGGGTGTGAATCCCAGCCTGATCTGTTAGCTGTGTGATGGTGAGCAACTTAGCAGACTTTTCAGAGTCTCAATTTTTTTTTCCTGTAAAAATGATTAGTATGGAGCCTGACATAGATTAGATGCTCAATTACTAGTAGAAATTAAGAAAACATAAAACCAAATAGAAAAACCAGCTGATGTGGACAAGCAAAGGAGGAGGAACCAAGGACCAGGCTGAGGTCTTATCCTGAGCAATTAGCCGTTAGGCCTTTCCAGGGGTGCTCACGATAACAGAACCCAAAGTGAGAAAGCATGTTGAGTTTACTCAGAATTAGGGATCAGTGTTAATGCTATACAGGGCATACCATAAGGTCGAGAGTAACAGCACATAGGGCCCTGGTGGGAGAAAGTGTTGAAAATAGTTGCCTTAGGAGACTACATTGGGTGCTCATTGAGAGGTGGGGGGAATTAATACACTGAAAGAGTCAGGAAGAGTCAAAGAACTAGAAGTCACCCTGAATTTTAAGAGCAGGATCAGTCAGGATGAGAGAAGAAAGAAAGTATGGGAGGTGATATCAGAGGGGAGGAAAGACTTTTCTCTACTCTCTTATGTTCTGTTCCTGGGGCCTACAAATTAAACTGGCAAAAGACAGATTAATAGGAGAGGACAAAGCATACAAGTTTTATTTGATATTAACGTTTTTATGTGGCATGGGGGACTCCATAGGAAGAAGTGAAAACCCCAAAGAAGCAATTAGACCTGGGATTGATATACTAATTAACAAAGAGCAATAAATTGTGGAGACATGACAAGACAAAGGAAAAAGGGGTTTGGTCTAGGGTCAGTAAATTATAAGAAAGTGACTAGGAAATATATGGAGGAAACTAATGGAAGATAAGGGTTATTTTAGTAAGGT
Organism: Equus caballus; assembly: GCF_041296265.1. Lineage (NCBI taxonomy): Eukaryota > Metazoa > Chordata > Mammalia > Perissodactyla > Equidae > Equus > Equus caballus. The sequence continues at coordinate 74,696,637 of NC_091689.1, forward strand.
TTGTTTGTACAGACTCATCTTGACATTGACTCCCCGTCTCTGGTGATAAGAATGTTCTCTTCTTCCCAGTACTGGGAGAACACCTTTCTCACTGGAAATTTATGCCCTGCTCTTGGGTAGAAAGCGGAAGGGCAGAGAGTGCTTCCTGCATCTGCTATTTCTCAATTGCCTTTGGCTGAAAATAATTAATATGTCAAAGTGGCAGATTTGGGGGTGGTATGTTCTGATCCTCGTCAATGGAGTTCAGAGATAGCATCTGGAGGTTGTCCTTACTGTAAGATTTGGAGATTTTTCTTTCCACAGTGAAGCCTTTCATGAAATGGGAGTGGTCAGAGACAATAGGAAACTTCCTTTCTAAACTCAAATTTGAATAGTGAGTCACAGCACATTTCTTTGAGCAGTCATGAGAGCCTCATGTTTAAGGATAACAGTACCGTGTGCTCTTAAGATCATCAGGTCTGGAATCAAGAGCATGGATTCTGGAACCATGTTCTCTAAGTTCAAATGCTAGCTCTTTCATTGATCAGCTGTGTGAACTTGGTCAATGGGACTAACTTCTCTGTTCCTCAGTGTTCCCATCTATAAAAAGAGAGTAAAAGTGGTTGTTGAGAGGCTTAAATGAGTAAAACAATTTGAACTGTGATGAGCCCTTAGAAAATCCTTGACAGGTGAGCTGTTATTATTATGAACATGGAAAAGAGCTCATTCACTGATGGGCACTGAGCTTCTTCTGGGCTGGTTCTAGTTCCATTGTCTAGCTTGCTTTTAATAAATGGCGCGTACTTTGGAGTGTGCTAGCTAGGATTAAAGGGCCATCTGTGGCCATGGTGAATGACCCTGGGTGGGATGAGGGGTTTGGGCCGTGACCATAACTTCAGGAGCATTGTGACAACCTGCCTGAGAAATGTTACTGTCTGCAGGCACCCTCCATCAGCCATCACAATGACACATCTCTTCCCCCACTTTTTTTTCTAGAGACATGTTCATCCTTTCACAGGAAATCTATCCTGGATTACCCTTACGGAGAGCCTGTACAATCACATCTATGGTTTGCTTTTTGTCATAATTTTAACTTCTCTTTTGTCTGTGTGGTTCACAACCTAATGACTGTTTCTGTAACATCCATCACTCTGACAGAGATAATAACATCCAAGTAGAACAAGGAATGAATAATTTAACAGGAAAAATTAGAATCCCAGTATAAGCTTCTTCAAAGAGATTTTCTGAATTAAAGATGAAGCAATCTGTTTGAATCAATTAACCCTTTCTTTTGTGTTCAGAGCTCCTTGGAGGGTTGCGTATACCTTGCATGAATGAAGTTGAAACGATTAGGTGTTATCGATGCATTTAAAAGCATCCATGGAGATGTTCTTATTATATGAAAAGTCTTTTGAATGGGTAGTGCAACAACCTGCCTAGCCTAAAAGTCTAACGTAGGTCTCCAACTAGCCTTTAAAAATGTCGTTCACAGTATAGGACCCCAAGCTATAGGACTCTCTGAAGCCAAATCACCCTTGACTCTTATTGATTGGAAAACCAACCCGCTTTGATTCCTTCCACAAGTTCCAGAAACTGTCTCTGATGAGACCCCGACACTGTATGCCCTTAGTGTTAGGATGAGACAGAAGCTAGTTTTGTGATGCATTTTCCTTGTATACCAATGGTGTTTGCGAGTCTTTGCTACTCCAAATAGGACAGGAGAGGCCAGTGAAAGATGGTGGCATTGCCAAGCTCCAGAGGGTGTAAGGAAAATGTGGGACCTAATGAAATGCAAGTTTAAACAAAGAGAAAAGATGATTTATAGTTCAATAAATCATTACAAATTTTGACTTTAGAATTTCTTCTTGAACTAGAAGTTTAGAGAGCAGTAGCCAGGTAGTGTAGTAAAGAGTTTAAGGAGGAAAATATGTTTTCAGTTTCAGTATCTCTTTTAAATCATGCCTTGAAATAAGGAATGGATGTTTGGGTCTGCAGCTGGGAGGTCAAAAGGCCAATGGAGAAGTTCTTTTTTATTGTAAACATATGAATTAATCATGACTCACAAATGGAATCAGGAGAAATCTGCAGCTGGAAAAGGAAATAAAAGAAGAAAAAAGGGTTTTATTTATTTATTTGTATAAATACACACACATACATGTATATACACACACAGCATAAATATGCACTCATAGGCCCCATCTACTTCCTGAAAATCATGACCTCAAGTGGAGAAGTAATACCAATTTGACACTTGAGAAGAAAAACCAGTGTTTTCTTGGGCTCAATTTATCTAGAATTTGTGCTTAAGTAAGAGTCTTCTTAGCGGATTTTAATACAAAAGGCTTTCCTTCTCATATTTGCACCCTAAATCTGATATATTTTCAAGAGCAAAAATTAAATTAAATGCCATGTGAGTTCTTGTGTGACAGAGCTTCAGAACTATAAAGAGGGCAAGCAGCACAGAGGGACAGCAGGAGGTTGACCCTGTGGTGAAGCGTTCTTCTTCACTGCTTTGAAGTGTGTTTCTTTTTAAAATTTTATCTATGTATCTATCTACCTATCTATCATCTGTCTATCTTTACCACAGCACAATGTACAAAGACATGGGACTTTCATTTCTACCTACTTTGCTCTTTCTCTTTTTTTCTTCCAAATTAGACTTTCAGAATTTACAACCCAGAATACTGACTCTAGTTAATGTGGTCGGGGGTTAGATCTCCCTCACAATTACTGGCTACTCCAGAGGGCTGGGGTCAGAGGCTTGATTAAATAAATTACAGCTTCGGGTCCCCTCCAATAAACCATGTCAGGCTTTAGGCAACCCAAAACAATGCTCCCTGTTTTAACCCATAATGGGCAGTTGAGTTTAGTAAATGGTGTAATCACGGCAGCATAAATATTTATGGGAGAATTTTTCCAATTAAGGTAGAGGCTTGTTTAGATGCTATCAGTTTAGAGAGGGCTTTTCCAACAAGAAAATTACTGTTAAAAGACATCAGGAAATGGTTAAACTCCAGAAGGCTAAAAGGTCAGTGAGTCTGCAATGCGCGAAGCCCTCATTCCTGTTACTGCTGTCTATACGCATTAAACCCTCTCTCCTACCCTTTAAAAGGGGAGATTAAAAAATAGCTCTTTGTACCCAGGAAAAAAGTGTTGGTTCATTCATCTAAAAAATATTTATGTTGAGAAATAAAAAATGTGGGCAATGACTTAACCAGATTTGGTGTTTTCACAAATTTTATAACAGGCTGTATATAGGTCTTGCTTGCTTGCTGGGTCTAGAGTATGGAGGGTGGCGCCACTGATGGTATTGAATGATTTCCAGGGTAGGTGCTGTCACATGGACTCTAAGGATCCTTGTCGCACACACTCTAGAAAGAGATGTAAACACGTAATTTGTAAGTCATATTACCAAGGAAGAGCTGTATAAAATCTGAAATGTGGAGTACAAGCAGACAAACTCCCAGAGGAGAGGAATATGTGATCTCAGTGGGAATTCATTAATCTACCAAACAGTGTACATGCGTGTCTGCCATATGGTATTTTACTCTAAAGGAAAACATAAAAAAGAAAAAGAGAAAGTGGGAAAAATCAATCCCCATAGAATGTGAACACAAAGTACATTTGCTTGAAAATAAAGATACTAAGTTCACAGCAGAAGAAACACAGGAGGGTATCCTAGATGGTACTGTTAGAGCTAAGGAGGTTTCAGAAGCATTGCCATCTGATGTTGATTCTCCTTGGAAAAGGGAATAAAGTATTAAAGATTAAGGACATTTAGCAACAATTTCAGCAGTTAGCTATGAGGTAAAACACGGCATAAACCACATAAGATGAGGAAGAGTGGTCTTCCATATTAGGATAACTTTGGTTTGTTTAAGCCAAAAGTATGAATGGTCTTTCCCAAGTCGCAGCTGTGGCAAAACCAAAGGGCAGTGAGACACCTGAAAAAATATGAGACCATAAAGAGAAGCATTTGCTGTTTCACAATTAAAGTGGAAGACAATCTGTTCTGAGCCCCTATCCACCCCCCACCTCTGCCCCCATCCTCAATGCAAACATGTTAAGTATCTAGAAAAAACGCCTCCAAGCTCAACCTCAGCAATGACTTTGGCTTTTACTCTTACTGCCCTTTTCCTCCCAGGACTGCAAGTTAACCAAACTGGGGCTTGGAACAGCTCCAGTGACAGAGCCTGAGGGTCTCCCTGGAGCGTCCCTTCAGCTAGCTGCACAGCCCGTGGCTTTGAGGGAGCCACTCTGAAACAGCGACACCTTGTCAGGGCTGACTGAGGCTCTGCAGAGGAAGCATCTGGGAGAATGCAGGCAAGCTGTCTTTTAAACACTTGCCCACTGGGGCTGTCTTAGGGCAAGGAACTTAAAATTAAAAAATTTGTGGGGCCGGCCCCATGGCCGAGTGGTTAAGTTTGTGTGCTCCGCTGCTGCGGCAGCGCAGGGTTTCGCTGGTTCAGATCCTGGGCGCGGACGTAATATAATACGGAGGATAGGAGTCAACTCAGATCCCTATTATTCCCCTTTTCTCTGAAATGTTGCCTGGCACAGATGTTGGGGAGGACACACTTTTTTTTGCTGTGTTTGGCTCATGAACTAGCAGCCGGGAAACAACTGCTTCCAGAAGGTTCTCCTCCTGGATCAGATCACTAATATGTGTGGAGATTTGAGATTTGGGCAGATTTGATCCGGTTTTCTGATTTCCCTTCTAGAAGTGTTTTAGAGATCAACAAAGTGTTGTTGATAATTGCTTTAGGAAAATGCTATATTGGTATAATAGGTTGAAGCCTCGTTACTAATTAAGAAAAGGAAGTTAATCTTCCTTCCACATCATCTTAGTCTGTTTAAAGAAACCATCACAGACAATTTTAAGAGTTTGGCAGGGGTGCTAGATCATCATGATCATCACACTGGGCTTTGGGGAGGCGAAGCGATTTCCTTCCTCGTCTCTAGCTAATGCATATTGCAGTCTTCACCATCTGTAACACACTGTAATACTTTCTTTTCTTGACATAAAGTCTTCAGCATGAGTATTTATTCAGGAACTTTTCGAAATGAGTATTTTTATTATAAAAACGAATCTGTCATTTAAAAATAAGCCCACAGATTATAAGAGCAGGCAAAAGGTTACTTCGGTTAGGTTTAGCAAATAACATGTAGCCACACTTCTCCGTTCAGATAGTTTTCCAAGTGGTTCTTTTCACATGCTTTCTGTGTACATATCTCCCTAAATTAAGAGAAGAAAGGACAAAGAGGACATGCCGGCTTTACTCTGATTTGTTTTCTGACCCCAAAGGTTGAGGAGACAGTTCTTCTTGGTGATAATGCTATGATTTGAATTGGAGGGTTCTTTTTTTTGATAGGGATAAGTCGGGCACTGTCTAACATGCCTTTCAGTGTTTGTGCAGTGACTGTGACCAGCCCAAACTAAATAACTAAACAGCTAAATCATAAACAAAATAACAAAACCAGAAGTATATGAGGTGTCTCAGGACGCCTACTGTTTGGGTGCAAATAAATGATCCCATGTGAGACAAACACTGAACCCAAGCCGTGCATCCATTTCAACACGATGAGCTTATGTCTACGGTGGTCAGGTTGCCAAAAGGCTTTGAGTAAACTGTTTACATCCAGCAAACAAGTCACTTCTTTTCTAAGGATTGGAGGCATCCTTTAGTGCCATTACGGAAATTAGTGTTCTGCACTCCCAGAGAAATCAGAAGTCTAAAGAAACTCCGGTTTGGGATCTAATAGTAATTCAATATGTTCTTTCTCTTTTTGCTTTGTTCCTTTTGTTTTATTCTCATGGAAATACTGTTTATGAGGAACTTCTGAATTTGAATACCATAAGTTTGTTAGCCAATAGTTTTCGTAAAGTCGATTTAATTGAATGTAAATGTTGAGGGTAATATTGAATTGCTCATGGTTTGATGAATGGCTTTCACATCTTTCAGGGCTTATCCTGTTTTTCAGTTGTTTTCCATTTTATTCCATGGGTGGATTTATATTCTTCTGCTTACATCATATCATTTTATATCAAATTCAATTATAGCCACCGTTAAAAATACATACAACAAAAAAGAAAACTGTAGAGAAAAAAAATCAATCCTAATTTTAATAATACATTACATTACTGAAATGCTATTAAAATAAGTTCCAAATTGCTCTGTTTTCTTTGTAACATACTACCTTAAAAAAATAAATCCACAATACTAATTGAATATATCATTCACATTTACAATTTTTGAAATTGCTTTATATCTGCTCCTTAAAAACAACTTTCAAAACCAATATAAAAAAGAGTAAGTTCTTTTCTTAATATTTGGGGGGAATATATAATCGGTTCTTTCTACCGGTGTCCCTGATGGCTAATAGCTGAGACTTCTTCATATTAGATCACTTAAATATTTCAAGCGCTTGGCCAGATTAAGTTTTTTGGTGATTTCCACATCAAAGCAAAACCACTAGATTACCAAAATGTCTCTGTATACAAAGGGAAAATCTACACTTAAAAAACGTGGTTATTTTTAGTAAATGGCTATAAATGACATATGTGAAGTTTGAAACTGCAGATGACCTGCTGATTTTTCAGGTGGACAGCTGTTGATTTATTTTTTGAAAAAGAAATTTTCAAGATTTAGACTCAGTGTATGATTCCAAACAGCGCTTTTAACCATTTTCAGATATTGGGGGTTGGAGATCTCAATTTAGAGTTTCTGAGACATGAGTTTCTGAGACACATGTTGGCATTATGGATAATGGTGGCACAGACGACATTGCTATAACTCAAATACTTCACAGCCAAGGAATGTGTGTCTGGAAATTTCCTTCTCCAGTGAATTGTTCCTTTTGCTGATAACTGTGGAGCTGAGAGTTCCTCTCTGCCCCACGGTCCCTTGCTCCACGGCTGGTCCGACTGTGTACAGGAAGGCGTGTATTCTGACAGCTGGAGCCTCCTTTCCTAAGACCTTTCGAAAGCATCCATCTTTCACTTCTTTGTACACCTGCTGACAGTTTCTTAAATGGATCAGCGGTTTCCTTACTATGCTACAGAACTGATGACAGTTTGCAAGGGGGGTATGAAAAATATCCCCGTCTTGAAGTTGTTTACACCAATATTCACAGCTGATAAATTGGGCTGTCATTCTGATCTTACCGCAGAGGGCAAAATGGGGATTTAGTAGCTGTGTTGATCGCGGCGAGACGAGGCACAAACTGATCCTACATCCATTACCAGATTTCTGCGTTTGCCACCATCTGTTGTTCTCCATCTCCACTGAGAGCAGGCAAAGAAGGCCTAACCTGCAACAAGAAGGATGTCCGGGATAATACGGAGGGAAGGCTATCTGGGAAATAAGGTTGTTAAATCCTGAACTGGACACCTGAGAGTGTTTATGGACCCTCCTTACACGAAAAGGTTTTAAATATAACTTGGAAACCCTGCTGTCTGGGGACTAGTTTACTAAACATTCTTGTTTGAAGACAACTGAAGAAAAAAATGGTCTCTCGGTGGTTGTTTCATGATTTTGGTTGTTGTACTCGCTTCCCAACAACTAAAACGTGTGGACAGGCAGGCTAGATTACAGAGTGTAAAATGTATAATGCTATATCTAAGAATTACTTATTTCTGCTTAAATCTCTATATCTCTGATTCCCAATTAATGTGCAATGTCTGAATTACCCGGGTAATTTTTGCAAACTATGCAAGCCTGGCTCTTATAACTTCAGTGCTACTGAACCAAATTCTTGGGGTGGGTGGGTGGGAGCAAGGCTGCCTGGGTTTGGCCTCGTGATTAACCACTGTCCTGTTGGTCAAGAATCACTGCTTTGGGTAAGTCACTTTTTCCTAAAATCTCAGCTCCTTGGGGAGTTTTATCAAAATATCAGTATCCAGGCTCTTCTCTGGCCCTAAGCAATCAGAATCTTGAAAGGGGTGGTGGGGCGGGACCTAATATCTGAATTTTGAAAAATCTCCCCAGGTGATTCTGATGCCCGGGCAGGTTTGAAGACAATTATTCTAGATGATGGAAGAAATTGATGGGATGAGAACAGCATTTTTAATGATGAAAAGGCCACCTGGCACCAAAGGAGAGATTCATTGAGGGTTCAAAGCTGAGATTGGTGGGGACTATTTTCACTAGATCAGTATTCTGCTTGCAAAAGCAGTTTATCTAAGTTGGAATTTTTTTTCCAATCTGAAATATTGATAGTGTTGATAGTGGCAGGAGAAGCACATAGATGTTTCTGAATCCTAGAGTAGGAAAGTTCAGAAATGGCCTTTACTTCAGAAATTAATTTAAGATATAAGGCTCATAGAAAAATAAAAATGGAATTGATGACAATTGACTTATCCAACCTGTGGGCTGATGTCTGGATGGACAAGGGAAAATCCTGATCCAGCTGCTGAGCTATTTTCAGCATTCTTGCGTTGTGCTCTCTGTGATGACTTTGCCTTGAGAAGGATTGCGGCAGAGTACTGGCTACTTAAATATATAGACAGTGCTGGTGGAGTGCTATTAAGGGTGGGTGGTGGAGGTGGGGGGGTGGGTAGGAACAAGCTGAGAAATTTGGGAGGAAACAAGGACTAGAAATCACTGGTAGTCTGATGAGTATTGAGGAGGATAGATTTTTATATGGACAAGGTGGTTCTGTTGCACCCAGGTGTTATTAGTCTGTTGGAATAATGCAAGCTCTTTTTCATTTCCCACTTTCTAACAACAATCTATTAAACAAGCTAACATTAGAGTGTAAAATTTTTGTTTTAGAAAGTGTAGGTAGACAAATATAGATTCCTTGCTTCCTTTGGAACTTAAAACTGGCAGAAAAGGAGCCGAACAACTTTATTAAGTAAAGTCATTGTTATCAGAAGTGGTCCATTAATCTCAAAACTGGAGTTACAAGAGCCCTTATATCTTTTGCAGAAATTGGATAGGAGGTAACAAACTATTTTCCAAATGGCAAGGATCAAACCATTTGGAAAGTGTAGACTGCAGTAAGTAACAGAAGGACTGGAGCCTTGCTCTGTGAGCCTGACTCCCTGGTCCCTTTAAAGCTGTGCCACCGACTAAGGAGATAAGTGATGATAAGAGATAAATACTGGCAGGGCCACGGCTGTTTTCTTTCTGGGGAACAGTCCTAATTTGAGCTCTCCTACCCCCACCCCTTTCTCCTATTCTCCAAATTATGGCTGCTTATTTGTTTGTTTTTTAATGCTGTCATCTTTCAAATGTAAGATCCTAAAGGAACAAGGACTGTTTCATTTGAATGTTTTGATGTATGTTTCCCAATACAGTGGTAACTTTTAATAATATTAAGAAACTCAAAACAAACTATATTCACCTCTCTAAACTTGTTCTTGAAAAACATTCTATTTTGTAAGATTTCTTAGAAGTGAATCTAGTGGGTTTCAGAGAAGCTTCTTAGGTGCCAAACTGGAAAAGCAATTTTGCTGAAAGAACCTGGGCTTTCTTGTAGTGGGCCTTGATGCAGAGTTAATACGTGAAATGATCAATTATCAATATACAGTAATAAAGCCAATTTAACTAACATTTAAATTCTCTCGCAGGAAATGTGTATGGGCTTATGGCAAAGTATATAAATCCAAATCACATGAATTTTTATTCCTTACAAGAATGCTATTCAATTCACTTAAACAAGTATTTGAGGAAATATTTGAAAAACTAAGTTTTCAAGGCACTGGAACAATAGTGGAAGAGCCGATAGTTTTCTACACTTCTGATACCCCTTGACCCCAGGAAAAAAGCTTTTGATTCCAGGACCCAGGCAAAACTGTTAGCCTGAAGCACAATAGTGAATGATGAATAATGGGATCTGAGAGGTAAATAAATGTCAGAAGGAGCTGAACAATCACGACTTGCAAGCATTAATCTCATTTAGAAAAATATTAAATTAGGGCCTCAATGGAAAGTGGTGCTTAAACAGTTCCATCCGAGGGACCCGGATTGCACTCCGCTACGTGGTGTTGTGGGCAGAGTGTTTCGGCTGTGGCAGTAGCGTGATTGATAAAGCTGCTGGTACAAACCTAGTAACCAACTTATTATTACAGCAGCTCTGAGGTTTGTCGCAGGGCTGTGCAAACAAATGATCGACATCATGTGGGAACGGCAGTTAAGTGGAAGGGCCTCGGTGGAAAACATCGTTTGTGAAACAGACTTTTCAGCCCAGAAGTTAGCTACCGAGAGGGTAAGAACAAAGGTCTTTGCAAGAGAGACAGTGAGCAAAGCATGATGGATAATCTCGACCGTGCACATAATTGCTTCCAGGTGTCTGGCCACTTTATTACTCTTGGGGTTATGCTACCACCCTGACAATGTTTTCTTTCTCAAACACGATAACTCCTCAGGAGGCTGGTGCAGGCAGTGACTGTTAGCTACATCACCGTAGGTTCGACTTGGTTATGGCTCAGTCTCCAGACAACTGTCACATTAGGGAGATTTAATAAGGTGCGTGTATGAAATGGAGTTTTGGGAAACCCCATGAAAAGTCAGCGGAGTGCTGGAAGTTTGTTTTCTCCATCTGGGTTAAGTTGTCAACTGCTAGAAGTATTGACAATTTTTTCAAAGGCAGTTTTCTTCTCCTCTGCATGACACTTTTAGATGAAGTCCATTGCTTTCTTTTTATTTAGCTGATTGGATTTCTAATGCCATTTTCAAAGATAGTTGGTCTCCACAATCTAGTATTTAAAGATTTAATTCGGATGCAAACAGAGTGAAAATATAATGTATTCTGGCCTGGATGTCAACACCTGGGAGTCAGAAAGTTCAAGCAGTTTTCTTAACCACTTGCTTTTCCAGGTGAGAGAAAATAATCATGAAAGCTTAAAAATAATGTAACATTTCATTTCTAAAAAGTTTGTTCCAAGAATAATCAATACAAATTCTTATGTCTTTTAAATTCCTTCAAATAGGCAGAATCAGAGGCTGTTGATAATTCAACATCTGGTTTTAAAAATTACTATAAAAAGACCAAAACCTTGTAAATGAAAATAAATACTATGGCCTTCTTGTGGCTTTTCACAGTTTTTTCCCCCTAGGATCTTTAGAATCAATGGAAAGGGAGGAAATAATTTTTAAAGTTGGAAATAACTGATAAGTGTGATGAAAAAATTATGGTATTTAGGATAAATAAAATAACTCATCTAATTTATTTGACTGTTGGCAATATTTAACTTAAAACATCCTCAAAAGAAATACCTATAATTATAAATACATAGGTATATATATTATTACTTCATACTCCTGTAAGAGTATTGTTTATACTCTTTCTTTAAACTCTCACAAGAAAAAAATGTCTTCAAACTATGGGAAGAATTTTATCTTTATTAAAATTTTTATTACTCTATTACTTAAAAAAAATTGATCAGCATAGTCTTCAGAAGTATCCTTTCATTCTATATAGTGGCTGGCATCTGCAACATGAAGGTCATGCCCTTGGGGCAAAGGAGGACATTACATTTCAGGGCACCACCCGTTGGACCATCAATCATCTATTTTTTTCACATGTTTTTGTTCCTCTGCTTTTTCTGACCTTATCTAATATATTTGCAATTCAGGAAAGTGCTTGGATCTTACATGTAAAAATTCAAATGTATTTTTGCTCACATGGCTCGATCAAATTTTACCCTAAAAATGAATTGTGTCAGAATACAGACCTAATCCCCAAGGATGCACTGAAGCATTACTTTTGTCCTGGGTGAGGCCAATGCATCTGTACACTGGCAGGGAGGCCACTGCAGAAAGCACGATGGTTATTAAAAAATATAATGGTGTGAGAATTGCAATGAATTTTAATAAACTCATCTTTCTTCAATTTAAGTCCAGTTCTTCTACAAGAATATCTATGTATAAATGGTCCTCCTTATCAAAAAGATGATAACAATAACTTTTCACTCTTCAAGTGTGCCAAGCAAAAGCCTTTTATTTTGTACAAAGCACTTTAAATGGGGACCTGGAGTAAACCATTTCACATGGTATTTACAACTGCAACAGTTTTAATGATTTGCCTAAACTTATTTTACATTCTCCATGACCCAAGTGGAGGATCTAGAATATAGAATAGTCTGCAAGTAGGTCTTTCATAGATAGATTTGGCCTGATTCTGCCCTTCCCAGTACACTGTTCTTTTGGCCTGCTTTTGCCCATTCTGCCCTCATTTGCAGGCCCGTCCTTGCTGTGAAGGTCTCTCTTCCTCCGTAGCCAGTAAAATGACTGACCTGTTCTCTTGGATGCACTGTTTCTTGACCACATTTCCCCATTCTCTCAGTGCTTCAAAGGGATGTCTTCGGAGTAACAACTCCCAGCTCCTTCCCACGAGGGTCCTGGAACCTTCCTGAAAATAGACACTCAACCTTGAAATGCTTGAATTTGCAGGGTGAACCCAGCTTAGGGCCTTCCTCTGAGAACCTTACCTGAGAAAATTAAGAAGTTAAAAGTGAGGAGGGAGCAGTACGTGGCTCTAGCAGGAGCTAGCCAAGGACAGGAGGTCTCCTCTTCATCTGTGGTCTTGGAAGGGTTTTCAGCAAAGGAACCATGTCCTAGGGTTGTTATTTTTCTCTTCATGGTGTTGAGCATTCTAGAATAAGATCACCAGAAAACAGATGAGAAAAGCGAAAGCTTAATTGTTTATCACAGGGGGGTCAGTCTGAAGGTGAGACCGTCCCTACCTTCTTGTAGTTAGCAGAGCTTTTCTATGTTATGCTGGCTTCTAGGTTGGTCACAAGAAAAGGGTCACAAGAAACAGGAATATGAACAGAGGTTGCCAAGGCTGAGGCAGTCTAGGAAAAGAATGTTCTGTGGTCACTGGTTTATTAAGAAAACGGCAATTTGGGGTTAAGTCTTAGAATTCGTTGCCTATGGTTCACAAAAAGATCTTAAGTTGTTCCCATGGCATTGACTCCTGTCCTGTACACACCTGGATGTCCTTGAGTGCTCTGCCTTACCATTTCTCACCTCTGAGACATGGCTCTTGCATTTTCTCTATCTCAATTGTCCTCTCTCACCACTACTTACCCGAACCTTAACCATTCTACATGGCTTAGCTCAGAGGTCATTTCCTGAAGTTTTCTCCGATCGTCTCAGCAAGGGCTGATCTCTCCTTTTGAAGTCTGTGTGGGTTGATTGTAAGGCCATGTAACATTTATCTCCTGTAGCCTCCCAGCACAGTTATTTATGTATTTATCCTAGTCCTTCTCTTGGATTTGTAATCACTTAGCAGAGAGAAAATTCATATGTGCCAGGCAGTGCATTGCTTACTGTTTGTATCTGATCTCCTTTAATCCTGGGGACAGATCTCTAATCTAGGCATTATTATCCTCATTTTAAAAATGAAGAAACTGAGGCCAAGGGAGCTTAAGGGACTTGTGCAGGTGCCATGGATGGTAAGTGCTAGGTTGGAGATTTTGACTCAGGCTCTTTCCCACCACCTTCTGCTGACACTCTCATGGCAGGGATGGGAAGTAATTTTTAATGCCCCCCAGGGACTGTTAAATATCTGTTGATTTAATTAGTGATTTTGACAAATCACTTGACATTTGGTTTTGTAAACATTGTATTCTAAAGTGGCTGAAATGGCATTAAAGAAAAAGGAGTGAATTTCGTATTCGACATCATGGTTAATTGATTCTGTGTCATTTAAACATCATAGGGTCCACTGATAGGGTAAAATGATAGGAAGAAATGATCTATTTGACCAAAGGTCCTTGAATTCCTCCCTATCATTTTATTGCATTTTAAAATATGGATGAATTAAAGAAAGTTGGGGCAATTAGTTTATTTAAAATACCAGCAGCAAATAAGAGACATAGTCTTTTCTTGATCTCCTCAAAACAGATTAAGTGGACGTCGAACCCTGGGCCATCCCGAGAGCAGAGAAGGTACGCATGCTTGGTCTGGAGTCACTGTTTCTGGGGAAGGAATAGTTTTGAATGCAGTTTAATATAATGTCTTTGGAATTGAGGTCCATCTCAGGGGAGCCTGAGCCAGGTCAAAATAAAAAGCTGCCACACTAAAGATACTTCAAGGCACTCTGCCAGCCATGTGACTGAGCGAAGCACGGGGAGGCAGCAGGCATGGGTGGCTGTTTTCACACTAGCTGAAGAGACCATTGGGATTGAGTAGAGGAGCCATGTGGCTTTCACAAGCAAGGAGGGAGGGTAGCAACAGAGTCAAGACTACAGATGTCTCAAGGGTAGAGACTAAGTCTCCTTTGCTTATTCTTTTTGACCTCACTGCCCAGCAATTTGCTTGGTCCATAGTGCTCAAGAGATACTTGTTGAATGAATGGCTATTAGGAGCTGCCATGGCACTGTGCTTTTGCTAAAATGCAAGTTAGGTTATATAAAGTGTTAACTAACATGTTACATGAGACCAAGAGACCCATTATTGTGAATACTTGTGAGACTCTCTCAGGATATTCTGAGTTAGGCGGGAAGGAATAGGGGGCTGAGGGACAGTTATTTCCACAGTAGGAGCTAAGCTGGAGACTAGTGTTTCTTTCCTTCCCGATCGATCCTTTTATGGTCCCAGGTAGGTAGGGCCTGAGGCGATGGGAGGAACCTGCCTCTGTGTTTGTGTGGAGATTTATGCCAGGAGAGATGGCTCCCAGGGTAACTCGATGGGTACTCTTGGAAACTGTTCTGTCATTTTCAGGGATTGTTTAGTAAATTATTATTGTTTTTCAAATCTTAAATGGGTCCCAGTATGGCCAGAAAGGGTTAATGTAACTTCCAAAAATCCTTTATTTAGTCCCGGGGACTGACATAGTCCCTGGAGAAGCTATTTCCAAATTGAGTTTACAAACACAATAAAATGATATATGTGGTAAAGGGTTGGAAGATGTTATAAAATTATTTAATTTGGCCCTGATTTTAGTGCCAGTTTAACTTGCCATCTATAGCCTGGTATAATGCTTCTAAGACTGCTGACTTTCAATTCCATTTTGAACTTGCAAGCCTTTTTAAAAACCTCATTTCCTTAAAAGGAACAAGAAGCTCTGTTTTGTCCCTCACAGAGGAATTTGTGCAGGAAACAAGAAGGTAACAGGGTTAGTTATTTGAAGCAGACTCCTGCTGTGTGCAGCATCGTAGACTAAATTGCATCTGAGGCTCTGTAGACAGCTTACTCAAAATAGCTATAAGAGCTCTCTGTTGATCCTAGAGAACAAATGAAAGCAGTGACACACCATGCATCTTCTGCATTTCAGAATTCCTGAAAGATGCTTCTTCTCTTATTGAGACGCGAGGTAAAAATTTATGGCAGAAGGCAGATGTTCTTAATTAGCACCTAGAAATATTGCTCATAGCCTCTGAGTCTATACGTTTGGTAGTAAGTCTGAAAACGAACTTGAGGAGCAAAGAAATATTTTGGGGGAGGAGGAGTGGAGGACCTGAGAAAATGGAACTCTGTTAAGACTGAGTCATGACCGCAATTCTCAGTTGATGAATAAGGTTCTTGTTTCCAGGGAGGTGACATTTATTTAGAGGAAAGAAGCAAAGAGAACAAACTTCAAATTGGAGACATGGTTTCTTTGGCTCATAAGGCCAATGGCAGCAGCCAGAATTCAACTCAGCACATGGTGGTGCCTTGTGCAGCTGGATTTTTCAGAGAATGTTACCATGTTGCATTCAGTCATGGAGTTTGTTTATTTATTTATTTTTTGACATTGTTGACTAAGTCAACATGGGTGTCCAAGATCTCTGACCAGATGGTTGCAGAATTGTCCTCCATGTGGCTTTGGTTCACTAGGGTCATCCATTTATCTGTTGTTTAGAAACAAAACAGAATCAAGCTTGTAAAATGGCTAGGACTCGTATGCAGTCCAGACAAGCAGCTTAGTTATGAGGAAAGAAGGTCAAGGATATGAGGACAAAGCCAGATCTCAGTATAATGCTAGGTTAGGTGTGGCAAGAAGCAGAGTGGGAATAAGATAAAAAATAGAAAAGTCAAGGTCAGAGGTGGGAGTGAAGAAACACAGGAGAGAAGATTCTGGGGCAGGATGCCAGGGAAGCAACACTGAAGCCTTTCTTCTTTTCTTCTTGTGGAGAAGCCAGCTGTGCCTTCTATGACAGAATAATGATGCTTTGGATTTACATAGGACTTTTATACTGAAGAACTCCGTTTCCATAAAATATTGGCAATTAGAGAACAAAATATTTTCTTAAAATATTTTATTCCTGAATTTTTTTAATGCAAAAAACACTTTTTCTGAATCTAAAGTGTAAACCTCATAAAAACAAGAACTGTGTTTCATTCACCATTGAATTCTCAATGCACAGCACAATACTCAGTAAATATGTATTAAGTGAATAAAGCAGAAATGAAACTCATGTACCAGGCACTATGCTGGAGACACACATAGCTTCAGCTTTCAAGGGATTTATGAAGAGATTTAGGACATATTCATAAATAACTATACACAAGGCAGAAAACAGTGTCAGAGGAGACCATATTCAATGAGTTTACAGTGAGAATGGAGTCTTCTTGGTGGGTGAGAAGTAGGAGTAGATAAAGGAAGATTCTATATGGTCAGCTATATTCTTTTTAGGTTTTGTAGGCGGGGCTGGGATTTAGAAATGGCAGGGATGGAGAAAAAGGTATTCCAGGCCAAAGAAAATACAGGAATGAGGGGATTTGAGAAAGTGTATAGGACTCTAAAAAGTTCATTTCACCTAAAGTGATGGGGGATGGTGGTAAGTAAGGTGAGAATGTGTGTCAGGATAGATTGATTGAACTTATCACGAGAAGGAGTTTCAATACCATAGAAATGAGTTTGGGCTTCATTCTGTAGGATAGAGAGGTACTGAGAGTTTTTGAAAAGGGGAAACATGGTCAGGGTCATACTTTTGGAAAATGTATTTGGCAGCAGGATAGGTGGTGAATTCAAGGAGAGTGTGGAGAGAGGCTGCTAGGGAGCCCTTCATCAGGCCCAAGCAAAAGGCCATGAGCGTTTGAACCAGGGTGGTGATAATTGGGGTGAAATGTGAAGGTGAATATGAGAGGTGTCACAGAAGGGGGACCATAGTTGTTGATGGGATATCCAGGTATAATTGTTGCAGTGTAGAGATCTGGGACAGGGGCTTGGGAGAGAAATCAGGGTAAGAAAAAGATTTGTAAGCCATTCGTATAGAGCTGTTAGTTGAAGCTATAAAATTGAACTAAGCACCAAATGAGTGGGAGTAGAATGAATAGGGAATTTTTGCCAAGCAGAAATCCTTTAGGAACACCTGCATTTATGGAGATGCTCAAACAAGAAGACCTGGAGAACAATGCAGAGGAAGGATTTTCGGAGACAGAAGAGAATGAGGAACATGCATTATGGAAACCACAGGGAGAGGATTTCAACAAGTGAGTGTCCAGTGGTTTCTAATGTGGTGAGAAGGTGCAGGATGCCAAATGAGAAAAAAGCTCTGACAAAAGAAAGTTCACTAGAGAGAGAATGTGCTGTGATAAAATTGAGGCAGTGACAAACAATCCACTAATTCTGGAAGTTTGGAGATTAAGAGCTAAGAGAGTAGTGTCTTGAGAGGATGCTAAAAAGAACAGGGAATAAAATTTGGAGACAGAAGCTTGTGTTGCTTGTTAGATGAGTGGAAGGATGGGGGACAAGGAGGAAGAGAGGGACAGAAGTGGGGTGGGGAGAGAGAGAATATTTGATGGTATAAGTTTCTGAGTTTTCCTTAGATTGAGATTCCTGTCTTCAAATGAAAAATATTCTGAAATCTCCTAACACAATATGTGAACAATGCAGGATGGAAGTTGGAGATTAAAAAGACTTTACTATTTCAGTTCGTTTATGTATTTGTGTGCATGTGTTGTATATATGTATGTGTGTGTGAGAGAGAGAGAGAGAGAAAGAGAGAAAGAGGAAGAGCGAGAGAGTGAGAGAGAGAGAGAGACAGGGAGAGATGGAAAAATGGATGAAGCATTTAGGAATATCCTGAAATCATTGGACATTTTTTTCTCTCTGATTCTTTCTAGTAGGGCCTAGAAAAGGGACTTCTGATTGTTGAGTATGGAATGTTTACCTGAACTTTGCTTTTGCCAAGGCCCAAATTATATTTTTGCAGAAGATCTTTTTCCTATTATTTTCTTACCTTTTGTTGGCTGGAGTGCTCCTCGCCTGCCTTTTTGGAAACACAGGCCTGGGCTTTTGCTTCCAAAGTATAAAAACTTACTGTTGAAAGTGATTACCATGACCTATTCATTCATATGAATGACCCAGATTAGAATGGCCCCATCGAGTCATTTTGTACCTTCTAAGGGCTATTTCTGCTTGTTTCCGGGTATGGGTTTAGGCTGCTTTTGCAAATGGAAGCCTATGCCAAAATTACATGCATATTCGTAAACTATAAACCAACACACAATTATACATGGACAATCTGACACACCCTCTATAATAATAAAACTAAAACCAAAGGCACCACACAAAATACTTTTTTGCTTTGCTGGTAGAGGTTGTGGAAGACTTTTTGTAATACTGGGCTCAATTTTCAGAGTTTATTACAAGTCCACAATTAAAGACAGTATACACAAAAGAATTATTCTCAGATGTAGGATTGCAGTACTGTTTGCAACTCAAATATGCACTATCTGGGGCACGGTTCGAAGTTCACAATATAGTGCTTATAACTGTATGTAACCCTGGTCATGTTTTCAACATATTCTTGGAAAGTTCTTTTATTTGCTTTTTAGTATACATGGACCTTTGCAATTTGTTCTGTTATTTGGATTGTATAAACAGCATCAAGATGCTTTTTTCCTTTCATTCAAACAAACAATGCCTTTGTAACTAAGAAGAAAATTAGTAACAGGTGAAAGCTTACTTTTAATGATGTTGAGATCAAATTGCTGTTTAACTTACAGAATAAACTCCCCCTACATCCCTTTGAATGTTTCAAAATTATTTATAAAGTAAACGTACACAACCTCTAAACATGCTCAGAGCATACAAATGGCCTCTTTATTCTGTATTAGTAACAGAATGCGAAGGATGTTCCTTTGTTCTGACATTTTTCTTGCATATTTATTTTTAAAACATCTTGCATTATGAAAATTTACATAGAGCTGTCTTGGAGATTTTTAATTTTGTACATGTATGTAAATCAAAGTTCTGTGCTTAGAATTAGGTTTCTTTTAAAATCCATTACAATGTTTGCTTTTATTAGGTATGTTTTATATTGTATATGTATTTGTTTAGTTCCATTTCATTGTGTTAACATGATTGCGTCTTTTGGGGACTTTTCTTTGCAGTTATCCTATTTCATTACTGTAATTTATAAAATTTATAGCCACCAATCTATTAAGAATATTTACTAAAGGTTAAATCCTCCCTACCTCCTTTCTTTTTCTTTAAAAAGTAATGGAGGGGCTAGCCTGGTGGCAGCAGCTAAGTTCGCACGTTCCACTTGGGGCAGCCCAGGGTTTGCCTGTTTGGATCCCGGGTGTGGACATGGCACCGCCTGGCAAGCCACGCTGTGGTAGGTGTCCCATGTATAAAGTAGAGGAAGATGGGCACGGATGTTAGCTCAGGGCCAGTCTTCCTCAGCAAAAAGAGGAGGATTGGCAGCAGATGTTAGCTCAGGGCTAATCTTCCTAAAAAAATAAAATAAAATAAAATAAAAAATAAAAAGTTGGGGCCGGCTCCGTGGCCGAGTGGTTAAGTTCGCGCGCTCCGCGGCGGCGGCCCAGGGTTCGGATCCTGGGCGTGGACATGGCACCGCTCGTCAGGCCACGTTGAGGCGGCGTCCCACATCCCACAACTAGAAGGACCTGCAACTAAGATATACAACTGTGTAGGGTAGGTTTGGGGAGATAAAGCAGGAAAAAAAAAAAAGATTGGCATCCGTTGTTAGTCCGGGTGCCAATCCTTAAAGATTGGCAACAGTTGTTAGCCCAGGTGCCAATCTTTAAAAAAAAATTAAAAAAAAAAAGTAATAGAGTGTCTAGCACCTACAGAACTACAAAAACAATATAAATCAGGATCTAGTTTAACCCAATACATCCCTATTTCTATCACAAATTTCTATTGAAATAAATAAAATACTGAAGGATTCCATTAACGATAGTTTTATAAAGTATTTGGGACAGAGGGATGATAGATTTTTCAGTTAAAACAAACAATGTGTTAAAAGTCAAGAGCTCTTCAGAGATGAGAGTGGTGGCCTTGAAAGGTGGAGGGGTCCCCATGAGTAGATTGATGCTCCTCTGGGGAGGAGGCGTCCCTCCTAGGTGAGAAACTGGGGAAAATTGTCAATGCCTAGCTGGGCTTGTTATGTGGGATGCTAAGAATCCACCAGACTATGAGAGTTGCAAACTTGAGACTAATTCCATGATGGATCCAATGGAAACAATGCAGATTTTGAATATTGGGCTGTGATGTGGTGGGTGGATAGGTTTGAGGAAGAAGAAGCTCTATATGGACTTGAAAATGACGTTAGCCACAAGTTAGAATTTTATTTTGTTTTGCTCTGTTAGGGATTTTCTGTCTCTTTTTGAGTGCTTTTGCTTATAACACTGTATAATACATGAGTATTTCCAAACTGAATACTTTTAATAGTCTCATCTTTGCCCAAGTAAAAAAAAGGTTGTTTAGAGTATAAACTCCTGTGGGTTGAGAGTATGGCTTCTTCATCTAGCCCTTGACATTCTTGTGCGATATTCTATAAATTCTTGTGAATAGAGATTCTGTAAATACTACATAGATTTAGTCCAATTCCACTTAATAAACAATTTATTAGATATCAGTTATGATAGTAATTATGCTAGTATAAGATCCAGTCCTATAATTAAGGGTTTTGCCTCCCGAGGGAAAGAAAATAGGCAGAAGCTTTAGGTATTTTTACTTGTCTTCTACTCTCTCCCTCATATTCCCTTTCCTCCTTTTTCCCGCTGCCAAACTGAATCCAGACCAGGAAGCCAAGGGTGGTTTGGGAACAGTTTAGCTTGGCAAACAAGTTCTGACGCTGGAGGCTTCAATAGCTTCAGGTGAATCAGGCCAGGGAAACCTAAAAAATTGTTTCAGGTCAGGGAATGGGTCAACTTCATCCATCCGTGGCCAGCGCCCAGCACGTGGAAGGCACCATCCGTGTTGACTTGACCAATGACTGAGCAGGACAGATCTCACTGTGGCTACCTCACCTACTTTTCTCAAGCTTTCTCCCCCTGCCTTCTTTGGCATAACCCCTATTTAATCATGCTACCATGGGTCTCCAAAATGCCCTCCCTGCTCCTACTGTGAAACAAAACTACCACTCTCCAAGGAGGTTATTTTGATTATTCCTGCCCTGGAGTGAATGAGGCCCATGTTCCTAGGAGACATTTGTATTTTAAAGACAAGCGCATTGATCAGGTGACTATTCGATAGTGTGAGGTGTTGGGTGACAGTATGGAGAACACAGTTCTGAGTCCAGGTGTGCCTTACGTGCTCTTCCTCCTCCACGTCTGCTCGCCTCACCTTTTCCAAGGACTGAAATGTGTGGAATTAGCTTTGCCGGAAAAGATCATTCACTGCTACTTTCTCCTGCTTTTGCAAAGACTGCCTCCCAGGGACTCAGAAGAAGAGGTTGTTGCTCAGTGAGAGAGTGTTGCCAGAGCGTCTCACAGATATTTGAAATCTAGGCTCCTGAATGTGGGGGCTTCTTTGAATTCTCCTGCAGCACAGTTTTAAGCACATGCTCAGCCCTGTTCCAGTTACCTATTGCTGCATAAAAACCAGCCAAACTTGGAGGTGTAAAACAACCACCATTTTACTCTGCTCGTGATTCTGTGGGTGAGGAGTCGCATAGAGCAGAGCCCTACAATATCTGGGGCCTTAGCTGGGAGGACTCAAATTTCTGGGGGTGACTCACAGGACTGGGGCTGGAATCCCCTGGAGACTTCTTTAGTCACATGCCTGGCATCTGGGCTGGAATTACTCTAAGGCTGGGCTCCGTTGGGATTGTTTATCAGAACACCTACATGTCACCTCTCCATGTGGCTTGGGCTCCTCATAACATAGTAGCTGGGTTCTGAGAGGAAGTGTTCCTGGAAGGGGTGTCAGGAGACAAAATGTTCCAAGAGAACCAGGGGAGGCTGCTGGGCTTTTCTCATCTAGTCCAGGAAGTCAGGGAGCATCACTTGCGCCACACCTTATTGGTTACAGGGGAGCCAATAGGCCAGCCAGACTCAAGAGGAGAGGAAGTAGCCTCCACTTCTTGATGGAGGAGAGCCAAGATCACACTGTGGAAGAGCCTGTGGGGTAGGAGTTACTGGTGTGGTCATGTTCAGAAAATATATTTGGCCACAGCACTTAACAATGTTGCCCCTTATTAGCGTAGCCCTCTCTTTGCACACACAGTCTCCAATCCTCTCAACCTCGCTGCAAGGTAAACATTACCCTCCTTTCTGAGCTAAAGAAACTGAGGCCCAAAGAAGCTTAGTGACTTGCCTCTGGCCACACAGTGATAAAGCCAGAATTGTACCCTGGGTCTGTTTTACTCCAAAGTCCACACTCCTTCCATTATACAACATTTTTATATTAGATTATATGGGGAAAGAGGAAAATTGTATTTAATAGAACTGGTTTTAACTTGCTGTGGTAATTAGTGAATTATAAGGGATTATTTAAACTGAAATAAATATATGCTCACATCTGAGAAATGAGAAAGTGCCACACAAGACAAGTCATTTTCCCTTCTTACTGATTTTTTTGGTCTACCCTGGAATGAGTTGAAAATATGATGCAAACATGAACATCGGCTTTCGAAATTTAAATTATATACTGTTTAGGCATTATTGGGGTAGTCAAATGCTTTGGGAGGAAAGAACAATACCTTCACAATTTTTGCTGTCATTGAACAGCAGATTATCTGAAAATGTTAACAATATGTGGCAGACATGTTGTGAGAGAGAAGAATCAAGACTGTTTTTAGCCACATTCCTTGTTTCAAAATTTTCCAGTGCATCTCTCCACAGACTCTGACATTAATTAAAAACAACTTGTTGAAGCATTTGTGATGTATTAGATAGAATTTTAAGATATTTTATTTTCAAACGAAAAACATACATGACAAATGCTCTGTTTGTATTTCTAAGTAAATGTCCATTGCTGTGACCTGGAGGCAGCTAAAAAGGGAGAAGATAAAATTTTACAAAATATATACAAATACTAAATTTCTGGTTCTCGCGTCTTTGTGCCTGTGTGTGTATATATGGGAGGGGAAATGGGTGGTGAAAGGGTTAGAGCTGCTGGAAGAAACATGCTACTTTTTCTATGAGGAGAAATATTGCTTTAAAACTAGGTTTGATTTATGTAACTTGCATATATTTACTTTAGAGAACAAAGGGTAAATTATTGGGCCTCCGAATCACTGGTAAATTCCGTAGACACAGATTCCTCATAATAGTGTGCTGTTATGCTTCCTAGATAAATGTGTTAATAATTTATAACTCCCAGGCAGTTGGAGTGGCGATCCTGAGGTGTTTCTGGGGAATAGAACTTCGACTCTGATATGTGTCGTTATTGCTAATTGAGCATTTGTGTCATTATTCACAGTTTGATTTTTAAAGTTTCCTCTCTAGGGTTCCCATGGAACGCTGCTACAAGCACTGGCATATAGGATTGTTGGTAGAAAGCATGACATTTTCAGAATCTGGGAGGGAATGCTGTTTTTCTAGGAAGGAAAGCTCAGAAACTAAGAAAGGGCAGGAGCTGGACTTCCTCCTTTGGACTCTGCTTATTTCTCTAGGGCTACTGTAACCAAGTACCACAAAGTCGGGGCTTACACAACAGAAAATTGGTTGTCTCACAGTTCTGGAGGCTAGTAGTCTGAAAGCAAGATGATGGCAGTGCTGCTTCCTTCTGAGGGCTGTGAGGGAAGGAGCTGTTCCAGGCGTCTTTCCTTGGCTGTAGCCGGCTGTCATCTCCCTGTGTCTTCACGCTGTCTTTCCTCTCTGCCTGTCTGTGTCCAAATTTCCCTTTTTCATAAGGATACCAGTCATACTGGATTAGAGCCCACACTAATGACCTCATCTTAATTTGGTAACCTGTGTAAAGACTGTCTCCAAATAAGGGCACATTCTGAGGCATTGGGGGTTAGGACTAAAACATATGAATCGGGCGAGAGGAGGACAAAATCCACCCATAACTGACTCCATCCTGAGCTTTGACTCTGAGGCATTATCTCCTCAGGAGAACCAGAGGCATGGATCTGGAAAGGGGCATGGAGCCCCCCAGAATCTGGCCGCTCAAAATCACCCAGAGAAAGAACGCTAAAGTTCCTAGTGTGAGGGTGACTATATGATTGATCACACAAACAGGGACACTGGAGAGCAAAAGGGGCCACGGTACATCCTGGGACTGTCACCTTCCTCTTGCCATTTCGAGAATCCCAAATTCAGAATGGATGCATTCCCACCAATGGCGCTGCCACCTCCAGATTCCTGGCAGTCATTGTGCTGTGCGTAGCATAATGACGGTAACAGCGATCCTTCTCTGAGCAGCAGGCTTGTGCTAATCCCTTTCTGTACGTTGTCTCACAATCTTTATAACATTCTTCAAGGCAGGTGTTATTTCCATTTTACGGGTTAGGAAAATCAGACCCAGAGAGTTAGTGATTCGATGGAAGACACACAGCGACTAAAAAGAAGAGCCTGGATTCCTACCCAGGTTATCCAGTTCTCAAGCCTGTTTCTCTCTCTCTCTCTCTCTCTCTCACCATTTTGTTTTCCTCTTGGGAGCATTGCACATAGGCCACCTTGGAATGCAGCAAACTAATAGGGAGGGACTCTTTTGAGTCTGAACTTGCACCTGCCGCAAAGGACTGGCCTATGAAAGATGCACTGGGAAAAGGATGTTGGTCTTGTGTTGGTTCTAAAACTACACATTCCCAAAGCAGTCCTCACTACAGAAACATGAAGTCACAACGCATTTTTATTAAGTTGACTTACATAGTGTCGTGGAGAGTTCTTCTAAAAAACTAGATAGATTGTGTACACACGTCCGCTTAACTGATACAGGTTTGGTGAGCTTAGACCTGGAAGATGCCTTTGCTACTACTTATACACTTGAGGTCTTGCCATCCTTTTCTCACAACTCATCATTTTAACGCTATTTATAAGTCTCAACTCTGGTACATGATTGCACATATAGCCCTTAGCAGGGTTGGGAATTATGCCCTTTGACCCAAGAAAAAGGATTAAGTGATTCAATTCACATTTAATCATTTTTATTTCATTCTGATGCAGAAATCCATTTCCTTCAGAATGAAATAAATGATTCAATCTGCCTCCAGGGAAGAGTTAAGGTAAATGCAGTTGCCACATAAAACCCAAATGGCTCAAGGTAATATTACATATTTCTAAAAGTAGGCAGTTGGAAAGGGAAAAGAAACAATAATAATACTGCACGCTTACCCTGGGATTTTATTATAAGTTTATTGCGATCATAAATATGGAATTTACATGCAATATATATATATTTCAATATTATATTTTGTTAAATTAGTTCAGCATTTAGTCATTAACTCGTTGGTGGTATGTTACTTATATTCCCTCTGCATTGCATACTCAAGTTCTGAGACCCACAAAATGAATTAAAAATCAATTCTTTACTTTCACAATATATTCTAAAGCAGAGTTTATGTATATTCTCAGTGTTTTAACCACTTCGGGGGGTTTTGGCTAAAGCACCTGTGAAAAATTAAATCTGTTCTGTAATCTGTGTGCTTGTGTGTGGTGTGTGTGTGAAATGGAAGGTCTGATCATAAGTGACTTAATGACCCACCTAACAATCTACAAAGAAATCAAATGACTTCCTTCTCTAAATTCCTAAGTGAAATTTCCAGGGCAGTCCATCGTATTCATTCACCAGGGAAGCACACCTGTCTGTATCTGAGCCGCCATTTTCTAAACACATGCCAGAACAAATTTCCCACCGGAGCTCAGGAAAGTTGTCACCGCTGTGCACTGTGCAAGGGAATGCCGTGGAGTAAGTTTTCCCTCCCACCCATCTTCCCTCCTCTATTTTATTTCTGTAGCTCATCTCCTTCCATATTTCCACATTTCTCCCACGCCTGTTCCCAACTCTTCTTAAGTAGTTAGGAGCAGGGCAGCCAGGAGTTTTCCTAAATTCCTATTTCCAAAGCCAAGTCAAATGGACTAGTCCTTGCTTTGGACTACCTTGGGTCTTCCTAAGAATGATCATGAATTTTAGAGTGAGCATCAGAGAGACTTCTTTTTAGGTGATTTTCTTGAACCCATTGATTCTTAGAGAGAATCTTATTTATGTTAAGTTCCATTGAGTGTAAGCTTATTACATATGGTTTTTGGGAAAAAAAAGGTTTCAAAAGGACTCAATTTGCTCTATTTTTGAAAGCCCATAATGTTCGGAAACCTCATTATAACATCATTTTAGGGTTCAAGTCACACAACTGCACAAACACAAAGTATTCCAGCACTTTTTGTAACTAAGTTTACTTGGATAAAAATCAAGATAGATCAAATCCAAATGTGAGCTGTGTCTACACCCATGCCACCTACTAGCGAAAGCATGTGGACAGTGACTAGTGACTACAGAATTTTTTTTTACAGTGGGGTTTGAGGTGGAAAACTGGAACTTGTGGTGGGGAGCGGCATTTGCATGGCAAGCACATTTTTTATTTAGAATGTATGTTACAAATCAATTAAAATAGCAGCCTTCTATTTCCAGATGCTTTTCTTCACACCCTATTAACATCGAAATGTCAAGTGTCTATATTGGACAATATTATTTCGTTTTACTTGGGGTGGTTGGGGACTGAGAGATCACATTTGTGTGTGGGATTCAAGCCCCTTTCTCACACTCAAGCCAGTCCTTAGTGCCAAGACGAGGGAAAGTCAAAGCAGTTTAAGAAAACAAGAACCAAACACAAAAAACAAATTTTGACCATGTGAAGTGCTTGGTCGAGTCAGGTCTCTGATTCCTCATTCCCACCTTCCATAGCCTGACAAGTATTAGGAGGTGATGCAACTGTAAGCATACATAACTGTGGAAGGAGGAAGAAAAGATTAAACCTGGGAAAGAGAAAAAAGTCATAAAGATGCATATGTAAGGCCATATTAACAATGTGAATATAGAAATTCTTCCAGAAATTCAAAGAAGATTCTAAATGTGGTGACTGTTTCTCTTACTCGCCTATGCCATTGTGCCTGGGGGTGGGTTTGATGTCCTCCTTGCTGCTCATTACCACTTCAGATGATTTTTTCTCTTTTTTCCCAACGCTCCTCAGATTTTCTGCTCATATCCTCATACTGTCACCTACATCCCCTCCTTGTTGAATTTGGCCAAAAAGCCCTGGCCACTATCCCTCATTACTTGAGATTTTTAGCTTTTATTTGCTGGCTCTCCATTTCCATTCAAAATTCACGAGTATTTCAATATCCACATAGACAATCCTTCTAATAACCTGTCCTCTAAGTTTCTCTCTTCTAATTTTTTTTTGTCCCCCATCCCACTGCAGTTACCAGCTCCTATGGTCAAACATACCATAGGCCTTTTAATTACCGATAACAGCACCTCCTTCATAATAATAATTTTAAGCGTCATGCTCTCTGACTCTCTCTTCCTCTCTTTCGAACTTTCCCTAGAGTTAGGCTCAAACAATTCTCTGACCTCACTGGGGTAAATAATCCATTGATTCTATTACTCTTTCATTGTTTTACATTTCCTTCTTGTCCCTATTCCTGTCTTTACCCAACTTCCATTCCACGGTCTTTCTTCATCATCACCATCATCATCACAGTCATCACCTCCACTGCCTTCCCTGTCTTTCTCTTTATCATGCTTACCTAGAAAATCCTAACTGTGCACAAATTCAACCCTACATCCATGCAACTGAATGTGGCTGGAGAAAAAACCCCACCATGCTGCCTGGTGTCACTTTAAATTCATGACTGCCATCCTCAAGTGGGTTCTCAGCACTGCCAGGCAATCCCATCTCACGTCCCTAGTCTATTCACTTCATCATTCTTTTAGATGATTATTTCATTCCTTCTTTCCTTCCTTAGGCCTCCAAAACGTCTTCCCCCATCTCCACTCTCCGTTGATGGCCTTGCTTTCTATGTCACTGAAAATTGTATCATATATTTCCCACCACTATATCTACCAACCCACTAGCACCTGCATCCATATGCTTTAGTGTCCACCCGTTACTGTGGAAGAATGTCCACACTCCTTCTGCCTAATCCTTCTGAGTGTGCACTATGTGCCTTCTCTTCCCCTGTTCTCAAGGATACCACTTCAGCAATTTTTCCCTCTTTCCCTGGAATCTACAAACTTTGCCTTCTGTGGGAGCAGAATTCCATGAAGATGCAAACATGCTATAACGTCCTCAAACTAAAACAAAACAAAACACTTCTTGAACCTACTTACTTCTCCACATACTGCTCCATTTCTTGTCATTTCTTTACTGAAAAATAAAACCTTCCAAGAGATTAAAATGAAAGTATATTAGTTTTTCTACTGAATATGTGTTAGTGGCTAAGGAATTCCTTCCAAATTGTAAATCAGAGAAGTGCACCATAAGGGGGAAAAGGCCGGAGAAGAAGCAGGTGTGTCTCAGGCTTAGCCAGTCTGACTTCATAAAAGGTTCTGTCCTTCTCATCTCTCTCTTCAAACATCATAATCATTAATATTCTTGTCAATGAGATCAAGCTTAAAAAGAATTCAAAACCTAGTATTGTTTTCATTTTGCCGCACTGTTTTGTGACACATGTGTTTTATCCCCAAACACTGAAAGTTTTGGTCAACCTTCATCAGCGTTTTATTTGATGAAAGCCTTACACGGAGTGTCGTGGAAAAGTTGCTGAGCACAGTGGGCAGGAGGGAAGATGTGTCGGGACAGAGCTTATTCTCCATTTATTATAGTCATTTCTGTTGAAATTTTTTCTAAATTTTTAGAGTAGATGGTATATTCATTTGAGTAGCTCTTGATGACCATAAATTATATAAAGAATATTTATTCAATCATTGCTTACAACTTCCTTTAAGCTTGGCAGCCAAAATGAAATCCTGCTTTCATGTCATACTTTTTGGTGTTTCTTGGAAAGAATATTTTGAAGCCCAGTGCCCACCCACCTTGACGTACAATTGACTCAGAAGAAAAAAAGTGAAAATTCCGCAAATAAATAGAATAAATTGGGAAGTCAAAGAAAACCCCCTAGCCAAAACAAAAAGATCTCTTGGACAATTGAATTTTCCAGAGCAGCAGGTAATAAATTAGCCACCCCTTGAGAAAGATGTGCCAAAGAATTAATCCAGATTTCATTTCATATTCTCATGGGAAAAGATAAAATGCTGCTATTAAAATGGTTTTACGCCTCTTAGGTATTTTAGCTCTATAGTTATAACAATTCACAATGTAACTAAAAACTTGACTAATTCATGAAGCCAGAAATTAGCATACTTCAGTAGTCAAGAGACACGCAACTGCTATTGAAACAGAATCTTGCTTGGAAAAACTATTAGGGACAGAGGTTTTTGAAAAATACTTGAAGGTCCCATTGATTTATACTTTTACATTTTATGTGTATATGACTTCTGTATTTACTTATTCATTTTTTTCCCAGAGAACTTCAGCATCAAAGTCATTCCTTGAGGCCATGTATAAAAATGTGAAAACCAAGGCGAATAAGAATAAACAAAAGCCATGTGTATCTGCACAAGCTGTTTGAGGCATGCTTGCGAGATGCTGTCTTTAGAAGTCCTTAAGGCAGAGCTAAAAAGTGACCCAAGTATCATCATTTCTGAAAACTAGAACTGTTTTGATTTATCATAAAAAATGGATGCTCTAACTGTTTCTGAGAGCCATTTTTTTCTTCTTGATCTCTCTTTCTTAAGGAAACTTCATGGTAAGAAGGAACAATGGTGACTTTGATTTTTTTTGGGGGGGTGGGCAGTCCTCTTTTCTTCCCTTTGGCACTTCTGGAGTCAGCAAAAGCCTTTCAAAGCGCTCCCTGAGCTGGGGCCTTGCAGCTAGCAGAGGCCGAGAGTTCTGGCAAGAATCCAGTTCTTATCATTCAAAGTCACTGCTGTTTCTCCTCTGGAGGGGCTAGGAAAGGGAAGACAATTTCATGCATTGCTTGCAGCCAAAATCAGTCTTTATTCTGAATCTGTTCAAATAAGATCTTTTTCAAAATTCTCTATCTATAAAACTTTATGTAAATCTTGAAAAGTCATTTCTGCAGAAACCAGATTTCCTGACAGTTGCTTTCTATAATTCATTGGCTGACTGTATAGAAGCCTTTTATCCAACATAAAATGTCTTTTATTAAAATCATTGTACCAAAAATAGAGAAAAATCTATTTATAAGGCCCATGCTAAATCTATTTTTACCATCTTATTTTGATAAAATGCTTCAGTCATACGAAATAGTGGTAGAAAGAAATAGAACAAATAACTGTTTCTAGCACTCAGTTAAGAACTAAAACATTATAATTGCAGTGGAAATCTCCTGTGTACCTTCCCCAGCTGTGTTTCTCTCCACTTTATACCTAACCTAGAGATAACTACTGTCCAAAAGTCAGTGCTGATCACTCCTACTGTGAATTTATACTTTTGTATGCAAAATCTTCAAAACAAATTTACTGATCTAAGTCAAAGTACATTAAGCAATAGACCAAGAATACAAGAATCTCTAAAAAATAGAGAGCTTTAGAACATCTTCCCACTCTAAAATTCCATGTTTCTGTTAAATGTGGAAAATGCAATGAATCAGCTAATTTGTTAACATAAAACCAAATGACAAGTTTGAAATCCAACCCAATCTTTCCCATTCCTTTCTAATTGGATTGAATAAATTATTCTTGGAAGTTTTAAAAATGAAAAAATAAAATGCATGTTCCTGGGGATATGATTTCTTGATTCCTTCTCATCTATCTCTCTATTGATATATACTTGTAAGACACAGCTTTCAAACTGAAAGCAGATAGCAAAGCACATTGAACATTAGTGACCCAGGGAAGCTGTGAATTCAATTTGCATTGTAATTCAACCACCTGCGGGATTAGACTTTGAGTTTGGTTTTTGGATCTGAGGCTTCAGTAGTGCAGAGGTGAGAGATTTCCGTCTTTGCTAGCTTCAGTTTGTGGACCCAATCTGGTAGCTGGATGGCCTGGAGCCCAGATTCACTTTCCAATTCCAACTTGTCACCAGCCCTAGTGCTTCAGGAGAGCTGGTTAGTGGCTTTCCTCTGTTGCATCAACCCTCCCCTTTTGGGAAACACCGTTATAACTTAATCAGGTTGACACAGTCCTAAAAGCTTTCTAGTCCCTTCACCAGACCTGGAGCTGGGAATTCAAAATCTCATGTTCATGATTTTCTTTGTCTGTGTTCTGCAGTGTGCTAAGAAGCAACAAACCAACCTAATGCATTCCTTATTTCCACTCAAATATTATATGGTAGAGATTACTTGTTCATCCAAAACCTTATTTTCTGTAAGTATTTGATTAAAAGTGATGATAGATAATGATTTAAATAACTGTTTTGCCATAGCATTCCGTGGACAACCAGTGTCCTCTTTACCAATGGGCACAGGGTCATTAATGCCTTTAAATCCATTTTTATCAGGGAAACATTTCCAGATTCCCATCCTTAGAGTTTGTTCCCTGAAGCCAATTCTGGTAGCAATAACTATTAGTCAGGATTCAATTGGGGAAACAGAAGCATTTTGAGTATTATGGAGTAAAGGGTTTATATAGGAATTTGGCCTATACAATTGTAGGAGAAGCTGGGGACGTAAGGGCCTGAAAAGGGGAGCTGGAGGAGGAGAGAATATTCACTAAGCAGCCCTTCTAGAGACAGGCACATCACTGCCAATGTGAGCACAAAGGAAAGCTGGTGGAGAAGGATAGAGAAGGCCATCATCTCTGCATCTGTGATGAGCTGCAGTCACCAGGGGTCATCAGGCCAGCTGTCAGGAAGACGGGCTGGATATAGAGTCGGGGAGAGAAGGAGAACAAGCTGGGACCCGCCAGCACCTGTGCATCTGACTCTTACTGCGTCTAACCACCATGATTCAGAGAGTGCAGCGGCTGTGTCATTTCTGCCCTCTAAATCTTGTGCCAAGTTCTCTTTTGGCTAATTCCAACCTGTAACTGCATAAGAAGAAGATTCTGGGAAACAGAGTTCCAGCTTAGCCAAGGTGATACAAAACAAAACCAGCACACTGTCTTTTCTTCAGTTCCTGACTCTAATTGCTGATTCAGAACCTATCCTTAGGATCAGGTTTTCTCATTCATTCTTGCTCAGACTTGTCTACTATTTTTTTTTTTTTTGCCTACTGTTGCCATATATCTGAGTTAGATGTATAGCAATACTATTTGTCTATATATCTGAGTTAAGTATGTCTTTATCTCTGATTTCACTCAAAATACTCGGCTTTCTTAGTCTATCTATATTCTCCCAGCATCTAACTTCAGCCCTTAGGGATATATGTTATATTTATGGCCACCAGCATCTTTTGAACACATTTTCCACATTCTGAATCCTTCTATCCCCAAATAGAAGCTACAACTCACCTTCCCAGGCTCCAGTGATCTATGTTCTGCAAATCAAACTCACCACCATGGTCTCAGGCTGGATTTTGGAGGCAGCAATAGCAGAAGTCCAGTGGAAGTGTTCCAAGTTGGGCATCCCTAGAGAGAGAAGTGATGCC
Source organism: Equus caballus (assembly GCF_041296265.1). NCBI lineage: Eukaryota > Metazoa > Chordata > Mammalia > Perissodactyla > Equidae > Equus > Equus caballus. The sequence continues at coordinate 74,729,309 of NC_091689.1, forward strand.
CATTCCCATAGGCCTTGGGCTGTTGGGGCGTCCCCATAACCGTCCTAATGTTGACCTTGTGCATAATTCTGGGATGCAGAGTCTGGGATGATTTCTGGGGCCTCCTGGAGATTTTATGAGCTATTTTTAGAACAGCACTTCTCAAACTCTGATGTACTCGTGAAGTAGTCTAGAATGGGACTTGAGATTCTGTATTTCTGACAAGCTCCTAGGTAACAGCAAAACTTCTGGTCTAATTGATACAGGCCAAACCTGTTTTCAACTTTGCTGCTTTCATGCCATCAGTGCTGAGGCCAGAAAAGTGGGGAATAACAAGAGCTCCTATTGGTAAAGTCTGGTACTTGTGGCAGGAGTTCCCATTGGAGGTCTGGGGAGCCCTAGCATTCCTGGGGTTGTAGTGGGGTGAGCCTCCTGCTGCAAAGAGAACAAGTGTGAATATTACTTCCTTTCTATCTTGAGGGAAGAGGGCTTTCTTACACAATTTTACTTATTATTTCACAATCTTCTGATTGGTAATGCTAGATGATCACGTGGCTTCGAGCGCTCCTGATACGTTACTGACTCTCACGTATCTGTGTCCATCTCAGGATGCACCCCTCCACTCCAGGCTTGTATATCCAGCTGTCAATTCCACATTTCCCCTTGGAAGTCTCATTTTAGATTTAACGCAATCCAAACTGATCTCAGGGTGTTTCCCCCAAACCTGCTCCATTCATAATCTTTCTCCTCTCAGTTAACGGAACTCTATTATTTGAGTTGCTCATGTCCAAGCCTTGGAGGCATTCAGACTCCTCCTCCTGTAACTAATATCCAACTCATCAGCAAATTCTCTTCAAAATCCAATTCTTAGTGCCTTCACCACTCTCACTCTGGTCTAAAGCACTGTTGTCTCTCACTTTGATGATAAGACTTCCAGTGCTTCTATCCTTACTCTGCAGCACAGAAGCTAAAGTTTTGCTGATAAAACACATCATTCATGTCATACCTCTGCTCACAATATACCAATGACTCTCCTTTTCTTTCAGAATTAGCAGCCAAACTCCTTACAATGGCCTGACAGACCCTAGACAACTTGGCCCTTAGTCAATCTTTGACTTTGTCTTCTATGACTTTGATGCTTTACACGTGTGGCTACAGCCAGACTGGCCTTGCTCTCTCAAACACACCAGTCATGGACCTACCTCAGGGCCTTTGCATTGGCTGGCTCTCTATCTGGAATGTTTTTTCCCCCCACATACCCACATAGTTTGCTCCAACATTCCTTTTAGGTTTTATTCAGATGTCCCATTTTCTCAGTGAGTCCTTGCTGGCCATCCTATCTAAAATTCAGCCATCTCTCCTGTCCTTTCCTATGCCCCTTCTCTGCTTTAGGTGTTTTCCCCTGTTCTTATTACTATCAACTATATTATACATTTTGTCTCACATATTATCTATTTTTTTTTTTTTGCTAGCGTGTAAGCTCCATGAGGGAGAGATTTTGTCCATCTTGTTTATTGCCCTATACACAGGGCCTAGAAATATGCCTGGCACATTGTAGGTGATTATTGAGTATTGCTTTTCAATACTGAGTAGGCAATCAGTGAGTATTTGCTGAATGAGTGAATCAGCAGAAGGGAAGATAAATTGGTTTTGGCTCCCCAGCCAAGAAAAAGTGAATTTCAGGCCTCTCAGGTAGATATAGCCATAAAGTAAGAGTATTTAGGTCCTGTCGTATAAGATGACACTGTATGGGGGCATTTATTTACAGTAACAATTATTCAGTACTAGGAAATGTGGAATACAAGATGACTAGAACATAGTCTTTGCTCCTAAAAATCTAGAAATCAAATTAAGAAGAAAACACCTTCACAAATAACTAATACAAGAGGGATGTCGGCCGATGGAGACTTCCAAGAATGTGCTATAAACAAGTAATTAGTTTCAAGGTTCACATGGGCATACTGAGGTGGAGGGGTCACTTTCAAATGTTTGTAAAATGAAATGGTACCCATAGTTACATAGCCCAATGCTTAGTGAGTGGTAACCATTATAAATAATAGCATGTCTTTGTAATAATGCCATTAGAGATAGGAGAGGAGCTGAATGAAAGAATGCCTGTCTAAAACTGACATTAAGCTATCATAATTTTTATGATTAGTTAAGCAGTACTGCTTGTTATATAAAATTGGGAAATTGAGCAAGGTCAAAATATCAAACAAAGAAATGGAAATTCACAGATAATTCTACTACCCAGAGTTACCCAACTTTGATGCGTATAAATGAGACCATATGGCATATTCTGTTCTGCATTTTATTTTTCACTTATTTTATCCAAAACATTTCCCTTTATCAAAAAACATACTTGAAATGCCTATAAAATTTCATTTCATGTATATTAGATAATTTTTAAAATTATTCTCCAATTGTTGGATATTTATGCTATTTCCTTTTCTCAAAATCATAAATAATACTATCCACTTTCCAATTATTTCTGCAGGATGGATTCCACAAAAATCATATTGGTCAAAGGTTCAATTATATTTAAGGAAAAAAATACTGTGTAGACTAAACATTTTTGAAAAAAGTTGTACCAATTTTCTTAGTGTGTGAACGAATAAATATAGAGAGCCATTTTTACCAGCTACATAGTTAGAAAAACGTACTTTTCCCACTTTGTAATACAGGCACTCTTAATTCTGTATTTCCGGTTGACTTGATTAGTATCCAACATCCTGGCTCCAAGGAACAATTTTATTGTTGGGAAGAACTTGGAGGTGGTACATTTGGATACTTGGGAGTATGGTTCTGCTTTGCCCACCTGAAAGATTTTTCTTACATAACTTAAGTGTATTTAAAATGTTTTCTCTGAATTGATGCTGTGTTCTGCTGGTAAACTATTTAAGAGAGGTAAGGTAAGAGAGCATTGCATCTCCAATGCTGCCTCTGGCAGCAATCAAGCTTGGGAAGCCTCGTAATGCCAAAGTAAGCTTCTGTATAATGGTCAAGGTCTTCTCATCTTCAGAAGCATTTGCCAACATTATCTCATTAACCTTCATGCCACCCCTGTGAGGCAGGCATAGCTAGTCAGGAAAAACTAACTAATGATTATAAGGCCCCTTTGAAATAAAAATGCTGAATATCAAATCATAAAAATCAGATAACTTATGATCCAAGTTTTATAGACTGGGGAACTAGGTCATGGATATTCAGTATTAAGTAATTGCCCACAGGGACAATGTAACTAAGTGTGTAGAAGAATTGATAATTAGAACTCGGGCATTCTCCAGTCTGAGAGGCTGTGCTCAGAGATTTGGACCAGGCCTTTTGGCAATGGTATTATGTGCTGGGAACTGCTAGGAATTGGTAACTACTAGTAAAGATCAGCTGCTTGAAAGCAAAAGATTCAGAACCTGTACTGAAATGCTTTTCATGTTGGCAACAAAAAAAAATAGTTGCAGTTGAATCAATAGCAGGGTCATGACACTCTTCCCCCTTCTGAGCTTCCATTACACACAAAATGTGTTAATATAATAGCACCTCTTTCTCACAATAATAGTTATTTTTTGACATTTGTGTCCTCACTAAAGACATCTGAGATCATGAATTGCATCTTATTATTTCTATCTTTGGTGATTAGCTTAGTTCTTGGGACATTGTAGGTGTGAAATAAAATTTCACTGAATGTACCAAAAAAGAATAAATAATTAGAAATATGGCAGCATCATAATTTCATGTAACAAACATACCTCCTAGGGAAGAATATTCCAGGCATTCTCAACAGAAGGTTGACATCAGAGTCAATTGTAGAGCTTTTAAAAAATACAGTGTCTACCCCAACCCAGACCTTGTAATTTATAATCTTCAAGATACCTTTTGATAGGGCTCTATAATTGATCCCAATGGTCACTGCTGATGGAGAATGTACAGTCTATTTCCTTTGAAAATCCTTCAGTCTCCTCTTGTCACCCCACTACTGAATGGCATAGACAGAAATCCCTTTACAACTATATATTTAACGTAATATGAGAGATATTGAAAGAAAAGGAATGCAAAGTCACATTGATTGAACACCTTCCATGTGCCTGTCACTGTCCTAGTTGCCTACACAGGTTATCCTATTCAGTCGTCACAATGGCTGTACAAAGTAAGTGCTATTATGCTATCTTTTAAATTTAAAGATGGGAAAATTGGACCTTCATATCTCAAGTTCATTGTTAACTACTATTATCATTCCAGTGAGCTCAGCTTCCATTCAATAGAATTGTGTGCAAATACAGTTTTTACTTTTGCTATCTTATGAAAGTTCTTAATTCTGCCATATTGTCCTTTGCTTAGTAAATATTCAGTTTATTTTTATTATTTTTCATGTACTGTGCTAGGTCCCGTTCTTCCTATTTGGATTAAAAGCTCTGCAAAGGCAGAGCTTATCTCTATCTTTCTTCTCTCTCTCTGTTTTAAAATATAGGTTTTATTATTATTCATGTATAGGAGGCCAACAGATCAGGACACAACTGCCATGGAACAAGTAGTTTATTATTCACAATTCCCAAGAGAAGGGAGCATACCATGCACACAGGGCCACATGGGGAAGCACCAGGGTCAGTCAGGAGGCAGAAGGAGCAAGGAGAAACCATGGGCAAAATCTTTTATTATGGTTTCTACAGGAAGGAACAGCACAGGAAGAGTGAACAGGTTTAGGATCAGCTAGTTTGAGTAATTTCATTGGGCTCTGGGTTGTAGGGGTGGTCTCTAGTCATCTGGCACCTGGCCCTGGGTGATTCAGAGCAGGGGGATAGTGTTCTGAACTGCAGGAGCCTGATAAAAGGAGGCAGGCGAGGGTATGAGGGTATGGATTTGGGATTGTTTGGCTGGCCCATCAAAGACTTCCACCAGGCAAGTTGTTTGCTGTCTCTAGGAATTATCTAACATTGGGAGGGGCAATCTCTCCCCAGGTTTATAAGGCACTGACATGTCAAAGCAACATAGAATGTAGAAAATAAAAAACATGATTAATGCATTCACTCTCTCTTCCTTCGTGTTCATACACCAAAGTTACAGTCAGTGTGGAGTAGGACTCAACACAGTTCTCATTTAGAACGTATGGCATCAAAACAGAAATGAAGCTGTGAAACTAGCTGTAGAATATGCATAGCAGATTCCAAACTAAGCTTCTTTCTAGAATTGCTTTTAATAGAAATTTTTAACTTAGGAATTAATGATTAAGTTCCAAAAGATTTAAATTTGTATTTCACTACAGCAAAAGAGGTGGAAACAAAGAGAAATCAGACTGAGCCAATGACCCAATGGGAAGCAAAAAAATGGTGCAGAACCTGCAAGCTTTGTCTTTAAGGATAGAGATGTCCAATTCAGTCTTTTGAGCTCAGAAAGATGTTCCACAAAAACAGGCATGCTGATGCAAGTACCCAGGACCAGTAACTACAGTGTAGCTGTATGGTCTTAATTACCTTCCCCTCGACCCGCCAATGGTCTCGGGACAATTTAAGACTCAGAAACACATTTTGGGGTAAGAAGATAAGCATGCAATTAAACAAAGGAGGAAATCTAGGTTTCCGTCTGTTGAAAACTCTTGAATAATGTCCAGCCAGTACGAGGCAGAATATATCTAAATGTCAGCTTTCTACTCACAAAAAAATTTATAATGAGTAACAAGGAGAAGTTGAATCCACTGAGAAAATAAAAATTATTCCATGTTTCCCCTGGCAGAGTAAATCATAAATATGATATACTAGTTGGATATTTTTTCTCCTTAATGCACATTTTCGTTCCAGGTCAAGAAGAATTCAGGAGGTAATATCCATGATTGGAATACCAGTTGGTATAAAAGAGAATTAAAGATAAAAAAAAATCCTCTGTATAAAATGAAGGATTATTGGGGCTGGCCCCGTGGCCGAGTGGTTAAGTTCGCGCGCTCCGCTGCAGGCGGCCCAGTGTTTTGTTGGTTCGAATCCTGGGCTCGGACATGACACTGCTCATCAAGCCACGCTGAGGCAGCGTCCCACATGCCACAACTAGAAGGACCCACAACGAGGAATATACAACTATGTACTGGGGGGCTTTGGGGAGAAAAAGGAAAAAAATTTAAAAAAAAAATCTTTAAAAAAAAAGGTCTTAAAAAAAATGAGGGATTATTGGGGAACAGAGTAACTAACTTTAAAAAGCTTTCACATAGCCCCTTCTCTGAAATCATTAGGAAATAAATCATGCTCATTTAAGCCGCTTCTTCAATCAGATTGTACCTTCCCAATTATATTCAATATTGCTCTTGAAGGGGTGAAAATGTGTTAACGTAACTAAAATGGTCATAGCTGACATTCCTATGACCTTCTGCACATATTCACTTCATTCAATGCTCAGAACAATTCTGTAATCCAGGTTACTTGTTTTTATTTTACAGATAATGAAAGAGTGGTTCAAATGTTTACAGGACAACTCAAGTGTAAATAGCCGGTACTTGGCTAACCCAAGATTCAAGTTCAGGTCTTGTCTACAAGTCTATGCCCTTTCAACCACAACATCCTGCCTCCTTGTCCACTGTCAGTTCTTGACAGTGTATTGAAATATACTGAGTTGACTTCAAATTTTGAAGGAATTCCAAGATTACGTAGAGATTTATTTTCTTCAGCAATCTTTTCCTTTTGAAATTTAAAATAGGCATATGATAGCTAGTAGTCCTAAAACCACTGGTAATTTTTTACCTGTGGAAGGAGAATAGAGGTAAGACCATAGGGATCCAAGTTTCTATGGTTTCTTTAAAAAAAAAAATCCATCCTCTACCTTCAGGTGTCAGACAGTCTTCAGCTGATTTGGGGTATGCATCAGAGCCTTCTGTTTTCTTTTTCTTTCCTACCAATCCAGAGATTAACCCTTGTCCAGTCGTCAGTGGGAGAGGTGAGTTTCTCCATCTTTGAAGTGTACATGGGAAGGAAAGGACGGAAAATACAGGATGTGACCTAGGTTGTATGTCTGTGAGGCAGATCATTTTTACTGCTGTTGGATTGGTAGATGCACTCATCAGCACTGATAGCCATGGACAGTTACTTCTGCATCCTCACCTACCTCCTAGGAAAGCTCCCGAAATGATTCAAAATCTAGTGGGGTGGTACAAACCCCATTCCAGTGTGACAGTAGCCAATGTCCAATGACTGCTTCACCCTCACAACTCAACACTCCCCTAAGAAATGACTATGGTGGCGGGGCATATGAGGGAGTAACAGAAAGATCTTGAAGCTAAAACACCAGAGAAATTTGTTTTTCCTAGGAAATATCTCCTAGGCTCAAATTATTTTTTTTGTTAGATTCCTGCCTTTGATAGAAGTGGATGTAGCACAGAAAGGAGTGGTTTGTATCATTTTCTCTCTGGACCCCTATTGTGACTGCCAAACCTGATATTGTTGACTTTTTGCTATAGATCAAGTTTCCTCATAATAGCAAACTCTTGCATCTGCGTCTTTATGGAGATTTATTTATTTCTTTGTTTTTCAGAGAGGAGCAGAGCCACTCAACGTTCCTTCTGGCTCTTCAATTTGATGATTCTGTGACTCTAATATCAGTCTTCTGTCAAAAGCTCAGTTGTATCGCTGGGATAAATGAACCTATCCTTGATTACGTATGGACTCCCATCCATCTTGCATTTAAGAAAAATGCTTTTCTAATGTGCTCCGGAGGTACTCTAATAAACCTAATGGCAAATCCCCTCTCCCAAAGGTCAAGGGCAGGAGCTTAATTCAAAGCTTGAGCACTATTAGGATTTAATTGTGGCAAATACCACTAATGCAGCTTTTGGCAAAAATGATCTTGGCACTGAAATGGATGGCCTCTGGATTTTATACCCTGGGGATGAGATACAGCTTGCTATCTCAAACAAATTGAGTAAATTTTTACTGATTGGATCAAATGGATACAGAACTAGTCATAGAAAATGAAAATAAAAATGAAATCTGTTTTGATGATATCTATGGCATGGGAAGAGAGCAGTGTGCGGAAGGAGAGAAGTTTCATTTAACATTTGCTGCCCTGAGTCGTAAAAGCTAGGTCGAGTGGTAAAACTAGTTCTGACCATCTGATGTGCTATTAGACCATTCCAAGTCGTTTTTCAAGATGTGGTCTACCTACATGGAAGTTACTGTAAGGGAAATTCCAAATTTTCGATACTTAGCTTATGGTACATGCATAATTTCTCAGTTCACATCACATCTAGTATTGGTTGTGTTTTGTATTGCACCTGGCACATATAATTCAAAGTCTTTTCCTTTAATTATACTAATTGTAAAACTCTAGTTTTAAGATTAGCACAATAAAACACTCTAGTTTATCAACTGGAATGTGTGCTTGTTAGAATGTATTGAAATGTATAATAAAAAATTAACGACAAGAAAGTTGGAGTAGTGGTGGGATGGGTGGGAGTGATATCATCAAATACATTCACATCAAATACATTCACACTAAATAGATTCAATCTAATCACTAAAGAGCAGTAAGTCGTCAATACTGCTGAAGGCATGGTCCCTTTGGCGTCAGGCCTAGTTGCTTAGAGCACTAAATGGTGAGTACACTTCCCTGCTGAAATGAGGTGGGTTAAGACATATGCCCATCAAACGTGTTTAAAGCCACCAAAGGAAATTGATAACTCCAGATACAGCATTTCTAATCTGTGTTCAATGTGCCAACAGAATTAAAAATTTGGAACTTAGCATATGTCAGTTATGAATGACATTGACGGTAGAAGTTTAGTCTTAATGGGAAATAGTATGTACAACTGACTTCCAATTGTTATTGCTGGCTATTAGGCAGAGTAAATACACAGGGTATGGGCACAAAGTATACAGGGATGTCTGAAATTAAATGTTGAATGTTGAAATTAAAATGTCATTAGGCATATGGTATTCTTTATCTCATTCAGAGTTTGACACATCTTGCCTAATGAGGTCATTAGGTAGGAGAATGGGCTTTCTTGGAATCCAATTCTCAGATCTACCCTCGTGGTTTTCCAGTATGGTGGTGATCTGTAAGTCATATAAGCTGAGAGTGGGGACATTGGAATTCTTCATGCTCTTGGCTTTCTGACTAAATATCTACATTTCCCTAAATTATAACCCAAGATGAAAGATGATGGACAATGCTTCAGTAAGCAAAAAGTTATAGCATATAAAGTAGGCTGCAGTTAGCTAGAAAGGTGGGGCACAGAATACTTTTTAAAAACCATAAAATTCTCAATGATTATAGCTCTTTATGTCAAAATATTCAGGGCTGAAATTACTCAAGCCCACAAGAGCAGGTGTTCGGAATGATAACCTAAGGTATAATTAGAGTTTCTGAAGAACACTATGAGATGCAGTTAATTGAAAGAGACTATAGGGTTAATCATGGAATGAAGTATTAAAAAAATTAAAAATAGACTGACAAACTCTAAAAAACCCCTATTTCCCAAATCTCTATTTTGACTAAACATAAAACTGAAATATGTTGCTACTTTGATTAAAAAAAATGTAAACAATTTAGTTATGTCTTTAAAACGGTATATAATTATCTCACTTTTCATGATATTACACCTCATTATTTACATAATATGCAAGTTGTTTCTAAGGTTCACAAATCCACGCTGAGCAGATTATAGGGATAAGAGGTAGGACAATGCTTTAAATTCCACTTGGATTAAAGGACTTAAAAATGTAAAATGAAATAGTTGTGTAGCCCTCTCCTCTTGATATTTTGAACCACTTTGGACATTCGTATTTAAACCCCCATAATCTCTAGGTGTCTATCCATAACTTCTTAGTCACCTCTTTGATTTGTTTTCAATTCCCCCCAAAACTGATGTAGAGCTCTATAATTATTATGAAAAGAATTTTAATGGATGATGCTGGGTGCTGGGGTGACAAGTTAGAACAAGAATCCTTCAGAAGTAAGAATTCATTTGAATACTGGTACGTGGAGACAGGGATCACACACTATCCAGAAGGAGGGGCTAGAAAGAGTGGAGCTGGAAACAGTATTAGAGGCATCAGGTTGTCCCCGTTTATTAGGCAAATGACAAAATTGAGGCCCAGTGAGATTAAGAGACATTCCCAAAGTTCCAATATAGAGCACTGAATTCGCGGAGAAAACAATCTGATGAGAGATCAGTAGGTTGGCATACTCCGTGAGAATGGCCCAGACAAAATATTGTGGGCTTCAAGAGAAAAAAGACATTGCATTCAGTAGCAGGAATGAAAAACGCACCAGGAAGAGAATGATATTTCATATGGCTTTTAAAAACACGGATTTATAATTCTCAATGATTGAGATGGAGGTAAAGAGGAATGACGAAGGAGAAATATTCTACTCTGAACAATGACCTTGTGGCAGAAAATATGAGCTACCTTGGAGCGACATTTCCCAACCTCAGCACTATGACATGTAGGGGCAGATAATCCTTGTTGTCGGGGGCTACCCTGTGCATTGTAGAATGTTTAGCAGGATCCCTGGGCCCTACCCACTGTCTGCCAATAGCACACTTCTCAGTAGTAACAACCAAAACTATTTCCAGACTTTGTCAAGTGCTTTTGGGGAAGGGAGCTTGAGAGCCGGTGTATTAAAGCAACAAACAGTTTTGGAAGAAGGGTCTTGGTCACTGTGTATATATTAGTCGCACCTAAATATTTGTTAAAAATAAGGGAAGAGGGAAAGGATGAGAGGAAAGAAGAGAGAAAAGATGAAAGGATAGGATATACTAATTATTTTCCTGAAAACTGTCACTAAGTTAAAAGCTATTAAAATAAAGAGAAATTTTCATTATTTTTAATGGGAAAATTGTGATGCGTTCCACCTCAAATTGAGACACCCAAATAATTTTCACAGGTAGGAAAATATATCAGTTTAACTCTATTTTTTTTTTTACTTTGGGACATAAAATTCAGTATAAGGAAGGTTTCTTGCACTTAATAAAGGAGGAAGGGAGGATGCGAGCGTTGGTGTGGTGGTGGACTATGAGGGAGTCATTTGCTGGAAAGTGGCGGAGAGTTGGTTGATCTACTTTTAGCAGGCGACCTGTTTGTGACTGATGGTTACCTTGTACTCAAACCGCATTTAAAAATAAAGTGATATCACAGAAAAACAGCTTCAGGGCAAAATGAAGGTCAAGAATAAGAGTATTTTGGGACATATGGAAATAGCACCATGAGCACAAAAGAGTGAAAGGGAGTAAAATTTGCTGTTTCTGCCCACTCACAAAGCAACATGTTTTGAGTTCATCCAAATACAGTGCATAATTCAAATTTATTCCCTATGGTAGTCTCAAACCAGAAATTGTTGCACCGAGTAAATTGGTAAGAGTAACTTTCCCTGAAGAGTAATGTCAGAGTGTCACTTCTTAGAGTGCATTTTTCAGAGGGTAAAAATATTATTAAACTGAGAAACAAAAATCATAGGTATTGTTAAGAGCCTTTGTGATATAAAATAGTTAACAGAACTAACACTATATGATGTAAGTCAGTGTATGTTAGGGAGAAATGCTGTGGAGGTAGAGTGGAGACATATGATTTAACAAATATTATGGTCAAGTATATGGGATGTGAAGATGAAAGAGATGCGGAACCTATCATCTAGGAAATGCTCTAGACATCAGAGAACCATGAAATTAAGTGCGACCAGGAGACCTGAGAAAGCTTCACAGAAAAGGTCTCTATGAATGAGTAAGACTCCAGAAGAAGTGGTTCGGGGAAAAGCATGTTCAAGGCTGAAGGAAGGTTGGAGACTAAACAAATAGGGTGGATTTGTAAAACAGAATGGAATCTGAGGTTTGTTTGTTTGCTTGGTCTTTGGTGAGGGAGATTGGCCCTGAGCTAACATTTGTTGCCCATCTTCCTCTTTTTGCTTGAGGAAGATTGTTGCTGAGCTGACATCTGTGCCAGTCTTCCTCTATTTTATGTGGGGTGCCACCACAGTGTGGCTTGACGAGTGGTGCTAGGTCCATGCCCGGGATCCAGACCTGTGAACCCCAGGCTGCTGAAGCAGAGCACGTGAACTTAACCACTATGCCTCAGGGCCAGCCCCAGAATCCGAGGTTTTTGAACATTGTTTAGATGTAAGGTGACATGGATACAGGGCCCTAAACCAGATCATAGAGCTGCTTGCATGTGTTGTGAACAAGTTAGGTTTTGCTGTATAACAAACCACCCCTAAATTTAGTATCTCAAAACAGCAAACGTCTGTTACCTCTCATGATTCTTTGGGTTGGCTGGGGAGTTCATCTGGTTTGGGCAGAGTCAGCTGATTTCTGTAGTACACCAGGAATGTGGCAGGGCAGGGGTTCTAGAACGGCCTTCTTCTAAGGTCTGGTGGTTGGCAAGCTGGTTGTACTAGAGCAGAGGTCAGCAAAATTCTTCTACAAAGCATCAGATAGTAAACATTTTAGACTTTGCAGGCCAAAACACAAAATTGAGGATATTATATAGGTATATGTATACCAAGAGAAAAAAACAATTTTCATAAATTTTTATTGACAAAATTAAAAATAAAATAATCATTTAGTATAATTTTTTTGTGATACAGATCTTCTAATGAGGAGAATAGAACTTTTTTAGGGGGAAGGGATAACATCATACTTAATTAGGGTTCTCTATCATCAAATCAATTGTTAATGATTTTTCTGTGAAAATCATTCTTAGCTTGGGCTGTACCAAAGGACACTTTGGCTGGATTTGGTCTGCCAGCGGGAGCGTGCTGGCCTTTGTTTTAGAGGGCCTCGGCTGTGTTCTATTCTCTGGTAGGTCTCATACTCCAATATGCAAGAATACAGGACGAGCATCTCACGTGGGTTGACTCAGGACTTCAAAGATAGAAAAAGAAGGCAAGCCCCAATGTGCGAGCACTTTGGAGGTCTCAGATGTGTCACATTTTCTAATGTTCCCTTGGCCAAAGTAAGTCAATGGCCAAGTCCAGATTCCAAGGGTAGACAAATAGACTCCAGCTCTTGATGGGTGGAGTGGCAACGTAATGTGGCAAAAGAGTGTGCACACAGGGATGGGTGGAGTTGTGACCATTTCTGCAAACCATCTACCAGACATTGCTAAGAGTTCTGAACTTATTTTGCAGGCAGGGAGGCAGTAAAGATTTTTTGAGCACACAATTGCCATCTCTGGAACTGAACTGTAGAAAAATTAACCAGGTAGCCATATAAGAGAAATGGTAAGCATGGTGACAGGGGAGACTAGCGGGAAGAAGACCAATTGGCAGCTACCACAATTCAAGAAAGAGGTTTTCAAAGCCCTGGTTAGAGGCATAAAAGAAGAAATGGAGAGGAAGGGATGAATGGGAGAATCATTGGAGAGGCGTCATGGTGTAGAGAAAGACTTTGAGCCCTCAAGTTGATCAGACCCGGCTTTGAATCCTGACTGTATTACTAACTATGTGAACACAGGTAAATGACTTAATCTCTACTCGTTAAAACAGGCTTTTCACGTTGTGAGGATTAGGGACATTGAGTACAATTGTGCAGTATTTTGAAAAACAGATGCAAATGTGCCTGTCCTTTTTTCATTTTCCAGCACATGAAAGTCTCTCTAGTCAGCAGTTATCATGTCTTTCCTGTGTGTGTGTGTGTTTGTGTGTGTGTGTGTGTGTGTGTGTGTGTGTGTGTATCTGTCTGTGTAGGGAGGGGTGTACTTATAGCAGGGATGGAAAGCAAAGGAAAGTATTACTCTTCAGCACCTGGTATCCAAAATAAAATTTTATAGTAAAATTGTGTTTATAGAAGACAGACTTTGGGAAGCGGGAGGTTAAAAATTCCTTTATTTCCCACTTTAACAACAAGAGGCAGGCATGGCTAAATTGGAGTTTTGTGGAAAGGAGGTTGTGTCTGGCCAGGAAGAGAAAGGGGGAGGGGACTTGATCGCTTCATTTCCAGGGCTTGTGAGAAGAGGAAGAAAATGGAGGAAGGCAGGAGGTCCAGGGGCAGAGATCTTCGAGTGCCTCTCTCCCCTGGAGGGATGACTGACTCAGGGCGCTCCCTGCAGGAGCCTAGGAAGAGATCGCTCAACCAAAGCAACCCATCTTTCTAGCCTGTTTAAGCAGAAGGAGAGCCAGAATTTACATTTTCTGAGCTGTTTTTGATTTCTATGTGCTGTCTACTGGAACCAGAATGTCCCAGAGGCCCACAGAGGGGCCACAGATAACAGCTGAGTAGACAGTCAGTGTGGTCCTGCCACTGGTACAGTCACAGTAGAGGGAATGGTGACCCACAGCAGGGACTGCAGGTGAATGACTTCAGCCAGCAGCCAGCAGAAGGAACTGGAAGCATCAGAAGGTCTTCCGGACCGGTGAGAACAAAGCAGCAGAGCAGATGACTGGATCAAAGTTATCATCACAGACTTCAGAAGCAGATGAGACCAGAATTCCCAGAGATGAGAACAGTACCAGCCCATTGTTTCCAGTTCAGAAGACGACCAGTGAGGATATGCTGTTCTGTCCAAGGATCCCATTTAACTCTCTCACCATGAAGAGGCATCACCAAGATGCCATCTAGGGGAGGAGCAGAGGACGAAAGGTGCATATACTCGAGACTAGACATTCTTACCCCAAGAGGCTGAACATTCCTAAAGGAACTGTTTAAATTATTCCATTGGCTAGATTGGACTAACATTTAGTTTTGGCTAGATCGGACCAATATTTAGGTTTTCCTGCTACCTTTATCAAAGGGCTCATGAGGAAAAGTCAGAGCAGTGTTAGAGAACAAGAAAAACGATTCATTTTCTTTGCAAAACCAGCATGCAGTGTGAGTAAATGTGACCCCATGTTATATAGCCACAGCTTGTACAGAACAGGAATTCACAAAATGGTTGCTATAGGACTTGATGACTGATTGGATTTGGGAGATTGAGAGACAGAGAAGAATCAGAGAACACGGCAAGATTTTGACCTGGATAATACGGGAGAATGAAGGCACAAAAATATGGACATCAAGATCATTTAGGATAAAGATATGGTGCTTTGAAAACAAGAGGACTGCTGAGTTCTGGAGCATGGAATAATTAAGAGTAATGACTACATAAGTATAAAGTGCTACATATTTATAATGTTAAACAGCAGGAGGTCCTCAGGATAGGGGAGCAGATTATTTATAGGAACTGAATCCTTGTGGTTGAAGGGAGGCAGTTCTTTCCTTGTAACTGTTGGCTCCCAAAAGTGGCCTACACATGAATCGATGTTGAAATTTTTGTAAGTGAGCAAATGAAACAGATCTTACATAGCTATTGTTAGGTATTGAGAAAATAGTAAACACTTAAATAAAATTTAGAAGGTTATTATTTTTAATTTCAGAAACAAAGTAGTTTTCTCGTTCTCTTGATTCTTCTGTTTCAATGAGAAGCAGTTGGGGAAGGGGACAGGAGAAGTGGAGTAGGTAACATGGTCTCTTCTCATTCTTGCTTTATTCCTTCTTTCTGTATTCCTTCTCCACCATGGAATCTCCCAGCACTACTATTTCTTAGTGCTCCTGGTGAAAGAAAATAGTCTTCTGGAAGTTCTTTCCCTCCTTATGAGAAGTTCAAAAAGTCTAACGTTTATAAGGGTCTGGATCACTGGAACTCAATTCCTCTGTTGGCGCTTACTTGTATATTTTAGTTTGATGGGCATCTGCTGAAGTGGGATTTTATAAGAATAATAAAGTATTAAAGAGAGAAATTCCAATAGGATGTGGGAGGAAATGAACAAATGTTACCTGTTATTTGCAGACCAATTAGTTTACCTGGAAGTGTAAGTGTGTGTTATGGGCGAGACTCGGGGGAGGTCCTCCTTACTGAGCTTCACATCCCTAATGCTCTACGTCTTTCTCCCATAAGACATATATCTATAAAGTTCACTCTCTACTCTATGGCTTTGAGGGTAAAGGGAAAGTATGAGTGATTCCTCCAACCCATTCTAGGCAGTAGAAACGGAAAAAGGAGGATGTCGAGAGTTAGAGAGAGCCCCAGAGAAAAATGATATTGGAGGAACTTCAAGAGTAACAGAAGATGTAGTGGATGAAAGCAAAATTGGGTACCAATTAGGAAGAGGCGACGTGGGGTTAGACGGATTAATGCAGTTTAGAAAATGAATTGAGGGAGAAATTAGGGTGGACAAATTATAGGTTTTTAAAGTTATGAATATTTTATTTTAAATCACGTGCTTTACTAGTGTGCAATGAATATGAATAAGCAGAATCTTTCCAAAAAGACCTTTTACTGGGTGACTGTAAGTTTAGTATAGTGTTTGTTACATTAATATGGTGAAAGCAAAGTAATTCAGGAAGGCAAGCATAACTCTTAATTATAAGTTCTTTCCTTCCTTTCTTTAATTGGCCATGCTGAAGTGAGAGACCTTAAAACAGAATATTTAATAAGCCATGAAGTGTTTTACTAGACAGAATTTGTGTCAGATAAATGTCTGTTCTTCAAATACAGTGAAATATTTCATGTTACCAGTGCTCCAGGTGAAGACTTGCCCCCGAGTTTGCCAGCATCTCTGTATGCAGTCATCACTTTTTGCCCATAGAGTTGAATAATTAATTTAAATTTTTCTTTCTTTCTTTCTTTCTATGTCTCTCTTTCTTTAATCAACAACAAACCTACAGTATAACAAGGCAACTGAATATTATTAATAATTGTTACACCCTGTTAGAAAATGAACATAAATACAAAAGGCTCATAAAATAGCAAATTTTTGTTAAACAACACACTTCCTACACACTCCTCAACCCCCTTCAATCCAACTTCCACCCCCATCATTTCTGAAATAGCTCCTGCTAAGGTCACCAATCATCCTCAGGGCCCCAAATTTAAAGGATACTGTTCAGCCTTCATTTTACTTGACTTCTCAACCAATTTCACAACAGCAAATCATTCTGTCCTAAAACAATCTATTCCCTTGTCTTCTGGGACAATGCCATTCTCCTGGGGTTTTTTAATTCCCTCCTCCCTTTTTCAGACTCCTTTTAGTGGCTCATTTTACTCTACCCAGTCTTTAAATATTGGAGGCTTGTTTCTAGAATCGTTTCTCTTCTCATCCTATACTCTTTCCTCGGCTGCAGTTATCGTCTGTGTGTCAGTGATGCTCAAATTTATATTTCCAGTTTGAATGAGTCTCTTCAGAGTCTCAGTCCTGTATATCTGGCCTACTCGATATCTTCACCCGGAGGTCTCACAAGTACCCTGATACATATCCAAAACCCAACGTATGATTTCATCTGCCACTTCCTGCTGTGCTCCTTAGCATAGTAAGCAACACCATCATTCACAGAGATTCAAAATCCAGGAATCTGGACATCATTCTGGACCAAATCTAATCCTGTCTACTCTTCTTACTATCGTCACTCTGGTCAAAGCTATCATCACGTCTTGCCTGGACTGCTGCTGTTGCCTCCTAAATGATCTCCCAGACATTCATTCTCAGCTCTCTATCATCTGCTATTTTCACTGCCACCCAAGTAATCACTTAAAAATGTAAACTTTATCACATCAGTATCCTGCTCAAAACCCTTAAATGACATCGCATTGTTATTAGGATAAAGATCCAAATCCTCACCTCCCAACACTCTCACACTACCTTCCTACTTTTCCTGTGACTCACGTATTGACCCTTTTCTTCTCACCTAACACCTTTGTGTATACTTGTTTCTCTACCTGGGCTGTTTCTTCCTCTGTCCTTCACTGAACTAATTTCTACTCCATCAGATTTCATCTCTATTATCATGGTCTCATGGAAACGTCGTGTTGTCTACAATGTTCCATGCTCTTACAAATCCCTGTTCTTTTATCTTTGTAGAATTTACTCAAGTTTGAAACTCTGTATGGAATTATTTGCTTATTATATGTCTTCTTCACTAGGCTGCAAGCTCTACAGCAGCAGAAACCATTTCTGTTCTGCTGATCATTGTATACCTAGTGCTAATTGCAGTGCCTGGCATATAATTGGCCCTCACTAGTTACTCATTGAATCAATGGAGAGGTTATTTTCTCTTTTGGTTTCTGACTCATGCAAAAGAAAAAAGAGTTAATTTTAGTATACCACAAGCCTTTATACACATACAAATTTGTAAAACATGAGCTTGTTAGGGAATACACCAAAATAACTTTACCCCATGAAGCAAGAACACTTTAAACCTAGACAGCATTAGCCTATGACTTCCTTGGAGATAGAGTACACTTTCCTGGGGTCTTTGGGGAACTGACTGTTATTTTTAACTGTTATTCTTCCTTTGCTGTGGTCCATGAGATTAATGCAGATGGAGAAGGGCAGTGATTAAAGTGTGGGTGATGACAAGGTTGGGCAAAGTGGCCAGTATTCAGTTCCTAGCTCCATTAACCATCACAGAAAGGTAATGGTAGTCCCCACATGTTGGCCATGAGAGACACCCATGCAGAGTCTTCAGTGGTAAGCTTTGAAAAAGAATGTGCTGGTGTTTGCAGTCAATGGGAAGTTGAGTTTTTGCCACTAGGGGAGAAAAGCAGGTGGCTATTTAAAAGGCACTTCCCAATTATTCCTTCCTCCAGCCTGAAATGAAACACATAGAGTGTCCAAACTCCAGTCTGTGGATCACATCGCTGGGAAAGTCAAAGACTAAGAGTCAGAATCTGCAGGGGTTTCCTTTCAGTTTTTTGCCTTCAGGAAGAAACTAAAAGTAAATAAAAATTATGGTTCTTCCATTGGCACCAGAATAACATGTATGTATTTTTAGATTGCTGCATTTTAGTTAAAGCCATAAAGGATGAAGGTAGGAGTAAAAATGTTATATAAGAGAACTATCCTTTCTGCATTTCCTGATTATTTTAATAACTATCCCCAGTGTGGGTTTAAAATTCAGAGTTCTAATTCTTGTAACGGAAACTCAGTAGAGAGGGAATGGACTCCAATATTTCAAAGAGCTTTGGTGTAGCTGGTCTTGAAATTTTGTCTGTTTTCTTTTTCAAGGTAAGGGATCTGTTTTTGTTCTGTTTATTTTGTTTCAGTCATGCCATGAGGAAATGAGGTATATAAGTTAATTATTTTAATCCCCATAAAATGATAACAAAGTGTAACTACATGATACTGTCCCCAACTGGTCAATTTATTTAAACAGTATGTAAACTAGATTTTTTTTTTTGGTGTGTGTGTGATTTGCAAACAAAGGGCCTAAATGTTCCTCATGGAAATGGATTACTCTAAAATCACGCTGTCCTAGAGAAAATCTGAAATTGAATAAGATACAAAATCTCATTCTCTTCTATCCCAGAAGTCTTGTCTACATTACCATAATTTCAAAAGATTTAAAACAGTTGTGGAGATCCACAGGAAACTGTGCTAAGTTATTATGGCTTTACCGTTTTTACCCCCCAGGGACAATTTTCTTCGTGAGGCTCAGATTTGGTGTAAAATTTCATAAAGTTTTTTGAGAACCTCTTATGAAATAATTGTCATCTCTAGGAAATATGAGTTTTCAAATTAGCCTCATATATGTATCACAAAGAACTCACATTTACTTTTCCAAGTGTAAAATTAATAAATCAAACAAGGAAGCAAGCAAACAAAAAAGTCACTTTGTCTGTATATTTCTGTGCTGGGCTGAATGGTGTTCCCCTAAATTCATGTCTACCAGAACTTCAGAATGTAACCCTCTTTGGAAAAAGGTTCTTTGCAGATGTAATTAGTTAGGTTTAGATAGGTTAAATGGATGTTACGGACTGAATGTTTGTGTCCCCCCCAAATTCATAAGTTGAAATCTAATCCCCATGTGATGTATGGTATTTGGAGGTGGGGCCTTTGAGAGACAGTTAGGTCATGAGGGTGGAACCCTCATCAACCGGATTAGTGCCCTTATAAGAAGAAGCCAGAGAGCTAGCTCAGCTTCTTTCCACCATAGCAGGATGCCAGGAGACGTTGGCCTTCTCCAGCCTGGAAGAGGGCTCTCAGCAGAACCCAAACATGCTTTCCCCCTCATCTCAGACTTCCAGCCTCCAGAACTGTGAGAAATAAATTCCTGTTGGTTAAGCCACTCAGTTTATGGTATTTGGTTATAGCACACTGAGAGGACTGAGACACTAAATTAGGGTGGGCCTTAAATCCAATGACTGGTGTTTTTAGAAGAGAAAGAAGAGGAAGATTCAGATACAGAGGCACAGACACAGAGGGAAGGCCATGTGAAGACAGAGGCAGAGATGGGAGTGCTTTAGCTATAAGCCAAGGAATGCCAATCATTGCTAGGAACCCCTAGAAACCAGGAAAAGGCAAGGAAGGCTAGAGGGTCGCTGGCCTTGTCAACATCTTGATTTCAGACTTTTAGCCTCTAGAACTGGGAGAGAATAAACGTCTGTTGCTTTAAGCCACCTGGTTTATAGCCATTGATTATGGCAGTCCTAGGAAACTGATATAATTTCCCAAGCTCTTTCCATTATCTTCTCCTTTTCACAGCTGAATTTGTTGAAAAAATTGCCTGCGTTTGCTGCTTCCTCTTCATCACATGACTTTCCTTCCTCCATCACTGCAGTCTGGGTCTACCCTCATCATTCCACAGAAATTGCTTTCACCAAGTTTACCAATAGCGCCTCGTGGCTGTATTTAGTGGATACATCTCAGCCTTTGCAGTCTTTCATCCTCCACAGTATTGGGTGCTCCTCATCACGTCTTCCCTGAGCTCTGTAACTGCATCTCCTACAGTTTCTTCCTACCTTGATGCCACTCTGTGCCAGTGATTGCTCAAGCTCCTCTTCTTGTAGTTGTGCGTTAAATGTTGCTATTTGTCAGGATTCGGCCATGGATCCTTTTTTCCCACTGAGTAGTCTGGATGGTTTCATTCACATGCATCTATTTGCTAATAGTTACTGAATCCATCTTTAGACCAGATCTCCCTGTTGAGGTTTGGACTTGTTATTAGCTCCACAATATACGTGGGACATCGCAAGTTAAATGCGTCACGGGTCTTGCAAAATCAGTGTGTTCAAAACTGAAATCACCCTTTTCTCTCCCAAACTTACTCCTCCTCTGTTATCTATGCCCCAGATCATGGCACCACCTTTCTCCCAGTTATTAAAGTCAGACACCTAGGAGACATCCCGCATTCTCTCTTGCTCTCCTAACCTGAATCCTGTCTCTCCTTTCATCCTCGCAGACAGAACTCTAGGCCCATCTGCTGTCATGTCTCGCCTGACTTTCTGCAAGAGTGCACCAGCTGGTCTCTTCCCTCACAAGCCCTAGCGTGGTCTTTGTGAAACATAAATTCGCTTGAGTGATTTTCTTGCTTAAAAGCCTGTAACGTCTTCCCAAACCTTGTAGGATAAAGTCTGGAATGGCTGACAAATGGCTCACATGACATGTCCCTCTATGCTCAGGCCAAACAGAAAACTCTTCTCTCAGTCCTTCAAATACGCCATGTGCTCTCTGGATTAGATGAGGCGTCATCCCTGGAAGCCTCTTGAACCCCAACCTCTCTTTCACGCCCATGGCACTCATCCCACTGCCTTGTAATTCTCTGCTTTCCCCAGTGGTCCTCTGAATTACAAAGATCTCATCCGGACTATGTAGTATTGTGTCTCTGGTGCCAACGACAGTGCCTGGAGTAGAGAGATGCAATAAATATCGGCCGAATGAATTACCGAATCCTCATAAAAAGGAAATCAAGGCTCATAATAAATAACCCATTTGGTCAAGCAAATGCAAACCAGGGACAGATTTTTCTAGTGCTTTTTCCATTCTTATATATTTCCTTTTTTTAAAAAAACACAACGTGCGTTATGTAAAATCAAATCGTAATTGTTAGAAAACATCACTTCTAAATTATAACACATGAAATTGTGAACAAATGGTAAAAACCAGGAAAGTCTTAGTTATAAATGTTGTACCTCATTACCAATTTAAAGGAAGTTCCTTCTTCTAACCACTGCCTTGTTTCCTTTGCCTTTTCATGGCCTAATACAGCCACTTTTGCAGCTTTGAACTTTTGTCCTTCGGCTTGTACTCAGCTGCTGGTTAGTTCACAGGTGTCAAATGCCACATTCTTCTCTGCTCACTCCAAGCGCTGGTAGTGCCCTCAAGATGCCTCCTGCACATTTTTAGCTTAATCCACCCATTTGTAAGCTCAGACTCTGCTCTGAACTCTTGCTCACCTTGCCTGTCTCTGAGATGCCTTTGAAGGGGCATGCGTGTCGTGCTTCTGAGTCTGCCCCAGCTGTTCCTAATTCTTCCATTGCTAAGACACTCCTGCCTCAGAGCTGTGCTTGCTTCTCACAGGAGGGGCTGCACTGAGAAGTGGGGGGCACATGAGCTCCACTCTGCTTGGGAGCCTACTCTTCTCCCTCTGGGCTCGGATAACTGTTGACCTAGTTGGTGCAAATTAGTTGTCTTTGTTTGGCTTGTTTTGTTTCTTGTCATCAAAAATAAAATTTTTCACATACGTTCAAAAAAATTTGACAGTAGAGAAAATTAGGAAAAAATTCCACGGCATGTACAGTTTCACCAACCAGTTACTGCTGCTATAAAGATTTTGATATATTTCCTTTCAGGCTTTTTATCCATGTATAAAACTTTAATTTTGACATAGTTATTCTCCTGTGGTGCATAGAATTTTGTATCTTTTCACTTAACATGGTTGCAATCTATTTCGCATGATATCTCATTGAGTGGATATGCCAGAAAATAATTATTCTCCTAAGGTTACACTTTTAAGTTGTTTCCATTGTCACTGTGAAAAATAACAGAATGAATCTGATTTAAACATATAGAAGAAAAAAAGACATTAACTCTGAGAAGAACCTCTTTATGCCTAACACCTTGTCTCTCTTTAGAATGCTTTCCTAAGATTTATATCCAGAAGTGAAATTACTGAGGAGAAGGCAATGAATATTTGCAAAGATTCTATTTCATTGGCTCAATGTACTTTCCAAACACGTACCAATTTATACTGCAATGGGGTATGTATGAGAGTGGCCATTTCGTTCATCCTTGCCAGGCTGTGGTTATATATTTATTTTCTTGCTAATTTCATAGATCAGTTATACAACCTTTTCTCTGATTCCTAAAGAAGCTGAACATTTCACAAATCTTAGTTTCTATTAATTGCATTTCTTCTGTGAATTTCTTTTTGTGTCCTTTGATCCTTAACACATTTGAGACTCTGTACTTATCTCTCTGATAGCTCTTTAGCTCTTTATTTAATAACAAAGTTAACTGTCATATTTGCTGCGAATATATTTCCCTTTTGGTTGTTTATGTTTTGAATGTTTTACCTGGAGATTTAAAATTTTTTGTGTAATCAAATCTATTTCTTTTTAATTTATAATTTTATTAAAGTTTAAAAAGTACTTCTCATTCCCAGTCTGCTCCCCCACTTCACCCAAACTTGATAATATTCACTTCCATATTATCTTCTAAGATTTTGTGTTTCAATTTTTTTTTTTGCATATAACTCTTTAATTCATTTGGGATTTTGTTCTAGTGTGTGGAATAAAGTGAGAAGCTGTATATTTTTTTCTACATTTTTA
Source organism: Equus caballus (assembly GCF_041296265.1). Taxonomy (NCBI): domain Eukaryota; kingdom Metazoa; phylum Chordata; class Mammalia; order Perissodactyla; family Equidae; genus Equus; species Equus caballus. Next base: position 74,752,771 of record NC_091689.1, read on the forward strand.
ACCAAATGTCCCCACACTATTTCCGGAACATTCTTTTTCTTGTCACTGGTTAGTGATTCTTGGTTAACCATATTTTCAATTCTCAAATATACTGGGATTTATTGTTGGACAATCTATTATGTTTCATTGATCTGTGGCCATTTTTGTGCCTGTAGTCAGTATTCAGTACATTTAAACTTTACAGTATGTTTGAGATTTTGAGTAAAGTTTGTATTTATTTTACAAAGTTCACAAAAAGCTCCCTGTTAGTTTGCAATAGAATTAAATCTACGTATTTATTGAGGATGGGGGAGTTGTCATGTTTAAAATATTTTCTCTTTCCTTCCAGAGTCCAAAATATCTTACAGGATACATTTCTATTAATATTTTTTATGGATTTTTACTATACATTTTTGTGAATATTGCTAATGTAGCCTTTTTTCCCCCATGATATTTTAAATGGCTATTTCAGTTCTATGAAAAGTCTATGAAATTTTATGTATTTATTTTGAATTGGCCCCATTTCAAAAAATTAATTTTAGAAGTTTTTCCCATTGATTTTTCCCAGATATATAATTATATCACCTAAAATAATATGTAGCAATTAAAATATTAATATCAATTATTAATAAATATTATTCATCAATAAACAATAGTGATTAATATTATACAAAATAATGATAATAATTTTGTCTCACTCAACTAATATTTTTCCTTTTCTTTTCTTTGCATCTAATAGCATTTTCCAGATCTTTCATACTAAAAATGACAATAGTAGTTAGCATTGCTTTGTCTCTGATTTTAATAAAATGACTGCAAATTTTTGCTATTAGCATTTCATTGACTACTGGTTTGGATTAAATATTGCTCATCCTTTTAAGAGAATGCCCATCTATTCTGAATTTTTAAAAAGAATTTTTGAATTAGGTGTATGTTCGGAGTTTTATCAGATCACTTTTGTAAATTTTTGGGGATGACCTTATAAAAAAATTCAACCTATTGATATGCAGTAACAACATTTATCTTGATTTTCAACCACTCTTGAATCCTTAAAATAAATATTTCTTGGTCATGAGGGATTACGCTTTTTAATCTTAGACTGAAAATGTTGGAGATTTTCACATCTCTATGCATAAGTCAACTGATTTATGATTGTATTTGGAGTTTATTTTTGTTTGATCTAATTTCAGAAAATTATTTGCTTGGTAAAGTTAAGTGGGAAGCATTTCATCTTTTTATGTTTCTAGAAAATATTTATGTAGCATAGAACTTATCTCCTTCTTGAGTATTTTAAAGAGGTTTGTCCTTAAAACCACCTAAACATGGAGCATTTGTGGCAAGTATTTCTTTGATGTTTTTCTCAGTTTCTACCGCAATCGTTGGTCTATGCATCCTTTGTTTTCTCTTTTTCTTTGTGATTCTTATTTTCCACAAAAATCACAGTGTAACTAAGTTTTAAAATTCATTAAATAAAATTATTTATAGAAATTGTTCAAATGTTTAATATTTTAATTGCTATGAGCTTTAGTTTATATATTTTAACTTTATTTACTTGCTTTATTCTTATTTTCCTCATTAGATTTGCTAATAGTTTATCTATTTGGAAAAAATTCATTTATTTTGTTCACTTACTCTGTGTTTACTCATTTCAACATAGTCATTTCTACTTTCCACACTGTCGTTTATTTCTCTCTGCTTTCCTTAGGATTGTTAATTCTAGCAGCTTGAGTTAAATGCTATTTCATTTATTTCTTCTTTATCTCTTTGGAGATAAAAGACTTTATTTGTATTGTAATTGTTGTTTAAGTGGTGTGCTATTTTATTTTTATTTTTTACTTGGATCAATAATTAATTAAATCTTTTCCGTAGTTTTGATTATCATTTTTGTTATCGTTAGCTTGAATTTTTGTTTGTAATTTCCACTTTTTCTAGTGTTGTGGTCAGAAAATGTGGAGTTCAGATTTTCCTTTTTTAGAATTATTTTATAGTTGTTCTTAAATATAAGCTTTATTATAGATGTTGAATTTTTTTTACCACATAATGTTGGATACACATTTTACATTAAATTTTAGATTAAAAAAGTTTTAACCATTTTCTCTATCTTTAAGTCACTTATCTTGTCTCTTGTTCCACCACACACTGACTAAGAAGATGGAGCAGAACTTTCTACAATTATATTTTATTAATTTCTTTTTGCCTTTCAATCTTGTTTGACCTGTTATTGGTGCTTTTACATTCTCCATTGTTGTGCTTTTGTTGTACATTTTGTCTCTATACAATGATCTTATTTATCCCATTTCTTCCCCCTGTAAATTCTTCCTTGCCTAGTATTTTGCTAGCCACTCTTGCTTTTTTATATATACTTTACATATCTTCTTATATGTTTGCTGATCTTTTAACTTTTTACCTTTCTGTTTGTATATTTCCTTGAACTTTTATTTATTCTTTAATATGCAGAGTCTGTTTCATTGTCTTTTATCTTAAAAAATTTGCAAAGCACATAGCATTAGTTCTAAACTATTTTAATGTACTTGTGATTCTTAAAGTTATGGAGGTTGAATTATCAAAATAGAAAAATTATAGCATTCAATTCAGAAAAATTTATTTAATGTCATGATCATTTCCAAGTAAGATAAAACTACCTGCAGAACTAGCTGAGTGTTCAACAATAGGCAATTTTCTACCCCAAATTCACCAGTTTCAAATTCCACAGCATCTGTCCCTTCTGAGATTCCTCCTGTCTCTGTCTGTTTCTTCTCAGTTTCCTTTGCCAGTTACTTCACCTCTCCAGAACCTTTGAAGCGTGTGGAGTTCCTAAGGGCTCAGTTTTGGGCTCTTTCTCTGTAAGAAGTGACAGATGAGCTGAGACCTAAAGTGTAGGCAAGAGTCCAGTCTCACGAGGTATGTGGCAATGATTTCATCCAGTCCTGTGGCATCAAATACACCCATATGTAGTCATTTCCGAATCATCTCAAGAAGTCCAGCAGGATTTCTTCACACTTCATTTTCCCTTGCTCCACAAATTCAACCCATCAGCAACCTCTATTGATTCTTCTGGCATCATATAGCAGAGTCAAGAGCCTGTCTCCACTGAGTCTGCTTTGATCCACTTCAGCTCATCGCTTGCCTGAACTACTACAATGGCATCCACACTGGCATATCTATCTTCACTCTCACTCCATCTTCTACCCAATACAGAATGATCTTTCCAAATTAGACATCAGTTTGTGTCAATCTCTGGCTTGAAATTTTTCAGTGTCTTCTCATTGCACTCAAAATAAAATCTAAATATTTTAACATAAACCAAAAACTTTTCATGATCTGACCTTTGCTTACCTCAACCAACTCATCTTGTACCATATTCCATTTTGCTTACATGGGTCTCTTATCAGTTTCTTTAATGCTCTGAGTTCTTCCATAGGATTCTTGTACATTGTGCCCTCTGCCTAGAATGTTCTTCCTACATACTTCATGAGGCTGATTCTTTCTTCTCCTTCAGGTCTCAGTTCACCTGTCACTTCCTCAGACAGCCCTTTCTTGACCATGTAAGGTAGAATATGCCTCACACTCCCTATCTTTATTCTCTCTCATAGTAACAACTTGTAAATATATATTTACTTATGTGTTTATTTATTTAATGGCAGGCAGCTTTCAAGATGGCCACCAATGATCCTCCACCTCCTGGTTTTATGCCCTTGAATAATCCCCTCCCCTTGAGTGTGGGCTGGGCTATTAATGTGACTTGCTTCTAATGAATACAACATAGCAAAAACATCAAGGGGTCACTTTGATATTAAGTTACAAAAAGACTTTGACTTCCATCCTGTCCTCTTGCTCTGAGGAACCAGCTGCCATATGAGCTTTCCTTTGGAGCCCAGTGGGAAGAAATTGAGAGAGGTCTCCAGCCAATAGACAGCAAGGAACTGAGGCCCTCATTTCAATATTCCATGAGGAACTCAATCCTTCCAACAGCCACTTGAGCTACCCATCTCTCCTCCAGGATTAGTAAAAAGCTAGCCAGTCTTTGCCACAGTAAGTATGGCTTACTTACTTTTCCATTCTCATTTTTGTGACCACTCTCTCACAAAAAATATTTCCAGCCAGTATACTGATAGTTAATTAATTAATGGATTCGACAAATATTTACTGAGTACCTGCTATATTCCAGTTACTGAGTTAGGCATTGGAATAAAACAATGTACAAAACTCCTATCCTGGTGAAGTTTATGTAGTAGAAAAGTGGAGATGGACATTGAAAATGTACAATATGTCAAATTATGATGAATGTTATGGAGGAAAATAGAGTAACGAGAGTAGAGAGTGTCAGGATGGGGTTATGGGCAACTAATTTATTTTGGGTATGGTCAGGGCAATCCTCTCTGAGAAGGTGACGTTTGAACAGAGCCTCCAAAGGAGAGAGAGAGAACCACTCAGTTCTCAGGGGAAACATGTTCCAGGCAGGGGAAAAGTATATATAAAGCCCCTGAAGCAGGCGTGTTTGAACCCAGCAGGAATGTATTGAATTCTAGACATTTACCAAAGATAGAGTGGATAAAATTTGCTTAGGGATTGCATGTGGGATGTGGGAGAATGGGGGACTTAAAGATGTTTTCATAGTTTTGGGTTGAACAACTGGATGAATCCATTGCCTTTTACTGAGATGGGGAAGATTGTGGTTTTTTGGTGGGCAGTGGTTGGAATCGAGAGTTTGTTTTGTATTCGTGTTCCAAGAACATGTGTTATCTTTCACTTTGGCCTTTTGCATACACTGATTGATCTTTCTAGAATGTCCTCTCACCTAATTCTTGCCAGGCTAACTCTTATGGATGGTACTGTCCTCAATGTAGCCATCACCTCCTCCAGGCGCTCCCCGCTCTGGCAGCACCCCATGATTTCCTTGGTTATAGAACCTAATGTAACTGTTTTCTTACATTTCTTCCTGATTAGAATGCAGGCTTATAGAGAACAGGAATATGTCCTATTTATCTATAAATCCAGTGCCTAGCACAGTGCCGGTCCTCAATAAAAATCAAGTGTTGTAGAACAATTGAATAAATGGATATAAGAAATTGAACAACTGAGGTAATGCAAAGAGGAGAGCATTTTCCAGACATGAACAATGAAACATCATGATGTATTTGGTGAACTTCAAATAGTTAAAAATTGCTGAGATGTGGAGTGTGCAGCTGTGTTGGGGTGGAGGAGAACAGTGGGAAATCAAGCTGATGAGTGAGGTTGGAGAGCAGAGGGACTGTACTCCGTGCTAAAGTGCTTAGCAAATGTGTTGACCACTAACAGGTTGTGAGCAGAATGCTTCTTTTGTCTTAGATGGTATGTCCTCTAGTTTCCTGCCAAAAATAGAGCAGACATTCTCCTTGAGTTCTTTTTCCCTATGTAAATCTAATTTAGAGGAAATCTTTTCCACCTAACCCGTAGGCTATTGTCCCCCCTTCCCAACCTGTGCTGAAGAATTTATTCATCTGCTTCGTGTTGACTTTTTTGTTTCTTCACCCTTAAATAATTAGAAGAATTAGGCTGTGCAGCTGTCCCACCTTCCCTTACCATCCACTAGATTGCTAGTGAGATTGAAAAGTCTTCCAAAACATATTTATTAGCCATTTTTAATTTTTTCTTAATTTTTCTAATTCTTTTCAGTTTTTTTATGCTTATTATTTATTATCTAGAGCTCTTTATATATTTTTATGCTTATTATTTATTATCTAGAGCTCTTTATATATTAAAAGAAAAAATTAACTTTTTAAGAAATTGTTGTTACATATGACTGTATTGTTACTAGTCTTTAGAGTCCGTGTTAAATTTTCTATTTCTCATTTAGATATCTACCATCACAAAGAAATCTGTTTTAAGCACAGATAACTCCTTTGGGACAATGAGATTTACATTTTATTCTGGTGATATTAGTACTGTAGTTTTTTGCTAAAAAAGCCAGGGTGTCTGCAAATGTAATCATTTGAGCTGAAAAATGAAAAATAAAGCCATCAGTGTAGTTCTCTTATTATTTGATTCTACACAGCATTATAACTTATTTAAAGAGAAATATTAAGCTTGGAAGTGAAAGTTTAGACTATGCAGTTCTTAGCAACAGCTCCATTCTTTAGACTTGTGAACTTTAGAAAACAACATTCAACACACAATTATAAAAATTGTATCCTAGTTTTTAATTTTTTTTATTGAGGTCATATTGGTTTAAAACATTATACAAATTTCAGGTGTACATCATTATATTTCGACTTCTGTATAGACTACGCTGTGTTCACCATCAATAGTCTAGCTGCCGTCTGTCACCATGAAAATGTCTTCCTTTACCCCTTTCATCCTTCCCCCATCCCCCTTCCCTTCTGGTAACCACCAATCTGTTCTCTGTATCTGTATGTTTGATTGCTGTTGGGGCTGTTGGGTTTTTATTCCATATATGAGTAATATTTTATGGTATTTGTCTTTCTCTATCTGACTGATTTCACCTAGCATAACACCCTCAAGGTCCATCCATGTTGTCCCAAATGGCAAGATTTTATCTTTTTTTTATGGCTGAGTGGTATTCTATTGTGTATATAGACCACATCTTTATCCATTTATCTGTCAATGGGCACATAAGTTGTTTCCAAGTCTTGGCTATTATAAATAATGTTGCAGTGAACATAGAAGTTCTATTTTTGATTTTTTGAGGAATCTCATATTTTCCACAGTTGCTGCACCAATTTATATTCCCACAAGCAGTATACAAGGGTTCTCTTTTCTCCACATTCTCTCCAACGCTTGTTATTTCTTATCTTTTTAATGATAGCCCTTCTGGTGGGCATGAGGTAATAATTCATTGTAGTTTTGATTTGCATAATAATTAGTGATGTTGAACATCTTTTCCTGTGCCTGTTGACCATCTGTATATCTTCTTTGGAAAAATGTCTGCTCAGATTCTCTGCCAATTTTGTAATCAAGTTGTTTGGTTTTTTGTTCCTGAGCTGTATAAGTTCTTTATATATTTTGTATATTAACCCCTTATCAGATATATTATTTGCAAATATATTCTCCCAATTGGTAGGTTGTTTTTTCATTTTGTTGGTGGTTTCATTTGCTCTGCAGAAGCTTTTCAGTTTGATGTAGTCCCATTTGTTTATTTTTTCTCTAGTTTTAAAATTTCTTTTCTACTTTTCTTTTATAATGATCTCTCCTTGATGGCATGTATCCCTTGTTAGAATGATAACCGAGAGAATTATCCTATAAAATGAACATGTTAAATCACAGTAATGCAGAATAAACTAGCTTCTCTCTCTCTTTCTTTTTTCAGCAGTGTGTAATGTGCACAAATTTTGTAGACTGTGACTTGAGCTCCTTTTTTGTTGTTGTTGTGGAAGATTAGCCCTGAGCTAATATCTGTTGCCAGTCTTCCTCTACTTTATATATGGGTCACTGCCACAGCATGGCTGACAAGTGGTGTAGGTCCACACCCAGGATCCAAACTTGCAAACTCAGGCCACTGGAGCAGAGCTTGCCAAACTTAACCACGATGCTGCAGGGCTGGCCCCTTAGGCTCCTTTTATTTTTCGTTTTTTTCATAGAGGCAATCTTAGTGACTACAATATCCTTTCTTTTAGTGTCATTGAACTTGTCATGAAATCTCAATGAATAGGATGGAATAAGACAGGGAAAGTCAAAAGAATCCAAAGGGCAAGATACATGAAATAAAGGTTTCAGTTCCAAATTTGCATTTACTATCCCTTAAAAGGAACCATTTATACATTCTGATGTCGATTTCCTGTCTGTAGAGGTAGCAGCTACCTCACAGGTTGGCACTGGATCAAATGTGCGAACACTTAGAAAATATTAAAGCCAGCCAAATGCAAACTTTACTGATTACTGTCATTATTTTAAAATTTAATTTATAGCAATATATGGGCATCTGTGTAAAAAATTTAACACTTTAGAAACAAATGAGTTACATAAATCCAAGGCATAACCATTCCCTAGTCATCCTGTTTTTCAGTAGGGAAGCAGAAGTGAGATTTTTATGCTATGGTTTAGGCCCAAAGTTTCTTTTGGATTCTCTCTGGGAAGTCTGAGACAGGGCATCACTTGAGATTCTTTGGCAGGTCAGGGTTTCATTTGTAGCCTGCCCTCCTGCCAACCTGTTAAAGTCCTATGAGCAAAACAAGAATATACAAGCAATAGAAAATTATATCCTGTTTTAAGAATGTTGTGTCCTTTGAAGGGCATGGGAAGTTGACCAGGGGCATGTATGTTCTGTATGAAGCCAAGACAACAAATCCTGGAGCGCTCTTCCTGGCCCACAAATCTCTCACTGGTAAAGCCAGATTTTATTCTTTAAGAAAATCCCTGGTTACTTAGCTCAGGCTGGAGTATTCAGCAGGGCCTTGCCATAGCTACAAATTAACTTTTGTAATCCGATTCAGTGAGAGGATGGAAGAAGATAATCTCTCACATTGGGCTAGTCTTCATTATAGCTGAAGCCAAAATTTTAGGTCCAAGCTAACTTGCATGAGATAACTGTTAACACAGACACATAGGAAACAAATCATAGCAACCACAGCTTGAGATGCATTTTGCTTCAAAAAAGAAATTCAGTGGCATAGGTTGGGCACGGGTGGGTTTGATTGTAGATGAGCAGATGGCAGTAACTCTGATGCTTATATTAAGAAAGAATGTTCTGATCAATAATTAATTAATATTTTAAATTTCCATTGATAAAAGTGATTTTCTCCATGTTTCACCCTGGCCTGAAAGATTACAATTGTTTTTCTGGAAATATAGACAAAGCAAAAGGCCTTTTGGAAGAGAAATGAATTTTCCAGGGAAATTCATCTAGAAATGTTTAGATGATTTTCAAATAAAAAATTAAGCCTAACTGATTAAAGGATCATTAGGGAACGTTTTCTTTTTTTGTTTATTTTTACAATATAGGGGTAAACGTGTGAGTTCAAGGAATAGGTCTATTTCAGTGTGAGGCTGGTGCCAGGCACCAGAGAGAATACAAAGATGAACACCAAGAATTTCTTACATTGTATTGCATTTGCAGCTTACTACACACTTTAATATTTATTATTCATTTTGACATTTCAACCACCATTGGAAGTACACCTGACAGGTGCCATTGCCGTCCTTTTTGGACACAGAGGAGGAAACAAGACCAGAGACAGAAGGTAACTTGCCCAAGGTCAAACAGCTAGTTTGACAGGGCAATGTCTTACGTGAGTTAATAGTGCTGTGAAGGGTTTCTGTGGGGATCCTGACAAAAGACCAGCTCCAGCTGTGGGAAATTAGATGGGTCTCGAAATGGTTTAAATTACAAAGATTTGACCTTGCAGACAGTGGAAATGGTATGAAATAAAAGCATGCATTTGTGAAAATTAGGACGCTGGATGATGGAGGTCTTACTATAAATTTGTAGGAGGATGGGGAGCTCCCGAGTATTTCTGAGAAAGTTTCTGGTCCGCGCAATGAGACTCAGTCTGCTCGAGTTCAAATCTCGGTTCTACTCCTTACAAATTGTTTGATCTTGGGCTTTACCTAAACCTCAGTTTCTCAACAGTAAAATGAGTGTGAGAGTCACTACTTCAAAGGTGTTGTGAAGATATAAATGGGTAAAATGCATATGCCTGGAACATAGCACCTGAAAAGAATTAGTCATAGATATGATGTGAACAGAGATGCACTTTAGGAAGGCTATTATGGTATGGACTAACAATGGGTGGGGGTGGGGACAGAAGAGGGTTGGAATACCTGGAGGAGAGAGTCAAGCTGAAGTTCAAACAGCAAGTTGGAGCCTATTGCAAGAGTCCAAGTGAGGTGCAGTGAGAGCTTGACTTGGGGTACCAGCACTGGGAATGTCAGGGGTCAAGCATTGTAAAACCTATGGGTGAGAAATAAAATGTGAACTGTCTGTTTTTTAATTGTCCAAAAATTAAATCTCCCCTTTGTTGACTGGACGGGTTTACAAAGTTTGTTGGGCCAGCCCCAGTAACCTAATGGTTAAGTTCGGCATGCTCTGATTCAGCAGCCTGGGTTTGCCTCCTGGGCACAGATCTACACCACTCGTCAGTGGCTATGCTACAGTGGTGGCTCACATACATAAAGAGAAAGACTGGCAACAGATGTTAGCTCAGGGTGAATCCTCATCAGCAAAAAAAAAAAAAATTGATAACCAAATTTGTAATGGTTTGTTCCAGTCCAAAAATCCTATAAATACACCAGATAATTCTAGCCTTCACATCTGTTCAAACAGCAACAAAGATAAAACCAACTAGCAGAAAGACCAACCCCTTCCTTTCCTTAATGAGGTTCCACTGATTTTTGCAAACAAGTGAAAGACAATAAATTGCCCCAAATGCCTTTCTTTTCAAAGCCAGGCTATATGACTAATGCAGGTGTTCTCAGGTGACTCAAAGTGATAAGGCCCTACAACTGGGCCATAAAATGCTTTTGCAGCTCTGAGGATATTCCCTAAGCCCCTTTGTTTGCACTAGAGCTTTGGACATTTGGGAATATATCCTGTTGGTCCCAAGACTAACACTTTTTTTGTTTGTTTCACAGGTTAATGACCAAAACCTCTAGAAAGTCGTAGAGAAGCTCATGAGGAGGTCAGAGGCTGCCCAAAAGCATTTGGGGTCTGGCCCAGGAACTCAGTAGAGACCTGAGATCCAGCCTGGAGTAACCCTTACCAACCTGTCATTACCTACAAGAGTAGTGAGATGGCTTCTTTCCAGGGGCTTCCGTTTTGTATATTCTCTTCTGCCCAGAAGGCTGAGGTCTAGTGCTATGCTGTTCAGTGTGCGAGCCATGAGCCACATGTGGAGCCGAACACTTGAAATGTGGCTAGAATTGAAATGTGCTGCAAGTGTAAAATACACACTGGATTTCAGCGGCCTGGTAAGAAAAAGAAAGGATGAAAATATCTCAGTATCTTTATCTTGATTACACTCTGAAATGATAATATTATGAAATTAATTTCACTTTCTTTTTTACTTTTTCTATTGTGGCTACCAGGTAACTTAAGATTACATATGTGGCTCATGTTGTGTTACTATTGGAGGATGCCACTCTAGATGAAGGATGCCGTCGGTCTCTCAGAGTCTCCTGATAAATTCAAAGCATTTGGTAATTCTTGATTATTTTCTTGAATATCCTTTGGTTGAACATATAACCTCACTGTTCCTAGGAGCTGACTGTTTTAGCTCTATTTACATTTGCCCTGCAATTTGTGATTCTCTAGTAAATCTGATGCCCGTGCAAGATGACCTCCATTTTGTCTTAATAAAAGCTGAAAGAGAGAGATTAGGTCTAGAATGAACAAATAAAGGCAGGTGGAAAAGAAAAGGAAGGAAAGAAAAATGCACTATATTGGGAAATTTTTACTCAAAACACCTCTGCAGGGTATATATTATTTTCTCCTTTTCTACAGAGGAGGAAACACTGGCTCAGAGCTTAAGTAACTTTCCCAAAGTAATACAGTTCATAACCGTTAGACGATTCAAAAGGTTTAACAGATTCCAAAGCACATCATAACGCATCTCTACATCATAACGCATCTCCTCTACTGACAACTTTTGAGAAAATTAAATAGTAACAATCAATTCTGGAGATCTTTCTTTCTTTTATTAATCACAACTGTCCTTATTTAAGATTTATGTTGGTGCTGGTGCTTATTTGTCAAATTATTTTAATATTGATTAAAGCTTGTAGAACAAACTTTATTTATAGGAGCTTTAACTCATGAGAGGTCAGTAAGCTTTCCATGTGTCCTCTTCTTTCTCTTCCAGTTGTGTAACCTTAAATGGCCACTTATGCAACAAGGACTTAATGATACAAATCTCTTAGGCTGTTGAGAGGCTAAGAGAAGGCCATGTGGGAGAAAATGTCTGTAGAAGATAAACTTGCCAGAGTCAGCCACTCCTGGACTGGATGTAAAATAGTGATTTCACCTTGTTCTACTACATTTTTATTATATTACCAGACATTTGGGGCCACTTTTCTTCTCTGTAGATAGGATACAATACGCACAAGCTAGAAATTATAAGCACTGTTATGGGTCGCCTACTTCATCGTTCTCTTAACACAGAACTGCTTTTCAGGAACCACAGACAAATCTCATAAAGTTTTCTTCTAATAATCCATTCCAGCCTCTTTGATATTTTTTCTCAATAAGTGTTTTTTCCCCACTGCTAACCTAAATTTTGCTCATTAATTACTTTAGATGAAAATGAGAAGGCTATTGGAAGGTTGGAATTGGAATTGGAAGATTTGGGAGATTTACTGTCACTCTGTAACTTTCTCTTCTCTAGACTAGGTTATTGTATGGTCTTGAACTGCCTTCTTTTCTTCATATTCATTGCTATCTCCTGAAACCCATTTATATAATTTTCATTCAACTGATTCTTATTTATTAAGTGTTTAGAGATTCCTATTACAGATAGAGTGACGAATTGCTACCATTATTTTAGAAAGGTTTCCTCTAAAGTCAGTCAGTATTTGTACTCTTGCTTAGGCTAGACTCTAGAAGAATGATTTAAGGAACTTGGGGATGATAATCAATGCTTTGTTGTTTGCTGCTGTTGACTTTGTTGGTTTCCCATTTTAACATTCTAGACTAAAAGTTAGATAAAGGGTAGTAGAGCAGCAGGGTCAACACAAAAATGCCATTTGTTCATCAAGACTTGACATGGAGTCAACGCAGTGTACAGGTAGCTGTGGAACTAACTGAAGCAATCAAACTGTCGCATTAGGTCCCTTAGGCTTTGAAGGTTCCGCCCACACAAATTTACTCTCTTTGCAGGGGTTGGAGGCATTGCTAAGGTGAATGTATTACTAACAAAAAAGAACAAAATAAAGGGAAAAAGAGAGTGACTCCTCTCAATATTTATCTATTATCTCCTATCAAAACACTTTTTCTCTTCTTTAATCTCCATATGTTTATAGATTTTAGTTCACAAGCGAGGAGTGTTATTAATCACAAATGTCCTTCCCACCAAGAAACACAGCAATGGTTCCATTGAACTGGAGGTTGAGACTGCCATCAGGTCACTTAGGGCACCTCATGTCACTGAAACAGCATGAAGAAATGGATATATTTTAGCTAGAAGATTGAGCCTGATTATCAAGGGGAAATTGAGTTGGTCTGATACAATGGCAGCAAAGATGACCATGCTCAGAATCTGGAAGATTCTCTGAATTCTCTGAATGACACAAATCCTTCAGGAATAAAGATGTGGCTTACCACATCAGGCAAAGAACCAAGACTAATTTAGATATTTGATGAGGTAAGAGAAAATTTAGAATAGTAATGCAAGAAGAATAAAAATACCAATTACGGTCATGTGAGTGGTTTCACAAACAAGGGCTGTAGAAATCATGGGTATGTTTCCCTTGCTTGGATATGAATATGTTCATGTATATTAACCAATCTTTTCCTCTGCTCAATTCTTCTGTAATCTAAAGTGTGTTAGCAATGATTAACCCTGTATCTCAGCATTAAACTACATGATATCAAAGGGGCAGTGTGAATCATCTAGAAAAGAAATAAATATCACCCAGAGAAGCATAAAATGATACAGGACTTGGTGTTTCATCTTTTGTAGGGTCAGCATGTCTTCAATTAATGAAGGATAGTTGTAATATATTAGGTGGAAACAGCATGTTTTTGTCTTTATTTGGAAAGTAAATAGGGGTAAAGGGATGTTTATAGATGTTGAGTTGACCCAACCACCAACACTTCTAAGGCTGGTAAATATAGTTCTAAGAATTTGCTTCCCTCTATGTTTCTGGCATAGAGTTTTCCAGAGATCTCTCAAAACTGGGAGATTTGGAAGTTGGAAATAAAGCAGAAGCCACTATTCTTGGCAGAACATGGTGGGAAGATGTTGGAAAGATGTGGGAGCTCTATAGACTTCTCCAGGAGCCTCACTTCACAGCTGTGACTTCCAGACGTGGAAGCATCACAGATCTCTCCATGCTCCCCTCCTCCACAGTCACAGCAGCCAGATCTGGTGCCTTCTTGGCCTGCTCAGTGACTCTGACTTGGCCACCTCCTGTAGTGCTGAGGGCTGAAGTCACGAGTAATTGCTTCTCTGATGTTCCAGCTGCAGTCTTTCAGGTGTTTGCTGCCCAGTTCTTCCCACATTCACAAAACCTCTAATTCCCATATTATTTATATCACTTTATTTTCAACACATGTAATGGCTCTGTTTCCCTAACTGAACCCAGACAAAGATAGTATGTGATCAAGTGATCACTGGGTTATATAACGCTTTATTAATTCCTTATTTTGATTCCTTCCACTTTAATTGACATAAATCATGGAACCTAATGTTTTATTATAATCATTATGCTTATAAGTTATTTATGTCATACTTGTAAATAAGTAGACAAATACAGTTTTCTGTTGCTAGAATACTGGCCTGGAAATACTTTGAAACAGACTGGTAGAAATATTAACATTTAACTCTTTATGACTCTGAATGAGTTATAAAAAAGTGACAGTGGAACACATACCAATATTTTATACTAATAGTTTGCTTTTAGGTGAGATGATGCTTAGTAGGCAGTAGTCCTGCTGATGGTGACACCAAAATATCTAGATGAAGACTGAAGAAAGCAACTATCATCTGATGTTTGAGTACGTAGGATTAAATGTTTTGATGCTTTCAATATTTTAGAATTTTGACATTTTGTAGATAAAATGCAACAATGATTCATTAAGCTTTTAACTTTTTATCCCGATGTTTGTCATAGTGCTATTAGAGTAGAATATGAAAAACCTAAACTGCCATTTGCTTTAATTCCCATGTTAATGCAAAGGAAAGCTCATTAAACAGCCTCAATGCTGAGCCACTGAGTTTAAGCAGCACTAGTTCTAGTTCTGTAAACCAGACAATTTCATCAAATGCTCTTGCTGTTTCTGGACTCACATCAAATCACTTTGGTTTAATGCCAGTTTCATGGATTTCATGGCAGGAGAATGACTAGTTAAAATGTAATTAAATATGAATTACTTCCCATTG
Source organism: Equus caballus (assembly GCF_041296265.1). Classification (NCBI taxonomy): domain Eukaryota; kingdom Metazoa; phylum Chordata; class Mammalia; order Perissodactyla; family Equidae; genus Equus; species Equus caballus. The sequence continues at coordinate 74,767,779 of NC_091689.1, forward strand.
CAGTTTTGTAAGCTAAGGCATATTTAGGTGTGAGTTGGTAATAAAACATAAACAAATATGTTCTTGAACACAAACCCCTCCCAAGTCAACCAAGAAAAGAATGGCTTTGCTAAATATATCTATTATATCAGTTAGAATAATTTCAGCTGCAATTGATTACATGTCTAATTGAACCTGGCCTAAATAATGAAGATAATTTAGTATTTCACAAAATATGGATTCTGAAATTCCCAAGAACCAAATTATGCTACTTTTTAGACTTATTTATAAAATGTATAGGCAAAGCCTCAATGACAAGGATTTTAAACTATTTGGAGGAATAACTGACAATGAAGTGATCTGTTTGAGGGATCTTAATTTTTAAAAGCAAATCTTCATAATATTCTGTACATTACTGTGATTTCTGGAACTGTGCGCATATATATTCAATAAAAGTAGATTTTTACAGAAAAATTTATGTTGCAATTATTTAGAATATTCTGATTAAAGGAGATTTAGTATATGTCAAATATGATAAATTCTTGCAATTATAGAATCTCAGGATTGGAGTGGATCTTAACATTTATCTATTAAATTAATTATATATACATATATTCAGAAAATCCAAGTTAATAAACTGTATCAGGTATTATTTAATTTTTGTTCTTAGCAAGAAGACCTTGCTGCAAAGTCTTATTGTGATTATCAGTCATCATACTCTAAATATGCAGATGTTTCAGTTAATACGATGTGTAGGTAGCAGAATGTCATATAAACCAACTCCACCCATAAATCTAAATTATCATTATTTTTAGATGGTTCCAGGGAAACCATAACCCTAGACCTTTGTTAGCAATAGTAACATGCTAAATTACCGAAGAAATTTGCTGACTTATTAATCTGATCCTAATGATGTGCTGATATGTATATGGTTTGGAAAACCTCATTGAATAGCTATAAAGATCAAGACAAGCTGAGGGAGGGTATTAAACCACTTCTACGCCAAATCTTAGACCAAGGGAATCAGCCTCTTCAGTTGTAAGATGTACACCATCCTAAGCAGTAGTAATGTCTGTTAAACTTTGGGAAAATGTTTCAAAAAAGACAAGTTATCTGACCTTAATAATAATAATAATAATATATTTCTGATTAGAAAAGTCACACATGCTCATTATTATATAAAATTTGGAAAATATGAAAGCATAGAGTATGAATAAAAAAGTCTCATAATCTTACAATTCATTTTTTGAAAATATTACATATGTGTATAAAGTTATTTATGTATATAAGTTTAATTCAAAGGGTATATACAACTTTGTGTTTCAAAAGGTATATACAACTTTGTGTATTACAGTCTAACATTTTCCGTTCTTTTTTCTTTTTTCAAAGATTGGCACCTGAGCTAACACCTGTTGCCAATCTTTTTTTCTTTTCTTCTTCTTCTTCTCCCCAAAGCCCCCCAGTACATAGGTGTATATTCTAGCTGTAGGTCCTTCTGGTTGGGCTATGTGGGATGCTGCCTCAGCGTGGCCTGACAAGCAGTGCCATGTCCATTTCCAGGATCCAAACTGGCAAAACTCTGGGCCGCTGAAGTGGAGCACATGAATTTAGCCACTCGGCCACGGGGCTGGCCCCTCCATTCTTAAATATTTTTTAAGAATATAATTTTTAATTTCCCAACAATATTCGTTCATTTGGATGTACCACAATTAATTTAGCTAATTTCATATAGCTGGAAAATTAGATTGTTTACATTTCTTGTTACTACAAATAATACTTTGATGAAAATCTCTGAAAATAATTTTTGAGAATATAACAGATTATTTTCTTCGATTAATTCCTCAGATGAGGCATTGTTAAGGCAAATGGTATGAACATTTTTAAGAGTTTGGATTTATATTTCCTAATTGTCTTTACTCAGAATGTCAGAGATCAGCTGCTTCAACTTCTAATATGATAAAATTGTGTCATGGCTAGCTGGTTCTCAGCTTGTTGACATGTCTTGATCGTTTCTACTGGCTTAACCTTGAACCTGCTGGGCGACGTTCTTAAAACGCTCTAGATTGACCCTCTGGGGCTAGCTTCTAGTCGTCCTTGAGGCTCTTCTGGCCCTGAATATCTGTTCTGCTTCTTCCTCAGTTTACAGTCCTTGTTTTAGGAATCTGCTTCACCTCACACTCTTTTTTCAGGCTATTGTCTTGCCTGAATCTGCTGGACCCTATATCACTACGTGCCCACTTGCCAAGAGATTGGAGTCTGGTTTTTGAATTGACTAATGGCTAAAGGCAATCAGTGATAACTTCCCAGAAGTAGACAGCCTTAACAGTGACTGCTAAGATGATCATATAATTTAGAGTCCAAATAGGAATGCATTTGAGAGTGGAAGGGGGCACTAGTAATAATTATGCCAGGACAACAGGCATAAAATGGGTCTGTCCCAGGCAACCCAGGATGTCTGGTTACTCCTGGATTCCTTATCTCCATGTATGTCCACCCTTTGGGACGTTTTGTGCTACATCTCCATGATTGATTGACTGCCTGCCTCTGTGGTTACACTCAAGTCTTGCCATAAAATACAACCTTAAATTCTCTGCTTTGTAAACCTCATTATAATGCTAGTTGAGAGAAATGCTATTTAATAATATTTGTGCATGAATACTTGCAAGGCTTGCAGCTTTTCCATTCCTCTAAGATATTCTAAATTAGGCCATCTATCAACCCAGATGTTAGAGTTCTGCATTCTTGCCACCCAAGTTAATTGCCATCTGGTATCATTTCCTTTTAGGATATATTGGGGCACATTTGAAGAAAAAGGTGTTTGAAATTTGTTGCTTTATCAGTTGCTGATGTGTTGTAAGGAAGGCATTTTTGTCCTCACTGTGTCATCTTTGTGAGAACAATGGGACAAATTCTTCTCTGGGCTTGATCTAACGAGAAGAAGCCATGTCTCTTCTGGGCCATTGGTTTGTCTCTATTGTATAGACACTGAGCCTTGTAACATTTTGGGTGTTTCTTTCTTTGCTTTGGTCATTAGTAAGCTCAGAGTCCAATTTTGCTACATTTCTAGCAAATGTACAAGGCTTTTATATATTTCCTATACCTGGCTTTATTATTTTTCCACCCTTAGTCTTCTAGGCCCAAATTCCCACATTTGCTTGCAGTTTTATAATATAGTTTTAGTTTTCATTGTTGTTTTGTTGTTAGCTATTTCAGATTCTTTGTGGAAGGAGGTAGTACTTAAGTATACTAGTAAGTAAACAATAAAGCGCTAGCTATACAGAGGGATAGTAATACAGATGGGGGAAAATTTTTTGTTTATTTATAACTAAGTCCTATTCAGCTTATTGCTGGAAGTATTTCCTTTTTTACGTGTGATCAGTGATATTGTCTCTTTCATGCTTTTATCTCTATGTACTTCTTTTCCGGGTTCCGTTCCAAGAGAGGCTAAGCAATTTCGAGTCTCTCCTTTCTTATAAAACTGAAATCCTTGCTCTAGGGTTTTCAAACTAAAACTCCAGATGCCTTCCATTCTCTGCCATCTCTTTCTCTCCATGTTGAAAGAAGTGTCTGCTGTCACTTTCTCTGTTACTTCCCTTTCACTTCCCCACCCCCTGAAGCTGTCACCTTGAAAGTCAGCCTGATTTCCTCACTGTTCAATCCAAGGGCTACTTCTCAGCTCTGGACTGATTTAGCTCTCAATTCTTTCTCGGAATGGGCTGTTCCCATGGAGTCCCTGACACTACATGCCACTGGAAATTTTTTACTTTTTCTTTCTGGCCACTCCTTCTCAGCTCCTTTGTCAGGCTCCTCTAGCTCCATCTTTCCCTTAAAAGTTAGTGTTTCTCAGGGTTTGAGCCTACTCCCCCTTTTCGTTTTACCCACATGTCCTATGCAGTCTCATTCATCTCCAAATTACATCTCCAGCCTGATAACGTTCTTGATCTTAGTTGCCTATCAGACGTCGATGTCTAGACGTCTTGCAGGCACATCACACTCAGCAACTTTTCATCTTGGTTCTACTCCTTTGGACCTGTTCCTTCTTTTGTCTTTTTCTAACTTTGAGAATGGTACCACCAGATGCCTTCTCGTCAACTCCAAAAACCTAGGAGTCTTCTCTGACATCTCTCTGTCCCTGTCTCTATGCAAACAATCATCAAGTCTTGGTGATATGTTGTCTAAAGATCTCTTAAATCACCAATGTCATAGGCTGATCCAGCCACAGGAACTCTGTTCTCTCACTCACCTTCACGTCTCCTGTGTTTCGTGCGGTGCCAGGGACATAATCAGTGCTTACGACATTTCTCAAGTGAGTAATTAAATTAATTCTAGAAAATTGAGAAATAGTAAGAGATAACAGAAGTGGAACATGGATTTAAAAAATATCCTTCATGTTATTAGCATACAATTTGTTTAAACAAGCCAAATGAGTCCAATATTTTTACATTGAATTGCTTTTTGGAACATCTATGTCAAAAACATATATTTAGAAATGTATTTTTAATGTCTTCCAGGAGGCTGTTTCTGCATATTTTCTGTGGGCAAATGCGATACAGTGAGTAATTTAGTCAATGAGCCTTTGGCTGAGATTTAGCATGTAAACATTTAATGTAAGAAAACACCAAAATGAAGAAACGGTATATAAATTGAAAGTTGCTACAATGAAATTTCATGTATTATTTGCTTTGAGAGAAGGAAGAACCACATTTCTACATATCTTTGGAACTTACTTATAAAATTCATGGTGAGAGAGGCTCTTTAATGAATTCTGATTTATAAAAGTAACTTCGGCTTCAGTTTAGTGATAAAATTCTAATTGTTCAATATACGTGTGTTCATAACGAGACAGAGAGGAGTGTGGGTAATTGGGTAGCTCTTTCGAAAATTGAATCCTGGTAATTTCTTTATCTGGTAATTAGTAACTGGATGCTTCACTTTTCCAGAGCACCACTTTGAAAGATTTTGCTTGAAAGCTTCTGCAAAGCAGTATTCACATCTAATATGCAGTCTTTCCGGCCATCCAAGACTACTACTTCTTTTAAGGAAGGAGAAGAGGAAAAGATTACTTGTGATGGCCATATGTGGAAGAGTGGAATTGCTTCTTGAAGTTGTGTTCACACTACTGGTCTGTCTAGGTTTTACCTGGTTGGCATGAGAGTCTTGGAGGTTCTATGCTGCCACCCTCGATGAATATCATTATGTTGAGATGCTTTTATAGTCAGGGGAGGATGGGGTGTGTCAGGAGGTGAGTTACAGATACTTCAGCCTGGATGCTGTTTAGAGATTGATCACCACTGTGATGATCACTCTTGTGGGTATCCCTGGAGACTGAACCAAAAGGAGACATTAGCTAAAGTCATCACAATTAATATCTTCCGTAAATCATATTATTGCTCTTGACCCTTAGAATCTTGATGTTGACTTGGTAGTGTACTAAATAAACGCTCGTTAACTTTAAAGTTAGGGCTGTTTATACGCTGAATGGGCAGATTTCCAGTACACGACTGGATGTTTGCATTTTTTATTTGCTGGAGATTCCTTTTACCTTGGTGAAAGCCAAAAGAGAGGAAATAGCATTCAAGGAGGCAGAACTTAAAATGAAAAACACATGAAATAGAAGCTCTCTGTGGAATTAAAGCATGGCACACTGACTAGGAATGTAGTGGTGTTTGCTCTTGCACAGTCTGGCCTCATCACTCAGAGGAATGCCTGACGTTAGGTTGTCCACGTGCAATAGGTACAATAAAAAAGAGGTAATGATTGGGCAGTAAAATTTCTTATCCAGTTTCTCCAAAATACAAACATTTTTTGATCACATATATGTGTTTGAAGTGTGCTGTGAATTTGTTAATGGCTGTGAAGATCACATATGTCTTTCATTTTGTCTATTTCAAGACATGAAATTAAAAGGCCATTGATTTCTATGATGCTTCCATATTACACAAGGGAGAATTTGCATAACAAAAGGCACGTATTTACAATTTAGATATGGAAAATTTGTTACAAGTGGCTCTGACTGCCTTATAGCGGATGTTCTTCTGTATTAAAATTACTTATATTGTTAACTAACATTTATTGTCTTATATAAGTCAGTTACCCAAGTGAAAATGTATCTGCTGAAATTGGATTTTAGAAATAAACCCCAAAACAATTTTCTATCACTCTGCAGGTGGAAATGTGAATTGCCATGCATCTTATATATTTTTTAAAATTCCATTATATAATAGTCATTTTTTTTCTTTCAGTGTGAGTATATTATGACCTATTCCACTAATATTTTTGCCTTGAAGTTTTTAATGAAAGAATGTGATTTCTGTAATAAAGTTAACATTAGATTCATTGCCCATTATGAAGAGTACATAATTGAGCAAATGAACTGCTGGGTTCTTACTAAAGGATGAGTCAGCTCTGTATATAAAAGGAAATACTAGTTCTTTCATCTTCTGCCTCCTCCTCCAGTCAAGAAGGATGATGAGATTTTAAAAACTATACTTCACATGCCCTTACTTATCCATTTTCAATGTTGGTTACTCTTTCCCTCTGTTCTATGTTTGGTGAAACCCTATCCATCCTTCAAAGGCCAGTATAAATGTCATCTTCCCCCGAAAGACTCTTCACAGAAGGAATAAACCTGCCTTCCCCTGAATTCCCTTTGCCCTGGGCCATAGGGCCAGGGCAGCAGCTATGACAAAGATACACTGTCTGCTGTGGTTTTCTTTTTTTTTTAATGACTCTATTTTGAAGAAGATTGGCCCTGAGCTAACATTTGGTGTCAATCTTCCTTTTTTTTTTTTTTCTTCCCCAAACTCCAGTACCTAGTTATATATCCTAATGGTAAGTCCTTCTAGTTCTTCTGTGGGGGATGCTGCGCTATCTTGACTTGATGAGTGGTGTGTAGGCCCACGCTCAGGATCCGAACCAGGAAACCCTGGGCCGGAGTGAGCGAACTTAACTACTACGCCACAGGGCCAGCCCCTGCTGTGGTTTTTAATAAAGGTGGGGAGGGTACTTCAGCATATTTGTGGCCCACTGGGTGGTATGATACCTATCACAGAATAACGTTTGACTTAAATAATGAAACATAAAATAAGTTGATGGTCTTCAGATATATTTCAAATGAAAATACCATTATTTTGCTACTAACTCAAGAAAATAAAAATACTATATCAAAGAAATAAACATTTATTATCTTCATGTCCTGAATGGTGGGATCCAGGCTTAAAAGCTGACATTTTAATTAGTTTCTTTTGCTGTACTGGTTTTGGGAATAGATAAAAGAGCAAATGGTTAAATATCAGCAATGTTTATGAAAAAAACTGTCTTTAATTTGCATAAAATGACTCTATTGTCTCTAATGTTGCTTAAGAATCATCTCTTGTTACATGGCTCCAATTACCCTACTGCTCAAAGCAACAATAACAAGCAATAGTAAAATATCTGTCACCTGTAGCATAATTCACCTTTAAGATCAGCTGTACAGAAGTTCCATAAAAGGTTTCTATTGTGCAGTTTGTCCTCATTTTTATTTTTACTGTAAAAGATGATATAAAACATGAATAAAATTTTGAAAATATAATAGGTGTAATATGATAACACTAATACAACTATTTTCATTTTTGCCACTGACTTTCCTTATTTGTATGTGTATACACATTTTATACAGCTGTAATTGTAGTGAAACTACCATCTTGCATTATACTTTTTAACTGAACACCATATCATAATATTTCCTCGAGTTTCAGCTGGCTTCATTATTACAATTTTAAGAAAAGTTTATTTTTCTATTACGTCATTTTGCCATAATGCACACATATAAAAAACATATATATACACATATGTAATACATATACATATGTATATTATACTATACATAATATAAATGTAAATTAAATTTATTATTTATATAACATACATTTAAATAAATATGTATATTAGCCTATCTATCTATCATCTAGCTAGCTAACTAAACCTCTATTCAAAATCACAAATAAATCTTTCAGGCTACCTAAGTGAAATATAAAATTCTATTTTCTTCTGACAATTTTGTTTAATTTTCCTGGAGATTTGTGTCAAAATTCAAAATGTTTTTGTCGGAGAAATGGGCTGTTGGACTAATGACATGGGGACTAGCAGGATAAGAGCTTGCAGCTAAGGAATTTTCAGATGAATGGAAGATTTTATTTTCTTTGAAACAAGTTTTTGAATGCTTACTATGTTTCAGGAACTGAGATTTTACTGGAACCACAAAAATGAACATGATGGATGTATCCATCAACTACTAGAACTTACATTCCAGTGGAGAAAAGAAACTAAAAAGAGATAAGTTGGTAAATAAATAAAACATTTATGAACTATAACACATCAAGGAAGGATTTTTTTTAGAAAAGCATCTCAGATAGAAAATGTCCTTTTGGGGTGAGAGGTTGGTGAACTCCTTATTGGCCCTCTGATTAAGTGGCGGTAAAGGAGTCAGGATGTCTGGGGAAAGCTTTCAGGCAGTGGAAAAAACATGAGAGAAAGTTCTGAGGTGGAGAAGAGCTTTATGAAAAACTGGAGTGGGAGCTGGGGAAGAGGGAGCCTCAGACAGTGAGCAGAGGGTAAATGGCATGAGACGAGATATAAGTGATAGTTAGGATCAGATTGAGGGACCAGATAGTGTTGGACTTGTTGGCTGGGATTAGTAATGTAGGCTTTGTTCTGAGTGTAACGCGAAACCTTGGAATGATAAATCAATGTAGTAACGCTGTCTAATTTCCGTATTAGGAAGTTTACTTTTCACAAGAGGTGGAGAATGAATTGACGGAGTAAGAATGGCAAAGGAGATCATGTAGGAGGGAGATGCAGTTGTCCAGGTCAGACGTATTTGCACATAGATGTCTGTTCTATTATGTCCTGCAGTTTTTAAAACATGTTTAAATATTACTTAATTTAAAACTTTTAAAATTAAATTATGGAATGCTTTGCAGAAGTCATTCGTAACGTAATAACATTAGATAACACAAACATCACAAACTCACTCACTTATTTCTTTATTAGTTAATGACTGTAACGAACTACCACTGTAAGTGTTGGAATTGGCTAGAACACTGAGGTTCTTATGAGTGATAGAAGAGGAAATAGAGAGTACTGGGCAAACAAGACGTGTCTTTCAGGTGGGAACAATGGTATAACGTGATGTTTGGATGTGGGAAGTACAAGAAAAGAGAAATCAAGAATGACTTAAGTATATGACTTAAGCAACTGTCACTGGTAATATTCGCTGAGATGTGGGAGACGGACGGGTTGGTGGAGTGGGTAGCAGCGGGGGTGTTGAGTAGTCAGGTGGAGACAGTGAATCTGGGGCTCAGAAAGGTGGCCTGGATGGAGAGGCTGGGAGACTCTTTTGGTGGTGGGGGAAAACCCTACCCTATACCTAAGGCCCTCTGACTATGTGTGTGTCTTCATCTTAACTATGCCTTTAAATCTAAGGAAATAGATGGAATCATTTAGGGAGAGACAGTGGAGAAAGAAGAAAAGTCATCTGAAGACCAAACTTGAGAACACCAACATTTAAAGTTTAGGTGGAATTGGAGAAGCTGGCAAAGGAGATTTGAGAGGTGAAACTTTAGCTGTATCTGTAATGTTTTATCTCCAAAAAGTCTTGAGAAAAAAATTACAAAATTCAGTGATAAATCTGGATGACAGGCACATAGATGTCTGTTCTATTATGTCCTGCAGTTTTTAAAACATGTTTAAATATTACTTAATTTAAAACTTTTAAAATTAAATTATGGAATGCTTTGCAGAAGTCATTCGTAACGTAATAACATTAGATAACACAAACATCACAAACTCACTCACTTATTTCTTTATTAGTTAATGACTGTAACGAACTACCACTGTAAGTGTTGGAATTGGCTAGAACACTGAGGTTCTTATAAAGCTAAATGATGTAAATAATAAAGCATCATATGTAGGGTCACCTGCTAGAGAAACTTTAAAGTGACCTTAAAAGGTAAATCTCTGAAATGAAACTGTCTTCAATTCACATTCTCCACCTGCTGTGAACCACGGGTACCAGAGCAGAAAGGGACTAATCTAAAGCCATCTAATTGATCACGTTATTTTCTGGTGAAGAAACTGACTCAGAGACGCTGAAGGGCTTGCTCGCAGTCTCAGCCAGGTCTTGCAAATTCTCACGCAAGATTCTTCACATGGTTCCATGTAAACTCATATTTAGATGACATATATCCAGTGACAGCTTAGGCTATATTACAAATACACACTTTAGACTGCAGATTTAGCTTATATGATGTTTGGAAAAGCTCAGATAGATTGTTTTATAACATAAGCTTTGATTTTAACACACATCTGTGCTTTTTGCTGTTTTGTTAGGCTGTGAGGAACCTCTACAATACAAATAATAAAGAGTTTTGAGATATATTTTGATTTAGGCTAGCTGGTTAAATAACAAAATATACCTAAGAGACAAAGGTGATTAAACATATTATAAAAGGAATTTTTTCTTTATACAAATATTCCTTATGCTATTTCCCTACATATCAAGATCTCCTAATATAGAAATGGCAAATAGATTTAACTGTGTGTGTCATCTCTGATTGACCAGGAGTGGCTGCCTGGAGCAAGTGTCTAGAAAAGACCATGCCCGGACTTACTGGGTATATTAGTCAGCATTCTCCAGAACCAATAGGATAGTACATATAATACATATATTATATATTTCTATATATAGAGAAATATACATATTCATTTTAAGGAACTGGCTTATGCTATTGTGTGGGCTGGCAAGTGTGGAATTTGTAGGGAAGGCTGGAAATTTAGGTAAGAGTTGATGTTGCAGTCATGAGGCAAAATTGCTTTTTCGTCCAGAAACATCAGTCTTTGCTCTTAAGGCTTTCAAGTCTTTGGGTGAGACCCGCCCACATTATGGAAGGCAATCTGCTTTACTCAAAGTAAAGCATTTACTGATTGTAAATGTTAATCACATCTGATTAAAACCTTCACAGCAACAGCTAGACTGTTGTTTAACTAGGCAACCGGGCACCATAGCCTAGCCACGTTGACCCATAAAGTTGACCATCACCCTGGGGAAGAGTGCAATGAGTGCCTGCAGTGACTGAGGAGGGACCAGAGCCATCATTCTTGCCACGTGTTTGCCATCATTGGATGTTCCTTTAGTGTAGAAAATCCCTTTTACTGGTAAAAATTCGAGAGTATCCTTGTATAAAATGAAATAACTTAAGTCCTAAAGATTTTGTTAATTTGAAAGGCAAGGAGAGAAAAACTTTATATCTCATGAAGAGAGTTTTCAATAAATGTACATTTTACTTTATTGTTGCATCATTTTCTAAAGAAGGCATTCTAAATCCTTCCCATCGCACTCCATGGCATTCCATAATTTCAGCCCACATTCGCTATGCATCCCACACTCACCCATCTATGCTGTAGAGAGGTCTTCAGTGGTCGTGCTTTTGTACTTTTACTTAGAGAAATGTCCGCATTTTTCAGTAACTAACCACCACTTCCAGTCCCAAGATCAAAATGAAAATTGTCAAAAAATATTTAATAATCATTTGATGGATCTCCTTCAGTCTATTATGTTCGTTTTAATCACTTAAGTGATGTGACATGTTGTAAACCTCTGGTGACTTCACCAGTGTCTCGTCTAATGTGATGAGCTGCAGCTCAAACAAGGGTGATATTGTGTCCAGTGATCCCTATAGTTTCAGAAAATGGTGGGGGAAGTCTCATTTGAGGAGTGGCTTCAGCTATACATTTTAGTTAGAGGAGGTTTGAAATAAACTTGAAATAGTAACCTTTGTTATAAGAACATCTTAATATAAGAGCATTCAAAAAATCTCAGAAAAAATAAATCCTTAGAAGGAAAACAATGGTTACCAAAGGAAAGATACTCGGATAATATTTGAGTAAAAGCAAATCCAGCAAGTATTTTTATTAGAGTGTTCCTTTTGTTCCCCTCGAAAATGTTTTTTATTATTGAATATCACATGTCTCTCTGCATTTCTGTTTTTGGGCACATTTCTTGCTGGGCACATATGGAAAGGGTAATGTCTGGAGTAAAATTTGAACGATATTATAAACTATGAGAGACGATCTTGAAGGACTAATCCAGTTAAAGACCTAAAACTGTGTCTGAACTTAGATTTAGACAACCATTTTGCTTATCCTATACACTTTTTATAGAAAATACAAAAAGCAGAACTTATAAAATCCTGTTTCTTTCTGTGTTTACGTTTTGATGTTGGTATCAATTTACTCTCCTACAGATGCTTAGTATTATTATGTTTTGAACACAGAGAAATCTCATATGTGTAAAACTGCAGAGAATTCTAGTGTGGACATTTACGAATCAGGAAATGATTTCCATGGAGAACTTTCACTCAGAGCCTCGTGCTGATTTGTGAAATCTTCGCCCGGGGCTTGTGTCTCCTGAACAAACTGAAAGTTTTGTGATTTTTAGATGTCAGAGGTGAATTTGAAAGTCACGGCCAGAAGTAAGGGTAGATATGGGCAATTACCTCAGTAAACCAGGCGTAAAATGTGCTGGTAATATTTGGCTCATTTAGTCTTCAGTTCTCTACTTTGCTGTGGTTGTAAAGACATGGCCTTTCTTTCCTTTTACAATTTTGAATTTAGACCTCCAGAGAACAAAATGCACCAATCCATCATCTTCCTGTGGCCACTGTCATCTCAGAACCATCTCTGAGGCCCAGTGAGTGAACCAGTCAATGCAAGACTCGGAGGCCAGGGCAGATTGCCCACTGGGGTGTGGCTGGCCAACCTGGGGTGACACTGATATCGATCGCACATTTTATCACATGCCAGAGTGGACGACACACATGCTTTCAGCAGGTCTTCCAACAAATCTGGAAGGTAGGCTTGTTACTCCTGTTTTTCAAATAAGACAGCTCGTTTAAGAGTTACTTGCCCAAGACTTCAGAAGTTCAGACCTCAGATTGGAATCTGGCTCTGTTTCCAAACCCTGCTTTGTTTTACTTTTGTTGCTATTTTCATTGTTAAACCCAGTCTTGTACATTTCGAGTTTACTTACCCAACTTGTTAGTGACTTGCTCCATAGAAAATTATGACAAATTATACCGATCAGTGCAAGGAGACTTTTAATGTTTCAGTGGCTTTCACAAACAGGTCATGAAAGCATTTGAATTCTTGTCATAGCATCAGCTCACAAAGCTGAAATAAATACGGTACACTGATAATGGAGATGACGGATCCTTTAAGTAAGAACCCAGAATGCTCTGAATTGATTTGGTTGTCGTGTAGGCCTGAAATTGGTAGTCACTCAAAATTCAGGGCAGATGGTCTGCAGGTGCTTCGTGTACTCTTGGGTATTTATCAATTAGGATTCAGCAGTATTTTGCCTGTTCTCATTAGGTAATTACATTAAAAATATTCCTTATCAAAGGAAAGAAAAACCTAATTACTAAATCTTGATTAAACCTTGTGCTAGAGGCTAACCTCTTGACCAGTGACATATGACCATGATAAAAGGAAGGCAAGTTAATAAATTCCTTAGGGAGGCTGACACTGACCAGCAAACACCCAGGACATGCCCAGGAACTGATCTAGGACATCTGTTTGCTCTCTCTTTGTTTTGCTCTTTCCTAGTACCAGTGATTACAAACAATAGTAGCAGCACTGAAACCATGTCAACATCTTTTCCTGCATATACATCTTGGTTACCTATAAATCCAAAGCTCTTCAAAATATACTCTTGAAGAAAAGCTTTGGTGGCCACCAAATGGATACCAACACATTTTCTTTCTTCTGCCTCCTCTTCATAGGTAGAAGGCATATCATTTGCATTCATATACAATTAGAGCATAACTTGCATTTCAATTTTTATTGAATCATATGTAACAATAAACTAAAACCTCTCTGAAACTTTCCCAATTTTTGATACTTCTATATTTTAAATCCTATTATCATCAGGCTAATATCACCAGGCTAGATATTTCTCACAAACTGTTTTAAAATTTATTATCAGATATTTTATACTAATGTACCATGGTTACATTTGTAATGATAACTCCAGAACTTGATGCATTAGACATTTTTATTATTTTTAGAAGGATTTGAGGCTCAGAAAGGTAAAGGGAGTTTTCCAATTTTTTAACCAACCAGTATCTAAACTTTGTCCCTTTTTACTACTTATATGCTTTTGGAGAATCAATTCTGCTAAATAATATCATTTATAGAACAATTTCTGTTATTAGTGTATATTCAAATAAATTCAGAAAAAAGTGATTACAAGAAACTCTGGTCCCATACTCCCAAAGTGTTTTTCTTCTACGTGAAAATGCATAGTTTCCCCTCCTTTGGGTGTACTCAAGTTGAAGGGTCCTTTCTAGTTTCAGCCCTTCTGAAAGTATGGAGGATTAAGACTCTCCTCCTGAAAGAGTCTTTTTTTGATCATCTTATAAAACATAGCCTCTCCCCTCCCTGCTCTGGCCATTATTTTGCTTATTTATTTTGGCTTGTGTTTGACTCTACAAGAATGAAAACTCTGCAAGGACAGGGATCATGATCCTCAGTGGTCATGATTCAATGCCTGGCACATAGTGGGTGCTTAAGCAATAAGAAACATCTAGAGATGGAATGAGTGCATGAGTGAATGGTTATATACATGAATTAATGACTGAGGAAGAAGTGGTAGAATAATGTGACTGGTAGTGGATTTCACTTGGGTCACTTATGATGGGATCCCAGCATATTGAATGTGGAGTTCTGTACCCATCAGAGGCAGCAGGCTGAGTGACGGATAACAAATAGCAACAAGAATCCAAGGGTCAAATTTGTTACTTCTACTGTGGCCAGCTTCATTCATTAAACATGTACTATATGCCAGACCCTGTGCTATGTTTTAATTTTCATTATTTTTTTAGTCTCTCTAGCACTTGAAAGGTCAGGACAGGCCTCACTAAGGAGGTGATGTCAGAGCAGGAGACAAGGCAGAGAGGAAAAGGAGAGGAGCAGAGGTTTGAACTATTATGCAGGAGATTCAGGCATAATTTATGCTATTAGCATTTGGCAGATTTAGACTTTCATCATTTGTGTTTCTTTGACTGTGGAGAAATAGTCTTCTTGATCTTTTTACTATTTTGAATTTGACCCCTCAGAGAATAAAAGGCACAAACACATTGGCTTATGGTGAATGTTTTTCCACAGAGCTAACCTGGTGCCATCGCCCATGTCAGTGACATTGGGTAATGACATTCAAGCTCAAAGTTTAATTGGCAGAGGGAAGAGGCAGGTCAATGACATCCGTGCATGCAAATTGCACCTTGTACCAGTCAGCTGGCAGCCCTGCATGGTGTATAGTATTAGTCAAAGTGGTGAGAAGCAGTGTTCAGAGAGGCCATCCAAGAGGGTGAAACATATGCAACTTACAGTCAAAAGCATTCCAAAGAGTCACATCAGAAAGAGATTACCACCTCCCACCCTCTTCTCCTCACACACCACAATGTATGAGGGTAGGAGAAAGTTCAGAGGTAAATTGCTTGTGATGAGAAATGACTGCAGATAGACGGGTTTTGAAATGCCAGATGGAGTGACTCTATTCTTTTGATCGTATAAGGAACCATAAGAACCAGTCGGGCCTTAGGATGTAGTTCGGACACTTGAAATACATCAATATATTTTTTTTCATCAAGCAATGCAAAGATCAGAGATGTACAGTGATTGTACTCGGTTTCTTGGCTAGCCACTTTTGTTGGGAGCAGCAGATTACCATGCGTTTCCTATATCCTGAACTAACTTACCTATAATTCTCCACACTTGTTAGTCCGAAGAAAGGTGGATAATGAGATCAAGGCTAAGAGACATACAGTATTTCATCTTGCTGTCAAAACCTATTATTTAAATAATTGGAAACTTCTGAATCACTGAAATAAAGGTGGTCCTCAAGGGAATAGAAAGGATTTTTTAAAAAAATTAGGAAGAGAAACAGAAAAAGAAGGGAATTGGGCTTTCGGTGATAATGATGTGTCAATGTACGTTCATCCCTTGTAAGAAATGTACCACTGTGATGGGGGATGTTCATGGGGGAGGATGCATGGAGGGGTACAGGGGACATATGGGTACACTTTCTGCTCAGTTTTGCTGTGAACCTAAAACTGCTCTAAAAAATTGTCTATTTAAAAATATAAATAGATAAGGTTAAAAAAATCTATGCATGCTGTTGGGGTATTGCAGTTTGCAGGACTTAGGTATTGATATTGATGACCACATGTGTGTTAATGACCGCACACAGAGTGGGAAAGCCTGAACTTTCAGGTTTTATCTGCTTCCTCCTTGTGAGTTCTTCCCTCATAAGGCAGTGACCTTATCTCTGCTTCTTTGAGCTATATTCTCACATAAAAATATCATTTTGCTCTTATATATAAAAATATACTTTTGAGAGAAGTCTGACAGGATTATACTTGAGAGTTCTGAAAGAATTTCTCCCAGGTAAAAAAAAATTCACTCTGAAGATCCAAAGGTCTAAAGATTACTGTGATTCCAAAGCTAAGTGAGCTTGGCCTCCATAGATGGGGAACCTTGATGTAAACCTTAGGAAGGTCAGTTCCCGGGTTCCCATAAGTGGTAGATATCTCACCAATTATGGCGATCAGTCTCCATAACCTAGAGGAGACTTTCAAGGCCTGATTGCCTTGGTTCCACAGAATTTAGAGATTAGGGCTTTGTTTGTTTTATTAACTTGTGAAGATCTTACTTTGCCTGAGGTTTCTCTAAATAAGTATGAGTTTGGTAAGGTGAGGAAATGTATTGTCTTCTTTTCAACTGATTTTAATGCTCATCTCTCACCATACGTCTTACAAATAATTCTTCCTTTCCTTTATAACTTCTTCATTCCAAATTGATTGTTACCATGCAGAAACCTTCGCGTCCAGTGGGCAGAGTTTGGAATGAGGTTCAGGAGATGTTAAAGTTGCAAATCAGAAAGTATAACTTTTTACCCTTTTAAATTAACCGGGGTTTCTGGGAAAGGATGCAGCAAATTGCTAGAACACATTACAACCAAAACATGAGATTTAGAATATTAAGAAGAGAAAGGAAGAAAATGAATGAATATGTGCTTTCCCGTGGAAATTATATAACTTTTGCTTGGGAATTGTGATGCACAGCTCTTTGAGTTCAGAAAGCCAGTTGCTGTGCCCGTTGTTAAATAATTCCATTCCCTGTGTTTTGAAGAACTCTTTAAACATTTATTAATGAATGGTTTTCAAATATATTGGGATACCTTTCTCGCTGATCTGTTCTATAATAAATGTCCACTTACCCTTTGAGAATTTCAAAATCACACTTTAGTCCGTTGAATATATGTATTTCCATTTGTAGGATATATTAAAATTGCTTTGGGAACTGTTTCCTGGGCACCAGGAAACATCAGTGTCATAATAAAAATCCAGCTTTGTGCAAAAGGCACTGATTAATATAGCTTTTTTTTTCTTAGCTACTAAATGATTCATCAAGTACTTATTGGGCTTCAGGAAGTTCATAAAAATGGAAAATAACAATTAAAATCCCCTGAGGGTTATTAATTACCAGCTGACTTTCTTGAACCCATTACCTTACATAATAAAAATTATTCCTACACAGTATGTCTTTTTGTAATCTGTGTGAATGCACACATTTACAAACACAATTATCTTTTCTAAGTAATTGTCTCATGTTGTTTTTATTCTACTATTATTCTCAAAAATAGAGCTGAGAGCAGGAAGCTTCCAATTTTAAATCTGTTATTACATAAAACCATTTATAAGCTTCTTTCAGTTGATGCTGTTTGTATTTAATTATTACTGTCTTTATTTTCTGTGGAAAATATCAAATATTGCAAACATTTATGCAGATTAAATTATTTTAATCTTCTTATGTTTGGGTTAAATCTTTGTAAAACAGCCTCTGTGTAATTTCTAGTGGGAAATATATATACATCATTTCAACACAGTGAGATCTATACAAAATTTTCTTCCTATAATGTTTATCTTATGTAATGTTTATCCTTTGGAAATCCATTCACTTGCATACATGTGACACTTCTCCCTATTCTCTTGCTGAAAATATTTCATTCTTTGTCTTATTTGGAAAACACTAGGAGAAGGTTTCACCTTCCTATAATTCTTTTCTTCAACAACAATAAAAACTGCCTTATATCTAGTGCTCATGAAACGAGTGTAGAAAGCAACATTCTGGAACTTAGAATATTCATTAATAATGTTTCAATTGAAGTTCCTGCCACTAAAACAGAAAACTCTTAGATATCAGCTTATTTCCAGTTATAATGAGACCACTTTTTTAGGCGGAATGATCTATGATAATCTAAATAAATAATCTATTTAGGTACAAAATTAAGTCATTTGATTTTGTGTCTAGTATCAAGTTTCCCCTGACTCATGTTCATAAAAATAGTTTAAGACAATATTGCTCAGTGTTGCCTGAAGTCATCCTGCATGCAAACCACCTGAAGTTCTTATGAAAGACACAGATCCCCGGACCCAGCGCTCCATTGAAAGAGCTTTCATCAAATTCTGCCATGATTCCTGTTTTGTCTAACATGATTATCATTTGACTGCTCACTGGCACTTGCCACAGTTACCAATTTCTCTTTTTGATGCATTTTCTTCTCTAGGCATTTGTGAAAAGACCTTCTCTCTACCTCACAGCAACAGCTCAGTTTCCTTGCTTAGTTTTTTCTCTTCTGAGAATCTGCTGTTGTTAATAAGCATCCCATATAATTCTCCCCACGCAAGATATGGCACAATAAACCCTCTTATTTTAATTATTTTAATTACTTATTATTAGGACATCTCAACCTCGAGTTGAGCTAATTCATCATCAATACATTTCATTCTTTCATTGAAAATCTATTATGTCCAAACATTCAAAGAAGCAAAATATGTAGTCAGTGCTTTTTTGGGAGAGAGACCCAAATGAAAAGTTAAATAATCATAAGTCATCATATTAAAACGTCTATCACACATAAGAGCCATGAATTCATGGGAAAGAATTCAAGGAATTGTAAATTCCTTGGAGAAGGTAGGGGTTGAGTTAGGCACTGAGAGATGGGTTGTGTTTTAATGAGGGAAGCTATAGATCTGATTTCTATTTTACAACTGGGGAGTCATAATGGCAAATAAAATCTCAGGTCTTGGATTCAGTCTAGAAGTAAAAGCTGTATTATATATATATTTACTTATTCATTTATTTTGTGAGGAAGATTAGCCCTGAGCTAACATCCGTTGCCAATCTCCCTCTTTTTGCTTGAGGAAGATTGTCACTGAGCTAATATCTGTACCAATATTCCTCTATTTTATGTGGGATGCTGCCACAGTGTGGCTTGACGAGGAGTGCTAGGTCCGTGCCTGGGATCCGAACTTGCAAACCCCAGGCTGCTGAAGCAGAGCACGCAAATCACTACACCACAGGGCTGGCCCCTGCTGTATTATATTTGAATTTATAACTATTGAGTGAATAGGCAAGATTATATTTAGAGAGGACATTGAATTTAGGAACTTAGATGTAAACAGCTTTTCAAAAGGATTCCTATTCATCAGTACAATTCACATAAAATTATCAATTTAGGAAAATATATTAAAAATTCTAAACAAACTGTGAAAAATCCATCAAGGAAAAATCCAGTAGCAAACCATTGGGGAGGCCATTAACAATTTAACAGAAGGGAATAGGGATTTTTACCCACAAAAGAGAATAAAGTATGACAGATATGATTGATATAGTATGCAGCTATCACAGGAAAGAAGGTTGGATGACTCCATAGGGCAGTTTTGATTCTTTAATCTTATTACATTAATCACAAATAATGTTTCTTTATGAAGTAGCTCCTGGTGAATTTTATTATAATTATGATGGCTGTGTCTATTGGCTAGTAGTACAAGGGAGGAAACTGAGTGAGAATATGAAAAGAGGAGGAGAAAATTATGGAGCACAAAGAAGGTTGGTAGGCTTAAAAACTATCATCCATCTTTCCGGGGAACAATAAACACCAGTAAATAAAGAATCTTGGGATTGGAAGATTTCTTCCAACATTTATGCAAAAAACATTTCTCAACACCTATTGTATATACAGAAGGTAAGCACTTCAGTGTTCCTAAGATATTGTGCAGATACAAATATAAATCAGACTCTGCCTCGGGAATCTCACAGTCTAGTAGGGGAAGTCTGTCAAGAATATGGGAATTTATGCCATAATTGTGGTCCAGTTAAATACTATGGGAGTTCAGAGGAGGGAAGTTATCCTCCTAATAGCTTTGATAAGCTAGACTTCATTAAATTAAAAACTTATGCTCTTTGAAAGACACTGTCAAGAGAATGAGAAGACAAACCACACACTGGGAGAAAATATTTGCAGAATATATATCCAATAAAGGACTGTTATCAAAAATATACAAAGAACTCTTAAAAACTCAACAATAAAAAAATGAACAATATGATTGAAAAGTGAGCAAAAGATCTGGACAGACACCTCATCAAAGAAGATATACAGTTGGAAAATAAACACATGTAAAGATGTTTAATATTGTCCATCATCAAGGAATTGTAAATTAAAATGATGGGATATCACTATACACCTATTAAAATGGTGAAAATCCAAACTACTTACAACACCAAATGCTAATGAGGATATTGAGCAACAGGAACTCTCATTAACTGCTGGTGGAAATGGAAAATGGTACAGCCACTTTGGAAGACAGGTTATCAGATTCTTACAAAATTAAAAATACTCCTACTGTACAATTCAGTAATATTGCTCCTTGGTATTTACCAAAATGAACCAAGATGTCTTTCAGTAGGTGAATGGATAAATAAACTGTGGTACAGACAGTGGCATATTACTCAGTACTATAAAGGAATGAACTATCTAGCCATGAAAAGATATGAAAGTGAAAGTGGAGACATTACAATTGATACCACAGAAATACAAAAGATCTTAAGAGACCACTATCAACAATTATACATCAACAAATTGGATAATCTAGAAGAAATCAATAAATTCCTAGAAACATACAACCTACCAAGACTGAATCATGAAGAAATAGAAAATCTGAACAGACTAATAACAAGTAAGGAGATTGAAGCAGTAGTCAAAATCTTCCCACAAAGAAATGATCAAGACCAGATGACTTCATGGATGAATTTTACCAAACATTTAAACAAGAATTAACAACAATCCCTCTCAAACTCTTCCAGACAATTGAAGAGGAAGGCACACTTCCAAAGTCTTTTTATAAGGTGAGCATTATCCTCATACCAAAGCCAGATAGGAAACTACAAGAAAAGAAAATTACAGGCCAAAATCCCTGAAAAACATAGACATGAAAATCCTCAAAAAAATACTAGTAAATAAAATTCAACAGCACAAAAGAATCATACACCACGATCAAGTGAGATTTATCCCTGGGATGCAAGAATGGTTCAACATAAGCAAATCAATACACATGACACACCATATTAACAGGAGGAAGGATAAAAACCATATGATCATCTTAATAGATACAAGAAAAGCATTTAACAAATTTCAACATCTGTTCATGTATAAACTCTCAACAAATTAGATATAGAAGGAATATACATCAATATAATAAAGCCCATATATGACAAGCCCACTGCTAACATCACACTTAACTGAAAATCTGAAAGCTCTTCCTCTAAGATCAGGAACAAGACAAAGGCGCTCATTCTCACCACTCTTATTCAACATAGTACTGGAAATCCTAGCCAGAGCATTTAGGCAAGAAAACGAAAGAAAAGTCATCCAAAGAAAGAAGTAAAATTGTCTCTTTTTGCAGATGACATAATCTTATACACAGAAAACCCCAATGATGCCACCAAAAATATTAGAACTAATAAACAAATTCAGTAAGTTGCAGGCTATAATATCAATATACAAAAATCAATTGTGTTTCTATACACTAACAAAGAACTATCTGAAAAAGAAATTGAGATTACAATCCCATTTACAAGAGCATCAAAAAGAATAAAATACTTAGGAATAAATTTAACCAAGGAGGTGAAAGATCTGTACACTGAAAACTATAAGACTTTGATGAAAGAAATTGAAGACACAGGTAAATCGAAAGATATCTCATGTTTGTGATGGGAAGAATTAATGTTCTTAAACATGCCCATACTACTCAAAGCAATATACAAATTTAATGCAGTCTCTATGAAAATTATGGCAGCATTTTTCACAGAATTAGAAAAGATAATCCTAAAATTCGTATGGAACCACAGGAGACTGATAGCCAAAACCATTTTGAGAAAGAAGAACAAAGCTGGAGACATCACACTTCCTGATTTCAAATGATACTACAAATGTACAGGAAGCAAAGCTGTATGATACTGAGAAAAACAGACACATAGACAAATGCAACAGAATCAAAATCCCAGAAATAGATCCAAGCATACATGGTCAGCTAATCTTTGACAAAGGAATCAAGAATAAATACGCAACGAGTGAAAGGATAGTCTCTTCAATAAATGGTGATGGGAAAACCTGATATTCACATGCAAAAAGCATGAAATTGGATCCTTATCTTACACCATACATAAAAATTAACTCAAAATGGATTAAAGACTTAAGTGTAAGACCTGCAACCATAAAACTCTTAGAAGAAAACAGAGAAAAAGCTCATGACATTTTTCTTGGAAATTTTCTTGGACTTTTGGATATGCACAGGCAACAAAAGCTAAATAAACAAGTGGGACTACATCAAACTAAAAAGCTTCTGCACAGCAAAGTAAATAATCAACAAAATGAAAAGACAACCTACAAAATGGGAGTCTAATAAGGGATTAATATTCTAAAATATGTAAGGACCTCATACAACTCAATAGCAAAAAACAAAAACAATAAACAAGTACACAAACAAAACCCCCCAAACAACCCCATTAAAAAGTGGGCTAATGATCTGAATAAACATTTTCCAAAGAAGACAAACAAGTGGCTAACAGGTACATGAAAGATGCTCGATATCACTAATGATCAAGGAAATGCAAATGCAAATCAAAATGAAGTATGTGAATGGCTCATGTTTTATTAAAACACAAGAGATAACAAGTGTGGAAAAAAGGAAACCTTTGTGCACTGCTGGTGGGAATACAAATCGGTACATATTATGGAAAACAGAATGGAGGTATCTCAAAAAATTAAAAATAGAACTACCATATGATCCAGCAATCCCACTTCTGGGCATTTATCTGAAGGAAACAGAAACACTAACTTGAAAAACTATATGCACCCCCATGTTTATTGCAGTAGTATTCACAATAGTCAAGATTCGAAGCAATCTAAGTGTCTGTTGATGGATGAATGGATAAATTAAATGTGATATATATATATTATATATATATATATATATATATAATATATATATAAAGCAAGATCATTCATAAAAAGGAAGGAAATCCTGCCATTTGTGACAACATGGAGGACATATGCTAAGTGAAGTAAGTCAAACGCAGAAAGACAAAAACTGTGTGATCTTACTTATATGTGGAATATAAAAAAGTCAAACTCATAGAACCAAAGAGTAGCAAGGTGGTTGCCAGGGGCTGGGAGTTTGGAGACATGGGGAGATGTTGGCCAAAGGGTACAAACTTTCGGATATAAGATGAATAAGTTCTGGGGATCTAATGTACAGCGTGATGATTATAGCTAATAATACTGTATTGTATACTTGAAATTTGCTAAGAGAGTAGATCATAAGTTCCCACTACACACACAAAAATGATAACTATGTGAGGTAATGGATGTGTTAACTTGATCGTAGTAACTATTTCACAGCGTAAATGTATATTAAATCATCACGTTGTACACCTTAAAAAAATCACTGTGTACAACCTAAATATATACAATTTTTTTATTATCAGTCATACCTCAGTAAAGCTGGGAGGAAAAAAATAAAAGAAAAACTATGGAAGAAACTTATAGGTATATCTCTAATTAAGAGAAGCCAATCTGAAAAGTCTACTGTATGATTCCAGTTATATGACATCCTGGAAAAGGCAAAACTACAGAGAGAGTAAAAAGATCAGTCGTTGCCAGGGGTTAGGGATGGGGGAGGGATGGGAAGGCAGAGTACAGAGGACTTTCAGGGCAATAAAATTATTCTGTATGATACTATAATGGTGGATATATGTCATTATACCTTTGTCAGAACTCACAGAACGTACAAAACCAAGAATGAGCTATGGACTTTGGGTGATAATAATGTGTCAATGTAGGTTCATCCATTGTTATGAAGGTACCAGTCTAGTGGGGATGTTGATAGTGGATAGGAGTGTAAATAGGGGGTATATGGGAACTCTCTGTACTTTCTGCTCAATTTTGCTGTGAACCTAAATCTGCTCTAAAGTAATAGTCTATTAAAAAATAATAAATAAAAATATCTAGTCATGATTTGTTAAAAAGAGGTTTTGAGGGCAATAGTTCCACTAATACGTTGTATAAAACAAAGGAGCTCAGCCTGGTGGTCATTGTGCCACCCATACCTATTGCTTAAGATGGCCTTAAAGTATCCACCTTTAAGTTGAGGGAGATTGGCATAAGGGCAAGGAAGCATAGAAACAAAGGAGGCTGAGTAGGATATACCTAGGAAAAATCTTGGGGTACATTTGCTGCCACAATTAAATTGACTTGAAACAAATAAACTAGATGAACTAAATAAGATGCATATTTAGTTTTTTTGGAGAAATACATTGCCAAAATGACAAAATCCTATTACTCTAAAACTATCATTGGACTCCCAAACAGGCACCAACAGGAAGGGATTGTAAAAGCTGCGCACCCACTAAGAAAGAAATAAACACCAAAACCCATTTCAGATGTGATCATGGGGGACAAAGGGCAAGAAAAAAATCTTTCAGAAGTGGAGGCAGGAATGCTAAGAACAGTGGCCAAGGATGTTCTTCCTAGAGTAGAATCAGCATGTAATGAAGGAGCTTTCCTACTGCCAGGGCAGGGGGGCCCATAATGCCTGCCCAGCAGGAAATCATCGCTATGGAGCAATGAATGCCGAGTGTCTGATCCTTTTCTCTTCTGAATGGAAGTTTTTATTATAGTCTTCCTGCCTGTGTGCCAACACTATCTGTTGGGTTAGGGCAAGGCAGAGGGAAGGTAACTTGTCTTCAAGTTTATTTGTTGCTGGACAATAAGGAGCAATATTTCAACTTGTTAGGGAAGACTATATGTCACTCAGAGATCCTGAAACCTGAGTTGGACTGAGTGACCCTATTGGACTGTGTGGTTCTTCCTTAAAGAGGGTAAGAGTGTAGAGGGTGAACCCATGAATTTGGTGGCTGGAAATGTGAGCTTTGGCTCTCCAACAAAGATTCATGCTCCACTTTGAAACTTGTATAAGAGTTTTCCAGAGAAACAGAACCAATAGGATGTATGTATATATAAAGAGATTTATTGTGAGGAATTGGCTCATGCAATTGTGGAGGCTGTCAAGACTAAATCTGCAGGGTGAGTGACAGGCTGGCAACCTGGGAGAGCCAGTGGTACCGATGGAGTCCAAAGACAGTCTGCTGCAGCATCCTCGCTTGATTAGACCCAGTTGCTTACGCTAGAATTTTGGTGCTTTCCCTTACCGCTAATTTTTCCTCATTCCATGTAACCAATTAATAACTCAATCTTCATAATTTTACCTCCTTATCCATCTTATTTATCTCAGCTACTATGATCTAATGTGATGGATCATCTCCCTCTGACTATCCTCATGGTCTCCTAACTAGTATGCTGGCCCCTATTCTAGTCTTGTTTGTCTCAAATACTTCCTCCACAAAGTTGCTGTGATGATCCACCTAAAACACGAGTCAGAACACAGCACTCTACCACCTAAAACCTTTCAACGTTCATGTACTATGCCAGGATTGAATCCAAAATCCTTAAAGTGCATACAGTGCTCCCTCCAATCCACTCCCTTTAAAACTATTCAGCTTTTCCTCCAGTCACTCTCTACGTCCAACTTGACATTGAATCAACGGTTCCACTGCTAGCTGTTCTGCATCTCACTTTAGAACTTCTCTGCCCTTGCCTCCTCCTCCTTCCTTCATATGGCCAGCTTAACACCTTCTTCTTATGCCTTAGCTTAGGTACCAGTTTTTGTCAGTCTACTATACTCTCCATTCTCTCCCTCAAGTGTTAGGTGCCTTTCTTCCTTTTCCCAATAGCATCCCATATCTACCTCTATGGCTGCACTTAACTTATAGCTTAATGAGTATTTGTTGATGTGTCTGTCTGTCCTCACTAATTAGAGTTTCTAGTAGACAGGGACTATGTTTATGATCAAATATTTATTAGCTACCTTTATGGAACAAGACACTGATTTAAATGCTAGAGAATCAAACAGATGTGATTCCCGCACCCCAAGAGCTTATTCTGTATAAGTTAGATATAAAAAAATAATGAATAAGAAACATAAATAACGAAGGTACTTTTGGAGATGGACAAAGGCTGTGAAGAAAATATGGTAATATGATGTGGTAAATGGGCAGAGAGGGGTATACCTTAGATAGAATGGTGAGCACTTCTGAAGAGTGCTGTTTGAATTGAGACTAAAAGTATGAGAAGAAATGTGGCATGTGGAGACATGGGGAACGGGGAACGTGCTCTAGGTAGGGGGAGCCGACTACAGTGTAATGAGCAAGAGAGAGGTTGTTACAAGTTGGTTTGAGAGTAGAGACTGGTAACTTTTTCCATTTGAAGGGTTTGAAATTCTTTATATTGAGAGTTGTAAATGACAAATATCCAGTTTAAAATATTACTGCTCTTGAGTAAAACTGGAAAACAAAGCACTTTCTCCTCCTTTCTGCAATATTATGTTATTCTCCAGTTAGCGCCCCCACTCACACCCCCCGCCCCGCCCCCACCCCCCGTGCACAAGGATGCCTCATGCTAGTGTTTTCCTGTTGATTTACTTGTTTGTGTGTATATGTGTCTATTTTTGATGAAAAGCAAGTAAAACTGCTGAGTTTGGGGGATGGCTGCAAGAGTAGAAAACCAGAATTCAGTGGAAGCCGGATGAGGCAGCTGGAAGTTACCATGAAACTCCCCAGTCTCTGGCCAGAATTTACAGAAATCTAGGGAGGGATTTGTGACAAGATGGGAAAGTTTGGAGCTTGAACTAATCTTATTTGGATCTTGAGGAACTGAGTGATTCTATCTGATGTCTGAATTACATAAAGCATTTGTATCTTAATGCAAAACAAAATGTTGAGGGATAACATTCCTTGCCTGAAATTTGAAGCACACTTTTGAGTAGGGGATGATTTGGGGTCCATCTCAAGGAACTGAGAGAAAGAGAGAAAAAGAAAAAAGTGAAAGGAAGGTCTAGATAAGAGGGTCATCAGAAGGAAGAGGGGGGAAAAGGAAAGAAAAAGAGTCAGCAGTCATTTCCATATGCCCATTTCCCCAGGATGCCCTTAGAGACCCTACCCCCTCTTTATCCCTTTGCTCCATTTCCTTTCTATCTCTCTTTGGCTTTGCCCAGCGTTTCCTTATCCAAGCCTCGCTGGAGACTGCTATTGCTTACCAGTTTCTGTTCCTCTTCTCCCTCCTGGGCATCCAGCTGCATTACATTTCCCAGTACGCTTGCATCTCAGTCACATCACGGAGTTTGGGCTAACAGAATATGGGCAGAGTGTTGTAAACTACTTCTTGGCTTGACCATAAACTATTTCCTCTTTCTTCTTCCAAATTCATGGCTAAAAAAGAAGGTTGAGGGGATACTGCCCAAGAAACTCCTGACTGGAGACATCTGCCTTAGACTTTATGTGTGAATGACAAGCTTTTTTGTTAAGGCATTGATATCTTGTCTGTTTTTAAAGTAGCTATCGCTGCTCTGACTTGATGTAACACCCAATGCTGATGCCCTCCACCTCCATCTCCCTCTTCCAACCTGTTACCTCATGTTCCCTCTCTATTTTTCATCTGATCAAAATATCTTTCCTCAGAATATGCCTCTCATTTGGTTCATGTGACTTTTTGGGGAATTGGGAGCAAGGAAGGGCAGGTAAAGGGGCTGAGTTTAGGGAATGGCTGTAAGACACAGAGAAGAAAACCAGAAGTCAGCTGGAATAGGCAGCTGGAAGTTACTGTGAGACTCCCCGGTCTTTCTCTCTCACTTGATAAATTTGAGTTCCATGCTACTATCACTGCTCTAACCATTGATTATCTTTTAACTATGTGCAAAATTGTGTTAAAGGGTTTGAAGAAGATTTGGAAGATTTGATTTTAAGCTAATCGAGAACAGGGATTACGTTTCTTTGTAGCTTTATATTTTATTAATTAAAAGTAAAAAAAATAGAAGATATAATTTGACAGGCTTAATGAAATTAAAGAAAGCACTAGATCTGCCTCCAAGATAGTAATAAAAAAATACCTAAATTGATCATTGAATAAAACCTCATACATTTTTATCCTATTATGAGCATATCGTTGAAATGTACTTATACTTTCAAGGTCAAAACCACCCACTTTGTGCAAAGGTCATGATGTCAGCAGTTCCTGTTAAGGCCAGATGGGTTGCCTAGAAGAACTTATCTACTGGATCTTGTATTAAGGGCTGCTTCTGATGTATTTTTGGTTCTGTAGTTATTTTCCAGGGCATCCGTATACACAAGATTCATTTTAAATCCTTTAACACATTTTCCTCATACGGATGTACTGTTACAGTCCCTTGTGAGAACATGTGTTGGTTATGTTAGAATAAGACTTAAAGTAACAAATTGACTTCCTTTCAAATGTTTTAGAAAATTTTAACCCTCAGGAGTAAGCCCCTAATTAGGTGAATGAAAACTGAGATCTGGTTAAGTCTTAGGGAGCAGGTGAAAATAGACCAGGGGAAGTTTTCTAGCAGACATCTCCCTCTGGAGACCCACCTTGAGGGGGTTGTCAGGAAACCACTATTCTCCTCTTACGATTCTCCCAGTTACCGGTCACTGTGTGGTGAGTGTGCATAGGTAGAGGGATTCTTGGATGGGGAATGAAGGCAAGTGGGCTGTGGGCCAGTAATTCTGGGAAGCAGAGTGTAGAAATAAACGTAGGATTGTCTGTTTGTAAGAATGGGAGATTTAGAGACAGAGATAAACTCTATGACTGTCACAAGCAAGGACAAAGAGTTAGCTCATTCGAAATAAATTTCCTTTCTTGCTTTGTCTCTCTGTAAACTGGACTCTCTTTGACCTATTCCAGTGCATGCTCTCTACCTATAACATACTTTTATATGGCTAAGTTCTCATGCATTATCTTATTTTATCCTTACAATATCCGTGTAAAGTAGGTGGTATCATCAGTTTATAAATCAGGAAGGTCAACCTCAGAATGCTTTGGGTATATTTCGAATATCTTACAACTAGTAAGTCTCAAGTTTGGGTCATTTGTTTCGAAACCTCATGATTGACTCAATATGCTCTTCACTAGCCTACAAGGCTCTTCATGATCTAAATCTCCCTTCCTTCTCTAGTCTTATATCTGATCACTTTCTCATTTTGTAACCTGTAATTCAGTCATACTGAACATCTTTCAGTTCTTATCTTTTACCACAGCCTCTCTCGCTTCTGAGTATTTACTCGTGTTCTCTACTTCTGTCTTTAACATCTGGCCGCCATTTTTTCTGATTAACTCTTAGTCAGTCTTTGCATTTCATCATGTATGTCATCACTTCCAGGAAACCTTTACTGACCAATCCCTTCTGGAGTACCCCCCACAGAGCCTTGCTTGCTCTCTGTCTTCATATTTGTCCTGCTTAATGTGCTGTATCACCCACTGGTCTGTGAACTATGTGAGAAGAGTGGACGACATCTGTTTTATTCAGTGGCTGGTTCCTAGTAGGGCTCAAAATTTATTCTTTGATTGACTGAGTGAAAGGATGAATGAAAGAATGAGTGGATGACTATTCCTTATTCAATTTTACCCTTACTTCCAGCCAATTTCCAAAGCTCCCTTATTGTTTTCTCAAATATTTCAGCCTACTAAGAATAATAGTTAATTTGACTTAAAGATGTATCCTACATTTATAAATATGAAGCTTCTCTAGTCACTTTGTGGCCTTCTGAGAGTAACGGGAAGACCAGACACCATTCTGAGTGGGGAGAAAGAATAAATAAAGATCCCACTTAGCTACTTTTCTGGTTCCACTTTTTCCCACCACCTACTTTTCAGCTTTGGATTCCAGTCAGTTCTATTTTTAGCCCATCCATCAAGATTTGTGAACATTTTCTATGAATACTTTGTTACCTATACAGAGCTAAATCATAGGTCAAAATCACAATAAAAATGTAAATTTATAGGAGTTTCCTATTATGCAGAAAAGGTTATTTGAATTCTTGGTTGAAACATGTTGTAATCTTAGACCTTGTTGAAATCAATTCCCTTGAGATTTTCCATCCATAAGTTTAGTAATGTCTTCTCACAATTCTTTGTTAGATTTCTCAGTCCTGACATGCAACTTTGAAAGCCTGGGCATGCTCTGATAAGGAGTTTTTGATCCAAAGGAGTAAAAGCTTCTCAAAGGTTATCTATCTTGAACTATGTCCAAGTTTTCCACAAATGGGCTACATAAAATGTTGCCATATGTTCCTCTTCATATTGATACATCTGAATAGATTAATATATTTGTAAAATGATCTAGGTATATTCACTGATTGATGAAAGTCATTAGTTTCTGAATATTCAGATAACTCAATATCTGGCATTGTTTGATTTACTTAGACAAGTGAAATATGGTTAAAACAAACCTATAGGGTCTTATACCAAGGGGCCTTTTTGGGCATGGAAAAGGTCTGGGCAACAGCTGGCTACCAGCTGGAGCCTCAGACTGTTTTATTGAAGTGGAATTGGGGCTTTAACAAGCTTAATTATAACAAGACTTCACCTGCATCACAGAGCTGGTTACACCCTTTTTTTTTTTTTTTAAATTTAACACATTGCTGGTTGTTTTGAGCCTGCTTTCAATATTTCCACCCAGACCATATTTGATCTGAATGCTTTATAGTGATATTTTTTACTTAGTTAAAATGACACAAAAAAGTAAATTAAACCTGGCTACTTTTGTGTAGGTAAAATCTGGAATAGAGGGGAGGGAACTTGGAGATAACGGTGTTATCTATAAACTTGATTTCAGCGATGAATCTGGCTAGATCTTCTATTTCAATGAGTTGATGAGGGAAGCATGTGTTCATATCATTAGTTTATGTATCCTGAGGGTTTGCCTTTACTTTGCTTTATGATTCTCTTAAGCATTTTATACAATGTAAGCCTCACATTTGATTGTAAGCACTTTTAAGAACTTCCTAACGTAGCTGATAACAGATCCTAGCACACAACTGACACTTAGGAAATGCCATAGACAGCTTGATTTATTGGAAGTCTATATGAATTTGCAAAAAAGATTACCGAGCATGTATTTGAAGATTATATTATAAACTCTTGTATTTTCTTTTAGCATGAACAGCTAAATGATGATTAATGGCTGCTATTTCCTTTGTGTTGTGTTTTTAGTGCATGAACAAATGATTGTTAGCCTCTTTAAGAGGATGACTTAGGGAGGATTTAGAGACAGATTTAAAATCACCTCTCAAACACAAGGAGAAATAAGTGATGAGAATCTCTGGTTGGTGACAATAGTAATAACGCGATCTGAAAACATTGGTAAAAGTAATAATCCCTTGTTGCTTTTTGTGCTAAAGGATTTTTAGATGCTGGGCAGCCTGGAAAGGCACAGGGCTACATGAATAAATTAGATGTTCGCATGGAATAAGCAGGTTGACTCTTTTGGGCTTATGTTTACAGCTTTCTTGCCGTCAATAAGGTAATTACATTTCTATTTGCCTGTAACACTTGGGATTAGAGATATTTATAAGTCTGGGAAAAGGAATTGGGGACAGTTGGCTCAGTCCAACAACAATATTGCAATAGACAGAGTTTTCTAAACTGACAATTGGATGAAAGAATCATCTATGTATTTACTATGTACCCTATTTTAGGAGATTTAGCTGATGCACGATATTCAATGAGAGACAGGAATTGCCATATTGCTTTGGACAACCTTGTCAGGGACATGGCCCTGTGATAGAAGAAAAGAAACTATGTTTCTTATAATTATTATATGTATTATATTATTCAGTGTGTTGTTTCAAATATTGTAATGATTAAATTCAATTTCTCTCAAGCCCTAAGATTCAGACTCAGAATTATCTCTGTAGCTTTCTCTGACTTTCCTTCCTACTCACCCCTCCCTCCCCAACCAGCAGGATTACCATCTCCTTCATCTCTGCTAACAGTGCATTCCTCTTCTCTTCTAACACTTCTCAAATTGCATTGTAATTATTTGTTTACATGTCTGTCTCCTTCGCCAGACTGTGAGCCTTTCAAGGACTGAGACAACATTTTATTTAATTCACTTGGTATACCCACAGCCTGTCAGTGTCTGGCACATGATAGGTACATAATAAATGCTGAAAGGAAAAAAGGAGGGGGGGGATTAATGAATGAATGTAAATTATTGTCATCTCTGATTTATTTGGCAGTCATATCGCAGCATACAAAAAAGAAACGCCCATCTTATTACTCCTTCAATGTCATGTAGTCTTTTCCAGAAAACTGCAGAGTGCTTAACTGTCTTCTCAACTCATATTGCGTAATTCCACAATAGTGATAACAGTACTATAATTAAAGTGTAAGCACTACCAAACCATTGTAAATCATACTGAGTGGCAATCTTGGAATCTACAGGTGCGGTTTTTTGTTTCCATTGTAATTGACTCATTTTTAAAAAAGAGGTGATGTCTGGTTGGGTATATAAAACAATAACTAATGGCTAAAATTTTAAAATTCATTTTAATTTACAAATAGTTTAAATTAGAACTTTTTCTTAGAAAAAAATAGAGGGTTTGTTAAGCAGAGTCATTGAGGTGATCAAGCAGGCTTGTGGGTAAAAGGTACACTTGCTCGAAGAGCAAGATGAACATTCACTGTTGGTGAGTAAGTAGGACGGTAGTGGAAGAGCTTGCTGGACATAAAGTTCATCTTTTGAACAAATGTTTCGGTTTCATTAAAAATGAAAATGCATTCATTACACTCAGATTTTCCTGTTATCAGGTAAATTTGCGTGTATTTAAGAGAAATTTAATTATTCTATTTCCATCCATTATACTTGAGTCATTAAAAAGGTATTTGGTAATGGATAAGAAGGGCTTCTTTCTTGGCTTCACACTTTATTATTTTAAACCTGCTGAGACATTTTTTTCCCCTGACATTCAACAAACTTAACCCATTAGACGTTCTGACAGTAACACAGTCGCTACCAATACCAATTTTGGCCAAAGAAATGGAAAAAATTTTATTCACTATCTTTAGTAAATGATGTCTGATAGGTTATATTGTTGTTTTGTAAACAAACTTATGTAAAGCTAAACAACATAAAATTGCAACATGAACATTTACAGGTATTTAAGAACAGGGACGATGATTTCTTATTCATGATTATGTTATTATGACCTAGCAGAGTGCCTGGGACAAAACAGAAAGTCAATAAATATTGAATAGGCATTAATTGCTGAGTGCATCAACAAATGTTATAGGATAATATAAAATTTTTTGTTCAGTGATTAAATCAGCAGAGGGGAATGCAAAGGTCATTTTCTTATTTGAAGCATGCGAGGAATTTCAATTATTGTGGGAGGACTGCAGAGAGAGCAGCCTTGATTTCTATGCAATGCATATTTTGTGCCCTAGAGAGAAAATAGGAGGATTGGTCTTACTTAAATAGAACAAAGCTAAGATGTAATTAAAATGAAAGAGTTTCTGATTAGCCAATATTGGTACTAGAAAAAAGTTGAGATGGAAAGATAAGAAGTGCTTATTCTTTTCCTTTTCCTGGTATTTCTAAACTGACCAATACAATTATGGTCACCAGGGAATGGGCAATAGTTAGTTTCCATGCTCTCTGAATCAGCTGTTTTCCCCTCTGGATTAGAATTTTTACGCTCTCTGGAACTATTATCTGGGAGCGAGTCTGTTCTACTAGTCTACTTGCCATGCTCTGGCTCTAGACTAGTGGTGTCCAAATGGTTGTGCATGCTCCACAGTGACTCACCAAATCAACGAGTAGAAAAGAAACAATTAAAGCTGCATTTGTTTATTTTTTTATCTAAGAAATTAAGAAAGTGAGTTAATCTTTGCTCATTCGTTAGAGTTTTTTCTCTCTTTTTTAATAAATTCAAGTATAGCACACACACAGAAAAATTAACAAAAGGTATACAGTTAGACTTAATTTTCGTAAAGTGAGCACACCCATGTAACCAACACAGATCACGAAACATGCATTGAGGGGATGGGCCCAGTTGTGTAGTGGTTAAGTTCGTGCTCTCTGCTTGAGCAGCCCAGGCTTCACAGGTTTGGATCACAGGCACAGACCTAGCACTGCTGATCAAACCATGCTGTGGTGGAGTCCCACAAAGAATAGAGTAAGATTGGCACAGGTGTTAGCTCAGTGACAATCTTCCTCACACACACACAAAAGAAACAGGCATGGAGGCTGGCCCAGAGGTGAAGTTCGTGCACTCTGCTTCAGCTGCCTGGGTGTCACAGGTTCGGATCCTGGGCACAGACCTATGCAGTCATCAAGCCACGCTGTGGTGGCAACCCGCATAGAAGAACTAGAATGACCTACCACTAAGATATACAACTATGTGCCAGGGCTTTGGAGAAGAAAAAAGAAGAGGAAGATTGGCAACACATGTTAGCTCAGGGCCACTCTTCCAAAAAATTAATTAATTAATTAATAGAAAAAAGAAACAGACATTATTAGCACCAGAGAAGAACCCCTCATATCTCCTTCCTGTGATTATCTCTCAAAGAAAATCACTACCTTGACTTCTAATACCATATACTAGTTTTACTTTTCTAAAAATTTTATATAGATAGATTTTTTTTGGTGCGTATTATTATGTACCTGGCATTTTTGTGTGCATCAGGATGTTTATGAGATTTTTCTCTATTGTTACATGCAATTGTAGTTCATTCATTTTCAATGGTGCATATTTCTCCATTACATGAATGTACTACAGTTTATCCTTTCTACTATTGATGAACATTTGGATTGTTTTGTTGTTACCAATTTTTGGCTCTTACAAATATTGCTGCTATGAATAGTATTATCTACCTACTTTTTGGCTGGATGAATACCTAGGCATGGAATTCCTGGTTTTTAGGGTACAAATATATCAAGCTTTGGTAGATAGTACTAAATAGTTTTCCGAAGTGGTTGTACCAATTTCTACTTTCAATAGGCATTGTGTAAGAGTTCTAGTTGCTCCGTAGCCTCACTAATATATAATATAGTTAATTTTTTATAGCAATTCTTTTGTGTGTGTAGTGACATTGCACTGTGGTTTTAATTTGTGCTTCCCTCATGACTAATGACTTTTAGCATTTGTTCAAATGCTTAATGATCATTTAGATATTCTTTTCTTCTTCAAGTCTTTTGCCTATTTTTGTTAGGTTGTTGACTCCTTTCCTTATTGATTTGTAAGAATTCTTTAGACCAGTCTTTTGTTGATATACGTATTACAAATGTCTTCCCCATCTCTGTGGTTCATCTTTCTATTCTCTTAGTGGTGTGTGAAAGATGACATGAGTGGAACCATATTAAAATAGAGCTGTAGCAGCCACTTCAGAGGAATTGCCTTGCATGTTTTGGTATCTTCCAAACTGGGCCAAATGGCCAACATTCCAAGAAGTCAGTAAGAACTAAAATAGCCTCTTTGTAAGGACTGATGAAATTGGACTTTGCCACTGACCAAATCACTAACCAATCTATAAAGTACAAATCTAGCCTTACCTTATCTGGCACCAGTAAACACTTCTATAATACAAATTATCTCATTGTCCTCTCTTTTTCCCATAAAAACCCTGAGTTTCTCTCCTAGAGGGGGGGACACTATTTGGGTTTCTACCCGAATCTGTCCTCCCCGAATTGCAATTCTTTGATCCCAAATAAATGCTTTGTCTCTTGAACTGGTTTCTGATTTATATAGGTTGACAGGTGAAACAGTACTAATTTGTCATATGGAATGACATAGACATCCTTACTGCCCATGCACATCAGATGGTCAGTGGCCACATACAGAAAGTGTGTGTGTGGAGGAGGATTGGGAGGGGGTGCTGGATGGCTTGACTGCAATGCACTCCCTCGAACCTTTCCTTTCAAGATATTGTGCTATATAGTTAATATGTGCATGATTAAATGGATTGAAAGATTTACTATCCAGTTTTTACTAAACTAATCTTCACAAAATGGATAAATGGCTTTAAAATATTCTTGCAAAACAAGCTTAAATTGAAGATAATGTTAACAGAGCAAGCATTTGGGCAATACAAGAAAATCATTAACCTGATAGATCTTCTCTAAATATGAGCTATTCAGCAGGTTATGACAACCTAATAATATCCGAGATGCTAGTCAAAAAATGAAATTATCAGAACACTGTTTAAAATAAAGATCCACTTCAGTTAACAATGAGCCTTGTTTAATATATTTTTCCTTGACACATCAAAGTATAAAGCCAACATGATTAACAAAACATTAAGTACGTTTATTTCATCTTTATCTCATCGTTTAAAATGTTCTAGTTTCTGTATATTACACATATAATTTATAAATAAATTAATATATGTCTATGGGGGTCATAATCAAAATAGTTTGGAGCACTGCTTTAGAAAATTTTACACTAATGATTTACCACTAAGTAGAAGCTTTACCATACAAAACTCTAGGCAGCTTTGGAAATGGAAATTTACAAAGCATCTTTTCCATTTTAGTTTAGATCTGGCCACTTGGAAAGCATGGCAGAGAGTTATACAGTGCATGTGGGAGAGAGTGGAGGTGATTAAAACAGAATTCTGATACGTTTGTAAGTAATAAAAGCCATCGTTCTGAACTCTCCATTGCTCAATAAAAGCTGTCCTGAATATCCTCATATTCTCAGGTAAGGACTGATTCCTGAGAGCGGAATATGCCTACAGAGGTGGTAGATTTCACTTGTGGAATGTGGGATTCAGAGCCTGAGCCTGGATGCCTGGGAATAGCTAACCTTGTCTTAACCATGGCAACAAATCAACTAGTAGAGGCAGTTGCTACACAGTGGCAGGTGGAGTATCTTGGGGAGAAGCCAGCTTCTTGAAAGCCACTTTAAAGTCTTAAGTAAGCTTAGATAGTCAGATAAGCATTTTGTTTCCTCCTGAGGAGTCTAAATATAAACACAAAAATAAATAATATGAAGTTAAAAAGATAATGGATACAAATTTTTTCTTTTCCTCATTTTCTAGAGATTTTATAAAATTTAGTGACGCTGACTGGACAATTTTGTTTGTGGATATTCATTACAAATGCCTCCTTTCATCTGATGAATGAAAGTAGCCTAAAGAATCACCTAATACATCCTGCATGTTGTTGGCAGGCCCAAGAGAAGCCACCTGGATGGATGAGCCATCCAGCTCTCTAGGAGAGGTGTTTCCAGATCCTGTCACCAACCCATTGTTGTCCTATGGAGCTGCACACTTGGTGGACTCTTTTCTTTCAGCTGAGCCTCACATCACTGACTTGGAACGATATGTCCTCCCCTCACTCCCATCTCAAAAGCTGTGAACACACTGGGAGAAGATGCCGTGGAAATGCAAAGCATTATTTTAGGAAGAAAATCTCTGTAGCCGCAACGCTTTTGCAAAGCACTGTGTCTATAGGTGACATATCTGCCACATTTGTTTTTGTGTGTGGGAGGCACCCTATATTTATCACTTGAGATGAGTCACCTCATAAGGAAGCATAATCTACTTGAGCTTTTGTGTTTCAACTGCTTTCTGGTAGAGTGAGCTGCAGTATTTAAGCTTTAAGTAGTACATATCTAAGCCTCCTGGTAGCACCCTGCCAAGAGCAACAATAGCTGCAGAGGAGAAAAATCTCCTTCCTTCCATTTCCTCTCAGTCTGTCTTTTTAATGATATTACTGCTGAGGCAAAGGCAGTGAGGATCCTCAAGGGGTGCCGCCATGAAAGACCACGCCATCCCACCCCTATTCTGGAATTAGAACAGCTGAATTTGGCAAAGCAAGAAGACTCAAAAAAAAAGGATAAAAAGAACCAGATATATTACAAAACGCCTAGCTGAACATCTCTAATCAAGCATTACACACCAATAGTATTTGATAAGAGCAATTGTGAAATGTGGGCCCTCAGATAGGGTCTTCAGTGTGTAACCCCTGGTGTCTATCATCAACCATCTAAAGTTTTCCAAAGTCAAACAAAATAGTAACTTTAACTCTCCTTGCAGTTCAATCTTGGGGGCTCTTGAAAAAAAATTCCTTTTCATTATACATCATTCATTTGTACAAATAGTATTATTTTCTTTGACTTTAAAATGTTTGTGAGGTATTTCAGTAGCTGTTGATAAATTTTATCCATGAGGTAAGCATGTCGTTCAAAAGATATATGACTTGATAACTTTCTAAAGTGGAGTATCCACTGGTCTCCCTTCTGTAGAGTATGTCTTAGGTTTGTCCTTTAAATCCCAACACTTGGGTGACAATCCTCACCTGGACCAACATAGTTGTATGACCTAAGTCACGAATCCAACAGTGCAGAGTCTGAGGGAGAAACAGAAATAATATTGTCCCACATATTACCTCACTATTTTACCCCCAGCTCCTACTTTCATATCCTGTTCAAAAAGAGAAAGAGAAGTAATCTAACTGATAATCCTATCTGTTTCTCTTTGGAGAAGGAGTTGTGTAGTCAGTATATAGACACAGGATTTAGCTGACACCTTGCTATAGTTTTCATGTCATTAAAATTGGGTGCTAGGAGTGGCAGCGATGACCAAGTGGTTAAGGCATTGGACTTGAAAACTGAGCGCTAGTTCTGGGTCATAAGTTCAGTCCCCGCCATGTCCAGCTATCTTTAACAGTGTAGAGATAACCTTTTCCATGGCTTAATTGGCTTTATGGTGAGGTAACTGTATGACTCTAGTTGATTTGTGAAGCAAAGGTATGTTCTCTCCTTCTATTCCATCTCAAGAAGTGTATTGGCAACTTTATCTTTATTCTTGTTCATGACAGTCTCACCTTACTCTTTCTTTTGGGTTTAAGTCATAGAGTTCCTCTTAAAATGTAGACCTAATTTGGAAGGTATCAAATATTAAGGTGCCACCAACCCTCACATTTTTCTACAGGATTTTTTCTGTCATACAGACATGTGAGGGAATGTGACTTTGGGGAGGCAAGTTGTGCTAAAGGGGCAAGAGGGCCAGGAACAAAGAGATGTAGTACAGTCTCTAAAGAAAGTAGAAGTGGTCATCTTGTGGGGTCCAGGGAAGCAAGGGGGAGCGTGATTTATGATGGCAGGAAGGTGTAAATAATTAAAGAAAGAAAGAAAGAGCACATGAGAATGCCAAGGAGAAAGATCCCTACTTCCTAGTTTTGCTCACCTTTCCTTCTGTTTGTATTCTTGTGAGTGGCGCTCGTTGTAAGGAGGACCTGTGAAGAGATTATGGCTGGCTCAAAGAAGAATGGCACCACTAGTGGAAAAATGTTGAAAAGTGTCTGACTATAGGTCAAGAAACTTAAGATAAAACTGTTCAAGGGGGCTGGCCTGGTGGTGTAGTGGTTAAGTTCACGTGCTCTGCTTCGGCAGCCCAGGGGTCACGGATTCACATCCTGGGCATGGACCTAGCCCTGCTCATCAAGCCATGCTGTGGTGGCATCCCACATAAAATAGAGGAAGATTGGCACAGATGTTAGTTCAGCGACAATCTTCCTCACACACACACAAAGTAGTTCAGAACATATCACACATGTTAGATCATAAAATACACTCAGCATTGTTCCTAGAGCATAGTAAAAATTCAGTCAACATAAGTTCTTTTCTCTTCCTCTCTCCTCTTCCTCCTTCTCCTCCTTTTGTTTTACTGCTGTTTTTGTTACTTATTCTCATTACTTCCTCCTGCCTTTACTTCCCATCCCGACTGTCCAGGTTACCCAACCATTAAGGTAACTTCTGTAGTGTTTTAAGTTGTATCTTCTTCACTAAACTTTCTCTAATCCTATCCACATTGAGCTCCCATTTAGTTGCACACTATCTTAAATTGTTCCTTGTTATATCAAGTATTATTCAATCTTGTTGGACGAACAAGGTGATAAATACTTTGAAGGTTGAACTCATATCTCTATTTGTTTCTTTCTATTCATCATAATAATTAGAACAATGTTGAGCATATGGAATGTCCTAACTAACTGTTTATTGAATAAATTATAGGCATTTAATAAGTATTGTTTAATTGACTTTCTTCCCTCTGCATGCTTAGAAAAGTATACACATGTTATTGTACTGTGAGGAAAAGGGAGAAAAGGATTTATTAATGTTCAAAATTTACTTGGCATACTCCTATTTCTATCCTGCCAGTTTAAAATCTGCCCTTTACGTACTACTCTAGCCAAAACAAACAAAAATAAATGAACAAAGAAAAAACTCCAAAAGAAGAAAACAAAACAAAAAAAGCAAAGCCAAAAAATACAACAACAACCCCCCCCCCAAAAATCCAAGCCCTCATGAAATGAATAAAAATAAGACATTTATAAAGTAAACATAGATGATTAGAGTACAGACTACAGTTGGGAAAGACTTACTCAGTCAAGGTTATGTTTATTATCCTGGAATTGAAGCAAATATTTGAAGTGAATTAATAATGGATAGAGCAACATCTGATTTTTTCCACATAATCCATTTTAGATCAAGAGTACTTTGTGGCAAGAACATGAAATCAGTTGAGACCAGCTGACCTTTGCAAAGAGTTGTGGCTGGTTAACTTCATAGTTCACTTCATATTGTATTTGAGACATGAAAGAAAAATCTTCCAGTCCCCATCTGCTGAATTATTCCCCTCTCCTCCTTCAAAGCCCAAACAGAAAACCACCTCTACCGCAAAGCCTTCAAGTGCAAGATACATGTGTATATCCACTCTGTTGCGTTAGAGCAGTGAAACAGCCGTATTTAACTCTTGATTAATTGAAGCAAATAAGGAGACAATTCAGTTAAATATGGTTAAATACACATCAGGACGTTTATTTTTTCTCTCTCTCTTTACGTTTTTTTTTTTTTTTAAGTTTTTGCCGTGACTGCTCTCATAGTGTGTCAAATCAACTTGGAATTAAGTATATGATAAAGAGTGATTGATTTCTTTGGTCATGTTTACATTTTCTAGGTTAAGGACATAGACTCCACGCAGTATCTGCTAAGATGACAACATATCCAGCCAGATTCTTTTTTAATTATAACTTCTCTTTGGCTACAACTAAAACTTTTTCTAAACGTGTGACAGCTGAATGCTTCCAAGCTCTGTTATAGCTGTAAGTCTTGTGAAAGTTGAGTAGCACAGACTTCTCCAAAGCTGAAAAAAGGACTGTTAAGAGAGCCATTTCTTTCCCCACTGGGTCCTGTTCCTCGATGCTTCCCAAGAAGGCCATAGCTGGATGAACACCAACACCAGTATACTCCAAATACTTGGCTAAATTGGATGGTTTATGAAACTCCACCACAAAGACGTTCCATTCGCATGGTGGAGTTTGGGCTTGGCAAAGCGCTTTCACGTCTGCATCTGGGCTTGCTTCCTTGCATCTGTGAACTTGAACTGTTCTTCCTTGAACTGTTAGGCTCCGTTGTACCTAGTGGAATACTACCTCATGTATAAGACAAAATTGTCTCTTTTTCCAAATGATTTCTCCTCTAATAGAAATATTGCTTTCTCACTAAGAATCTGAATTCCCATTATCCTTTTCCATGGTGGTCTCACCTCCCTCTGGCCCTGATTAAATGGGGTTCTAATGAGAATTGGTGTTTCTTTGTATACCATTTCTTGAATGATGAACCAGCTGCGTGAGCAAGTATGGTGTAAACCAAAGAGAGGGACGTTATTTTATTTTATTTTATTTTCACAAGTTCTACTTTCACGTGTTAACAGTTGGAGTGAAGGGACTTTGTCTTCTGAAGCACCTCCCGTTTTCATCACTTTAAAGCTATTACTTCCCTCTGCGTGACTTTCCTTAAAACATCACTGCTATTGTCTACCACGCCCTGGAATTTATTTCAAGTTATATAAATGATTTGGCTCAAAACCTTTCTTTCCATGTGTTCCCTGAAATCTTCCTCAATAACTTCAATACCTACACTTTTGACCCTGAAGATTCTTTGATCTGATTCCTTTCCATTCTTGACCCTATGGACCTGTAGCTCATTGCTTCCTGAGCCACAGAGCTTGAACTTTATTAACGTAGGTCAATATTTTTCTTTCTGAGATCTTTAATTCAATATTTCCCTGTCTCAACCACAAGTGTTTTACCTGCATTTTTCCCCATTTAACCCGGTATTTATTTATGCTCTGCCCTCTTTGGTACCTTTACATGCTCAAGTGGTGACGTTTGTCTCTCTGACCCAGCCTTGTATCCACAGCCAACATTTTCAGTTGGCTTTTCTGATCCTTCTTGCTGCCCAACTCATCAAATCTCAAATCTGGAGAACCTCCACCAGTTGCTTTCCCTGCCTTTTTTTTTTTTTAAGATCACAGAATGTTTTTGGAGAAAAGGAAAGAAAATGTGAAGACTTGCCTGGCTATTGAAGACACTCTACTTTCACTCTCAATGCTCCCTAATTTTGAAAATTCATATCCTAATCCAGCTTTAGCATCCAATTTAGCAGTACTGTTTCTTTTCATCTCCCAACACTATCATGATACCCCACTATTTTAGGGAGAAAAGAACATCAGTTGGTCTGCTTTTGCATATTTTAATCTTTATTCCCCCACGTCCTTCTCTTTTCCACTCTTCACTAGTTTAGACTTCTCTCCTCCCTCAATATTCTGGATTCCAAACATTCCAGTGCTTTCAGGATATTATTATCACAAAGACTTACTTTTTCTCTAACATCTTCACTCTATCCCAGTCTGTAGACACATGCATTTTAAATAAAAACAAAAGCAAAAACAAAACTCATTCATTCAACAAATATTTATTGGCCATCTGCTCTGTATAGGCATTTTTTTAAGTTTATGGGATGTAAGGAAATAAAACTCCGTAAACACAGATTTTTGGGTACTTGCTACCTTTTCTATATACTAACTGAAATCTTTACTATCTTCCAACACATTTCAGATGTGGTCCTAAACTCACTTCCTCTACTTTTATTCTAACCATTCCCTGCAGAAGTCTCTTACAGTCTGGTTTTGCCTCCATTGATACCATTCTCTCAAGGATTAAGAAAAAATGATGGCCTTCTCATTTTATGAAAAGGTCTTTTCTCTGTCCATATTCTCTTTGTTCACTTCACTTTGCCCATGTGTTCTATTTTTCAGGCTCTCCTCTCATGTCTCAGACTTCTTCTTTATTTCCTCTCATATCTTAAGTCTGGTTGTCCTTTAAAGTGTTATCATAAAGCCTAAAATATTTTCTCTTTAGTCACTCCATCAAGGAACAATTGCATTTTAAACATTCTCACTGTCATTCTTATATCCCTCTCCCAAAATTACATCTCAGCTCTGGCCTTGTACCTCCTCTGCAGCCCAAATTTCAAATGGCCTATCCAGTTCTTCTATTTGCATACTCTGCCACACCTCAAATTCAACATGATCATAGCTATGATGGAAGTCTAGGATATGTTGAATTATAGA
This sequence comes from Equus caballus, assembly GCF_041296265.1. Classification (NCBI taxonomy): domain Eukaryota; kingdom Metazoa; phylum Chordata; class Mammalia; order Perissodactyla; family Equidae; genus Equus; species Equus caballus. The sequence goes on from NC_091689.1 coordinate 74,811,529, forward strand.
AGGGCAGAAACTCTAACTGGGATGAGGGCATGCAGCGAGTTAACTTTTCTGTGGCGTCATCCCCAGCCAGATCGACTGGAAATGTCCCAAGGCATGCATCCAATGGATATGGTCATTTACGTACAGTCCACGGAAAACCAAACCAGTAGGCTTAAAACATTATTAGGGCCATGGTGCCAGGGATTTCAGGAAAAGGTTAGAAATGTTTGAAGCTGTTTATTCTTAGCAAGCCCTTAATTCATGGTTGAGTATATGGGAAATATAAAAAAAAATTTAGAGAAAAGGACGAGAAGAGACATGGAAGGCATTTTGGATGCAGTTATTAGGTGAAATTCATGGAAGCATCCTAGAACAAAAAGCAAGATCACAGAACAGACTATACAGACTTGACTGATGGTCAAGACAAAAACCTAGTTATATGGATGTTGACAACAAGACTCTATGGTGCCAGGAAGAAAAAGGAGGGATTGGGGGAAAGGTGTCTTTTAGCTGAATGATAACACAGGCTACCAGGTTAGCTTATGATACTTACATGGTAAGAGTCAAATTGCTGATAAGTTTCTTGTGCTATTGCCATTCCTGTCTTACTAGACATCTCTTCAGTATTGACACTATCAACCAGGCATTGAATCTTTAAAATCTCTACTGTGCTAACATCTTTGAGGCAGCTCTTTTTGACTCTTCTTTTATTTCCCTGAATATTTCTTCTTAATCTTCTTTAAGTGCTACTCCTCTTTTTGCACTCCCAAATATTGGTCGTTCCCTTGGATTCTGTCTTAGGCCCTCTGCCATTCTATCTTCACTCTCTTTGGGCAAACATTCACTTTCTGGATTTTAACTTCCACTATATCCTGTTGCTTTGTAATCCAGGTCTACAGTTCTGGCATCTCCCTTGAGCTTCAGACCTATATATTTAACTAACTTTTAGTTAAATTCACTTAGATGTCTTATTCGTCATGTTCAAATACAACGTGTTCAAAGCGGGTCTAAATTCTCTCTCTCTCTTTCCAAACCCACTCTTCCTTCCAATGTTTCCTGTGTTAATTAATTGCAACATTATTCACCTAGTCACTCGAGCCAGAAAGTTGGAGTCATCATAAGCCACTTCCTCTCCCTCATCCCCCACATGCAGTCAACAAGCCAATCCTACCAATTTTACTTCATGGTTATTTCTTGATCTCTTTTTATTCTCTCCTAGTTCAGTCCATCGTAATTGCACACCTGGACTATTTCACTAACCAGATCCCTGCTCTCTCTGATTGCTGACTGGCTTCTCCACATTATATTGCCCTTCAAATAGCCTGGGTGCTATAGCTGAAATGCAAATCTGGTCAGGTCACTGTCCTGCTTTTAACTTTGCAATGGTTCTTCCTTGTTTATTGAATCAACCTAAGGATCTTAGTACAACTGAAAGACGCTTCATGATGTGGCTCCTCTCTGGGCTCTTAGCATCAACCTCTATTCTATCGTACATTAAAAACTACTTGCCTAAAACTGAACTCGTGATTGATTTTTATTCACTTCTCATTCCCCAAACATATACCTCCTCCTATAGTCATTATCACGTTCTCCAATCTTCTAAACTAGAAGTCAACATATACCCCTTTACCTTTCTCACCAATAATTCAAAACAATTGCTCACCAAATTTGATTAATTTTATGCCAAACATTATCTCTCAAATCTGAGCGCTCCATTCTATTCCTCTTTTAATATTTCTTCTCTTAACTACAGAAGCATCTTGATGTTACAGAGTTTAGCATTCTTCGCATTTGATGGCCCCATTCTGTGTTGTGTTGGGACTTTGGGTGTTCCTGGAAATGTCCCTAAAATTACTGAACATTTCTGCAGGAAACGGACATACCACAGGTATATATCACCACTAGCTCCAAACTAGGTACTTGATTAATATATAATTGGAGCAATTACATTATGGATAATGGATAGATAGGTATAGATAGATAAATACGTCATCAGAATCACTCAGCCATTATTAATGGATATAGGGTGACATTTATTTCCCAGTTTTTTGGTAGCAGAAATAACTAGCATAACACAAGGATAAAATAACATTCTTTCCTTATAACAAAGAACCACAGAGAATTTATTATAAAATAAAAGAACATGGCAACATGTTCAATATCTGCATAATCTCAATGTCATTCATACTCACGTTTTCACCCACACAGTGGGGTGAGTATGTAGAAAGTATTTTGAAGTTATCTAGGCTTTTATGAAAAATATAAACAGCTAACTTCACAAAATTTGGGAGAAAACTCATTCAAAAGAATCTTTCTGGAGATTTAGTGCTCCCTATTTTTGATTTGACCAAAAATACTGTTAAAAAACAAGTTTCTGGGAAGTAGTTTCCATGAAAGTTCTCTTACTTTCCTTTTCCTTCCTGCCAATTTCATAAAAACAGCTCCAAACTCAAGTCTTAAATTGAGGCCCACTGAAAAACTACATGCTTTCAATAATTCAAGAGCTTAATAAGTGACCCCTCAAGGCATGAACCTAACTGCAATATATACTGTTAAAGAGAATGGGAAACTTAGAAAGAGAGTGGAGAAGTGATCCTGCTTAGGATTGGAAGGTAGTATAAAGATGGCCTCTGTTTCATAGTTTAAGTAGCAATTATAAAAAGTGACTGCTGAAGGGGCCAGCCCCATGATGTAGTGGTTGAGTTCGTGCTCCACTTCTGTAGCCTGGGGTTTGCAGGTTTAGATCCTGGGTGCAGACCCTACATGCCACTCATAAAGCCATGCTGAGGTGGCGGCCCACATACAAAATACAGGAAGATTGGCACAGATGTCAGCTCAATGACAATCTTCCTCACCAAAAAAATTTAAAAAGTTCTTAAAATGTTCAGTAGAAAGGTTTCTGCTTATTTTGTTGGAAGGTACAGATAGTTCACACTATTCAGCAGTTCATTTTGGGGGTCTTGCTTTTCACCACACCTCTTACTGGACATTTAATCATAAAGACTCATATTTCAGTTTTCACCAATCATAGCTACTCATTTGGTGGCTTCCACTCACACCTGACAGCACATGCATAATCAGGACGTAATACAAGACCAGCCAGGCCTGCCCTCCCAGTAATCTTCTTGAGGCTGCATTTGCATCAAGCACATTGTGTCTAAAAGTGAGGACTGCTTTTAATGTTGGCAAGTTGATGATGGGGAAGAAAAAAGCGTCTGAGTTCTCTGAGAGGATAACCTTATCTTGAGTGTAAGTTTGTTTGGAATGTCAGTAGCCAGTCTGAACAAAGAATTCCTTGTATGGTGAAGACGCCTTTTGAATTTATTTTTCCACTGAGGAACTGAAATGAAGACAGTCGTCTCTGGGGAGAAAACAGAGTTAAACCACACTTCACATCACTGGCATTTACAACTAATACAATTTTTATTTTTCCTGGCGACAGCATGGCAGGTATATGCCATTATGATTCAATTATCTGCTTCAGCATTTTTCCCATACCACCAACTTAGGCAGTCTAGACGGTGTGGTTGGTCTCTGGTAAGTGGGCTTCTTTCCGGGAATTGGTTTCTTTTGGATCCTTGAGGAAGTCTCAGCAGACCTGGATTACTCTTCCCACATGCTTTGTTTGCCAATATATTTCAATATCTATGATGCAATAATAAATTAATACATCTGTATCGTATTAATACTACGTTGGAGCGATGCAACAGTAACATGATACAACAGAAACATTGCTAACCCCCGAAGACTTTCACGTGGCTCTGCTGGATGAAAAGCATTACTGTCAATTCCAGCTCACAGACCTGATGTCTGTGAAAAGGCAAAATAGACAGTGTCCTGGGTGCCTTTGAGTAGTATAAACTGTCTTGTTATCAACACCAACACTGCTGTCCGGAGATAAGGAAAGCAGACACTCAGACAAGTTACTCTGTGAGTTCTGCATTGTTTATAACCCTCGGCACTCTCCTCCTTAGCATTATTAGTTTGTCAGTCTCTGGATAATTGTTCATAAATCATTACTTAAATTGCTCATGACTCCATAATGTTTTTTGCCAAAAAGCGTTTCATTGAATTTTTGATAGATTTTCCAAAATAATTTACTTGTAAGATTTTCAAATTTTCGAAATGGCAGGAAGAAACATAAAGAGAAAAAAATGACTTTTTCTGAAAGTCAAGTTTCCTGGATATAATTTTTGTTTCTAAAGTGAACAACACAGACGTGTGCATCTTAGCTAGACACTTTCTTTCTAACCACATTCCTAAGCATCTGTCTTCTCTTTCTAGTCGGATCTGGGCACAATACATTTGTTTTCTGTGGAAGTTGACTCTTTTCAAAAAGTTTCCAAAGATACACCCTAAGTTTTTGGGTTAATTGTCTATCCTTTTATAAAGAGTTTATGAGGACTAATCTAAACTTTTATGCTGCGTTTGGACTCATTGTCCTGTACTCTCACCATTACATATATAAATCAAAAACAGCTGCTTACCTCTGCACATTCCTTTTCACATCCTTGAAATATGTTGGTAGGTTTGCCCCTTCATATTTCTACACAAAAGAGGCCCAGTTCCCGTGACCTTTCTTCGGAGAGATAACTTTTCAACCGTTTAATCATTTTCATTGCTCTTCTTTGGACCTGCTCCAAATTCTCTTTCTGTGGGTGGGCCCCCAGTGGTCAGAGTGTTGTGGTATAGACTCTTAAGCGGTGCTGACTAAATGGGAAGTTACTTCATTGGAAGTACATAGCATGAGCCTGATGTCATTCTATCCATGCAGCTATGTTTCATTATGTGCAATCTCACCATGTGAAAATCCAGATATAGCTGAAAAGAAACTTTGCAAGAAGATTCACCACAGGAGAACTTCTAGAAGAATACTCTATTTAAAATAGGATTTGTTTTCCAAGATCTATGCATATACAACTTTTCAGAGAACATCTATTGTGTGAGATGAAGTACATAATCTCCATCTATTCATTCACTCATTCATTCTTTCATTTATTCAGGAACACTTTTCAGATGTCCAATATATTCTGATAGCCACTGGAGATATAAAAAAAAAATGAATACCTTATTGCATTTACCTTGGCTCTTTACTCTGAAGAGTATGCAGCCCAGAGAGACAGTGTGTAAATAGTCTGGTTTTTGGAACCAATCGGATCTGTGTGGAAAGCGTCGTTCTGCCACTTAGTGGCTGCAATCATCAGCATGTACTTACTTTCTCCAAATTTTAATTTTCTCATCTTTAAAATGAACATAATGACAACTTCTATCTTGTAGGAGTTGGTAAAATTTAAATAAGAAATACATGTGAAAAGTGTGACAGTGCAGCTTGTTGCTATTATGTTCCAGAGCCTTTCATATAGCAATTTTATTTTTGACTGAATTAATAAATAAAAGAATGAATAAATAAGTGAGCCACATATAAAAGGATTATTATGATATAGTATATCATAAAATTATCAACAAAATCTTATGGGAGAACAGAGGAGCAAAATGTTAAGCCTATTTGTGGAGTCTAGGAAACATGCAAGAAGTAATATTTAAATGGCATAATTAAAGACAAATAGAGGGCCTGGCCGAGTGGCATAGTGTTTGAGTTTGCATGCTCTGCTTCAGCAGCCTGGGGTTCGTGGATTCAGATCCCAAGTGCAGACCCAGATGAGACATCGCTCATCAGATCATGCTGTGGCAGTGTCCTACATACAAAATAGAGGAAGACTGGCACAGATGTTAGCTTAGGGACAATCTTACTCAAGCAAAAGGAAGAAGATTTGAAATGGACGTTAGCTTAGGGCCAATCTTCCTCATCCAAAAAAAAGAAAAGACAAATAGGAGTTTGCTAGGTGGAAAATGTGCAGAAGGGAACTCCAGACAGAAGAAAGAACCTGTGTAGAGGCATTGAAATACAAGTAAATATAGCAAAGTTAAGGAATTGTAAGAGGCCATGCATTCTGAACAGAAGGGCTGCATGGAGGGGGTTGCAAGTGGTGGGGCTGGAGAAGTAGACGGGGGTCAAAGATGAAGGATCACAAGTGCAATGTTAGAATTTAGAATTTATCTTTTAGACAACAGAGAGACAGTGAGATTTAAGCAGAAGAATAGGTTCCAGGAGAATTTGGAAAAAATAATTAGTATAATCAGCAATAGGGACAAGGATGTAATCAGATGAAATGGAACTGGTGGTAGAGAAACTAGTTATTAAATGAAGTCCATTGAGTTGATCCAGGCACGAGATGAGGAAGGTCTGAATTAACAGTGGCAGTTGGAATAAAATGGAGAGCTCAGATTTAAGACGTATTTCCTGGCATAAAATTAACCAAATTTGGTGAGCAATTTTTAGGGCTGTTGATGAGGGAGGTAGAGGAGTATATTTTGACCTCTCGTTTTCTAGTTTGGAAGACTGGATAAAATGATAAAAAACATAGGAGGATGAGAAGTGGATAAAAATAAATCATGGGTTCAGTTTTAGTCAAGTTGCATAAGACTTGCTGTACAGAGTTGGAAATGAGAATCTGTGGCTTGGAAGGAAAGTTTGGAACAGAAATGTGGACTTGGGAATTGTTAACATAGAGACAGCAATTGAAGTTTGGGAATGGACGAAGCCTCACATTGCATTTGGAATCCTTTGTGATCCCTATCTAATTACCATTCCTAATCCATATTATTCTTATTCAAAAAAGTTCTTCTTGCAAATATAAATTACCTTAGAATTGTCTCTTCAGTATAATTTAATCATATTTCTTTGTGCATCTGTCATTAATTCATTTAAAATTTAATTGTGTTTCCAAGAAACTATCACCTTTACTAAAGACACATCTCTTGTCTCCAAAACCACTTGCCAAAAGGAATCTGGCCCAGAAGTATATGACTACATCAAGTGTACTCCCATTCTTGAAGCACGATGACAGGAATATGTCAGAATACTGGGCTCCACGACTTGAGTAGGAGCATTAAGTAAAATGAGAGGAAACGATAGCTGCTTGAGATGTGACTGTAAAGAAAAATGTTGATTAAGGACCCGTTTGGAAGTGTTTAGCGCACACCACCACTCCATCAGTTCTATTGTTCCTGAAATCCAGCTCTACTGCAAACGCAATTTCTGTCTTCCAAGCTACAGTAAAGTTATCATACCTGACTCTTGAGTGTTGAATTGCTCTGTCAATATTGTCCCCTCAACCTCAAGTCGTTTTCTTCAGCAGTCATATGACAGAACAGCCAAAGAAATTTAGAGCCATTAATAGCTGTTGGCTTCTGTTAATCAGCTATGATCATGCATTGGATTCTTTCAAATGACATCACTTCTAACTTATCAGTACAGAATGTTCAGAGCATTAATTTTAAAAATTTATAAATTCCCTTGCATTTGTCTAATTTAAGTAAATCTACTTTTTAAGACTTTCCGGAATTTAAAAAAAAATATTTCAATCGTGATTGGTGTCTTTTATGGGATAAGAGACCCTCTTATTCGTGTCTCACTTCTATTTCTTCTAGCCCTTGGGTAGAGGACAAGGGAAAAAAACTTTGCTATAATTAAAGGATAAAGTTCTAAGGATGCGTCTAAAAATGACAGTTAAAAGAATGAAAGCTAAAAAGCTGGTCTGATCTGGCAAGACCCTGAAGAAAGGATGTTTTTATAGTGTGAAACTCTTTCTTCAAATGTCCCATTGCCTCCACACTCTAAGCATTCACACTACTCTCATAGCTAGGTATGGGCATTTGTTTGTACCTTTTCTAATTGAAAAATATCCAATCTCTATAAGGATAATCCTTTACTTAGCTAATAGTGTGTGAGTTGTTTGCTTCTTAACTGAAACTTGTTTGGAAATCATTTTCCACATTAAAAAAAAAAATTATTTCTCTGGTTTTTCTTTTCCTAATAGCTCAGTGACTCATTTCTCCTAGCCTCATTCTCAGCAGGTAAGAGCTAGCTAAAATTATAAACAAAGTCTTGTGAATGTGTGTACGGATGCCAGTGCACAAACATGGGGAAGCAAATGGCTTCACACCAAGGAGAGATTTCAAAGATGATAGCGTTATGCCCCTTGGATCATTAGCAAAAACCTAATTCATGGGACGAAGGATCATTGACCACTTCTTCAATCAGACCACAATGGTGTACACTGATAGATGGAATTGTGCATCCATCAATGCTAGATGCCTTTAATGCAGGTGTGCTTTACAGCCTTCTCTTATAGCTGCCTTTTAGCTTATGCTTTTCTACCACTTTTTTCCTAAAGTAATTCAATTTGCACAGTTTTTAATGGAAGGATTCGTTTTGTATTATATTTTCAGAAATAAACATACAATGAAACCAACAAAATTGGGAAAACAGAAAATGTTTTTTCTACCACAGATAAGATTCTGTTATTTCTCTTTTTCTAGACTTCTCATTACAAAAAATCAAACTTTTATGACAATTTAGCTATTCCTTGTAAAGTTACAGACATTTTAATGTTTTAAATAAACCAACACATTCCATCTTTTTTGGTAATCACACATGTGTTCTTCATTGCAGGTCTTCTTCAATCTCTAACAAAAATCTTTGCACAATTGTTTAGTTATTAACTTTATTTTTTGTGGGAAACAGAGATGCCAAGTAGTCGTTTAAATTTTATGTTTGTAACTTCTTACTTTTTGTCCAAGAACTTAAGTAACCAAATGATTTAGCTCATGATGCTTCCATGGATTAACCCACATCTGTTTCATAAATCTAGAAAGATCCCTGAGAATTGTCCAGTATTTTTAATGGGAATAAGAGATTAAGCCCAAGCATTTTCCTGTATATATGTGTGTGATTTATATATATTCTTTTCTGGAGGGATCTTCTGTATCTAGCAAAATGGTTATAATGTGAAATCTAAAAAAGTCTAATCAGGGAAATCAACAGTTAAATTTTTACTGATACCTAATACTCTATTCAGTTTATCTCAGGCCTGAATCAGTGAGAGATAAGGAAAAAGTCAGAGATTTTTAAGCCAGAATATCTGGGTTAAATATTCCAGATATGATATTAATTTTATTCAATCATCCATTAACAAATATTTATTGAATATTTATTATGTGCTAGGCACTGTATTAAATGAAAGATATATGCTTACTATATGTGTAGCTTTGAGCAAGTTATTTAACTGAGAGCTTCAGCTTTTGAATCTGCAAAATAGAGAAAATAATGCCTTCATAACAGGGTTAGGGGAAGACTGAGTATGATAGGGTAATACAGAGCCCGGTCCTATGTGCCCATACATGGGCCCCTTGGTTCCCAATTCATGAGTCTGGGATTTATTCTGAAGTAGGGAGCACTATATGAGAATGTTCTAGGCTAGAACATAGAGAGAAAGTAGTTGATATTGGACTTCAGAGTCATGGTCATCTGTATCTTTGCAATGAAGAAAAGGATGATGGCATGAGGAGTGAGAGCACAGTGGGATTGTCCCAAGGAACTTTGGACAGATCTATGTTCAAATCCTAGAGCTGCCTAATTATTAGCTGACTGAGTGTGTGTTAGTCACCAGTCCTTTCTGAGACACAGTTACCTCATCCGTTATGTGGAATAATAATATTGATCCAATAAGTTTGTCGAATTAAATGTGATAACCCTTGTAAGGAAACCAGCCAGTAGATGGCAGTAATTATTATTGCTGTTGTCATTATTTTTATTAATAAGGATCCCTTGGAAATTCTACTAAGTTTGTCATTTATGTTGCCGTCTGGCCTTCATAATCATGCTTTTCCTGAGTCAGTGGTGGAATGACAAATGGAGTCACAGAATTGAAAGAAAATCTGAGCAGTTTATCTCTAATGAAAATCATTTTCCAGAAATTTCTACTTTTTTTAAAGGAAAAATAACTATGACAACAATCCCTAATTGGAACCACCATCGATTTGGATATGCAGGCAAGGTCATAATACTAGACATAGGTTGGATTCCCGGGTAGAAAAATAATCAACATCTTTCTACATATGATTTCATAGGCTTTCTTTGAACAAGTTCATGACATCTCATAAACTAAAAGAAATGTTATTTCTTCTGCGTTAAAAAAAAATCCAAAATGTTCAATTTTATCTTTTTAATCATTACTTGTTCATCTATTTACATTTTAAACTCAGTTTAGAAAAGGACTATTTATTTTCCTCTGTCAGCATTCTGCTCTTTCCCATGTGTGCATTGCTTATCTACAGAAAACGATAGAAAATCCTCCATGTGAAAGGTTTAGTGAAAATAACAGCACCAACATTCTTTTATCTGTGATGATGGAAAGATAATCCACATATGAAAGCACTTGGTGCATCAGCTTATTTTGAGTGACAGAAGCATAATAGAATCTCCTAGGCATTAACCTTCTACAATAACATAGCATTGTCATCCTTTGTCCGATCCTGGCTCACACAAATCTCACTCAGTGTTTCAAATTCCTAACAAAAACTAGCGAAATACACCTCAAAGCTGTTATGTGGAAATGGATTAGGTATAGCTCTAAATCTTTAAACAAACCCTTAATGATGTAAAGGTCTCATCTATATACTTCTCAAGGGATGTTTATGCACTGGATGAAAATGAAGAATCTAGATTTCACAAGCAATTTGCATGCCTAAATCCTGTATATATTGTGCTTCTCAAAGTATTAGCCTTTTCTGTCCTTTCTCCACATTTGATATTTTGGCTTCTTAATGCTATTCTGTAAACCTTTTTAAGAATGCTGGGGTTGGGGGGTGGGGAGGGAAATTCTATATCCATTTGAATTTAGAATTAAAGACATCATGTAATCTCCCATTATCTTCTGATTTTTAATTTTGAAATAGAAAAGCTAGTACCTTTTGTTATGATCCAGGTATGGTGATCCTTTGGAAATTTTTGAACTAGGAGAAATTTGTCCACTATTTCCTCCCACATCTCTTTCAGTGCCCATTTTCTAGGAGCTGAGATCTCCTGTGTTGCTCCCTGGCGGTCTTGAACTCTTGTCATGTGTACAAATCTAGACCTTCCTTTCCAGGCAGTACTCTTCCCTGCAAAGTTATCCCTCTTTCTTTGTTCCCACAGAACCTTAACCATCTTGATTCTTATTCTCTCAGCTTCCTACTCCTGACCAGTGCTTGGGGAGGTAGCACGGTAGGAGTAGAGAGAGCACTGGGCTGGAGATAAGAGTGTGTCAAAGTTCTGGTCAATCCTTGTGGTGTGCTCACGTGTACCAGGCACTATTTTAAGTGCTTGCCATGTGATAACTCATTTAATTCTCAAAAACAGTTCTATGAAAACAGGCACAGTAGGGTTAAATCACTAGCCTAAATTCATACGGCTAGCAAGAGGGGGACCCAGGGTTCTAGTCTAAGTGGTCTGGCTCCAGAGTCTGTGCATTTAATCACTAGGCTACAGTGCCAATAACTCTCCCTGTGGACTTCTCTTGGCCTCGGTTTCTTCTGTCAAATAGAAAAGTTTAAACAATAGGAAAGATCACTTTATAGTTCTAAAGAGGAACTCAATTGAAGCAACCAAGTTACATTTAAGGCTAGACCTACAAGTGCTTTTTTTTTATCTTTTTAATTTAATTTTATTTTTATTGAGGTATAATTGACATAAAACATTATATTAATTTCAGGTGTACAACATAATGATTTGATATTTGCATATATTGCGAAATGATCACCACAAAAAATCTGCTTAACATCTGTCACCATACATAGTTATAAATTTTTTTTCTTGTAATGAGGACTTTTAGTCTACTCTCTTGGCAACATTCAAATACGCAAGACAGTATTATTAACTATAGTCACCATGCTGTACATTACATTCCCAGAACTTATTTATTTCATAACTGGAAATTTGTACCTTTTGACCCTCTTCATCCATTTTGCCCACCTCCCATGAGCTTTGTTTTTGTTGTCATTGTTGTTTTCAGATTCCACATATAAGTGAGATTGTACAGTATTTGTCTTTCTCTGTCTTTTTTCACTTAGCACAATGCCCTCAAGGCCCATCTATGTTGTCACAGATAGGATTTCATTCTTTTTTGTGGCTGAATAATATTCCATTGTATGTGTGTGGATAATATTCCACAACTTTTTTATCCTTCAACCACCAATGGACACTTACGTTGTTTCTAGATCTTGGCTACTATAAATAATGATGCAGCGAACGTGCAGGTGCATGTATCTTTTCGAGTTAGTGTTTTTGTTTTCTTCAGATAAATACCCAGTAGTGAAATTGATGGATCATATAGTAGTTTTATTTTTCACTTTTTGAAGAACCTCAAAACTGTTTTCCATAGTGACTGCACCAATTTACATTCCCGCCAATAGTGCTTTTTGACTGGAGATAGAGGGTATCAAATAAAATTTTGTTCGCTAACATCAAATACAGTGATGTTGATAACAGTATCTTCCCTTGTATCACCATCAGAGGGTGTGCAACTGACACCTGATGCCTGGACATACAAATAAATATCTAAAATCATGCAATGTAATCCAACATATTGTATCAGTTAGAATTCGATTTTGTTGCATATATAGAAAATCCAAAATATTAATGGCTTGCACAAAACAGAAATTTATTTCTCCCATGTAAAAGAAGTCAGGAGATAAGTGTTCCAGAAGCTGAGGTACCTTAATTATCAGTGTTCCTTATATCTTCCCACTCTATCATCTTAGCTCATGGCTTCCATCCTTGAGATCAGCTCATGCTCCAAGATGGCTGCATTCCATAAAGGAGGAAAGAGAAAGGAACAAAGACCAAAAGACTTGCTCCCGTATGAGTTAGCTATCTTTAAACAGCTTCCATTGAAGACCCATCAAGCACTTCCACTCAACACTTCCACTTATATATATCTGGCCGGAATATATGGCCAATCTTAGTGTCAAAGCAGGCTAGGGCATATTATCTCTTAGCTGGATGCTTTGCAGTCCAGAATAAAATCATAATTCTATTATGAATGAAAAAAGGAAGAATGAATATTGAGTGCTAAAGGGAGTCTTGATAACCATTTATGAGATAGTTATAGAAATCTACAAAAGAATAACACCAGTGATATGGGGAAGTCACACTTGGAAGTTATTTAAGGTAGAATCGATAGAACTTGGTGATTGATTGGATATGGGGGATAAAGAAGATGGAAGAGTCAGTCAATAACTAAATTGAAGTGACAAAGTAGATGGAGTTATGGTTCTCAGATAGAGAAGAACATGAGGAGAAACTGATCACATGGAGAAGATGACCCGATAAATTTTACCTTTGTTAAAATTCAGTTGTATGTAGAGAAATCAAAAAGGAAATACCAAGAGGAAGTTGCATATTCAGGACTGGAATACAGCAAATTTATCTGGGCTAGAAGTATGTAGGCATATGAGCATCTACCATTATAGATAGTAACTGAAATAATTGGAATTGGTAAGTTTTCCAGGAAAGAATGTGAATAATAAGAAAAGAATAAAGATTAGGACTGTGCAGGTGAGAAACAACTACCTTTAAAAGTGGGGAGAGAAAGAAGAGCTAATAAAGATACAGAGAAGTAGAAGGAGAGCCAGAAGAGTTGGGATCATTCAAGCCAAACAAAGAGTTCAAGCAGAAGGAAATGGTTAATGGCATTAAATGCTACTGAGAAGCCAAGTAAAATAAGGATTAAAAAGAGATTTTCCTAAAAATTAGTCTCAGTGAAGTTCTCCATGGTCTTGAAGAGAGCAGTTTTGTGGAGTTTTATTGAAGAAACAAGAAAATAGTGAGATAAGTGTACAAAAGATGAGGAAATGGAGATAGTATGTGTAGACCAATTTTTCAAAAAGATTGTTGTGAAGAGGAAAAGGGGATGATAGCTGGAGGAAGATATGGAACCAAAGGGGAAGAAAATCAATACAGTGAGGTTCTCCAAGGCTACTGCACACGTGGACTGATGATTTTTAAGCAGGAGGAAAGACATCTAATTCATTGTATTAGGAAGGAAAGAAGACTTAGAAGCAGCTTCATTTATTTGTAGATAACAGGAATTTAAGAGAGTTCCAATCTGATGGCTTTATTTTCTCTGTGCAGTAGCGGTCCAGCTCATCTGCTGAGAGAAAGGGGAGAGGGTGAAGAATTGTGGGGCAGTTTGAAATGCCTCTGGAGAATCTGTGAGGCTATTGACCAACAAGGCATAAGAGATGCTGCTAACAGTCAAGGGCGTGACTACGTTCGAAGACCAGGGAAGGACTGTGATGCTCTTCTCCTTCTTAAGATATACACGTTTCCATATTTCTTGTTAGTTTTTTTCATAGATATTTCGTATGTTTATTTCTATTAGGAGTTTTTTCCATAATATTTTCTAACTAGCTATTGCCAACATAAAATAAATCTATTTCAATTTTCTGTATTAATTTCCATTCCTCCATGCTAAAATTGATCTGGAGTTGTTCAGATAAAAAATAGCTCTGCAAATAACGACCATTTCATCCCTCCTTTCTAAAGAATATTTCTCATTCTTTTCCCTTTTCTACTCAGTGACTACAACTCTGAATAAGGATGAATAACAAAGGTTACAGAAATAATCCTTTTCTTGTTCCTGACTTTAATGGGAATGCCTCTGGTGTTTCACCATTTATTAGGATTCATTTATTCCATAAATATTTATTGAGCGCCTATCATGTGTAGTCACTATGTCAGGTACTGGTTATACTGTGTGAAATAATTTGACACTGTTTTGACCTCATATAATTTAAAGTCTAGTGGAGAGATAAAGATTTTAAGAGGTTATTAAGATATGGTCTCATAATTGTAACTTAAGATAAGGGTTATGGGTGAAGAAAAAGGGGGCATGCTATGAGAGAAAAAAATGTAAGCCCTAATTTAGATCGAAGGGTCAAATAATTCCTCCCTGAAAAAGTGACATTTAAGTTAAAACTTAAAGATAGAGTCAGAATTATAGAAAAATCATGTCAAGGTGTCAAGGTAGGAAGGAGTAAAAGGAATGCGGAGTTAATTAATGCAAGAACATTAAATGCAATTACAGATGGAGGTTACTTTGTACAATGCATTGTACTTTGTACAATGTGGAGCATATACTAGGTGCTTAATAAATGGTAACTCCATATATAATTTTAGATGATAATTTGAAACTTTTCTTGTATTAAGAAAGTAAAGTTTTTGATTAGTTCACTAAGATGAGTTTTTAAAATTAGGAACAAATTAAGAATTTTATTCGTAGGCCTTAGAGTTGTATCTTGAGACCATATGCTTTTTCTTTCTTTACCTATGAGTGTGATAAATTATGTGAACTATTCTTTCATTCCAAGAATAAATCTCACTGGGGCATGATGTTTTTTTAAATATAATTTTTCATTTAATTGGCTTCTAACTTATTAGAGATTTTGTAAATATATTAATAAATATGTTCTTAAAAGACTATTTTTGGTTATTATATATTTGGGTTCATTTGGTATAAGTAATTGTCAGATATATCACTACCAAAGTTATAATAACTTCATAAAATCAACTGGAATTTTTCTTTTTTTTTTGATATTTAGAAACAGCCTCACTAGCGTAGGAATTTTTCAAATAACATTCCCGTGAAGCCATTTAAGCTTTATGACTTGGAGAGCACACATTTATTCGGCAATTTTGTCAGTTATTTCTGGTTATATGTCTATTAAAGTCTTGTCTCTTTTTGTGTCAGTTTTGGTAATTCATGTGCTCCTAGTTTAGGTGACCATTAGTTTCCCACTGGACTGTTTACAATTGATTTCTAGCTGGTCTTACCCAATTCCAGTTCATTCTTTTTACTTTATAGTTAGTGAGATCTCTCAAAATTGTTATTCTAATTAATTTATTTCTCTGAAAACATTTCAACAACTCTCTATTTCTCTCAAGATAAAATACAAACTCCTTACACAAGAAATGAGTCATAAGTGTCTTCATTATTTCTAAAACTACGTCAATTATCTTTCTCTCTTTTCATTTCAATTCCCAGAAAGGCTAAGTTCACCCTACCCCTGGGCATCTGCCAGCGTTATTTTTTCTAGCTAAAATTCCCTTCTCCTTCTGCTTTGCAGATTCTGGATAACTCTCCGTGTCCTTCAGGTTTCTGCTCAGACGTAACCTTCTCCAGGAAGCCCACTCCAACTCCCAAGATTAAATTTTGCGTCCCTCTTCTAGGGGACCTGTACCTATGGAAGGACAGTAAGAGCATTTGGTCACCAGTTTACTTATCTGTCTCACACAAAGGACTACAAGCAAATTGAGAGGGGAAACATTGCTTCTTTCATCTTTGTGTTTTCAATGCCTGGAATCAAGGCTTGCACATCGAAAGTAATCGAGAAATATTCGTTGAATGTTGAATGAATGACAGGTGTGATAACTTCTAATTACACTGAAATTTTTAGCAACTCCCATTTGTTCAGCCATTCCCAAAGTATTCAACTTAGTTACCAGAAAAATAACACATTTTTTTCTTTTCCCACTCTCATATCATCAGCTTATATAATATTTAATTTAATTACGTAATTACAAAAACAAGCACAACTGGCATAAAGAAATTTAAGGATAAAATCTTGACTCACTAGGCACATAGCTGAACCCATGAGAGCGGAAGTAATTTACTAGCCGTAAGCACAGAGATGGGCAACATTTGTTCATCTGTAAGTTAAGTAGGAGTCTCTTAAAGTTTCTACAGGATATAGAGACAGCTTACAATTTAGTAATAGTTAACAACCTGTTGAAGTTTATTTGTAAGTTTGATGAGTTGCATCCTAAAACATATTTTGGCAGACAAGATAAGAAATGATTAATGCTTGCAAGATTGGGCAAAAAGTCCTCATTAACATGGAAGTTGAACTAATGCTACATTATTGTAGCCTGAATTTTAGGTCCGGGGAGCTGGGGAATATATAATACAGAAAGGAGAAGGAATCACATAAAGAGGACTTTCCTTTTTCTTGGTACTGGAAAGGCTCTGGGAAAAAATCCACAGTACATTAAGAGTTTATTTGTGAGGCCAGATGCTTCTGCACATTTCTTCTATCTCCTATTCAATCTCCATCTGGGGATTCCAAAATGTTCCATTTTCTAAAATTATTTGGAAGGTCTTGATGTTTAGAATGGATTTCTTTTTCCTGCTGTTTGTTTCTTCACTTATTGGCAAAGCACCATTAACCATTCCACTGATACACGTCAAGTAAACAAATTTTTATACCTAAACTGGGTATAAGTATAAAACTTCTGTTCTGGGAGATATTTGTTCTATACATTTTGGGACTAATCTGTGAAATCATTCAGTCCATGACTGCTAGTAGGGTCATGCACATTTTATTTGGAAGGTTTAGAACTCAAGTCTTCTGCCTAAGGGTTAAGGAAAATTGGAGGGACATGATTTATACAGTTTTATTAACCCTTCTATCTCTGCAACATTATTTTATTATTAAAAATTATTAATTTATTAGATAGTCCTAGTCAATGTCTCCATTCTCACACATCGCTCTAAGACAATTTATGTCCCATTAAATGTCTGCTGAAAAACAATGCTGCCATGCAGATATCCACCAGGGAACTCTCTGTTGGCCAGAGCATACTGAGTCAGTTTGTTGTCGCTATTGAACTGGACAATTACCTAGAGCTGGACTTTGAGTTAGTGCCAAGGCCAATAAAAGCTACATTTGTGGACGAGCCAAAACTAAAGAGCCTTTTCAAGAAAACAGGTTGATACCAAGGCAGACATGCAGAGAGAAGCAGAGATGGAACGGGGCTACAGAGAGAAAGAGGCAGTGGCTGCCTGCTGACTTTTCGGTCAACTGAAACCCAGGTACATAGCAATCACTTTATTTCCTCGAGATTCTCTAATATCCTTTCAAAAAATTCGATAGTTTACGTAGTTTAAGAGGGTGTATGTCTCTTGCAACCAAATGATTCCTGGCTCGTTCTTTGTACCAAATTGAGAATTTGCAAACAAATAAGTAACCTTTAAGATGGAAAATGTGACTCATTGAAGAGACAGGGTGAAGAATAAGAAAAACATCGCCCCCACCCCACCTCCACTCCTGCTTCTGATATCTTTTTCTTTATAAATTATAGGACCTAAGCTCCATACTAGGTAGATATCAAAGTCAGAAGTTTGTCTTTGATGCTTTCATCCTTCCTTTTATCCATTCTCTAACTCACAGACGGACTATCTTCTCTTTTTGATACTAGGACCTCATGCTCTCATCTTTCGTCCTCTTATACCCAATTTCAGAAAAGTATCTGATACATATATCGACACAAAGGAAAAATAATTTTAAAGCTATCTTTTCCTCTCTCATTATCCATGCATACATGTCAGAGAATTTCCCTTTTAGCAGTGTTCAAAATGTTAAGACACAAAATAAATTCCGAATTGGGAAATTTCAGCTGGTAAAAGGACTTGTATTTCGGGGGCAACCTGAACATGTTTGAAATCACACTGCAGAGATGGCTGTCTCCTCTGTTTCCGTGTTAAGGCTTGCTCTGATTTGGATATGTCCGCGACAGCGTGTGGAATGTGAATACCAGAGAAGAGACCACCCTGCCTGTTTGGATCCGTGTCTGTATCTATTTTAACAACTATGGTGCCTGGGAGTTCAGTATTATGAGTTCAACTCTAGTTTGGGGTTCTGCATACATTTCAAGGGTAAAGGGCAAAGTACTTGTAGTCTTTTCTCTGTGCTTCATAAGACTCTTTGAAATATAACATTTTCTCTTAAGTGGACGTGTCTTCAAAATGAGCCAGCTAGTTGACAGATAGCTTGCATATGCTTACGGAGAAGTGCATTCATAACATACAACTATTCAAAAACGCCAGAATTGTTTTCTCAAAATTCAATTTTGCATAGTTCTAGTAATTAACTCACTGTCAAACTCTGCATAAATTTGAATTGCTTCTGTCTGCAATTTCTAAGCTTCTAAAAAGCTTGAATGGAGATCAAACAAAAACTCTCAACCTCACTAATGCCAATGACAATATAAGATCAACTCCAAATTTTTTCCATCATGTAATCAATAAAAGCGTATGAATTTGTAAAGAGTCCTGTCAAATCTCTAGACACATATATATCCTCAGACTTGAGGTAGCCTGTAAGGTCATAGGAAAAAAATCTGAGGACATTTAGTTTTCTGTTAAACTCATCCAGACTCAGCTTAAACCTGGTATACTTAGATTCGTTTATTTTAAGGTATCATGTCACAATTTCCTGCTACTGAATAATGATGCCAAGGAAGTTTTAGTAGAATCTTCATTCTGGAAGAGGGTGCATCGTAGAGTCACAGACACCCAAGTCGGGTAATTAGAGATGTGGACTTTCTTTCAAGCCAGATTTTTGACTCAAGATAGAATCATACATTTTTTCCCTAAATGTTTCCATTTGAGAAATAGGTTAATACATTAGCAATGTCCAGGACTCTCCAAGGAACTGCAATGCTGGGTGATCTGATGAGTGCAAATCTTAACTCAAAGTCAGGGACCTTGTGTTTGTCCCTAACACTACTGTCTTCGTTTGTTTGGGATGCTATAACAAGATTCCATAGACTGAGTAACTTATAAACAGCAAATTTATTGCTCACAGTTCTGGAGGCTGGGAAGTTCAAGATCAAGACGCTGGCAGATTCTGTGTCTGGTGAGGCCCACTCTCCGGTTCATAGATGGCTGTCTTTTCACTGTGTCCTCAGATGATGGAAGGGGTGAGGGATCTCTCTGGGGCTTCTTTTATAAGAGGACTAATCCTATTTGTGAGGGGTCCACCCTCATGACCTAATCACGTCTCAAAGGCCCCATCTCCAAATACCATCACATTGCAGATTAGGTTTCAACCTATGAAATTGGGGGGAACACATTCAGTCTATAGCAACTACTGTTACATTGTTTTCTAACATTAGACCATTAATCCATTTGTTTATCCAACTAATTTTATTTTTTGTATTTTGATTAGATGCCAGGCTCTGTGCTGGGAAGAAGAAATTCAGAGATGAGTAAGTTACAGTCTAAAGAGTTTATGGCTGTCAAACAGTATTGAATTACAGTGATAGAAATACACAAAGATATTATGCAAACCCCAAGAAGTGGCACCCAACGATTTTAGTGGAAGACCATGTGATGGGAGAGGAGGAGAAGGAAAGATGAATTGAGGAGGTGAAGATCCTTGGGTTGAATCTTTAAGGATAACTGGGTGGCAACCGGACCCAGAAGGAGCAAAGGAATCCATAAAATAAATAGCAGAGGACAAGCTTTTGATGTTCCGAAGTTAAGGTGAGGCAAGAGCGCTGAGGTGAGGGGTTGCTGAGATTGGAGAGAAGGGGAGGGGCCTAATAATGGAGGACCACAGGGGCTGGCCCCGTGGCCGAGTGGTTAAGTTCGCGCGCTCCGCTGCAGGCGGCCCAGTGTTTCGTTAGTTCGAATCCTGGGCGCGGACATGGCACTGCTCATCAGACCACGCTGAGGCAGCGTCCCACATGCCACAGCTAGAAGAACCCACAACGAAGAATACACAACTATGTACCGGGGGGGCTTTGGGGAGAAAAAGGAAAAAAATAAAATCTTTAAAAAAAAAAAAATAAATAAAAAATAATGGAGGACCACAGGTGCCATCAAGTCCCATAAAATCCCTAATCCAAGTATCTTTTACCAGATTATGGGGAGATTAACCATTTCTTAATCATCTTTCTAGCATCCAAACACAGCACAGACCTACCACTGAGTAAATGCTTATGTGTTTCCTGGTATGATCCTTCACCTCCAGCTTTCAGCTCTTCTTATTTTGTTGTTGTTATAAAAAAGAGGCATTTTTACTTTTTAGATGATGTCACAGATTTTAATTCATCATTTAAAATTGGCTGAAAATTTTCAGTACATAAAATAACGTCAAACATAACTTTATCCATTGTTTCATGTCTTATAGAGTGAAAAATATTCAAGGCAACACAAATGGATTAACAGAAATGAACAACTTCCACTTGTTTAGTATCTAGGCACTAAACCCTGTGCTGCCATTTGGCATGTTTATTATTTAATACATGTAACAACCTCATCAAATAGGTTCCATTATCCTCACTTGACATATGGGAAAGTGAGTGTCAGAGATGCAAAATGACCTGCCCGTGTTCAGTTAACATGCACAGAGACAGGATTTGAACCTCAGTCTGCTGGCTTCAAACCTGTAGCATACCATAGCACTTCCAGCACGAGGAACAGAAATCAACAAGAAAGAGCCTCTATTTAGATTAATGCAAAGAGTTTACACCAAAAAAATGGTAGACTTTTTTCCTTCATTTGGTGATATTTGAGTTTAGATTACTAGATAGTTTCAGGAAATGTTTGACCAAAAAGTTTAACTAACACTACGTTTTATATCATGTTAATATATCAGGACCTTCTGATTTGGGATTGCTGGAAAAAAAATCTCAATAAATCACTCCAAAATCTTTTGAAAATATCTCTTGACTAAAGCTGCTTTAAACTGAGTAGAGAGAGGGAACTTTGTCTTTCCTCCTGTGGTTCTTGGAAGGCTCTGCTCTTTTTGTGGTTAGACATGCCCTTGGCATTTTTTCCCTCCAGGGAGACTGTCTGAATAGTGGCATTCAGGTTGTCAGAACTTCCTCCCTGCCTGGGACTATAAAGTGAGGGCTCATAATACACAGTTTGTTATTGGGCTCAAGTGATTATAGCAACACACCCAACGTCCATGGGAAACAGAAATGAATGGAGGAATAAGTGAAGGATCTCTCTTCAAGACAGGAAAATAATGGTAGCCAGATGAGATTAACATTTGGAGGAAAAGTTATGTAGGGCAATCGTATTGACACCTTTGGTTATTTATGTCTATGCTTTGTTTTTGGTAAGAAAAGATATAAACAACTCTAACCTCTTTGCATGGGGCTCAATATATTTCCAATTTTGAGTAATTCTTCCACAAAAATGTTTGAATAAGGAGGTGTAAAGAAAGATAAAAATCTATCTTTAATCTGCCAGTTAGACACTTTTTTCTCTTCAGTGATTTTCCCAGTATGCTAGCTAAAGAATGATTTACTTCAAAATATATATATATATATATGTATATATATATATATATTTATTCCCATTTGCCTACCCCTAAACTTTTCTATCTTTCCAAAAGGCATTCTTTTCTCTTCATCTGTTTTGCACTCTGACATTGTCAACATTCCTCTGCTGAGAAATACAGCCCCACATCAGCAGGAAGCCCACATCCACTCAGACTAATTGGAGGATGGAGGATGTGATGGTTAATTTTTTTGTGTCAACTTGATTGAGACATGGGGTGCCCAGATTAAACATTATTTCTGAGTATGTCTGTGAAGACGTTTCCAGAAGAGATTAGCATTTGAATTGGTGGACTGACTAAAGCAGTTTGCTCTCCCCAGGGTGGGTGGGCATCATCCAACCCATTGAGGGCCGGAATAGAACAAAAAGCAGAGGAAGGGAGAGTTTGCTCTCTCTACCTGAGTGCGTGAGCTGAGACCTCAGTCTTCTCCTGTGCTTGGACTAGGACTTATGCTGTTGTCATTCCTGCTTCTCAGGCCTTGGGACTTGGACTGAAATTTATATCACTGGCTTTCCTGCATGTCCAGCTTGCAGATGGCAGATCATGAGACTTCTGAGCCTCCAGAATCGCGTGAGCCAATGCCTTGTAATATATCTCATTATATATATAATGTATCCCATAAGATATATCCTGATTCTATTTCTCTGGAGAACCCTGACTAATACAGGCATGTGCACTTTTCTTGCCTTCCCAAGAATATAATCTTTTCTCTTTTCCCCAGTATTTGGTTTGAGTCTCTAGTGCACCGGCCCAAGATGGCAGACAGTCTGAGAGGCCCCTACACTCTTGAAGCTTTAAGCATTCCTTCTCCCATCCGTCTTCTTCCTCCTTTGAAAGTTCAGACTTGACTAGAAAGCAAGCCAGTTCTGTTGTCAGCTCTCTCCTTCTTTTATTCCTTCACCTTCCCTCCTGTCAAAATGTTCCCACCCTGACAACCCTCTGAGACTCCGCACATTTCTTTCCCCATCTTCATCATCAAATGCAGCTTGGATGTAATCTCATTCTCTCAAGTTTAAGAGAAGTTCATTTGTAAAATAATTCAAAATACATTATTGATGGCTGATAATAATATATTAAAATTACTTAATCTTTCTAAAGGAGTAAGTGACATGACATTTTGACAAGTGAAAGAGAAGAACCTTCTAAGAAGTAGCAGCCATTTTGCACCATAAACAATTATGTCGTCACCTCAGGAGATGGCCTCCTCTGGACCATCATGGGTTTAGTCTTGACACTCAAATACCTCAGCTCTCAAAACATTTCTCTCTGTCTCTCCTTTATGACTGAAAAGTACGCATCAACTTTTTTCATCTTGATGGAAAGTATTCAATAATGTGTGTCTGCATTGGATTTTTGTTCTTTTTCTTTTAGAGGCTGAAAAGATCAAATCACTTTTAAAGAATCTATTATCAGATAGCATCTACTAATGCCCCATAAATTTTATTTTTGCAAAAACAATGAAACATTTCAATCAAAAGTATAACCCCTAAAGTAACTAGAGGAATATGTTGCTCTTACTATGAAGGAAAGAATGAGGGATTCGGATTAAAATATGGTATTTTATCACATAACACATAATATCCCAGCATTAACTCTTGATCCAAGTGGCCCTTGTCCAATGTGTGTGTTTATATTGGCATCTCTTTTTGAATTTTTTTAATAAACAATTGACCTCTCACCATAACTTTTCTCTCAACATCTTCTAAAAGAGATATGAGCCATAATAACATTGCTTATAAAACATATGAAGAACATTCCTTTTCCTGTAACTTGGTAAGAGTCTTAGATTTATAGACAATCTTATAATTTCCAGAACATAAACTGTATATACAATATAAGGTAAGAGCTACACCAAACACTCAAATACTTGTAATATTTTCTCTCTCTTGAAAAAGGATACACTTTTTAAATTTTGTTAGAATGCCTAAAAAATCAGGGCACCTTTGATTTGAATTTATTCAACAAACTGCTCAGTTTCTGTTTTCTGTTTTATTTTGTCCTGGGTGTGTCATTGAAAAGGATAGTTTAGCACTTAACAGTAATAAAAGCACAAAAACTTTTGTCAAGCAATTTCAGGGTTTCTGATAGCAGTTTCAAGTGGTACCACAGTGCGTATATGAAATCATTGAGGGCACAGAAATTGAGAAACTAATTTATGCATCAGAGCAACAATTTACCATGTACCTAATAAGGTTCAGACCTAGGTTAGACATGTTGTTGTCTCTAATCTTCAAAATAATCCTGGAGGGTAGGAATTCTTGTTGCAACTTTACAAAAGGGGAAGCAGGCAGAGAGTAAAGCAACTGGTTTAAGGATACAGAGTTCCCAGGTTTCAGAGTAGTGATTTAAAGCTTAGTGTTTTGGCTCCCAAACCCATGTTCTTGCCATTAAACCATCCTGTCTC
Organism: Equus caballus; assembly: GCF_041296265.1. NCBI lineage: Eukaryota > Metazoa > Chordata > Mammalia > Perissodactyla > Equidae > Equus > Equus caballus. The sequence goes on from NC_091689.1 coordinate 74,835,929, forward strand.
CTTGTGATTAAGAAAGATGTGTCCCTGAAACAGTGTGTGATTTTTCCAAAAATGGAATCTGCTTTAATTTTTATATGACGTATTTTCTGGAATCAATTTAAAAATAATGATATCTGGGATAATGGTCCAGAATCCCAATGAAACATCAAGTCTTTTCTTGGAGAAAATAGTTCTCATATAGTATATAAAGGTCTATACAAAAGGCATCATACTATACATATTGTTTCGCAACTTGATTTTTTTATTTAAAAATTGTTTTCGAGATTTGTCCATGCTGATGTCAGTAGTCTTAGTTCATTCATTTTTTTCTCCAACTTTTGTAGCTATAGCTAAATTATTCTTCAAAGTCACTGTGCCAAATTACACCTCCCAGAAGCAGTGGATGAGTATTCCCGGTTTTCCACAGTCTCGCTGTGGCTGACACTACTAGTTTTCCATCTGATACCAATTTGTCATTCTTTTCTTACTAAGAGAAGTCTGATTTTTGTTAGTGGTAACATGTTCAACTTCCTAAAGTGTATTTCCCAGCCTCCTTTGGTAACTGCAGGTGCTATGTAATATAGTGCTGGCCAAGGAGAGAGAATTAGAATCTGTTGGATGTTTCTAAAAACCTTTTTATCTGTCATATAGTTCCCAGTCCATCTTTTGCTGCTCCCTTGTTTTTGAACTGTCCTGGAGTACAGATATGAGGTTAGAGATGGAAAAGTGATCTTGAATCCATGAGGTATCACTATAAGGATGAAAGACATATAATAAAGATGATGTTACAGAGGATGTTGTTAAAAGGATCCAGGGACACTGATGGAGCTGCAGTGTTGGCTAGGGACTGCCAATCTCTGCACTTCTGGCCAATAAAAAAGTAAACCCTTATTTGGTAAAATCATTGTACAGAAATATTTATGAAGAAAAATGTATCACTCTGTTTCCATGATAGTCTCTCTTGGCAAGTGATTGATGCATTTAAAAAGATGATTATTACATTTTAGCCAGCATTTTTAGATATTTTGTATTTGAAGGTATCAGAGTATCTGATCACCATTTTTGTCAAAAAATGAAGCCTTTTTTACCTCTTTAAACTTTGAGCTTTTGATTAAATTCTGTCCTCTTCTATAGACTGATCTGCTTTCTGGTCCGTTTTGTGGAACACAATACTAAAATTTTCTGTGATTTCAGAAATTAAAAAAAGTTAGGAGGAGAAGCACTTCTGGAGCGACAACATGAGAAGCTCTGCTGACCCTCTTCCCAGTGAGACAACCATGACTGTGAAAATCATTAAAAAAAATGTTTAAGTCTCTGGAAATTGTTCTACGGGCCCACAGCAAATGGAGAAACGCTTATTGAGGAAAATCTATTAAATCTCAGCTAGAAGATTGAGAGTTTGTGTCATTTGAGTCATGACCTATTCCTCCCCAACCCCTCAAGCTCAATGTGAGAGAAGCTCTATTCTGGCTTTGTGCGCCCAAAAAGATGGAGGTTCCCTCTTCCCTCACTCGCAGTCTATGCTTACATTTTCTCTCAGAGAAGGGCAGGCCACTAGCATTCCTCATCCTCACCAGTTCTGTGTTACAGAAACTCTGTTCAGGCAGGCATTCAGGTCTGGGACTCTTTTATTCCACCAAACTCCCAATCATAGAGTGAAGGATTGCCTTCGCTTCAGTTTGCTCAAACGGACGAGATTCCACACTTGGAGAGGAAAACCAGGAAGACCAAGGGCTCCTTCCCCGACTCAGTACCCTACTGAGTCACTTCTTAGATGGTATAGCCTTGGGCATGTGCACAGTCACCCTGACACCCACCTTGCTCAGGGATGACAGAGGTTTTAGCTGGGCTGTCTGTGACTTTCTCTTTCCCTGATCTTCATGCTAAGATGCTAACTGGTCTGCCTCTAGTGTTGTCCTTCCCTAGTTGTTAAACTTTAATAAATGCTAGCTGGTTGCTCTTTTGTTCCTTGGAAAATGCCCAAGGGCATAAATAACTCCACAGTCTGAACCAACTAAAGTCAGATGTTTTGCAGGGGTAGTCTTTGAGGCCAGTCTTTGTGGCTTGATCATACCCTAGGAGAACTCTTCTTAGCTTCTCTTTCCCTGCTTCTCTTTATTAAACTACTAACTAATCTACCATTTCACTTATTTCTATCATGGAGCTACCAGCCTTCCCTTAACTGCTAACCACCAAAATCTTTTTTTTTCCTCACAGAATCCTTAAGCTTGAACTTCCCTCTCTCTGTTCCAAATAAACCAAGTCCCATTGGGATGAGCTATGGACCACTTTATGCTTACAGCCTCCCTCCCTCCCTGTGCAGAATCTATATGATGGTCTGCTTGTCTCAGAGGATATTCCTACTCTGTTGTTATGTAAAGTTTTCAACAAAAAACAGTGAGATCCGCAAAGAAACAGGAAAGTGTGAATCATATACAGGTGAAAAAACAAGCAACAGAAATTACATTTGAAATGGCCCAAATATTAGATTTAGCAAAGACTTCAAAGCAGCTATTATAACTATGTTCAAAAAACTAAAAGAAACTGTCCTTAAAGAATGAAAGACCTGATGACAATGTCTTACCAAATAGAGAATATCAATAAAGAGAGATAGAAATTATAAAAAAGAACTAAATGGAATTTTGGATGTGAAAAGTATAATAACCAATATGAAAAACAAAAAGTCACTGGAGGGGCTCAATGACAGCTTTGAATTGGCAGAAGAAGAATCAATGAACTTGAAGATAGATCAATAGAGATTATGTAATCTGAAGAACAGAGAAGAAAAGAGTGAAGAAAAATCAACAGAGCCTCAGGAAAATGTGGGATATCATTAAGTATAACAGAAGTACCAGAAAACATTTTAAAGAGAAAGGAGCAGAAAAATTATTCAAAAAAGCAATGGTTGAAGCCTCCCAAATTTGATGAAAAAATTAATCTACAAGTCCAAGAAGCTTAATAAACTCCAAGTAGAATGAACACAAAGAAATCCACATTCATATACATTATAGTCAAAAGGTTGAAAGACAAAGGCTAAAGGAAGGGAAAATAACTCACCAAGGACTTGGGATTCACCAATAAGTCCAACAGCTGACATCATCCAAAATAGAGGAGGCTGGAAGGCAGTGTGATGACATATTCAAAGTGCTGGAGGAAATATTATAAATCAAAATTCTTATGTCAAGCAAAACGTCTTCCAAAAATGGAATTAAAATAAAGACATTCCCATATACACAAAACAGATAATTTTTTGCTAGCTAACCTGTCTTATAAGGCATACAAAAGGAAGTACTTCACTTTAGTATTTGCTAAAGGCAAGTGATCTCAGAGAATAATTCAAATCCACAAGAAAAAACAAAGAGTGTTGGTAAAGGTAATTTTGTAGATAATTATAAAACATACTATACCTGGATATTTTCTCCCTTTTTCTCTTAACTTAATTAAAAAAGCAGTTGTATAAAACAATATGTATGTAATTGTTTTACTGTGCTTATGACATATAGAAACACAATATATTCACAAAAAAAGTAGGTGGGAACAAAGTGATAAATGGACACCAGATCATAGCTCAAATCTAGAGGAAGGTGAAGAGAATCAGAAATGGTAAGCAAGAAGGTTAAAGAAGTAGTATAAATCTGAGGTATATTCTGATAAATTAAGGTGCACAGTGTAAGTCCTAGAACAGCCATTAGGGAAGTAATTCAAAAAAGTGTAGTGAAGAAATCATTACAGAAATTAAAATAATAAATACTTGCTCTCCTTTCTTCTCTCAGCTTCTTAAAAGACATGCAATTATATAAAGTAATAATTAGAACAATGTGTTATTGGGTTGGTAACATAGCCATAACATGTATAACAATAAGAGCATAAAAAGAGGGAAGAGGAAATAGTGCTATATAGGAGAACATTTCTATATCTCACTAGAATTGTTAGTATAAAATCTGAAGTAGATTCTGTTAAGTTAATATGTCTAGTGTAAGCCTAAAACAACCACTAAGAAAATAACTTAAAAATAGAGTGAAATAATGAATAAAGGAATTAAAATGGTATGTCAAAATTATTAATGAAATATTAATAAAATTAATGAAAAGGAGGAATAGAAGAACAAAAAAGACATTAAACATATATAAAACAAAAATTAAAATGGCAAATGTAAATTCAAACATCCAATATTAACACTAAGTGTGAATGGATTAAATAATTCAATCAAAAGCTAAAGATTCTGAGACTGGGTTCTTTTTTTAAAAAGATACAATTATATGTTGTCTACAAGAGACAAATTTTAGATTTAAAAATACAAATGGGGAGGGGCCGGCCCAGTGGCTTACTGGTTGAGTTCATGTTCCCTACTTTGGTGGCCCAGGGTTCACAGGTTTGGATCCTAGCACCACTCGTCAAGCCACGCTGTGGCAGCATCCCATATAAAATAAAGGAAGATTGGCACAGATGTTAGCTCAGCGACAGTCTTCCTCACACACACACACACACACACACACACAAAGAATGAAAGAGGAGATATGACTACTGACCTTTCAGAAATAAAATGGATTACAAAGAATTGTATGCCAATAAATTACATATCTTAGATGAAATGGACAAATTCCTAGAAAGACGCAAACTTACAACTGACTCAAGAAGAAAGAGAACATCTGAATAGACTTATAACAAATAAAGAAATTGGATTAGTAATTTTAAAACTTCTCAGAAAAGGCTGGGCCTGTTTGGCTTTACTGGTGAATTCTACTAACCATTTAAAGAGGCAATACCAATTCTTCTTAAACTTTTTCAAAAAATAGAAGAGGAGGGAATACTTTCCAGCACATTCTATATGGCCAGCACTTCCTTGATATATCTGATAAGGGATTTTTGTTTAGAATATATAAAGGACTCTTGCAACTTATTAATAAAAATATAAATAACCTAGTTGAAAATGGGCAAAGGATCTGAATAGACATTTCTCCAAAGAAAACATACAAATGGCCAATAAATGCATAAACAGGTATCCTTTAGGCAAATCAAAAGCACAGAGAGCTACCACTTTACACACACAATGATGGCTAAAATTAAAAATACAGTTAATAAAAAGTGTTGGCAAGGGTGTTGACAAGTTAGAACTCTCATACATTGCTGGTGGAAATGTAAAATGGTGCGACTGCTTTGGGAAACAGTCTAGCACTTTCTCAAAGTTTAACATAGAGTTAAATTACGACTCAGTATTTTCAACATGAGTAATATACTCAAAAGAAATGAAAACATACGTCCACACAAAATCTTGTACGTGAATGTTCATAGAAACATTATTCATAATAGCCAATTGATAAATTCGTTCAATAGGTGAATGGATAATGTAGTTTATCCACACAATGGAATATTATTTTTCAATAAATATTAAAGCTACGACATGGATGAACCTTGAAAACATTATGCTTAGTAAAAGAAGCCAGTCACGATGGACCACACATTGTATGATTCCACTTATATGAAATATCCAGAATTGGCAAATCTATAGAAACGGAAAACTGATTAGTGATTGCCTAAGCCTGGGCGAGAGAGGAGGAGGTGGAATTGGGAAATTGACAGCTGATGGTACAGTAATTCTGGGGGCTGGGGAGGGAGTGATGAAATGTCCTGAAATTGTGACGATGGTTTTGATGATGGTTGCACAACTCTGTGCATATATGAAAAACCACTGAATTGCATACTTTAAAGGGGTGAATTGTATGGTGTGTGAATTATATCTGAATAAAGCTGTTTAAAAAAATCCTTAGGAAAGCTGGCTGTTAAGGCATACATTGCATTTTTAAAAATTGCATGACTTTTCCTCTGTTAGCATGTGTTGATAGAATCTCTTCCTCTCATGACTGATATACTGTCATAGAGTAGAAATGAGAAAAAATAAGCATCAAAAGAACCACATTTATGGTTCTTAGCTGGTAGTTTACATGATGAATTGTGCAATACTGATGGTTTCTTTCTTTTGTAATTATTCAGACACAATGGAAAGCTTAAGATTCAGAGGAAGTTAGAGATAATCTATTACAGCTCCACCACTCCCCTTTTTTCAATAGAGATAGAAGTATGAAAACTTGCAAGATCAAGTGACTTACCCAAAGCCCTGTGGTGTTGGAGTCTCAGCTGTACCCGGAGTCCTTTTCTTCCCAGGCTGGGACTTCTTTATTAGCTCAGATGATTATTATAGTTGTGATACATAGCATTCAGCTCCTCATTATTTATTTGTGCTTGGATTCATCCAAACTGAAAATACTTGTGTCTAAGAACCATAGCTTCACATCCTAACACGGGATTTGGTTTCCACTCCTTTATTTTCTGATGCCAGATTTTCCTATTTGTCAATGAAACCACAGCATCCATTCATGTATTCATTCATTTTATTTAAAAAGCATTGTTGAATCTGTACTGTCTACCAATTTCTGGGCTGTTCTCTGCAGGAGGCCAGAAATATGAATAAAACAGACACTCTACAACCTGGAATGCTAAGGTGGAAACAAAGCATTACACAATAATGTAATAAAAACAGGTTAATGGGTAATGTGTTATGGGAACATGGAATAGAAAGCAACTAACACTGTTTAAAGGTAAGATTGTTCCTAATAGAGTTACCAGGTGAAGAAGGCAGAAAAGATGTTCTAAGGAGAGAGGACAACATGTACTAAAGGTCAGAATCATGTTAGAAAAGTAATCAGAAATGCGGTACAGGGGAGGAGAGCCAGAAGTACTTGAAGGGGAGCTATCAGTTTTAACTCTTAAATTAAAATGTAACACATTGAAAAGTAGCCCTCGGTGAATTTTCATAAAGAGAGCATGCCTTTGTAGCCAACAGACAGAATGAAAAACTGAACGTTATCAACAACCCAGAAATCCTCCTCTGCTTCTCCAGGTACTACCTCTCAACAAAAATAACCACAATCTTTCTAAAAGGCTTAAAAAGAGAACGAGACAATCAGTGTACAGGATCAACCAAAACAGACAGGGATTAATGGAGTAGGGGAAACAAATTTAGCAAGCTGTTGGAATAGTCTAGTTAGGAGATAGATATTTCAAGTGAAGTAATTTCAATATGGGAGGAGAGAATAAAATAAATTAGAAATTTAAGGGCTATGTTTCTCAAACCTGACTGTGCATCAGAATTATCTGGGAGCTTCAAATAGAATATGGATTCACTACCTACTGAATCTCCAGGTTTGAGCACCAGGAATAAGCACTTTACAAGCTCTCCTCATACGTTTTCTCATGTACAAGCAAATTTAGGAACCACTGACTTCAGAGACAGAACTCACAGGTCATGAAGATTAATTAACTGTAGGAAATGAGGGAAAGGGACAGGTCAATGGAGACTGTGGAGTTTCTGTCTTCAGCAACTGGGAGAATAAAAGCAAGAAATTTGTTGAGGTTGAGGTGCCTCTGGAGCGTCAGAAGTAAATAAGTGATATGTTACTGAAATTATTAGCCTTGAATTAAGAATGGACTGTGATGAAAATTTGGAAAAACTTTTAATGTATGTGGTAGTTGATCCAATTGTATTGAAAAGATTACTTACTTATTTGAACCATTCCTCAATTTCATTGGCATGGATGACAGAGAAATGACTACACTTTAGTTATTATGGACTAAGCGTCTACTCCTCTCCTCCGAATGGAATGTTAGGTGTCTTAGAATAGTTTAGCAAATATAGATTTCTATGACGTCTTCAAATATAATTAATAGCCATAGGTAATCTGAATTTGTTTCCTCCTGCTATATCTGTCTCTAATGTTTTGAGACAAAGGGAGAGGTAATTAGAGAAAAATATAAATGTCACAGCAATGTTATACACACAGATACATTTTAGCTTGAACCATTGGTGACCCTATATAATTAAGTAGTAGAGTAAGATAGACAACTGGTGTAAATACTGCTCCTCCATATTTATGAATGGATATTAACAATTTACTTTAAGGAAAAAGTTTTAAAGGAAGGTTGCTTTACTCAAAATACAAAAGACAGGAATTTCTTGGTCTCCTTTGTATGTGACCTGGAGCCTTCTTTCAAATTTGCAAATATGCTTTGTTTAACCATTTATAATTAGAGTAACACTGAAAGGAGTGTAATCACAGGAAAAAATGTTGCAATCCACTTCCAAATATTTTTGTTTTAAATCTGTGTTAAGATATTTGAATAAGCTCATAGACCTAGTCCCAGAGCTCTGCATTTGTTGGTTTATACTGAAAAACCAAACAATGGATTGGAGAATCCAATCCTGTTTCACATTTATTGCTAAGCCGACAAAAACCCTAAAATAAGACTTGTTTGCCCAAAGAGTCATAAATTAGAGTGAATCTGTGGTCTGTCTAGTGAGAGTGGATTCTCCAATTTATGTAGTCGTTAGGTACTGAACGGGCATGAAGGACATCTTTCTTTTTCCCATTTCTTCCCCCCTTCCCTGATATTTATTTAGAAGAATAAATATCTGAAGGAATAGTATATGAACTAGTTAGAAATAACTAGGCCCTGACCAACCAGGTATTAACTCAGCTCCCTTTCTTGAGTCAGTTGAGTTCTGCTATTTTCATCTGTCAAAGTTCAAACTGATATTGACCTCTTGAACTTTTAGTGGGTCTTCTTCACAATTTAGAGAGATGTAATGTTTTGCCTGTGGTCAAGAAATTTCCACTGAGAATGATCACCTGAAATTACAATACAATTGCTACGAAAGCATGATTTTATTTTTTTTGAGGTTTTTCTTCAAACAAATTTTTAATCTCTCTTTATTACTTGATAGAAGTTTGCATATGTGTTAAAGTGAATATGAAAATGCATATTTAGTGGTTTAAATTAATTGTTTGAACCCAGCTGTATTATACACATTAAGATAAATGTTACCATTCCTAAACCACATTGTCAATATCAATAACATTTCACTGGGCTCGTTAATTCCCTATATCTTAATAGTGAAAATAAAAACGCTCCAGGTAAAGTTCATTGTTTTCCTTCTCTCTTCTGTGCTTTTCTAGCACTCTGTGCATACTTATAGCCTAATATTTATCACCAGGGCCTCTATCCTACCCAGTTTTAGGGGAGTATTCACACTGTGGCCTTTTGAATAGCTGTGTGTGTGTTCAACTCCAGTGGGCACCATTTGCATAGGATGCAAAGCGAATGTACACCTCCCCTTGAGCAACATGGTGGTCTGCTTATATCATTAAACTGTAACTACTAACTTAGTTCTCTGTTTGTCCCACTAGAGAGAAAGCCACTTGAGGATAAGAATTATGCCATGCTCAACTTTGCATTCTAGCAAACTTCCTGGCATATTAGTAGTGCTGAATAAGTGTTTATTGTACAAGTGAATAGGCATTTGATTTATGGATGAATTCTCTGGAAAGCAGCCATGTTGTAAAGTGTAGCGTGTGATTCAGACGTTGTTCCAATTATCTTTTTTTTTTAATTTGATTTTTTTTATTGAGGTCATATTGGCTTAGAGCGTTGTGTAAATTTCAGGTGTACATCACTATATCTCAGTTTCTGTATAAACTGCATCTTGTTCACCCTCATAGTCTAGTTTTTATCTGTTACCATACATATGTACCAGAGGGGAAGACAGTTGGGGGAGGGTTCCCCTCTGGTAACCACTAGTCTATTCTCCTTATCCATGTGTTTCTCTTCCACATATGAGTGAAATCATACAGTATTTGTCTTTGTCTGGCTTATTTTGCTTAGCACAATATACTTAAGGTCCATTCATATTGTTGAAAAATGGCATGATTTTGACTTTTTATGGCTGAGTAATATTCCATTGTATGTGTATATGACATCTTCTTTTTCCACTTATCTGTTAATGGGCCCTTGGGTTGCTTCCATGTCTTGGCTATTGTGAATAATGCTGCGATTAACATAGGGATGCATAAATCTCTTTGAATTGTTGATTTCATCTTCTTTGGATAAACACCCAGCAGTGGGATAGCTGGATCGTATGGTATTTCTATTTTTAATTGTCTGAGGAATCGCCATACTGTTTTCCATAGTGGCTGTACCAGTTGACATTCCTACCAGTAGTGTATGAATGTTCCCTTTTCTCCATATCCTCTTTAACACTTATTTCCTGTCTTGTTAATTATAGCCGTTCTGATGAGTGTGAGGTGATATCTCATTGTAGTTTTGATTTGCATTTCCCTAATAATTACTGATGCTGAGCACCTTTTCATGTGCCAGTTGGCCATCTATATATCTTCTTTGGAAAATGTGCATTCGTATCCTCTGCCCATCCAATTACCTTTTGTTGTTAGCCCAAAAGTTAGTGGTTTAAAATAAGAACTATTTTATTATATCATGTGAGTTTTGTGAGCTACAAATTCAGGCAGGGTTCAGCTGGGAGGTTCTTTTGTTCCACATGGCATCAACTAAGGCTGGCCGTAGCTGGTCTGGTCTGGAGGATCCAAGAGAACTTCATTTCCATGTCTGGCCCCTGCACTGGGGTGGCTGGAACGGCTGGAGGTTGGCCAGCATTGCTTTCTCCCTCTACACCGATAGCTTGGGCTTCCTCACAGCAGGGCAATCTCAGAGTAGTTGGACTTCTTACACGGCACCTTGGGGCTTTAAAAGGAAGTGCTACAAAAGACCAAGGTAGAAGCTGTAAGGTTCACTTTCATTGCATTTTGTTGGTCAAGCAAGTAGCTAAGGCTGGCTGAGATTCAAAGGGAAGATGGATTCTACCTCTTAGTGAAAAAAAAAAAAAAGCAAAGAATGTTTGGCCATCTTTCATCTACCACAGATATTTGCATGCAACCTCTATTTTCCAAGAAAAGGGTTAAGTAAATTGATATCAGGAATGTTTATGTTTCATGGCTTCTACTAGGATTGGCATGTTTTCTACCCAATTTCCCAAATCATCCACATCTGCATCTATAGCTGCATATTTGTAAAGTTTAGAATATAAATAAGGAAAGGAATTTTAGTAATCCTTGAGTTCAATTTCACCATTATAAATGTTCTTTACAAGTTTCCTGAAAATTAACCTAAAAGTTTAAAATATGTTTTGTGCATTTTGTGAATAATGCTGGAGACAACACATTTCATAAATATTTTCATTAAAATTCAAGGAGAAGTGTCAGAAATAATCTCCCACTGTCTACGTATAGGAACTTTAAGGTGTACTTTTGGGAATATTTTGTTTTTACGTATTTCCTGGCTAAAAGTATTGCAGCAATACTTTATGGAGTAAATGTGTGCTCTTGTTGGTTCCTTGGTCTCTGTTAGAGTGGCCCAAATACGACTTTCTGAGGCTAATCTTGCCCTGCCTATTTATTCCCCTAACTCACTATACAGTGGCTCTGAGGTGGTCTTCTACTCAGGGGCTTACACTTGTTTGTTTTCTCTGTCTTTAGGGAAAAATGTCAATCCTACCCACAGCTCAGCTGCTAATGCCTGAACTCAACTCAATTGAAGAATACAGCTGTTTGCCAGCTACTTGCAAGGAAGGATAATCCCTTGCTACTGAATACCTCTGAGAGCTCAGCTGAAAGAAATAATATTTGTGGAAGGTGTCCTGAGGATGACATGTGGATGTGGAGGATGTGGAGGATGAGATGGGAAAACACCCATCTCATCATCTAGAAACTGACAGCTCTCCTCTTGGTTAAGCCAGACAATCTTGGAATTATATTTCTTAGAATGCATCATATTGGATTCTGACAGATTTACCTATCACAAGAGACAATCTTGCAGAACTCTCTGCAACAAAGCAAGAATATTGACTACATTACACCAAGTTCTCACTACACATATCAAACAAAAATTCCTCTTTGGTTTCAGTATCGGGATTAGTTGTGTGCCCTTAAGTGTCTGGTTTGTTTTCGTATTGTGGACACCGTGAATCATATAATTGATCAAATTTCTTTCTTCTGCTGGCTGATAGCAAGTTTACAGACAGTGGCCCGACTCCAGTAGAAGAGATTTCATGGCGTTAGGTGATCTACATGGAGGTAATTCCTGGTCCCGCTAAACTCTTCTGATCTTGTTTTCCCATTGTCCACTTTTTCTTAATTTTGAAAATATTTATTATCTTACTATGTTTAAATGAATCCATGACATACTTTAAACCATTTTAAAATAACTGGGTACATATTAATAAAAATCCAAATGAACAGGTGCTGGGGACCTGTTGGCTAACTTTTCACCTACCCTGGGATAAGGTGGCTGCTTCTAGATTTGAATTTAAAACCTCTGGTGGAATAGCTTTGTTCTTTTGTAAGTAGAAAGAAACAGTATGCCTGTGGAGGACTCATGGAAAGAGATCCCTTCTATTATGCAATTATGCAGCCTCAGAGAGGTAGTGAGTTTGGAGAGTAGGGAGGACACCCCTCCCATTCTCAACCCCCAAACCTTGTTATGCTACTGCTGGGCTAACAGAGGGAGTGTCTGGTTCTGCTGCCTGGGCCTGGGGCAAAGGATTCCTGGCACCCCAGCCTGGCATGGGGACTTTAACTCCCACAGAAACAACGTTCTGACTTGTAGCTATGTGTGGTAAAAATAGTACTACCGTGTAGATATATGGTATTCATACACACACACACACATATATAATTTTAGACATATAAAGTATAGTTTTTTAGCTTACGTGAATATCTAATCATAATTTTATAATATCATTTCTATGAAAAAATGTAATTTAAGTTCTAAATAGTCTCATCACTAAACTTTCTGAGCAAAATTTATTTGTGAACTGGGGACTTCTTTTGCCTATATTTGTGCTTGTATTGAATACATGTTTGAGGGATAAGAAAATGAACGTAGGCCACATCTTCATTTAATACAGTGAAGGAGGGATAATTAATATCAAAAAGAATAGTATTTGTAATTACTTACTCAGTAAAGGAATTTTCCTGCTTGGTGTTTGGCATTTTTGTTTCTTTATAAACATAAAATCTAAACCTTTATTTGTCATTTTCTTTGTACGGTATGCCCAATGAGTATATCATAACTGAATTAGAGGGGAATTGAAAAAGCATTTAAATATCACCTATTTAACAAGTGTTTAACTAGAAACTATTTAGTACTAAAATTAATACTGCATGAAATTAGATTTGGGACTACTTTGAAAAAGTAAAAATAGGAAAACAGGAATGATTTAAAAAAAATTCATGAGAGTCGGAATTTCCAGAGAAATGGCTCTTAGCTATGTCTATTTTGAACAGAGAATGAAATCCAGTTAACTTCTTTTCTTCATATGGTAACCATATTTGTAATGTGACAACTTCTTTGCCACTCACAAGCTGAGAGTGGGTGTTCAGAGGTCTCTAATAGCACCAAAAGTTAAGGCCCTAGAGAAATAAGGTAGTGGGGCAATGCAGTGAGTTTCTGGATATATTTGAGTAAGGTGTAGTTATGTGGGTGTGTGTGTGTCTGTGTGTGTGAGAGAGAGAGCCAGAGAGAGAGAGAGTGAGAGGGAGAGAGAGAGAGAACTGAGCAAACATTTATCTATTAATCCTTTATTGGCAGGGCATTATTCCAAGAAATCCAGAGTCAGAGCAAAAGCAAAGTGAGATGGAGAAGGAGGGAGAATGACAACAAGGAGGTTCCTTACCAGGCTGACCACAGTGTCACAAAAGGCACAGCTGACTGTTTTCCAGTCTATGCCACAAAAGGCAATAGACTGCATCCCAGAACAGTGCATTAGATGAGGAGAAGGGGTAACCCATCTATCTGCTGGTTCTTTCCAGTTTCCTACCTCCCATTGAATGGCCCCATGGGACACCATCAGCCCTGAATCTTTGCCTTGTGTTATGGGGCAGTTCTAGGTAGTTCCTGGCGACAGCTGCGTGTGAGGAGCTTCTCAGTGGGTGGCAGCGGAGATGGCAGAGACTTTATGACTGCAGGGGATGATGTGAGCCATCTCTAGGGTCACTCTCACCAGGAATTAGGCAGGGCCCAGCTGATCTGGGGTTGGGCATAAACTGAGGTCAGTACACACACTTCAGATGATCTTTACCTTAAATTTTGCATAACCACCACCAACAGTATCTAACATTTGTTTACTGCTTACTATATTCCAGGTTTCATTCTGAAGATTTGACTTCCATAAGCTCTTCTAATGCTCAAACAAAGACCTGTTAGAAAAGACACTATTGACATTTCTATTTTATAGATAAATGACCTGAGGCAAAGAGGGTGCAAGTGGTGTTGGGTTAAGCTGCCTAATAAATCTTGATCACAAAACTTCTGAGCCTTACTATACCAAAGTTTGATAGAGTAAATTCAACCCACTGCGTGAGGAGTATATTTCGTTACTTTTCAAATAGTTGACTCAAATAGTTTCAGATATTATAACAACTTTATGGATAATAAATAATTTATAAGAGCAACTTCCAGGTGAATAGCTTTTTAGGAAGTGTTCCAATCAGCATCTCCTTGACCGGAGACTTATATATTTACTCCTCTCTTCAAATGTCTTCCATTTGGTGATTTCACTGCAATTTAGCATCTCCTTCATAAGGAAAAAGGAAAAGAGAAAAGAAATCCATGCATTATCAGATCCCCAACATGGATGGATGTAAAAAGTGGTTTAAGTAAAATCATTAGGAAAGCTAAAATCTTTGCATAATGACCATCTTCCACTGTCACAAATAACTTAGTATTGATGGTATAAAAAGTGTTCTTGAGTAGGGGGAGCTTGGAAATACTCAATTGAAAATTACTGCACTCTGATCATTCATTAGTAACTCTTGATAGAATGGAGTACTATGGGTAACTTAGCAGCCACCTGAAAAAAAATACCATGAGCAGAGCAGATTATTTTATTGTCATTCAATTGATGAGTAATGTGATGCGGGCTTGGAGTTATGATTAATAATAGGTCATTTGGTTATGCATTTTGTTCACAAAGAAAATTGCACATCTTGACCTTGAGAGAAAATAGTCTTGTAATTTGGGAGGTAGTCTTAATGTAATTATTACCATCTGGGTCTTCCATTGAATTTCCCCCCCATTTTGAATACTGTTAGCAGCAATATCCTTGATTCCATTGTTGAGGATCTCTTGGAATAACAGTGACCTCACAGAAATGATTAATGACTCTTAATCAGAGAATGGGGGACATGCTCCCAAGCACCAATTCAAACACTGAGAATAATTAGCATATTCACTTTTCAGAACCTAGTCACTTTTTATTATAGTTTGTGCTGTAGTTCTTTGGCTGAAACTTGTAAGTAATTATTTCACATCCCTTTATTTATTGCAGTGACCTCTAATGCTAAGCATGCTTTTAATTTGAGGAGAAGACTGCCTGTTGCGTGACTTCTTAGGGTCCGTCCTTTTGATGTTGGATAGTTTGTCCTTAGTAATAGTCTAATTATCCCTCTGAAGGAGATGTTTTGTTTTCAAAGGGATTATTCATGACTTAAATCGGATACCCCAAAGCTGCCAAGTAATAAAAGAGATGGTTAACATTCTAAATCATCTTGCCTAACTACTAACTAAAAGCCAGAAGTGTTGGTGTTATTTTGGTGACCACACAACTGAATTCTTCTTGCAAAGCTTCATAATTGAAAGGGTGGAGTCTGTTTGCGTTCCACCTAAAATGACTTTTATAGGCCTTAGAAAGCTGGAAATCTGCTTCATGTTTAACATCTCTTTCCACAATTGATTAGGTTCATCCTTTTTTCGCTTAAGTCATTGGAAAACTTAAACCTTCAGTTGTTTTCAAATCTCAAAGTGATGGAAGACCCTCAGTATCTTTTTATGTTGAAATATGTTCCAATACAATTCTCTATTGTTGGTCTATTACTTTTATATTCAGTCTTAATGCTTCAAGTAATTTAGCTCCAACTTTATTTCTTAATAAGTAATAAATAATATTCCATTGGTGAGCAATCCATGTCCAGCATCTGCTTTGGTGAGTTGGAAATTTCCCAGCTTGTGGGAAGCATTTCTCTTCTCTGTTTTGCACTTAGCCTGGAAGAAAGTTCTTTTTCTTGATGCCAGGATGCAGTTTCTGTCCTCCATCCATCCCTTCCCCCGCCTATAGTTAACATAAGATGGGAACAAAAGAAAAATAAAAAAATGAATCCCAAAGGAGGACCAAAAGTAAGTATCTGAGCCAAAAGAGTCCAAGTCAGGGAAAGTTCTGAAATCGTTACAATTACGGAAAAGGGAATTAAAGAGGAATGGCAAATACGGCAAAGTCCTCTAGACAGTCTGCCATAGCTTCATGACTGAAAGTCCTGCCGGAGTCTCTAATTCCCTCCTCTAAACTATTCCATATGGATGTCTAGCTTGTTCTCGAAGGGGGCAGATTTTCATACCTGCCTTAATGAATGTTTCTGGCCTCCACTTACCTCCCTGTTCTTAGCCAACCTCAGAGCCTGCTGCCACCATTGAAGGTTAGTTATCCTTTTCTTTCTCCAGGTGACATAAAGAATAATTAATCACTGTTTATGACACAATAGTTCTTTCCAGCACAGGACAGTGACTAAGTTACCTCTCAAATACTTTCCAATAAGGGTATACTAATTTTCAAATATAATACTGGTAGGCCTTATGGGCTGGGTCTCTGTACAGCCAACATAGCTGTCGTTATATAGCAAATAATAATGTAAAATTAATGTGACTTCCAATCTTAATCAAATAGAGATAAAACTCCTTAGGTATTGTGCCGTTTCCCTCATTAGCAATATCTTTTAATTTTTTTCCTTTTTTCCTAAAATGTGGGAAAATTCTTTCTTTTGGTTGTATTTCAAAATGGCCCTAAGATCCTTGCCCAAATAAATAACTCTAAGCTTATTTTCATTATGTTTCTCTCTCTTTAGTGCCTATTTGCTTCATTTTTCTTTTACCTTGTTTGGTTCATTTTTCATTGCCTTTTTTCCCATGAAACTGTTTTTAAAAACTTGAATTTTCTGCCTTTTAATTTTTTATGTCTTATTGGAGTCTTAGCTGATTATGATCTCTTTCATGCCACTATGAAGTGAATACTCCCTGAATTCTAAAAACAAAATCACTTTCCACTTTTAAATTAATATTTCATTCAAGTTTTGGAGATTTGTTTTTTACTATCTATTAACAAGTAGATGATAATCAATTCTTGGCAAAAAAAATCAAAAAAGAAAAAAGAAGAAAAGAAATAGGAAATGTTGCCTATATTTCTAAAACAAAAGCTTCTATACAATGTAATTTTTCTTTTAGTCTTATAAGTTGCAGTGAAATTAAGCTATTCCCAACCAATCAGTTGCTTCATACTGAAAAATGTCACACAGCAGCCATCTAGGTTATAGGAAGGGGCCATTGCTCAACGGCTATGGCCAAGAGTGAGTATGGCTTTAAGAACAGTTGGCGGACCCTTGGAGGAATGAATAAGAAGGACATAAATGCCTGTCTCGTAGGAGTTAACTCGAGGTCCACGTGTCCTATCACCTCCCCATAGTATGAAGCTACTTTGTGAGTAATAAAGGTATATAAATGTAAATTCTTCTCCTTTCCTTTTTTTTTCCAGTTTTATTGAGAAAAATTGACAAACATCACTGTGTAAGTTTAAGGCGTTCAGCACAATGGTTTGATTTACATATATTGTGAAATGATTACCACAATAGGTTCAACTAATATCCAACTTCTCATATAGATATGATAAAATGAAAAGGAAGAAAAAAAGGAAAAAAAAATTTTCTTCTTTTGATAAGAACTCTAGGATCTACTCTCTTAACAACTTTCTGTACATTGTACAGCAGTGTTAGCTATAGTCGTCATGTTGTACATTACATTCCTAGTACTTATTTATCTTATACCTTTTGACCACCTTCCTCCAATTCCCCCTCCCCCAAGCCTCCGTCTCTAGTAAGCACAAGTCTGATCTCTTTTTTTTATGTTTGAATCTTTTCTTTTTTAGATTCCACATATAAGTGAGCTCACACAGTATTTGTCTTTCTCTGTTTGACTTACTTCACTTAGCATAATGACCTCAGGGACCATCCATGTTGTCACAAATGCTAGGATTTCCTTCTTTTTTGTGGCTGAATAATATTCCACTATATATATATACCACAACTTCTTTATTCATTCATCCATTGTTGGACACTTATGTAGTTTCCATGAATTGGCTATTATAAATAATGCTGCTATGAATCTTTTCCTGTTTTGATTATATTTTATAATGATAATAATGACAATTGCTATCATTACTGATAACAGTTTGATGTAATAGAAAAGGTTTTTGAGCCAGCCAGACTTGGGTTTGAACACCAACTCCACCATGTGGGGCCTGGGACAAGTGATTTGGCCTCTTTAAGTCTCAGTGCCCTTTTATATAAAACAGGAGATAACAAAACCTTCTTATTGTGAGGATGCAATTATGTACTTAAAAGTGTCTATTCTATTGCCTGACACATAATATAAACCCAAAATTACTACTTTTCCTATTTCAAAATCCTTTTGAAAAATTATAATCAATACCTCGTCTACTTCAAAAGGCATTTTAAGACATAAAAGCAGTACTTTAGCAATATCAAGTCAAAGTTTGAGAATGAGAAGAACTTTGAGAACCACTGATTGTAAAGGTTTCTTCAGTTTTCTGTTATTTTTGGTTTTGGTGAGGAAGATTGGCCCTGAGCTAACATCTGCTGCCAATCCTCCTCTTTTTGGTTGAGGAAGATTGTTCCTGAACTAACATCTGTGGCAACTTTCCTCTATTTTGTATGTGGGATGCTGCCACAGCGTGGCTTGATGAGCAGGGTGTAGGTCTGTGCCCCAGGATCCGAATCCTGGGCCGCTGAGGCAGAGTGCATGAACTTAACCACTATGCCACTGGGCCGGCCCCAGGTTTCAACAGTTTTATGAGAAACAGGAATTACCTTTTATGTTTTAATACCCTTGAGATTACTAGGAAGACAAGGTGTCTGAGACATTTCTGTCAGCCCAGACCATGAAGGAGGACGCTCTGAGGAGGGCTTTCAGAGTTCAACAAGATTTATATCAACTGGTTGAAAAATCCTGCTCATCCAATCTCCTTACTTTAGAGACTAGGAATCTGGATGTCAGAGAGTTTATGACTTAGCCAGTTGGTGGTACTGCTGAGAACCAAAAACTGGTTTGTTTCCCAGTTGAACGCTCTATCCATATGGAGCTATTTTGAGTCAACCAGAAAACCTGCAAGAACATCAAAATAATGTTCTTTCTCCCTCTGACCTCAGTAATAAGTGGTTAAGGATTTAGAATGCTTTGGAACAAATCCTCAAAGCAGCTGCATGTCGTCAATGTTCCAGAATAGATATTTTAAGTTCTCCAAGCAAAAATTCCTGATAAAGACCTTCTTTTCACAGTAACTAAAAAGGCTTCTAGCTCTCTTGTCACAAAGTGGTTATTGAAACCTCAAATACAAGATGATCTCCTTTGAAACAGTAGGAGAGAATTCCAGAATGGACATCAAACAAAACCTTGATCCTAGTTCTAACTCGAGTTTACCTTTCATGTAATATGAGGTAATCTTTAGCTATCTCTGAATTTGAAGCTATTTTTGACTCTTCTTTTTCTCCCACACGCCATACCTAGTCCAACGGCAAAACTTGATGGTGCTATCTTTAAAATATACCTAGAATCTCACCACTTCCACTGCTCCCACCTTCATCCAAACCACCATCATTTCTTCTCTGGACAAATGAGGAAGTCTTCTAATGAGTCAGCCTGCTTCTCCTCTTTTCCTCTCCACACATTAGTAAGAATAATAATCTAGAGTTTGTTAGCCAACCTCTTGTTTAACCACTAAAAGCTCTGCTGCTAAGTGAAAAGCTGTTACATGAGAAAGCTTTTTCATTAATTTTAATGGAAAAATGATGATGAATTGCACCACAACCCAGGATACCAACAAAATTTTTGCAGATAAGAAAATATTTTAATCGAACAGTAAAAACATTGTTCAACTCTCGTTACATTATGTAAGTAAATAATATCAACTTGAAATAAATAAAATAGTTATACATAAAATGTAATGACAGGAACATCTATTGTACTCACCACAGGAAGACAAGACTTGGCGGCAGATGCTGATTAACGGAGGACTGTTGAAGGCCGTTGCTCTTTGTGAGGTACAGTCTTCCTTCTGAACGATTTTCTTTATTAGTGTTTTTAACAATTTGGAGGATCATTGTTATCTTGCACTCAAAGTGCACTTAAAATTTAAAGTTATAGCGTAGACAGATACCTTTAGTGAAAACAGTGGCTAAAGATGAACGCACTTGGAAGGATGGGGAAATTTATTTAGTACATAGAGAATGAAAAGGCACAAAAAATCTTACCTCTTCATCCTTCTGACTAAACATACTTAGGCAAAATAAAATACTCTCAGTTTATCCAAACATGGTGTACAGTTCAAATTTGTTCCATCTGATATCTGATGACTAATCTGTTGAGTCACATAAAATAGCCTGTTTTTCCCAAAAACTGCAATGTCAAAATATAATTTCTTATGCTTATTTGCTTTTCTGTGCTTTAGGAAGTAAAGACCACTGCATCAAAAAAAAAAAAAAAAGAGTTGTTTGGAAAGTGGGGCAACTTTTTAAGAATCATCATGGCAAGGAGTGGTTAACTGAACAGGTATTGTGTATGGTAAATCTGTGTTCGCTGGTCTTGTTATTAAGGTTCCTAATTCTTTGTGTGACAGTGTAGACCATTGCTGGCTGGTGTATAACTCAGGAATCAGAACATAGGGAGGAGTGTCCACCTAACATATTTCAGGGTCAATAAATACAACACATATTTTTTTAGTACCTGTTATATACCAGGTACCCCGATAGAAGAAGTAAGCCAGAAAAGAAAAGGGTTGTCATCACCTCGAGGAGTTCTCAGACTAGTTGGGGAAGGGGCAGGGCAGAAGTGTAGACTCTACTATAATATTATATGTGCTGTAACGCAGGGTACTCTGGAGCAGATCGGAGGGAGCTGCTAATTCTGCCCGGGGTAGGGTGGAATTTTCAAGGGGCAACATAGAAGAAGAAACATTTAAGATGAACCTTGAAAGATCAGATGCCTGGAGGAGGAGGTAAGGGTGAGTTTGTGGGCATGCCAGACAGAAAGGTACTATTTGGAATGATGTAGAGCCATTAAAAAGAATCTTTTCTTCAAAAAGTAGGTCTCTCCATTTATCAGATTTCATCACAGTTGTGCTTTGTTTCACACTGGGGCAACAAAATCTATTGAAAGGTTTAATAAAGGAAAGAAATGATGACCATCTCTATGCATAAGGATGTGAAAATATAACTTACTGTTCGAATTATCTATTGCTGCAAAACAATTCACTCCAAACTTGAAAGCATAAAGCACCAATCATTTTATTATGCTTTTGAATTGTGTAGGTCAGGAATTTGAACAAAGAATAGCAGGGAGGGCTTTGCTCAGCTTCATGATATCTGGGTACTCAACTGAGAAGATTGGAACAGCTGGGGCGACTTAAATAGCTGGGAGCTGGAATCATCTGGAGGCTCCTTCACTCACATGTGTAGCACCAAGGCTGACATGATTTGAAAACCAGGTTCAACCACAGCACCTACATGTGAATTGTCTAAGTTACCTGGGCTTCTCCCATCATAGAGTCTGGGTTCCAAGAGGAAGTGTCCTAAGAGGAAATAACCCAAGAACAAGTGTTCCAAAGAACCAGATGGAAGCTGCAAGGTCTTTATTGAACTAGCCTCAGAAGTCACAGAATGTCACTTTCTCCATATTCTATTGGTTGACACAGTCCCAACTGAAGGAAAACGGTCATGAACTACATCTCTCCATGGCAGGAGTGTCAAAAATTTGTAGCCATTTAATTTAACAATTACACTGTAGTGTTTTCTCTAGAGGTTATATATATATATATATATATATATATATATATATATATATACATATACACTAGGAGAAATTGCTTTCTGGCACAACTGTCAGGTAAAATCTTTCTTCCTCTGATCAATTGGTGTATTTTGACTTTATGGTTACTTGAATCAGATAACTGACTGTATTTCTCAAGTTTGATGAACTTTAAACATTTTTATGTTGTCATTGAAAATATTTTTCAAAAAAGGCACAGAGTAAACAACTGAAATCTGTTTGTGCGTGACTATAGTTTGAGTTCCACATGCATATGGAGTAAGGGCAGGAGATGAAGATGTGAAGATAGCCGGGGGCCAGCCCAGAAAAGTTATATATGTCCTGCTAAAGACTGAAGCTCTTTAATTTACATTATCTGAGTTAATCTTTATATCATCCTGTGGTGTAGGCATTAACATTTAAATTTTATTTAAAAAATAATCAGAATAAATTTTTTTTTTTTACTTAAAGTTCAAGACCAGCATGATGGAATTATAACTACATAATTTTTATCTATCTTTCATTTCATTATTACATTATAAGTTAAGCACTGGTTTTCACAAAATTTCCTATTGAGGCAAACTAGAACAGTGTTTCTAGAACTATCTGAAGTGAATATTTTTTATTTTTCTTTCTATCTGCCATTCACTGGCATTTTTGTAAAATATAATAAAAAGGAATTACACAAAAAATGAAATGAAAAGACATATGAAATACAAACCCATTCTTTTGTTATTAGATTTAGCAGGTATAAAATTACTTCGTCAAATTGTGTAAAGTTTCTAAATGCTTACTTTCAATTTCCGTACTTAGATTGGCAACAAACAGTTCTCAGACCACCACCATCTACTGACCAACTTCGAATAACATCGACCTAGGGGATTAGATTTACGCAGAGAGAATATTTTTCATGCCTTGATCTCTCACTGAAAACACAGTTGCTAGTTTACCCTGGGTGGCCACTTCAGTCACCTTTTCCAGCTTGGTTTTTCTCAAGAGTTGCATACAACTTTCTTTCAGTGATTTATGCAGAGCGTTGGCTTACTCCAAATTGTCTGGGGAATTGTTAATGCCTTGTTCCTTGTTCGGCCTCAGATGGTGTGCAAGGACCAGAGCAAGTCTTCTGGTGATTAAACAATGGCATATGCATGCTATGCTCATAATTTATAGGCAGCCATGCCCTTCATCCCACAGCGTTCCTGCCCGTATTGAAAGGTAAAGAGAGAGTGGATCTATTTGAATGCTGTCTGTATATGGGGTGGAAAGTAGAAGCTGGTTGTATAATTGATGCTGTATTTGTTTGCCAAAAGAGTACTCTAAAAGTATCATATGTCTATACAAAGATGTGTGCAGATTAAGAATTTTTCTTGGCATTGCTTGGCTGAATCTTTGCTAGAGTTTTGCGGTAGCCTGTATGCTACATGAGTACTTTCTAAGCTCCGTTTCCAAGAAAGAGAAAGGAATGCAGTTTCAATTTAATATCAGAGGAATTTGCCAATCGAGGATGCCTCAGGAGGTTTGGCAACATCAGACTGGCATAACATTTTCCAAAGTGAATTTCAAGGGATTAGAGCTTTCTTTTCCTGATTCTTATCCTTCAGTAGATGATTTCTCAGAATAAAACATTGTTGAGAAAACGATGGTAGACCAGCCCAGCCAATGCAAGTAGATTATCAACTTGGTTAATGGGCTAGTGTCCCTAAATGTAGTTGTCAACCCTTATTGTACACTGAAAACACCAGAGGAGCTTCTGAAAAATACTAATGCCTGAAACTCATCCTGAGATCTGAATTCATTATTCTGGGGTAGAACCTGGGCATGGAAACTTTTTAAAAGTTCACATAATAATAATAACTATTGGTCAAAGTTGAGAATCAGTGCCCTAACCAAAAGGATACAATGATGGAAGAGTCAATATATCTGGGGTCAACCTCTATTCTCATTATGGTACAGGAATATTTTGCTTCTATAATTGATGAAAGTAATGTATGTTCTTAAAGCCTTTATCATTGTATGTAAAAACCCAATCAATCTGAGAAATAAAAATATTACAAATAAATAACTAAAAATAATTTATTGAGTAATTTTATAGACTACATCATCCCAGTTTATCTTCATAATGTTAAAGAAGTTAGCTTATTATTTTGCCTTTAGAATTACAGACACTGAGGTACAAATAGCTTATGAAAATTATCTATGTTCATAACTAAAAAAAGAAAAGCATAAAGTCACATCGTGGGCTTTTTAGTTTGAAGTCTAGTGTCCTTTTATTTATTGAATACTTAGCATTTTAAAGTCGATGTCTTTTCTCCACTGATACTTTTGGTCTCCCCAAAATGTCCCCACTCTTCCACAGGCCACCATCTCCCCCAGCACCTATAGGATCTGAATTAAAAGATTGATCCCTTGACAGCTTTTGAATTATCCATAATCTACTCCTGGCCCATTTTCTAACATTAAGGTGTTTTCTGCCACTGTTTCTCTTAATTTGGCATCTTTGGGTTATCCTTTGGTTTGGAAACCTAGTGTCAGAGTTCTTGAACTTGGTTCACTTCTTGGTTCTTGAACTTGGTTTGTGTTTGGACCTGACTGTCCTCTCGCCTTGATAGAAGCAGTCTATGACACACCTGCAACACACCAGCTCCATCCATGATCTCATCTGCTCCCCAAGTAAAAACAGGGATAAGGCAGTCAAAATGTTAACACGTAAACAATTTACTCCATATTCTAAACTGGATTCTCATTTTATACAAGTGCAGATTCAAGTAAAACGGAATGAGGTAACTATTGATGACGAAGCTGAGAAAATAAATTTCTGTGTTATGTTTCCATTACATTTCTACTCCTGCAAGTGTACATGCAAATACTGAAAACAGAGCAATTTTTACCTCATCTTCTGAAGTTAACAGGGTACAGGGATTCATGTGTTGGTTGATTCAGTTGATGAATGTGGCGTTTACCACACAGCAGGTTAAGATTTCCTTAAGAGGTAATTAGTATCTCAAGAAGCAAACACTCTTCCATGGCTACTAACTAGGACAGTAACTCTGCCTCACAAATGCACACTATAGGTCACAGATAAAGCAAGGCAAATGGTTGCATCAGTACAACCAAATGCCATTTCTAGGAAAACACAACTGTAACCAAGACACTACCAGTTGCCAACACATTTTACAGAAAGACCAAGTATTGCTGGGAGAATACATCTCTTGCAAGTTGAACTTAAAATCCTCCATTGTTGATGATTATCATGAAGTCACAGTTAGTGTATTATTTTTTTAATGAAATGTACTAGTCTTAAGTCAAATCTTTATGATGTCAAAGATTGTGGAAATTTGAAAATATTCTCAATTGTTGCATCAATACATACAACTAACTGGGGGAAAGAGGTAGCAGCATAGGTTTGAGAGGTTCAGCAATCTTCCACACATTCTAAATTCAGAGGATAATTGCGTACTTGCACATTAAATGATGCCATAATTTTGTGGAGACTGTACAAATCCACTTCCCTAAGCCTGTGATACAGTTTAGACAATCAGATCATTATAATCCCAACTGTTATGCAAAGAACAGCTTCTATAACTTGTGAAGTTTGAGTAAATATAGGTCGTAAAGATCTCACTGAGTTCTGTTGTTACTAACAAAATCACAGTTGAGTCTCACGGGTAGTTAATACAACATATTGATCCAGCGGAAGTAGCTAGTTCTATGAGTGACGAAACGATTAGTCAATTTGTTAATAAAAATTGGACTCACTACTATTTAGGATATTCTACAGAGAAGTGATTATCTTTCCATTTTCAACCAGATGTTATTGAAATGGGTTAAACACAGATAAGAGTGAATCAATTCAGACAAAAATCAAGAAAAATACAACCAGAAAAAAAGGCTAGGAAGTTAATGTTTAATTTAGAGAAAGACTAATTTGGTATTTCTATAGTGTTGAAAGGAGTTTTCAAGAAAAGAATATTTTTGTTTTAATTTTAATAGATTAGATGATGTAGTAACAAAAACTTTCAAAGTCATTAGAAATATATATTTTTGATTTTGCATTTTCCAATCCATGTTCCCATGTTCTCATCATAAAATAATTTTTTCTAAAAATTAATTCATGAAGATTTTTTAAAATATCCTTCATCTTTAAGGTTCACCCTTTGAATTATCATTCATCATACTAGACAACAGTTTAAGGAAAATGTATTTCCTTATTAATATTCTATAATAAGTTTCTCAGGTTCATTGTTCAATAAGATATAGGCAATATTATTTAGTGACTTCTTAACAACAATCAGATCCAAATACTGCCATAATTTCTTTTCCTATCAACGTTCTCATTCACTTAGAATCAGACAGACTCCAATTTTTTACACACATTCACCACAGAACTGCATATTTTAGGTTTACCACAAAACAGACAGCAGTTTGTGCAACCATGGACCAAAGCAGAGTGTACAACAAATTCATTAAAGGCCTCATAATGTCTCTTACAGAAGAGATCTAGCGGTATGGCAAACTGAGCTAACCAGATGCTTGGCTTTCTATCACAAACACACAAAGAAGCATGAATAGAAGATAAAATTTAAATGAAAAACATTTTAACTGCATAGGTTAACTCAAAAGAAAGAAACCAAGTAAAAAATGTAAGCCAAAAGGGTAAGTACATTTACATTTTAGCTGCTTCCAGGAGAGTTGGAACCTATTCCAGGTCTTGGACACTAGAGTTTTAATATTTACAAGGACATAGGAGATGACCCTTCCAACATGTGGGAGGCAGAAGCTAGAAATGAGTCCCTTACATGAAACTCCGAGCCTCACAGAGCTGTCCTACCCCTAATAAGAGAGTAGGAAAAGTGCCACACAGCCATCTGGATAAGCAGCAATATAGTCCACCTCAGTAAGGAGCTTTTTGTAAAAAGAGAAAAATATAAAGCTTCCAGCAGAAATGAAAATTCCAGTTAAGATGTGAGCCTAGGGTTATCTGATTCCAGAGTTCTTGTTCTTTGCTTTAGCTTATGCTGCCTCTTCTTTCTCCAAATTGTCTTTATATTTATGCAGAGCAATACAGAATTTTTCTGTTGAATCCAGAATCAAAGCTTAGGATTCTCTACGTACAAACTATGCCTACAATTTTTTATGTATGTCACCCTACCAGCCATGTTAAACTTGTTTTGGTAAGGATATGATATCTTTCCTATTTTTTCTGGAATTATTTTCTAGCATAGATCTCAAATGTCTGCAAACTGGAGAATAGCATACTAAAGCAGTGAAAACTTCAGTCTTCTGCCTCAAAGCTTAATGACCTCAGAAAGTGAATCCTGTTATGCTATGGCATATGCTCCAGAGCAGAATTTCATTGATTCTCCCCCAAAATGCACTTGAGCTAAAAGACATCATTGCAATCACAAAGACTCCCAGCCTGGAGGAAGCTACAGTTTGAGAAAGGATGCAGGTGGATAGGAATATCGGATTTGGATATTGATGTACCTTAGCAACGATCTTAAGGTTACACTTGTGTTTTGAAAAATGGGCAGTTGGAGAACAACTTCTTGCTCACAGAACTCTGAGATATTCCTGGTTTGATCAACACTGCACCACATCAGAGTCATCTGTAAAAGCACACATTCAAGCATCAAATACGTATTATAAGAAAGGAGATGATTCATTCTTTTATTGTGCACACATTTTCATGAGCTGCAAAGATGAGAATGTGACGAATGTCATAATGTCGTCAAATTTGTGGGTTTTGGGGTAAATCTCACTGGAGGTGGACACCAGGATTGATTCTAGGCTGGAATCTGCAAGCAGAAGTAAGCACTGTAGAGATCCTCTTGTTTCACCTCTGGTAACCGGTCCCCTTCCCACCAGAGTTTATCATGAAGTTGATGATGGAAATATTTATCCCAAAATGTAACATGTTAAATAAATCCCTCTGATAGACTGATTGAGATATGATAACACAATTTTTGGGAATTAACTCTAGAGTAATTTACAAGCTAGGGAAACTTAAAGCAGGGACCCCGATCAGAAAGAAGTATGAAGTAGAATGGTGTTTTCTAAATTGTAGTTATTAGAGTCACATTTTTGATTTCCCATTTGTAAATAACTCCTGAGCTATTATGTACTGAATAGTTTCCTTCAAATCAACTATTTTTCTTTTTTCTAAAATTTAATCAATACATTTTTTCCTTGAAATTTTTATCTGAAAAACAAACAAAAAATAAAGGAAAAAGACCAAAAAAGTATTGTAAACTTAATGGTTCAAGTGGGGAGAAAGGAGAGGAGGAGTCTGGGGCTGAGGCTCAGAGTCTGTTCAGGGCAATTTCATATCCTCAAAGTTCCCTCTTCGAGTAAGACAGAAAAGCCTGGGACAGACCCCAGCCCCAAGTGCTTACCCTCCTCTAGAGAAGAGTCACAGTGTTCCGGGGGGCCGGGGGGGTGGAGGTAGGCAAGGGCTAAAAGGATCACAGAAAGTAGCCAGCCATGGGCTTCTTGGAAGGAATGCCCGCATCTCTTGGGGAGTGGCCTCTAAGATGATGAAATCTTTCTGGAGTTATTCATCCAGCTCGAAGATGGTCGCTGCATTCCCACAGCAGTAGCAATAGTTGAGTGACAACTCCACCGTGAGCACAGTTTCACTGAAGCACCACCTGTCATCTTCCATCACCAGCTGGTGAGCACAAGGCAGGTCATGTCAATGCCATTGGCTGCATGGAACTGGGCCACCAACTCACTGCCAAACAGGTAGCCAGCCCTACGGGGGCTCGCATCCCAGCCTGTTGTATCTTCATGGTCAGACTTGAGCAGGTCACTCATGGGCCAGTCATGAGGCACCCCTGACTTTCGGTCAACCCTCTGGGTCTGGTCCAGGGTCTACATGGATGGGGAGAGGCCTCTGTGCATGCAGAAGATCTTATCATAGATGACGGCCAACAAAGCTGTGGTAGTCAAAGATCTCAGGGCAGTACTGCTACATAGTCACCAAGCCATATTTACGCGGGCAGTCATCATAAGAGCTGTAGACCTGGGTGGTCTGGTGGCTCTCATGGTTGCCTGGGATCAGGGTGATGCGGTAAGGATAACAAACCTCAACGTCCAACAGAAAGAGGAACGTTCAATGATGCCATAGTAACCACGATCCACAATGTCTCCTGTGAAGAGGTAGTTGGTCTCAGGGAAGTTGCCACCTACTCTAACAGCTCCTAGAGGTCATAGACTTGTCCATGGATGTTGCCACATACTGTGGCTGGAGAGTCCACGCCTCTGCATGCTGCTGTCTTCTACCAAGATCTCTCTGGCCTTAACGCACAGGGCTTGACTTCCCTCTCCTTGATGATCTCACAACACAGCAGCTGCTCCATCTGCTTGTCCATGTAGTTGATCTTTGCCATGGCCCACCCACCTTACCTCTACCCCCAGCCTCTAAGCGCCGGTCAGAGCTGGGGCACTGCCCCTTCAACTCTGCCCAGGCACAGGGTCTCTGCCACCATGGCTCTGGCTCCAGCTCTCAGGCTCCCTGCCTTCCATTTTCCCTCCACTTTGGGTCCTTGCCTTGCTACCCAATCTTCCACCTTTTATCTTTTTGCAGTTTTTCTCCCTTCTTACCTCTAGTCTTCCCCACCCCATTTCGCTTGATTTCTGTTCATTTCCTTTTCAGATTTTGTTTAGCTATTTCTTATTTTTCCCTTTTTTAAATTCTGTTATTAGTCCACATTCAATGTCTTACGTTCCATCTCTTGTTCATCAAGGTATTTCCCCAAATAAAACAGTTAACTCTCTAAAAACTGTTTACAAATGTCCACCTACATGGCAATATTATATTTAATAAAAATGTAATAAGTAATACATAAATAATAAAATTATAACCTTTACTGAGAGCTTACTATATGGTAAATACTTTTCTATGTGCTTTACACAAATGAACTCATTATCCTCCTAAAAAATACCTTGATCTAGATATTATTATTTTATCCAGTTTATAAATAAGGAAATGGAAGCTAAGAGACATTAAATATATTGCCCAAAATTGTTGCTGGTTGGTATTGGAGCCAAGATTCAAACTTTGACATTTTCGCTCCTAAACTGATGCTCTTAATGTTACAATATAATGCACGTAAAACACGTGAAAACTATCCCACTGAAATCTCAGAAACACATGTTATGCATTCTTTCAGAGAAAATACTAGGGAGAATTATATTCCACAAAAAATGTCTTCATGTAAGTAACAGGAAAACAAAAAGTACACAGCTTATCCTAGGTGGGTAATAAGGCAACAAAAATATAGTAAGAAACATGAATATAATGGACAAAATTCCATTTTATCTGTTGTCTTCAATTCAAATGACGGTTTTTGAGTTCTTTTGAAAATAAACAATGGTATGAAAATTTTCCTTTCACTTAAATTAATGAGTTTGACCATGTTTTTCAATGAACGTTAAAAATAGGAAGTATGACACATTATATATACATTCTTCTTTTCTCTAATTACTAGTTTGCAAAGGAAGAGTGCTTACTAGGTAATTTAAAATTTAAGAGAATTGAAATTGATTCTGGAACGTAATTTCATACAATTATGATGAGCTTTTTCAGTAGGGTGAATGCATGCATGTATGTGTGTCTATCGTCTGCAATCCCCTGGACTGGAAGGGGGCGCCTACCTTTTGTCTAGGATGGCCTACATTCAATGTCAATAAATGTTGCTAAAATTTATGGCAGTCAAATACAGACAAAACAATTCTATAAATTTGAACAGCAACACATGGTTTATGCATTTGAACTTGCAAATTGGATAGACAGCTTCCTAAAAGAGCATTTTTAAAATGACGAAATCATCTTTGCAGACTCTAGAAAAGGTGTTAAAAAGCTGAGTTAAGGGAGGTAAAAGGTGAGAACAATTATCTATCTTTAGAGCATAACAAATAATCATGATGTAAATTAGGTTCTTGCGATAAGGAATAAATTAGCACTTAACTTTACATAATGGCTTAAAAACGAACTACCCTCATAACATCAGAAGTAAGAGAAATTGAACACATCCCTTTGCTTTGCCGTCTTGGCCAGATCTGAGTGCGCAGTGATGAAGATTGATGGTGGTGAGATCCTAAGTTTGTTTTTCCATCTTCCTTTCTCATAGTCTTCATGGGAGAGTGTCAATATGTATTGATCTTTCTTCACTAGTGTTTCTTCTTACTGCTCTGCCTTAAGAGGCCTTAATTCTTTGAGAAGTTATCATTCTCGAACAAAAGAATGGCCTGACCAAAGTCTAATAATTCTGTAATATGTGGAAAAGTACATTTGCTTTAAAGAATTGTTCCTAGTCTACCAGAAAAATCTCGCAAAAGAGAAAATTGTTTCTACCAGGGTGAGTTTATGTGTTTTTGTCTTATTTTTGCAGACACAATACAAATTTAAGAAACTTTCTGAAGTTTGGAATTTCCTGAGTTATGTGTGATTCAGGCAAATAAACAAGATTTGTCTGGTTCAAATGTGAAGACGTGATTAATTTCAGAGAACTTGGTGACATTTTCAATGTGCACATCAAGGATTAGGAGATATATAAGTAGGAAACAAATGCCAAAGAGAGCAGAGCTGTGGTTTGCTAAACACTGCATACAACACAGGTTCTTATGCTGTTTATACAACGGCTAGGATTTGCAGCTCACATAAAACCATGAAATGTCCTGAGCTGAATTAATAAGTGAGATGTGTGGGTGTAAGGAAGTCATTTTTAAAGTATCATCTTGCAAGAAGTTTGTTTTTAATTATCAGTGACAAGGAAGAATACGGACAAAATTACCTCATTCACCACTAGGGAAACTTTCCTTTGAACAAATTTGAATATTTGCATTTGACATCTAAAGCCAGACTAGATGGATGACATCTATACAGGGGGATTAGATTCAAAGGCAGAGACAGCTGTATTTCAGCCCTAGAATGTTATGGTACTCAAATTTGAGATGATTTTATAATAGTGAATATGTATTACATGCCTGGCAATGAACTCTGCAGTAATTTAATAAAACGTCTTTCCATTATGGAAACCTATTACTAGAGAGTTAAATTTCCCATGGAATTCTGCACAAACACCTTTTTTTAATGTTGCTTCTTGTCTCTCCTTAGAGGATTAAAGATATTGTAATATGTAATCTGATTCTGTCAGACTGTATGAGCCTGCTCTCACTTATTTCAAATTTTGATATAATTGCTTTCCCTTCTAAGCTTTTTACTGTAATAGGATGCTAATAATCAAAAAATTCACAGCTGAATTTCTATGCAGCAGAACTCTCCACCATTATTTAACCTTAGCTTCCTGCTGACTGTTCTAGTTGATAACCTATAATATTCTATTTTTTACAGTTCATTCTTTTTAATGGCTGCCTAATCTGCCATCATATGGATATATTGCATTATTTATCTATTGATCTATTTGTATGTAGGTTTTCCTAATTTTTGTCCAGCTTTTTTGATGTAGAGTTGACATATAACGTTATATATGGTTAAGGCATACAATGTGTTGATTTGATACTGTGTATAGTAAAATGATGACCACCACAGCGTTAGTTTCTTTTTTGTGATGAGAACATTTAAGATCTACTCTCTTCAGTACACAATACAGCATTGTTAACTATAGCATCATGCTGCATATTAGATCCCCAGAACTTACTCATCTTATAACCGGAAGTTTGTACCCTTTGAACAATATCTCTCCATTCTCCTCATCCCCCAGCCCCTGGTACCCACCATTCTACTCTTTATTTCTATGGTTCGCCTTTTTAGATTCCACATATAAGTGAAATAATACAGTATTTTTCTCTCTCTGACTTATTTCATTTAGTATAATACCCTTGAAGTCCATCCGTGTTGTCGAACACGGCAAGATTTCCTTATTTTTCATGGATAGATAATATTCCCTTATATATATACATATACATATATGTATATTTACCACATCTTCTATTCCCCACATCCTTGGTGGGGAAAGGAGACAATAGAGTAGAAATTACAACTAGGTCCTCCATATCTGAACATTTAAGAGTATGCTAGAAATTTAGGGGGTTATAAATATTTCCATTCTCCTCATCTGGAAATGTTCACTTAGATTTAAGATTTATGAACTCTTTTTTTCTCATTGTGCATTTTGTAGATTTTAAGTGGCCACCGTTAAATTTTCTTCAGGAATTTTGGAATTTTCTTGAGGACTTCCTATATAATAAGTGGGCTGCCTATTAAATGAAACATTAAGTTGAGAGACTTATTGTTGCAGGTCTAGAATTTTATAAATACTGTGTATGAAAGTATAGGTTTTGAGGACAAATAATATAATTAAATGTATAGAAATTCCAGGGATACTGCCATTTTGGTTGGAGGATTTATGATTCCTTGAAATACGTTTGAAAGTATGCCTGTTGTCTAATTTTTCCACCAAATAATTAATTAGTGTTGACCTTTTTCTATTATTGTTAATGTGGAGGATGTTAGTGACAAGGTTGGATGGAGCGTAGCAGGCATGGAAGTTTCGGTAAGGACAGTCTGGGGCCCTGAAAAACTCAGAATGCCTGGCACATACTGCTTTATACTCAATGGTGCATTTTATAAATTTAAATAATTATTTTTTCATAAGGAGGCAAACCATCGCTAAATCCCTCCTTCCTTCTTTAATCCCTTTTAATCTCCATTCCTCATCTCTTTCCTCTTCCCACCACAGACAAAAATTTTAAAATGTTTAATATATATCCTTTTGTTTCTGAGCTCTTTTATGCAATATGTATTACTTTTTGTAGGCATGCATATTAATTTACAGAAACAATATTGTGCATATATATTGACTCATATATTTGCATTCAGTTTCTTACTTTTTTAACTCAAAAGTTAATATACTTTCAAAAGTTCAATATACTTTTGAAAGTATATTGAACTATAACATATATACAGAAAAGCATGCAAAATATACAACTTGGAGAATGTTTACAAGCTGAACACACATGCGTTATCAGCATCCACATCAAGAAATATAACATTATCAGCACTCCAACTGCCCCCACATGTCCCCTCCCAATCATCTCCTCCCATAAAAGGAACTATCGTTATGGCTTCTAACACCCAAATTAGTTTTGCGTGATTTAAATTGCATATAGTTGAGATCATATGATATACACTCTTTTGTGATGGCTAAACATTATGTCTCTGAGAGTCATCCATCCAGGTGGTTATGTTTAGCAGGTTTTCCTTCTCATTTCTGCATAGTTTTCTGTAGTATGAATATACCATACCTTGCCCATTCTATTTTTGTTGGACTTTGAGATTTTCCCGGGTGGGCTATTACTAG
The DNA here is from genome assembly GCF_041296265.1 of Equus caballus. Lineage (NCBI taxonomy): Eukaryota > Metazoa > Chordata > Mammalia > Perissodactyla > Equidae > Equus > Equus caballus. The sequence goes on from NC_091689.1 coordinate 74,870,056, forward strand.
TAGTCCTACTCGTGCATGTAATTTGGTGAACATATGCCCATATTTCTCCTAGCTGTATACTTAGGAGTATAATTGCTGGTGCATAGTGTATGCTACAAGTTCAGCTTTAGGAGACACTATCAAAGGATTTTCCAAAGCGGTTTATCACATTGTGCTCTCATAACTGTATGTGAAAATTTCATTTTTGCTAATACTTGGCACTGTCTGCTTTTTAATTTTATCTATTTTAGTGGTCGTGTAGTAGTATCTCATGAAATTATTAACAGCTTTATGGAGGTATAATTGACATACAATAAACTGCACATATTTATTTATTTATTTTTAATTTTTATTTTTTAACTTATTTATTTTTATTGTGGTAATATTGGTTTATAACATTATATAAATTTCAGATGTACATCATTATATTTCTATTCCTGTGTAGATAACATCATGTTCACCACCCAAAGACTAATCCCAACCCATCACCACACACGTGTGCCTAAGCACCGCTTTCATCCTCCTCCCTCCCCCCTTCCCCTCTGGTAACCACCAATCCAATCTCTGTCTCTACGTGATTGTTTTTGATTTTATCTTCTATCTATGAGTGAGATCATACAGCATTTGACTCTCTCCCTCTGACTTATTTCACTTAGCATAATACCCTCACGGTCCACCCATGTTGTCACTGATGGCTGGATTTCACCGTTTCTTATGGCTGAGTAGTATTCCACTGTGTATATATACCATATCTTCTTTATCCATTTGTCCCTTGATGGGCACCCACGTTGCTTCCAAGTCTTGGCTATTGTGCAGAATGCTGCAATGAACATAGGGGTACATGTATCTTTGCGCATTCATGTTTTCATGTTCTTTGGATAAATACCAGCAGCGGAATAGCCAGATCATATGGTACTTCTATTCTTAATTTTTTGAAGAATCTCCATACTGTTTTCCATGGTGGCTGCACCAGTTTGCACTCTTACCAGCAGTGTATGAGAGTTCCCTTCTCTCCACATCCTCTCCAACACTTATTATTTCTTGTCTTGTTAATTGTAGCCATTCCCATAGGAGTGAGGTAATATCTCATCGTAGTTTTGATTTGCATTTCCCTGATGGTTAATGATGTTGAACATCTTTTCATGTGCCTGTTGGCCCTCTGTATATCCTTTTTGGAGAAATGTCTATTCAGATCTTTTGCTCATTTTTTCATTGGGTTGTTAGTTTTTTTGTTGTTGAGATGTATGAGTTTGTGGTATATTTTGGATATTAACCCTTCATCAGATATATGGTTGGCAAAAATCTTCTCCCAATTGATAGGTTGTCTTTTCATTTTGTTGATGGTTTCTTTTGCTGTGCAGAAGCTTTTTAGTTTGGTATAGCCCCGTTTGTTTATTTTTTCTATTGTTTCCCTTTCCAGGTCAGACATGGTACTTGAAAATAGGCTTCTAAGACTCATGTCTGAAGAGCATACTGCCTGTGTTTTCTTCTAGAAATTTCACGGCTTCAGGTCTTACATTCAAGTCTTTAATCCACTTTGAATTAATTTTTGTATATGGTGTAAGATAATGGGCTACTTTCATTCTTTTGCATGTGGCTGTCCAATTTTCAGAACAACATTTATTGAGGAGACTTTCCTTTCTCCATTATATGTCCTTGGTGCCCTTGTTGAAAAATAGTTGTCTATAGATGTGTGGGAAACTGCACACATTTAAAATGCACCATTTGGGCCCAGCCCTGCAGCCTAGTGGTTAAGTTTGGCATGCTCCGCTTTGGTGGCCCTGGTTTGTTTCCCAGGCATGGACATACACCACTTGTCAGAGGCCATGCTGTGGCGGTGACCCACATACAAAATAGGGAAAAATTGGCACAGGTGTTAGCTCAGGGCAAAACTTCCTCAAGCAAAAAGAGGAAGATTGGCAACAGATGTTAGCTCAGGGTAAATCTTCCTCAGCAAAATAAAAATGAAAAAGTATGGGGGCCAGCCCCATGGCCAAGTGGTTAAGTTCACATGCTCTGGTTTGGTGGCCCAGTGTTTCGCTGGTTGGGATCCTGGGAACAGATGTGGCACCTCTCATCAAGTCATGTTGAGGTGGCGTCCCATATAGCACAACCAGAGGCACTCACGACTAGAATATACAACCATGTACTTATGTACTGAGGGGCTTTGGCAAGAAGAAGAAGGAAAAAAAAAAAGAAGATTGTCAACAGTTGTTAGCTTAGGTTCCAATCTTTAAAAAAATGCTAAAAAGTTAAGTGTGCAATTTGATGAGTGTTGACAAAGGTGTACACCTGTGAAACCATCGCCACAATCAAGATAATGGTCATAACCATCACCCCTAAAGATTTCCTCACATCCTTTTGTAACTGCTCCATCCTGTCCCTCCTTTTCTCCCCTACACCCAGAGCAACCACTTTATCTTTGTTCCCATGTATACATTTTTTTTCCTTTAGTTGCTTTTAAGATTTTTTTGTTTGTTACTGATTTTAAGTAATTTGATTTTGATGTGTCTTTGTGTCAATGTCTTCATGTTTCCTGTGGTAGGCTTTGTGCTTTTATGAACTCTACGTTTATTATTTTTATCTAATTTGAAAATTTGGGGCCATTATTTCCTTAAATATTTTTTTCTGGCTTCCCACTCTCTCCTGTCCTTCAGGGACCCTGATTACACATACATTAAGCTGATCAAAGAAGTCCCACAGCTCGCTCATGCCCTATTATTTTTTTCCATATTTTTTCTGTGCTTAATTTTGCATATTTTATTGCCACATCTTCAAGTTTACTGTTTCTTCTCAACATCTAATCTCTCATTAATTAATCACATCTGTTTATTTTTTTCCCCTGAAATTTTACTTTTTCTGTCTAGAATTTTAGAATTTCCATTTTGCTCATTTTTATTCTATCTTCCATGTCTCTGGTTAACATATTCATATTTTTTTCTACCTTCTTAAACATATGGAATATAATGATAAAAGTTGTTTCCATATTGCTTTTTACTAATTCTCTCATCTGAGCAATTTCAGGGTCTGTTTCTATTGACTGATTTTTCTCCACATCCTGGATTTTTTTCCGCTTCTTTGCACACCTGGTAGTTTTGGATTGAATGCTAGATAGTGTGAATTTTAACTTGTCAAATGCCAGATATTTTCGTATTTCTATAATTATTTTGGAGATGTGTTCTGGGACTCAGTTGCTACCTGGGAACAAGTTTAATCTTTTTGAGGGTTTCCTATTCAGCTGTGATCAACAGGACCAGAGCAGCCTGTATGGTAAATGTCTATTCAGGTCATTTGTCTATTTTTCTATTGGGTTATCTGCCTTTCCCTTAATGACTCTAAGGATATATATTCATTCTATATATGAGGCATTTATTGAATATACAGGAAAAATCCTTTCTCACTCTGTGGTATGCTGTTTGAACTTTCCCTCAATCAAAACGTTTCCTGAGAAAGAACATCATAAATATATTTCCCTCCCCAAAAAGGGGTGTCTGCATTGCAACAGGGAGATAAGTGGCTTATCAAAAGCATGAAGGTCTCACAGTAGAATTTCCATTACCGGTTCGCTATGTCTAGAGGTTCACTGTAGCCCTGCCCAATATCTCTTCAGTCATAACATGATCGTGTATCTCCTTTGCTAGTTGCTAGGACTGATTGGTCCTGTTATAGAAAAGTAAAGACAAGCTTTCCCTATGACACTGTTGGCCTAGAGTGAGTCTATAGATATCACTTAAAAAAAGATCTCTGGGGGCCGCCCTGGTAGTTAGTGGTTAAGTTCATGTGCTCCACTTTGGCAGCCTGGGGTTTGTAGGTTCAGATCCCAGGCATGGACCTAGTACTGCTGATCAAGCCGCACAGTGGCTGCATCCCACATAAAACAGAGGAAGATTGGCACAGATGTTAGCTCACAGTCTTCCTCACAAAAAAAAGGAAAAATAAATCTCTGGAGACCATACTAAGAAACATCATAAAATAAATGCACCAGTCTTCCTTTTAATTAAAAATATGCTTTTGAAGATGAATATTTATTCAGAGGTAAAGATGCCTACAGGAATATTTTCCTAGAAATATGATTCATCCAGTGCTTTGGCTTTACAAAGAAAATGAATCTTTCTGCTTAAACGCTTCTGAATGGGAACCTGTTATATCAGCTATTTGTGTTTCAAAGGGAAAAGGGTTAATTAAATTACTTCAATTTAATCACTGAGACTTAAATAATTTCCATATCTTTGTCCAAATAATTTCCAAATATTCATTATTCCCAAATCATAACGACTGGGGAATTGACCTCCTTATTTCTCCATACCTTCCATCCAAGATAACATTAATTCATTTATCTTTTCAGAAATAATTGCGCACTATGATACAAGACACACTAAACTAGACATTAACTCTCCCCCAAAAAGAGTTTATAGTCTAGAGGGAAGAGACGTGAATAAATAGGCACAGAGGTCAGTACAGACACAGCCTTTAGACACCAGGCGCCGGTGGTCTACCTTGTTAGGGACTCATGCCTGAAGGAGGAGACGTCTAAGTCGACTTTTGTGTAAGATTTTTAAGGGTTAAATTTTAGCAGGTAATGAAGTCAATGGAGTCTCTCTAAGCCAGGACACAGCTGTCTTTTCCAAGTAAATGAATATTGCAAATCTTTAAGTATGATTGTCTCTGATGTGTATGTAAGGAGGAAGGAAGGGGGAAAAGGAGGAGTAGTAAGAAATCGGTAGAGAATTAACTAGGTTCTTTTGAAGAAAACCATATAAAACAGAGGAGTATATTGCCACTAGTCATCATCATCATCATCAAAACTACCACTTATTGAGCTTCAACTCTGTCCTGGGTGACCTACATGCATTGAAATCTAGCATCAATAATGGCCCTGTTTAAGGTCTTGCTGCTAGTAACTAGCAAAGCAAGAACGGGATTCAAAATCTGCCTCCTTAAAGACATGCTCCCTCCCCTTCACCAGGGTCTCAGAGAGCAGCCTGTGTAGCACATTCTAATGCAGTAAACTAGGAGAAAGGGAACCGTTTAATTGCAGAACTTGAGGGCACAGGTCCGTAAGAGAGATGTATAAGGCTCAGGCAAGTAGGATCTTTTCTAACTAGAAACTAAAAGAGCTGCTAAAAATATTGGATAATTTAAAGAAGACTAGTAAAGCTGTAATGTAGAAACTTCTAGTGGCAGGGCCTAGTAAGAACACCCAGAGAGTAAATGGGGTGGGGGAGGGGAGTGGTGAATGTGCTTGCAAGGATTGCTTAGTGCCTTCATTGCATTAGCTAAGCAAAGTGAAACCAGAGTTACTACATATCTTCACTCTCTATAGTTGGAAGGGGATCAGGATATGTCGCCCCAATATATGCCACGTGGGCATAAGGATTATTTGGGGTTGAAGGCAACTGAGAATCAACAGATGCAAGAAGACTTCTCTGCCTTCCCCTTATCTGCCTAAAATCAGGGCATAAATTTTCCTTTGAGGAAGGGCCCAACACTTATCACTGGAGACAGGGAGTCACATCCAGATGAATCTGTTCACCGTCATGTGTCATTTAATGATGAGGTTATGTTCCGAGAAATGTGTCGCTAGGTGATTTTGTCATTGTGCAACCATCATAGAGTGTACTTACACAAACCTAGATGGTATAGCCTGCTACACACTAGGCTATGTGGTACGAATCTTATGGGACCATCATCGTGTACGTAGTTGGTCATTGATCAAAACTTCATTATGCGGCGCAAGACTGTAAATAAACCTTACTAAAGTAGTGCTTATCTTCCATTATATTTATCCTCCATATATTTCCTAGTCACTTTCCCGCAATTTACCACTGCTAGAAACCCAAACTCCCTTTCCTCTTTCTAGTCACTTCTCCACAATTTATTGTCCTTCTTTAAAATGGTATATAAGCCCCTAAGTCTAACCACTTCTTTGAGTTTTCACTCCTTTCCTGTGAAGCTCCTGTACATGTAAAATTATTAACATCAATAAAATTGCACCTTTTCTCCAGTTAATCTATCTGTTGTCAGTTTAATTTGCAGGCCCAGCTACTTAACATAAAAAGGTAGAGGAAAATTATTTTTCCTCCCATCAATCTGTTCTTTAGACTTTCTCTCAAGAGTTAACATAATGTGGTGGGGAAAATATCTGACTAGGAGTTGAGATGCTTATTAGTCTTAGCCTGGACATTAGTTAGACTAGAAGAGGATGGTATATAGGATTTGCTTCATGACAGGTGGGATTTGTTGAAGAAGATTGAGAAGCTGCCTGTACATGATCAGTTACCAATGTCTGTAATAGGCACCGGAGGGGAGTAATTCCAATATACGTGCAGAATATATGTCATCTCTGGAATAAAAGATGGGTAAAATGTCTTTCACTTCTAACATTCAGTGAATTAGTTTGTACTTTAATGGGTTGTTGATATAGGATGGGAAAATTTAGCATGTTCCAAATTCCACCAGAGGAAAAAGTGGGCAGATGCCTGAAGCAATGATATAATGTTCAGGGGAGAAATAAAATTCCTTTCGAGTCTTGGGTGGTAAGAGAAGAAGCAATCCAATAACTACCAAGAATGCAATGTTCCGTTTCATCCTACATTGTCTAAAAACTGTGTTTGGGTGCTACAGATGCCTATAATCAAATATCATTAATGTATGGAGATAGATTTCCCCCTCTGTCCCAGTTCTAATGTTCAGGTTAATTTGCTGTCCTGGAAGAGAAATCCATATATCTATGAGGAATCTATTTAATATTATCAAAGACTTAGTTTCAACAAACTGATAAGGGACATTAAGTTCTTCCAGTGTGAAACAAATTGAATTTATTTAAATATGACCATCTTCGTAACATGTTGCATTTGAAGCTTCAGAAACTTGTTCCCACATAATTGAAGTTTACTCCCACCTCTTTCTCCCAGATGCAGATGTAATTTATGTAGAAGCAGACATTAAAATAAGTCACTCAGGGCACACTGGCTTTCATTTACACAATGTTCTTTGGGGGGAAAGTATTAAATCAATTTTAACCTGTTTGGGCCTGCATCCAAATAACGTGCAGGCCTATTTGAAGAGAATCAGTTCTGAAATTTGTAAAAGAGATCATATGAAATGCATTACTCAATTAACTAAAGGAATTTATACTTTATTATAGAATACTGTACCATCTGCCGGATGAATATAACTAATTAAATTTGACTTGGTATGTGATTTTAACAAACAGTTGAAAAATGAAAATTCTACAATGAATTCTTCAGCAGCACCTGAAATGATAGCTGCCCGCTGGGAAAGATTGCATCCAGCTCTGCTCAGGTTGCAGACAGACTTTCCATTGTCTGGCTGCAGTCTGCATAATGTTTGCATTAAAAAGCAGGTCAGTTTCAGTAACCACTCACAAGCAACACGAAAAACCCAAACGCAGGGTTTGTCTGCTATTGTTAAAGAGCTAACAAGCCAATATGATGAAATCAAAATGGTTGCAAAGCTTCCCCAGCCGCAGAAAAGAAATAACAACTTAGCTCTGAAGTGCACTGCGCAAATCCCTGTTTAAAAAGAGGCAACCAAAACAGCCCTGTAGGAAATAGCCATTGTTTGTAATATTGCAATTAAGTTGAAATGCTACAGTGACAAACCAGGGTCAAGCCATACTACTCTTTGGTCTTGGATATGAGGCAATCAAGCCTACCCTCTCTGTAGGTGTCAGTTGCATCTGTCAAATGGAAATAGTATTATGGCACCTTGTCAGGAGAGCTGTTAGCGGAACCAAAGGGTTTAGAAAGCACTTTATACCAAACACTGTGTAAACTTATTTATATGGATGCTGGAATAAGATTAGTTCAAAGAGAAACATTTCCATCTGAACCATGACTCCTCAATGTCAACTACTGAAGCATTGTGATAGTTGACTTTTCCGCTTTCCCCCCAGATGTTCTTATTCTGTTGACCTTGGTACAAAGAAATGCATCATTGATTGACCACCAACAAGGCTGCTAACTTTACATCTTTTATAAGAAGTAAGTCTTTTTTTTTTAAATTGGCACCTGAGCTAACAACTGCTGCCAATCTTCTTTCTTTCTTTCTTTTTTTTTTCCTGCTTCTTTTTCTCTCCAAATCCCCCCAGTACATAGTTCTATATCTTAGTTGTGGGTCCTTCCAGTTGTGGTGCGTGGGACGCCACCTCAACATGGCCTAATGAGCGGTGCCACGTCCGTGCCCAGGATCCAAACCCTGACTGCCCAAGTGGAGCTCGAGATCTTAACCACCCGGCCACGGGGTGACCCCTGGAAGTAAGTCTTTTGAAGATCAGTCATCATTTCTCTGGGGAACTTCGGTAAAATTAATAATATAGTCTCATATTTAAACGACATGGTATCTTTTTCAAAAAATGAAATAACAGTATATCATTTCCTTAAAGAAAGGGGCATTTCAAAGCACTCTCTCCTTTATCCAAAGGGTTGAACAGAAGTCCTTAAGAAGAAGGAGGAGATGAATAAGTGCAGCTGGCTCTGAGATCCATAAACGTAAGAGAGTAGTGTCGAGAAGCTGATCTGTATAATTTGGTGATAAAGGCTTCTGAGAAGCATATGCTTCCACTTTGGGCTGATGGTGTTTATGAAACACTCAGCATCATCACTCTTCAGAGGAGAGTTGGGGTTGAACAGAAAAGAAAACAGAAGATTTGTCTGAGAAACAGAAGGAGTTGATATCTTTAGGGCCTCTACGAGGAGAGAGGTTTCTCAAGTGTCATTTGTACAGGAATTAAGAATCCACAGGAAATGAGCATTTTGGAATTAACTAGCTCATTCAAATACTGAGGTTATTTTTCTGTAGCTATCTTCCTTGGTATGAAAATCATGGTTATCTTGGGGGCCTTCGTAAGACCGCTGAATTCAAAGTAACCTGTTGACGTGCGGGAATGATAGGAACAAACGCCAAATTGAAAGAAGCAGGAGGAACATATGAAATAAATCACTGCAGAGCTGAACACGTGTAGGTTGAGCTGGCCAAATTAGACTTTGGGAAAACCAAGGAAAAACAGAATGAGATGGATGCTTGGGGTTGCAGTGGAGGAATACAGTAATTCTCCTGAGGTCAGCAGAAGCTTCAACACACAAGCCTGAGCTATTGCATTTGAACCAGCTATAACAAAATTCCACCTAGAAAAGCCATCAAGCCTTGTTCTTTAATTGTATATTTATTAAAGACATTTTACAGGATATCCCTGTTAAGCTGACCTGCCTATTTACAATATGTGTCCACTTAGGACTGGATTTATAAACATATATCATTTGCCAAGCCTGAAAATTTCCAACATCTTTTGCAAATACATTATCCAGGCATTATTCAGAGACTGGAACTATCGTCCTGGTGAGATGATTTCTGGCAGGTCTCTGAGCAATTTCCTGCTCTAATATGTTCAGAGTAGGTGCTGACGGCACGTCAGTCAGGAAGAATGGGGCCCTGCACCTGTACTCACTGGAAAAAGCATCCTATCAAACTGGGGCACTGGGCCTTTCTTTCGGTGGCCTGTCTGATGTGGTGCTGGCCCGAGAAGAATCTCATCTTACTTTTGAAGTTTCCCTTTAAAATTGTTTTGAGCCAATCTGTCAACAGGTGTATGCTTTCTCTGCCAGATAGCAGCAATTAAGATATCAACGGCTGTTTCCTTGATTGCAGACGGGAAGCAGGAGGCTAAGATGTCTTCACCGAGCGCAGTTTAGGTTAGTGGCAGCATCTGGGTTTCTTTAAGGAACTGGCAGTTGACTTGATTGAGAAGATGGCATCAAGTGACATTTTTCAGGTCACAAAAAGGTAATGTGGAACAGAACCTTAAAAAGAACTGTTAGTAAGACCCACTGCCCCAACAATGACTGGACACACAGCCACTGCTCTCTTTGCTTAAGAAGAGGTTTTGCATTTAAATAATAGAGACCCACTGTAGGTTTTCACTGGATTTTTTTTTTTTTTTTGAGGAAGATTAGCCCTGAGCTAACATCCGTGCCCATCTTCCTCTACTTTCTATGTGGGACGCCTACCACAGCATGGCCTGACAAGCAGTGCCATGTCCGCACCCAGGATCCGAACCAGAGAACGCTGGGCTGCCGAAACAGAACGTGCGCACTTAACTGCTGCGCCACCGAGCCGGCCCTTCACTAGATTTTTAAAACTAGTTTCTTGGAGACAGATCTTTGGTGTACATATTTAATTTTAGAAAAACATACTTTTTAGAGTTAATACAATTCGGGTTTTCTTTACTTAATTTGATGTGACCCACCCAGTGCCATTCAGGAAGCACTATCAGCTATTACAGCTCCCTGACTGATACCTCTCGCTTCCCTCAAAGCAAGAATTGAGACATTATTATTATTAATAATAGGTATAACTGTTATTTATTAAATGCATACTACGTGCCTGGCACTGTTCCAAGTACTTCACCTGTATTATCTCATTTAATCCTCACAAAAAACACCATAAGATAGGTACTGTTATTATTTCCATTGTACAAATAAGGAAACTGCGGCACAGAAAGTATATTTAATACTAGAGGATTCCTATTCATCTGTCTAACTCCAGCTAATACATATCCTAGCCCAGAGTGGTTATGTCATAGGGTTATGATGTGACCTGCCTCTGGTACCCTACCTTCAGTCCCTGCCTTGGGTCCTATCCTACTGAGTTCAAAACCTGTTTTGAGTCAATTATTTTAAGACTCCCTGTTGCCTTTAACCAATGGCAAAAGTAACTCCTATTACTCAGATCTAAAACAGGTGTATGATATTAGCATATGTATTAACATTTAGTCCCCAAATTAAGTATATCTCACTTTAAACAATACTGATTGATTGATTGATTACTTCACTCATTCATTCGTAAGCTCAACAACTATTCATAGGGTGGTGAAAACCAAAATGTGGGAGTCAAGACCTCACTTTAAATCTGGTTTCTGCCATTTATCATTCATGTGATCTGAGGTATGATCCTCTCGCCAAAAGAACAGGGTCCTTGAAATCAGACAGACCTCGAGGCTTAATTGATTGCATGGATTTGGATAAATTACTTTAACTGCTCCCAGCCTCAGTTTCTTCACCTGTAAAAAACACAGGATTATTGTGAGGAGAATTCACATAAGCAGAGTACCTAGCATTGGACTGAGCACAGAACGTACACATTAAACTTCACCGATTGTTAACACAGAACTTTTCAGGGAGAAAGTATCTGTTGTGTCAAAGTAGATGCAAGTGGATTCCCAGGGAGAGGCAGGAGCGCTGTGGCCAGGATTTCAGGATCTACACCACCCCACTGCCTGGCCTGTCTTTCCGTTCTGGGGAGCCGCTCCAGCCAGAGCCAGGACTGAGCAAACAGTGGGGAAAGTATGAATTAAAAGGAAATCTCTCCATACTCCTCCTGACTGGCTGATCTTCTCATCCCTTTTCAACTTCAAAACAGCACATATTTCTTGCCACTAAGCAGCTGTGCGCAGCATTTACCGATCGTGCAATCCAACCCTAAGTGTAAAGTCGGCCCTGTAGTCCTCAAAGATCATTCACATGGATTTCACTGATTATGAGGAGGATTGTTGACATGTACAGATGTAGAAATTATCGATGCTTCTCACTTGAAGTGAGCCAGGTGTCTGTAAACGTCAGCCACAAATAATCCTATGTAGAAAGATAGAATGTAAGTTTTAAGGAAAGCAAAGTGAGATACTGATTTTTTTCCCCCTTTCTTAATAGTCTCTGCTTTGGAAGACATTTAAAAAAATTTTTTTATGATTGGCACCTGAGCTAACATCTGTTGCCAATCTTGTTTGTTTTTTCTTCTTCTTCTCCCCAAAGCCCCCAATACATAGTTGTATATTCTAGTTGTGAGTGCCTCTGGTTGTGCTTGGAAGACTTGCAAGTGATCAAAAAAAAAGCTTAATTTCTCTCACACTTTAGAAATACTGTATTGTTGTGCATATGTATGTTATATAACAATAGTTTCTTCTTAGTATTCAGTATTCTCTGGAAGGGATGCTTTTCTTTCCATTGTTTTTTCTGGACCTCAGGTGTAGAGGCTTCGGGTAACACACTCCTTGGTTTATGACTTTCACTATCAATTGACAATGAAAGGCCGTAATTTGATTCACTGATTGATTACCTTCTGTCTCCTTTTCCCACATCCATTTGCCTCCCTCCAACCATAGCCTACTGTTCTAATACCACTAATATAAATTTTATTTAGATGTGTTCTCATAAAACATGGGCATGCATTTTTAGTTTAAATTAACGGAATTGCCTCCATTTATTATCTTTTATATTATGTGACAGAATTAATGTTACATGATAGAGGTTTCTGTATTCTGTATTAGGTTAATGCCTAGATATATTATATCTATGTTATGTTTAGAAATATAGTTTTTGGTTGCTCATTTTTTATTATATTTTCAATTTGTTATTGTTGGCTGTTTTATTTAGCTATTACCACAATAACACTAAATAACAAACAACCTCAAGTTCAGAGACTAACTATAACAAAGATTTAATTTTTACTCTTGATTATATTTCAAATTAGTCATTGCAGGGCTGTATTAGTTAACTATGACTACAGTAATGTGGTATAACAAACCAACCCAAAACTCAGTGGCTTATAAAACTAACCATGTCTATTCCTCTCTCCAGGGTCTGTCTACAGGTTGGTTAGGGTGCTGCAGGACTTGATTAAGATCTGCCAGGTTCAGTTCTAGGCTACAGGTTGGATGCAGGTCTGCTTGATATATCTCTTTATTCTCCCTGGTGCAGTGGCTCCCCAAGGAATCTTCTTTCCTTGATGACTAGCAGGAGTGCAAGAGAACTAAAATAAACCATGCAAGCAGGTTTAAAGCTTTGGTTCTCATTCATTTTGCTAACAGGCCATTGGCCAAAGCAAGTCACATAGCCAAGGCTGATATCACTGTGGAAGGAAATATACTGTTCATAACGGGGCCTGGAGGATGATGCTGCCAAGTTATATGATAGAGGGTATCAATATATAGTCCTGAAATATAATCTCTGTTGCTATAGATAAAGTCTATTGATTTTTATAAGTTGAGTTTTTAAAAAATGCTTGCTGAACTCTCTTACCACTCTCATAGTTGTTGAAACTTTCAGGTTTCCAAGGCAGGTAATCATATAACTATGTAATTAAAGTTTAATGTCCTCTCTTTCAATGCTCATACCTATTATTTCTTTTTTCTTTTCTTAGAGTATTGGCCAGGACCTACTCTGTTGAACAGTAGTGGTGATATTAGGCAACTTCGTCTTGTTTCAAATCTTATAGGGAATAACATGTTTCTCCATTAAGCGTAATGTTTATTGTAGGTTTTTTGTATGTAATCTTATCAAGTTAAGGTAGTCCCCTTCCATTCTTCGTTTTCTAAGAGGTTTAATCCTAGTCATTGAATTTTATCAACATTTTCTATGCATTGAGATAATTACGTGATTTTTCTCACTTGGTTGTTAACATAGTAAGTTACATTGATAGAATTTCTGATAATTATCTTTTAATTCCTATTTGAACTGTGTTCATTTTTAATAGCCTGAAATATTGTTAGTTAATTTCTTAAGGACTTTTCATCTGTGTTCATAAGTGAAATTAACCTGTAATTTTTCTGTTATTTTTATTGTTTTGATCCCATTGTATAAGATTATACTAGTCTGATAAAATGAACCAAATAGCTTTCATTCTTACTTTTTGTCTGGAGTAACTTTTAAAAAATAGGACTAAATCTTCTTACGAGTTTGGTAGACCTTACCTACAGAACTATCTGGGACTGAAGATTTTGGAAGTAGAGATTTTTGATCGCTGCTTCAATGTCTTTATTATCCTTAGACTTTGCTCTCTCCCCTTCCTCTTCCTCCTTCTTTTGCTATAAACTCACATCAGCTCTACTTAGATTATAAAAACCAGTTATCCTTTTACAGCAACTTTTATGAATTCTTCTGAACAGCAAATAAACTTCCTAGAGAAATATCCTGTTCCAGGCATGCCTTTGCTGATGTCAATCTGCTGCTGGACGGACTCTTGTGCCAGTTTTGACATTTTAATAATTTTCTACAAATTGGCCCATTTCATTTAAGCTTTGAAATGTATGCATTGCATCTGGGGATTCATATTTCTTGGCATACAGTTTTTCATAATACTCTCACCATTTTTAATTTCTATTATATCTGTGGCTGTTTCTACCTTTTCTGTATTTTATCTTATTTTTTCTCTTTATCAGTTTTACCACAAGTCGATCTTATTAAACTTTTCAAAGAACTAGTGTTTGGTTATATTACCTTCTCTTTTTATTTTACCTTTCATTTTATTTATTTTGGGTTATATCTTTTTTTTTTTTAGGTTGACACCTGAGCTGGCAACTTTTGCCAATCTTCCTTTTTTTTCCTGCTTTTCCCCCCAAATCCCCCCCAGTGCATAGTTGCATATTTTTTTAGTTGTGGGTCCTTTAGCTGTGGCATGTGGGACGCCACCTCAGCATGGCCTAATGAGTGGTGCCATGTCCCCACCCAGTATCCAAACCAATGAAACCCTGGGCCGCCAAACAGGAACGCGGGAACTTAACCACTCGGCCATGGGGCTAGCCCCTATATCTTTATTTCTTTGTTTCTTTATGCTTCTACTGCTGCTTCCTTTACAACTTCTTGAGTTGACTTGCTTATTTACTTTTAACTTTTATTTCCTGATAAATATATTTAAATACATTGTGCATTTAAATATAGATAGAGCTTTAATTTGAATCCAACACACTTAGAAATATTATGAGTATTGTCATTTAATTTTACACATTCTGTAATTTTCCTTATGTTGTCCTTTTTGAACTCAGGAGTTATTTAGTGTTGTTAAATAATCTCAAATATTATATGATTTTATCATTCTTATTTATTCATTTATTTGAGACTTAAGCTTATTAAGTAGGGAAATGAGGGCATAAGGCGTACCCAGGGCAGGGGAAAGGGTGGTAGAGAAATGGATTGTAGTTGCCTGTTGGGTTGATGAGTGGCAGGAATTTGGGAATTAGATTGAACTGGAAAGAGTGAAGTTAGTGGTTAGGTTTGGAAATATGATGCTGTAACTAGTATAACAGAGAGTGGTTACCACCATCAGTAATGACAAGGTCTAGGGAAAGCCCCCAGCATGAGTAGGGTGAAGACACTCTCCTCGTCTGAAGATAAGAGGTCATGGATCTGGAAGGCCAGCTGTGATAAACATCATCCTTATGGATATTGAAGTCACCTAAGACTTATGACAGGAGGACTGTTGGATAGAATGACAGGAGGCAGGAGCTAGATCGTCAAGGACTCACAGGAGGAATAGATGACTGCAGCAAAAAGAAAGAGAGGGTTAACCTGTGAGTCAAAGCTGCAAGTATTTGGGGAAGGAGACAGAGACTGGACCAGAAGCAACAATGAAATGCTGGGAAGGCAGCTACAATATCTCCAGGTTCAGAAGTAGGAGGGATATGAGAGAGAAAAGAGCCACCACTTGAGAAGATGGTAGGGAAATGGTGTCCTCAGGGACTTCCAGGTTTTAGTTAGAGTCTGAAGGTGAAGGGAGGTATAGCAACAAGATGAAGGGTATGAGTGATTTGCTGGTGACTGATTGTGACATCTGCAGGGCCCAGTGGAAGGTTTCAAGACTTACGAAAGGGTGGGAAATGGGTCAGAGAAGGAAATATAAAGAGATATCAGCTATAGGAGATGTGAAATGACCTGAGAGTCCTAGGCTTCTTACTGTGGCCAATACAAACAAGATGAAAGGCAAAATGAGATTAGTCCCTATATTCTTCAGGTAGGTGGGGTGAGATGAATGATGGGAAAAGGCTTAGAAAAAGGAAGCGAGCCTTATAAAGGTGGGAAAGTCTATAAAAAGCTGGCAGAATTCAAGGGCTCCCTCAGATTACGAATGTCCTTTTTGTGCATAATTATTATAATTATTGAAAATGTTTGTTGCATTGGTTTCAATCATTCTGCTTCAGGGGTCACATGCTGTTTAATTGTTGCTTTTTTTTTTGGAGGAAGATTAGCCCTCAGCTAACTACTGCCAGTCCTCCTCTTTTTGCTGAGGAAGCCTGGCTCTGAGCTAACATCCGTGCCCATCTTCCTCTAGTTTATACGTGGGACGCCTACCACAGCATGGCTGCCAAGCAGCGCCATGTCTGCACCCAGGATCCGAACCAGCGAACCCCGGGCCGCCAAGAAGCAGAACGTGCGAACTTAACCGCTGCGCCACCGGGCCGGCCCGTTAATTGTTGCTGTTTTAATAAGAGTTGTTCTTATCAGAGAAGGGCCAAAGCTCATGTCTCTCCTGATGAATTTAGGAGAGGAACCCAGGCAGAAAATCCCAGGCAAACGGCAACTCCACCTGTCGTAATCACTCCAACAAGAAATGTTCTTGTTGTGGATTCGGCCTTAAACCCTGGCACAGCAGCAGCAGCACTGGCAGGGCACTCTCCTTTGGCTGTAATCCACCAGCGCTGGTGGCTTGGACGGGAGGAAGAAGAGGGATGGCTTTGGACTTCATCTGGTCAAATGGCCTTTAAGCACTGGTTGTTTCCCCTGTCTGGAATGCTCTCCCTTCCTCTACCCACCCTTCTCCCTGTTAACTCCAGCTCAAGGGTCCCCTTAGCAGAGAAACCCTCCTTCCTTCCCACATCTAGACCTCCTTGGTTTATGCTCTGCTGAAACCTTCTTCCTTTCCTTCAGAGCATTTATCTCAATTTGTAATTACGTACTCATTATCCTGATTATTTGATTTATGACTGTGTTCCCATGAGCCTGTAAACTTCATGAGATCGGAAATGGTGTCTCTTCATGTTAATCATATTATCTCCAGCATCCTGTGCAGTGCCTGTCTTGTAGTACATACTTACTACATGAATGAATACATGAATGATTTAAAAGAAGAGCAGATGATGCTGAGGACAGTTTCCATTGGAGACAAGCAGTCAATAAGTTTTTTTAAAAAAAGGAGGATGATGGTCTTCAGAATCGCTTGTTCCACTGCCCATGTCAGGTAGCATTCTAAGACAAAGCCCTCATGAATTTCTTTCAATTGCTATCTCTATTTTTTACTTCTGTATCAAATTTCTAACCTGATACTTGGGGTGGGAAAGTGTAAACCAATAAAAACTTAAAAGCTATTATAGATTGGTATAGATCTACATAGATATAAATTATATATTCATAAGTTTATATACATGTAACTTTAAACTTTCATATGAGAAAATCACAGGATTTTAACTCAGCAAAAATATTACGGAAAGTGCTGAATTAACTTCATTGATATGATTGATTGCAGATGGTGACATGGACAAATGCAATGCATGGTATTTCAGGGTTAAGTACTACTGTGTTTCAATTAAATTGTGGATCAGAAGAGCAGAACACTCTCCTGTGAATTCTCTGAAGTATCAAGTCTCGTCTACCCTAAACAGCTTCCTCTACAAGACAGTCCTGCTGGGAGAATGCTTGTAAGGGTCAAGGAGAGTGGTTTATGATTAGATGGTAGTGAAAACATGAAATACATTGATTAGTCTGTAGTGTTTAACATCTGAGTTTACTAAACTGATTCCTCGACCCTGTCAGTGCCATAGTTTGCTTGCTAAAGCCACTTTGGTCTTACACACGCCCCCCCCCCCCCACCCCCCCCCACCCCCGGCCCCATCCCCTTCCACTCTCCTAATCTGACATTCTGGAATGTCATTGTTATTAGCTTGTTGATGATGTTGCACTGCTAACTAAATGGCACTTTTGCCCATTTCTGTCAGGGTCCAATCAACATGGTGAGGCTGATATTTAGGGATCATAATGATATGTTAGCAGTGAATAATTTTAACATATTAATTGTTCATTCCTCTGGTTACGAGGGCCTGAAGAACCTAATGACAGCAGACTTGGTTGATTTTACATTTCTTTTAGCTGAGATCATTCGTGTACTGAAATGTGAAAATGTCACTTCTGACATTTTTCTTTGCAATTAAAGTCAGTTTGTCTTACATTTGTAATCTTTTTTCCAAAATAAAATAATGAGGAAATGAGCATTTTTGTTCATTCAGTTTCCCTATTAGGGAACATTCATGTTAAAAATACTTTTAATTATTGTAGCAGGAGCTTCAGCAAAATCAATTGGCATACCAAATCAATCAATCTTAACTATATATATATTATATCTTATATAGCATATAGTAACGTAAACACTTGATGTTATCATTCAATCTTAACACTTACCCTCTCATATAGATTTTAAATGAAATCTTAGATAGTTCAGTTTATAGAACATTAAAATTCTTTCAAAACAGCCTATGACCTGTAGAAAGAAGTTTACCTATCTCTAGACATTTTCCACAGTCAGTAGACAGTAGTAAGACACACTGACACACACACACACACACACGTATATATAATAAAAGTCTTTATACATGGAGGATATTATACAGGCAAAGAAATAACAAAATACAAATTAAAAAATAAAATATACAATTGATAACATAGTTAAAAAGCAAATACCTGGGGAAAATAATCTCAAGCATGATAGACAAGGGGTTAATATATTTAATATATAAATTGTTTATAGTAATTCATGAGAAGAATTTCAAGATGCTAATAAAAAATATAGTGGGGAGAGGGGACAAAAACCTTGAGCAGGGAGTTCATAGAAGTGACGCATACATGAAAAATAATGTTCACATTCACTAATAATCAAAGAAATGCTAATTATAGTATCAAGAAAACATTTCCCTAGCAGGAATAATGATGGAAAATTGTTTTGAAAGTAAGAAGTTCAGGACAAAATGGCCCACTAAGCTTAAGCTTGAAGGTGTTGCTCCAAACACAGAACAGCGATAGATTAAATGAGGAAAGAGAAAAGCAGAAAGACATAGCAGGGTTCAAAAAGAAGATAAACTCATGTAACCCTAGAAACAATAAAAAAATTTTTAAAAGTCATGACAAACTACTTTAAACTTACGCTAATATAACCTTCAAAGAGATAGACAATTTTCCAATAAAATTAAAAGGCACAGAATTAATGTAAGGAGAAATTAAAAACCTGGAAAGATAACCATTAAATATATTTAGTCACCAATCAAAAGTCTGTTTCTAATAAAGATCCACATCTATACAAAAATTTATACAACCAAGTGAGGAAATGATGGACTTTCAATAAATGATACTTCATAATTGGTTATTTATATGGAAAAATAATATCCTTACTTCATTTCATACATAGAAATCAATTCCAATTGGAGTAAAGATATAAAGAAAGAAAAACTTTCCATTTTTTTATGAAAACATACATAAAAATATCTTTATAAACTTGCGATAGGAAATTACTTTTTAATCATAAGCCAAAAGCTCAAATACATAAAAATATATAAATTTGAATACATTAAAATTAAAAATTTTCTGTACTAAAAATGATGTTATAAGTAAAGCAAAATGATGACCTTGGAGATAAATTAAATAAAATACTTATACCTCATTGTATATTGTATCTAAAATATAGAAAGTATTCTTTAATTATAAACTTCTATTACTGGCAATAAGACAAACCAGAGATGCTAAAAACCTCCTGCTATAAACATAAAAAAAGTGTTTGGCAAAATATGTACTTTCAGGTGAATAAACTAACCTGAGAGATGATAATAAAATATGCCAGTGCCAGGATCACAACAAGAGCAGAACTGCAGAGAGACAAGGAGGGTCTAAAACTTCTAGATATACTGGTCTCCTAGAGCAAAGCATTCTGGGGACAAAGCCTTGGACTCAGCAGTGCTGGGAGCCATATTGAAAACTGTCCTGCACGTAGCTGGGCCCAAGAGATGCTACACCTTCAGTGAAGTGATGAGCTAAAACACAAAACTGCAAGGAAAATTGTCCTTCTAATCCTTGGCTCTATCCAGGTGGAGATTAAGGAAAGTCTCCTGATCAATTACAGGACTACTGGCTGGCCTTACTTGGGGGTGGTACCTTAATCAGTACAATTTGCATAATTTTAAATACATGAATCCAAAACATGCAATTTAAAGTGAATCGAGGTCTCTGGTGACCTTCAGTACATAGTAAAAGCAAATGCAGCTTATCCCTGGAGGAAGTATTATTCAATTTATGACTCAAAAAAGTCTTACAAGAAAGCTCCTTCAGAAACAGATCTTCCAGTATTAAAATTATCAGTTACAATATGCAAACTAATTATGCTTAATACATTTAATGAAATAAAGGTATTTAATGTAATAAATGTAAATAATGTATAAACATAAATAAGTGGAAATGGAAATAAAAACATGAGCAATTACAAAAATAAGCAGGAAAATTTGTAAAGAAACCAAATAAAAACCTTAAAAATAAAAAATACAGTTAATTTAAGTAAAAATCACATCTGAAGTGTTAAGCACAACTGGAGAGAAAATTAGTGAACTATATCATCAATCACAAGAAATTATTCAGAACATAGCACAGAGAAATAAAATAAGGGAAATATGAAAGAAAAACTTATCAACATGGAAGAGGGAGTGATAAGAGTTCAAGAAAGCAGAGCAGAGGGAGAGGAAATATTTGAAAGGAAAATGGTCAAAATTTAACTCAAAATTGATGAAAGGCATGCATCCTTACATTCAAGAAGGCCCAAAAGTTTCAAACAAGATGTTTAAATAAAAATTCATATCGGAAATATCATAGTGAACCTATGATACTTCAAAAACAAATAACATTACTCCAAAGATACATCAAGAACAAATAACATCACTCAAAAGAATACACAGAGAAAAGAGATTTCTTGGAAAACAATCCATCACCAATTAGATTGGTAACTGATTTCTCAATAGCAAAGATGAAAGCCAGAAGGCACTGGAATGATATGTTTAAAGTCTTGAAATAATATAAAATTGAAAACTCAGAATTCAATGCTTAGGAATTCTATCTTTTAATAGTGAGTGAAATATAAAGATATTTTAAAATATACCAAAAAAGAGCAAAAATAAACAAGTGGGAATACTTCAAACTAAAAAGCTTCTTCGAGGCAAGGATATCATCCACAAATGAAAAGACAATCTACTGAATCAGAGAAAATGCTTGCAAATCGTATATCTAATAAGGGATTAATATTCAAAGTATATTAAGAACACATACAACTCAATAGCAAAGAAACAAACTATTCAGTTAAAAAATGGACAGAGGATCTGAATAGACATTTTCCCAAAGAAAACATAAAGATGGCCAACAGAAAAGATGTTTGATCAATAATCATCAGGGAAATGCAAATCAAAAAAACAGTGTCTCCTCACACTTGTTAGAATAGCCATTATCAAAAAGACAAGAAATAACAAGTGTTGGTGAGGACGTGGAGAAAAGTGAAACTTCTGCAATGTTGGTGAGAATGTAAATTGGTGCAGTCACAATGGAAAACAGTATGGAGGTTCCTCAAAAAATTAAAAATAGAACTACCATATGATCCAGCAATTCCACTTCTAGGTATTTATCTGAAGAAAACACTAATTCAAAAAATATATGCACCCCCATGTTCATTGCAGCATTATTTTCAATAGACACAATGTAGAAACAATGTAAGTGTCCATTGATGGATGAATGGATAAAGAAGATGTGATATATATATATGCAATGGAATATTATTCAGCCATCAAGAAGAATGAAATCTTCCCATTTTTGACAAAATAGATGGACTATCAGGACATTATGCTGAGTGAAATAAGTCAAACAGAGAAAAACAAATATATGATCTCATTTATGTGCAGAATTTAAAAACAACAACAACAAACAAAAACAAACTCACAGATACAGAAAACAGATTGGTGGTTGCCAGAGGTGGGGGATGGGAGAAATGGGTGAATGGGGTCAAAAGGTACAAATTTCCAGTTATAAAATAAATGTCATGGGATGTAACGTGCAGCTTGGTGACTATAGTTAATACTGTATTGCTTATTTGAAAGTTACTAAGAGTAAATCTTAAAAGTCTTCATCACAAGAAAAATAAATTTGTAACTGTGTATGGTGATGGATGTTAGCTAGGCTTATTGTGGTGATTCCACAATATATACAAATGTTGAATTATTATATTGTACACCAGAAACTAATACAATGTTATATGTCACTTATACCTCAATTAAAAAAAAACAAAACAAGAAGTATCTGTGACCAAAATATAAACCTAAATTTCTCAGATTTTCTGAGAACTAAGTAAAGAAAATGTTAACCAAGTAGGTAAATCTAAACAAACGAAATGGATATATAAAGCAATAATAATAGTGTTTAGTTGTAGGATTAAAATTAAGCAAAAATTTCAGATAATAACTATAGTAAATGGGGAAGGGACTGATTACAGCTGAACTAGTCTGAAGACCTTAGATTGTTTGGAATAAGGGTAACTAGACAAACTTGAGTCTTTGTTGAGTGTGCATGTCAACATTTCTACTGTGAGAATTAAAGGAATAGAAAAAGAGGATATACCTTTTAAATGAGAGGGGGCTGGTGAAAAGAATGAAAACAAAAAGGGAAAAATAGTCTCAATCTATTTAATGAAGAGAAGGGGGGAAGAGAAAGAGTAGAGAACAAGGACAAATTTAAACATATATTCTCATAGTTGAATACACATATGTTCAACACACTTCTTAACAGTTTGCTCATTTGTTCCTCACAGCAGTCCTACACTCCTGAGAGGCAGGTATTATCATTATTCTCCTCTACATTTTGCAACTGAGAATCAGAATGATAATAAACATATGACATATTGAATTTTCTTTTTATTTACCTCAAGTACTTATAGGAAATAAAATAGCCTTAAATATATGTCTTTTAAAAAGTTGTGGTAAAAAACACATACTATAAAATTTACCATTTTAACCTGTTTTAAGTATATAGTTTGGTATTAAAGGTATTCACATTATTGTGAAATAAATCTCTAGAACTTTTTCATCTTAAAAGACTAAAGCTCTGCACCCCTTAAACAACAGCTCCCCTTTCTCTTCTCCCTCAAGCCTCTGGTAACTACCCTTCCATATTCTGTTTCTATGAATTTGACTACTTTAGACACCTCATCCAAGTGGAATCATACAGTATTTGTCTTTTTGTGACTGGCTTATTTCACTTAGCATAATGTCCTCAAGTTTCATCCATTTTGTAGTACGAGACAGGATTTCCTTCTTTTACTAAGGCTGAATAATATTCCATTGTATGTATATACCACATTTTGTTTATCTGTTCATCATGGGCGGACCTCTGGGTTACTTCCACATCTTGGCTATTGTGAATAGTACTGTTACGAACATGAGTATGCAGATATCTCTTTGAGACTGTTTTCAATTCCTTTGGATATATACCCAGAAGTGAGATTGTTGGATCATAAGATAGTTCTATTTTTAATTTTTTGAGAAACCTCCATACTGTTTTACAACAGTGGTTGCACCATTTTACAATCCCACCAACAGTGCACAAAGTTTCCAGTTTCTTCACATCCTCGCCAACACTTACTATTTTCTATTTTTTAGCCGTCATTTACAGGTATGAGGTGATATCTCAGTAATCTGATGATTACTGATGTTGAGCCCCTTTTCATGTGCCCATTGACTATTTGTATATCTTCTTTGGAAAAAAAAATGTATATTCAGGTCCTTTGCTCCTTTTTTTTTTTTTTTTTTTGCTGAGGAAGACCAGCCCTGAGCTAACATGTGTGACCATCTTCCTTTACTTTGTACGTGGGATGCCTGCCACAGCATGGCTTGCCAAGCAGTGCATAGGTCCGCATCCCCCGGGATCCGAACCAGTGAACCGGGGGCAACTGAAGCGGAATGTGCAAACTTAACCACTGCACTGCCTGGCCAGCCCCACTTTGCTCACTTTTAAATCAAATTATTTGTTTTCTTTCCTATTGAGTTGTATGAGTGTCTTACATATTAACCCCTTATCAGATATATGATTTGCAAATATTTTCTCCTATTACATAGATTGCCTTTAATTTTGTTGATTGTTTCTTTTGCTGTGCAGAGGCTTTTTAGTTTGATGTAGTCCCACTTGTTTATTTTTGTTTTTTTGCTTGTGTTTTCGGCATCAGATCCAAGAAATCATTGCCAAATAGCACATTTGTTCCTTCCAAGAGGCTGAATGTTGAGGAGCTAAACATCCAATGTAAGAAATGGAAAAAAGAAAAACAGAGTAAACCCAGAGGAGGTAGTACAAAGAAAATTAAAAAGATAGATAAGAGAAAGAATTAAACAAAAAACAAAATATAGTCCAGAAGATAGACAAATAAAAACTGGTTATTTAAAAAGACTAGCAAAATGTACAAGCCACTAGCAAGTGTAATTAAAAAAAGAGAAAGAGAGAAGGGGAGAGAGAAAGTATGCAAAAATGAAGAATATTGACAAAGGAAAAGGAATGTATCACATATAACAGAATAAGACAGAGCTTGATTCCAGTCCTGACGCCATCACTTCCTAGCTTGGGTTAAGCCATAAAGTGTAATCTTAAATTAACGTCAGTTTATTCAAATGTATATTGGTGTTATCTTTATACACTGTAAGACTTATACAACGCTGTGAGATAGGTATTACCATTATTCTCATTTTATGGATGAAACTAAAGCCAAGAGATAATCTGCCTACTGCCCAGCATCTATTCTGTCCTGCCATATCTCCTTACAGGTTGGGATCTAAACTTTGCCCCATAAACCCTTGGCTTAGCTCCAGGGATCCAGCTTGCCACAGCAGCACGGACAAGTAGACAGTGGTATCCCAACCTTGTACCTAGAACATAGGTGGTGGATTGAGGAGAATTCTGATCCCTGTGTGTCGACTCACGGATGCGTTGGTTGCCTGTCTTCGGGGTAAGCTCTCAAAATCCTTACTTTAACTTCTGGAATTTCTCAGTTTCTGCATGCAGTTACAAACTTCTATGGAATCCACAGGACTTCATTATGTGGGACTATCTGAAAGGGTGGCATTTTGAGGTAGTTTACTTATTGAAGTGACTGAAACAATATACAGTTTCACATAAACAACTTGGAAACTTCTTCCGGCAAATGCTTCAGGTTTCCAGCTATACTTTGAGCCATTTCTTACACACCAACCTTAAACTCAGGCTGCTAAATTTCACTGCCAGTTAGATTACAGAAAGTCGAAAGAGACTGTTGCTCCCATCTGAACAGAAACAAGCCAGACAAGTACCATAGTTTTGTAAAACTCACCAGAGAGCTGAGAAAGGGCTGAGTTCCTTGTTGGAGAGGAGAGATCTCCCTATCAGCATGGTGGGAGAAAGAACAAACTCGGGACGGATGGGTTGGGTAGGGGGAAAGAATCCAGGCAAATTTTAAACTTTTCATGGACACCTGTGTACAGTGTGATGGATTCAAATCCCACGGAGCAAGAAGCACAGAGTGGATCTGTACCCATCTATCAATCCTTTCCTGCAGTGCCTTCACTGTGCATGATGGCAGTATATCGAAGGCTGGGAGCAAGATAGAAAGGCTATGAAAATACCTCCAAATTGCATCGAGCCTTTACCAAGTGACAGTGTTCTGACAAAGGCGGGGAGCAGCAATTTAGAGCTTAGAGAAATTCCCCAAAATGAACAAAGCTATTACTGATTGCTTGGCAGCAGGCCATCAAAAGATGAAAGCAGGGCAGGAAAGCTAACAGAGGTCTCCCCAGAGGTATATAGAGACTTCACTCAATACACAGTAAGGGTCAACCACCTGCTAGGGCAGGAAAGGAGAAATGAGATAGATCCCTCCTTCATCTCTGAGTTGTACCAGGCCTTCAGCAAGTGGAACATGGCAAACTGCAGATGGGTGTAGAGAGATTTCCTGAGATGCAGAAAGTAAGTGAGGGAGTCGGGGGGAGAGGTGCAAAGAAAACTCCCTAAAAACACCAAAGCTATCTCCGGAATTATAAAGCAGAAAGAGATCTCTCACAGGTCGGAAGGATGATAGCTGGGCTGTAAAATATAGGGAGGTCTCCAAAGTCTTGCTAGTTCATAGATCTCAAGCCATGCATATCCCATCCTCAAAACTTCTGAACCCAGAGATAAACTGAATTTAACTAAAGCCATAACAAAACCAGGACCAATTCAAGTAATGATTAGACTGTCTCAATCCCCCATGGTAACACCTGACAGAGGAAGGGACAAGCCATTTTCTAGAGGTAAATATCATGTACTTCAGCCTCCGGTGTACATTTACACACAAAGTCTGGGATACCACTAAAAACTAGAAGACATCAAAAGAAGCAGGAAAATGTGACTCAATAGAAAAAAATTCAATAGAAGCAAACCACAGATGACTCAGATGTTGGAATTAACAGACAGGCAGTTTAGTATAACTGCAATGGACAAGTGAAAAAGTCTAGTAGAGAGACGGACAACATGTGTGAACAAACTGGGAATTTCAGCAGAGAAATGGAATCCATAAAAAGAAAACCAAATGGAAATTCTAGCACTGAAAATGTATAATACCAGAATTGAAGAATTCATTGGATCTGCTTAACAGAAGACTGGATACAACAAAAGAATAAGTTAGTGAATTTGAAAGCAAGTCAATAGAAATTATATCTTTTGAAACTAAAAGAGAAAAAAAGGGAAAAAATTTAAAAGATCATCTAAGTCCTCTGGAGCCATATTAAACAGTATAACAATGTATAATTGGAGACCAAGAAGGAAAGAAGAGAGTGAATGGTGCAAATAAATATTTCATGAGAAAGAGCTTAATATTTTCCAAAATTAATGAAACATGTCAACCTAGGGATCCATAAAGCTCAGCCCAATCTCAACCAGTATAAATACAAAGAAAATCACATCTAGACATTCCTAATCAAACCGCTGATAATGATAGATAAGAAGAAAATTGTAAAAGGATCCAGAGAAGAAAGATACACTACATTTAAGAGAACAACAAGAAGAACTGTGGCTAGCTTTTCATCAAAAATAATGAAAACGATGGAATGAAGTTTTTAAAATGCTGAACAAGACTCTGTTAATTTAGAATCCCATACCCAGTGAAACATCCTTCAAGACCAAAGGTGTTTTCTGACAAACAAAGGCTGGGTCTGTGTCTAGTAGCCCTGCATTAAAAGAAAGTCTTCGTGCTGGCCCCATGGCCTAGTGGTTAAGTTCAGTACACTCTGCTTCAGCAGCCTGGGTTTGGTCCCTGGGCGTGGACCTACACCACTTGTCGGCAGCCATGCTGTGGCAGCAACTCACATACAAAATAGAGGAAGATTGGCACAGATGTTAGCTCAGGGCGAATCTTCTTCGGAAAAAAAAAGGAAGTTGTTAGGCAGAAGGAAATTGATAGTAGATGAAAGAGTGGCTCTGCAGGAAGGAATGAAGAGCACTAGAAAGTGTAAATATGTGGGTAAATTTAGAAGACCATTTTTATTATCTTTATTATATGTGTCTATCTACTTGCCTTAAAAAACTATTGATTCTCTAAAAAAATTAATAATAATATATTATGAAGTTTATAACATATATCAATGTAAAACATATAACAAAAAAAGCACAAAGAGCAGAATAGGAGGTAAACGGAATTATACCATTAGAAGGTTATTA
The DNA here is from genome assembly GCF_041296265.1 of Equus caballus. Taxonomy (NCBI): domain Eukaryota; kingdom Metazoa; phylum Chordata; class Mammalia; order Perissodactyla; family Equidae; genus Equus; species Equus caballus. The sequence goes on from NC_091689.1 coordinate 74,897,598, forward strand.
TATTGTTCACAAAATAGGATATTATTAGAGGTCACTGAGATATGGATGCATATTGTAATCTCTAAAATACTAGTAAAAAATGGAAACAGGTATAGCTGAAAAGTCAATAGAGAAGACAAAAAGGAATAGAAATATTTAATTGATCAGAGAGAAAGGAGAAAAGAGGAACAGAGAAACAAGTAACAGATGGAACAAATAGGAACCAAATACATTTGTAAGACTTAAGCTCAACCATATAAAGAATTACATTAAATAAAATGACTTGAACCATCCACTTAAAAGGCAGAGAATGTTAGACTGCATATAAAAAGACCCAACCGTGTGCTGTACTGTCTACAAGAAATGCACTTTAATTAGACAGGCACAAACATGATAAAAGTAAAATGGGGGAAAAGACATACTATGCAAACAATAAACAGAAAACCTGATGTGGCTATATATATATTTGACAAAATAGAATTCAAAACAAGATGTATTGGGGCCAGCCTGGTGGTGTAGTGGTTAACTTTGCCTGTTCCACTTCGACAGCCTGGCATTCGCAGGTTCAGATGCTGGGCACAGACCTACACACTGCTCATCAAGCCATGCTGTGGCAGTATCCCACATACAAAAATAGAGGGAGATTGGCATAGATGTTAGTTCAGTGACAATCTTCCTCAAGCAAAAGGAAGAAGATTGGCAACAGATATTAGTTCAGGGCCAACCTTCTTCCCCGCTACCCCCCAAAAAAGGATGTTTTGTCAGATATTATCTTTTATTCTGTGTAAGTGGGAATACTTCATGATTATAGAAAGTTAATTCCTTAAGAGTGTTCCCTAGAATTGCTCTCTAACAACTTTAAATACATGTGTACCTAAAGAAAGATAAAATTATATGATAAAAAAAAGTAAACACAGCTATAGACAAATTCATAATCATGGTTGGGGTTTTTGTGCTCATTTTCAATAACTGACAGCACAAATGGGCAAAAATGCATGGGGCTATAGAATGTTTGAATGACACTATGAACCAACGTGACATAATTGACCTTATAGAGTACTACATTCAACAATTGCAAATACACTTCTTTTCAAGTGCGCATGGAACATTCACTGAGATAGACCATAAGGTAGGCCACTAAACATCACAACAAATTTCAAAAGATTGAAATCATATAGAGTATGTTTCTCAATGCAGTTTAAATAGAAACCAATAACAATAAGATATCAAGAAAATGCTCAAATTTTGAAAATTAAGAAATATGCTTCTAAACAACCATGAATTAGTGAAGAAACCACAAGGAAATTGGAACATATTTTGAACTGGATGATATATCAGAATTTGAGAAGTGTACCTAATTAGTTACAGGGAAATTTTCTCTCTAAGCTTTCATTTTAAGAAACTTTGTGGACAATATAAAAACCTTCAAGTAACAAAGAGAAAAGCACATTAATCCCAAGAACACAGAAGAAATGAAATAAACATCAGAGTGGACATCAATGAAGGAGAAAACAAAGAAAACCAACAAGGCTCAAACTTGCTTTTTTAGAAATATTAATACAATTGGTAAACCTCTATCAAGACTGATCAAGGAAAAACAATGTACCAACATCAGGAATGAAAGAGGGGACAGCACTACTGATTTTCCAAATATTAAAAATATAATTAGAAGATATTATGAAAAACATGGTGGCAATAAACTCAACAATCTAGATGAATGGGCACATTTCTTGAAAAATATAATGTAACAAAGTATATATGAAAATAATTAGAAAAGAGGAAGAGATCTATATTTATTGAAGAAATTGAATTCACAATAAAAACTTTTCTACAATACAACTCTAGATCCAGAAGAATCATTGGTGAATTCTATCATATTTAAGGAAACTATAATATCAATCTTACACAAACCCTTTTAGTAAATAGGAAAGGAGAAAACACTTTTAAAATCGCTTTATGAAACATGCATATTCATATAAACAAAAATTGAGCAAAGATATTACAAGAAAATAAAACTCCAGGCAAATATTTCTCATAAGATAGAGGCAAAAGAAAAGTAAGAAAACAACAAAATGTTAGAGAATTTTATCAAGCTATACATATATACATGTATCATATATATGATAATACAGCATGATCTAGCAATGTTTTCAAGGTAAGCCAGGTTCTTTTAACATTCAGAAATGAATCCATATAGTTAATCACATCAACAGAATACAGAAGAAGTATGATATGATCATCTCAATAGTCGCAGAAAAAATTAAACAAAATTTAACGCTCATTCATGACAAAGAGTTTAAGCAAACTAGGAATAAGAGATGTCTTTGATCTGATAACAGCATCTATGAAAAAACCTACAGCTAAAATCATACTCAGTGGTGATACATTGAACATTTCCTCACAAATTAATCTAGAGATTCAATAAAATCCCAATTTAAAAAATCCCAGCAGATTTTTTTGGTAGAAATTGAAAAATTTATCCTAAAGTTCATATGGAAATACAGACGATCTAGGTTAACCAAAGTAATCTTCAGCAAGTACACGTTGGAAGACACAAGCTACTTGATTTCAAGACTTACTGTAAGGGCATTGTAACCAAGATGGTGTGCTATTGGAAAAAGGATAGACAAATAGGTCAGTGGAAGACAGAAAGAACCTAGAAATAGAATCACACATATATCCTCTCTGGATTATCATCAAAAGCACCAACTTGATTCAATAAAGAAAAATCTTTTCAATAAACGGTTCTGGAACAACTTGTTAACTTTATGGCAGGGGCGGGGGTAGATGAACCTCAGATCTCTACATCTCTTAATATAGAAAAAGTTGAGATGGTGGTCATAGACCTAATGTAAAAACTGAAACTTCTAAAAGGAAATAAGTAGAATATCGTTGCAACCTTGAGGTGGGCAAAAATTTCTTAGACTCTACACACACACAGAAAACAGTAACCATAAAAATAATTGATAAATTGGATTTCATCAAGATTGGGAGAAAACATTTCCAAAACATTTATCCAACAAACCGTTTGATATAAAATATATTAAAAAAAACTCCTTGAGTCAGTGATAAAAAAATATAAAAATCCCAACGTAAATAAATAGGCAGAAGCCTTGGAAAGATACTTTACAATAGAAAATAATGTCCACTAAGTCTATTGGCCTCAGGGAAATGCAAATTGACACCACAATGTCACAATGTGGCACCTAATACAATAGCTAAAATCAAAAAGACTAATGTTATGGACTGAATGTTTGTGTCTTCCCAAAATTCATATGTTGAAGCCCTACCCCGCAATGTGATGGTATTTGCAGGAGGGGCCTTCGGGAGGTCATTAGGTTTAGCTGAGGTCATTGGAGTGGGGCCCTCGCAATGGGGTAGTGTTCTGTAAGAAGAGGAAGAGAGACTGAGTTCTTTTTCTCTCCGCTAGGTGAAGACACAGCTGGAAAGTAGCCATCTGCAAGCCAGGAAAGAACCCTCACCAAGAATTAGACCATGCTGGAACCTTGAACTGGACTTCCAGCCTCTAGAACTCTGAGAAACCAATGTCTGTTGTTTAAGCCTATGTTATTTTGTTACAGCAGCCAAGCTGACTACGACAACTGACAATAACAAATATTGGTGAGGATTTGGACCATCACTAATACATTCATATATTGCTGGTAGAAGACACAATGACACAACCACTTTGCGATACTGTATAACAGTTTCTTGTAAAGTTGAATACTGTGACCCAGAAATTCCACATCTAGGTATTGACTCAGTGGGAATCGAGAATGTTCATAGTAGCCTTTTACACAATAACCCCAAAGTGGAAACGACCCACATATTGATCAACAAGAAAACGGATAAGCAAATTGTGATATACAACTCAGTAATTTAAAAAAAGAATTTCAAAAACTACAGGTGCTTGCAGCAACATGGATGAATCTCAAAAACATTAAGCCCGACAAAAAAAAGAATACAGACTGTATGATTCCATCTATGTTAAGCCCCAAAACATGCAAAACTAATCTATGCTGATACAAATCAGAAGGTGGTGGTGGTGGAGTGAACTGACTCAAAGGAACACATAGGAATTTTCTGGAGTGGAGGAAAATCATCTGTATTTTTACTTAGTGATAGTTACATGGGGCTATATAATTACCAAAGTTGATCGACCTGTATGCACAAGGTCTGTCCATTTAATTGTATATAACTTATGCCTCAATAATAAATTAACAAACAAATAGATAACTGAAAATTCAGGCTGACACTTTTTGAAACAAGTTTGCCTTCAGGGTATAATTTCTGAGCAGTATTTCTCCCAATGACTAATAAATGCCACCTGCATATAAATAACCTAAGGGCTGTGTTAAATATTAGATTCCAGTGCCTTACCCACACCATATCAATCAGAGTAAAAAGTATTAGTATTGAACATATACAAATGTATAAATATACACATGTATATATTTATGTGTGTATACATATTGATACTAAATCAGAAGATTTTAATAATTAATGGCTAAATTCTGTTATTATATTTAATATTTGATATTAATTGTTACATTTTATAATTAAAATTAGAGAAAAACAACCTTGTTTGGCCCGTGCACCCAGCCTACCATTTACTGACAGCTCATTAAACGAATCCTATCCATCTCTTATATCAGGTGGAAGACGAGAAGAAATATAGGAAACAAGGATCTAATGTAACTGACAATATTCTTATATGTTCTTTTGCAACTTAGTTTTCATTTTTCTATCATGCTTATAATCTAAATAGCAAAGGGTTCTTGAAGGTTTAAAAAGAAAGAGCAGTCCCGTACGCCACACTTTCCCTCTCCTTAGCCCGTCACTTTATTACTTGAGCAGTTTTCAGAGGGAGTAAAACAACTAAATATAGTCTGCTATGTTTAACTAGAAGCCATGTTATATTTTCTAGTTTAGATAAGTGGTCACCATTATTATGCAACGTTATTGTGCTGGATATAAACTGATGCTAAGAATATTACCCTAGAATGGTTTCTTTCTATCTAGTAGCTTTTAGTTCCTCTCCGGGTGCCGTATGAACGATGTCCCTGTGTTTGTCTTTTGCTGTTAGAATAGAGTTCTCTAGGCCCTAATATTTTTGTGGAAAGAGGACCTTCCAGATCGAAATCAGTACTCATTGGTCAGAAATAGTGAACACATATTATTAACTGCGTGATTTGAGTCAGTGTGTCAGTGCAGCCCATCGGGGCATCTGGGGACACTGGTTCTGCTCTGTCAGATAAATTACTTCTTCCAGTTTTACTTTACCTGCATTCGTTAGTTCAATTTAAATCACTGCCAGAACTGTATTGAACAGGCTTCTCCCTAGACTGAAAAATCCTTGAGGGCAAGGATTCTTTCTTCAACACCATTTTAATCGCAGGGTCTTGTGCATGTTAGGTGCTTAGTAAAGAATTGTTGATTCAATGCACGAATCAACAGAGCTAAAAATTGTCCTGTAGCATATCCCTATAATTCCCTCTTCTTGCCATTAATCAGCATCTTTGGACAGAGACTTTTCCACCGGTTATTAATCCACTCTATTTTCCTCACTTGTAGCCTATGTCTTTCCATTTTGATTTCAGAACATCAGGAGAGAAGTAAGCCCTTTCCTGTCCCCAAGACATGTCACGCCCTGTGGGGCACTGTGGACTCCAGGAACACTAAATTGCTTGTGGTTCATATGCACGCGCCAGGATGTCTGCTTCCTCCTTGCCTTTGATCATATGTTCCCCCCTCACTGAAAGACTCTCTCTCCATGAACATTCATTCCTCTAACAAACTTTTTCTTTTCTTTAGGCCCGCCCTCTACCAGAAAATCTTCCCTGATCCCTTGGCCCCAGCAGGGTAAGCTGTTCCTCTGCTGGTTGCCTGCAACACTGCATGCCCATTGCTGAAACTCTTCATATCATATTATATTCATCTGTACCATATTACATACATGTAGCTGTCTCTTTCATTAGACTATGAGCCTACTAAGCAGAAAGAATGTAAATATTAACCTCTATATCTTCAAAACACATAATAGGTGCTTAATTCACATGATTTGAGAGCACAAGTTCTGTCAAATGCTGAGTTCACACCAAAGTGCCTACAGCATTTGCACACATTGATAGCCCAATAATGCTAGGAAGTAAATAAGATCATATCTCCTTTTAGGTGCTTGCCAACTAGTTTTTTAATAATAATTTTTAAATAAAATTTAGTAAGTTTGGGGGGGCTTGGGTTGATATTAAATTCACCAAACTATTATTTACAAATCTTTCTACTTCTTTTTTTAGGAGGACATTTGCCTATTTCTAGTCCTCTGGAATCTCTCCCATTCTCTATACGAAGTAACAAGAACTTGCACTGCGATGGTAACCATGAGCATGGAAAGGAAAGCATGGCTATGAACACCACTCAAATGAGCAGCCACCCTGCTTATGCACGGGGATGCAGAAGAGGCAAGAAGGAGACGCAGATGGTTGCAAAACATGAGCCTGACTACATTCTGGGATGAGGAGACTGACCGACAGTAACCTGCCAATAGCTTTGGCCCATGAGGACAAAGGGATGCTATTTCAAGCAGAGGGAAGAGGAGCAGCATGAACATCAGACAGTGACTTAGCCCTGAAAGAACTGGCCAGAAAATAGGCCTGAGAGCTGAGGCAGATCACTTCCCTCTCTTTCATGTGCTGCCCAGACTCTCCCTTCTTCTCCTAGTTGACCGCTCCTCACCCTTCTAGGTCAACCAAATATCTGGATAGAACTTTACAGTTCATGAAGCGCTTTCACATACATTGTCTCATCAACCCTGTGCGAGAGATTGGCATTCCCAGTTTGTAGTCAGGGAACCTGCGTGGTAGTAAGGGGCAGGAGTAGGTGTTGAGCAGAGGTATTGTGATTCTCTCTTTATCCAATTGAACACTGTATCAGGTTCTCTAAGAGACAGAAGCATAAGACATGGCCTTTTGACCCCAGGGGCCTACCATCTTATTGGTGAAACACACATAAAACACATCAAAAGATTAGAGAATAAGTTCAGTATGTGCATCAGATAACTATATATCAGTAAGTATACAACAATACTTTCATATACAAAGTTATGTGGCAACCTACCACATTAAATCCAATATTTCATTTGGGAGAAGAATCTTTTAAATATTTATTCAGGTTCAGCGGCTAAAGATACAGAAAAACACAAAATTGGAACATTTGTAGAGATTTTATAGGATCTCTAGACTCTATTTATTTGACTATATAGGACTTTGTGTCTTGAGAAACTGAATTTCTTCACTTATAAAAACGTTAGTAAGTTGTTTCTTGCCTATTGCCAAATAAAATAAAGCACACACATAAAAAGGAAAGCTCCATAAAGTCAGCATAGTTGTAAAAAAAGAAAAGAGAGAAAAATAAGCATATTTTAAAAATAATATATCTATTTTATGCATTTTATACTGAAATGGGAAGATGGAGCTCCTGGTGTGTGTGGTGGAAATATAACTTTAATATACGAGCTTCACGTTCATTGACTTTTTTGTATTAAAAATTCACTCTTTAATAATAGAAGAAAATAAAAATTGATTTCAAAAGGGAGTAATTTTGTTCTCCTAGAGGAAATCATTTTGACCTTGATTTGAAATAATTTATAGAACATGGGTCCCCTGGATCATGTTTTGCTTTTTGAGGATTAGTCTTTTCCAAGCAGGAGGTAATAGAATTTTTAGAGAACTGTGTTTGTGGCAAAAAAAAAAAGATGCAGTTTTGGGATTTTTCTCAAATCAGCACTCTATTCCCTCCCGACTAAGTTAGTCCTCAGCAAGGCTGCATAAAAATGTTTCAGTCTTAATGTTAAAGACATTTTACCAAATTCCATGGTTTTTACAAACAATTTTTTGCTATTTTTGTCCTCAAAGAAATGAAAAACTGCTTCCAATCACTCTTCCTAGGTTACTCATACAACATCTTCCTTTAGCTTTTTGCCACCCAGGAGGTGAGTTCTCTATTTTGGTTGAATAGCAGAGTCTGAATTAAAAAAGCTCTAGCACAGAGAGGAACAAAGAAGGGAGGGAAGATTCTGTAGAAACGGGCTTGAGTTACAGAGGGAGCTGATAATTCATTTGCTTTTATTGTTAAATTAAGCTATTCTTTTCTCCTTCCACAGAGACTGCAATGCAGAGCGTAGGAAACTCTCAAATGTCTGCAGGCCTATCTAAGAGGAGAAGAGTGAGTCATCAAAGGCACCCAGTTGTGTGTGGGAGTCATCACTGGGGGTTGAATTATCAGGCCAAAAACAACTGGGCATGGCTCAGTTTCTGGAGCTGTTTCATGTCAGGGTTAGCTCCCACTTCAAAGAAACCCAGCAGACGGGAAATGAAAGTTCAGGACATCTTCCTTTAAATCTGTTTTCAAAATGGCTCATGCAGCTTGCTGTCTGGTATCTCCAAAAGGCGTATTTCAAAGATTATCATTACTATTTGTCTTTTATCGAGAGCCAGTAGTATGCACTGAAGATGTGGATGTACATATAAATTATTCTTCTCCACTTATGAGGTTGGTGATGATAACACTGCTATCCTTTTGGGAGAGGATAGCTGGAAAACTTGATGAGTGACTCCCTCACATCTTCAATAACAAGACTAGGTCCAAAGCAAGTAGCTGGATTAAGAAAAGATGACCTTTCAAGGAAAGATACAACACCAGGATTTGGATACAAGTTTCATGGAAGGGAGCAAATAAGCCTTTGAAGAAAAAAGAGAAAAACAAGGACACCCTCCCTCTTCCCGCCCTTGTTTATTCAAATAGAAATAAGCAGATTCCCCCAATTGAATCATCTGTGCCTTCTTGGTAAATACGTCTTCATCTTGTAAAGAAAATGAAAATCTCTCAGAGAAGCTCCAGACTCTGATACTTGGACTTTTTCTGATCCTCAAACCGATCAAGGTCTGAGGTAAATTTATTCTCCCCTCTGTGCTGCCACAGATGGTGTCAGTACCTGGTAATCCAAATTTAACTAGGCTACGTGAGCTTAAGAATAAAAATAGAGGCCAACATAATTGTAAAAAAATTTGTTTTGTCCAGTCCTGAACCAACTAATTAGGAAGAAGTTACCAGGAGATATCTCATAGCTCAGTAAAACAAACAAATACATGAAACAGCTCTCCTTGCTCTTTTCAGGGGCAGAGACCCTTGTAGTATTTTCCCAAAGATATTCTGATCCCATGACACTTCTTTCTCAACATAGCCTGGCCTGGCTCTGTTCACACGCTGCGTTTCCATTTGGGGTTCCAACAGCCACTGGGCCAAAATGGGGGAAACCATGGCTGAGGAGATTCTAGCAGTAACAAAGTCATGGGCAAGCTCCTTGATGAAACCGCTCTGACTTATCCAAAGGGACTTTGCTGTTATTATTTTGCACAATTGAATCAAAACATTCTTTTCTTGTCACATTCTCTCCTTTATGTTAAATGTGTTATAATGTTAATTAGTTTTCATCTAGTTTTTTTGAATAGTTAATACATACACATGGTTCAAAAGTAAAAACATACTGCAAAGTCTACAGTAAAAGTTCTCACTCCTATCCAAGGCTTACAGTTCTGCCTAGTTCATACCCACAGACATCTCCACCATCACCCCCACCAAAGTAACTGTTGTTAGCTGGTTTCTTCTCTGTCCATACAGAGTTTCATTACACAGTAAATATAAATATTTATCATTTTATCCAAAAGATAGCATACCTTATATGGTATTTATATCTTACTTTTTTTAAGTTAAAGATGTAAATTAGGTATTTTTCATATCAAATTATAGAGAACTCCCTCATTCTTTTTACAGCTCCATTGCACCTATTACAACAGGTGTACCATCTCGCTAGTCACCTACGTATATAGGGACATTTAGATGGATTCCAGTCTTAACAGTTATTGCAATGAAAAATCTGGCCTATCCATTATTTCACAGTTGTTTGAGTATATCAATAGCCCAAATATTCAAAATAGAATTTTTGGGCTAAAGAATACCTGTATTTGTAACATCTGTTAATATTGGCAAATTCCCCTTCCTCGGAGTTGAACTAATTTACACTCTCATCAGAAGTGTAGCAGAAGGCCTGTTTCCCCACAGTCTCACTATCAGAGCATGTGGTCAACTTTTAGAATTTTGTTTATGTGAAAAATTAAAAAAATATATTTTCTTACAATTTTCATTTCCCTTTGGGGCAGGAGTATTTTTCCTTATACATTTTTAGAATGCTTTAAATATTATAAAAATTAGCTTTCTTCCCCCCAGTAATATGGGTTGCAAATATTGTTTCTCAGCATATCACTTGCTTCTGGTGTTTTTCCCCATGCATTTTTATTTTTGCTTTATTTTTGTACATTTGAATTTGTCAATCTTCTCTTTTATGACATCTGGATTTGGATTCAGAGGTAGGAAGACTGTTTCCATGACAGAGTTTTAAAGGAATTCTCAGATGTTTCTTTCTAATACTCTCATTATAATTTTATTTGGACTTTTTCCTAGTGTGTAATGTGAGATATAGATCCAGCTTTATTTTGTTCCATTTATTGATCCATTTTGAAATGCTAAATTCTCATATAAATGTCCAGTTTATTTTTGGACTATTTTTCCCAACTGTCTGTTTAACCATGTTTTATATTTTAGTATCTGGTAGGGCTAGTCCACATTCATTGCTCCTTTTTTTTTAAAGATTTTCCTAGCTGTTTGTTTATCTTTCCAAATGATCTTTGAAGTTAGTTTGTATCATTCCGAATAAACAAACAAAATAGCAAATACATCAATAATTCTTTTGCACACGGATATCCAGTTTTCCCAGAACCATTTACTGAAGATACTACCCTTTCTCCATTATGTGTTCTTGGTGCCCTTATCAAAGATTTGTTGACTGTTTACATGTAGGTTTATTTCTGGGCTCTTGATTCTGTTACATTGGTCTGTGTCTGTTTTTATGCGAGTACTATGCTATTACGATTACTACAGCTTTGTAACATAGTCTGAAAGGAAGTGTGATACCACCAATTTTGTTCTTTCTTCTCAAGACTGCTTTGGCTGTTAACGGTCTTTTGTGAGTCCATACAAATTTTGAAATTGTTTATACTGTTTCTGTGAAAAATGCCATTGGAGTTTTGATAAGGATTTCACTGAATCTGTACACTTCTTTGGGTAGTATAGAAATTTTTAACAAATTAATTCTTCCAATCCATGAATACAGAATATTTTTCCACTTATTTGTGTTGTCTTCAATTTCTTCCGTGAGCAAATTTAAAGTTTTCACTGTACAGGTCCTTCACTTCCTAGATTAAATTTATTCCTAAGTATTTTATTATTTTTGATACTATTGTAAATGGTATTGTTTTTTAAATTGTTTCGCTTTCTGATGCTTTGTTAGTGCATAGAAACACAACAAATTTTTGTATGTTGATTTTGTATCTGCAACTTTACTGAATTTATTAGTTCTAAAATTTTTTGGTGGAATCTTTAGGGTTTTCTATATATAAGACCATGTAATCTGCAGAGACAATTTTACTCCTTCCTTTCCAATTTGGATGCCTTTAAAAAAAATTTTCTTACCTAATTGCTCTGGCTAGAACTTCTAGAACTATGTCAAATAGAAGTGGCTAAAATGGGCATTCTTGTCTTATTCCTGATCTTAGGGGAAAACTTGTAGCTTTCACCACTGAGTATAATATTAGCTATGGGCTTGTCATATGTGGCCTTTATTCCGTTGAGGTAAATTCCTTCTATATCTAATTTGTTGAGAGTTTTTTTCATGAAAGGATGTTGAATTTTGGCAAATGCTTTTACTGCATCTATTGAGAAGATCAAGGAATTTTTATCCTTTGTTCAGTTAATGTCATATTGGTTGATTTCATATGTTGAACCATCTTGCATCCTGGGAATAAATTTCACTTGATCATGGTGTATGATCCTTTTAATGTACTGTTGAAAGAATGAAATTGGACTTCTATTTTACACTACTCACAAATTAAGCCAAGATGGATTAAAGACTTAAATATGAGACCTCTAACTGTAAAACTCAGAATAAAACAGAGAAAAAGCTCCTTAACATTGGTCTTGGCAATACTTCTTTTTGAATGTGATATCAAATGCATAAACAACAAAAACAAAAATAAATAAATGAGTCTCAAGCAAACTAAAAAGTATAGTTTCTGCACAGCAGAAATGTATGTCTCTGCACAGCAAAGGAAACAATCAACAAAATCAAAAGGCAACCTATGGAATGGGATAAAATATTTCCAAACCACATATCTAATATCTAAAATATATAAGGAACTCACAAAACTCCAGAGCAAAAAAATCTCCAATAATTTGATTAAAAACTGGACAAAGGACCTGAATAGACATTTTCTAAAGGAGACCTACAAATGACCAACAAGTATGTGGAAAAATGCTTGACATCACTAATCATTAGGGAAATACAAATCAATACCACAATGAGATACCAATTCACACCTGTTAGGACAGCTGTTCTCAAAGAGACAAGAGATAACAAGTTAGTGGGAATGTAAATTGATACAGTCTTTATGTAAAACAGTATGGAGTGTTCTAAAAAGTTTGAAAATAGAACTAACATATGATTCAGCAGTCCCACTTCTGGGTATATATCTAAAGGAAATGAAATAAGTATCTAGAGGAGATATCCACACTCCCACGTTTCTGCAGTGTTATTCACAATAGCCAAGATATGGAAACAACCTAAGCGTCTTTTGACAGATGAATGGATGAAGAAAATGTGATATATAAATCTATACATATAATGAAATATTATTCAGCTATAAAAAAGAAAGAAATCCTGACATTTGCAACAACATGGATGAATCTGGAGAACATTATGCTAAGTGAAATATGTCAGATAAAGACAGACAAATACTGTATAATCTCACGCTTATGTGGAATCTAAAAAAAAGTCAAATTCATAGAGGCAGAGAGTAGAACAGTGGTTGCCAGGGACCAGGAGGCGGGGGAAATGGGGAGATGCTGGGCAAAGGGTACAAACTTTCAGTTATAAGATGAAGAAGTTTTGGGGGTCTAATGTACAGCGTGGTGACTATAGTTAGTAATACTCTACTGTATACTTGAAATTTGCTAAGACAGGAGACCCTTAGTGTTTTCCAACACACAAAAAAATAGTAACTAGATGAGTAATGGATGTGTTAATTAACTTAATTGTGGTAATCATTTTACAATGTATATCAAACCATTGCATTGTACACTTTAATGTATATCATTTTATTTGTCAATTATACCTCAATAAAGCTAGGGAAAAATCAATAAGTGATTATTTAAATATATGAAGTAATGTAGAGAGAAATAGCAGCTATATGATATTCAAGCATGATTTTTCCACTTTCCCAAGTCTGCTTCTGTGTCCTTAAATAGCATTTTAAAGTTATTTTTCTATACAGATATAATATTTTTCTAAAGTTGTCTTTTTAATATTTTTATTGCTTTCACAAAGAGGATATTAAAACAAATACATATGTAGTGTTCAGTATATTTACATTGTTCTGCAATAGATCTCCAGAACATTTTCATTTTGTAAAACTGAAATACTATTCTCATTACCTCCCATTATATTTTAAATTTTATATCATTTGTATATATGAGCAATTAATACCTTCAGTTTGTTTCATTTCAGTCTTATTAGCTTTCTAAATTTTTTAAATTGTTTTTGATAGTTTTAAATTGATTGTGTTTGGTTTGCTATACATATATCATATTTGTAAATAGTGAAAGTTTTATCACCTCTATTAAAATTTGTTTCTCTCTGATTTTTTTCTCTTGTCTTTGCCTTGGCTGTTATCTCCAGGAAAATGTTAAATAATAGAGGTGATGGTGGATATCGTTATCTTGTTTCTGAGTTTAATGAAAAGTTCATGAAGTAAAGATATATTTTACCATCTTTACTACTTTTAGTTTAGTCTTATTTTATTGAGGGTTTTTAAAAAATGCTAATTAAGAAAGATGTTGAGTTTTTCAGTATCGTAAGTTATTTCTTCTTAGATATATTAATATAACGGATTACATTAATAGATTTCTTAATATTAAACCATCCTTACTTTCCTGTAATACATTCCTCATGGTCCCAATGCATTGCTCTTTTAATGTGCTTATGGATTCTAGGCTTATTTTGGCTATTTGTAGGTATATTAAAAAATAAAATTGATTTGTAAATTTCTGTTTTATTCAGTCTTTATCACACTTGAGGCCATTTTCCTTCTTTTTCTATGTTCCAGAATAGTTAAAATACCGTTGAAATATCTGCCTTTTAAAGGGTTAGTTGAGTTACCTTGTAAAACCTACGAAGTCGTCTGAGCCTGGTGCTTTAAACGGGTTAGTGCTTGAAAATTTTCTCTGTTTTTTTTCTTGTTAAAACCAGTCTGTTTCATTTTGCTCTTTCCTGGAGTCAGTTTTGGTAAATTGCTGTCTTAGAAAATTATCCACTTCACCTGGGTTTTATTTCCATGTTTCAGATGAAGAAACTGAAGTTAAGTGACATGCATTGATACAGTGAGGACTTCAGGCCGGATTTCTCCTCCTCCCGGGCATTGGTTACATTGTTGATGTTGTCATTTTAAAATACACCACACTGTTTCCATTGTAATGGTAGATAGAAGAGGTGACTGTGGATGGGGGCCAGTCAGAAGGATGGTGAGAAAAGAGTGTTCTAGGTAAAGCAGTTAGCAGGAGCACACACAATGCGGGTGGTGATTAGAAGAGGACCCAAAACTAACTTTGGTGTAAATATATTTAACTAATAACAGAAATATGAACAGCTGTGAACAGATTTCTGAAGTCAAAGAAGCAAAGGGCGTATTTGAAAATAGCATTACATATTAGAATGGAAATAATTAGAAAAAGAAATAATTACAATTAATTTTTGTTTAAATATAGTCAATAATGGGAATACAAGCATCTGGAAACTTTGTCTTTTCTACCTATAATTTCAACAACTTTTTTCTCTTTCAAAAGCTAAAAAAATTTTAGAAAACAATATTTAATTTGCAAATTTCTTTATTTGTATTTCTAATGAAGAGAGATAAATAAATATGGCCAAAAGACAAAGTTTTACAAACCTCAGGAAGTCCTTACAAGGAAATATTCTTACATTAGGCCGTACATTCAATTCTTCACTAGTCATATGTGTTTTGGAAGAAACCTAGAATTTGTACAGAGCATAAACCTCAGAATTGAAGAAAAGTTCCAAAACCTACAGAATGACTTAGGAAATCCGTGAAGAGACGATTTTCTTAAAGAAAAAGCTGCTAAACACCAGAATCTAAAAACTACAATAGAAGAACAAATATGCTCCCAGGAAAGACAACTAAGGAATTCAGCATAAATCATACAGCAAAAAAATAATTCCTCAAAAGCAAATCCATGCAAAACCAGAATAATTAAAATCTACATGAATAAGACAGTCAGAAGAGAGAAAATAGCAGTTATATAAGTTATACAATTTTGAAGTCCTCTCATTTCTAAAATTTTAGCACGTTTATAAAGAGAGGCCTATTTTCTTTTCCTCTACTCCCTCACATTTCTTTCTTCAGAGCACATATGATATTCTTTATAAGATTTAAACTTAAGGACAACCCAAGAACATTTTCCCTTTTCAGCTATAGTTTAAAATCATTTTTAAGGAACTATTTTCTAGAATCATGAGTGCTTGGAAGAAGTTTCTAGAAAGAAGCTCAAGCATTGCTAAGCCAATTCAAACACTTAAGGAAAAAGAACAATGTGAAATAAATAAAATAATGAGTTGATCTTCTACAAGGAGGAAAATATAGCATAAAGGATAAAGAACACAACCAGACAAAGACAGAGGAAGTCAGATTAGAAGTTAATATTTCCTTTCTCTCCATTTATCAAATCAAGTCAATTCGATGTGTCTGATTCCAGGAAATTAATAAAACTCAAGAGAAATTAGAATAATTTCCTTTGGGAGAGAAAATCATCTGGCAAGAAGCTGGCAAAGGGCATATTTTCAGTTCCAAGGTCTGGCAGTTACAACCGTGCACAGTTCTAATCACATCCATGCTAATACTAAGGAAGGGGCTCAATCATTCTATTTCTTAATAGTGGAAATATAAGTTATTTATTGAAATAGTCTACAATATTTTCCTTTCGCTCCATTGGAAAGGATTGTAATTACATGGAAATCCATGATAATATATTAAAGATTTCATGTCACTACTCTACAGAGCACTTAGAATGGAGTAACATTACTCCAGACACAGCAATTAGAGTGCAACTAATTAGTGTCACTTACTGTGAGAAGCAACTGATTAATTATGTTTAGACATCGCTGCTGAGAGAAAACTCAGAGTCTACAGCTTCTAAATTGCATGTTCTGCCATTCAGCTAATAGAACACCTCTGCAAACTCACTAGTTACTCCATATTTAATTCAGCCTCACTCTCTGGCTAATACAGGCACCCCTGAAGTTCTGCACTAATACTATGTTCATGAAACTACTGTACATCAAAATTACAGTGTACTTCTCCCTCTGTCACATTAGGAGAGCAATTAGTGAGGCAGCTGTGCAGCTACAAACTTCCGGGCTCAATTCTGTGGGCAGTGACATAGCTCATCGCCATAGAAACTATAGCCTAGCGCTTCCAGCATGTTAGCAACTTTCTTCAATTTGGAAAATGAGAACTGCTTGAGGGTCAAAGGAAGGCATATGAGTCCCTTTGTCACCCTCTGTGAAGTTACTGTGTCAAGAAGCATTTTTAAAAGTGTTCAACACCTCCTGCCCAAATTTTACCAAATTCTTATTTATCCTCCAATCTCCAGTCCTGCTTTCCCAAGTTGAGTCTGATAATCATCCCTCTGTCATCTCCATGTTTATGCCACACCAGGGTGGGAAGTGAGGTCAGATGGTTATTTGAAAGTGTCTCAGGCTGCTTTGCAGCTGTTCTGAAATTTGTTCCTGAGGCTGATAGGAAGAGCACTCAAGCCTGTGTCTGCTCTGTGCAGGGCCAGCAGAGTGGGACCTGACGGGAACACATATTCCTTCTTACAAATCCACTGAGTTCTGCTTACAAAGCATGGAGTGAGTCCCAGATGGTGTTGTGACAGACGACCTCTATTAGGAACAGAGACTGACCCACTGGAGTTACGGAGAGGGAGGGCCTCCCCGGCCTGAATTTTTAGTTTGACAGTTTATAAGGTCAACTAGTACATCCCATCTCTTTTAATTCTGCCTCTCTTCTCCCTTTGGCACTGCCTAAGACCGGGCTTTGCTTGGCTTCCATCTGTACTATCAATATTATAGGTCAGTTATCTCATATTTTAATATGCAGATGAATTACCTGTGAATCTTATTAAAATGCAATGTAGCTATAGTTAACAATACTTGAAACTTGCTAAGAGGGTAGCTCTTAAGTGTCCTTACCCCCCCCCAAAAAAGAAGAAAATAAAATGGTAGCTGTGTGAGGCGATGGATGTGTTAATTAGCTTGATTAATGGTGGTGATTACTTCACAATGTATACATATATCAAACATTATGTTATAGACCTTAAATACATACAATTTTTTTCTTTGTCAATTATACTGCAATAAAGCTAAAAGAAGAAAATGCAGACTCTGATTCATTGGTTTTGCCTTTGGCCCAGGTTTCAGCATTTCTACCCAGCGCGTAGGTCATCTCAACGCTGCTGGCTGGCCACCCGTGCTTTGAGTAGCATGCTTCTAAAGGACTTCCTTGCGCCCAGTTTCCTTCCTTCCAAAGCACCCTTCATATGCATTTGGGTTAATTTCTCTAAAGTGGCATTTCACAAAATGTGACTCTAGGGCTTTCAGTAACAGAATCAGCTGGATGCTATCAGACCTGACTAGTCACAACTTCTCAGGGGGAGGTCCTCAAGTCTGCCTTTTTAACAATCATGCCCCGGGTTCTTGTGCATCCTAAAATTTGAGAACTACTATTGTAAATCAGAGTCCAAATCGAGTTAATTTTTCTTCCTGAAACACTTTTAATGGTCTCTTACTGACTATGAAGAAAAATTCCAAAGTTTTTACCCTGGCATTTAACTTCTCACATTTTCTGTTTCCCATGCCTTCATCTTGCTGGTTCCATCTACCTAGACGGAGAGAAACGGATGTAACAAAAATGATAATAAGAGCTGTCATACTGAGGACCTACTGATAGTTCATTTAACCTATTGAAATCTCATCATTCATGTGTTATAAATTATCATTTCTCTCATTTCACTGTCTTTTAACACTTTGAGGTAGGTGTTATCTCTGCCATCTTAAAGATGACAAATCTGAGTATCAGAGATGGAGACAGGTTTATAAATGTGATGGATTCAAAGCTCATGTTAATTTTAGTTTCCCGTGTTTCCAAGCCTGCAACGTCACTTGAAATTGCTTTATAAACATTTCACTCTCAAGCAATTGTTTGTAGAGCAAACAATTGTCATGGAGCTTCCCTACATTTTTTGTTACCAAAAAGTATGGCCATTTTTAGCGCAAGCAGTGAACATTGGACGTATGTGCTAGATCAAAGTCAGTTTTTCTGTGTTGATGAAAGAAAGTATTTCTACTTCTCCCTTTTCCTTTCAAAAGTTGTATTAAATTTTGCTTACAATATTCTATATCTAAGAATAACTTTTCAGACTAGTTGCAATAAATAATCTTTACATAATATACAGGCCATAAATTCGTTGTGAAAATGTAAAACCATTTGCACATTGTTTGTCTAACACAGAAGGTATTTATTTGTACACTTCAAATGCATTCTGTCATCATAGAATATCGACTAATCATAAAGAGCTGTTGATGATTTTGAAGTAATATTTAGTGTTGGTTACAAAAGACATTACTGGAAAAATGTAAAACCTATTTTAATTTGAGACATGAAACTGAATTTGGCCATTTTTTACATTAAAATCTTGTAAATGGAGTGTATAAATCAATCAGTGAATAACATCTATTAAGAATCTACAAGCATGGGGCCTGCCTGGTGGCATAGTGGTTAACTGCACATGTTCCACTTTGGTGGCCTGGGGTTTACTGGTTTGAATCCTGGGTGAAGGCGTGGCACCGCTTGGTAAGCCATGCTGTGGTAGTGTCCCACATAGAAAGTAGAGGAAGATGGGCGTGGATATTAGCTCAGGGCCAGTCTTCTTCGGTAAAAAGAGGAGGATTGGAGGCAGATGTTAGCTCAGGTCTAATCTTCCTCAAAAAAAAAAAAAAAAAAGAATCCACAAGCACATGGTGCTATCTGAGGCATTGCATGAATAAAGCAGACACATCTCCATGATCTCCAGTCCTAAAACAGAAACTATGATATGGCAGAGAGTACACAAGAAGAGTTTTGTATCTTTTAACATAATTATCCCATTTGTCATAGGATTAAGGAAAAGAGTGAGGACAATTTAGCACAAACCGTTGCTTTTTATGGGATACAAGGATTGGGAGATTCAAAGAAATTTCTTTCTACTGGTGAAGCACCTCTAATAATCTTGGAAAATATGAATGACCTAAGATGAACTGTATTGTCAATATCAAGCTAAGGATTTTGAATGGCCAGGTCTGTTCTGATTTCCAGAATAAATTAAAGAAAGCAAATCAGTCAGTCAGAAGATCTTAAATGACTTCTCTAACATCACACAAGTAAAACCAAATCATTTTGTGTAAGCCAAAAGGAAATTATCCTCTCAAGTATTTTAATGACAAGTCAGATCAAATAAGTCAGAGTTCAATTCCGAATGTCTATATATCAAAAATTACAAGTTATATGTAGCATCATAGAACGTTTGGGACACAGATGTAAATTAAAAGTAACGAGAAGAATAACAATGACAAAAACCAGAAGAGCAGTTACTATACTGTTGCTGTGATTTCTGGTTTAAATTATTTTCCATCTTATTAACCATATCACATAGTACAATAAACGCTGACGGTAATATGCTCATTTCTGAAAATATTACGCTGCTCCTTTCAGTTCTAATATTCCGTACTTCTCTTTTTCCATAGGGTCTTCTGAGTCTTTCACATTAGCGAAAAAAAGCAAATGAGTTTAAGCTGCTACTTTAATGGCTAAGACATAGTTCATTATTTTGAAATGACAGAGTAAAATTTTCCAGGTAAAATTTTTTTAAGACATTTAACCGATGCCTTAGATGCATGGTTTTTTATTCAGAAACATATGACATAGGCCTGTGTGGCTATCCGCTCTATAATAGACTTTATTTCCTCTAGAAATTGAGAAATTTGTTAGCTTTCAAATTTTCAGTCACTAAACTCAAAAATGCAAATAGCATTCAATATTATAGGTTTGATACTATTAAGATTTTTTGTTATCCAAGAATAGGCTCTTTGACCAGGTTATCTGAGCATGGATAGTAACCTTCCTGGGCAGATACCCACACCCTCTCCTTCCGTTCAGATCTATCTATTTTTGTAACTCATTCCTGTTGATTAGGAATGTGTCTGTCAAGTCACCGGCAGAGATGATCCAGCCCCGTCATTCCTTCTTACTCAAAGTGGTGAATTTTCTCTAGATACAGATATTAAATTTCATAAGCCAATAAAAAAGGGAGACGTATTCAAAACAATACCCCCAATTTCTGTTTTTCTAAACGATTGTGCCCTAAAGCCAGGAATTCCTTTTGCCCCCCAATCCCCAACTCATAGATGGACATCCATCGATCCCTTTCTAAATCTTTAATCTTTCTCTCTTCCCTCCCCTTCCTACCACCTGCCCTCCCTTCCTTCCTTCTCTCCTTCCTTCCTTCCTCTCTTGGGTCAATTCATATTCCCTTTAGATTTTAAATACTTGACGACATTTTTCTGTAGAAACTGCCCACCCCTAATAATTTAACAACTGCTTGTAATAGTCTTCTGATTATACGTGGATCCATAAGAAATCCTATATTAAAGAGCAGACTCCTAATAAATTGACTTTTCACCCTGAAGGTACTGGGCCATCAAAATTGACTTTTGGTCTGAGGAATCATTCTTAAGAGGGAGAGCATTCAGGGATTTTCTGTTTAGAAAAAAATAGAATTGGGAAGTCATGTTAACACGTGAAAGGAAGCCAGAAAACTAATCTCTTTGCGATTCTTTCCATTTTACTGTAGATATGTGCGTATAATGACATGTAGAGTGAACTGCGTGACAGCAGTCATGACATTAAAAGCCAACTAAGATATCAGAGCTTGGTGGCCATTTAATAGAGTCTGACAGGAAGGATAACAGTGTCCTCACATTTGCTGAGTTCCCGTTCAGCTTGGATCCCATTGGAAGTTATGGCTTCTATACCAAATGAATAGAATGTGACTGTCGCAGCTTGCAAAGCAGCAGGAGAGGCCAGTCTTGTTGCTCATGAGCACCTTGCAGTAGTCATTTTGCACTACAAACATCCTTAGGACTGGCACTGAGAAAGGCTGAAAAACTTTGCAATTTTAAAAAATAAAAGCCTTGTATAGATAAATGATTTCCCTGCTATAGAACAGAGTGGGTCACAAATATGTAGAAAAGTAATTTGGAAAATAAAAGAAATTTACACTGGGCCAGCATACAGAACGTAAATTCATATCACAACCCTACTGTAATTATTTATAGGTTGTCAAATGTATTTATGATTCCAATAGGAGCATGGCCGCTAGAGTCAAATGGCCTTGATTTAAATCATTTCTCCACCATTTCTAGCTCTGTGACCTTGGGTAAACTACTTAACTTCTCTGAACCTCCATTTCCTCATCTTTAAAATGGAGATAACAATACACAGTAGCTATAAAATCCAGAAGCATACATGCTATTATGTTATTGTTTATATTTTTTACATTTTGGACCCCTCTGATTTACTTCTTCTGGGGGTGCTAAAAGTACAGGTTTATTTAGTGAAGAAGCAGAGATTGTTTGAGGCAACACATCGCAGATGCACACGCATGGACTGACAGCAATGAATTAACGCATCACATTCATTGCAAATTTGCACAGCTCATTAAACATATCACATACCATAATGTAAGATCCATAAGTCATTTATAACGTCTGTTGTCTGTGTTTCCAGACGTTAAAGCTGTCTTCTCTGTCTCGTAGGGTTATTGTAAGATTAAATGGGTTCAGGCATCACAAGTGCTTAGACATCAAGGCCATGGCGAGCACTATGTAAGTGCTAGATGCTAATATTGTTATTTACACAGACAGGTGAACGTTTTTACTCATCATTGTGGTTTTAATAAATGGTGTATTTTCTTTGTAATATGAAGTCTTATATTAAAAGACCCCTCAGGACTTTTTTATGAGAACATTTGGGCTGACGCATCCACCTGACTTCTGCAGTTGTCATTCTAGGGTTCAGAATGGGGAAGATCATATGAGCAATCCATCTTATAGAATGTTACCATGATCAACTATATTTTTCTCTCGGTATCAAATGTGTTGCCATTGTGTAAAATACCATTTCCCAGTAGATGATAACAAATCAGAAGCTCTGTTCCTTTCAGTAATACTCTTTCCAAGAGGCATTTAGTTGTTTTTTCACGGGAAGCACCTCCCAGGCCCTGAACTAGAGGACCAGATGTATTATCCATTGTTTGTGGACTCCGTACGTTAGTGGTTCTCAAAGTGTTATTAAACAAACCAGTTATGTGTAGCTTAACACATGACTCTGGGATTTCTTTAAGTCACATGCTTAGTGGGTTCCTGAAGCAATAAAACAGGTAAAGAATGACCAGGACTTTAACAAGTGACCTTTATACCTACAAAAACTACTCCACTCTGAATCAGTGAAGGCAAAGAGGACTGGAAGGCAAAATGGACAAAAGCATGATTGAACTCGGGGAGATCTGGCATATGTAAGACTCCACTTTGACTAACGTGGTCTTTAATCATCAGGGGTGGGCAGATTGTGGTGAGTTTTATAGTGACTGGAGAATAAATTTTTGGTTACTTTAATTTGTGTCTCCAGAGACCTGTCAGAAAAGACAGTGAAAATGTTAAAACTAGATAAATCCAAAGAAGCTTTTCTTTCAAAGTATGTGCTATGGATTATCTTACGAGCTCTTCTAAGGAAATAGTGATCTAAATTCAAAGAAGTCTGAAAATCTAAACACTCTGCATTCTAAGTAGCTGTCTTGGAGATTGACAAGGTGTATTGATCCAGCAGAGGGTCTGATAAGTTCTATTGTGAAGAAACTTAATTTTGTTTCCTCCAGCAGTTTCCAATCGTATTTGACAACGGACTCTTTTTGTTCATTTAACAGAGATTTTTATTCACTCATCAATGTTCCGTGGAATAGGTTTGGGAAATGCTGCCCAGGAAGTGAGCTTCCAGAATTCCCCTGTAATCCTTTATAGAACACTAACATTCACAGCAGCAGGAACTGAATTAAATCTATCTTAACTGCCTGCCTTCCAGTTCAGAAATGATTCCAGAATCATTGACTACTTCAAATTTTCTCTCCTTTCAACAGCTACCCTTCATTCTAGGCTCATTTGGCTGTGTGCCTAGAAGCCACCACTTCTGCTCAGTCTTCTTGGAACCAAAATTTTGACTTCAGGCTTCCGGTTTCCAGTTTCTGTAAGGTGCCTAGAAATTGCCACTCTGTCCTAATAACAAGTAAAAAAGCTGAAGGGAATGAAAAATCAACTCTTCTTGGATCCACTAGAGAGGGAAGGACACAGGGCACACTGCAGCCCCAAGATTGGAGAATCAGACAGGCAACTACAGAGAGGCAAGGCTTATCAGAGCAAAGACTCAGGAGCAGAAACCTTCTCAGGAACTGGTGATGGGGGAGGGGGTAAGAGAACCTGAACTGTAATTGATGAATTGCTGGGGGCTCAAAGTGAACAAGTCTGAGAGTTAAGAACCCAGTCAAAGAGAGGCCACCATAACACTGTGAAACTTACTTCCAGGAGCTTGACCAGATTCCCACAGTAAATAATGGAGAAAAATCACCCCATGTTTCTGTCACGTGGAGGGAAAAAGGAACCATTTTGAAATATGCCTGGGCACTCTGCCATTCTTAACAAGGCCTGCCCTTAGGGGATACTAGTTAACCAGAACCGAACCTGCTGGAGTATCATCAGAGCCTAACTGACCTGGGGAAGGAAAATACCCAACTCCGGGCAGCTCTAGTCTTCTATGGAGGAGCAACTCTAGCCCACTCTAGCCATTCTGTCCCCTCAGAGGAGAGGGGTGGATAAAAAACTGAGAAAAGCCTGTGAAGTTCACAGTCCAGAGGCATAGGCTCACTAAGATTGAGACGTAATCACAGGACTAGAGAATGCTTCCCTTTCTCCAAACCTCACCACATTACTAAAGGCCTATTTACAGCAGTCCTTTTTATCCAGTACAACAATGTACAGCTATCTTGAAAAAATCACAAGGCATACCAGAAGGCAAAAAACACAATTTGAAGAGACAAAACAAGCATTAGAACCAGACATGGCAAGGATATTGGAATTATCGGGGAATTTAGAACAACTACGGTTAATATGCAAAGGGCCCTAATGGACAAAATAGACAGCATTCAAGAACAGACGGACAATGTAAGCAGAAAGATGGAAATTCTAAGAAAGAAGACAAAAAAAATTCTAGAGAGAAAAACACTATAACAAAAATGAAGAATGCTTTTGATGAGCTTATTGGTAGACTGGACATGGCTGAGGAAAGAATCTGAGCTAGAGTATATATCAATAGAATCCTTGAAAACCAAAAAGCGAAAAGAGCAAAGACTGAAAAAAGACAGAATAGAATATCCGAGGACTGTGGGACAACTACAACAGGTGGAACATACATGTAATGGGAATACCAGAAGGAAAAGAGAGACAGAAATGAACAAAAGACAAGTTTGAAACAACAGTAACTGAGAATTTCCCCAAATTAGTGTCAGACCCCAAACCACACATCAGGGAAGCTCAGAGAACATCAAACAGGATAAATACCAGAAACTCCCCTACATTTTGACATATCATTTTCAAATTACAGAAAATCAAAGATAAAGGGAAAATCCTGAAAGAAGCCAAAGGATAAAAACACTTTATCTATAGAGGAACAAAGGCAAGAATTATATCTGACTTCTCCTCAGAAACCAAGCAAGCAAGAAGAGAGTGGAGGAAAATACTTAAAATGTTGAGAGAAAAAAACCCCATCAAACTCAAACTCTGTACTCTGCAAAATTATCCTTCAAAAATGAAGGAAAAAGAAGACTTTCTCAGACAAACAGAAATTTTTGTGTCCACATAAAGAAAGGAAGGTCATCGAAGAAGGAATGAGGGAAGGTAAAATGAAAAATAAAAACATTTCCTTTGCTCATTTTTAATTGACCTAACAGATAACAGTTTGTTCAAAATAATTATAGTAACAATGCATTTGATCCTGTATTCTTATGTACGTCCTATGTATGTGCTATGTATGTTTATATATAAGCGAAATGAAAGACAGCAATGATACAAAGGACAGGAGGAAGAAATTAGGATAATTTTGTTATTATAAGGTACTTGCACTACCTATAAAGTGACATGGTGTTAAAGTGGACTTGGATTAGTTGTAAATGTTTATTGCAAACTCTAGGGCAACAACTAAAAAATGTAAAAAAATAAATATAACTGATATGGAGAGAAAATGGATTCATATAAAATACTTTTAATTAAAACCACAAAAAGCAGAAAAAGAATGGGAGACAAAAATAGGAGCAAAGAACAAGGGCAACAAATAAAAAAGAGTAACAAATATGGTAGGTATTAATTCAACCATATCAACAATTTCTTTAAATGTCAATGGTCTAAATGCATGAATTAAAAGACAGAGCTTTATAGCACTAAATGCACATATTAGAAAAGAATAAAGATATAAAATCAATAATCTAAATTTCAACCTTAGGAAACTAGAAAATAAGAGCAAATTAAATTCAAAGTAAGCAGAAGAAAAGAAATCATAAGAAAAAGAGCAGAACTCAATGAAAACAGAAAATCAATAGAGATCAACAAAACCAAAACATTCTTTGAAAAGATCAATAAAATTGCTAAGCCTTTAGCCAGCCTAAGAAAAAGAGAGAGAGGACACAAATTACTAATATCAGAAATGAAAGAGGGGACATCACCACAGAACCCATGAATATCAAAAGAATAATAAAGAAATACCATGAACAACTCTGTGCCCACAAATTTAGTAACCTAGATGAAATGGATCAATTCCTTAAAAGATGCAAACCTTAAAAGATAAAAACTCACACAAGAAGAAATAGATGACCTGGATAGGCTAATATCTATTAAAGAAATTGAATCAATAATTAATAACTTTCCAAAACAGAAAGGACTGGGCCCAGATGGGTTCACCGGTGAATTCTACCAAACATTTAGGGAATTATATCAATTCTCTGCAATCTCTTTCAGAAAATCAATCATATTTCATACCAGAAGATGATATTTCATATTTCATTTCAGAAGGTCATATCAATAGATGCAGAAGAAGCCTTTGATAAAAATCCAACACCCATTCATGATAAAAAAAAAAATGGACCAGGCTGGTGGCACAGCGGTTAAGTTAGCACGTTCTGCTTCTCGGTGGCCCAGGGTTTGCCAGTTCGGATCCCGGGTGCGGACATGGCACCACTTGGCACACCATGCTGTGGTAGGCATCCCACATATAAAGTAGAGGAAGATGGGTACGATGTTAGCTCAGGGTCAGCCTTCCTCAGCAAAAAGAGCAGGACTGGCTGTAGTTAGCTCAGGGCTAATCTTCCTCAAAAAAAAAAAAAAAAAAAAAAACCCTCTCAGTAAACTAGGAAAAGAGGGGAACTTTCTCAACTTGATAAAGACTATCTACAAAAAACCCACAGCTAACATTATACTTAGTTGTGGGAAACTTAAAGCTTTCCAACTAAGATGAGATACAAAACAAAGATGTCTGCTCCCACCACTCCTTTTCAACATCGTACTAAAAGTCCTTACTAATGTAATAAGGCAAGAAAATTGAATAAAAGGTATACAGAGTGACAAAAAAGGAAAGACATAACACCATCTTTGCTCACAGATGACATGATCATCTATGTAGAAAATCCAAAAGAATCTACAAAAAACTCCCTTCTGGAACTAATAAACAATTATAGCAAAGTTGTAAAATTGAAGGTGAATATACAAAAGTCAATTGCTCTCCTGTATACCAACAACAAACAAGTGGAATTTGAAATTAAAAACATAAAAATGGAATTACCATATGATCCAGCAATTCCACTTCTGAGTGTATATCCAAAGGAAATGAAAACAGGATCTTGAAGACCTATCTGCACCCATATATTCACGTAGCATTATTCACAATAGCTAAGATATAGAAACAACCTAAGGGTTTATCAACAGATGAATAGACAAAGAAGACCTGATTGATTTATATAGAGATATAGAGATATATGAATATTATTTATATGTGAATTATATATAGATTCGTATATATATGAATATTATTCAGCCATGAGAAAGACGGAAATCCTGCCATTTGCAACAACTTGGATGAAACTTGAGGGTATTATACTAAGTGAAATAAGTCAGACAGAGAAAGATAAATACTCTGTAATATCACTTATATGTGGAATATAAAAAAGCAAAACTCAGAGAAACAGAAAGCAGAGTGGTGGTTACCAGGGACTAAAGGGTGAGGAAAATGGGGAGATGTTAGTCAAAAGGATACAAATTTCCCATTATAAGATTAAGAAGTTCTGGGGATCTAATGTACATCATGATGATTATAGCTAATAATACTGTATTATCTATTTGAAAGTTGCTCAGAGAACAGATCTTAAATGTTCTCACCACAAAAAAAAGAAATGATAATTATGACAGGATGGAGGTGTTAGCTAATACCATGGTGGTATTTTGCAAAACATAAATGTATCAAATCAACAAATTGTGCATCTTAAACTTACACAATGTTATATGTCAATTATATCTCAATAAAGCTGGAAACCCCCCCCCCCCCACAATACCATTTACATTAGCAGCTAAAGAAATTAAACACTTAGGTATAAATCTAACAAAATGCGTCCTGTATGAGAAAAACTAAAAAATTTGACAAACAAAATCAAAGAACTAAATAAATGGAGAGAAATTCCATGTTCATGGATAGGAAGACTCAATACTGTCAAGATGTCAGTTCTTCCCAACTGTATCTACAGAGTCAATGCAAACAATCAAAATCCCAGCAAGTTATTTTATGGATATCAACAAACTGATTCTAAAGTTTATAAGGAGAGGCAAAAAACCCAGAATAGCCAACACAATATTGAAGGAGCAGAACAAAGTTAGAGGACTGATGCTACTCGACTTCAAGACTTAATGTGAAGCTACAGTAATCAAGATAGTGTGGTATTCACAAAAGAATAGATAGATAAATCAATGGAACAAGATAGAGAACCCGGAAATAGACCCCCATAAGTATAATTAACTTATCTTTGACATAGGAACAAAGGCAATACAATGGAACAAAGGTGGTCTCTTCAACAAATGGGACCAGAACAATTGGATATCCAGATGCAAAAAACAAAAAAGAATGTAGACACAGACCTTACACCCTTAATAAAAATTAACTCAAAATAGATAATAGACCTAAATGTAAAAAGCAAAATTTTAAAGCTTCCAGAAAATAACATAGCAGAAAAACTAGATAACTTTGGGTATGGTGATGCCTTTTTTAGATACAAAACCAAAGATATGATCTATGAAAGAAATGATTGATGAGCTCCAGCTCTTCAATAAAATTAAAAACTTCTGTTCTGTGAAAGACAATTTCAGCAGAATAAACAGACAAACCACAGACTGAGAGAAAATATCTGCAAAAGGCACATCTCATAAAGGACTGTTATCCAAAGTATACAAAGAACTCTTATAATTCAACAAGAAAATAATTCAACTTAAAAAATGAGCCAAAGACCTTAATTGACATCTCACCAAAGAAGATATACAACTGGCAAATAAGCCTAAAAAAGGATGCCCCACATCATGTGTAATCAGGGAAATGCAAATCAAAACAATGAGATACCACTACTTACCTATTAGAATAGCCAAAATCCTAAACACTGACACCACCAAATGCTGGTGGGGATGTGGAGCAACAAGAACTCTCATACATTGCCAATGGGGATGCAAAATATGTACAGTCACTTTGAAAGACAGTTTAATAGTTTCTTGTAAAACTAAACATACTCTTACCATTTGATCCAGCAATCGTGCTCCTTGATATTTGCCCAAAGGACCTGAAAACTTTTGTCCACACAAAAACCTGCACAGGGATCTTTATAGCAGCTTCATTCATATTTACTGAAATTTGGCAACAACCATGATGTTCTTCAGTAGGTGAATGGATAAATAAACAGTGATAAATCCAGATGATGGAATATTATCCAGTGCTAAAAAGACGTGAACTATCAAGCCATGAAAAGACATGGAAGAAACTTAAATGCATATTACTAAGTGAAAGAAGCCACCAAGAGTGAACCCTAAGGTAAACTTGGGCACTGTGTGATTATGACATGTTAATATAGGTTCATCCTTTTTTGTGAAAAATGTACCATTCTGGTGAATGATAATGATAGTGGTGGAGGCTATGCAAGTGTAGGGGCAGGGAGTATATGAGACATCTCTGTACTTCCTTTACAATTTTGTTGTAAAACTGCTCTAGAAAAAAATGAAGTCACTAATAAAAAAAACTTGACTTCAGACTACTTTTGAAATCTATTTTGGCTGTTGAGAAATCTGCTGTCCGTCTAGTTGTTGACTCCTTTTAGGCCACCTGTCTTTTCCCTCTAGTAGCTTTCAAGACTGTCTCAACATGTTTGATGTTCTGCAATTTCATTATGATGTATCTAGGTGTAGAGTTTATTCATTCTACCCTGCTCTTAATGTACTATTTCAATCAGAGAATTTTCTTTTCCTCCTGTTCTGGAAATTCTCAGCCATTACCTCTTTGACAGTTTCTTCACAGTTTTATTTTCTACTTCTGGAACTTTTATTAGAACTATACTGCAGCCTTTCCATCTAACCATCGTTTTTCCAATTTTCTTGTTTTTCTTCTTGCTATCTCTGTGCTGCATTTTGGCTGAATTTTAAGCACTATCGCATTTTTTCTGTGATTAGTTCCAGTTGATTCCTATCTACTGTGTTCTTCAATCCAATGGCTGTGTTTTTCATTTCAAAGATTGCTAACTGGTCATTTTTCATATTCATTCAAACTTACTTTATAGCTATCTACCTGTATTTTATAACTTATTTTTATGGTTATTTTCATTTCTTCACCTGTTTGAAGTTTGTTAACATATATTTATGCTAAGTCATTTTAAGATTCTGTATTATTTGCATTTTGCCTAGAGTGAATATAACTCCATTTTATCGATTTTATTGCTTCTCTTTCTTAATATTATGTTTTTTGCATGTGATTTAAAGATTCACTTTTGGGCTCATAATAGGTGGAAGTTACTTACCATTGCCTTTCTCCCTATCCCCCTGTGTGCCCACTGGTGGACTTAAGTCCCATGTCGACATTGGGGAAAATGGCAAATTTAGTCCCTGAATCAGCAGGTGGTTTGGCACAGGCCCTGCTTGTTTAGCTGTTTCTCCTCCCTCCAGCAGCTTTCAAAAGCCACAGCCCCAGGAAGCAGTGACAGCATTCTCCAGTCTCTTTTCAAGGGCAGAAAAGTCCTACCCCAGCCCCAGGTTTCCTGTCATGAACTTGGATTCTCCAACCTGCATATAGTGCTTTTCGTCTTTATAACCCTTAGGAATCCAACAGCCAGGCGCTTTTAGACCCAGGCGCCAGGAGGCCCGTGGCTTCATCCTCCGCGTAGCTTGTTTCTGTTCTGTTTCTGGTTCACAGAGATTTTAGTTTAAAGTACAGTTATACTTTTGTTTCAGTTCTAGTATTTTGTATATCATTGTTTGAGATGGAGAGATTTCAAAGCATAAATTCCCAGCACGATCATGACGAAAAATCTTTGAAAAATTCTTCAAACTCAATTTAAGTAAATGCAAGGCTATTGCCAAAAATAAGGTTGTTTGATGATCCATGTGCTGTAAATAATTGGCATGAGCCAGGGGTTGTTGCTTTCAGGTTTACAATAGATGATAGAAGGTATCTATAATAAAAATGTGTTTTTCCTTCAGAAATATCTAGGAAAAGTCAAACTTGTTGACCAATATTACTTTATTTAGTGTCTTCATGTGGCATATGCTACAAGCACTCACGTTACTTTTAATATCAGAATCTATGCTATGTCACCAGACTTAATTCTTAACCAATATTTTAATGCAAAGAGTTTCTAAATATGTTTTTTGAATATATCCAAACTAACATAAAAATCTCTTATAACAACAGAAAGACTTCTCGAGAAACAGAGTCAATTATGAGTGGAAAAATCAGTTTGAAAAATTATAATGTGCTTGAATTCCATAGGTAATTGTTCTATGGGTCATTTTCTCATCATGAAGTGGTGTGAAAATGTTATCTTCTACTATATCATAGGAGAAGGACAACATAATCTGAAACCAATAGCTGGTGACCTAAAGAAAGAGCTTTTGAAATTATAGTCTTCTAAGCTTGGAGTTGGGTGGCAGAAAAGTTCAAAGCTGCATCTATGCTTACATAATAAAGGCTGTAGGCTTATCCTTAGAGAGGAATCTCCAAAGAATACTCCAGGGGGTCTGTGATCCATTAATTGTAAAATCCTGACAAAGGTGGTTATGGGAATTCTTGGCTCCCTTGATGACTGCTGGAGCCGTGTCAGCTTATGTGTAATGTATATGTCATTGTTCTCGCATAGTGAGCAATTGGTTTCTCAATTCCATCTGGCATTTTTTGGCTAAACACAGATGCAACACCATAAGGTGAAATACCAGCAGTAAGAAATAATAGTTCATATTTATCATAATGTACTAGCACAGAACCAGAAGCCAATAACTGTTTAATGTCCCCAAAATGTGCCTTAATGTTTATTGTTTTTGTTTTGCTTTTGCTCTGTCTTCTTTTTGGTGTCAGTAGGCAATGTAGTGGTTCAGCTATGACTGGATTTTGAGGAGCAAAAGATGATAGAATTTTAGTGGGCCTATCTTTGCTTTTGGAATGAGTAGACATTCTTGAATAGGATTAATGCGTGGACGTGGGAGTCTGAAAAACGTTTTTGGAAACTATTTGCTCATTTTTTGATCACACAGCCAGGAACTGATTATTGGCACCAGAGATACAATGATGAGCAACATGAACATGACAACCGTCATATGTGACATCCAGCCAAACACCCTGAAGTCTTTTTGGGAGGTGACCCTCAGTTGACAGGATGATCAAGTTATTTTTAAAATATAGCATCATAATTGTAGTCCTGAAGAAGCAGAAACTCATTTTCATTTTCCAGAATTGATTGAAATTCTGTACTGAAAGAACTTAGATTATTGCTTTTTTATGGAAGATAATGAGTGGATGTAATCATATATTAAAAATCAATTTTAAATACACTTGGCCATTTAACATTTACTTTTCTCTGGAAATACTGGGAATCCATTAACTGATGGTAGACAGGTACAGAAGATGCAGTTGTTAGAATGTCTTATTCCCCAGACAGTTGTGTTTTCAGCCACATCTTTCCATATATCGACAGCAATGGTACAACCCTCCAGATACATGGAAATGTTTAGAGAGCATTTTTTTTAATTTTAATTAAAAGTTCAAGTTTTTCTATAATGTTTTCTTTATAGTAGGAGGTAAATTTATAACTTTGAAATGGTCAGAGCCAGATGAAACAACAGTTGTAATCTTTAGTTCCCAAAAGAATACCTTGAAAAATGAATTTAAAAATTTCCTATATATAGTCATACTCTTCTACTGATATAAACATCTTTAAGATAAATTATGTAGGTATAAACAAGGTCCTTTTTCAATAACTCCCTAAATGACCAGGGGACATACCTGATTGTTCTACTCTTCTCTCTTCCTTCAGGTCATCAAAATCTTTGGTATCTAACTCACAGTCTTCTTGTATGATACTTGAGTTCCATCAAGATCCAAGGAGATTTTAGCAACCATGTAATGAACACATCTCATACCCAAACTTCACCATTTCCCGACCTCCTTACTTCTAGATCTGCTCTGTCCAGTGCGGTAGCCACTAGTCACATATGACTATTGCGCATCATAACGTGGCTGGCTCTAATTGAGATGTAAGTGTAAAATACACATCTGATTGCAAAGACTTAGTATAAAAGATGAATGTAAAATGTCTCATTATTTTGTATAGTATATATATATATAACTATATATATAGTTACATATTGATTATATGTTAAAATGAAAATATTTTGGATATATTAGGTGAAACAATATATTATTAAATTTCATCTATTTCACTTT
Source organism: Equus caballus (assembly GCF_041296265.1). Lineage (NCBI taxonomy): Eukaryota > Metazoa > Chordata > Mammalia > Perissodactyla > Equidae > Equus > Equus caballus. Next base: position 74,930,960 of record NC_091689.1, read on the forward strand.
TTTATTGTAGCAACTAGAATACGTAAAATGAGATATGTGGCTCACATTACATCTCTTATAAATGGTGCTATTCTAGAGATTTTCACTCCATTCTTCTCTCCAAGCCACCCTCTGGATCTTGTCATGCACTTGAGGGTGATCATTTCTCTAGAGAAATCTTTAACTCCAGTGATCTAATTTGCAGCCAAGAACTACTACAGGATTAAGAATATGTTTGTCTGTGTGTGTGTGTAAATACACACACAAATATTTCTTTTATTTTCTTGCTCCTCTTCTGATCTCATAGTGTTATTCCTTTTGTTTCTCTTAATTCTCTTCCTCTATTTCCCCTCTATTCCTCCATCAGTCATCTTGATGCTTCCTTTTCACTCAACTCGGACCCAAGAATGATGATCTGACCTCCATTTTCTCCAGCTCTCTCTATTCCCATGTGCTGTTATCTTGCCACCACATGCACTCTACAAAATCTAACTTTAAATCAATCCTACACTCCTTCCTATTTTTTCTTATGCACAGACATAGAGAACAGCACATAACCACGCAAACTGGAATTTCTACAAATTCAGAGCACCAACATGACTGGCCCCTCATTGCTGCCTGGCAATCGAGTAATTCGTGTCTGATCAGCAACATTTTTCATTCCTCTCAATAACAAGTAACTCTCTACAGCTACATTCATTGTATTTATTTAATCATTTACCAAACCATTATTTCTTTTTTTCCCACCACGCGTTTATTGAATGTCCTTTTTATGTTAAAAGCAGGAGATAAAGAGATGAAAAAACATAGTCTCTGGTTTCAATGAATATACAACCTCATACAGTATTTGTAAAACATTTGGAATAGTTCCAGGCATGTGATAAGAACGATAAAAGTGTTTGTTAAATTAAAATAAAATATGCATACAATATAGTTATTACTATAATTCAGAAGAAGGAGAAACTTCAAGATGAGATAATTAAGTCAATTTGACTCTTCTAGGAGCGTGTGGTGCTTGTGAACATTCCAGGTGGAGATGGCTGCTTCTAGGCACTTAGAAAAATGGTTCTAGAGCTCAGGATAGAGGATTAGATTTAGGATAAAAATTCCAAAATCCTCAAAGGTTAAGTCATAGTTAAATTTTTGATAAAATCATCAAAAAAAGAATGAGAAAGAGAAGAGGATCAAGAGAAAAGCCCTAAGGATATTAAGAAGTCAGTGCAAAGACAGGACATTCCAAAGGAGATTCCCCCCACCCCCCAAAAAAAAGAATCACAAAAAATGATGGGCCAGCAAGGTGGAAGAGCTTTCCAGGACTGGCTGCTTCTCATCATGAAAGGCTTAGGTCAGAGGTCCCCTGTTTAAGGAGGTCTTATCTCACCACATCATCAAAAACAACATCCCTACCTCCAAAATCTCTCTCTATTTCATGTCCTGGCTTTATTTTCTTCATAGCACTTTCCGTCTCTGAAATCATCACATTGCTGATTTACTCATTTACAGTCTGTCTTTCCCAGCTGAGAGGTAAACTCTTTGAAGGCAAGAATGTTGCCCATTTCAAACCAAGGTCTCCTTGAAGCTTAGGATGGTGTCTTGCTCTTAGCAGACGCTAAATGAATATGTGCGGAATTAATGACAGAAAAAGGAAGAAAAAGGGAGGGAGAGAAGTGATGAAAGGAGAGGAAACCAAATGGAGCGGCCACCATCTGACAGAAGCTATTGTTGCCATGTGGTTCACAGCCTTAGTATGTTCAAATATCTCCATTTGCTGAAAGAGGCCAGAAATCCAGATATTCACCATATTTCACTGTTTCTAAAATATACTTTTTCTCATTTTAACAAGTTGGAAATCAGGATGTGTCTTATAAATGATTGACATCTTAGAATCAATGAAATTAGGGAAGTGAAATTTTCTGCTTTAAAATTGCAAAACACTCTTTGGGCCAAGCAAAACACTCTGCTGTCTTGACGCGTCTGCTCCCAACTGGATTCTTTAACTAGAAGTTTTCTTAACAACATCTTCCTTGCATCCCTCCATCCTCTGATGTTTTTCTATTTTGTTCTTCCCAAGAATGAAAATGTTAAAACATGAACATTGGGCAGAGTGGCCCAGTCATTATCATGCTAGTTTACTTAAGGGTAGTATTAAGCAGAATCAGAACAACATCTCATTATTCCTAGCTTTTGGACAGCCTACAACATGTGCCAAATACCTAATATAGCCTATATACAGATGCTTGGTCTTCGACTTTGGTTCTGACCATGGGGGAAAAGAATGAAGAATAGAAAAAGAAGAAAAAAAGGGGAATTATCAAGAAGGTGACTTTGTCTGGTAGTCACATCTTTGGCTGGTGAACAGTCTCATTCTCAGTCTATTTCCCTCTGAAGTTATATAAACTATCTCTTTACAGCCTTCACCAGATGCTATAAAACTACATAAATGAAAATACGTAAAAATAAATTCCCTTACGCTAAGAAAGTGAGTAATTAGGAGAAAACGTACTTCAGATTTTCCAAGATTTAAAAGGAATAATTCAAAATCTACACCATTTTCATTTTACGTACGAAAAAAGAGCCCAAGAAATGTAATTTTCTAGAAGAGGAAAGGACTGTTGTTTCTTTCTTGCCTCTTCCTTTTTCATATTCGGGTCTATTTTTAGTAGGAAATACCAGTTGAGGTGTAGCTGATGTATTGTGCTTAGAAAAGAAATGCAACATGCCTGTTATTACCTTCTTAAATACAGGCAATAGCTTCATATTTTCACTTAATATGAAAGAATAAACTATTCTAACTGCAATTTTGATCTCATTATGATCTCATTATGTGTTAAATAAAAAGCATGTAGCAGTAATTGGTAGCGTTTGGTTCATGTGTTGACGTAAATCAATTTATAAACTCTAGGTTACATTTAACGAGTATTTTACATTTTGCAAATAGCACATTGAAAGACGTTCAAACATTACTGCTTTTTATTTCATCACATTAATGTCAACAATAAGCTTTGATATTCTATGATGTTAAATCACTTCTAAGGCCTTAACTTATCATAGAACCATCTAGAAATCCATTTATACAGAGAAGTTAGGCAAATAAATTTGAGAATGATTTATTGACTAGCAACTTCTACTTTCTAAACAAAAAAACATGAAGAATGTAAAAAGTAAGGATTAAGATATTGTGTTTGGTATATAAATTTTAAACATAAATAAATTTCTTTAGGAATTAGAATTTTAAGGAATGACATTTTATGTTTTGAAAAAGAGTAACTTTTAAAATAATTCTATTTTAAGCAATATTTTTAATGTAAACACAGAGGATAACATTATGTGTGCTCCTTACACATGGTGTCTGTAAACAATGAAAAGCAAATTTTGAGGATAAAAGAGAACTACATTATAGGTCAAAGATAAAATTACACAAGACTAGGACTTTAGATAACTCTATTGAATGTAGGCTATATTTAATATAGCATGGAGTTCAGATTACAGAACTTAGAGTAGGACATGTCTGAATTCAAAGTCTACCTTTGTTATTCACTAGGTGAATGACACTTCACCTGTCTCAGCCTCATCTTTCTCAACTACAAAATAAAGGCAATACTGTTTAATTCACAGGGTTATCATGAGGATAAATGAAATAGCACTATGATCTGTTGGTACCTGTTTAACTCACAGTCACTAATTGATTGTTGTGGCTCAGTATTTATTCAACAATAAGTATGTAGTGCTTCATTTTTGCAAAAGATGAATAGAATCTAGGCTTTAATTTTGAGGAGTTCAGAATCTGAAGGGGAGAAGATGTAAATAAATAATTACAGTAAAATGTGGAGAAGTATGGATAAGGTAAAGAGGGCCACAGTGAGCCTTGAGGCATCAAAACTGTTTGAGGAAATACCATTTATATCAGTCTTAAAAGAAAGGAGGAATTTGTCCAACACCCGAGGAAAGATGAAGACACTCATGGAGATCAAGAGGAGGTAGTGGGGGAAATTTCCAATGGGACAGTATGTGAGAGGTCTTAAATGCATGGGCCTTACACAAAAGTGGTTCAGAAAGATTGGAGCCTCCCGAGGTCCATCATTCCTAGACCCTATTATTAAGTGGTATATTTCTTTTACAAAGTGGGAGTGCAGGAATCCCCATAATTTGTCAAGTCAGCAGATATTTATTGAGCACCTACTACGTGGAGGCTAGGATCTCAGAATACAACGATGAGCAAAAGGCACAGTTCCTGCCCTTGGGAACCTTAAAATACGGTAGGGGATTTCAATGTTAACGTGGTTCAATTTTAACATCTTCAAAGGAGAAGTGCTTGATATAGAAGAATCTGACCTCATTACATTGATTTGACCTTGTTGGAATCCTGTAGAAGGGACCTGAGAGCTAAAGTGTGAGTAGTGGTGAACCAGGCATGGAGAGGAGGGACAAGAGAGACTTCCACACAGATACACTGAGGTATAAAATCTCTACTGAAGAAAGGGCAGGTGCTGTTGGAGTGGAAACTGGAACATGTGGAGAAAAACAGGACCAACCAAATGAGAACAGTAAAGGCTGTTTATTCCAAGCTTGCTATAACAAGAGGGTCAGCTACTGTCATTTACGTCTTGGCGGAGACTCAAAGACAGGCAGAGGAGTGGGACAGCGTTATAGTAGAAAAAAGCGAAGGCTTTCGGTGTGCCCTGATTGGAGCCTGTTGACATATGGAAAGGGGAGGCAAACTAACTAGAAGTGGGGCATCCCGTGTGATTGATTAGGGGAGCACATTTGGCTTTCTCTGGTTGGTCCTAAATTGGAAGTGGGGATAAAAATTAGGGAAATTAAGTCATTTATTCATCAAGTCCTGGCCATGTGGGGCTGATTGCTACAGGGTCTGTTCTTTGGGTTCCTGGATGAGTAGCTATAGATAGCAATCTGACATTCTACAAGTCTGGCTTACAGTTGGGCGCTTACATAGATAACCATTCTACAAGTCTGATTTATAGTTGAGCTGTTTAGAAGATGGGTTGGTTTCCTGGGCTGGTTACTGAAGGTTGTGGGTCAGAGTTCTATTTTTACGTGTGGTTTGACCATTGTCTATTTGTACATTCTCTCATATCAATGCCTTTACAAAACTATAAAATCAAAATGGATATCAGCTACGAATCAACTGAAGTAAATGAGCTTGATACAATTAACTTTTGCTTGAATATGCAACCTTGTTGATCTTAAGCAGCTCAAAACTCAAAACATCGTGAAACAAGGAAATCTGAGTCCTACTAGTTCTATATTGACAAGACAGAACAAAAACATAAGAACATATGGTACTTTGTACCCAGGAAGAGCAAAAATGTTTAGAGTAAAAGTATTTTACTTTTTTCCTCTACCTACTCTGTTTCTCACAAATTAGTTTTTTAATGAGAAGTCAAGGGAAAACTTTTTTTAAATAGTAGAGTATATAAGAATCTAAGAACAACAAATAATTCCTACATCCTGCCTCAAATTTAATTCAATAATGTTTTTTTCCTACATAGAGTGGTAATTTCCAAAATATTTTGTGCTTTTTTGTGTGTGTGTGAGGAAGATTGGCCCTGAGCTAACATCTGTGCCAAACCACCTCTATTTTTTGTGGGATGCCACCACAGTGTGGCTTGATAAGCAGTGCTAGGTCTGCACCCGGGATCCAAACCTGTGAACCCTGGTCTGTCAAAGTGGAGCACACAAACTTACCCACTACATCACTGAACTGGCCCCTTGTGCATGTTTTAAAGCATAAAGCTTTGCTCCACACTCATCCTCCAAACCCACCAGCACACAGAAATTCAAATTGTCGCTGAGTTCTGTTTAACACCTCTGGAATGAAAAAAATTAAACAGAGTAGTTGTAGACATTTCTTTTGGATGGATTTGTACTTTGAAATATCTCTTTCCCTGGGCGCAGTTTTCTGCAGATGTCTTTCCTTTATCTTTCCTCCTACACCTTCCCCTTAGGCTCTTCCATGTCTGTTTTCCAGGTTGGAGCTGGGCTCTCTAATGCCAGCTGTGGAGTCACATTCATGAAGAACTACCTGCCCCATAAATGGCTTCTTTCAGTAACCTCTTTTCTAAGAGAAATTTGGGAGTTTCTACAAACTGGATCACTTACCTTTTCTATTTTTTTAAGAACTGAATGATTATGTTTAAAATTCCTAACAAAGACATTAGTTGGATTTTAGCCAGCTCAAATCTAAATTCCACCTAAAAAAAATTGAAATGATTAGCATAGAAAGATCATGGTGATGATAAAATCTTCAAATTTCAAAACTAATTTAAATATACCATTAAAGATGAAAATAGAGTTTCTGACACTCATTATGAGTTTAGTCTTGTTCGGTGGTATTTGAAGAAACCCAGAGTTTCTTGAGCCTGAGCTATCTGAGGTACACAATTTATCACCATGTTCTCACTGCTTCTGTGTGTGACACACCATCACTACGGTGGGAAGAATGAATTCCAGACCAACTCCAGCTTGGCACCAATATAATTAGGTTTGAGTTTCCCAAGGAACAAATTATCAGTGACAAGTAGAAGAATTATTCTTTCCTCAACTCTAGAGAATGATTCTCTACTTTCTCCCATTGGAAAGACTCCTTAAAGAAAAACATCATTTTGTTTTCTTGGGGTTTTTTTCTGCAGCAGTTTACAAAATTTACTCAAGGGCCACCACTGAGCATCAAATTGTAGCTGCACCATGAAAATTTTATATTTTCAGGACACAATTAGCAAATTGTTCCTTTTCCTCCTGCCCTCCATCCTCACACCAGTTAAATCTACACACCCACGCACATCTGCACAATGTGTTTCTTCTTTTAAATCCGAGAAAGTTTCTCGCCTCTATTCAAAGGCCAATTCTTTCCCATGTGAGCAAGGTCCCACCACCTCTATCTTCTTAGGGACCTCACTCTATTGCTGATCTCTAACTCACGCTTCTTCAACCTCAATCTCTCTAGAAGGTCCTTCCCATGAGCATTTAAAGAAAAATGAGTGCTTCCTACATTTATTTAAAAAAAAAATCAGTCCTGGTCCTACATCATTCTTTTACTAACCCTACTCCACTTCATAACCAACATTTTAAAAGGCGTGTTTATAATCATTCAAAAAAATCTTATTGGGTGCTTACTTAGTACCAAGTACTATTACTGTCTACTGTGTGCCAGGTACTAGTCAAGGCTCTCAGTGAGAAAAACTAGCAGAAATCCCTGCCCTAGAAAGGAAAAGCCAAAAATAAAAGGGGGGTGGGGAACAACGAAAAATGGAACAAGGTGAATAGAGGACAGTGGTTGATAGAGGATTTAAATTACAATTTAAATACGGTAGTCAAGCAAGGCCTCATTGAGAAGGACATTTCTTAACTTCTTATACCTCTCTATTTTCTTTTGAATTTTTTGTTTTGTTTTCCTGAATCACAAGGATTGAGGGTTCAATTACACGTTTTCCTCCCTTTATGACACAATATCATTAGTGGTCCTTGCTTCCACTGCTCTTGGTTTATTTCATTTTGTTTTCTTCTTTGTGTCCCTGATTCTCAGCTCTGCTGGAAATAGACACTCACTCTGATGTGTTTGGGATGTATTGGGGTGTGTGTGTGTATGTGTGTGTGTGTGTGTGTGTGAAGAGAGAGAGGGAGTGGGGAGGAAGATGATGATGGCGAGGGGGAGGGAGGAAGGAGAATTTGAATGTGCATAGAATAGTTGCTATGAGTACTTGTTTCAAATTTTCATCCATAATTTTCTGCCATGGAGTTCTTTCTCTTTATAAAATATGTTGTAAAATATTATATCCAATATGTAAACATATGTGTATATAGAATAAGAACAATATAATGAATATCCATGAATCCACCACATGGCTTAAGAAATAGAGAATTGCTAGGAATTAGAAGTCCATGTCCATCCCTTCTCAAATTCATCCCTTTCCTCCCTCAACAGAGGGCACCACCACTCTGAGGTTTGTGTGAATAACTCCCTTACTTTTCAATACAGACTTGGCCAAACCTGTTAATATACATAGTATATTGTTCAGTTTTGCCCATTTTTGAAATTTGTATAAGTGGAAACAAAGCATATATCTTCTTGTGTCACTTGACTCTTTTTGTGGTTTAAGTGTTTGAGAGAGTAAACTTTCCTTTACCAATATTTTTACTAAGTTTTGACACATAAAATTCTTATTTTCACTTAGTTTTAATGTATTTTAATTTCCCTTGAGTTGTTTTTAAGTACATTTTAAAATTTTCCAAATGTATAGAATTTTTCTAATTTTGTTTTTTTGGGTTTCAGTGGTCACTGATTTCTAAATTGCACTAAGGTTAGAAAATGAGGTCTGTGTGATATTAATCCTTTAAAATTTGGTGATATTCTCTTAATGGCTAAACATACAATAAATTTTCGTAAGTTCCATGTGTGTTTGAAAATAATGGGCAAAACCCAATTGTTCGCTCATACCACCATCTTCCAAAGTATTTTTTCATCCTGTTTTATTATCCATAAATTGATTTACCTACATATTTACCAATATCTTTAGAATCCTTTTTCTTTGCACTCCAATATTCTACCTGGGGTCATTTTTCTTATGCTTCAATGCCTCACTTAGAATTGCTTTAGTGAGAATATTTTGGCTTCCGTTGATGCTGTTAAGAAGTCAGTCACCAATGTAATTGCCATTCTTTTAAGATCTTCCCTTTTCTTTGTTTCAATTTTACCATAATTTGTTTAGGTGTAAATTTATTTTTATTTTTTATTACCTAAGTTTCACTGGGCTTCCTATGTCTAAGAGTGTATGAGTCAACCATTCTGGAACTGTCTGTTTAAATCTGGCTGCCACTTCATTCTTTCTTTGATCTCCTTCTGGATCTTTAATTAGTTGTATGTTAGACCTTGTTATTTTACCGTCTTCAACTCAATCTCTTATAATTTTATATCTTCATTTCTAGAAAGTACATTTCTTCTTTGTCTTATGAACAACTTCTTCAGGTACAACTTCCAGTTCTCTATCTCTAAATTTAACTAGCTCTTTAGCCATTCATAAGTTACTTTATTTTACCACTATATTTTCTCAAATTTCTAGAATATTTTGGCTCTTTTTCAAATTTTCTTAGCATTTTTGTTTGTCTTCCTATCTTGTTCACACGTGTATGCTCCCTTTTAATTTCTTTCAGTATATTAAGTAAATCTGTTTCTCATAATTTCAGTGTTTACTATTTGAGTGTCAGATTGTCTTTGCTCTTTTCCGTTCTCTTTCACTCGGTGACTTATCTCCTTGTGTGTTGTGATTTTTGAGTATAAACTGTTCATTTTCTTTAGAATTTCTTAAACTTTGGAAACTGTTCCTCTAAAGGACTTCACTTTTGCTTCTGCAAATTGGCTTTAAACCAAACCAAAATGACTCTGAAATGAATTTTAATCCTGAACTTTCACAGACCACACAGGTGGTATTAATTCAGGTTATAAACTTATTTGAAGGCTGCCTTCTGGCTATGAATTCTCAAGAAGACTTTTTATTACCCTCTTTACAGCATTTAGGTCTAAGAATGAGATTTTCCTCACTATATCTTCTGTATAATTGATTTCTGATATCAAGCGTATTATCCTCTTAGGCCCTGGCGTTATGTGGAGGTCTCCAGTTAGAATGCTAACCCTGGCAGGGCCTTAATCTTTACCATTTGCCTTCTTTCCTCTCCAGCTATCAGTGTAGAAGATTAAGATTTCTTGAGCTCAGCTGAAACCCTTAGGGCAAAAGCAATCTTTGGTATTTATCTTACAGAGTGTCTGCTTTTACTTTATTTTTGGCTTCTGAAGATACCTCTGCATGCTAATTCAGCAATGCATTTAAAGTAAAACATTAAAAAATATATTTTATTCGGCATTTTTCCCCTTGGGAAGTTTATTCAGAGAACTTATTCTGTCACATGCTATGACCTAAAATTATTACTTTACTTTCTTGTTTGTGTTAGTGATAAATGTTGAAGGTCAATTCATGTCGCTCTCTCTCCTCCTAAAGGTCTTCTGACTCGAATGTTTTCCATAATGGTGCTGGAACAGCTGGACATCCATATGGGAAAACAACGAATGTCTACCCTTATCTTTCACTCTGCAAGAAAATTAATAGAAATTGGTTATAGGCCTAGATGTAAAATCTAATAATATAAATGCTTCAAGAAGAAAACATAGGATATTATTTTTGTTACTTTGGGGTAAATAAAGATTTCTTAGGATATATAAAACACAAGCCATAAAATTGGAAAAAAAAAAAAAAAGATATGTTAGATTTAATTGAAATTAAAAATATCTGCTTTGAAAATATACTAATAAGAAATGTTAATGGCCTTTTACCCTATTCTGTTCCTCCCCATGGAAATGAGCTGAGTTACCTGGGTGGTGGACGACACCATGGGTCAACATTTGTCACCTAGGTGGAGATAATTTACCAGAGGATTTTCTCCTTTTTTTTCCCTTCTATTGGTCCATTATTCTCTCAAAACAGTGCAGGTCAAAGAACTGAGTCAATTTGTCTGATCTACAGATTCAAATTTGCCTTCATGTGGGATGGAGGGAGTTGGTAGGACCATTTGACTCTCACATTAGGCTCTGTCTTGTAACTCAGCCTTTATCAGTAATAAAGATGATGTTTTGATTTTCTATCTGCCTCATTAATTAGTCTTATTTCTTAGTTGGTAGATTATTAGAGGGGAGCAGAAGGATGCTTTTATTGGGCCTCCTTTAAAGTATGATATAATAAATTCTTACACGGCAATTTAAAAGCAATGAACTTGAGATATGCACTAAAATAAATTTCAAAAACAATTTTGGAAAAAGGGTTATAAAACATTATGATATGGTACTATTTATATAAAGTTTTAAAGCAGGAAAAGTAATCCTGTAGATGATTTTTAGTACATAATCTTGTGGTAAACTTGTGAAACCATACATGATAACGATAAACACTAACTTTACGGTAGCTCTGACTTCTGGGAGAGAAGAAAACAGGGGTAGCAGGGAACTTCAACTTATCAGAAGTGGTTTATTTTTTTAAGTTCTGATATGTCAAGATTTGACCCAAAAATGTTGGTGCATACATAGGTGTTCACTGTATGATTTCATCTTCTTCTCAGTATGTTTGAAATATTTCAAAGTTAAAAAATAAAGCAAACTAGGGGCTGGCCCAGTGGCATAGTGGTTACGTTCGTGTGCTCTGCTTTGGCAGTCCATGGTTCCCAGCTTCAGATCCCGGGCACAGACCTAGCACTGCTTGTCAAACCATGCTGTGGCAGCATCCCACATAAAAAAAAAGGAAGATTGGCAACAGATGCTAGCTCAGTGACAATCTTCCTCACAAAATAAAGAAAGAAATAAAGCAAACTAAAATCAAAGCAAATAGGATCAACTAATTCCCTTGCTCAAAACTTTGTACTACCCTCCCATTCTACTTCAGATAAAATCTAACCTCTGCACCATCCCCTAAAGTCTCTGCATGATTTGGCTCCTGCCGACCTCTCCAATTGGTGTTAAGTGTCTTACCAACCATATTGAGCTTTCTCAGTTCCCTGAACACATTATACTCTCTCACGCATCAGAAGCTTCACTTATACTCTTTCTCCATCCGAATTTTTTTTCTCTAGCCTACTCCTTCTTCACGTGTCATTTTAAACATGATTTCTTAGCAAAGCCTTTCCTGATCTCCCCCCCAACCTAAATTAGTTTCCTCAGTTATAATCCTTTAAAACACTTCAAATATCATTTCAAATGTTCCTTTTTTCCCTTTTAGGGCTTCTCACAATTGCATATATGAAAATCCACATATATATTTAATCTGTGTTGTGCTTCAGACTATAAAGAACTAAAAAGAGGCGATAGGCTGTGGCATACGGCTGTGAGACCAAACACGGCAACAGCATCACAGGCTGCTGGGAATAGAACAGTAGTAAGGAGAGAAGCCCAGACAGCAACCCATTAAATCTCATTTAGATATTGCAGATCCCTGGTTTGTCCAAATCCTTCTTTTCTTAGGAACAGAGATAATACCAGAAGGTCAAGGTTAACATTTATCTTAAGCATATACTCAAGAAGCAAAGAGCATCCCTCCTTCCTTCCTTTATATACGTGTTAAGACCTTCTTATGTAGTAACACTTGGGACTTTCCTAGCATGGCGAATCGTACCACACAGGCACCTAATCCAGACCAGAAGGGGGAAAATCAGAGAAGGTCATCTCAAGATGTGCATTATCGCATCTGAACATGGCTAGGAGGTCATTTGAGTACTGAGATGAGTAAATCATTGCTACACAGAATTTTCAGTCATCTATAGAGACAATCTTGCTATGACCATTTCTTTGCTTGATTGCTTAAAGCAGCCTATTTGCCCAAACTAGAAAATGTGGCATTTCTTACGTGAGCATATGTTTACTTTACAGAAACTGTCAACAATCTGGGTACTTTTACAAATACTGCAACTTTGCATCAGGCACCTGCTTGTTGGAGATGTTGTAAACATGTGACCCCCTGGTCTAGGGCTGCCTCAACTGCAGGTGGTGTGTATCACAACTCAATTCAATCATCATTGTCAGTTCAACCTGCTGTGTTCCTGGCAATATGACCTTGTTCAGATAACAGCAACAGCAACAACAACAAATGTGAGTCAATACAAGTCTTGCTGGTTTCAAATAGCTAAATATCTAAATATTTTTGACAACTGCTTTATTGGCAGCTAAACTACCTTAAAATTGTCCTTAGTTTCTACAGTGCTCAAGCAAGGCCCACACCTAATTTCTAGCATAGGAACACACAATATCGATAAAGCTTCAAAGGTTATCAACAGTTCTATTTGCATTTATTTGATAAAAATATTAACAAAACAGTTTTGCCACATGATAAAACTATTATTTTGCAGAAGTTTATTATGTTTAATAATATTAAACTCTGCTAAAGGGTACCTATCAAGTTGAAATATACCTTTTAATGTGAAGTTTAATGTGATTTCCAAAACATATTTACAAATAGAGCTTTTCATTTCAGCTTAGTCCCTTTCTCCCTAAAGTGATAATCATTCTCCTATCAGTGTTTGTGGCATAGATTATAGTGTTTATGTTTACTATAATTAGGGATATCCAAAGCATTAATATACATCAACCTGTTTTCAAAGACTCCTTATAATTTACAATGCTCAACCAGGTAGAAGGAATAACTGGACATCTCAAATAGGATGACAATGTAATAAACACATTCTAGAATATTAGAGGTGAGTGACATCTTAGGGACGGTGAGAGTCAACATTTTCTCCATCTAAATAATTACCAAAATCAGAATCTCCAAGCATATAGCCCCAGGAAACTGCCTTTTGTTTGTTTGATTGTTATCGCTGTTGTTTGGTTTGGCTTGATCTTTAATTTCCAAACAAGTTTCTGATAACTTGCCAGGCTAGAACTACTGATTTGTTTCACTTTATAGGAGAGAAACACAAAAAACTGAGGCTAAGGGTAGGTAACATGCAGAGGAGAGAGGCAAGGCACATTCACTCTTACTGAGCACCTAGAATGAACTGAATGCTGCACTGGGGGCCTATACTTTGTTTCACATGCAATTTCTTTGCCCGCCACGTGAAGTAAATTCTCTTTGGCTTTACTTTCCTTTTACTTTTGAAAACAATGATACTGAATTTGTAAAGATAATGCATGCTGATTGTAAAATTTCAGAAAAATGCGAAACAATATAAATTAGAATAGTCTTTATTGACTATCTTATATTCCCCACCCAGCAGAAACACTGCTAAAATTTTGAGGAACCATCTTTTGGCTATGCACTCATGCATACCTTCACATGGAGACATATTTGTAGAATTATTTTTGCTCAGGGTCAAACTACAAATGCAGTACTCTGACATGATTTTTTTAACCCAAAAATGTGTCAAGTATGTCAACAAACATATATCATGGAATTAAATATAACCAGTCCCTGGTGAATGGAAATTTGAAATTTTTGTGATTGTTTTGTTGTAATATATGCAATCATGACCTTGGTGCATAATCTATAATTCAAAGGTCAATAGGTGTCAACTCTCATCTTAAGATCTAGACATAATTGATTCAATTTCTATTCCACAAATTGTGGAGAATTCAGTGCCTCTTGAAAGATTTCTATGTATTCATGGGGGTGCTAATTTTCATCATTACTGGTGGGTTGAGTTCCTGCTTCCCCTACTTTGTTTAATGATCATTTCATCTTTCTGCTTGTCTATCCCTCTTCTGTTCAGAGTCAAAACTCAAGGCTTCCCGAATATTCTCTCAAAACCTCCTACACACAGTAATGATCTGTGGGAGGCACTGAAGATTTGGGGAGGTGAAGGGCGCTACATCACAGCAAGGCAAGTCAGTTCATATTTTATATTATGTATTCATGTTGCTAAAAATGCCTTGGTCATTTTTAACCTTAGGTTCCAGCTTCCCATTACGTTATTCCTGCAATTCTTCTGTGCTTTACCCCTCATCCCCAAATTACTCTTGATTCCCAATGTGTGGCAGATGCCTTTCTCATTATGACCTTCCTCCTCCTGGCTCAACTTGAATAAATTATGGTGTTTCCTATCAATAGTTCAATTTCTTAAAGGATAGGAGATTGCTTTCAAAATCGGTATGTTTATGTCCTTTGCATTAATAAATTTTCACACTGATATCATTGTTTTATGGCTCATATGCTTAACTTCTTAAGGAAATTTCTTAGAGTGAAATTGTTGTATAAATGGATATTCAACTTTTACATTTTGATATACACTGCTAAAATATCATTCTGAAAATCTGAACCAATTTTTATAATCGTTGTTTTTCAGGTGAGCTTCAAAGTAGGCTGTATTGGCCTGGTCACAAAGCTGATGACTTAGGAGATCAGATATTCAAACTTTGCTTTCCACTATATCTGTAAATATTATTGATAATTGTGACCACCTTGGATGATTGTAAAGGTTAATTGTGATAACATACATGTGAATGTAAAAGGTCCTCAATAATGTACCTAAATACTAAATGAAAAATTATAAATTTTCAACATCAGCACTACAAATCGTGTGTCAGCAGTAGGGTGTTCTTATTTCTCTCCTTTGATCTTGTAATGCTCAACTTCAGCATTCTCATACCACCTATCACATTGGAACAAAACAACTCTAGACACATGGATAAAAATCTACCACAAACTTTATGTGCTTGTTTCGGTCCTTTCCTAAAATCTATACATTTTCCTTAACATCTTGAAGATATCTTTGTAAGCAAGTGACTTCAGTTCTCTACACACTGGTTCTGTATCAGTTCCTGTGCAAAATTATTCTTCCATCTTACTTTCAAAAAATTAATGAAAACAGTACCATTAGAGGAAAGAGCTCAGTCTTTATAGTTCCAACACACAAGGTTCAAGTTGTGTATCTCCTAGTTATTAGCTATAAAATATTGTGAAAGTAACTTTAACTCCCTGAACTTCAGTTTCCCCATCTATAAAATAAAGTAATGGTATCTACCTTATAGGATTGTGGTGAAGATTAAATTAGACAGCAACATGTCAAAATAGATGTGAATGGCCTTGCCATTCAATACACATCAATTTCCATTCTTACCTTACCTTTTATGTTTACTATTAACTGTGCTTTTTTCTTTTAATTTAACAATGACTAAGTCCATTAAACACGGAGTAAAAATACTTTTTAGGCAGATGATATGATGGAATAATAGAGTAGAAGTAGCATACAATTGAAGTCAAATACATGTAGCTTTGACACTGGCAACTAGATCTACTCTAGCTACTACTTAGCTCTGTGAATTTGGATAAAATAATTAGTTAACCCTTTATAAGTCTGTCTCTGATGGAGCTAACAAAACCTCCCTCTTAGGGTTATTGTCAGAACTTAATGTAAGAACGACCCAGAGAAAGTTCCACATGGTTGTGTGCTTATTCCCAATATCAGCAGCCCCACCTACCTAATGGAATGGATGATGTACATTCCCTTCTGTTGTGTTTAAAGTGGTTGTCACCTCACACCTAGAAATATCAAATTAGTCTGGTTTATTAGAATATCAAGTCTGTAAAACATCTACTTTCAATCTTCATTTGATCGTATATGTATCTCAGGAAGAGAAAACCAAATTCCCACAGGGGTTTACTTCACAGTAAAGACATTCATACACAATTCAGAAGAGTCAATGAAAGAGAAACCAAATAGCGACACCAACATTTTATTCGGGGGCATGTCCTCTGACATAATGGTCAAAATACTGTGCAATCTCTTACATATCTAAGACACTAAAGTAGTCAAGACAACCAATTTGCAACATAATTAAAAACAGGAAAGAAGAGGGTAAAATAAAATGTTTGAAAAGCAAGTTGGTGGTGTAAAATTTCTTCCCCTTTACTCTATTTGTTGAAGTAAAGCAAATTATTTCCAGTGGCACCACATATGGAGTTCTCTTTACCATCTGCTTACTTACGAGTCACATTCTTATGGAGCCAACAGAACTTTGCTTTTGGTTTTGTGATGAAAGGCATAATCTATTAAGTCAGTTAGGCTAAAATGATTAGTACATAGAAAGCATACATGCCTTGTTGAGCTGTTTCAAGAGAGTGTGTGTGCATGTGTTTCATCTTTCTCCTGAACCTCCGCGATCAAATACCATTCACTGTGAGAAGCAATGTCTTCCTCTCTACCTGAGCATTTGGGACTCTGTCTTGAACCTCCAAAGACCCCGTAAAGAGTGCCCGTTGTCTGGATGGATGGAGAGCAGGTGTGCAAGTGTTATTCCCATGGGCACTTTATCCTCCAGCTGAAAAGTGCTCAATCTGTTCTCTTGTCACTGGTGCAAACCCATAAAATTTGAGAGTACGGGTTCTACACATTCATGGGAAATGATTTAAGCCAAGCAATTAGATCTGTAATGATGACAATGAACTGGATTGCACAATTGGTATACCATCAGCTTGGAGGTCCTCACAAAATTGATAGTCATTAATATCAAAGATAGGTTTATGTTGACAACTTCCTCCCCTGCAATGACAATAAATTAGTTAGGGCCTCAATGAAAACAACAGTGACCCTGGAAACAAGAGCATTAAAGCAGATGACAGGAAGAGCTACTATTTATTTCTAAGCAGTAGTCAAAGAAAAACTCTGCCAGGAATTTTCAGAAATGAGTAGCTTGTCTTGCTTAATCTCAGACCACCTACTGAAACAATGCATATTTTTTAATTGCTAAATTGTAGAATTAATTTATTCTTACTCATTTCTTGTTTCACTTTTAATGAGAATCCAAGACTTCCAGAAACCAGAAAAAATGACTAATGATACAATACTTGCCAAATATAAAGATTATTTTTACTTCAAGTGGATTTATGTTTTATCAGACATACTAAGTAGGTTATTTGACTTCAAAATTTACGTTTCTTGTTTGTGACACAAAGAAGCTAGGTTGAACTATAAAAATCCCTCTCTCTTTGAAGAATTTTTACAATGAAGCAAAAAGGAGCTTGAATGGAAATGTTACATTGAGTATGTCATTACAACCGGCCAGAAAATAGAAGTCTATACAAGAAAACTGGAAAATAACCTAAATACAGTCTTTTGTGGTTTCATCTTATGACATAAAGTTTAGGAAAAAACATTTTGAATAAAGAGTTGTTATGCTCATCAGAGATCTAAGACAACTATCAGAAATTGATTCAAAACTGTTAAAGCAGTAAAAACAATTTAAAAGATTTTGAAAGATACCCAGAATCATGTGGAAGGCTTGAGAACTGGGCACCAAGATTGAAGGGAAGCTGAGCAGCTAAATCCTCGGGCAAGTCACGCCATACCACTGGGCCAGCAGGATGATAGGGCTGCACCGCTGAGCGCTGGTTGCCCAGCTTGCCTCACTGGTGCTGCTGATTCTGAGCCCTGGACACCACCCCTGTAACTCCGGACACCCCTGTCACTTCACCCCTAGAAACTGAACATGGCTTCCAACATCACTGTCCCTGAGGGAATTTGCCATTGTCTCTGCATAGGGGCCTGAGAAAGAGAATATGTAGCTCTTTTAGATTCTACAGTAGGAGACGATTAACTTCTCTGTACCCGTAAAAAGCCAACAAATATCTACTTCAATCCACGCTAGCACAAAACTAAGATCATTCTTTTTTTCATACTTCAAATTTTTTCAAAATACTCCTTTGTAACAAAATGTAACCATTGCTCATACAAACCCAAGCACTCTCACGTTCTCAACAAATGGAGCACCTCAATTTCTCATCAGGGGATGCACGCAGTTCCATGTTCAAAATTTGAGAGTGATGTCTATTTCTCCTCTAGTTTCATCAAAATATTGATGCAATATCATACTAGCTATGGAGAAAGTTATAAAGCTAATAACTATCCCAATATGTACCCCATATACAATAATGATACCGCAAAAAATTGTGAAAGAATATGTATGCACATATACTACATATGCATGTACACATATATACATACACACACACATATGTTGTATATAAACATGTACACACAGCACACTAATATATAGATACATCTGCATGCACATGTACACGTGTAAACATATACATACACATATACAAACACTTAAGAAGTGATTACAATTATTTCCACAGTTTGTCATGGGTCTTAGCTGCATATTTGACTTCTGTTTTCTGCTTTATATTTCAGGTTCCTTTAACTTGATGTGCATTTCAGTTGGTTGGGGACTTAACCCTCTTGTAGTATTCTTCAACTTTTTGTACCTGACATTGCAGTAGAAAGAAGCATCCCCAGAGATTACCTGTGTTCCACCCATAGTCCTCCCAGCCCTCACTGAATAGAAGCAATCCCATCTTCCCATGGCAGTAAGGATCAACTACCACAACCAATATCATGAATCTGCTTCTGCCTGTTTAGCCAATGGTGTGGACAAATCCCCAAATGATAAATTAGTGGTTTTATCTTCCAATTCAATAGAGCAGTTGTTGTGTCATTTGGTGAGAAATAAAACAACACAATCAGAAATCTTGGGAATAGAAAACAAGCACATTTTGTGAGTGGGTTTTTGATACAAAGTGAGAAATTCCCCATGTCTACCTTTTTATTCTCAGACTCCTATATTATGTCTACAGAAGAACCAGTACCATTATATCGGTCATTGGTTCAGAACATATACCCTTGCCTGCAGGACAGTATCCCATCCTTGCAAGACATTGTTCCCAGATGGTGGGATAAATGAGCTTTTACAAAGCACTCAACCATTCTGTAAGGCCAGCTGCTTATGGGAAATGGAGTCTTCACAAGAAGAGTGAATTTATAAGCGTTTGCTCTAGGCCTTGGATTTTTAATTGTGAAGTGAGGAGAATACATGTGACATGGGATACGATGATGCCATATAAAGCAGTAGTAAGTCCTCTTATAATGGTGCTGGAAGAAGCATGGTAGACAGGAAAAGCAAGCTCATATTTAGAATAAGTATCTTCCAATGAGAACAAATTGGAATTGGAACTTCCACCTAAGAAAAAAGCATTCCAATATAATCAACCAGCCACCAGGTAACTAACTAGTGGCCCTGAGATAATAGGAACTCCTGATAGCTGCTTCTTATAAACTGAGAAGTCAGTGATGGCAGTAGTGAAACCAAACTTGGCGGAAGCAAGCCCATTTTATTGAATTTTATTGAATTCATGCAAATCATATATCCTTGAGACTATGACCCTTTTCATCAAGACCCTCTGTTACTAAGAGACGCAATAATAGATGAGTTTCTTTGTATTTAGAAGCAATGTTTATTACATGGAGGTATAAAAATAATATTTTACCTTTGACCTGAAAGGCTGTCACTTTTGATTGAGTCCAGAACAGAGAAGTAGTTCTACTTAGTCCAGACTGCAATGCATGAAGTTCTGCCACTCAGAACCCCTGCTATTCTGCCATGAACCCATTGGGAATGACTGAGAAATGAGGCTCAAGGATATCTACAGAGCTTGTCAACAAGTATGGGCTTTCTTGTGGGCATTCACATTGGACACATTCTAAGACGATTCTAGGACTTTCTTCTCCATATCTCTTCCTAAAAATTCATTAGTCACAGACTTAAGATTTATATGTATCCTCAGTTTATATCATCATCTCTCCTTTCACTGCAAGAGAAAAATGAGATATTTCACTTGACACTTTTTTTACACTGGCCAAAGATCCCTTCCTCATTATCTACTCTGATCACACTTTAATGCAGCTCTAAAGCATCCACAGACCATGCCCAGCTGGTGCCAGAATATCATGAAAATATATTTGTAAAATAAGTCAAATTAATTATTCCTTCTCAGTCATCTCATCACATAGAATGCCCCAATTAAACCATAAGTGGTGTTGAATAGGGGCCGGCAAAGCAGCAGATATAGGAAGGCAAGAACTGTAAGCAACCAATTTATGCAACTGACTTGTTTCTACAGGACCAATTCAGATCTAGTCCCATTTGTTTTCACTTTACCTTGTTGATGAAGTACTGGGTGGAAGGTCTGACTTTATGTCTGTGCAGATCATAGAGCACCCAGCGTATGTTGAGAGTGTTGGACTGCAAGGTCCAAACTTTGTGTTCAAACTTAGATCTCAATGTTTAACAGGTGAAAGCTTTTCAAAAGTAAATAGTTGCAAAAGAATTTAAGGCTATGCTCTGAAATCCTAGGACACTCGTCTATAATTCTGAGCCCTGGACACCACCCCTGTAACTGCTGCTTGTCATGACATGCTGTGGCAGGGGTCCCATGTAAAATAGAGGAAGATGGGCATGGATGTTAGCTGAGGGCTGGTCTTCCTCAGCAAAAAGAGGAGGATTGGTGGCAGATGTTAGCTCACCACTAATTGTCCTCAAAGGAAAAAAAAAGATAGTCCACACCCTCAAGGAGCTTATAGTCTGATGATATTCATCACCATTATTCTGATCCACCTAAATAAAATGCATCCCTGAGGATTGCAAACTGCCAGTCTAAAGCAGTGGTTTTTAACTGAAGAAGATTTTATATCCCAGGAAACATTTGGTTAAGTCTGGAGATAATTTTGGTTGTCACAATTGGAGGGTGCTACCAGCAGGCGTGGGGAGAAACCAGGAATGCTGCTAAACACCCCCAAATGCGTATGGTAGCCCTTCTTCCCCTAAAACAAAGAGTTATCCAGCCCCCAAATCTACAGGGCTGAGGATGAGAAACCTTGTTCTTAAGATCGTAATCGGCTGTCTTCACTCCTCTTATCAAGAATATTTTACTGATTGCTTTTTAATTATCATTCAAAGTATATCTAAGGAAGTCTGATTTTTCTGATTCCTAAAGACAAAAATGCAAAGGAAGACATTTTCCTAACCTATCCTTTATGTAAGTCCCTCAGCAGACTTCTTCTTTTTAGATTCTATTGGATAGGAGTTAGTTTTAAAATAAGCTATTCCACCAGAAAAATATGCTTAGACTTCAGGTGAGACATACATATTTTAAATTCATAAGGCCAGATCACTAAACAACCTAACAATGTCTTTTCTTGAAGCAACATTTCTTTTAGTATCCATCTAACTTATTACTATCAAAGCTTTATTTATTTTCTTACAGCCATAGGGAACATTTGCATAGTGTGTCATTTTACTCACTTAATGAAGGAAAAGAATTTTATCCATGTTACTATTCTTCCATCTTCCTCTAAGGTGTTTATTAACACTTTAAGTTAATTACCTTTTCACTTAGACTAATATTCATCATTATTTCTACCTTCTGATTCTCTTTCAAACCTGTAACTCATTTATTATTTTTGTGGATATGTACAAATCAGATGTATAGGTTCATCAAACTGCTGGATTCAAGTTACATATTTCAAACTGTGTTTTAAATCAGGCTTAACGTCCTAATATTCTTCAGAAGATCTTTTAAGTCTTATAATAAAAAAAGACGATATTATTTTAACCTAAAGAATTTTTAAGATTAACGTCTAGTCAAATCTCCTTAAAAGATTTATTTCTTCAAACGAATAAAGACAGAGTTTAGAATAAAAATACGATGCTCTTTGGGAGAGCTTAGTGCTGAAAATGTGTTAATGGATTAATGGTTGCTCCAGGGGAAGGCGTAATTCACATTCTGAGAGGAGCAGCTGTTCCATGATAAATGTACTGGGGCTTACACTCCTGGTTTTCGATAGCAGACAGAACACCTGATTGACATCTAGCAAGAGTTGATCAGATCACGGTTTTGGGTTTTGCTGTTGTTTGTTTCTTACTGCACCCTCGAATATGGCTAGTTATATTAGACCAAAGAGCCTGATGCTTATGCCCCTCACATAGCAGTGGTATTTCAGCTGGTACTAATTTTGTTGTCAAAGATACAGCTGTTGTAGGAAATATTTTGAATTTTTGGTACCATCTGGTGTGCCGAAGGAAGAAGTAGTGCTCTGAGCATTGGCATCAATCCACTATTCTAAGTGGGTAATACTAGTGCTTTGAAAAAGGGCCTGTCAAAATGGGAGATGAGAGAGTCATTAATCAGAACTGTTTTCATCCTTGTATCGCACCACAAATACTGCAGTACACCAATTAAAGCAAACATATTTTGTGTGTGTGCATGTTGAAATTCCTTCAGAACAGTTTGTAATTTATATGTAACATTGGCATCATTAATAATTCATGTCCATAAATTTTAATATCACAATAAAATAATAAAACTGCAGTGGTAGTCACCAGTGAGAAGAGGAAGATGTGTCAAGGTTTGTCTACACCTTGTCAAGGGAAGCAATAAATTGGCTCTCAGAGTTAAGTTGATTTTACCCTCCATCACTCTTTATTGTCAGATATCTTATTCAAATCTTCACTAAACTCACATTTCCCCCCCTAAATAGGTATTGAGTTGGTAGAAACCAAAAACATGCATTTACTTCTGACATAATTTATTTTGCTTCAAAGGGTTGGAAACTTTTTTGCAATGATTGTTTCCAGCACCTGAAAGTTCACCAGAGATCAAAATCTAGTAGAAATCAGATAGCCAGGTACTTACCTAGAACACAAATCTATATGGGATACTAAAACATCATTGAGACACAATAAATGTAATAAAATAAAGAAAATGTGTATATGAGAAATCCTTATATAGAGGAATATAAGTAGCAGAAGGGTTTGGGTGTAGAGAAACACTCCCAAGGGCATGCTTAAATAATAGATTCCTATTAAAGTGATTTTTAAGACAAGTGTATGGGGTTTTGCTCACAGAATGAGATACGACCTGGGGAGCCAAGGCTTAATTTTTAGAGATAATGGTTTGAATGATAGTAGTTTACTTCTGTCCATTCCCAATGCCACATTCATGTTCTTCTTCAAACAAATGCTGAAAACTTACCTAAAGAATATCTTTTTTTAACAAGCACAAAATGATTAGTTTCCCAGGGCACTAATAGGTTTAACCTTGAGTCAAAGAGATATTATATAAATCGTAAAGCTATAGGGCAAATCCCCATAGGCTAAGGGGTACGCGTGAGGCTTAAAATGCTGTGGAGTTTCAGAGGAAATCAGATTTGTATCCAGCTGGTCAGATGGGCTGAATTAAGGAAAATGCACCATAGAAGCACAGGCATTTTAGCTAAATCTTAAGTAAGAAATAGGGTTTCATTCATTGATTTTAGTGAGAAGGGATGTCTAGGCAGAAGGAAAATATGAGCCTAGACTGAAACAGAAGAAAATTCAGGGTGATTGTTAGGCAACTGTAGTCTAGTATTGTTGACCTCTGAAGTCCTTGTAGGAGAATAATGGGAAATAAGATTGTAAGGGTTGAATGTCAACATGACGTGGAGGGGCTTAATGTGATTTTGATTATTTACTTGGAAATTTCTAAAATTTTTGAGACGATCTACAGCACCATGGCCACAGGTGGAAGGACAGATGCTGGTAGGGATAATGAGAGAATAGAAGTGGGTAACTCCTCGGGTAGCTACCGCAAGGATTTAAAGTTGCTGATGGTTAAAAAGTTTATAATGAGTTGAATAAAAATAAATGAAAATGGAAATGCAGAGATAAATATAAGCAATATTTTGCAGACAGAAGCAGCAAGACTTAGCAACAGAGCAGATGTTGGAATTCTAGTGGGATGGGGGAAATTAAAGAATGATGGGAAGTCTACAACATTAACTGGAATAAGGCAATCAGGAAATGAAGCTGTCACAGAAAAAATGTTGAGGTGATGATATGAGTAAAGTTTGGTACATATTAAGTTGGTTTCAATATAATTTAACGTCATTCCCTTCTTCGTAGCATATCATGATAGAGGGACATCTTGGTGAAATAACAACTACCATTTATTGAGCAGCTATGATTCATCGGTTATACTGTAAGATGTTTTACAGAGGCACCCCTCCTAAATAGCAAGAAAACTCTGGAATATGTGTCCATTCATCCCCATTTTAAGATGATGAAACAGAAATTCTGATAGGTTAAATTATCTGATCACGGTGATGTAACATAGAAGGAGGAAATGTGGAATCTGAATCTTTACTGAACAGAAGAATTAAAATATGATGCAAAGAAGATAATCTTGGGAGACTAACAGAGGAGCATTTCATTTTAGACAAGATTTCTCTCTTTCTAAACTAGAAAAGGAAATAAAAGAAATAAGAGAGACTGGAGCAATTCTCCTGAAAGACAGATTTGTTCTATAGAGTTAAGCTAGCACATGACATAGTTTTCTGAATAATGGCCAGTACGTTGTTAAGTTTTCTAGTAATTGTAAGACATACCTGACTTCAGAAACAGTAAATCCTGAAATAGGCATTTTAGAATTGAAACTATATTGTATGAAACTGTATTACACAAGGTTGACTAATGCTTTAAGATTGATATTGTTTATAATCAGAAGGAAGCTTCCTTCTTCTATTCCTTGCTTCACAGATTTTTTTCCCCATTTTTGTTGTTTTTAAATAGGAAGAGATGTTGGATTGGACTAAATAATTTTCTTACAGCTTTTAGACAAGCATGTGTTTATTATTTTCTTTTCCTTTTCCTTTTCTGCTAGCACTTACAATCGATCTTCATGGCTTCCCCATTTTACTTCCTCCTTGATTATGCC
Organism: Equus caballus; assembly: GCF_041296265.1. NCBI lineage: Eukaryota > Metazoa > Chordata > Mammalia > Perissodactyla > Equidae > Equus > Equus caballus. The sequence goes on from NC_091689.1 coordinate 74,956,012, forward strand.
CTGAAGCTCCCATTTGTCCCCGTCTCCAATGCTATCATCCTCTCCAATCATCTACTGGTCTTGAACACATTCTTGCTGTTTTACAAATCACTCTACACTGCCGCCTTTGTGATTATTTCAAACTGTAAATCTCTCCCTTGCTTAAAATCCTTTAACAGATTCTCACTGCACTTTAGATAAAGACCAAAATCCATAAAATGACCCAATTTAAAGCATGTGTGACCCGGGCTCTATCAGTTGTTTCAGAGTCAGGCACAGACAGGGAAAATATCAAAGAGTCACACCGCCTTTTGGGGCAGTCTTTCCTATTCAGGATCATGAAGGTTGGCACATTAGTGGACTATGAAAATGACACAATTACTGTCCATTTCACCTGGATTTTTCCTCATTGTTTTCTCTTTACTTGATAGGGTTGATGCCAGTTTCGGTCTTTTACATATACATTCACGGACATTTTAACTGGAAGACAAGTGAAAGAGTTAGGGTTGAGAGTTGAAGTCATGAAGCAGAATTTCTGACTTGGCATATTAAACTAGAAATCCTCATTGTTGTTTCAAAGGTCTGTAGTAGGTTTAAGTGTTTGGTGAGCGTGGATTAAGTAGCACTCGAAGAAACGTAGTTGAGGTAATGGTTCCCCGGGAGTTAACTTTCTTCTCTTACCACATTTCTTTCTTTGGAGTTTATTTAAGAGTCAGATTCAGGCCTTCAGGGTACACAAACTAGAGAGAATCATATTCCAGAAACAAGCCAACATAAGGCTTTGCCCTGCTAAGACCTAACTGTGTTTCTGTACACACCAAACTTCAGAGCTCAGTTGTATAAACAAGGATGTCATACATTCAAGTTATTATATTTTCTTACACAGCTTACATCTAACTTGAACTCAGAACATGAAAGCATCTCATGTTTTATGTGGAAATATTTACAATCTGTGCAACCAAAGACATTTACTTTGTTCCATGTCCAAACTATTTCCTGAGGTTTAAAATCACCAGAACATAAAGACAAACTATGTCAGAGAAACATAACTGAGAAACCAAAAGAAAGATGGCAGAAGAATGGGACTAGAACAACTCGACCAAACTTTAAACTTATTTTGGAGAGAAATATAATGTTGAATTGATATCACCAGAAAGAGGCTAGAAAACATTGAATTAATTAATTAGACACCACTCTCTAAAGAAAGCTATCACCTTTATGTTTTCTGGGTTGGGCAGGACTTCTCCTTGTAACACCCCTTCTGATAATACACAATTTTCCAAACTCTCTCCTTCTCCTCCCAAATGTGTGTGTTTTGTGCGCCATTTAGTCTAGATGACAGCCAGCTAATCTTTTAAACTAAGCAGTGCAAATATTTTAACTGGCTCCAATAGGTTAACGTTATTCTTCCCATTAGGACCGAATTACCATAGCTCAAAGAAGTTAATCTAACAATGCCTACTGTAGCCTACTGTAGACACCATAGCAGGCCAGAAGGATGATTGGGGCCTTTGGTTTTCATCAGTGCCCCTAAAATCATACATGGAAGCAACTTCTCAAGCAAGCTATGGAAAGTCATCCAAGACCTCTTTGTTCCAAACCTCTGCCATATACTGGGTGTGTGCCCGTGGTGAGTGAACATACTGGAGATAGAGCAGTGTTCCAGAGGAGCAGCTAGCTAAAGTATTTCTCTACCTAGGTCCTGAAGAATTGACTCCTACTGATATTGCAGGATTTTTAGGGAAACTATGGAAATGTCCCCTTCTGCTGGCCCCAAATACACCGATTCCACCCTCCCCTCTTTCCCCAACTTGTTTGTGACTAAATCTCAAATTCTAGAACTGACGTTTCATTCAATATGCCTTCTTTGCAATGAAAATTCAAATGCAAATTTGAAATTTGTAAACACCTGGGAAAGACAACATGTTAGATTACTAACAAGAGAGTAGGATTGTAAAAAAAATATGTATCTAGGAGAGGGCTGGGAATAAGCGGATAAGTTACAAAGAGAAAAGGAAAAAAAATGCAGAATTGGATACGTCTCTCTTTTCCTCTCTCAAGTATTTCTCCTCATCCCAAACTTTGAGCCCAATATAAAATGAAATGTCCTTAGATCCTTAGGGAACAAAGAAGAGTTTACGTGTGTGTGCGCATGCGTGCTTGCACAAAGAGGAAGAAGAGGGATGGCAGAGCCTGTATCGCATAAAGCCACACCTATTTGAATTTCTGCTATCTGCCAAGTCACTTTGCCTCTTAATGCCATAGAAATAAGAGACACCTCCAGACAGCCCACATAAAAGACCCTTGTAACAATATCTTCAGATGCCTCAGACATGGCCCAGGGACAAAAAAATAAATACAGGAGTTTAAATACAGTTGGTTTCATACAGGAACATCAGCTCAGCAGGGACAAGACATGAAACAGACCTATGGTTCAAACATACTACTGAGTATCTAGACTATTTCCTGAGACGAGCTTCTTGGATATAAATATCATAGTAATACAAATATACATACTTTTTACTAATGTCACTTTAACTGCCCCTGGACTTCATTTTGCAATGCACTTAGTTAAGGAGAGTTACTTTGAAGCTTAGTGAGTATTATGGCTAATGAGACGTGTGCTTTAAAATTCCATTTAGGGACAAAATAATACTGAAAAAGAATGTGTTTTTTTATCCATGATTCCTTCTATTTTTATTTGTATTTTACACATAGACAACGCCTTCACACATTAATGTAGTAAGGAAAACAGACAGCAATAGTTAACTAACAACCTGGTTACCATTCTGAACCGGATTAAACGGATCTTGTTCAACAAACGCACCATTAGTTTAATCATGATAATGAATGGTTGCAATGCATATTAGGAAATCTAGAAAATTGTTGGAAGGCATAAAGAGATGTTTTAAAAGCTTTAATTTCACCACAAAGAAATAAATATTGTTAGCATTTTGATGTATTTCCTTCTAGAATTTTCCCTGAGTCTGAGAGTGCAGTTGGTTTTCTGATTGTAGCTATTTTCTTTTTGATCTGCAACGATCCTGATTTGAACAAATAAGGCTTTCTTAAATGTTATGAGCCAAGTGGCAAATTTAATCACCAAAGAGATTTGATCATAAATCTCTTAGCAATATTTGTTAACTTTTAAGTACAATAATGTGATTGAAATTATGTTTTAGAGATAAAAAGTAAATGTTAGTAGTTGCAATGGTATGATGCCTTGGATTTGCTTTAACATAAGGGAGAGTGGGATGAAGAGCTATAGCCTATGAGGTTATAGTTACTGAAGACGGTGATGAATACATGGACGTTTATTATGCTATTCTTTAAGAAAAAGCTTAAAATATCTTAAGTTATAGGCTATGATTTGTGGTATAATATGTTATATATACATACTGTGAACATCTTTTTTTTAACTTCACTAATTACATAACTTAAAATTTCTGTACTCATTTATTTTTAAGCCCGTTTGACTTGTTACAAGCTGAAACAGGTGTGTAGTGTCACTCAAACCTTGTGTTTGGTTAATTTTTTCCTAAGGTTTTTTGGCCTTTTCCTGAGATTAGGTTATTCATTCTATTAATGTATGTCATTGTTCTTTCTTCATTTATGTGTATACATTTTATTGATATGTCCCTGTGGTCCCACTTAAGTTTTTTGCCTAACCTTCTAACGTCCACACTTTTTTTTCTTTTTGTTTATTTTTGCTTGATAATTCTCGAGCCCCGCTTTGCTTTCTGGTTGTTGTTGTTTAACATTCTCTGACGTTTTGTCTTTAGAATACTTGCTTAAGAAGCATATAGTTGGGTTTTTTTAAAAAAATAAATGTGATTACCTTTTTATTTAATTGGGGAGTAAAACCAATTTTACTGGTTTTCTTCATAATTTCTGTGTTTAAAATTGTAGTTCTCATCTTGAGTTTTATTTCTTCACTCACTAGTACGTATGCGTGGATGGATACACACTCACACATACATACATGTGCAAACAACATATGGACTATTCTTATTTTCTTTCAAACTCTGCAGATATTTGGTAGTTACATAAACTGCTTTTAGTTCTATTAGTAATAAAATTTAAGTATTGTGAAAACATTCATCAACCTTGTTTCTGTAAATTTGAAAGCCAGGAATAAAAAGATTTAGTTTAACTCCACCCTATCTAAGATGAGAAATTCAACATATCTTTACTTCCCTGTCTAAACCCTGCCCATCTTATTATTTGATACAGTATAGGGTTTCGTTTCAAAATATTGTTATTAAATTGCTTATACAAGAGAGCCTCTCTTTCAGATCCTTGTGATTTAAAATTTATTTCCATAGAATGCATAATAAAAACATCTAGATAACATGTTTTATTATTTTAATGCCCATTTGTAATTTTACATTGATATATATATATCTTTTATATGAAACATTATAGTGTGTATATTGTAATGTTATTATGGTATAAAACACAGAACTCTAATCCCACTTTATAATCATTTATTCCTAAATCTATAGTACTAATAGAACTTATTTTCTTCAAAAGATTCTATGAGAAACTATAAGAGGGAACACTTCCCTACTCATTCTATGAGGTCAGAAATCTCAGATACCAAAACCGCTCAAAGACATTACAAGAAAAGAAAGCTACAGACCAATACACTTTGTGAATTTAAATGCAAAATTCTTAAGAAAATTTAGCAAGTAAAATCCAGAAATAAGTTTTATCAGATAATATATCATCACTAAGTGGGGTTCATCCCAGAGATGCAAGGTAGTTGTATCACTTGATAAATCAATGTAATTTACCACATTAACAAACTAAAACAGAAAAAAAATATGATTTTCTCAGTAGATGCAGAAAAACCAATTGGCAAAAGTCAGCACTCCTCAATAAACTAGGAATACAGGCGAACCTCCTCAACCTGATAAAGGCCATCTAGCACAAACCTACAGCATCAGACTTAATAGTTTCTTTACACAATCAGGAACAAATCAAGAAAGTTGGCTCTCATCCCTTTTATTCAATATTGTACTGGAAATTCTAGATAGATTGGGAAGATAAAAGTACAACTATTTTTATTCATAGATAGTATAATCATCCATGTAGAAAATCCTAAGAAATTCACAAAAAACTTCAGCAATAATAAGAATCTAGCAAGTTCATAGAATGTAAGATCAATATAAAAACACTTTTTTATTTCCAGGTACTAGCAAAAATTGGAAATTAAAATTTTTAAATACCATTTACAATAGCATCAATAATATGAACTATGTAGGAATAATTTAACAAAATATGTGAAAGACCTGTACATGGTACACTACAAAATATTGCTGAGACAAATAAAAGAAGATCTAAATAAATGGAGAATTAGATCATATATATGAATCGGAAGAGTCAATATTCTTATGATTTCAATGATCTCTATTTTATATCTAGAGCTTTGATGCAATTCCAAACTTCCAGCAAGCCACAGTGTAGAATTTGAAAGTTCCATCTAAAATATGTAGAGAAGTGTGAAAAACATAGACTAGCTCAAACAATTTCAAAAAAGAAAAACAAATTTGGAGAATGTACCCTTCCTGAGTTCAATTCTTACTGTAAAGCTAGTAATTAAGATAATATGTGACTGACATAAAAATAGACCTATAAATGGAACAAAATAGAGATATCATAAATAGATCCACAAGTATATGGTAAACTGATTTTCAACAAATGTTCTAAGGTAATTCAATGAGGAAAGGATAGTTCTTTCAACAAATTATGCTGAAACAGTGAACATCTATGTGGCGAAAGGAAGGAAGGGGGTAACGAAAGAGGGAGGGCAGGGGAGAAAAAAGAGGAGGTGGGGGAAGGAAGGAGGGGCAGGGGAGGGGAAGTGGGGGAGGAAAAAGGGGAGAGGAAAAGGGAAGAGAGGAAAAGAGAGAGAGGGAGAAACTTTGGTCTTTACCTCACAGCAAACCTAGAAATTAACCAAAAATGGATCATAGACTTAAAAGTAAACGCTAAAGCTATTAAACTTCTAGAAAGGAGAAAATCTTTTGACCCTAGATTAGGCAAAGATTTCTTACATAGTTCATAAAATATACAACCATAAAAAAGAAAACGAAGAAATTGAACTTCATCAAAATTAAAAACTTTTGCTCTTCAAATGGCACTTAAGAAAATAAAAGACAAGCCACCAACTGAACGAAAATGTTTTAAAAAAATATGTGATAAACAACATATTCTAGAATGTACACAGAATCTTACAACTCGATAATCTGAAGACAAACAACTCAATTTAAAAGTTGAGTTTGAACACTTTTCCAAAGATATATGAATGGAAAATAAGCATATGAAAAGATGCTTGACATCTTTAGTTTTTATGAAAATGCAAATTAAACACAAAGTGAGATACCATTTTGCACTCACTAGAATGGCTAAAATGAAAAAGATTGACATTACCAAATGTTGACAAGGATGGGGAGCACCTGGGACTCTCATACATTGCTGGTAGGAACGCAAAATGGTATAGTCATTTTGGAAAATGGATTGGCAGTTTCTTCTAACATTCAATATTCGCTCACAGTATGACCCAGTAAGCCAACTGCTAGGTATTTATCAAAGAGAAATAAAAACTATGATTACCCAAAGATATACTCCAATGTTCACAGCAGCTTATTCATAATAGCCAAAATAACAAATATCTATCAACTCTTGAATGGATAAACAAGTCATGGTATATCCATAAAAGGAAATACTGAGCAGGAAAAAGAAAAACTACTGATACAAGCAACAAGGATGAATCTCAAAGGCATTGTGCTAAATGAAAGTACACACTATGTGATTTCACTTTTATCACAGTCCAGTGACAGAAGTAGATAAGAAGTTTCCAGAGGCCAGGGTTGGGGAGGAAGGGAATAACTACAAAAGGGTATATGAGAGATTTTTGTAGTGATAGAAATGCTCTATATAATATGATTGTGGCAGTGGTTACATACCTGTGTATATTTGTCAAAATGTATTGAAATGTATATTTTAAAGTGTTGAATTCTATTGTATGTGAATTATAGCTCAATAAAGCTGACTTTTTTAAAGAAAGAAAGTAAACTTCTAAAATAAATATATTCTCAGACAAAAAAATGCTGCAAGTCAGTATTACTCTAAATACGTCAAACATGAGTAAATTTACATATTCCACAGCAATGGAGGCAGGACTAGGAGATGTGAATAATAAACTATTAATATTTTAATAAATTCACCAAATATTTATTGAGTAGTTACTATGTATATGTTGTGCAAGATAATGGAGATATAATAATCATAACATTTACCTTCCTCAATAATCATAACATTTACCTTCCTCAAATAATCATGACATTTACCTGCCTCAAATTTTAGTTGACAGACCTGTAAGCAAATAATGATTTCACAGTGACAGTGAATGTTGAAAACATTTCGGAAGAGCAGTGTGTGTATAGTGGACAGAGATAAAATTTGGCCTTAGCCCATTCCCCATTTCACTAGGTAATTCAATACCTACTTAGTCATCTGTTGGTTTAGTTCAAATACTCTTGACTGACTCTATGCCCAGTGCCTAGTACTGTCCACGTGTTACTTAGAGGAATATGCCCCATTAAGCATTCATTTTTTGTAAACATTTCATTTTCTCCGACATTATTTGGAGCGCCTATTGTTGCACATATCATTCATCTCTCATTTACTAGGACAGAATTAACAGGAGAGAGAAAATGGGACTAAGACACAAGATCATTGATTTACTCTTGGATGAAAACACCTCAATTTGCCTTGGCTTTTCGTAGGTAGCCATTGGCCATTGTGATAATGTTTGGTCTGTTTGGCTGACATCTCATCCAGTCCCCTGCCTTAAGGACAGCACGTGGACATCAGCTGTCACTGTGTGGCCTGAGACTCCTTCTTCCAGGCTCTAAGAACTTCACGTTCTCCTTTGATCCCTGCTCCCGATTCTCTTTCCTTCCTCTCCCTCCCTGCTCAGGTGTATTTCATCCACACAGCATTTACTGCTGAATCTGACAACTTTTTTCCCCCTGGCGGAAAAATATAAGTGCTTTTCTCTTTACGAACGAACTTTCACAGATTAATTGCTTCCTCGTTTATTATAAAATTTCCTGGAATGCCAAATGTATCAAGGAGCACAAGCCCTTTAACTCCCTTCTGTCTCAGGGAATTAAGATTCCTAACTGACTGCAGACTTTTTCCCTAAGTGCTCTCTACTTTGGCAAAAAATGAACTCCTTTCAAGTAGTTGAGTGATGATTCAGCAATTCTCAAAGAAAGTAAGATTCCAATATTTTAAAACTCTGTATTTTAGCCATAAAATGTTTTCCATCTTCCTTACAAGTACAAAAGTTCAAAGACACTTTTGAAACTGTCATCGTCTCTTCTCTTTCAAGTGAAATTATGATGAGTCATGTAAGTAAAGTTTATTTGCATATTTCTGATTAGCGGTAGCTAAAGTTAAATACATACACACACACATTTATCTCCAACATGAATATCTTCACGCCTTTAGTTGCAAATACAATCACAGTCCTTTTATTTTGTTAATTTCTTTGGTCTTTACACGCCGTATTAGCAGCAAGTCCAGTATCCTATCCACTTCTCAATTGCCTGAAAACTCCAGGGCCCATTGTAAAGGGCTCACCCCACTTTATTGTTTGTCACTGCCATGTGCTATTTTATTCTCCCAAGTATCCTGACAGACGGTGCGTGTCACTGCTGTGAAGGATAATTCCATTTCCTTGGTAAATCGGTAAAGGGGGCCCCACACATGAGCTCCCAAGGGTGCAGCTTTAAACACTTGTCTCCTTCAGTTTAAATTTCCAGAAGTTACCACCCCATAAACCCCAAATCCTCATACTCCTTTTCTTTCTGGAAACCATATGCATTCCACTGGGGCCACTGCTCCTACTCAGAACTATTAGAACTCCCCTTCAAAGGGACACTGCCTTCAGCAAACCCAAAGTGAGTGACCTCCACTTAAAAATATAAAGTGTCATGTGGCTTTGTAATAACAAGCAGTGACAAAAAGTAAGCTTATCTTACTCTTTTCTCTCTCATACTAGCATCCATAATTCCATATAACACACTTGTAGCGGCAACCACAGCAGATCCAAATGGTGTCAATGTTCCATCCACATACCAACATGCAAATTGTTCAACAAATTTTTGCAATTATTATTGGGCTATTTTGACACATGAAATTTTGATGAAAATTGGAAGCCTTGGTATACTTAGTAATGAAGGAATTATCATTGCTTTCAGATGTTTTATTCTATCTTGGATTTTTATTTTGAATGTTTAAACCAAAAGGGGAGAAGAGAGAAATGGTAGAAAAAACACCCTATAATTTATTAGTACATAAGGATTTTAATCTATTTTTTTGTAACTAAAAATTACTGGCCTGGGTTATTAGGTAGTTCTAGGGGACTTCACTTCCTCAGATGCTGAGCAAGACCAGAAATACTGTGGGAGCTGTTAGACCCACTCTACTGTGTGCAATTGTATGTCAGCATATCTGGAACCACCAAACAAACAGGTCTTCACAGAAAAAGTGTAGATGACTATGTGTTAATTTAGGAGACCTTGATTACGATGGAATAAATAACTTCATGAACTTCAGTGACTGTATGACGTCATCCTGGGTGGGGTTAGAGAGGAGTTTGAGAAGAGATCAGGCTCATTTTGACCTCTACAATCCTTAACCTAGTGTCTTGTGTTAAAAACAATTTTCAAAATAGGAGAATAAGATATCATATTTTGCCTATTGTGGTTCCACTTGAAAACCTCGATTTGATGGGTACCTATCTTGCAAGGAGGAGCATTGCTGTGGAAACTAGAAGCGTTCCAGTCACAGCACTAATAAAACAACTGGGTCAGAATGGACGTGTGTAGGCAGTGCTGGGGCGTGTGCGCGCACCTGGTTAGGAGACACTTTTTGGCAAGATGAGAAAGCATTGGGCAACATGCTGATGGAACTTGCAGAAGACCTTCCATGAAAACACTGACAGCAGTACTTGCCCAACATTACTTCTAAATTCTTTTAATTTTCTCCTTTCTTCTAACAAGAGGTAAATAAAAGGCAGTTGGCATTTGTTTTGCTTTAAAGTAACAGCTCCCTTGTTAAACCTCCAGTTTGACAGTGTGGCTTGTATGTCAGGTTAAACTAGTTCCACTTTGTCCCTTCTAAAGGGGAATCATTCAAAAAAAAAAACCTCCCTAGAGTCAAGCTCCATGTGGAATCGACTTTCCAAAGCACCAAGAAACATCATTCAGAAAAAATAAAACTGCGACATTTGGCACAACTTACTTTGCCCATCTTCTTGAACCATATTAATTTTATTAGTATTAAAAATTATAGCTGTGTCAGTTCTGCAGCTGATAGTGGTTTGGTTCAAACTAGAGACAGCAGCAGCTGCAAAAATAAGGAAACATCTTGTCTGTTGCCATGAGAGGATTAGTGTAATTCATAGCAAGCCAGCGTTCGGCAGACTACCTCAGGTTTATCATGTCAGAATCAAAGTCACATGTCTCCACATGAGCCATGTTCACTGAAAAACTTCCAGCCTAATAAGCAGAGAAATGCAAGCAGAAAAACCAAGAGGCTTTCTACATTTAGAGGACAAACGAGAGGCGCTCTCTTCTTACGGAGCTGTTTCTGTCCCGGAAGCCTGTCTTGTTCCTACAGCCCCTAATCCCTTCCTCAACCCCTCATCAAAGATTCTCCAAAGAGAAATTGGTTAGGGAGTGGCTTCCAACAACACAGGGCTCTCCTCCAAAGCAGTGCAGTCTGCTCTTCTTCGGCCTCCGCTGCTAATTCAGAGCAGTAGACTAGACTCATGTTGTTCCAATGCTTTTGAACCCATAATCACAGCAAGAAATCCATCTGCATCCAGATCCAGAAATCCATTTTCATCCATTCATATAAAACTGAAGCAAAAATCTCATGAAAAGTATTTACCCTTACCACATCTAATGCACTCTGATAGTTTCTATTTTATTCTATTCTGTTTAATTTTTGTATGGTTGTTGTGGACGACCAAACTGACTTCATTACACACAAAGATGTCATGATCCACAGCTTATATAGCACTGCCAAAGTTTTCAGTACGTCTCATGTCCAGCTGTGCATCAGAAATCACCTGGGGAGTGTTCTCAAAACAAGAAGCCAGGGCTGGGCAGGGGAGAATGGGGACAACTGCCACTAAAGGAAGGCAGATAGTTTCAATTATTTGCTGTGTGACCTTGGCTAAGCTACTTAACCTCTCTGAGTTTCAGTTTCCTCACCTGTCAAATGATGATAATAATAAAGTCTTCCATACAGAGTTTTTCTGTATGCATGAAATGACATAATACCAGCAAACGCTTTCCTTTAAGTCCGAAACATGGTAAGAAGGCATTAAAGTTATTCTTAATCTTGCAACCATACTATTTCTATAGTGGGTTGCATTACTGATGTCTAACAGGGATTTTTCACAACATGTTCTAATCTGCCTTAAATGCTATGCCCTTGCTAGAGCCAAAAGTGGATTAGAACTCAGTCACCTCATTAATACCTTGCCTGGCTACTAAATTGGAGGTGCCTAAAAAAGGTACTAATGAGGTGACCGAGTTCTAACCTGATTTTGGCCCCCACTAAAGATATTAATGAGGTGACCAGGTTTTAACCTGTTCTTGGCCTCATGTATATGTTGGTTTTCAAAGCAAGTGAGAACCAGTTTTTAAAAGGCTATTAAAGCATCAGATCGTGAGCATACATTTTTATTTTTTACGGAACGTTAATGAGAGGTACAAAGGAAAGAACTGGACAGAGTTCATCAGAAACCCTTAATATTAATCTTTCACATTGTCCTATACCCTGTAGTAGATTGCAATTCAGAAAAGCCCAGCAAAGACTTGGGCTTTTCCAGTGAATTAATTTTAATTTAGCACAATATGCTAAAGCCGTAGGTCCTAAACTGAATCAAGTAGCAAATATTTATTGAAAAACCAACAGTAACCCCACTAAATTAAGTACTATGCAGATACTAAGAAAATGTGAAATATAGTCCCCTCCCCCAAAGTGCTCACAGTCTGTTTGGTGGAAACAGTTTGAAAAGGTAGCATTTAACAGAGATTTTGAGGTATAATAAGGCCAACAGATCAATGGACAATCGCCACTGAAAAGACAGTTTGGTACTCAGTTCCCAAGCGAGAGCCCATGCGGGGAAGCATCTGTGAGGAGGCTAGGAGAGCGGGGAGCTGTGGACAAGAGGCTTCACTGGTTCCTGCGGGAAGGAACACGTGAGGCTGGGTAAGCAGGCTTACGATTGGCTAGTGTGAATAATGTGAGTGTATGAAAACTTAGGAGCTGTCCCTAGTTGTCCGGTCCCTGGCCCCAGGGGATTGGGGCAGGGGGATAATGGTGGGAGTGGGAGAGCCTGATTAAATGAAGGGGTTGGGGCGTGGGCTCTGCAGTGGTTGGCTTGTATTTGAAAAGCACCCTTGCCAGTGAGTTGTTGACCGTCTCCAGGAACTAGCTAAACCTGGGAGAGGCAGTCCCTCCAGGGTCAGCAAGGCCCCAGATGTCAAAGCATCAGAGTACAGACGATAAAAGACATGGTTAGTACAGAAACAACCCGAAACTTGGCAAATATTAACAACATAGTTTACCACTAACATATGTATCATATACCAAGCATGGAGGAATTCAGGGAAGTTTCTCAACTTTGGGATACATTGGAATCACCTGGGGAATTATGAAAGCACTGCTCTTGAGTCCCCATCTCAGATTCTGACTTAATTTGGCCAGGGTACCACTGGGCATCAGGATTTTTAAGAGTTCCTCGGGTAATTTTAATGTGAGTCAAGGTTAAAAACCACTGATTTAGAGTAGGTATCAACAGGACCAGTGGGGATGAGCACATTTGGACCTTTAATGCCCTAAAGCTGACCAGTTTCTGCTTCATCTTTTGCAATAGAGAGGAGGGAAAAGAGGGGAGAAAAATAATAATATAGCAGAGAATAATGGACTCAACATTTACTGTGTACCTGCTACATGTCAGGTCCATTTTAGATGCTTCAAATATATTATCTAATTTTCTCCATAGAAGCATTAGAGAAAAATATGAGATAAAATCCCTTCATTTTACTGAAAGGAAACTGAAATTCAGAAAGAGTAAGTGATTTTCCTACAATCCACAGATAATATGTTGGTAAACACATATCTCTTCTCTTCCAAATTTGAAGCTAGTTATATTTTAAAGAGGAAATACTATTTCTCCCCAAGTAACCAATATTTTTCCTATCTGATAACCCAAACATAGAATTTTTCCTTTGTATTCAACTTTAAATCCCTCTTACCTTGACCAAATACCAATTTATTATTATTGCAGAGCAATCTGAGACATAGTTGATATTTAAAATTTTTTCAGTCCAGCATTTTAATTTCTGTTAGGCTTTTGCCCCACTCCCATCGTGTCTGGTTATGGCTGTGGTGGCATATCTCTGGGCATTATCCAACCATGGTACTCCAATATTTTATCTATAATGATTAGTCTAAGGGATCGTCACACGACCTAAGCTGAGCCAATCAGAGTACTTCCACTGGGATGCCAAATGTAGGTGTGTGAGAGAAAGTGGGTCTATTCCTTGTGGTTGTGCATTGTGAGCACAGAGGACCCGAGCTTCCTTGAGATCCTGTCTAAATCATGAAAGAATGAGGCCAACAGGAAGAGAGATGAAAAAATAGATCCAAAGAGGGATAAGCTGCTACTACTGTTTGGGCTTCTGCATTTAATCAGGCTTAAAGGCAAACACCTCCACCCATGAACTTAACAATTGTATGATCCAATAAATTTCCCTTTTACTTATGCTGTTTTGAATGGGGTTTCTGTCACTTGAAATTGTCACTCACACAACAGATGTCTCCAAAAAGTGTACGTGTTTGGAGCACAGTCCTGTTTAATTTAATGAGGGTATACTCAAGAAAAGTTTGAACTTGGATGGGCTTTTTTTCTTCTATGGACAACTATTGCCTTGCAGTGTGCAGGTTCTCCAAATTGAAGTGCAAAACAGGGCTGTCCTGCAAGTTCAAAATCAAAGACATGTTATTGTGGAATGGTCCTTTAGAAAAGAAGACTGAGACCCCAGTGACAAAGCAGTCAATCAGTCAAAATCAATTACTCATTGTCTGTTGTGTGTCAAGAATTGTGAAATGTACAGGGAGGATCCAAAGATAAAGAGGACATAGTCGCTACTCTCAAGAATCTCACTGCTTGTGGGGAAAATCTGGACCCCAAATAACCAGGGCTATAAGGTAATGAATACATGGTAAGTTGCCAAGTGAGCAGTATGAAAATATTTTAGGGCTACATATGTTCAAATGAAAAGAGCAATAGCTGTTGGACGGAGGTGGTCAGGAACACTTCTTTTGTGTGTGTTTGTGTGTGAGGGGATGTAACCTGACCTGTGCCTTGAAGAATGAGAAGATCTAGCAGAGACATTATCTTTGCCTACAAAGAGAAAACTCCACATAACCTACTTGAGCTATATCAAGAGTGTAATACTAGATCGAAAGAAGTAGAATTTAATGCAGCAGAAAACCATCTCTTTACCATGACCCCATACCACTATTTCTTGATTTTTATTCTTTACAATAAAAAAAATTATTAAAAATATAAGTCACATACAGATCCAGACAGTCATGATTCTTGTCCATTAGGGGTTTTAATCTATTTAGAAATTTCAGGAAAGTAAAGAAGTCATTGTTTTGAATAATACTTATAGGACAGGGCACCTAACCCAGATTAAAGAAAGTCAGAGTAGTATTCTTAGTAGCATCTAAACTAAACCTTTACTAAAGGCTAAGTAGAAGTTAGCAAAGATTCCAAATGAGAAAAACCATGACTCATATGGGAACCCAAGATAAGGTCAAAGTGGTGATAGCGAGGTACCTGTAAGAGTAGAAGGGGCAAGAAGAGTTTAAACTCTGTAGAGAAAAAAAGGGGTATAGAACAGCTGTCCTCCAAGAGCATGGGCCTCTGGGGCTCCCTGAGACCTTTCAGAGAGTCTGTGAAGTCATATAACTTTTGTAATAATGCTAGTACATTATTTGTCTTTAAAAGTTCATTTTCTCATAAGTGTACAGTGGAGTTTTCCACTGTACATTTGAAAGATCTACATAAAAGAATGGACCAATATGTTCCAAATAACAAATCACAATGTTGTACAAATCAAGCAAGGACAAAAAATACATTTAAGGTGCAAGAGAGGCCAATGTAACAGACTATAAAAAAAGTTCATGAATATGGTTTCAGACTCCATATGTCAACTAATCTTTAAGAAACTTCCACTTTTTGAAGTTTTATGTACTATAAAAGAAAGCTATTCACAATGATCTAAAATGGCTATTAAGTGGCTTTTCCAACTCTGTCTGGTATGTAAGACCAGATTTTCTTCACATACTTCAACCAAAATAAGAGATCACAACAGAGTGAATGCAGAAGCAGATATGACAATCTAGCTAACTTCTGTTAAGCTAGACTTTTAAAAGATGTTCAAAAGTTTAAAACAATTCCATCCTTACAACAAATTTGGTAGGGGTGAATATAGCTATTTTGCACAAAAATATGTTTATTGTTGTTATTTTTAAAATAAATATTTTATTTTTTTCAGTTCGAATTTCTAATACGTAAATATAGATAGATATAACCCACATAAGCTCATTAGAGTTCATATAATTTTTAAGAGTGTAAAGGGACTCTGAGACCAAGTTTCCAAATGATGTCCTAGGGGGTCTGTTTCATCTCTCTTTGAGATCTCTTCTTTTCTTGACCCTGTGTGATTGACGAATACTCAGTGAGCCCTCTCCAAAATATGTGGAGTCACTTCTCCACTTCCATCCACTCACTGTCTCCAACTGCCCATTGTTGTAAGCCTGAATGAACAAATGGATCTTGCACTACCATCTTTTTTTTTGTCCTGAATCCTCATTTCCCATTGATAATGTGTCAGAAGTAATTGCTGCTATTACAACAATTTAAGAGAATTGTGTAAAGATCAATAAGCAACAAGGTCAAATTCACAAATGTATCTACCTCTCTGCAGAGCGCTCTGTGTCTTGATAAAACCTGAAATTGACTGAGGAGACAGTGCTGTTTCTGTGGTTTTGAGTGTTTTACATTATAAAAAGCAAAACTTTAAGAACATAAAAACATTAGAATATTTGAAAGCAGCAAAAGTTATAACTTGTTCCCCAACTCTGAACCAAATACTTTTGAAAAAGATTATAATGAATAATCTCTTATCTTTAGGGAAAAAAATGTCTGATTTCTTTCTTTGCTTTGAAGCTTCTGATTATTTCTGGCTGTTTGCCCCACATTTTGATCTTTGGATAAAGATGCTGTACCCGGGGCTCCTTTCCTTCTGAGAGCCATCAGGAGAATCTTTCTCAAGGCTTTTACTGGGATTTTATATTTCACCGTCAATGGCTAAGAGATTTCAGGAAACGTGTAAGTATCCACTCAAATGCAAAGCTCTGTGATCCTCTGCAGGAAGGTAGTCTGGATATGGAATAAAGGGGTGTGGGGGGCAAGAAGTGACAGATGCAACAAGGACTCAGAGCACCTCTTCCTCTTACCTCCTTTCTGGTCTGTGGCATCACCGTTCTTCCAGACTCCAGCCTCCCCTCAGCGGACTGGTTCAAGAGAGGCATCAGGTCGCCCTTTGGAGAAGGAACAGGCCTCTCCTTGGAACTGAGTCGGAACCACTCCATTCTTTTCAGTTATAAATTCTGGCTATTTTGATTCCATGTTATCAGTCAGAGGACATCATTCTTTTCAAGTCAAAATCAAGCTTCTGCCAAATTTTGATAAAAAGAAGTCTTTCTCGTTCATTTCAAATAGTATTATTTTTAAATGCTTGCTTATTTCAGCTTGAATTAAAATCAAGCTTAGAAGAAAAGAATTTTTATGTCTATTCTTACTTGAAGTTGCTTGTCAAAATCCCTTTAAAGCAATTTCTATAATAATCTTCCAAAAATTATCTTTTCCTGCTTGCTTTTATTTGTAAAAAATGGTATGTTTGTATCAATGTTATATATTAATTTTAGGTTTTTAAAATCCATTTTAAAAAAATATGCATTAAGGATTGTTGAAGTCAATCCCTTAACAGCTGAAAAAATTATGCACAATTATATACGAAATACATGAGTGCCCTCTCTTGTCCGCTTCAAAGAAAAACAGTCTAACTAATCAAAGAATTTTCTCCCTTTAGTGTCAGGAAACAAAATCAGCCACCTCTAATAGTATAAGCTAAGTTATTTGTTTTCCTTCTTTGAAAATTTGATGCATAAGTATATGATATATTTTATTATGAAGAGAGGAATTTATTGGAAGAAAATTAATTTTAAAGTGAACACAACTTCTTTTATAAGAAGTTAAAATGATAGCCTTTATGGCAACATTGATACCAGTTTTAATATATATTTTTTTATCTCAGAGGGAGGGTAGATTGTATTCAAGTAAACTTGGCTTTTAAAATGTTTCATTTTCATTATGACTAAAGATTGCACTGTAAGCAAGTTCTAATTTCCCAGACAGTTAAATGTATAATGCTATTCTGATCTTCACTTTTTTAGAACAACTGAAGGAAAAGCAACAAATATGGCTGTTGTTTGGAGCCAGTAATTTCGCATCCTGCTGCTCAGTCAGTAATGGAGCTGCACAAAGCAACACACGGTGGTGCTATTAATACTGAGGACATTACTTACCCTTTCTACACCCTTACTGTCTTCCGCAGGAGGTCACTGAGCTGGACAAAATGTGCATGTCTTTGTGCTTTGTATATGAGGCCAACTTGGAGTACAGATTTCAGGATAAAAAGATCTTAGATCAGAAGACATTTAATAAACAGGACTAACGTTCATGCTACACTCAATGAGGATAACGAGGAACGCTCTGCTATGGTTTCAGGAATCTTACGGCCATTTCAATTGCAGTTCCTTGAAAGTTTTGAGTAAGTAAAAAAGCAGTGGGCCCTGCATAGTTGCCTCTTGGAATCTCGAATGAGGTAGTTTTCACCACAAATCCTTCACATCCTATGAAAAATGTTTCCTGAAGGTATAAAGGGAAATTTATATTTATTAGACGCATTTTTTGAAAGAGCAGCACAGGTTTCTAAATTTAAGAATCTAGACGCACCCACCCGCTTCCGTCAGTTCCCAACACCCACCGGCTAGGGTTTTACATTTTTGTCAAGTGTGCTGGTTGCCAAACGAGGTATCTTAAGTGCTACTACCACTGCGAACGTTCTGATGATTTCCACCAGGTGACAAATACTAAGGATCAGATGTCTCCATGCTGCATATAGGAAGAGAGTCCCATTAATAGCTAGCTGTAGCCCTTTGCAGAGTCTAGGACCACGTGTTCAGAGATGATCTGATGTTCATTTCCTTAGATATGCTGTTAATGATGTTACCTGAATAATTTCAATCTTCCCTTTCAGTAAAGAAGGTCTGCCCAGTATTGTAAGACCCTGATCATCGGCTACCAGAGGTGAACCTGATACTGTGCCTTTGTCAGGAAAATCCTGGTAACAGTAACTAAGGTTATCTTCACAACTCCCCTGCAAAGCAGAACATATTATCCCCATTTTACCCAGAGTGGTTAAGTAACATCACCCGTGGTAATAGCTAAATTTCCTAGATGGAGCTAGAATTTGAACTCAGGCGTCCAGCTCCAGAGTCTATGCTGTACATTATTCTAGACATTCTTACCATAGAAATTCTTACCTATTTTTCAAGGCTCTGTTCATAAACTACACCCCCTCAGAAGCTTTCTGGATTCTCTTAGATGATCATAATCTCCCCTTCTGAACTCTCATAACATTATCTCTAGTCTTTCTCTAATGCCAGTTTGCTGGTGGAGGTTTTATTACTTGTCTATTTATGTCTTTTCTCTCCAAATAAACTGTAAGGTCATCAGGGCAGTATCCATACATAATTCATTTTTATAGGAAAAGGCACTTACAAATTTGTTGGTAATTCATGAAATTTATTAGATTTATAAACTCTCATCAATGTATCCATTCATTCTCCTAGTATTTATTAAGATCCAATGATATGACAGACCTGTTTCTAAGGGCTACAGTGATAAATAAGTCAGTCAGCAGAAGATAAATTTTTATAATATAACTAATGGATTAAATGTGATGAGATTTCTAGTCATGACTCTTCAGTTAATGCCCAACTTTATTATTAATGGTCAGTTATTAATAGAAAAGTAGCTCGCTGATCTGTTTTACAGCATTGTTGACAGAGCAACTCAGAGACCACTGGAGGTGAGGAGCTTTCTGGGCAGCATTTTCATATACAACCTAAAGGCATTATAGACAGAAAAAGGAAACAAATCATTCATACAATAGCAATGGACCAATAGTGCAAAGAATGCAGAATTTTCTGATGTTCGCCTATGGGGAAACTGCTTGGAATGAGTTTCAGATAATATGGGAGAAAGCACAGTGAGACATGGAGTTCTTAACAAGAAAAAATGAACCAGGTCCCAGTTCTGTTTCTTTCCTCCAGATCAAATTTCCTCCTCCATGGGTTCAACTTGACTGGGAGAGGTGAAACTCGTTTAACATCGTTACTCTCTGGGTTAAGATTTTTTTTCCTGAAGAACTGTCTTCAAGGTGCTGTGCAGACCTGACCCTGTTTATCAGATAAGATTAAACCAAATAGCCTCAGGCTATTTTGATTGCTGATGGATGAGTTCTGGAAAATGACTGTCTCCACGGAGTCCATGAGGAATTGCAGTTGCATTGAGTTGATTGCGATTGTACGTGATACACTGCTTTGATTTCTTCTACTTGGCTCATCTCAATGGACAACTTCTAGAAAATTCAAATTTGCGAGACAAATAAAATAATGTGATCATTTGTAAGGGTGGGAAAGGATGTTGGTTCATTTCCCTAAAGACTTATCCCATAGAAAAGCCATGTATTATATGAAAAAGAAATAGAAGTCAACATTTCTCTGCCGGAAAAGGCAGCCAAGATTTTTATATTGTTCTGAGAAGAAAACAATCTTTCTGTAATTTTCATTTACTCCTTCCTTACCAAGACTAGGACTTTACTCTTTTGGAGATGGAAATGGTATTGCAACATTTTCAGGAAGTGAAGCTTTAAAGTACAAAGAAGTTTCATTGCACAAATCCCCAGCCTCCCTCCTTTTTCTCGGTTGAGACGCATTGTTGTGTTTAGCTTCTCTGCTCTCGGTTTTGGCTTCCTGGTTACCTACATCATCTGTTTCTCTGTCTTGTCTGACCCTTCACCACAACACTGTGGTATTCATTGTAATAACATGTGGGTCAAAATGAGCTCACACTGATTAACATAGAACGTGTAATTCCATAGGAATTTTATTATAATTGAGCAATAATTCTTGTATACCTATTTAAAAAATTTATCTGGAAAGCAAATTAGAATAGAGTATTTCCCCAAGGCTCTTAATAACATTATCTATTTTTAGGAATTCTCTCCCCATGCTAGTGCTGTAAACTAATTAGTGCAAAATGGTCTTGACAAGAAAAAGAATAAAGAGGTAGAGCTGTTTCAAAGTTATTTTTACTCCAAATTTGGGTTTGTTACTAATAATGTGTCCCTATTGTGTCACTCTAAAGCATCCAAAGTAATCAGAGTGGAATAGATAGGAAACTAAATTGAAAACCAACAGTCTGCTAAATACGTGTTTCTCCATCATTTTCCCCTTCTCCAGCTGCCTTTATTCATTCAGGTGTAGGTAGAGTAAGTGTTCCAGTTGTCCTGTTCAGTAGGTTGCTGTGGATTATTTTCTGGTTTTGTCCTGGATAGGCTGCAGAAGGGGATGGCTATTCAGGGTAGGTCACAGGGAGGAGGGGTGAAAAGGAGTTAATATTTATTTGTTCCTCTATAGATAATAAAAAGTGCATTACACATATCCTCTTATTCAATGCACATAATTAACCCATGAATTGGTTAACATTGCCTCTTGTAAATGAGCAAACTGAGCCTTCAAGAGGATAATGTATCCCAATCCACAGTTAATAGTTTTTGTCTGTTTAAATGCTACAGTTCCAAGCAGTGATTTGTGAAATAGAAACTGTTTTCTTCTCCACTCTACCCTTTTCTCAAATCACTGGCCCACACACATATACAAAAAGATACACACATGTGCCCATACACACTTAGTAAATTGCATACCTATACCACAAAGCTCAGGAAAGCCTTCTGTGCTGAAATGGAAATACACTTAAGCATCTCAATTGGCAACCCTTAATAGTGTAGTTTAGCTATCAATGTGATTAAGCAATTAAGTGCCCTAAATGGTATTTCTTCACCACCTAAGGCTGGGCCTTGTCCCTGTTCTTTCTCACAGATCTCACAGGAAGAGTAGCCATCCCTACCCTTCTCACACCACCAAATCCGTGAATGAGTTGTCATGGCCACATTTGATGATTTTCCTATGGATTCTAATAATAAGTCAATTAGAGCAGGCCTGGCCTTGGGGAAATGACTTTGGTAACTCCCTCCTGCACAGTATGAGCCCAGTTGATGACAGAACAGAAATTTGCTTTCTTTTCTTTGTTCATTTTGGGTTTTTTCCTGCAATCCAATGAACTCTTTCTTTCCTAATTAGTTTTCGGCTTATCAGCTTTGCCTCTTTCAAACTGAGTAGATCAAACAACTCTAGATCATTGTCAAGAGACCACAAAGTTAAATCATTTGGGGAGAGGGTAAAAATAGTTCTAACTGAATCTCTACTGGGCTTTGGGGAAAACTAAAATATGTTCATTTTTCTTTCACATTGGCTGGTTGGCTTCATTCTTTGCTCCTAGCATGACAGTAAAGTGCATTATTATTTTTATCAACAGCATGGCGGTGTTTAGATAAAGCAGGGCCATCCTAGTCAGGCTTTTCCTTTCCTGGATGAAGACAAGCAAAACAGTGTGTTTTGTCAGTGTGGATTTTTCTCCACCAAGATAGACCCCAGCTTGGTTTTACATAAATGTTATTAAACTCCACATTAAACAGCCTGTGTGTGTGTACTGAGCCCAGAAGTGCCTGACAGCTAATGAATAAACATATATTTTATTTCTAGCAAGGCTTTTTTAAGGGTATGGTGCTTGAATACTTTTGGCAAAAAGACCCATTTATTTTGTTTTAAAAACACATATGCTCACATGGAAACCCAAGTAAACCAGGCAGTGTGACACTCCACTTCTTGAGTTTATAAATAGGTAAATCTCTGATGATTTTGCCTGAAGAACGTCAAAGGGACTCAGTGCATTTGGTTCAGAGAAAATGCTGCTGCCACATTTCCAGCCTTAACCCCACACTCAAGAGCCTGCTGTCACTACCCATCTCAGGCACTCACCAGAGCACTTATCTCTTTTTCAAAACACAGGGACTTGTGAATACAGAGTTCAAAGGGTTTTCCAAAGCACAGCCAGTTTATCCCTTATTTGGAAGGAGAATACTGGTTTAAAAAAAAAGTCTAACAAAGACAGCAGGTATACCCAATATAGAGTTTGGAGCTGGAATTCCTATTCCCTGTGTGTGTGTGTATGTGTGTGTGCTTAAATGTCTTTACTTTGTATTTGTGGGCTTACATTGTTTTACTGCTCTATGAAACATACACATGCCGAGACTAAAGAGTTTACCTTCTTTTAGCATCATGATGAAATGAAGGATTGCTTATTACTTTTTTGTCTCACTATTTATGAATTTATTGTGCACATTTCCATAATTTATCTGGAGA
Organism: Equus caballus; assembly: GCF_041296265.1. NCBI lineage: Eukaryota > Metazoa > Chordata > Mammalia > Perissodactyla > Equidae > Equus > Equus caballus. The sequence continues at coordinate 74,978,776 of NC_091689.1, forward strand.
TCTCAGGCCTTTGATAGCCAAAGATATTAGCACAGAAGACTACTTATTCTAAATGTACAGCATGAAATTTATACATTCAAATAGTGTATATGGAACTTTTTTTTTTTGAGGAAGATTAGCCCTGAGCTAACTGCTGCCAATCCTCTTTTTGCTGAGGAAGACTGGCCCTGAGCTAACATCCGTGCCCATCTTCCTCTACTTTATATGTGGGATGCCTGCCACAGCATGGCTTGCCAAGCAGTGCCATGTCCACACCCGGGAACGGAACCAGCAAACCCCGGGCCACCGAAGCAGAACATGAGCACTTAACCGCTGCACCACCAGGCCAGCCCCATGTATATGGAACTAATAAAACCAGAAAGGCAAGTGTGATGTAAATACCTATCTACCTGGAATTTTTTAAAACCAAGGCTACTTCTAACCACACCATGGTGCTTCCTGGTTTACCAAAGTAAGAGGAAATATTACGGGTGGCTGAAACTTGTATCACCCACCAAGTACAATGAAGCAATTGAGAGCTGAGTTCCTGTAGCGATGTGGATATGCTCAGAAGGAAGTCCGGGGCAGTCATGGTTGGTGACTACTCTGTGGACAATGTCCTGGGCTCATCTTTGCATCATCACCTTGGCACTGCAACTGTGATTAACAACCATTCTGTCTGGGACTGTGAGCCTCTCGGTGAACTCTACTTTAGAACAAAGCCATCATTCTAAGGAGTCGTTTAGTGTGTTATAATGAACAGAAAGAAGGCAGAAAGTAAAGTCAGGGAGATACAGGCACTCTGCTGGAAAGCAGGGTCATTAAAAATAATGAGCAGTCTTTACTTCCTTCTTTTTATTAACTTTCTGCAAAGGACAACCTGACACTTTATTTTTTAGCACAGTCTCCACTTTTACTAATATCCGTTAGCAGATGGCTAAAAAATTTTCCACAATATGCTCCATAATACTTAGAACCACCTTGGAAAACACTCAGGCTCTTTTTCCTTTGCCTTTTTCACTTTGTACTCTTAGAATTGGCTTTTTCAATAACTGCGTCTCAGCTCCCCAACAAAAATTTGCCATCCCTCTCCACCTCTAAAATATACAAAGGTAGCATTTTAGGAGAGAGTTGAGTGCACAGAGCAAGAGCAAAGACAAGGACTTTAAATGCTTGTCCAAAAGCGCTACTCACTCCAAATTTCTCCCTCCAGCTGCCCGTGCAGTACTAATTCATGCCTAGGAATCTCCAGGAATGATTTCGACACTTAATTGTTGGCACAGTTTTGCATTCAGAATTCTGATAGGAGAAGAGAAAGGCTGGTTGGTAAAAGGCCAGAATTTTAGCCTTGAAGAGATTTCTAGAATGAATTATGAAACTAGCTGCTCTGAGTTAGCACTTTGTTCCCCCGAAGAACTGCTGCCTTAGTGCCAAATAACGGAACTGAGCTCTGATCTTTTCCCCTTGTAGTTAATAACTTAAGCCAAGCTTTTGATCAAAGGGAAGCAAGCACAACAGCAAGGACCTAGGGGAAATTGTTGGCTTGACCAGAAGTCTCCGCGAGCTGTGGATCCAAGTGACACACGCCTCTATTAATCAGAAGGCGAGAGAGGAAGTAGCATCTGAGGACCTATTATGTGTCAGGCACGTGCCAGCTACATTATTTACCCTATTCCATTTGATTCTCACACTAACCCCAAGAAGTTAGCATTTTTATCCGTGAGTGATATATAGAGAGTTAGGCTTCATTCATTCCACAAATATTTACTGCATGATAACTGTTTCAGGCATGGTGCTAGATGCTGGGGACACAGTGATAAACCAGACAGATAGTGCCTGCCCTCACACAGCACAGTTTAGTGGGGATGATAGATCTTGCATATTTACAAGTCTAATGAGCATTACAGAAGGGGCAGCTTCAGATGCAGAAGCAAGTATAGAAATGGAGAGATTATTTACTCAAGCACTCAACATGTGATTATTGGAAGCTCACAAGATACGCGAACTTTGAAGTCTACTGCAAACTTTTAGCTTGGGAAACCAAGTTTGCTCTTTTGGAAGCATTCTCTCTCAGTGTTAATACATGGACCTGTGGCTATTGAGCCTCAGATAACCGAGAAACTGAATTTTTATTTTGTTTTATTTTATTTTAATTGATTTAAATTTAATTTTAAGAGTGATGTAAGGTTAGTAGCTACCATATTTGACAGCATAGTTATAGATAATTCTCATGGGGATGAAAGTATTCCGAAACTTGCCCCTCTACCGTCACCTTTGGAGAAGTTTGCGTATGAATCAGTCTAGGAAATCTAAAGGAATTTGTTCCTGCTGGAGTCATATTGAGACTGCTCTAATCTATAGGAGCCTTATATTTCTGGGGTGGCTCCAAAAAATATATAAGGTAGCTCTAAGAAACCAAAATCAATCTAGATTCCAATTAGATTCAACCTTAAATAGACCCGGATTAGTTCTTAAGCCAAACTATTCTACTGGGGTTAATCAATCTGGAGATAATCCAGTATTGAGCCGTTTTAGACAAGAGCAGAATCCTAGCCAGGTTCCCCCTGGAACCCTTCAAATATAGTGGGTCCTAAACCCTGCTATAATCCTAGTTAGAGCAAGATATGAAAGGGCAGGTTAACCTCTGGTTGTCTCAGCTGGGGGAAGAGGATTCAAGCCCCCACTAGGGTCAGAGCAGTGACTGTAGGAAATATCACATACACACACACGTACACACACACACAGGCAGATACACACGCATGCCTTTGGGTGTTGGTGTCTATATCAGACTCGGTGACCATATGTGCTTGACACAGTTATTTTGTAAAGAGTTCTAATCAGGGAATGAAGTGAAAGGGAGGATGATTTAAGCCTAAATCAAAATGGAATTGAAATTGCTTTAGATCCTTTTGCCGAAGCACCTAACTTATTATCTGAACTTGTTTTAAATAAGGAAATGCTATATATCAGGCAATAAGTAAAATGAGGCCTGTCAGATATTTAATTATTTAATGATAAAATTTACTACACTGCTGCTGACTTAAGCTCCCATATTTGGTGGGTGTGCTGGCCTCAGAGACAAATTCTTTCAGCTCCAGACTATTTTCTTTTAATAACATACAGTCAGATATACTTCAAATTTCCTCCTGGATGGAAATAACTTGACTATTTTTCTTTCTCCTGCTTTGGATCTATTGAATGCTACCTCTTTAGCCAGCCACTTGACCTCACCCCCCCTAACTACTAGACGATGAACAATGCTTCTGATGTTACTGCACCTTATTACTCACTCAGGCCATTACTGACAGACTGCCGCCTCCAGGCTTGCTGTGGGATCTGGCAACCACATCAGGAAGCAACAGGAATCAGAGCCACAATTATCTCTTGCTTTATTCTGAAGGAAAGGAAAGGAATCAGACCATTAAAAATATGATACATATTGTCTTTTAGTATTCTTGCTGGTTGCCAATTATCCTCTCAAAAATTGGTCTTATGCAAGTCTTATTCAAAAGAAAATTGGCTTGGGGCATGACCGACCTCAGATCACTTCATGAGATAATAGTAGTAAAAGCTTCCACTTATTGAAAGCCAATGATGTGCTAAGATATTTATTACGCACATTCATTGTTATATTCAGTTTTCACAACCAGTAAAACAGAACAATAATTCCTGTTTTTCAAGTGAAGAAACACAACATCTATGAGCCTAAACAAGTAGTGTAAGGTCACACAGTTTGGAAGTCTCAAACTCATCTGATTCGTATAGTCTCTGCTATTTCCATTTTGCCCTTCTCTCTTCCTGTGAGTAAGGCTCCTGGGAGGAGAGATGGGAATGAAGAGGGGGAGGGCTGGGGAAGGATGACGAATTGTCTAACTTTATTGGGGTTAGTAGAAAGTGATAAAACGTTTGTCTTTCAATGTATGTCCCTTACCTTTGCCTCGCACAATACTAGGCACAAATGAAGTGTTTATAGAACGAAATAAATTTTTAAAAATTTGTTCTCAAAATATTCATTTGAAATCTATTTGTGAGAGTGTACTATATGCAAACATTGTATTAAGTACTGGAACCCTGGGGACAACAAGAAAGAAAATGCCTCTGCCTTTGTTGGCTTATATTCTGGTGGAGAAAACAGAAAAAGCAAGCACAGCAATGAATAATATAATTCCAGATGGTGCGGAGGGATATAAAGAAAGTAGAACTGAGTGGTGTGATCTGATGCTCTTGAGTGACTGTCATGGGCGGGGAGCACCAATCCAGACTGAGTAGTCGGGAACTGCTCACTGCGGAGGTGGCCTTTGAGCTAAGAGCTGAATGCCAACAAGGAACCACCAAGGTGTGTGGGGAGAGTGTGCCAAGCAAAGTGAACACCATATTTCAGGGACAGTAGGGAAAGGGAGGAATCAAAGATGCTTCCTGGAGTTTGGTTTCAACAACTGGGGAGGATAGCAACCATTTACTGCGACTGGAAGACTTGGAGCAGGCAAATGGCATGGGGGGAATCAAGAGTTTTGTTTAATTTCCAAAAGCTTTTTCTATAATGCTTCTTTTGAGCTTACTTTTAAGTCAGGTAGACTCAAAATAAAATATCTTAATTCCGGTGATTTTATATGAAGATTTTTATACATTTCGTGACCCCATCAAATATTTCCATTTTGAAACAAAAATGGAAAAAGAATTTTTTTCAAAAACTACAAACACAAAAAACAAAACAAAAAAATTCTTCTAAAATTAGCTCTATTTTACCAATTTTAATAAAGGAAAATAGAAATCTTTGGAAATGTCATTTCTAATTTTCAGACTCCTTCGAGTATTTTTAACTGCTCAATTGTACTCCTGAACCTATTTTTTAAAAAAGTTTGTGTTCAGTCAAAATTCAATTTTCTGTTTGATTTACTCAAAAGTAAAAGTGCATTAAAGATCATAACCAAATTCTTAGTTTTTCGTGCTCCTAGGTTCCTTGGACTTGAAGAAAATTATGAATTAGTAAAATCATTTATTTAAAAATGCAATGATTTTATAAAATCAGTTCCGGAAGAAACAATATCATAGCTACATTATTACAAGGCAATAATCGCTACAAAGGTGTCAAGAAGAAAGAGAACCATCTGTTCTTCACGGGAAAGGAGTCAAATCTCAACCCAGTCTCGGAAGAAAAAGCATCTCCTTAGCCGGCAAATGTTAAGGTTGTGGGAAGGGTATTCTGGGCCAACCGAGGCACAAAAGCTTGAATTTTTTTGAGAGCATAGTCTGCCACATGTCTGGACAATAATGTTCTCCGGATATGTGCACCTTAAAAGAAGAGAAATCATTTGAAAGCCTTGGGATCTGATCCATCTGGATGTTTGCTGAGTTTTATCCATGTACCTCTGCTCCAGTAGTCTTAGGACTACTTCAGAACATCTGAAATAAGAGCAGGATTTTAAAGAGGGATTGACCTTTAAAGTCATGACTTAGTGTCTTAAAACTATTCCGAAGAAATTATTTGATAATATAAACTTATCTACATATTTAGAGAGATATTCATTTGTTTGTCAGAGTTCTGATATTGGTATAGACAGAATAATTGGCAATTGGCTGAGGTTTTTATTCTTTAGATATTTTAGTATTACGCAGTACTACCCTCTATAAATACATCATTTTAAAATAAATGCCTGTCCTTGTAACTTTTCATGGACTTGGAGATTCTTATAAGTAAAAAGCACTTTCAGATACAACCTTATTTGAATATAAAGTATATCTTAACTAGTTTCTTGACCTAATGATTTAATCTCCATAATTTACTAGGAATACTGATTTCATTTAAAGATAATTATAAAATCTAAATAATTTAAAAGGTGAAGGCTGTATAACTTGGTCAATTTCTGCTGACTAGTAATTATAATAATTGAAAATATGTATTTGTTAATGACAGTGGTCTAGATAAATTCTAATTTTCCTTCTATACTTAGATTTAACTGGTAACCATTGTTTGTAGCGATGATTTCTCCTCGTTATCTTAATGTGAAAGCAGGAGAGTATGCAAATTACTAAGAAAATCTCCTACTGATAAACTATGCAAATGAAACATCAAGTGAGTGGATATCTTCTTTTGTGTCATTAATCAGTTGATTAAACTCTCCTAAAATGCAAGCTGACATGGCTGACCCCACCTTTCAAGACTGAAAGAATCACTTCTGTTGTCAGTAATGTAGCCAAGACAACACGTGCATATTCTCTGCCTTTAGTTTTGAAAGCCTGGAGGTTTTTAGTTATCCTTTCAAAGACCTCAGATTATAGCCTATCTATAATACTATTTATAATAATATCATTAGAATCCCAAAGCAGAACCTGGGGTCTTTGAACTGCTCAGTGTGCAATGCAATAGCAGATGAGTTTTCCAGGCGGCAGTTCTAAGGAACAAAACCTGTTGGAAAAGAAAAAAGGGAAGGATTTCAAGTTTTATTTGTTTTCTTTTTTCACTTGGCTTTTCTGCGCTCCTTTTTCTAAGATGCCATTTGTACATACAAGTCACTTCAGTTTATTTTTAAAACCCACACAGAGAGATATTGTTTTGTTGTGGTTACATCCTAGGCAGTAGAAACCCAGAGCCTCCCATTGTGAGAGGAAATGAAGACTGGCTGGGTCTTTAAGAGGCCTCTGTATCCACGTGGCTCCTTTCATCTCAGGCTTGTAATTGCTGTGATTCGGCCCCAAGCTTTTTTCCAAAGGTAGCCTACTGGGAAAATCCTCAGTATCTAACCCAAGATACATTAAACAAGGTTAGCCCCACAAATGAAGCAAAGTTTGCATTTATGTTAACAAGTAAAAGGACACAGTCACTTTCCTTCCTCATCTGAAGCTCCTTCTGTTGTACCAACATGCTGATTGCTGAAGTCAGCCTACAACCAGGAAAGCCAAGGCTTTGACAAAAAGTAGCGAAACATCAAGACGGATCCGATCCCAAGGCTTCCAAATGATTCTGTTTTCTTTTAAGGTGCATATACTTGGAGATGTTACATTGTCCAGTCATGGGACAGATTATATTCTCTCAATAGTTCCTGTTTGTGTGCCTGTCTTGGCCCAGAATACTCTTCCCACGGCTCTAACACTTGCCAGCTAAGAAAATGCTTTTTCTTCTAAGACTGGACTAAGAGTCTCCTCAAATTCGATTCCCTTCTCCCAAAGGGGAGAGGGTTGTCTTGCTTCTTACTACCTTTGTAGCAGTTGTTACAGTATAGTGTTACTGTTTAGCAACCTGGCCTCCAGATTAGATTAGACTGAGTTCCATGAGGGCAGAGGCACTCTTGTCAGTTTGCAGCCCTTGTGCACAGAATTTGGTAGACTGAAGTGGTATTTGATCAATTGAGGAAGCATGGTCTGACCAAGTGTCCAAATTTACGTTCCAAAAACTGGATCACTGTAATGTTGGTTCTAATGTCTTCTGATGACGATACATATTCTGTCACTTAATACCGTCAAGTGAATATAAACTTATCTACCTTGAATGGGGAATTTAACCATTTCAGAACTGCAGATGTTTCTCAGAAACAGAAGAGGAAACTGATAACTAAAGCAAGTGAACTGGGGAATGGGAGGGAATAATATTATCAGACAAAGGAGAATAATGTGAAAATTTTTAATAAACTCGCTATCAGCTCTTACACTGTCATTTTTAGAAGATTTTGCAAGGCGAACACATTCCCCACCCCGCCTTTATTCCTTTTTGTACTCTGCTTCTGTAAATTGCCTAGGGAACAGTTAATGTTTGGGACTATTTGGGGAAGACTATTTCATCTTTCTTTTAGAAATGTATTTTAAAAACCTGTATGGGACATTGCTACCCTTGCATTCTAGTCTTTCTGATGCCTATAATTATGTGTAATTAAACATATTTAACAACTGGAAATAAAAATTTAATAAAGAAAGCAATTTTGATAAATCAAAAAGATTTTTAAATCCTTCTTATTTTCCAAATAAACTAAGATATAGATAACATAGAATTGCTTACCAAGTGATATAAGCTGTTGTGCCAATAGTTCATCAAATCATTCCAATAAATTTCAAACCATTTCTTGGGGCTGGTCTGGTGGTGCAGGGGTTAAGTTCACACAGTCCGCTTCGGCAGCCTGGGGTTCGCCAGTTCAGATCCTGGGTGTGGACCTATGCACCACTTGTCAAGCCATGCTGTGGCAGGTGTCCCACATATAAAGTAGAGGAAGATGGGCATAGATGTTAGCTCAGGGCCAGTCTTCCTCAGCAAAAAAAGAGAGGAGGATTGGCAGCAAATGTTACCTCAGGGCTAATCTTCCTCAAGAAAAAAAAAAGAGGGCCAGCCCAGTAGCACAGCAGTTGAGTTTGCATGTTCTGCTTCGGCAGCGCAGGGTTCACCTGTTTGGATTCCAGGTGCAGACCTATGCACTGCTTGGCAAGCCATGCTGTGGCAGGCATCTCACATATAAAGTAGAGTGAGATGGGCATGGATGTTGCCTCAGGGCCAGTCTTCCTCAGCAAAAAGAGGAGGATGTGTGGCAGATGTTAGCTCAGGGCTAATCTTGCTCAAAAGAAACAAACAAACAAAAAATACCATCTCTTGAATTTTATGAATTATTTGTCTTCTTTGTTTGATGCTATTGTCATTAGCTAAAAGATACCCCTTTCTGAACTATGATTGGACATAGGAAACCAGATTTCTCACCATTAGATTGATGGTATTGATACCGAACCTCTTTATCTCAGGTTCATGTGCCAGATGTGCAGTAAGCCACTGAGACATCCTGCTTGGAGAATGGTTTCATTCACATTGCCCAAAACAAGAAGGTGGGAGCACAGGTTCTCTCGAATATGCCTTAACAAGAGAAGAAAGCAGGGGGGTTATAGAGCTGAGGGGTGTGGCAGAGGAGTTTCAGAGGGGTAATCCACGTTTCTTTCACTCCCAGTAAGCCCCTGGGCAATCTGACTTCTGGATGTCAATGGCAGCTGGGCACTGGTTATCTGGTGATTCTTGAAGGCATTCTCTTTCTTCTGTACAACAAGATCATAAATCCTTGTGACCCTTGAGTTACCCCTCAGGTTAAACAAGAAAACAGCAAATTGACAAGATTAACTTCTTTCCATAGCAAGGTTGAAAGGTAATCTTGTTGAATATTTACAGTAACCCACAGGTACCTGGCTTCCATATTAAGTTCATGCTGGTACTTTGTTGCTGCCAGTGAGAAGCAGGGCATGCTGGGTCTAGATCCAGACAGCCTGCACGTCGACCCAACTAGCATCACTGTGATCACTACCGTCTGCCCTGTCATGTGCCCTACCGCCCTCATCAACGCTGGGCCACTCCAGTGCAGCAGATGAGTGCCACAGATGTTTCTGTCGCCATCCATCTCAGTCCTCTCTGCGGCAGCCAAGGGTCACCCTGACTTGCAGGCACCACTCCCAGGCCCCATTATGCATCTCATTAGGTGATACATGGGCTCGATATCTTAAATCATTTGCCATCTGGTACGGAAGCCCCGTATTTCAATATTTTAATGGCCAGTATGTTTGTAATGGTGCTTACTAGCTGAATGTCAGCCCTGCCTAGAATGTTCTGTCTGCATAGATAACTAAATGATGACTGTCTAATTCTCTTAAATTAGCCAAGTAATCCTCTAGAACCTGCATCATAGTTTCTAGAAACTTGACTTTGACGCTCATGGACATGAAGTGAGAAGGTGAAATAGCTAGCTATGTCTATTGTCCAATTTTCGTGAATCAAATAAAAATGAGCATTTAATACAAATCAAGCATCAGGGATACGTTGTCTCATTCAGTCCTATATCAATCTGTTTTGAGATATTATTATGATCATTTTATAGGTGGGAAAGCTGAAGCACAGAGAAGTTAACCAAATTGTCCAAGGACTTGTACTCCAAAAGTGGAAAAGACAGAATTCAAACCCTCACGAAGTGTCTTCAGAGACTGTACATTTAACCATCATGCAATACTCCCCTCTTATTAAGTAAATGATGTGTTTTCACTAAATGACCAGTCTCATGTAGTGAAATGAATAGGATTTGGGTTAGAATTTTGGTTTGGTTTTATCCCTTGCTAGTTGAACCTTTAGCAAAGTTATTCTCTCACTGTAAACTTCAATGTTCTCATCTCTAACCTGGAAAAAGTAAAACCTTCCTCAAAAGAGTTATTATGAAAAATAAAATGATCACCATTGTACCTAGAACATAATAAGTCTGATGAATATCAATTCTTCACTCTAAAATGCCTCTCACTAGCAATATGATAGCAACGACCATATTTGGTTCATTGTCATCATTAGAAACATACTCTTTAACCACTACATATGTAATCCTCATAACATGGCAGGCGTTGTTCTCAATCTTTTACTTACATGTATTCATTCAATCTCAACTACCTTCAACATACATGAGATTACATAATTATTATCTCCATTTTCAAGCGAGAACACAGAAGCAAGAAAATCAGGTCACTTACTCTAGGTCACCCACAGAGAGCAAGTAGCGGAGCCTGGATTTTCATCCCGGCAGGCTGGCTCCAGAGTGTGTGCACTTAGCCACTATGTTCATTCTTAGCATTTACTAGGGTTTCAGTAAACATTGGTAGAGGGGATGTATAATTCCTGAAATTCCACAATTATTATTCTTTTGTTAGCTTTAGGTCTTCTGACCCCTGAGAAATATGAAACCTAGTGGTAAACTGCTATAATCCTTTGACTTGGACTCTTATGAATTTGTTTATTGGCCCTATAAGGATAATAGATTTTGATAGAGAAAATTACAAACAACAATAAATATGAGCACGGAAGAGACCCAGTTAAGAAGCCATATTAAACTGTGTTGGGAAACCACGAACCTGACAAATGGGAATTAGGTTTAATGATATTATCTTTTATGGTGATAAGAATTCCTTTTAGACCTGAGAGGTTGCCTAATTGACCAAAGTCACATTAATAATTTCTGAAGCTAAAAGTTATCTCAAGGCCATCTCGATCCAATGCCGGCATACAGCCACGTATCAGACTATCTAAAAAGTGTTTTGTGGAAAAGGGAAGGATCTGAAGGCTGTCACACTAATAACTTGGAAGTTGGCACACATCATTTTTCAAGCAAGACTTCTTCAGGAGAGATGTGGGAAGCACTCATTCTTTAGGTCTAATTTTGAACTCTTGGGTGACGAATAATCATCTTGGACTTGATTGAGAATTAACAAATGAGAAACCAGGTACAACATATTTTGAGTTTCAGAAATGCTCTCAAGTGGGAAATTCAGTTATTTAGAAAGACAACAAACTATACTGTTAAAATCCTAGGTTCTGGAGTCAGACAGTCCCGGGATGAGCCCTCCGCTATCTTTATTGAATCTCCTCATCTTTAAAAGGCTGCTGTAAAGATTAAATGAAGTAACACATGTAAAGTGCTTAGAACAGTGCCTGGCCAAAAATGCCTCCCCTGAACCTCCCCCAGAATCTCTCATTTGCCAACTGTTTGACATTAGGTAATTCACCTACTTCACTATGCCTCAATTTTAATTCTGATGTAAAAATAGGAAATATAATACAAATTTTGAAGATCTGTTATGAGAATTAGGAAGCATGCAAAATTTCTGATGTTTAGAAGGTACTTAATGGTACTTGTGATTAGTAGTGTCTCAATTCTGCAGCATATATTGTATATGTATATAGTGTGTTATGTTTAAATTTTACTCTACGATTTTTAAAACAGCTGTTGGCAGGGCTAAAACACAGCTGGGATAAATGAACTTGGACCTCTGTGATGTTGATGTGTATTTGAATGAGAAAAGTAGTTAAATAAGTTCCATTATTTTAGTTAAATTTGTTCAGATGCAATCAAACTATAATCCCAGACTAGGAGCTGTTTTCGAAGGTCAGTCATCCAAATGTTTTTTTTTTAAATATCTTCAAAAATTCCGCATTATAGAAGAGGCACAAACTCCTTTTGCATCCTGAGTTAGTCACGCAGAACACTTTATTATTTGAAAAGCAATTTTCATATTTGCGTATTCTAGCTGTTCCCTTTGACTCTTCTGAATTCCTTTCCTTGTTTTTGGTCCCAGTAAAGGAGGATTTCTTGAAGTTCTTCTTGTCTTTTGTTGGTTTTTCTTCTGTTCAACACAATACTGTTAGGCAATGAGCACCATCGGAGCATGAGAAAACTATTTTTAAAAGCTTGCTACTTTGTTGAAGGCTATAGGAAAAATAATAAAAATTTGGTATATAAAAACAAAATGCCTATCCATATCCTCTCAAAATTTAAGCAAACATAACATACATTGCAAGCTGCTGTGGTTTCACTGTCAGTCCCTATGTAGATACAAGACAGTCGCAGCAGATCCACATCCTTCATGTCCATCCCAGAAGAGTGTTCCCAACTCACTAAGTCCCTAAATCCGCTGACACTGGGGAGTCATTGATGGGTTTGAGTCACATGCTCATCCTTAAACCTTGTGCTAGAGGGATGGACTCTGCTCATCCGTTCAAGCCTAGGCCCCAATTCCATCTCTAAAATGGGCAGGAGTCCATCGAACCACCCGATCAGAGAGTGGGAAGGAGTTGCATCCCTAAACCAAAATCAGGGCTGACTGCCAGATGGGGAGCAAGACCTCAGCATGGCAAAAACCAATGTCAATCTTTGGATATTCATACTATTTGCAAAACCAGTTCAAGTTTCTCTCCTATGACTAGATGGTTTCTTCCTAAGGGCAGGGTCCCATCACAGCCCTGACATGTGATAGGAATTAAAGCAGTGTGTTTATAGGCTTTGTTTCCTTTCCATTTCTTCTCAACACAGCCGTCAAAGTGATGTTTTAAGAGTAGAAGTTAGACCATGTCAATCCCAGTGTCTTTCCAGCTCATACCAAGTAAAAGCCAAACTTATTGCAAATGACCCAAAGGGCCCTTCACAGTCTGCTGTCTCCCTTACCTCTCTGGCCTCATCTCCTACTATCTCTTTATCTTGCATTCTGCTCCAGCTAGGCTGGCCTCTCACTGCTCCTCCAAAACGCCAGGTCTGCTGCTGCTGGTGTCCCTCTGCCTGGAGCACTTTTCCCTCAGACAGTCATAGGGCTCACTCCTCCTCCCTCAGGTAGTTACTCAAATTCCCTTCAGTAAACCCTTCCCTGGCCGGCCTATCTGTCATATCTACCTTTGAGCTCCTGTTCCCTCTTCTCCGCTTCACTTCTCTCCAAAGCCTTTATCACCAGCTAAAATATCTATATCATTTACTATTGTTATTATTATTTTGTTCCCATCACTAGACTGTAAGTGCTATGAGGTTAGAGGTCTTGGATGCTTTACTTCGTGACTCTATCCCTGGCACCAGAATAGCGTGCAAAAACGGATGCTCAACAAGCATCTCTTGAGTGAACGGATGATGTTTCATTTCTTTTATTCATCCTCCAGGCCTTAGTGTGGGAAATGTTGCCTGGTGCTCCATGCCCTGGGAAAAGTGAGACACGCCTATTCAGTACTTCAGTAGAACTTTCTCCATCACTCTGGGCTCCATAACGTAGACTCTGTTAACCTCACTCACCCTTATTTCCCCAATGCCTAATACAGAGGACATGCTAAATAAAGTTGAGTGAATGAGGAATGTCCTGAGATGGCATTAACAGTAAATGCTCAGACAAATTTCAAGAAATCCTACATCGTATCAAATTGTCAGTTATTCCAGAGAGAAAAATAGGTCCACATGAAATTAAATTTGGTTATGCCATTTTTTGGCTGTTATATCATTCCACTTGTAGGAAGTTAGGTTTATGCCTTGATGAGCCTACTCAATCAAACCAAAAACTGAAACTTTCTTCAGCCATTCCTGTTTCTATCTTCCTTTCAACACCCCTGTCCTTACACCCACACCCACACCATACACACACACACACGCACACCCTGAGACAATATATCATCTAGTACAGCATATTACAGCAAGGTATTCATTAACATGAACATACTGGCACGAGTTACAAAACTTCTAGTCTCAGTTACCTCACAAAGTGTCCTGTGGAGTAGAATAAGAGGCAGCGCTGGAACTAACACAAGGGAGGGTGGGAGGGGAGGGAAAGGCCCAGAGGGGACGCAGATCCACACACTCCCAAGGCCCCACTTTGGCCCAGTACACCAGGTTGGCCTCCAGCATGGCTCAATTTGAACCCTCTCAGAAGACTTGACTAATGTTGCTTCCGGCCCTAGTCAGACTTGGCTCAACAACAGGAACAGGCCAAAGCCTGCTAAGGAGCCCATTAGTAGATTCAACAGTCAGGAACTGGGGAAGGGAAAGAGGAAATAAGGCAAGAACTGAAAACCTTCTGTTAAAGCAACATTCATTCCCCATAAATGTCATCTTTTATCAACAGAGCTCACGTTGAAGACTTGTGAAAGGTTTGAAATTCTAAAAAAGATTTTCTGTGCTGGATATTCTTCCATACCCAATATAAAATCCAGAATAATGTTAAATTTCTAACAATTACGAATCTGAAGATGCTAGGACACCAAAATTTTCCAAAAAAAGGGTCCCAAATAATCTGACACAGTTCACCTAGTCCACCCAAACTATACAGTATCTGAGTGGTTTGAAGATACCTTGTTTGTTTGGATATTTGATTTAATTTTTAGAGGAAAATAATACATTTATAAATTTCAAATGAATTGAGACAAAAATCAGTTACCTATGGAATCACACTGAGAAACACAAGTAGGGAGCTCAGAACATCAGCCTCGAATACTAGTTTTAAGATCTGCTAGGTAAATGTTGATTTTTAAAAAAATGCAGTACCACATATCATGGAACTTGGTTTTCTTGGATAATAGTAATAATAATAATACAATATTGAGTACTTATTGTATGTCAAACAAAACATTCTAAGATGTTATAGATAACTCACTTAATCTTCGACAGCTCTATAATGTAGGTACGTTGCCATTATCCCCATTTATAGAGTTAAGCAAATGGAGGCACAAGGAATTTAAGTAGCTGTCCTCACACAGCCAGCAACCTGCAGCACCAGGCTCTAAATCCACACTGCCTGGCTCCTGAGACCACAACATAAGCACCTCACTGTACTTCTTCTCAGTGAATAACAGCCATTTCTAGTGATCACCGAATCCTTCTAGCCTGCAGACTAAGTAATTCTTGGACTGGAAGCCTAGGATGCTACTTAGACATTCAAGGTTTATCTTCCACCTTTTAAAAGGAGCTCAATCTCAATAAGCTGCTGCCTGCTGGAAGTATGTTGGACCATCTATGTTTCCTTCCCAAATTCCCATTCTCTGATGACTTGTTACTCTTAGGTCATTCTTGGCCTTGGCTCTTATTCGTACTCAGATTGTGACATTTGCTCTATTTGGCTCTTGGATTCTCTTATTGTATCAGAAAAATGACCTTGCTTCACCCTTCTAACATGGTCTATCTCTCAGAATAGGTTTAGGATCTGCTTTTCTCTGTTCTATAGCTGGGATAAAACAGTCTGGAGGCCTAGAATCAATTTATTCAAAGAGATTTATGCATCCCTATGTTCATCTCAGCATTATTCACAATAGCCAAGATGTGGAAGCAACCCAAGTGCCCATCAACAGATAAATGAATATAGAAGGTGTGGTATATATATATATATATACACACACACACACACACACATATATATATACACAATGGAATACTATTCAGCCATAAAAAAGACAAAATCAGGCCTTTTGCAACATCATGGATGGACCTTGAAGGTATTATGTTAAGCAAAATAAGTCAGACAGAGAAAGTCAAACACCGTATGATTTCACTCATATGTGGAAGATAAACAAACACATGGATAAGGATGAACACAGATTAGTGGTTACCAGGGGGCAAGGCGGTGGGGGAGGCTATAGTGACGGATAAAAACTAGACTATTGATGGTGAACACAATGCAGTCTATACAGAAACTGATAAATCATAATGTACACCTGAAATTTACGCAATGTTATAAGCCAATATGACCTCAATAACATAATTTTTTTAAAGAAGGATCAATTTAAATATTGCCAATTACATAAGCAATGCACCCTATGCTAGAGTATATAATGTCTTGAGGACACATTTTTCCTCATGGACTGTGACCAAGTTGCCTATCTTTAGAAATATTGCAAGTGAAGACTTTATAATGATTTCTTAAAATCCTTAGGCTCTTCTCAAATCATCTGAAAAAATTACAATCCTGCACCAGGTTTTGCAACACACAGCTTGGTAAATGCTATCTTTTGGCTGTTTAAACTTAGTTGAATTGTAGGCTAGAGACTTAAGCAGGTGCTACTGCCATACATCATCCTCAAGCAGCCCCTGGTGCTGGAGGAGATTGTAGCCACCGTCATCAGCCTTCTTTATGTCCCAACTGATGTCTTGAGCAGCCACACCACGAGTTACTAAAAGGAGGAGGGATGTGTCAATCATTGGTCTCTATTTAGACTTAGCTAAAAACTCAAAAGACAATTATGGTATTGCTTTTGGAATTAATTTAAAAAATGCTTATTAAGTATAAATTACACACTAAGTAGTGTTGCAGGCTGTGGAGATATAAGAACAAATAATAATAATAGTTAATATTTTTTACCACTTTCTATGCTAAGCTCTGTGCTAAAAACTAGAAATTTATTTATTTCATTTGATCCTTACAGTAATATTACGATAATTACATTATGGTGATCCTATTATCTCATTTTACAATGGGGAAACTGAGGCACAGTAAAGTAACTTGTCCCAAGTCACACAGCTAATATATGGAGGAGCTGTGTTCTAATTTCGACTTCAGTCTGAATCTGGGGTCTTCACTTTGACCACTCCATGCAAACATACATTTATAGAATAGAAGTCAACTTAAATCAATTTATAGAATTTAAGTCAATTTACAGAATAGAAATCAAACAGATGGGCAAATAATTTTAATACAGTTTGTGCTTATTCTTTTTTATTTTTATTTATTTATTTTTTTTGAGGAAGATCAGACCTGAGCTAACATCTGTCCCCAATCCTCCTCTTTTTGCTGAGGAAGACTGGCCCTGAGCTAACATCTGTGCCCATCTTCCTCTACTTTATACGTGGGATGCCTACCACAGCATGGCGTGGCAAGTGGTGCCATGTCCGCACCCGGGATCCAAACCAGCGAACCCCAGGCCGCCGAGAAGCGGAACATGCGAACTTAACCGCTGCGTCACTGGGCCGGCCCCCAGTTTGTGCTTATTCTTGACCCTTGAATTTTTAAAATCCCTCTTTCCTAGGTACTCTTCAGCTCCACTGGTGTGGGTGAGGGTAGAAGGGTCTGCTCTACAATGTCCTGGGATCAGCCAAGCTAGGGCAGTAGCTCCATACTGAGTGTCATTGGAGGCATTCCTCCTATGTGGTTATCAAGCAGCAGAGCTAATAGAAACACCGTATCCATGATTATGTGACCTTGAATTTTTTATTATAACTTCTAATGACTAGAGCCACAAAGTGAAAGAAACAATGGCTGTTGTTTGTTTACCGCTACAAATGCTGAAGTGTAGAGTTACATATCATTTCTTTTCCCATCAATGTTTTACCATTAGAGGTTCAAAATAGGGCGTCATCTTGATTTAAAAATTTCTGCCTAAGACACCAGTGGCTGTGGACTACCAGGCAATACTGTTCTTCATTGGGAATGCTTTTACTCCTTTTCAGTTATTGGAGCTGTTGGCTGGGGAGTTAAAGCCTGGAATCACGGCCAGATAATAAACAGCCTTGCAGGCCAAGCTGAAAAGTTTAGAATTTATATTTTATATTTTTCTATCCCAAATGCACCAAGCCCTAATATGGTTCCATCCCAAGGTCTAGCCACACACTTATACAAATGCTTGATATAGACTCTCTCATTGACCAAACTTGGGTCAGACTCCTCTGAATCCTTTTTTTTTTTTTAAGTGCAGGATACAGGGAAGGTGAGCAAGGAGTGAGAGGGGGTAGCTGAAGACTGGACTGGTGGACATGAGTTAGCAGGCGTGGGTCCAAAGCAGGCTGGGAGGTGGGAAGGTGGTGGAGAGGTGAGGGATGGTGAGGACAATAAGGAAGCAGCCTTTGTAATCTCTTCCCCTTTTTCCTCCCTATACCACCCCCCCCATCCACTTTCCCCAGGAAATCCTTATTTTTCTATTTTTTATTATTATTTTTTTGCTGAGGAAGATTCACCCTGACCTAACATCTGTGCCAATCTTCCTCTATTTTGTATGTGGGTCGCCACTACAGCATGGCCACCAACAAGTGGTGTAGGTCCGCGCCCAGGAACCGAACCTGGGCCACCAAAGTAGAACATGCCAAACTTAGCCACTAGGCCATGGAACCGGCCCCTCTCTGAGACCTTTTTTGACTAAGCCTTGATCTTGGGCTCTGTCCTTGCCTGCTTAGTCCAGTTTTAGCAAGAATCCTACTGAGTCAGTTTAGTGAAAATCCCCCACTCTTGATAAGGTATCACTCCAGCCTCCATTCAGCAAGACTCCTGTCCAGTCAGGTTAGCCAGAATCCCCTTAGCCTTGATGTTTCCTCTTGTAATTTTTCATCTGCTGACCCCCACCCTGCTCCTTCGTTCTAAATCTCCACTTGTGTTTGAGTTGAGCCCCATCTCTCTCCTCTACTGCAAAATTCCCACTGTGCGAGTTTCTCTTGAAAGAAGTCTTCCTCGTCATCTTTAACAAGTGTCATGAAATATTTTTCTTTAACATTTTTTAATACCTTTATTCCATTTCATTAAAAGGATTTTCTGGAATCAGCTGCTTTTTTGTAAATTTTTGAGTAATCATGACAGATGTGCTATGTGTGTCTGCAAAACTTTAAACTTTATACCATTACCGTTTCAAGTCTTGACAAAAACCAAAATAAGTCAACTTTTAAAAATGCTGGCTCAGTAGACTTATGCCTGGTAAAGCTGCTACGACATTTTATAAATATATGGCCTGAAACCTGGCAAGTCCCAAAATAAAGCTTGCAAATGAACTTATAAAGATTTTCAATTTTCTTTGATAGAAAAACAGTCTAACAAAATCAGTCTATAAGTAAATTCAATTAAAATTAAGTAAAAGAGCTAAGCAGCTTTAATTTGAAAAAGAAACATGAAACAAGTGATCAGTAACCATTAGGGCTCAGATCAACCTGCAACTTTATATCATTCTTCTTAACCATAATATTGCTGTTGAAGGAAAGTAGTTCAAAAATCTTGTTTAATTTAAGACATTTTCACATATTAAAGATGTTTTGAAAACTGTATTTCACTCCAGAAAGTGAGATTTATTATAATTCTACTAAAAAATACGATTTCCTGTCACTAGAGGGGATTTTCACGGTTTTCTCTTCAAGGATAGGAGCAAACTCCTTCTATATAAACTCTCTCTAAAGTCTACCTTTAATGTTGGCATAAATTGCACAGAGCTCTCTTACTAGGATATTATTTTATGGGTAATTCTATCTTTCACTATGGGGGTTATGCGTAGATTTTCTCCAGGTAAGCAAGGAGGAAGAAGAAAAATTCCGAAAGATTTTGGTGTGTAAGTTTCTGAAACTAGGATTTAATTTTCTATAATTCTGAAACAATCAAGCATCAAATATAAAGGATAATAAATAATCACCATGATCCCACAACCCAAATTTATCAAACTGGCATTTTTGCCATAATTTTTAAAAACTTTTTTTAGATAAAGTGTTTGAGATCGTTGATGCCCACAGAGCATGCTTTCCTCAGTTTTCACTTTCTTTCCCTGCCTGATGTAGCTACTATCTTAAATTGGTAGCTTATTATGCTTACAAATATATCATACTTGCATCACAAATGATATATTCATTAACAATATATTGTATCTTTTGTATGTTTTTTAAAATTCTGTTCTGTATTATAATATTTTGTATTTAAAAAATTATATCTTGTAAATATAATTTTGCTTGATATGTTTTTTAACGTACTGTATTCTTTCATATTCATTTTCTCCTGCTGGTGGACATTCAGGTCATTTCCAACTTTTTCCTATGTAAATAGTTAGACTTTCATGCTCTCGAGTTGAACATAAACAATTTCACAGAACATCAACATCAAACAAGGCCATTCTGTGACTGATAGATCAGGACAAAAACCAGGGGTAACTTGTAATCTTGTCTGAATATAGACAAAAACATGAACATTGTTCAAACACCAAAAATGACCAAACATCCCTCTATCCTGGCTAAATCAGTGGCTGCCTCTTCTTCACCAATTACAGCTTAGACGCCTTCTAGACTGCCCTCTTTCTATATAAGACTTAATAAACTAATATACAATTACTCCACTTCTAGACAACATCCAATTCAGTGCAAAGCCACACTGCTTACACCCTCCCCCAAATCCCCTATAAAAGCCCCAACCCGCAACAACTGCTGTCTGACCCCTCCCACTGAGACGCCTCACAGTTCCCCACAGCGAGTATTCTCTCTCAGCACAACAAGAAACCCAAACTGATCAAGCTGAGGTATGTTCCTGGCGGCCTGGTGGAGACCGTGGACACTAATGAGGTTGAACATTTTTTGACATGCACATTGGTCGGAATAACCCATCGACGTGCGAGTTGATTTTGTCTCCAAGAGAATCAGAAGGGGCCAAAGCTTTCTATGGTCTCCTTTTCTTCTGTTTTGTTTTTTTCTGAATTGCCTGTTCATGCTCTTTAACCATTTTTCCATTGCATTGTTTTCCATTTTGTTATATATTTATAGTTCTTTATGTTTTCTAGATATAAAACCTTTATAAAGTGTACCCAAAATTTATATTTTTATATAGTCATCTTTATTGATTTTTTTATGGTTTGTGATCTTTGTGAACTAAGAATTCTTCCATATATAAAGGTCATAAATATATCCTCTTGTTTTTCTATTTCTATTCTATTTCTAATATCGAAGTTCTACATTTTTTACACTTTGGCCACTAATCTCCTAGAATTTATTTTGAGTATGGTAAGAGGTATTAATAGGATTTCACTTTTTTCCAATCTAGATAACAAACTATTCTGATAAAATACATTGGGCAGTCCTTCCTTTCCCCATCCATTTATAAGGCTGTATCTTACATTTATGAAGTTTCTAAAGATGTGTGGATTTGGTTCTTGATTCTATTTCATCCCATTGTTTTGTCTATCCCTGCACCAATAAACACCGTTTGAATTGCTGTTGTGCCCTATTCTGTTGTTTCATGCTTATCGTTTGTAATTAAATGTGTTTTTCTGTAATGTCTGACTTCCTTGTTAGACTGTAAGTTCCATGTGGTAGGCTCGGTGTTTTGCACCGTGCCTAACACACAGCTGAGACTCAACAAACAATTGTTGAACGAATGGATGAACAAGGGGAAGAATAAATTAATATTAGAATATAGCCATAATACTAAGTCAAAGGATCTGACCTTTAATTGCCTGTGGCCTCCCGCGTGTCCAGGTCCTTACTCTTCTAATTTGGGCAGATGATTGACGTCCTGTAAAGGTCTTCTCAATTTACTTCTTCCTGTTTTTCCTATTCCTCAGAAAAAAAGAGTTGCAAGTTTGTCTTATTGCTTTATTTTGATCTATCTCACCCGAATCTTATCAAACAGAAAGACTTAAATTTTTGTGCAAATAAAGATTTTCCTGTTGTTTTTTATTTCATACTCTTTAAAGTTTTCCCCAATATTTCCATCAACTTATTCTTTTTTTAGTAATAATAATCATGACAATAAATGTTTATATAGTGAGTCCTATGGGCCAGGGTCTAAGCTATAAGTACTTTAAATATATTAGCTCATCTAATCCTCACACATATCCCGTGGGGTGTGTGCTCTTATTAAAGCTGTTTAAAGATAAGGACACTAAGGCAGAGAGAGTTTGAGCAGTCTCCCTGAGGTCACTCAGCTAGCATGTGGTTAAAACAGGATTGGAACCCAGGCAGTCTTGGTTAGGGTTCATGCTTTTGCAGGAGGAGAGAATTTAAATGTCTGTGTTTATAGCTTTTTTTTGTATATACATTGCCAATTCTATATTTTGAAATGCATTTCTAATTGTATTAGTTACATAAGGGGGCTATTCAGGGATAGGTCTTGCCTGTGGAGCTGGCCTCTCCAACCCTGCATACTTATGGCTTGAAATCTTAAAGGAAGAAAAGTCGTCCCTTTCTCAGGATCTATAAACACTCACGCACCGCATAACCATGTTTTGATCAACAAAGGACAATATATACAAGAGTGGTCCTGTAAGATTAGTACCATAGAGCCTAGGTGTGTAGTAGGTTTGTGTAAGTACACTCTATGATGTTCTCACAACAACAAAATTGGCCTAAGGATGAATTTCTGAGAATGAATCCCTGTCATTAAGTGACACATGACTGTATTAAAAAGTATCACATATGCTCTGTAATTTACTAGAGTTGAGGAAGAAGGTAAGTTAAACACCTGTGCTCTGGGGCCGGCCCCGTGGCCGAGTGGTTAAGTTCCCCGCTCCGCTTCAGTGGCCCAGGGTTTTGCTGGTTCAGCTCCTGGGTGCGGACATGGCACCGCTCATCAGGCCATGCTGAGGAGGCATCCCACATGCCACAACTAGAAGGACCCACAACTAGAATATACAACCATGTACTGGGGGGATTTGGGGAGAAGAAGAAGGAGGAAAAAAACGAAGATTGGCAACTGATGTTAGCTCAGGTGCCAAACTTAAAGAAAAACAAAACACCTGTGCTCTATCTGCTGCCTTGAACTGGCAAACAGAAATTATTTGTGACTCCTTAAGAAAAATTTCAAATTTTCCTGGATATGTTGTTTGACTTTTACAAGTATAGAAAAATTAATTTATAAATGAATACTGTAAACAAACAGAGCCATCTACTATAATATAACTAGAAGTATACCAAAGATCACAAACTAGGTAGTATTTTGCAGGAGCTTTTTTCTTGCCATCTCACTTGCTGATGATACATTCTGCCATTTGCTTTTCTGTGTGTGTGAGGAAGATTGGCCCTCAGCTAACATCTGTGCCAATCTTCCTCGATTTTATGTAGGATACACCACAGTGTGGCTTGATGAGCAGTCCTAGGTCTGCGCCGGGGATCCGAACCTGCGAACGCCAGGCAACCAAAGCGGAGCACACAAACCCAACCACTACTCCAAATGGTCAGCCCCTGCCATTTGCTTTTATTTGCTTATTTCATTTTGAACCCAATTATCCAGAGTAGTGTGATTTTTCTTGCAGATAAGACAAAACAAAGAACAAAATATTTTTCTAAAAATACACTAATATAGTAATATATATTTTTAAAAATCTGTCCATAGCCTTTAACATAGTTTGATCTATGAACCTCAAGGCAAAGTGTGCAAAATTATGTTTTAATAACTTTTTTTTACTGATTGTGAAAGTAGTTCTTGTTCATTATAGAAAATTGGGGAACACAAACAAGCATAATGAATGATATACAAATAAACGTATCTCCTAATCCAATCATTAGAATGAGAAACTTTTTGAATCTCTGCTTGGCCTGTGACTTCTAAAAGTGCTTAATAATGGAACCAAGAAAGGTGTGAAACATTTTGTTCATCTGGTCTAACCAATGGGCAGTCAGTATGTTGCTTTCTCAAGGTCATATAGACAGCTGCCCTAATGAAGACTTTAGAATTACTTTTCCTTTTCCAAGACATAACTTAGGCTCTAAAAGATTTGACAAATTATAATATTTTTCCTACATGCTTTATTTATTTATTTATTTGGTCAAAATAAGGATGCTTCAGCCGTTCTGTACTGGCTCCAAAAGTCAGCAATTCCAAACCTGGTTTGTCTGTACTTTTCCTCTTTTTGTTTGTGCAAGTAAGATTTGAAAAATGCATGTGGGTTTCAAAACTCCTGCTGCGCCCGTCACGATTTCCCATAAAAGGGGGAACATTTATTTGTGTATATGAAGTCCTGGACAGCAGTACTTGGTCAGACGTGAGACAGATGCCTGTGTGCACAGCTGTTTGTGTTTAAGGAGAGAATACAGACATAAATAAAGTTAGATATCCTTGGTTTGATGCTAGAATATTTTCATACGCTGTATTCAAAGGAATATCTGTCATAACTGAAAACAAGGGGAAATTTATCAGAAACAGAGCACAGACCCCTTCCCCAGAGCCAGGATAAACAAAACCAATCTGGGGCTATCAAGCTATGGTCTTATAAAATAAACTTCATTGTGCAAAAGAAAACCACCTTATTTATTCATAAAAATATTGTCGGATATTTCCCGAAAGTCAGATAGTACTGTCTTCCATGATATTAAAGAGTAGAGGTAGATTTTTCTGGCTGCTATGTCATTACCAGAACTGCTATTATATTTAAAGCTAATAACACCAGAAAGGAATGCTTTGTGAAAGAACACCACTGCTGTCTTTGCCATCAAGCTTCTTTCCACGGCTAAGACAGATTAGCAGACTTTTTCTTTTCTATGAAAAAAGAGTTTGTATTGAAACAAAACTGCCACTTCTATAGTATATTTCAATGGCAAAATGATTCCCAGAAAGATGTTTTTCTTTGCATGATACAAAAAGGACAGAATAAAAAAAGGACAAATCTGGGACCCAAAGTCGCAGAGATTTCTACAGTCTTAGAAATGGTTTCACAGCTATGATGACCCAGAAGTTTAAGAAGTGCCTCAGGAAAAAGGCTAACAGGGAATTTTGCTAATTCCTTTATTTGTTTATTTTTATTCTAACTCTCTAGACTAATCCAATTAAGACAAATCATTCACGTTATATACTAACTGGATAAAATAATTTATTTGTAAAGCCAAATTCATTCGAATAAAGTTTTTTAATGGATGTTATAAATTATACTCGTTTTCACACTATATCTGCCAAGATTTTCATATCCCACCCCCTTTCTTCTCTCTCCCCAGGTCTTCCCTCCAAGAAAATCCCTTTCAAAGTTCAGAGCAGGCCTTCAAAGTAACTGCACACTTTGTTTAGAAGGTATTCTTGTTTTGATGAAAATCCTAAAACAACTCCTTTAAAGGGTTTGTTTAAAAGAATCCAAGCTGTGGGGATATCCAGAAGACCGAAATGCTACACTTTATTTACATAAGTTCAGACTTTGAAGAAGTGTTTTGTTTTGTTTTCTTGTCAACCCAATAAATCATGTGGAGAATCATGGGTGACTTACAATGTTCAAGGCCTGAAGAAGACAACTTTGAGTAGTCTGTCCTTTTAACCTCTACTCCAGTAACTCGGCCATTACCAGTTGTCACAGGATGAAAACAGAGGACTGAAAAACAGAATTTGCTTTTGCAATATTTGCCTATATAATTAAAGTATTCCACACTGTGTCTAAAAGTATATACATTTGTTAAGATTTTACAGGTCTTCAAAAATTGTAAAATCTCTTAGATATATCTATGTAGCACTTGTTCAGTATCATTTTAGGAATTACGTATTCTGGGTCATTATATGTACTGAGAAATATAAGAGGAAAACAATGGAAAGAGAACAAAATTATGGAGCAGTGAAAAGTACTTTTTATTCTTCTTATAAACTTGAAATTAATGCATGAAGCAGTGTTAGAAAGTAGTTTATACTGTAAAATAAAATATATTTTTATTCTTGTGGATATATGATAGCACGGTAATTTGGAGAGGCAAAAGTACCCTAAAGAGTTACATGTTTCCAAGAGGAAGCTTTTTAAATTAAATTATATTTTGTATGAACTTCTTTAGAGTGTTGATTTTCTGAATTGATTATTTTATTCTCAATCTATTTTCCTTCAGAGTATTGTGTCAGGAATAAAGACTGAACGCTGCTAGCAGAGAAAGAAAATTTACAAACTTACAACGTAAAACACAGTTGCAAGTCACAGAAAAAACATGCTATATATGCTGACGCAAAGGTTTTCCCGACACCTGCTTCATGCCATGCCCACCAGCATAACACCTACAACATTGGATGACAACAGTTTGTTTTCCTGTCTGTCCCTACCCAACTCCCTTTGGACTGTGAGCTCCACAAGGGACGACAGGACCATATCTTTTTTTTTTTTTTTTTGAGGAAGATTAGCCCTGAGCTAACTTCTGCCACCAATCCTCCTATTTTTGCTGAGGGAGAGTGGCCCTGAGGTAACATCCGTGCCCATCTTCCTCTATTTTATATGTGGGACGCCTACCACAGCATGGCTTGATAAGCGGTGCATAGGTCTGTGCCCGGGATCCGAACAGGCGAACCCCAGCCACCAAAGCAGAATGTACAAACCTAACTGCGGTGCCACCGGGAGGCCCTGACAAGGCCATATTTTAAGTCATTCCTGTATGCCACACACTTGGACAGTGTTAGTTTTGCAGAAGAAAGAACCAGTTCTCCCACATGGAAAATAAGAACAACACATCGTATTCCATCTGTTGTGTCACAATTCCTGAGGGCGCTCCATGTACAGCCCTTAGGTCCAGGCAGGCTCAACTTCTTGCTATCACAGGAGCATCATCCCTCCTTCCTGCTTCCACAAACACGTCGCAAATAGCTTCTCTTTTTTGCTCCCTTCCCTTATGACCCCGCTCCAACACACACACACACACACACACACACTCACCATTCACTCTAAGATTTCTGAGTCACTGAGGAAAATAACTAGATTAGGCACAGACTTCTCCCCACTGGACCTGACCAACCTCTCTGAAGCCCACTCATTGGTGCAGTTGTCTCTAGACTCCAGTCAAGGGGCTAGTTCCCTGTGACCCCTCAGTGGTTTATTATCCAGCTCCCAGCCAATGAGACCTGAGTGTGGTGGGAGAGAGCGATCAAGAGCTGTGCTCACCTTATTTTAAATGAAATATTCCAAGCATACAGGAAATTACAGGTACTTATATAATCAATATCTGTATGCAAACACCACCCAGCCTCATGAAATCTCAATATTTTGCCATCTTTGCTTCAGATCTCATTTCAAAAACATACAATAGAGTAGATATGGTTAAGCCCATTATGCCACCCACCTTGAACCTGTTCCACCCCCTGCCTATGACATATGTGAACGTCAACACTAATCCACATTCAGTGGGTATTGTTCCCTTACATGGCCTTGTATTTTTACTCTACTTGAATACATCCATAAAGATTGTATAGAATTGACTTGGGTGTTTTACACACATATGTTGGCATCATATTTTACATTTCATTCTGCAACTCCTTTTCTGTCAACATTATATATGGTTGAGATTTACAGATGTTGATTTTGAGTTGTCTCTGTGTTTGTACTTAGAAGTCTACAAATAATTTAGAGCCTAAAATATGCTCTTAATAATGTTTATGCATTCTAGAAGGAATACATTCATTGTAAATAACTAAAATCTTTTCCCCAAATAGTGCATAGAACTACAAAAGCACTTCAAATGTACATCTTATTGCAAAACTGCCAAATTAAACTCCACATTTGCCCATTTTGCCCCTAGACAAGCAATTACTTTGTAGGAAATTTCCTCAAGACTGAATGAATCAGGTGATACATGGCACTGCATGGCATTTTCAGTCCTCGCTTGTAAAATACCTAGATTCTGGAGAACTGCCAATATTCATCAGAATAACTTGGAAAGAAGAGTTTTCTTCAACAAAAATGATTTTTTTAAAGTAAAAGAAAAGGAGAAGCTAAAAAATATACATTTACGCTATTAATATTAGGAATGAAAAACATTAGCAATATTAAGCTTAATTATTGAAATGTTGTCTGGCACTCACATAAAAATATAATGAACTTGCCTCAATTTGTGTGAAAGATTATGTCTAATATCATTATTTAAAAAAAAAATAAGGAGCAAATTGGTTAGATTTCCTAAATCAATTGTAAAACTTACAACCACAAGAGGGAGTCTTGAGTGAAAAATCCATAGATTCATAGGTTTTGATGCTAAATTAGTAATACAATGATAGCAAAGAACCAAACATAAGAAAGAAGTGATGGGCAGAACGTAGAATATTGAATCAGCTGTTTTATATGCTCCATTGATGAGCTGTCTAAAAACTTATACATTGTCAATTTTCAACTGACAACAATATTTGTTAACTAGGCTTAGAAGCTCTCTTGACTTGTAATATATTATTAACCAAGGCAATAGCAATAAAAGTTGCATCTTACTGAGCTTTTAATATATGCCAGACATTACACATAATGTACATACTGTACACATAATGTACTATACACAGAAAGACTACATTATATAACAAACACTGTAATTTTCTTGATAATCCAGTAAGGTAGGTTTTTGTGGGGGTTTTTTTCGGTTGGTTGGTTGGCTGGCTGGTTTTTCATTTTGTCTGTTTTTTGTTGTAGTTGCTGCTTCATGTTATTGTTCAGGAAATTGAAGTTTAGAGAGGTGAAGAAAATTTTCCAAGATTACCCAACTAGTAAGTGGAAGATCCAGACACAGACCTATTTGATTCTAGAGTAAGGTTGCCAAATTTAGCACACACAGATGTAGGACAACCAGTTATTTTGAATTTCAGATAAGTAACAAATATTTGTTTTTAGTGTAAGTAGTCGTGTGCAATATTTGTGACATACACACACTGATTATTTGTTCCTTATCTGAAATTCATATTTATCTGGACATCTTGTGTTTTAACTGGCCACCGTATTCTCAAGTTGAGCCATAATCATAACTCTCTGCTATCTGACTCTCAAGAACTAGAAAGTCTGCCCTGGATAAAGAAGGGGACAACCACTATTTTGCTTTTCTAGACAAGTGAGGGTCAGCGATAACTGTCTAGTTGCCCCTTCAGCATTATCCAATAGTTCAATGGTTCTCAAATTTCAGTGAGTGCAAGCATCATCTAAGGTGTGTATTGGAAATACACATTCTCCACCAGTCTTTGGCTAGGCCTAGAAGTGAACATTTTTAACAAGTGCTCCAGATGTTTCTGATGTAGGCAGTCCTTGGCCTGTTCTCTGAGAAGCAGTAAAATAGCTAGCCTACTCAAGAAAAATGTAATGACATTGGAAATGTGCTAGAAAAAGTAAAAATCATTCTAGGGGCAATATAGGCTGCCCTATGAAGTCTGACTAAAATTACTAGAAATGCAGTCTGGAAAAATATAAGCTGAGGAAAGATCCAATTGAATTTTATGTTGTCATGACACCCAGAAGTCAATTATATTTTTTAAACTGGGGTAACCAATTAAACCCAATGCACATTGGATAGTCTATTACTGTTCCTCTGGATACTGGCCGTGGAAATTAAGGCTGACATCCTTGAACAGGTTATATACATCAAATTTTAATACTCCCTTTCCTCCACTGCTAAGTTACTCATTTCCATGCAAAGCCTACTCTACCTATTCAGGTTGGCCATTCAGGGCAAAGATGATTCAATCTTCTGACCTTCTTCCAGTTTTTGAATTACTTACTGATATTTAGAACTTTCACATAGATTAGGAAATTAAAAAGAGGATCAATTTAAGCAACTAAATGTTTTTCCCCTAAATGCTATAAAGGAGCACAAATCCCAAGAAATCTTAGAAAGATACGAGTAAATGACTTTGAGATTTCACCTCTCCACATTCTATTGAATGTTGTCTGTAGGCATTTTAGTGTCCAAATTCTTAACCATTACAATATACTTCCTCATTTTAAATGTACACAATATTCAAAAAACCTTATTTCAGTATTTTTTTTTTTTTTTTGCAGGGAAAGATTCCCTCTGAGCTAATATCTGTTGCCAGTCTTCCTCTTTTTTTTTTTTTTCTCCCCAAAGCCCCCACTGCATGGTTGTATATCATGATTATAAGGTCCTTTTAGTTCTTCTACATGAGCCGCTGCCACAGTATGGCTACTGACAGATGAGTAGTGGGGTTCCGCCACCAGGAAATGAACCCGGGCCACTGCAGTAGTGAGTGGCAAACTTTAACCACTAGGCCATCTTGGCTGGCTGGCTCTTATTTCAGCAATTGGATAACAATGAGGGTCAGAATGGGAGGAGAAGTGTTAAACATAGAGAGCAGAGAGAACCAATACTAGAGACATTTTGATGGTAGATTCAACACAACTTAGTAATTTATTAATAATAGCGTGAGCCTAATATCAACTCTTCTCTATTACTACTATCATGATCATTTTATCACTAATTCTACCTTGTTAAATAGTATGGCATGCATGTCTTTGTATCTTTTAGACTGTGAAGAATTTGTTTTCTTTTTTCATTTAATTAGACGATGGCTGGTGATGGCTATTCTTTTAAAATGCTCACTCCCAGAAACAGTCCCGCTGCCCCAGATTTGCTGTTTTATGCCTCAGAAAAAACTGAATGTCACCGGTAGATAACAGTTGACCAAGACTTTTAAATGAATAATCTTAATTTTATGTATTAGCCAGATGATTTTTTCAAGCTGTGTTAGCTGAAGGACAATGTTATTTAAAAGGTCTGGATATGCAGTAAATCTTTGAGCAACGCCTCAATAGACCCAGTGAATCTCCAGAGAGATTATTAGGTGTGAATTATTTCCCAACCATGTTACACTCAGAAATTGTTTTCTTCTGAGGATCCTGTCATGGACCAGAGGTTCAATCATGTACACATGCACACACGTACTCACTTAGAACTACTTTACATTAACGTGTTCTGGACTAATGGTGGGAGAGACGCTCTTTCTTTCTCTTATGTAACTTAGAGCGGGAGCTTTGCGTAGACATTTCCTTCCTCCACAAAGACGTTTTCTTACATGTCGTTTTTCTAGATAGATGAGTTGCTGGGTAAATGGGATAGTGCTATTCTGTCCTTGAGAAGACTTCTGTATTCCCACCAGTAAAGAGCATGTGTAACCCCACCTACCCAAAGAACTCTGGGTCCTTTACCTTTCCAGATGAGTTTTTGAATTGGCTTATCAATTTCTTCAAAAGTTCTTGTTAGCATTTTGAATAGGATTGCATTGAATCTGTAATTGGTTCAGGGAAGATTGCCTGGTTAACAAAATTGAATCTTCCAATTCATGAAAATATCCCTCCAATTGTTTAGGTCATCTTTACTTCACAAAACTTATTTTTCATTTCTAGAGTTTCCATTGGTTCCTTTCTATGGTTTCAGTTTCTTTGCTGAATTTCCATTTCTCCATTGAGACTTTCATCTATTCAAAACATGTCTTCTGGGTTTTTTTCTTTTTTTCATTTTATTGAGGATAGTCATTACTTTAAAATCCTTGTCTGATAGTTTCAACATGTAGTTTCTCTTAGGCTCAGACTGGATTAATTTTCTTTTCTCTTGAGAATGTTTCTTTTTCTTGGTTTTTCATATTTGGGGTAATCTTGGATTATATCCTGGACATTATGAATTTTAAGTTGTGGAGATTCTGGATTTGGTTATTTTTCTCTGGTGAGTATTGTTTCTTTTGTTTTAGCAAGTAATTCTCTCCACCAGGCTTGAACTTCAAACTCCTCTTGATTTCTTGTGTGGCCTCTCCAGTCTCAGTTCAGGTCTTTTGCCTTTAGCTGGGCTGCTTTGAGTCTGTTTGAGTCTGGTTACCTGTTTCTAGTTTCCCTAGTCAGAAGGTCTGGGTCTTTCCATGTGAATTCCCAACCCTTCTGTGTGCATCCCCTGGACTGCACGTAGCCAGAATAAAA
Organism: Equus caballus; assembly: GCF_041296265.1. Lineage (NCBI taxonomy): Eukaryota > Metazoa > Chordata > Mammalia > Perissodactyla > Equidae > Equus > Equus caballus. The sequence goes on from NC_091689.1 coordinate 75,010,322, forward strand.
GCTGTAGAGAGGGGAATTTACTTGAAGAGAGCTCCCTATGTTCCCTCTTCCAAGTAAGCGTGGACTCTCCACCAGGTCTGTTTTCTGTTCACCGCCCAGTACCTTCAGGAAACTGTTTTATGTGTTACTTCTAGGTTTTATAATTATTTTCTGCAGACGTTTTTTCTGGTAGGGTCTTAGTCCATTATTCCAAGAAATAGAATGCTCTACCTAAAAAAACTGATCTTCCAAACTACAAAGATATCATTGAATCTATGAATTCAACTTGGACATGTTTGAAGTACTGTGTTTATCCCACTAGAGACAACTCCCTTAATTACTGGTAAGTCCCACATGACTAGACACTCTCAGTTATTCAGTGTTGGTCATTCGTGAACTTTTAGATTCCAGGAATTCTGTATGTTGCCATTATACCATGGTCTTTCCTTCATCAGTATGGCCATTAACCTACAACTTCAAATGGTAAAGTTGAAAGTAATAAACTCCTGGTCGTTGTTTTCAGAAGACTTTTAAAAAAACAAAGAGAAACTGAACAGTTTGAATTCAGTGAGATTTAGGAAGTTCCACAAGATCTCTTTTCCCAGGCTACTCTTGACCCCGTCCCTGTTTTAGGTGTACAAATTGCTCTCCCAAGTTTCCTCTTGAAAAAATTTTAATCTCTCTCTTTTTATTTGGGGGAGTCACCAATTTAGTCACTGCATATTTATTTGCCAAACTTTTCCTTCTTCTTCCCAATTGTAATTTTTCTCTGAACTTATCTCTATTTCCCATGTTTCCTTCTCTTTTAATGGACCACCCACCAAGCCTGTAGCCTACCCTTAATATAACTTCTTAATTAAGCAGTTCTTATATCCTTCTTTCATTCTCAAATCTCTACACATTTATGGCAGAGACAGGTTATAAAAGCCTAAATTTCTTTCCTTCCTTGACATCATCCATTTTCCCCCAACATCTGACTTAGAGTTGTTCTTGCAATAGTGTAAATATTTGCTTAGGATTTTATCCTAATACCCCACTCAGTGAGACATCAGTGCTAATAAAACAGCAGGGACATGTCGCAGAGAATTTTCTTCATTCTACAACTTAAAGACTAAAGGGAATCTTTATTTAATTAAAATTTTATATCTGTCTTATTTCTGTTCATAAACAACACCGAATTTCTCAGGGCCCTTATTTGCATTTTCCATTTCCTTCAAGTTAATGATGTCTTGAATTCTTGGCTAGACCTCATCGGAAAAGTCATTTTCCCCTGAGTATGAGTAACAAATGGAGCATACCTCTTAGACACACTCTAGATTTCCCAACAGTTTCAGAACGAAGCAGGCTGTTGGCCAGGGCCATCATCCAGGAGTGTCCAAAATCCCACAGGTATACACATCTAATCAGAGAGGTCAGACAAGATATAAATAAACTGTTAGTAATTATTTTTTTAAATGTTCTTTACTTTAGGTTAAAAAGAAAAATAATTTGCTATTTATATAGATCTAAAATAGTTCTGCAGTACTTGCTCTGTGTCAGACGCTGTATAAGCCCTTTACCAAAATTAACCCAAATGTGGTAGGTTCTCTTAATATCCTCATTCTGCTAAAGTTCAGCAACTTGTATAATATCATACACCTAGATTTTGGCAGAGCTGGCGTTTGAACCTTGGTGTTTGGCTCCAGAGTCTGTGTCCTCAACTACTACACAGAATTGTACTAGATCTTAGTATATATCATTTATGTCTTATTAGAGAAGAACACACTTAGAAAAGACTCAAATCCAACAATAAATGAAGCAAAATAGAGATGCCGGGATAAAATAAGATGTTCAAAAAATCTTCGAATATATAGTAAAATATAAATGAATGGTAATAAAGTGAATGAGAATGCATAATGTAAGTGATAGATTGAACCATATGAAATTGCCATTTTTGTATAGCAAATGTCTGAACATCAACAATTTCAAATGGTTCAATCAAATATTAAATCAGAATACTTGAAATAGATCCTCAAAGGGAAAATCTAATAGTAGATTGGAATTAAAAACATCGGCTGTTTTAGCAAGATCTAGGAGTTAGCGAGATGTGGCTGGGTGAGATGGCGGACGTCAAATATTCTTAAAGGCCTCCTTCATCAATAAGGGAGCTTGGGGAAGTAAAAATGTGTTAAAGGCCTTATCTTAGTGAGGAGACACACAGCTGGGAACAAGAATGCCTTAGTGTGGTGGCGGCAGGTCAGTATCTTATTTTTGTAGAAGAGTGAGGAAATATATGCTTGATTACAAACATCAAAAAGAGAAGGATGTTTCTGGGAAACTGACCTTTGCTGCGGCGTGTAGCCTGAGTCTGCAGAACAGGCCCGACAGTAAGGGTCGTGGGTGTTCAGGACCCCACCCTTTACAAACCCCTTTGGGAACGGCAAACAGGAATTCCTCACACCTGCTCAGAGCCTCACTCTCCATGGGTGGTATCGTCCACAGCTGTACAGAATCTAAATACACTAGTGTCTTTTATGAGCTGCCTCTGGTGGAGCACAGCAACGTAAAAATATTGTGACCTAAAGAAATTGCCCTCCTTTGAACTCTGGACAAAATTGTAAACATTGCTGACATTTCTTGATGTCAATTGGATTATACTTTCTGGCATTCTTTCTTAATTGGTTTTGACTGGACTGAGACATACTGATGATTATACTATTCTTAATAATTACACGTACAATTGTCCAAAAGTCTTTAAGAAACTACAGTACACTATAAAAACTGCTTGAGATAAAAGTTAAAAAACAACTTTACTATTCTTGAACACGAATAGTTAGAAGAGAGGTTTAGGTAAAAACTGAAGAGCTATATTTGTCCCTAATGTCCATTTCATTTCCTTTGCCTGTTGAACAGGATGCTTTCTGAGCTACCGCACGTTCTATGCTTGTGTAGTATTTAGAGTGCTCTTGGAAAGGGTTGGGATTTCCTTTTAACTTTCATACAGAATTAGCATACTCCCTGGAAACAGCACAATTTGATCCAACTCCAGGGTTATTGAAAAGGGAAATGGAAGTTTCAAAATTGAGGAAAACACTAATTTGAACACATTGTTTGATAATGTCTATTTTAGCATGATATACCAAATTTAGTAGAAAGAGGGAAAATGTATTAATAAGCTCTTATGTTAGAGCAAAGTAAAGAGGAAACTTACTTGAATGAGAAGTAGAAACAAGACTTACGATCTTCCGGGAAAAGGAGGCTAATTGGAATCAGTTGAGGCTGTGATGGACTACATGTCCATGAGGATGCTTGAATACGGCAAAAAATATAAGGTATGCTAGAGAAAAGTCATACCTATGGAAGGGAGTGAAATAATCAATGCCCAACTTTTACTGAAAATGGAGGAGGTTCAGAGAAGACAAATCATTCCATTAATATCAATGATCAAATACTTTGATATGTTTAACTGATATATTACATCCTCCTTCCTGTACTCTGGCTGAGACGTGAAAAACATTAAGGAAATAAAAAACTAAAGAAAGAAAGAAAAGGAAAAAGAAGGAAAGATACAGCCTGCTGAGTTGGCACAGCTGGAATTTTCAGTCCTGGAATGGGTAGCCAGAGCAGACTTCAGACGAACTGAAGACTGAGTCTGCAGAAGAGTGCTCTGGGCTTTGAGGAAATTGCTCTTTGTTTTACCCAATATCTCAGTAAACATCCTGGAATGTGCTGGAATTGTTTATATCAGCCACTTGCTTCTGATGAGCAGGCCAGTCTTCAGAACAGCCAGATGTGAGAGAAATCAAGAAAGCCCGCCATTTGAATGACAAAAGGAACTTCTCATATCTAGAAGAATCCTCACCTCTTGTTAGTGATTTCATTCACATTCCATATCTTTTGTCATTAAAAACATTTTGTGTCCTCTTCTATCTGCATCTTTCCATCAGTAACGCCATCACCCCATTGTAACAAACATGGTAAAGTTTAACCACTAGTAGAGTGGATAGCAGAATTAACCTCTATATTAGCAAGAGGACAAATTTTTAAAAAAAATAAAGACAAATATATAGCAATATAAAGAGGGCAGAAATAAAATCAAATATAGTCTTTGAAAAACTAAAAGTGATCAAAATTAATTCCCCTCTTAAAAGACTGAGACTGAGAGATTGGGTGTAAAAAATCAGCACATATGTTTTAGGTGCAATGCACTAAAAACAAAGTAATAATGAATAGATGAAAATAATGGGATGGGCAAAAAATAATCTGGCAAGTATAAACAAAATGAAGTAGGAATGGCAATATTATTAACAGAAAAGGTGGAGTTTAAGGTTAAAATTAAAAATAGGGATAGTGACATCATATACTAATTAAAAGTCATAATCCATATATACCCCACAAAAATAGCATATAAATATGCAAACAAAATTGTCAGAAATATCTGTAGAACTTGATTTAAAAAAATGAACTTGTGTCAAATTTAGTACAACTCTTTCAGGATCAGACATACTTAGTAGAAAACAAAAAAGAAAGGAATGATATAAAGTATTTTTTTTGAAAAACCAACCTGATGAGGATTTTTAGGTTGGTTAATTTTAAAACTACAGATGAGAGGCAGGCTCCGAGGAGTGGAATTTGCTTGCCCCTTTGTTGGGAAACATTTACATTTCTAAAGGAAACTTCTATCTGTAAAGATGCCTCCCTCTCTGTGCCAGGAAGAAGGGGGATGGCCTTATCTCTAGAAACTCTTAATGCCAGAGGCAAGAACTTAAGTTGGTTGCTGTCTGGCAATCTCATGTAACTGATTTAGGGTGGTGGCTTCTGACCTTTGCTTAATCCGATTTGATTCTTGTCTAAAAGTCATGGGATCACCCAATGTCCAGACCCCACCTGCACTGAAACCATTTTAACTTTTTTTCATGTTCTTTCCTTTGTCTTGTAAAGAGATGACTCACATACCCATGCCTCATAAAATTAGCCCTAACCCTCAACTCGGGGCAGCAGCAGCGGCTCCTCTTGCCCATGGGCCCTGTCCCCACGCAGCAGCTCTGACTGCCCATGGGCCCTGTCCCCATGCTATTCCACACTATTCTCTAAATAAAAGAGCACTACTGCCAGATCTTGAGAATCCAAGAAATCTTTCTTTCAACTCCTTGGCTCACTGACCGGCATCACAACCCACTCATTTAATATGTGTGTGTGTGTGTATATGTATATATGTGTAGAGGGTGAGCTTGAGAAAAGGAGAGATGTTCCTTCTCAATATTAGACAATTTACAATTTTTGAATTTTACTGGTATAGATGTAAAATCAATTAATTATTTTGCCGCAAAGGAAGCCTAGATGAAATCAAAATAGTAGAAATTTTACAGGCTACACTTTCTGATTGTAAATCAGTAAGATAAAATATAAAAAGGTAATGGGGAAACAATTATATGGAACTACCTGGAAATTAAGAATTTTCTTTCTAAAGAATCTCTAAATCACAAGCTAAAAATTAAAATTACAAAACTATATACAGTAAAAAGGGAAAACATTTTATCAAAATCTGCAGGATATAGCTAGGGCTGGAATTTTCTGAAATTTAAGGAAGAAATACACTGTAAAAATTAGAAAAAGACTGGAAAAATCAACTAAAGTAAAATATATAGAAAAAATCAATGACAAAAGTTGGAAAAAGAGAAATAGAAAACAAAATATATAAGAAAGTATCGATATATATGATGCGGGGTCGGTGAGCTGAGGAGTTGAAAGAAAGATTTCTTGGACTCTCAAGGTCTGGCAGTGGTGCTCTTTTATTTAGAGAATAGTACAGAATAGCATGGGGACAGGACCCATGGGCAGTCAGAGCTCCTCCTGCTCTGAGTTGAGCGTTAGGGCTAATTTTATAAGGCATGGGTACGTGACTTATTTTTACTGGAAAAAAGAAAAGATGATGTAAAAAGTCATTAAATGATTTCAGTGCAGATGGGGTCTGGTTATTGTGCGGTCATATAACTTTAGATACGAATCTGGCCATATAGATCGGCATGTAGGTGAGGATGCCCTGGGCTTCTCTCCCTGGGGCAGTCCTAATTCATACCATAAAAAAAAGTCCACTGGGTCATATAGTTTGGCATGTAGGCCAGGTCACCTTGGGCTTCTCTAGCTGGGGCAGCCTTAATCCACATCAATATCCAAACTGCATTATTTAAAAAGGCCAATAAAAAAACACAATTCCTAACAAGCTTGATTAAGGGAAAATACAGACAGAAAAATCACTCAAATTTAGAAATGAGAAGAAGGCATAATGTAGTTGATAATATAAGAATTATAAAAGGATACCAACTGCAATTTATGATAGGCATTTTTAAGACTCAGAGGTATAATGGTTAAGTTCGGTGCACCCAACTTCAGTGGCCCAGGGTCGCGTGTTCAGATCCTGGGCACAGACCTATACCACTAGTCAGCCATGCTGACGTGGTGACCCACATATAAAGTGGGAAGATTGGCACAGATGTTAGCTCAGGGCTCATCTTCCCCAAGCAAAAAACAAAGAGGAAGATTGGCAAAAGATGTTAGCTCAGGGCTAATCTTCCTCAGCACTCAAAAGAGAAAAAAAAAGAGGAAATAGATGATTTCTTCGCAAAATATAAAAATTAGCTCAAGAAGGAGTAGAATGCTTGCATAAACTAATTACAAGAGAATGGATTTAAAATGTGTGGTAGATTCCTCACACTACATACATCCACAATAATCATTGTGTATTTTTCACTTCTAGACTTTGGGCTTAGCCGTGAGACTTTCTTTAACCAATAATGTATGGGGGAAGGGAGACTGTGCCAGGCTGGGCCTAGCCCTTCAGAGGCTTCCTATTTTTCTGCTCCTCTCTTTGCCTCTGACACAACCATGAAAAGTATATGCCCTTGCTAGCCACCTCTCTAAGGAGGGTGTGAGAGACACGTGATGCAGAGGTGCCGGCCAAGCCCAGCAGAAATCAGTGATCACCAGCAGACATGTAGATGAGTAAGAAAGATCAACTGAGAGGAGCAGTGCTGCCTCAGATGATCTGCAGACCTGTGAACAAAACACTGTTGCTTCAGTCTCTAAATTTTGGGTTGATTTGTCATGTAATCATTACCGAGTAAATGTGAACACATACCAACGTTTCAAAGTTCTTCCATCGTAAAGGGCACAAATACAAGAAGGTTTCATGGCTGATTTTTCTCTAAGCTTATGTGCAGACAATTTCAGGATAAATTGGATCTTTCCTAGATCATGGTAAAAGTGTGGAAAGCTTTTTAGTTCATTTTATCAAACCAGACAGCTTAATTCCAAAACCTGATGCGGTACCAAACCAAAGAGGAAGAAAGAGACAGAGAGACAGAGAGACAGTGAGGGGGAAAGAAATAGAGACAGAGAAAGAGAGAGACGAGAGAGAAAAGAGAGGAAGAGACAGGGAGACAGAGAGAGGCAGAGAGAGAAAGAAGAAGGGAGAGAAAAAACTATAGGACAATCTTGTTTTTTAATACAGAGCAAAATTTATAAATACAATATTAGTTACAAAAAATATGATTAGCAACTCAAAAGATTAACATTTTATGACGAAGAATAATTTGTTGAGGAATGTAACATGAGTCCAATTCTTTCCATCTACTCCTTCTGGCATACCAATTCTATGTTTATTAGACTCACTGATATTATCCCACAGCTTTTGAAGGCTCTATTGTATTCTTTTCACTCTTGTTTCTCCTTGTGTTTTAGTTTGGATAATGTCTTTTGACCTGTCTTCAGGTTCGCTAATGCTCTCCTTACCTTATTGAGTCTACCAATGGGCACATCTAAGGCATTCTTCTTTTCTGTTATTATGTTTTTCATTTCTAGCATTTCCGCTTGATTTTATTTTGGTAAATGTATCATGTGTACTCAAAAAAAAGTGATAATGTTGTTGTTGAATGTTGTGTTCTATGTGTGTTGATCTTCTGTCCCTTTCATGTCCAGTTGAAAAAGGTGTACTGAAGTCTCCCATAAAGATTGCAAATGTATCTACTCAAATTTTGAAACTATGCTATGGGATGCATACGGATTTATGATTGAGACAGCTGTCTGCTGGAAGATGTCATTATGAAACGTTCTTCTTAATCTCCAATAATGCTTTGTGCCTTCAAGTCTGCATTTTCTCTTACAAGTATCGTCACATCAGCTATCTTTTGGTTAGTGTTTGTACGGAATAGTTTTTTCCCTTCATTTTCTTTTTGAACTTTCTGTGTACTTATATTTAAGAGGTCTCTTGTAAGCTGCCTGGAATTATCTTTTGGCTCTTTATCCAGTCTGACAATCTTCTTCTTTTCCCTGAACTATTTGGTCCATTTACTGGTAGGCACAGATGTACCTCCCAGATCTTCAGGAAGGGCTTTGTTGCCCGGCTGCAGGGAGTGTTATCAGCAAAGAGCCTCCTGCTGTCAGCTCCTTCAGGGTCTGCCTCCACTGCAGAGGAGAGTTTCGAGCCCTTCTGCTCTTTATAGCGCAGCATGCATCTGGCAACTGAGCCGGTTCTAAAGGCCTGCCCATTTCAACGCAACACGAGACAACTCTGTTGCCAATTACTGCTCCAGAGCTCCCTGCCAAGTTGGCGGAGAATTTGCTGGGCCTGAATTTCAGTCAACTTCTCCCTCTGCCCAATTCACCTCCCTCTAAGTCATGGCCTGTGACGGAAGCCTGACAGATCTGTCACCTCAACTCTGACTGTCTGCTGGAGAGCCTGCTCTGCTCTTCAGAGTTTCCAGCCCCCTGTCCAAATTCGCTTCAGATTTGTCAGATTTCTTGAGAGAGAGGCCTGTGGAAAGCTTTGAGGCAGGTCTGTGTTTCCTAAGTACTGCAGTACTGCAATACATTCATTCTGCCTTCAAAGCCTTTACGCCTAGCTCCTGGCCTCCTGCACAGAGCAGAATTCAGCAGACAAGCTGAGGGAGAAAGCCACTAAATTGGAGTCATCACACCAGACCCCAAGCCAGTACCAGCTTTGCTGATCTCTGTTCCCCCCAGCAGAGGCTCTCTCTGCGTGGGTAAGCCCAAAGTTTTCCTATGCCCATGCTCGGAATCAGCAAAATCTCCAAGCAGAAAGAAAACAGCTAGAGCTCAGAAGCTCACTTCAGGAAGGTTCTTGCTCTTGGAATTTTAGTTGTCCTAATAATCCTTACTTAAATTTCTGTTTGATGCCTTTTAAAATAGGATTTAAAAAAATTATCCGGCTTCTCCAGCTACAGTTGGAGCACTGGTTTGCCAAGAACTACCACATCCTACTCAAAGTGGAAGTCCCGGTTATCTATCAACCCTCCTTTCTTCTTCTTCTTCATCCATTCAGCTGCCAAGTCCTATTGATTTTACTTCTGCAAGGCTGCGTGGGTCTTGTTCTTTTTCTCTCTACAGTCACCACTTTAGTTTGGTTATTCCAGGATGATTCCAATGGCATTAGTCTCTCTCCTGCACATCCCACTAGCCTCCTCTGAGAATGATATTGTTAAGCACAGGTCTAATAATCTTAGTTTCCTGCTAGAATTTTTCCATGGCTTTTTGCCACGGTTTAATGTCAAACTTTTCGTCCCAAGATATCTCTTGTTTTAAGATTCTTATTGCTTATACTTCACTCAAACCAGACTAGGTAGTGCTCCATTAACGTACACCAGAAATTGCCACTATTTGCCCTTTGTCTATGCTTCCTCACCTTGACAAGTTATATTTAATCATTTTTCTCCAAACCTCTGCTCACAGAAATCCTACCCATGATTCCAGTCACTGTGTAATGCTGCTTCTTCCAGAAAATCTTCCTTTATGCTCCAACAAGATCTCCTGATTTTGCCTGACTCTAAATCTTCCTATTAGATAGTTTTAACTTGTCTTCTGGCATTTACGATATTCTGTCCTACCTGATCTTGATTTGTGTATCGCCACTACTAAAAGGTAAAAGTTTGAGGTCAGGGACCTGTTTGTATTATCTGGTAAAAGATACATTTACTAAGGAAATTTTGCACAACAAAGAATATAGACATTCGTAAATGAACAAAAGAGGGAGTCATATACGTGATAAAAAATAAGCTGATGTCAAATTGGAGAGACATTTTCTAACATGGGAACCTATTCCCCTACTTTTCTACTTTGTTCTTCACCATATTTCTGCAATATTGGGGGTGGGAGGTATTCAGATTATCTGTAGTGAATGCTTGGACCACGGTAAACCTCCTGCTGGTCTTTTCTGTGTAGCTTGATCACCTTCATTGCCTTTGGATAGAGACACTTGATTTGGAGCAAGTACAAAATATTCCTCTAAGCAGCATAATATGTTTGCCTTAATTTACAAGTCAGCCTTAAAGTTTAAAAATCCAGTATTTGTCCACAAAGTGCTTTCAGCACCTCAGAAAAATAACACAACCTAGATAGAAAGTGCCATTATGTTGTTATCTTCAGCTTCTAAGTTCGTGAGGTCATGCTTATTACTCATGCAGTTGGGCACGACATTTCTACAAATCCTTTCCAGAAAGAGTCCACCCTAAATAAAACTGTTCAAAGTGAAGATCCTTCGTTTTAAAGTAAACATAAATAAATGATAAAACTTGGTAAAATGATCTCTTAAACCCCATTTGGAACAAAAGAGCATCAATGAAAAACTTTTAAATGAAACAGAGAAACATTTATTCGTGCATCAGCTAAACTCCTTTCTCCATCGCCTGCAAAGGATCAACTGTCATCTTCTATAAAACTCTGTGAGTCATGAGTTTCCAACCAGCACTTATCATTGTCTGTCATCGGCCGGTGTGGACGTGGAGTTGAGGAAAAAAAGCATGAGGGTCTCAGGCTTGAAATGATTCGTAACGTAGTTGAAAGCGATTATAAGAAGGTTCTTTCCTATTATTGCATAATCTGATATATGCTATTTGGGTTGTGTCTACATAAGAAAAAATAAAACTACTTAATTCAGTAAACCCAGTTTAAAAATGGGCAAACTAATAGATAACAGAAGCTATGCAGCTGACATTTAATAAATGTAAATAAAACAATATATATGTTCAGCTATTTGCATAATTTTAAATCAAGTACTATTTCTAAACTCCAGGATTAAATTGAAAAGCAGCTGAGGTGAGAAACAGGGTCAAGAGTATGGCCTCTGCCACCGGACTTCCTAGGTTCAAAACCCCAGCTCAACAATTGGCTATGTAGCTTTAAGCAAGTTAATTAAAATTAAGGCTCCTTTACAGAAGACCTCCTTAGCCATGGTTTCAATTATCCATGGTCAACCACGGTCCAAAAATATTAAATGGAAAATTGCAGAAATAAACAATTCATAAGTTTTAAATTGTGCACCATTCCAAGTTGCATGATGAAATCTTGTACTGTCCTACTCCCTCCCCCACTAAAAGTAAATCATCCCTTTGTCCAGCGTATCCACGCTGTATACACTGCCTGCCCATTGGTCACTTAGGAGCCATCTCCGTTAGCAGATTGACTGTTGTGGTGTCCCAGTGCTTGTGTTCAAGTAACTCTTATTTTACTTAATAATGGCCCCAAAGTGCAAGAGTAGTGATGCTGGCAATTTGGATACCAAAGAGAAGTTATTGCTGTTAATCTCTTACTATGCCTAATCTATAAATTAAACTCTATCATAGGTATGTACGTAAGGGAAAAAACATAGTATATGTAGGATTCAGTACTCTCTGAGGTTTCAGGAATCCCCTGGGGGTCTTGGGATCTCTGTAATATCACTTACCTTGATTGGGGTGTTGATTACTGGGTGTATACATCTGTCAAATCCCATTTAACTAAACACTTAAGATCTGTGGACTTTTTTTTTTTTCTCAAAGCTTAGCACCTGAGCTAACATCTGTTGCCAATCTTTTTTTTTCTCTTCTTCTCCCCAAAGCCCCCTGGTATATAGTTGTATATTCTAGTTGTAGGTACTTCTAGTTGTGGCATGTGGGATGCCGCCTCAGCATGGCCCAATGGGCGATGCCATGTCCGCGCCCAGGATCCAAACCAGCGAAACCCTGGGCTACCAAAGCAGAGCACACAAACTTAACCACTCGGCCATGGGGCTCGCCTGATTGGTGGACTTTTATATGTTATATTTGATTAAAAAAGAAAAAATTGTTTAAAAATCAGCATTCTTGTAAGAAGGGAAAAAAATCACAGCAGTTATCACATATTTGTTGTATAGATTAAATAAGATAATGCATATAAATCATTTGAATAAATGATAAAAATTTTGCAAGGTAAATATTACTATCTTCTTTCGTTTTAAAGTAATGAGGAAACAGTCTCCAAAATGTGTGCTAACTTGCCAGAGGTTTGAAGCTGAGCTTTAAATCCTGGCCTGTTGAATGTCAAAGTTTTCTCCACTTTGAGAGAAATTACAGCGTGGGCTTTTTAAAAGAAGTGTAGCGGGATTGAATGAACAGTTTAGTGTAGATCCTGTTCTGTTCTTAGAATTTAAACATGGGAAAAGAGTTCAAATCTTTTAGTTAAAATATTCTGTTCACAGAAAATTCAAATTTGAAAGTTTAAAATTGAAAATGTTATAATCGAATATGATAAGGAAAGGATAGTAACACTATGGAAGATGAGAATTTCATTTTTGCTTTCTATTAGCTGCTAAGGCAATAATTTGTTGTTTCAAATAAGTTTAGGCTGGTACCTTTTAGACTGACCGCCTAATGGGTGATACCACAAAACAGATAAAGAGACTTTGTACGTCTTCCTTGGGCATGTGGAGATAGATACATAAACACATGGAGCTGGCTGCAAACTTGGTGGTTGTATAGTTTGAGTAAAAGAAAGCCACCATGAACTGTGTGGTTTGTCTTCATGAACCTAATTCTAAATGACACTTTGTAGGTTTTGAAATATTCACCTAAAGTTATCATTCCTATATAAAATATTTCTGTAAAATATGTTCCCAGATTTCTGCTAAATCACAGTTGAATTTAGTTCCACTTTTTAGCTCATCGCCTTTTGCCATATGATGATTGCGGTCTTGAGAATTAAGGGACATTTCAAATGATAAATCATCAGCTTTGATTCTACCTAAGCATAAACTCATTCACATCTTACGATTCATTCTCTCTGATTTTTCAAATTCTGACATTTTAAAGAAATTATGTAAGAGGTTTGACTATTCTTTTGGATGCCTCATTAAAATACTTAAGTAGCTGCATCTTTATATAAAAAAATCAATACGTTTCTTTTATTCACTCATTAAAATAGGACTAGCGATCAAATTCAGAAAGAAAAAACCTGCACTGTGATTGGTGGACAAAGGCATCTTCAAAGAACTTTCCATTTAGCAAAGGGAAATAGAATTTATGCTGAAGTGGCTATCATAGCAGTCAGTATTTAAGGATGTCATTTAAACCAAGAACCTGGGAGCGAAGTATGAGAGATATTTCCGAAAAGGAAACTTATTCTGAATAGCTCCAATTTGAAAAATTCAAATTCGAGAATCTTATATTTGATACAGTAAGGATATAGTAGATTTGACAGACGGTGATCCCATGAGAGGAACCAAAATAAGCAGAGACAGCAGAACACAAGAGCAGAGACTCAAGGGTAGGAAAATAAACAAGAAGGTTAATAGCAACTGGTCCAACCACACAGTTCAAGTGGTAGAGAAAAGAGAGATAAGTATTAGAAAGGATGGTTGGATCCAGATTTTGAAGGTCTGAGAATGCTGGGATAAAGAGTTTGGACTTTTATTCTCCAGCCTGTGAAATCCTGGCTTTATCTTTGGTTGAAATAGTGGTTCTCAAAGTGTGGTCTATGGCAACCTGCGGGCCTCCAGGAGACTTTCAACGAGTCCATGAGGTCAAAACTATTTTCACAATAACATTGGGACATTAATAGCCATTGTCACTGTCATTGTCTCATGAGTTTACAGTGGAGTTTTCCACAACATGTGACATCACAAAAGATTGAATGCAGAAGCAGATATAAGAATCCAGTTGTCTTCTCTTAAGTCAAACATTAAAGAGATTTATAAAAACATAGACACGCCATTTTTCTCAATAACCATGTCTCTGTTTTGGAGAATATAGTGATTTTTCATAAAAATATATTGTTTATATTAACATGTGATGGTTTATTATAGTTATTTGGCAATAAATACATACATATTTTTTAAAGTTCTCAGTTTTTACTCCTCAAATAATATATATATCAATCTCAGTACGTATAACCCACATAAACAAAAGCCCTTTTGGGTCTTCACTAATTCTTAAGAGTTTAAAGAGATCCTGGAACCAAAAGTTTTAACAATTGCTCTAACAGGAATTTGGCCTTGATATAGACTCAATCATGACCTCTAGCGGACACATCCAGCAACTTTGTAAACTCATGGAACTCTGACTCAGTCAGCAAAATAAAAGGACATCATTTGAAATTTCACAGTCAATTCTCCTTGAGCCTTCGTTCAAGCTCTTCTATCAGAGGTGCCAAATCCAGTTCCAGCTAGATTGGCTAGGGCCGAGGTCTCCTAAGAAATTCTTGGACCACCTGCTTCAGAAGCACCTGTGAAGTGGGCTTCAAAGGAAAATTCTTGGGTCTTACCCAGCACTTCTAATCATTGCTTGTGGTAGATCACATCTGCATTCTATCAAGAGTCCCACATTGTTCTTATGAACGCTGCTGTTTAAGTTTCTTGTTTTAGTATATTTGTGGTGTACTTAAAAGTTCACAAAGAGGCATCATAAAATGGTAGTTGAAACTCACATGGAGTCAAACATTTCCTCTCAGCTGGAATTTCAGTTGCTATAGACTTCGATGCTTTTCCACCAGAAGCTATCTTGGTGTCAGGAAAAAATTGAGAACCTTGAAGTTTACGGGGCTTGTCCAGGGAAAAAGAAGTAACTGTGTGTCCCTAGTGAGACCTTACTTCACCAGACACCACTCTGCCCTCATGAAGAAAACCAAGTGTGGATTAAACCTGAGCTTCTAAGGCTTTAATGTGCAGAGGAATCACCAGAGATTGCAAAGCCTAAATATTTACTGTCTGGTAATTTACAGGAAAAATTTGCCAATTTCTGTTATAGATTAGAGTTTTGTAAACTTTAACAAATTAATCTCCCAGGGATCTTGTTAAAATGCAGATTCAGATTCAGGAGATCTGGAGTCAAGATTCTTATTTCTAATTAGCTGTCAGGAGATGCTGTTGGCCTGCTGACCACCTCAGAATGGGTTTGAAATGCAGACTCTCAGGCCCCACTGTAGTCCCACTGAATTGGAAGCTGCATTTCACCAGGATTCACAGATGATCCTCATGCCCATTGATGACTACACCAGAAGCTCTGGTATAGATGACGAAAGAAGAGCTGGGCTCTTGACTTCAGACAAAGCTGGATTGGAATCTCACTCTTATTAGGTATGGGAATGTCTACACGCAACTCAAGCTCTCCAAACCTCTTTTTCTTCATCTCCAAAATGGGGGCAAAACTACTTTGTCCACCAACCTCATAACTGCTGTGAAAATCAAATGAAACAATTTGTAAATAATATCTAACACATATTGAGGGTTTACTATATGTAAGCCATTATTGTGATTAATTTACAAAGAAATTGAGGTCCAGAGAGGTGAAACGACTTGTTTGAATTCACATAGCAAGCTGGAGAAGGGTAGAACTGACAGTCAGTCCTGGCCAGTGTTTGTCGGCTCCTACACTCTTTATGATCATATATTCTTGTGCCACCTTGAGGGTCTTCCACCCCCATTCAAATGTCTGTGCTGATGACTTCTGTTATTTTTGCGAACATATTCCAAGACACATCTCCATGCATAAATGAAAGAAATCTATGATCTGAAAAATACTGCAAAGCGTAGTACACAAATTTGACCTTGCCAAAAAGTCGAAATGCAATGGAGTAACTCTAAAGTTGTCCTAACTCATATCCTATGTTAGAACAGCTTTGTTTAGTTAAGGTCAAGCTTCCAGAAATCCGGGAATGGTCAACCCTTATGATGACTAAATCGTATATCGAAGGAGATAGCAGTGTACAAGAACCTCAGTTACATAGTTTCCTTGTCTTTAAAATCACCTTAGAGTGTGACTCTCAGGACAGTTTTGGCACCAAAGCCCCCATCTGTTTATAATTTCCCTTGCATTTTCATGGCTTTTTCAGTCCTTGCTGTTTTGCCCAGCAGGAAGTCACATTGTATGAATCATTTTCACCAGGCAGTCCCCATAGCTACAACTCACTTTGATTTTCCCTTCCTGCCCTTGCTAGAGCGTCAAAGCCCTGGAAAGCTGTCTTTGAAAGAGCCCCTGATAAAAGAGGCAACAGCATCCTCTACTGACGGTGGTTCAGAGTGTCAGGGGGGCACCAGCTCACTTTGGTATTCGAGTGTGGTTTGAATCATTCCTACTTTAGTGCACTTATCAGTGCTTTCTATTGCTTTATTTTATGCTGTTTTGAAATAAAAATGAAACATTGGTGTTTAAACTAATTTTTAAACTGCTCTATTGAGGTATGACTAACATACAAAAAGCTGTACATATTCGGGGGGCTGGCCCCGTGGCCGAGTGGTTGAGTTCGCGCACTCCGCTGCAGGCGGCCCAGTGTTTCGTTGGTTCGAATCCTGGGCGCAGACATGGCACTGCTCATCGGACCACGCTGAGGCAGCATCCCACATGCCACAACTAGAAGGACCCACAATGAAGAATATACAACTATGTACGGGGGGCTTTGGGGAGAAGAAGGAAAAAATAAAATCTTTAAAAAAAAAAAAAAAGCTGTACATATTCAAAGCATACAACTTGATGAGTTTGGACATAAGTATATATCTGTGAAACCATCACCACAATCTACGCCACAAACACACCCATCACATTCAAAAGTTTTTTCTGCCCTCCATATTTATCATTATTATTTGTGATGCGTACTTAACATAAGGTCTACTCTCTTAGTGTTTTTTTAAGTATACAACATTGTTAACCATAGGCTCTATCCTGTACAGTAGATCTCTAGGACTTACTCATCTTGCATAACTGAAAATTTGTTCCCTTTGATTACTGCCTCCCCATCTCTACCTCCTCCCAGCCCCCGCTGATCACCATTCTACTCTCTGCTTTTATGAGTGTGACTATTTTAGATTCCTCATACAAGTGGCATCATGTAATATTTCTCCATCTGTGTCTGACTTATTTCACTTAGCATAACGTCCTTCAGGTTTGTCCATGTAGTCGCAAATGGCAGGATTTCCTTCTTTTTCAAGCCGGAATAATATTCCATTGTGTGTATATACAATGTTTTCTTTGCCTGATTGTCTCTTGGTGTACATTTAGGTTACGTCCATGTCTTAGCTATTGTGAATAATGCTGCAATGAACCAGACAGCTTCACTGGTGAATTCTACCAAACATTTAAAGAAGAATTAATACCTATGCTTCTTAAACTCTTCCAAAAAATAAAAGAAGAGAGAACACTTCCAAACTCATTTTCCGAAGCCACTTTCACCCTGATATCAAAGCCGGAGAAAAATACCGCAAGAAAAGAAAACTACACATAAATCCCTGATGAACACGGTACAAAAATACTCAAGAAAATATTAGCAAACCAAATTTAACAGCACATTGAAAGGATCACACGCCCTTACCAAGTGGGATTTATCCCTGGGATACAAGAATAGTTCAACATACACAAATCAATCAATGTCATACACCACATTAGCAAAATGAAGGACACAAATCACTTGATCATATCAATAGATACAGAAAAAGCATTTGACAAAATTGAAAAAATTGAACTTGTCTCAACATAATAAAGTCCATATGTGACAAGCTCACAGGTAACATCCTACTCAATGGTGAAATACTGTAAACTTTTCTTCTCAGATCTGGAACAAGGCCAGGCTGCCCACTCTCCCCCTTCTATTCAACATAATATTGGAAGTCTTGACCAAGGCAATTAGGCAAGAAAAAGAAACAAAAGGCATCCAAATTGGGAGGGAAGAAGTAAAATTATGCCTGTTTGCAGATGACATGATTTTATGGGTAGAAAACCATAAAGATGCCACAAAGAAACTGTTAGAATTAGTAAACAAATTCAGAGAAGTTACAGGATATAAAAGTCAACATACAAAAGATTAGTTGCTTTCCATACACCGACAACAAACTATCCTAAAGGGAAATTAGGTAAACTACTTTTGAACAGTGAAATATAATGGCTTTTAGCAGAATAGCATCCTCATTGTTTTGAAAAGCATACGATTCTTTCCTCCAGATGGCATGGCCTTTCTCCAGAACCTCAGGGCCTTGCTTTGTGATTCTTCTGCTAGTGTTGTCACAAATTCCACACAACATCTTTTCCCACCATTGATACCTGCAACACCATCTGGTCTGTCAGATCACACGGCCCAAGAGGCAGGGCTGCTTACATCCCAGCCCTTTCCTACTCTGGGCCCCATTCAGAGCTCTCAGACTGTCACATAACCCTGTAATAAGGGACACAATAGTATTCTTAGTTGTGGAATATGCTGTCTGCAGAACCTAAAGAGCCCACCAGGCATTTTGCTCCCTTTTTTGTGAGAGGAGGTATAAGATATCACATTTTGATTTTTAGTAGAATGGAATGTCCCAGCACACTCTTGATTCCTGGACCCCTAAAAATCATACAGATGTGGTGGGCTCCTGAGCCTTTACATGGTTTATCCTCTCTCCTTTGGAGTATGTGTGTTATAAGGAGACTGCCTGTGTGCTAGCCGCTTCTTGCTCATTTGACCCAATCAGCACATGACCATGTATGTAATGGATTTATGTGATTTTCAATGAAATGTATCAGTGAGATGACCAGATGGTCCATATTTCTTTGAACTATATTGTAGGTGAAGGTGAAAGAGTTAATATATCCCTGGGAGCAAAACTGCAAGTCTATATTTTTGTCCAATCTGTGTGATTGTGGACTGTTTATGATACTCTTTCCTTATTGGGATAAAAAGGATTATATTTGGCAAATCAGTGGCTGCAGACCATGTATGTAGAACCATATTTGTCTGCTCTGCACCAAGACTATGGTAAGAACTGCTATTTGGTTGAGCTTGTGGTAGTCTATAGTCATCTTCCAGGATCATCAAGTTTTTTTCAGGGAACAGACAGATGAATTAAATAGAGATAAGCTGAGGATCCGTTAGATCCTTAAGAGTGGCACCAATCTCTGCCATCATCCCACGACAACACTGCTACCAGAATGTGATAATGTTTCTTGGCTGGGTGGGAGGAGTTTGAGAGGCTTCCATCTTCCCCACTATGACCCCCCAAGGATCCAGTGTGGGAACTATACCAACTGCCAAGTATTTCAATCTCAGTTATAGATTCAGTGACTGGGGAAATGATCACCAGGTAGATATGTGGACCTAGTGGACTCACTATAAATCAAAACTTGGCCAGTACTCCATTTATTACCTGGACCCACTCTAACTGTTAGAATGACACTTTGGGTCTCTAGGTATTAGTATCAGCTCAGGCCCTGTATCCAACATCGTTGAAATGTATGGGTATTTCCTTTATCTGAGTTGTCTGAGTAATTGTTAGCTGAGTAAACTGGCTCAAGTACAAAAACTTGGCAAGGGATGACTGTGCTCAGTCTCTTTTGATGTCTTCTGCTGGTATAACCGTTGTTGACGTCCCTCATATTGCCCCTCAGAATGCCATGTTCTGTAACCCTCTCCATAACTCTCTGAAGGTCAGGCCCCCTTGACTGCCACATCTTCAGCTTCTGATGGTACATGCTGGCTAGGTCTTGCAGCTCCTTCAGGATATAGTTCATTTCCTTTATCACCAGGCCTAACTGGGTAATCCCGTGACTTAACCTGACTTGTGGTCTACTGCCCAGGAGCGGAGGGAAGGACAGATCCAGAAAGGGGGCCCCTGAAGCCTGTAGAAGAGGGGTCTCTGCATCGTCCTCCAGAATGGCAGGAGTACTAATTCTTACTATGGTGGCATCGGCCATTTCTGCAGGCTCACAAAGTTTGCAAGAACTTTTTTTGGAGTTGAAATCTTTAGGGGCATGAGGCCAGATAACTCCATCCATGCTTCATAGTCCCAGAGTTTCTCAAATGGGGTTCTAATCTTAGCTTTGTCTCCTTTTCACTTCTTAACATTGCTAGCTTTGATCTGACAAGTTGTGGTAAATAGTGTTTTGTTTTTATTCAGTTCTAAATATTTTGTAATTTTAATTGTGAGTCCTCTAACCTACAAGTTATTTGGGAGTTTTGTTTTTAATTTCCAAATTTGGGGGGGCTTTTGCTCACTTTTAAATCATTGATTTCTAGTGGAAATGCATGGTCAGAGAACATGATTATAAAATATTGATCCTTCAGCATTGGTTGAGACTTCTTGTGGTAATAATATGTGGTCAATATTGGTAAATGTTCAATATACACTGCCAAAAGATGTGTATTCTCTAATTGTCCAGGACAGAGTCCATTAGGTTACATTTGCTAATGTGTGGTTCAAATTTACTACTGTACTTTTTTTATCACTGCTCAATCGGTTTCTGAGGAAAGTATGTGAAAATTTCCTGCCACTATTGCAGACTTTTATATTTCTTTTTAGTAGTCCTGTCAATTTTTACTTTATATATATATATATATATATATATTTTTAACCGAGGTAACATTGGTTTATATCATTATATAAATTTCAGGTGTTCATCGTTATATTTCAATTTCTGTGGAGAGTACATCATGTTCACCATCCAAAGACTAATTACCCTTTGGCCCTATACACGTGTGCCCTTTACCCCTTTCGCCCTCCTCCCTCCTCTCTGGTAACCACCAATCTAATTTCTGTATCTATGTGTTTGTTTGTTGTTACTGTTGTTTTTATCTTCCACATATGAGTGAAATCGTACGGTATTTGGCTTTCTTCATCTGACTTATTTCACTTAGGATAATACCCTCAAGGTCCATCCATGTTGCAAATTGCAATATTTCATCTTTTTTATGGCTGAGTATTATTCCACTGTATATATATACCACATCTTCATTATCGAATTATCTGTTGATGGGCACTTAGGTTGTTTCCAGATCTTGGCTATTGTGAATAATGCTGCATTGAACATAGAGGTGCAAATATCTTTTCAAGTAAGTGTTTTCATGTTCTTTGGATAAATACCAGAAGTGGAATGGCTACATCATATGGTAGTTCCAGTCTTAATTATTTGAGAAATTTCCATACTGTTTTCCATAGTGGCTGCAACAGTTTACATTCCCATCAGTAGTGTATTAGGGTTTCCTTTTCTCCACATCCTCTCCAACACTTGTTACTTTTTGTCTTTTTAATAAGAGCTATTCTGATGGATGTGAGGTGATATCTCATTATAGTTTTGATTTGCATTTCCCTAATAATTAGTGATGTTGAACATCTTTTCATGTGCCTGTTTTCTTTGGAAAAAGGTCTGTTCATCAGTGGACTTCTAGTTGATCCTGGTGTGGTCATTCATGCTCCTTTTATTTTGAAGCTATGAGGTTGGGTGCAGAGGTTCAGGGTTGCAGTATCTTCCTGAAAAATATGCTCTCTTGCTGTTTGTAATAATTTACCTTTTTCGGTGCTTTATGCATGAAGAATATTTTGACTAATTTTAATAATGCTACTCAACTTTGCTTTAGTTAATATTTGCCTAGTATATCTCTTCCCCAACTTTTTATTTTCAACTTTTTACAGCCACTGTATTTTAGATGCATCTTTTTTAAAGCTTATGAGCTGGATTTTCATTAAAACCAAGTAGAGAGATCTTTTATTCAACAGTTAATTTAAGATCACTTAAATTACTAAAATTACTGATATATTTGATTCAGTTCTACCATCTACTTTGTTTTTATCTTTATCATGTTTTTTCTTTGCTGTCTATATTTCCTCCTTACCCTCTTTCTTGAAGTTTTATACACTCTATTTTTTCCTATCCTCATTCAGAAGTTACCCCTGTAATTTTAAACTTGTCTATTTGACTAAGTCTAAAATTTTATATCTCTATTTTCTTCCCCCCCTAAAAATGAGGTCTTCAGAAAGCTTTCATTTTAAATCCCTTTCCCACCACTTTCAATGTTGGTCAGTGGTTTAAATTTCAAAAACAAGACATTCTTTTTATTGCTAGTTTTGCAATCGGGGCTTGTTTAGATTTACACAGATGTTCACTAAATTCTTTGCTTTTACATTCTGAGTTCAATGTCCTTATTACTGATGTAAATTCTTTAATGGTCATTCAGCAAGGGTCCGTGAGTGGGAGATGCAGCCTTTGTCTGAAAATGACTTTATTTCACTTTTATTATTGTTTATATGAGTATACGACATTAGACTGACCTTCTTTTCCCTCTGCACTTTGAGCTTCGCTATGCATTTTGTGGTTGTTCTTGCTCTATCTTATCCAGCCTCTCTGCCAATCTGCAGTGAGGGAGAGGTCTCTGTTACCCCACGTCTGGAGAGCGGCTATAACCAGAAATCCTTTCTAATGCTTGAGCCACTTCAAGTTGAATTTTCTTTTCCTTTCAAACAAAAACATCCTATTATATAAAGTTGTTTTATCTACTCATATGGTGAGGATGTGAGCAGGCTTTGTGAAGTCTTTCCCCACAGCACAGTCCTGAGCCCAGATGGGACTGACTAGTTGCTCCTCCTTGTCCCCTTGTACTTGGGATCAACTTGAATTACAGCACTGTTAGACCTAAATAGGGCTAGCTTCCACACTTGAGCGTAAGCATCATGAGAGATGAAAGGGAGCCTAATTTTGGTTTGTATCCCTAGCATTTCACATAGTGCTTAGAGCACAGTAAGTACATAAGCAACGTGTCTTGAACAAGAGAACAGTTGAATAAACATCATTTTTTCAGGGTGGGAAATCTTAGGTCTACTTCTGAAATTTAGTGGTAGTTCAGACGTTTCCCAGACTTCCTTGTTAAGGTGGGTAGAATAGAGTCTCAATAAAACAGAGCTCTGTCATTGACAAATATATATTTCACTCAACAAAGAGGAAGAGTTCATAACAGTCTTTATAACAATGACAGTAGTAGCATGATTTACGTTGTAATAGTTTATGAGGAGCATTTATACCATGTTTGCATTTGATATGCATCCTCAAATGTAGTTGTAGGACAGCCATCCTTTGAACTGATGAGATTGGCAGCTGGTATGTCCCACTAAAAACATACAGATACGACGTTTTTATTTTTAAACAAGACTCCATATGTTTTTAACTTTGCTCAAACCTATTAGAGACATAGGCCTTTTAATTTGCTTAGTTGTGAAATTCATGACTTTATCTCAAAGTTTTATTTAGAAAAAAGTCTAAAAGACTGAGGAAAACCATGATAATGAAGAAAAGAATTTTAACTATTTTATGTGAATTATGATCTAGAAACAGACCTCAATCTCTATCCTACTGAGAGATCTACCTCTAGCAACGTTGAACACAGATGGATATTAAGGAGGGCCTGCATTGTAATCATTTTTTGCTTTGTCCCTTGCTTCAGAAACTAATTCTGGTTAATTCAAGACAAAATAAATTATTAAAGTGTGTCTGGTTGAAACCAAGAAAAAAGGGCAAAATCACTCCAATAGTTGGTGTGTTGAAGATTCGCTGACTTAAGAGCAATGATTGGACTTCTCCGTTTGCTTTACTGACACAGAAGCTGCCACGAGAACTCCTGCTGCTGCCTCTGAGCCCAGATGTGGCCAGCACTAATAACACCACATGCCACTAGTTGAATTCCACACTGCCTCTACTTCTTGGAGTCACTAACTCCTGACTAAAATCAGAGATGGCGCTTCTGATTGATGGAGCCAAGATCACATGCCTGTGTCTTAGCTGCAAGGAAGGTCAGAAAAGCAAATATCTGATATTTTCAGTCTTTACACTGGGAAACATGGTCCACATGATAAGATGGGACACTTATGAAACATAAGAAGTTTGGTTTGGAGGCTGTGCACCAAAATAAACAATGACTGTCCTCCATGGTCTGTCTCCAGCAAGATTTTAAATGAAATAATCTTTGTCCTAGACTCATGGCAAGTTTCCTTTTCAGTTACTTTCTCTCATACCCTTCTCCAAATCCCAAGTCTACGCTTTGCCCTGCCTGTACCCCAAGGACACAATGCTTTGCGGTTTTTTCTGGACAGTCCTAACTAAAACAAAACAAAAAGTATCCCTACTATGTGTCACTTCAGAAGTTTCTGAAAAATTACATACCAAACTACATATTCTGTGATGGCAGAGACTGTATCTACTTACTCAACTGTTCTTAGCATAGTGTCTGGGCCAGAATTGGTTTCCAGAAATATATGCTGAATGGGTTTGGGAAATTCATCTCTCCCTGCCTAATTAGGCTACTAAGTTAGGCTCTAGAAAACTCAGTTCTTCCTGGCTAGCTACACGTTGTTCAGAGAGAGCTGAAAGGTACTCCATCATGTGGCAAATATGACAGATTGGTAGTAGTTATTCAGGGAACCAGACTAAGGAAGATTTTGAGGATACATCCAGACTGATTAGTAGGGAATGTCTTGAATGATTAATGCTCACTCTGGGTGCCAAATGGAAGAGTGTTGGCACATGTCCTGGTATCTGTCAACTCTGGCATTAATATAAAAAATTATTATTATTGTTATTATTATTATATATTTTATTAGTTCAATCAGAGCAAAATAGGGTTTCTTCAAAAGACCCTTTTTATGAAATGATGGAAAGACAGAACCAAAATGAAGACTCAATACCAAGTCATGGAATAGATAAGCATCTCCCTATAAAGGGAGTCCTTATGCTAATGGAAATGAAGTCAGTTACACTCTGGCTTGGCTGGCACCTTAACAGACACGCCATGCTGAGGTCATCTTTTTCAATCATCTGAGTTATGCATTTGGTGAAACTGCAGAGAAATCACTCAACATTACCTTCGAAGATGGTGTAATGGTAGATCATACTACTGCATTCATTATGTGGCATGTTAAAAGAGAAGAGAATCAGGCAAGGGAAAAGAGCAGAGATATAGGAGTGAGATCAGAATCAGAAGGGGCAGGAATGGCAAGTGCTAAATGAGACCATTATTGAGAGATATAATCTACAAACAGGGTCGTGGCTAATTATTCCCTAAGTGAGGGGTGATGTCTAATTTAGAATAGGTCAGGAATACCTGTTGAGTGGTGGTATTGAGTAAAGCGATGAGAGCATCCGATTTAGGTCAGATTGCCCAAGACAATCTAACTAGAAACGACATATGAAAAAGCAGAAAACCTTTCCACTATCCCTGAGACCCTAGGTTTCTAAAGAAGCACACACTCCTAACCTCCTACACACATAACATGTTTGCATACTTTAAATCTAGTTCACAAAAGTATTACGCATGACCCCACAGGTCATAATGAAAATAGTAAAGAGAGTTAATGTTTATAAAAATTTATTGGAGAAAAGATTCTCAGAGGAGATTAGAATAGGAATCATAAGGAATCTGTTTCCCCACCTAGACAGCAATTGCACTGGCAGAATCTCTCTGCTATAACTATTGTGGAACTCTGGCATCCGTTGAAGACTTGCAACTTCGAAGAGAAGGCTTGAAAGTACATTGTGATTAATTTCAGTCAATTTCAGGTCTTACCCATTCCCCCGACGCCCAGCCCCACAGCAGACAGCCAGGGATGTGTTCCTGGAGCAGCTTGCGCACCACTTGTGGGATCAAGGCTACACAATGAGGAATAAGGACCCTGTCCTGCAAATATTGGGAATCTATGTTACATTCATTCTGAGCTGCTTCTGATCACAGAGGTACAGACATAGAGGCAGGCAGTCATTGTTGCACACACCCCCACATACACTCACTGTTGCAAGGCCCTCACCCTCAATCTGAAGCAACTTCCAGGAGACTTAAAAGGCCAGCTCCTTCTCCTCACCCCCAGTCATTTTACTTTTTCCCCTTTGGGGAGCTAGACATTAAAAATAAAGACATTCAAAAGAAACTGCTTTTGAATTTAGAAAGTCACTCTGCATGCTCAGGGAAAGGTGCAGACTCTTAAAAGACCTGAGAAGACTTTAAATTTACACCGAGACTGATCCTTGGCACAGAGACAGCCTACAACAATCAAAACCAAAACAGAAACAATAAATAGCAAACCCTGGGGAAATAGGAGAATCTGATTACCAGAATTACCACAAAATTAAATTCAAATGTCCAGTTTTCAACAAAAAATTACAAGACATACAAAAAACTATAGGAAGGTATGGACCATTCAAAGGAAGAAATAAACCAACAAAACTGTCCCTGAAAAAGACCAGATGGTACATGTACTAAAGATTTTAGAACTGTCTCAAAGATGCTCAAAGAACTAAAGGAAGACATAGAGAAAGTCAAGAAAACAATGTATGAACAAAATGGAAATATCAACAAAGAGGTCGAAAACCTGAAAAGAAATCAAAAAGAAATTCTATAACTAAAAAAACAATAACTGAAATGAAAAATTCACTACAAGGATTCAAAGGCAGACTTGAGTAGGTGGAAGAATCTGTGAACTTGAAGACAGGACAATTGAAATTATCAAGCCTGAGAAACAGAAAGAAAAAAGATTTTAAAAAATGTGACTAGAGCCTAAGGGACCTGTTGGACACCATCAAGTGGACCAGCATACAGATTGAGGGAGTCCCAGAAGGAGGAGAGAGAGAAAGGAGCAGAGAAATTATTTGAAGAAATAATGGTATAAACTTCCCAATTTGATGAGACATGAATAAAAACACACAAGAAGCTCAATGAATTACAAGTAGGATGAACTCAAAGTGTTCCACACTGATACATATTGTAATTAAACTGTCAAAAGCCAAAAACAAAGAGATAATAGTGAAAGCAGCATGAGAGAAGCAATTTATCACATACAAGAGATCCTCAATAAGATTATATAATATGAAACTTGGGAGACCAGAAGGCAGTGTGGGCTGATATATTGAAAGTACTAAGAGAAAAAAAACTGTCAGCCAAGAATCCTATATCTGGCCAAACTATCCTTCTAAAGTGAGGGAAATTGGGCCAGCCCTAGTAGCCTAGTGGTTAAGTTTGGCATGCTCTGCTTTAGCAGACCAGGTTGAATTCCCAGGCACAGACCTACACCACTCGTCTCTCAGTGGCCATGCTGTGGCAGTGGCTTACATAAAAAAAGAGGAAGATTGGTAGTGGATGTTAGATTAGGGCAAATCTTCCTTAGCAAAAAATAAAATAAAATGAGGGAAATTAAGACATTCCCAGATAAAAAAAAGCTGAGGGAATTTGCTACCACTAGATTTGCCCTTCAAAAAAATGCTAAAAGGAGTCCTGAAGGTTGAAATGAAAGAACACTAGCTACTAACACAAAGCCATAAGAAGAAACAAAGATTTCAGTAACTATAAATAAATGATGCATTATTAAAGCTAGCATTATTGTAACAAGGGTTTGTAACTCCACTTTTTGTTTTCTACATGATTTAAGAGACTAATGTATTACAAGAACGAATTATTAGTTTGTATTTTATGACACACAATATATAAAGATGTAATTTTGTGACATAAATAACTGAAAGGAGTGGGATGGAGTTGTAAAAAGAACAGAGTTTTTGTATGTTATCGAAGTTAAGCTGGTGTAAATTCAAATTAGAGTGTTATAACTGTAGGATGTTATGCAGAATGCCCATGGTAGCCACAAAGAAAACAGTTATAGAATATCATAAAGGGAAATGAGAAGGGAATTAAAACATTTCATTATCAAAAAAATCAACTAAACACAAAAGTAGACAGTAATGTAGGAAACAAGGGACAAAAAACCTATAAGGCATATAGAAAACAAATAGCAAATAACAGAAGTAAGTTCTTATCAATAATTACTCTAAATGTAAGTGGATTAAACTTTCTGATAAAAAGGCAGAGATTGTAAAAATAGATAAAAAACATGATATGCCAACTATATGCTGTCTACAAGACTCACTTTAGCTTCAAAGACACAGATAGGTTGAAAGTGAAAGGATGGAAAAAGATGTCTTATGCAATTAGTAACCACAAGAGAGCAAGAGAAGCTACGCTAATGTCAGACAAAATAAACTTTAAGTCAAAAAAGGGTATAAAAGAAAAAGAAGGACTTTATATATTAATAAAAGTTACTACACAGCAAGAAGATATAATAATCAGAAACATTTATGCACCTAATACCAGATCACCAATATATATGGAGCACAAATTGACAGAATTGAAGGGAGAAATAGACATTTCTATAATAACAGTTGGAGACTTCAATACTCCTCTCTCAATAATGGATAGAACAATCAGACAGAAGATAAATAAAGAAATAGAGTACTTAACACAATAAACAAACTAGATCTAACAGACTCCTATAGAACACTGTACCCAACAACAACAGAATACCCACTCTTCTCAAGTGCACATGAGACATTTTGTAGTAAGGATCATGTATTAGGCCACAAATTAAGTCTTAACAGGTTCTAAAAGATAGATATCATACAGAATATCTTCTTTGATCAAAACAGGATGAAGTTAAAAATCAACAATAGAAGTAAACGTGAAAATCCTAAAATTGGTGGAAATTAACACACTCAAACAACAAATGGATCAAAGAAGAAATTACAAGAGAAATTAGAAAATACTTAGACATGACTGAAAATGAAAACACAACATACCAAAACTTAGGGGACACAGCGAAAGCAATGTGAAGGGGGAAATTTATAGCTATAAATGTTTATATTAAAAGAAAAGACAGACCTCAAATTAACAACCTAACTTTACAAATTGAAGAACTAGAAAAAGGAGAACAAACTAAAACTAAAGCTAGCAGAAGGAAGGAAATAATAAAGATCAGAGCAGAGATAAATGAAATAGATAATGGAAAAACAATAGAGAAAATGAATGAAACCAAAAGTTGGTTACTCAAAAAAAATAAAAGTAATTGACAACCTTTAGACAGATTGACTAAGGAAAAGAAAGAGAAGACTCAAATTACTAAAATTGGAAATAAAAGTGGAGACATTACTACCAATTCCGCAAAAGTAAAAAGAATTATAAGAGAGTAACATATTGGGGCTGGCCCAGTGGCGCAGTGGTTAAGTGCACATGTTCCGCTTCGGTGGCCCAGAGTTCGCCAGTTCGGATCCCAGGTGCGGACGTGGTACTGCTTGTCAAGCCATGCTGTGGTAGGCATCCTACATATAAAGTAGAGGAAGATGGACACGGATGTTAGCTCAGGGCCAGTCTTCCTCAGCAAAAAGAGGAGGATTGGTGGCCGATGTTAGCTCAGAGCTAATCTTCCTCAAAAGAAAAAAAAAAGAGAGAGTAATATAAACAACTGTGTGCCAACAGATTGGATAACCTAGATGAAATGGATGAATTCCTAGAAACATAAAACCTATCAAGACTAAGTTACAAAGATATAGAAAACCTGGTAAGACCTATAACGAGTAAGCAGATTGAATCAGTAATCAAAAATATCCCAACAATGAACAGCCCTGGACCTAATGGCTTCACTTGTGAATTCCATTAAACACTGAAAGAACTGACTCCAATCCTTCTCAAAATTTTCCCAAAACATTGGAGATGAGAGAACACTTCCTAACTCCTAACTCTTCATTCTTTGAGGCCGGCATTGCTCTGATACCAAAGACAGACAAAAACCTTATAAGAGGAGAAAACTACAGACCAACACCCCTATGAACACTGATGTGGCCTATACAATGGGAGAAATTATTTGCAAATCTTATATTTGATATGGAACTAATATCCAGAATGTATAGAGAACTCCTAAAACTCAACAACAAAAAAACAAACAACCTAATCAAAAAATGGACAAAGGACTTGAAGAGACATTGCTCCAAAGAATATTCAAAAATGGCCAATACACGCATGAAAAAAAATGCTCAAAATTACTAATCATTAGGGAAATGCAAATCAAACCCACGATGAGATTCTACCTCACACCCATTAGGATGGCTACTATCACAAAAATTAAAAATAACAACACTTGAAGATGTGGAGAAGCTGGATCCCTTTTGCACTGTTGGTGGGATTGTAAAATGGTGTAACCCCTACTTAAAACAGTATGGTGGTTCCTCGGAAAATTAAACACAGAACTACATATGATCCAGCAAGTCCATTTCTGGGTATATCCTCAAAAGAATTGAAAGCAGGGTCTCCAAGAGATATTTGTACACCCATGTCTATAGCAGCATTATTCACAATAGCTAAAAAATGGAAGTACCTCAAGTGTAGGTTGACAGAACAACAAATAAGCAAAATATAGTACTTACATTAAATGGGAGCTGGCCCCGTGGCCGAGTGGTTAAAGTTCCGTGCGCACCACTTTGGGGGCCCCGGGTTCAGAACCCAAGTGTGGACTTACTCTGCTTGTCAGCCATGCTGTGGAGGCATCCACGTACAAAGTGGAGGAAGATTGGCACGAATGTTAGCTCAGGGCTAGTATTCCTCAAGCAAAAAAAAGAAAAAGAGGAGGACTGGCAAGAGGAGGATTAGCTCAGGGTGAATCTTCCTCACCACACACACACACACACACAAACACACACACAAAAAGTGGTATATACAGAAAATGGAATATTATTAACCTTAAAAAGGGAAGGAAATTATGACAAATGCTACAACATGGATGAACTTTGACTGGGGAGCTATTGTTTAATGGGTACAGTGTTTTAGTTTTGCAAGATGAAAAGAGTTCTGGAGATGGATGGTGGCAATGTTCACACAAAATATGAATGTACTGAGTACCGCTAAACTGTATATTTCTTAAATGATCAATGTAGTAAATGTTATGTAATGTGTATTGTACCACAACAAAAAAAAATTTAAAGCAAAAAGCCAACTATGTGCCTAACCTAGTGCCAATAATTTGCAGATTATTATTTTCAGCAACAAAGTGAGGAAGGTACTGTTTTTTTTTATGATTGGCATCTGAGCTGATATCTGTTGCCAGTCTTCTTTTTTTTCCTTCTTCTTCTTCTCCCCAAAGCCCCCCAGTACATAGTTGTATACTCTAGTTGTGAGTGCCTCTGGTTGTGCTAGAAAAGTACTCTCAAGACTCAAATTTATAGTCGCAACCATGAAGTTTGGAAAGATTAAGTGATTTTTTCTAAGGTCAGAGAGCTTACATAAACAACAGAGCTGGAGTTTAGACCCCCAGAAGCTGCCTTCTACTCACTCTAGTTCTTTCAAAGCTCTTTTCTATATTTAAAATGAGGGACTGTAGCTAATTTGCACTTTCTACTATTCAAAGCATATTCACAAACAACAGCTCATTTGACCTCATAATTTTTATGTTAGAAGGGTAAGCAAAGAAATCTTTCTTCTACCCATTTTACAATTTACAAATTTGAGGTTCAGATTGTGTGTTTTTTTAAGAGACCCCACAGTTAGAAAGTGGCAGAGCACCTCAAAAACTCAGGTCTCCTTAACTACAAAACATTGGGTATTAAACTGTGAGAGAAGCATATCTTTGCTTTGTTTGGTTAATTGAACAGTTTCCATTTAGCAAAAGTGAAGGAGTGTTTTTCACTCTCATTAAATACTTAATAGCTTTGTTTGTATAACAAATAGTAACTGCCGAGTAAGTCATCAGACACAAATTATATATATAAACTTTTAGGGCTGGAAAGTACCTTAGAAGTTCTTTCTTTCTTTCTTTTTTAATTGCGGCACTGGTTTATAACATATAAATTTCAGGTGTATGTCATCATATATATTGATTTCTGTGTAGATGTTCACCTCCCAAAGACTAATTACCATCCGAAGTTATTTATTTCAAATCCTTTATGTTACAGCTGAGGAAACAAACCTAAAGTTTATTGTTACACTATTGTTAATATTAGAGCCTGATCTAGAAAGCATGGGGTGTCTCCAAGCCTTTTCTACTATTCCAAGTTTCCTCTGTTTATAGCATAAAGATTCTCCAAAAAGATAACTGCATTAAAAACAACTTCTTTATTTGCTGCTGGAGGCCAAGGAAGATTTTATATTGTTAAGAATGTTCTCAGATTGAAGTAGTGAAAAAGACACATGTATGTTTTGCATGATAGAGATATCGTTATGAATATGATATGGATATAGGTATCAGTGCTAAACTGGGTTAAGGATAACTCAAAGATGGTTTGCATGTTGCGTTGCAAGGCAGAGGAAAATTAGTTTGACATTTTTTCTTTATCTTACTGAGGAATAGTTAAGAATGGCCAGCAGATGCCACTGTTGTCAGTTGTAAATAATTTTTCACGTTTTTAAATAAAGATGAGTCATTACAGAAAAATGGGGTAAGTGCAACAAAAATAATCATGTTATCTTTTTAAAAATAAGTAACAAAAGCAATGCATAATTGGATCTTATTATTTACCTTTAAACGAAACATTTACTTAGACACTTGGCAACTAAAAGACATGAACCAAATTACTAGAAAAAAATTAACAAGGAAAACAGTAAGTCTTCTCTGTTTGAAAAAAATAATCTTATTTAAAAATTAGAAGTCGATGCAATGATAAATGTTGCCTATAGCTATATTTAATAGCAAAAATATATCCTATTCTGATGAGTGACACCAAGGAAGAGTAAAATAAAAAATCAATTGTCTTTTTTTTTTTAAGTTTGGCACCTGAGCTCACATCTGTTGCCAATCTTGTCAATCTTCTTTTTTCTCTCTCTCTCTTCTTTTCCCCAAAGCCCCCCGGCACATATTGTATATTCTAGGCTATGAGTGCCTCTGGTTGTGCTGTGTGGGACGCCGCCTCAGTATGGCTTGACGAGTGGTGCCATGTCCACACCCAGGATCCTAACCAGCGAAACCCTGGGCCACCGAAGCAGAGCATGAGAACTTAACCACTTGGCCACGGGCTGGCCCCTCTGTTCTTTTTTTCTTATTATTGTGGCAGTTTCTGCCATGACATAAAATGATGTGTAAAATGGTGATGTTTCTTAAGGTTGTTGTAAAGATAAAATTAGATAAGGATGTAAAGTGTCTCTCAACACCTGGCACAAAATAGTAGCTAAACAAACACTAATTTTTACTCAAATAACAGTCTTGGAGAGCAGATAGGATGAGTAGTCATAACTCTAATCAAATACAAAGTAGAAAACAATAAGGGACATAAGAAAGGAATAGAATATTACATGAGAAATTAAAAATAAAATATTCTAGACAGAATGGTCCAGGAAATATTTATGGAAGAGGTCACATTGACTTAAAACTTGAGAGAAATTTAAATATTTCAAATATAGAATAATGTGAGATAATTTTATTTAAGGTGGAGAAAGAGTGGGATATGAGAGAAGAACAAATTAAGCGTGGTACTCAACCTGTTATCATTCCCACCACTAGCATATCCAAAATAAATTGTATGTTTCAAAGTCTGTTTAGAAAATAAGTGGCGGAATTTCTGAATTTTATAACTGTCATGGTTGTGTAAGAGAATAATTTTTTTCTTAAGAAATACATACTGAAGTATTATAAAGTAAGAGGTCATGAGATAATCAACCTAATCTCAAATTATTAAGAATAAATTACATGGGTATATGGATGTCTGTGTATATATCAATATGTATATATAAAAGAGAGAGAGAACGATGAAGCAAATGCAGCAAAATGTCAAAAATTAGTGAATCCAGCCAAAGGACATATGGTCCCTATTTGTACTATTCTTGAAATTTTTTCTAAGTTTTAAATTATATCAACATTTATAAATAAAGCTTAAAAATATGTAGATGAATAAAGACATTCAGATAAAAGAAAGCTGAATTTGGGCCAGCAGACTCACACTATAAGAAATTCTAGAGAAAATTCTTCAAACTGAAGAGAAATGATAATAGAAACTCAGATCTATAGGAAAGAATAAAGAGAGCAGGAAATAAGAAATATGTGGCTATATGTAAAGGATAATTTTATATTATCTTATTTACTTATTTAATTATTTTTTTTTGGTGAGGAAGATCAGCCCTGAGCTAACATCTGTTACTGATCTTCCTCTTTTTGCTGGAGGAAAATTGTCCCTGAGCTAACATCTGTGCCAATCTTCCTCTATTTTATATGTGGGATGGCGCCACAGCAGGGCTTGATGAGTGGTGTGTAGGTCTGTGCCTGGGACCCGAACCCGAGAACCCCAGGCAGCCAAAGTGCAGCACGTGAACCCAATCACTATACCACCAGGCCGCCCCCTTATTTATTTTGAAAGGCATTTCATTAAAACAAAAATTTATATAAAAATGTATTTGGAGTTTATAACATTCAAGATAGATTGTGATAGGTTAAGGATATATATTGGAATCGCTAGGACAGACACTAAAAAAATAAAGAAATGTACATAAAAAGAGAATATAAAATTGAAAAAACTAATCAATTAATTCAAAAGAAGGCAGAAAAGGAAGAACAATGAAAGAAAGAACGTATGAGAAAAATAGAATACAAATAACAAGATGGTAGACTGAAATCCAACCATATCAATGATTGCATTAAATGTAAATGGCCTCAAATTCTTCAAGGAAAAAAGAGATTGTCAAATTGGATTTAAAAACTAAAAAATACAGAATAATTATATGCTATTTACAAAAGACATTTTAAATATAAAAATATATATCGGTTAAAAATAAAGGGTGGCAAAAGATATATCATCCAAACACTAATTAAAAGAAAGCTGATGTAGCTATTTTAATATCAATGTAAACTTTAAGGCAAGAAGTATTACTAGAGATATATAGGAACATTTCATAAGGATAGGAGGATCAAAAAGATGTCATACTATCATACATGTCAAAAAGACATACTCATAAACATGTATGTACCTAATAACAGAGCTGCTAAATTCACAAAAAGAATTGGCAGAACTAAAGGGAGAAATAAACAAATCTACAGTTATAGTTGAAGGATTTAACATTAACAGAATTAATAGAATATTAGCATTCTATTAACAGGATAATTTCATCAATAGTTAATAATTATCAATACTACAATTAGAAAAATAATTTATACTACAGTTAGAAAAAATCTCAATACTATAATAAATTGACAGTACAATTAGAAAAATTATATCACAATAATTGATCCTGCAATTAGAAAAAATAAATAAGGATATAAAAAGATTTGAACAGTGCAATAAACTAACTTGACATACTTTAGTTACATAAAACTACACAAAATTGCTGCAGAATACACATTATTTCCAAACACACGTGGAATGTGTACCAAGACAGACCATATGCTGGACCATTAAAGAGTCACAGCATTTCATGGAAACTCTCCCTCTCCCTTGGCAAATGCTATTCAGAAATCAAAAAGAAAAGAACTCGAAATAGGTAATTGTGCTCAGCAGTTAGGAGTTCATTTGTGATTTTAGTGAAAGAAGTATTGACGGGATATTGAGGGTTGGAAGCCATGTTATAATGGACCAAAGCTTGAATGAAAGGTAAAGATGAAGGGCCATGAGGATAGCTGTTTCTCTCAGGAAGTCTGACAATGAGAGGAAGAGAGAGTGAATAGTGATGAGGGGCGAGGGGGAGTTTTAACGTGTTTTTGGATGAGGAGAAGGAGCCAGTGAAGAGAGAAAGGAAAGGGAGAGACAAAAATTTGTGGGAAAAGGTCCTGGAGGATTCCGAGTGGGAGGAAATCAAGAGCAGAGATTGGGAAATTAGCCTTTGACCTGAGCAGGGAAATCTTTTCTCATTAAAGAGTAAGAAAAATAGGTAAAATAGATATAGAGAGCACTTCATCTTAGATGATCAACAAATATAGAAAATTACTGTACACTGCATATTAATATTTGCAACTAATGTAAGTTACAATACAAAAGCATGTTTTTTGATAAGGGATTCTCATGTTTTAAATTACTTTCACATAAAAGGGAGGTGGGAAAGGTGGGGCAGAGGAGAGGCAAAAGTGAACAAAAAATGAACAAGGAATTCTCATACTAGGAAACCTAGTGGCACACAATAAATGAAAGGATTCCCATCTCATCTGGTAATCAGATAAATATAAATTCAAACAATGAAACGCCATGCTATACTCCATCAGATCAGAAAAAATAATTCACATGTCATTGAAGATGTGGATACTCTAAAAGTTTTACATTCTGCTAGTGGTAACTTAGGTTGATTTAACTGCCTTGGAGAGTAATTTGGCAATTTCTGGGGAAGTTGAAGATGGATGAGTGTAACATATTATTGTTCACAAGGATCTCCTCCCTCCTTGGGAGAGGATTGTAAGTCCTCCTCCATCTCCACGTGTCTGGCCATCCTCTCCCATAGTGGGAGTATATTTCCCTGCCCCGCTGACTAGGATTTGATCATGTGATTTTATCTGGCCAGTTGAATATATGGGTATTCCTTGTATGAACGGAAGCTTTTAAAGGCATTGCAAGTTTTTGTTAGTTTCTTGACCGCATTTCCTCTGCCATGAGGAGGGTCTACACCAGACAGGAGCTATTTCAACAGCCCAACTGCAACAGTTTGAATAAAAACTTTCTTGGATTTTCTGAAGTGATTTTAGAGTTATAGAATTTGGGGGGGGGGGAGGATTCTTTTTCCCACGTATGGAAAATGAAAACAAAGTGCTAATGTATCACACAAATATGTTTATTATTTAAATGTTTATAAATTATAAGATTTTAATTATGAATGAAAACATTTCTTGAAAATGTTACACATTTCGTATTAATGTTTGTAACTGGTTTAAGGCACATAGTGCAAAATACTTCTTTTCTGATACAGAGACCCCCAAATGTTTATCTAACCACATTGGCACAAAATTGCTTTAGTACCTTATATGGTACAATATACCCCTAATAAATGTTTGGGAAAAAAAAACTTTGTGGGTAAAACTAGTACACTACTATTTACTGACAAAAATCTATTAGTAGATTCAGTTTTTTGGTTTACAGAGTAGGTTGCTATAGAAAAATATTATTTCTCTATCATTCTTTTAAATTCACATTATTATATAATATGCAATTAAATTATCCACCTGAAAAAAAATCTCAATACCTGAGAATTTGTCCATGAATAGTTAATTTTTATACTGTCTTTTATATTCTGGTTTTAAGAAACCCCAGGTATAAAGTAACTTGAAAATCTCTAATAAAAATTTTTCATTTGCAAACATAATTTTATGTTTACCAAAATAGGATCTTCAAAATGTCAATAATTCTCTTTTCTATATTTGATTAATAAAATACAGTACATAACTTTGAGAAAATACATTTTTAAGAGTAGATATATACATATAAGAGTTATAAAGGCATAATAGAACATAAACATTATAAAAACAATGTATTGCTCTTATAAGTACAATAAAATTAGAGGTAGGTATTTTAAATCAAATTCTACTATATCATGTCTTCTTCTGTATTATACCCACAAAATTTCATATTTAGTATTTAACCCAAGCATATGTTTTTAACACAAAATTTGTACCAAATTTTTAGGACTTTTTTTAATTTGAAGCACCAAAATTCACAATTAAAAATTAAAAGAAATATAAAACAAGGTATCTAAACTGTATCAGTAGAAAGTATAATGGCTATGTACTTTTCTGATGTGACTACTGAGTTACCATTCACCTGACAGATTCAATAAAGATTATAGTAGTTTTGGATGAGTTCCTCTCCTAATTTTTACTTGCTCCATTTTAACAGGAAGTACAATTAACATTTCATTGCACAGTAGGATATAGTAGAGGTTTACAAGCGTGTTTATAGGTATAACATAATTGTGGTCCAGTCCGAGCTGTGAACAGCAACATTATCTTTGTATAATTCATTCAAACATTCCTGTATACCCTACCATAAATTATTATGTCCTTTTAAAAAGATTCTGATTAGAGTCATACATCTAAGTTTAACTCTGAAGGCCTTGTGAAAATTAAGCAGTGACTTAACTCCCTGATGAGCACCCTGAAAAAAAAAGGCACCGATGTGTTGGACATGGAAACCTCAGGAAGAGAAGACTGAAGAAATGAGCACCGGTTATTTGAAGATCCCAGAGAATAGCTCCTCTTTGGGACATGCTTCCCACTTCTGCATTTTCATATTACTTGAATTGGAAGACCAGTAGTCATGTGAGGAACACACTTTCCACAGAACCCTCCACATCTGCCGTAGACTTTGGTTCCATCCTGAAAATAGGAGAGGAGGAAATACAGGAGAATCTTATCCAAGCTGGTATCTGCATATACAAGGCAGAAAAAGCAAGTGCTTTCAATCATATGGCTGAAATCATTAGCTGAGGTTTCCTAGAACAACTGAGTTTGAGATCAAAGGTCATGCCATTTCAGGATTAGTTCAAATTTGTAGTCACAGTTATTAGATAATCTGAGAGTCATGTTAGCTACTGAATGATTATAAACCACACTATAATTTACACAATTCATATCAATCCACTTATTTTTCATCAAGCTGTCTATTTACTTTGGTAAGTTTCTTAAAACCTCTCCCAATTTGCTGTCCAATATTTACATGACTTCATACAAGATTCTCATAGACTAAATAAAAGAAAGATACTTATACAAACTTGACCTTAACTGTACACGAGTCATATTCTACCCCATTAATCTCAAACATCTCATGGAAGCATTAGAAACACAGCCTAAGAAAATATAAAAGGTGGTAAAATGGGGGGACAAAAAAGCCAGGCTGAAATTATAACATAATTATAAGTATAATTAGAAAAGGAATTATGAAGGGAGATTTTTTTAGAAAGGAGAGCTGCTCATTGAGGGATGGACGGGCAGAGTTGGGTGAAAGAGTGGTCAGAATGTGATAGATTTTTCTCTCTCTACTGCCTCCCATCTTTAGGTCCAAAAGTCAAAAGACTGTGAAGAAATTTTGCTAGAATGAGACAAAATAGGCGGAACTCCTGTAGTTTCTGGGGAAGGTAAGTTTATTTTCCTGTTTTTTTAATCAAAGGAGGAAGGGTAGAGAAGGAAACTAGGTTCCTGGAACATTTGGGGATAAACAATCTTTTGAGATTAGGGGCTTTTGAAGTTCCTCCTTCCTTCAGAAGCTCTTTTATCTCTAGAGAATCAGAGTAAATAGAAAAGGGAATGGCAGTTAAAAATTCCAGTTTATATACATTCCTACTTCCAAAGAGATTGCTTGAGTAAAAACTTAATCTTGATTAAATGTGCTGGCAAATGAAATATGTTTGCATTTCCATAAGTATATTTGGGTTTCACAAGTCTCAGTTTCACACTAGACATCAGATTTCAGGAAATACTTTCAAGTGCAACATTTTTGATTGATGTCGAAATTCTCAATTAGTTAATTAGTCTTTAGAATAGAACTTAAATAGTAGCAAAAAGACTGATCGTACTAAATTTCCTATCTACCGGTGACCTCAGCCAGAGTTCAGTCTTTACATTTAACCAAAAGACATCTAGAACATTTCATTGAGCTCTCTACATTTATACCTCTGCAGAATATAATTTAAGTAATTAATTCCCATTCTTCTGCCAAAGGGGATTAGACCTAACTATGCCAAATAAATCGTTCAAAATAAATAGCCTTTTGTTTTGAAAGCCTACTGCTTATCCATATGACAGGAATAATAAAAATTAAAATTCTTTAATTATTAATTAAAGCACAATTTCATAGTCTTCAGAAATAGAATGTTTTAAAGGCTATAAATGTCAGAAAATTGAATTTCATTTAGAAGTACTATTCCTATAAATAAGAGTGTAACAGATGTCACTTTTATCAAAAGAAAGAAAAATCATAAAACAGTAGAGTGGGCAGGAGCTGTGGATGTGCTGAGGTATGGCAGTATAGGCGAGGACACTTACCGATCCTGATTTACTACAGACAGAGTCATGCATTTGCAACAGGCTAACTGTAAGTAATAGAAGCCGTAACATGAAGCGTATGTGCTCGTCCACCATACCAGCCACAAAATTAAATGGATTCTACTTTAGATTGTGCACATACTATAGAGAAAAACCAAATACCAATGTTATCTAGATAAAAATAGAGGAAAATATTGGTACCAACGTAAAAGATAGCCCTAATTCTTGAAGAAACTATGAAGGATAATTGTTAAATGGTAAATGGCTCTAACATCACCCCCATCACTAAATCAAAGCAGGGAGGTAAATAAACCAAACATTTATCCCTCACCACAAAAGATTAAAACCTACAAATCTTTAATGATTAAAGTATAGCTAAAAACACTACCTCTTTTTGAAGTCCTTGCATTTCAAGTCATTAGCCCCAAATTTGAGCTAGATAAAAATCTATATGCCCTGGCATTTGATATTTCATGTTCAGATACCTGTAGCCTGGACATGAATTTGTATGCGTACAAAAGCTATAACTCGTTAGTCATTAACTTCAAATAACTCTCAATTTAAAGTAGAGGACTTTTAATGCTAGTTCACAGCGCAGAAGTATTTCAAAGAGCCTTTTTGTCCAGCAGAACTTACTTGTGATCTGTGGATGATGACAGAGGCATAAGTCCCCTGCGCAAGCCACTTCGCCGTGCTGGCTATCTTCATCCCAGTTCCTGCCAAGTTAATGCTGAACTGTCCCTGGATTGCAAGCAAAACAAAATAAATATAAATGGAATTCATAAAACATTTAAGAATACTCTTGGCTGGAAACATCTGAATGTAAATTATATAAGAAAGGACTCAAATTTCTTTTCAAGGGTCTTTCTTTATAAAAATGAAAAAATATTGATACAACCTTATTCTAAAGAAAATGAACCAGCTAAAGATTTTTAAAATTGAATACAAGTAAGTCTTCTCAATTACAAGAGACAACTGAATTAATATCACACAATGTCACTGGTGCAAAAGTAATTCTGTCCAACCCTAAGACTCCAAGACTTAACGGCTAGAGCTAATTTTCCTATAGTGATAGGCAAGTTCTGACGGAAGAGGTGTTCACAGGAACTAATACCAGACTCTAACACTTCTCCAGTTTCAATATTTGACCCCTCATTGCCAACTTCCCTGGTAAGTTACACCTGTTTAATGTATTTTCTAGAATCTTCTGTTGCTGTGCCTTTTCCTCTAGTGATAAGAATATTATTTCTTAAACCACCACATGAAACTACTGAATATGGTACTATTGTCCCAGCTATTAAGTCCTTTTTAAGTATCCAGAAGTGTATGTGGACTGTGGGCTGCCACATGAGTTACACACATGGTGCGTGAGCCCCCTAGTGGCGTTATGATCTAATTTTCTTCAAGTAGAAGAACCATTTTCGCATCAAAGTGTTTTAGACTATCTCTGTTAACTATTAAACTTGAAATATCTGTTGACTGAGAAAATGAGTGACTAAAACAAGTAAAATTTGTATCACAATTTTATGATCTTGCAGTACAGAATTACATTGAAAAGTAGAGTGCGTGCTAATTAAGCCTACTGACAATGTTCAATACGCATATAGATTCAGAACAGTGTTAAGACGTTCTTAGACCATATCACAATATCCCATGTCCTAAGACTCATGAATCTTGAGCAAGACTATGTTAAAACATTGGGAGTTATATTAGGTGGATGAAATATTATCTTGTCATGAAACCAAAGGCTAAATAGATTTCCAATATATTTATAATATGAATTTTTACTATTGCTAAAAACAGTTAGATATCGATTTACTTTGTTAACTTAGATTTTTTAACAATCTTATATATTGCTGATTTAATATCAAAATAGAGATGCAAATACATTTATCATACGATAGTATACGGAGGATTTTCCATAACACAAATAATTTGTTTTAGATAATTTTCAAAGAAAATTTATTACACACGTCATTTGGTTATGAAATTTAGAATCTGACGTGTATGTTTGCTTCATTGCTAAATTCCCAGAGCCCAGAACATGGCCTAGGTACTCGATAAGTATTTTTGAATGGATGAATTAAGTGTAGCATTATAAATACTAAATTTTAGCATTCTAAAAGTAAATACTACGTACAAACACATCTAAGCCCTTCAAACTCCATAATAATCAATGACACTAACACTGGACACATTAGAATTTTATGTTGGTGAATACTTGAATGAGAAGAACTAATTCTAAGGATATATTCCACTCTTTGACTTTTCATCAATCTAATACAGGTTTTGCTCCATCCCACATCAACCCACAAACAGGCCTCTCACCAAATAAAAGTCCTTAAAAATGAAAATATATTCTGTGATATAGGTCTCCGGTGATTAACAACTTATTGAGTGCCCAGGTTAGGTCAGGCAATGTTTTCACAACCTAATCGTGAGACTTTTCCGTTCATTCTTTACCTCTCTGTTCAAGGTTATTAGGAAGCATTCAAACGTATCTACACTGGAAGTGAAAGGAAAAACTCAGATTGACTACTGAGAGACGTAGGCAGTCATTAACACAATCAGTTGGGTCTAGAAATATCTGTGGTTCCATTTCTACAAACTAATTTTCTGAGCTTTACTTCTGTCCCTAGTCCTCATTAAAAAGCAACACAATACAATCTCAAAGAAATGGTAAAACAATTCATCTGAAATTTGAAATGAGGTTGATAGAGGTAAAAATACATTTCACTCATTTGTTCAAAGTTAATTGAGTGGCAGACATGGTGTCAACTACTATGAGAGCACAGTGACAGATCTCACTCTAAATCTGATAAGTGGAGAACGGATTGGTGGTCACCAGAGGTGGAAGAGGGGGGTGGAGGAAATGGGTGAAGGTTACCAAAAGATATAAATTTCCACTTATAAGGTAAATTCTGGTGATGTAATATGCAATATGGTGACTCCAGTTAACAATACTGTATTACTATATTTGCTAAGAAAGTGTATCTTAAAAGTTTTAATCACAAGAAAAAATTTGTAACTATGTATGGTCACGGATATTAACTAGATTTATTGTGGTGATCATTTTGCAATATATACATAATCAAATCATTATGTTGTACACCTTAAACTAACACAATGTTATATAACAATTATATTTCAATACAATTGGGGAAAAATAAATCTGATAAGTGAAATGGCCTTATGTGCATAAATAAACGTAATGCAATGTAGAGAATTATAGGTACTTACAAAAAAGGTACTTGAGCATTTCTATGGGACTTCAGAAGTAATAAATGATTAAATATATGTATTAATTAATCAACTCCAATACTTCATTTAAGGTTAAAATTTAATCTTTAACTTGAAAAATTAGTTCAATATATGAGTTGCCACAAAATATAGTTTTTTTAAGTAGTATGAAGTTTACCTCCTCTTCTACTCTTCTGATATTTTTTAGAAAAGGCCACATAAGAATTAAAATTTTGATAGTCAAATCACAAGTGGAAGTTAAAGTGATGCAAAAGACCTAGGAATTCAACAAATTGCAATGTCTGCCCTTGAGTAACTGGCTGCATCAAAGAAAAAAGTAGTTAAGGATATAAGACAGAGGAGAAGCATAGATGTAGAGGCAAATTTTAGTGTTCCACTTCTTTGATTAATTAGTTGGTTCATGTGTGCTCATTACATCATTGTGTTGTACAATTTGAAAATGTGTTGTACAGGGGCTGGCCCTGTGGCTGAGTGGTTAAGTTCGCGCGCTCCGCTGAAGGAGGCCCAGTGTTTCATTGGTTCAAATCCTGGGTGCAGACATAGCACTGCTCATCAAACCATGCTGAGGCAGCGTCCCACATGCCACAACTAGAAGGACCCACAACGAAGAATATAATACGACTCCGTACCAGGGGGCTTTGGGGAGAAAAAGGAAAAAAATAAAATCTTTAAAATATATATATATGTTGTACATATTTTATTATGAATGGGATCTATACATCTAATGCAATTCCAATAAAAATTCCACTGCCAATTTTTTTTTTTAAAGATTGTCCCTGAGCTAATATCTGTTGCCAATCAATTTTGTTTTTTTCTTCTTCTCCCCAAAGCCGCCTAGTACATGGTTGTATATTCTAGCTGTAGGTGCTTCTAGTTCTGCTATGTGGTACCCTGCCTCAGCACGGCTTGATGAGCGGTGCTGGGTCCATGCCCAGGATCTGAGAACCTGTAAACCCTGGGCCGCCAAAGCAGAGCACACAAACCCAACCACTCAGGCACGGGGCCAGCCCCTGCCAAGAATTTTTGTAAATGTAGTGAACTGATTCTAAAATTTATATGGAAAGACAAAAAAATTAAAATAGTTAAAACAAGTTTGAAAAAAAGAATAAAGTTGAAGAATCCACACTATCTTATTTTAACACTTATTATAAAGCTATCATAACCGACACAGTGCTGTGTTGGTGAAAAGAGAGATGTAGATCAATGGGACAAGATAGAGAGGCCAGAAACAGACCTATGTAAATATGTCCAATTAATTTTGAGAAAGGTGGAAAGGCAATTATGTGGAGAAAATATTGTATTTTTAATGAATGTTGTTAGGACAATTGGATATTTATATGCAAAACCCCTCAAATTTCAAACAAAATTAATTCAAAGTCAATCATAGATCTAGATGTAAAACATAAAACTACAAAGGTTTTTGAAGAAAACACAGGGGAAGATCTTTGTAACTTGCAGTTAGTCACAGAGTTCTTAAATATGAGATTAAATGCACAACCCACAAAGGAAAAATAGAGACAAATTTGACGTCATCAAAATTTAAAATTTTGCTCTGTGAAAGACACTTATGAGAAAGAAAAGATAAGGTTCAGACCAGGAGAAATATTCGCAAATTTCATATCCAACAAAAGACATATGCAGAATATTTAAAGAACTCTCAAGTTTACACAGCAAGGAAATGAACAACCC
Source organism: Equus caballus (assembly GCF_041296265.1). Classification (NCBI taxonomy): domain Eukaryota; kingdom Metazoa; phylum Chordata; class Mammalia; order Perissodactyla; family Equidae; genus Equus; species Equus caballus. Next base: position 75,054,996 of record NC_091689.1, read on the forward strand.
AAGGAAAAAAGAAACAGCAAAAGACTTGAACACCGGGGCAAGCCCAGTGGCACAGCAGATAAGTTCACACATTCCACTTCAGCAGCCTAGGGTTCTCCAGCTCAGATCCTGGGTACGGATCTATGCAGTGCTTGTCAAGCCATGCTGTGGCAGGCATCCCACATATAAAGTAGAGGAAGATGGGCATGGATGTTAGCTCAGGGCCAGTCTTCCTCAGCAAAAAGAGGAGGATTAGCGGCAGATGTTAGCTCAGGGCTAATCTTCCTCAAAAAAAAAAAAAAAAGACTTGAACATACACTTCATCATAGAAGATATACAGATGAGAAATAAGCACATGAAGGATGCTTAATATCATTAGCCATAGGAAAAGGCAAATTGAAATCATGATGAAATACCACTGAAGATAAGGAAATAAACAAACAAAAATCTTGACAATACTAAGTGCTGACAAGGAAGCAAAGCAACTAAAACTTTAATCTTTGCTAGTGGTGCAGTCACTCTATAATACAATTTGGCAGTTTCTCATAAAGTTAAACATGCACATACCATATGACCCCACAATCCCACTCATAGGTATTTATCATAGAGAGATGAAAATGTATGTTCACACAAAAACCTGTACAGAACTGTGCATATCAACTCTATTCACAATCTCCAAAAACTGTAAACAACCCTTTTTCTTCCAACAGATGAATGTACAAACTGTAGGACAACTGTATGACATCCAAATGATGAAATAATTATCAGTAACAAAAAGGAAAAATTAATAATACATGCAACAAAACAGATGGGTCTCAAAGGCATTATATTGAGTGAAGGAAGACAATCTCAAAAGGTTACATACTGTATGATTCCATTTATATGACGTTTCATAAAAGGTAAAACTATAGCGACAGAACAGATCAGTATTTACCAGGAGTTAGACGGGAGGGAGGAATTAACTCCATGGAGGGAGTGTGAAGGAACTGTTCTATATTTTGGTTATGGTGATGGTAACATGCATCTATACTTATGTTAAAACTGTATACCAAAAGGGGCTGGCCCAGCGGCACAGCGGTTAAGTTCGCATGTTCTGCTTTGGTGGCCCGGGGTTCACCAGTTTGGATCCCGGGTGCAGACACGGCACCGCTTGGCAAGCCACACTGTGCTAGGCGTCCCACGTATAAAGTTGAGGAAGATGAGCACAGATGTTAGCTCAAGGCTGGTCTTCCTCAGCAAAAAGAGGAGGATTGACAGCAGATGTTAGCTCAGGGCTGCTCTTCCTCAAAAAAAACTGTGTACCAAAAAAGGCAATTCTACTGCATTTATGTAAAAAAAAATTTAAATATGAATGAGTATAACATCTATTTAAAGAAAAAATTTTCCAGTTGCCTTGCAAACAAAACTTACCTACAAGCTTTATGTAAGAGACATACTTAAAACAAAGTGATTCGAAAGGGCTAAAATTGAAATGATGGACAAAAAATATACCAGGCCAATGGACTTAAAAAGAGAGCAGGGGTAACAATTCTGATAGGGACAGAGAAGAACTCAAGTTTCAAATCAGGAACACATGACAAAGAAGTGCTAAAAACCACAATCTACGACGAAGACATACCACATGAATATTACACATCAAGTAACACGGCATCTTTCATAAAGCAAAAACTACAGGAGATGCAAGGAGACATACATAGAAACACCCTAATAATAGGAACTTTTAATATGCCACTTTTAGTAACAAGACAGACTAAGTGGGCAAAAATAAGGAGAGAGATTATCTAAATAATATAATCAAAAGGGTAGATCTTACGGATATATATCAAACCCTACACCCTGATAATAAAGACTATATATTCAAAATATTTAACAACTGGTTCTACATACTCAAAATGAATGTTGGCCTTGATCCACTGGCACTGGCTGAATGTGGTTATTTCTCTTGCTCTTATGTAATCTATATTAATTACAAAACAGCTAAAGAGATACACATTGGGTTTGTTTTTTTAAAAAATTTTTGTGGCTTTGTGAGAAGTACCAAACGTTTTACTTTACTTCACTTTTGAGATATATATATTCTAAAGTCACATCACACTCCTTAACTTCATCTTATATTGCAATGTGGCAAAGTTTATTTTCCCTAAAGAGTGCCATATGTGTCCATTCTCTTTTTAGCATTCATGTCCCAGGGTGCCCTGTCATATGCAAACACAGAGGATGTGGTTTTGATGAATCCCAAACAACAGAATAAGTTCTTTCTGTGACATCAAACATCTGGAGAGTATTCATGCAAATGTTGTGTAACTTAACACACAATCTGGTTTATATATTTGACAAAACATCTCCAAGAACACCGGGCAGTTTGTATTTTTGGTAACAGTACCCTCAGGCAATTGAATACAGACTGAATAAAGATGGGCATAGCTCCTTTTGAGAGCATGCCCTATGCCCAATAGCATCTAATTTTGGAAATAGAGCTTTGCATTCCAGAAATGCTTAGAGAACTATGGGAGGGAGGCACCTCACCTTGATGGGCAGAAAGGTGTTTTTTATTACTGGTTCTGCCTCTGACTTTGTCAAGGATCTTGGACAGATTGTTAACGTGGAGTGTCTGTTTTTCCAACTGTAAACTGGAATTACCCAGTTTTTAACTACATAACTTTCTCAAGATATCATAGGGGAAAAACTGGAGTTATATAGAAATTGGAGAAAAGAAGTTAGAAAGAAATGGAAATACCTCTCCTCATTTAAAAACCTGATTGAGCTAACATGTCTTATTCAGATTCCATACTCATCAAGAAATACTCTGTTTATAATAATTAGCTTTTTGTTAAGATATTTCCTATAAGGAAAGTTCACCAATGAGACAAAAGGAGTTTTGATTCCATTTGACAATCATGATTTACTTGTATGTCAGTCTCCTGTGAATTTTGTTCATATCTCATTGACCAGATCTTCATAAATTCAACATTTAATGAAAAGAATCAGATTCCTAGAACTTGGTGACCTTTCCGAAGTAAAGGCATCTCTGAGAACTTGTATTAGCAGACTGTTCACATCTCTAGGTGGCATTTTCAATTTACTGATAGTTATACTCTTGATTGGTGCAGGTAAGAACACAGGACTCCATTTCCCCCAGCTCCTTGTTAGGGCTAGGCTTTCTCCTTGGGAGGGCAAGCCACCAGCACTCCTCATCTCACCCAGCTCTGTGCTACAAAAGCTCTATTATAGGCAAGAGTAGCTGAGAGTCTGAAGCTCCCTTCTTCTATTCAGCCCCTACTCATAGAACAGATCTACACGAGGCATGGCACGCCAAGAACACAAGGCCCAAATCATCCCCACGAATCACTGATAAGGCAGAGTTTCCACGCTGAGAAGGGCAAGCCAAGGATACCTGGGCCTATTGCCATGACTCGGCATCCTGCTTATAGAGCAGGGTGTTACTCTGAGAAGTGGGCCTTACTCCTAGATCCATAGAATTGGTGCAATGTGTTTTCCTAGGGGGAGAATCAAGATGTAAGAAGAGAATTTTTTTCCCTAAGGAGACAGCTTATTTGAAACAGAACATAGGAAGTTCAAGCCTAAAGGTGCCATTGAAAACAAGATTTTGGTGGTGTGCAGTTAAGAGGACGGTGGTGATAGCTTGGTGAGAGCAGCAAGCAAAATGGTAGGTAAAATTTAAGTTTAACAGAGAAAACCAGGGAAAGAGACAGCTAAGAAGGGTTCCTCTTGAAGTCTGACCTGACCTCAAAGACTGACCTACAAGATTACTCTGGCCAAGGGGCTGGAATTTAATTGATTATATTGTGGAGTGATTTATGCCTCCAGGATGTTACTGAAAGAATAGAGCAATCATCTAGCAGTTAGTGGAGGCTAAGAGCTGAGTGTGAAATCAGTAGAGGTGGACCAGAAGAAACTTAATGGCGAGTCAGGGAAAGATACAATCAAAGAGATCCCAGCTAAAAACACTGTCATTCCAGGAGGCTCAGAGTGACTGTATACACATCCAAGTCTGCATCCTCTGAAGAGCAACATCAAAGACTGCAGACTGCATAGATGTCACCAAAATAGTCCAGCCAAGAAGCCACTTATCCGACAAAGGGTTAATCTCCATAATATACAAAGAACTCACACGGCTCAACAACAAAAAAACAAACAACCTGATCAAAAAATGGGCAGAGGACATGAACAGACATTTCTCAAAAGAAGATATGAATATGGTCAATAGACACATGAAAAGATGTTCATCATCGCTAATCATCAGGGAAATGCAAATCAAAGCTGCACTAAGATATCACCTTACACCCGTTAGATTGGCAAAAACATCCAAAACCAAGAGCAACAAATGTTGGAGAGGTTGTGGAGAAAAAGGAACCCTCATACACTGTTGGTGGGAATGCAAACTGGTACAGCCACTATGGAAAACAGTATGGAGATTTCTCAAAAAGTTAAAAAATAGGGTGGGGGGAGGGCACAAAGGGGGAAGTGGTGTACCCACAACATGACTAACAAAAATGTACAACTGAAATCTCACAAGGTTGTAATCTATCACAACATTAATAAAAAAAAAAAATGAAAAAAAAAAAGTTAAAAATAGAAATACCCTATGACCCAGCCATCCCATTACTGGGTATCTATCCTAAGAACCTGAAATCAGAAATCCCAAGAGTCCCTTGCACCCCTATGTTCATCGCAGCATTATTTACAATAGCCAAGACGTGGAACCAACCTACATGCCCAGAAACTGATGATTGGATAAAGAAGGTGTGGTATATATACACAATGGAATACTACTCAGCCATAAAAAAGACAAAATTGGCCCATTTGCAGCAACGTGGATGGACCTCGAGGGTATTAGGTTAAGCGAAATAAGCCAGTCAGAGAAAGACAAACTCTATATGACTCCACTCATAGGTGGAAGTTAATATATTGACAAGGAGATCTGATCGGTGGTTACCAGGGAAAAGGGGGGGTGGGGGGAGGGCACAAAGGGGGAAGTGGTGTACCCACAACATGACTAACAATAAGGTACAACTGAAATCTCATAAGGTTGTAATCTATCATAACATTAATAAAAAAAAAAATAGTCCAGCCAAGGAGCTAAGCAAATAAATAAGAAACAAATAACAACAAGTCCTGGAGGGGAGGGGACACTTAGTATCCAGAGCTGCTAAAATACATTACCTAAAATATCCAGTTTTCAACAAAAAATTTTGAGACATGCAAAGAAACTGGAAAGAATGACTCATATACAGGAGAAAAAAGGCAAGAGAAACTGCCTTTGAGAGGTTTCAGATGTCAGAATGAACAGATAAAGACTTCAAAGCAGCTATTATAAATATGTTCAAAGAAGTAAAGAAAACCATGTTTATAAAAAGTAAAGGAAGGTATGATAATAATGTCTCATCAAATGGAGAAGATCAATAAAGAGACAGAAATTATATTTACAAGAAGAGCCAAAGGTCAATTCTGGAGTTGAAAAGTATGATAACCAAAATAAAAAATTTACTAGAGGGGCTCAAACAGTAGATTGGAGCTGGCAGAAGAAAAAATTAGCAAACTTGAAAAGATATCAATAGTGATGATACAATCTGAAGAAGAGAGAAAAAAAGAATGAAGGAAAATGAACAGAGCCTCAGAGAAGCAAAAGGACAGCATCAGGTGTGCCAACATAGCATAACAAGAGGACCAAAAGGAGAGAAGAGAGAGTACGGAGCAGAGAATATATTTGAGGAAATAATGCCTGAAAATTTTCCAAATTTGGTGAAATGCATTAACACATCCAAGAAGCTCAATAGACTACAAGTTGGGTAGACCCAAAGAGATACCCATCCAAATATGTCATGGTAAAGATGTCGAAAGTCAAAGACAAAGAGGCAATCTGAAAGCATCAGGAGAAAAACAACCACATACATGGGAACCCCAGTAAGATAAATAGCTCACTTCTATTGTTTGTCTAGAAGCCATAGAACAGTGGAATGACATATTTAAAGTGAAGACAAATAAAAACTGCAAATCAAGAATTTTACAAGCAAATCAATCATTCAAGAATGAAGAGAAAATAAAGACATTCCCATATAAACAAAATTGAGAGGATTTGTTACTAATAGACCTGTTGTACAAGACGTTCTAAAGGAAGTTCTTCAGGCTGAAGTCAAGAAAACCAGACGTTAATACAAATCAACACAAAATGACCAAAGAGTGCCAGTAAAGGTAATTGTGTAGGTAATTAGAAAAGACACTATAATCACATGTTTCTTTTTCTTTCTCCTCTTAACTGATTTAAAAAGCAATTGTATAAACCAATATGTATATAATTATATTATTGAGCTATAATGTATAGAAATGTAATATATTTGATAATAATGGCACAAATAAGGCAGGTGGGAGCAAAGTTGTTTTGGAATAAAGAAATTACACCAGCTGGTAACTCACATCCACAGGAAGAAATCAAGAGAAAGAGAAATGCTAAATAAAGAGTTTCATATAAAAATTTTATGAACATATAATTTCTTTTCTTCTTTCATATTCTTTAAAAGACATGAAGTTATATAAAGTAATATTATCAAAATGTATTGTGGGTTTGTTATATATGTAGATGGTATATGTATAACAAATATAACACACAAAAATGGAAGAGGAAATAGAGCATTTAAAGGAGTAATGTTTCTGTATTTCACTGGAATTAGGTAGTATAAATCTGAAGCAGACTCTGATGAGTTAAGATGCATTTTGTAAGCCCTAGATCAACCATTACGAAAGCAATTCAAAAAAAATGGTAAAAAAATTGTTAAGGAAATTAAGATATTACACTGGAAAACATTCACCGAACAAAAACAAAGCAGTAAAGGAGGAACAGAGGAACAAAGACAACATAAGACACATAGAAAACAAAAAGCAAAATGGCGAATGGAAATCCAGACACATCAGTAACAACGTTAAGCAATCCAATCAAAAGGCAGAGATCCAAAAAAATGCTCTCTATAGGAGACACTCTCAAGAGCCAAAGATATAAATAGGTCAAAAGCCAATGGGATGAAAACACATACACCATTTTATAAGATGGCTGAGCAGCCATTCTATTATTAGATAAATTAGACTTTAACACACAAAAAAGTTAGTACAGATAAAAAGAAACATAAATCTTAATGCTAGAAGGGTCAGTATATCAGGAAATTATGACAGTTATAAATATATAATCAAATGATGTACAACAAAACCCTAGAGTAAATGAATCAAATACAAAGTAAATGAAACAATATGATTGAAGTGAGAAATAAACAATTCGACAATAATTCTTGCAGGGTTTCAGTGGATAGAACTAGGCAGAAGATCGGTAAGGAAATGGAAGAGTTGAACAGCACTATAAACCAACTAGGCCTGACAGACATCTATAGAACACTTAGCCCAATAACTACAGAATATACATTCTTTCCAAGCACATATTGAACATTTTCCAAGATAGCCATATGCTACACCATAAAACAAGCCTCAATAGATTTAAAAGGATTGAAATAAAACAAAGTGTGCTTTCCAACCACAATGGAATGAAAGTAGAAATCAATAACAGAAGGAAATTTGGGAAACTCACAAATAAATGGGAATTAAGCACAATGCCTTTAAATAACCAATGGTTCAAAGAAGACATCATAAGTGATAATAGAAAATACTTTAAGGTGAATGAAAATGACTGCACAACATACCAAGACTTTGGAGATGCAATGAAAGAAGTGCTTAAAGGGAAATTGATAGTTATAAATGCTTACCTTAAAAGAGAAAAAAGATTTCATATCAATAACCTAAACTTCCACCTGAAGATACTACAAAAAGAAGAGCAAATTAAATCTAAAGCAAGCAGAGGAAAGAAACAATATAGAATAGAGTGGAAATTGATAAAATCAAGAATAAAAAAATAATAGGGAAAATTAACAAAACCAAAGTTAGTTTTTCTGAAAAGAAGAAAAAAATTGACAAACCAACCAAGAAAACATGGAGGAGACTCAAATGACTAAAATCAGGAATGAAAGAGAGGACAAGACTGTGAATCTTACAGAAATGCGAAGAATTATAAGAGAATACTATGAACAATTGTGTGCCAACCAACTAGATTACTCTGATGAAATGGACAAATTACTAAAAAGACATAAACTACTAAAACTGAATCAAAAACTAAAAAATCTAAATAGATCTATAATGAATAAAGAGATTGAATTAGTAACTAAAACAACTTTCACAAAGAGAAGCCCAGGCTTAGACGGCTTTGCTGGTGAATTCTACCAAATATTTAAAGAATTAATTCTTCACAAACTCTTCCAAAAAAATAGAAGAGGAGGGAATACTTCTCAACTTACTCTATGAGGCCACTGTTTCCCTGATGCAAAACCAGAGAAGGACATCACACATACACAAAATGATAGACCAACGTCTCTTACGAACATAGATGAAAATTCTCAACAAAGCAAAAAATCTAGCAACATATAACGAGGATTATACATCACGACCAGGTGGGATTCATCCCAGGAATGCAAGGTTGTTTCTACACACAAAAATCAATCGGTCACGGACAAGAACCACAGGATAATCTCAATAGAAGCAGAAGAAGCGTTTGACAAAATGCAACACTCTTTCACGAGAAAAACCACTTAAATGAGAAATAGAAGGGCACTTCCTCCATCTGATCAGAGGCATTTACAAAACATAGCTGACACACTCGATGACGAAAGACTGAATACTTTTCCCCTAAAATCAGGAACAAGACAAGGATATCCACTCTTGTCACTTCTGTTCAACACCACATTGGAAATTTTAGCCAGGGCAAAGAGACGAAATAAAGAAATACAAGGCATCCAAATTGCGCAGATGAAGTAAAATGATCTTTATTTGCAGATAACATCATTGTGTATATAGAAAATCCTAAGGAATCCACTAAAAAACTATTACAGCTAATAAATGAGCTCAGTAAGGTTGCAGGATAAAAGCTCTATTTATAAGAATATAAGCAAAAAGTGGTGATTTATTTGGCCCCAGATTTGCTGATCTCTTTACTGGACAATTCTCCCTGTCAAAAGCCTTCTTGACCTTGATCTGGAATCTGCTGTCCTACGAATGCCCCTGGAGGAACCCACTGACCTCACCCCTCTTTCGTGGAGCTCTTGACATATTTAAAGAGAGTTCACATAACCTCCCGCTCTTTTCCTTGGCTACCTTCTTCGTTTTCTTTATGTGACGTGATTTAAACCCTCCTTTTTCCCCTGGTTGTTTCATCCTATTCCAGATAGATTAAAAATTTAATTTAAAATTTAAAAGTAAATTTATATATAAATTCCCTTGTCAAGCACAAATAAATCTTTTGGTCTCAATATAGTGCTTTGGTACCTTACGATTATATTCGGTTGTTTAGAAATCACTCCATACTCTACATGAATCATAATGAACTCATGGTTGTTCAATAAAACACCTAGGTCTTTTTCATATGACGTTACCAGGTTCTACTTGTGTTTCTGGACCTAAGACTTATATATTTATTCCAATTAATTTTTTCTTATTCATTCCAGCCCTCGTTCTAGTTTCTTTTCATCTCCTTGAAGTCTCCTTCTCTAATATAGAAAATGCCCTCTCTTTCTGACATAAGCCTACCTTCTATGCCATATGATGAAAACTGTGAATGGGAAATATTGAGACTATTTCTCTCCAAAATGATGTCGATATTATAATTACTATCTCTTGTGTGATTACTCAGTTAGCTGTGAATCTACCTAACAATACTATATTCATCAGTTTACATCTATCTTATGAAAAATGTCATTCATACAGACTTTATAAAGTCTCCTGTTAAAAATGAGATGGTAAATTTTTTCTAGGAAGCACACTCTATACTGGAAATCACAGAGATGACATAAAAGGATGTGCAAAGAGAACCCTGGAAAAAAAGGATAAAAACAAGAATAAAGACATGGGAATGTACTATTTCACAGGTAATGGAAAGTTATTCTGGGAATGTGACAGACCCAGACAGCGAATATAACTGATGTTAGCAGCAGTGTATGGAAGTCTCATGCTTGTGATCCATTCCTTTACTTTGTAATGTATGTCCATTCATTTCCATGGACTGAGTGGAAAGATTAAAAATGACAAAGCATCACGGAAGGAGAAATGGGATCTGAACAACTTTAAATTCTTGGTATTACACCTTTCAAACAAACCAAAAATTAGCAAAGGTGCTTTTCCTCCAAAGTTTATCTATAACCTTTGAAATAAAGTTCATATAAGAAGTTGTATTTTCTATGACTTACAATTCCTGCAATATTCTGGCCAAGACAATGAATGAAGAGAAACAGCATCAATTTTTTTTCATAGTGAAGAAAAATAAACAAATATGAAATACCTGCGGGCATCTGGCAGCACTGTAGCAATCTCCAGCTGTGGCAAATGGAACTGCTTTGCCAAATATTGTCTGTGCGAAAAGAAGGTCTGTAGCTAGAAAATAATAAATAAAACTCTTTAGCATTGAGACATTGTATATTTTTCAATCTTTATTGCAAAACATACAGTCTTCATATTACATTCTTAAATATGTTTGTATAACTCATTCAAAACTTTATGCAAAAATGCTGCACAAATATAGTATATAACATAGATCAGTCTTTCAATAAATAATTTTTAATACAAAAGTCCTCATCTCAAAAATTACCCTCAAAATGACAGGTATATCATAACGAATCCAAAAGTTTTAAAAACTAAATAAATGCTTTATTGTATTTTATACCGTATTGATATCTAAAACAGATAAAGTTTCAGGAGCAAAATTACAGAAGAAAAACTATTATTTAAAGGAAATAAATTATGACAAAGCAACACACAAGTGCTTATAGATGGTATATTTATACCAATTCATTTAGGTGATTCAGAAACACTCAACTAAAAAGTGTGCTATTTCCTTTGATTCCTTGTATTATTGCATTATATTATTATTTTATTCTTTTCAGTCTTAGCTTTTGCCAATGTTGTTAGCAAAATTTCCTGATTGGCAATAATGCTAAGGAGTCTATAGAAGATATCAAAAATGGAGTCACTGGATCAAAAATATGTTGGAAGGAACTCTAAAAGTCAGCTGGTCCAATCGCTTATTCATGCTTGAATAACTTAAATACTATCCCAACCTGTGGTCACCCAGCTAATGGCTCTCACCTCCACTAATGTTGTTTCAAATCACTTCACTTTGCAAGAGGACTGCCAGATCACTGCATGTCCCCATGATGACGCCAGTCCCCTAGAGGCTATCCCCAAAGGTAGCATTGCTGGAAATATCATTATCTCCAAGGGTAGTTTCCAAAACTAGGAGGCCTTCAGTGGTGTGCTAGAGTCAGCTTATACCAAATCATGAGACCCAATTGTGTGTGTCTCTTCCCAACTCCACGTACAGTGAGGTCACGTTGGTAGCTTAAAATTGGCCATGGTAGGAATATATACACCATGGTAAGTGGCAAATACTGGCAAATCAGACTTTTTTTTCTTGGAGAGTTAGTTGTTAAACATTTACCTGACACCACTGCTTAGGCATGGTACTTATGGTTAGGCTGGGGGAGAGCAGTCACAACTTTCAATTCACTCTTTGCTACTATCTCCTCCATTGTTACCTGGATGACCCACAGGTAGCTCTAACTTAACATGTCCAAAGTTAAAGGCATTAACTTTTTCTCCAAACTTCTTCCCCGCTATATTTCTCACCTCACTGCACTATATCACCATCCACCTAGTCATTTTGGAAATCTTTCTAAATATTCCATGTCACTAATCTCCATATTCTTTCTGTCTGAAAGTCTCATAGAATCTACCTCTAATATTTCTCACATGGCTCTCCATTCGGAACCATGTCCTTAATTTAGGCCCTCATCACTTTTATCCGAATTATTACATCAGCTTCCTAATTATCTTCATGGCTACAATCTGTTCTCCCTCCAACCAAGCCTGTTCCATCCCCTGCTTATACTTTTACTCCGGAGGTTCCCATAAGTTACAAGGTAGAATTCCATTGTGTAGTTTAGTGTACGTTGTTCTTCATGATCTGCTTCCTGGGAACTTCTCCAACAAGTTACCCTCCCTCACCCTTCATTCAATTTATGCTTAAACATAACTGGACTAGCTTTCATTCTCTGATAGAACCAAGACGCTTCTTGAAACTACTTTTCCCCACTTGGGTTAATTCAAATCTTTTTTCAAGATAGCTTCTTGAGGAAAGTCAAAGACATTTTTTTCAGTAGATATTTATTTAGAACTTATGATGTATTACACATTAATATAAGTACTATAAGAACATAACTGGATGAAACAAAGGCTGAAGGAACCTAAACACTATCAGAGAGAGAAAAATAATAAAGCAAATTTTATTATCATATGCTAGGAGTGGTAATTGCTATAGAAAAAAAACAAACTAGAAAAAGGATGGGGAGAAAGGGAGTTTTGGAGTGGAGAGTGGTCCACAATGGACTCACTGAGAAGGTAAATTTAATCAGAGATCCAAAAAGACATGAAGGGATAAACCCTACAGACAACTGTGGGACAACTGTTCCAGGCAGACACAACAGAAAGTGCAAAGGCCTCAAGGCGGGGACATGCTTAATGTGTTCAAGAAACAGCAAAGAGGCCAGTGTGTCTGATGCAGAGTGTGCAAGGGCGGAGTGCAGAGAGAGGCGGCAGAGAGCTAATGGAGGAGGGGAGGTCATGCTGAGTTTTGTGGACCAGTGAAAGGATTCTCCATGTTCCTCTGAGTTTGATGGGACACGTTTGCAGAGTTTTGAGCAGAGTTCTGAGCAGAGTTCACGGTTGCTAAAAAGATGAAAGGAGATTATGTATAAGACACGACATGGCTTATCTTTTATGGGGTGCCTCTGGCTTCTCTGCTGAGAAGAGAATCTAGGTCAGAAAGGGGAGAATGGTGCTGTACTGAAACAGGACTACCAGTCAGTGGGCATAATAATCCCAGTGAAAAAATGGTTTTGATTTAGAGCAAAGTGGTAGTAAATGAATGAGTGAGAAAACGAGGCGTGGTATGTGTCTTAGCTCCAGTGGCCGTAACAAACTATCACAGACTGGGCGGCTTAAGCAATAGAAATTTATTTCTCATAGTTCTGGAGGCTGGAAGTCTGACATCACGGTGCCGGTACGGTTGGGTTCTGGCGAGGATGCTCTTCCTGGTTTGCAGATGGTTTGTCTTCTTGCTGTGTCCTCACATGGCAGAGAAAGAGCTGTGGTGTCTTTTCCTGTTTTTATAATGGCACCAAATCCCACCATGAGGGACCCACTCTCACGACCTCCTCCAAACCTCGTTATCTCCCCAAGAACAATTACCATCACATGGGGCATTAAGGCTTCATCATAGGAATTGGGGGGGACACAGTTCAGTAGATAGCAGTGTCACTGGATTTAGAGAAATGGAGGAAGAATGAGTGACGTAAGAGAGAAAGGAAAACTTGCTGAAATAATCTTCTTGAGTAGCTACAAAGCGATGAGCCTAGAGCACAAATTAGAAAGGTTTGCCTCAGAGAGGGGTGGGACTAGTTCATCCACAGGAAAGAGGAGAGAAGGCAAAGCACAGAGGAAAAGATTTAGGTGGGTTCCTGGATGTGTTCGTGATCTTTTGGGGGAATTCCCTTCTGCTTGTCTGTATTTTCTCAGTGAAATAGGAAGATCATCAGCAATGAGTGAATAGAGTGCGGGTTTAGAAATCTGAAGCTAGAGGAGCTGTGAGACATTTAGGGGAGGGGGCAGGAATGGACGAGGGCAGTGCGGTTGGATTGTTCTGCAGCACGAAGGGTCCAGCGTGTGTAAACTCAGGAGTCACGCGTGTAAAGTGAACATAGTCAGAAGGGCCGTGTTCTTTGCTGTGCTCCGTTCCTGGTGCAAGCGCAGAGCAGGAGAAAGGTTTAATTTATCAAGACTGGGGTTTTTTCACCATACAAGTTTGAGGAAGGAAAAGAGAGACCAGGAAGCTGAAAATGTGTACATTTCACCTTGTCCTCAGGGCCCAGCCCAATGCCTGGCCAAATGGCAGGTTTGTTTGATAAATTAATGAAAAATAACAGCTTAATAAACAGCAAATAAGTTACCCAGTATTCATATGTACTTAGCAATGCTAATTACCTGACATAACATACATTATTATTGAATAATAACAGTAGTTATAGAGCATTTACTATATGCAAGGCATTTACTACATGTTACAAGTATTATCTCTTAACCTTCATCAAAAAAAAAAAAAAAAAGAAAGAAAAAGGGGTTTTTGAAGGAAAAGAAGAAAAGAGAAAAGAAAAAACCCGAGAGGCAGTTTCTCATTTTACAGATGAGAGAATTTAGGCTTAAAGAGATAATACCCAAGGTTATATAATTGGGAAATGGAGACAAAGAAATTACACCCAGACAGCCCAACTCCAGAGTTTATGATCGTAATGTATGTTTCTCACTGCAGTAGTGGTGGGTGTTCAGTAAACGGGAGCCATTATTACTAACAATATAGTTCATCATCACGTGACTGTGATTTGGAGATTACATATTCATGCATTCACTGTCTCAATAAACATTTTTTAATTTCTTTTTATGGTTTCTGCACTGTGCTAGGCACTCGTGATTCAATTGCAATGTAGAGTTTTTGCTTCTGAAATGAATTTCTTTGCCTTTTCATGTAGATGTGTAACTTCCAAGATGGCAGGCAGCATTATGCTCATATTAGGGTCCATAAATATGTTTTGACTTGACTGTACTATTAATTATTTCCTAGAAAGGCAGCAGGTCCATAATCTGGGGTCTGTGGGTGGGATTTCATCTTCCTACAAGGCCGGTCATTAACTGTGTGAATTGGGACAAGTCACTTAACCTCTGTAAGTGCATCTTAATTTCATCCCTTGCAACAATATGGTGCAATTCTGCCTTAACTAGTGTAGAGTTGTTATAAAGATCAAATGAGACAATTTATGAGGAAATCACTTGACAAATTGGAATCTGAAACTAATGTTAATTATTACTTTAAGCCCTACAAAAAGCTTATACAACTACGTGGAAGATGCTACCTTCCTAATCTTTAATGTAGTTGGGCATTTTAAGGTAGAGGGTTATATATGGAAAGGCAGTATCTTATCACTGTCATTATACTACATTTTTATTAAGGGTCCCCCTGGTCCATGTCATTGCAGAGGAAGGATGTAGCTAATAACTTAAAAAAAAAATTTAAGTAATCATTGCCCAATGCTAGGCCCTTCTCTACACCCCGGCCGTCACATATACCAGCATATTGTTAGACTTTCATTGGCAAACAGAGACTTTTCATTTTACAAATAGAGATTCAGCACTTACTTTTAATTTGCATGGAAGTGAGATCAATTCTTATTTTGCTGAAAACGGTGTGTCCAGCAGCCAGGTAGTCGTTTTTACACTGACAGTCTTGCCTCCTACTTCCATTAAAAGGGCATTCATATGGATTTTGTAGTCTGTAACAACATTAGAATATATTTAGTATTAAATACAGTTGTTAGCTCATAATGTAGATAAATGGAAAACTTTGGAAGTGGGAAGATAAAATACACACTGTTCAATATTACAGTGTCAACAAGTTAAATGAGAAAGAAGTAAAAATCATTCAAGGTTAACCTACAAAATTCTCACTGGGAAATTCAAGACTAGTTTGTGGAAATATAATTCAGCTCTACTTCTCCTAGCTTTTGTTACTGGAATTAGTTTGACTTATATGGAAATACACACAGGTCTTACATTCTCCCCTTCTCTGTTGTCCCACTGCTCACCCACAGTATCCCTCTTAGTCAGTCTCTCTGTGAGCACATGTTAATACTCAAGTCTTTATTACTGAACAAGCATGGACAACATCTGGCTTAGGTCCTAATGTGTCTGCCTGCTCCTAAATTACTTGTCTCACTTGCGAGCTATTCAAGTATCCCTCTGAATGTTGGAACATCTAAGTCTCTTGTAGGACCATAAAAATGCACAGATAAGCCAAAACGCAGCTCGTACCTAAAACCATACACTTCAGAAAAGTTGTCTTCTTCACCTTTGACCAGTGATATATATTCCTTGGGGTTCTCCAAGTACATGCCTGCACAATAGATCTAAAGGGAAAATGCAGACATCTAGAAAAGCTTTCTCCAAAGTCAACAGTCAATGTCAAAATCAAATAGGAACTGTTCTCATCATACCTTGATTACTCTTCCCTTAATGTTAAGGTAATAGTCACCATCCCTGGTAATGTTGTTTTTCACTTGGATTTCTTTGCAGCTGGTAAATGTTTTACCTTCAAGGACAAGTGAATACAACTTATCAGCAAGGAACAAATTACAAACATAGCACGAATTTAACTCAATCATACAAATATTATTATATTCTGAACAAGTAAATGCTTCATTCTGTGGAGCGTATGGCTACTACAAATATTTATTTTCACATTTTAATTAAAACCTCTTAGGGACACTTAGGTCCCAGGCAGATTTTTGAAGTCTGTTACTTACAGTCCTGAACATAACATTTCCTCTGAGCATCTGGCTTTAAGTGCTTTAAACATAGGTCACTGGACCGACCATTTTCCGTCATACATTCCACTCTTCTCTTCGTTATCCCAGCTCCACAAGTCACTGAGCACTGTGAACACAGTCAAATTTGATGGCAAAGTATATAATGGATAACAAAACCAGTGAACCCATATCTCCTCCTCTCAGACTAGGTCCTTTAGGGACAAACTGATGATCAATAGTGGCTAGAACTACTGCAGATGCAAAAATATCCTGGAGGCTGCACAGTCACAGGTGCAAGTAATCCTTACGCATGAGCCTGAATCTATTATTTCTCAGTTACCGGCTTCTTTTCATTCATTTCGTATAGTTATATCAACAGAAAATTGTAAATACTTGATAAATATTAATTAATGATAGTTATTAAGACTACTGAGTTTTTTCTCATTGTTGTATGCTACGTTTGCAGAGCAATATGGCTTGCTTTCTATCGATTAAATTGGAAATGGGATAGAGAAATTTTATTACTCATATATTAGATTTACTTACTTTTTCACTGAACCAATAAATATTTCGTAAGCATCTACTCAAAATGCAAACCACTGTGCAAGGCTCTCTGAGGAATAGAAGTTAGTATTAATTATGGTCCCTGGTTACAAGCAGGTTATAGCAAGCATAGAAAAAGAGATAAGATATTTACACAAATAATTGATAAAGTGGTTTTTCGATAATAGGGGTATGAGACAACTCTGAAATCTGGTTAGACATGCAGATTACCAGGCATCCCACCTAGAAAGCCTCGTTCAGAAAGTTTCAAATTCATAATTATGTACAGACCTTGCTCCATTTTCCAACTTTCCAAGTGGCTGTATGCAAACAGCTCCTAAAATTGCATCTGTAAACCTGAGGGGAAGGCAGCACAGGGCATTCTCGATAGTCCATAGGCCAAAGCTGATGGAGTTTATATTTCTCAGTAGACTGGATTCCCATGCAATATGTAATCCTTTGTCGGTAACTAAATCCACAGTTATCTGCACACTGAAAAATACACGGGTACAAGGGGAGAAGAAGATCCCCTTAAACTTAACCAGGGCCTGCTATTTGTCAGATGCTTACTATAAACTATGCTATATCATCCCCACAACAGTCATATTTATTTGCCTTATTTACAGATGAGTAAACAAAGGTTCAGAGACATTAGGCAACTTTCCCAGAGTTTTAACAGTAAATAGAAAGAATCCAGATTCAATTAGATTGTCTATTTTTAGTGCCTAGGCTCTTTTTTTTTATTACATTACTTAGAATAGCTTAATTGAATGAAACTTTATCTCCCCATAGGCACGGCTTTGGAGAAATAGAACATATTAGGTGTTCTTACCTGAAATAAAGGACATTTATTAGCCTAAGCTTATTAGTAACTATATATATAAGTTAGTACACATTTATCTTAATACATATAATGTAATTTGAATAGAATAGGTAAGTGATTTAATATAAATTAAAGGTCAAGGCCAAAAATGGGCAAATAGACTTCTGCTTCTGTCAAAAGAAATAGAATTACCTTATAACATGAAACAACAAAAACACCTGGACAAAATATATAAAACAGTGTCTTTTAAGACACTAGATGTTAGGCAATAAAAGATAGTGATCCTGGGAGATGGGAAAAAACAAAGTGACCCCATAACTGCCCCGGGCCACTGCCTTGAGGAAGTTTCCATGTCTTGGAACAAGGAAAGGGTGGAGCCCAAGGGAACAGCAGAGTTCTGACCAGTGCATACATACATGTGAGGACACCAACAAGGCCAAGGAATGAACCAATCAAGACTTAGCAATCACTGTATCTGGCACTCACATGGGACCAAATATAGTGTCTGTTCCCTCCAGCCAGACTGAAAACCCCTATATACATGGGGAAATAGGTAGAGTGCTCAAAAAGGTCTTGCACAGAAGAGGGGAATAGCTAACCCTAGACTAAATGATGCACTGGCCTCACATAACACATTTTAAGAGCAAGACAAGAAAGGATTCAACTGCTTCCAGACAAAATAACTGCATCCCAGAACAAAGCTCAAAATATATGTGTAGGAATAAAGTCTACCCACTAGCCAAAAAGTAAAATTCATAATGTCTGACATGCAATTAAAAAATTAACTGGCATGCAAAAAAACAGGAAAATATAACCCATGATGAGGAGAAAAATCCATCTATTAAAACAGACCCAGAGGGGTGCATGACATCGGTGAAAATAGCAGAGGAAAGACTTCTGAAAATTCTCTCTTCCATAAAGGCAGTGAGAAAACTGGCAAAGCTTGTCTGAATCAACTTTTTCATAACTCTGGAAATAACCAAAGGCTTGCAGCAATCCGGGAAGCATTTATTCAAGAAACAAGGCTAAATCTTGGTAAGAAGAGAAAGGTTTGTGGTGGTCTAATTTGCCCTATTGTCATTCCCCCTCTCCAGTTTCATGGCAGCCTGGAAAATCAATAGTCCTTCCTACGTGGTGAAAACCAGCAGCCTGGCAGCCACTGGCACAAAACAGGGTGGGATACCCTTCTAAGCCTCATTTCCAGGGAACTATCATTATTTGAAGTGTTTGGTAGTTTTATGGAAGACCCCACTTGCAAATCTGTCTTTATTTGACTTGACTTGGACTTTTCCCAGGGCTGAAAGACTTTTCTCCAGGGGTATTTGTTGAACACAATTAAAGGCCATTGTTTAACTTTGCAGCTTCCAGAGGAGGTGGATAACAGTGGGCAAACAACAGGTTAGCCAAAAAGCTTAAAAGGAAAAGCTGGGAAATGAGATGTCCACAGGGACTTTGAAAGTTCCAGTAGATTCATAGGTATCCAGAAGGTCATGGGCATGCTCAGGCTTATGCACACCTCCAGAGCTGTGTGTCTGCTTAGGAAGTACCTAAGAAGCATCTACACTCTTACCTCTGGCTGATGTCAAGGTTCTGCACAAGCAGGACGTTAAGGTTAAGAAAAGCTGTCAACTTCCTGGCTGTGTGTTAAAGGTGCCCACAAGTGCACACAGAGCCCCTTGGCAAAGACAGGAGATTATTGGTTCCAAGTATCTCAGGAAATCACTATCCAACCATTAGCTCACAACTAAACTAATCAAGCAGAGACTTCAGTCACCACATGTGACAAAGAACACAGACTTTACAGCTAGTTCAGAAATGTCACTAAGCAAACAAATAATAACAACGAACAGTGGCAACAACAAACCCCAGGGAGGAGGGAGAATCTGAATAGACTTAAAACAAGTGGAGAGACCAAATTAATAATCAAAAACTTTCACACAAAGAAAAGCCAGGACCAGAGCCTCCACTGGCGAATTCCACCAAATGTTTAAATAATTAACACCAACCCCTCCAAAATTCTTCCAGAAGACAGAAGAAAAAGGAACACTTCCTAATTCATCTTATGAGACCAATATTTCCCTCATACAAAAATCAGGCAAAGACGTGACAAGAAAAGAAAACTACAGACCAATATCTCATAAATGTAGAGGCAAAAATTCTCAACAAAACACTAGGAAAACAATTCCAGAAGCACATAAAAAGGATTATACACTATCAGCAAGTGTGATTTATCCCAGGAATGTGAGATTGTTTCAACATAGGAAAATCTATCAATGGAATACATCCTACTAATGGAATCATAGACAAAAATCACATGAGCAGCTCAATAGATGCAGAAAAAGCATTTAACAAAACCCAACACATTTTCATGATATAAACACTAAGCAAACTAGGAATCGAAGAGTACTGATAAAGGAAATCTACTAAAAATCCATAGCTAACATATTTAATTGTGAAAACTGAAAGCTTTCCTCTAAAAAGCAGGAAGAATTCCAGGATGTCTATTTTCATCAGTTCTGTTCAACGTTGTTCTGGAGGTTCTAGCCAAGGAAATTAGGCAAGAAACAGAAATAAAGGGCATCCAGATTTAATGGAAATAGAAGTATCTCTATGTGCAAATGATATACTTCCGCACATAAAAAACCCAAAGTAACCCAACGAGAAAAGAATTAGATTCAATAAATGTGTTCAACATACAAAATTCAGTTCTATTTCTATACAGGAGCAATGGACAATCAGAAAATAAAACTACGAGTACAATTCCATGGAATGGAAGCATAAAAAATTAATAAAATACTTAGGAATAAATTTAACCAAAGAAATGCAAGATTCGTACACTGAAAACTATAAAACATCCTTGAAAGAAATTAATAAGACCTAAATAAATGTAAAGACATCTCATGTTCATGGATTGGAAAATTTATTATTAAGATGGCAATATCCTCAAATTGATCAAATTCAGTGTAATCTCTAACAAAATCCTAGCTGACCTTTACACAGACTATGACAAGTTGATCCTAAGATTCATATAAAAATGTAAGGAAGACAGAATAGACAAATAATCTTGAAAAGGAAGAACAAAGTTGGTTCCTGCACACTTCCTGATTTCAAAACTTACTATAAATCTACCGTAACCAAGACTATGTGGTATTGACATGAGGATAGACACATAGACCAGGGAAAAGAATCAGGAGTTCAGAAATAACACTTCAATAATAGATAATTTAATGGCGAAAGAATAGTCTTTTCCACAAATTGTGCTGGGGCAACTAGATAGCCACATGCAAAAGGATTAAGTTGGACCCCACCTCACATCACATCAAGGACCTAAAGGTAAGAGCTAAAATTTAAAATTCTTAGAATAAAATATAGATGTAAATTTCTGCGACCTTGGGTAGGCAATAGTTTCTTAGATATGATATTAAAGTACAAATAGGCCCCCCAAACAGGTAAATTTTACTTCATCAAAACTAAAAACATTTGTGTATCAAAAGACTCTATCAAGAAACTGAAAAGGCAAACCACAAAATGAGAGAAAATATTTAAAAATCATATAACTGATAAAAGTTGGTATCCTGAATCTATAAAGAACTTTACAACTCAACAATAAGAAGACAAATCACCCAATAAAAAAATGAGCTAAGGATTTGAATAGACATTTCCCCAAAGAAGATATACAAATAGCCAAAAAGCTCATAAAAAGATGCTCAACATTATTAGTCATTAGAGAAATGCAATTCAAACACACAATGAGATACCACTCATACTCATTAGGATGGATATATTCAAAATGATAGACTGTGACAAGTATTGATGAGGATAAGGAGAGATTGGAATCCTCATACATTGGTGGTAGAAATAAAAAAAAATGGTGCAGTAACTGGAAAACAGTTTGGAATTTCCTCAAAAATTCACCATAGAGCTATCATAATACTTAGCAATTCTACTCCTAGGTATACACCCAAGAGAATTGAAAATTATGTCCACACAAAATCTTGTACACAAATGTTCTTAGCAGTATTATTCACAATAGTCAAAAAGTGAATCAACCCAAATGGCCATCAACTGATGAATGAATAAGGAAAATGTAGTAGTATATCCCTACAGTGAAATATTATTCATCCATAGAAAGGAATGAAGTACTTGCCTATGCTACAAAATGAATGAACCTTAAAAATATCATGCAAAGTGAAAGAAGCCAGACCACAACAGACCACAGATTCCGTTTATATGAAATGTCCAGAACAGGCAAATCCACAGAGGCAGAAAATAGATCAGTGGTTGTCCAGGGTTAGGGGGAAGGAGGGAATGAAGAGTGAGTACTAGAGTGTACAGAGTTTCTTTTGGAGTGATAAAATGTTCTAGAATTAGATCATGGTGATGGTTGTACAAACTTGTTAATACACTAAAATTCCCTAAATTGTAAACATACACATACATAGATGTTAGAATTAGGAGAGAAGGACATTAAAAAATTATTAATAATTGTAATATGTTCAAAAAGTTAGAGACATGGAAGATATGAAAAAGCTGAAATCAAACTTCTGAGGATGAAGAGTATACTGTCTGAGATAAAAAATAGACTGGACCAATGGCAGATCAGACATCACAGAAGAAAAGATTAGTGGCCTTAAAAATATCCATATAGTGAAATAGTATTCAATAATAAAGAGGAATAAACTATTGATACATTCTACAACCTGACTGAATCTCAACAAATTTATGCTACAGAAAGAAAATAGTGCATACTGCATGATTTCATTTATATGAAACTCTAGAAAACACAAATTAATATAGTGACAGACCACTAATAGTAAAAAACAGGGGGCTGGCCCCTTGGCCAAGTGGTTAAGTTCAGTACATTCCATTTTGGTAGCCTGGGTTCGGTTCCTGGGCATGGACCTATACCACTCCTTTGTGGCTATGCTGTGGTGACGACTCACATACAAAATACAGGAAGATTGTCACAGATGTTAGCTCAGGGCAAATCTTCCTTAGCAAAAAACAAAACAAACAAAAAACCAGATTGAGTTGCCTGTGGGGTGGAGGAGGGAGAGATGGAAGGAATTGCAAAGAGGCACAAGGAGACTTTTGGAGGTGACTGACATGCTCTCTATTTTGAAAATGGTAATGATTTTATGGGTATCTACATACATCAAAACTTCTCAAGCTGTACACTTGAAATATATGCAGTTTATTATTTGTCAGTTATATCTTAAAGCTGTTTTTGAAAAGCAGGCAACTATGCAGGGCCAGATTGCCAGATTGTTCCCAGTAGTTGGTTTCACAGTCGGCACCAACTGATGCTTCAGAACTGCCCTAGAGCTTAACAGAGGTGTCGCTATTGCTCTATCTGCGCCATCCAACTGTCAGTCATTTTAATCCTTAGATTGGCATGCATACCGTTATCTGCCCCCATATTCAAATTCAGATCTAGTTTCAACTGTGTCACATTTTAGACTCAGTCATTTTTTCCAGGAGCAAAACTTCTCAACTCCCTTTCTCTGCCTTACCTGTGATGAGTCTCCTGTTACCACAATATATTTGCAGGGAGGGTTCCTGCACTTTTTGATGGAGGGAGGTCTGGTTGAAGGATCACAAAAACTTTCGTTCACTTGAATGTTTTGGGCATCAACGCACTTCACTTCCCGATGTGTCTCTTTTTTCTTACATGATGTTGAACACTAGAAATGCAATGATGAAACGATCAACACACTGTTTTATTGAAGAATTGTCTTTGAAAGTTTGCTTGTCAGTACTCACATCCAGCCACTCTCTTGCCACCCACTGGTACTGTACGCAGTCCTGACGCCAGCATTGCCTCTGAAAATAAGGCCGGGTGGACCCATCACACTTTTCTTCAGCCACCCGACCAACGCCTCTCAGTCTGCAGTACACATCCCTTTGCTGAACTCCAGAGCCACAGGTCACAGAGCACTACAAAGAAGCCCAAATGATTGAACAATTAACTACCAAATATCAAATTACGTAAAAATACTAAATAGAGCCATGACTTATTTTCTTATTTCTTTTAAACATAAGCTGATACTACATCATGCATCAGATAGAAAATACACGTAATAAGTATTTTTAACATTGTCTGGTCTGGAGCATCTACACAAATATTCAGATAGATTTTCTTTATTTTGCAATACTCATTCAAGCCTTACAGAGACTGTGGCAAGCTAATCATATTATACTAGCCATTCCATGTGAATTGATCACTCTCTCTTCTGACTTAAATGTACTTAATATCTATAAAATTTACCACACAAACTATTCTACTACATTGCTTCTAAATATCATTTAAGTCTTTACACTGTACTCATAATCTCCCGCAAAGAAATAATAATTTCCAAGTTTGTGCTATATTTATCTTTATACCTGAAGTATCTATGGTAGTTTGGGGGTACAAATTTTTGCTAATTTGTGCATTCATAATTATATTGCAAAAGACATGTGTTTTGGGAAGCTGGTTGTGTAAACCGTAAACTTCGAAAACCTTGTCTTAACCTCTCCGGGTCTCATTTTTCTTAGCTGTACAAAGAATGTTTGTGTTATTTGTTAAATTTCATGGAAAACTTCTCATATATTCCTGAAAATAGCTCTAGAGAGAAAGTACCAGAGCTGAGGGCTGGAGACTCAGAGATGTTAAATCACTTGCCTGAGATGGTGCCTCTAGTTAGTGGTGAAGCAGGTTGAAGCTCAGTTCTTTCTTTTTATTTAAATTTTATTTATCTAATTTATTTTTATTGCGGTAACATTGGTTTACAACATTATATAAATTTCAGGTGCACATCATTATATTTTCATTTCTGTGTAGATTACATCATGTCCACCACCCAAAGACTAATTACCATCCATCACCACACACATGTCTTCAATCACCCCTTTCACCCTCCGTTCCCCCTTCCCCTCTGGTAACCACCAATCAAATCTCTGTATCTATGTGTCTGTTGTTGTTGTTGCTTTTATCTTCTACTTGTGAGTGAGATCATACAGTGTTTGATTTTTTCCATCTGACTTACTTCACTTAGCATAATACCCTCAAGGTCCATCCATGTTGTTGCAAATGGCAAATTTCATCTTTTTTTATAACTGAGTAGTATTCCAGTGTGTATATATAGCGCATCTTCTTTATCCATTTGTCCCGAAGCTCAGTTCTTCCTGACTCCAGGCTTTGAGCTCTCACTGTGCTGCCTCTGGGGAATGCAGAAGGACTTGGCAAACTCTCAGGGCTCCTTCAGCTCTAGAATGCCAGGCCATATAACAACAGAGCTTGACCGCAACCAAGAGCTGTGATGCCAACATTAATAAGTGTGGAGAACGTCCAGGGGTATAGATTTAATTTGTGAGTTTGGTTTTTTATACTCCTTGTTATTCGAGAAGGGATTTGAGGTCATGTTGAGTGATATTGGGGGATCCATCACTGTTCCCAACTGTGATATTATAAGGGTAAAAAAATCACATTCTTCATTAAGTTCTCTATTTTTGCAGGAGTCCCAGAGTAACTAATTTCCTTTTTCACAACAGTAAATATTTATCTGCAGAATATGATTTTACCGTGAATGTAAAAAAAATTAAATCCCACAACAGTTGGTAGATTCGAATTCATCCTACAGACTGTTACAGCATTTTCACTCTAAAGGTACTTTAAAATTTAGTTTTCTATCTTGTGTGTATAAGCAGCAACAAGTGATATGAAAGATAATTTTTATGTTTTTTTAACCTATGAAGAAGATTATGTGTAACTGCATAGTTTATATTGACTTTTATTTTATGCTTAAGCAATTGAATTTTGCCAACTCATTGAATATTTTCACAAAAAATGTTACAGCTCCTTTGTATGGAGACAATAATCATTTAATGCATGCTTTGTGCAGGGCACAATATGAAGTGGATTAAAATGTCTGGAAGTAGTTTAGCGTATCGGAACTTCCTGTGAAAATGTTTAGCCTATAAAATAAGGCTCCCGCAAACATTTTCCAGGAATAATTTCAGAAATATAAACTATATTTGGAAAACTTCCTGCCTCGAAACCTGAAAAAAAATTTCCTGGAAAAACACAATTCACAAAACACAGCTTAGCAAGAAGTTCTATCAGACAAATATAATTTTCTGTAATTCAATAAACCACAGTGGCTTATTGGTCCTTTGATCATAGCACGAGTTTAGAAAAATCCACTGAGATACTGAAAACGACTCTTGTGGACCTGTTCCTGAAAGGATAAAAAAAAAAAAGAAAAAAAAAGGACTACTGCTTGGAAGAAAACAAGCAACTCTTGTTTTCCAGTATTTTTAGAGATAAGAGTACAATATGCGATTTTAGATTTGAACAGAGAATTTATTGCTTAAATGAACTATTTCTTAGCCTGATGTCATCAATAACCCTAATGGCCGAATCCATCCCAAACTTTTCGAATCTGTTCTTCGTTACTCTCACTGACACATTTACACCATTGACCACTTTTTGTTAAGCCATTCTGGCTCCTGTGTTTGAAATCCCCCTGGTTCTACATGTTCCCTTTTCACTTCTTACATTGCTCCTTCTCAGAATCCTTAACTGACTTCTTTTCCCCGTCCAGGCTTTAAATGTTAGCATATCCCAGGGTTCTGTTTAGAACTTCCTTCTCTTTATACCCTCTGAGTTCTCTCTGAGCAATTTCTTCTATGTACCAATAATTTCTAAACCTGTTCTCTCCAACCTGGATCATAATTCTGAGCTCTACATTTTTTTTCAGTTTTATTGATATATAATTGACACACAGCACTGTGTAAGTTTAAGCTGTACAGCATAATGACTTGACTTATGTATATTGTGAAATGATAACCGCAAGTTACTTAACGTCCATCATCTCATATAGATACAAAAGAAAAACAAAAAGAAAAATCTTTTTTTCCTTGTGATGAGAACTTTTAGGATCTACTCTCTTAGCATCTTTCCTATATACCATACAGCATTGTTAGCTATAGTCATCATGTTGCACATCACATCCCCGGTACTTACTTATCTTATAACTGGAAGTTTGTGCCTTTGACCACCTTCACCAGTTCCCCCACCCTCCAACCCCTGTGAGCTCTGCATTTATATTTTCATGTATTGACAAGAATTTGCACGTCTTCTACCTAGACATGTCAAAGACACTTCAAATTCAACATTTCCAAAGCAGAACTCATTACCTTGGCCTCAGTCACTTCCTCTTATCGTCACAGAAGTTGTGAAGATGTGATCACCCACTCTTAATCCAAGTGACTTACTAGAATGGCCTCCAAGGGACACTTCTAACTCCCAATACTCGCCCTTATTTAACAGCAGCATAGAACAAGGTATTTACGATCATGTTAAATTTTATCTTTTTTTAAAATTCGGGTAACTAATGTGAAAGCAATATGAGGCTGTAAGTACAAGTATAACACAAATAATTGATTGGAAGGCACTAGCACACCAACACTGCATAATTCAATTCAGACAGGGAAAATGAGCCAAATATCCCCTTTACACATAGATATCCTATAACACTGTACAGACCGGCACTTTAAAGGCTTGACAGTGGAAGTGGAGAAGGTGAATTCTAGCAAATCCACAGGTACTGTAGCCATTTTAGCTATTGCAGAGCAGAGATGAAGAAACGTTAAAACGTGCATTGCAAAAACAGGTTCATCAAGGTTGACTCACTCTGCTATTTAATAAATGATATTTAAAATGCCAATAGTGAAGTCAACTCTTTTGATGCATTATTTATAATTTTTTATTAATGGATTTAGGTTTCATTTCATTATAGTTGCTTATTTGTAAATATGGTCTATTTTAAGTGAATCAATAATGTAGCAGTAGTAGGACATTTTGAATTAGAAAAGACATTAGTAATATCTAATCCTAATTTCTCTTCAATTATGAAATGCCGTTTATAGTTATAGTGAATGAATGACCATCAAACCAACCCATACTTCCATAGCCTGAGTCCAGGCACATTCACTGTATCCTGAAATTGGTCATTCCATCTTTGGGTGATTCTAATGTTAGCAGATACTCTTCTTCTATTGACCTGAAATATTATTCTTTAAATTTACCGACTGTTCAGAATCTGTCCTTCTTACCAACATATGAACAAATACATACTTACTTTCATGTGAGAAAGTACAAAGTTGTGAAGTCTGGAACGGTGGCAGCTATTTTACGACCTTAGGAGTTGACCAACAAAATCACAGAAATGCCAAGCCAGCACCTTGACATTGTGGAGGATGCAAAATCAAATTTAAAACCAGTAACCTTCCTGTTGCAGTAACGTAAAAATAAATTTCTTTGAGTTTAAGCCATTAATAATCAGGGCTTTTCCTACTTGCAACAGATCACAATGAAACTGATACAGAATAGTTGTAACCATTTGATTACTCTTCCCTGGGAATCTGGGAATTTGTCAAGACTTTTCTTATAATATGGGTCCCAGAATAGACACTGCTCCAAAAATCTGACCAGGATCTATTAGTGCCAAAGATTTGAACCCTATCTATCCATTAATGTAGCTTGCTATGTTGCTAGTGATTTAAACAACTACATCATATTTAATGTGTGATCAACTAAACCCTCAGTTATTTTCCCATGCTGGGTAAAATCCATATAAATCTTGTATTTATGGAAAAGACTTTTTTAAAACAAATGTAAAGATGAGCTAATGTATAATGAAATAATTATGACAGCAACTACAGTAGGAAAAGCTCAAACAGACTTGTGTTCAAACACTTGCCGCCACCACTTCCTGGTCTGTGACCTGCACAAACTACTTAATAAGCTGTTGTTTCCTCATGCACATAATGAATGTAATAATACCTACAGTTGTGGGGAATACAGAAGTTTCTCACAGTCAGGAGATGACTGTCCCTTGCTACTTCCTTCCTAGTCCCATTTTTTTCATTTTTCTTACAGAGATACAATTATTTCTGCCTTGAAAATTTCTTGACACATGCCCCAAACCAAAGAGTGTTTGTCACATCAGCCTACTCAGAGAAAGGCCATCTTAAGCATCAAGAAAGATAATAAAGGAAGAGGGTTAACAGGCAGCATAGAAATGCAAAAACAGAATCGATGGCACTAGCTAGAAAAGATTGAGAGGCGTGGTTCACCCAGCCCCAGAGCAGAAGGACATCCTCCCTGTCCTCGGGTCTGAGCCAATCTTCATAGTAGTAACGTCACTTAACCTTGGGTAGAGATGAAGAGGTTCTCAGGTCTTGCTCAGGGCCTGTGGGGACTTAATTATGATATTTTACTTTTAATGTTAGAAAGAGATATATATGCCTATGTCAGAAATTTTTGAAAATATGAGAATGTAGATTTATGTATTTTGGAACTATAGAAAATATGGAATTACAGAAACACAAAATCATTTAAACATGCTAGCATTTAGCATATGGTTTCAAAATTATTTTTTCAAATTAGGGATTTTGGGAAAGTGAGGCATTGAGCAAATCTCTCAAATATTGTGAGATTTTGGAACTTGGATCACCCTTGGATCCAGCTCTCATCTTAAAATTCTAGAAAGAAAATGATACGTCTCAGAGAAGGGGAGCCAGGCAAATGGCTGATTTCGTGTGGCTCTGGATTCAATAAGGTTGAGAGAGATTCTTTAGGTATCTTTCTAAGTTGTCCATGATCAAGGGGAGGTGCAATTTTTTTTCCTGAGCATAAAGACTGCATTTGGATGGGACTAAGTTGATGGGGCATGAGACAATGAGGAATCTAGCACCATGCTAGTCTTAAAAACTTGAATTTACAAGGGAAGCTGGAGTTCCCAAACAGGTAAAACTTAGAAAAAAAACTCTCCCTGGTTCAAGGAAGGGGGATGCTTTTTCCTTTTCCAATGATTCTAGTATTTATTTCCCTCTAAAGGTATACATCTGGACTCAGAGGACAAATGGCCCTGAATAGCAATGATTGGTCCTGTTTAGCAGCTGTCATTAAAATGCATTATTAAATCCTTTCATTAAAAAAGTTATATCAAATACCAAATGAAGAGCATTACTTCCAAACTCAGTTGAGCACCTCTGTGGTCACAATTTGCCAAATGAGTCTTCCCATTTGAGGTATAATGTAAAATAGTAATAAAATGAAATTATTTTACAGTGAGCCATTATATTAAAGCAATGTTACAATTTACGCAGTCAGAACAAAATAGCAACCAGTGATTATCTCGTAACTACCTCTCAAATTACACTTCTGTTGAATATATTATTATGTGTAGTGCACTGACAGCCTGCAATTGTTAACTTCATGTGGGTACTTTTTATAGAATAAATCAAAAGCTGACGACTTCACAAGTGGTCATTTGTTTCTGGCAGAGATTTGGGGACTGCGTGGGTGTATGAAGCTAATGTCTATGACAAGGAAAACCAATTCAAAGAGAAGAAAGCAGACTCCGTACAACAGCATCTGTGTTTTTTATAGTCCTTGAATATTAATATCTGTATCTTAGAAACCCCTGAAATACATTCCTTTAGCGAGTCTTATGTAATTTCAGACTTGGTGGTGAGCCAAGGCCAATTTGTTAGCACTGATGATTGATTCACTGTTGTGGGGCTGGAGGTCAAGGATCAGAAAGTGTCCCTCATGAATACCAACCACAGCTGCAGCAGCTGCACAGCAGCAAAAGAATCCTGGGGATCAATAGGAATGCTGGTGGCCAAGAAGCAAAAAAATCTCTCCCAATTCCACTCCCACCTGCTGGTGGCTCCTGCCTGATGTCAGAATTGGCAGTCATCTGCCACACGCTGGGTTCAGCACCTTTATAGAGTTTCACCCTCTCTGGGAAAGCTACTTTGCCATCGTTCTGCCACATCTTGGTCCAGATCAAGTAAGGCAAACCTCCACTTTAAGCAAAACCATAATATGACAAACAAGTAAAAATTATAAGATAGCGAGTCTTTTTGCAACTAATACTTTTTGCACAGTATTCCAAGTAAGAAGTAGTTAGCTAGATACTAACGTAGGTGTTTAGTGAACAAGATATCTATTGTTTCTAAGATTTGCTGGTGTGAGATAATGCTGAAGAAACAGGCATGGGTTAGGGTTTAGACTTCCCCCTAAAGACAATGGTAAGTCATAGAAGATATTGAGTCACTATAATATTTGAGTTCTTCTAGAGCTCAGACTATATGCAAGAAAATCATGGCAAAAATATATGTAGGGAGGCCATTGTACACTTGGGAACAGGTGATGATGAAGTGGACTGGGGTGGTTGCAAAGGAGATTCAAGGGTTACTTTGATAGGAGAATTGAGAGAAACCATTGAGTGATTGTGGTGTCAAGGGATAGGAGACCAAATGGATGCAGTGTTTCTTTCTTGAACAACTTAGTAGGTAGCAGTGGCATTCATTAAATAAAACAGGTTAACAGGAGATCTTTTAAATCAGAGATTCCGCTAAAGCATGTGCAGTAATTTTATTTACCGAAATTCAATGTAGAAGCAATTCTCCAGAATATATGTTTTTTCGTAGGATAAAAAACAGAGATGTGTTTGCCTCTAGTTTTCAGTCAAATATTAACCACAATTCTTAGCATCTTAAAGCTTGACAAAGGCTGCTTCTTCTACAAGGAAACCTGAGATTCTCACTCAATTTGGGAGTTTTTTATTCAATAACAATGACATGCTGACATAGTGCCACTCAAAAGCTGGTGCCCTGCACCAAGGCGCTGACCTCACAGAGTGAATGATGGTGACTTGGGAGCCCAGGGCAACCCCACTTCTTCTAGCTTCTGTCTGAATCCCTATCTTCCTAACAGACATAGCTCCAACACTAGAAAAAGACAGGGAAGTTCCATCAGCAGAAGATAGATTTCTAATCAAAGCTACAATGAGGTATCACCTCACTCCGGTCAGAATGGCTACAATTAACAAGACAGGAAACAACAAATGTTGGAGAGGGTGTGGAGAGAAGGGAACCCTTGTTCACTGCTGGTGGCAGTGCAAACTGGTGCAGCCACTATGGAAAGCAGTTTGGAGTATCCTCAGAAAATTAAGGATAAATCTACCATATGATCCAGCTATTCCACTGCTGGGTATTTATCCAAAGAACTTGAAAACACAAAGGCATAAAGATACCTGCACCCCTATGTTCACTGCAGCATTATACACAATAGCCAAGACATGGAAGCAACCTAGGTGCCCGTCAAGGGACGAATGGATAAAGAAGATGTGGTATTTATACACTATGGACTACTACTCAGCCATAAGAAATGATGAAATCCGGCCATTTGTGACAACATGCATGGACTTTGAGGGTATTATGCTGAGTGAAATAAGTCAGAGGGAGAAAGTCAAATACCATATGATCTCACTCATAAGTAGAAGATGAAAACGACAAAAAAAAAAAAAAACACATAGCATTGGAGATTGGACTGGTGGTTACCATTGGGGAAGGGGGAAGGGGGGAGGGCAAAGGGGGTGATTAGGGTCACACGTGAGGGGATGCACTATAATTAGTGTTCGGGTGGTGAGCATGATGCAATGTATCCAGAATTTGAAATATGATGTACATCCGAAAAAAATAAAACTTAAAAAAAAAAAACCACACAAAACAAGAATGTAAAAAAAAAAAAAAAAGAAGAAGATAAGTTTCTTTTTCTCTTTGCATAACTAGGCCCTTTAGGAAATGGATAAGTACTCTGCGGTACTGCGGAGGGCAGCCGGACAACTGTGCTGAAAGCCTGGCCCCCTTGAAATCAATCATTGGGACACTATTCTAGTTAACATTTCTGACTCCATTCATGCCCTTTGACTCTTCAGCATTTCCCAAGTTGGTCTTTGTTTGACAACCACCTTCAAATATATGCCTCCCCCAATTTGGATTTTGAGCTTACTTCTCTGAGTATGCCAAGACAAATATTGATCACTCTTGTTTTATAAACTGCGTTCTCAGCCTTAATCTCATCTATGGGTCAGCTTCATTTTTGCTGTGTCTTTCCAAGTGTGTCTACTCCGACCTTGGACCAGCCCAGGCTACCTAATTCTGACATCTCCCTAACTCTTAATCTCCAATTACGATCCCATCTAGAACTTGCAAGTTGCTTCTCCAAGATGTAAACTTAGTTCAAATCCAAGACTTTGGTGGGGAAACAAGGCAGTTACTAAATATGTCATCATATATATTTTACTGTTAGACTACCTGCAATAATATGATCATCAGTAGCCCCCTAGTATTCAGTAACAGAAATTCTTATAAAGTTTACAGCCACAAAGAAATCAAACAACTAATTTATTATTTAATGATAGACTTAGCAAATGTATTAACAGTGCACAGTATTAATTCACAGCATAGTGCAAAAAAATGTATAAGAGAATAAAGCACATTTTAGTGGAGTAAAACTTTCAAGGTTATTGAAAGCATGTAAAATCAATTAAGATTTGCTTTTTAAATGAAAAAATACATGTATAATTATAAAATACACCACATACCTCCTTCCATCTATTGGCTTTCCATGAAGGGCATCTGACAGATCTACAAGCTTTGTGAGTTCGAGGTTTCTGTAGATGACTGCAATATTTTTCTTCTAATTTCCCTTGGAATTGGTCAATGCAAAGCACCTCACGGTACTTTAAACCTTTACCACAAGAAGCTGAGCACTAGAAAATAAATACGAACGCACTTGATTCATTTGATCTTGATTAAGTTTATCCACAAGAAGTATTAAATGAAGCAATCAAAACATCATTGCTTTGATATGTTCATTAAGATAGACCTTGATATTTTTAATTAGAGAGAATTTAAAATTTACCAATCTGCCCTGGACCATCCATTGATGTTGATATCATAAGGTATCCATTTATTCTATGAAAAAGTATTGATTGTTTACAATGTACCAGCCACTCTTCTGGGGCATAAACGCTTTCCATCTTT
Source organism: Equus caballus (assembly GCF_041296265.1). Taxonomy (NCBI): domain Eukaryota; kingdom Metazoa; phylum Chordata; class Mammalia; order Perissodactyla; family Equidae; genus Equus; species Equus caballus. The sequence goes on from NC_091689.1 coordinate 75,088,740, forward strand.
TACCATGGAAGGCTATCTGCCGCTAATTCCTATGATGACGCATAATCCAATACTACTTGCTTTTGATTGTGTATAGTCACCACCTATTCTATTTTAACCTGATATGCTTCTCCACAATGCAAAGTATGTTCTGGATGTTAAAAAATAATCCAATGATCTCTCAATACAGGAAACCATGATTGAGAAAGCAGAAAATTTATTTTTTAAAGTGCACTTCAGTTCAGGTTTGCCTTTGCATCAAAATGGAAGATGTATCTCTCTATCAACCCTCCAATATAGTTAGTAAAAAACAATGACTTGACTTCATTTTTCAGCCGATTGCCATTTTATGAGTGAGGCCAATGCAATGTAGTGAAACGAGCTTGTGCTCTGGCATTGAACACCAGCTCTGCCATTTACCAGCTGAGTTACTTCAGGCACGTCTCATCACTTATCCAATTCCCAGTTTCTTCTTTTATAAAATGGGAATAATAACACCAATATTACAGGTTTGCTATGGAGATGAACATGAGATAAAGAACAGGAACTACCTAATCCAGTCCTATTACTTGTGATAGACCCTCGCTAAATATTACCTTTCTCTTATACCATTTTCCTTCACATAGTCTCAGAGAGGATGTTGACAATTTTCAGCATGATATATGTACCAGGGAAAAGTGAAGCAAAGAAGACACGGATTCCAGACAACTCCTCTCATTCCTCTGAGACAGCTGTTCACATATGATTTCATTTAGAAACATATACTGAGTTCTGAGAACATTAGATAATATATTATGCCTTTCATGTATATTATGAGTTCAAAGGCTGTTAGACTATCTAATACAGATATTAGATGTTTAAAATATTTTAAATTAAAAAATAAATAGTTTGGGGATAATTTCTCTTTTTATATTATAAGCAATACTATATCCCATTTGTGTAGGCAATGAATTTAACTCGGTGTCTTGATTATTGACTTATTGTTATCATATCTGAGATGTTCTCTTCTCTTCCCATTAACACTTACAGCCTTTACATGCGACTTATAATACACTGAATTCTGTGAAAATCTGTAATGGGTCTTCATAAACTGTATTAAGTTTCATAAACTGTGCCTTCTTTCATGCTACTGATCTTCTCTTTCAGTTCTACCAATATGCTCTCCTCTTCCTAGCCACTGCCCTTGGGTACTTCCCTGTTTCTTGACTTCATTGTTTATTTTCCAAAGAGTATAACATATTTTATACCAAAAACATCACTTTGAGCATCACGCATATGTTATCAGAGAGTATACGAACATGTGCACACATAGAAGAATGTTTTTCTCCTCATGTGCATATTATATTATTTTTCTAACTTTTAAATTGTGACCTTTCAAGCAAAAAAGCATTCACTACTCTCCCTGTTAGCCCCTTTTAAAAAGTAATCATTATTATGAATTTTCATGATATCAACACAGTAGTACTTATGGAAGATGGGGAAATATTTACTATTTTATTCATTCTATGAATATTGTTGAATTTCTACCATATACCGAGAGTTGCAGATAAATACAGGTCCGTTCAACATCTCTTGCTTTTGCCCTTGATTTAACCTCAAAGCGTGCATAATCTAAATGACACACACCATCTTTAAATGAATAATGCCAGAGTAGATCTTAAATAATGTTAAACACAATAAACATCAGAAAAAAAAAAACTACAAGACACTAAAGACCATTAAAATTATACAATAAAAAATTATGATGGAATTAAGAAATTCATGAAAGGTAATCATTTCTTTCCAGGATATTTGGTAAGTACTGAAAAAGAAGAGGATAGTTAAACTCAGTCTTGAAGAAGTAGGTTTGCTGATAGACAAAGACCAATGGTCTTATATGTTTGTTTGATATGCCTTATCTAGACATTGCCATGTGTCTCTGTTTTGTAAAATTCTGAGTTCTTTTAACAGTGCCAAGAATCATGCAGTAAATTGTTGACATTTCTGATAAGAACGACAAATTCATTTACAAAACCATGTAACACAAGAGGAGACATTAAAGATTCTACTTTAAAACGCAACAATATAGTTCCTTTGTAAGCAATATCTACAAATGGAATGTAAACTTGGACACTGTAGTACATTAGCAAAGATAAGATTATTCTTCACCAAACTGAATAGTGTCTCCTACTCTAACTCAAGGTCATCTTCGATTCTTTCTCTTCTCCATTATTCTAATCTCTAACCAAAACTATTATTAAACAATTTTAAACATATTTTTTTTTCCTTTTTGCTTGAGAACAGACAATGGCTCTCTATTGTCTTTAATAGTGAACCAAAACTTACACTCTTCCTTGCTTTCTTGATCCACCAAGTTTGAGTCAACAAACATTTCCAACCTTATATGCTGTTACTTTTCAACAAGCAGCCTTTGCTCTACTTAGGCATAAAACAATTATTTTCTCTTTAATGTGACATAGTCACTTAACAACAGTGCCTAATTCATATCACTTCCTTTCACATCCACTGATCACTTCGTCTGGTGCTTTCTAAATATTACTTATCCTTAAAGCTCTAAGCCAATCCCATGTCTAGGAGAAATACCTATCAGTCTTTCACTTCTCTGAACTCTTCTGAGTCTCACTCTGTTTTTAGCACTTCCTCGCTTTCTACTTTCGTCACACGCTTTATCTACCCGCCTTCTGGAGGTCAAGGACCTTTCAGATCATCCACATCACTCGCAAAGTGGCAGGTACAATAAATATCAGCTGATTAATTGATGTTGATCTTTGGTGTAAGCCATTCTTATTTGTTTTATTAAACTCTAAAATAATTTATTAAAACATTTTAAATTCCATGAAATATATTTATTGGTTAATAAACTCAAAGTCCTCTAGGAAAGATAGACAAAAAGCACAAAATCAAAGAATTGAAAAATAAATTATGCTTTGGTTACATTTTTAAAGTAGAGCTATTTTTCCACAAGATCTGAAGAGGAATAAGTCCATTATTTTACCATTTCTGATGAATTCCATGTGGGAATTTAAGTAAAAGAGAACATGTTATGCAAAGAATTATGTTTTAGTTGGAAGGAGGCAGTCGTAGAGTAAATAACTAGTGAAATGCTACCCTCCTTCTTTCAAACCACAATACATTCTGAGTTATAAAGATCTCTCGAAATAGGCTGTTTGATAGGAGTACACAAACATGGCAACTATTTTCTCTGGTATCTCAGCAATTTGGGTTTTTTTTTTCCCTCTATTTTATATCCCTGAAACCATCCTATTCCCTTGAAGTTTTATTAACACTGTGTCATTATTTTCCAGCATTCTTGCCAAAAGAATTTTTCTTAAAAATCACCTCTATCATCCTTAGTTGACATAGTCAAAATATTTTTCTCTGAAACAGCAGATATAGGATGCAGCCCACTTCAGAAGTGGCAACATTAAACACAAGTAACTTGAATTGATTCTTCCTATAAATTAGGTGAAGACAATCTTCTGTTTAAGGAAAACAAGGCATTCAAAACAAATGTAGAATTTGCAAGCCCTAAAAATGCAGTCTCCAGAATTGTGCAGGTTTGGCTGGCACTTTCCATTCCAAAGTGGAGAGTTGGAATTAATTAGTCCATTCTAACATGATTAACTTTGGAACAAATGTACTCTTGTTTTTAAAGCGAAGCTGTCCATAACTACAGAATAGGATTACTTCTGACCTTTGAGGTGTGAGTTACTGCTTTGTTGATGTATAAGGATACTACAGAAGAGCGAACGATGTTTGTGAGAGACTTGATTAATTTAATTCTAGAAACTTAAATTGCTAAACAAAATAAAACAAAGAAATGAAGTTTCTTTAGCCCCAGTTTTAGGAAATGGAAAACATTGCTGAGAGGGTGTTTTTTTTAGATTTTCATAAACTGTTATGTTGATCTGACATTCTATCCTCTCTGACAGTGGTGGGAAACATACTAATACTGGGAGAATTAGTGTGTACCCCAATTAGCAATAAAATATCCCTGACAATTAACTATTACACTCTGTCCTAGTCATGTATAAACTGCCTTTTATAGATTTTACAAGTTGGGTAACCATAGGTAATTTCTTAACCTTCACTGAACCTTTATTTTTCATTTGTAATATTGATTAAAAAAATATCCGTTTCATACAACTGTTGGGTAAAGTTAAGGAAAAAGTGGTTTTTTAAATGAGAGAAAAGGGTAAACTCAGAAAACTGTCCATAGAAAAATGTAAAAAAAAAATTAAAATCAATAAAGAACAAAAAGAATGCTGTAGAACACAACATTGATTTATTGAAAGACAAGCTTGAAAATGTCTCCCATGACGCAAAAGAAAAGATGACATAGAGTGAGAACACTGTTTCCTGGAAAATACTCTTTTCTTCCTCAGCTCAGGACTTTTGCACATGTCATTTCCTCCCACCCCGACACCTTCCTCAATTTCATCCCTACATATTTTTCAATGCTGAGTTTTCAATCTCATTCCCTCTGCAACGCTGCCTCCCCTAATGAAGGCTAGCTGATGTCCAATCCAGACCAGACTCGGTATTGCTCTTACAGAACTTTTGCACCTCAATACGCCTGTAATTACCTGTTCCATGTCGGTTTCCCCTGCCAGACTATAGATTCTACTGAGACATATTGTAGGGAATCTTGAAAAATAGGAAGAATCACTTGTTCCCAATTTAATGTATTATGAGCCATTCTACATTTCTTCTTCTAAAAGGAGGAAGCAATTCCAATACATCATGAACCATAGGATCTTGTACTAATTTACTGACCAATGTTCTTCTAAAATGGTTGCTCTTCCACTGGTGGCCCACGAGCTGATGTTAGATGATACATCTAACATTAAATGTAAAGGTTATTCTATATAGTAATGATCACTCTCAATTTTAACTATAAAGATCCCTTAGCTAGCTATTTGAAAAACAAAAGTAAAATCTGAAGCTTGGTCTACAGAATAGCAAGTGAAGACAAAGTTAACAGTAAGAATTGATTATCCATGGGGTCTATTTTAATTAAGTTTGACTGGAAAGTAGCTAGACTAGAAATTTGACTAGAAATGTCTATTTCACTTGCTACTGCATAGCGTCATCTATAGATGAAAGTGTATATTTTTGTTTCTACGTTCCTTATGTAAACTTCAGGTAAACTTCTCCAAGAATAAGCATTATAACTATATTCAACACTTACTATTAGAAAATTAGTATTGGAAACACTTAACTTTAGAAAGGAGCTCCAACATCAATTGTAAGTTCTACATTAGATATTTTCAAGGACTATCAAGATAAGCAATCAATTAGTGAGAGCAGGGATTTTAAAGAAAAGCCTCGCAATTCATATAGATTCTTGGTTTTTCATTTAAAATTTCCTAAATTCTATATATAGCCTAAATAACTTCCAGTTCTCTCAATGGACTCAGTCAGTAAATTTGGCAATGACTCCATTGTTTAAAATCTACAGAGGTCACTTAGTCATTCAAGTCAATAAATCAGAACCAAATGTATCTTGCAACAATAAAACTACTGCTCCCTTAACATCCTTCTTCATTTGCTGATAATAAAAATACGTAAAATTAAACAAATATTTCAAAAGTTGATAATACTATTATAAACATCTCATTCAATATTATGCTTTTACACAACCTATTTCAGGGATGGTTAAAAATTATGGCATTTAGTTTTTCAGCTATCTTAAATAAATAATCTAACTAGACATAAACATAATATTCATCATTTTTCTCCCTCAGCCATTTGACTTAATTTTGGTTTTCCACTGTTGTTGTTAAATAAAAAATGACTAACAAGGGACCGGCCCCATGGCACAGTGATTAAGTTTGGCACACTCCACTTCAGCGGCCCAGGTTTGCAGTTTCGGATCCGAGGTGCAGACCTACACCACTCGTCAGCCATGCTGTGTCGGCATCCCAAACATAAAATAGAGGACAATAGGCACAGACATTAGCTCAGGGCTAATCTTCCTCATGCAAAAAAAAGAGGAAAATTAGTAACAGATGTTAGCTTAGGGCTAATCTTACTTATCAAAAAAAAAAAAAGAGAGAGAGAGAGACTAACAAAACTGAATAAAAATAAATGAGGTACTATTAATCAATTTCACTTAGCTTTTCAAAATTTTTGGAATTTTGTGATTTTTTTGAAATATAATTATTAATAAGTCATCAAACAATCATGTTTCAATGCCATTTTTTGCAAAATAGAGAAAACAATGCTGAAATTTATATGGAACCACAAAAGACCCTCAATAGCCAAAGCAATCCTGAGAAGAACAAAGCAGGAGGCATCACAGTTCCTGATTTCAAGCTATATTATAAAGTTATAGTAATCAAAACAATATAGTATTGGTATAAAAACAGACACATAGATCAATGGAACAGAACTGAGAACACAGAAGGAACAGAACTGAGAACCCAGAAATAAACCCAAGCCTGTCCAGTCAACTAATATTTGACAAGGGAACCAAAGATACTCAATGGAGTAAAGCCAGTCTCTTCAATAAATGGTGCTGGGAAAACTGGATATTCTCATGTAAAAGAATGAAGTTAGACCCCTATTTTACATCACTCACAAAAATTAACTCGAAATGGATTAAAGACTTAAACCTAAAACATGAAACTCCTAGAAGTAAACATAGGAAAAAATCTCCTTGACATGGGTCTCGGCAGTGATTTTTTAGATATGACACCTAAAACACAAGAAACAAAATCAAAAATAACTAAGTGGGACTACATAAAACTAAAAAGCTTCTGTACAGCAAAAGAAGCCATCAACAAAGTGAAAAGGCAGTCTATGGAATGGGAAAAAGTATTTGCAAACCTTATATTTAATAAGAGGTTAATATCCAAAATATATAAAGGATGCAGATAACTCAATAGCAAAAAACCAAATAGTCTTATTAAAAAATGGGCAAAAGACCTGAATAGACTTTTTTCAAAGAAGATATACGAAAGGCCAACAGGTACATAAAAAGATGCCCAACATCACTAGTCATTTGAGAAATATAAATCAAAACCACAATGAGCGATTGTATCACACCTGTTAGCATGGCCATCATCAAAAAGACAAGAGATAAATGCTGGTATGGATCTGGAGAAAAGGGAACTCTTGTGCACTGTTAGTGGGATTGTATACTGGTACAGCCACAATGGAAAATACTATGGAGGATCCTTAGATTAAAAATAGAACTACCATATGATCCAACAATTCCACTTCTGGGAATATATCCATAGGAAACAAAAACACTAACTCAAAAAGATACCTGCTCCTCCATGATCATAGCAGCATTATTTACAATAGCCAAGATACAGAAGCAACCTAAGTGTCCATCAATGAATGAATGAATGAATAAAGAAGGTGTGGTATATATATACAATGGAATATTATTCAGCCATAAAAAATGAAGAAATCCTGCCATTTGCAACAACATGGATGGACACTGAGGGCATTATGCTAAGTGAAATAAGTCAGACAAAGACAAATACTAAATGATCTCACTTATAGGTGGAATCAAAAAAAAAACGACTCAAAGAAAAAAAGACCAGATTTGTTGTTACCAGAGGCAGGGGGGGTTGGAGGAGTGGGAGTTGAAGAAAGGTGATCAAAAGGTACAAAGTTTAAGTTACAAGATAAATAAGTACCAGGGATGTAAGGTACAGCACTACACTGCTGTGTGATATATACGAAAGATGTTAGAATAAATCCTAAGAGTTCTCACCACAAGGAAAAACATTTTTTTTCTTTTTTGCCTTCTTTTTATTGCATCTATATGAGATGATGGATGCTAACTAAACTTATTGTGGTAATTTATTTCACAATATATGTAAGTCAAATCATTATGCTGTACACCTTAAACTCACACAGTGATGTATGTCAATTATATCTCAATAAAAGTGAAAAATATTAGATGAGGAAATGAATTTTTATTTCTAGATATCACATCATCTCTCTTTGTTTCCTGATAGCAAGGTCCATAGTCATCTGTTGAAAATGTAAAAGCTTGCAACCATATGGCTGGGCGTCACATCTATGCAACTGCTCATTGTATGGCGGGTATCAGCTAATTTCTTCAGACAACTAAGGAAAACCTGCTACCAAGTGACAAAAGGGCTCACACAATCTTTTTGTTTTAGGAGAGCTAGACTCACAGAAATGCAATCACTACACATTACAAATCTAAATCCAAACACACCTTCTCATTACAAACTGGAAATCCTTTCCATCGAGACAAGTGCAACTGAGTAAGAAGCATCAATGTACAATGTACAAAAAGAAGTGGCTTTGATTTAAACACAAACATATCATACTAGCTGAAACATGACCAGGTACTGGAGCGCCTGTCTTGGACTAATTTGAGAGAATTAGTTGTGTTTTCCTTAGTCTTAAGCGGCAATTCCAAAAATATCAATGAATTTCCCAATATAGGTACATGCATTCTTCATCTTTGTTTTGATCTTTCTCAAAACCATTTTATGTTTCTGTGGCAAAGTTAAAGCTTTTTAATGGAAAATTTTTATCATAGTTATTTTGTAAGAGAATTTTTTAAAATGACATTTGATGATTATGTTGAATGTCTTTATAACACTATTATGAAACAAAAGATTTATCTATGAAATGACACATTAAATAGGGAAATGATAGAGTTTCAGGCCCAAACAGACCAAAAGTTAGATATTCTGTGGAGTAAAACACTATTGTGTATATGCATCCATGCATATATGTGTTTTATTTTTTCTTTTTGATTTTTTAAGAAGCCTATTATAACATTCTCTAAATAAATAAAGAGACGATATCTAAACCCCAGGAACAGCATGGTTTTTGCAATATTCAGGAATCCAATGCTACCTATATATCTAAGAGAAAAGCCCTACTATGGTAAAGGTCTTAGATGTGAGTTTTCTATAACTACTTTGTAATTAAAAGCATTCCCGACAAAAATGGAACACTATTTTAAATTGAGGCCCTCGATTATTAAAAAATACAGCCTTAAAGTAGTTAGAGTAGTTGAATAGCCAGAGTAGGGTAGAGTATCTCTCTGTTTAAACAAAAACAACAAAAAAAAAGCCAAAATATGCATATTAAGAGTGGAGTGTCAACTTTGTAAAATAGTACTGCTACTGTTCCATTAATTCAATGCATATGTGCACTAAGGAATAAGATACTAAATCTGTCGACAGGGACCCCATTCATAGTACTTCCTGAAAGATTATACTTAAGTTTTAAGGTTTAATGGAGTTTGAAAATTTCCTTTTTAACCTGTTACAGACATCCTTTGACTATGCAGCTTTAATAAACCAAGACAGCATTTGGTTTTAAAAATACTACTGAAATATTTCATTCCATTGCATTACATTTGATTATATTTAAAATTGGCAACTTCAGACCTTAAAAAAAGTTTTTTGTCAGATTTATTTGCAAAAATGTTTGAGTTCCAACTTAAAGGACAAAGAAATATATGCTTAAAAACAAGCATATCCAGTAAACTTTCATTATATTCATATCATTGTAATAATTATAACATTTAAATTTCTATTTCATATTCTGAAATTTTATATTTTGAGTGTATATATATGTATATTTATGTGCACAATGGATTTACAGTTCTAAGCTAAGCAATGCAATCTTACATGTAATTCATTTGGCTAATTCAATTAGAAGTAATATTTAAAGATAATTTATTACAATATAATTGTTACTATTTTCTAAATTACAATTTTGGAAAGGTTTTATGATTATTTGCACTTTCAAATATAAAGCCTGAAGTGAAGTTGCAATAACTTATGCAGATACCTTTACAGAAATTTTCACTCATCATACAGTATTATTTTCCACACATAAAATATTAGAAAATCAGAATGAACAATTACCCCAGTAACTGATACTAAAATACTCCATTATCGGATTCATTTTCTTCAATAACAAGACTTGATGACAATCATGACAAAGCTGCTTGTGTCGTACTTAGGTTGAACCTAGGTTTATTTTGCTAGAAGCAAGAGTAACTATAATTCTAATTCAAAATGTAAGCACTATCTATAGCAAAAAACACTCAGGAAAAACTGCCATGAGTTTAAAGCTTGTAATTCATTCTTTTAACTTTCTGTCTGATAGTACAGTTTGTGCGTACTACAAAAGGGTAATGAACATTTCAGACTCCTCTAAAAAATCTGTTTTGCAAGTGGGACTCGTCTAAAGAGTTCCTGTTTGGAGTTTTTATTGACTCATTGAGTCACACGAGTCTTTACAACAATATGGCAACAGGAGAAAAAGGTTACTGCCAATATGAGAACAATACAAATCTTGTCTAATTTTAACAATTATTTTGGGACCATTATTGTGAATTTACTTTTTCTTGATGTCTTGACACAAATCACAACTGAGACGTTACTTTTGTTAAGACTGTATGGCATATTCCATGATGAACCCCCCCGCTCCCGTCTTCTTCCCTGGGGGCCTACATCCAGAATCACAAGCATCTGCCTTCTTGGATGGAACAAAGCAGAAAACTATTCAGTGTGGGTAGACCGTAAAAAGGTAAAAAGATCAGAAAAATAACTAAAGCGTACCTTTTTTAAAAATATTGACTTTTAAGACATTACTTACTATGGTAACATTTGCAAAATTCTTCAAATCAAGTGCCAGCAGAAGAGCAGGATTTACCATTTCAAGTCTCTACAAATGTTTTTGTGCCAGCTGTGGGAGTTACCAGAAATAAAGCCAAGAAGTTTGCTTTCAAGTAGGGTTATAAAGGCTGAAAGGGAATACGCAGAGAACTCTCAGATGAGAAATAAAAAATGAGCTCTATGAACGTTTTGATAAGGGAAGAGTCAGCGTTGAAAGTAAAAAACAATAGCCACTGCACGTATTTATGTCTATTACATGCAAGGAAAGTTGTGAGGCAAGAATGTTTTGGGGATTAATTTAATATTACATGGAATTTAAGCTAATTTTAAAATTATCTTAATCAGATAAAAAATGAATTACGTAAAATTTAAGGTGGGGTTTCATAGTTTTTACTACTAGGGAGTAGAGGATAGAAAGAATAAACAGGGTACAGGATTTGGAATCAGAGACCTACATTTGAATCTCAGCTGTCAGTAGCTGAGCAACCTTGGGCTAAATGCTTAACCTTGCTGATCCTCAGTTTTCTCATCAGAGGGTGGCAATAATAATACGCCTCAGGATAGTTGTGAGATTAAAGGAGATAATGTATGAATGAACCTAAAACAGTGCTTGATGCAATATTCTAAATGTATTTTAAACTTCCTTTCCCCTTTCCTTTCCTTCCTTTCCCCAATCCCGAGGAATTATAAAATAGGTAGTGAAAATACCATCTATGGCATGGGATTCTCTATTAACACTTGAATGGAACACAGGGACTGATCAAGGCTCACACATTTAGAACTCATTCAGTGGTGAGAGAAGGAGGGTAATCAGCCCAGGGGAATTCCAGGAAGACCCTATCTTGTTCCCCCGGAAAGAAAAATTGTTTACCTAGGTGCTGAAAAACTCATTAGACATCCTTCAAGTGATTTTCACTGTGGGAATAAGGTAGAGAAACTGGATTCGAAGGTGAAGAGACATTTGGTTAAAAAAAATAAAACTTGGTTAAGTTAAAAATGGTAGGGTGACCATATGTATTCACTTCCTTCCCCTCATTTTTTTTCAACCCACAAAGTCAACGTGAATAAAAGAGATTTCAATAATCTTGGGAGATGCAGAGGATAAAAGGAGTGAAGACCAATGTGAAGCCAGAGAAACCTGTACCTGCAGAACCCCTGAGGGGCTCAGCACCCGGATGCAGCAAGCCGTGCTGCTGTTCCTCCACTCCTCCTTAGCCCGATCAGGCCCTTATTCTCCGGAGAAATTAAGCTGCTTGGGTTCCAGAGTTGGGGATGCTGAGAGAAGAATAAGGGAATTCTACACATTGAACTCTCGACCCTTAGTCTGTCTGCCCACGCTACTCTTGCTAACAGGCAGGGCATTAGAGGGTCCTTGTCTGAGAAACTGGGTCTCCAAGAGAAAAGATCTTAATGTATTGACATGCAGGGAAAATCATCAGTCACTAAACTCTACCCAAATGCAGAGTTTCCGATCAATTCTCTAGTGCCTTATTCTTAAATAAGAATGAGCCACACAGAATCATCAACTTCTGAAGAAAAGCTTCAGTACGAAAACCAGAAAACCACTCCTACCCTTGCTCTAAAGAAGAGTCCAAAGGATAAAGAGACAATTAAGAGAGAATCTCCTCTCAAAAACGTAATTAATATGAGAGAGAATAGATGTTGTATGAATAAAATAAGAACAGAATAGTATGACCCCCAACCAGAATGCCAGCAAAAGCTTTTGATAATAAAAATATGATAACTATATATTCAATAGAAGCTTAGATATTTGAAAAAATTTCCCTGCAAGTAAATCCAAAAGACAGAGATAGAAGATAGAATAGAAACAAGAGAATTAGAGGATCAACGCAAGAATCCCAATACTCAACTAGAAAGAATTCAAGAAAGAACAAAGAAAACAGTTGCATAGATACTATCAAAGAAATAATGCAATCAATGTTTTCAACATGTCTCCTTACTGAAAGGGCCTACAGAATGCTTAGCGAACTGAATTTTAAACACACACACAAACACTGTCACTTCATCAGGAAATATCAGAACGACAGGGAGAAAGAGAAAATACCAAAAGTTTCAGTGGCACAGGCATGGAGATAAGGGCACATACAACAGATCAGGATTCAAAATCACCAGTCTTCTCAATAATAGCTCAGAATGCCAAAGGGTAAGGAAAGGCCTTAAAAATTCTGAGGGAAATTCTGTTCAAGCTAGAATTCTATAACCAGCCAAATTATTAATCAAATATGAGAACTGACTAAAGACATTTTCAGATTTGCACAGATGGAAAGTGTATCTCCCATTTTTCTTTTTTTAGGAAGATACAGGGAAAAGCATTTTAGTATGAGAGTAAATCAAAAAGAGGAATATACATGATGCAATAAAAGGTCATCAAAATCAAAGATGAGTGAACAGACTTCACAAGATGAGAGAATGGTACAGCAGGGTTAAGTTCATCCAGGCCGGATGGGAGGAGGAAGATAGGGGTGGGGGTTCTGGCAGGAGTCTAGGAAAGAGGAAATATCTGAGCATTTAGAAAAAACCTTCATAGAGATTTACATATTTGTTCAAGCACTTGAGAGAAAAAAACAGTGATTAGAACATAAAAAACTAAGCAAAAAAAAAATTTTTTTTTGAGGAAGATTAGCCCTGAGCTAACTATTGCCAATCCTATTTTTGCTGAGGAAGATTGGCCCTGAGCTAACATCCGTGCCCATCTTCCTCTACTTTATATGTGGGATGCCTACCACAGCATGGCTTGCCAAGCGGTGCCATGTCCACACCTGGGATCCGAACCGGCAAACCCCGAGCCACCGAGAAGCAGAACGTACGCACTTAACCACTGCACCACCGGGGCGGCCCCAAAACTAAGCAAATTTTTAAATGAAGCAGTTGTTAACTCCAGGAAAATCAACTAGCTGTACAAGAAAGGAGCAATGTTTCAAAGTGCTCTACTTGTCTCCGCACTGACAGAGAGAGCACTACTGACTTAACCAAAATTTATTTGGAAGATAGGATTCTGGAATTACTGGTCTACGTAAGAGTTAAAGTCTCAACCTCTGTGAAAGGAAGTTAATAGGTAATTATTTTTTGATGCATCAAGAAGTAGTAGAATAAGCCTATTATTTGGAAATATGGAGGTCGCTATCAGAAGACACAGATAAAAAGATTAAGGATTACTTCTGGGGTAGGAAAGACTGCAATGGGAGACAGCTCTTTTTCCTCAGCCTTTTGGTACCGTTTCTTTTTAAACTTTGAGTAACATTAAGACTGTATTCAGAGCTATAATCAATGATATTTGATTCATTAATGGAGATCAGTGTCAAACTGGAGGGCTCTCTAGTCATAAGTCCTAGAGCTCTGGGTCTGCCCTATTGTGAAGGACACTATCACTTTACGAAGACATGAAAAGCATGCTTCCCAGTTTGCCTGTGACAAAGTTGGGAGGACTTACTAAAAAGTTAGATGTGAGAATTTAAAAATACATGAATCCAGACTATCAGGGAAAAAATAAACATCTCTACACTTCGGCTTGAAAATATTATCTACTGCTAACGATAAGTATTATTTAATAACAGTATCAGATACTATACATATAGGCTTATACTGATGTATAAGAAAACTGGATGACCACTAAAAACTGAAATTGGATGCAATATTGATTATATTCAGTGCAGTGTTCATAACACGGGTGGCAATATTCTTCACAGCTATAGGCTCTTCAGTTAGACCGTTTTTGCTGATAAATGACATTCTAGATGACACATATTGAGAAGGTCATAAACAAAAGAGACTGGGATGATTAAAGAGTTGAACTAAATAGATATACTTAACCCGGAAAACAGAAAAACAGCTGTCTTCAAATATTTGCCCTGTGGATTTGATACAGTCTTACTTTAAGGTACAGGATAAGAATTACAGGTGAATGTTTAAGTATATATGTTTCTGAATATATATATTTTTCAGTTTCAGTTCAAAATGAAGAACAGCTGGAGCCAGCCCGGTGGCGCAGCGGTTAAGTGCACATATTCCGCTTCGGTGGCCCGGGGTTCGCCGGTTCGGATCCCGGGTGCGGACATGGCACCGCTTGGCAAGCCGTGCTGTGGTAGGTGTCTCACATATAAAGTAGGGGAAGATGGGCATGAATGTTAGCTCAGGGCCAGTCTTCCTCAGCAAAAAGAGGAGTGGCAGATGTTAGCTCAGGGCTAATCTTCCTCAAAAAAATAAATAAATAAATAAAATGAAGAACAACAATCATACAGTTTTCCTAAAAAGAAATCGCTATATTATGTTATGGTGTGGTCCCCAACTTTAGACAGTTTCACTAGATATGGAAACTGTGTGTACTTCAGTGGAGAAACTTGTTGAAATAATTTCTGCTTTGTGTCGAAGGATAGAAGAGAAGAAACTGGAAGTCTCTCCCAATTTTAAAGACATGATACAAAAAAAAGAGAGCCCAGTATTTTTTAAATATTTTATGAATCACGATAATTTAATTCCTTAGGTATATACTTATGGGTTTATAAAAAATTGTACTGTTTACTCAAATGAGAAAATGCAAATTTCGGCACACCTGAACTATGGGACACCCTTTGGTAGAAGGAGAACACGTCATCCTTTAGTTCTTAAGAATTATCAAGTGAATCTCATAGTTTCATATTGCCTCTTGTTACTATGACATCAGGTATCTGAATGAAATCCTGAAGTTATTCCCAGACTTTTAAATTTTAGTTTCTGATAGAATAAACTTCCAAAAAGGAATCTGCTTTCTATTACCATAACCACAAGCTAAAATTTTTCCAACAAATCTCTTTTAAAAAGTTTTCTAGAGTTTCCCCAGGCACTAAAAAAACATGTAAGGAAATATTCCCCATCTATTAGAAAGTTTATTCTCAACAGTTTTCTCCATGTTTTGACTTAAAAAGTAGCTATCAAAAATCCTTATAGCTTGAGAGTGACACAGAAAAACTTGAAGACAACGTTTAATTTTAAATAATACAAAAAAATCTCCAAAACTGCCTTCAATATAGACCATAATCTTAAATAACTTACTTTAGTGCATCTAAATAAATGGAATCGCTCATCAACACAATAGAAATTTGGATATTAGGATGATCTTTCTGTATAAATTACATATCGCCAGAATAGCTAGACTTTCTACCAAAATATGCCCACACATTAAAAACGTTGAAATTATGAGAACTCTAAACTTAAAAAGGGCAGAAACCACATCTATAAATGTTACTGAATAAATGAGTGAATAAACGCTATGTAGAAAAAATATGAGCAAATATACACAACAAAGATCTTTTAAATATGCGATCTGTTGTATCTGAATGAGGTAGAGGTGAATGAGCTACAGCGCTATAAAAATAACACAGAACGGAAAGCTTCATGTCATAGATCTCTTTCTTCAAGATTTTTGTCGTTGTTGTTCTGTTTTTATCGTGTATCCTATGGATCAGCAAAGGGCCTCCTCCTGGCTTCATCTAAAATTGAGATCTTGTCAGTTTTAGCAGAGAAATGCTGAAACAGAGACAGGAGCCCATTTGAGCTGTTATTTCTGAGCCTGTTCCCTGACACTGAAGAAATAGCCAGGAGTGAGGGAGGAGCCATGCCTCCTTATCTTCCCTCCTCCCGGGTGTTACAATTCTAAGGCTCACTAAGAAACTGTAAAGTAGTTTCCCTCAGATGGAAGGATGTGAACTCTCTCCGGTGGCAGAATAGGGAGTTGATTTTTATTAGTGTGGCAGCACAAATTTCTTTTTATTCTTTCATTCTCCTAAAAAGAATATATTTTCACAGAGCACGCATCACTATTTACACAGTATAATTTGCACATTTTAATCCTCATACTATATTTAATGATATCCCAAGCAGAATGATTAATCATTAATCACACAATGCTTTCTGGTTCTATCTATTGAATATTATTACATTTCAGTTTATGATGTATAATATCTACTATAATAGAATAAAACCACTTTTTTTTTTGAGGAAGATTAGCCCTGAGCTAACATCTGCTGCCAATCCTCCTCTTTTTGCTGAGGAAGACTGGCCCTAAGCTAACATCCGTGCCCATCTTCTTCCACTTTATATGGCTTTTGCCAAGCGGTGCCATGCCCACACCCGGGATCCGAACCAGCGACCCCCGGGCCGCTGAAGTAGAACGTGTGGACTCAACCACTGCACCACTGGGCCAGCCCCAGAAAACCACTTTTGTGAATATCTGTTTATACCCTGAAAAAAAAATTATAGGCTAGAAATAGAAATGGTGCTACTATGAGCAGGTTTTTTCTCCGACAATTTTAATGATTGCACAAAAGTTCTCTTCCCCAGAAATCTGACTGCTTGCTCCAGTATTTTTAATTATGTTGTTATTTATATTTTGGAACTAGTTTAGAGTAACATTTCTTGCTATTAATAAATATCCCATAAGAAGGAGCATTTGTCTCAAAAGTAAATTATAATAATGATCTCTTTAAATGTATTTTTTTTTGTTTTAGTCTTTTGCCAGCTGTAATAATGTAGTATCTATTTCCTGATCCATTCATATTTTCAGCCTTCACACCTAGTGCTGGGTAAATATCACTAACACAGTATTTGCTATGTAAATATCTACTGAATGAATACATTTAATAGAAATTCATGAAGATTATACATTTAAAAGTCTGACAATATTAAGTGTTGACAAGGATGTGGAGCAATTGGAATTCCTACACAACCACCTTAGAAAACTGTCTGATAATATTTACTAAACCTGAATCTATGCATACACTAAGATTCAACTCTCCTGTCCACATACCCAACAGATCTGCATAAACATGTTCACCAAAAAACACGTGAGAAATGTTCATAAGAGCATTGTTTGTAAGTCCCAAATTAAAAACAATCCCAAATGCTTGTCAACTGGAGAATATTCATATAAATAATATTCATTTATTCATACATGATATTAATACTAGACTGCAAAGAGAAATTACAACTACATGCAACATGAATGAATCTCACACACATAATATTGGCAGTCACAAATTATCTAAGTTTCATTTATATAAAATTCAAAGGCAGGCAAACATCTATGATATTTCATGTCAGAATAGGGGTTTCTTTTGGGGGATAGTGACTGAAAGGGGGCACATGGATGAATTTCTGGGGTGATGTTCTTGGTTTGGTGCTATCTACACAGGTGTGTCCACTTTGGAAAATTCATTATACCTTTATGATTTGAAATTTTGCTGGATGTCACATTTCCATAAATGTTTAAAGAAAAAACCAAACTCCAGTCCAAATTGGTATCTCTTATACGAGAATATAACTTGCTTGTTTCCCATTGTTCAATGTGTTATTAGCCTTATCTAATATATTTGGATTTTTAGCTCCTTGAGGAAAGAGAATTAGTACTTATTACTGGATAAGTGATGATAACAAGCAAAATATATTGGGCCTTTATGTAACGGGCCCTGTGAGAACCACTTTAGCTATTGTTCCATTGAATCCTAAAAATTGTCTTTAGGCAGCCACTACTTTTATTCAAAGAAAATGAAATCTTAGCAATGTTAAGTAACTTGCCAAAGGCCACTTTGTTAAATATTGGCAGTCTTGACTCAAACCAGACATTCCAACACCACAACTCTTCCTCTAATCAGAAGATCTAAGATAGACCTTAAATTTTCAGCAGGCTTAGGAATAATGATCTCTCTTCAAACTCTTTTGGTAAATGAAAGCTTATCTTTCTCTTGGTGAGGTCAAGACTATATTCTCTTATAAGACACTCACATAAACCAGGTTATGCACCATCAAATGGGCCCTTTAATTTGCAGTTTGTAATCCTAGTACCCTCAAACTTACGTCCTGACTCATTGCCCAAGTTAACGGATCTCAGTTATCCATCACGACTTTCTCAATCCTATGCTCTTGACAGTAAAGTTCTCAACAAGATGTTCTCTTATGTATCTTTTCCTCCCATCTCCAAATGCCATCTCATCTTTAGGCCAAAAATAGTCCCATTGGTGTCTCCTCTACTGGCTTCTTCTACTCCACAAGAATTTGAGGGTTGTGAGTAATCTATAAAAATGTGATGAATAACTGAACGAATAGTCCATAAATCACCACCCTAAACTTTTAGCAGAGCCTCCTCTCCGACCTCCCATCTCCAGTCCGCCATATTGTCAATGTGCTTATATTTCATGATGAGAATTGTCTATTAATCTTCCTAAAATGCAGCTCTTACCTCCACTCCGAAAAATTCAATGGTTTTTATATACTTATAGAATTTTTAAATCTTTAAAATCTCTTAAGCATGATTCTTATTGATCATCCTTGCTGTGGCCCCCAACTCATATTTCTAACTATATGCCTGCCCCTTGTTTCTCAAAAACCAATCTAGGGGGCCGGCTCCGTGGCTGAGTGGTTAAGTTCACGCGCTCTGCTGCGGCAGCCCGGGGTTCGGATCCTGGGCGTGGACATGGCACCGCTTGTCAGGCCACCTTGAGGCGGCGTCCCACATCCCACAACTAGAAGGACCTGCAACTAAGATATACAACTGTGTACGGGGCGGGGGGGGGGGGGGGGGGGGACGGGGGTTGGGGAGCTAGAGCAGAAAAAACAAAAAAAGATTGGCAACAGTTGTTAGTCCAGGTGCCAATCTTTAAAAACAAAAACAAAAACAAAAAAAAACCCCACCAATCTGTACTAGTTGAATTGAACTGCTTTTTCTGGCCTCTGATTTTGCTCAGGACAGTCTCCTACCTGGTACCTCCTTTCCCACTCAACTTCTATGCAACAAGGCATGTGCCTTCTCCTCCATAAATCCTTACATGTTTCTCCAACTGGATGTGTATTTTCTGACTTTCCATGACATCCACTTCTGCCTTGTTACAGCTACTTGTGTATATATTTAATTTCCCCTGGACTGTGAGTCCTTTGAGGACAGTATCATTCTCATTCATCTTTAGTTTCCACAGTTTTTAGCCCAGTGTCTGATATAAATGGGCTCTGAATATTCTTGAACACATCAATGGATAGATTTTTTGGCAGATCAGTGGCCACCACTCCTTTCATAGTCACTTCCAAAGTCTGAGTTTCCCTGGGTCACAATTGCAAAATAGCAAAAGCCCAGGAAGATTGAAAATAGTTCAGAGCTGTCTTAGAGCTCAGTTGAGTGTACAGTAGAATTTACGTGATCTACCAAAAATTTTGCAATGTTTCATTTAATTCTCACGAATTTATGTATATCATGTGTTACTGAACCTCTATGCCTCATAAGAATCTGTGAGTATCTAAGTCAAAGTCTTTCAAAAGTGTATCTCCAAGGTGGCAAGGTGATTCAATGGAGTAGCACATTTTTTTATATATATAATTTCTGTTCATATTTGTTTTTATATATGAAAGTAAGCTTTAGCACATGAGGTTCCATGTCAGCCTGACATATAACATATATAACACACTAGGTATCCTGACAGAGAGGGAGATCATCACTCTGCCATTCACCTTCAGTGAACCCACTGCAGTTCACACATGTCCATTTAAGATAAGTGTATTACAACATACGTACAAACTCAAGACTCTAATGAGATGAGTGCCATGACAAACTGCTGATGCTGGCTTTTATTTTAGTTTTAGGTCAAAAGAGTTTTGCTGGTTGTGTTCAAACCACCAAATGCTAAAGATGAATTACTAATTTTTTTTTTATTACAAAAGAAGCTTGTTCCAAATTTGATTTTTTTTTAATGATAATGATGTGTGATATCTAAACGAGACTTAAAAAGTAGATCCATAATTTCTCCTGTAAGCTAAAGGAGACATTTAAGAGTGGATGAGACAGTAATTATTTTTGGAAACTCCTTCTCCTAAGGAGAGAACATTTTGCAATGTTTGGAAGTATTTCTAGTATTACGCGATTTTGTTACCATAAACAATATGCCAACTATAAAAACTCTCAAATGTATACTTTTAAAACTTGAAGCACAATTTCCTAATTTGTTTAAATGGCTTCCAATCTTTCAAAGTCTCATTGAGTTTTAATGCTATTTGTTAAAATATAACTCCTTCTGGTACTTTTCAAGAACTGAATAACACCATGGAAAACAGAAATTTGTCAGACAAATTTCAATAAAATTTTTCTGCATAACTGGTATTTTGGATTTAAAATCAGTTACTAGTGCATAACGGGAACATCCAGTGGTAAACTTTGCTATAGGGAGGTATGCATTTTTGTCAGGTGATTTTTTCAGCTATGGATGCTATTGAAATCACATATTGGAATAAACTGGATTTTTGAACTGCTATAACACTGTTGAATCAAGATTTTCAAAAGTAATGAAACATATTCTATCATTTTTTAAATAATGAGATGACTATAACAATAGCTCAATGAGAAAAGTTTTGTTATTCATAAAATGAAAATTTAATATTAAATATTTCTTATTCTTTGAAATTCATTTGCATATGTTCTGTAAATCATATATTTATATATTAGTTTATGTTTGCAATGTATAAATATATGAGTACATGCTCAAAATATTTTACTGGGAAATACATAAATCAATTGTTTAGAAAATGTTAACAATAGACTCTAAAATATTGTATGAATCTGTCGTGATTATATAGGAAATAAAATATGATTTTTCAAACTACTGAAAGCTGATGCAAAATTATAACAAAAAATTAGGGTATCTAAATGCACTAATATTATCAATGTCTATATATCTTACAGAAACAGTCTCATCACACAGTATATAATATTGTAGAATACTGAGAATATGTTCTAAAACATCTAAAAACCTATTTCCAAAGATTCTCAAACATTCTGAAACATTATGCCTGGGAAGATAGAATTACCATGGAAACAAGGCCATTTTCATTAATTTAGACAAAGAAAAATATAGTATATTACCATTTCTATCTATATGAGCACCAGATGTTTTTTGGTTATTTTAAACTCTACATTCTAACTTCACTCAACATAATACACTCACAGTCTCTTCTTTTACGATTTCCTCATCAGATTATCTACTTAAATTTTCCCTAGGTCGTATATTTCAAACCTGCAAGGCCCATTTGTGTCTCCAAAATTATTTTCAGAGCATAATATCTAGGGCAAAGTACAAATCAGTACACGTTCTCCCCTTTGGTGAGACATGAAATCCATGTACGCAAAGAAGGAAGATGCTGTGATTATGCAAAGACTAAACTATTGTTCTAGCATAGGGATTAAGATACCACTCATCTCTTGCTAGGTTATAATGTAATATATCTTACCAGTTTAGGCTTTCTAGAAGGATCTACTGGCAGAATTATTGTGTCAAGTACAATTCTCATTACTAATTCTTGGATAATTAGAACGTATTAAGCCCCCAAAATTATGAGTCTTCAGTATTATAAAGCACATAGTTGTCACTGAAATGAGATATAGGAATCCCATTCTGCATTCTGATCATCAGTCTACTTAACACATTCATCACTAAACTGCAAACTCCTTGTACACAGGGATAATGCCTGACTTATCTCTAGAGACTAGCACAATGCCTAACATGTAGGAGATGCTCATAATTTTGGGGAGAGTCAATGAATGTATCATAGAAAGATAGGGTTATAATAAATGGAAACATTATTTCAATACTTAATAAAGACATCTATGACAAATTTGGAATGAAATAGATTTTCAACCTATTACTATGCTTATGTGTGTCTTTTCCAAATTTAAAATAACTAATTACTATGGATGGTTTTACGTAACACTCCATTTTACAGAGAACTGACAGTTTCTTGAAACCATTTCCCAACACATTACCTTTTTCCCCTGGCTGTTGCTGGTCTGAGGAGCAATGGAAGCAGTAACAAGTTTCTTCCTAGTGCATTCCACCTTGAGCAGGGGCTACAGTGGAAGGCGCAGCCCAACGCCTCTGCTCAGACCCACAATGTTCTTTTGTTACACAGAGCTGTTAAACTGACAAACTGCAGATTTACTGGGTGTGTGCCACTACCACATGCTCATTTCTGAAAGAGCTTCTGTTTGTTGCATTTCATTGTATCATATTAGAGATTTAGTATAGTGTATATATTTTTACACAATGCTACAGAAAGCTATTTTTTTTAAAAAAATAAACACTTTGGGAGAAAGCACTAGAATCAAGAGGGTTCAAGTATCAAGCTTTCATTTTTTAAAACAATTTTCTCATTTTTGGAGGGACAAAAACAATATTTAATGGAAAAAATATTCTCTTCTGTTGGATCATCATTACCCCCAGAACACAAAGAAATATACATTATTTTCTTACCAAATATGATTATTTCATTCTACATAGGAAATAAAAATATTCTAAGAAAATGAATCACTTAAATGAGACAGTGGGAAAATAGAGAAATATAGATCTTCTTTAAACAGCATTCACTAGATGAGAAGAGAAGAATAAAACTTTTACTCACCTTTTAATGGCTATCTTGGTCATGAGCACTCTATTTTTAACTCACTGAATAAGTTTGTTTATATGATAAATTTTTATTCATTGTTTGTAATATATAAAAAAACATAAAAATGTCTAGTGTGTAAAAATTGATAGCTAAACAATAAACCCTATATCCTTAAACACCAATGTTAGTTTCTAACAGAATTAGCTGAAAAATAGCAGCTTATACATATACTCAGTATAATTATGAAAACATACACCATTCAACAATTAAATGTTTAATAAGAGAAATTAACAGTTTGTTATTTAAGAAAAATACCACCAAAAGCAAAGAGGCATTCATTACAATACAGGATGTGTCACTTACAACATTTTAGGTATTGATCCAAAGAGTAAAAATACAACATACATAAGAATTATGCAAAGCACAAAGCCATAACACGTCATTAATAAACAAGGGTTAAAATACAATCATCTCACATTGACTAATCACAAAAATACAGTCATTAAATTAACAGACATAGGTTAAGATTTATTTATTCCTTTCTTTAATCATGCTTATAAATTATTACAACACAAGATTTCCCACAACATGGAGAAAACTTAAATGTATATTTACAACTTTCTTCCTAGTTACATTTTAATGATTTAGCACTTCATATTTTCATTTTGCCTTAAAAATGAAAAGTGTTTGAGATTTTGCATCATTCATGTATGCATATATATATATACACATATACACACATACATACTCAATTTCCTAACCTGATGAATGGGATCTGCTGAAATTAAAGTCACCCATGAAAGAATATTAACCTAATATGTTAAGAAGAGGTATTCTGAAGTTTGGATAATATGTAGCAACGTTGAAAGAGGTAAAGGGTTATATCTGGTTTTAACAACAAAACTTCAGATCCCTTAAACCCTTTTAATATAAAAGGCTAATTTAAGGAATAAAATTCTTCATATAATAAAAGAAATCCAGGCACTCTAATGATATATATGTACTTTATACCTATAAAAAGTAAATAAATAAGTGTAAAAATTCTGATAAACATTTATCGTGATTTTTAAAATTTCATCTTCAATTATCAAAAAAGATATTACAGTTCTTCACTAGTGCAAAGACTGAATCATTCAATGAACTCCTTTAGGAACAGACATGTAGTAAACAATGAAGAATTTTGTACTTCTGCCTTACTATTGTGTAATTTGTGGTTACTGTTTTCTTGGTCATTTTTTTTTTTTTGTGAGGCTGAAAAAGTTATCCATGCACAGGACTTCAACGAGCATTTGGGTTTTTCACTTATGACATCATTTACATAGAAAAACTAGCATGACACAAATGAATTGGAAAATAGTATTAGATACATTCCAACCCAATATGTAAACATTGTGCAATGTTGTACACCTTAAACTTACACAATGTTATATGCCAATTATATCTCAATAAAGCTGGAAAAGAAACTGTGAATACCATGGTGAATATGTAGAGAAGGTTGATAAACCTTAAAATGTTTTAAAATATAAAACAAAGGATCCAAAACATCTAAAACTGACCCCAAATGAATGTTTGCAGTCCTAATATTCTATAACTTTAACTATATTTTATGTTAAATTTAAAAAGCATTATGTTTATTAAATAGAACAGGGGTCAGCAAACTTTTCCCAGAAAGGGGCAAAGAGTAAATATTTCAGACTTTTAGGACCATATAGTCTCTATTGCAACAATCAACTCTGCTTTGTAGTGCAAATGCAGCCATAGATAATATATAAAAAACGTGCATGACTGTGTTCCAATAAGACTTATTTCTAAAGATAGGCAAGGAGCCAGATTTGATCCATGGGCCCTAGTTTGCTGATCCCTGAAATAGAAAATCTGACTCAAAAACTATTTTAAGTACTTCAATAGCTAGCACAAAACAGGAGAGATAAGTAGATGTTTAATGCTTTGTGAGTTAATAAAGTCACAAATGATTAGGTAAAATAAAACCTTTGTGCTCAGAAACAAATGCCAATACAATTCAATCTCTAATTAGTGGTTAGGAGTCTGCATTCCTAATTGGGGCAAAATTCCAAGAGAGCAATCCATAGCCTTATTAAGAACTAGGCTTGCAAACTAAAATTGACAAAATGAAAGAAAATGTAACAGAGATATGGTAAAGAGAAAGTGAATTTTTCTAACAAAAAATGATGTCTTTTTGTGGTGACTTCCTACAGTATTTCAAATCTTTCCAACTAGACTGCAAATCCATAGGGTTATCATCCCTAGTACAGTCCTCGTCATTTCTACTACAGTGCCTAGGACATTGTAGGTGGTCAGTAAACATTTTCTTAAGGAAACATGTGAATGCTTTATATGGCAAAATAAGTTTTTTGTTACTTCCCACAAAGTGATGGTTCTCTGATGTAGCAATTTAAGATCCTCCTATAAAGTTAAAATGTTCTGTTCTTTTAAATCAGTCATACTAACTATAAAGACGAATTTCAGCCTGAACTAGAACTTGACCTACTCTTCAAATGGCATGAGTTGAAACTCCGGTTTACATCTCATTGTGAAACTTTGACTTAGGCAAAGCAAGGCATCAGTGTTGGTTATAAAACCAGAGATCCAATTATTTTCCAAATAAAGAACTGTTTAAATTTATAATTTAATTATAAATAGATTATAGATTCAAATCAGTTTTTTAACTGAAAGAAGTATAATTGGTTGTTCGTGATTTAAAATAGCAAAAGTGACCAAAATGGTAATTTCAATATATTTACATATTATTCTTCAAAGCCTGGATATTTGAAAAATACTAGGGAAAATAAACCATTCATGAACAATATTTATGAATTTTATCTACAGCTCAAAAAGAAACAATTAAAACATCCCCAAAAGACAGTAACTCCACACAGTGGAAAAAATGAATATTCATATAAATTACTATATAAATCATACTTTTCCATGATGTATTTAACAAATTGTAAACAATTACTTTATGTAAGTAAATTTCTCTATCTTTTCTTTAATATAATATTTTCACATCTCCAAACAAAATACTAAGTTTAACAATGATAAAAAAGTTTTAAAGAATGTTATTTGTTTTTGGATCAGTTACTGGACATTGACAGACAAAAGCCACATACAGTTATACACTCAAACAAGACACAGCCTTAATTTGCCATTGTTACAAGCACAATGTTAACATTATATACAAATGTAAATAGTAAAACATTTCTGATTAATTAGACGGCAAGCCAAAGACATTCTAGAGAAAAATATTTCCAATAGAATAGTGTTATGGTTCAAAATTCACCTATAAAAAATATAAATACACATAAAACTATCATACATATCACAAGGTTGTAAACTATCATAATCTTAATAAAAAGTTTTAAAAAAAAACCTATCATATATATTATAGTACTTGAAATTGAACAGATTCTTATTCCAAACTATCAAATTTAATAACCCAAGCCAAGATGGCCAATGGGATACTTAAAAAAAAACATCAGACAAGATACAGTTTGTGCATCACAATTTATACAGAGAAGAAATTAAAGTGATAGGGATATAGTAAAACAGAACAAAAAAGGATAAAAATGAGAATACTATCGTACCGATTTCCATGGTCCCCGATGCCACGATACATCATCAGGGCAAGCATGCACATGACATTGGACCACACTAGGTGGCTTGTTTAAGATCTCACAGTTTTGCTCTTGTGACATCTGGCCATTGGGAAATTGACATATTACGAATCTGGATTTTATTCCTCCTCCACATGTTTGTGTACACTAAAAATAAGAAAATTCAAAACTATGTGGCTTTAAAGAGAATATTATATTGCTCTCTTCAATGTTTAATACATAAGCAGGAATGCTAGAGTTTAAAGTTTATCCTTCATAATTCTCAACATTTCTTTCTGGGTAAAAAATAAAGTTCTAGTTGCATAATCTAAAAAATAATAGACACAATTTTGAGAATTAGTACCAAAGGTATTTTAATAAGATCAAGAATCTATAAAATAGACTCTTGGCAGGTTAAGCCAGAAACAAAACTGATTTACGTAAGTAGTAAGTATTAACTAGATAACAATTACTACATAGCCGTGAAAGCTAATATGACAGATCTCAATTTAAACATAGAAAAATGTTCAGTACATATCAAGTGAAAAAAGCAGGTGGCAAAGCATTATGTATAATATGAACCTATTTCTGGAACTCACATAGAACAAAGTCTGGAAGGAACGTATCCAAATGTTAAAAGTTCTTTTTATAATTTTCATATTATTTTAATTTTTACAATGAGCATGCCTAAACTCAGAAATAAAAGTTACTTTCATTTTGGAAAACAGTAAAAGTACTTGATATTTATTAGTACCTGGTCAGAAGTATATCTTTAAACAATGATTTTCAAATTCCCAACGAAGAGAAAATATGTACCAAAAACTATTAAGCAAAAATATTTGACTAAGTTAGGTGGTCTATTTTATTCATCCAAAGCCAATATAAGTCTTTCTTATTCTTTCTTATCTATAATATAGGTGGGATTAGTATTCACTATAACCATTTAAGAATTATCTTCATATCCCCAGTGCCTAGAATAATGCCAGGGCATGAAGAAAGTGCTCAACAATTGACAACTATCTGTTTAAAACATCTACCAAATGAATAGTTCAGTAATATGATATAAACATGTCCTATATCAGCCTAATTTTCTATCTTTACATCAATCTAATTTTCTAAGAAATTAAAACAATAAAATACTAGTTGTAGAAAGGCATTGGTAGCCCACAGACATATAAGCTAGTGTATTAGATTCTGTTAAAAAATCTGGAGTGTATATTTCCTATCATGAATGAGTAACTTATACCATGACAATATCTATTGAAAGAACACGGGTTTACTCAATAAAAAAAAAAAATCTCTCTGTATAGTATAGTGAAGTAAGATTATCCAACAGTAACAGTATGAAGTGCTTAACTCTCGGTCTTCAGAGATGATGTAATCTCCACAAGCTTAGGAACTATTATGACTTACTTCTCCCCAGCTTCCGTAGTTCCACCGTGGACAAGGTCCAGAATCACAGTGCTTCGACTCGGGGGGCCTGGAGGCTGCGTCACAGTAACTGGCGCTTTGCCCATTTTCATCCTGGCAGACCACAACTCTACGCTGAACACCGCCAGCACAACTGCTGGAACACTGACAAGGATAAAACACACAAATGGCAGATTCCAGATCATGAAATTACAGGGTGAAAAAAAATCAGGATTTTGACTCGAGTTCAAAGTCCCCACATTAAAATCCCCTTCAGTGGAATCATAATTTGAATTGAGAAAATCTGTCAAAACACTTGAGTTTTACTAGGAGTTTCACTAGAATTTGATAATGAAAAGGTGAAATTTTAAAGCTTGCAATAAGAAATTCACCTTTATCCTATATCCTAAGTGTTAAGCAAAAAGGAATTAAAATTTTAAGGTCTCACTAGAAAGGAATAAAAAAAAATAGTGTTAAGTTACTTAAATTTTACATTTGTGTTTCTTTATTTTGTGTCATTAATCTCTTGTAAACTATGGACAATTATAGCTTTCATAGTTTATCATGATTTTATGCCAGCTTACTGCATTGCTATCACAGTAATTTCTGGGTTTGATTTTTTTTCATAAACATTCACAGCCTTACCTCTTAAAAGACCTTCTTTTATTATAATGTACATTAATCGGATTGTTTTTAAGTGCATTCCTCTGTAATCATAATATTGAATTATACACTAATGTGATAAGAACTCTGGGGATTTGTAATCTGCATTGAAAATTGCTTAATCTTTTTAAGATTTACACTAGTGATCTCCAGATAAATTTAGCATTAAAAGCACCTGATGTCATTGCATATGTATCTGTTAAAAGGCTATAACAAAATTATAGAATTCTATAACTCAATAAAGACTGCTTACTGATCCCCATGGTCCTGTTCTCCATTGGTTTCCTCTGATTGATGGATGGACCCCTTGATTTTGATTATCTTCTGGTTTGTGAGTTAATGGAAAATTCCTGCCTGGAAAATGGTTCGGCTGCTCAGAGGAACTCGGAAAGTGGCTGTACGTGGGTGGGCAGGCTGCCAGGTTACATTCTTGTTCTACCAAAGGGCGTACTTCAGGGTCACAGTAATTCTCATTAATTGGCTGATGGTAGTTGATGCATAAAACTTGTCGAGTTGATTTTCCATGGCCACAGGAGGCTGAACACTGATCACAAATTTAGCAAACATTTATAATGTAATAAACTACATTCACGGGATACTAAATATCAAATATTATATTTAAATGTTTCATTTTGTTCTTTTCTCATAAAAATACTTACAGGTGACCAATTCCCGGTTTGCCACTCTCCACAAGGGCTAAAACAGACAGATATTTCGGCAGGTCGGGGTAAATGAGCACAGTATGATTCATCTGCTATTCCGTCATGAGCATCACGACAGCTTACATAGCGGGCTTGATTACCTCTTCCACAAGACACAGAGCACTTAAAAAAGTGAATTATACAAAGGTGTTACACAGTACCTCTCCCACTTCCCTTACACATAGCTGTTCAAATTTCTAAAACATCAAATGTCTTGAAAAAAATTATAAATGACACCATCTGGCATCACTTCTGAGTCAAAGAGAGGGGAGTGAATATCCCACTCAGTTCGGGTAATAAATTTCACAAATCAGATATTTATGATAATAAGAAGGAAACATTAAACTTTTTGGAATACTGGTTAGTTATCTGCCAAAATTAAAGATACAGAAAGCATTTTATATAAGAGAATCTTAGAATAGAAATGATCCCGTAATTAAAATATTCAGAGAATATGTGAAGCTTAAAAATACACACTACATAAGATTAAAGCAAAATGTATACTCCAAATACATTAAAGCTTTCAGTTTAGAAAAACAACATGAACATGTTAGCAATTTAAAGACTGATAAAAAGTCTAATATCATATCTGCTTCTCACAACAATTTGTGGCATAAATATTATTATTACCCTCCTTCTGTATATTAGAAAATAGATCCATAAAATGTAAATTTCTTGCCCAGAGACACAGAGCTCTTGAAAGGCAGAACAGGATTTAGCCATTAAATTACCCAATTCTAAACCCCATGCTCCTTCCACACCATCAAAATACCTGAGAATGAATACATACATTAATTTAGCAAATCTGTAGCCATCTCTTATTGATATCTAAAAGCCTCCATAATAGAACACTGTACCTCTTACAGGAATTCACTTACTGGGGTCCAAGAACCATGTCGCCATTGTGCTATCTTCCCCACGGGAAGAGCTGGTAATGAAGTGGCACCAGTTATAGGGATAATTGGGCAAGGTGTAACTATACAGTCCTGTTCAAAAAAAAAAAAAATAGATCTCATGACACATGATTCAATCAACCACTCTGATTGATATTAAATCCCATATTCATTTCTTCTTCTACACATCTAATTTAAGGACAGTTGTAGACTAAATTACAAATAAACAATGTAAAGGTTTTCATTTTTCAAAAGTACAAAGTATTGTCTAGGGCTAGAAGTGGATAGTATGACTCAATCCTAAAGTTTGGATCATTCTGTCCAATGGTTGAAAAGAAAAAGAGCAATAGTCCCTCAAAAAATACCGCTAAGCCGAAACACTCCAAATGGACACAGAACACTACCTTAAACAGTATGACACACTTTAGAAGTTCACGATATTCATAATAGGTATTATCCTTCTTCTGCAGTTCAAAGGATAGATATGAGTTAAATGAGTGATCCAACGGCAGATAAACAGTAAAAAATATTCATCAGTAAAGCTACAAGCCTGGCAAAACCAATAATAAACTCTCTCTTTGACATACATGCATATATTTTTAAGAAATAAGTTTAAGTGGAAAAAATATACATGGAAATAACTTTAACATATCAGTAATACTCCTGTATCATAAACCTTTTTGTTTATAATCCATGAAGAGGTGTCCTTTACCTGCCTGTCACTTGGGCGACTAGCTCCATGGCACACTCTGTCATCTAACACTGCATTAAGTAGCTCATTGACACACTGAACAGCACGCATCTGATACCCATGTCCACATGTGGCTGTGCACTGAAAAAATACAAGCAGATATCAAACACTATTATTACTCAAAAATTACACAAAAAATTTTCTTAATGAATACATAGTTAACAATTTACTTTCAGTAGATCCTTTTCTTAGTCCTTTACACCAGATTCCAGACTTAACATTAGCAAATGTAATCAATATATTTATTCAAATTTAGGTAGACTTTAATAAACCATTGAAGTTAAAATGGACAGTTATTACCATGTCTTTAAAAAGTTATGTAAAAATACCAATAGAGGCCTGATATTTTGGAGGTAGAGTCAATATAAATTAGGGAAACTAAGTACTTTTCAAAATCTACCTGATGTATATATCATTTAACACAGCCAAGTAAATTTCAAAGAGATAACAGAAGGAAGAGCACAGGATGAAGTTAAAGGGAAGATGCAAGCAGGCTTGCCATCAGCTGTGGTAACCCCCACAGGATAATAAGCTGTCCCAGTCGTCCAGCCTGACCTGGATGAGGTCATTGCTCATCCTGAAGATTCCTAGCTGCCTGTTTGGTAAAACTTGCTAACAATGCCTACTCTATATACAGCAAAGATAATAATTTAGACACAGAACATGAAAACATTCATAGTTTAAACAAAGCTGATGAAAGCATAAAATTTGTAGCATTTTGGTTAACAAAATGAATTCAGAAGCTAAAATATTTACCATAGCAAAATTGGCAGTACGGACAAAATTTTGCAGATAAGGATTTACATCTGAGGAGCATTTTTTCAATAAACCACCCCAATATAGACACATCCATTAAAACAGTGAATATACCATAACTTTTGTGCTATTCTGTAAAGATGGATTAAATCAGAAAAACCCTTATCATATACTCACAGAACCCCATGGTCCTACTTGCCAGGAAGCACATGTATGAAGCTCACAGGGTCTCAGATATTCAGGTTTGGTACTTGGATCACAGAAGCCATCACTTAAGTGAGCTTCATTCAGTTGACACCACACCTGCCGCTGCTTTGTTCCTTTTCCACATGTAACAAGACACTGTAAGAACACAACTGACCATTATTTATTTTCAGTCTTAGTCAACACAGGTGCCTTACAAAGGGATACAATGATCAATTTGCATATTAAAATGCAATTGATAGACCATTCCTAAGGATATTTTCCCTTCACTCTTCCAGAGAGATGTACCGGGTAAATCACCCACCCCAAACTTCTACCGCCCAAATCCTAGTGCAACATCCACTTGTCCTAGAAACAAAGGTCCAAAACTAACCTTAGAGTAAGTACCTATCTTAGGCTACTGTGGACACTGGAACTTCCTCATGAAAATAGCTGTAGACTAAACACTAGTTAATGTCCTCGTCAGCCAGACACTATAAATAGTTTAAAAAGAAACCATTTTTTATTGCCTTAATAAAGTTATTTATAAAATAATAAAATAAATGTAAATATTTTTGCATTATATAAAGCCTTAGATTGAAAGCTTTCCTACACAATATTATAATTGTTCTAAGCCTCAAGTGTTTAATGTTACCTCACTCCACTCACTAGTAGCCCAAACGGGACAGGAAAATTCATTGCAATTCTCTATCGTCACTCGGGGAATCTCTTGGCATTCTCTATCAGCAAGACGGTGGCCCAAGTTATTTATGCAATAAGATTCTCGAGACCTTTCCCCTCCTCCACAACTCCTGGAACACTGATTTAAGAAAAAAAAAGTGGTGACAAACGGAAACAAAAAAATGTTTAATTAAAAATTTAAAAACGAGCAACTTTTCTTAAGCAACACTTTTTCTTCGTACCTGGGACCATTCCGAATAACGCCAACTCATTACGACGCAGTCACCACGGCAGGGTTCTCGGGTCGGAGGTTTTAGTTGGTCACTGCAGTAGTGGTCATCGACTGGAACAGTCTGTCCTTTATGAATGGAATACTTCATGCAGTGGACGTCCAATGACTTATAGCCTTGACCACAATGGGACGAACATTCACTTTTGCCAATGATGTGCCATCTAGAAAAAAGAATGTTATCACACTTATGGGGCATGCCAATTAATGTAATTGAAAAAACTGATTCAGAGAAACTCATGCATATGACTCACTTTTAAGATTCTGTTAGAGTGGATGGACAAGCCACCTGAAAATATTTGATATATCATTGAATTAGAGATGGCATGTTCTTAGAGATCATATAGCCCCAAATTCGATTTTGTAAAGGAGAAAATGAGGCCCAGAGATGTTGTGTATTCAAATGGTACAAACGCTTGGCTTTTTCATTAGAAACCTTTTTTCCAAAATAAAATCTTATTTGGTCTCCAAATATATAAAAATGGAGCTGGCCTGGTTAAAGCTGGAGCTAGGGAGCCAACATCTATTGACTTCACCCTTTGTGAAGTCACCATTGGTGGTGGCTTTAGAGGTAAGTCCAAGGAACCCAGACTTCCCCCAAAATCTTTGTAGACAACTGGTTTAGACTAAGATTACTCAATTACCCAGTGGCAGATTGAAGACTATAACTGAATATATCTGACTTGCAATCAGGTAGTCTCCCCCTGTGCAACTCCTCCATAGTATTTTGATGTATGACTAGGGAATATCCGAGAATCTGACTACATCAATAAAGATCAAACCTTTAAAAGGTGGTAGACTAGGTTGGTAAAGCATTTCACACTTTCTCACTAATCCAGTAATCTATCTTTAAATATGTTTTTAGGGAAAACATTTTTTCCACAAGTAAAATCTGATAGTTTTAGCCAAATTATCCCAATTATAGTCTAGCAATCTATCAACGTGAGTGCACCAGTGTAACAAAGCATAAAATTCATGGAGTTCATTTCTATCCCCAGCATCATCAACGGATTTCATTGTGCTTCACTCCACTGCAATGCAGTGGAAGCAACTTATATAGGCAGTTCTACCACTAGGCTTTCCCTCTCTGTCTTCAAACATCACACACACATAAAACTTCCCATCCTAGCTTACTGAAAGAGGTTCTGGCCATCCCTGAATGTTAACTGTCACCTGCTAGATGGGGTTACCGTCCTTAGCTTCACTCTCAGATCAATCATAGAAAAACCAAATAAGAAATTCAAGTGGGAAGTGAAAACTTCCCTGCCATTATCTAGGATCATGTTCTTTAGTATTTAATGGACAAAATCCTGATAAGATAGAGAAGTCAGTCCATTGATTCTCAAATCCTTTAATTTTAGACTCATTAATATGGTTAATGAGTTCAATAAAAATTGCAGAATCATGCTACAAAATTTGTTTCAGATCTTTAAACCATGGGTTTTCAGATTAGAGTTTACCTGTATTTTATAGACAAATTTACTTCCACTTCCTGTGCAAAATCTGGAGGCCTATATACTGGTATTCAGCAAATACTGAGTAAAAATTCAAACTAACTTCTGTGTTTCACAATAAATTAGTGAGTCTGAAATTTTATAATAGTAAAGGCAAAGGACATGTCTTTATTTTTTTATTTACTTATTTTATTTATTTATTTGTTTATTTTATTATTTACCTTAGTTCACAGTCTGTATTACACCTTTCAGTCACAAACAATGGCAGTGGCAAGTGGTCACATCTTTGATCAGACACTACCATATGATCACTCTTACGTATGCAGGTAATTTTTCTTCTATGAAGACCTTGGCCAAAGTCAAATGAAAATTAAAAATACAAGGAAAATTCACATAAGGTGATGCTCTATAATTATTTAACTCTAACTGAAAGGATTCAGTTTAGAAAGCAAAACATTCCAACATAGCCCACAGGATAGACTAGCATATTAATCTAATCAGGGATGACCATCTATAATAAGTTGGCTGAATCCAGAAAGACTGAGGAATTTAGTCAAGAGATGTAAGGAAGGTGGGTCAGGTATTGGAGTAGAAAGAAATCCATTATAGTTAGATGGAGTGGTGGTTAGTGGAAAACTGAGTGGCCAGGGATGACGCTGATGCTATGTGGTACACTACTGTTTGCCATTACTTGCTTCCCTTTTCCCTGTAAAGAATTGCACATTTCCACTTGCTACAATGTCACTGTAACTTCCTGTGGGAGGAGTATACTTCCCTGCCCACTGACACCAGGCTTATGCCAACCAACTGTAAGGGGATGTGACCTATTCCAGTTCCAAGCTGAAGCTCTAAAAGCCACTGTATGCTTCTGCCACCTCTCTTTCCCTTTTCTCTGTCTCTAAAACAGCCTTTCCCAGATGGCCCTGATCTTTCAGCCTGGAATCATGAATAAAAAAGGCATGGGCAGACAATAAGAAGATCAGGGGTGGTCACAGGTACAAGAAGCGATGGAGGGAGGGATTTGTAGGGTAGTGAAAGAATTCTGTAGGATACTGTAATAGTGGATAGACGTCACTATATATTTGTCAAAACCCATAGAATGTACAGCACAAGGAGTGAACCCTAATGTAAACTATGGACTTTAGTTAATAATACTGCATCAATTGTAATAAATGTGCCACACTAATGCAAGATGTTGATAACAGAGGAAGTGATGGTGGGGGTTGTGGTAGGAGAATATGGGAATTTTCTGAACTTTCTGCTCAATTTTTCTATAAACCTAAAACTTCTCTAAAAAATAAAATCTAATTACTTTTTTAAAAAATGACATGGATGCAGACATTCCAAGCTGGAGAAGAATCATAGCCAATTAGCAACCGAAACATAGTATGAGCGAGAAATAAACCTTTGTTGTTCTAAGCCATTGAGATTTGGCAGTTATTTGTATGCGGCATCATCACAGTGAAAACAAACTATGAGAAGCGGTTGTGAGGGACCAGAGTTGACTGAACTTGACATTTTCTGCAACGAGGGGACAGGAAAGAGTTTAAGCAGTCAGTGACATGATCATATTCCTGTTTTATCAATGTTCTTCCATGTACTTCCAGTTAGCTAAACACGAACATACATGTTTATCTCAGCTCCTTCCTAAATACCATCTGACATAATGAAAAGGAATTTTGAAAAGGCATAAACCTAAAAGAACAAAAGAAATAAAAAAGGAAACAGTAGGTAAGAAAGGGAAATTTTGAATATGAAAAGCAGGTAGAAATAACTAGTTAACAGAACCAAGGAAGCTGAAACTTAATCCTGTGGAGGGGGGAAGTGAACAAGAAACAAACCATTGATGCCACAGAATCCAAGAAAAGCCCAGGAATCGAAAACATCAGGTCCCTCTGAAGATGTATATGTGTGAGGGGTAGGCCTGAAAAAGGGAGAATTGATTGCAACTCCATCCTGAATGATGAGATCCAGGCCCACTGGGCTCTCCATTTCCCTTTGGCTCTAAGCCCACTTACACTGTTCCCCAGTCCCCTCACTGACCACCAGAAGATAAGAGTATTCCTCTCTTGGGAGACTCTTCAGCCCAAGAAAAAAGATCAACTGGCAATGACATCTGGGATTTTTCCCCCAATGACACATGAAAGGGCTACTTAGTGACCCAGTTACTCTATAAGAGGTCTTTATTTGACTTGTCTGACCCACACAGGACTTTCAATCAGCATTTTAGTATTTCTTAACTAGGAACAAACAACAAAGGGTCAGCAGACATTTTAGGAAAGCCACTAATGCAAAAGCGACCAAAATAAACAAAAACAAAATAGAACTAAGATGAAAGATATAAGTCAAGGAGCACAAGAAAATGTGAAGACTATGATTAATACTCTCAAAGACATAATAGTGTATCCACAAAACAAAAGCAAGATGTTATGAGAAGAAACATTAAGAAAACAATGTAAATTGGGAGAAGAAATTAGAAAATAGGTGATCGGTCCAGAAGGTTGCACATCCAAATAGAAATTTCAGAAATGCGGAAGAGGAAATTTTCAAAGAAATAATGTGATAGTTTCTTAAGTCAAAGAATTTATGTTTCCAAATTGGAATGGCATCTGAATTCCCTAGGAAAGTAGATGAAAGAAATACCCACATCAGGGCACATTGTCCTGATATTTCCCACCACTAGAACTAATGAGAGGATCCACAAAACTTCCAGAATAGAAAGTGTCCATACAAGCACAGGAAATCAAAAAACAAGTCAGAAAACAAGGTTTTCAAAATTCTAAAGGAAAATAATCTAACTTAGAATTTTATACCAGCTAAACTATTGATCAAGTATAAGAATAGAACATCACCATTTTCAAATATGAAAGGGCTCAAAAAAATACCTAAGGAAAATACTGAGGGAGATGTTCCACCCAATGGGGGAAATAAAAATAATTTATGGGATTTAGAAAACAGGGAATCCAAAACAGAAGACAAGTGAAGAGAATTCCCAGGATAACAATGAAGGGAAAGCTCAAGATGACAGCCATACAACGGGCCTAAAACGTAACACAAATTAGAGAAAGAGAAAAGAGGGTAGCAATAGATGAAGGAAAATTGAAATTGATAGGTTAAATAATGTGCTTGAAAACACTAAGACAAAATTTATAGTTCTCACGAAAAGTCTGGGGACTGATAACTTTCAGCACATAGAAAAACAAAAAAATAAAACTGAGGGAAATTCACTTAAGAGAAACTGAAAAGTTACACACCAAAAAGGAATATAATGATAGTATCCTATGTGGCAAGTGAATTAACAGTTCCTTTTCTGTACACAATTGTTTAAGAGACCTCTCCTGGTTCGAACTCCCAAACCATCTCATCATGTCTTGCTCAACCTTCCATTTTGGATTTTGCTATTCTTTACTTAGTGTGTTCACATTTTAGAACGTTCCCTCATGAATTCCTCCTTCTTCTCTGTTAACAAAGCTCTTCACTCCTACTTCTAGTATTTGTCCAGTCAGTCTGGCATCATCTACGGCGGTCTCCCTCCCCTGAGACATGTCCAATCAGGAACACCTGTTCCCACACCATCATCTGGGCACCACTGTCCTATCACCATGGGACCAAGTCTGTGCCTCTTCTTGAATGGGACACCACAATTTCTTTGGCACTTTGAAGTCAGTTTGTTAGATTGTCCCTCACATTCCCATCATCTGTGGTCAGTGCCTCTAGCCACCCACCTTCTTGCAGCTCATTTCTATACTGTTCTGAGCTTCCTCTCCTCTGACCCACTGCTTGCCAAATTCCCAAACGTTTTCTCTAGTCCCCATGGAAACGACTTTTCCATTCAATACAAACTTCTCTATCTTCACATTTAATCTCCTCACAGACTGCTCCCTCCATCTTTTCTGTGGTCCTCTCTGTGCATACCTGTAGCACTGCATTTGTGATTTAAAATTAAGATGATCCACTTATCCCTCCAGCCACTAGACTTTAAAACTTGAATGCAGAATCAGGGTCTTATTAATGACCTGAAACAAAGCAGCCCCTCAATAAACGTTTACTAATTTGAACCAACATGGTATTACACAATTAAGTATCCACAATCCTAGATTTCCCACAGACTTCAGTCTTTTCATTTTCTTTCTCTACTGTAAATTTCCCTGCTTTTACATTTCTCACTATGCTCCAACCAGTTATTCATGCCATCAGTACAAATATGGTCACAAAAGGAAATTAAAAGAATGAAAGAATGTTTGATACCCCAACACTAAACAAAGGAGAGAGGTGGCTAGGAAAGTGTGTGGAGGGGAGCGGACAACAGGGCAGGTAGTTCACTGGGAAAGAGTTTACAAGTCAGAGAAACTTTCTGCGACTGCAAGAATGAAAATGTGAAAGGAAAGGAGCAGTAATGGGGAATGTTGAAAAGCGTAGAGATAAATGAGGCTGTTAAGTATAAGAAAGAATGAATGGGGAGAAAGTAGGAAGAGAAAAAAGATAGGAAAGCTTTGTATGTCTGTGTGGTATTGTGTGTGGACAGTGGGGGAGATTCCATAGGCAGCCTGACTCAAAAGTACCTCAAATTATACGAGCATGCACAAACTTTTGTCTCTTTTACTTAACACCAGTGTACCTTGACACATTTTGGTACAGTCTTGCCATGGTCCATATGGATCCCACTGGAACAGGTCGCTCTTCTCTTCCACAGGGATATTGAAGGAATAACGTACATCAGGGTTGTATAAATTACCCACACACAAAACCTCAATAGAAATATAAAGGAGTATACAATTAATTCATGAAAGACATACTCTTAAAAGACATCATTTTTATATTGAATAAGTGTAAAGCACTTAACCATTACAGTTTACTAATACAATTAAAACTAAGTCTTTTAAATAGCTATTGAGAACTTACCTGCAAAACAAGTTCTTGTTCCAGTCGGTCAGTACTATTAATTCTTTCAATTGAGTTGTTTGAACCACTGTATTCAAAAATAGCTCCTTGTATGTTGATTTCTTTTTTTGACATACTTACAACAAAATTCCCATTCAAAAGAAAATTCCCTTGAGCGTCAGATAATGCTGTAAAAGAATAGTACTCATGAAATAGTAAACCAGTCAACAGTAAGAAAATACTCTTTTTTTAACTTTAAAATTCAAGTCCTTTCTTGAAATTAAAATGTAAATTAGTATTAAGGAAATAAACTTGATTTTACTCTAATGTGGTATCTAACCCACAAGTCGGGAAACTTCAGCACATCAGCCAAAGATATTAAAATAAATTTCCCCTACACTTTTCTATCTGAGAAGGTCTCCTTCTTCCATGAGGTATGCAGCTTCAGGAGAGATAGAAAGGAAGTGGGAAAACAGAAGGAAACCACGGGCCCAGTAGACAGATCAGCTAAATCAATTCTTGTCATCAATGGCAACGAGAGAAAGACCAGCTAGGCTGCTAAACGTTCCATTTATGCTTATCTTGGAAAAAATGTACAAAGCTTTAACACTCTAGGGTCAGTATTCTAAAAGACCATGCAATGACTATACTATTCTATATAATATTGGGATCTTTTTCATAGAGAGGCACTCTATCATTGCTGATGCATATGTGAATGATTGCTTCCAGAATACTCCTATCTCCCTCTCTGCTCATGCTCCTTCTTGTTCTCTTTCCCATGGACAGGTAGTAACATAAGCCTGTCAAATATATCTAAGTGCATATATCCATACTACACATTTACATATATAAAATATTAGTACAGCCTGTATTCACGATTAGTTACTTTTTAAAATTTTTTACAAAATTGCATGGTGTCCACAGTGGTATGGTAGTAAAGAGACCACTGAATTTGGTGTTAGAACAATAAATTCAAGTTGTCCCAATTAATTCCTATGTGATCTTGGACAGGTCACTTGCTCAGTTGCCTAAGTGCATAACAGGAATACAAATTCCTACCTCACAGGCTTTTAATCAGGGTCAAATTTGGAAAATGTTTGTGAAAGTATGTAGATCGTACAGCACTGTGCTGTTTTTTTCAGTTCAAGGGAAGGTACAATATTTTAAATTTTATACTAGTAAAAATCCCCATATTAATCAAATACTTTTTGCTTGCTTTACCTATATTATACCTTTCAGTGGAAGAATAACCTTTCCGGAAAACATTTGCTTGGGCTTCCAGGCAATGCCACTCAAAGTACACAAGTTACCTATGGCTAGAGTTCATAAATAGATACTACACCCTCAAAAAAGCAACCTTGAAGGCATTATTGCCAAATAAATTTGGTGTTTCTGCGTCTGTATGGGCTATTATGACTGTCTTTATACATTACATTGAATTCAGCGAAGAACCAATAAAGTTCTACGTTTATCCTATAAAATAGAAATTCCTCTCTGCAACAACTTGCACTTTATCAAAGTGAATAGGCCTATTTAAGAAACTATCAGTTACATTAAAACTAAGGGAAATAAAATTTTACTGGGAAAACTTGCACATTTCACTGCTTTCAGTTACTAAAGCAAATGTCATAAATACAGATGTATAAATCTCTTCTAATGACTCCACATACTTATTTGGCTCACTTCAATTTAGATTTTTATATTTCCATTAGCAGTTCTCTTACAAAGTATATTGATACTCTCTTGGTGAACATTTTTAATTTTTAAATTTCAAATCTGTTGTCTATTCCTAGGAAGATACAAATATCTACATTTGGAACCAGAGAGAGACATATTATTTGTACAATCTGGTAGCACATACCTATGTAAATGCACCTAGGTAAAATTTTTAGCAAAAGAAAAAGAATTGCAACTAAATGTAAAAGAATAATCAAAATGTTTACATTTTATTTTCTTTGGAAAATTTTTTTGCATTTTTTTATAGAGGTGAAATTGACATTAAATAACCATTTTAAAGTGAACGATTCAATGCACATTCACAACGTTGTGCAAACACTACCTCTATCTAGTTCTAAAATTTTTCGTCAACCTAAAAGGAAAACGTGGATCCGTTGAGCAATCGTTCCCTCTACACTTGACTTTATAACGCCAGACGTAATCCCTGAGATAAGCTGTTCATTACAGATGCAGATTCCCAGTTATAAGCATTGATGAGCCAGTATTTCACGTTTCATTAACGTGAAGCAGGCACTTTCTCAATATTAACTCTACCATCACCTACTCCAGCTTGGTGAGTTACAGGTAAGTCAATATTAAGTATTTCTCAGATGGAAGGTTTTCATCTTCGGGTCTAAGTGAAATTCTTTAAACCTAAAAGCTAATTTGTAAAAATAAATCACAAATGAAATCTAGAATCTAGAAATAGCTAAAGGACAATCTACTCTGACTATATTCATTAACATATAAAAACATGAAATCAGTTCTCTTTGTCTTTAACATAAGAGCTTTTTAAAAACTGTATTTAAATACTTTTGCTACATGGTAACAATATTTTTAAAAGTTCTTTAAAACATTTAATCTCAAAGAGGTCTATGATTAATTTTAGATAAAGAGACAGAAGAGGACTTTATTCTAAAAACACATGCAACGTTAATTGAATATAACCTTTGGCTACCTAAAACAGTCTCATGGGAAAAAAATTAAATTTACTTTTCAGAATTTAGTTCAGTTTTGTTTGTTTGTTTGTTTTGGTGAGGAAGATAGGCACTGAGCTAACATCTGTGCCGATCTTCCTCTATTTTGCATGTGGGACACTGCCACAGCATAGCTTGATGAGTGGTGTGTAGGTCCACACCTGGGATCCAAACCAGCGAACCCCAGGCTGCCGAAGCGGAGCAAGCAAACTTAACCACTATGCCACAGGGCCAGCCCTGTAGATCAGTATTTTTTAAATAAGATACAGTGTATAGCTCAAGAAATAACCATGTATAGGAAGTCAGATGATTTAAACTTGGTATGAACTGCAACTGCATGTTTGTTCAAGGGGCTCTTCTTGCCTTCCAAGAATTTACATCAATCGCAGACCTCCATGAAATTGCACGCGAACCACATATTGGCTATTTACTAGAAATGTTTACCAAGGTAATTGTCATCTTCTGGTTTTCCAGAATAGCTGTGCTGAAGAATATCAATGTTTGTTGCTCCTGTGGGAATCTTTACAACAACATTATAACCTGCAATATAATTTACATGTTAACTTTCACAAAAAGCAGATGACCCAGAGCCTATTACTGCTGAACAACTGAAAAATTTGAATAGCAGAGTCAGACTTAATTTCATTTTATCTTTGAAAAATGACACAAGTGCTTATTCTTTTTGGATCAATGCCTTACACAAATTACTAAGGGTTGAGAAAAAGTGGATGTTGTCTAGAAACATACAGAGTTTGGGATTCTTAAAGTATGCTTCCTAATTTTTATCACTTCTAAAATTCTGAATATAGACTAAGACTAATGCTAGTATTATAGCTCCAGAGATATTTAATGCATATATTAATTTTTAAATTTGACTAATACACTGACATTTTATACTTCCTAATAGGAAAATACACAAGATTCCAAGTGCTTTTCACAAATCCAGGAGAGATCAAAATACTTGGTCATTGCTATATGTGTACACAGAGATTCAGTGAACAACAAAATAATGAAAGTTAATGAGAAACATTTTTCTTAAGCTTTTAGTTTCTAGTGTAAGCAGGAATCCCTATAGCTACCCTCAAAATTTTACATTATTTTTTAAAGTCTACTAATAAACTGTCAAGAAAAAAGTAAAGAGTTTACTTGAGAGAAATATGAATAATATTTCTATTTTATCAGACCACATTCAGTATACTGGCATTGCTCAAAAGAAGAGGAAACACTTTATCAAATATATATTAAACAAGAAAGAACATTTCCCCACACTGAAACAGTCATGTTACATAGTTGTCCAAATACTCTCAGGTTTTAATTCAACAATTAATTTTGCTATGGTATTATTCTAAGTTTTTCCTTTTTCTTATTGGGATTTTTCCCTTCTGTTTAATACATGAATAAAAGGAGCTGAAATTTTCTCATACTCTAACTTGGATAAATATGGGATGACATTAAGAGGAAGTTTTAAAAGAGCTTAAGTTTGCAACCCTCATGTGAGATTACCTTGCACGTTCTTAGAGCAGCCTTATTTATCTCTTTTTAAGGGATCACATTTAAATATAAGGTGACAAATGGTCTGAGGATTCTGTGTATACTACATGCATATTGGTTGAAGGCTATCAGTCTACAAGAATAATTTTAATTCATGACTTTTTGACTAAAATATTTCTACTACCTCCACCATGTATGTCTTTGCTATTATATTTTTTCAAGAAAGCAAGTCCTCAGCATTGCAAAAGTGACAAGATGAAGACGACCACCAGGGGGCAGTAAT
This sequence comes from Equus caballus, assembly GCF_041296265.1. NCBI lineage: Eukaryota > Metazoa > Chordata > Mammalia > Perissodactyla > Equidae > Equus > Equus caballus. The sequence goes on from NC_091689.1 coordinate 75,132,504, forward strand.
GTGACAAATGTTATTCAGACCCTGCAAAAATTTAACATCTTTTTCCATTTGCAAACTGGTTAATTCGTAGGACAACTTTGGCAAGGTTAAATATCTGATCTTAATTTAGCTCATGTGGTTTTATACAGAAAAAAAAATGTTTTCCAGCGAATAGACCAGACTTTGATGAATGTATGCCACTGGTCATAAAAGAAGGTCAAATATGTATGGCTCCCATGAAATAATAAATCATAAAAACTAGAAAAATAATATGTCAAAGCATCTAGTAACTAAGATGCATAAGCATCACCAGAGTATGAAATGTACTATACTTTTCATATATATAAAAACACAAATTTTGTGTTTTAAATTATACTGCTTTAATTAAAGCAATGCATATCAACTTAACTGTGTTCAAACACATGTGAACACAATTTAAAGCTGAACAATAAAACTGTAAAAAATATGTTTTTATTTCCAAGGAAAGTTTTAAAGGGCTGTTTTTATTACCATAAAGTTTTCCTAGAAAATTTTAGAATGAAAAATATCTATTATCTCATAATTTTGAAGAAAACTAAAATCACAGCCAAATATCAATTATATCTGTAATCCAGATACTTCCTGGAAAATCAAATGTAATACTAATTCCAAATCAACATTTAAATTAATGATTCCATCCTTCACCTTCAATCATTTTCAATGTCATCAGTAAGAAACAGAACAGATAGGCCAGGCCATACCAAAAAACGTGGTTCAAGTGATGAAAATAATTGAAAGTAAGTTTCCTGAAAAAATTATAAGTATATACATTACAGATTACAGGAACAGCAGTAAAAACACTTCATCAATTGGGGGGACTATTCATACATCACTGTCAATTATCACTGGATTTACTCTAATAAATGCACCTAATAAATTTTTAAGAATCAGATTTGCCTTAAAGCAGTTGAATTTATTAGTTCAAGGATACATCTGGTATAAGATTTTTTATATTTAGGAAATTTTTGTTTAACAATCATTTTTAACTAAGGGTATAGAGTAGACAAAACAATAACAAACCATAACTATCATACCTTCATTATATACTCTATTATATCAAATAAAAGGGAAAACTCGAAACCAGCACACAGCTTACCATAATGAGCACTGTTGAAGACACCTGCCATCATCCTGCATGACGAGTTATCCCCACCACACACTCCACATCTGTCTCTCTTGGCCTTGGAGTTTAACACATGATCACAGCCAGCTTGCTTCAAAATACAATCAATGACAATCAATCAAATCAAAATGACTAATGGCAAGCATGGGACTTTACAAAGTTCTTTTCACAAATATCCTTTCAATTGATAGATTTGATACAATAGGATTTTTTCAGAATATCTATGGATCTTGTTGGACAGCAATATTTTTACACATCTGGTCACGTGGTTGACAAAGCAGTGTTTTCCAAAGGGTCATCCACACACCTCCTGCATCAAAATCACTTGGGGTGGCATTGAAAAAAGCAGATTCCCAGATTTTCTGAATTAAAATCCTTGGAGGTAAAACCTAGAAATTCACATTATAACAAACACTGACAGTGATTCCTATACCTACCATTTGAAAACCACTCTTTAAAGAAATGTAATTCAAAAGGGAAAAAAAGTATAATTATATAAGTAATACATTAAAATAACTCCAAAAAGATGTCTTTCATGATTTTTTTTTTTTTTTGAACTCATGACCTTAGAACTCCGGGAATAAACCAAGTACATTTGAAAGAAACAATTTAGTTTTCCAAAATTAACATCTAGCATAATGAACAGTGTTTATGAAAAGAATGAATAAATAAATGTGAAAGTATATGGTTTGTTCTACGGTTTTAAAAGAACAGTGCAGCTCCTCTCCATACAGATGGTGTCCTCTGCATATGTTGAAATAACTTTTAGTTCTTTGGAATACTCTAAATTCAGCGATCCGAAAAACAAGAAAATTTCATCAATGTCACGAATTTTATACACAAGGCAAATATTTCCAAAATGCAAATTTCAACCAGATATTTTCTGAAGGTAGTATGCATCTATTGCCTTATTTTTTTCATTATATATGACTTTCTGCTGTTAATTTAGATAAAACAAGTTTTTCAGGCCACTGAGTACCCTTTTTCTAGTATTTAATCTATTTCCAATGTGTAAGTTATTTTAAGTTTCTTTGAACATCTAATTAGCCCTTGGGGTGCAAGGCCTTTTATCACCTAGGTAACTGGTAATAGGTGTTTGGTTATAGAGAGAAGAAATTGGTCCACTTAACCAAAGGAATCAGCTTATAAGATGACATTTGTATTCTTTTGACAACATTCACCATCTTAGTTATCAAACCTACCATCCATTTTTAAGATCACCATCTGCAATGTGTGCGTTTTAATTGAAGCTCTCATCTGCTCTCACCTAGAAGTCAACTAAATGGCCCACCTGTCTCCAATCTTCTACTAACCCAGTACATTCTGAAGATTTTAATACGCAAATCAAATCATCTCTCTTGTTCAATTCCAAATCCCTCTAGGGATCTCCAAGGACTTCAGAAAAAAGGGGATATTAACAACCATCAGCTGGTCCCTACCTCCAACCTTGGTCCCCTACTTTCTCACTTTTCTGAAACCTACTCACTCTTAATTAGCTCAAGCCTCATACCCTCCATGAGCTTTCTCTCAGTCCTTTACCCACTTTCTCATAAAATAAGACATTCTTCCCATAATATCCCTATGGCACCTTGCAGACAACCCCACAGCACTGTGTTCTAATTCTGTACATGCCTATCTCCCCCACAAATCTGTAGAGGCTGGTCCTCTGTTCCATCCTTTCATCTGACATATATTAGGGACTCAGTAAATGTTTGTTGAATGTACCCAAAAAGACACATGGATGGAAAGAGGGAGGAAGGGAGGATATCATCCCCTCTAACACAGAGGGGGAAAACAATCTCCACAGAAAGTCACATTTTAAGGAGCAAAATGACTTTATGACCCTGGTGTCCCAATATTTTCGATCTTTTCAGGAAGCTAACCTCATCCCGCATCTCGATTTTGAGTACCATAGGCAAAACAAAATCAGTAAACTTATTTTGATGACAGAAAATCACCTAGCAACAAAGTCTCCTCATGATGCTCCTATAGACAGCGTGATTATCACCAAAGGTCGCTGTATTGGCATTCACAAGAATGTATTCTGAAGTAAGAGAAGTCATATTTGGTTAAAGAAAAAGAAGAGCATTCTGAAAGTCACTTTAAATATAATAAGTTTACTTACCCGACACAGGCCTTGAACGCAGATGTCATTCGTTTCAGTTCCACAAGGAGTACCATCGGCAACTCTATCCTTCAGTTGGTAGAAGTTAGTGGTTCCGGCAACCCGACAATAGAGTTTACAGCGATCTTTCATGGCAACTGTAAGAAGCAGTCAAATTTTGGGTGCACAATAATACAGCTGTGCGTTCCTATGTCTCAAAAAAGTCTGACATCAAAAAAATATTCTAATTACTTACTCCCGCTGTACTTTGGAAGCCACCTCACATTTGGGGAAAGACCATTGATGTTGAAATGTTTACCATCAAAATCTGAGCACTGCTTCTCACGAAAGTCTTCCTTGCCTTTTGGACATGAATCAGTGTTACATGATCGAAATTTCATCCTGCGGCCCACACAGTACTTTCCTCCGTTTCTCGGCCTAGTCAAATTCATTACATTTTAAAGCACATCAGTACAACAGTATCTCTGCCATTCACTTCTAAAACTGCTCCATTCTTTTCCAGGATCGGGAAAACCACTGATGCCCCATTAACACTTTGTTTTTAACAGAAGAATGTAACATGGTTTTTAAGCGATTTTATGGCTAATAAACTGTAAAAACATCCATCTTAGGTTGGACACTGTGGCCTGGAGGGCAGAAATGATATCTTATTCATGACTTAACTAAAAAGGAATCAGCTAATGATGGGAATTTGTTTTAAAACTTAAAAAAAAGGGTTTGTTCATTCTCTGGGGAAAAAAGACAGATAGTGAGACAAAGATGATAACAAAAGGAAGATAATATGTTAAATTAAAATATATATATATGTATATATATGCGTGTTTGTCATTTATATCCTACTCATCACTCAGCTTAAAGAGTTTCATGGTATCAATCTATATGCATCCATCTCTTTATTTCAACTTATGCTGGACAACAAAAACTCCTCTGTTAGCATTTTTTAATATGAAGACTTCTAGCATAATTTAGCTTTTTTAAAATTCAAATGAACTCATTCTATTCGAAGTATGTCACATTACTGCATTAAAAATTCTTGTTAATAGACTTTAAATGAAAAGTGTCAGATTGCTTACCAATTTATATATAACAAACATTACTTAAAAATCTTTATGGAACCTTTAAGTTCTTTTAAATAGTTGGATAAGGGGGAATAATGCATCAGTCAAGCTAAAGACACTGATGCATCTATAACATGAGAAGCCGAGAAAGAAAATATGATGTGTCAAATTACACAAAACAAAAAAAGTGGTAACGAAACTATATATTTTGTCCAGGAGAGCCAAAATAGTTGAAAGGAGGCAGATCTTTCAACAGAAACACAGTAAATGTAAAAATCCCATTATATTACAGTCATTATATCTATTTCTCAAGTTTACACTAAAGCAGAAAACAAAAAAGTAAATGGGTCTGTCTCAACTCAGATTCTAAGACTTAAAAAAATCTATTTAGGTTGTTTTTTTTTCCCTAAGGTCTGAATCTACCAAGATATAAAGTAATATGGCTTAAAGTATTCCAGAAGTTTTCTGAATGTCAGAAACTTACAGACTGACCTCCAGTTTAGAAGAGAATGAAACTGATGTTTATTGTCTGGTGCCTTGAGATAATCTTAATTTACAGTGACATAAAAAAGACATACTCGGGGCGATTACAGAGTCTGGTTGTGCTTTTGATTCCACCTCCACATGTTCTTGAACAAGAACTGTAAGGTCCCCATGGTCCCCATTCGCCATCTACAGGACGTGTTTCCATTTCTTTGTTTACACATAGCCCATGGTGGCAATGCTATGAAAATAACACAAAAAGAAATGATTCCTGTTTATCTAATCAGAACATCGCAGAAATTCTAATAGAAGCATAAAGATCAAGAGAACAACAAAATGTATACGATTTAAAGCAAAAGGTTATTAATTCAGAAATGTGATTACATATAACACTTTATGAATATCTCTTGAGAATCTATTTAGTAACTGCAAGATCTATAAAATGCAAGAAGAATAGGAAATTTTCCTTGGCTTTGAGATTTAGAGTATCACTGTGGGAGGAAAGACCTATGCATATGGGGAAAATTTAGCAAAATAAATATTTTTTAAAAAGAAGCAAATGTTAGATTAATATAGTACAAATCCATGCTTCTGTTTTTTCACACAAAGATATCACACCCTCACTCTTTTAGCTGACTTTCTATTCCATCTCATCCAAAGTCTCAATGATCCCTGTTTCTTACTTTCATCAAGAAAACGGAACCTTACAGAAGAATCTACCACACTCTCCTTCCACTCCTTCTACCCACCCAACAGCATCTATGCCCAGTACACAGCCTTATTTTTATACATGAAAAATCCAGGATCCTAGCCAAAGTCAATCCCTCCACCTATGCACTCAATCTTACCCCTTCTCACTACTCAGAACATCACTCCAGCAATTCCCTCATCTCTCCTACACCAGTGTTCCGGTCTCCACTACATGAAAACTAATCAAAATGTGTTTCATGCACTGATGCTGGTCTATGGACTAGTTGCTGTCAGTCTGTGAGGAGATGAGTAGAAATTAAGAGTAAGCATTCAGAAACTTTTACAAGACATTGATGATAATTTTGTTTATTAAAGTTAATAATTTAAAAATAAGCTTATATTTATTTTCAACTGTGGCAAGATACACATAAAATTTACCACCTTAACCATTTTTAAGTGTACAGTTCAGTGGCAATAAGTACATTCACATTGTCATGCAACCATCACCACCATCTATCTACAGAACTCTTCATTTGCCTAAATTGAAACTCTACACCCATTAAACAATAACTCCCCATTCTCCCCTCCTCCCAGCCCCTGGCAATCACCATTCTACTTTCTGTTTCTTTGAGTTTGACTACTCTAGATATCTCATATAATTGAGATCATACATTTGTCTTTTTATAACTGGCTTATTTCACTCGGCATAAGGTTCAGACATGTTGTAGCATGTGTCAGAACTCCCTTCCTTTAAGGCTGAATAATATTCCAGTGTATGTATCTACCACATTTTGTTTATTCCCTCATCCACTGATGGACACTTGGGTTGTTTCCCCCTCTTGGCTATGGTGAATAATGCTGCTATGAACCTGGGTGTACAAATATCTCTGAAACCCTGTTTTCAATTCTTTAGGATATGTACCCAGAAGCAGTATTGCTGGGTCATATGATAATTCCATTTTTAATTTTCTGAGGAACCACCATTTTGTTTTCCATAGGAATATCTGGCTTATACTTTGTCTTTTTCATTTCATTTTCCTACTCAATCATTTTTACATTTTATACAAAAGTACCAGTTTATAAATGATTCGATTTTTTTTAAAAAAAGATTGGTCCTTTACTAGAGATAGTTTGAGAAGAACTAGATCATTCTCATTAACATGGAAATACACTCTTGTTTCTCCCACTGTAGAAACAAAAACAACTTTTCTTAGATCTCAATTCCCTCACCAGCGACTGTCCTGTTTCTTCTTGAAAGAAATGCTCATTGCCTAACTCTCTCTGCCTATGCTCTCACAACCCCACCCCAGCCAGGCTTTTATGCCCCATCTTCCCTGAATCTGCTCAGCTGTAGGTCTCCACAATGGCCAGTTCGCAGTCAGTCTTCCTGGACTTAGCAGTACGTGACACAACTAATCGTTCTTCTTTCATACAGTTATTTTTTTCCTCTCGGTTTCCAGAGCTCCACACACTCTTGGTTTTCTTTCTTCTCTAATGATTACTCTTTCACAGTTTGTTTTGCTGTTTCTTCTTCTTCTTTCTGACCCCTTCATGTTGGAATGCCCCAGGCTCAAATCTTGGTCATTTATTCTTCTCTATGAATAATCATTCCCAGTCCAGATCTCTTTCCTGAACTCTAGACTGTATATACAGCTGCTTCCTCATTTCTAACAGACATTTCAAACACAGCAAACCCAAAACCAAACTCCTGCCCTGCCCCGCAAAACCTGGTGAGCTGAGCTAACTCAATCAGCCGAAAATCTAGTCATTTGATCTCTTCCTCCTCTAACATTGCACATCTAATAATTAGCTAATGTTCTACTTCCTTCAAAAACATAGAAAAGCTGACTTTTAATCATCACCTCCACTGCTCCCCCTCTGGTTTGAGTGACCAGCATCTCTCACCTCTACCATTGCAATAGCTCCTTCAGTAAATCTCTGCTTCCACTCTTGCCCCCTGCAGTTTAGGTTGAACAGTTGTCAGGATGATCCTTTTATAACTTAATTTTAAATAAATTAAATCAAGTGATTCCTCTGCTCAAAACCCTCAGTGATTTCACTTTGAGTAAATGTAAAGTTCTCACAATGGCCTCCAAGGCCCCAAATAATATTCCTCCAGTTACATCTACACATCTCTCTCTTCACTCCCCTCCAGCCCCGATGCCTTCCTTGAACGCATCAGGAACACTCCAGATATAGGAGCTCAGCTGTTTCCTTTGCCTGGAACTCACTTCCCCAGATATTCTCATAGCTAACTCTCTCACTTCTCTTAAGACAGTTCGTGGCAACTTTCCATAAGATCTGCTACCTTGATCATCATATTTTAAACTACAATCTGCTCTCTCCTACCAGAAAACTTCCAATCCTTTTTCTGCTCTTTTTTTTATTGCCCATGGCACTTATTGGTCACAGTACTGTTATGTTAGTTGTTTGTAATCTTCTACCCTCCCCATAGAAGTAAACTCCATGAGCAGCTTTTCTCTTTTGTTCGCTGATGTATCCTACACACCTAGAATAGTGCCTGACATACAGTAGGCCCTTGATATGTCTTTGTTGAATGAATGAATCCTACAACCAAGCTTAATAGCAGGAAAAATGCTTTGTGCCCTCCATTAGAACAAATCATTCAGTATGAGAAATCCACATTAGAAGTGAACAAAAACAAAATCTTGATAGAATGCACTGTGGCACTGTGTGCACGTAAATTTTATGGGAATCATCCAAAAACATTTCAAATAATCCTCACACACACTCTTGTGCATTCTCTCTATATACATATATGTCTGAGAGATCTGAGCATGAAAAAGATAGACTGTTATATTATTCACCATGTAGTAAAATTAACTCATTGTCACCATGTCATTCACCATGTCTTCATGCAAGTGGACTTACTACTAAAAGCATATAACGTCTCAGATGTAAGATAGTCACAAGACAAAGGGACTAAAGGAGAGTGTTAAGGCAAAATTGTAGGACATTTGTTTAAGATTTCCCTTGAATACAAGGTCCACTTAATACTGAATATGGCTAATGCATAGGGGCTCATTATCTCCAATTAATAAAAAGAAAGGAAATTTATATCTATCAGGATCCACATGTTGAAACCCCAGATGCCATCTCTACTCTTTAATCTCCACAGGCTTTAAAGTAGGTCTCAGCATCTCATCACATTTATGTTGAATTCCAGTAAATCCAAGCCCACCTTACCATCTCATTGGGGAAATATTCAAATGGTTAATAAGCAGTTGAAAAGATGCTCAACATTGACAATAATCAGGGAAATGCAAATTAAAACCACAATGAGATTCCATGTTACACCCACCAGAATGGCTATGATTTTATTAAAAGATTAACAATATCAAAAGTTGGCAAGGACTGCAGAGCAACTGGAACCTTCATACATGCTTGGAGCAGTTTAAAATGGTACACATATTTCGGAAAATTGTTTGGTACTTTCTTAGGAAGTTAAACACACACATACCCTATGACCCAGAAATTCTACTCAAGGTATTTACTCAAGAGAAATGCAAACATATGTCCACAAGAAGACTTGTACAGGAATGCTCATTGCAGCTTTATTCCTAACAGCCGAAAACTGGAAATGACCCCAATGTCCATCAACAGGAGAACAGATAAACAAATTATGGTGCATTTGTACAGCTGAATTATACTACAACATTAAAGAATGAAGTATTGATGCACACAATACTATGGATGAAACTCAAAAACTATGTTGAACAGAAGAAGCTTGACCCAATCCTCCCTCCCCCAATTAGGGGTATACTACATAGTTCAACTTACATTATAGTCAAGAACAGATGAACTCATCTATGGAGATAGAAACAAGAACAGGAGTTGTTTCTAGAGAAGAGAAATTGTCTACAAAGAGGCAAGAGTGACCTTTCCGGGGCAATGGAAATGTTCTAATCTTGACAGGGTTGCTGGCTATGTGTGCATCTACATTTGTTAAAACCTATCAAACTGTACACTTAAGATCTGTACGTTTTACTTATATCTCAATTTTTAAAAATCATTTTTATGCCTGAACTGGATTTAGACTGCTCAATGAATTAGTTATAAATAGTATCTCTTGATATTTATAAATATGTCAACCACTATTTTAGCCACATGCAATGAAACCTGAAAGTCCATGGCATATAGTACCTTTAAACCTTGCTAAGGCCACTAGGGTCCTATCCTAGATTGGAATCAGGTGAGCATCTTGGAACAAGTCCTCTATCTAATATCAGAAGTTCAGCATTCAAACTTCAAAGAGGTTTTTTCTCTGCTCACTCTCAGATAATCAGTAACTATCACAAATGCCACTCCTCTCCCAAAAAGTCAATTACTAGTACTGCTCACAAGAAGTGAGAAAAATAAAGGCTTTTTAATAATTCTTACCCTCAAAATAGAAATTTTAGAGAAATTACAGTTCAAATATTAGAATTCAGTTCTAGCTTAAAGCTATGAACTGAAGTCCCCTAGAATTTGATCCTAAAATAAAGTAATCTGAATGCTAAACCATTTCAATGAGTACTTCAGCTACAGCAAAAACTGCTGAAGTTCCAAATAAAACTTTAATAATCAATTCACTTGTGATGTGAGCAACACTCATGGAAACCACGTGGCTTTAGATGGAAAAGTGATTCCAGAAAAGGGCAAGAGCTGGTACAAACATTTCAATGAAGCAATGGGAGGTAAAGACACAAGTTCAGCTAGTGACCTGACCTTAATTTTAAGAAGTTTTTACTCCTACCTAATGTGAAGTTAACAACAGAGGCCGCACTAGTCAATCCATTGCCAAGGAAGTGTTTCTTTTGCACTGAGCTAGCTCAGAGGAGGCTAACAGACTAAAACATATTCAACGCAGACACACTGGCCACTAAGGCCAACAGAACTTGGCCTCATCCTAGAGCACCAAGTACAATCGACCTCATCCTCACACACAGCACGTTTCATTACCATGGTGAGCCCTATCACTCAACATCCTGTTGGCAGATTTAGGTAAGTTCGTGACGGATGTTAGAATGGTAAAGATGTAGGTTGGTAGGCAGTTTATTTTAGGGGTATAACGTATTTTAATAGGTTTAGAACCAATAAAGATCTGAAGAAGCCACTTAAAACTTTGTTATACTTAACTGAATTTTATGGGATAAAATGTATACAATGGTAACATCCTTGAATTTGGGGGGTTGGCTGAAACATAAGGACCTTTATGTCTATATACTCATTTTTTATTAATTTGCGATTTCTCTCTTCTTTTCTTGGTGAGTCTGGCTAGGGGTTTGTCAATTTTGTTGATTCTTTCGAAGAACCAACTCTTTGTTTCATTGATCCTTTCTATTGCCTTTTTTGTTTCAATATCGTTTATTTCTGCTCTTATTTTTATTATTTCCCTCCTTCTACTGACTCTGGGCTTTGTTTGTTCTTCTTTTTCTAGTTCTGTTAGGTGTCGTTTGAGGTTGCTTATGTGAGCTTTTTCTTGTTTAGTGAGGTGGGCCTGTATTGCGATGAATTTCCCTCTTAGGACTGCTTTTGCTGCATCCCAAATGTTTTGGTATGTCGTGTTCTCATTTTCATTAGTCTCCAGATAAAATTTGATTTCTTCTTTAATTTCTCCAATGATCCATTGTTTGTTGAGAAGCGTGTTGTTTAGTCTCCACATTTTTGTACCTTTCTCTGCTTTTTTCTTGTAGTTGATTTCTAGTTTAATAGCATTATGATCAGAAAAGATGCTTGATATTATTTCAACTCTCTTGTATTTATTGATGTTTGCTTTGGTTCCCAAAATATGGTCAATCCTTGAGAATGTTCCATGTGCACTTGAGAAGAATGTGTAACCTGCTGTTTTTGGATGAAGTGTTCTATATATATCTATTAAGTCCATCTGGTCTAATTTTTCATTTAATTCTATTATTTCCTTGTTGATTTTCTGTCTGGATGTTCTGTCCATTGGTGTTAATGGTGTGTTGAGGTCCCCTACTATTATTGTATTGTTGTTGATGTCTTCTTTTAGTTCTATTAAGAGTTGCTTTACAAATTTTGGTGCTCCTGTGTTGGGTGCGTATATATTTATAAGTGTTATGTCTTCTTGGTGGAGAGTCCCTTTTATCATTATATACTGTCCCTCTTTATCTTTCTTTATCTGTTTTGCTTTGAAATCTACCTTGTCTGATATTAGTATAGCGACACCTGCTTTCTTTTGTTCATTATTAGCTTGGAGTATTGTTCTCCATCCCTTCACTCTGAGTCTGTTTGTCTTTGGGGCTGAGGTGTGTTTCCTGGAGGCAGCATATTGTTGGATCTTGTTCTTTGATCCATCCTGCCACTCTGTGTCTTTTGATTGGGGAGTTCAGTCTATATACTCATTTTTAATGGCAAGACTATAATACACTTAAATAACTATATATCCATGTAATTATTTATATAACTATGTGTAACTTTAATATTCATCTGCTAGATCTTGAAAAAAATGGCGAAATTAAAAATTTAATTCACTTAATGTACTATATCAAACAAACATGGCAAAAACATTAACATTCAACCAGCAGAACAAAAGTTGACAGCGAATAATGAAGAGGGCTGGAATGCAGAGCAATCACATCCTTGGATAATCTCTTGACACAAGACTCACCCTTTGGGAAAACCTACCATCCCAGGACCACAGTTTGTTCCATCTGCCAGTGGCATGTGTTGAGTGCGACAGCCCTTGTGAACTCCTTCTGCACTCGTGCACCACAGACGCCTGCATTGTTTCTGCAGAGTAACAAAAAGCAGGCAAGTAAGAGTAAAAATAATAATACAACCACTGGATCAACTCAGTATAATGTATCGGTTTATAAGTTGATCCCATATATTTCCTGATTTCATGGTCAGAGCTGGAAATAATCAGTAAAAAAAATCTTTACTAAGTAAGCTCTACTCATCGATTTTCTTCTAAACACATAAAATGGCAACATTTAGTTTTTAAAAATTTTAGATTTTCATGCTATGTTGAACAATGGGAGAAAGGAACTGGGATGGAAATATTCAAAATTATGTGAGACATTTTTTTCTCTTTGCAAGACATTTTTCTAAAGGACTTTTTGTTGTTAAATGTTATGCACAAGGAGTTTCCAAAAGCTCCTTTTGATCCGACAGTGGAATGTATGAATAATGTGCATAGAAATACTGTATAATGTATACTGGTTTCCTAGTTTGTGAATATAATGCATACTTTGAACTTTTGAACAAAGAGTTCTAAAGTTATCACAAGAAACAAAAATCCATAAAGGCTCACAGGAGCTATACCCAAGACAATTCCTTTCTTTTTCTGAATTTAAATTCAAAGTTTATTTGGTATCTAAATCAGCTAAGAAAGAAATGCATCTTTTATAACAAAAAATTAAGGTAAATCTTCCCATCTCCATAGTGGATGTTTACAGGCTTATAAAATTAATGATTATAAACTTAAGATTTTAGGAACAATATTCACTGTGTGGAATATGCTTTGTATGTCCCTGTGCTCACTGTTAAGTAACTTTCATTCATTAATTCAACATTCAATAAGCATTGATTTTAAAGGACCTATTATGTGGCAGATCCTGAACTGAACACTGGGGCTATATCTTTATTTAAATGAATAAGGCTGCACTCCTGGTCCAGTGAGCCTCACAATCTGGCAATTTGGCAAAGGTTTGTACAGGAACGAAGAAAATGGAATGACCACTATTCTTGGAAAAGTAAGGCACGATTCACCAAAGGAGTGACATTTATTCAAACTAAATCCTAAATGTAATCCAAAATAAGACAAAATCATGATTACAAATCCAGTAAAAGTGTTAAATCAGCTATTTCAGCAGAAATTTAACATATCTAACCTATGAAAAATCTTCTAAATTATAAAGCAATAGCTTAATGAAAACTAAACAATAAGCCCCAAATTTCATTCCTTTGGATTCAAATTTGTGTAAATTAAAATGTACTCTAGGGGCTAGCCTGGTGGCGCAGCGGTTAAGTGCGCATGTTCTGCTTCGGCGGCCCGGGGTTCGCAGGTTCAGATCCCGGGTACGGACATGACACCACTTGGCACGCCATGCTGTGGTAGGCGTCCCACATATAAAGCAGAGGAAGATGGGCATGGATGTTAGCTCAGGGCCAGTCTTCCTCAGCAAAAAGAGGAGGATTGGCAACAGTTAGCTCAGGGCTAATCTTCCTCAAAAAAAACCCACAAAAAACAGTAGTCTATTAGATTCCTGAGTCCTTTAATACAACTCATTATCAAATACGTATATTTTCTCCCCCACCTCCAAAATAATATCATTTGAAAATAAGTATTTGAATGCTTTTAATTTTCAATAACTTATCTGTGGCTGTGTTTTCCAAATGGAAATATTTCATAAGATTTTGTGAGAGTTAACAAGGATCATTTTTAAGTGCCTAACGCAGTACCTGGCATATAAGTACTTAATTTCAGTTTCCCTTTTTTAACCCCTTTCTGACCAAATTTTTCTAAGTCTTAAAAATGTTTAAGATATGTCTAGTTCACCTTCTGTCCAAGAGAATAAATGGATATCCGGAAATATATTCTAACTACAACGTTATGGTAGTTTTCAAATAAAAGGACAGAATTTTTCTTACCAAATAGGGACACACTTGTGACCCAGGACCGAACATAAGTTCACATTGCTTGTTTACATCGTACATTAATCCAGGAAGTTGTGAAGACAGATCATATATCCTTCCATTTGGTTTGTCAAGGAGACATTCCCCATGACCAGTACTGTACCGATGACAGAAAATAAAATATTGTGAACACACATGGATGCATTTCAGGATAAAATGCTTTATTATATTTTCTGTTGTTCTGCACTTTCAAGGAGAATATCGGTATTTGTTCACAGTTTAATAACCAACTCATATCAAAGTCAGTAAGAAAACCTCACAGTTCACAAAGGATTTTTTGTATGTTTGTTCTCATTTGATGCCCAGAACTGCCTTAAAGGTACCATTTTTAAAAAGAAAGACGAACATATATTCATCAGAACATAGGTTATGAAACATACATTCATTTTTTGATCACACTACACTTTTGGTCTACTTTGCTATCCAATAGTAATACCTTGTATCTAACGCCCAAATTGCCAAAATGTAAAAATAAAAATAAATTTTCAAATCATTTGAGAAAATACATTTACAGTTCTAAATGACAACAAAACAAATGAATTTCAAAAAGTGTTATGCTGTCTCCACTTCAAAGAGGTTTTTTCAGAAGGAATTATAATACAGAGTCAAGAATGCCAGCCTTGGGAGTCTGCAGTCTGGTTCCACAGCATGCATGGCTGTGGACAAGTTAGTTATCTCCTTGACCCTCAGTCTCCTCATCTGAAAATTGAGAGTGGTAATATCTACCTTGCAAGTTTCTATTAGAGTACATGACATACTATATTTAAAGGCATTATAAAAGTGGTAAATAGCAGGGGAAATGTATATTTGTTACTCCTAGTTTGTCATGTAATATCTAGCCTACAGAAAACTCTGTGAAAATGCCATTCCAGTTGGATTAAAAGCAATAATTTGTTCCATTGCAATAATTAAAAGAAATATTGTTTTGGAAATTTTTAGTGGCTAGAAGGATATAATAAATTCTGTCAAAAAAATGAACATGTAACCTTTAAAATTCCTGTTGGAGAGAATCTTAATATTACTCCTTTCCAAAAGAAAGCACACCCACTGGCATTGCCAATCAATAGCACGGTTAGCTCTTCAACAAAGCTACATGTAATCACGTAAAGATAAGCAATTTTGTGTTGTGCTTTTAAATAAAGTCCCCATACAAGGGTAAACAATCGCTGTTGATTATAATTATGGGATATATTATGAACATATATTCCAAAGCATGGTTTCATTTATTCCCATAGTTCTCATAAAGAGAGGGGACTAGAAACTGCATGCATGTGTGATGAGAATGCGTAGTAGAAGAAATGAAACAGTATTGCATTAATACAAAAAAGATCCCTGGAAAGAGCTTGGCCTTGCCTTTTGCACAAGTTTCAGTAACTATAATAGAAACATCACTTGGATAAAAGTTGGGAAGTAGAGAAACCTGATAGGAGATGGAGAGACAAGGTGAGAAAAACCTGGATCCGCCACCTCTCTTCAGAGCCAGGAAGAGCCTCTAAAAGAATATGTTAACCCAGAGACTCCGGATCCCTGTGGCTTTAGAAGCTATTTGCAATATTCATAGTTTGACTTCAGCTATTCCCTTTAGCTTCGAGAGCACCTCAAACTTGAGCCACTCAAACTCCTCTCAAAATATTAACTGGTAGCTTCTGAAAAAATTCAAATGCATACAAGGGAGCTGTAATTCCCACATAAGTATCCCCTAAAAAGGAGTTTTCATTATAATAGAGAGCCCAAATAAAAGAAAACAATAGCTATGTCTGAAATACCAGCGCCCCCCTCCAATTTTTTTTTTTTTTGGAATTAAATAATGTAACTCTTTTACTCTTTTCTTGTTTTTAAATATCCATTTGTACAGTAAAGCTTAAATTTAAACAATGAAAAATTAGACAGAAATTGAACCACGTTAAAAGAACATAGAAATTTCAAATTTTATAAACTAATAAATGTTCAATTATTTAACTAAAGGAACATAAAATCTGACTTACTCTAGGAATTCAGTGATATATTTCTGACTGCATTTTGACCAGGTCCAAGGACTTGTGTGGTAATTTAAAGTTGGAGCCATTACATGATATTGATGTTTAATTCCAGTTTCCTTACATTTAAAACTATCATCATGTGGAACATTAAATCTAAAAATAAAAATGAACACTTAAGAATACTAAAATATATATACAACATTAGTAACAGATCTTTTACACTGCACTATATTGTAAAATGCAGATAAATTTGATGACATCAGAATGTGTACCCTTGATCTCTCCATAAAGCACTATAAAACTAGGGTTACCTTCATGTTTAGAAGCACATGATCTCTGAGAAACACTAGACTATATAACTTTGCTCAGTAGCCTCGTCTGTTGATTTGGTACCTGAATCTAAACAAAACATTTGGATTCTGGCTCATCTCATCACAATATGGACATAGCATTCACATAAAAACACCTGCAGTTTTCAACATGCATATCCTAGAAGATATGTGTGGAAAGGTTAGATAAAGGCGAGACCACACGAAACTCTAGACCATTGACTATTGCTAGAGTATCAAACGGACTTGTCTAATCCCTAACTCCATACCATTCTATAATATCCATCTATTTTACATCAAACAGCCTAAGTACTATTTCTAGTCTATAATCAGTAAGTCATGCTCGATAAAACTAGAATAATAAAAACAAACCTAAAGGGCAACCAAATCGTCACAACGAGAGCAATGATATTAAATAAGTAGCTGGTCAGCAACAGATCCGACACGTTCTTTTGAGGACCCAAGTATAAATTCACATTTAGAAGGAACATTAAAACCACCTGCTTGAGGTACTTGTGTGCTGAAATTTGTAGTTAAATCAGCCTTTTAATTAAACTACTTACCCATATTCTAAAGACAACTATAAAATTTCTCAGAAACAAAATAAATGTCTAAGATGGTACCCTCTCCGAGAACAGTCTTCTATCAGATAACAGCCTTGGAAACCAGCAAATCGTGCTTTTCAGACCTTGCTGCAACCCATCTATTGCCTCCAGGTATGCTCTGATCCCATCCCCCACTTCAATAAACAATCTGACTGTACATCTGGCTGATGATCATGAGACACAAGCATGCTAAAAGGGAACTGAAGAGCCACTAGTTCAATAAAAATGATCTCCACTTCAAATTATTCCAGCCGAATAATGATGTCAAGGCATGACCAGGAAAAGAAAATGGAGTCAAACTAAGAGAGCTACCTCTAGCCTCAATTCTTTATCAGCAGATAACCAAGAAATCCCAGGAGTGCTGGGGACATTTGGAATCATTTTTCAGAGGATGAGTTTGTAGGGGTTTCTGGCTTTCCATGGGAGCTCTGAGAGCATCACGGGAAATCGCGGCCTCCATTCTTACAGCATAGAACCCCAGTAGAATATCTAATAATGCAGGAACAGATAGGAGAATCCCACATTTTTACAAAAAACTCTGGGGCTGGGGGGAAAACCTTTTAAAAAATCTTTCAGTGATTAAGAAATTCCTACAGGCCACATCCTCTGCTGGAGCTCTGAGCTATATATAAAAGCCAGAAATGAGTTGGTATTACAAATGTTTTGGGGAGTTCCCCAGAACCAAGAGCCCCTGCAGGCCCTCCCATCAGATGGTAGAGGACAGTACCTGGTCATGTTTAGGATAACAAGGGATAGAGGCCAGAAGTGCTTGTCATGTAATCCAAACAGTAAATGAAATAAAAGAATTCCCAAGTTCTAGTTCTTTGCTTAGTCTGTTGATCTGTGCAGCCTGTCTGACCTGACATAGATCACAAAAGAGCCAGAGTTAGCATTTCAGGGGTGAAAATTACACTAATAATATTTTATAAAGAAATAAAGGTGCTAATTACTCAACTGAAGGTGGAATTTTAGGCATCCTGTGCAATGATAAATGAAGGCACTTTACTGAGGTGACAGAAGGTACTTACACGTGCCCAAGCTCGTGGGCTATGGTAAAGGCAGCACTGAGCCCATTTTCTTCACTAATGGAGCAGCTCCGCAAAGGGTCACACAGGGTACCTAATTCTGCTAAACCTGAAAAATGTCATGTTCGTATTTCACCAAAGTGGTAAATAATACCAAGTCAGAAAGAACTAAATTGTAAAGCATTTACCATTGGCATTACAACTTAGAAATGAATGCAACATTGGCTGTTAATATTGCATAAATGTTCTATAAGGTGGGGAATAAAGAACAGAATGATTTGTCGGCAGTTAAAATCTTTTGGTAAATTCTTAGATTCTTTTACTAGAGAAAATAATCCAGATCTATGGAGTGAGCAAACAATTTTTAAAACATAGGAAAAGGAAAAGAATATTAGTTACTAGAAGGATGAAGTTTTGGGCCACATTAGTGTTGAATAGTAGGAAACCCAATGAAATTTTAAATTGGTAATAGAAAAACTAATAAATAGTACAGAACATTATAAGTCTGAATTTGCTTTTTTTTTTTAAAGTTTTGAGGTAGCATACAATTATTCAATTATATGATAATTAAATGAGTAAAAAGATGTTAAGTGCTTAGAATAGTCCTTGGCATTTAATATATGTTAAACAGAAAATGATTATGATAGAATTATTGCAAACACTTAATAATTTGATAAGTATTTCAGCAACAAAAAATGTATCGTACATTAAGATCTATTCATTCTTAAATAATGAATAACATGCCACTTGAACAGGCTGCTGGAAGATGAAGATAGCATGGACTGGCTGGACACCAAAGACAACAATAATTAGTTGATCGAGTCCTTTAAAAATAGAATAAGAAAGCGGCTGGCCCAGTGGTATAGTGATTAAGTTCACACACTCTGCTTCAGTGGCCCGGGGTTTGTGGGTTCAGATCCCAGGCACAGACCTACACACTCCTCATCAAGCCATGCTGTGGCAGTGTCCCGCATACAAAGTAGAGGAAGATTGGCACAGATGTTAGCTCAACAACAATCTTCCTCAAGCAAAAAGAGGAAGATTGGCAATAGATGTTAGCTCAAAAAAAAAAAGGAAAAAATTCAAAATAAATGTCCATTACAATCCATATTCAATCATCAACCAAGTTCACATTTCATTTATTTACTTTTTAATGTCACAAAATACCATGGTTTTTGCTTGCTTCAATATTTGCTTGTAAATTTATCTGTTTTCCTATCATGATTCCTTTCATAAAAGAATTTTCACATGCAAAATAACCAGTTTATTACTTTAAAGTTTCTACATTTAGAAAGAGATTAATATAAGCAAAGATATTAGCTACTGTGATTTAGCTCTCTCTGATTATTCTTTTATTCACAAGTTATAAAAAAGGACATTTTCCTAGTATTTAAGGTAGATTTCCTAATAAATAGAATGTTTTTGTTGTGCTTTAAAAAAAAATGAAGTTAAACTGAGGAATCTAAAAATGCTGGAAAAACTCAGACTAACAAGTTGATTTGCCAATTCTGTTTTTTTTTTTTTAACAAAAAGAAAAGATTTTGCTTCTTTCTGACACACTGCCAGAAGCCCTTCCTTGGGCAAAGTGCCCCCAAAAAGAACTTTTCCTTAGTTAAAATCAAGACCAAAGGCAAGAAAGAAAAAGAAATATATTCTTTATTTAAAAGTCCTCTGTTGAAAGTAGGAGAGAATTACTGTTTTCCTTAAGATTATAAAATTCATACTTGTATGTGCAATTTTTTTTAGTCAATTTTGCTTCTCCTCCTTTGTCAGAATAAGTTAAAACTGGACAGACTTTCTCACGAATATCCTGCTGTTCCCATGCCTTCATTAGTATTTTCAATTTGTCTAATGGCTCAATTCCAATACATTCATTCTCAGGGCTGTGTAGATATTTGGAGCACAATACTAACTCCATTACCACCCAAACTTTATATTTCATGCTTAAAGATGGATATATTCTTTTTTTGTTTTTAAAGATTGATACCTGAACTAACATCTTTTGCCTATTTTCCTTTTTCCCCTTCTTCTTCTTCTCCCCAAAGCCCCCCAGTACATAGTTGTATATTCTAGTTGTAGGTCCTTCTGGTTGTGCTAAAGGTGGATATATTCTAAACTGAACCTTTTAAGTCACATAAAAGATCTGTAAAAATACGCATTGCATACGGTTAGAGACCTAGCTGAAATATTCCCATAAATAGGCAAAACCAACCAAATTTGAAGTGAATGTATAGCATTATGGTACCAAGCAGCTAGTTGATGGCTTGTGCCTAGGTTCACTCAGGCTGATCCTGGGTTCTATAAAAGAGGACAGAAATGGAAGAAAGTAGCATGGGCCTAAATTTCATACCGATTCCTTGTATTTGGAAGTGCAAGAAGCTGCACCCAATCTAGCCATTTTGAAGAATGAAAACCATTCTCAACATACTTTGCAAAACATGCTCAGAGACTGAGACAACAATACTTGCAAAGGAGATATAGCAGGAAACCTAGTAATTATTACCAACATTTTGTGTTTGTCATTAATAACTATGCTAATTTCTTATTTTTCCACATATTTTAGATGAGGAAATAAAACACTAATACTTGTGTTAATATAAGGTATGTAGCCTTGGGCAAATTATCCTCATCTCTAAATTCATAGGTTCGTTGTGAAGATTAAATGAGTTAAATCACGTAAAACCTTAATAGAGCGTATGATACACAGTAAGCACTCATATCTCAACTATTGTGATCATTACCCTTGAATTAACAAAGGATAAAAAGAATGTTTTCATGTTAATAGTCTGTTTCTAAATGTCACTATGATTTACACAGGGACGCTATGCATAGGAATAGCTGAAAACTACAAAAAATGACTGGGTACTAGGAGACACCCACTTCTACGTGAATAGTGCAGAACACCTAGTAATGAATCATTAAAAAATTAGTAAGAAACGGCAGGTATATTCATACTTAACTTTTAGTATAAAGATGCGACAACAGGGCATCAATAATGTAAGAAAAAGTATATTCAATGGATTCTTTTTTCCCTAAAGATTGGCACCTGAGCTAACAACTGTTGCCAATCTTCTTTATTTTTTTTTCTGCTTTTTCTTCCCAAATTCCCCCAGTACGTAGTTGTATATTTTAGTTGTGGGTCCTTCTAGTTGTGGCATGTGGGACGCTGCCTCAACGTGGCCTCACAAGCGGTGCCATGTCCCCGCCCAGGATTGGAACCAGAGAAACCCTGGGCTGCCGAAACGGAGCGGGGGAACTCAACCACTCGGCCACAGGGCCGGCCCTTAATGGATTCTTGATGGATGATTTACTCATAAAATATACCTAACAAAGCCAGAGAATAGTTTTCAGGGAGAGGAGAACAGGTCTGTTGCAAAAATTAAAGGAGCAGCCATCTATTTCCACAAGTTTGCAAGATTAGAGTTTCTAAAGGGTCCTTCCAAAGCAAAGAAACTAGATCTTTAATAAATACTGCTTTTTAATAAATACTGAGCTCTCATGGTTTACAACAACTATCAAGTCCCCACCTTTAAAACCGAACACACATATTCTCTCCCCACCGTCTTCATATACATGCATGTACACATACATACACACACACACATATTTATACCCTGAGCTAAGTCCTAAGTGGTAATGAACAGTAATGAATAGCAAGCAATGAATAGTAAGGATGGAAGCTACTTTGAGGGCAAATACTGATATAAGCAATATGATTCAGAGACTAAGAGCTTGCTATGGGAAGCTTCGAAGTAGAGGATCTGATGCTGAGTTTTCCACGTTAAGTTAGGGACCGTGGTTAGTAACATTCTTAAGGTTACAGGAAAAACTGAAAATGCCTTCTGGAGGAAACACACACTTTTTAAGCAGCCCATTCTCCAATCTCATGGATTAGGATCAAGTAAATAGGAGTTCACAATGATCACCAAACACACAAACAAACAAGTCCGTGTGAAACCAGCAGAAACCGCATATTTGGCTATCAAGTATTTCAGATGCGAGAGTTGTCAGAGACACATATAAAATTACTCAATATAAAATGTTTAAGTAGACATGAAAGGCAATTACAAATATGAGCAAATATAAAAAGAATGTAAACAAAAGGAAGATTTTGAATAAGACCTAACTAGGACCTCTTAAACTGAAAAACATGTATTTAAATGGAAAATTCAGGGGGTAAGTGAAATATCAAATTAGAGCCAAGACAAAAACAGTAAAACTCATGTTAGACCTGCTTGAATGAGGCGTGAAGAGAAAAAGAAATGAAAGCATGGAGAACAGAATGAGAAGACCCAATACAAATATAATCAGGGTCCCACAGGAAAGAACAAATAGAATATCAGGGCAAATTTGGGGGTGAAAAAAAGAGGATGGGAATTTTAATCACAACGTATCCCAAGCAGGATAAATAAAAAGAAATCTATGTTCAGACACAATTTTAATGAAATAGCATTATATCAAAGACAAAGACAGGATCTTACAAGTAGCTAGAATAAAAGACAGATCACCAAAGAATCTACAAGTAAACAGACTACAGATTTCTCAATAGCAACTGCTGGAAGACAACACAATAATATATTCAAAATACTGCGAGAAAATAAATGTGAATCCAGAATTGCTACCCAGAAATATGGGTAAATTAAAGACATTTCCAGGAAAACTAAAATAGAAAATTTTTCATTAATACGTCTTCACTAAAAGAACTTCTAAAGGATATAATTCAGGGGGAAAAAAAGGAAAATAACCTCAAAAGGAAGGTGTGAGATGTAAGAAGCAGTTGGGAAAATTTATAAACATGGGCACAAAATTAAACAAATATTGAATACAAAGCATTATCCTCTAATATGCAAGGGTTTACAAAATAATAGAAATAAAATAGTGGACAACAATACCACGTAAGTTAGGAGGAAGTTGAACGAAGTTTAAGTAATCTAAGATACTGTTTGTTTAAGAGAGGGCTGTAGACAAAGTTAATTATGCTAGTAAAAAGCCAGAGTAACCTCAAAATACGAGTATATATAATTTTCAACCTGCAAAGGGAAAAGTGGAATAAGAAAACTAATTTAAAAACTTAACCCAGAGAAAGGCCAAGGAAAGGGGGAAAGGGAAGCACAGTATAAAATGAGATAAACAGAAAACAAAAGCAATATGGTATATATAAGTGAATATGTAACAGGAATCACAATAAATGTAATGGACTAATTTTGCCAACTAAACAGAGATTATTATAGTTATTTTAAAAATTCAATTTTATGCTGATTCCAAGAGAAACATCTGAAGTAAAAGGGCACTAGAAAACTGTAGGAAAAAATATATCCAGCAAATACTAAACAAGAGAAAGTTGGGGTAGCTATAGTATTATCAGACATAATATAGTTTAAATAAAACTACACTGACTTTTTTTCTTTAAAAAACATTACTAGAGACAAAGAGAGTCACCACACAATTGTAAAAGGTTCAATTCAAATTTTTATGTACCTAATAAGTTAGCCTTAAGATAAATGAAATGAAAAATTGCAATACTATATGGAGTAACAGATATATACTCATGTTTCAAATTAGTAACCTAACAGTAGATATAGTTAATTTGAGCACAATTAGCAAGTTTGATTTAACAGACATATATAGAGAATTCTCTGTACTACGTTAGAGAATATATATTCTTTTTAATCAACCACATAATAGACCATAAAGGTAATATCAAAAGATTTCAAAGAATGTTATCATATAGATCATGTTCGCCAACTGCAATGAAATTAAAATTCAATAAACAAAACAGTCTACACAGATTTAGAAATATTTAAAGGCATTTCTAAATAATTCATGTCAACAAAGAAAACACGAGGCAATTTACACATATTTAGAATTTTTTATAATTTTAAATGATGTAAAATACCCATAAAAACTTGTGGGACAACAAAAATGACACCTTGAAGTAAACTGATAGTCTTAAATACTAAAATTAGAAAAGAAGAAACCCTGGATGTTAATCAGCTAAGCAGTCAACTTATATTACAATTAGAACAGCAGGATTAATTGAAAAAAATCTAGAAGATCAGGTTAAGCAAAAATTAATGAAATAAAAACAAGAGACAAAAGTCAATCATTAATTCTTTGAAAAGACAAAATGCAATAGTCAATATTCCAGAGAAATTGATCTATTAAAAAAGAAGTGCAAATAAATATCAGAAGTAAAATGGGCATAACTATAGCTATAGACAGAAGAGTTTAAAAAAATGCCACGAAAATAACCTAAGCTAATAAATTTTACTACTAAAATAAATGGTAAAATAGCTAGATAAAAATAACTTTAAGTACATTCAAGAAGATAAAAACAATAGTCTGTTTACAGACTATTGGAGAAACTTTTTAAAACAGTTAAAAATCTTCCCACAAAGAAGTCATTTCCACAAATGAAACCCAGATGGTTCTCTAGGTGGAATCTCCCAGGCTTTCAAGATATAGATCATCCCAAATAGTATAAAATCTTCCAGAGAATGGGAAAAGATATAATATACTCCAACCCATGCCATAAGGTAAATAAAACCTTGGTATCAAAATTAGACAAATACGATAAGAGAAAGGTTATTTCACTCTGGCTGGATTTAAAAATCAATAAACCAAATAATCTATTGCATTTCTATTAACTAGCATCATATGCTATGTACACTAATAAAAAACAGAAGTCCAACAAAAGTTGTACATGACTGGCTTGAAAGAAAATATATATTATTGAAAGACATCTAAAAAGACCTACATAAATGAATAGATAATTGTTTTATAATAACTTGACATGCTGGTTCTAAAATTTTTATGGAAGAACAAAGGTCCAAAAATAGCCAAAATACTTTTGAAGGAAACAAAGTGGAGTTATATTATTATGATTTACTATAGGATTATAAAAATTAATAGTGTGGAATTGGCACACAGATTAAATAAAAAGTATTGACTAGTGGAATGAAGGGACGATTTTCAGACTCAAGTGCATGTTGTTTTACATATGACACTGCAGATTCTAAGGAAAGGGGGTGAACTATTCAATGCATGGTCTGAGGAAACTGGTTATCTGAATAGAAAAGGATCTAAAAAAACAGATCCCTATCTGACACCATATCAAAAAAATTATCCCAAATGGTTTAGAGATTTGAATATGAAATGACAAATTTTTAATACAAGAAAACAGGAAAATATGTTTAGCCTTTGAGCTACAGAAGGGTTTCTTAAACAAGATACAAAATTGCTGACACTAAAAGACGAGGTTTATAAATTCAGCTACATTTTCCTATGCATTTTCACATATATAAAAAATTAAAACTAAGCAACAAATTATTAGAAGATATTTGCAATACATATTAACCAAAAAGGGTTTGGTATCAAGGAGTTATAAAGAATACTTTAAAAGCAGTAAGAAAATGACAAATACCACAGCAGAAAAATAGGCAATGTTTTTCATTTCTCTCATTCCTCACAGAAAAGGAAATACAAATGGCCAGCAAATATATGAAAAGTTGTTCAAACTCATTAGTAATCAGGGAACAGAAAATTATTACTATAATGAAAATACTACATTTAGATGGGCAAAAATGAGAAACCTGAAGATACCTTGCACTGGTAAGGATATAATCAAAAGGAAGGCTTATATACTATTAATAAAGGTGTAAATTGGTACAACCACTTTAGAAAATAATTTGGTATATCTTTGAAGTTGAACATTGCCACATTCAAATGACAGCAATTCTAATCATAAGAATATACCCTAGCTCTTAGAGCAAAGTTCACAATAGAAAAATGCTGGAATCACCCCAAATATCCACTGAAAGGATAGAGATATGTAAACAGTGGATGAAATATTACACAGCAGTGAAAATGCATAAACTACAAAGCTCAAAAAGAAATAAAACCAACCATTTCTTGTTTAGGAACACACATATATGTAATAAAACTATTTTTCAAAAGGTGGAAGGAACTGACACACAAAATTCACAGTATCATCTCCCTCTTGGGAAAATACAAGGGGATGAAATAAGGACTTAACACAGGACCTGCAATAGTACCAACAAAGTTCTAGCTCTTAAATCACAGTTATTCACTTTATTATTTTGCTTTAAATTTACATATAGCTTATTACATATTATTTTGTATGGATCAAATATTACATAAAACATTAAATTAAATATGTCAAGTTTTGCACAGTGCTTGATATTTAGTAATCAGAACATAAATATCAGCTATTATTCTTTAAAATTTATAGAAGCAGAATCAAATGATAGTAACAACTGTAATCATTAATCAAGACAATTAAAATTATTAAAATGTAAAACAAAAATGACAAACATTATTTTAAATAATTCAGTAAACAATTATATAAGCTATATTTAATTTACAAAATAACTTACCTAATGTGTCACATTTCTCTCTAGCTCCACAAATGTCTTCCCTTAAAACAAAAGATTTTGAAGCCTTTTCAGAAAATAATTTTGCGACAAGCCCAAACAAAGATACATAAGCTTTAACTATGACGTGACCATTACCACAAGCTGACTTCCAAAATCCAGTTATTAAGCTCTCAGTAAGTTTAAACCTAGAGTAATGCACCATTTGTGCAGGTCAATAAACAACAGGTGCTATATAAAAGCAATTGTGCATAGTTGAAGTTTTGACCAAGTTCAATGCCTTTACCTATACAGTGTATGTAAAATAATTTACTCCTGATGTTTCTATGTCATTATGAGCTTCAGCTATTATTCTCTGCTGCAAAACAATGATGTTCTCAGATGTCATCAAGCTGCTTAACTTTTTTTGCCTTTGCATTACTGAGTCCCTAACCACTCAGTTTGACAGTTCTCTTGTCTCTTTCCTCATGGTCTCTTCTTATAGCTCTTTTCTCCCTCCCATCTGTTATTTCCAATCTTTACTGCTTGGCCTCTACAACCCAGGACAAAACCATGGACTGGTGATAGAACACTGTGTACAAAACTAAGTCAATTCTCTTTAGTTTTGAAAAGAGACAAATTACATGGACTACATGTCAGCTATTCCACATGGACTTAAAGGTTTTCATTTCAGGGTTCTACAAAGCTGAGGTTTCTCTGAGTCTGACTCCCAAGTGAGAGATTTATTTCCTTTGGTCAACCAACCAACCAACCAAACAAACAACAAACCCAAGATCTAAATATGCCAGTAGTGTCAGCGTTGCTGAAACAAAGGTACAAATTAACAATGTATAGTGGTGCTTGTAAAATGGACAATCATTTTGTAATAGCAGAGGCTGTTTTCCACATAAATAAATAGGTTTGAGGAAAACCCAAGCAAAAGTAGTCTAGTGATTACGACATGCATTGAGCATCACAACAAGAAATAGATTTAAAAAAAAAAGAGTCCAAAAATTGGACAACCAAATAAATCCAAAAGCTCTCTCCAAATAACTGAACAAATCCTGCTCTCAGTCCCATAACTATGTTAGTTTCCCAATATTTTTCCTAATTCTCTCATTTTGAGATTAACAAAATAAGGAAATTATTTTATGAAACATTTATGTAAATGTTTAAATAAGGAAATTATTTTGTTTACGTCAAACCATCACTTAGCAATCTAACATTGCTAATTTCCTAAGGAATCAACTATTATTCTGGTCTGAAAGAATGGAAGAATGCTTTCTTTCAATAGTATCTTTTGTAATACAAGCTCTCATTGAACACTTCTGGGTATTGATAAAGAAATCAGGTAACAAGAAGTAGCAGTGGTCATGCAGGAGAGAAAGGGTAAAGAATTGTAGTTAGAAGGGTTATTTCTGAAGCTGTACCTTGTGATAAGGACGGCAGTATCATGGTGGGCAGGGTGAGCATCATCAAGAACATTCTGAGTTTGTTGCCATAAACAAAAGTTACGCAACGTGGTAGCTGCATTAAAACTGATGACTGGTCCTTCCTACACAAAAAATAAGCAATTCAATACTACGTCAAAACGTTCATGACCTCTTTTCCTTCCAAGCTTGTCAGCATTCATGCAATTTATCAAATAGCATTTTCACAGGCAAATGAAGAAGTGGCATCATTTCTCCAACATATTTTAGCAATACTTAAACATTGTGATCAAAACTGAATCTAATTAGGGGGCCGGCACAGGGCCCGATTGGTTAAGTTTGCTTGCTCTGCCTCAGCAGCCCAGGGTTTCGCCAGTTCAGATCCTGGGCGCGGACATGGCCATGGGTTCATCAGGCCATGTTGAGGCAGCATGCCATATAGCACAACCAGAGGACCTACAACTAGAATATACAACTATGTACTGGGGAGCTATGGGGAGAAGAAGAAGGGGGAAGAAAAGAAGACTGGCAATAACAGATATTAGCTCAGGTGCCAATCTTTAAAAAAAAAAACAAATCACTAAATCTAATTAGACCTTCTCAATGTAACCAAAAACTTAACTTCCAAAAATTACCATATTTTAAATCCTTCAACAATAGGATTATAAATTATAATAATTATATATTTACTCTGTTGTTATTCCAATTTCCATCACAAAAGAAAAAGGTAATCTCACTCCTTTTCAAATCGAGTTTTTTAATGTAAATGTTTAAAATATCTCATATCTAATAAAAGTTTTATGATCTATATATACCCCTACTAGGAACCTTCTACAACTAAGATTACTAATTTTAGACCTGTTTCTTACCTGTTCATTGTGAATTACAACTAATTTTACGATTACTATGTTTATAAGATTTCCAATACTTGAGTCCTTGTAGATTGCTGCAACCTGCAAGGGAAAGATGTAGGATTAGATACCTAAAATTAATATTTCTTCTCCAAAGTAAATTGAAACCAGTCCTAGAGCATTATTTCTCTAACTTGGCTGCACATTGGAATCTCCTAGGGAACTTTCACGAACCCCGATGCTCAGGCCACATTCCTTACCAATTAAATCAGATCTCTAGGGTTGAGACCTTGGCATCAGCATCTTTTAAAATTCCCTAGTATTTAATAATTCCAATGTGAAGCCAAGTTAGAGAACCAGTATCCTAACCCTGGCTACTGAGATTCATCCACGGATCAGGAGCATCCATATCACCTAGAGCTGATCAGAAATGCAGACTCTCAGGCCTCACTCTGGACTAGCGAGTTAGAATCTGCATTTTAACAAGATGCTCAAGTGATCCGAATGTCTATTAGAGCTTGGAAACTGTTCTAGATGAGTCAGCAAGCAATTCACTATATTCTGTGCCATGATCCACAATTTACATGACCACAATGTTCCATAAAAATATGTAAGTTTTACCTATTCCTTTCTGGGAATTTTACCTAATCTTTTCTGCCATGGTTGCACATTTCCAATTCTGAGTATGCTTATGATGTTTAATACTTAGCACTGCTGGGATCCATGGAAACAGACTTATCTAGAATCATATAAAGAGCCATAGAAGAGGTCACAAGTCACAACCTGGTTCATAATTCTCCGAAACTGGAGAACACAAGTCTACGAGGCACTCTGGATGGGCTCCATTTGTGATTCACGGTTAAGGTGTTATCCAGGTCAGTAATTCACCTCCTCTTCTTATAGCCATCATAGAGGTTACCACTGCAGTGGGAGTGTCTTTCATGGCCAATGCCCCTGGCTTGCACTCCCTTAGAGACATAATCCCTCTGGAGCTGAGCCACCTGTACAGTGACAATGGCTTCTGAAACCTGAATCACCATCTTCTGGACCATTGCCCAAACCAAGACAGCAATTGATTCAGGAGGTGATACTTTTCTCATTTAGTTAATAAATAAATGTTCAACATCTACTCCTTGCTTTGTTGGCTAGAGACCCAGAGAAAGGGAAGAGGACATGGTCCCTAACCTTGTGGAGCTTAGCAGTTTGCTAGAAGTACCAGTAGAGGAGCCCTCACTCCATCAGCCAAAGCTGCTTCAACACAATGAATAACATGGCTGCTGCTGCTGCTTCGAGGGCCAACACAGAGAGTATTACCAGAACCAGAGCCAAAAGCATCTCCGGAAATGCTGACACTGCAGGTCAGCATGGATTCAAACACACACTCCAGCACCTTTCCTCTTGTTTTAGCTGTCCTCTCTACCTGCAGGGATGCCTTGGGCTCTAGGGGTAGCATTTTTTGGCAAGGGGGGTGGTGGCCCCAATGGGGTTGACAATGAGTTAAGACTGGGACTGTCAGGTGATTAGAGATTTCAAGCATGTCTGTTAGCACAGCAGTACTGCTCAATTTCAAATGGGAGCTGTGGAAATTTACCGCTGAATTGATATATTTTTAAAAGTTGCATGGAAAATATTTCTCTACTATAGAAAACAAAGCATATCCATATTTGTGACTTGAGAGTTATCCTCTGATCCTGTGAACTTAAAAGCAGACAGATGCTTTTCTAAGTCAAATTACAAGGTAGAGTAAACAATGTACCTCAAAGTTATGCACAAAGGCTCTTTTTCTCCTAAAAGTGAAAAACGTGTTGTGACGACTACGAGGTCACAGGAGACCATGCATTCTCAGTACTCTACAGAGAAAGGAGCTTAAGCACTATGAGGTATCTCTATGGCTAATTTCTCTACTCATTGCCCCAAATATGTTGACTACAAATGACAATGGATGTTATAATATTAGCTATAAAATATATAACCACAAAAATATTTTCTATTTCAGAAAGGAACAGATGTTGTATACCCTTTACTGAAAAGTGACCAATCTACCAGCTGAAATTTGGAAACATATTCCCAGTGTCCTGACGGTACAGTTTTAAATATATTACCACAGAAAAACTTCCTTCAATTGTAATGTTAGGGAAAAGATCATTTAAACTATTACACAAGATGGGTAATTTCACAAAGTATAGTCCTTTAAGTTAAACAGACCCAGGTTCAAATTCTAACTGCCATTTATTGATAAAACCTACTTTTCAGGATTAAAAGATGGTGTACAAAAGTATTTAGATCAGGGCCTGGGTCATAGGAATCAATGGTAGCCATTATTGTCATTACTACTTATGAAACTTTTTCAGAAGAGGAGGCATATGTTATATATAATGCTAGTTCTGGTACATGTGTTTCAAATTAGTTATCACAGTATGCCCAAATTGAAAGCAAATTTGCATTATTTCTTTCAATATTTATGGAATATCCACTGCCTATCAAACACTGTGTTACTTACTAGATGCAGAGATCAATAAGGCATGATCTCTGCCCTTAAAAAACTCATTCTTCCAGGGGTAAAAGATACAAAAACAGAGACCAATTTAAATAATTCTTCACACACACTTCTCCCAGAAAACCTCTCTGATCGATATTTTGCTTTTATAGAAAAATGGTATGATTAAGTCATCAAGAAATTCATCCTGCCCATTTAATGGCATGTACCTCCTACTGTTTCATGTACTGACCTTTACAATCTATGTGCTTATACTCAATATATATATACCTGTTACTCTATTTGGATGTTTAAATGTGCTATTGTTGAATAACTCTATTCAATCGAGCTGAATGGTGAAGCAGGCAGATGAATGACCACAAGGCCCATCTGTCACTCGGAGACTTTCCTAATTGCCACGTACAACACGCTTCTCTCATGCCCAAACTACCAGCCCACATTAGGTTGCCATGATGGGAGCTTACCATCTTTGCTACTTCTTCATAAATCATACATAAATGTATTGAATGTTTGTGTGCCAGATGCGTTCTAAGATTAAACTAATTCATTTAATTCCAGCAAATCCTAGGAGGTAGGAACTACCATTGTGGCCATTTTTCAGATAAGAAAACTATGAAGTTAAGTAACACGCTGAATGTTAGGTGACGGGTAAGCTTCAGAACACAATTTCCATGCCAGGCAGGCTGGCCTTAGCTCTGACTACTTCATCTGAGCTTAGGGAGCTTCAGCATTCTAACCCAAGTCCTTCCTAATTAGCTCTGCGTACAAAGTTTTTTTCAGAACCCTGATGTGGCTCGTGTCCTAGCCCCTGACACGGTCCTGCTGTGGCCACTTGACCATGGCCTCAGAGAATCTTAGGCAGTCAGGAGACCTGGGTTTTAGTTCTAGCTCTACTGCTAGTCTCAAGAAAGCCGCTCAGCTCTGGAAATGGATTTATCTACTTTTTATCTCCACACCTGCAATCACGTTGAACCACTGAGCACCCTTGGTCACAATGCCCTAGAGTATTTGATTAGAATTTACCAGATGCTCTTGGGGAGGGGTGTGGAGAACATTTGTTTTAAAGAAACACAGTTTGAGAAATGTTGAGGCCAAAAGAATTAAATACGTTATCTTCATAGAGTCTTGAACAGGCTAACATATACACACACACGTATATATATACATTCTATGAAAGAGGTATTATATGCAACACTGCATGCAACTACTTGGCCACAGCCCTCTTTGTCCTTCCCATGGAGGGTTAGGACCCTATTCCATAGACTAGGAAATGCTAGACCAGATTTCTATAGTGTCTTCCTGTTCCATAAAGCCATGTAATATTGGTATCTATTACTGTAATCACTAGATTTTAGAGGCTATTAGCATTTTTACTGATTTAATTAAAACGTATTTAATCTTTTATTCTTTAAGTGTTTGTTTCCCTGGCATATAGAGTTCATATTTCTTTACAGGTCTCATAAAATAGTAAAGATTACTTCGTGGGTATTTAGCAAAAAGTAAAAAAATGATATGAATTATATTGTTTAAATATTTTAAGAAAATTCCAGGCAACATACTTCCCGCAAAGCATGAAACAAATTATCACTATTATCTGAACAACCATTTTGAAATTATTTCTACATAGAGCTTCAGAAAATGTTCATATAGGTCATGTGTAGAGGTGGCCTTCATTTTGTTTATTATAGTCACTTTTTACTTGGGATAACTGACATATAACATTGTATTAGTTTTAGGTGTACAACATAATGATTTGATATATGTATATATTGTGAAATGATTACCCCAGTATGTTTAGTTAACATCCATCATCATACATAGTTATGAATTTTTTTGTGAGGAGAACTTTTCAGATCTATTCTTAAGCAACTTTTAAATGTACCATACAGTACTGTTAACTAGAATCGCCACGCTATACATTATGTCCTCAGGACCTATGAGTGGACGTTCATACTTTCTGACCACCTTCATCTTCAAAGTCATCTATATAAAACTGATTTTAAGAAAGTGAAGAGATTTTGTTTATGAAGATCACTGCTCTTGTCAAAAAGATATTTTTAAGTTAGAAAATGACATTCCACTTATGTACAAAGTAGAAAAAATTAAGAATAAGTGAACACTGAGTTTAAGAAAGGAAAACGTAACACAAATGGTTATACCTAAAGTATGAAAGTATATCATTAGTTTTTATTTTAATATGGATGAAAATTTTCCCTACCCTGAATAACGTCAGTAAAAGCAATAATATTAAGTCAATGTAATGCATGTAAGGGTTTTTAGTTGATAAAAACCTCTAATAAAAGGAACAATGTTTTAATAAATAGAGCTAATTCCTGATGATCACATGGTGCTCCTTAAACTTACATTATTAAATCTGTAACAAGGTGGGGATGATGAAGTCAAACCTTCACAAACACATGGAGTAAGGAGGTCTCTGACATATGGTAAATATTTCCAAGGTTTATTAAACAATAAGTCATTGAATACCAAAATAAACCTGTCAAAGAAAGTAATTGCTCTAGTTTACACATACTTTAGTAGTTTAACAATGCATATGTAAATGCCATTTTAGCCTGACACTACTACCACCCAAATTCTGCAAGGATAAAAGCTTTGGGATAGCAAATACCGGAACATCTCAGATCATTTAACACACTTATTTCATTAGACATACTATACACAATTGTGTTCTTCCCAACTAATTTTAATTCCAGAAACCCTTTGAATGAGAGATGACTAAGCCATTTTTACAGCATGATACAGTACTCTAGAAAGTGAATTAAATCACACACATTATTTCTATAGTATTGCACTCAGATGTTTTGTTAAATTGTTGAAAGCAAAGAAAAAGTTTGAGAAGACAGTACAATTGTTTACTTTGTGCAGGATGGGTAATCCTCTCTGAATTACGTATATAATCCATTTGCTCAATGTTGACAACATTCAGCTATTTCTCCCATTATATCTGGGGCTAATATACAAAACCTTTTTTCTTCACTGTGAA
The DNA here is from genome assembly GCF_041296265.1 of Equus caballus. Classification (NCBI taxonomy): domain Eukaryota; kingdom Metazoa; phylum Chordata; class Mammalia; order Perissodactyla; family Equidae; genus Equus; species Equus caballus. The sequence goes on from NC_091689.1 coordinate 75,166,757, forward strand.
CTTGTCTTTAAATGGCTCACAATCACATTCCAAGTCTAAATCACATTTTGTATTTTCCTAATTACTGTGACCAAGAACATTACCAATATCTTAAGTGTGTGTTTGAATAAATGCAGTTAATGCCTTCTTAAAAATTAGGACAAAATATGCAAAACCTGAATGGCTCCTTCCTCAACCGGAAACATGTGGGACACTTATGTGGCGACAGCATTCCTCTTACCTCTTTAGAGCAATTTTAGAAATGGACTTCGCAAGTGGAGATAAAACATGTTGGACTAGATTTGACAATCTCTACGTAGTGTGACTAACTGTGCCAGTTTGCCCAGGGTTAAGGGGTTTCCAGGGACATGAGCCTTTCAATATTAAAATTAGGAAGGTCCCAGGCAGAAAAAGGAGAGTCTGTTACTCTTTCTTCGAGTTTCCTTTCACATTGTTTATATCCACAAATACAGCCGTGATCGCTGTTTTTCACTCTGAAAACTATATACAGAACCATAAAGTCTGACTTTCCTGTATCTGTATCTGAACATTCTTTCAATGACAGAGAGAAGAATGAAGAAAGCACCAAGCCCAGGTCATTTAGACGTCATCTAAAATTTGACCTCTGCAGAGGAAAGAAAGCATATACAAAACCCAAACTACCTCAAAAGAGAGACCTGCCCTCCTAAATTTTCCCTCCTATCCCCATCCATATTTGGAACGCTCCCCTCTTCCTCAGCTGTGCTGCAGTCTATCTCCCTGTGAAAGAAAGCTGAACACAAACCTGCTGACTGTATCTATAGACTTCTCATCTTCCAGTGAAACTGGCTCTCCTTCTAGTGAGACTAAAAATCTGGGACATGACATGTGCATGCAATGGTCTGTTGCTTCAAGCAATCTCAGAAGCAGACTTATTTTCCATGAAGAGAAAATGTTTGCTTTGCCCTTGACGAACGATGGCTTTAAAACTCCCATGGGCAACTTCAGTTACTTCAAGGGATGTCATGATATCTTCCAAATAGTGATTATATTAATTGATTTTTATGTAAAATACAGAGAACAAACCTTTTCTGAAGATGGCATTATCACTAAAACTGCGTGTAGCTATTCCAAAATTACTCTTGAACAATGAACTCTTCTGTTCCTTTACTCTTAGGCAGTATTTCCAAAGCACTGATATCAGAGTTACCTGTCATTTAACATGCTTCAAAATCTGTCACATTTCTCATATTTTCCTTCAGTATCTCTACTGCCACAGACACAATTTAACTTTCTTTTAACCATTTAAATTGCAAAGTTTACCCCACAGTGTTCCACATAATTGACACAATTTCCTAGATTATCAACCAACATCCTCGGTGTCAATGTTCTCATTAGAATCCCTTCATAATGAGCCTGCCACACCCACATCTAGCTAATTATATGCCTAGATAATTATACATCTAGATAATTACTCCAGATTCAGAAGTAAAAAGATGTTATCAAATTTCTATATATAGGTCTGTTGTCATTTTAAAAATTCAAGTAAACAAGTGTCTAGATTATACAAATTTCAGAAAATCATTTTGGATCATCCGGTCTTTGTCTACTATAATGTCATGCATTCTGAAAAAAGTATTAATCACCTATTCATTCATTCTTTCTTTCATTAACTATTGAGTGTCCACTTTGTACCAAATACTGTGTTTAGGCAACAAAGACTATGTATTCTTAGCATTTATGATCACAAGAATTTAAGATGAAATGTTACATGTAAGGAAAATAACAGGATCTTAAGATCTTCAAATCACAATAAACTTGGGATTTCCAGCTCAGGGAAATTTACAATGGCCTATAGCTGTGTCCTAGCCAAGTCTCTTCAATCAAGTGGGCCTGAATTCCCTGTAAGTGAATAGAGGAACTTCCAGCCATGAGATTCGTTCTGATACCGTGAATTTGAATAAATATGGGACCATGTAATTCATCAACTAAACTAGGACACTACAGAGCATGAAAGAGGGTGCTTTTAGTAATTACTCTGAAACTAGCAGCCTTAAATCTAGGACTGTCCCAAACAGCAGATATAGGTATGTGTATATGTATGTGTACATATGTGTATGTATACATGTGTGTATATATAGGATATAGAGTGCTACCACTAACTAGGACCTGGTGCTCTTTATTAGCACTAGAATTCTGCTCTTTGGATACTGGCACCACTACAGCTCAACAGAGATATTAATACCAGATCAAGGACTCTTATAGCTACTACAATCTTACATCCCAAATTTGCTAAAGCAGCTCTATCAGTAATAGCCTATCCTTTTATCCCGATAAATATATTTATAACTTAAAATATCATTTTCCCAATTTCTGATTTGGCAAATATAGCAGTAGAAAAAATAGCACCCCCTCCCCTCTGTGCAGAAATAAGGCGAGGTTTTAAAATTCAGATTCAAAGGGCAAAAGATCAATGCTACTAGGATCTTCCCTGTCACTAGGGGGCAGAAGCCATTCATGTGATGAAGGAAAGAATAACTCAAGTATTTTCTAGAAGTAGTTTCAGAGATTTTAAAATGTCTTAGAAAGTTGTCCAAGTAACAGAATGGGATACTTGCTATATGTCCATATAAGCTAAATTTCAATGAAATATTATTTTGGGCTTAAACACAGATACAAGTCCCTTTCATATAGAATTTGGGAAAACATTTTTTAAAATTAAATATGAAAAAAGTATTATGTTAAACATTTTAGGAAATTTAAAGGACACGTTAAGTTTACTTACAATTGACATTAGAGTTAGTACGTAGTGCTGTAAATTCTGTCCGTGATGATGAACCATTTTAGCGTCAGCTGTGACCATAACTTCCACGTATCTTGGATATGATAAAAAACGTTTTCTCCTGGAATGTAATTGACTTCTTTCATCTTCCAATGATACATTTTTTGAAGGGTATCCTAAAACTATTTCCTTCTTTATATTGAGATCTTCATTCATGTTGCTGTAGTTGTGAAAGGGTACACTGGTTTTCTTTATCTGACTTTCTGGGGGGAAAAAAAGAACATAATGTGGAGCCATTATATTAAATGTGACTAAAAACATTGTACAAAATAGAATAGCCAAAAATATGTAATACTCACACATCTGCTTCCAATGTGAAACAATGAAAGGACAAAAAGATTATTTAAAACAGTGATACAGATTATGAGTATTACTATTTATAGTAAAAAGTCTTCGCATTTTCATCAATTGCGTTAACAAAACTGTATCTAAGTCTTATTTTAACAGTTATGACTATTCAAAAACATTTACTAACCACTGGGTAGAAAATAAAAATCAATCGAGGAGTCCCTATGTTTTTTGCAGTCGATAAATTCGGTCCTCAAGCCACCGATGGCATTTAATCTCATTATAGAGTAATGACATTTTGTATAAAATATAGAACACAACAAACTTTCATTAGACAATATATGAAGAGCACCAAGAAAAACAGAAAATCAAAAAATATAACAATGGGTAGTTTTTCGAACTCAGAAAATCGAATAGATAAAAATTTTATAATACTTGATTATATAAAATACCTGATTACTTTTCTCTTTGCTTGTATATAAATACAAATTATCGAACATTAGAGATTATTACAGTAACCACTTTTAAGTCGTATGCATTTCTAGAAGACAGTTCTAAATTCCTGATTATTGGTACTAACAGAAAATAATTCCTAGGCAGCACGGGTGCTTGTCCTATTTCCTTCTTTGATTTGTTCCTCTACTTTCACCTTCCTTATTTTTCCCTGATAATTTTTCTGACAATTTTCGGTGAAAGTATTTTAAGCAGAAAAGTGGACCAAGAGAATCGGATAAGAAGAAATAAGAGGACCTGGATAGTTCATAAACCAAATAACCAATACCAAAACAACTAAGCTTTAGTTGTACTATAAGGATTAGACATAAATATAAAACTATATTTTACTATAAAAATAATTCATCTCATTTTAAATAAGCGGCAATCCTACAGTTGGAAGAAAGAAACTGAAGTCCTTAAACATTGTTTGCACAGATGATCTTTCTCTAATTCCTAAAATGATCCTGTCTTATTACTATGCTCTTAGGTTTTAAAATTTATCTCAGTGGGAGATTCTGGAAATTTGGTAAACCGAGTGTACAAACCTAAAACTTTCTGCTATCATCTTTCTCCTGGGGTGACTCAACCACTAAAATATCCATGACTAATTATTGGACCCTGGAGAAGAGCCCAGATATCTCATGCATACAAATCTCAAAGTTATCAGGAAGAAGGTACATATTCATGGTTTTGATTTATTTGTTCGTCAATTTCATTTATTCCAAATAAACATTTATTGAGTACCTACTCTCCGTCAGGAAACATTTAGAAATTGAGGAGCAAATTAGTAGCTCATAAAGCTCATACTCTAATGGAAAAAGAAAAGAGTAAATGTACTTAACAATACATTTCAGGTAACTTTGTTTCCATGACAGTTCAAACAAGAGACAAAAAAAGTGGCTCTCCCTATCCAAAAGGATAAAATTTAAAGACTGATAATATCAAGTTTTGATAAAACCACTTTGGAAAACTATCTGGCAATTTCTAAGTTAGACACGTATCTACTCCATGACTCTGCAATTCTATTCCTAGATATATACCAAACAGAAGGAAAACATAGGTCCACAAAAAGACTTGTATAAGAATGTCCGCAGCAAGACCAGCATACAGACCAATGGAACAGAATAGAGAGCTCAGAAATAAACACGTATACAGTCAAATGATCTTCAGCAAGGGTGGCAAGAGTACTCAGTGGTGAAAGAACAGTCACTTCAACAAACGGTGTTGGAAAAACTGGATATCCACAAACAAAAGAATAAACTGGACCCTTATCTTACATCACATATAAAAATTAACTCAAAATGGATTGAAGACCGAAAACTCTGGAACTCCCAAAACAAAATATTGAGGGAAAACTTCATGACGTTGGATTTGGCAATGATTACTTGGATATGACACCAAAGCATAGGAAAAAAAGAAAATAGAGACTACGTCAAATTTTAAAACTGTGTAAAGGACACAATCAACAGAGTGAAAAGGCGACCTGTTGAATGGGAGAAAATATTTGCAAATCATATATCTGATAAGGGGATAATAGCTAAGACTTCTTTTTTTCAATTTTGCTGAATAAAATGGAGTTAGAATGCCCTTCCTGCATCTGCTGTTTTTTAAGTGTCTTTAGCTCAAAATAATCCTTATGCCAAAGTGGCATATTTTAGGGGGCCATATTCTGCCACCCATCACACACCATAAAGTTTTTTTCCAGGATTAAACAAGAAAATCCACATAAAGCTATTAGATTAGTGCTCAGTAAATGGTAGTTTTTACTTTTGTTGTTAGTAATTAAACAAATAATTACATGCTGTTGATGACAGACACATGCCCTTCAAATTAACTTTTTAAAAAATTGTCACATGTTGAATGCCTTGTTGTTTAGGAAAATGAAAATGGTTGGCTGGTTCACTGCTAGGTTTATAATTTAAAGTTAAAATGTCTATTCGCAGGGACGTGCTTGATGCTGCTGACATTCTTAATGATGAGGCAGGAGCTGTGTGTCATTCTGTTGTTTGACAATCACAGTGCATTTTGTCACACATGCCTGCATCAAGTAGAAAGCAGAGTTTTTCGTTTTCATCATTTTGATGGAGTGATTTATAAGTGCCTAACAGTTTTCATAGCAGGCTCATGGGTGTACCATCATTCTCTTTTTATTTTAAATGTATTTCTCAGATAAATCTCATGAGACACGTAATCTTAGTTTCAGGGTGATGGTGATATAACAGCAGCTGCTCTAAGTTTTTTTTTTTTTTTAACTCAAGACAAATGGCTTCCCAAAGCTATTTAGGCCGTGTGTTCCTCCTCTGCCTTATAAGTCTTGATGTGCCAGGTACTAGATTATTGGCTTAGTTGATCCCTTGAAAAGCCTGAAGTGAAAACACTGATTAGGCTCTTTTGGGTTGAGAACTCTACTCAGCTGTTTAGCTAGCAGGAAAGTCTTCATTTTTTCATTAGAGAAATCAGCGGCAGCAGAATCATGCACAGAGATATTACTAGTGTGGTCATAGGTGCTGTCTACTGCTTACTCACAAGTACTGTTGGTAAGCCATTCTGGAAGCAAAGGAATGTGCTTGAATCTGTATTTGTTTAGAATTTTTTAAATGGGTATCTTTGTCAATGCACGTCAGATAAAGCTCATGAGATTTTCTGTATATTTCATAGGATAAATCATTCTGTGATATGCTCCTCGAATTCAGAGTGGAATGTACTATAATCTGATTTGAAAACATCATGGGAAATTTCTTGAATGTTTCAGTATTGGTGAATGCCAATTTAACAGATGTGGGCTGTGTACTTTATGGAACCAGTGGTGTAGGAACGTGGTGAACCGCAATGATTATGACCATAGGAAGTGTCATACGCTCCAATGTCCTACGAAAAAAGCATCCGCAATATACTAATATGCAGGGTGTGGTTTTCTTTTTAAATATTATATTTATTATTTATGTACTAAAAAAGAAAGGTGAGCTCCAATAACCCAGTGACTTTTATTTTTGCCCCAGCAGGACAACTGCATTCTAATGAAAAGATAGTAAGAGTAGATAATGTATACAGCTCCCTGAACAAAGGGTGCCGTATATATATGTATCCAGAATATATTTTTTTTTAAACTCCAACAAAAATAACCCTATTAAAAAATGGGCAAAGGGCTTGAATAGACATCTCACCAATGATAACATACAAAAGGCCATCAAGCATAGGAAAAGATGCTCAACATCACTAATCACTAGAGAAATGCAAATCAAAACTACAATGACAATGAAATAACTGGTGTTGGAAAGCACGCACAGAAAAGGGAACCCTCATACACTGCTGGTGGGAACGTAAACTGTTGCAGCCACTGTGGAAAACAGTATGGAGATTCCTCAAAAAATTAAGAATAGAACTACCATATGATCTAGTTATTCCATTTCTTGGTATTTATCCAAAGAATATAAAAACACTAATTTGAAAAGATACATGCACCCCTATGTTCATTGCAGCATTATTCACAATAGCCAAAACTTGGAAGCAACCTAAGTGCCCATCAATGGATGAATGGATAAAGAAGATGTGGGGGGTGTGTGTGTGTGTGTGTGTGTGTGTGTGTGTGTGTGGAATGGAATACTACTCAGCCATAAAAAAGACAAAATCTTGCCATTTGCAACAACATGGATGAACCTTGAGGGCATTATATTAGGTAAAATAAGTCAGACAGAGAAAGCCAAATACTTTAGATTTCACTCATATGTGGAAGATAAACAAAAACAACAACAACAACAAACAAACACAAAAACACAGAGAATAGATTGGCGGTTACTAGAGAGGAAGGGGAAAAGTGGGAGGGCAGAAAGGGTAAGAGGCCCATGTGTACAGTGACAGATGACAATTAGACTTGGGGTGGTGAACACAATGTAGGCTTCACAGAAACTGAAATATGATGTACGCCTGAAATTTATATAATGTTATAAACCAATGTTATCTCAGTAAAAAAAACTACAATACACTCATTAGGATGGCTACTATATTAAAAAAAAACAGAAAATAAAAAGTGTTGGCAAGGATGTGAAGAAACTGGAACCCTTGAAAATTGTGGGATTATAAAACGGTGTAACTGTTATGGAAAAGAATATAAAGGTGCCTCAAAAAGTTACAAATAGAACTACCACATGATCCAGCAATTTTACTTGTGAGCATATATTCAAAAGAATTGGAAGCAGAATCTTGAACAGATATGTGCACATCTATGTTCACTGCTGTACTCACAATAGCCAAAAGGTGAAAGCAACCAGAATGTCCATCAAAGGGTAAATGGATAAATGAAATGTGGTATATACATATGATGGATTACTCAGCCTTAAAAAGGAGGGAAATTCTGTTACATGCTACAACACAGATGAACTCGGAGGAGATTAGGCTAAGTAAAATAAGCCAGTCACAAAAAGACAAATCCTGTATGATTTCACTTACATAAGATAAATAAAATAGTCAAATTCATAGAAACAAAGTTGAATGTGTTGGTTACCAAAGCCTGTAAATATCTCGCTGTTTGAGAAAACTCCCGAAGTCTGTCCAGCCTGGGTGCTAAGACGTCAAACATCTCACTGGCTAATGACAGTAAGTGAAACATGAACACCATCCAATTAAGAAGGCACTGTGGCTTACAGGAGTCAGACTGACACTGAGCTAGAACAGATGGCTCTGTGCAGGCTAAAACGACAAATAGGAACACAAAACTGGAACAAAAACATTGAAGGAGATAATATACATAGGGAAAAAGTCTCTAGAACAGAAGAGTATACAAATTTCAAACGTAAAGATTCAATTCTGGAAGAGTTAAAAAAATAAGAGAAGGAAAAAGTAACCAATATCAAGATCTTATAGACATTAATAAGAATATATTATAAGCAACTTGATGTAAACAAATTTAGAAGAAATATTTTCTAGAACATTTCTGGAAACAACTTACCGAAACTCATAAAGAATTAGAAAGCCTAAATAATCACATAACTTTTTTAAAAATTGAATCCTAATCAATTCTTCCCTCAAAAATCCAACCTCAAAAGGCTTTATCAATAAATACCACTAAATATTGTAAGAAGACAGAGCACTAGTCTTTCGAATATTCTTCTAAGGATTGAAAAAAGGAAACAATTCCAAACTTGATTCATGAGGTTTTTAGAAGATGCTATAACAGAATATCTTCATGATCTTGGTTAAAAGAACAGGATTCCTAAGGAGATAAACAACACTAAGCATAAAGACTATTCATTTAACTAAATTAAGACTTTGAACTTGTGTTCACCAAAAAACACCATTATGGGAGCAGAAGAAGGTATTTGCAATACATATAAACAACAAAGTGTTTATATATAGATTATAAGCATTAGAAATCAATAAGAAAAGAGAACACAAAAGTAAGAGACTTGAATACCTCACAAAAGACAAAATCCAAAGGCAATAAATTACGAAATGGTGCCAAAAAATTGATACTCAGGGAAATGCGCATTAAAATACAATGCACCATGATTATATACCCACCCAAATGGCTAAAATGAAGAATACTGAAAATAACAAGGCCTGGTAATATAATATGGGGTACCTGAACCTCTCATACACTGCTGGAGACAGTGAAAATTGGCATATTCACTTTGGAAAACTTCAAGGGTGAGGAGGGAACTTTGACAGGTCATTTAACTTCATGCAAAAGGGATATAGTGATTGTGTACTTTTAAATATCAATAAATATAAGTGTGCATTCATAACTGTTACAAGAAGTACATTACCAAAGAAGAACAGAGATGCCCAATAGAAGTTCCAATTTTAAAGGAAGGGGGGTGATTTTTAAAAAGAAAAATCAGCACAAGTCAGAAAATGGGGGAAAAAGAATCATCATCAGAACACAATATAAAATTCAAATAACACTTAACACATATAACTTACTATAAGCCAAGAACGCTTCTGGTAAATTTACTTGTATTAACTCATCTAATAGCATCATATGCGATAGGCACTATTGTTAATCCCATTCTGCAGATGGGGAATCTACAATATATAGAGATTAACAAACACAAACACTGTTGATCACTGATAAAGCTGAAAAGGAAAACAAATGACAGGAACAAAGCTAAATAGATTATTTATCATAATAAATGTGAATGGTTTAAACTTGCCTATCAAAAAGCAAAAGCTTTATAGAATTAGGTTAATAAAATCCAGCCATATGTTAAAGAAATAGCACATCTGGGATTCAAACCCTGGAGGTGTGGCTTGAGTGTCAGTGGTTTTAACCACTATAATGACGATGAAGGAAAAAAGAAAGAGAATCATAATTTAACAACAGTGTTATCAATATAGATTTTAAGAGCTTAACCTCTAGTAAATGAAATGAGAATATTCTACACAACTGTCTAAAATAATTGAACATTCTGAAGAAACCAAATTTCACAGTTAATCACCTCAACAGTATGAATGAATCTTGTCACTATAAGAAGCGAAAATCTGTGAGAAAAATCAAGTACAACATATTTTTATGTAGTTTAAAATAAAAACATACACAGTCATCTCTCCACTTCCGAGGGTTCCCCATCTGCGGATTCAACCAACCATGGATGGTGTACTATGTTTAGGATTAGTGGATGAAGACCTGGCCGACGTGAATGTTTGAGGCACATGAGCAGGGATCAGTCCTGGAACCAAACCCCCACAGATACCAAGGGGACAACTGTACTTTTACAAATACATATGAATGCAATAACACTACTTAAAAAGAAAGCAAGGAAATGACTAACATGGAATTTAGAATTATGGTCGCCTCAGATGAGGGGAGGCAGGTGGACAAAATGGGAGGGTGGGTGGGAGTGGAATTATGCAGCTCCATATGGGTTGTTGTCCAAGTCTTATATTCCATATTGGTTCATATATTCATGATATGTATTACATTATTAACAAGTCCTCAGCAAATAGTAATATACAAAATTAATTGCTATTAAAATATGAGTTATCACTATCACATACTATTTTTTCTGTAACACTAGCTAAAGCAGTAAGACAATAAAATGAAATATACAGTACGAATACTGAGAAGTTATTTTCATTGTTGTTTTGACTTGATTTTGCAGATAAATGGCTTTTATAATGAAAAAATCCAAGAGACTCAATTTAAAACTTTTTAAACAATCCTCAACACAGGAATAATTGAATAATGGAATGTTATTCAGCAGTTAAAAAAATGAATTAGGTCTATGTGTTTTGATACGGAGGGATGTCCATGATGTGTTCTTAAGTAAAAAATGTAAGTGGCATATAGTATGACCCTATTTTTGTAATACTTCTACAAAAATAAATGAATATATATTCATAAAAATTTATATAATGAGTCAAAAACATATGGAAATATACACCTCAAACTTTTAACACTGGCTGTATTAGATAGGTATGACTGAAATGGGGACAGCAAAACTATTACAATTCTGTAACATCTCAGTGTCCTTTAAAGAGTTACAATGAAATTATTTTATTATTGTAATTTTTTTAATTACAATTTTTTTTAAAGATTTTTTTCCTTTTTCTCCCCAAAGCCCCCCAGTACATAGTTGCACATTTTTAGTTGTAGGTTAATTACAATTTTTTTAAAACACCATCTATAACTTTTACAGGCTAAACATTTAATCTCATTATCTTTTTTTGGTATTTATACTTAAGCAGTGTAACAAATAACAGTGACCTTTCCAAACAGCCTAAAATAAATGGGTATTACTGAAAGCACATTTGCCAGTTCAACTACATCATATCTATGCAATGCTCATCTTTCTATTTATGTTTCATTGAGTCAAATGCTTAAATGATGTCTTGTCCTTTATTAATAACAAGTGTATTATGACCCAAAACTAATTTAGAGCAAACCAAACCATCAAATCATGAACATCGTGCAACAATGATAATCTGCCCGCTAGAACATAAACTACTTAAAATTACATCAGTGAATATAGCCCTTATAACAGCATAGTATATTCTAGAATGCAAGGAGATTTTTAAAAATAATCCATAACAATATAAACTACTAGAAATTTTGTTGTTAAATAATGTAATTAGAAATCCGTAATTCTACTTGAATGTCTTACTGGCACCTCATATTCAAAATATACAAAATTGAATTGTTCATTTTCTTCTATTCCCAGTTTCCCTATTTCTATTAATATGAGCAATAATCTCTTAATACCTATAACTCACACTCAAAACTGTATACTACCTCTGGGTTCTTCCCATCCTTCCCTCACCTCTAATATCTAGTCACCAAGTTTTGCCACTTCTTCAACATGTTTCTTGTATTGCTCCTGCTGTCAACAATGTCCTTACCTCTAAACTCATTCAGGTCCTTCTAATCTTAGAACATTATTAGAATCATGAATGCAAAATTAGACCCAAAGAGTCTCCCAAATGGTCTCACCATCTTCAACCTCTTGTACTTCCCATTCATCCTTCATTTATGTCCAAACGATTCATTTTTAGTAACATCCCATTTATATCTCATCCTTACTCAAGAAATGACCACGGATTCACATTGCCCATAAGATAGTCTTAACCCCTCCGCACCAGACCACCACTAAACAGTTATCAACAGCAAGTTATACACTCGCTAAAGACCGAGAACACAGTTGGGCAATGTGTTGCGTGTTTTGTAAGCGCTCAATAAATGTTCATGGAAGAAAAGAAAAAGGATTAGGAAGAAGAGAGGAAGGATAGAAAGTTGGGAGGGAGATGGAAAAAAGGAATATGTAGAGGAACAAAACAAAAGAGGTTTATCAGTCCAGAACTTCGGGGTATGGGTAACACTAACAGTGTTGTACAACAGCAGCATTCAAAGACTGAAAGCTTGCCTTTGACTTTCCTGAATCAAGTACAACATTCACTCTGGTCTCTATACATAGGTTAAAATTGACACTAATGCTCTGTATTTGACCAGGTGAAGAAATAAATACTATATTTCTCCAGAGAATATACCATCTGTTTTAAAAATGAGGGCATAAAAAGTAGAAGCTTATTCTAAACTACAAGCTTTTCAAACCACTTGTTAAATGCCTAACAGGACTCCCAGCTCAAAGAACTGGGAGTGCCTTGAAATAAAGTGATAATATCAGATATATTGTGAAATCTTACACATTTTCTCATGAATTAAACTGTTTTTCTGCATCCATCATATGTCCTATGTTGCCATGCTGTTGAGTTGTTATTAACACTACTATTAACAATGATAAACATAATAACGAGTGCTTACTAGGTACTAGGTCCTGTACACTTCACATAAGTTATCTCCCTTATTATTAACAATTCTATAAGGTAGGTACTATTAGTATCCTTATTTTATACATGAAGAAAGTGAGGAAGAGGAAGGTTAAATCAATCTCCCATGGTAACACAGCTAATAAAATATAATTCTGGAACATACTAATTTTTAAGAACAGCAGTATTCCATAACATAAAAACTTATGAAAATCTACAGTCCTCTATGATTTGTCAATATTATTAGAAATCTCAACCACTCTTACAGAATTATGGCACATAGCTTATAAAATATTTTACAGTGCTTTATTTCAAAGAGGTTCACAAGTTAATTAGAACCCCACCCACTAGTAATAAATGTGCAGAAGTAATATTATGGACTTGCCTGTGGCCAGCTGAAACCTGAAACATAAAAGAATTATTACATCATTAGTCCTCATTGCATCCCTGAATTAGTGACTATTACAGTGCACATTTTAAAACACAGAGACATGTGATACAGCATACATGAAATTTCAAAAGCCACCAACTGACTAAGTGGCATAACAAAGAAATGAATTCAGAGTTCCTCAATATCAGTTATTACATCTGAATTCTGCATCACATGACTCTTCTAAAGGTCGTATGTGGTAATACATGTAGAATGTTAAGAATTTAGTAACTAGGGTCATAATGGAAAATGCTGCCTCCTACAAAACTAAAAGAGGAACTAGCTGGTCACATTCATGAAAACGTGGAGTCTAGTCCTTCTTGCATTACACAATCGGAGCTAAGCCAAGATTTGGATATAAAGGCATTTAGCTCTACCGTCCATAGACTTGAGACAGATTTGGTACTGTCCTTTCACTCTAGTGGCCCTGAAAGAAAAAAGAGGGCACTGGAAACTCCCAAATTACTCCCATTAATCCTACATCTGGCAAGAAATTTTAGTTCCTTTTGCTATGAGTGCCGAAAGGACAAAGAGCACACAGGTCATGTATTACATTTTCTTTTTCAACATTTTCAAGCCAACCCATGGGGCTTGCTCTAAAGATGTATCAGATTTCCCTACAAGCTGTCAAGGATTCTTGCATAAATCAGGAGTTAAAAACAGGCACACATGCATTCATATATTCAAATCTTTTAAGATATTTTAGGTGAAAGGAACATGCACTGGCTGTCACTTTCTGGCTTTTCGCATCCCAAACTCTACACTTGAAGAGTATAAAAAAGAAACTGTGTAGCCCTTTGCATTTTACAAAGTGCCTTTCCACATCTTCAAGTCCTATCCCTTACTAGAAATCCTAAGCAAAGTGAAACTACGACAAACTAACCAAGTGACACAAATGTCAGAAGAATTGAGATGGACAATTAGACATATATCAACGTGATATTCCAAACTCATACTCTTGAAAAGATTAATTCTTGAAAAGATGTTTGAAAATCTTATCAGTTAAATTTAAACCCTACCATCTGAACACGTGAAATGAACTGTAACATTTCATTCTTTAAAGAAAAGTCATTCATTCAGAATTCATGTTGAACACATACCTAGTGAGTTTATTTTGCACGTGTGTGGCCGAAGTTAGAATATAGCAGAACTATTAAAATTGACAACAGCACAGAACTGTACCTTATCAATCTTCTCTTCCTATTTTGAGATGAGCCTTCATGCCAACCTTTTTCTAAGCCACATCCACTTACTATGATTTAACATAGTTTTTTTTTGTTTTTCAAACTTTTACACAAGTTGCTCCTCAGCTGGAAGATTTCCCACATTATCTGACAGTCTGCCCCATTTATGTGAATGCCTTGAGGTAATTTTAAGTACTAAGCATTCTGACGTACCTCCCCAAAACGCAAAGTTAGTTCAAGGAGGGCATTTACAAGTAGTATAACCTCACTATTTGCTCTATCAGTTCAAGTATTGGTGTAATACTATTTTTCCACAGTATTACTAAGTAACTTGTTGAAATATTAGTATGAGGATTTCCTAGTATGTTTATTGTAATTTGTCTTGAGTATTTTTGGAAAATAAAGTTATAACTCATAAAAATCTAAAATGTAATCTAAGCTTATACTTTAACTCATTCTTTACTCTAATGCTACTCTGGCCATGATAATTTACTCCTCCTGGCTCTGTTATTCCTGAAACAGCTTTTGACTGAAAATAGAATCCTCATGAGAAATGTTCCTCTAACATTTAACATTTACTCCAAAAAAATTTTTAAATAAGGAATATTAAAAGGTATTTTCCAAAGTAAATTTAACCTTGAAAAACTTAGGTATAATTAAAGGCAGTCACTAAATGAATATAAAATGTTAAAAACTAAAATTCTATGTGATATCTTAATAGCACCTAATGTCTTTACTACGGAATCAGTTTTTATTCATATCACTTTTTTCAGCTTTTATTAAGGCCACTATTGTTAGTTTTTGACAAAAGTGGGAAAATCAAACTTTGTAATCATTCGTAGGTTGAACTCTGATTTTCAAGCAGGTATTTTGTTATTTTGTTTTATACTACATCTCAGAATTTAATAAATCGCCACTTCTCAAAAGAATGTTCCTGTCAATCTTATTTAACACCAGGATGTTAATCTAACATCCGAGTACATTTGTGCATGTGCCAAAGACGTTTCAGACCGCAGACTAAAAGGTCAGAATGAGGGAGTAATTTTCCCTTCTGTTTTCTGGCTCTCTTCCAAGGAAGAAAAGTCCAAGAAAGTAGCCTTCTTGGGGTAGGTCCAGAGGTCTGGATGTTCGCCACATGAACCAGTGTATCTGTCGCCTGACCTGGCGGTGGGCCCAACTCTCACTCCAGCAGTAATGATCTTCACAAAGTGGAGCACAGGCTGGGACGAGACAGGAACATGGACCATCCCTGTGCAGTTTTCCCCTGCATTGGTACTCATGGTGAGGGCAGCCCACTCTCATTTCTAGGTGTCTTTAAATAAGGCTGCTTTTGAATGCTGCAATACTGAATCAGATTCTAATTGCAAATAATTACAATCTTTGTTCCCTCTTCACGAGGAAAGCATCACATGGCTACGAAGTAGAGAGCCAAAGATTAAAAATTACGTCACTAAGCATTTGCAATTAAGTTCTGTTTGGTAGGCCAAAGGAAAAGCAAAATGAGCTATACGGCTGATTAGTGATCTAAAGTTTTAGATAGAAAAATTTACATTTATTGCTCCCACAATCTATTGAGTAATTTTCACTTCTCTCATTTACATGGTAAGTAAATCTAAAACAATATTAAATGTATAAAACAAAAATGATGGCGTCCTTATACCGCTCATATGTCATGGTCCATCACTGTAATTGTTTCCTTCAACAGCCCCTCATCTTCCTTGCTCTTTCCCTATGCAACAGGGAAAACTTACACACCAAGTTCACTCACGGACAAAGACGCAAAAATTCTAAAGAAAACATTACCAAACCCAGTCTTGTAAGAACATAAGGTGGACTTGCCATTTGAGAATCAATGAACTGAACAAAGGGAAAAAATACATGATCACCTTGGTATATGCAAGGAGTTTTGATAAAATTCAACATTCATTCACAATTAGAATTCTAAAGCTAGGAATTTAGAGGAACTTCCTTAATCAGAAAAAAGATAACTAAGGAAAACCAACAGGCATTGCACATATTAAAAAAGGCTGAAAGCTTTCTTTCTAAACTTGGTGATGAGGCAAGGATTTTCAATTATTGCCATTTCCATTTGACGTTGTTCTAGAAATCCTAGCCAGTGAAATAAAGAAAAAGAAATAAAAGGTTCAAAGATTGGAAAGGAAGAAATAACTCTCTACATGACTGTTCATGTATAAAATCCATAAATATCAATAGATAAACTATTAAAATATTTGATTAAGGTTGCTGAATATAAGGTCAATATTAAAAAAAAAAGCCTGCATTTTTATATAGAATAATTGCAAAATGAAATTTCAAAAATTATACCACTTACAATAAAAAACACATACCCAGGAAGAAAACTAACAAAAAATGTGCAAGACCTCTACAAATAAGTCTATAAAATATTATATGGGAAATTGAGTAAGAATAAATGGAGGATACCCCATTTTGATGGATTAGAAGACACACTATAAAGATGTCACTTCACCAAATTATCTACTGAGCCAATAAAAGCCAATTAAAACCCTTTTTTTCCTTTTGTGAAAACTACCAAGCTGATTTTAAAATTTGTATGTAAATGCTAAGGGTCAAGAATAACCAAGACAATCTTGAAGAATAAAATCAAAGGTTTCTTCTAACACATTTCAAGACTTATAATCGAGCTGTAATATTTTTATGACAGTATAGTATTGGCACAAAGATGAAAATAGACCAGTGGAAGAAAAGACAATGTCCAAAACAGATCCACATACTGTAGGAACACTTTTCTGAATAAACGTTATATATGCTAAATTTTTAAAATTCCAATGAAATATATCAATTAACTTTTACAACAAAACAAAGTTTTATTTACTATTGCTTTTGATAGTTTCATTAAGTCCACTATTTTTGGATTTTGACCAAAGGAATAAATCAAAGTTTAAAATTTGTAGATTGAGCCCTTATTTTCAAAGAGGTATTTCATTTCATTTTATGTAATGCTATATCACAAAGTTTAGCATATCACCTTTTTTTTAATGACGGTATTCACAACAGGACTAGTCCCCAATAGGGAAGGCTAAAGATAGTTCATCTAAGTCTGCTTTGTAATATCTTAGTTTTATAGGTTTTATTCATGCAAATATTCTTGAACTCATTCCAATTAGCACAACATTTAAGGTCACCAATCATCCCTACTTTGCAAAATTCAATCACCAGTTCCAAATCCTCACGTTCTTTGAATTCTCAACACCATTTACCCAATTAATCAGTCCTACGTTTCTGAAAATCTTTCCTCACTTGGCTTTGGGGCACATATTCCTCACTTCTCTTACCATCTCCCTGGACTCTACTTTTCAATCTTCCTAGTTTTCTCCTCATCTCCCCAACTGCTAAACATTGGCATACCCTATAGTTCAGTCCTTGGACTTTTTCTCTTCTGTATCTAATCCATTCTCTACACAATTTCACACAGCCTTATGCTTTAAATATCATTTATATTCTAACTCCTAAGTTATCTCAAGCCCAGATCCCGCCACTGACCTTACAACTCATATATTCTATTGCCTACTTGACTTTTCTCCCCTTGGATGTCTAATTGGCACCTCAGACTCACAATGTCTAAAACCTAACTCCTGATATTCTCTCCTAAACCTGTGGTTCCCACAGCCTTCTCCATCTCAGTAAATGACAACTCTATTGTTCCATTTGTTCAGGCAAAAAAACTTGGAATAAGCTGTGACAACTCTTACTCTCAACGCTTCATCAACCCACCCATCAGCTTGACCATCAAAATGTATACAGTATCCGGCCGCTTCTCACTAACTTCACGACTACCACCCTAACTCAAGACTTCAGTTCTCAACCTCATTATTGGAGTACCCTCCTAACCCTCCTTCTTCTGCCCTTGCTGAGAAAGATTTGCTTCTAGTCTTTTCTCTACATAACAGTCTGACTGAGCCCGTTAAAATAAAGGCTGATCACATCATTCCTCTGCTCAAAATCCTCCAGTGGCTTCCAGTGTTAGAGTTATAGCCAAAGTCGTTATTGTGACTTACAATATCCTGTGTTGAAGCAGACTCTCCGTGAACGTAAAGCAGCTTAAACTTCTGCTCTCTCACATACAAAGTCCATTTCTAAGGCTTTGAAAGGAATTCTAGAAATTTTGCATTAGCAATTTTTCTATTATTTTTATTAAAGCACCCCCACACACACAAATTTGTTTAATTTTCAGGCCCCACAACCTGGCTCCACCCATAACTACAGGATCTAGCCTTGCACTACCACTCACTTCATCTCCTACTGCCCTCTCTCCCTCCCTCACTGCACTTGTACACCTTGGTCACAGGACATGTTAAGCAGGCCCCAGCACCTTTGCAGCTTCAGTGAAGGAGGTACTCAATATTTGATAAATGAATAAATAAATCCATGTTGGGGCAAGATTGAGGCCTCACCCTCCAGAGTTATTAATGTGGAACAAGAACGATCTCCTCTTAGCAGTTAGCTTTTTTCTTCACTTATTCAATGCCCCCACCACCTCTCCCCCCCCCACCCCTGAGAATGTGGAACAAGGAAAACCTGTACACGTCTCTTACCACTGCACTCTTCTTGCTTTCCTTCTCCTTTCTTCTCCTGGCCCACTGCGAGGAGGGAAACAGACAGGGTAGGCCTTTTATTTATTGACCCTACACCATAAGTTTTCTCCTTCCAGCTGAATGCTACGAACTGAGGCCTCCAGGGCTAGTAGTGGAAATACTAAAAAGATAATTCAGAGTTTTTTTCCATTTTCTTGTTGTACAATCAGACTTTGGAAGTCACAACTGGAATATTACCTTGGCCTTTCTATTTGCACTCTCCCCATCCCCCAAATAAAAAACTAAGGGGGACTCGTTAAGTAATCCCAATTTGCTGGAATAGATGCAAAATTTCTGAGTACCACAGCAGTGGAAAACTAGTTAACTGAGAACACTGAACAGTTTTACACTAAGAATATTGGTTCTCTTTCTTTTCCCGTCTCTTTCTTTACTATAGCCTGTATTTGAGTTATTAATATCTCAGTCCTTTATCCATTATATCTCTCTCTCAACACTAAGTTTAGCTGTTTATCTATTAAGGTCAAAAGTATCCTCTCCATTCTGTACTTCTCATCAGTTGTTGGCATCTCCTTTGCAGTGCTCAAAGACACCTCAAACACAATTTTTTCAACACCAGTATCACAACCATTCACCCTTTGTTGGTGCATGTTCTCATTTACCCAACCCAGCATCCATTCATCTAATTTCTCACAACAGTCTCAATTTCTCTTTGGGTACCTATCCTCGTCCACTCTTGGACTATAGCTCCAGTTGCACTGACCTGAGCAGGGTGGGTCTGGCTGATTACAGCTCTGCCTCCAATAACAGAAATTGGTTCAGGCCAAGTCAGGCCAAACCAAATAACCAGACGATACACCAGGACCTTAGTTTGAACTACTGGAGGAAATGTCTTCCAAAGATGCACTGGATTGCAGTTGAGTTAAAGCCCAAAGCCATTATCAAAACTTACAGAGATCTTCATGAGCTTGCTCCTGCTTATCTCTCCAGCATCAGGATCTTCCTGGCATCCCACAGTTTTTCTTAATTAACTACTTCTAGTTCCCTAAAGTAGTTCAAGCACTGTCTCATCTCCAGGTGTTTGCACATGTGGTTCCTTCCTTCTGGAATACTTCTCACCCTCTCCCTTTTCCCACCTAATTCCTACTCATCTTTTGGGTCTCAGACAATGAGTCATTTTCTCAAGTAAGCCTTCTCTGACTCCCATACCTGAGCTAGGTCTTCCTATGAGGTCCCAAGTCACCTTCTAAATGAACCTCGCCTTACACACTTACCTGTGAATAGAAAAGTTATTTCGGTACCCACAATTCCTCAACTGTTTACACAGCAATTATTATATCCATAACATAGTATTAATTGCTGTGAAGTATGTGAAAAATAAAATAAAATGTAATCTTTTACTTTAAGGAACATAAACACAGAAACTTAAAACTAATAGGTGGGATAGCAGAGGCATATAACAAATTGTAAAACATTGCAAGATACTATTAATTACGTACAGAATAAATAGTAAAGCCCCTAAATTGTGAGATATTCTATCATCAGAGATTCTGAAACCCACAGTCTTTATCTTATGAAATTATGAGCAGGTACATTAACCACAGGAGAATGAATAACATGCTAATGATAAAACAATCGAATAGCAATTTTCAGTAAAGCAAGAGTCTGTAATAAGGTACAATTAGTAAAAGAGCTTAAAACTAAATCACTCCACTCACATTTTTATCTCTATAAGTGAAGGGCGCCTTAAGTATTCAAATAAACTCACTTAGAGCAAAGGGATTTTTTTTTTAATTTGAGGAGACATATCTCACTGTGGAAGGAAAAGATTAAAGAGAAATTTCTTAAAGGATAAGTGACTAAGAGTATGACACAAGCCAAAGGAAATACAAGGTGGGAGACAGATCATTGAAGACTAAACACTGTTATAAGAAAGAGTAAATGGAGATGTATTCAGTTCTAGCACTGGAGGCTTACATTGCTGTCCAGTAAAAACTCACAGGAACTTCACCAAGTTGCAAATTGACTAAACACTCTACATAGGAATTTCAAAACAGGAAGTGGACCAATCTAAAGCAAAGACAGAAAAATTCTTAATGGAGGTAGAACAGACAAATAGATGCACAGTATATTTCAAAGAAGGGTTAACAGCCTCAGTCCCTCCTCAACAGATCTGATGAACACATGAACAAGAACAAGTTGACATGGGCCAGAAAAAAACATTAAAATTCCTAACAAATGAGAAGCTTTAATTAGTAGACAGTAAAAGGCAATTATCATAACAAATATGGAAAGTGGTTTGACACCATTATACTTAAGACACCAGTATAGCTTACTCTTCAATTAGGGTTTATAACTTTGATAGCTTCTTATACCTCAAGATTCATAATTCTCTCTTATTCATTTCCAAGCTGGCACAGAGAAAACATCAAGAAAAAACACTTTGCCTTCAAAACTAGAAAGGAATGAATCATTTCTACCCACAAAATGTTCTCTAGTTTAATGAGACAGTATGAAATACATAATCCTAGTATAAGAAAGGAAGATTTTTAAAAACTTAAATTCTTCAGAGTAGACAAGTAATCCTTCCTCAAAAGGACTGTTGTTACTGTACCTCAGATGCAGTGGATTAAAGTTAACTCCCATCTTACAGATTTTCAAAACGTACCTCTGATTGATTCCTAGCATACTGGTTTCCTTCCTCATTTGCCCATTTCACATAATTCACCCAGTATGGGAATCATCAATCTCATTAGAAATAAAACTAGAAAATAAAACTTCACAAAACCAGGCTTCAAAGTTCTGGGACATAGCCACAGACGTAATGACAACACAAAGTAAGCATCATATATCGCAGATTGATTCTCCTCTTTGGAATGCATTATTAAATACATGTACATTTAACTATTATGGCCAAAAGAACACACAACTGGCAAAATAGATCAGCTCATATGATAACCCTGTATGTATGAAACAAACAACTGTCACAACACCACTAGGTTTACTCCCCTTACAGAAAACATCTGTAAGCTGAAGATGATTATATCTCAGAATTACTCTAAGGCTCAATGAGACATGACTATGAAGAGTGCTTTGAAAAGTAGAAAGCTGTTCATGATATATGCGGTAGTTCTATTCCATAGGATTCACAACCTCAAAACCTTAAGATGCCAAATTTCACAATCTAGGATTTTTTCTTTGGTTTGGGACAAAATTTAAGTTAAGAACATTACTAATACGATAAGACTGAAAAATAGCTTTTAATAAACTACTTTTATGCACTTTAAAATACTAATTAACAAAGCAAGAGGGGAAACCTGAATGGTTGAGGTAAATAATTTGTTATTCAAATATATATGTCTTCTCTAGTTAATAAAGTAGGACTTTTTAAAAACACTTGTTAAGTTTCCATTACAGCATGGGCTTGATTTAGGCAAAAATTTGGACACTAAGAAAAAAGGCTTCCTTTGGGAGGTGTGGACAAACAGGGAGGTGTAGGAGAGACAATGGCTTCAGGTTCAGATGTACTGAATCTAAGATGCCACTGGGACATCCAAGAAAACATGAGGAGACAGTTATAGACCTGAGATTTAATCTTACAACAAGCTGAAGTTAAAACATTTTTTTAGATTATGTATCATTTAAATTAGTAGTTAAAATTAGGGAAATAGAAAAGATAAATCATGGAGACTATATAAAAATGATGGCCAAAAAGAGCAATTTTAAAAATTGCTTAACTTAGAACACGGGGAAGGAACAATGACAACCAGGAAGAGAAATGGAAGAATGATAAGAAAGAAAAGCAGTAAAGTATGTGAGAGAAGAGAAAGGAAGAGGGAAACTCAATTAGGAGGAGTTCAATAGTGAGAAATGTTCCTCAAAATGAAGTAACAGTAAGAGAGAGACTATGCTTTTGGCAAGTGAAGGTCATAAATGACCTTTGAGTGTAGTTTTAATCTTTGAGTGTAGTTTTAATAAAATGTGGGCAGAAGAGTGAGGCCTCGCTAGTCATTTCTATATATATTTAGAAGCTCGAGCTGACTCTTAAACACCACTAACAAGTTACTAGTTCAAAATAGTGGCCATGGTCATGCCTATATTTACAATTCTGTCCCTAGATTAACAGCACCTCCTTCTCTGCCCACAAATTTATAAAATGTTATAAGTATCAGGGACCTTAGAAATCACTAAGTGAGAGATTGCAAATGGGTGGTTAACAAGACAAATTCAGCTCTCATTTTTCTAACTTTTGTTTTCCACTTAAAAAATATCTTAGATTCCAACTTCTCAATAAAATAGAAAAGATTTGGTAATACTGCTCCCACATTTCTGATGCACCTTTTGCAAGAAGTATATATATTCCATTGCCCTATGGACACCTCGATGTCCCAATGACACCTCTCTTTACTCATTTCTGGTAACTGCCTGGTTCCTGTGGCTGTGAAGTATCTAAATGAGAAACTCCTAAACTTGACATTTAAATAGGAAACATTAAATCATTAATCATTCACTACCTACTCTAGGTTAAGACCCAGACAGATTAAGGCCTCAAAGTCAGTTAGTAGCAGAGCCAGAAGGAGAACTCTGTTCCCTGGCCCCTGCTTACTAAGTGAACTGCAGCCTCTGCTAAGGATGGTCAATTTCCCCAAACAGACGCTGATTAAATCACCTTTAAAGGAAAGGGAAATAATCTATATATAAACACAATTTTATTAAAAACACGGTTCTCATGCATTAACAGAAATATTATCTAAAAGGACTGCTCACACACGCACAAAAATCCTTACATCTCAAAGTTGAGGCAAAAGCTTTAAGGAAATTATCTTCAAATTTACTGCACGTGCACTTTACTTGTTTGACACTGAAATCCCTTTTGACGAGACAGTGGCTTTTTTCGATTCAGTCTCCCTGCCTTCAGGCTCTTCTCATTCAAATCCAAAACTGTCTTGAAAAAATAAAGCTGCCAGCTGAGTGATACAATTTTAAAAGATCATATGAAGTCTTCGCTTTCAAACTTCTGTGTTCCCCAACGCCTATGGGATAGCCCTCAAAACCCCAGTCCTTTCAGCTCTGCCTCCCTGTGCCTTCACCGCCTCTTCTTCCTCTACTTCCCATTTTCCTCCATGCACATCACGACTTGGAAGATACAAACACTATTCCCTCTTGAGAACTGTTCTAACCCACTTTTACAGATTTTGTAACTGATGATTTGGCATTCACTAATCACAGGACCAAACTAATAGCTAATGTTGTTAACACCTCCCCCCATAGTCCAGCTTTCACAGGCACATTAAAATCATGTAACAAACCTCCAACCACAACCCCCAATACCTGTGTTTCGCTTTCTGCCCAAGGGGCATCCCCACCTAACAACATCCCACCACTGTAGTAATAAAGCCTTTTGCCCGTGCTTTCCCCTCTCTCCTTCCGCCTCCTGATCAACCCAGATGCTTCCCCATGTGGCCTTGCGTTGTAGAGTGGGTCTGTTCTCTTGGGAGCTGTAAGCACAGTCATCCCTCAGTATCTTCAGGGGATTGCTTCCAGGACCCCTCACAGATACCAGAATCAAGTCCCAAGTACACGATCTGCAGAAGGTTGAATCCACAAATGCAGAATCATGGATTCAGAGACCAACTATAACAAATTCTTCTTTCAAAGGGAGTTATGTCCATGTCTGTCTTCTTACCATACTTGATGAAAACAAATCCTGGGTACATTTTTCATTCAAGCCCTCCCTCCCCCTCCTTTTTTATTTTTGCGTGGACAATGCCTACAAATCCTTCGCAATGGAGATTAAGTGGTTTAAATATCATTTGCGTAGTAAAACCTAAGGCAGTTTCCTGCTCAGCTTCGAGCTGCACACCGTATTGCTCCTAACACAGTTAGGGCAGCCTTGGCTCAGCCTTATAATTTTTCTGTTTTCATGTTCTTTTATACCCACCGGACTTTGAGAACCTGAATGAAAAGGCTCAAATCTTACCCAGCACAATCCTTTACATATATTAGGGATTCAAAGACTGTAAAAATAAATAAATTTAGAAAAAAATTAGGAAAAACATAGAAATTTTAAAGCTAGCCAACATCATCTCAAACCTGTTCTAAGATGTTTCATTTTCACTCACATCACGACCTCTGTTTTACTGTTCTACAAGTGTTCTCCGGTCCTGCCCCACGACACTGAGATGCGGGGGGCAGAGTGACAACAGAAGAAAGGTAGCAAAGCTCATCACATCTCCTGAGGGACATGGGCCAGTTCTGATTCGCTCATGGAGGGTAAGCAATAGCAGAACTACACTTAACAGAATCTAGAGATTTTTTTCATTCCTGTCAATCTTTTCAGGGCTTCCCTCCTCATTTGGGTTTTAATTTTGTCAGCGTGTGTGGTGGTAGTGTGGGGGGGTTGTTTGTTCATTTCCTGAGGTTTTTTTATGTGCTTGTTGTGCCATTTCCACTAGATTTTACTTGGAATATGTCTTACGTCTACCTGGAGCCTAGCATCCACAACAGCTAGGTTTGGCAATCAAACATAATTTGTACGGCCTCAAGGCACACTGTGAAATCTGATGTTGAAAATAATTTAATCTAATTCAGCAAGGCTGAAGCCACTATGAATTGTAACATATTAGGGTCATAATGAATTAAAACCATCAATAGAAATATGAAAAAAAAAAAGAAATGACTTTTCCTTTTCCACTTAATCCTCTTGGTTCATGTGCTAAATCTTCAGGCCTACCTATTTGAGGAATGCTCCTGAATGAAGGTTCATCTTTAAAATATAAGATCTTGCAAGTTTTTCTGGACAACAATGTGTGAATTAGGGAATAAAAAAGTCTTTGATAACATTTTACTAATTACATTCACAACTCTCCATTTTTACTAACAAAATGATTAGCAGCTAATTATTTAGACCATTAACTGATTGCCTTTTTTAGTGATTAAAACTGTATGTTAATTGTACCTAAAAATGGAGGCAATTTAAGAAGTGAAAAGAATACTACCTTTAACATTTTGTAGATAAATGTTGTGGGAAAATATACTATGACTAAAACAAAACTAAATCCCATAGCTTTCTATTTGCTTGTTATTTGCAGTTTTTATAACAAATCTTTAGTACAAAAATTTCTTAGACAAAAGGGCCTGGCTTTTCTTGAACCATTCTATTTCTGATAACGAACACTGATTGTGAATGCAAAACCCTGCATATCATTATGTGAAACATTTATGCATTCAGAGTGTCTACTTGGTGGTTTTCTTCTTAAGAAGCTAAACAATTCATTAAACAAGCTGCTCCTGAATGGTAGATCAGAACAAGCATAAGCTGCCTTCTGTAGAGTCCCATTGTAAGGCTGTACCCATTTGTGTTTTCTTTGAAGCCATAAAAATGAAACCCTTATGCTCATATTAAAAGCATAAGAAAGACATCTATTATGTCAATAGATTTAAAACACGGCCTGAGACACAGTGAGAACCACTCCAAAATGGCACCCTTATAATAGCAAAGGTTAAGAAGTGCATTCCCAGGGAAAACTTTCAAAGGCCTACATATCATTATATCCCAAAACAGATGGCACCACAGTGTTTAGAACTATAGTTTATGGACACCTACAATCTCAAATAAATCCTTTCTAATCCCGCTCTTTTGTCCAGATTTTGTACTTTGATGATAACTGCAGTTGCCTTTCTCCATTCTTCATAGAATGACATAAGTGATATGGTGAAAATTCGTGTATATATATGGACACAACTCTTAATACAACTTCCATGTAATGTACAAGTATTTTCCTAACAACAAATTTATATCTTAAAGAAATCTATGATTCTTAGATTCTAATCTACTACAAATCTCCAGTAGTCTGAATTTTCCAGGAAAAAATGATAAAACATCTCTCTCTCATATACTGCTGGAAGTATAAATTGATAAAAACCACTTCACAAAACAATGTGGAATTATCTAGTATCTATGCGTATTCTCTGGAGAAACTCTCAAACACAGGTGATGGGGACAAGAAGATTCACACCAGCATTGTTTATAATAGCGAAAAACTGCAAACCACCTAAAAGTTCATCAACAGGAAAACGGATCTATGAGATATACTCAGACAACGAAATACTGGACAGCAATAAAAATGAATGAATTGCGGCTACATGCACAAATAGAGACGAACTTAAACCATGCTGAGCAAAATGGGTAACTCACACACAACTATATACAATGTTTCCTTTCTATAAGGGTAAAAGCATACAAAACTGAGGGTGTTATTGTTATTTAGGTTCAGGTTTTTTTAATTATCTAAAATTCTGTTGAGAAAAATTAAATCATACTAGTGTGACTAAGAGATTGAAGTAAAAACCTTTTGTGGTTATTTGCTACAAATCCCATATACTGAATACTTTTTGTATTTAAATTTAGTCTACTACAATGAAATTGCCTACAGACATTAGATAGTTTCTAATGGCTCCTTACAAGTTAAGAAAACTTAAAATATCATATACTTCAGTAGTTAAGGAAAATAGATAAATTCTAACCTATAAAAACATTTAAATAGTAT
Organism: Equus caballus; assembly: GCF_041296265.1. Lineage (NCBI taxonomy): Eukaryota > Metazoa > Chordata > Mammalia > Perissodactyla > Equidae > Equus > Equus caballus. Next base: position 75,194,332 of record NC_091689.1, read on the forward strand.
CATAATTTAACCCAAATAGTTTTACTTCATAATTTACCTGAAACTTCACAAGGCTTGTGCGATTGTAGAAAATAGTTCCTCTTTAATTCCTGTCTGTATATAAGATGTGGCTTGTTATGATCATCTTCATTTTCACTCCCATCTGCCTTCATTATAGGTTCTAAGAAATATTCACTATCATGTGTTTTAAATGTTCCCATCTGAAAATAAAGAAAATAAAAATTACCTTTTTTTTTCATCACTAAGAAGAGAAAGCCAGAAGTCTGTTCACTGAATGTCATCAAATGAACATAGTATCCCTTCCATGACTTACTTTTCTCTCTCCATTCTTATGTATAAAGTCACGAACACTGGACAGGATTCCAATAGGCAGTCAAGATGGTAGGCACTCCAGGTATAAAGAACAGCACAATAGCACCAAAATGGCAAAAAGTCTAGCACATTGTAGAAGTAAAAGATTTGTTTGGTTTGGTCTGTGTAAGGTAGTAGTGAGAGACAAGACTTAAAAGGTAGACTGGGGTCTTTTTAGAAAAGAGAGATCTTGAAGGTGATACTAGCAATTCAGAAATTATTTGTAAGCAATTGGGGAGCCATTGCAGAGTTTTCACAAAGACCTGTCTTCTGATTCCAGAATCCAATAGCCAACCTATTTGTATTTCCGCTTAGATAACTAGTGGCACTTGCAACCTTAATATATCCCAAGCCAGACTCTGGATTTCCAGTCCAAACCTGCTGTTTCTGCAATGCTCTCTACCTCAGTAAACGGCAACAGTATTATCCAGATTTCTCAGGCCAAAGACCCTAGAGAGAGAAATCATCGACGGCTCTCTCTCTCACATACCATATTCAATCCATCTAGAAAAAATAATGTGGATTCATTCCACAGGATAAATTCCAAAGGAAATAACATTTACAGAGTTATTGACTATAGTATTGTTTTTAATAGCAAAATATTGGAACCAATTCGAAAGTCCAGTGATAGGGTCTATTTACATAAAGTATAGTGCAGCTGTACAATGGAACATCTATGCTTATAGACAAAAAGAGAATCAACATTCCATGTAGTGATGTGGAAAGAGCTCCAATGCAAGTATTAAACCAAAATATAGAACAGGATGTATAGTTCACTACCATTTGTGTAATAAAGGAAGAAAAACAAAAGCTAAGTATTTCTTTTGCCTGGTTGGACTTACTAGAAACGGTACAGGTGGAGGGGGCAGAAGGCAGGCGGATTCAGGATGGACTAGGGATAGCATCCTTCTTACCTCAGGCGCTTCACAGATAGGCTGTGCCACTGCCTAAAATATTCCCCCAATTCCCACCCTTCACCTCATCCCCCTGCCTCATCCCTCTCTGCCTGCCTGGCTCCATCTCACCTTCAACTCTCAGCTTAAATAGCGACTACCCAGAAAGGTTTTCCTTGACCAGCTATCTGGGTAACCACATCCCTAGGCCTACTTCTGAAAATATTACTTCATAGTACTGTTTGATTTCTTCAGAGCTTTGATTATGTGCTGCATTTATCTATTTGTTCACTATTTATAATTATCCTCCCTCATTAGACAGGAGGCCTCATACAGACAGAGACCTAGTCCTGAACTTCCATTGCCTGATTCAGTACCTGACGCATAGAAGGCATGATACACAGCAAATATTTGTTGACCCATGAAAGCTATTTCCTACTTTTTGTAAACTCAGCTCATGTTGAGTAGAGGTAGGACATCAATTTGGACACACAAGCTGAAGCTAGAATATGGAGACTGCTGCATGCAGGGATATTTTAATTAGGAAAGTCCATAAACTTGAGTGAGGAAAACATTACATCCTTATCATTAACCTCTAATTGAAATCTGGCATTTTCTTCAGCTGTGAATGTTGGCAACAAATCCCAGTGACGTTGCCAATGGAAAGCACAGATATTTTCATCACATGAAGATGTCTGAGATCTCAAAATACTGTTTATGCTCAACAATATTAAGATGGTTATTAGTTCTGCCATTTGATCTTATTTGATGTGCTAAGTAAAAATTTATGTAACTATTTTTAATATCTTGATGACTATATTTCAGTATAATTGGTTTATTTTGTTTTTTATCTTAGGCACTTTAAAACATTCTGAGGAGGGTTCCGCTGGTGAATTATTAAAGGGTCTGAAGATAAGTGGGAGGAGGGAGGAGAGTCAAGGCAATAGCTTTGGAAGATGAAATACTATCATTGCGCAGCTGAGAGGAGACCAACAGGCGGGTTGTTTTAGCCATCGAGGTACGAAATAAGAGCCTGCACCTGTTTGCAGTCACCAGTGGAAACAAGCACTCAAATGGTCAGCTTTTGTAAGCAGACCCCTTTCTCTAGTCTGGTAAGGCTAAATCATTGAGGGTAGGCATTTACAATAATATTAATAGCTAACTCCAATATATGCACCAGGCACCTTTCACGTATATTTATAATGTATTTCAACCTACCAATAACTCTTTGGGGTGAGTTCTATTATTAGCCTCACTTCACAGGGGAGACAAATGAGGAACAGAGACGTTTCATTTGTTCACGTCTCACATCTAGTAAGTGGCAAGACCAAGATGTGAACCCGAACAGCCCGGCTCACAATTCGTCCCTTAACCCACGGCACTGTACTAGTTATCATGTTCCAATTTTGATAACTCTACAGAACAGTTGACGAATATTTATTGAGTACCTATATTATGTGCCAGGCACAGTTCTAAGGACTAGATACAGAGGTGAACATGACAGAATCCCTGCTTCAAAGAATTTATACTTACATGGGAACAGATAGACAATAAATAAAAATATCACATGCCAGGAGGTAAGAAGTGCAATGAAGAAAATAAGGCAAGGAGACAGAATCACAGAAGGTGGGGTGGGGAGGCACTCCAGGCTGAGACTGGAATAATGAGGAGGGAGCCATGGAAAACTCCGGGAGAACATTCCAAACAGAAGGAGCAGCGACTGAAAGGCCCAGTGACGGGGAAAAGCTTGGCAGGTTCAAGTGATAGAACAGTGAGGCTGAAGCTGTGCCAACAAGGGGATATGCAGCAGAAGGCAGAGCTGGCCAGACAGGGGCCAGTGGGACTCATTATGCTGGACATCGAAAAGCACTCATCACATTTCAGGATATCAAAATGTACACTTATCTACATTTAAGGCTGTGCAATTTTCCACTTAGAAAAGCATATTTCTGTGAAGAACCAATTCAGAAATGAATTACGGACACCATGATAAGCACAGTTTTAGTGAAGAGGCTTCATTTCTGCTTCCTAATTATATCTTAAAGTTTAGAGCTAACTTTGAAATCATTGCTCTAAATTTCATCATAAATAAAGATATTTTAAATCACCATTTTAACTGAGTAAGCACTTAAAGCCATTTAAATGGTTATATAGTCATAAAGTTCTCTTTACACCCATAATTATTACTACATCAATGTCTCCTTAAAGGTAGCAAAGTCTTTTCTATTTTTACAGTTCCAAACCTAAACCATTGCCTGAAACATAGCACTCAATACATACCTGTAGAAACTAACATTTTTGTAACAAACATGATAGAGTACCTGGGTTTTTTCCCCAAATACCCTTCAGTAATCCTTTGTGTGTGTGTGCGCGTATGAGAAAGATTGTCACTGAGCTAACGTCTGTGCCAATCTTCCTCTATTTTATGTGGGATACCTCCAGAGCATGGCTTGACCAGCATTGCTAGGTCCATACCCGGGATCAGTGTCTCCTTTTTTTGCTAACATTCTTAAGTTATGGTAGTTTGGGGATTTGTCTGAGATATTTACATAATTATATTTTCTTTCAGTGCCGAAAGGTAAAATGTTTAGGCACTTCTTGGTTATAGAATGTGCTAATATGTTAGGACTAGACATTTTTTAAAGGCTTAAAAATTAATGAAATTCCATTATATATACTAAAATTGTAGTCTGAAATAAAAAAAGCTATATACATTAAGAATTCATGCACTTCTTGGATACTTTTCTAGTGGCCTATACTCTAGTATATTTAATTCTACCAGTGCTCGTCTTCCAAATATAACTACAAATCACTTCTTTCCAACATATGCCAAAATTACAGCTTTCTCTGCCTTCCCAGAAAGATAATTGCAACTACACTTATAAATTACAGAAACACTAGTTTTGAAACCCAAGTAGATGGACCCATGGAAAATCACTATCTTTAAAAAGTATGCTGTAGGGAGGAAATATGATAGTATCTTGGTAAAAGACACAAATAGATATGAGGCAGCTTGTTACTTATCTAAATGCACCTACAAAACTCCTCTGAATAACGTCTCACTTTTCCCAAGAACACTAAAAATATCTATACCTTGGAAATATTTTTATATAATCCCTTGGATCAAAATTTGACTATGAGTTTCTTCTTATATTGTTCCAGTGAAACTGCACAAGTCCAACCCGTATTCTCATGTGAGCAGTGAATATCGTTCTATCTAGAGTCCATCAGCACCCCATTTTAAGTCAAGCTAGAACACTCTAGCCTGCTAAGAATATTACCTTTATAACTCAAAGGCTGTTTCTTCAACAAGACCTTTATGTTTTAAAATACTAAGTTCAAGAAAAAAAAATGAAGGGGTAATTAGACACCCATGATGATGGATTGTAATTAGTCATTGGGTGGTGAACATGACGTAAGTTAAACAGAATTTGCAATATATTACAATATACACTTGAAAGTTATATGATGTTATAATCCAATGTCACTGCAATAAAAAAAAAGAAAAAAATGGGAAATAACTTGTTCTCAAAGGGATTTCCCTGTATTTGTCAATGAAGGACTTAAAAGTATTTTATTTCCATCAATATTTCTATAACCCACTCTACTGCATAGGACTTTCTGTTCAAAGAATAAAAATTAGATATTTTTAATTTAATATTTTAATTTTAAATATTTGCCTAAGGCTCCTAAGGAAGTTTTCTTTTTTTTTTTTTTTAACTTGGAAAGGAACCTGGTAAGGAATTGGAGGGCTAACAAAACAGGTGGTTCACAGAATTATATTTAGAGCACGCCATATTTTTAGCCACCTGCCTGTCTGCAGATGGGCTCTGCAATTTGATTCATGAGAAATGCCAATCAAATTCGAAACACTTTCTTTTGGCGACTATTAAAAGCAACAAAACTAGTTTTCGCTTGGGCAAGAGTTTCCCAATTACTTGGAGCAATGATCTATTTGCCAAGCTGTTTTGAAAGGCAGTAAATGATTATACAACTGGTTCTAATTTACTCTCAGAGGGCAAGATTTTTATATGTTTAGAGGAAAACCTATCGTTTTTCCAAAATATTCTTATTTCAGTATCGTGGCATTCATGCACATATATTTTTTCCAAATACATGGCAAACATATGTACTATAACCATAAGCAATAACATACTCTCAGATTTCATTAAAGGGTAAAAACAACAAGTACAAAATATAAACTGTTTGGACTCTTCTCCTAAATCTTTTATAGTTATCACATTAGCACTGGTACCTAAAGAACAACATTCAAAAATAAGGTACTATTGAACAAGGCAATCAGAGCCTATATTAAGAAATCATTTTAGTAGCAAATCGTTCCCAACCATTAATAAAATTGGATTTTTACTTAAGGGTTGGATCACTGGTAATTACTACCACGAAGATTAAGATAGTTTGTGTTTCGATCTTTAATCATAAGTCATACAATGAAAATCAGTTTGACGCTATTTGTAACAACAGAGCCTGAGTATGAGTCCTCAGTTTGCACTCATGGAACCCTGGACAAGTCACTCCATATCTCGGGCCCTCAGTTTCATGACTTGTAAAACAAAATAGAAATAACTCTATCTACCTAATGCCCTGAAAAAGGCAATGTGTGTTAAAGTGATGTCAATAACTTTCGAAATTGAATGTATTTTGAAATAGGATGAAAAATTCTTTACTAAAAACAGATGTTACAGCCATCGTTTTTACCCTAGGCAGAGTCTAATTGTTGTATAATAAAAGATCATGAAGATTAACCCTGAGACTTTTTTATTTGGGGATACTCTGTTCAATGCAAAAGGTTTTTCTTCTTGACGGTTCCTCATTATAACACCACTGATCATGCCTAGGAAATAGTGTATTATATGCAAGCACACACTGAATGAATGAATCAATGATATGAAAACATAATTAGCTCCAGAAGCCTAAGCAGAAAGTTCATTGTAAGATTTTTAAGAAGATGGATCTCTTCTCTCCTCTAGCAGCATTCTTTATTCCCCCTTCCACAGCACAATTCCAGATCTCCAGTATAAAAGTGAGAGAAGACAAGAAAGAGGAAATGTGTCACTGATATCTCACCTAAAAAGAGACTGCTCTCACCAAGTCTTTGCCCATGAGGATCAAGAAAATAAGAAAGATTTGTGACTCAGCTACCCAAGATTTATGTAGCCAAATGACTGAGGTTCAAAGAGGGTCCCAGCAATGTCAATAACAAGGAGTAAATTCCATAATATTTCTTTCTGGTAGGCACTGAGGTGTTTTTGAAATCATATGAACTCTTTACAAGTAGAGAGGAACTGTCAAAGAAATGACCCTTCTTGTGGGGTCCGGGTAGTAGTTCTCAGGATAGCCTCTTCCAACCTCTTACTAAAATATCTGTGAAGACATGAAACCTAATGTCATTATAACAATTAGAAAGTTAAAACAAGAAATCATCAAGAACTACTCTGTAGGTGTACTATAACACAAATATTCATCATATATTGTCAAAATGTTATGTCAATATTACTTAAGATATATACATATAGTATCTAGAGGGACATAAGCCTCACACCTGCCAGACCATCTGTCATATTTGTAGTACATATTTTCCCAGTTTATCTTTTAGTTTATAGTTATTCTGACATATGGTACTCTTCAATTATTATTTAGGCAAATATGTCCATTTTTTCATTTGTGACGTCTCCTCCTTTGTATTTTTCTCTCTTAAAGGTTACAACATATTGTAATTTTGTTCTTTAACACAGCTGGAATTATATTTGGCTTACCAGTAAGATAAGAATTCAATAGTTTGTTCTTTAAGAGATTCTTGGCATTCACAAACTTAATATAAATGCCTTTTAGGCTTTGGCAACTGTCACAGGAAACTAACAAAGCAATTATCAACTTGATCTATCAGAAGTTAGCTAAGTTTTTGAGGGACTATATTGTCAAAGAAACCATGAGCCTGGACTAAAGGAGCCTTGACTGCTTTCACTGTAAAATAACCTATCGACCATCAGAATTACCCCAGTATTCCTGAAGCCCCCACCTGGACAGCATCCTCCCCAGAATCTATTTTAGATGTGGCCATGGAAGAGGACAGGCAAGCCCCTCCCAGAGAGCAGAACCAGGGGCCTTGGTGACTGATGGACTTCCCAGAAAGATGAATCAAGGTAACCAAGCAACTCTCCTCCTGCCAGGGTAGTGGGTCTCCACAATCCCCCCGCAACTAGGAATCCAAAATTGCTATAAATCAGTGACTACTAGGTGTCTCCGCTTCTTTCTGTAGGAGGTAAAGATTGGGTTGGGAAAGGTGCAGATACTATCTCTTTAATTTGTTAGTTGCTAAGCCACAGAGAGCCATATCTGGACTTTATGGAGAAAACTGCATTACCCAGAGATCCTGGAATTCGAGCCAGAGAGAGAGCCCCTGTGGGGCTGTCTCCTTGTAGACAAGATGAGTATGTATGATGTGGAGAAAAAGAACAAAAATTTAGCGGACGTTTGGTCAGGACCAAATGTCCTACAGGGAGAGCAAAGGGATATTTGGTGAATAGAAGGACAGTCTGCGGTAAAGACTGTTTATGATCACCAGTATTTACTCTTTTCTCTTCCTCCAGGGCATATCACTGCCCCTCATTTTCCAGCCTTCTGCATCCAGATAGAGCCAGGCAACAGGTTTTCATCAATAGAATGTATATGGAAGTGGTGTGTATTCCCTTTGGACCAACGCAGTCAAGAGCCAGTATGCCTTCTCCATGCTATTACTATGGTAGTAAAGCATTTATGTACCTCATGAGTATTTTTAATGAATAAGTTTAATACTGTTGGAATAAGGATATTACTGTACCACCAATATCCAACAGTGGCAGGTACATAAGTGAATGATAAGTATTTGTTGAAAAAGAATGAATTATCTGTTTCTTCCTCCGAATACCAGTATGAATTGGACAGCTTAATTAAATATAGTTTATGGAAAATAGTTATAAGTAAAAGAGGAATAAAGCCACAAGTAACAAGGGTGCAGTGTAAGCCCACATGAATGAAGTAATAAACGGAACACAATTAGCTTAGATGTCATCTGAAAAAGATTTAATCTATACAAAATTTTTAAATATGTCCAAGTACTTCAACTAAAATTGCTAAAATAATTTTCTTGCATTGAATGACTGATATAAGGAAGAGGCAGCCTAATTACTTGGCACATATTAAAAGCTGCTTTAGCTCACCCAATTCATGTTGTGTTGAGCATTTCTATATGCTGTATTGGGCACTAAAATGAATATGACTATCATCCCTCCACTTAAAAATCTATAAATGAGATAGAAATGTAGGCAAATAACTATAATTCAATGTGTGATGCATTAAAGAGTCCAGTGGTGGAACAAAGGAAGGCCTGGTCAGCTCTGTCTAGAAACAGAGCAGGGAAAAGAAAGGAAGGCTAACAGTGGATCTGGACGGATAGGTAGGAGTTTAAAGGAAAGCACGTTCTAGACAAAAAGAAAAGTAGATAGAAATTCAAACAACTATGAAGATTATAGTAAACCTACAACAGAATCAAATTTTTTAGAATAATTCTGTCTTTCTTGCCACCTGTTCCTCTGTCATTACCTCTCTTGGAGCACTCTGTCATTTAAGTCAGTCATTAGAAGCATTGAGATCGCCTCCTCTTTTGGTCCAACATTCTAATGGGTCTCCTACAAGGTTGCTCGACTTCAACACTATTGACATTTTGATAATTCTTTGTTGGACGCTGGTCTGTGCATTGTGGGATGTTTAGCAACATCCCTTGCCTTTAACCACCAGATGCCAGTAACTTCCCCCCTCCAACACACACACAGTTGTGACAGCCAAAAGTGTGTCTAGGCATTGTCAAATGTCTGCTGGGGTGCAAAACCGCCTCCAGTTGAGAACCACTGTTCTACAGTAGTGCACCTTCCATGGGCACCCGCTCTTCTCCTTCTCCACTACAACCACGCTATTTCAAGTGGCCTCTCTTCCTTACCCATAGCAGACTGTAATGATGGCCCTCTCAGTGAGTCACGGCCTCCCCTGTACCCTGTACAACGTTGCATAAGGGAAGAGCCCTTCTAAACCATCATGTACAGTTTAAGCCCTCACGCCCTTACAATGCATTCCAGGCCTTAATCTGATTTCAACCTTACCTTTTACCCGTGTCTCCCGATCCACTCTACTTTTCAGCTTGACAGACCCACAAGAAGCCCCTGAGTTTTTCCTATCCAAATCGTTATTCATCCCTCAAAGTCTGGTTGAAAAGCCTTCTCCGGCGCAGGTCTCATAAGTCTCCTAATCAGTCCTCCCTCGAAGTTCACACAGCACTTTTTATACCAGTCCCTTAACAGCATTTAACAGACTATTTTCGTTAGGTGTGTGCCTGACGTCACTATGTTGTGGCCCTGAGAATGCTGAGCATACCTGACCAAGGGCCCCAGCTGCTGAGCTTTGAAGTCCATCACAGTGTTTGCACCCTGGCCATCTCTCCCAAGGGCAATTCCCAGTCAGTAACTGAGTGTGGCAAGAATACCAAGGGTAAACTCATTCTTAGGAGGCACGGGACTCCTCCCAGCCGAATGTGGCTTGAGGCGGGCTTTGCTGATCCTTGCTTAGACCGCCCAGCAGCCTAGGATGCTTCTACCCAACATTCTCCTCCTCTCTCCACCTGTTTCAGACTCAGACTTCATTGTTCTCTCCTTATTTTCTCTAGCATAAGCACTTCCCCTCAATATAACCCTTGCATGTTTAATCCCATCTGCCATCTGCTTCTTGGAGGACATAGACAAACACTAGAATGGTAAATGCAGAGGTATAAGAAATTCTCCGTAGTGTTGTTTGACTGAGTACACGAAGAACTAAAGGAAGTCCTTATGAATTTTTCCAACAAAAAAACTATGAATACAGAATGGTGTGTGTAATGATCTGTGGCTACATTAATTTTAGGCAAATAGGAAGGTTAGAAAACAAAACTAAAATTTTCCCAGAATAGACAAAAACCCAGTGAAGACATGACTGATAGTTTCCAGTTATTTCCTGTCAGAACAAGAAGTTACTGGAGCAACTCAATCAGTCATCAGAGGGCATTAGCTAGCGCCTGAATGGTTCATACGAGAAACTTCAAAAAAGTACACATAGCCACTGCAAGCTACTCCGTGAGAATACTGTATAAGCCAGATGCAATGTCTGGTTTTATGACATCTGGAAACTGTTTCTTTCAACCAAAAAGACTGCATGGCTTCAAATCCCACCAAGAAACAGGGAAGTTAACAGTCTAGGCAGTTGTGTTCGTCCCTGAGGGCCTTTGGAAGAAGGAAATCCACCAGGGAATACGAGAAGAGGGCTACCAGAGGCACAGGGGTTGCCGAGAATAGTCTCTGTACAATTTACACACGCCATCCTGACCAGTATACGCCAAAAATATTCCAACTTATTCAATATTGACCTACTTTGGCAAGAGTATATCAACACTATGAGTAGATGATGACCATGAAAATGAGATTTAGAGCTGAATATAGGGAATTTTAAGTCCTGATAAACTATCAGAGAATGTATAGTGATCAATGGACTAAAAACCAGTTTGATGATTCATTACATTACTTAAAGGTAATTTTATGATTCAGCTCCATTTTCTTACCTATTATAGATTTTAGAAATGCATAAGTAAATCTGCTTAGAAACGTTTTAATTATGTGATAAATACTTATATGAAAAATTGTAGAGAAAGAAAGATTAGAAAAGCAAAAGTTACACACACATGAAACAAGAAAAGTTCCTGGCAGACTCTCAGCCCCGTCTGGTTCTTGGGCCCAAAGCAGGTAAAACTAAACAATACTAGTCACGGTTCAGTGATTTATTGAAAGAGGAAAACACATACATACCAAGACTTCTAAACATAGAAAAAAATTAACCATATAGAAATTAAAAGAAAACATTAGTTCACAGGTTTGGGGTTAATGCAACACTAGAAACTAAAAGGAATCTATATGTTGGGGTGTCAGTTTTCTAAAGTGGTTACAAATACAGGGATCTCTTGAAAATATTAGTTTTTCATTCCCTTCTTCTAAAAGTCACATTCCTCAGCAGCCACAAAAGAAAGGAAAGATAGATGCTCCCTCAGGTGGGAAGATGGAAGGGGAATGGGTCAACTAAGTGAGATGTGAATGGGAAACTCAGTGGATTCCAGGAAGAAATGGGTGATGGAGGCAAAGGAAACAGCTGGCAAGACATATGTGCTAACTTCTCCACTGGGAGTTAAGTTCCTAGAGACAGAAGGCACATTAGATGGTTTAAGGGGATTGCCAAGAGAAGCACTTCTGCAAGTATGTGGGATCCAGGGAAGGGACCCTCTCAAAGGGTTCTCCTCCCACACACACACCAAAATTAGAGGTATGGGAGGGTTTGGCAAAGGGAGGCCAAGTTCCCCTTGACTTTCAAGTGCCATGGAGGCTTTTAGACCCTTAGAGGAGTCTGGAAGATTCCCAATAGCGTGACCAAATCACCTTACACAGGGAGGGTGCTGCAGCAAGAGCAAAGTGACTCTGTGTTTGAGGGCTGCACGAAGCATCAAGCAGACAAGAAATCAAACAAACGTTGTAGCCAGAACCCAGAGGGATATGCAGCATCACTGAAGCCAGGAGGGGAGACATCAGCGAGCCCCGAGTGAGCAAAGAAGAAAGGCCATAAGTTACCAGGCACAGAATTCAGCTGCTGGTGCCAGAAAGATGCAACAAGATGAAGACACAAAGGACACCTGAGACCAGAGGAACTGGAGAACAGTACAATTTCCTCATGTTCCTCCTAAACAATACAAAGACCTCAGAACACTTTCAAACCCTGTGTGGGGTCAATTTTCAATGGTCAATGTGTGCTTGAATTAAGCAATGTATAAGACACACATTAGCAGAGAAAATGAGGAATCCCATGCTCATTTCAATATATTCAGGAAAGGCACTTGATTAAGTGTAACGTCCATTCATAACTAAAAGCAAAACTAAAAGAAAGCAAAGGGCAACTAGAAAAAGAAGAGAACTCTAAGATAATAAGACTGGCTCTAAAAATCCTTCAGTAAACCTCAATCTTAGTGCTTAAAGAACTGGCAGAGGTCAAAGCGAGATCATCACTGTGGCATACACAAAGCCACAAAGATAAGTCTGGAAGCAAGCCAGAGCAGGGCCAGAAGGTTGGCATTACTGACTTCCCTGGTGCTGTATCAAGGTTGATCAACTGGTCCAGGCTGTGGGTACCACAATTTTATCTAGATCCAAAGACTAATCTGAGACTAAAAAGAGGAATCCAATATAATGACAAAGGAACTCTGAAACCTAACAGAAGTTCTGCTATTTGATGAAACTATTACTCTAAAGAAAGTTAATGATAGAGTTGGAGCAGAAATAAAATATATAATCATAAATATATAGCTAACATCTGTTTTAGTGCTAATATCAAAACTGAGAAAAATCAAAGAAATATCACTAATCTTATTAGTAATTTAGACTTATTGGTCATGATCACACTACTAGAAAAAGATTTTTAGATCCTGGTACCTCGAGTTATTTGCTGTATTACTGGAAATTTTCTATCTCTACCATGACTGATGTCCTCAATGCAGCCTTACATAAAACAAAACAATTAAGATAAAATTGCATTATATAGGTATGAAAATAAGTTTTTAAATGTTGAGTCAAACTCTGATGACATCAATGCATCAATAAAAAGCAAAATGCATATATGAGTCAGATTAATAAAGCATGATAACTTAGACAATTATATCTAAACTGACACAGTGGCAGGAAAAGGATGAACTCCTGTTAAGACTTAAACATTTCCAACTGTTTTCTGATTTCAAAAAGGGGATATTGAATAATAATTTGAAGTACGCCAACATTATGAATCAACATGAGCAGAAACATCACTCCTAATAATGCTTCCCATCTGGAATGTTTTTCCATGCTGTAAAATACTAAATCAAGAAAATATATTGACCATGACAAATTTGTGATAGTAAATCTAGAATTTTCCAGACAAACTAAACATTTTGAAAGGTTCTAGAAAAGAGAATGTTTCTTTCCTTTGATGTATAGGTGGCTGTGTAAATATGAGCGTGTTTCTGCCATCCTGATGTTGCAAGCATTTTGCATTTAGCCATAGTAGAAAGGAAGGAAATCGTTCAAGGCATTCCATGTAAATATAGCCTAAGATAACAGCATGAAAAGAGCTATGCAACTTCCCAAATCTACTTAGTAATGACCAATACTCACACCCAGGAAGACATCTTACATCAATTAACCTGAAAGCAAGTATTACATTTGGCCTGAAGAGACCTGTTAGCAATTTTTTACTTAATCAAAGAATAAACAGTGTTGATGTTTACTTGGGAATACTTTACTAAATATAAAATATGATGTTTAGTCGAATACTCAGGAAGAACGCTAGAATCTCATAACCAAATTGCTAGTTGTTGTTTCCTCTTGCACATGTAGTTTTTGGAGAAGTTAATGATGAAGTGAGCTCATTTCTGTTTTAACAGAAGTGTTATTAACCTGTGGCTCGGCGAACTTGGATGGGAAAGTATCATCTTTATTTTCACTAACTTCTGATACTTAACATTTCCTTCAATTATGATCGGAGGTAAAACCACAGCCATTGTGACTGTTAAAAAGATATTTTCCTATCACATTAGAGTTGATGTAGCTATCCGGATTGTTTACGCTTATTACCACTACAAAAGGCTGGTGGTAAATAGACCCCCTCCCCAATAGATATTATCAGTTAATGTATTAATAAAGAAGTATGCGTTATGACACCACAAATTGCAATATTTGTAACATTTTGGTTACTGATAGTACTTAAAAGGAAGCCAATTAAATAACATGTTCTTTTATGCATTTAGAATTATACTGAGAAGAGGTCCTGGGTTTCCCCAGACTAAAGAGGTTCATGGCCAAAAACAAACAAAAAAAAGGTTTAGAGCCTCCGTTTTCGGGGGAGAGAAATGAAACACACAGAACCAGATATTTCACTTTTGTGCAATGAGGTTTTTACAAAGTCTCCATCTTTTACTCTTGTCATTCTAATGATTTGCTGGCACATTTGCTGGCACCAGGTCTTTGTAACACTACGATTTTTAAACACAATGAATTTTAAAGAGGCAGCCTCAATCTCTTCTCTATTCTGTACTTCGGATTAATGTCGATCCCCATACTACCAAAAAACCAACTCTTCCTCTCCAAACTTTCTCGTTTTATGCGTATTCACTCTCTTTTCCTTCTATTATTCTAAATTCAAGAAACAAATTTAAGAAAATTCAGGGGATTCTGCCTCAACAGGTGATCAGAAACAGCTTTCCCTCCTGTTGGAAATCACACTTCACTTGTAGCAGAGTCCCAGGGGGCCCCTCCCAGACTCACTAAATCAGCACCTGACACTTTTAAGAAAGAGTCTCTCATCTTTGTACAGAAGGATCAGTTTTGCCCAGCAGGTAGAGACATGCTGATTCTCCAAACCCCCCTCCCCGCTGCAAGACGGCGTGGCTTCTGGCTTGGAGTCATCTAGATGCTAATCCCTTTGGTGGCCCACTCTTGCATCACCAACTACCAAACTCGGACAAACTCAACGCCCAGCTCCCTGAACGCAGTCCTTTACTGGATCCCAAGAAGATGCCAAGGGACCCGAGGGCGCTTACCAGGCCCCCACAGAGGCTGAAGACGGCGGTGTGATCCTCCCGAGCGTTGACCTGGCCGCGGTAGAAGCAGTGGCGCAGGTCTGGGGGCGCCGCGCTGCGCTCCTCGGGCTGGCGCGCGGGGGCCCCCAAGTGCACCTCGGTGTAGCCGGCGGCCAGGAAGGCGGCGTCGGCGCTCAGGTTCAGCTGGAAGAGCTGCCCGTAGGCGCTGATCCGGTAGTGGGTCCGGAACGGCGTGGGCTCCAGCGCCTCGGAGCTGCGCTTCCTCCGGCTGAAGTGGTGGCTCTGGGGGAACACTTCGCCGAACTCATTGACCCGCGCTGGGGTCACCACTTCGTAGGAGGCCAGTGTCCTCACTAGGGCTTCTGCAACCACAACGATATGGTCATTGAGCTCCCACGCCTTTCCAACTCCCCAACCCCAAAATGCTTCAACCAAACGTCCCCGTCAAAGGTCCCCCGTCCCGATACGCCCGGGGGCGCAGCAAATGCACACAGGCTGGCGAGTGCGCGCACACACACACGTGCGCACTGTAAGTGTGCGTGCTCTGCTTTCCCACACCCCCGATTTGCTCCACCCTCTCCGAGCAAAGACCCTGACACTCACGGCCCTGAGCAGCCCACCTCCTTCCCCCGTCCCTCTTCGCTTCCCTGCTGCCGCCAACTCGTGCCCTCTGGGGGCACGCGCCACCCTGCCATCGCACCCCCACCGCGTGTTCCCAGGAGAGAGATGGGTCCGCCGCGCGTGCGATTCCTCGAAACCCGGAGCAGCCGCAACCTCTCGTGATGCTTGGGGTTGACTGATCCGGGTGTCCTGAGAGCCTCTGCAGAGCCAGCGTTCCCCAACGGGCTGAGCCGCTCTCCGTCCTCCCGTCCGCCTGTCCCACTCGGGCCCGAGCCCCCACCTCGCTGCTGCAGGCGCCCCGCGTGGTGCCCTTACCTTGCCTGGGGTGGAAGTGAACTTCCCAAGATCTGGTGATGAAGAGCGAGAGCTGGTAGAGCAGCCCCGTCAGCCACTTGGCCACCCGCATGGTTCCACCGGGGGGATCCCAACAGGGGAGGCCAACCCGAGGCGCCGGCCGCGCAGCCGGCTTCCCCCGCGCTCCTCTGCCTCTCCTCCCTCTTGCCCGCCTCTCTCCGCGCCGCCTCAGCAGCCTCCCGAGCAGCAGCCCCGGCCCCGGGCCGGCCCGTCTCGCCACACCGCCAGCCTCCGCTCCCTGAGCCGCTGCTTCATCTCACTGCAGCCCCGCAGCCCCCGGCTCGCTCTCGGCAGCCTCGCTCGGCTTCCTGCACCCGCACCGCCCTCGGAAGCCCTCTCCTTAGATCCAGCTCCGCGCGAGGAAGCGACCCGACCTAGCAGGAACGGTGCCAATATAGCCACCCCGGGCCGGGCGAGCGCGGGGAGAGCCCGCCCCCAGGGGCCGGGTCCGGCCAATCAGCGGGAGGCGCGGCCCGGGCTCGCCCTCCGCGCGCAGCCCGCCCTCCGGCCCCCGGCCGCACGCGGAGTGCGGTCCCCGCGGGCTCTGGCTGTGGGCGTGCAAAGTGGTGAGTAGCCCGAGACCCAGCTGGACGCTGTCTCCGTGCTTGTAAAACCCAGGATTGATACAAGCCGCGAGGCCAAGGTCCAGCTAGGTGATAGGTGTGAGGTTTTTAGTTCTTATAATGAAATGACAAGCATCAGATGGAAAGTTTCTGTTATGTATGTTTCACGGTAATTTTAGGCTTCTCAGACAAGATAAAGTCAACCACCGCAGGAAGTTCTTGTAGGCAGTGGATGCAACCAATGAAGCGTGATGGCCAGGCCTCATTTGCAAGGGCCCCTGTGTGTCCTAGGAGTTGTTGGGAATTTAAGAATATCGTAGGTGCCGAGGGGAAGCTGAGGTTGCATTTGGCAAGCCCTTCTGGGTGAGAATTTCTGGCAGTTGTCTAAAGAAATTCAAGAATAAAAAGAACTCCGTATGTCCTTTGTTTATAATATCCAAATGATCCCACTATCCACCTGTTTGATTTGCAGGTTCCGTAATTGCCTCTCTCTATAACCAGTATGAAGACAAAGGGGAGGGAATGGTCAGATTGCCTTGAAATCCAACTAAGGGAGAGAAAGAATGTGAGAGAAAGAGTGAAGGAATATATGGGTAAATGTTCGCAAACACAAAGGAATACACTCTCAGTTTAGTTCCTGGTTGCCCTTCCTCTTCTGAGCTCTCAACAATGAAAATTCCGTTCCCTTTGAACTGACCTCTCTTGACAAGCCTCTTCACTTGTATATCACCCACTTGGTCCATCTGCTGTTCACCACAAATGTGGAACAATGTTGTTTAAGGAAGGAGAATTTAATCTTACTTTTGCCAAGGAAATTACCCAGCTTGGGGATGGTAATTCTTCCACAATCAATCCCCTTCTTTAGTTCCCCTTCCTCACAAGTGTCGTTTCATTCATCACAGAATTACACACTTCTAGTGGTTTTTGTCTAAGTTAAGCAAACTGTTACTTTAAACAAAACAAAAATGGACTGTCCCCAAACTTATTTAGTGGTTACCTTCAGTACGTTATAATTTAGTCATTTTAATGACATTGCAGCTCTGAATGCATCTTCACGTTCAGAGCCATGCCTTTCTTCATACAAATACAGAAAATAGATCTGCACCTGTTTAACTGGCTCTCCGACTGCTGAGTGCAGGCACAATGGATATTTCCTTTCCATCACTGAATGTTTGTCACTCAAATCAGTATTTGTAATGGAGTATTTGATTTTCAACCAGCTCTAACGTTTTGGAAACACTGTTTTAAGAATGGAGTTGTTTTTCCTTTTTTTAAGAAATAGGAAGATGTATAGGATGTGTATTCTACGTCATTGTAATCTTTACAATGTTCCGTAAAGAGCATTATTTCCCTCATTTTAGACAAGATAAATGTTACATGTTCATACATTATCTGTGGATTTCCACAAATCCTTTCTGACTCCAATGCCTTTTCATGATACTAGGTTATAACTGTTTTGATATTCATATTGCTTGCTTCTCTTCCTTTCTCCTTTCCTACTAATGAAAATGTCGTGAATACATAATGTATACTATTTAAATCAAGCTATCTCCTCACATTGATAATTATGACTGCCACTTCTGGAATGTCTTTGACATACTGGGCACTGTACAAGGGACCGTAGAAAGGTTACCTCATGTAATTTACACATTCCCCTCATGAGACTCAGAGAAATTAAGTAATTCACCCAGATCACATATCAAGTTAGACTCAAATCTCTTTGGTTTCAAATTCCATACTTTCTAAAAGAAAATTATACTCTTTGTACCAGCTCAAATCTGATGCAATGCAGTTGTAACCAGCACAAACTCAGAAAATGAAAGCCATAGTTATATTAAATGTAATTTTGTTTGATTTGTAATTCTGACAATTATAAATACAAGCTATACTATGTGGTTGGCACGTGTAGAGAAAATATTTTCAATCTTGCAAAGCAGGAGTATGCCCACTATACTTAAGATAGACCTTGTTTTAGAATCCTAGTTCTACCGTAACTAGCTGTGTAAAGTTCAACTATATGCCTAAACTTTATAAGCCTACTTTCTATCAATTATAAAATGGGAGTAATAATAGTAATCTCGTGCAATTGTTAAGGTGATTAAAAGAGATGATACAAGTAACATACTTGGCGTAATACTGGACAAAATATGTGCTCAACATGTGTTCATGATGATTACGAGTTTGGAAGGGGGGCACGGTGTGAAGAAGATTCGCCCTGAGCCAACATCCATTGCCAATCCTCCTCTTTTTTTGGCTTGAGGAAGATTAGCCCTGAGCTAACATCTGCGCCAATCTTCCTCTACTTTGTATGTGGGATGCTTCCACTTAATGGCTGACAAGTTGAGGAGGTCTGCACCCAGGATCT
The DNA here is from genome assembly GCF_041296265.1 of Equus caballus. Taxonomy (NCBI): domain Eukaryota; kingdom Metazoa; phylum Chordata; class Mammalia; order Perissodactyla; family Equidae; genus Equus; species Equus caballus. Next base: position 75,213,163 of record NC_091689.1, read on the forward strand.
GAACCTGCCAACCAGGGCCCTAGAAGCAGAGCACATGGAATTTTAACCCTTGGATAAGTTTCATCACATTACAATAGGGGACTGAATGTTAATACCAAAAGGAACAACTATTTGAATAGAGACTGCTTTTCTAATATTAGCACGTAGGAAGTAGGGTGATCAATCTTCACTGTCTCACAAGACTTTCAGTGCTTAAACTTGGGAAGTCCTGGGCAAACTGGGATGAATGGGTCACCAAAGTTCAGGGTTTCTCAACCAAAGCACTATTGACTTTTGGGGTTAGGTGATTCTTTGTTCTGGGGGGCTGCCCGGTGCATTATAGAATGCTTAGCAGCATCTCTGTCCTCTACTCACTCAATGCCAGTAGTACGCCATCACTGTTGTGACAAACCAAAATATTTCCAGACATTGTCAGATGTCCCCTGAGAGCAAAAATGTCCCCTATTAAGAGGGAGAGAATTGGAAAATGGTAAATGCACAGAAATGGCTTTGACAGGAGACCCCACAGATTCTGCTCCATTCTTAATTACAAATGGCCAATTACTTAGTAGAAACTCTTTACGTAGTGTAGCAAGTGTGGAAAGTTATCCATCATTGTAATTAAAATATTGCAAGCTGTGGTCATTGTGTTAATATTTTTTAAAATGTTGCTGTTTCCAAGTATGCAAAGAAGAATCAAACTTCTCTGCCCAAATACTTATTACACTGTGTTCTAATTGTCTGTTTACATGTCTGCACTCAACCCCAGATTGTAAGGGTCATGTGTGGAGGGACTATAGACAAGCTGTTTGAGGCAGTATCCCCAGCACCAAATGCTGGGTCCCCCATGGAATGTAAATAAATTAAATATTAATTGAATAAGTATTAATATTGACATATATATATAACCTAGGAGAATTAGGCAAATTACCAGCCAATCTTACCATCTCTGTCTTTTAATTAGGATATTTATACCATTTACATTTAGTATACTAAGTACTATGTTTACATTCAAGTCTGTCATCTTGCTCTTTGTTTTCTATTTGTCCTATTTGTTCTTTTTTTCCTTTTCCTACCTTCTTTTGGATTAACTGAATGTGTTTTATCACTCCATTTAGTTTCCTTTGTTGTTGTGATACATTTAACTTTTGCATATGTTATAAATGCCATTTTGCACTGTTTTTTTTTTTTTTTTTTTTTACTTAAACAATTTCTATCTGGTATCACTTTCCTTCTGCCAGAAAATCTTCCTTTAATATTTCTTGTAGTTCAGGTCTACTGGTAATGAGTTCTTTCAGCTTTTTTAAAGTCTTTATTTCACCTTTAATTTTGAAACCTGTTTTTTCTTCTGGGTATAGAATTCTAGGTCGAGAGGGGTATTTTTCTTTTGGTACTTGAAAGATGTTGATGTATTGTCTACTTGCTTGTGTTTTTTCTAACAAAAAGAATCTGTCCTTATCTTCTGTATATGGGGTATCTTTTTGTTGTGGCTGCTTTTAAGATTTTCTCTCCATCACTGGTTTTGCTCAATTTATTTACGTGATTTTGTGACTTATTTGATATGATTTTTTTCATGTTTCTGGTGGAGTTCATTGAGTTTTTTGGACTGTGAGTTTATTATTTGCATTAATTTTGCAAATTTGGGGCCATTATTTTTTCAAATATAATTTTTTGTTTCCCTTTCTCTCTTCTCCTTCAAGGACTCCAATTATGCATTTTTGAGGCTGCATGAAGTTGTCCCACAACTTTCTGAAGCTCTGTTTAGTTTTTAAATTCTCTTCTTCCTTTCTGTGTTTCCTTTTGGATACTTTTTATTACTGTCTTTAAAGTCACTAACCTTTTTCTGCAGCATCTAATTTGTTAATAATCCTAGTCAACGTACCTTTCATCTCACATATTGTAGTTTTCATCTCTAGAACTTTAGTTTAGGTCTTTTTTGTATCTTACCCGTGTCTCCTTAACTTCTGAATATATAGGATGCAGTTATAATCATTCTTTTGATATCTGTTCTAATATATGCATCAGTTCTTGGTCAGTTTTGATTAACTGATTTTTTCCTCTCAGTCTTGGTCCTGCATTCCTGCTTCTTTGAATGCCTGATCATTTTTGATTGGATGTCAGACATTGTGAATTTTACCTTTTTGGGTGTTGGATATATTTGTGTTTTGGTAAATTTTCTTGAGCTTTGTTCTGGGATACAGTTAGGTTGCTTGGAAACAGATCTTTCTGATCTTGCTTTTAAAATTTATTAAGCAAGAGAGAAGCAGTGCTCAATCTAGGGATAATTATCCCCTACTACTGAGACTAGCCCCTGCTGTGTACTTTACCCAATGCTCGTGAATCAAGAGGTTTTCCAGCCTTGTTAGTGGGAACAGACACTACTCCTGGCCCTGTAAGAGCCAGGGGCACTGTAAGTTCTAATCCTCTTGGGTGGTTCTTTCCCTCTTGTAGGATTTCCTCACATGCATATGCGCTATTTTTTTTAAGTTGTGTTTTTTTTTTAATTTATTTTGAGGTACATTAGCCTGAGCTAAACTCTGCCACCAATGCTCCTCTTTTTTTTTTTTGCTGAGGAAGACTGGCCCTGAGCTAACGTCCGTGCCCATCTTCCTCTACTTTATATGTGGGACACCTGCCACAGGATGGCTTGACAAGCAGTGCATAAGTCCACACCTGGGATCCAAACCAGCGAACCCTGGGCCGCTGAAGTGGAATGAGTGGATGTAACTGCTGCACAACTGGGGCAGCCCCTGCGCTATTGTTAAAGATTGAAATATTTCATATTGTTCAACTATGATGAGAAAAACAACTTAAAAGATGAATATTGCTGCGTGTGTCAGAATAGTTCACCTTCTCCTCCTGGAAATTGCTTTTTTAAAAAAAATAAATAAAAGAATGATAACTTCCAGATCATATAACAGTTACCGTAAACAAGTAAGGTAGATATGAAGGAAGTAAAATATTCAGAAAGGATCAGGAAGGCTCAGCAGGGTTAGATATCAAGTAACACCAAAAAATAATAATAATACACTTTCTGAAGGTGAGTGCACATCCTGTTTTGTGAAAGCTATATTCCTTGTATGGAACATCAGAGATTAGGCATGTGAGCAGGTCTGTTAGCAGAAGCCCTCCTGAGCCAAGTTTTGTCCAGAGAAACAGAGGACGTGAGCTATGCAAATAATAGCTAAGAGGAGCCAGAGCTTTAGGAAGCAGACTGTCTCTGTGACAGCAGAGAAACAGTGTCTAGAAAGCAACTCTGCACCTCTCAGCCCCAACAAATAGCTGGTCCAGGAAAATCCAGTCAATTTAAGGATGAGTTGTTGGTGTTTTTTGTTTTTTGTTTTTAAGGATAGCACACAATAAATGCAAGTAAACGATAAGCAACAAATGTGGTAAAGAGCATCAAAACTTACCTACAAATGGAGAAAAGACACCAGAAAAATGTTGCCATGGGGCAGATCAAAATTGTGACCAAATATTTTTTCATGGATTAAAAAAATAAGAAAAATGAAGAGATTATTTTTGATGTCAGACTTCAAATCATTAATATAGGAACTCATGGAAGATACAGGAAGAAATAAAATATGATCTAGTAGAGTTCAGAAAAGAAGTAGAGGGGGGAAAATCACCTTAACAAAATAAAAACAAAATTAAAAAAAAATTGAAAACAGCACAAGGGAGAATCAAAAATATGAAATAAAAATAAAGAATATGGAAAAAATGGGAAAAGTGACCACATTGAAATGGAAATAAAGAGAGGAAAAAAAGAAAAAAGGAAGAAAGGGAGGAGAAAAAAGGATTGGGGGGGAAAAAAAAGAAAAGATATGCATTAGAGATCTACACACACATTTGAAGTAGCCTGTGAAAAAAAAGAATCAAGCAAATGAACAGAATGAATTTTAAGTTGTAATTCAAGAGTAGCTTTTGTTGAAATAAAAGACTTGAATCTACATACAGGAAGGACACACTGGTTACAAAGGAATTGATCAAAATGGTCAATATCAAGACATTTCCTAGTAAAGCTATTTATTGGACTTTAAAATAAAGAATTTTTTTTGCCTAGTCACTCAAAATAAATATTACTAATGAGGATAAAATAAGTAGGTTATTTTCATATTTCTCCACATCAGCATTTGACATGAGAAGAAAGTCGAATGACATCTTTAATATATATATTCAAAGAAATAAAATATGAGTCAAGCACTGTCTAAGATGTCCTTCAAGTGCAGACTATCAACAAACAGTTTTGAATATGTAAAAACTTAGACAATATTTCTCTGGAGGCCAAAATGCAGCCAACCAAGGAGTGGGTAAATAATGGCAAAATTCGTGATGTGAGCTTTAAAGAATTTTAACTTAGAGCTAAGACTGAAACAAATTTTGAGTAACAGGATAGAATTCAAATTTTGTAGAGTCCAGTGAAAAATAAAGATATAAATACATGGCAGTTAGAAATAGCTAACTGCATATTGTGGCAACCACCTCTATGTAGCAGAAATTGAGAGCATTGTGAGGAGACAGAGGAAAGAACAGATTCGTAGTAGGAGTTTTTTTTTTTTAAGATTTTATTTTTTCCCCTTTTTCTCCCCAAAGCCCCCTAGTACATAGTTGTATCTTCTTCGTTGTGGGTCCTTCTAGTTGTGGCATGTGGGACGCTGCCTCAGCGTGGTTTGATGAGCAGTGCCATGTCCGCGCCCAGGATTCGAACGACCGAAATACTGGGCCGCCTGCAGCGGAGCGCACAAACTCAACCACTCGGCCATGGGGCCAGCCCCTTGTAGTAGGAGTTTTTAATTCACATCTCTCAGTTCATGACAGAGCAAAAGGGTGAGAACATAAAGGAAAATATAGAAGACTCAAATAACGTAATTAATAAAAGAGTTGTATCTTGAAAATATACCTTTTGTACAAGTGTTTGTATAGCATTCATAAATTGCAAAAAGTAAAGCTAGTTCAAACAATGTTCTCTGATCACAGTCTAATAAAACTAAAAAAAAAAAAAGAAAAAAAGAAAAATTAAAAGTTCTTTCAGAGCAAGTTTTAAAACAATTCTTGAGTCAAATAGAAAATGCAAACATACATTGAAAAATTGTTTTAGAAAATCAGGGCCAGCCCCGTGATTAAGTTCACACGCTCTGCTTCGGCCGCCCAGGGTTTCACCAGTTGGAATCCTGGGCATGGACATGGCACCGCTCATCAGGCCATGCTGAGGCGATGTCCCACATGCCACAACTAGAAGGGCCCACAACTAAAAATATACAACTATGTACCAGGGGATCTTGGGAGAAAAAGGAAAAATAAAATCTTTAAAAAAAAAATTAGCAATAATAAAAAGATAAACATCTGAACACAAGGGCTAGAGATACCACAGGACTCAGAAGAAAATTTATAACCTTAAAATTTTATAACACTTTAAAAAAGGAATAAAAAATTAATTCAGCAAATAATTCAAATATTGGTAAAAAAAATTTTAAGGAAAACAGAATAAAGGAATGAATAAAGACACAAGTAGAAATGAAAGAGTTAGAAGACAAACTATAGGCCCTCAAATCATACTGAAGACAATGTATTTAACAGACTCTGGTGGGAAATTTTGCCACAGGAGGAGGAAAACTCACAAGACTACTTGAGAAGTTAGCTTGCGATATGTGAAGCTTAAAATAAGAAGGCACTCGTATTATCCTAGGGACAAACATTTTTGATTTGTTTTGTTTTTTGTCAAGGGTGATGAAGGTGAAGTTCCAAGAAAAAGAACTAGACGACTTATTCTCAGTTTACATAATTGAGAGGAGTAAAAGATAATAATAACTTTTATAACAGTACCACTGAGCAACAAAACTAACAAATAGTAACAAAAGCAGTCTGTGTAAAAATACACACCACAGTGCCAGTGATGGTATTTTTGGATGGTAGATTGTGATGTCTGTTCTCCACTTTTCTCTACAATGAGCATGTATTCCTTAAGTAAAAGTAATTAAAATGTGATTTCCTACCTCACAACATACCCAAAAAATCAATTCCAGATGATTGCAGATCTAAGTGTGAAAGATAAAGCAATAGAGCTTTTAAAGAAAACATAGGAGGAGCTGGCCCCATGGCCTAGTGGTTAAAGTTCCTCACTTTCTGCTTTGGTGGCCCCAGGTTCCCAAGTTTGGATGCTGGGTACACACTGACTCCACTCATGAGCCGTGCTATGGAGGCATCCCACATACAAAGTAGAGGAAGATTGGCATGGATGTTAGCTCAGGGCTAATCTTCCTCAAGCAAAAAAAAAAAAAAAAAAGAAAACCTAGTATAACATGTTTGTGACCTTGGAGTAGGCAAAACTGTCTTTAAAAGGATACAAGTGCCAACCCAAAATAAAATACATTGTAGTAAAATTAAGAATTTCTGTTAATTGAAAGATACCATGAAAAGAGTAAAGAATGTAGAAGAAATTATTTGCAACTCATATATATGATGAAGGACTTGTTTCTAAATATACAGGTAAAAATGATACTTGGAATTATAGTAGAATTAAGAACTTCTGTTCGACATTATTAAGAGAATGAAAAGTGTGGGAGAAATTATATGTAATACATTTGTCTGACAAAAACTAGTATCCCGAATATATTAGAAAAAACTCCTTCAAATGAGAAAAAGACAACCAAATAGAAAAATAGTCAAAAGATTAAAAAATACATTTGGTAAAAGAGAATATCTAAATAGCAATAAACATAGGAAAATGTGCCCAACATCATTAGTCATCAAGGAAATGCAAATAAAAAACACAATTTTAAATTTATCCATTCTCCAGAGACTCACAGAATGGATAAATTTAAAAGATGGAAAATGCCAAATGATAACAAGGATGTGGTGCAACTGGACTTCTCAGCTACTGCTGGTGGGGGTGTGAATTGCTACAACTCCTTGGGAAACTGCTGAACATATGCATAGGGTATAACTCCTGAGTATATCCTCACAAGAAATGCATCCAGAAGCTCAGGAAGAGACAGGTACCACAGTGTTCACAGCAACACTATTTTTGTAATAATGAAAACCTAGAAACTACCCAAAAGCCAATCAGTAGTAAAATAGATCAACAAATTGTGGTATGTGCACACAGTGGAATTCTAGACAGAATGAGAATGTATAATCTACAGCTACGTGCAACAGCATAAATGAATCTCACGAAAAGTATTGTTTGGAGAAAGACTCAGACTCCCACCCTCAAAAAAGAGAACATACAACATCATTCAATCTATATGCAATATACAAAAGCGGACAACACTACTAGATGTCATTAGAAGTCAAGATAGTCACTAACCCTTCGGGTATGGAGAACAGAGATTGGAGTAAAAATGGAGTAAAGATTGGTCTCTCAGACGGTAGCAACATTCTGTTTCTTGATCTGGGTTCTAGTTGTACAGGTGGGTTTGGTTTGTGAATGTTCATACATCTGCACTCACATATTTTCATATCATAATGATATGTATCATTTTTCTATGTATATGTATGTATAATACTATAAGCTTTTTAAATTAAAGTGTGTTACTATTAAAAAACTCTACTGTTTATTTACTATATGGAAAACGTTTAAAAGAATTTCAGTTAATTAAATATTAGAATAATCTTTTGGGGTAAATATTTTCAGACACAATTTAATCCAATAACTAGAGCCCATAACTAGACTCTCATGAGCGAAATAATCAAGAAAATTTTGACAAAAATGTCTTCCATGGCTATTATCAGTCACCTAATCACATATTAAATTTTTCTTTTAAAAATAAAAAAGGAAAGAAAGAGGGGGATTTATCCCTCCAAAGGACATATTTGTATTTGATTAAAATACATTGCTAACTACATGGTACTGAACTCATGAGTTACGGAAAGAAAGAAAGACAGGAAGGAGGGAGGGAGAGGAGGGAAAGATAACTTTCTCCCTATTTTTAGGGACTCATGAATAATTCATTGATTTTCTTTTGAACTGTGCAATGCTAAGTTTAGCCAAGAGAATGTAGAATTCTGATGGCTCTAATCATCATTTTACATCTTATTTGTAACTTTGGCCTTTTTACTCTACTGCATATTAAGGTCCATAACCTATTGGTTGTACAGATATTATAGGATTGTTTGATAGAAGTATTTTTCTGACACAGTGGATTCACGCCGAATGGATCAACTGACTTTCTATACAGAGTAATATCAATGGTCCATGAAAAAAGCAATTGGAAGAGTCAACTGCTTTAAAAGAAAATAAGTTTTTCTAAACAACTACATAATTGCTTCTGTTTAAATAGTCTTTATATTAGAATTCTGCAAAGTATAATGAACTGATCTATCTTGTTCCTGAAAGTTCATCTTTTGGTCAAACATTCTTGAAAACAAGTTCTTGATATTTTATGGCTTAAGATCCATGTAAATAAACTGCTTCCTTCTAGACAAAGTATTTAATAAGTAATATATTCTGCATTTTATTTTGCTAATGAAACAATATTCTCGCAATCTATTAGGAATAGAAGGAATCAAAAGACTTACTACCATTAAGATTTTTTTAAATTCTAGCGAAGGCAAAGATATACTATATTTAGAAAAAGCAAAATTAACTTTCTTTTAAGGAGGTGTCGCATTGGAAATGGACACTGTGGCATATAACTAGTAGAGGTTTTTGCCAGGAAAAAAATGGCAGAAGATCAGAGAACACAAGAGCCAGTCTTGAAGTTTACCCCAGTGACATGACTGAATGTCAAATAAGGTGGAATATCACCAGGATGGGGTGAAAATAAGGCAAGGAGCTTTTCGCAAGCCAATGAAGGAAAAAATGGCATCATTCCAGGGACAGAAGAAGAAAGGAGTGCTCTCTCCTTGTCCAGCTTGAATTACAAAACTCTGGAAGCAATGGGAGGAGCTAATAATACAACTCTGTTCTAGCTGGGGAGGTGCCTGGAAATCCGTCAGACTAACATGATGATTGAATGGTTTAAATATAAGACCCTAGTGGTGTGTTTGCAAAGAGCCAAGTAAATGTCTGCACTCAGGAAAATATGACACCAAGCAAAACTTCACCCTGGCCTTTGCATTTCAATATAGATTACCACATTTTTCTAAAATTATAACCATTTATTTTATAAAAATATGGACCAGTTAGAGTGATGTGCAAGGATATTGTCACACCATAGAACAAATATGTCAAATCTCTTAGTCTTTTGAGGTCTCAATGTGTTTTCTTACCTATGAAATATGAAGATTAGACTGGATAACTTCTGCGACCATTTACAAGCCTAATATTTTATTTCTTTGTAATTTCACAATTTGAAATAAAGTATAAAATACACAAGATCACCAAGGAATGGAAGAGGTAGTGAGACGAAAAAGGTTGATATGAATGCTGGATCTTCAATAAAGAGGGAGGGTAGAAAAATGACTGTTGCACTTTGGGATATTATACAGGAACTTGAAGAAATTCCTTATTCCTCCATGAAACAAAATAGGGTGGGAACCAAAAGCTGAAATCAATATTTGGCATCGAAAAGAAGTCGATGAAGCTCAAATGAATTACATGTAGTCAACTAAGTTTTACAAACAGGTTAGAGAGAAAAGTATACATTACAGGCCTTATTTTGAGATGTTTTAGAAATAAAATTCATGCACACTGACCTCTTTAGTTCCATCCTTTTACACTGCACATAAATACAGAAAGAATTCTTTAACTATTAGGGTGATAAAAACTGAAATGGGCTCTCAACAGAAATGCAGGGTCTTCGTTACTTTGTATACACACCACGCAAACTGAGACCAAAACTATATTTCGTGTAACAGTGTGTACTTTGTACACAAAATTAAAGTAAGAAAAACACTTTATGAAGTAAGTATAACTCTGTATTGTTTTCCAATTATTTGCTTTTTCCTAATTTTGTTTGCTAGTGCAGGAAAATGCTTGGAAAAGTGTATATTTCAGAGCCCAATTATGAGCCCTATAAATAAATCACTTTACCTATTTTATTGCCACATACTTTTTGTTAGTCCATTGCCCAACTTGCACACTTATTTACCAGCCTTGCTCCCAGATGAGTGGTGAATTTATTTAAAACTCAAATACACTTCAAGGCCTCCATTGAGGACCTTAGAATTTTTTGCTAGTGACTCTGAGAGAAATTCTAAAAGAAAATTTCAATCTGTTTTAAGAAAAAGTGGCAGTCCCTGTCACACAGTACAGTGAAAACAAAATGTGCTGGTTTTTTGAATTAATACGACATATGAAAATATTTTTATTTTTGGAAATATGAGCATTATATATCTGTGCTATCTGCTTAATCAAAATGATTCAATCTATATAATTAAAAGATAAAACCATCTTCAGCCTGACTTAGCTAAAGTGAGTGATAATATATCCACTTCTACATAATACATCTGCTTAAGGAATGCCTTACACAGTCTTTCTTCATTCACGTGGTTTTAGATAAATACAAATAAGTGCTATTCTGACTTTCCCTTCCCTTTGAGACGATGCTGAAAATACACAAAGATTGTGGTATCCAAAATAGAAATCTTGCTGAAATGCAGACCAGGTATTATCATCTCTTAACATCATCTTTTCTCAGTTCTTCTAGAAAGAAACAAAAATTCTAACTTGCACACTGAGTTTGTGCCATATGGACTTGGACACTTTGAAAATACCTAAATCCCTATTTCTTTGAATAAATACAAAATAAGGAATGCTAAGCTAAGTTATCTATTTTTGATAATGGTTTTCCAGGATCTGGATCAGAATTTACAACACTGAAATATTTACTTATTATTCTTGTTTGTGCTTTGATTCATTTAATGTAAGCTATAGTGAAGGTGGGAGGAGCAGGGTAGAGAGTCTGAGCTGTGTGTGAAATGACCACAGAAACCACATCTATGACTAATCAGTGAGAACTGACAGGCATGAATCTGCAGTTATTATATATAATTATAACACAAATTATAATACGTATGTAATACATGTATATATACATGAATACAATTATATATATAATACATGTATATAATACATATGTATATAATTGTATAAAATTATAATACAAAGTCCCACATGTGAACTTATTTAAATCTCCTATCTCTTACTGTGTCTCTATCTTGATTTAATCACACGCAGGGTTTTCCTTTTTCCAGAGTAGTTCCTAAGTGCTATGTAACCACAGGTTCCCCACGAGCCAGTTCCTAATTCTCTCAAAACTTAACCCCAGTATCTCTCCAAGCATATTGGGGATATCTATTTTCTGTCTGTCTCTCTCTCTCTCTGTCTCTCCCCTCTGCCCACTCCTCATATCCTTTTCTTTTTTTTTTTAATATAGGAACAAGAATAGAGATAGAGATATGCCCACCTCTTGGGATTGGTTCATCACAGCTTGGAGTGGAAAAAGAGCTGTAAGTATGGTTCATTTCAAGATGCTGTCTTAAAGAATCAGAACAAAATGTTGATTTATGAGTCAAAATTATATTACTTAAGAGCCAAAGTATTTCCGGAAGGACAAGTATAATCAACTAAAAAGGGGAGAGAGGTCAAATAAAATGAGGAGTGATAAATGTCGATTGGATTTCACAAAAAGGAAATTATTGGTGACCTTGGTGGAGCCGTTGGTAGAAGGAAAGTGGACCAGGGGCTGAGGAAGTGCAGACAGTGAGCTCAAACGATGCTTTCAAGTAATTTTGTTATGAAGAGAGAGTGGTCTCTGAGAGACGTATGGTTGAAAAGGGCTTGTGTTTTCTAAACTTTTTAAGGACAAAAGTGTCTTGAGCATATTTAAAAGCTGATGGGACGTGGCCAGTAGAGAAAGAACAGTTGAAGATTGAGAGGAAAAAAGGGAGAAAGGAAGGATCCCCGGAAGTGGTGGATGGTTTGTTCTCGGGCAGAAAGAGATATCCAGCTGGTTAAAGGATAGGTTATAGTTCAAATAAGTATGTCAGTGTATGACAGGCAGTTGAGGGAATTCCACTTTCAGACTTCGGTTTTCTCTGTCATTTAGGTAACTAAGTTACCTTCTGAAAAAGAAGGACGGGGCAGAGGGTAAAGAGTTTCAGGTAAGTAGAGAAGCTTTAAAAGGTCTTTTGGTCCAGATGAGGCCGCAGAAGGAGACAGTGAGAGAAACATGAAAGAATGACCGGGAAGTATTGAGAAGCCATTCAGGGTTGGAGAAGTTGGTAGTGGCACCAGCCTCATGTTTAAGCCATTTTCTTCAGCAGGACCCAGCCACCTAGTAGAAAAGATATTGAAAAAATAAAATGGCCTTCTAGGGATTCCTAAGATTATACCACTTAATGGAAATTGTATAGCTTTTGCCGGCCTGTAAAACCAATTTAAATACATGCATACCGAAATTTCCAAAGGGCACCTAAGATTTCTCGTATTTCCAGGTAATATCACTGTAAGCCTACGGAGGGCAGAGATCATGTCTTTCTGACATTGTGTCCCAAGGACCTAAGCATATAGCAGACTTAATAAATGTTGATAAATATTTATTGAAATTAACGCTAAGTGGATGAATTTCTTCAATACATTGTGAAAATAAAACACTGGCTTCTTGTCTTCAGGACCAAAAGAAATCAGTATAAAGTAAAAGGAAGGTAGATTACTGACTGGAAAGTTGCATGTGGAAAGTCATATGTACTTTAAACTTGTTACTTTTTCGCAAGAACTGTATTTAAAAGAGACTCAAATACACTTACTAAATGGAGATCATTGTATTTAATTAATGTATCAAGTGAGCAACAGAAGGAGGCAGTAGCCAAATGATGGAGAGCTGACCTCAGGAAATGTGGTCCGTACAAATACAAATTTCACAGCCTTAATTATGGTCCATGGACCTAATCATAAATTCAGAAATAATAGTAGTCATTTATTATTAAAATAATATTCTGGGGTGCTCATTATGTGCCACGTTTGGGGCTCAGCACTGGGATGAATTCTCTAATCTTCACAACAAGCCTGAGAGACAGGTACAATTAGCATCCTCTTTTTGCACATAAGGGAATGATATTTAGAGAAGTACAATAACTTGCTCATGATTACAGATCTGGGAAGTGGTAGAGTTAACACGGACCCCATTCTCTCTGTCACCACACTGTCTTCCCCTCCAATGCAAACCTTCATTTGTCAAATGTGGAAACTGAGGCCCAGGCAATAAAGTGAATTGTCTGTATTCACACACTCTGTTAACTGTCTAAACATGAATTGAACTTAGGTCTCTTCATCCCCAGCTTCTCTGTGCTTGAAAGTCATAAGCCCTGATACATTAATTCCTAGTATTTGAAACTTCACCCAGCTCCAATTCATTGACTCAGTGAACAAAATCCACCCTTAGTTAAGTGACTAGATCGATTTTCCCTTAACCCCTTTGACCAAACTGAAATGGGTCTATTTTAATTCATCGCTTAAGTAGAGAACATATTTTTAACTCAGATATTTGAGAAATTCTGTCGTAATACTCTTCACTATTCCCCCAATATTGTAGTGAGAGGAACAAGAAGCAAAGATCACTGTAAGAAGAATTTTGGAGACAACTAAAAATAGAAAAAGTAATAGTAGCTAAATATTACTATGGTCAAACAATAACCTAAGCTCTTTAAATTTATTAACTCATTTAATGCTCACAGTATTGTACCACAGAAGATGGGTACAATTAGCATCCCCATTTTCCAGTTGAGGAAAGTGAAGCACAGAGTGTTCCTGTCATACAGCCAGGAAGTGGCAGACTGTGAACTTGGATCTTGGCTCTCTGGCTCCACAGCCCGTGCTCCTACTGAGAACCTTTCATTCATACTTGCATTTATGAATACAAAAGAAGGTTAAACAGAACTTCTCCAGTTTTCCTGAATTTTTAGCTGAGGCCCCAGATCTGAGGTTAATGGATAAAAAGTATGATGTCTACAATGTAAGGATACATTTTCCATCTGTTCCAGAAGTCATCACCTCTAATAGTCCTTGGAAGATAAGGCTAGAGATTTATTAGAGAGAGGTTCCATCTAGGGGAATTAGTAGGATGAATCCCTAGTGATAGAAGGCAAAGGGAAATCTTTGGATAGATTGGTGGGGCATACTTATAGGGAAAGTAAACTGGCATCCATTCCCCAACTGGATGCTTCCTAAGCTGTATAAACTCCTCATGGTGGGCTAATACAGGAGCGAAATAGGAGAGTCTTTGAGACAACCTAACGAATCCCTGGAGTTGGGAGGGCAGAGGGTCTAGGGATGTGGCTGTCACTTGGAGCAGGCTGCAGGTAGTGTATGGCTGCAGTTGCCTTTGGCTACTAGGTGAATAGAGAGAAGGGGGCAGTAGTGGAAAAAGCCAGCTTGCATTTCCAGAGTTTGGCAGGACCCAGATGCATGAGTTCTGGTGGACCAAACAAATGTCACTGAAATAAGCTAGATTCTAGCCTAAGAGAATTGTCTGCTTAACACTTGCCTAAGAGAGTTGTGTCATGGGGAAAATGGATCTAGCAGAAAAAGACCGTATGGGGTCTATCTCCAGGGCAGAAGCCTGAGAAGCTGAAGGTTGCCCTGCAAGTAAGCTGGAGAGAGTATCACCCATGACCGGGAACGGTACAATATGGAGGTCCTCAGTCCTTTGGGGGTGGGTCTCAGAGGCAGCCACAGAAAAGCCTCCATCAGAGGAAGAGCGGTATTTGGGCATCTGCCCTACAGGAGGCATGAGCAGCCAGGTAACAACAGCAGCATCAGTCAAAGAAGAGCAGCCCTTTCCCTCATCCTGACCACCAACGTTATTTCCTGATCCATTCCCTCTGAATTCAGGCTGGCTAAAAAGCTGGTTTACTCTCAGTCAGCCATGGTTTCTTAGCTGCTTAACTTATCTTCAGTCTAGTAGTCTCAATCCAACATTTACGTTGCTTTCAATAATATTTTTATCAATAATATTTTTCAATAATAGTTAATATTTGCAGTAATATTTTTATCCTCAGTCTGGCAGTCTCAATCCAACATTTACATCACTTTCAATAATATTTTTCAAAAAAATATTACTTCCTGCTCAGGTCCTTCCATGATATTTGCTCCATCCCAATTAAGACAGAACTCATTATTCATGGATGGGATGCAATAATCATTTCTCTGTGTTCACTTTCCAATGTATAAGTGTTTTGAATCATATTTGGACCCACTATGAAGGAGAAAAATGTAATGGATCTCTGAGAATACATTTTAGTCCCTCAAAGTTCTGTGGCTGTGTACTTTTATTTCCCCAAACTTACTATGGATGTCGCAACTTGCTGACTTACGCCAGTCTTTCAATCTGAAATGCTTCCATTCCCCTAATCACAATGCAACCTACCCTTCAAAGCTCAGCTCAAATATCACCTCTCCTTAAAATTGTTACCTGATTCCCCAGTTGGAATCAGTTAGTCCTTTGTGTGTATTTCCTTGACCTTTTCTGTATTATTTTGTTTTTGATCGTATTTCATTCTGTTTCATATTATAGTTAGTCATGTAGCAAGGATGCAAGACAAAAGCCCAAAATGGACATCCACTCTAAATTTCCAACATATCAAGGAATAAAGGAAAATGACTTGGAAGATTCTAGTTGCATGCAAGCTGAAAGAACATGCTTGGGGGGCTGGCCCCGTGGTGGAGTGGTTAAGTTCGCGTGCTCCGCTGCAGGCGGCCCAGTGTTTCGTCGGTTCGAATCCTGGGCACGGACATAGCACTGCTTATCAAACCACGCTGAGGCAGCATCCCACATGCCACAACTAGAAGGACCCACAACGAAGAATATACAACTATGTATTGGGGGGCTTTGGGGAGAAAAAGGAGAAAAAATAAAATCTTAAAAAAAAAAAAAAAAAAAGAACCTGCTTGGAAGAGCAGTGACTGAGACCCTTGAACAAGTCCAGGGTCCAGCAAACCTCCTGATCTGGAGGAGTAAGGTCTTGAGATGACCCGAGTGAGCAGCATGGAGGTACTAGGACTCAGTCCTAGGGCACTAGCAGAAGTGTGCCAGGGACGGAACTTGAGGGAGCAATAGTAAGCAGTACCAGTTCCCAACAATTGGGTTTAGATGACTTAGGTGGAGAATTTTAAGAAATTGAGCCTCATAAAGGATTTTTATCTTTAGAGCACTGCCAAGGATGCCATTTGGGAGCCAGTTAAGAGTTATTTTATTGGAGGGAAGAAGGCCATTTTTTACCTCAGCTGAAGATCAAAGTCATGGAAAAAGAGGAAATATTGAAGAGCATGAGAATCTGGGCATGATATCAAAGGGAAGGTGACAAACCCCAAGTCACGACTTGGTCAGCCCATCTGAGTGTGGTGAGAGGCTGAACAGTGAAGTGTGTGGGGTTAGTGTGTACACAGGCAACAGAGGAAACAGGATCAATGGGGCGGCCATGACTGCTATGTTGTGAAGTATCAGCAGCAGTGGCCTCTGACGAAATACAGAATTAATTCAGAATTACAGAAAAAACCTCTTGTGAATGCAGGGGGACACTCTAAATGTCACAAGAAGTATGTGTAAACGACTCCACCAGGGAAATGGGTTTGGATTTGAGTTTCTTCCTCCTAGATCCCAGCACAGGAGAAACTGAATGTTGAAGGTTACAGTGGTAGACACTTAATGTCTACTAAATAGCTAATAAACACATTGTCATCTTCTGTGGAAGATTTCATAACCAGTTCTTGCAAAATAGCATGTCTGGCAATTCTCACTGTATCCTTAATTGTTCATGTAGCAGACATCTCTGTTTTTGTCTGCTGAACATGCCCCTTTCTCCTTCCTCTAGTAAATGCAACCTCCTCTTCTGGGGATCTGATCTTCCTCTGCTCTAACTTTTTGACACTAGTGAGGCTGCCAGTCATGGGCCCATAAACCAGGCTCGCCATTCAAAGGGTCCCATTGTTTTAGGAACACAGATTGGTGTGAAGGATGGGCACAAGACTCAAATTTGGTTAATCAGCATTGTTCCACAAAAGTTTTATGTACAGAAGCAGAGAGAGAGAAACCCTGTCTTTCCTCAGAGTCATGAAGCTCTCACGTTTACAACATTGGAGCAGTTGCTCCCGGCCACGTTCCATGTCCACTGTCATGTGGAGAAAGCCAGTTTGAAAGAGGAGAGAATGAAGGCCAGCAAAGACAAGTTTAAGTGTGTGTGGTGTGTGTCTGAGAGAGAGAGAGGCAGAGGCAGAGACAGAGAAGAGAGACAGAGGAAGAGAGAGAGAGAAGCAAAGAAAGAAAATAAAAGTTTTATTAGGAAGGTAGTAATTATATTTTTCAGCTTACATTTTCTTTATTAACATTTTCATGCTGTTTAAACAAAAATTATTTTCTTTAATCAGAAGAAAACACAAACATATATAATAGAACACATATTGGGAAGGCACGTGAATGTTTATCATCATTTAGCTGATCCAGCCCGCCAGGCTTGCCTATTTTAGACTGTTTATTTCCATTCTATCACCATGTGTGACACTAATGAAGATTCTAGCTTCATAGACCATATGCTAGAAGCTGCATTGTTTTCTGTAACACTCTGGGGTCCCACTGTAAATATTTAAAGCATGTCAAACTTATTATCTACAAAGGAGATTCTGGGCAAGAAGTGAGCTCTAAAGCTCTCCTAGAACATTCGAGTGGGGTAAGAGAGTCATTATAAAATCATAAAGCTTTGTAAAATACAGGCTTTCTCCTTATTTTAGAAGTTGGTTTTGATTTTTCTCATCTTTCTTTGTATATCCTGTTTCTAACTCGATAGTCTTGCTTAATATTTCTAAAGGAGACCACCATTCTGATTCTTAAAATCAAAGAACTTAAGGCAGAGGGGTAAAAAAAAGCGAGGGGTGAAAACTAGGCAGAGAATGAAATGTTAAAGAAAACTAAATCACAATTGTCATGAACCACCAACAGATTTGAAAGTCGAATTATTCAAGGCGGCAAATTTTCTGGATTCCAGCTCCATGCTGCAAGAATTGGAAACAGATAACAGAGGCATTGTTATATATTTGTCATTCCAGCCTTCTCTGCCACCACAAAGCACCCCAGTTTCTGTCCCTATTGCCAGGCGGCCAGAACTTGGGATGGAAAATAACAAGCAGAGTCCCTGGTTTGGTTTTTCAGTGACAAAGATGCACCTTTAAACTTCTACAAAGAAGCTACTCCATCCAAAGTTTTACCTAATCAATGTGTCTAATGATGTATCAGGTAAGACCCGCTTTAATCAATTTTTTCACAGTTAGGCACAGTTGCAAATATGAAAACTGGATATAATAAGGCAGATACTTTTGAAAAACGCATACAATTCCCATCATTTCTCTCCAACTTAGAATCTTTAAATTGGCATTGCTCACATCCATCCTAAGCTCACATAAGTGATAGACTCTCAAACTTTAACTTTATTTCAAAGTTTGATGCCTCCTAACTCCATACATTTTCTTAATAATTGAGACTTAATAATTGAGATGAAACACTGAATTAATTCCTTTTTCTTCTTTCCCTTCTTTTCAAAGAAACTCCTTTTCTTTTTTTTTCATTTTGAAATTTTCTATCCGTCACTTCCAACAGGACTATCCATGGGATTTCTTTCTTACATGAAGACAGAACTAGTCTCTGAAAGATTTGAGGAGAGCCCTGCCCACAACACTTGTTTTTTTCTCTCCCCAGAATACTTTGCTTTGAGTCCTGCACCTCTAGAAAAACACAGTCATGCTGCAAGGAAATGCTTAAAGAAGACAGAGGAGGAGAGAAGCCAGAGGGGGCCCATCGCTGTCTGGAATGGCGGACCCAAAGAGGGAATATCATGGCTACACCCAGCAAAGGACTAACTGAAAAGCTGTTGTGTCAAAGGAGACGGGAGATTTTCCTCAGACTTAAGTGGTGTAGCAGATGAGAAAACACTGCTACAGAGCCTGGCCTGAGGACCTCTGGGACAGACGTTTCCTTCCTTCTTCCCTCCTTGCCAGTTCGCCATATAACAGAGGACCAGAATGATGTGGGATGCCTCTAAGAGCCTCAAAAGATGCATAAATGTCCACATTTCCAACAACAGATTGGACTAAAGCTAACTCAGTACTCCGCTTACAGCAGACTGTTCTAGACAATGCATGTCTAATGAAATAAGTTTGGAAGGACTAAAAGTTCCCACTATATCTCTCAGCTAAAATTACATACAGATGCTGCTCAGTGCCTGTATTAACTTGTAACTGTGAACAAATTATAAGGTTTTAAGATCACAGAAAAGTTTTTGAAGTTGAAAATAACCACCATTACAGACAAAATAACCTGTCACTTCTTTTAGAGTTAAGGGAAATAAAATGTTGGTAAGAAAATAAAACATTCTGGCTACATGCCAGAACATAACATTACACTCTCTCAGACGCTTCCAAAGTGCTTATCTTAAGTGTCAGCAAGTGGCTGTTTGTTTAAATCCATCTCCCTTAAAAATATTTAAGGTCTTTTTGATTGACAGCACAGAGTGTCTATTATATATAAGATTATATGTTAACTTTGCTCTCAAAGCATAGCATCCAAACCTTTATTTCATCTGAATCAAACATATTAATAGCGAAATTCATCTGCAAATCAAAAAAATAAAAATATTTCATGAAAGAAGTAATAATTACCTGCATTTTAATTCTTCAATGTGATTATCATTTTCCTGGTTTTCAGTATTTGATACAAACAGTACACAGAGTTTATGTACAATAACTTTAAATTTCTGCCTACAGAGAATATATAAGAACAATTTTCTTGAGAAAACATATGTATGTTCAAAAAAATGAGGCCTAATTATAGTTTTATTCTGTGGTTTTGAAAGTAATGGTTTAATCATAAAGAATAAATAACTGATATGAAATTTAAAGGGAAGTTGCTTTCACCAACACTCTGATTAGTCAGAAAATATGCAGTATTAGCCCTCAAAGGGAGAAACCAGTTCTCTTGAGATTTCTCATCTGCAGCTGTATTAACAGAGGTCTAAAAACATCGAAATGAATTGCCCCAAGGTTCAACCCAAGCTTTTCCTTTGAAAGGCACACTGAGGGTAAATTTTTGAGCCTAATTATTATGCCACTTCAAATACACTTCTTCAGCTGGATTGGTGGAACAGAGACATCCGCATACAGGTTCAGCATCTCAAACGTCTACCCTTCTGACCCGTCTTAGTTCCTCTTCCTGCATGCCAAGCCATTCTGGCTTTTATTTTCTTTATTCCTTCATTTCCTACTCTCAAAGAGGAAAAACTAATGTGAAAGAAACCAAACCATGGTAACAAGTGCTTGGGCCTATACAGGGAAGGAGATAGACTCTATCATACATAGATTCTAAGCTCTGCGTTGTTTGTTTCAAATAATAAAAATCAGAAAAATGATTTTTAACTTTCAGTAGTAATATGGGGCCCAATATAATATACCAAATATGCCAGAAAATTCAAAGTCTGAGAGTACCTTCTGAAGAGTAGAATTGATACATCACACTATTTAGCATACGCATTATAATTTAATTTTGCCTTTGTGTTAATAGGTCTAAAGCTTTTGGCTATTTGGGAACTGTATTAATTGGTCTAAAGGGCAGGAGTTCTAGGTTCTACTCTGTCCTTAGAACTCTGTGTAACCTTGAGCAATTCGTGTAAATGACCTGTCCCAAATCACTTGTGCCCTCATCTGTAAAATAGCGAGGTTGGACCAAATCAGTTTCTAAACTGTGGATCAAAAACCTATTCAGGGCAATGGAGTTACTAAAAAGGGTCAAGATAAATCAAATATACAACCGAATAAATATTACCTTCACACTAACACATGCAATACTAATGTCTTCAAAGCTGTGCAGAGACTATTGCTGTTAGTAAAATATAAGTTCACTTAAAAGGCTTATTGAATCCAGAAAAGCATTTAGCTACTTTGAATTTTTATTAGTCATCTAATAGTAAAATTACAATTGGTACAATGTGAGAGGTCCCACTAAAACATTTAGTGAAATCTGAGATTACTGTCAGCTTTAACATTGTAAAGCTCCTTGGGAAACAAACTCTATTCAAAATTCTTGGGCTGCCCTGTAGAAGGGCTATAGAAATGTTAAAATAGAGCTAATGGGCACTTCTTTGTCCTGTGGCCTGTTTTCTGCCTCCCTGGCAAAGGGTGACCATGACTGTGTTTAGGAGTGTGGATTCCAACCAGGAGACCTTCAGACTCCAACTTAAACCAGGAAGACCGAAGACCTTGAAACATGTCTATTTCTCTTCCACAGGATTACCCAAGAATATAGGCTAGCCTGTGACAACTGCAGCATTCTTCTTTGAACACAAAGCTTAGGCTAGGAAATTCCATGTTAGAAAGTAGTTTTGAGATCTGACATGAGAAATTTGTGATAATTCATTTAGAATTGAAAAAAAGAAGTGGTATTGGGGAGATAATATACTTCTACGGAATTAGTCCTGGAGAGATGGGAAAAACTATTTTCTATATCCATTGTGAAGCTTTGGGTGTGATAGGTTATCTTTCCTTTTCCGCTTTTTCTCTTTCATCAGTCTTACATTAAAACATATATGTCTAAAACTTAAAGTTAGCTAAGTCCTTAATGAGGATACCAGTTGATCAATTATCAAGATAATTAGAGTTAATCTTTCTTTGTTTGGTGGATTCTTCTGTTGTCTTTATCTCTGTTGTCTACACATCCTCACATTCTTTTCAATGGAGTGTTCCAGTTTTCCACACCTCCCAAATCTCAGAGCTCCGGATCCCTCTCAGCAGCCTTCAGGATGCTGATGCTTACCTTCTATCTACACTCTGATTTCTTCCACGTAGAGTTCTTGTTGTCCCATTGAAACCACCCATTTCCATCCCTGATTGATTCCAGGTGACTCTCTACTCAAATCGATTCTATTCTGCCGTGTGAATTGTTTTTTAGAATAGATTTACTTAGTTTAACAACTGTACTTAAGTTCTAAAAACATCTTTAATTACTCCCCATTATCTTATAGTGAATGTCCACCCTATTTGACATAACCTACAAAGTTTCACAACCTGGATGTAAACCTACCTTTTTAGCCTCATCTCCAACCAGCTGAATCTTTGTATTACTAGAATACACCATTAATTTTTGGAACTCATTGTCTTTGCTTCTGCTACTTATTGTGTCTAGATGATTCTCTCTCTAAAGCCTTCCCACCCCTGCACCCCTTCCTGTCAAGCTTTTACTTGTTCTTCAAGATTGAGAGTAAATATCTTCTCCTATATTTAGCTTTCTCTTACTCCTTTCACCATAGTAGAATTGACTGAATCCTTCATGCAACATTAACTGAAAATCCGTGTGCGATATCATACTAGATATGGAGGGTACAAATGTTTATAATAAGACACGTTCTTGCCCTCAGGGAGCTTTCAGACTAGTAAAAGATACAATCCTATAAAAAAATAAAAGCCAGGGGCCGGCCCTGTGTCCTAGGGATTAAGTTCGCAGGCTCTACTTTGGCAATCTGGGTTCACAGGTTCAGATCCCAGGCATGGACCTACAACACTGGTCAGCCATGCTGTGGCAGTAACCCACACACAAAATACAGGAAGACTGGCAGGGATGTTAGTTCAGGGCGAATCTTCTTCAAGCAAAAAGAGGAAGATTGGCAACAGATGTTAGCTCAGGGTGAATCTTCCTCAGCAAAAAAACAAAAATAATAAAATAAAGTAAATAAATGCTGCTTAGTTACGTCAGTTCTATGACAGAAATCTGTACCCAACTCAGTTAAGCACCAAGAAGAGAGTGGTCAATTCTACCAGAGAGGAGGAGAAATGGATCAAGAAAGACATCATAGAGGAGATAATACTTGAGCTGAATCTTGAAAGATCAATAGATCTACAACAAGGGATATATCACGATCAAGAGGGGAAGGGGGGGCCAATTTAGTCATTCAGTTATTCATTCAACCAACATTTATTGAGTGACCATGATATGTCAGGCCCTGCACTAGGTGCAGAGAACATAAAGATAAACAAAATACCTTCTTTATCTTGTAACAAACAAATAAGTAAATAAGCAATTATCTTACAATGGATACAGTAGACAGTCTCTAAAATAGCCCCCTGTAATAGGAAATCTGACTCCAACTTTGTTTTTCTGTTTGACCCTGACAGCTTTCACACCCTAACCTCCCCTTTTCCCTTTTGCCCCTATCAGGACAAGACAATAGAAAGCCTTGGGGCTCCATCTATTGGTGCTGGTGGAAAGATTCAAACTACTCAAACCCCATCCCCATGGGAGCCCTCACCAAGGCCCCACCTCCTCACCACAATAAAAACCAAAGCCACTGGCTTCTCTCAAGACATTGCAGACTGGCTTTTGTGCCTGCCCTACTTTCTTCAGAAAGACCCACATGTGAGTCATAAATATTTTTACACCATCTTGGTGCATGTGTAGCATCATCAGTCTTGACGTGGGAACCAATTATGGGTGGGGGTTTATTGCCCTCCACAGGGCAGCCACAAAACACCCCCAGATCCCGGTGTCCTGGTGTTCACGGCCTTGTATAATCCTCTCCATGTAAATGTAGGCTGAGCCTGGTCACTTGCTGCTAACAAACAGAATACAGCAAAAGTGGTATCCTATCACTTTCCAGTAATAAGAGTAAAGTAATCCTCTGTGATTAAATTACAAAAAGACCCTTGTTTCCCTCTATTGCTCATCCTCTATTGCTGTATTCCTTGCTTTGGTGGAAACCAGATAACATGTTGTGAGGTATCCTATGAAGTCCATATAACAAGGAACCGAGGGAGGCCTGTGGTCGATAGCCAGTGAGGAACTGAGGTCCTCAGTCCATCAGCCTATGTGGAACTGAACCTGCCAACAGCAATGTGAGAGAGCTTCCAAGTGCACCTTCCCCTCGTTGAACCTCCGTATAAGACCACTGCTCTGACCAACAGCTTGACTGTAACGTTGTAAGAGACTTTGAGAGAAAGGACCCAGTTAAGCCATGCCGGGATTCCTGACCCACACAAACTGTGATATAATAAATGTTTGTTGTTTTAAACCACAAGGTTTTTGGGTAATTTATTAAACAGCAATAGATAACTATGCAAAGGAGTATTGAAATGGTGAAAATATGCAAAGATAATATGATAATTTGGATTGGTAGTGAGTGTTGGGTGGCTAACCCAATCTGGACGTGATGGGTAAAGCGTATTGACATGAGAATCCTGGCAAATTCATGAAATGTAGGTGCTTAAAATAACTCAGTGTGGCTGGACTAGAGAGTCTGAGGAGGGTTTGTCTCTGTTGAGCCAAGTCAAAACAGGACATGGGAGTGCCTTGTAAGGCCATGCTAAGTGGCAGAAAGGAGTCATTGAAGAATTCTAAACAGCACAATGACATGATCGTATTTATGTAACTTGAGCCTGTGCTGTTTTCTCCCTCGGATTCAGACGTGTCTGGACCGGTTTTGAGGGCTAGTGGCCCAGGCTCTCAGTGGTCTTTTCGCATGATCAGTCAAGAAACAACAAAATGAAGTCTAGGACCCGGAGTCAGTGAGAGAAGAGCAGTGGTTCTAAGCTTAACAATGCAGTGTCTGCTCTGATTTTCCTTCTTCTTAGTCTCTATGGATTGATGCCTGAGCCCCGAGAAGAAAGAACCAGTAACAAGCAAGGAATCTATAAGGACTATTTCACAACATTCCCATGAGAATCTCGGATCCCAAGACAATATCATCAAATCAACAGCAGCAGTGTCAGTAGATTTGGCAGGAACAAAGGTACTGGCTGCCTTGCTAGGACATTGGCACCTTAAACACTGGACAACAGCATTGGCATCAGTGCTCTGGCGACGACTCCAGATCTTTCAACAGGAGGCATTATTCTCTTTTTTCTTTAGCAGCCAGAACAAGAGAGAAGAAAAAGAGTGGAAAACAAAAAAACTACTTCAGAGCACACTTGGAACATCACCAGCCTCCCAGGCTCCCATCTTTGGAGAAGAATTTGAGGGATCTAGAAGTTCCTTGATGGAGAGAGGGCAGTAAAAAAATAGAGCAATACTATTTTTTATTAATAAACTTTATTCTTTAGAACTGTTTAGGTTTACAGAAAAATTAAGCAGCTAGTACAGAGTTCCTACACTCCCACTCCCTGAAGTTTTCCCTATTATTAACATCTTTAATCTTAGTGTTATTCAATTAACATTAGTATGGTACATTTGTTACAATTAATGAACCAATATTGATACGTGATTATTAACTGAAGTCCATAGTTTATTCAGATGTCCTTAATATTTACCTAACGTCCTTCTTCTGCTCTAGATCCCATCCAGGATATCTCATTACGTTTAGGTGTCATGTCTCCTTCGGCTCCTCTTATCTGTGACATTTTCTCAGACTTTCCTTATTGTCAATGACCTTTGAGGAGGACTGGCCAGATATATTGTAAGATTCCCCTTTATTGGAATTTTCCTAATATTTTCCTCAAGATAAGACTGAGTGATGAGTTTTGCGGAAGAGAAATATTTTGATCTTGATGCTGTGCCATTTGTATCCCCACACTATTTTGGCCTGGGAAATGTACAATGTATTACATATTTATTTTGGAAAGGTCACTACTGTAGAGGAACTATGGAGTGGGGGCAAGACACTAAGCAGTAAGACCAACTGGAAGACTATTGCAATGATTCAGATAAGACATTAGAAGATTCTGGGCTAAGGCAACTGCGGTGTGAAAAGAGTAGAAGGAAAAGATGCAAGATGTGTTAAGAACTTAGACATGGCAGAACTCTATAACCAATTGTGCATGGATGGGAGGAATCTGCAAAAGTGACTGAGAAGAAATGGTTGAAAATATCAAAGAAAACCCAGAAAGAACAGTGTGCCAAAGCCAGAGGAAGAAAAAGTCTTAGGAATGCTGTAGTAAGTGAAATAAATGAAGACCAAAATTATCTTTGGACTGGGAAATTAATAGAGCTATTTGTCAGAGGCAGGAGCATGATTGGAAGGATTGGAACGTGAATTGCATGTAAGGAAATAAAAAATAGTGTCCATATTTCTGAGTATTATGATTATAAAGGAAAGGAGAATGATCAGAGTAGAAGCCAGAGAGATACATAGAATTGAGGATGTTTAATGATATGTGAGACATAAGAATGTATTGGTAAGCTATATGGTGTGGAAGGAACCAGTAAAGAAAGATTAAAAATGTGGCAAAATGAGAAACTGGTCTTAGAGCAGATGAAAAGATAGGATCATTAATGATAATAATAGTTAAACACACTGAGTATTTACCTAAGCATTCCAGGCATTGGGGTAGGGCTTCGATGAATCGTTTTCATGAACTTTAGCAATACTCCTAGGAGATTAAGTGTTGTGATTATCCTCATTTTATGGATGAAGAAACTAAGGCATATAGTAGTGTGAGTTAAGATTTGAACCCAGGCTGATTAACTCCACTTGCTTAATCACTGCTATAGATTCCTTCTTCCAAAGCCTGGGTGGCAGCCTGAAACAGCAGAAGAGACATGTGTAAGATGGAGAGAAAGCAATGAGTGTGGGCGGCACATGGTGGTTGCATAATAAATATTTGTAGGATGAATGGAAGAATAACAGAGTGCAGATATAGATATATAGCTATAGGGGCAGGAAGTTGACGGAGGTCACACTTTACAGTGCTGATGACATCACCATCGAAGAATGTGTAATACTTCATACATGAACAGTATCGCACTTGTTTCCTTATATTACAACTCTGTGTTTCACCTCTGTCTCCTCACTTATCTGAATCCCACTCCCTTTGCAAGGAGAGAGGCTGGGGCTGACCCATCCATTGGATTCCTTAGACGAGAAGACGTCAGAGGTGACGAAGAAGCAAAGCTCAACAAAAAATTGAAATCCAATAAGCTTAAAATCAAAGGTCCCCAAACAGATGAGAGGAGCAGAAGCAAGTTCGGAATCCAAGAGTGTGAGCCAGGGACTTGAAATCCTGGGAGTCAAGAGCCAGAGCAGAGGCCTGGAAAAATGATCTCAACAGATGTCGCTTTCTAAATCTTACTTTTAGCTGTCAGTCACGGTGACGAATGGCCAAACTGGCTAGTTTAAAGGGTTGCGAGGGGTCAATACCTCCAGGTAGCGAACATCTTGGGGGCAGGGGCTGTGTCTTTTTTACCTATAATTACACCCCTAGCAAGTGACACAGTGCCTGGCATAGAGAATGTGTTAAAAACATTGAATAGAACGAAACGCTAATCATCTATGGGTTTGAACTAAAATCTTTAACGGGAGTGCTTAGTGACTATTTAAATTATAATATATTTGAATTTGAACTTGATAATTATGCTAATACCACTTGGATTTGCAGTATGTTCCCGGCTTATCATTGGACACTACTGACACATATATAGTTCTATTTAAGATGATAAATGATTGCCCTTCAAAGGGAATAATAACAGAACCATGATTCATAAGTTTATTAAGCATTCTTTCTAATTGCAGACAGCCACAGTATTCCCAAACATTTTTACTGAATGCATATGCAACCCAGATGCCTCTCTTTAGTTTTCAGGTTTCCCCAAGTGTATCAGTTAGGATTTGATCAGGGAAATAGAAACGCTAATACTGATAGGGAATAAGGGATTTCTTAAAGCAATTAGGCCTTATGAAATTGCGGAAACCGGTGAAGACATATATGGAAGGCCATTGTTCCTGCCTCTGCTAGAGGGCCTGAAGTCATTATAGGTCAACACTGTGGACAGTTTGGAAGTGAAGTGGGGGTGTGTGAGGACAAACTGGAAACCACAAGCACAAACGAGACCCCACATCTGTCTCTCACTGTCCCCAATTTTGAGATGTAGGTCCCCTTCTCTACCAAGCACCCTGGCTTGCCCAGGACTCTAAGAAGATGAAGCTAACCTAATCTGGACAGCACGGGTAAAGCATGGACATATAAGAAGCCTGGCAAATTCATGAAATGTAAGTGCTTAAAATAATTCAATGTGACTGGATAGAGAATCTGATATATTTTTTAGTGGGAAATGTTCTTTTAGATTAGCTGAGTTGACATATAAAACGACCATACAAAGTAATGCTTACATACCTTGCGAATTTGTGTTTGCCTCTCACTCTTGCAAATCACCTCCTTTTGCCTCCTAAGTACTTTGCTAGGCCATTGGCAAAGTACTCTCATCGTCCTGTTTCCACTCAAGGGTAGGCACAGCTAAGTCTCCGCTGAAATTTCCAATACGTTGGAGTAATAGAAGTACAACACAGCACTACAAGTGGTGGAGGCCAACAGACCTCCTTGGACTTCCACCCAGCGATCAGAAACTCTAGATGTTAATGTCACTTTCAGTTCAATTCCTAGCTCCACATAGCTCCACACCCAGCTTCCATATCTGCCTCTGCTTCCCCATCCCTCAAAGCCCCCATGGGAACATGACAGTTGGAATACATTCCTCAGGGAGAAAACCCACTTCTGTACCTGCCAAGTGTGGTTTGGGCCCCATGGCCCAGACAGGGAAATGACAGCAGTCAACCCACCACATTTCCCAAATCAGGCCAAGTTAGTCTTAAATAACACCCCTTGTGGGATGTCAAAGTGAAGTCAAGTTAGTTGTGTGATGTGTAGCCTAGTTATTTTGTTAGTTTTTCCTAAAGTAGATGAAGAAATTAGATCCGAACTTCTTTTCTGCTGCAGTCTAGTCTCACGATCACCTAACAGCAATGTTTGGGCAAAAAGAAAGTCCTCTCTTGCTCGCTCTCTCTCTTTCTGTGTCTCTCTCTCTCTCACACACACACACACACACACACACACACCACACACACATCCCTCCCAAGAATAATCAATGCTCTTGGGCATTTGGCAGCTTAAAACCGGACTTGGTTGGAGGGAGGGGAGAGTCTCTGCCTTCAGCATGGAATGGTCCAGCTGAAAATTACCAAACATTTATTACTAAATAGAAGCCATGACATGTCATCTGAAGCATGTGCTTTCGAGTTCATGGTGGCTTCATGGGGGTCTTACACTTGTGTAACTCGAGCTCCACTTCTGGTAATTCCCACAGCCTCCACCACCAACTCAACGTCTCTCCCACTGGTGAGTTGACAGCTCCACCTCTACATAGAGAAAACTGTGAGCAACTTTTAAAGAATTCTTCCCCAGTTAAAAAAAAATTAAGAATTCAATCAGACCTTCCATTGCCTATACAATATACCTTCTCACAGGGGTTATTTAGCATCTCTGAGCCTAAGTGTGTGAAAGGAGGATAATACCTTTCCTGAAGGGGTATTATGAGAGATAAATGAGGTTTAGCATAATGTTCTCTTGACACAAACTTAGCATATATTAAGTACTCACTAAATAGAAGGTATTATCATTACATATTACACAAAATATTCAATTCACAGACATGTATGTGTGCAAACATATATGTGCATATGAATACATATCCTACATATCATCTGTTACATATATCAGGAAAAAAATAATTACTATTTTCATATTGAGCACATATGTGAATAAGAAAGAAATTCATCTATATAGGGAGTGGGAAATGGAGTAAAAGAGACAGAGAGGTATTGAGTGAGGAAAAGTTCAATGAAATAAAACAGACTCTCTCTATAAATTAACTGTAGCAAAATCTCCTTCATATTCCAATTTTGGATCTACCAAAACATATGCTTGAATAGTCTATATGATATCAAGTAAACTGAAATCAACTGCCCTTGACCTTTATTCTTACCATAAAAACAATACTAAAACTTTTGAAGACAGTGAGTTCTAACAATTTTGCAAAGTTTCTCATAAGAACCGATGGTTGTGTACTGTCTAGTTTTTCACCTTATTTTAAGCTGCTAAATCATAACATGTGTTTATTATGCTTAAATGTGCAAAGTTGAAACAATGTTAATTTTTTCCTGGCATTTCATATGCTTCAATTGTTTTTTATTGTTTTCCTAAATAAAGTTATTTAAGTCATATGGGAGAAATAACTGTATTTATCATGTTTTTCTCATTTAGCAAATTAATACAAATAATAAATCATTTGACTCATGTTGCTAATGCATTCCCTCATCTACCCATTACTCACTAAATAATTATGGGGATCCTACTGTGTGCCAGGTATTGTTCTAGACCCTGGAGAAATAGAATCAAGTCTCAGTTTCTGAGTCTAACAGATTTATTAAATCTACTACTGGGGTAGACATACATTTTTCAAATACTGCGCAATTGTGCTCAGAGGTAAATACAAAATATTATGTGGTAAGAAAGGAAGTAATAAATATTCTGTGGGAAACAGAGAGAGAAAATATGGGCATCATGGAGGTCATATTCTAATTGGATATTAAAGGAGCAGCTCAGACAGAAATAGTAGAAGAAGGCCCAAGGTGGGAGCATTAGCAGCAGAGGAGACAAACACAGCAGGTAAATTTGGAAGAACTTGGACTTTGTCCCGTCCACACGGGACACTTCAAGGATTTATTTTCAAAATATTGACTTAGCTCAAATAGTCAAAAAGTGGAAATCAAATAAAATGGTATAGAAGTGATTTTTTTTTGGTGTCTTTCTTGTTGAATTTTAATCTGGGCAGCTAGGTTTCCAAACAATTTGGAACATATTATAAAGGTCCGCTAGTGAACTGCACACAAAGGTACAAAGTAAAGAAATTTTAAGTGATGCAAGTCTGTGAGTAAACTCGGAGTATAGAGTACCACTTCAAGCTGAAGGTTCTCTCTCTGTCATTACTGTGTGGAAAGATTTAGACCTGAACGATTCAGGACTCTTTTCTTTCCAGCTTACCTATGATTAGTAATTGTTAGCTACCTGTAAAACAATGTTTTTAATGATCCATTCCCATAAAAAATGCAAATGAATATTTAAAAACATGTAAAAGCAATGTATTTCTTGGGGGTGGGGGCGCATCTGCATTGGAAAAATGAAAGAAATAACAGACTCAGGATTTCAAAGAGGCCAGGACCAGTTTATCAGAAGACAGTAGAAGCAAATTTATATGTAGAAGTTTAATTGTGATGCAAAGTCTTTGACTAAATAACAAATAATTCCAAGCAATATTTAAAACAACCCCTGAAGCGAACACTATCTAAAAAGGAGCAAGAACATTAATAGAAAGAATACAAATCTGAAGTAGATCGCTTCTCAGAATGTCACCAGTCTGGGGAGGAAGAAGAGTTCATGAAGTTTTGAAACTCCGGTGTCAGAATCTCTAAGTTAAATTAAGAACGATCTTTTATTAATTTTAATTTTATAGAAAAAATCAAATCTATTTCAACTTATAACCATTTAAATTCCCAGGCTCCTATTAATTCACATAGATATGCTGTGCATAGTTGCTACTGGACTCTATATTCATGTTTGGATTTCTTTTTTTAAGATTTTATTTTTCCTTCTTCTCCCCAAAGCCCCCCAGTACATAGTTGTATACATTTTTTAATTGTGGGTCCTTCTAGTTGTGGCATGTGGGATGTTGCCTCAGTGTGGCTTGATGAGTGGTGCTTGGTCTGTCACCCAGGATCCGAACCAGAGAAACCCTGGGCTGCTGAAGCAGAGCACGTGAACTTAACCACTCAGCCATGGGGCTGGCCCCATGTTTTGGATTTTTATTCACTATTTCTCCATATATTTATATTCACACACAGTAATTTCTAATTACTGTAATGTATGCCAATTAGGATCCCTAGCTGAGCCGATGATGTAAATGAGAAGGAATTTCAACCATCTCCAAATCAAAAATCAATACCATTCATGGGCTGGCCCCGTGGCCGAGCAGTTAAGTCTGCGCGCTCCGCTGCAGGCGGCCCAGTGTTTCGTTGGTTCGAATCCTGGGCGTGGACATGACACTGCTCATCAAACCACGCTGAGGCAGCATCCCACATGCCACAACTAGAAGGACCCACAACGAAGAATATACAACTATGTACCGGGGGGCTTTGGGGAGAAAAAGGAAAAAATAAAATCTTTAAAAAAAAAAAAAATCAATACCATTCATAATCAAGTTGAATAGCAACTGAAAGTAGACTAGACCAGGAATTAAGAGACCACATTTTAGTCCCAGCTGTACCATTCATATCCCGAGTAGCTTGCTGCAGACTATATTACCTCTTTCAGACTCCAGTTTCCCAACTGTAAAATGAAATGGTTGGAAGGAAGATCTAGGTATCTTCCAGGCTCCCTATGCCAAGATCCTGAGATATAGCATCCATTCATTCATTTCTTCACTTATTTATTTATCCACTCAGCTGATATTTACTAGGTATCTTGTCTGTGTCAGGTACTAAACACACAACCCCTGGGGATACAGCTGTGGACAAGACCATCAGATGTCCCTGCTCTCCAAGAATTTACATATTCATGATGGGATACAAACAATAAACCAACAAGTAGATGAGATCATTTCAGACAGTTATAATCACTGGTAACATGATTAAGAATATCCGATGAGGAGCGATGATTTGGTTTCGGTACATGTGTACAACCTGACATACAATGCAGCATTTGCCTTGCCCTGTAGTGCTTCATATTTAGTTAATGTTTCTTGCAATTAAATTACCCACTGGTACAAATAGCAAAAATAAGATGTTTGGACAGTTCTTATATTGTTCTTTATAGACTAGATGCCCAATTTAAGCAAAATTCCTCTTAAAATATAATTATAATCTGGAGCATATGGACAGAATATTAACATAGAAGTAAAAAGATATTAAAATGAAAGGAGATGAAAAGAGGGTCATTCAGTTTTTCCTTCTTGGGGCGCCATGATAGATCAGGAGGTGGGTAATATTTTCCACATCCAGAATAGCAACACAAAGGTAGAATCAAGTCTATGAATTCCAGGTTGCCTTGTATGATTTCTCCTGAATTATGGAATTTATATTTCAGTTTTTTTCTTTCATTAAAGACAAAACTATTTGCCCCTTTATATTTCATATAGTGGAAATAAAAGCAAATATATTATTTCCCTAAATATGAGACTCTATTTGCTGCCATGTGCATATTGAGTTTCAAAAGGTATATTCACCACTAAAACAATCTGCGTATGTAATAACAGTCAAGCAGGGCTTTGCTGGGATAAATTTTGAAAGCATGCATGTCACTATAGGGTGACTGTCATTTTTAAAAATAAAAATCAAGTCTATATTTTAGATCATAAACTCAAGAAATCCCTGAAGTTCTTTTTCTCTTGACTGATTTGATGAATAAGTTCTATATCTTCAAACATCTCATCTGTAAGTTACTTCCAATAGTACTGTGCAAAATGGAGCAGAATAGTCAAAAAATGTGAAAGTAGCTCAAATTATAGGTGATGAGGATGTCTACTTCACTGACATATTTGTTTACACAGGAGATTTGGAAAATAATGTTAAATACAGCCCATTTTCCAGAATTCTGGAGAGGAGTGGATGAGGATCTTTCCTTTACATGGATATCACAACAAGTGTAAAAAACATTTTTTTTTAATAGGCCAAACGGTACCTCCCTAAAACATGGGTGGCTTGGCTCCCAGAATGCTAATCATACCAGCTGACAGCAGAACAGCTGCTGCTCATCCAGAGGCAGAGTAGTAAGACAGGAGGAGTAAGTTGACCTGAGCCAAGGATCATGTAACAATAAACGCAGAAAAGATCCACCCAACTTCAGAAGTAATGAAATACTCTGAGAAAGTGCCTCAAAGTCAGAGCTAAATACACCACCCTACTTATTTAGATCTAAAATTTCTCTTTCACAATATAGAAATAAAGTATACACATTTAAACTATCTAGATAAGAGTGGTTTATTTGTGCAATTATTATTTCAAGACAATGTCCATTTTTCAATCTGTTGGAAAACGACAAATAATGACCCACTTTTTTTTTTTAAAGATTTTATTTTTCCTTTTTCTCCCCAAAACCCCCTGGTACATACTTGTATATTTTTAGTTGTGGGTCCTTCTAGTTGTGGCATGTAGGATGCCGCCTCAGTGTGACCTGATGAGCAGTGCCATGTCCGGGCCCAGGATCCGAACCGGTGAAACCCTGGGTGGCTGAAGCAGAGTGTGTGAACCCAACCACTTGGCCACGGGGCCGGCCCCAATAGTGACCCACTGAAGAAACTACTAAATAATTTTTAAAACAATTATTTGGTAATTATAAATACTCTGAAAATAAAAGAAGTTTTCTTTTAAGATAAAAGCTTCTAGTCATACTAGGTACACTGAGAGATAAAATGAAAAATTATTCCAACTTTTTAAAAAATATGACAGTCAGAAATGTCACACTGCTATGTCATAAGGAACACAGAGCGTTGTTCCATATTGTTCCATTGTTCCATGTGCCACTGTCTACACAGGCCCTATGACAGGTTTGGTGCAATTGTGTCGTAACCCTCAAGCTTTAAAACAGGACATTTGTGAGCACGTGTTTCTCTCTTCTTTCAGTCCTTGGCTCCTTGCTCAGGGTACCCAGGCACAGCTGACTGTCACAGCATGGACAGAGTTGTGGACAGGGGAAAACGGCCTGGATAACTTTCAAACTGGCTATGTGCATTTTTGTCTGAGTATCTTATTAACGTAGGTATTCTCCAGATTTCAGCCTTTAATCTTCTTTAATTCTCAATCTCACACTCTCCATGGGGAGAAGCTTCTGCTCTCATAACTCCAGTTGGATCAATAGACTTCTGATCCCCAAATCTATTTCTTCACCCCAGTCCTCTCACTTGAGTTCCAGACCCATAAGCGCCTGCTAAAGCTCCCCATCTGACCTAGTTCACATCTCCACACCTGAATGAATCCCTCCTCTCATGTGCTTTTCCTTCGGTCTACACTGTCCGGTGAATGCCATCACCAATCACCCAGATATCAAGGGCAAAACTGGAGGTCCTGCTTTCCTCCTCCTTCACCACTCCTAATCCTATTAATCCATCACCCCTGATACCATCATCATCAGTCCTGTTCATTCTTTTCCTATCTAGATCTCAAGGCTGACCATCTCACTATAAATCTCCTTGAATACATGCACTATTGTAGCACTGGTTCCTAGGACAGTACTAGGTATAGACTCAGTATGCTTTCAATAAATAGTTGTCCACTGCTTGATCACCTGATTCACCAAACACAGTGTACTTAATAGATCTAATATGAGTTTTCGCCACCTTATATAGTAAACGTTCTCTCATACCCGTGAGTCCAGATTTTTTTTTTTTTTTTTTTTTTTTTTTTGCTGAGGAAGATTAGCCCTGAGCCAACATCTGTTGCCAATCTTCCTCCACTTTACACGTGGTCACCACCACAGCAGAGCTGATGAGTGGTGTAGTCTCTGGCCAGGATCTGAACCTGCGAACCCTGGCCGCTGCAACAGAATGTGCCAAACTCAACCACTATGTCACAGGCTGCCCCGAATCCAGATTTTTATAAGACACTGCAGTATCATAAATGACATTGATCTAATCTATAGTAAATGTTTGTGCTCTATTTACTAATTACTTTATTTAAGCCAGAGACGTATTGTATCAGAGAGTTCCTTCGGTCCATGGATTTTGGCTTCTGGTTAATCTTGGCAAATATTACTAAAGGGTGCAAGGAAATAAAGGCTGATGGACAGAGGAGGACATTTGGGCGTATTTACTTTACTTTTCCTCATCTCTATAAGTCAGATTTATTTACATTCAATATAGTTTTAGGTCTAGCAATTGTCATACAATCTTGTGAAAAGAGAAAAAAAGCCAACAATTTAATTAATGCCAACAATTTGGTTCTATATCTATTAAATGTTACTTTGTTAGAATAGTCTCTTTGTGTGTCACCTACTTCTTCAACACTCTAAAAGTAGTAGTGTGTTCCCTATGTCAGCCCCGATGTAATCCCAGAGTTGTTAATTCTACATTTTTACTAAACCTTTGTTGTTCACAATAGATGTGTCCAAATCCATCCCAGATATTGAGCCTATCTCCAGTCATAGCTGATGACCTTTTTCTTTGGACTGTCTTTGACCTTTAACTTTGTGCTGATGGGGGAGTATCAGGGGACAATTATGTGGGCGAGAATACTTCAGCTTCACATTCTTTATATTTAGTCCCAAAACAAAGTGAGATTTGGGGCTGGCCAGGTGGCACAGCAGTTAAGTTTATGCGCTCTGCTTTGGTGGCATGGGGTTCACGGGTTCGGATCCCAGGCACGGACATACGCACCGCTTATCAAGCCGTGCTGTAACAGACATCCCACATACAAAAAACAGAGGAAGATGGGCACAGATGTAAGCTCAGGGCCAATCTTCCTCAAAAAGAAAGAAAGGAAAGAAAGAAAGAGAGAAAGAGAGAAAGAGAGATTTACACATACTCTAAATAGAAACACTAGCTCTCTTCAAGAGGTGAAGATAACCCAATTAAATGTCTTAATTTATTGGTACTCACAGTGTGGTCTGTGAACCAGCTGTACTGATATAACTGGGAGCTTGTGAGCAATGCAGAATCTAAGGCCCCATCCCAGACACACTGCATTACAATCTGCATTTTAAGAAGATCCATAGGTGATTCTAATGCATCTTAAAGTTTAAGTACTGTACTAAATAATATTAAGCAATAATATATCAAACTAAAGGAAGATTGATAAATCATGAAGTATTTCAAAAATGATAGTCTCAGACAAAAATGAGCAGAGTCTATCCCAGTATACTTTAGAGGAAAGGAAGTCAATCTTAAGGTATTTGCATTGACTAAGCCATCCCGACTAGAGCTTATCTACAAAAGCTTTTCTCTAAAATGAATCTTTGCCTGTCATTCTACCTGTCCTAAAAGGTAGAGCAATGAGGAATCATAAACCTATTTAGACCAAAAGATCCTCATGGGCCAGATAGGGGCACCTTCTAGCAATGGTTGAAGCTCATGAGTTCTCTATTCGTTCTATATAGCTATTCTTATTTTAGAAAAACCCTTATTGCAGTATCTTTATCCTTACGGACTCCGGAGAGTCTCATTTGAGAATCTAATGAAACTTTGTTCCACTTCTGAGTTCTTTTATTAGTTTGGACAAATCTTATACTGCTCGATCTGCCCAAAGAACTTGTCATCTTGGTTATATCCAGGTTAGGAAAAACTCAAGCCTATAACAATTTATGGTATTTTGACTTCCAGTGGCTTGGTTTCTCACTCTCTCTTTCTTCGTCCTATAGTCTTCCTTCTTTCCTATCAGTTTTTAAATCCTTCTTATCTTTTCTTCTTTCTTTCCTTACTTTCTTCCTTCCTTTTTTTCCTTCCCTCCTTCCTTCCTTTCAATTCTAAATCATTAATACAGTATCCCATAAATATCTCTTTGTTGGAACCATTGTGCAATCTGCATACTTAGGAAGTATAATGTAAGAAATTCCCTTGCACATTCTTCAGGATTGGCAACCAGCATCCTAAGAAAGCGTGAGTATAATTTTCCTTGTATCTGATGAGATGAGAGTTGGTATTCAGAAATGCCAAAGGATTAGGATCGAGGGATAGAATATCTATTTGCCAAAATCACTGTAGGAGGTTTAAATAGGGCAAATCTTTGTATTGGACCCAGTGTCCATTCATAAGTAACAGTTGACCTTCTCTTCTGATGATCTAATGGTGGAAATTCCCTGCATCCTGGCCAGCAGCGAAGAAATGTTGCTTCAAGCAGGATTACTGATGCCTTCAATTGTACCACATAAGACTACCTATGTAAAGAACTAGCTCAAATAAGAAAAAAAAAGAGAGGTTATGTGTCTTGAGAGCAAGTAGAGTATGACAGAAAGAGCATTAACTTACAAGTTGGGGACTCTGAGAGCGAATCCTGGGCTCTGCCACTATCCAGCAATAATAGGCGAGTTACTTCATGCCTTGGATGCTCATTTCTTCAACTATAAAATGAGAATATTGGAGTAGATGATCTTTAAAGTCCCTTCCAACTCGAACTTCCTTTGTTTTATGGTTTATCAGGAAAATGATTTCAAAGAAAAAATACCTATGGGCTTTCAATGAAATAAATGAATAGAATAAGGAGAAATATGAAGGACGGTAGAGCAAAGAGAGGGATGGAATAGTTCCAAACTGCTTGATTGAATAAATACAGTTATTTTTAAATGAACGAATGAGATCAATATTACTGAACAAATTCCTGCCATGTTTGTGGTCTATATGTGTTCCAAGTGAGGCAATATTTTCCCACTGGAAGGTCAGAACCTCCTCTGGTAACAAGGCTGAATTTCAACCGTGAGCTTGGGACTCCCCAGAACAGAAAGGGTGTATTTTCGGGCAGTGATGTGTACTCCTAGGAGCCCCCCTTAGGGAGGCAAGAGTTCTCTGTTCAGTGTCACAGAAGCTGCTTGGCAGCAAATCCACAAGCACTGAGCATATTACTTGCCTTTTTTCATACTTTCCACGTGAATGAAGGGAGCAGACAGAATAGAAAGTATCCGTGAGAGCTCTGTTAATAATTCCAAACTAGATGCTTACAGTTTGACAGAAGAATTAAGTTTTAATTTTATAATCTCATTCTTTGAGACTCAGGAGAGTGAGAATTGAATGGGAAGGGTGTCCCTTCTTCTTTTTTTACTCTCAGTGCAATTATTTTAGGAAAATTATTTTGCAATGCTGATTTGAAAACTTTCCCACTTAACTCCTCTTTCATTTCTGCAGAGCCTGAGCTACTCCCAAAGTTCAAAGACCACAATTCTTCACAAGGCAGCTCAGTATAGCATGACTGTGTTCACCCAGAGCAATGAACTACAGTATTTCATGCTCTTTCAGAGGGCTAACTGTTGGCAGGGAAAAACTACTGGTAATCCTTTCCACAGCTGCAAAATAGCTTCTGTGTATCATATCGCTAGATCTAATGGAAATCGAAATGCATAATACCTTAATAAATCTACACTTAATTCAATTATTGAGACTCAAAACTTCAAGGTGGCTGAAGTTTCAAATGCTAACATCAAATGATCTGTTTTATAGAAGATGCATATTAAATTTGTTTGCAAGCTTGCATGAAATATGCAACAAATTTAACTAGTTTCTTCTGACGATGGTTTATTTGGCGAGGATGCACAGTGCCATGTATGTGCCAGAAAGATTGCTGTTTAATAAGCGGAAAAAAATGGAGCTCATAAATGTTTGCGGAGGACTGGAATGTTCTGCACTAAGACTAAATTTCAGCGATGTATTATTTAAAAATTATAACAACACTTTGGAATTTGAAGTGTCTGATGTACTGTGTACCATAAAACTGTATACAAATACCCTCTGTTTTTGAGACAAATCCAGTAGCTTCAGTCTCTCCACTGCCACCCAGAGGAGTTAAAAATCAGCAAACAACAGGGAAAATTTCTCCAGAATCGGAATTAGGAGGAAATTATTCTGCCATAGAGTTTCTTCAGGAGTTTGATTGGGGGAGCATCCATCAAAGGATAACAATAAAAAATTTAGGGGAAAATTTCAAGTGACTAAGAGATCCTCAACTGGAATTTCAACTTAGCAAATGTGCTGGGGGTAGGGTTTCAGGAAGCCCAGCATAACGCAGGTTTTCTTGGTGGAGGGCAGGAAATAGAGCCCCTCTAAGCATGTACCATTACTTAAATGCTTAGAAGTACTGACTGGAACAGCTGGGTTTTTTCAAAGCTTTGACTCTTCCGTTAGTCTGGATAAAGTAACTTGTTCTAAAGTTAATTGTAGGTTGCTTTTAAATACAGTGTGAGGGGTCTCCAATTTATGATTCTCCTTTTCGTTTATTGCAAAGATAAAAGTGGAGGGTGTGTGTGTCAGCTGAAAGGCTTTCATAAGCTCGCGTCCCGAGAGCAAGCTGACGGTCTTCTTGGCAGAGATACATTTTTATTCTATTGATACGTTTCCGGGTAATTCTGCGTTCTTTCTTCATCTTAGTATGTGTTTTATGCATTTGCACTCTTTTAAACAATCTTTAGCAGAGCTTAAACAGAAAAGCAACTTTTTTATAGTCTAATAAAAGGTGTTTTCATAAAAAGACATTAAAAGCCCATTACTGTCACTGGACCAGGCCAGTGGAA
This sequence comes from Equus caballus, assembly GCF_041296265.1. Classification (NCBI taxonomy): domain Eukaryota; kingdom Metazoa; phylum Chordata; class Mammalia; order Perissodactyla; family Equidae; genus Equus; species Equus caballus. The sequence continues at coordinate 75,253,073 of NC_091689.1, forward strand.
GACAGAAATGAAAATGTCATGGTTCTTACCTCCCAGGAGGTTTACAATTTAATGTACAAGATAAACATTAAATATATATATATTCATATTAGTGAGGAATATACACACATATGTTTGTGCATATAAATTATATTTTGGGGGGAGAGGAAAGTCAAATTAACATTTTAGTATCAAGTTTTATCTCATTTTCTAAAGGAAAAAACAGGTTTTGCTTTGGCTTGATGTAGAACTACATGGAATGTTCATCCATTTTGTTTTATTTTATAGTTATATTAAGGTATAAGTGAGGTAAATACATTTCACATATTTAAAGTTTTTCATTTGCTCAGTTTTGACTTAAGTATACACCTGTGACATCCTCATCATGATGAAGAAAAACATTTCCATCTCCTCCAAAAGTCTCCATGTATCCCTTTGTAATCCATCCCTCCCTCTGCCCCATCCCCTGGCAATCATTGATCTTTCTGTCTCTAAAGATCAGTTTGCATTTTCTAGGATTTTATATTAATGGAATCATAGAGCATGTACTCTATTTTGTCCAGCTTTATTCACTCGGCATAATGATGTTGTGATTCACTAATGTGGTTACGTGTATTAATAATATGTTCCTCTTTACTGCTGAGTAGTATCCATTGTCTGGATATACAATTTGTGGATCCCTTCTTTTGATGGGCATTTGGATTGTTTACAGTTTGGGGCTTTTACAAATAAAGCTGCTATAAATAGTCATGTAAAAGTCCTTATATGGACATACTCTTCCTTTTTTATTGAGTATATTCTTAGGAATTAAAAAATCAGGTCATATTGTATGTATATGTTCATTTAACAAAAGTGCCAACTGTTTCAGAGTGGTTGTACCATTTTACATCCCCTGGAGAATTTCAGTTGATCCACATCTCACCAACACTCAGTATGGTCAGTTTTTAAAATCTTAGACATTCTAATGTATAGATTATGGTACGTCACTGTGGTTTTAATTTGCATTTCCCTGATGATTTGAGCATCTTTTCATCTTCCATTAGGCAGTTTGTCTTATTATTTACTTGTAAGAGTTCTTTATATATTCTAGATACAGTCCTTTGTTTGATATGTGTTGCAAGTAATTTTACCAGTTTGTGGCTCTTTTTTTTTTTGGTGAGGAAGATTGTCCCTGAGCTAATATCTGTGCCAATCCTCCTCTATTTTGTATGTGGGATGCTGCCACAGCATGGCTTCATGAGTGGTATGTAGGTCTGTGCCCAGGATCTGAACCCCAGGCCGCTGAAGCAGAGCACACAAACTTAACCTCTACATCCCTGGGCCAGCCCCTGTGGCTCACCTTCTGATTTTCCTAATTGTAGTTTTGAAGAGCAAAGTTTTAAATTTTGATGAAATCCAATTTATCAGATTTTTCTTTTATGACTCATGTTTTTGTGTTCTAATGAGAAATCTTTGCTTAACCCAAGGTACTTTCTCCTAGAAATTTTATGATTTTATATTTCATATTTAGAGGGCTTTTGAACTAACATCTATGTATGATGTATAGTAAAGTAGATTACTTTCCCTCCATTCAGACAATCAGCATGATTTGTTGAAAAGAATTTTCCCATTGAACTGCCTTGCCACCTTCGTCATGAGTCAGCCTATCATATATGCATAGTTCCGCTCCTAGATTCTGTTTAGTTCTACTGATCTATATGTCTATTTTATCACCAATAGCAAACTATAACTTTACAGTAAGCCTTGAAATCTAGTCGGGTAAATCTTCCAACTTTGTTCTTTTTTTTATTGTTTTGCTTATTCTAGATTCTTTGCATTTCCATGGAAGTTTTAGGAAAAGTTTGTCAATTTGTACTAAAAAGCATGCTGGAATTTTGACTGGGATTGCATTGATTCTCTAGGTCAATTTGGGGATCTTAAGAATACTGGCCATCTGAAGAATATTGAGTCTTCACTATATCTCTCTATGCAGCATTTCTTTAATTTCTCTCAGAGATGTTTGTAATTTCAGTATAGATGTCTTGGACATTTTCTGTTAGATTTATTTCTACATATTATATGTTTTTTTTTTTTTTTGGTGCTACTCAGAATGGATTTTTAAAATTTAATTTTCAACTGTTTGCTGAAGTATATGAGAATACAATTGACTTTTGTATATGACCCCTGTATCCTGTGATGTTGTAAATCTATTTGTTAATTCTAGTAAATAGTTTCTACATTTCCGTGGGTTTTTACATAAATAATTACGGTGTCTGCAAATAGGGACAGTTCTACTTTTTTCCTTTCTTCTCTTTCTGCCTTTTCGTTCTTTAATGTGTCTTTTTTGATGGCAAGGACCTTAGTCCAGTGTTGAATAGAAGTGGTAAAGGCAGGCAATGTTGGTTTTCTCCCAGTGCCAGGAAGAAACAATTCAGTTTGTCATCATTAAATATGATGTTAACTCTAGGCTTTTTTGTTGATACTCTATTCATTTGAGAAAGCTCTCTTGCATTCCAAGTTTGCTGAGACTATCATAAATGTATGTTGAATAGTGTCAAAGGCTTCTATATTTATTGAAAGGATCATATGTTTTTTCTCCTTTATTCCGTTAATATGGTAAATTTTATTGATTGATTTTTTTAATGTTAACTAACCTTGCATTCACCGAATAAGTCTTATTTGATCATGATGTCTTATTCTTTCTATGTATTCTTGGACTTAATTTACTAACATTTTGTTAAGGAGTTCTGTGTGTCTTTTCATGAAAGATTTACTTTCTCTATATTTTGCCTTTTGCAGAAATGTCATATAGTTGGAATCATACAGTATGTAATCATCTCAGATTGACTTCTATCACATAGTACTACGCATTTAAGTTTCTTCCATGTTTTTCATAACTTGATAGATCATTTCTTTTTAGCAGTGAATAATATTCCATTGTCTTGATGTCCCACAGTTTATCCATTCACCTACTGAAGGACATCTCAGTTACTTCCAAGTTTTGACAATTATGAATAAAGCTACTATAAATAACTGTGCGTATTTTGTGTGGACATGAGTTTCAGCTCCATTGCATAAATACCAGACAGCACAATTGCTGGATTATATGGTAAGAGCATGCTTAGTTTTATAAGAAACAGCCAAACCATCCTCCAAAGTGGCTGTACCATTTTGCAGTTCCACCAGCAATAAATGAGAGTTCTTGCTGCTCCACATTCTCACCAGCATTTGATGGTGCCAGTGTTTTGGATGTTGGTCATTCTGAAAGGTGTATAGTGGTATCTCATTGTTGTTTTAATCTGCAATTCCCCAGCGACATAAGATTTTGAAGATCCTTTCATATGCTTACTTGCTATCTGTATATCTTCTTTGATGTCTATTTGGGTCTCTCGCCTATTTTTCAATCAAGTTGTTTGTTTTCTTAATGCTGGGTTTTAAGAGTTCTTTGCATATTTTGGGTAACAGCACTTTCTTTATCAGGTGTCTTTTGCAAATGTTTTCTCCCAGTCTGGCTTGTCTTATAATTCTCCTGATTCTGTCTTTTGCAGAGCAGAAGTTTTTAATTTTAGTGAAATCCAACTTATCAATTATTTCTTTCATGAATGATTTCTTTGGTGTTGTATCAAAAAGGGCATCACCATACCCAAGGTCATCTAGATTTTCTCCTATGTTATCCTCTAAAAGTTTTATAGTTTTGCATTTTACATTTAGGTCTATGATCCATTTTGAGTTAATTTTTGTGAAGGGTGTAAGGTCTGTGTCTAGATTCACTTTTTGCATGTGGATGTTGTTCCAGTACCGTTTGTTGAAAAGACTGTCTTTGCTTCATTTTATTGCCTTTGCATCTTTGTCAAATATCAGTTGACTATATTTACGGAGGTCTATTTCTATGCTCTCTATTCTATTCCATTGATCTATTTGTTTATCCTTTTGTCAATACTACACCATCTTTAATATTGTAGCTTTAGAGTAAGTTTTGAAGACAAATTATGTCAGTCCTCCAGCTTGGTTCTTCTCCTTCAATATTGAGTTGGCTTTTGTGGGTCTTTTGCCTCTCCATATAAACTGGAGAATCAGTTTGTCTATATCCACAAAAGAACTTGTTGGGATTTTGATTGAGATCGTGTTGATATACCTTAGATCAAATTGGCAAGAACTGACATCTTGACAATATTGGATCTTCCTATCCATGAATATGGAATATCTCTCCATTGATTTAGTACTTTTTTGATATCTTTAATCAGAGTTTAGTAGTTTTCCTCATACAGATCTCGTACATATTTTGTTAGATTTATACCTAAACATTTAATTTTGGAGGATGCTAATGTAAATGGCAATGTGTTTTTAATCTAAAATTCCACTTGTTTATTGCTGGTATATAGAAAAGTGATTGACGTCTGTATAGCAACCTTGTGTCCTACAATTTTTCTGTAATTGTTTATTAATTCCAGGAGGTTTTCTGTTGTTTTGTTTTTGCATTGTTGTTGTTTTGGTTGATTCTTTTGGATTTTATACATAGAAGACCATGTCCTCGGCAAAAAAGAAAATTTTATTTTTGCTTCCCAGTCTGTATAGTTTTTATTTCCTTTTTGTATCTTATGGCATTAGCTAGGACTTCCAGTACAATATGGAAATACAGTAATGATAGGAGACATCCTTGCTTTGTTCCTGATCTTAGCAGCAAAGCTTCAAGTTTTTCACTGTTACGTATGATGTGAGCTGCAGGTTTTTCATAGGTATTCTTTTTCAAGTAGCAGAAGACCCTCTCTATTTCTATTTTGCTGAGAGTATTTATCATAAACAGTTGTTGGACTTTGCTAAACGCTTTTTCTGCATCTATTCATATAATCATGTGATTCTCTTTTTAGGCTGTTTATGTGAAGGGTTACATTAATTGATTTTCATTATGTTGAACCAGCACCAGCCTTGCATACCTGGGATACATCCCACATGGTTGTGATGTATTATTCTTTTTGGACATTGTTGGATTTAATTTGCTGATAAGTTTTCGAGGGTTTTTGCAGCTATGTTTGTGAGAGATATTGGTCTGTAGTTTTCTTCTCTTGTAATGTCTTTGTCTGGTTTTGGTAGTAGAGTAATGCTGGCCTCATAAAATGAGTTAGGAGTACTCCTTTTGCTTCTATGCTCTGAAAGAAGTTATAGAGAACTAGTATAATTTCTTCCTTAAATGTTTGGTAGAATTCACAGGGAACCTATCTGGGCTTGGTGCTTTCTCTTTTGGAAAGCTATTAATTATTAATTCAATTTATTTAATAGATATAGGCCTATTTAGATTGTCTATTTCTTCTTGTGTGAATTTTGGCAGACTGTGTCTTTCAAGGAATTGGTCTGTGTCATCTAGGTTATCAAATTTGTCAGCATAGTCATCATATTCCCTTATTATCCTTTTAATGTCCATGAGCACTTTAGTGATATCCCCTCTGACTTCTGATATTAGTAATTTGTGTCCTTTATCTTTTATTTCTTAGCCTGGAAAGAGGCTTATCAATTTCTAAACAGGTCTGTTTTTAAAGAACCAGCTTTTGGTTTCATTAATTTTCTCTATAGATTTCCTGTTTTCAATTTCATTGATTTGTGTGCTAATTCTTATTATTTCTCCTCTTTTGCTTAGTTGGATTTAATTTACTCTTCGTTTTCCAGTTTTCTAAGGTGGAAACTTAGATTACTGATTTTAGATCTTTCTTCTTTTTTAATATATGCATTCAATGCTATAAACTTCCCTTTAAGAACTGCTTTCACTGCATCCCACAAATTTTGATAGATTGTGTCATGATTTTCATTGAGTTCTAAATATTTTTAAATTTCTCTCAAGATTTCTTCTTTGACTCTTGTGTTATTTAGAAGTGTGTCGTTTAATCTCCAAGCATTTTGGAGTTTTCCTGCTATCTTTCTGTTATTGATTTCTTGTGTTAACTTTATTGAGGTCTGAGAGCATACAGTGCATGATTTCTGTTCTTTTACATTTGCTGAGGTGTGTTTTATGGTCCAGAATGTGGTCTATCTTGGTCAGTCTGAGCTTAAGAAGAACATATATTCTGCTGTTGTTGGATGAAGTAGTATATAGATGTCAAAAATATTTAGTTGATTGATGACATTGTTGAGTTCAACCATGTCCTTACTGATTTTTCTGCCTCCTGCATCTGTCCATTTCTGATAGAGGGATGTTGAAGTCTCCAACTATAATAGTGGATCATCTATTTCTCCTTGCAATTATATCAATTTTTGCCACATATATTTTGATGTTCTATTGTTAGTGACATACATATTAGGGACTGTTATGTCTTCTTGGAGAATTGACCTCTTAATCATTAGTAATGTCACTCTTTATCCCTGATAACCTTCCTTGCTATGACGTCTGCTCTGTCTGAAATTAATATCACTACTCCCACTTTCCTTTGACTAATGTTAGCATGGTATATCTTTCTCTATCATTTACTTTTTTTTGCTGAGGAAGATTAGCCCTGAGCCACCATCTGTTGCCAATCTTTTCTCTCTCTTTCTTTTATTTTTGGGCTTGAGGAGGATTAGCTCTAAGCTAACATCTGTGCCAATCTTCCTCCATTTTATATGTGAGTTGCTACCACAACATGGTTCATGAGTGATGTAGGTCTGTGCCTGGGATACAAACCCACATACCCAGGCCACCAAAGTGGAGCACACGGAACTTAACCACTATACCACAGGGTCAGTCCCCATCCTTTACTTTTAATCTCTATGCATCTTTATATTTAAAGAGGGTTTCTTGTAGATAGCATATAGCTGGGGTATGGTTTTTGATCCACTCTGACAATCTCTTTTAATTGGGTGTCTTTAGACAATTGATGTTAAAGTGATTACTGATATAGTTGGATTAATATCTACCATATTTGTTACTCTTTTCTATTTGTTGCCCTTTTTCTTTGTTCCTATTTTTGTCTTCCACTCTTTTTCTGCTATTTTTGGTTTTAATTGAGTATTTAATGTGGATTTCATATTTTCTCCTTTCTTAGCTCATCAATTATTCTTTTTTTTACTTTTTTTAGTGGTTACTCTAGAGTTTGCAAAATACATTTACAACTAATTCCTCATCTCTTGTATCATTGCTGTGATTCATTTCACTTATATATAAGCATACTTAAGCATACATATATGGTGTATTCATAGCATACATTATTGCTATTATTATTTTGGACAAATCATCTGCTAAATCTATTAAGAATAAGAAAAATAAAAGTTTTCATTTTACCTTAACTTACTCCTTCTCTGATGTTCTTCCTTTCTTTATGAAGATTCAAGTTTATGATCTATATTATTTTCCTTGTCTCCAAAGAATTTCTTTTAACATTTCTTGCAAGGCAAATCCATTTGTAACAAATTCCCTCATTCCCTCATTTTTTGTTTGTCTGAGACAGTTTTCCTCCTTCACTTTTGAAGGATAGTTTTGCAGGGTACAGAATTCTAGGTTGGTGGTTTTTTTCTCCTTAACACTCTAAATATTTCTCTCCACTCTCTTCTTACTTGCATGATTTCTGAGGAAAATTTGGATGTGATTCTTATCTTCACTCTTCTATAGGTAAGATGTTTTTCCCTCTGATTTTTTTCAAAATTGTTTCTTTGTCTTTGATTTTCTGGAATTTGAATATGATATGGTTTTTTAATTTTTGAGCATTTATGCTACTTAGTATTCTCTGAGTTTCCTGGTTGTGTAGTTTGGTGTTTTACATTAATCTGGGGAAATTCTTAGTCACTATTGCTTTTTTTTTCTTTCAGATTTTATTTTTCCTTCTTCTCTCCAAAATCCCTGAGTACATAGTTGTGTATTTATTTGTGGGTCCTTCTAGTTGTGGCACGTGGGACATTGCCTCAGCATGGCTTGATGAACCGTGCTAGGTCTGCACCCAGGATCTGAACCAGTGAAACCCTGGGCTGCCAAAGCAGAGTGCACGAACTCAAGCACTCAGCCACAGGGCTGGCCCCCAATCATTATTGCTTTAAATATTGCTTCTGTCCCTTTCTCTCTTGCTTCTCCTGGCATTCCCATTACACACATGCTATACCTTTTGTGATTCTTAGATACTATTTTCTGTTCTCTTCTGTCTTTTTTCTCTTTGCTTTTAAGTTTTGGAAGTTCCCATTGTCATATATTAAAGCTCAGAGATTCTTTCCTTAGCTGTGTCCAGTGTAGTAATGAGGGTTCAGAGACATTTTTCATTTCTGTTCTATCATTTTTCATCTCATGCATTTCTTTTATATTCTTTCTTAGCGTTTCCATCTATCTGCTTACATTATCCACCTGTTCTTACATGTTGTCTACTTTTTCCATTAAAGCCCTTAATATATTAATCATACTTTTAAGAAATTTCTGATCTGGTAATTGCAACATTCCTCCCATATCTGACTCTAGTTCTGATACTTGTTCAGTCACTTCAACTGTTTCTTTTCCCCACAAAATTTACTGGTGGTTTTACGCTCAATGTTTCTAAAGATGAAGATGAAGAGAGTTTACATCACATTATAGAATAGAAAGCTCGAATCATTGTTGTTAAAAATTCTCTACCACCTCACAATCAGGAATTCTCTATTGACCACATTTATCTTTAAGGTGTGGGCCCCTGACACGGTGCCTGTCCTCTCTCATTCTTCCTTCCCATATTCTCTTTTCTGTTACCATCTATCATCACATTCCTGTTTACTTCTTGTACAGAACAGTGTCAATTTTCCTTTGTTCAATTTCTTATTTTCAACTTCTTGCCCCAGAGCTAGCTAATAGTACCTAAACATTAAGACCCATTGTATAGCCACCTATCCCTCTACCCTCCCTTAGCTACAATGGCTATTTGTCCTCTACATTTGGGGTCAGATCAAATTTGGGATCTTGGTGTGCTATTTGGAGTCCTTTATTAACCCCTGCCCTTGGGAAAGGCATAGAGCAAGGTCCTATTGTCCTCATGACGAACTAGCCCCCAGGAGTAGAGGTGGATGATATGAGGGTATGTTTTTCTCACTTTAAATGCCTCTGGCAACTTATTGGATAGCCAATATCTAAGTGAATCAGAGAATTATATACAGTCATACATGGAAGTATATATAGTTGTTATGCTTCTTTCCTATTGTAAATTTTGTTTGTTTCAGAAATGCTAGTTTTGGGTAGAAATGCTACTCACCTGTTTCTAATATGGCATTAATATTGGGATGGAAGCTGCTTGGCACAGCTTCCCACTCCATGCATATAGCAGAGATCATTAACTGAATAAGCTCCCTGTAACCTGTTTCTTCCACCCTCAAAATCTTTCTTAACACAGCCTTCAGGCAGCCACTGCCAATCAATCAGTCTTGAAACAGGAGACAAACTGTATTTGCTCTTTCTACTTTTGGTTAATGGCAAAAAGTTTTCACAAAAGGTTGTGTTTTTGTCAGTTTTTACAAATAAAAACTTTCTTTCCTATAAGATAGCTGCTGACTGAGAAAGCGATGTTCATTCTAACTCTTTCCAGTTTCTCTAGGCACCATTTTCAGCCACAGAAAAAATTAACTGAACATGTGTAGCTAAAGAAAATGTACATTTGGACAAACAAAGATTCTTTTTAAAGAACAAATATTTCTTTCTAGTCTGCTTCTTGTTTTAAAAAAACAAGTGCATATCTGGAAGCAATTTAGTAAATTTACTGCATGCAAATTACAATTAACTTTAGACAGAAATCATTTGTTTTCTTGAAAAGAAGTAGATAAACTCAAGGACAAGGAGGTCAGGTTCAAATCTTAATCCCAGAGTTAAGTGAGGCAGAAAGAGACCCAATACGTGATGCCAACTGTAAATATAGGCTTGGCTGTTTGAACTGCTATATTACTGTCCACAATGCTACACTGCTATTTTGCAGGAACAAAACCTTACACACTTCTGGCTTTGACTACACAGAGATTTTATGAATATGATCATTTTAACTCAATCTGCTCAGCATATAAAATTGAGGTGAATTAGAATTTATATACCACAAGCAACAAGTCTGAAAGCATAGTATCAAATTCAATCAAAGTTTGCTAATATGAATATTACTGAAATTTTTAAAATAAAAACAACACTGTTCATGGAATAAAATGATGAATTCAGCAGAAATCACGGCTCTGCTTTTTTAAAAACATGGTGTTTTGGCATGCCTAATCTATTCAGACTCCCTCCTGGGAGGATTTTCTATTGCTCATAGCTTTTGAAGAGTGAACAATGTACCCTATGCTTCCATCTCCCCACCCTATAGATGGTTAGTTAGGAGTCAACAATTAATTCTATAGTAACACAATATTAAGTACACCAGAAGTCTATTTAATGACTTGGTATGAAAGATTCTACACAGCGAGAGTATAGCCACGCCAACCAGATTTATCTTGGAAACCTAAAATAATAGACATGGAAAAAAATGCCAGTTGGTGGTGAGTTGTGAAGCTGGAAGGTCAGGTGGACTCAAGCATTTGAACAGCCATTTTGGACCATGAATAAGATAAGTAAACAAAGGTAAATTTTGAGAGAGGCAGAGAGAGAGAGAACAGAAGCATAGAGAAAAACAGATAACTGAGCAACATCTAAAACAGAAAGAGTAGTTGCATCTCTCTAACCATCGAGGAGTTCAAGATCATTGACTTTTTCCTGGGGATGTCCCTCAAGGATGAGGTTTTGAAATTATGTTTGTGCAAAAGCAGACCTGTGCTGGCCAGTGGAGCGGGTTCAAGGCATTTGTCACCATTGGAGATTACAATGGCCAAGTCAGTCTGGGAGTTAAGTACCCCAAGGAGGTAGCCATAGCCATCCATGGGGCCATCATTCTGGCCAAGCTTCCCATTGTCCCCTTTTCCATCATATTCTCATAATTATCCATCTCATAAATATAAAACTTGGCCAGGAGGAGGTCAAAAGTAATTCCTCCTGTTCTGGGCCCCAATCCCCTAAAGTCCCCTTAGACTTTGCTTCATCAGATAGGTATCTCCTCACTCATTATTTTCACTCAGCCTAAAATATATCATGAAATCTCTCCAATCTTAACTCTTGCAATACTGCGTCTTCCTGTAGCTAAGACATTTTTTCCTTCCCTTCTCAGTTAAGCATTTTGAAAGACTACAAATGTATCTATATTTCATACCTCTCACTTATCCCTCAGTCTACTGCAAGCTGGCTCCTACTTCAGTCCAAGATGCTCCTCTCACAATACCCTTGATCACCAAACTGCCAAGTATAATAATCTCTTTTAAAACCTGAGCAGAATATTCTCCATTTACCCCGCCAGATCCACTCACCACTCTTTTCCATTCTGCTTGTTTCTCCTGGAAGCTGACTTATATGAACTACATCAACACTCTTTTTACCTCTGGCAACCAGTTGAGTTTTTTCAATGGAAGGTATTGTCAGAAGTCAGAATATCAGAGTATGGAAGGTATATCTTGGGAGGCCCTCTTCTACAGCTAAATCTCTCAATCTCTCTCTTTCTCTCTCTGTGTCTCCGTGTCTCTCTCTCTCTCTCTCTCTCTCTATGTCTCTCTCAAACACACACATACACTGATTCAAGTCCTTACCAAAATTGTCTTGCAAGGGAATTTGATACTATTAAACATCTCCTCCTTCTTGATATTCTCTAATTTCTTGAATTCTTAACTTTTTGACTACCCATTCTCAATCCCTTTTATTGGTTTCTCTTTCTCTGTTACTCTTTGTATATTGATGTTTCCCAGAGCTTGGGTCATATTTTCTTCATGTTTTCAGTAGGATACCTCAATCAGCCTCCTAGCTTTCACATTGACCAACAGGACAGTGCTTGGTGTCTAGTAAATACTCAACACATGTTTGCTGTATAAGTGAGTAAATACATATGCTGATGACTGCCAAATGCTAATCTCTACTCCATATCTCTCCCCTGATCTACTTATATGGATTTCTTACTCTCTACTAAACATCCTTGTTTAGATGCCTCACAATTATCTCAAATCTGACATGTTCAAAACTGGATTAATTATCTTTATCCATAAATCTTGGTTCTTGTATCTTCTATCTTATTTAATATCATCTTATCTCCCTAGTCACTCAATTCAGAAATCTAGGAGTCATCCTAAACAACCACCTAATTCCACACTTTGCTCACTACATTTTGTCAACTCCACCATATGATCTTCTCCCACTTTCATACCTTGCTTTCCATCTGCTACAGTCTTCATTAAGCCCTCCATGGTCTCTCATCTGACTAGTGCCATGTTTTCTTACCTGGATCTCCTTGGCTCCTGCTTTATTCCTTTCCAGACTATTCTGGAAACAGCCTTCAGGGTGATCCTTATATGTCATTTCTCTACTTAAAACGACTCAACGGTCCTCATTTGCATGACCTTCTTGGTAGACTCCCTACCTAGCTGTTAAGGTTTTCATCTTTTATTTCCAACATATACTTCACACTAAACCACTTGACATTACTCAAAATAACCCTTATTATTCCCTCTGCTAGAATTTGCTATTTTCTTTCAAGCTTCTTCACATCATCCAAGACTTAACTTCAAAGTGCTCTCCTCACTGATGCCCTTCCTCATTCTTTTCACTTCCCTTTCTTTTCTTGTCTTAGACAATACTTTGTAAATTATACTTATTATTATTAGAAATCTGAACACACTGTGTTATAATTAGTTATTTATTTGTCTCACCCAAGAGACTGTAAGACCCTTAAAGACATATCCTTACTTAGTCTATCTTCAATGCCTAGCACCATGTGTGATATACAGGTAGAATTCAATAAATAATTGTTAAATGAAGTGATCTTTCAATTCCTGTTATTCTTATCCAAGGTTATCATTAATAATGTGTTATGGGTTGAATTATGTCTCTCCAAATTCATATATTGAAGTTCTAATTCACAATACCTAAGAATGTGACCTTATGTGGAGACTGGGTCTTTTCAGGGGTAATCAAGTTAAAATAAAGTCATTAGGGTGGGACCTAACCAAATAAGACTGGTGTCCTCATAAAAAGGAGAAATTTGGACACAGAGACACAGATAGAGGAAAGATGATATAGAGATATATGGGGAGAACATGGTCATCTACAAGCCAAGGAGAGACTCCTGAAACAGATCTTTCCTTCACAGCCCTTAGAAGGAACCAACTCTGCCACCTCCAGAACTGTGAGGCAATAAATTTCTGTTGGTTAAGTCACGTAGTCTGTGGTACTTTGTTAAGGAAGCCTTAGAAAACTAATACACATTGCAATTCAGCAATCATTTTTTAGCCAGCCTCCCCCCTCTTTTTAGTTTGCCATTTCCATTAAATCTTTATTTATATCCTTCACTCTGATTCTGGGAAACTTGCACTGGGTCTGGTGTTGGCAATCTTTTCATCAATAAATGTCTTTCTCCAACTATCTTTCCAATTTAGTGAGGCAAAATACAACTACCAATGTACTCTTATTATACTTCACCTTTAAAATGCCAATTGATCTTGAAAGTATTCACTAGATTTAAATTCACAACTGTGTTATCTGAGGCCCATTTTGCATTTGCTCTGGCTTTACTAATTTTTTTTTTTTTCCCTGAGGAATATTTGCCCTGAGCTAACATCCATTGCTATTCTTCCTCTTTTTTCTTTTTTCTGCTTGAGGAAGATTCATGCTGAGCTAAGATTTGTGCCAGTCTTCCTCTATTTTGCATGTGGGTCGCCACCATAGCATGGCCACTGGTGAAGTGGTATAGGTCCGCACCCAGGAACCAAACTTGGGCTGCTGAAGCAGAGCATGACGAACTTAACCACTAGGCCACAGGAACTGACTCTACTAATTTTTTTCACCATGTATTACTTTCCTCCTAGATATTCCTCTCCAGTTTAGTTATTCAATGAATGTACCCTATATAACCTCTTCTCTCTGAACTTACAAATGGTAATGGTAAGCCATTCATTCATTTCTCAGACCTTGACTGAAAATCTATAGGGTTCAACAAATTGCCCCAAATAATGAGGGTGGCAAAAGAATAGGGCCATCAAATACAGCCCTTGACTACAAGAAGCATGTAATCTAGCATAAGGACAAAATAAGTATAGTAGATCTTGAAATTACGACACATATGTCCAAAGATGTTTGCAATCCCCAAATAGCAGCATATATTTTCATCAGTGACCTCGTGGCTAAAATGGATATAATAATACAAGCATTGCAGTGTTGTTTTAACAATTAAGTGAAAGGAGGTGTAACAGAGAGCAGAACTTTTGCTCTGAGATGTGTAGGTTTTGCCTGTTCGTCTAGACTTTCTTACCTGCTTTATGACTCACACTCGCACACCAGCCTTGAAGCACTCACAATTCAAAATGATCCCTCAGCAAATATTACATGCCATGGGGTCTTAATTCTCCTGCAAAATCCTCAGATGCCAAGAGTTTACCCTACACAAAAATGGATACCATTTAAGAAGAAAGGAGGGATTCAGAAGAAAGAGAGCTCAAATCTACTTGTATTAGAAAATACTGGGTTAAACAAAATTAAATAGCTTTTTCATATGGGAATTTCAGTAATTTTAATATGCAAATGTGAGTTGTGAATACTTAAGAAGGATTATAGTACTATAGAATTTTCCTGATTTATATGATCACAAGGACGTTTTCTCACAGAAGATAACTGATGGGACACTAATGCTCATAGAGCTCAGTCTGAGAATTCTGGCTTGCAAAACAAATTCTAAACTTCTGAGCTCAAAGTCTTCCCAACGTTGTGCAATTCTAGCTTTCTATTATTCTCTTTTATTATCATCTTCCCTTTTAATCATCTTCACCCAAGTTTTGTTACCTGCCCTGCATTTCCACAACTTCACGTTCCCGTTCATGATGTTCAACTTGCTCGGCACACCCTTTCCTCTTCTCTTCACCCCCTCAACCCTTCCTAGAACACAAGAAACTATACATCATCACTCAAGACTCAAAAAAAATCATACATCTTTTTTCTCTGAAGACTTCTTGTAATTTCCATGCAGAATTAATTCTTGTTCTTTCCTCTATATCCTAATTGAACATTGAACCTATCTACCTTATAACACATTTCATGGGTAGAAAATGATTTTTTTGTGGCTATTTTCCTTACTAAATTGTGACCTTATCAGAGGCAAGAACTAAATCAAATTCTCATTCCATAGCTCAGCACAGTTGCTGGCCCACATAGTATCTTCCCAATTCACACTAATTAAATGAAAGAATAACATAATTGAAGTTAAACAGCACAATATATAGAATTTGTCGGTCAAGTTTTGACTCTCAATGATTGACATCTGGAGAGTGGAACCTGTAAAAAGGAAAAGTTAGGGTCTGACTACCTAAAGGGCAAGGGGTTTTAGAGAAGTTGGAAATGTCTCACTGAAATAGTTGGCCACGGGAAGCAGACTGAGAAGAGAAAGAAGCAACTAAAGAGATGATGAAATGGGAGAATTAAGGGAAGTCAAAGGATTCATGGATCAAGGAGTAGTTAGCAGGTTCAGGAAGTCCCCAAATTAGAAAGATAAGGCACGTGGGATCAGAAACGTTATTTTTTGAGTTTAAGATTTAGAAATGAAGGTAGGAACACAAGAGACCTGTGTAAAGATTTGGAGAAGCCACAGAAGTTAGGACTAATCAGTGAAAATTACAGGAGAGGCAAATTCCAGCTCCATCCAAACAAGAATTTTTCAGGCTGGATGCAGCTGGATGGGAAAAATGGGGTGGACATGTAAGTCTTTGAAGTTGCTGAGATTCCAGTGTAAGAAAAGATACATACATAAAATAAAAAAGAGAAATACATGGTGATCTAAATACTTAAATCACTATGGGAGGAAAGAGATAGTCGTAGAAATCAGTAGATGGTGTTGCTGACCATAGGAAGACGATAATAAAACAAAATGATACAAACCTCAAAAAAAGAAAAGTTATTTATTGATGGTGGCAAGGAGAATGCCATTTTCCTCTTCAGGCCTGATGAATTACATGGAAGAGGAAAATAATTCAATTTGAGGACTTTCTCAGTCAAAGGGAAAAACAGCTTAATTAGTGAAGCTTTTTCAAGGAGGTGAGAACAGAGGCAGTGGAAACAACATGTGCAAAGACACAGTAAGATATTATCAGGTTTGTGTGAGTGACAATGGCAGACGAACTTAGATGAAGTTGAAAATGCTTCATTATTCTGTATCAAAACAAAGAACTCACAAGTTAGTATTCTTTGCCTATAAAAGTATGGAGCAGAATATCAGAAAAAGTATTCTAATACTTAATAATTAATTTTTAGTAATTTTTTTATTTTAGTTTGTATATTGTTTTAAAGTTGAAGTATTTGAATACCTTGAAATATCTGAGCTTATCAAAAAAAAATCAGTTACAAAAAGCATTTATTATAAATTTAGGAGGGACGTTGACAAACTGGGAAATGTTCCTGGTAAATGTGACTAGGATTGAGAGGGTCGGGAATCAGTGTTACATGAAAAATAGTTTTGAACTATGTATGCATAATGTAAAAGAGAAAAGTCTTAAGAAGAAGCGTAATGCATATCTTCACATATTTAAAGAGCTTTCCTGGGAGAGAGACTAGACTTCTGCAGACTCCCAGAAGGTGGAACAAGAATTGATCTGTGGTAGCATCATTCCTGTAGGCAGATTGTGGCTTGATAAAAAGAAAAACTTTTGACAAGTAGCACTGGACAACAGATTGGCTGTCTTGTGAGGTATTTGGCTTCCTAAACGCAGAGCTGTCTAACAAAAAAGCCAAAATATGAGAATTACATTATTATGTTTTATTACACAATTCTTGCATTGGAAGATGGTTAGATGAGTGCTAAAGTCCTCTCAAACTCAAGTTCAAGGCTGAATAGTACTGTATGCTTAGAAATCTGTTTTACACTTTAAACAAAATTAAATTGTCAAGGACTTTAAGGAGCACAGTATATATTTTATAGGCTCCTATTTATTTTAGTGAAATGTTTAAGCAGGTTCAAGGATAAATAAATTTCTTTTAAAAGATACTTGATTTAAAAAGAAATTTTTTTTCAATCATTCCTAGTTTCTAAAAGGATGAAAAATATTAGTGACTGAGGTTTGTTAAATGGATTTGGAGGGAATCAACTCATGATTCATTCAGATGAATTTGGAGGAGTTTGACTAATGTTTTCATAATTTCTGTCTAGACTAGAAGCTTAAAAAGCACACCTGTGACTCCCCAAGCCTCTGATAAATTATGTCTAGTAAGGCAGGCTTATATAAAGAATGAGAAACTCATCACCCACAATACCCACAGCTACGAATCCAGAGACTGCGGATGCTGAGAGTCATCACTGCGCCAGGAGCCCAAGAGCTGTTTACATACGACTCTAGTAGATCTTCCAAAGAGCTTTTGGCCTTTGTGCCAGAACAGAATGTATATTCCAGAAGTAGCTCAGGGAGTGGGAATTGTGGGAATGAAAAAAAAAAGTGTTGGCCATCTGTTAGTTTCCACTCCATAAAATCTCACCACCCTTCTTCATAAATCAATTCCAGGAGCCCTGATTCTCTTCTCCCCTGCCACTCCCACCAACATTTGAGGTTCTGTCACTCTCCTAGTTCAACGTTTGAGAGAGACTGGAATTCAAGTAGTAATGCTGAGTGCATTCATTGTGTTTTAAACTAAAACGCAATACAGTTCTTTTAACTTAGCTCATGGGGTACCTACTGATTTATTCATTTCCTGGAAATCGGTTCACCCCAAGCTGGCTACAACACACAAATTAATAAAATACTCCCTTCAGTAATTAAAAATTTTGGTAGTGATCTCTAAACTTTGGTTTTTAGCATTTTAACAGTTACATCAAAGAAATTGTACTGGTTCTCCCCGGTATACATATCACAAAAGCTGAGCACTCTGGTTAAAATAGCAGTAAAGGGTCTGAACTCCACCAGCGCCACCTCCCCAGAGCCCTGCCTTGGAATCGAGTATTAGTTTCAGAAGCAGCTGTGACTTAATATGCAAGAGAAACATGTAAATAACTAATACACTACAAGGCAGAAATTGGGAATATAGAGAAAAGAAAGATTAAAATCTATTAGGGTTATTTGGACAGACATTGCAGAAGAATTTGCATTGTACATTGATAAACTCATAGGGTTTTGACAGAAAATATGAAAGAAAAAAGTGGGGAGGGATGTAAGTAAAGGAAAATTCATAGAAGCTTAGAAGTCGAAGTGTGTTTTAAGAACAAGTCATAAAATCTAGACTCTTGGTTCTTTGTTTCCTAAAGTTCTTGATTTCTCCCTCACTCTGGAATGATTGTTTGGCTGAGAATGATGTAGCACTGTATGGAGTAAGTTCTCAGGTGTCTGCTCTAAATAAGTCCTGGAAGGTTGGCGAGGCACAGAGAATAATCAGATAAATAATTCAAAAAAACTGAATCTCAACTTTGAATTTCATACACACAAAGACGTTTATCTTCTCTCAAACAGGTTAAACGTTATTAACTCATTAAAACTATTTAGATACTATCATAATGGGAAGAATAAATAAATAACTTGGTCTAAATTAATAGCAGTTGACTAGACTGTTATACAATGATTCCTTACAAAAAGACACAAGATAATCTGTTCATAGAAAATTTCATAAACTTCATAAACTTATTTAGGAATGTCTGCACCACTGAAGAAAGGAAGAGATGATATGGAAATCTTCATTCAGCAAATATTAGTAGTCAAAATACCTATAGGTATCTTAAATTCTCTGACTCTGAGGGTTTTAACAAATTTTGCCTTACGTTCTGACATCTTGTACATTAGTAATAATATATATGTCTGGGAGAGATTTAAATTACACTACAGCAAAATAAAACAAAAAAAGCCTTTCTAATCAAACAAACCACACTATAAACATACTCTTGAAATTAAACTAAGCAAATTTACAGAATTGTTAGATTAAACCAGCCTTTAATTATACCAGAACTATTAGTTCTGTGATGATTAAATTATGGGTTGTCAGCATTTCCTTTTAACTCCTTACATTTAGTAATTAATAACTTGATCAGGAAATTTTACTTTCAGTGAAGGCTTGATATGGAATGACCCTAAATTAATTATGAAAGTAGTAACAACAACCTCAACTAAACCACAGAGAGCCAAATAGAATTTTCTAGGAATTCAGCTTTTATACTTTTTCAACGGCATCTATTTCAGATTTGTATTGGTTAATTTTAGGTTGTTAGTACTTTATAAAGGTCCTGCTCACGTGCCATTCCTATAAAATCAAGTTTGAACTAACTTTAGAAATTAGATTTTTATGTTGCCCTTAATGTTTTGAACACAGAAATGGCAAGTTAGTCACAGAGTGAAATGTATTACATATACAGTGATTATGGAGAAGACAGATTATCAATTTGTTATTTCAAAGTCACAACCCATGCACTGTTTATTTGATGAAGAAATTGGATTTAAAGATTTTAGGTTTTTTTAAGAAAAAACAATCATTTGAAGAAGTCAAAAAGATATTTGAAACAGATTACTATAATTTTTAAAGCAGAACCAATTTTAAACTTTAAAGAATAGAATTCTTTCAAACTATTGCGGCTTTCTAGGAAATATATTTTTTTAATTGCTTGTGAATATATGAATAAGTTACATATTCTCCCAGGGAACAATTAGAGTGAAGTATTAACTACATGATTTAAACTGGCTTTAATGGAGATTTAGATTAAATATTGAATAACAGAAGAATGGAACTATGTCCAAAGGCAAGGAAAATTATTTTTCAACTTCTCTCCTTTAATGCCACCATGAGAGAGGATGTCTTACAGTACTATCAGGTACTGCCTTACAGAAATATTAACTGTCTTATAGTCATATTTATACTGTCCTACAGTAACATTAAGATAGTGACAAATATCTAAATCTTATAAATTTTGCAGTTAAATTTTAAATAGGGCTTCCCCAAGTTTTGAAACTATATAGTTAATTCCGACAACTGAGTGAACTTGCCCAAATCATTCATTGAATGTCCCCTGCATATGGAAATGAGGTAGAGAGAGAGTTTGTACTCTCTTCCCAAAGTTTGCCCAAGTTTCTTGACCATATAGTTCAATTACTTAGCAACTTGGGGGATTAATTAAAGATGGTAAAGAGAACGCCCCAGGAAGATATTGTAAAATATCCCATGCTAAAAAGATTATGTGGTTTAGGCTTGACAAATGTGAAGTGACATCTGCCAGGCCCTTTTGTAGAAACAGATAAAAGAACTGGTTCATCAAGAAAAAAAAGAATCCTTACCAGGAACCAGTGAGAGGAACGACCCATCATCTAAACAGAAGCAGGGCTAAGCAAATGATTCACACATATTGCTCTCAGGAGATGAAAGGAAATGGTTTTTAATTCATTTTATGTAGACTACAGATAAGGAATCTTCTAGATCAAAGCCTAGCAACATAATGGAAGCTAGTTGAATACAACTAGATCTAAAAACATCTGTCAAGGGTTTAATGTGCAAAAGTGAAATACTTTAGCTGTATTAGATGATCTTTAAAGACTCTTTCAGCTCTATTGTTGTATAATACTATATGATGAAACAAGAACTAAAAGGACCCGTATCCCTCCATGTTGGTACTTTCTAATGGGGGGGAAAGTCTGCCTCTCCTAACAATGAAACACCGGGCCCTGGCAAACTGCTGGAGTCTAGGTTCTTTAAATCACATGAGAATTTCCAATGCTATATCCTTTTCAGGCAAGATTCCATAAGTTTTAATGTTTAACGATGATAATTATTAGAGAAAATGATCTACATTTTCATATTAACTGGGTCATTGAGTCTACTAAATTTTGTTAACGACATTTCGAATACTAAGCTCATATCTTTGTAACGTTTTCCTCATTGTGTTGCCATTGTGTTTTTACACCTGTAGCGAGGAATCCTATTAGTAGCATTGCCCACCAGAGAATAAATTGGTGAGTTCGTTTCGTGAAGACTCATTTGAGTGGTCTCCCATAGAGATGAAAGTGTAGGGCCCATGGGCCCCCTTATTCTAGTCAAAGGAGAAATAGCCTTAATGAGATAGATCTTTCCTGTGGAGAATCGCTTGCATTACCTCCCTTATGTACGTAAATGTTCACTGAGCAGTGCCATGATCCTGTCACCGGCATGTAACAAAAGCTTTTTTGGTTTTAGGGATTTTTTGCAGAGCTGCCTCCCTCACGTGTGGAACAAGTTAGTTACCCGGGAAGATCTGGCTTGCAGGGATCCCCCAGGGTACCTTTACAACTAGAGGACTCCGGAACTATAGTAGGGAGGAACTGGAGCCTGGGAGAGGGATAGACTGGACCTCTGGACTTCCTGCATAAAAAGCTTTAAATGCTGCAGCCTGGGGACAGATTGGAGAACAGTATTTATAGCATGTAAGGGGCAGCGTAGGTGTTACAAACCCAGAAGCCTATAGATGCGAGACAGGTGGATTACCTGAATGATGGGCACTTGAGGGACTTCCTCGTCTAAAAGGGGCAGCTGCTTATTTTTGCCAGGAGGAAATGTTTTCACCTAGAATTGCCAGACTTTTGGTTTTTTTCAGAATACTCAGAGATTTTCACGTGAAAACTCTGTTTTTAAATGAAGCCAATGAATTTAAGGTTTTATTAAAACACTGTGAAGGCCATACAAAGCAAAGCTACAGGGGTGATTCAGCTCCGAGTGGTTTGTGTGCAATCTCGAGTGTAAAGGACACTTTGGTTACGCGAGCACTGTCTCCACAAAAGGACTGTGAGCTCCTGGAGGGAGGACTTAGTCTTTAATGTCCAAAAAATGTCCAGTACCATAGCAGGTACTTAAGAAGGAGTTTCAATTCACAAGAAAGTATTTCATATAGAATATGCTGACACCACTAAACTGTCCACTTGTAGGGGAATGGCAGAGGAGTGTTTGGCAGAAGGAACCCACTGGCACTCTGACTTTCAGAGCCCACAGGGGCCTGTTTGACTTGCTTACTTGGGGTCTTGGCCCCAGGTTCAAGTCCCCTCCCTGGCCAGAGCTTCCTTCTCACCCCTTCTCTGCCCTTACCTTATCTTTATTCACTCTCCCTACAGTTGTGGAGGTGATGGGTTGTGGGGTTGATAACAAATTAGAGAGTCTCAGTGGGGTGAGGGAAGAGGGGAGAGAGGTCACATGCATTGGGTGAGCCCTTACTTAGCTTCGATTAGATTAGAAATGGAAATAAAAAATGTTTTCCAAATGTTTTTCCTGCTATCTATGTAGTCCATGCTTAGAGGTCTCGAAATCAACTGTTAATAATCACCTGGCCTAGGGTCAGGCAGAGAAAGTTAGGAGGGAAAATGCCTGGGGGACATCTTGCCTGGGGCCTGTGAACATTCTCACTCATATTACGCCTGGGTCCTATCAAGGCAAAGCCTGCAAAAGCCATTATTAGGAACCTTCTGTTTTCTGGCTCCCAGGAAATGGACTCTACCTTTTAATAGGTAAATCTATTGATTCAAGTTTTCAAACACATTTTCATATCAACTACATAAGAACATCTGTAAAGATTGCTGCTCATTTAAAAATTTGGCTGCTTTGAGAGTTTACTGTTAGAATAGGATATATTAAAATAAAAAGAAGATATCCACTAGCTTGAGGTATGATGATATTTCTTATTATCTCAGAAGTCCATCCTTGGCTTTTTGGTTTTGGCTTTTGTTTTGTCATCTATCACACTATGCACTCTCCCTAAGTAATATTCTCCATTCCCGTCATTTCAGTTACTGTCTATACGCGCATGAAAGTCAAATATTTGAGCCTCTGTCCCACAGACCAAACCACCTACTAGATCTCTCTTGATGCACACACGCTCACATGGCTCACGTTTGTTCATTCTTCAGTTTGCAGTTTAGCAGCACTTTCTCTGATGAACCTTTTCTGACCTTCTAAGACTGGTTCTGATACCTTTCCTATGTACTTCTGTTTTACCCTATATTGGCTCCTATCACAGAATTTCGCTCATTCGTGTGTTCATTTCTATTCATCCATCAGAAGTTTTCATAACTCTGGCCAAATAGATCTAATACAGCTATTTCAACGGCACAATGAAAACGAATATTTCTAAGTAAAGACATTGGTGTAACAGTATATACATTGAATTTTGAGAGGATACATTATAAACTTGGCATTATATCATGGAGCAATTTTGCCCCATATCCCAAGAAAAGGAAGAAATTTGACTAGCCTATTTGTTTATTTCCAACCATTTGTAATTTTACAAATAGACATAATTGTATAAACTTATAATTGTACCTACTTCTTAAATTTATGTTTAGAGTTATAGGAAAAACTGATAATTAAGCAACCTAAATATAATTTTCTGAAATAGTCTAGGTTTGTTCTTGCATCCTGGCAGTTTGAATGACCTTTAGTCAGATGGCATTTTCCTCAGGCACTGCCTAGAAATACCTTCTTTGAAAGGAGTTGAATCTATCTACTAATTGTGTGATTTAAATCTATTTCTTGATTTTTGGAAACAGTTTTCCAAATTTTCTTAAATGAGGGTCACCTTTATAGCTCCTAGAAATTTACAAATAAATTTTTATAAAATGTAAATCTGGCTGCAATAAATTTAAAAATGCAAAAAATAATCATAGCCCTAAAGTGATAACTGTATTATCAATTCAATATTAATTTTAATGCCCAATTGTACATTCATTCTTCTAATTAAAATAATTTGATTAAAATGTGTTATGAAAAATATAATCTTATACTTTGATTTAGAACAATAAAACTATGGCTTTACTAAAATATGGTGAGCAGATTAAACTCCACTTACACTATTTACCTATTTATATTTGTGAGTGATTAATTTCAAATGAGATTGAAGGATTGGTTATTTAACTTAAAAGATAGATAATACCAAAACAATAACAGAATGGAATACACAGTGGAGTTAAGTTTACCAAATACTTTTACTTTTATTTTAACATCTGATAGACCATTCCTTAAAAGAGAAGAGAGTTAGTGTGTTATGGAGAAAACATGGGGTTTCACTACTTAACAGCTCTCTAAATTTGTACAATTTGCCTAAATTCTAAACCTCAGCTTTTTAAAATAGGAATAGTAGCTCACAATGTGATGATGAGATTAATCGAGTTAATATAAGTAAATCATTTAGCACATATGAAATCCCTAGCACATAATTAGGATTCAAAAAATCATAACTGACATTAACATTTGCAATAAAACACCTGGATTCCTGTTTCCATCATTAACTATGAGTCCTGGGCAAGTCATCAAAGTCCTCTGACTTGTATTTTCCTGGTGAGTAATATGAGGCATTAACAATACCTGAAATGATCTTCTGTACAGGATTGTCTTGAGGATTAAATGAGATACTACATATAAAAGTGAAACGTTAATCATAGGATCGTAATTTTTCAGATAAGGAAACTGAAGGGTATTAGTTTGAAGGAGATAGTCCAAGGTCACATTACTAGCAAGTCCTAGAGCCAGAATTTGAAACCAAACCTTTAGTTCCTGAACCCAGACTCGGTTCAGTTCATTTTATCACACAGCTGCCTCTCATAAAGTGTTTAAGAACTTGCTTTGCATAGGCCAGGATTAGTCCCAGAGCCTGGGGTAGGATCAAGTCAAAAAAAGAAGTGAGAGAGCCCCAGCTGCTAGGGTGAAAGGGCACGAGAGTGGAGAGTCAGGACAGCGAATATGCCAAACATTCTGTTTCTAATAATAGTTCTCCCCATCTACTGAATTCACTGCTCTGAAGCCAATCTTTGACATTTCCTTCAGCACCGACAGTTGTCTTTCCTAACCCCCCCATTTCTTCCTTTAAAACAATTCCATTATTCACACTTTTCTCCCCATTTTCACTGTTATCGCCGCCACATATTGCTTTACGCCTAGATACAGCAAACAGCCTTGGGCTGCCACCTCCTTCCTCTGCCAAATTACCCTCAGCAGTGTTGCTGGATGACTCTCACAACCATATCACTTTTAAGATTTATGAGAGCTGGGATTATCCAGTGGTGTGCTGGAGCCGGCTCACAGGAGTCAGTGAGAACGAATTGTGCGTATCTCTTCTCAACTCTGAATTCAGTGGTGTTGTGTTGATAGCTTGAAACTATCCGTGGTGGGTATATTTATACCACAGATATCAGTGAATCCCATGAATCAGGGTTTATTTTCCCTAGGAAGCCGGTTGTTAAGCATTTAGCAGCACCGATTACATCTGGCATGTCCATTCCTTCTGGGCACTATGCACAGTGTCTGACACATAGTAGTACTCAACGTATACTTGCTAAAAACATTAATCAATATCACTCTCCTCCTCAAAAATCTATACATCTCGTTCATCACAATTCACAGTGTAACTCTGCTGCCTAACTTTCTAGACCTCTCTCATTTGGTCCTTCCTCATGAAGTCAATATTGTTTTTTACTCTTCTGTTCCACTTAAGCTGATAAAGTCACCACTGGCACTAGCATGATCTATGATTGGCCCTGCATGCCTCAGCTCATGCTCTTCCTCCTATCTAGAAAGCCTTCTCTCTCTCCTACTTTTTCAAATCCTTCTAGTTCTTTATGATCCAGATTAAATTCCACATCTTTCCTGAGGCTTCCCATCATCCCATATGATCTCTATATAGTTAGCCCATTTCTTTGCAGTGTAATTCCTTTCTATTCTTTCATTCCTGTTAGTTTTATTTCTGTAGCTATATCACAAACTCCTTACAGCAATATCTAAATTTTCTTTTATTTGTATTTCCCAAAATCAGGTAATTTGTGGTAGAACTCAAGAAGCTCATCTAAACCAGTGGTTTCTATACACATTTCCATGGTCTGGTATTATTGTTCTGGTCCAAAACATTCTTCTCAGATGAATTCTGGAATGTTTCTTTTGAAGCAGTTGGGCGCCCCTACCCAGATCCACAGTCCTTGGTATGAGAACCCTTGAGGCCCCTTCCTGCAGCCCTCGCCGGCCAGTCACCCCAACTGTAGTCAAAGGCATGGGGTAATCATTGCTTAGACTCTCTCAGTTTTCCCAGAATATTTAAAATAAAACAAAATACATTGTTTTTTCTGTTTTTGGTCAACATTACTAGGTGAAATAGTATTTCCTACATTACACTGTGGAAAAAAATGGCATAGTACAGGAAAAAGTTGCATGAATAAGCTCTACCTTGTGGTACATAATAAAATATAGATTCCCAAATTGACAACTACTCAAGGAAATAATTACATATAGGAATGCCATAAAATAAGCTTTTGTTATAAATTTATGTATTTTACTAATATTTTTACTCTGTGTGTGCGCATGTATGTGTATGAATGTCTTTTCTTGCTAAGGAAATTCTTTGTCTGCAATTGAGTCCTTCCTCCTTTTTTGCTGATAAAATGACCTTTGTTTTATGAAATGATGGTGAGAGTTGAATATAGTTGTTGATTTAATAGCTTTATTTGCAAAATTAAAAAGTTGATAATTTTTCTCCAACACACACCGTCACCAAAATCTTAAATATTCATTTTTACATATGTATATGTACATACGTATGTGCAGTGGAGGGTTAATTCAGGCCCTGTTTGCCTAAACCCTGACCCCTGGGAGATAACCTCTAAGCCCCGTAAATATCCTTCCTGATCAAAGTGGCTTTGCATGCCTGGGCCTTGGGCCATGCCAGATACTTTCTGCTAACAATGTGATTTATGGTAAATGCCTATTTTTGTTGGCCTGGGACCCTCAGCCAAGCTATATCAGTTTGACCTCTGGGAGGAACCAGAGACTAAGTAGGTAAAGTCAGTCACAAGGGTACTCCATGACTCTATGACTGACCCCCAATGCTAATCCAGTATGCTTCCTAGCTGGCATACATGTTGTCACATGTCATTTCTGGAAGGATTAAGCACCGCCTTCTGTCTGTATGATTCCACTGGTAGAAGACAACTAAAAGCTTGAGTCTTGCCTCTCCTAGACTCCCGTCTATGCACCTTTCTCTATTACTGATTTTACTCTGCATCCTTTTGCTGTACTAAACCATAATCCTGAGGATATCAGCTTTTCTGAGTTCTCTGAGTCCTTCTAGTGAATCATCAAATCTAAGGGTGGCCTGGGGCATCCCCAATACAACATATACGTGTATATGTGTATGTGTATACACACATTTCAAAGGTTGTGAAATTTAAAAGCTTGATAAACACTGATCTCAGTTCATTGTCCTCCAACCCCACCTCCACACCCCATTGACTCCACCCTACCTCACCTACCTCATCTCCTGCTTCCTCATCTCCATTTATAAATGAGGAAATATAGACCCAGGGAGATTAAGTAATTATTAATATAATACATTTAACATTATGTAATATAATTCTTATGTTTATAACAATTTTAAATATAGTTAACATTTGTTGTATCCATGCTAAGAGCTGGGCACTATTCTAAACACTTTTCTTACTTTAACTGATTTAGTCTTCACTAAAATCCTAGGAGGTAGGAATTAAAATTCCCCGTTAAAGGCAAGGTCTCTCTGAAGATTTGAATGATATATGTGCCAGAGGTCACCAGCTAGTAAAGAGTCAAGGTTGAGTTGGGGTATTCTGACTCTAGACCCCAGTTCCTAACCACCGTGTTACAGTGTCTCAGTGAATGAGTGAATTATCGCAATTAACTGTATCACACCTTCTGTTTACTTCCTTGGGATTACCAGCATACAGTGTCTACATCAAGGCATTCATAATTCATTCATAATTCATAATTCATAATTAATAACGTAGACCAAAGAATGTTGGCTTCTACAGCACTTGGCTCTACAGGTTATGCCATTAGACATGTGTGCTGTGCGAGTGGCACTTCCTGGAAGTGTTCAATCCAGTGGCCTTACACTGAATCTAATTGCTGGGTAATTAGGCAATCTGAGTAGTTAAAGTCCTCATTCATGGCAATACAAGGTTTGTGACGAAGGACTATAATTCATCTGCAAATAAGATTCCATTTAGAGTGCAAATGGTTAAATGATTATGGTGAGGTGTGCTAAGAAACTCAGAAACCCAAATGAGCTGGAACAACATAAACTGACTAAAGACAGATCAGATAATGTTTCTGTCCTCACATTTCTTACTATCTAATGAGGGAGACAGACCAGTGTGCTACACATTAATTGCAAAGCAAAGGAACTCACCATAAAGACACGGTCACCAGGCCATCATTTTTTGCTTACAATAACACGATAAACTCATCATTATTTACTGAGATGCAGCACAACTAGACCATTAAGAACACAGATAGGAGAGTTTGCATCCCGGCTCCATTGCTAGAGGTTTTGTGATCTTGGCCATGTTTCCCAACCTCTCAACACCTAAATTTCCTCATGTGTAAAATATGAGTAATAATAGTAGCATCTGCATCCTAGGGGTGTTAGGAGGCTCAAAGTGAGTTAACATTTGGAAATGTTTAGCCCTAGTTCTGGCACGTGATAAGTGCTGGATAAGCGTCTACGAAGTAAGCATTGTGGAACTTAGAGATATCTTCTTTTTTTTGTTTCTTTATTCTGACTGGTTTATCATTCTTAACATTTCTCATACATTTAGAAGACTTTAGTCAGTTTATGTTGTTTGAGCTCATTTGGGGATAGGATGAAGGAAGAATAGAGGAGGGGAAATAATCTATATTTATATCATTGCTTCCCTCACCATCAGTAGAATGAAAATTTCCTCAGGATGCAGAGTTGCTAGTTCCAAGGAAACTGTAAAACCCACTGGAGGTAATTCACCTCACAGAAACAGCCACGTGCAAACATTTTATGAACTCTCAGCCAACGGGTGAGGAAATTAAAGCCAAATTTAACATCTAGGTGGGAAAAAGCTTGAATTACTATCCAAATTCAATTTGCCTCAACTGATTTAGACAACTGAAGACAAAAAGCAGAAATTTCAGGGGTTCACAAACAACATAAATTCAAAGTTTCAGTTTACCTCATAATTATCTTCTGCAGTCCAAGCACATTGACGGAATGAATCAAAATTCTAATATGAAGTGACTTTCGTTTACCCTACTTAGATAGGCACAAATATTTTTAGAAATTTGCCTAGAGTCTAATAGGAAAAAGTTTTGGAATAAAAGAAAGACTTTTATATTTGTTGCATTGTCCTTATACTAACTATTTAATAGAGAAAATAAGAACCAAGATACACAATAATTATGTATCAACTTCTGAAGTATTTAAAGGAGCAGCTGACCCTTTACATGCTGAGGTAGCTACCTGCATGTTAGTCCATAATTATTTACTGTGGAAATAATGCTGTAGTTGTTTTAACTTCTGTCTTTTTACTTTTTACCCCATTAATCTGAGGTCGACTTTTCCTATAAGAGGAACCTGGATCTCAACGATTCATTGAAAATAATCGATCAGATCATATTCTCCGCTCGCCTTTAAGATGAATCAAATGTTAAATCTGTATATTTTATTCTACCATGATTCCCTAACTGTTAGAAATAATCCTTTTGAAACACGATCCCAATAACAACTTTCATTAATTTCACTTGAAATCAATAGAAAATGCTATGATAGACTGCCCAAAACAACATCTAAGAAACTGAGCAAAATAGGCAGCTTTATTCTTACAATATCTATTTAAAAATATAAGGACAAAAAAATGATTTCATGTAAGTTCACAAAGTATAAAGTGAGTATAATTTCTCATCCTTTTGCTTCTTAATACTAAGATTAAAAAAATGAAAGGATAAAAGTTACCTGATTAACCCTAAAGAATGAAGAAAAAGAGAGAAACGGGAAAATTAAACACAAAAAATAAATTAATAATATATTTAAGTTAAATATATCAATAATTATCTTAATGTATAAATACCACAATTAAAACTTAAAGATTATTAGAATGTATTAAATAATAACAATATGCTTACAAGAGATATATCAAGATATAAAGGTCCAAAAATATATATTTTTTTAAAAAGTAGGTAAAGACATACCATACAACCCTTAACTATAAGAAAACAATATACTTACATAGCTATACTTATATAGCTGTATCAGATGGAATAAACTTTAAGGCAGAAGCATTACTACAAATAAAGAGACATTTCATGATGGTAGAAGTGTCAATCCACCAGAAAGGTGTAAAATTCAATTTTGTATGCACAGAGTAATGTAAGCTCAAAGTATATAAAGCAAAATTTGACAAAAAAAATAAAAGGAGAAAGAGACAAATGTGTAATCAGAATGGAAGATTTTAACACATTTCTTTCAGCAATTGACAGAACAAGATACACTGAGCACATAGACGATTTGAATAACACAATTATCAAAATTGAACCTAATTGATATCTGTAGAATACTGCACTCCAAACTTCAGAATATACATTATTTTTAAGTGTACATAAAACATTTACCAGAATTGACAATATGCTAAGTAACAAAGAAAATTGAAAATGATTGCATAATAGAGATAAGTACTATTACTACAGTAGGATTAAGCTAGGAATCAATACCAAAAATTTCATTTCAAAAACCAAATATTTTGAAACTTAGGAATACACTTCTAAACAATCCATGGGTTAAACAAAAAGTATATAAATTAAAAAATATCTTAGCTGAATGATAATGAACATATGATATTTTAAGACTTGAGGAATACAAGTAGAGCTGTGCCTCAAGGAAAATTTATGTCTTTAAATGCTCATATTAGAAAAGAATAAAGGCTGAAAATAGATTATCTAGTTATCTAATTTTAAATGAAACAGACATATTTGTAGAAAAACACAACTTACCAACACTGACAGAGAAGAAATAGAAACTGAATAGTCCTATGTTTGTTAAATATATATTTCTATGTCAACTAAATGAATAGAATCATAATAAAAATCCTCCCACAAAGAAAAATCTAGTCACAGGTGGCTACTGGTGAATTTTACTAAACATTTAAGAAATAATATTAATCTTACCAAAACTCTTCCCCAAAATAGGAATGTAAGTCATGATTTTATATGAATATAAATCATAGGAAACACTTCTCAACTGGATGAAATTTGATATGGAAAAAGGATAATGGAAGTAGATTTTTAAAATAGCTTGGGGGAATATGCATCATCAGTAAACTTTAGACACAAATAAAATTTTGTAACTTTTAGAAATTCTTTTTACCTTGTTCTGATTTTGAACTTTAAAAGGAGTTCAAAGAAGAAGCTGCTTCTTGGTGTAACTCCATTTGTACTAACAGGATAATGGCATTCACGTACTCAATGAGTATTTATTGATCGCTTCTCTTCTCCCTTCTTTTTACCTTCTCTCCTGACCATGGGCTTTTCCCTGCTATGTACACACACTTGATTGTCTTCCTTCCTCAAAGACTCCCCCTTAGCCCTATAATTTCCTCTGCCATCTTACCTTAACCACTCAAACTTGAAAAATTAACCTGATCTTCTGTCTCTAAATTTTCATGTCCCATTTTGTCTTTTGGTCTCAGCAATCTGATTTCCAACTGTACTATTCCACTCAAACTACTTTCAGAAAGGTCATCAAAGAACTCCAAATTGCCAAATGCAACGTAATCTTTTCAGTCTTTATTTTACTGGACCTTTCTGCTGCATTAACACTGTTCACATACACTGCTTCTCGAAAATTCACTTCCTTGACAACCTTGACAATAACTTCTTCTGGCTTCTAATCATTATGTTTCTGCCTCTTTGGAGCCTTTCTTTCCTCTGATTATTTCTTCTTTCCTTCATGGACCCAAGGGGTGTCCAGACTGCATACGAGTACAGTTTCAAAACAACCTTTCCGGAAAATGTAAAGGAATGCACATATATATATATATATATATATATATGAAGTAGAACTGCTTGAATATATTTCTAAAAAGATGCTCTGTTCAACTTTTCAACATATGCTCTGTTCAATTTTTCAACATATTTAGCAAAATAATTTGCAAATCCATAATTGCTGTGCTAGAGCTTTAAAGAAACATTTTATTTTTTAATAAATAAATGGTTGAATATTGCCTACTATTTTGCTGCAAATTGGCTTATTACCAAAAATTTAGTCTAAAAGGTATACATATGCTAATATGTTATAAAAAATTCCATTTAATGAATTTGCCTGAAAATGTATTAATTAGAATTGCTTCCACCTTCACCTTCCACTGAATTGAAACATTTTGAATGATTTTACAGGCATCAAAATGAGTTGTATTACTCTTCTGAAAATAAGTAACGATATTTAAAAAAGGAAATATATATAAGTTCAACCTCTGTCTTGTTTATCCTTTGCAAACTTAGGATCATCTTTTTGCTTTCAAGATAAGTCAACATTTTCAGAGTTTAGAAAATAAGTGACAAGGCTAATAAGATATATATTACTCTCTCTCACACACTTCAAGGCAAACCGACTAATCACTAGGGCTTCAACCTTATACACAACACAGAGACTGGGATAGATTCTTCCTACAAGCACTTCACAATTGTCCCTTTCTACACCTGAAGTAAGAACATAATTGTAATCTCCACCTAATAGCCCAAAGCCTTTCACTTGTGGTTACATTGGCCTGAACTAAACTATGAATTAATATATGTCATAATTAAAAGGAGAGTACAGAATATGAACCACAAGAGTCCTGACTGAGATGCTAGACAATTATGACTTTTCTAAGTACCAGGAAAGTATTTAAATTAACTTGCCCTTTGGGGAAAAAAAATTAAGGAGCAGTTTTTGCATTTGTCAAACACTTGTCTTGAATCAGAAAAGTGCTACTCATCTCACTGTAAACTGCTAGTACATTTTGAACGTGTCCTCAAATTAAGCAGCAAATGTTATATGCAAATAATCCTCTGAAACTTAATATATAGGATTCTGGTAAATTCCCTGAAATCAATATTCACAATAAAGCTGTGGAAATGTACAAAATAGTAAAATTTATGTTGAATTCACCCAAACAAATCATTTCAGTTATTTGTCTATAGATTACCATTTCATATGGGCAATCATTGACTGATCTCAAAATTTATAGCCTACTGATTAATTATCTCCAATTAATTGGAGAAAACCAAACACTGAAATTCAGGATATTTTTTTTTAATTTCCAAATCTTTCCAAAAATATTTTAAAGACATTGTCTAACAAAAAATTATATTCTTTAGTTTGACTCTATCTCTAGTTCTTATATAGTCTTCCCATAAAGTGAATATAAACCACTAAGGAATGGAAATTTTCTAAGGAAAGATCCCAGTGAACGAGGAAGACCTTGTGTGGAAAGGTTACTCTACTTGGAAAGGTATAGTTCAGGCTTTTAAATAAATTTTCATGTTTTAAAAGACATGAAGTTATTAAATTGAAATGGAACCCATACCTCCTTTGTTGTATTTCAGTTAGGGTAAAATTTCTTCACTAAACATGAGGGCATTCTTATAAAGAAGTCTCTCTTCCTATATAAAATGCCCAGCTGTCCCTTGGGTCACTGTAAAGAACAGGTTTGTGAAAGGCCAATGTGTGCATTGGCATGTAATCCGATCTGAAGAAGGAGCTCACTAATTTCAATTCAGATAAGTCTTCATTGAATGAAGCATGTTGTAAAAATGCTGGTGCCTTCTTTGAAAGGGTCTGCATACTCATAGTACAAAGACAGACTAAAGGACACCATAACAGTGCTTACAACATTAGATTGAGGTAGATTTGAGGATTTACAAGAGGTGTTGCGACTGTCTGTTTTCCATTAATGATAGAACAAAGCACAAGAGGCAGCTACTGCCTCTGCCTCCCCACCCACCTCAGTTCACCCCTGTCAATCTTAACCACAACAGATTGTTCTCTTAACTGACATGAACACAAGTGCTCCACCATGAAACTCTATCTCTTGACAAAGACTTTCTGAAAATCTAACAGAACCAGGATAAGATGAATGAGGCAGGAAAGAAAATTGAATCAGAGTATCATTTTGCTAACCCTAGTCTTGCCTCACTTCTATCCCAGGTTTCATGTCTGGCCCTTAGCTCAGAAGGGAATGGGCTAAATTTGTCTAGGGTTCCTTTTCATACCCTTTCAGCTCCCACACTCCTCTCTCCCCATCTTCCTGCTCACAGCACCACAACTCCCTTCAAGGCAAATCCTTGTTTCCTATCAAAATTGACTTTCTCAGTTCTCAACCACCAAGCAATCCTAGTTCTTCCAGAATGGCTAAGTTGAAGTAACAACTGTAATAAATTAATTCATTATAATGGAGATAGAAAAGGCTGAAACCACATTCCATCGCACCCCCTCCCCAAATAAATACATTTTAGCAACAATTTGGCATAGTAAAAGATATTTTATGGCCAAATAAAAAAGGCAAAAATTGGGGGATTAGGTAAAACCTGAATATATTTTCCTCTGTTTTTCTCCTCTTGTAATATAACATATCGTCTTTGTTAACTCCTAAGGGAACCATGCTGTTGTAGAAAAAGTCAAGTACTTTTTGAGTTTGGGGCCTTCTCTGCAACTCACTAGATGTATTTCCTAGGACAAATCGTTAATCTTCCTAAGCCTTAGGCCCATCAATTGTAAATGGAGTTTATAAAAACATCTAACTCATAGAGTTGTTGTGTGGATCAGACTGGCTTTTAGATAAACCTGAAAAGCATTGTAAAAGTGAAAAATTTGCTTTTGTTATTTGATAGTCCCATCACAAACTCTACCAGTTTCCATTAACTGACTGTAACTTACCAGTCATGATGATATTTTTTACTAGTTTTAATCAGTAAGCAATCAGATTCTTTGCTGCCACATTTTAAAATTTATTACAGCTTCAGCTCTTTATAATTGATAACATTTTCCTAATGAACTACATATGATACATTTTTTTATAATAAAGAATCAGGCAAGAATAACTAAAAGCAAGACCATGGCATGTGGCCAAGTTGTCATCATTGAAGCTGGGTTTGGCTTGTGTGAAGAGAACATGGTTGAATTTCCAGACACTCCAGAAGCAGACATATATTGTCCATATGCCAGGCAGGCAGCAAAGAAATGAAAGCTCAGTGATATAACTGCAACCTTTAGCAGAGCTGTGAGAAACAAGGAAGAAGTGGAACAGATCCACCAATTTCCAGGAAAGCTCTTACAAAAGAGCAGGCTAACATTAAAGAAAGGGTTGGAAAGTCATGAAGTGGGAAGGTTAAATCACAAACAGTGACCAAATCTCTAAGTAGTCATAATAGCGGCCCATGGTTAATCTTGACATGTAGCTGTTCTGAAAAGACGGATGGTCACAAGTTGACGGAAACAGCAACACGTACTGATAAAGTATAATTACACATTTTATTTTAAACCTTCCAAGAATGCTTCTCTCACTGATAATTAATCTGAATAATTTATCTGGTAATATGAAAGTACAATGACCGACTAGCTCAAGGTCACACAGTCCTAGGAAAACCTAAGAAATAGATTTCCTATAACCACTTTTGATGTTGCTAAAAGACATAAAGTTATCTTTATCTTTCAAATATCTCTCTTCTTTGAAACACATTCTTCATGTTAATTTAAACATCTGTAACCATGCTATATGTTGGATTCCATCTTAAAAACAAAAATCTATTATCAGAAAAATGTTATTCCACTCAAATGTCAAAAAGATGAAAATTTATTTTGAAATAGAATCTCTTTCACTACTCCTTATTTCCATGATAAAATCACCTATCTTGTAGGGTCATGAACTCTTTTTATAAGAAAATAGTTCTTGAGGATTCATGTCATCATCTGTGACTCATTATCTTTCTGAAAACAGGCTGTAAATGGAATAATACCCTGACAACATTGATTTGACTATGGGAGATCATTTCAACTATTTTAAAAAGATATAGAGCATAAGCTTGGATTAATGAAAAATGGGGGTATTTGTGAATGAGTTTCTTATAGCCGTTTTATAAAAATTACCTCACGTTTAAATAATATAAATTTTATTTTTATGATATCTTTTATCCAACAACTTCAATATTAAAAATTACTGCCTTGATTTTCTTTTTATTTCAGACTTCAAGCAGAACTTTCTTTTAACTGAGGCTCATGGATCTCTTCTGCATTTATTTCTGCTCTTTGAGCTATGAATACTTACCATGGAAAATCATCATGTTCTTTAACTGCAGAATTTTACTCAAGATTCCATTAACAAACTTAACATCACATTTAGCAAAAATAGAGATTTTCTCCTAATAAATAAAAAAGTACGTCTGTTCAAATGTTGAAAATACATAATGAATTTACAGCTATTTCAGGGAGAAAATGGAGCTGACCTGGCGAATGAAAAAGTAGAACACCTGTGAGATCTTGAATATGATGACAGAGTTTAAAAAAAATAGGATTAAGGAACAAAAAAAATCAATAATTATACCAAATAGAATAAATATGTATTATTCCAGAATTCTCAGGATATTAGAACAATGCAAATGTCACCAGATAAAAAGTCTGTTAAGGGGCCAGCCCGGGGGCGCAGCGGTTAAGTTCGCCCATTTTGCTTCAGTGGTCCAGGATTGGCTGGTTTGGATCCTGGGTGCCGACCTACACACAGTTTTTCAAGCCATACTGTGGTAGGCGTCCCACATATAAAGTAGAGGAAGATGGGCACAGACCTTAGCTCAGGGCCAGTCTTTCTGGGCAAAAAGAGGAGGATTGGCAGCAGATGTTAGCTTAGGGCTAAGCTTTCTCAAAAAAAAAAAAAAAAGTCAGTTAGGAGGTAGTAAACCTTCGTTAAGTGGCACAGATTAAAAATATATCGAAAGCCAAAAAGAAAAGAAAAATCACGAATTAAAGTTACACCATACATTGTTAAAGAAAATCTGGCATATTTGAGGTCTGTCCTTACCTTTGTGATGTTGATATCAAGAAATGTCAAGAAAATGTGGCAGAGTGGATCAGAGGCAGAAATTTCTAAAGACATTTTAATAGTAGTTATGTCACAATAATGATATTATAGGCAACTCGTTTCTCTGTTTATTTTTCCAAGTTTTCTCTAAAGCTCCTATATGATTTTTCATTACATATATAGTCTTTTTAAATAAGTGTAAGAGTTTATAGAGTTGTCTGGGGCAAAATGTTGGAAGTATATGATCTATTTTTCACAAATCAGTGCCCTCTCTAAGCATGTTTTGAAATCTAAATTTGAGGGCTAATATAGAATTTTTCTGCAGTCGTTAGACGTACTAGTTTTAAATTTTGGAAATAAAAGTCTGGTAGATAAATGGTCAAGAACTGTGAAATGTCAGAGACTACCCTACCTGCAAGCTAACGAATTTGCCTGCCACAGTTTCCTAGATGCCTGTAGAAGATATGAATCTCCAGAGTCAGAGACAAGAACAGTTTATTAGTCACAGCAATAGCAGCAACCTGAGTATCAGCATTTGTACTGTTTCCTGGAACCCCAATTCCTATAGGATGAAGTACAGAGAGCCAGTGATGTCTGCACATGGAGTAGGCTGTATTACAGGAGTACAATATAAATCCTGAACTTAGGAAACTCGAATCTTTCATAATGGGCAATAAGCCTGCCTGACCTTGTACCAAAAAGCGACATTTATTATACTGGACAATAAACAATCTTGCTTTTTGATCTGGAGGGCCATACTATTTCTACCTTTTAAGGATATTTGCTATACCAGGGGTCAGCAAATTTTTTTGTAAAGAGACAGATAGTAAATATGTTAAACTTTGTGGATCATATGATCTCTGCCACAATTATTCTACCCTGCTATGGTAGTGTGAAAACAGAAATAGACAGTATGTAAATCAATTAATGTGGTGAGTTCCAATAAAACTTTATTTATAAAAACAGATAGCAAGCTGAATTGACCCATGGGACACCTGGGTATAAAAACATCCTTGAGGGGCTGGCCCCGTGGCCGAGTGGTTAAGTTCGCGCGCTCCGCTGCAGGCGGCCCAGTGTTTCGTCAGTTCGAATCCTGGGTGCGGACATGGCACTGCTCATCAAACCACGCTGAGGCAGCGTCCCACATGCCACAACTAGAAGGACCCACAACGAAGAATACACAACTATGTACCGGAGGGCTTTGGGGAGAAAAAAGGAAAAAATAAAATCTTTAAAAAAAAAAACATCCTTGAAAACACAGTATGAAACAAAGGCATTCAGTATTTCTGCTCACAAGACATGTAGAAATATGAGAGACCCTTAGGGAACAGTCTCCCAAAATTAGGAAGCAGTTTTCAGCTCCAATTAAGGCTAAATGTTTTAACTAAATTATGTGTCTAGTGGTATATACATATGTATACATACACACACAAGGGTAATATATCAGAGAAAATATCACTTTAAGTGACTGTATAAGCTGGCCAATTTAAAAATGTATTAATGCAATGTGTTTATTGAGCATCTATTATGTACCAGGCATTATTCTATGTGCTTAGGATACAAAATAGATATAAATTCTCTTATCGTAGTAGGAATGAGCTCATGAACAAATGAGCAAATTAAGCGTAGACAAGTCCTATGGAGAAAGGTAAGTAAAATAACAATACCAAAAAATTTCCTAATACAAAATAAGGGCACAGTAAACAGCCTTATGCATATAAACTAACTTGCTACATGACAGATGAGTCAAATGGGGAAAGTATGGAAGGTTCAATAAATAATGTTTGAAAATTGGCTAACAAAATAGAAAAAAATAAAATTAAAACTTTACCTCACATAAAACACACAAATAAAGTCTAGATGGATTAATAAGCTGAACAAAAATTAAAATATCTGAGACCGTGAAGTATAGGTCAGCTTGTGGGGAAAGCTGTTCTTTCGTACACTCTTTTAACAGTACACATCTGTACAGAGGATGCCTGTACCAGGATATTCTTTATAATAGCAAAAGATTAGAAATAACTTAAACATCCATAAACAGGGGAGAAGAAAAAATGTGGTACATACCCAAGATGAAATACTATAATAAAAAATATACATATATATATATATATTTTTAACTGCATCAATGCAACTTTATCCCAAAAACATTTCAAGTAAAAAGAAGCCAAGTTGCAAAATGACTAGTATAGCTTGTTAATTTTGGGGGGCTTCCATACACACATACACTCAAACAATGCCATACCTTTTCCACAGATGTATATATACAGGGAGCTAAAAGTTTCTTAAAAGTACTAGAAATATAACAAACTAAACATTGTGGTGACCTCTAGGGAATGTAGAGTAGGCTAGGATTGAGAGCAGAGGTCAAATGGGATTTTAGCTTTATCTGTAACATTGGAAATTTTCATTTAAATAGACTATATATTCCCATGTGTGGTTAGGCTGAAAATGCCACCCCAAAGATATCAGGTTCTAGTCTCAGAACCTATAAATGTTACCTTATAAGCCAAAGATTTTGCAGCTGTGAATAAATTAAGGACTTC
The DNA here is from genome assembly GCF_041296265.1 of Equus caballus. NCBI lineage: Eukaryota > Metazoa > Chordata > Mammalia > Perissodactyla > Equidae > Equus > Equus caballus. The sequence continues at coordinate 75,292,363 of NC_091689.1, forward strand.
GAGATGGTGAGATTATCCTGGATTATTCAGATGAGTCCTAAAGGCAATCACACGTATGCTTATAACAGAGAGGTACAGAGATTTGATACAGACATACAGAGGAGAAGGCAATGTGAAGATAGGAAAGGCAGAGATTTGAAGATGTTGACCTTGAAGCCTTGAGTGATACAGCTGTGAGCCAAGGAATGGTAGCAACGACCAGAAGCTGGAAGAAGCAAGGAAGGGATTCTCCTCACGGGGCTCCAAAGGGAGCACAGCCCTGATAACATCTCATGTTTTGACTCATACAACTGATTTCAGACTCAGGTCCCTCAGAACTACGAGAGGACCAATTTCTCTTGTTTTAAGTCACCCAGTTTGTGGTCATTGTTATAGCAGCCACAGGAAACTAATAACCATACGTTATTTCTATAATCTTTTTAAAGAAGACACATAGGGAAATGATAAAAAAACAAAAAAGCCAAAGTGTGAACAACTATTAGTCCTGGGTCATGGGTTGTGTGTAATTCTCAATTTCTTCCTCTTCTGAATTTTTCAAATTAAAAATAAAAAAGCAAAAGTACAACAATAAATATCAGGACGAGGAGAATGCAAAGGAGATTCACTCTGAGAAATTGTTAGAGAATTAGAGTATTTAGATAGCTTTACTTTGGAGCTAGATTTCTCAACTAGGGTCTTAACTATAGCAAATTACCTTATAGATTATATACTTCTCTAGAATGGACTAATGTCACTAAAGCAAATGGCCATTGCCTTTCAAACAATTTGATTCATACACAATTCTAAAGCCTTTGGTATGCTTTGAAGAAAATCTAGGTCCTCTGCAAAACTCTCGAGGTCTCTTGGTTGTTTCTAGATAACTTGGAATTAGCATGTCACAGACAATGAGCTCAGTCTGGTCTAGGGGCTTCTATATCACAAAAGTCTTTAGCCTCTAATAGCAAACCTGGGGCTTGGGCTAGGCTAATAGCCACAAAGGAGTGACCAGAGACAACCCACATTAGAACATTTTAGCAGTCTTCAAACTGACTTAAGCTTATCTCTCAGTCTGCACCACCTATACTTGCGGCTGCTGCCACTCCTTGGCTTGTGGCTGCATCACCCCAATCTTCACTGATATTTTTAAAGTAATGAATTTTCATAAGGATTTGAAAATGTCCCAAGACTCTGCCTGAGAAAGTGCCTTTGATAAAGCGGCAAGTTTTCCTTTCCCACATCTCCTTTCATAATAGCCATTTTCCCCCATAAGGGAAAGACACAATTCTCATCCATCCTAAATCCTACTATGGTATATTGCCTCAGGAAATACCCCAGTATGAATAATCATCCAAGGAGATATAAACTAATTTGGGAAAATAGCTCTATTCCCAACTCATGAAGAGCTATAGTGCTAATAAAAGTTTATTTTTATATTTACCACTCATTTATCATTGGTATATTCATAATAATCATAAGGATAATTTAATTCAGTAACTTTTTATACTGAAAGCTTTATGGTAGGGGCTGGCTCCATAGCTGAGTGGTTAAGTTTGCACGCTCCGCTGCGGCAGCCCAGGGTTCGGATTCTGGGCGCGGACGTGGCACCGCTCATCAGGCCACGTTGAGGCAGCGTCCCATATCCCACAACTAGAAGGACCTGCAACTAAGATACACAACTGTATACTGGGGAGGGGGGGGTGGTTTCGGGAGATAAAGCAGAAAAGAAAAAAGCTTTATGGTCACAGGACATAAAAAGCTAAATCCCTATTACATATTTTTTGGCAAATAAATGTGAGAGGGTGCTTGTCTTAGTTTGGATCTGTAAGCAAGGAGCCTGAAATAAAAGCTATGATTTCAATGAGGAGGGCAAACCCAGGTCACTGGGAGTAGGGAAAAGCAGAGAGGAGGGAAGGAGAGTGACATATGTACGGGAGGGCCAGGTTTGTTGTGCTCAACACCAAGGAGACACAAGATGGGGAAGGGAACGTATTTAATCCAATAACCTTGACCATATCAAAGCAAAAGTATATGTGTATTAGCAAGGGGGTTGAGTCTTCCCAGTGTCAAGAGGCCTTCGACCTGAGACTTTTTAGCCATTCATCTCAATTTTCTGCTACTTAAAGACACAAACCTCTCTGCGTTGTCTTTCTCCTTTCATATGTTTGCTACTCTAAAAAAAGAAGAAAAGAAAACTATAGGAAAGGAAATGTAGATCTAGTTTTACTGTTGCAAAACAATTCATCCTCCTGGCTTCACATTTCAACACTACAACCAAACTTCTCTGTCTTTAAAAGAACAAACAAACCAAATTTATAGCTTTATAGATGTTTAATTTAAGGATTTTGGAATTCCAAGTGTTTTATCAACACTAAACTCTGCACTCAAGTATCCAAACATCTTGACTTATGAGGGGCATTTCCAACAGGAAGACAAATAATTACATTACCTTTAGTCTGGGCATCTGATCAAGGAGTTTCCTGTCACATTTGGGCAGGAATTTCTATTTAGATTACCAGTCAGATAGATGCCCTAGCATCTTTTTAATCAAGCTAACAACTCTTCCATCAAGGTTACAATGAAATCAAAAGAAGTATAAGAACATATATTCTATAGGCAGGAAAGATGCAGGTCACGACACAGTACAATTAACTGCTCTTAGTGAAAAGGTTCTCATTGTTTCTTTAACAAAATAAGAGTAGATTAAAAAAAATACTAAAATTCATTTCAGATGTAACTTTCAGGCCTTCAGCAATATGGCACCAGTCTATAACTTAATTCACAACTTATACCTGATTATAAAGCTCCTTAAATTCGTATATTTATTAAATGATGCCTCCTTATCTTTCTTTAGCTGCACTGATTCTTTTTCTCTGAAGTGCTACATCTAGGAAACTGTTTATGTTCAAAATCAAATGAAATGAGTCATGTCTCTCTAGCAGTTCCTAGTTAGCATACAACTACTCTTTTAGCTCTTGCATTGCTAGAACATGGCAATAACTCTCAGAAAGAGTCTTCGCCTCTTGAAGATTGTCCCTAGCCCCACAGAGGCTGAACAGAGAATCTGAGACAGGAGTGGCATGCAGGTAGATGGGGGGTCAGCGGGGTGGGAAGAGGCTAGTTTTGGTGCTTCTCTAAATGTTTCAACACTCTAGCATCAAGAGATAAGCCAAGAATCTGCTTCCTTACCTCTTAACCCTTAACTAATTCTCCATGCCATGGATCCTGTGGCTTGGTTTTTATTGAAAGGTTGTTTAAAAATCCGGAGATGAAGTGTTTTCTTTTCTAGATGAAATGCTTCGAATTGTTATTTATATAAATATTGCTATTCTCCAAGTAAAATAATCATTCAGGTAATTCTTAGCTTTGAAAAGAAACTTAATTATCAAGGACAAAAGCCCCCTCTTTTTGTTGAAAAGCTGAACAATTTTCTACTGTGTTTCCTTTTAAGTGGAGGCCTCTCAATAACGTCCAACCCTCAATAATAAAACTCTGGGGTGGACCCATCAGCTCTGGGTACATCATTATTTTTCAGGATGATTGGTGATTAACAAATGCATTATATCATCAACTTGCATTTATTAAGTGCCCAAATGAACATAATGTTATGCTGCATGCGGTATGAGGCAAGTTAAATAGACACAGTCCCTACCCTCTAGGAAGAAATTATTTGTATTTATCAGATAGCAGCATAATGTAATCCACGGAACATTGAATGAAAGCAGATTTTATTTATCAGAGTATCACTAACTGATACATATCCTTTAGATATCCCCCAGAAAAGCAAAATCAAGAACTAGAGGAATCACTCTTGTCTTTTGCCTAGGTATTCTGATAATGACTCTCAATCTCTGCTTCATGTCACCAAGGGATAAGCTAGCCACCATAAAATAAATTTTAGGAAATTTCTATTTCATCCAGCTAATTAAACTGGTTAAAGCAGAGGTGCCCAAAGAGTAGTAAACATTGTTACCTAAAAATAATTTCAGGTGGTACGTGAAAGAACATTTTAATGGTAATATATTTATAGTAATGCATAATAGAAGTGATTTATGTATTTACTCCCTAAATTCTGACACATTTCCTTTTAGATAAATTTATTTAATTTTAAAAAGTTATTATATTTAAAAATATATATTAAATGGCATACAGATACAGTAACAGTCAAGAAAGTATAAAGGAAGATAAACTTTGGGAAACTTTGGGTTAGAGTATGAGCTTAGCACACAAGTAGCAAGAGAGAAAGATCAAAATAGTCTGGTTGGCTTTTTACATAAAATTGGCTTGTGTGAAGTTGTGATATTATCTTTTTTCCTAGAATCATAACAATTAAAATACTATGTAAGAGACTATAAGTACACCTACAAACCCTATCAAAACTACTCACCAAATAATTCAAGACTTACATACTGAGAAAACAGAAACCGTTCCAATTACAATAATATAAAAAAATAATAAAATACTTAGGAATATATTTAACAAAAGAAGGGCAAGACCTGTGTACTGAAAACTGGAAAATATTATTGAGACAAATTAAAGACCTAAAAAAATAGAAAGATAGCTTTTGTTCATGGATTTGAAGACTCAATATGAAGATTTGGTACTCCCCAAATTGATCCACTGATTTAATGCAATTCTTAGGAAAACCTCAGCTGGTTGTATTGAATAAGTGGACAAGCTGATTCTAAAACTCATATGGAAATACAAGAGACCCAGAATAGTCAAAACAATCTTTGAAAAAAACAACCGAGTTGCAGAATTCACACTTCCTGATTCTATAACTTATACAAATCTATAATAATGAGGACAGTGTGGTACAAGCATGAGGATAGACATATAGATCATTGGAATAAAATTGAAAGCCAAGAAATAAACACTTACATAGACTGATTTTTGGCAAAGGTACTAAGAAAACTAAGTGGGGAAAGAACAGCCATTTCAAAAGATCATGCTGGGACAACTGGATATCCACATGCAAAAAATTGAAGTTAGACACCTACCTAATACCATTTTCCAAAATTCACTAAAAACCTATCAAAGAACCAAATGTAAGCACTAAAACTATAAAACTCTTAGAAAATATAAGCACTAATCTTTCTGACCTTGAATTAGGCATTGGTTTCTTAGATATGACACCAAAAGCATAAGAAACAAAATAAAATATAGATAAATTGGACTTCATCAAAGTTACAAACTTTTGTGCTCCGAGGACACTTATCAAGAAAGTGAAATGACAACCCATAGAATGGAAGAAAATATTTTTAAATCATATCTCTGATAAGGAACTTGTATCTAGAATATAAAGAATTCTTACAACTCAACCACTAAAAAAATCATCTAATAAAAAAATGGGCAAATGATTTGAATAGACGTTTCACCAAAGAAGATATTCAAATGGCCAACAAGCATATGGAAAGATAATCAACATCATTAATCATGAGAGAAATGCAAATCAAAACCACAATGAGATGCAACTGCATACCTGCTAGAACGGTTATCAAAAGGAAAATAACAAGTGTTGGCAATGACATAGAGAAATTGAACCCTCATATATTGCTGGTGGGAATATAAAATGGTGCCGCCACTTTGGAAAACAGTTTGGCAGTTCCTCAAGAAGTTAAATATAGAGTTACCATACGACCTAGCAGTTTTACTCCTAGGTATATTCCCAAGAGAATTAAAAGCATATGTCCACACAAAAACTTGTAGATGAATATTTATAGCAGCATTATTCATAATAACCAAAAAGTGCAACAATCTAAATGTCCATCAATTGAGGAATGGATAAACAAAATATGGTATATCCAAACAATGGAATACTATTCATCCATAAAAAGGAATAAAGTACTGAAACATGCTACAACATGGACACATGTTGAAACCTTGAAAACATTATGCTAAATGAAAGAAGCCAGGCACAAAAGGCCACGTATTATATGGGGAATATATCAAATGTTCACAAAAGGCAAATTTGTGGAGACAGAAAGTAGATTAGTGATTTCCAGGAACTGGGTTGAGGGAGGAATTAGGACTGATGTCTAATGGGTACAGGGTTTCTTTTGGGAATGACAAATGACAATGTTCTGGAATTTGACAGTGGTAATGATTGCACCACTTTGTAAATAAACCCCCTAAATTGCATACTTTAAAAGGGTGAACTTTATCTCAATCTAAAAAGTATATACTACTGAATTAATAGCATTCATTTACTTTTTTAAAAACATGCACTAGCTTTGTTTCTTGTTTCACCAAAATGTTGTTCAAAGAATGAAAATAAGCCAGATTCCAATATCATAAATATCTAACTAGTACTGCATTAGTTTCTTATGGTTGCTATAACAAATTCCCACAAACTTTGTGGTTTAAGACAGCCAAAATTTATTCTCTTACAGTTCTGGGGGCCAGGAGTCTGAAATCAAGATTTCAGCGAGGCCATACTCCATCTAGAGGCTCTAGGGGAGAGTTCTTCCTCACCTTTTCCAGCATCTGGTGGCTGTCAACATTCCTTGACTTTTGGCCACATCATTCTAATCTCCATGGTCAGACTGCCTTTTCCTCTTCTGTGTCAAAGTTCCCTCTGCCTTTCTCTTGTTAGGTCACTTGTGATTGTATTTGGAGCCCACCAAGAGAATCCAGGAGATCCTGGGCACAGACCTACACACGGTTCATCAAGCCATGCTGGGAAGCATCCCACATACAAAATAGAGGAAGATTGGCACTGATGTTAGCTCAGTGACAATCTTCCTCAAGGAAAAAGAGGACGATTGGCAACAGATGTTAGCTTAAGGCAAACCTTTATCGCCCAAAAAAAGTGAATTCTTTTTAACAAACATAGCAACATTTACTTATACAAATAAATGCTGACTTTTGAAGTGGTCCTCCTGGGAGGAAATACACTCCTTACACTGTATAGCTCTTGTTTAATATATTTTTAGAACTTCAATCTTGGACATGTCTTTAGATCTACCTTATAAATCAGCAAGAAAGTCAACTTTACTATTGTGTAATTACACACAATATAGCATTATTCACCTCATTCATTAGACTTAGCCCCAGATAACTTCGAGCTCTTTTAAAATATTTAATCTATCTGGTATTGTACAGGCCCTGTTGATTTTACATATTCATCTTAAAAATAAATTTTAAAAAACAAAGTTACCTGTCATCCTAGTCAAAAATTAACTGTTTGGAATAATTTAGTATATATCTTTTTAGACATTTTTCTACGTGGGTATATGTTTGTAAAAATATTATCAAGCTGCACATACTCTTTTGTAATAACTAGTAAATGCCATTTAAGTGTAAGCTATTATTATTACTGTTACTATAACCTACTTTTTTCAGTTAAAAATTATGAACATCTTTTCATAGATACATATACCCACAAACTAATGTTAGTGGCTACAGGGAATTCCACTTTTGGTTTTACCACAATTTATTTAATCAATTCTTTGTTGTTAGAAATTTGTGTGGTTCAGATTTTCTTTTACAACTATCACCAGGATGCAACAAGCCACCTCAGACAGAAATCTGTGTACACTTGTCCAGTTATTTCTTTTTAAAATATTTGTGGAAAAGAAATTGCTGAGTCAAAGGTTGAACTTTTTATACATGTTGCCAAATGGCTATCTGTATTATCTCCCAAATATTGAGAGCCAAGCACTGCCCTAATCCTAGAGATACTGTTCTAAGAATGTACATGTTGCATACGGTCTGGTAAAGTCAGTGTGGCCATAGAAGGAAACAAAACGAGGCTTGGAAGGAAGTTTACTATGCTCACAGGTCCCAGAGACGGGGCTACCATATGCCATGCAGGGCCACAGGGGAATGCTCCAGTGTCAGCAGGAGGCAGAAAGGAGCAAGGGGAAAGTCTAGGCCAGAGTCTTTATTGGGGTTCCCATGGGAAATGCAAGAAGTACACAAGACTGGCAAGTTGCTTGTACTCAGATAATTCACCCTCCATTAGAACTGATAACTTTTGGACAAGTATATCTAAGTGTGATTTGCGTTTATGACAGGGAAGGACAGGGTGTTTTGGTTACCTAGCAGAGGGGGATGGCACCTAGTCCAGGGTTTCAGGGAATGCCTAACTGAGAGAGATACTTAAACTGAGACACCAAAAAGCAGAGGTTATGCAGGAAATGTGTGTTTCAGGAAGAGTGGAAACAGTACAACTGATGAAACAGGGGCAAGGTGGAGTATGCCATATTGTAGGAAATAAATGAATTTGAGTATGGCTGGAGTCATATAATGACAGATAAAGGTTAATATCCTTAATATGTGAAGAATTCTTAGAAATCAATAAGTAAAAGCTGAACATATCAGTGGGAGCGGACAATTCACCAAAAAAGAAATATAAATAGGCAGAATTTTAGAAACTCAATCTCATTAGTAGTCAAAGAGTGCAATTTAAAAAGTGAAAAAACATTTAAAAGTTGTTTTGCCTATTATACTGATAATGCTTTAAAATAACTAGCATCTATAATTGGCAAGGGGTACTGTGGGCAATAACGTATAGCAGTCAAGAGATTGGATTAAGAGCCAGATTGCCTAGGCTCAAAATACGCCTCTCACTCACCATCTGTGTGATCTTTGGCAAGTTACTTAATCTCTCTAAGTCTTAGTTTCCAAATCTATAAAATAGGACTAATACAACCTCATAAGGTGAGGTGAGGTGAGGATTAAATAACATGTGTCAAACGATTAGAGCAGCAGCTGGTGCATTGTGAGTGCCCAGTAAAAGCTGTTACTATTTCCTGACCTTGCCCAATGATCTTATATGCCACGGTATCGATACACTAAATCTCAATCGATACCTGGGCTTATTTCCCATTGACTTGTCTAGTCTGACACCAGCACAATACTTAGCTAATTACCTAATACATAGTAATATATTACATGTTAATTGCTGGTCTTATGTTAACATATTAAAATATATGTTAATAATAGGATAAAAGTCTTTGGTTATTATTCTCCTTCTACAAATTATCCTGGCTACTATATTTGTGTGATTTTTTTCCTAAATGCACTTTAAATCTCTTTTTTATTTTCAAATTCCAAAGTAAAATGCTCCAAAAACAAGGCTTGGAATTACACTTAATTGTAGATGAATATGGAGAGAAATGACATCCTAACAACACTGGTCTTCCTATCCATGCATATGCTATTTCCATTTATTTATTTTACCATTTTATCCTCCCACATAAATGAATACAACCACAATAATAGAATTTTGTAATTTTATTAACCTAGGCCATGCAAGACACAAAACTTTAGTGTACATATGCCTGTGTATATGCTTATATATACACACAAACACAATGTATTTATAAAACAAATTCTATAGAAAATTCTAAAACAGATATTTCAATAAGGTAGGAATAAGCATATCACTTCCCAAAATGACTCCATTAAAGAGCAAAAATATTTATTTCAAAATATAATTATGAGTGTGTTTAGCTAAAAATTAATCTCATCATTTTATAATTAAGCCGTGTATATTAATAAAATAAATATAAAGTGCCAAGAAATGTCTTGTTTTTAAGTAAAAATACTTGCCTACTAACTGGCAAAATTATCATATACATTCACACACACAAACACATTCAACTCTGTATTTCTTAATCCAGCTTATGAGGAGTTTAAAGAAGTTATATATGGCTTACAGTCATTATATTTCATGGCATTTCGATTTCTACTTGAAATATTTTGTTTAGCCTGGATACTCAATGTGTATAGGATGAATGGACACAGTTTAACGTGTTTCTTTACGAGATGAATATTCTTCATTAATCATTCCCCTACAGAAGGGACCTTTAGATATCTTGTTAGAGAGAAAACAAAAAGGGCAGCTTCTAGGTTCCAGAACATGGACTGAAACAGGTTCTGCAGGAATAGTCCAGAGCCTGGGTCACACCGCCCAATAGTTACATCACTATTCTGTGACATAGCAAATCTGATGCTGAGCCCGAGAAAGCCCATGAAGTCAAAATGGGGGACCAGGTGAAGTGTAACACAAATCAATGGCAAAAAACCCACAAAGTACATCTGAAACAACACTGTGGACCGACCAGAGGCAAACCTACCGTGAAGCTAAAGAAGCTACAGAGCCTCTCACCTGCACAGGCCACCTCCAAGACCCGAGAAGGGACCCTATCAATGTGGTCACGTCATCATTCGTTTTAAGCTTGTAAAGATATTTTGCATTCTGATTCCTGAAGAGGAACACCTTCCCTCCTATATCAAATAAACCTCAGGCTTCACAAAACCTGAATCCATCCCTGGTCTTCACTCTTCTAAATATCCTTTTTATTTATTTACTTAGGAAACTTTTTCCCACTAAATGTAAAGGGAATGCATTCTCTGGGCTTTGTCAGCACCTCATCACTTTTGGATATCTGCATCTGCATCCTGTCACTCTGGTAAGTCAAAGGAAAGATGAAGAGAAGGATGAATAACTTCCAACTCATTTAAACTTCTAATTGAAAGGAGAAAAGAATAGTTTGGGGCAGAGTCTAACTTCATTGCACAGAATGTTAATGGCCAACTGATAATACCTCTGTACTACAAAACAAAACACATATCGACATGATAAATTCCTGGCTATAGCAGAAGAGACCAAGAAAGCCTTCTTTGTGTTATCACCCCCTCTTGTTCTAAAACACAGCTGCTTCCGAGGCAAAGGAAGGAAGGGAGTGGGAATGAGATGCCTCAAACTGTCCCTAAAGTTTCATTTTGGTTACATTTTCATAATAGGACAGATGAAAAAATGCTAAGATTAATGAGGAAACATAGCTATTTAATAAATGACATCTGTTTGAAGGTAACCTTAGAGAATTCAATCTTTTCAAGTGTAAAAGCACTAAAAAAAAAAAAAAACCTAAGCTTCCTTTCACAAAGTAAAGTACAAATTGAGCAGAGTGTTTCTGGGGAGTGGGGAGGGGGGTGGGACGTTATGGAGCACATTTTTCATATCTTGCAAATGCAGGTGCAAAAAAGGGAGAAAACTGTGCAAAACAAGTGATACAAATAATGAAGTAAGAGATCACCAAAATTGGAACATTCTTGAATTGATATTCTCTTTAAACTTACATAAAGCTTAAATTTCCAGACATTTCTTCCTCATTTTTGTTTGTCTTCCTAATTCTCTTCAATGCTAGAGCAACTAGCCCAACCTTCTGCCAGATGATGCTCATCAGGACTTCTAGTTCACCTGATTTGTTTCCATCAGGTGTCCTGTTCTCCTTTTTTTTCCCCACACTCAAAGCAATAATGTAGGTAATTTTATACTGAAATTCCACTTTACTAAGGAGGCTTATTTTAATTTCAGATAATTTTTAGCAATCCATGTCCTTTATACCTAACATGGTTTGGTAAATAGACAATTAGAAGTTATGACTAATGTTTGACTTTTATTATTCACTTATTTTTTCTGTGCTTTATTCCAAGTGTATTTCAATTGTAAAGTTGACAAGATACATGGTAGTTACACTATGGAAACACATTGTGATTTTTACATTAAAAATTTACATTGACTACCTTGCAGTATTCTCCAATGACTAATCAAAGTAATTACATATTTCAATCTTTGCTTTCAGAGCTTCCTTAATCAAAAGAATTCACATATGGCAGTGAAGAAGTGGCCCTTCAGCAGTCCTCCTCTTCCATAATTAAAAAACTTCTGACATTTCGGTTGGTCTCATGGATGCCAAGAATATGAACTACATTTCCTAGTCTCCATTGTAGCTTGATGTGGCATATGACTGAATTCTAGCCAATAAAATGTAAGCACAACATTTTTTTCTTTAAAATAACTGGCCCACACATTTTCTTCCTTTCTTGTTCCATTTTTCCCTTCCTGCTTTCTAGAATGTGGGTGGAGCAGCCAATTTGGACCATGAGTAGACCTTGGGAATAGAAATCTATGCATTGAAGAACGACAAAGGAGGAATATGGTTCCTGCCGACTGTGTAGGACAGATCTCCCCTGCAGCACTGCACTGTCCATTTGGAATTTTATCTAAGATGTAAATAAATTGCCCTCTTATTTAAACCATTGTTATTTTGGGTTTCTGTTACTGGCAACTAAACATTATCATATCTAACACATGATATTGCACCAGCTAATTTCCATGGACATTCATGTCAAATACTAAGATCCCACTCTAGCACGTATGTCTGATTAAAAGTCTCAGTATAGATAAGCATTTTTGTACCCTGTTTACAAGCTTTATAATGGCAATGAATTGATGTTTATGTCTGATATCAAATAATACATATGTGAATTTAATTGCTAGATACAGAAAAAAGCAGCAAACATATTCACTTGAAAAACTTCCTTGGACATATTCTAGGAAGTTAAATTCTCCACATGACATTCCAATCAGATAGGAGTTTTTAAAATCTCTTTGTTATCAACTGGCCTATAATTTAGCTCCATCATAACTTTTGAGGGAAGAAAACAGACATATGTGAGTAAATAAAATAATTAGGTCCAAAATATGTCATGAAAAATAAATAGTATGGTTAGTTGGACCATTTTTTCATCTATTCAATGAACATTTATTAAAATTCTCCTTTGTATTATTTCCCATGCTGATTCATTCATACGCATAAATAAGTCTCTGCCAAGGTATTAGATTTTATATTTTAAGAGAAGCAATTTTTTCATTATCGTACTGGAAATTATAGCTTGCCCTTTTTAACTATAACTAAAAATAAATCATCTTTAGCAAGATGTGCTGAAATCCTGAGGTAATAGTAGAGTGAGGCTATTTAAACCATTCTGATTTATTTATTGAATGAAAACTTTAATAGTTATATTACCATTTCATAATTGTAGATAATTTAACATATGAATTCATTCAACAAGTACATTGACGTGCGTATTCATCATTCTTTTGATTTCAGTGTTATATTTGATTAAATTACAAAGGCGGTGCATTGAGAAAGACAATATTACTTCCTTCACACATAATGTGCAAGTTGTAGAATGACTGGCCAGGGTATTTCACCTGAGCTTAGATTGAAACAAAAAAGGATAGAGGCAACAGGGGCAGAATGAGTCACTTGGCTGTAAGAAACAAAATTTTAAAGCTGTGACTAAAGAAAATCTAAGTAGGCAAAGATACAAGTTAAGAAAATCAACAGAGATAGGCTGGAATTGGCAAGTACCTTAGACCTTGAGTAGAAATCAGGTAGATCAGGCATCTGGGAGGACTGGAAGCCATGCTAGAAGACTGAGACCAAAGATCAGAGATTCTGGGCAACACAAGAGCAGAGACTCAAACCAAAGTGCTTAGCAGGAAGGACTCAGGTACTCATTAGAAGTACTTGAGCAATAAGTAGGGTAATCAACAGTAAAAATGGGATTTATTACTGAGTGAAGGAGTCTGTGAGCCTACGTCTCCCTATATGTTTAGCCCAGGGCTAGAATTTATCTCATAGCAAGAGACTGTCATGAAACTTCAGATACCCTTGACTGAATGATACCTTGAGAGAATGAAGAATAAGGCAGTTCTTGAGACAGAGATCCAAATTCCAGATATGTTTGATTTTCTTGAGCTAATTTACGAGCATAATAGAGTTCTATTAAACACAAGACCACAACAGTTGTCAAATTAGGATCCCTTAAAATCAAGGGGTGGGTCAATTTAGTGGAGCCTCTATTATGACATTCTTAAACTTTGGTAGGATTCAGTGTTACTGATTAGTCTTGTGTCTTCCCAAAGATGATGCATAATCTATATTATTATTGGGAACCTGAAATATGACATTGGTTTTAAATGTAAGAATATCAGTTTTGCTTTTTAGGCTATAGGCTTGATAGCTAAACCTGGAGAGAGAAAGCCCAAGAGATTGAGTCACCTTGAATTTTAACAGCCACTGTGAAGGCTGCTATGAGAAAAAAAAACAATCAAGATAGAAAGACAGTCAGGATCATGAGTTCCCTACAGCAATACAGAGAGAGAGGCTCAAGTCTTTTATAGACACTGAGACACATATTTATGCCAAAATTTGCTTATTTATCTTAGGTAGGATTATGGTCCACTTGAGTTTTCATAGAAATTTTTATCTTACCTAAACTTTACCTACTCCTGAAATTCCATCATCTGTAAAACAAAATAAAATCCTAGTTTTTAAATTTAGATTCATAAAAAGAAGCAGAGGTAGGTTTTTCTTTTCAATCCACATATAGTTAAATTACAGAGTGAACTCGTTAACAACTTACGTGTGATTATTAACAGATAAATTTCAACTCATTCAGTTATAGTGAGCACAGAAAAATAGTAAAGCTTGAACAAGCAATAGATAAAGGGATAACACTATAAGAAAATCAATAGAACAAGAATCTTAAAAGGAGAAAAGAAAGAGACATCTGAAGTAAAGGGGTAAAATTACAAATGGGCTTTCAGACAAGCTGTAAGTACCCCAGGCAATGAAGGATGACTGAAGGCTTGAATTAAAAACAGACTCAACCAACAAGAAACATATTTTGTAAGGAAGGACAGATGTAATGGCTTTAGGGGAAGAAAGGAAGTAAGCGATGAAGCAGTGAACGTGAATGAAAGACGCAGTCACAGAAAGGTGGTCAAGAGAAGATGAGGCTGGAAAGCACAAAATGTACAGAGAGCGACTCTGCAAGTCAAGCAGGAAATTTCCAGTTAATTTCAGAGTTTGATTAGACATAGTGAAATGATCACTGATACACAAGTAACCCTCTCCTGTTCTTAAAATTCTTGAGGTGGAAAGAGGGGAATTTTGCAGGGAAATAAACAGACAGAAACTGAAGGAAATTAACAGGGGTCTACAGCTAAGAAAGCCCATGTAAGAAAAGATTTCAAGCACGAGACAATTCATCAATGACCTAATACAGTACAGTCAGTAAGCAAAGTACTTTGGTATGGATGAAAGGCCTTGGATTCAAGCCTTGGTTCCACCTCTTAACTATCATCTCATGCAAGCTCTTGGCTTCTTTGAGCAAAAGGATCTTCATCTATAAAGTGAGAATAATAACATATATTTAATAGAATATTATCAGGATTAAATCTAATAAATTATGCTAAAGTGCTATGTAAAAGATACCTATTATTATTGGAAAAATAGTGACATTTATTTTAGAGTATTTTTAGGCAGAAGAGGAAACTACTTAGAGAAGTCGCCATAAGCCCACAGGGAAGTAGTGAGGGAGCAGGGATTCACCCAAGGCGATCTAGCTTGAGAGTCTGCGATTCTAAAATTCCCAGTTATACGGCCCTAGTCCCTGATTTCAGGGAATTTGCAATCTAGTTGAAGGGAAAATATGTGGAATGCTGAATAATAAGGCAACAAAACAAAATTATCACAAAGGAACTCATGATCCCGTGTTTGATGAGTTTTAGAGACAGGGAGATTTACCCTGGAATATTCTTAGAAGACCTCCTGGAAGAGAAAAGACTTGAGTTGTGCTTACGAGGATGATTAGAATTGGCTAATCAAAATGAAGAATGAGAATAGAAGAAAACAGAAAAACAATGAGGCTAAAAATATAAAACATATTCATATTTATTCCATTTATGTTAGAGAAGGAGCTAAAAACTAAAATGTAATAAGAATTCCTGATTTTAATACTCATTTCAGATTTAAGGTTTAATAAAATTATATTCAGTTTCAAAAATGCTTGTTTTCATCGGCCTCAAAAGAAGTTAGGAGAAGAAAAATTTAATCCTAAGAATTTTTTTATACTATCTAAAAAACTGTTGAACCCTGCTACAACATGGTTTTACAAAGTATAAAAACTGCTTTGTATCATCTCTACTTATTTTGTGGAAATTTTGAAAATACTAAATTAAAACTCAAAGTGGAAACACAAATGTAAAATATATAAGAGAAGAGGAATCAGTGCTTAAGTTAAAATTAAGCTTACAAGAACTTTAAGGTGCTTTCAGGGAGCAGAGATCTAGAACAAATTACTGCTGTCTTCATCTCTCTGCAGTCCTCTTCTTTGATCTTTCGGCTCCTGCCAAAGTGTCAACTGTCAACTCTATGTCTTTATGCTAGAAGTATGAGAAATATTGTTCATGTGTTTCTGGGCTACTTTTGGATAAGACCCTACCACATTACTACCAAAACATTTTTTCCATTAAAGCATTTCTTACGAAAATGCAAACAGTATCTGGCAAGAATAATACATCCCACTATTAAAACCATGATTAACATTTCACTGTCAGTTTAGCTATCTATTTTCCTAGTAGGACTAATCTCCCTAGAGGATTTATTTGTGGAAATGGGAAGTTAGGGAAGATCTTGGCATGGCTTAGGTATTATTCAAGATTCTTTAGTAACAAGCAACAGAAACCAAACCTGGTTGGCTTAAGTCAAAAGAA
The DNA here is from genome assembly GCF_041296265.1 of Equus caballus. Lineage (NCBI taxonomy): Eukaryota > Metazoa > Chordata > Mammalia > Perissodactyla > Equidae > Equus > Equus caballus. The sequence continues at coordinate 75,308,702 of NC_091689.1, forward strand.
AACATAATGATGTGAACAGCCTGCATGTCCTAAGGAAAAGCTGAACAAGGTTGGAAAAAATGGAACCAGAAGGTCTGGTTGGGAAGATCCCAGAAGGTCTTCCTAATCCCACATTAGTACAACTGCTCAGAAATGAAAAATAATTTCTTCTATCTCTCATTATTTGACTCAAGAGTCAGTGTCCCAGGAAAGCAAATGATTGGTCATACTTAAGCTGCTTACCTTCCTACAGACAATACTGGGGAAGGTCAGGGGAAGCATTTGGCAGGAAGATGCAAAACACTTCTTTGATTTCTGTAGGAGCAAACCAAGCACTTGGATTTCCATCACGCCAATAGTGTATACAACAAAAGAGAGTTAATTTGAAAAGAGCAAATCAGAGTGCCCTTAGGAAAGAGGAATAGAATCTGGGCAGCCAAAAAAAAAAAAAAAAAAATCAAATATTGAATGGCTACAATAGAAAGTCTCTATGGAGGATCCTCAAGCGAAGCAGCCCTGAACACGCAAAGGCAGTGGCCCACACCCATACCTGTATTTTTAGTAGGAAGTTCAGCATCTTCCTTCTTCTCCTCCTTTGCCCTGAATTCTCCAAAATCCCTGGCTTTTCCTAGTAGAAAAGAGGTTCTTTCTGTCTTCCACAATGGAACAGAAAGAGAGCTAGTTTTGCCATTTCTTCTTTCTGCTACCTGGTGTTACTGTTGAAAGCTAGTCCAATAGACTGTCAGACTCTGGTGACACACACCCTTGGTCAGGCTGCCTTGGGTCAGGAGGGATGAGCTCACTCACCCAGAGATAAACCCCACAGAGGTTGCCACACACTTGTTTTCCAAGGTCACACAGGGCAACTTCCATTCTTCACCATGTTAAAAGACTGAAGACCCCAAATCACTGTCCTTTCTTTAAATTTCTTTCCTTAAAGGTCTTAGGAGTATTTTGCTTTTCAATCCCACAAACTGAAAAGTTCTGATTATATCCTTTTCCCCCTGACAGAGAGCCTTCTCAAAAATTACGCTAAAACATGATACCCTCAGTGGCTCCTAGGCATTACCACCACCCCCCCGACACACCCACTTGTGAAGGAGACCGCCTTCACTGCCCCCAAGGTGACTGGTTGGTATAAGAGAAACTTCCAGCTGATTGGAAGATAATCACATTCAACTTCTCTATTGAGTCCATGTTTTCTTTGAAATCAAGTTTAAGCACAATTTGCTTATTTTACACTTAATGCCAAGGAATCCTCATCTGTGAGTACCAATGCTAAGTAAGTTGTATGAATTCTCTATTAGTTTCTCAAGGCATGCAGAATGGAAGCCATGGCCTGCAAGGCCCTGCATGATCTGGCTCACACCATTCTGAATCTTATCTCACACCATGTAACGCATTGCCCCAGTAACACCAGCCTTCTGTTTCTTCTTTGAATATGCCAAGCTCATCTTCTGCTCATTGCCTTGGACTTCATGACTCTTCAAATGGCTGGTCTGTCTAACTCCTCACTCCTCAGTCTCAACGTCATCACTTCAGAGAGTCCTTCCCTGAATCCCCTCTCTCTAGTCACTCTATAATTACATCACTCAATTTATTTCTTCTGTAACTCTTACCACTATTATAATTTATCTTTTTTACTTGCTTATTGTTTGCCACCTCCCACTAGAAGGGTCCTTCTCTGTCCTGTTCATTGCTGTTTCCAACTTCTAGAAAAATTCCTGAAACATAGTAGTCACTCAATAAATATTTCTCAAATGAAATGGACTAACCAATACAAAGCACAACTTTTTTATATCTGTTTCTTTATCTGTAAAATGGAGATGACATCTGTGCTGCAAGGATCAAATAAGAGCTCATGAGAGCCCTCTGATACAGTATTATCACAAATGTATAAATCTACTTGTACTTGGACATAGTACCGTTATACATGTCTAATAAAATACTAGAAATAGGCAATTTATAAGTTCTTAAGCAGTTACCTACCAGGCTGCGAGCTCCTTGAGGGCAGGAACTATATCTATTCCTCTTATCACTATGTATTCTATGCTCAGTATAGTGTCTGCCATGAAAAGAAATATTTGTTGAGTGAATGGATGAATCAATGAATAAGCACAGCATCTCTCTGTCTCCAGGAAGACTTCCATCTAGAAGGAATAAATTCAGGTGTAGTCCTTTATATGGAATTACATCAATACTGTGTTCTATTCTTTATTTATTCACTCATAAGAATTACTGAGTACCTACTATGTGCTAGACACTGTGCTAGATGCTGAAGATACAACGATAAAAACAAGCAAACCAACCAATCAGCCAACAAATAATGTCCCTGCCCTCATGGATCTCATAGCACAGTGAAAGAGACATTAACCAAATGTTCAGAGAAATAGATTTATATAGTTAAAATTGAGATAAATGCTAGGGAAAGGATTTTAATTACTTTGGAAATTATTATGCAAAACTATTTAAACCATATGTTATAAAGTTTCTCAGACAGAACATATATTTTGGTTATGAAAGAAAATAACTTTTTAATGAGAGAGTTGGATCCAGGAATATGCTAAATAAATTAATATTTTTGGCTCATCCACATAGGTTTACTAAATTAAATTAACTAGAGAACAAGTCATATGTTCAAATATTTGTTTTCAGAGGAAATTTCCTCTAACTCTCCTCATCCTTAAGTTTGTCAGTTGCCTTTAAAGTCATCTATTTGAAATGAATATTTCATTTCATGCTCTCAAAATGAATATTTCCTTTTCTTAATGTGTTTTGGCTTGAATTCTTCCTAACTTGATATTAGGATCATGATTTCTGCTTTCTGTTTTCATTTACCTTTGTTCACAACTTTATATTCAACCATTAAATATGTGGGTTTAAGGTAAGCCTGTTGCATACAGCATAAAGGGATAAAGTGTGATTAGCTTTCTAAAAAATAAATAAAAATTCTGAAATCAAACATATTGATGTATTGATATGATTGTTCTCATTTCTATCACATTTTATTTTAACTGGCAGTTTGTGTCAAATGTCAAGATGGAGTTAGACATGCAAGAGATTATTAAGGGTGATGCCTCTGAAAGACAAAGGTGAGAGGGAGCAGAAGTTGGCCAGAAAAGCCTGGAGACCATGACACAGGCCTGAAACTTGAGAAGAGTGGGGAAGGGAAGGACAGCTGGGGAGGAAGAGCCTCAGGCTGTAGAGCAGCTCTCTCTACACGTGCAGAGAGAGCAGGCTACAGAGAATCGTGGCCAGTCCTAAGGGGGCGCTCTAGAACAAAGATTGCCCATTAGGGGAGTCTGTCCTTGGGCAGAAACAGTCAGGCTCTAATAGCCGCGTCATGCCAGGTCACTGGCTGGGGTTGCAGGAGAGAACACGTCCTCAGCTTCAAGGCTGTGGCACATCCTGAAGGTGCGACAGCTTGAGGCTACAGGCTACCTACACACCTCATGGCAGGGTCAAAAGAAGGACTATCTGAGTGAAAGAGCTCCATGGCTGCCACACACATTTTATAATATTTTATTCAAGTATAATATACATACAGTGAAATGCACAGATCTTAAGTGTACACAGTCTAATAAGTTTTGGAAAATTTATAAATCCACATAGCCCATCCCAAACAAGATATAGAATATTTCCTTCTCGTAAAAAAGTTGCCTCAGGCTCTTGGATCCAACGCCCCTTCCTTCTGTCCCCTGCCCTCCACCTTCACACACACACACACACACACACAGAGGCAACCGCTCTTCTGATTTTTACTACCATAGTTTATTTTGCTTGCTTTGCACTTCATATAAATGGAACCACAGCACAAGCTATCTTTTGTTTCTGGCTTCTCTCACACAATACAATGTTTTGATATTCATACATGTTGTTGCACGTATCTTAAAATTTTTATTTCATTGTATGAATACACCACCATTTTTCTTTTATACACGTTTGGGTTGTTTCCAGTCATTGGCTATATAAATAAAGTTACCGTGAACATTTTTGTACAAGTTCTTTTGAGGGGATACAGCTTGTCATAAATCTTTGGTAAATACCTAGGAATGGGATTGCTTAGCCATATGATAGGATTTGTTTAAATGTATGAGAAATTGCCAACAGTTTTCCAAATCATTTGTACCATTTTTTCCACAGCTTGTTGTGTTTTAATTGATATTTAATTGAATCTACACACCAATTTGGGGTGAAATGACATTTTAACAATATCAAATCTTCCAGTCAATGAACATTATATATATATATCTTTCCATTTTTTTAGGGTTTTTTTTGGTTTTGGGGTTTTTTTGTTGAGGAAGATTGGCCCTGAGGTAACATCCGTTGCCAATCTTCCTCTTTTTGCTGGAGGAACATTGGTCTTGAGGTAACATCTGTGTCAACCTTCCTCTATTTTGTACGTGGACTGCTGCCACAGCATGGCTTGATGAGTGGTGTAGGTCTGCACCCAGGATCTGAACCTGCGAACCCGGGCTGCTGAAGTGGAGTATGCCAAACTTAACCACTTCACACACCACTGGGCTGGCCTCTTCTTAGGGTTTTTAAAAATTTTGTCTCAGAAATATTTTGTTGTTAATGGTGCAAAGGACATGTAAGCCTTTGTTAAATATATTCCTAAATATTTCATGTTTTTATGCTATTGTAAGTAGTATTGTTTTTAAAATTTCACTGTTCAACTATTCATTACTATCATATAGAAATAAAATGTTTTATTTTTTGTACATTTTGTACATTGATCTTGTAGTATGTGAACTGGCTAAAATCATTTATTAGTTCTAGCTGTTTGTTTATTTTGTTCTTTTTGTAGATTCCTTTGTATTTTCTATGTGCACCATCATGTTGTCTTCTAAAGACAAAAATAGAATTTTTTTCCTTTCCAACCTTTATGCATTTGATTTCTTTTCCTTGCTTTATCACAATGGCTAGGACCTCTAGTATAATAGAAGTGGTGAGTGGAGATATCATTGCCTTTTTTCTGATCTTAGGAGAAACTGTTCAATATTTTACCATTAAATTTTCTCTTCATTATGGATCCCATTTTCTTGCTTTATTGAATGTGTTATTTTTTTTAAATTCCATTCCCAATATTAAGTATAAAGGACCAGTGTTGTTTTGTTTTACTTATTTTCAAAACAGTACAAGTTCCTTCCTTATTTGGCTGTTGGGAAAAAGGCTGTTTATTCTGATTCTTTCTAGGGTTTGAGTTGAGCTGAGCCTGGCCCACCACTTTAGCTGGGTTGAGTTTATCTACCCTCAGCTATGGAAGCTAAGATGGCTCTCTGCTTAGCTATGAAGAATTCATTTCACCCTAGTACTCAGTCCGTCAAGCCTTCCTTGCACCCCAGGCTCTTTCATAATTCCATAGAAAAGTGTAATTTTTATTTTGTGCCAGATTTTCTAGTTACCACAAATGTGAAGTTCTTTTGTATCCTTTTACATCCTAACCATTAACATTTTATTTTTCTGTATGTGTGTGTAAATCTTCAAATATTTGGGAGAGTTCAATTTGTTTCTCCTTATCTTTTTTGTCCTTTATTGCATTTCTCTCATTGTTTATTATTTTTTATGCTTGTTTTCTGCATCTTTCTTGAAATGTGCTATCTCAGGTTTCCTCCCTTCCTCCTTTTGCCTTGTCTTATATTTCCTATATTCTTTTCTCCCTTCTTCCATTTCTTTTTTGTAATTCTTCCTTTATAAAAGTAATTGCTTTACTAAGAAATAAAAGCATGTCACAATTTTCATCTTCTTATGGCCACCTTTTTGTAGTCTATTGGTAAATTTTGCTGCTCTCTTCCACGTATTTATCCTACAGCATCTTTGTGTTGACGCTGTGCCAGTTTCATTTATTACTCATTACTGAATGAGTTGAATTTTCCTGGGCCTGATATTTGCAGGAGGTTCTTGGTTAGGAGGGAGAGGCCAGGATAATCTTCTATGATTTATAACTCAAAGATTCTCTCTTCCGCATCTTACAAATACAACACATCATTGTTTGCATTGCTTTCTTTAGCCCCAAACCAGGTTCAGCAGGGTTTTTCCCACCAGCCTTGCTTACTCAATTTCTCAGACCCTCCAAACAAGAGATAGAACTTTTCTCTTTACGGTAAGCTCCTTATCTTTAGAAAAAGCATTTTTCGCTGCTTTTGAGATCTGCTGTGATTGACCCTCTAGCCACTTTTTTTCCACTTCCCTTACAACGCAACTTTTTTCAGATCTCAGCTGCTCTTGGTAGCTCTTACAAGTACTTTAAGTTTGCTTATTATATTGTCTGCAGTTTTTTAAAATTTGTTATTTTCCTTATTGCTTTCATGTGATTTCCAGGAGAAGGGGGCAAAAAGTCTACTTGCACAACCACATTAATATCAGAAGTCACTTGAAGGTGTTTGGCAGGGACGCAAGTTTTTTTTTTTTCTTTTTGAGGAAGATTCGCCCTGAGCTAACATCTGTGCCCATCTTCCTCTATTTTTTTATACGTGGGACGTCTGCCACAACATGGCTTGATAAGCAGTGCTTATGTCAAAACTGGTGAACGCCAAAGTGGAGCATGCAAACTTAACTGCTAGGCCACTAGGCCAGCCACAGGACCTAAGTTTTAATCATGTCTTATAAGACATTGTTTCATCTACTCTCTTTTATAATGTCAAGAGACATTAATTATAAAAACAGTAAGCAAGGACTTAAAATGTAAGCTCTCTAATTTGTCTTATTAACCACATGTGGAATATTTCCCAATACCTTCTACTAAGGGAAATACTATCGAATGGCAATTACTAGAGCAATTCAGTTGATTATCAAAATATTTTACTTGATTTGTCATCTAGAAAGTGACTACCTGATCAAAAAAGCATCCTAACACTCCAGAAATAGGCAGAGAAAATTGTAGGATAGCCCCCAGCTTTTCTGAGAACATTAAGATATGAAGACTACCTGGGAGAGTTAGATGAGCCAGGAGGGGGTCATAAGTACAAGGATGCATTTCACTGTGAAATTGGAGTAGGCATTGAAGTTGAAGGCTGGCTCCTAGTGAGTTTTCTTTTGGGAGCACTAAGTAACCATCAGTACAAAGGTCACAGAAGTATCTTATGAAGCCAACCACTTAGGACTTTTTGTGACTATGGAACTGATCAAGTCAGGTGTCAAATGCAGACTGAGATCATGGGGGCATGAACCACAAAGAAAGACAAAAGTAAAGGAGAAACACAAGGAAATAAATATGGGGAGTTGTATTTATATACGTATCATATTTTCTAATACTTTGTGTTTTTTAATATAGCCTTAAAATGCAGCATAATTAAGGATAATGAGTTTTTCCTTCATCCTTTCCCCCCCCACTCTATCTGGCTCTATATAATGTAGTGTTGCCCAATCTTTATCCCTAACATGTAGAAAATGATATTTGTATCACACTAAAGTAGATGGGAGAAAATTCAAGGGTATAAGCTAGTGAAAAAAAAATACTACCTTTCTGAGGCAGGCCCCATGGCCAAGTGGTTGGGTTTGTGCACTCTGCTTAAACGACCCAGGATTTCACTGGTTCGGACCCTGGGTGGAGACGTGGCACTGCTCATCAAGCCATGCTGAGGTGGCGTCCCACATAGTAGGACCAGCGGCACTCACAACTAGAGAATACAAGTATGTCCTGGGGGGCTTTGGGAAGCAGAAAAAGAAAAAAAAAAGAGAGAAGATTGGCAACAGATGTTTAGCTCACGTGCCAATCTTTAAAAAAAAAATTACCTTTCTTTATATAATCATGACAAGAAAAATAAAATACAACTACCAGGGAAAATACTAAATATTGAATTTATATAAAGTTTCAAAATAAAGTATTTAAAAAATTTTAACGAGAAATTTGAACTTCCTTCTCTGACCAAATGTTAGAATAATGGGTTTTGTGTGTGAAATGGCTACACACACGTCCTGGTCAAAATCTATGATTAAAAGAATTGTAGGTAAAGTATTTGTGATAGTGCATATAGTAAATGTTACATAATTGCATATAAAATTTTGTGGGAGAATTTTATATCTTTTTTTACAATCAAAGTTTACACCACTTAAAATTATGTTTGAGGAAGCTAACACTTCTTCCTATTCCTCCTGAAAAATCCAATGTTAAGACATTTTCATTGGGCCGGCCCAGTAGCACAGTGGTTAAATGCGCACGTTCTGCTTCGGCGGCCTGGGATTCGCCGGTTCAGATCCCAGGTGGGGACATGGCACTGCTTGGCAAGCCATGCTGTGGTAGGCATCCCACATATAGAGGAAGATGGACACGGATGTTAGCTCAGGGCCAGTCTTCCTCAGCAAAAAGAGGAGGACTGGCAGCAGATGTTAGCTCAGGGCTAATCTTCCTCAAAAAAAAAAAAATTTTCACGATAATGGAAATGATTCTTGTGTTTAATCAAATTTCTCCGGTCAAGAGTATGAAACTAATCATGAAGCTCTAATTTATAGGACACATTGTTAGAGCTATCATCCTGCACCTAGCTTGGATGTTATACTTTTTATTTTTTTTAGTGATTATTACAGACATACTACACGATTCTAACTTATCAAACACTGAAGTTAATCAAAATATGCTTACCCTTTTATGCAGATAGTACCATAACTTTTGATCATTAATTCCTTTTAGTTCCCTCCCTGGCTGCTTTTAAGATTCTTCGTTTTATTACTGATGTGCTGCATACTCACTATGATGTAGCTCAGTGTGGATTTCTCTTTATTTACTCTGTTTGGGACACATTGGACTTTTTGTTTTTTTAAGTATTTTCTTTCTTTCTTTTTTTTTTTTTAAAGATTTTATTTTTCTTTTTTCTCCCCCAAGCCCGCCAGTACATAGCTATGTATTTTCAGTTGTGGGTCCTTCTAGTTGTGGCATGCAGGATGCCACCTCAGCATGACTTGATGAGTGGTGCCATGTCCGTGCCCAGGATCCAAACCAGCGAAACCCTGGGCTGCCAATGCGGAGCCTGTGAACTTAACCACTGGGCCATGGGCCGGCCCCCATTAGACTTCTTAAATCTGTATTTTAGTGACTTATTAGTTCTGGATCATTCTCAACCAGTATCTGTTCAAATGCTGGCTTTTCCTTATTCTTTCTCCTTTCCTTCAGATTCCAATTCAATGTATTTTCCAGTTTCTTACTCTATCCTCCATGTCCCATCTCTCTATTATTTTTTTTAAATCTCATTGCTCCATTCTGGATTTCTTTTGACTTATCTTTTAGTTTACTAATTTACTTTCAATTTTGTGTAGTGTTATTAAACCCATACAATGAGTTTTAAGTTTTGATTATTAAATTTTTCATGTGTAGAAAGTCTGTTGGTTCTTTTTCAAATATGCTAGATTATTTTGGTCTCTTGTTCCCTGCATATTTACAAGCTTGTCTCTTATTTCTTTAAAAACAGTAAATATGAGGTCCATGTCTAGAATTCTGAAGACCCGCAGGTCTATTTATATTGTCTTTTGTTTCTGCTGGCTCTCATTCATGATGCCTTGCTTACTTCTGTGCTGTTTTATTGTCTTTGAACACTTATTTGAAACCTGGGATGAAGGCAACTTCCTCAAGAGAATATTTGTGTTGGCTTCTATAACATGACTAGAGTCCTACCATTTAATTTCAAACCAAGTTCAAGGCTTAAGGGTCTCTGGATTCTGTATTCCTCAAGTTTTTAAATTGCACTCTATCTCTGTGTTCTCATCTATAAAATGAAAATAATAACAGTACATATCCTACAGGTAAGTACTTAGTGGTAAGGTGCAAAATGCTTAGCATATAATGCTCAATGATTGACAGCTATTATCACTATGTCACTTAGTGAGTTTTCCCCAATTTGTCTTAATGTCACAGAATATTAGAAATATACCAGTTAACTCAGAAATAGGCAGAAACTAAATAATCACTGGTTAAGCAAAGTGTAGAACTGAGACATTTTGCATTAGCAATCAGCAGAGCAAAGCAGTCACCACCATGGGCTTTGAAATCAAAAAGAACTAGGTTAAACTCTCTTTACAACCTAGATAAGCTACTTAACCTCTTCAGGCCCTAGAATCTTCATTTGTAAAGTAGGAATAGTTGTACTACCTGAGAGCTTATTCTGAATTGTAAATGAAATTCTATGATGCATTTAATATTTAAATAAAAGGTAGACACTTCCTAGGTAGTGATGACAAAGATGAAACCATTAAAATCATTTTGGCAATTCATGTAAAAGTGGAAAGGCATTAGAATGAGTCTCAATTCTAATACTCTAAACTTTCTGTGAGGATAAAGGACTATTTTAGAATTTGCTTGATATAGATATATTTACCAAATAAATTTACTAAGATATGTTTGTGGTATTCATTCAGCATTTTAAGCCTATTACACGCCAGGCTCTGCTGGGTGTCTGAAGTATAAAGATCAATGTCTCTGAATAGTTAGTAGTAGACGACTCAGATGTTCGATCAAATAAGTAGAATGCAGTGTGAGCAATGAGATATTAGAGCCATATACAAAGTACTAGGAAAGCACAGATTTCACAGACAAGATGTTTAACGTAAGCAGAGAAGATGTTCGCCAACGGGAATGGAAGGTTGAGCTGCATAACATGGGATAATTGCTGTATTTGGGAAAGAGCAAACAGAGCTGAAGCAAAACTTATGTTTACAGAGTAAGTGGCAGAGGTCACTTGAAAGATAATTTGAAGCCATTTTGTGCAAGTCTACATGTGCTATGTTTAGGGATTTGGACTTTTACTCCATGGATACTGGGAAGCCACTGAAATGTTATATGGCCTAAATACAATGACAGGATCAGATTTCTACTTTTAGGGGAGTTAACGGACATTAGTACACAAGAAGGACTAGTTAGAGTGAAGAATGGAGGCAGCCAGTCAGATTATCACAATAATCGAAACGAGACAATGCATAGATAAAAAACACAATCGTTAAATGCTTCACTATGAAATAGGTTTTCTCTCCCAATGCCTTGGGAGAATGTTCTTTGAATTCAGAATAACTCCTTCTCAGATTTTCTATTGGTTCCTAAATGTGAAAAATGCATTGTTATTACTTATATAGATAAAAACTTATTTGTTGTTAGTGCCATGGAGTCGATTCTAGCTCCCAGCGATCCAGTGAACAGCAGAGCAGAACTCTGCCTGGTCTTTCTGCACCATCCTCTCACCTTCCGACGCTGTATCAGACAATGCTCTGCTGCTATTCATAGGGTTTTCATGACCAATTTTTTCGGAAGTGGGTAGCCAGGTCCTTCTTCCTAGTCTGTCTAGTCTGGAAGCTCCGCTGAAATCCGTCCACCATGGGTGACCCTGCTGGTATTTGAAATACTGGTGGCATAGCTTTCAGCATCAGAAGAACACGCAGCCGCCACAGTATGACAACTGACAGACAGTTGGTGAGCTTCCCTGACTGGAAACCAACCCAGGTGGCGGTGGTGAGAGCACTGAGTCTTAACCACTAGACCACCAGGGCTGGCTAAAAATGTATTAGATTTCTCTTAAGATATTTCAGGGAAAAATGAAGTCTAAATTAGCATCCTTTTGAAAATCATGTGCAAAAAAAATCCATTTTATTATAACCTAAGGTAAATATAAAAGTTATTTATAAAGAGAATCATCTTCCCTTTTTAGAAAAGAACACCAGTCCTTTGTGACCAGGGGCAGGGGTGAAAACAATAGTCAGCTAAGATGAAAACCCTACTGTAGTGAAAAACTCAAAATCCTGACTTAACCAGTCTAAGAAAATGCCAGTAAGGCTTATCAGAAAAGAGTGACTTGGAATAAAAGCATAAAGAAGTGAGTCCCTAGCCCTTTCCAGTCCATCCATCCTGCTGCTCAAACACTCTTGGTTAAAGAGTGAGCAGCTCTCTCATCTCTTCCCCTTAAAAACAACCAAATAGCTCTTGATTCAATTCCTCCTTGTAACAGGGATTTTATTTGTATATTGGTGACTGAGTTGGGTATTTATTAAGGAAACTGATAATGAAAAAGAATTTAACATAGCTTATATTTTTAATGTTTTCCAATATGTCTAAATTTAAGTAATTTCACGGGTGTCCTGACTTCTTTCCATGAGTAAAATGTTTCTTTAATAAGATATGGTCTATGTACACAGGCGGAGTGAATTAGCTCCTGCCTCCCAGTTGCTGAGAAAATGAACTGCTTAAGATTAGAGTCATCTTCTTTATTGCAAGGTATTCCTGACAACCCACACTGAAATTATACAAGATTAACTCTATAAACACCATTTCCCATTCTTTAAAATAGTAGCTTTCTAGAAAGCAGCATTTAAACTGAATAAGTTCAAAGCATATTTTCAGAAGGGATCTCAAAATGCTTACAAATGCTAATGGAAGTATTATTTAAGGATTCAGAATGAGGTGCTGAGAGGTCAAGCATCATATTATTGGTCATACAGTGAGCCATACGTGAAATGGAAAGAAACTGCTTGTTTTTCTCTTTGTCATTTAGTCTGCATATTTTTTTGGCAGATGGCATTTCAAATCACATGACGTCTTAAAGGATATAACACTGTTAATCTCTCAAAGGTAGGGATGTTATCTGATATATCTTTGTCTTTCCCCATAGCATCTTACAGAATGCCTTTAACTTAGGGGCAGTCAAATATTTGATTATTATGTTAGATATCTGGCATTGCTTTGTGGCCTATCAAAAATATGTAAAGCAGAAGGGCTTAGGAAAAATAGATTAAGGCAGTACCATAAGACATCAAGCTATCTCTAAGACAGAATCTTTCTGAATCTGAAAGCAAAACCCACAGCACAGGCACTAAACTTTAAGCTTATTAGTGTTATTAAAATGTACAGAGCATAAATTTCTCTCTCTGGAAATATGTTGGCATGAGCCACCAGAACCATTCTGAAAAAATGCAATCAGAATCCATTAATTCCCTTTTACCCTCTCTGAACCTCAAGTATCCTTCAAGGTTTCTAATTGCAAAAATTAACACACAAATATATTCTTCTTTAAAAATCCGAACATTTCATGGGGCTGGCCCCATGGCCCAGTGGTTAAGTTTGCGTGCTCTGCTGCAGGCGGCCCAGTGTTTCGTTGGTTCGAATCCTGGGCCCGGACATGGCACTGCTCATCAAACCACACTGAGACAGCGTCCCACATGCCACAACTAGAAGGACCCACAACGAAGAATATACAACTATGTACCGGGGGGCTTTGGAAAGAAAAAGGAAAAAAAATAAAATCTTTAAAAATCCAAACATTTCAGAAGTAAATAGAAAAAAAAAAGTCCTAATTTCCTTACTCTTCATATCTTTCCCCAACCTCTTTTCCTATACTTACATTATTGCAAGAAAGCTCTGAATTGTTATACAGGGCTTCATTTTCTTTTTGGTCTCTTTTTTTTTTAATTAAAAAAAAATTTTAACTCTTCTTCTTTTCCCCAAAGCCCCCCAGTACATGGTTGTATATTCTAGTTGTAGGTCCTTATGGTTGTGCTGTGTGGGACATCACCTCAGCATGGCCTGATGAGCGGTGCCATGTCTGCACCCAAGATGCAAACCCGCAAAACCCTGGGCCACCGAAGCAGAGCGTGTGAACTTAACCGCTTGGTCATGGGCAGGCCCCTCTTTTTGGTCTCTTAATGGTAGCTCCCAGGTGGAAAATATTGAGGAACACTGACCTAGATAGTTTTTAAAGATCTTTATTTGAATGAACTGTTGAATTCTCAGATTTAGAAATAGTTGTTTCCACTTACAAAAAAAATAACAAATCTGAAAGTGTGCTGAATTATAATTACTTTATGCTAAGACAGAGTCAGATCTCAAGAGAAAGTCATTAATTATTCAACTGTAAAACTTTCATCAGAGACCACAGTAATGTAATATTAACTCTAATAACACTAGCTGACATTTATTGAGAATTTACTAGGTGCTAGACACTGCTTTTAATGTTTCATAACATTTTCTAAAATAAAGTCCCTATCAGTGAAATTTCAAGATATGGCATGTGATCGATAGTACCGGTATTCATACTATCTTGAATTTGTATGTTTCTCATTATTTTGTTTGACTCAATACTGTCCTGGACTGAAAAATGATTACTAACATTACTTCAAACCTGAGAACACCACAAGAGAAAAATTCAGTGGGTGAATAAAGTCACACACGAACACAGTGGTGGAGCCCTTCTCTGAATTCAGGGACTCTCAGCTATACCAGTATTTCCCAAACTTCAACCATTGATGTATTGCTGTCATAATTACTGCATTATCTATATTAGTATTTCCTTAATATCTTTAAATTCATTCCCTCTTTTTAAAATTAAATTTATTTGTTAAAAAAATTATATCATCATGTAAGTGGAAAACCAGGATTATGTGCCATAAATAAAAGGTAGCTGGAAAAATAAATTCAATAAAGCAAAGCAATCTTATTAAATTCTAGTTAGATATTGTTGCCTGCTGGTATTCCTGAGCCTGAGGACTGCTTTGTCTGTTAAAAAGGTAAATCAGCAAGCGTTGGATGTAAACTAGTATCAATCAGCTTTCTCTGTCTTAAACAGAATGATTGATTAAAGGATTGAAAGAGAACTGAAAAAGGAGCAACTTTCTCACTGTACTTTTCAATGATATTTAATATTGTACCAGCTCCCCTCTAAAATAACTTCCTATGACCTATAATGATTTTGCATATCATTGTGATACAAATCCCAAAATATTCTAGGAAATACCCCAAAATAAGTTGGGAATTTCCTGAAGGATCCCCTTTACTTTTGTTTTGGTCTCAGAATCTCAAAAGGAATCTTATTTCTCTCAAGATATGCTCCAATGTACCTATTAATCAGTGGCAAGTAACGTCAAGTTGGCAAAAATGGAAGTTATTAACTAAAAAATTTGCTTTCAGAAGATAAATATTGGTAGATAAAAACACTACTGATCCAGGAAACATAATCAAGTTCAACCACGTACTATCTTCTTTGACCCTGAATAGGTCAATAAACCATTCAGATATTTTCTTATCTGCAAATACTACCTACGTACAGGGTGGGCATATGGATTAAAATCAGAGAAGTGGAAGTGCCCAGCACATCAGACAATAAAATGTTACCTAGATCAAAAGGTGCATATGACTTTCAGTTTATTACAATTCACAAAAATCTAAGTGCTTTTATCTTAATAAGAAGACCTCAATTTGTTTTACCTTGGTGATCCTGAGGCACTACTCCTTAGTTTCAAATGCAACCTTGAAAATTAAAAGTAATCCAAAGATTATCCTTCTTAAGGCCTGAAATGTCTGCAGAAAAACTACAAGAACCTAGGTGACTGGTCATCATTTGGTCCCAAGCATATTAAAGTCCTTAAACTGAAAAAAAAAAAAAAATTAACATGGTAAATATTATTGGTGTATAAAACAATTTTCCACATGAACAGTATCTGAATCCATTTTATGGTGACTTGAAATAAGTTTAGGGACCCTTTCTTTACAAATGGCCAAAGTATTAAATTAAATAAATAAATAAATAAACTATCTGAACTTTTAGCACCATCTGCAGGCCAAAAAAATTAATATCAATGACAGCCCATTTTAATGCTTTCATATTTTCTAAATGCTCAACATTTTTTTAAAAACTAGGATTTAATAATTTACATCATTAATTTTCTGATTACACTTACAGGATATAACTCATATGAAATAAAGTTAAAACATTTTTTCTAAAAATTGTTTACTAAATACAGGATCATTTCATTTTCAATAAACATTAAAACAATAAAGATAATTTGAAAAACCAATGGTATTACAATCTCCAATTTTTGTGTCCTGAGATGTACTTACTATTAAAATATATAATGACAAAAAAGGAACTTTTTAATATTAAAAAAATCCAAAAAGCCTATCATCTTAGTAGAATGGCATTTTCTCTTTTTCTCCTCCCTCTCAAACTGGCATCTGTGGATATTTATTTAACAATAACTAAGTGCCAGGCACTTTTCTAAGCCGCTTTGCATATATTAACTCAGCAAGTCCTCACAATAATCCTACAAGCCAGGTATATTATCATCCCCATTTTATACATGTTGAAACTGAAGCACACAAAGCTTAAATAACTTCTCCAAAGCCACACTGCTGTGGCAGTCAAGCGGAAGTTTGTCCCAAATATCTGTGCTTTTAATCACTATGTTAAGTGTCTCCCATCTGTAAAAGCTGCCTGCATATATACACTGCATCTGTAATATGTATGTCCTACTCTAGAGGGGCAACATTTTCTCACCTAGGATTTCTCATACCCGAAACCTTCATCACCATTTTTAACAACTACATGTTTGCCCTCAAGTTGACACATCTCATTTCACTTACTTTAATGGTGGACTTTCAAACTATTTCTAATTTCTTTCAGGAAGCAAATTTTGCATTGTATAAAGCTTTTTTCCTTTTTTGAATTTTATTTTATTACGCTAACATATTCAAAATGACTTGACTGACTTAAGTATATAAAAGTGCCACATTACTGATATAGAATGCTCTACAGTGCTTTTTAAATGTCATCATTATATAATGCTACCAGTAATGAAAGAATGCTCAGGTCTTCCCAATCACCATATACCATTTCCCCCCAAAATTTAACTGATATAAAATGGTTAAGGATGATTTATGATGTGGGATAGTTAAACCAACAAATACTTAAATTTTCAAATGGCAAAATGTTTTCTTCCTCTAGCAACATAAAAGGTGGCAATAATCCTATTATTTGTTGCTTATGAGGTTGGTGCTATCTTCATTCTATAAGTGAGCCTCAGAAAGAGTCAATAACATACCCAAAGTCACTAGTACCCGTCAGAGCTGGAGTCTGAGCTCAGATCTGTCACTCTAAAATCTGTGTTTTAGATAACAGAAAAAAAAAAAAACAACAAAAAGTCAAGAGTGAATGTATGTCGAGATAAAGAAATTGTATGAAAAAGTTTATTTCAATCTTCATGGACAATTATTTATCTCATAAAGGGGTAAACTACCCTGGGGTAGCTATCATAAACAGAGAAACTGTATTTCCCTGATGTATTGTTGTGATTAATAATTTCAAAAATAGGAAAGAATGACAACAATAATTAACAAAATACTTCATCTATCTTTCTCCCAACCATATGCATTCATTACTACCAAGTTTCATCTACATTCCAAGTGAGGAGTTAGAGGATATAAACATTACTCCAAAGAATTTTTTTCTTATATGTTATCTTGCAGTATTATAGGCTAATAGTCTAAAATGACTGTAACTTTTATAGCACAGAATAAAAGTCACTGAAACATTAGATAATACAAAGAACACAGGCTTCAGAGTCTTAAATTCAGACCCTGCCACTTACTGGCTATATGTTCTCTGGAACGTTAGCATCAAATTCCTACTTCGTCAAGATGTTGCGTAATTAAAGGAGTAACATTTATAGAGCTCCTAGCACATGGTAGTTGTTCAAAAAATTTTAGTTGCCTTTCCTTTCAAGAATGACAT
The DNA here is from genome assembly GCF_041296265.1 of Equus caballus. Classification (NCBI taxonomy): domain Eukaryota; kingdom Metazoa; phylum Chordata; class Mammalia; order Perissodactyla; family Equidae; genus Equus; species Equus caballus. The sequence goes on from NC_091689.1 coordinate 75,326,158, forward strand.
ATATACGATTCTATCAAGGGTATTGGTTTTAAAAATCATGCTTCATTATCTCCCTTAGACAAATCGTAGCATAACATGAAGCATCAAGATCAAAAGAGATCAAAAGAGACAAAGCTGCTTCATGGATGTGGGAACCTTCTGTTTTGACATCAGTATTCTGTTCTTCCATTAGTTGGTATGAGAGATTATGGGGATGTTTCAAAATCTGTCTATAACACCCTGGAACATTCAGTTTCAGAGTAGGTACTTTAAACCTGTATGTCTGTAGTCCATCTCTGCTAAGTATTTCCTGGTACCACTGCCCTACTTTGTTCTTTGGGTACTGAATATTGTATCCAAGCACGGGAAGAACAACCTGTGCAAGAGAAGGGAAAAAGAGACGCATGAGACAGCCTTCAGAAAAATATATTTATAGAGGTTGTACTTTAAATTTACTTTTATGACTGGGACCTGGATCTGTAAAAACAGTCTTGGGACATAAACATTACAATCAGCCTAAAACATGCTATTGAATACTACACTACTTTGATTATTTTTAATCCTAACAGGCAAAGAAAAGAGTTAACTAAAATCAAGAAGGAGTCATAATAACCAAGGTAACCAACTCAAGTCAGATATTATTAGACAAACTTCTATTAATGCAGAGGAGAGGGAACAGAAGTTTTGGTACACTTAGTTAGCCAAGAAAGACTTAATCTCTATGCAGTCATACAATCCTAAGAGCATATTCTTTCTATAATACAAAGAACAGCGCTTACTGCTCCATCAATAACTGATATTTTGGTTGATAATTTTACATTCTTCTTACTTATTTAAAAACATGAAAGCAAATAAGAGGCAACAAAAACAATGTTTATTTTCTCAGCTGCTTATACGTAAACATTTTGTGGGCTTCTCCTCCTTCGCTGATGAGTTCTAGACTTTTTTCTTGAACAGTACCAAAAGGTGGTCAGAAAAAGGAACAAGGTAAAAACTCAAATACACACAACATGAATGAATTTCAAATTCGTTATGCTAATTGGAAGCCAGACACAAAAGGCCATATACTATATGATTCCATTTATATGACATTCTTTCAAAGGCAAAACCACAGGGACAGGAAATAAACGAGTCGTTGCCAGGGCCTGGGGCTGGGGGGCTGACTACAAAGGGGGAAGGAAAACTGAGGGGAAAGATGAAACTGTCCTTTATCTTGATTTTTGTGGTGGTCATATGACTATATACATTTATCAAAATTCATAGACCTATAAACTAAGAAAAGTGAATTTTATTGTATATAAATTATACCTGAATTAAAAAGTGGGGGGAAAAAAAGAGGGGGGGACCGGTTAACATTTTGTCTTTGAGGCATAATGTCTACATTTAGATCTAAGTGATCCTAATTTTTAAGCAAATTTACCTGATGTATTGCATATGAATTAGCTGATTCCTCTTCTTCAGTTACTAGATGAACCTATTTTGTAAAAACATGAGAATATGCATGATTCCCAAATGTTTCAAATTCCTTCAATTTCCCTAACTCTGTTATGTATAATTTGACTCCTACGCTGAATATACATAAATCCAAACAAGATCTCTTCATCACTTGTTTCTAGAAAAGTAGACTAAGGTAAAAGTTACAATGATTCTTCCGGCTTTAACCACTGATCACTGAAGTTGACACACGCAGAGAACGGTGGGCAGCTTAATGCACTAAGGCAATACTTCCACCTCAATCACCAACAATCTTCTAAATTACAAAGTTGTTCTTTATTATGCTGACTCAAAAACCTGCTTCTGCGAAACCACCCCCCATCCTCAAAAGTTTCAAAATATTCTATGAGAAGTGGTGTTTCTCAAAACGTTCTTCATGGAACAGTAATAGGTGTGACTTGTAGAAGGAAAGATAAAGAAGTGCATGGTAATTAAGTTTGAGAAATGTTGCTCTGGGACACCACAGAATAAATAATTCTTACTTCTCTTGCACAGGAAAGCTGAAGTATAAAAGCAGCCGTCATCATTCCACAAGGATAAATAGCATTACCATCCTCTCAAAGTATTCATCATATAATATGGTGGCTAGACCGCCTCTAAATCTGCTTGTTTTCCCCTCAGTTCTCCTCATGCTTATCAATAATGTCCACTCTGTTTTTGTTTCTCATCTGGGGTTTATTTGTTTGTTTACAGGTAAACACCCCTTTTCACTGCTGCACATAGAAATAGACATAAAGCTCCATACGTAATCTGATCAAAATACACGGGACTATGATCTCTTTTGCATCATCACTTCCAGTTTTCTGCCTTGTATAAATTCATAAGCATAGCTACAACACTGTAATTTATGAAAATACTGAACAAACATGGTCAAGTTCAGAAGACTATGTTTTGTCTTTAGGGAACTTCCTCCAGGCTGATATCTATGAATTAATCAACAAACATGCTTTTGCTGTATGGCTGCTCCCCAAATATGAATTCACCTAACTTTTTAATTGTCTAACTCACTTTTCTCTATCTTGCTCACAAAAAAAATTATACGAGAATCTACCAAGTGACTTGAAAGAAAGATACACCTGCTAGCCTAGTAATCCTCTCAAAAAGGGAATCAGATTAGTTTCCTATAATTTTTAACTGTAGAAACACAACATTACATGCCCTATTTACTATTTATTAGAAATCTCATTCTGCCTTTCTCCTTTTCATATTTTATGTTTTGAGCCTCTAAGGCCTACCTTTGCTTTTCTCAGTGCTAACTAATAAAATATTGATTGGTCTTAAAATATATAAAGACATTTTTTGTTGCTTATAAAAGGAAACTGCAAGATATGAAGGAGAAAATGTTTTTTTCTCCTATAGCTCCAAAAAGAAAAACAGATACAATTCTGATCACAAAGCTGTCCTTACAAATGTTATTTTGAACAAAGAAGTCTGATAAAACGTATTATTTCAGAGATTATTGCTATATCTTGTCAAAGTAACCTCTCAGTCCTGAAAATTTGAATTAGAAATGGCTGACTTACTAAATAATGTGTTGCCCAGGCAATATTTAAATGGATATATATTTTCTAGAAGTGTTAAAAAAAAAACGTGATTTTTCATTATTTATTAAAGAGGATCACTGACATCTCTTCTTCCACTCACGTGAGATACAATAAAACCTACGATGCTGCTAGATTTCTCTTTACACAGTTTCAAAGTCTGTCTCAGTCAAACGACCATTCTTAGTGATTTACGCTCCTAGTGATCCCTTTCTTGTCTAAATATTCATAAGCCATCCATTTAATGAAATAGTAAAGCAGACATATGTTGTTCTGGCTGCACTCCCTCTTTTCCGGGAGTAGCCCCCCATTTTCCAGGGAGCTTCCAGTTCTCAACTGTGGTCTGGGTGGGATAGTTCCAGGAAGGAATCCTTGGAACACAGGCTTAGCCAATCACATACTCCAGTCCACAGTAATTGGTGTGAGGACATGTGACACAAGTCAAGACAGTCCTAGCCACTGACACTCAATTCCATGGCTTTCGTTGAAACTTTTGGGAAAGAAAAGCCCTCTCTTCTGGAGACGTTGTGAGAAATACGCTTGGAGCTGCTAATAACCATCTTGCCAGCAAATGAATAAGCCAGACTGAGAAGAGATCTAACACAGAAGAAAGCAGAGCTGAAAGATGAAGAAAATGAGATGGATGATGTCGGACACTGCATAAGCCCCTGGAAACGGCTGGGCCCGAATGGATCACAGACTTTCAGTTATGAAGGCCAACAAACTGCTGACTGCTTTTCCTTAAGTTAGTCTGAGATAAAGGTTTCCATTACTTGAAACCAAAAAACCCTCAATTTATACATCTAGAACTCTGTGATTAATTAAAGCTCCCTTTATGCACATTTCAGAGTCTATTTTTCTCCACTTTTGAAAAACTGGGCCATGTTCCATCTCTAGATGTTCACACCTTGTCCATACTCCATGATTTCTCTAGTAGAAAGCAGTTTGGGTCAGGAGTCAGACAACTGGGTCTTTTTAATTCTGCTACCTGTGTCACTTAATCTGTTTCCTCTCCAATGTGGGTCTCAATTTTCATTTCCATAAAATAGGAGTTAGAAAAGTGGGTCTCTAAAATCCTTTTCTCCTCTAAAATTCAATGACTTCATTATGTTGTATATGAAAGCACTACTCAAATCTCTTCCTCTAATTTTTAAAACATATTTGTGAGATTGACTTAAGATAACATTGGAGAATAATAGTTTGTTCTTTTTGCGTTACAATACTGTAAAATGAATTTCCTTGCATAATTTATGGAATTCAATTTCATTATTTGGTTCAAACCCACACAGATTAAAACACTAGAAAAATACTAGGTGGATAGGGAGGAAATTGAAGGATCAACTTTTGTAATATAAATTTTAATTTCATTCATATAAATGCCTCTAAGATACTGTTAAGAGGAAAAAAGCAAGTTGTGAAATCATACTTATATAAAGGAAACATACACCACATTACATGCCCCATATACCATTATTATAAAAGTTTTATTCTTTTTCCTTTTCAAATTTTAAGTCCCTCCTTTTCTCTTCTTGGTGTTAACTAATAGAATAAAATCCACTGTTTTGTGCATTACTTGTATAATTTTTTAAAGAGTGTGTATGTGCCCATCAAGGGACGAATGGATAAAGAAGGTATGGTATTTACACACGATGGACTACTACTCGCCATAAGAAATGATGAAATCCGGCTATTTGTGACAACATGGATGGACCTTGAGGGTATTACGCTGAGTGAAATAAGTCAGAGGGAGAAAGTCAAATACCGTATGATCTCACTCATAAGTAGAAGATAAAAACAACGACAAACAAACACATAGCATTGGAGATTGGATTGGTGGTTACCATGGGGAAGGGGGGAGGGGGGGTGGGCAAAAGGGGTGATTAGGCTCACATGTGAAGGATGGACTATAATTAGTTTTCAGGTGGTGAACATGATGTAATCTACACAGAATTTGAAATCTATTATGATGTACACCCCAAAATAATTAATTAATTAAAAAAAAGAAAAAAAAAGACAAAAGATAGAAGAAGCTATTACTAATTCTTTTCAGAAAGGCCAAATATATTTTGCAGCCATTGTTCTTTCTTACATATTTTGTAGCTATTTTAAATTACATTTATATGATATTTTTCCCTGAAAAAAAAAAAGGAAGGTTTACCATCTTTGTACCTTTCACTTCATACCACTATTGTTACTTTTCGATTTACTAACATGTGTTAAGCCTCAGCTGACAGCAGAGTAGAAGCAGGAGATGAGCAAAAAAAAGTAAAAATAAATAAATAAATAAAAAGCATGTGTTTAGTTTTACATTATTTCCAAAATAAGAGCTTCTGAAAATTAGCGTTCCTGGTGTGGTCACTACTCTTGGAAAACTAACTGATGAAAAGATACTTACTTTACTATTTGGGAAATGCTCGTCATCAACATCTTCATCCAAACAGACCAAATCACCCTCCACTACTCTTGATCCATAGGTTGCAAGTCTGTAAGACACGGCTTCATTCCAAATTTTGCTGCTATATGCATGGACATAGAATATACGCATAGAATGGGGTAAAGAGAACCAGGCCTGGATGCAACCCTCCTCTGTCACGCCAAAGCGATGCAGTGACTCCAGCAATGCTCTCTCCCGAACTTTTAATTCAGGCATCAAAGAAAGTGTGCCTTTAGCATCCTCTGAAATATAGAGAAAATCAGTGAGTCAACGACACTTATTTAAAAAGCCAGTTATAAAGACCTTTACTATAATCTCTAAACAAGAAGCAATGAACTGTACTATCTTGTAAACCTGAATATGAAGATGATGCTCAGCATCAACTGTAAACCTAGCTACACTTGTAGAGTTTGCTTGTTTTTTCTAATATAGATCATTAATCACATGGTCCATTCACTTTCTCTGCTTTAGAAAAGAATAGCAAAAAGCACAACATTAGTAATTCCTACTTCAAAATGGTGATAAACTAATTCGCAGTTATTCAGAGGACTTTTCAGAAAAGAAAAACAACCCTCTGAGCCTATAGATGTTTAAAGAGCTATTATGGACATTCACATAGAATTTTTTGAATAAGAAAGGTTGGATCCTTCAAGTATACTATTAGGTTTTGCCAGTGAGATGCTTTTTAAAATTAAGATTACTGGACTCCACCACAAAGATGCCTACTCAGTTAGGGCCTTGCAATCGGCCTTTTGATAAATGCATCAGGTTTCTTATGGACACTAAAGTTTAAGAATCATTGCGATAAGAAATTATCTTCTCAGGACTCTACAGTAGATACAAACAAATAAGTCACTTTAAACTTTCCCTAGTATTACTTAGATTACTCATAACAATTTGAAATGCCCACACTGTTTACAGATTGTGGTAAAGCATAAAAATATTTCTTTCCTATGAATAATTACATATATGTAAAATGTACATAATTAAAAATAATGAATGAAGATATTTGAAAACTGATGTCCTTTAATTCAACGGAAGTGAAATTCAGTATGGAAATAGTTGTTGTTAGCGTCATCAGTCAGTTCTGACTTCTAGTGACTCTGTCTGTACAGCGGAGGGGAACCCTGCCTGGTCTTTTTGCGCCATCCTCTCACCCTCTGGCACCATATCAGACAATGCCCCACCGCTATTCATAGGGTTTTCATGGCCAATTTTTTTGGAAATGGGTGTCCAGCTCCTTCTTCCTAGTCTATCTTAGTCTGGAAGCTCTGCTGAAACCTGTTCCCCATGGGTGGCTCTGCCGGTATCTGAAATACCGGTGGCAAAGCTTTCAGCATCACAGCAACATGTGGCTGCCATAGTATGACAACCGACAGATGGGTGGTGTGGTTCCCTGACTGGGAAAGAACCCAGGCTGTGGTGGTGAGAGCCCCGAATCTTAACTGCTACACCACAAGCGCTGGCTATGCACATATATACGTAGTCATATATTTGAATGAATCTAAAACGATATGCTTGCTGTTATTATTATTTAAATACAACTAATATTTATTCAGTATTTAGTATGTGCCAGATACTATTTTAAAAGCATTGTATCTGTTATCTTATTTAAACCTCGTAAGAGTCTTTCAGGTAGCATTATTAGCTTCAATTTACAGATGAAGAAACTAAAACAATGAGGCTAACTTATTAACAGAAGACCATACAGTTGGAAAGTACTAAAGCTGAGAGTGAAACCCATGGAGACTGACTCTAGAACCCACACTCATAAGCACTTTTCCTTAGTGCTTCCCATTAAGCATTCTAAATGTATATTATCATATTGGCCTAAAGTTTTCAAAATCAACAGTCAGGGCTGAACAGCAACTAAACCAAAAACAAGGCACAAAGTATCAGATATAGCAAACATACTTTTATTTATTTTTCAGCCTCCTCTAGTTGTAGTGAATTATACTTCCATCAGTACTAGTTTAGAACTGGGAACTCCTATCACCTCAGAGTTTAGGCCAAGAAAAACTAAGAAACCATCTCTCCCCTCACTCTTACCCCCAAGGAAGGATTAGAACAGATGAAAGTCCTGGAGATCTGGCCCAAAACGGGAGTGCCTAGGGCATGTAATGATATGATTAAATACACAACATGTTACAATCTGTTCTTTATCACATTTATGTTGCAATGAATGCCCTCCTGCTGACATAACATTTATATTGTGCATCTGTATGGCTGTGTACGGGATAAAGAAACTTTTAAATACCAGTCTGAAGAAAATATTTCTTTGCTCTATTTACAGGATTATCCAAATCTTCTGGTGTAAGAAATAATTTTACAGCCTTCACCTTTAAAAATCAAGCAAACAAACATGTTAAATGAAAATGACAAACTACTTACTTTTTAAAAAAAGATACAAATTCTTAGCCATCTTAAAAGGATAGGGATTTAACAAATGATACCTGAAGATGCAATTTTATTTAATTTATTTATTTATTTTAAAGATTGGCACCTGAGCTAACAACTGTTGCCAATCTTTTTTTTTTCCCTGCTTTTTCTCCACTAATCCCCGCAATGAATAGTTGTGTACCTTACTTGTGGGTCCTTCTAGTTGTGGCATGTGGGATGCTGCTTCAAGGTGGCCTGATGAGCGGTGCCATGTCCACACCCAGGATCTGAACTGGCGAAACCCTGGGCCGCCGAAGTGGAGGGCACAAACTTAACCACTCGGCCATGGGGCCAGCCCTGCAATTTTATTTTTAAACTGTCAAAAATTAAACAGTTGGGCCGGTCTGGTAGTGCAGCGGTTAAGTGCTCATGTTCCGATTCAGCGGCCTGGGGTTTGCCGGTTCGGATCCCAGGTGCAGACATGGCACCGCTCAGAAGGCCATGCTGTGGCAGGCGTCCCACATATAAAGTAGAGGAAGATGGGCATGGATGTTAGCTCATGGTCAGTCTTCCTCAGCAAAAAAAGGAAGATTGGCAGTGGATGTTAGCTCAGGGCTAATCTTCCTCAAACAAACAAAAAAAATTAAACAGTCAATGTTAAATTTAGGAATAAACCTTGTGTACAAAGCAACCTTATACACAGGTTTAAATATTATGAACTGGAAAAAGTGCTCCCCCATCACTTCCATCATTCTTCTGTCATTTTTTGCCTCTACCATGGAGGTATAAACACAAGTGTGAAGTAATGACATAAATCTCAGACTTAACCAGTGTACAGAACAAAAACAGGGGAAGAAACAAGAATAGGGGAATGGCAAGCCACTAATTTCATTCACATCCTCAAGTCTCAGAATTCTTTGGTCTTAAAAATAATTGCCAAAATCTTTTTAAAAAAATGCTAACTTTAATATTTTCTTTTAAAATCTAAAAGATTAAAAGATGTTCCTTTAAAAAGAAATGGTATCTACTAGTTCCTGTATTTTATCACTGTCTCCAACACTGTGATTTATTTCTAAATATGTGTCTTAGAGTAGGAAAGGATCTTAAGATAGTTCGCTCAAACTAACCTCCCACTCAGACTTCTTTTACAGTATTTATTCATTCAAACAAATATTTAAAAAGCTAATTCATCAAACAATTATTAAGCATCTGCCATGTGCTAGGCACTGCACAGTGTACTCGGGATAGAGTGATGAGCAAGAGAGACATGGTCTCTGTTTACTGGAAAAGATTAAACAAGCAAGAAGAATAAAATACAATAAAACTTAAGATGGGGATTCCAGGAAGCTGCAGGTTCACAAGATAAGGGGAATACACTTTTTCTTGGGGAGTGGGATGAGAATTTAAATTGAGAAATAAGGAACATAAATGCTGGGGAGCGAGTGCTTTAAGCAAAGGACAAAAACTATGTCTCTCTAGCTACGGGGGTCAGCCTCTAAGACCCCCAGTGACCTCCACCACCTGATACGAATGCCTGGTGCAGTCCTCTCCCCCACAGTCAGGGTTGGTCTGTGTGACCAGTAGAATACAGCAGAAGTGAAGGTATGTCACTTCCGAGATGAAGTTATAAAAGACACTGTGATTTCTGTTGTGGTCTCTCTCTCACTCTTTGGTGCTCTTGGACTCCTCTCTCCAGGGGAAGTCATGCCATGAGTAGCCCCATGGAACGAAACTAAAGCCTCCTGCCAGCAACCATGAGAGTGAGCTTGGAAGCAGGTTCTCCGAGCCGAGTCAAGTCTTCAAAGACCTGGCTGATAGGGTGACTGCAAACGCGTGAGAGACGCTGATGCACAAACGCCAGCTAAGCTGCTCCTAGACTCCTGACCCTCAGAAACAGTGTGATAATAAATGCTTGCTGTTTTGAGCCACTGAGTTTTACGGTAATTTGTTCCACAGCTATAACTGATAATTGATATTCTAGAAAAGTTAAAAAAAAACATTTAGGAGCATGGAATGTGAATTTTGAAAGAGGTGAGAGGGTAGCCATCCAATTTTTGTTTAAATGCTATGAGAAACAGAAATTTCCAGTTTTTGAGAGGTGGAGGCGAGAAGCCCATTCCTTTGGACAATTGTTAGAAAAAAGTCTTTTTTACAGTAGGCTAAAACTCGGCTCCTTGAATTTCTACCCTTGTAAAACCAGAGAATTAACAGTCTAATCATAGTTTTGATCACTTATCTCTGTGGGCCTGACACTATGCTAGGTGCTTTCACAAAAGTTATTTCATTTAATTCTTACAAAAATCTTGTAAAATATATGTCATCTCCATTTTACAGATAAGGAAACCAATGCTTGGAAAAGTGAAGTAAGCTGCCCCATAGGTTATATGACATATTTGACAAATGGTGGAACTCAAGTAGAACACATGCTGCATTCTGCAGACCCCAAACTACTACATTCCTCTTCCATGTGACAAAATTTTAAATATTTTATACATTTACTTCCTCTTCTAGGACATTTTCTAGACTGAAGAAACATTGTTTAGCTAATCATTTCTCATCAGCACGGTTTCTAGACCCTTTATCATATCAGTTATATTCCATTTGCTAAAATATCTCTTGAAATGTTAAGCCCAGAACCACAAATTCGCAGATGCGGTCTATATCATCAGCTCTCAATGTTGTTTCCATGTGTAAGATGATGCTGGCATGCACAATGCTTCTCACAAGTGCTTTTGCTGTTCCTTTCTCTTTTACTCAAGAAAACATAGCACAGAAACGAGTGAGCATGATACTATTACATGAATAATCTAGCATTTGCTCAAATATATAATTTTTATAGTTTTGTACTTTTCACTATTATGTACACTCCATCCAGTGCAAAAATATGTCTGTATGTATAATATGTAATTATATATATAATTTTAATAATTGGGCAAATGCAGCTTCTTATTTGTAACATACATTTTTAGTTTCATCTAAAATTAGATCTTCATTCAAATTTGCTGTTCCCATTTTTGGTCTCTGGCTTTGGGTGAATTCCTATCTTTTATCTGATCTCATACAGGACTTCTGGAATGCAATCTGTTACCAGGATTCTCAAATCTTCTATTCAGTTCACTAGGAATTTGGTGAGTGTTGGTCAATTCCCCGTCAAGCCTCAAACAAGTATTAAACACATGGAGATCACATGTAGTTTGCTTTCTTATAATGTGAGACCAAGAATACAGAGGCTGCTCAGTAAATGTTCAATGATGTAGTACATGGTATATGTATGAATGTATATATATGCGTTTATATGCTGAGCTAAGAAAGCAAGGAGCTGGCTTATGTAGTATAACTGATGAACAGAGAAGATCATATTTTTTAAAAATCCATACCATTTCACTCTTCAGCAAAGCCAGTCCGATTTGGTCTGTGTGAACTTTCCTTCCCATCCCAAATCTCTGTGGTCCATAGTAATTCACAAACCCTTTACTCTATAAAGACAAAAAATCAATTAATTAAAAGTATATTGTTATACCTGTGTACCCCCAAAATTCATATATTGAAATCATAGCCTCCAATGTGATGATAATGGGGACAGCGATGTGGGGAGGTAATTAGGTCATGAGGGTAGAACCCTTATAAGAAAAGGCCATGGAGTTGGCTTACTGTCTTTCTGCCACATGAGAATACAATACGAAGACCATGTTGGCACCCTGATCTCAGGCTTTCAGTCTCCAGAACTAGAAGAAAAAATTTTCTGTTGTTTAAAAGTCACCCAGTTTATGGTTCTCTGTTATAGCCCCGAATTAAGACAAATAAATACAATCATTGTGTGAGAAGATGAAATCAAGTCTTTCTCTTCATATTTATTTTAATAAAAGAATTCTATAATCAGTAATGTACACATTGGGACTAAATGGTCTGAGAAATGCTACACAGTTAGAGAAGAGAAAGGAGAAGAATAAGTGATTAAAAGTTTGAAAATAAGATGAGTGAAAAGGCTTAAAAAAATATATCAACTTTTCATTCACATTACTGAGGGGTTTTCTGGGATGTGGGTTTTCCGTGCTAAAACCAGGAGAGTTCTGGGAAAACTGAGATGGATTGGTTACCAAGTACTGGATCTGATCTTTCCCCTGAAGCTTTTTCTGATTTTGAGACTCTTCTGCTGTATGGAGTTGCTGGGAATAAGAAACAGAATTATTTTCAAACCCAGCAAGTCCTGGCTCCTTTATATGTAACAGTTCGTTTTCTAGTTATCTCAGTTTCTGAAAGCCTGGGCCAAGACAATGGCATGGCGTCACTCCAGCAGGAACAGAAAATCGAATTTTCCACTGCAACCATGAAAGACATTGGTCAGCATTTAAACATGTTCTCACAAACACACCACCAGGCCCAGATGGTTTCTTGAAAGATAAAATACTCTTCCACGTCACTTTAGGAGAGGCGTATACATTTATTCATTCAACAATTACTATTGAGCACCGACTCCAAAACTATTCAATAAAAGATGCTAAGTCAATATGTTATCAACATGGTACAAAAGCAACTGCATCCTTACCTCAAGTCATTCACAAAACTCAATTGCAGATAGAATAAGTACTCCCTATATTAAATCTCATAGTCAAATATTTTTAATTATTTACAGTTTGGAAAAATAACATCAGACAATATACTACACTAACCAGAAGAGTTTTAAGTACCCTTTCAAATTACTTGGGGTTGAATATTACAAAAGGTTTATAGCAAGCAGAACTATAACCCTCTAAAACAAAACTTCAAAGACTTACTTTCGAAAAGGGCTTCTCAACTCCCTTCGCTTATCATGAGAACTAAAGGAAAGTTGGCTAAAACTAAGATTATTCCTACTGGGGATTTTATAATGGGCAGTTGCATATCCATAAGTACCAAATAAAAGGCAATAAATGCTATCAGAGTTTAGAAAAACCCTCTCCCTTTTTTCAGGGATATCTTTTTAATAACAGTTTTCCAGGGAAAAAAAAAGAATTTTAGATGAGTCTAGAACAAAAAGGAAAAAACAACCATAGAAAGAACATACAATCAGAGAATGCCTATACACAGGTAAATGTGCCAGATCTAAAAAAATCTTTAGTTGGAAGATATTGATTAAAAACCAGTTTCTGTTTGTTTGCTTTCCTTCTGAAGAGGCATAAAATTGTGTAAAAACTTCTTTGTGGCCACAAACTTAAGTCAGCGTTTCTCAACATTGGCTGTAAAGCAGAATCACTTAGGGAGTTTTTAAAAGTACTAATGCCTAAGCTGCATCCCCAGATGTTCTCATTCAATTGGTTTGGGAGTAGAGATTGACTGCCAAGACTTGCTAAAAGCACCCAGGTTGAGAATTACTCATCTAGATCAGGGCTGGCAAACTACTAACGGCCCACAAGTCAAATGTGGCGAGACACCTGCTTTGGTAAAGTTTTACTGGAACATGGCCATGCTCTTTCCTGTATTGGCTATGGCTGCTCCCTCCCAACAGCAGTAGAGTGGTTGCAACAGAAACGATATGGCTACAAAGCCCAAAATATTTATTATCTGGCCCTTTACAGAAAAAAGTTTGCTGACCTATAGTCTAGATGATCAGACTGAAGGCTAGAGTTGTACGTGCATATTTAGATGCCTGGTAAATATTTTAAAACTTACATTAAGTAATTTTCCACTGCAAGACATAATAAAATGCATATGATTTGTCATTTGTATATATTGAAAAAAATTCAAAATCAAATTGAAAAGAAAAAAGATCATGTATAATTCTGAAAAGTAATGTAACTATTTACCAAAGATTTCTGAAAAGAATTACATACTGAAGAAAATTTCCAAAAAAAATTAAAACCTTTTGCCTAAAATACTACTTTATATATGAAGGATGCTAAAAATTTTTCTTCTTATTTTTCCCCTTCTCTGGGGAACTCTTTTCTACTTTTTTAATCACCGTAAAATTTTGTTCTTCTAATACAAAAATGCACTAAGAAAATAAAAAATGAGCCAAATGGTCCTACGTCTTATTTTTAAAAATAATTATATACGCACATAACAAGAAAAGGTACAAAAGAAGTTTCCCTTCTTGCCTCAATGTAAAAGATGGACTATAATGATTTTCCTGTAATACTTTATTTTAAAAGTTGAGTTTTCTTACCTTAACATTTTCTATTGCTTCCAAAATTCTCTCTTTCAGGTTTGCAGAATCATTTATTTGGTTTTTTAAATTTCTGATGACAATATCAAAGTGATTTCCTTTAAGCTGACCAAGTCTAAGGGAATCTTCCACAGAGTGAATATTAAACACCTTCATTCTTTTCTTTTCAATTTCTTTTTCAATATTTTTCAACCTATAAATGATAAATCATACAGACTGAGTTAAATCTTACATTTGAAGAGTTAGTATAAGGTTTAAATGCCAGTTGTCAGGCAACCACTTATATCAGAATACTAAAACAAAATTTTTTTGGAATATTCCAAAGTTAATGTTATTTCAACAAATGTGCACTAAAAACTCATTATAATAGGATTATATTAAGAGTAACTTTAAGACCTTGAACATATATTCCTAATACTGTCACTCTATCTACGTAGGCCTCCTGACCTCTCCTCAGTTCGAGTGATAGAACCTCTTAACTGTCCTTCTGTTCCTCCTGTCCTTAGACTTTGCTCCTTCCCTCTTTGCCCAACATTACCAAGAAAGACCACTAGCACCAGAGGATTCTCCTAAAATCCTGCTCTGAACACTTCTTTACTCAAATTTTCAATTCTTCCCCAACATCTAAACAATAGATTCCAATTATCTTAGCCTTACTTTTAAGATCCTCTAAGAACTGATGCAAATTTTTCTTTACATTCCTATTTTCTGTAGTTCCTTATAGGAACTGTTTTATTAGGCAGACTGTTTAGCTTACTGTTCCTCTAAAAATATCTTCAGATTTTCTGCATTGGCTAAAATATTACTATTATTTGAAAGGTAATTAAAATCCCATACCCATAAGCCAAATCAAAGTAGTCTCTCCTCCTAGGAATTAATAATATTTTTTGTCTTTGGTAGTTAAAAATTAGTGTTTAACATCTGAATATCTTTTAACATCTAAAGTCCTTCTCTCTTACCTATACTGCACTTCTTGAGCACTAAGACAAAATCACATATATTGTTTTTTCATCCCTCATTTAAGAGCCTAGAAGTGTTTACCAGCAAATAGTATATACTTAAACATCTGATGACTAAGGGTTAATACATCAATATTACATCAAATTAGGTTGAATTTTGGCCTAATGATTCAACTTTTTGAAGTTTATCTTAAAGAAAGCATCCACAAGGCACAGATTTAAGTACAATAATATTAACCACAGTATTACATAATTACAGTGAAACATTGGAATGAATTTCTATATCCAAAACCAAGGGAATGTTAAGCAAATTAGTCTACATAATGGAGATGATTTTGAAATATTTCATTACACAAATTTTCATAAAACAATATAAATTATTTTATTTTCATAAGTAAAATATAAACCATATATACACTATGATTTTCACGTATATAAAAAATGTCTTTCTGTGACGTGTATATAGTATAGTCTGAAAAAATTCTGGAGAGAAATAGATCAAAATATTATTGTGATTGTTTCTGAGTAATGAAATTAATAAATTTTAATTTCTTTTTTATACTTTTTTCTATTTTCTAAATCTACAATGAATATGTATTTCTTTTACAATTACAAAAAATATTTTTAAAATTCAATTAAGCTGAAGGCAGGCTAAATTTGAGTGCTTTACATTCTATTTAACAAAGATTTATTCTTAAATGTAAGGAACCATGCCAATAAAAGTATAAAAGTATTCTAGTAATTAGAAATAAAAGATTTGTAAGACATAGTCCTGAATATGAACACATATTTGAATATAGAATAGGATGTTTAGAAACAATTTAGAGCATTTAAAATCTGCCGCTTCTCAAAGTTTCTATCCTAAAACTCCCTATATTTTCAACGTAAATTTAAGACATAACTCTACTTAGATGATAATTATATTATTAATGCAAAATATGCTGTTCAGTAAGCCCATAATCAATTAAATAATATTGACAGTAAGTTAATATGTTCCCAGGATTATTCTGAGTTTTTAATCTCACATTTATTTATTTGATGCAACAAGAAAGTAAAGTTCTGTCTTGCAAAGTAATGTCTTATTACCTCTCTGGAGTCACTTTTCTAACCACCATTGCTTGATAGGTGATCGCTTTCTTGTCTTTAAGTCCTGCGTAACTAAAATCCGAAGGAATCACACCCAGTTTGATAGCTAAAAAACCAACTGCTTCAAACATTTCCAGGTTTTCTTTTCGTAGGGTAAAGGCTGAAACAAAAATAATCCTAGATTACAAAAAATGTAGGTACCATACATCAATTACATTCTTAGCAGACTAATATAATGAATCAAATCATTAATTTAAATTAGTATTTTTGAATCAAAACACAAAATCAGTGTCAGATATCAGTTGTCATTTTAAAAATACTAGTTGGCTCATTAAAGTCTTATAGGAAAAAAAATCCAATTCCTTAATTTGGCATTCATATCTGGCCCCAATCTTCCTTTCCATTTTCCTCGTGTGCCACATCCATTCATATATCCTATAATCTAAAGAGACCTTCTCATAATCCTTGGATGGACTAGAGCCTTCCACAGCTTTATACTTCTGCACATGTGAGTTCCTCTAAACCATGTGTTCCCTTTATTTATTACTGCCTTACTTCTCCTCATTCTTCATGATCCAGCAGCTGCAGTAGTTCTCCCTCAAATTCTTTCCAGGTTCCCAGGACTGAATGCTCCCAAAGCAGGGATCATGTCTCTCTTACTGACCGTTATATCCTTAGCCTAACATATAATAAGTATTCAAATATGTGTTGAGTGAATGAAAAATAAATGAAATCCACAAGCTGATTACTTGATCCTGTGTGTCTCCACAAGTTGTCATCACCAATGTCATGACACTTAACACCATGTATTATAAGTTTCTCTCTTCATGTTTGTCCACTCCATTGACTGGGAGTTCCAGGTCAGTAAGCCAGTAAATAAAACAGTGCTTGTTTCATGGTAGGCGCTTAAAACGTCTACTAGATGATATGATAGGTTGAGATTGTGGAGGGAGAGGAGAAATAAGCCTAGTAACAACTACCACAAAAAAAAAAATAAAGGAAACCATGTGTTGGCCTATATAACCAGCCAGAATTGACAATATCAAAACACCGCAGTGCCTGGCCCCGTGGCACAGCAGTTAAGTGCACATGTTCCACTTCAGCGGCCTGGGGTTCGCCGGTTAGGATCCCGTGTGCAGACATGGCACCGCTTGGCAAGCCATGCTGTGGTAGGCGTCCCACATATAAAGTAGAGGAAGATGGGCATGGATGTTAGCTCAAGGCCAGTCTTCCTCAGCAAAAAGAGGAGGACTTGGCAACAGATGTTAGCTCAGGGCTAATCTTCCTCAAGAAAAAAAAAAAGAATACTGCAATCCTCAGTTCACCATATTTACATATAAGATATTTTGAAGCACTGCCCTCTCCCCTTAGATCGTGAAAAGGAAATTCAATTATTTCTGGAGAATAATTTATATTTTGTTCAACTGCTGTAATTGTCATCAACAGCTACAAGGGCCTCTCTGAAGAGTGCTCCAAGAAAAAAGAACATTAATCAGAAACACGACCCAGTAAGTAGAAGGATGTGAAATGTAATTATCTATGAATATATGAAATATATAAATAAGAGCTTGTAATATCCATACTTTAGAATATCATATAATTGCTTAAAAGAATAGGGTTGATCTATATGTTCTTTATATCTCTATATAAATAAATAATCTCTAAAAACATGAAAATAGCAAGTTTCAAAAATATTCAGTATATATCATTTATGTGAAACTTTAAAAACTCTGAAATGCATTGTTGTACATTCTCAATGTTCTAATTTTTACAAGAAAAATATATTTTTACTTACACATTTAAGAATTGTTAAAGTATAAACAACTATAATTTCTGAAGAATATTCAAGCACTATTATTTACTGAAAATTTTTTACCACTAGGGTCATTATTTTTTGTACTATAAAGGCTTCCTAGAATTCTCCAAATTTTCTAATACAGCAGTGATGAATTAAATTATGACTCTGCTATTCTTAAAGAACTGATAAAAGAAGTACAGAAAAGGGGAGAATCATACAAGTTAATTCTGGGTGCTAAATCACAACCTGTTCCTTACGGTTTCAGGGGACCGTAACCGAATGGATTATCATATCAACCTCTGATTCCAAGGCAGCTGTTTATATCAGTTGTTTTGAATAAAAAGAAATTAAAAGCTCCCTTTAAAATGTAAAGAAGTTATAACCTCAAAATATTTCAGCTGTGGTCATGATGAATTCTAGTGTTGAAAATGATTTTGGAGGATGTGGCAGGCTGAGGAGAGACAGAATCCCGGCTTTGGAAGCATTCGCTCCTGGGAGCCTGAAAAGAATCTGAGGAAGCAGTGCTGCTGCTGCTGTGGGGGCTGGAAGAAGGAACAGAAGTACGGCAAACAGTCAAAGCAGTACAAATACCAAAATATCAAACAGGTTCCTATCTGTAAGACGTGTGGGATCCTATCACTTCAGGGGGCCCATCATGTTCTCCCTCTTCTACTGCATACCTGTGTGAGGCTGAAGCTTGTTCATTTGCTTCAATCAAAACAAGACACTACAACAGATTGAACACAGGAACAGACATGAGAATCCAGCTGACTTCTATTGAGTCAGGTATCAGAAAGATTTGTAGAACTGGATAACAATGCCATCCTTCTAATTTTTAGTTGAAAAATATGGTTATTTTTCAATAAAAAATGTCCTCATGTTAATAGTAATAGACTTATGTTAAATGAATTCAGTCTTAAAATTTTGTTTTAATTGCTAATGTCAAATATCAATAGATAATAACCACATACACAAAAGCCATTTGGAGTCCACAATAATTTATAGGAGCTATACTCTTCAGGGGCCCTGGCACCAAAAAGTTTGAGAACCAATTAGAAATAATGTGAAAAATATAGTAGTCCCTCAAGTACACCAAATCTGTGGAACTAGACAGAAGTCATTAAAATATTTTAAGAGTGAAAAAAAATGCAAAATTCAATCAAGCGTTGCAGCAGCCTGGCTAGAAGTTGCAAACTTTGAAAAGTAGACCAAAAAAGTGTACTATATAAAGGAAGAAGGCTACAAATCCAATCCTTAGTTAAGTGAAAATTCATGTGTTTGATAATTAGGGTTCAGTGTGTCAGATCTGTCCCTGACAATCTGGGCAAATCAGTGGTCATTACACAAGCTCAGCCACGTGAGAGGCCAAGTAAGAAAAAACAACCTCCAAACTGTTTGAGATTATATTAGTGTGTTGCTGATTAGCCTTAGTGCGTAAACATTTTTTATCCATGAAGATTTAGAATTTAGAACAGAAATATTTAACAGAATCAAATCCATGATTTTACTATTTGTATTAACGAATGTGTGTCTTATGTATTCGGAATGTTTAAGAGAACAGGACTTACGTAATTCCAATTAAAAACATCTAATTGATTTAAATTTGTCTCTTTTTTTTTTTGGTTTTTGAGGAAGATTAGTCTTGAGCTCACATCCATGCCCATCTTCCTCTACTTTATATGTGCGATGCCTGCCGCAGCATGGCCGCCAAGCAGTGCCATGTCCACACCCGGGATCTGAACCAGTGAACCCCGGGCCGCCGAAGCGGAATGTGCGAACCTAACCACTGTGCCATGGGGCCGGCCCCCTTAAATTTGTCCTTTTACATTGAAATCTCATTGAAATAGTAAACAATATGGAAACATATAGGAAAACTAAAGATTACCAAATTTATAAGTTTAACTTATAAGATTCATAACATTTTCTTAATTACTTGGGACAAGTGAAGTATTTAAAAAGAAAATCAACTATGCTAAATTTTAAAATTTAATTTTAGTGACTTCCACTTCTAGCCATGTTGGAATAATTGTCCTCCCACTATAAACAAACACAAAACTAGACAAAATATATGAAACACCTGTTTTTAGACGCTGGAGAGTAGGCAGCATAGAAACGTGATCCGAAAGAAAAGAAAAAAAACGAGGTGAGTCCTAAAATACCGCAGTTTTCCGTCTAGAGGTACTTTCTGGATCGTAGCTGGGGGAGAAGGAATCCAGGTGGAGCAGAGTGGTCTTGCTGAATTAAGAGGGTAGAGGGTGGAGTTCAGGAAGGCTGTGTGGGCTGGAATTCATGGGGCAGAGTACCAGATGAGAGGAAGCTAGGCAGAGAGTTCCAGAAATCCCCACAGGTGATCCCTTGAGTTTGTTGCTGATTAGTAATCTGCATATGCCTAGGATTAAATGCTATGTATTATTTATCTAATGTTGTGTAACAAATCACCCCAAACCTTAGTGGCTTACGATGTTCACTTCTCTCGGTTTCTATGGGTCAGGAATTCAAAGCTCTCCAAAGGGCTGCTTGAGTCTCCTCACAGCGTGGCAGCTGGCTTACCCCAGAGTGAGCAATCCAAGAAACACGGGCAAAAAGTACAATACTTTTTATGATCTAGCCTTAGAAGTCACACACCATCACTTCTTCATATTCTGTTGTTCACACAGGCCACTCTGTGTGACTAGTAGGAGGAGAAGATCATTGAGAAGCTTCTTGGTGTTGAGAATCACAATCCATCTTCTAGCTTTAATATTTTATGTCCGAGTCCCATTCAAAATATACTTATTCTTTCCCAAGGCCCCAAAGACTGATTCCATTAAAGCATCAGCTCAAATTCTAGCATGTTTTCATCTAAATCAGGTCCAGCTGTAGATAAGGCTCCCTGGGTACATTTTCTCAAATCAGAATCTTCAAATATAATTTCTCTTGACATGAAGGCTATGAAGGACTGTGACATGAAGAGAAACATTTGCTTTTCACATACTTTACAATGCTGAGACACACACAGAACAAGCACTATAGACTGTCTAAACTAGGGGAAAACCGGAAATACCTAGAAGTTACTGGTAAGTAGCAATTCTGAATCCGGCCAAGTATGTGTTGGTTATTCCTTTACTAGAATTCAGCCCTCCCAAAACCTGGGAATGACTGCTGTGGCTCTAGGCTCCACCTCTACGTATTAGTTCTGCCCTCTGAGGGAACCTTCCTTTTCCATAAAAGATAGCCTGTTTATAGCAAAGCAGTTTTCTCAGCCTAATTTCTGCTTTTTAAAGTTTGGGAATCCAAATGCCTCTTTTTATTTTGTAGTCTTTGACCCTTTCAAAAATTGTGTGGGTCTTCTTTGGGCTCATTCCATTAGACAAAGATACACTCAAATTTTGTCAAGATAGGATCTTTTCTACTTCAGGCTTCTGTTGAAACTGCTGAAGGAAAATGCCCCGAAATTCCTAGAAGATTTACTGTTTAACATAGGGGATCCGTGAGTCACGCCCTTGAAGTGCCCATAAGGCCTTTTGTCTGTCTGAACCATTCTGAGACACCGCTTTATTTTTTATTTTTTATTTTTTTTAAAGATTTTATTTTTTCCTTTTTCTCCCCAAAGCCCCCCGGTACATAGTTGTGTACTCTTCGTTGTGGGTTCCTCTAGTTGTGGCATGTGGGACGCTGCCTCAGCGTGGTCTGACGAGCAGTGCCATGTCCGCGCCCAGGATTCGAACCGACGAAACACTGGGCCGCCTGCAGCGGAGCGCGCGAACTTAACCACTCGGCCACGGGGCCAGCCCCTCTGAGACACCGCTTTAAATCTTCCTAAAATTTTAAAAAAGGATTTACAATCACACCCTAGATTTCCTTGATAGAACATGTTGTCCTGTTGCCCTGACCTGCCATGATTTCCTCTTTGCCTGGAAGTCATTTCTTAATTTAAACAACATGTGCCAACTGGAGAGGCTAAGAATTTATTTTTTTAGAAAAATTATTGTTGAACCTAGCATGTCCTGGCCCCTTTATATCTAACAGTCATTCCTTCAGAATTTTACGATAAGCCCTGAAAACAATCCAAGTGGCACCTTCAACTTTGCCTGCAAATCTCTTTAGTTAGAGCACCCCTTCTTTAGATACACTTTCTATTTTCCATTTTACTACAGGTAAGAGTGTTGCCAAACTTTCTGCCACTACATAATAAAGATCCCTTTCTTTCAGGTTCTAATTATATTTTCCTTTAAACTCTCATTGACAGCTTCCCTGAAGTACCTTCAAACTTCTACCTGCCAACAGGTCCCAGAGGCATTGCTGCCACAGGTTTTAGGTTTTTGTTACAGCAGCAACCCATTTCTGGTACCAAAATCTCAGTTATCTAATGCTGCATAATAAATCACTCTAAATCCCCGTGACATAAACCAACAATAATCATTTACTATCTCTTAGGGATTGAATGCCTGTATCCCCCTAAAATTCATAAATTAAAGCACTAACCCCACTGTAGCAATATTTGAAGAATGGGACCTCTGAAAGAAGTAATTAATGTAAATGAGGTCATAAGAGTGGGGCCCTGATTCACTAAGATTAGTGTCCTTATAAGAGACACAGGAGAACTCTCTCTCTCAATCTCTCTCTCCATGAGCACACAAAGAGGTCATGTGAGCACACAGTGAGGAGGTGGCTGTCTGAAACCCAAGGGGGAAAGCCCTCACTGGACACCAACCCTGCCAGCACCTTGATCTGGTACTTCCAGTCTCCAGAACTGTGAGAAAATAAATTTTTGTTGTTTAAGTCACCCAGTATAGAGTATTTTGCTATGGTAGGCTGAGGACCCTAATACACTCCCCCACACAGCTTTTGTGGATCAGGAATTCAGACGTTAGACAGTTCTGGCTTGAGGTCTACTGTGAAGTAGCTGAGCTAGAGGGTCTGCTTCTAAGACGTCTCACTCACAGCAGCCGGAAGTTGGTGCTGGCTGTTGGTGGGAGGCTTCAGTTTCCCTTCACAGGGATTCTTGAGTGTTTTCAAGGTGTGATGGTTTGCTTCTGTCAGAGTGAGTAACATGAAATGCCATCTATGACCTACACTCAGAAGTAATTCACTGTCACTTCTGAAATATTCTACTGGTCAAACAGGCTGGCCCTGATTCAGTGTAGGTGGGGACTACACAAGGACAGGAAGACCAGGAGTTAAGGATTACTGGGGGCCATTTGGATGCTGGTTACCACATCCTACCAGGCTGGACAATGAAATACCAGGCACTTGTAAGCTGCCAGAGATTACACAAGGCTGGAGACCTGCCAGAGAAGAGAGATCTATTTAAACAGCAAGGGTATTCAGTAGAAACCAGAGAGGATCAAGCTATAATAGCAGAGCTATATAACAGCCCTTGAGTAAAGCCTACTCCAAACCTCCCTTAATAAAACTCAAAAGAGAGCTTCAAATGCATATGCACATTACATCCTACCTGCCAAAACAAAGTTCAACACTCATTAAAAGAAGACAACAAAATCCAGACACTGAACAAGGTAACATTCACAGTATTTGGCCTCCAAAAAATATTACTATATACGCAAAGAAGCAGGAAAATGTGACCCGAATAAAAGTCAGTCAATAAAAACAGACCCACAAATGACAGAGATGGAATTAGCAGACAAGTGTCTTTAAAGACCTGTTAAGAATAGGCCCAAAGATTATAGGAAAAGGTGAACATAATAAGAAATCGAAGACCTAAGAAAGAACCAAATGAAACTTTTAGAGCTGGAAAGCACAATACCTAAAGTGAAAATTCCATTGGACGCTTAAGTCTTTCATAGAAGTCTTTCTTCAAAAAAGTGTACTAGGAAAACGGTATGGTGGTTCCTCAAAAAATTAAACACAGAATTACCGAATGATCCAGCAATTCCACTTCTGGGTATATACCCAAAAGAACTGAAAGGAGGACTTGAAGAGAGATTTTTACAGCCATGTTCAAAGCAGCATTATTCACAATAGCAAAAAGATGGAATGTCCATTGGCAGACGAATGGATAAATAAAATATGTTATATACAGACAACGGAATATTATTCAGCCTTAAAAAGGAAGGAAATTCTAACACATGTACAATATGGAAGAACCATGAAGACTTACGCTAAGTGAAATAAGCCACTCACGAAAGGACGAATACTGTGGATTGCACCTATATGAAGTACCTAGAGTAGTTAAATTCATAGAAATAGAAAGCAGAATGGTGGATGCCAGGTGCTGGGGAAACGGGGAAAGGAGTTATTCTTTTAATGGGTATAGAGCTTGAAATGGGTATAGAAGATGAAAAAGTTCTAGAGAAGGATGGTGGTGATGACTGCACAATAAGGTAAACGTATTGAATGCCATCGAACTATACACTTAAAAATGGATAAAATGATAAATTTTATTATATGTATATTTTACAATTAAAAAATAATAAACCTTTTTTTAAAGTTTCTCCTTTTCAGTCAAGTCTACTTATTGAGAAATTTTTTTTATATGAATTCTTTTGGTTCTAAAAAAAGGGTGGCCTAAGTAAAATCTGGGATAGGCAAAATTTATCTTTGTCTTCTTCTTTGTTCTTGGACTTGTAGGCATCCCAGCATCTTTATACTGTCCTCTGGCGAACGTTCAATTCCTCCCTTCAAGATAGCCCTCCAATTATTCATAGTTTTTGTCAAACTAATATAAACTATTATATATAAAAAGTTTCCACAATTTTTTGGCTCATTAACTCAAATTAATACTGTTAGAACGTCAAGTAATATAAAATCTATAGCTGCCTAAATCATTTACCAGCAATTTCCCCCTCCCCATGTAAAGCTACTTTTGTTTTTCCTTCAAAATAGATTCATCTGTGAACATTTATTGCATGCCTATGTCCTATGCTAGCACCTTTCTCATGGAAAAGGCAGTCACACAACCAGACAGAAATTTCCAGGAGAGATGACACTAACATTTGAGTAACTATTACATATTAAACATTTTCATTACTTATTTCACTTAATCCTTAGACTACCATTCTGAATTAGGCTTTATCACTATTCCATTTTTAAAATACAACCCAAAATTATGAACTGTTAAGTAACTTGCCCATGGTATTATCCTTTCATTTTTATATTTGTGAAAACTAAGTCTTAAAGAAATTAAGAAGTTCTTAAATCTTTTTATGAATTAAAGTCATAATGTAAAATCAAATACACACAGCTCTAAGGTCCAAACCCTTTTCATTTACACCAGAGTCCCCACATAGTACAATCCTGTTTCTGTGCCATACACATCTGTGCAAATCTGGGTTGCTGGTTTTATCTTAAGTGCTTTGCTGTATAAATTTATAAAACATAACCTTTTGAAACAATTCCCATCCTTCCTGTAGGATATGGGCCAATTAAAACTGGTCAGCAAAACCTCAGA
Organism: Equus caballus; assembly: GCF_041296265.1. Classification (NCBI taxonomy): domain Eukaryota; kingdom Metazoa; phylum Chordata; class Mammalia; order Perissodactyla; family Equidae; genus Equus; species Equus caballus. The sequence continues at coordinate 75,351,360 of NC_091689.1, forward strand.
GCGAGATTTCATCAGTTCCATCCCACCTTAGGAATTGAATATACGCCCTAAAGCAGTGATTCTCGAAATGTGGTCCCCAGGCCAGCAGAAAAAGTACGACCTGGGAATTTGTGAAAGCCTAGCTGTAAACCATCTAAATCAGAAACTCTGAGGAAAGGGCTCAGAAATCAGTTTTAACAAGCCCTTTTGGTGATTATAATGCATGCTAAAGTTTGAGAACCTCTTCTCTAAAAGACTGACAGAGCCAAAGGAAGGTGCTCTCTGTAAATTTTCAGGTTCCCTACCTTGGGTAGTGAAGTTCAATTGTTTCAGATTACAAGGTATTCTCTTCACTTTCCCAAGCACAGCAAACATATTCCACTTATCTCCAAATACTAAATTTTAATTAACTTTCAAAATATGCAATTAAGATTTACTTCCGCTAAAACTTATGAAACACAAAATAACTGCTTCAAACGTACATCTGTGACTATGTTAACTATAAGTCTATGTTAACCACACTTTCATCAATAAGGTTAATTTTTACAATTAGTGTAATTTGAAAGGCTTTATCTTCCATTAAAAAACAGACCCATATATTTTTTCCAATATTCCTCTGGACAAGTCCATTTAATTCATCTGAAATTATTCAGCTTTCACACAATTTTAACTAAGTTTATCCAAGAAAATGGCAATGATTTATTAATTACCTGTATGTATAACTTTTCCTTCCGGGCATTCAACAAGAGATCTTTTCCTGTGTTTGTGCACTTTTTCCCGAAATCTTACTGTTATCACTACATTTGGATTACTAGCATTGTAATTCAGTCCAGGAAAAGATTTGGTTTCCACAAGGTTTCCAAACTTTTTGTTGACAAAATGGTGGACAGCTTTTCTGTGGTCTTTGTTTGTGTCAGGTTTAAAGGTAAATCTGGAATTTTCTTTCTTTGCGTCCAAATATTTAAAAAAGTCAAAAGCTTCTTCTTCAGATACCAAGTGACAGAGTTCTTTATACTCAAGATTTGGCTTTACAAATATTTCACTGTTTTTTCCTACAGTTACCAAAAAAGGAAATTTCTGCCTAATAGCACTATGCAAAATAGCCCTCTGGTTTTTGTCAAGGATTCTGCCTAATGAGAATTCAGGAGACGGTCCAATTAGCTCAGTTTTAGAACTCCACTTCTCTTTTACGTCACCGGCAAACTGATTCAGTAATTCATTAGTTCTTTCATCTAACAAGGAGCTTATTATATCAACTTTTCCTTCTTCACCTTTGGAAGCTCGATCCTTGACAGTATCTTCCTTTTCTGAACGAGACTGGTGATTTTGGTCATCATCGGAGCACCCAGCCAAAGTACTGACTTCTTGGTTGCTTCTCTCTTCAAAGGACAAATTTTGAAGATCTAGCTTTGTTTTTTTGGCAAAATTATTTGGCTCAGGTTGTACTTTACTAATCTTGTAAACAGGGTCATCAATGGCCTTATTAACTAACTGACCCTGTTCATCAATCTCAATAACAACAAAGTCACTTGGTGAGCTTTTTATAGTGCCACGAAAGCCAACATGATCAGTAATGAAACACAAAGAACTAAACCTGATTCTAAAGTCTACATCCTCTTCCATTCTTAAATAACAAGGCCTACAAAAGAAACAAAGAGGCAGTCAGTTACCAGAAATAAAAGTTGTGGATAACAAGAAAGAAACAAATCTGTAGGATTTAATTCTTTCCCCCTTTCAATTCTGAGACTCCTTAAACTACATATCATGTGTATTTTGACACTCCTGTACCAAGATGAATTAACAGGCAAACTTTCTCTGGTATAACTGGTGATTTGCAACTTGACTGTTCACGCACTCCACGATTCCATCTATTATCCAGGATTAAAATGGGTCAGTTTCAAGTCTACATTAAAAAACCATTTGTAGGGGCCGGCCCAGTGGCACAGTGGTTAAGTTCCCACGTTCCATTTCAGCAGCCCGGGGTTTGCCAGTTTGGATTCCAGGTTGGAGACATGGCACCACTTGGGGAGCCATGCTGTGGTAGGTGTCCCACATATAAAGTGGAGGAAGATGAGCACAATGTTAGCTCAGGGCCAGTCTTCCTCGGCAAAAAAAAAAAAAGAGGAGGATTGGCAGCAGATGTTAACTCAGGGCTAATCTTCCTCAAAAAAAAAAATTTGTAGGCCCACAAAAAAAGAGACTAGAACATAGGACTGTTTACAATGATTTGTCTAAACCCTACCCCTAAAACCTAAAATTTCCAGCTAATTCCAGAGAATTTGTGCTAGATTTTTAAACACTAGGGGTTAGGGATGGGAGAAGGGATGAGAAGACAGGAATAAACAGTCCAAATTGATATATAAATGAAGTTCTAAATACCAACCCGTAATACAACTATGCTCTAAGGTAGGCTTAAGTTAATCCTGGAGCTTCAGCCTTCTTGAAAGCCCATTTACAAACTTGTACAGATACAAACTTTTGAGGTTGACCCAGAGGAAAATTCCAGTCATATCACTGGCATCAGAGAGATGAAACCCTTACAGATCTTAGTGAAGCAGTAGACGAGAGAATAATCCTCTGAGGAAGACTTTACTCACCCTTCACACAACCCATGGCTACCATACCAGATGGAGCTACAAGAAAGATAAAATGCCCAGGGGCACCATGCTACTCAGTTCTTTGCATTAACCACACTCTCCAGGTTATTATCATCTGGACCTTAATCCCATTTCTACAGGGTATTCTACCAATCTGAACCAATTTAGCAAACCCACCTCCAGCCTTTCTACTACACCATGTAGAAATCACTGCAAATCTTCTATATCCCAATTTCCTAGGGAATATATACAGATATATTGATTTCCGTTCATTCCTTAATTTCCCTTACAGTCGCCTTAGTTTCTTGCCCTAACTGACATGTGGCTATTTCCTCAGGCTTCTTCTGTAGTCCTCTCAAGTGAAGGCTATTTTTCCTTTCACACCCACCTAACTTAGGACCTAGAGGTTATAAATATTTTCTCTGTTTGCCACTGCTCCTTCCAAACCATTTCTTCTTCCTCTACCTCCCAAAATCCCAGTTCCTTTGAAGTTCATGCCATCAGGCTCTACCATCTGCTGTCATTCTTTCTCTGGTCCTTGGTTGACTCGACTTCATTCACTGATGACTTTAACACCTGGTTCACTGTCTTCCTATCCAGCACGACTTCCATGACCATCCATTTGGATCATCCATTTAATGTTGTGGTCCCTTGGTTCCTCAGTCTCAACCTCGACCCACTTCCACTTCATCTTGGTCATAGTTTTTACTTTCTCATCACCAAAAATTGCATCAACTTTAAGTATCTGGCTCTCTGATTATTCCTGCTGTCCCTTCACCACCTCTACTTTAGTACTACCATTCCAGAAATTCTTATACATTATGAAGGCCTCTAATCTCTGCTTCTACTACTAGTCCACCATAGCCCATTCTCCACATAGCAGTCACAATGATGACTTAAAAGGTAAATTAAATCATAACATAACCCTGTTTTAAAACCCTCTAATTACATTTGTAATAAAATCCCAGTTATTTACCTTGGCTTCCAAAGACTTCTAAGATTCTGGACTCTGTCTATTCTCCAATTTAGAACATTGTTAAGCACATAGTATGCACACAATCAATAATGATTGTTGAATAAATGACACAACCAGTACAAAATAAGAGCTGAAGAGGAAGAAAGAAAGATCACTTTTGCCTATGATAATCAGTAAAAGCACAATGCAAGAAGTAGCCAACTAAGTCCTCAAAACGGTTCAAAAACCAGAAATGAGGCAGAGACATATCATAAGTAATGTGCAAACGAAATATACCATGTGCTAGAGAAAACTGAACAGCCCAGATACACAGCAGTAGAAGAAAAAGCTTTCTAGAATAGTTCTGGAAAATACAGCTGAATTAGTGTAAACTATATAAGACACTAAATGCCATGTCAAAGATTTAGAATCCATTGAGTGGTCAAAGGATGGCCACTGGAAGTGTTTGCATAGGAAAATGACACAATCCAAAAAGATGCTTTAGTAAGATGACTGATGGCACTGAGCGCGATGAAGAGTTACAGGAGTTGCAAAGCGGTGTGATCAAGGGCATAGGTGTAGGACTGGCCTTGGAAAGAATACTGATTTACTCTTTCCCCAAAAATGAGAAGTTATGAAGACATTCTAAGCTAGTGGAATAGGCAGAACCACTTGGGGAGAATAGGGGACAACCAAGCATCTTAGTAAAAGAGTGGAACCAAGCTGGAGGGCAGCCAAGGAGCCCACGTGGAGTAAAGCAGAAAACTGCAGTGTTCCTAAGCAACAGATTTGGTGACGAGGGTGCGGGGCAGAGGGGAGAAGGGTAGTTTGGCTGACCCAAGGTTGGGGAATTGCTGATTGACGACAGATGCTGGGAAAACGCTAGAAACGGAGGAAGGTGGCGCCTCTTCCCTCATGCTCTTCCTTCACCAATCGCTGAAGCTCCGCCGAACGCACTGCTACGTCCTACTTCGGCCACCAACCCGCTGCACTAAAGGCGCCGCCTCCTGGAGCGTCCAAAAGCACCCCCACGCACCGCCGGCAGCTCCACTTGCTTCTGCTCCCTGCTCCCTGTCCACCCCCGCCTGTCCCAGGGCGCGATACTAGCCTACGTGGCCCTCCTTTTGGGGTCAAAGGGTCGGGGTCTCAATGCCAACCTTGTCATCCACCACACACAAGCCCCACATCGCGCAAGAATCTTGAGTCGGCCTACCTCACGTCCAGGTTAAGGCATTCCTCGGCGCAATGCTGTGCGCATGCCCGGAAGCCTTAAACTATTTGGCCTCCGACCGAGGCGTATTTAAAGGGGCAGGCTCCCACTTTAAGAAGTGCCTTACGCGAGACCTGGAATTTCTCACGATGTGGAGCCGCCTGGAGGCCCAAAGAGGAAGAGAACGGGGTGGAGGCGGGGCATGGGCGGGGCCTGCCTGGTTGGCCCCGCCCCGGCCCGGCCCTGGGCTGTGAGCTGGTTCCTCGGCCTCTGGCTTAGCCCGGCGGCGCCCCGCCCGCCCCCCGTGCCTCGCACCTGGGCAGGTAAGGGATTCCGGCCGTGCACGCCTCCTTCGGCGCAAGTGCTCCGAGGTCCGAGCCCCGGCGTCCGTCCCTCTGCTCCAGGGACCCTTTCGTAAGGAAAGTCGCCTTTGCTTCAAAGTGAGAGGAGTTAGAGAGGAAGTAGGTCGAGTGCGCAGAGCTTGCTCCGGGATAAAGGCTTGGGTGGGTGCCTGGGGATCCGAAAGTTAGTGGGAGCTGAGGAGGAAGCTGGGGCGTGGGGAGGCGGCCCCAGGCGTTGGTCCAGCCAGCTCCGTCGGACCTCGCTTCAGGTTTCCCCACTCCCAGGCGCTGTGTTCCGAGAACCCGTTTACGAAATGAAATCTCTTTTCCTGAGAACCAGGAAGTGAGGCCAGCACCGGCGGAGATGCTCGTGTCGTGGAAAGCATTCTGAGCCTCCACGGGATTCTAATTAGCTTGTTCTCCGGCTTCCAAGCTTCCAGGAAATTAGAAAGTGGAGAGGGGTTGTAAGGATCAGATAAGTGCCTTATCAGATGGGAAAAGTGGACCTGACAGCCTGGAAGTAAGAGAAGCAGCAAAGGGATGAAAGGCAGACCATGAGAAAGCGCTTTAGCTATTTAGAATGGGAACACATAGCTCTGTTAGTGTCTCAAAAACGTATCTGCCCAAGGAGCCCTAAGAGCAGAGAATATTAAACTCTGCCTTTTCCATTTCGGGGGTTAATCCTTGAAGACGTCTGTCGGTTCCGATTTATTTTATTCTCCAGTTTGCATACTAAACATTCATTTGAAGTTTGTTTTCTGCCTGTGCAAACCGAGCTCCTGATCTTCCGGGCCAAATTTGCTCCTTCCAGAGTCTTCTCCATCTCAGTAAATGTCAGGAAACTTGTTCAGGCCAAAAACCTTGGTGCCGTCTTCCCACCCTTCACATCAGCACATAGGTTTCTATTTGCTCTACCTCAGAAAGCATCCATCATTCCAGGACTTGGCACCTTCTCTGCTCCCACTCTGGTCCAGGCTGCCAGCACCTCCCACCTGGATTATTGGTGTGCTCTGCTGGTTGGTCTCTCCCTGCTTCTCTGCCCTTCCTCCAGTATCCATTATTCTCAGCTGTAACCCCAGTGTTCTCAAAACCTCCACTCTCTTCTCATCTCACTCAGGATAAACAAAGTCAGCAAGGCCCTAGGAGACCTGGCCCCTTACCTCTCTCATCTAATCTGTTACTTTCCTGCTCCCTCCTCTCCAGTCTCTCTCTCCTTGCTCTTTCTCAGCGGGCCCACTTCAGACCCTTGCAGTTACTGTTTCTTTGCCCAGAAACTTTTCCCACAGATAATCCTTTCTCTGTGGCTTTCTCATTTCTTCAAGCCTTTACTCAAATGACACCCTCTTATTGAGTCCTACTCTGATTACCTTATTTAAAATTGAAACCCTTTTCTGTTTATTTTTTTTCCACTCCATTTAGCACCATCTAATGTACTATCAAGTTTATTTGCTTATTGCCTGTCTTCCTCTGTTAGAATATAAGCTCCATGAGTTCAGTTATTTTTTTTCTTGTTTTCCTAATGCTTTATCTCCAGGGATCAATAGCACAAGTAGATACCTAGTAAATATTTGATGAATGAATAATATTTTTTAATATAGACAAAGCATTTTAAATAACTTACCATTGAGTTAAAACAATGTTTAAGAATGATGTGTTATGTCTAATCTATGGCATACCAGCACAGATCCCAGTTTGAGAAGGGCAGCCGTATATAATTTAATAGGTCTGGAAGGTATCACCAGCTTTTGCTCATAAAGATGATTTTGAGTTTTCCAGAAATAAAGATTAATGGTTGTCAAGCATATTTTGCTTAAGAAAGCTTGGGAGTGAATAATGTATTTTAGGAAGGTTATAAACATATTAAACATACTATACTTGAAAAATAAGACCTACCACCATCTAAAGGCTTAGCTATATTCCCAGTCCTCTTATTTCCATTTTCTCAGTATCCCCTCACCACTATTCTGAAAATTGAGCTTAAATACAACTCTTCACATTTCTTTTTTTAATATGATATAAAAATAACTTCTTCCATAAAATAATCACCACATCTGTTTTTGATCACCTATTATTGATAGGATTAGGCCCTACACGTTTGTTGATTTTAAATATTACAGCAACTCTTAGCTGTTTCCATCTCTGTTTTTCAGATGAAGAAACCAAGGTCCAGAGAAATTACATTATTGACCCTGGTCACAGTTGGTTTGTGGAAGAGCTGTGTTAGAACCCAGGCCCATGTCGCTTCAAAGTCCCTCTTCCCTCCACCCCTCTATGTTCTCTCCCTCTGATCAGAGTGATAATAAAGCACAGTCTGAAAACTTTATTAATTCACTTGACAGGAATTCTTTGAATTCCTATTTTGGGCGCAGTACTTTGTTTGTGAACGTGCATATGAGTAGGAAGGCATTGGGTTCCACAGATGGATGCTGGTTTAAGTATATTTCTCAGTTATCACCTTACCTTGTATTCCTGTCTGAGTTGTCCTGTTTGAAAACATGAATGGTTTTTCTTTACCATGAGAATTAATGGCATGAAAAACTAGTCATGGAGATATTTATTTATTTATTTATTTATTTATTTATTTATTTATTTATTTATTTATAAGCAATATATCCTTTTCCACTTCTGTGAATCCTAAGTGCGCTAAAGTAAAATCTTGAACACTTTGAAAGAGGTGACACTTTAAAATTTTTCTGCACAAATAATTTATTTTCATTATTGAAGATGCAGAAAAGCCAACAAAAATAAAACAGCCATAAAAATCACTGTCAAGAGGTAACCACGGCTAATATTTTGGTGTATGTTCTTCTAAATATGTGTTGGTGGTAGTATAGAATGCATGTTTCAACAAAAATTTTACATTCTGAGATGTAGAACTTCCAAGTGTATATGTATGGAGAAGTTGTTAGAAGGCCTTCCTTTCCCTGGTATCCCTGTGCCATCACCTCTGCTGGAAATCTACGTGCAGGAGAGCTACAGAATTTGTCCTTGGTCTTAAAATCAACTGTTTTATTCTCAGTTCCCTGTATTTCAGCTCTAGCTTTTAGGATTACTAAGCAGTTCTACCTTTACTAGCTTTGGCAATCACATTGTACTTCTTAAAGTGGAGAGAAATCTGGATAAATAAGGAAAAAATAATGTGAATGGAGCAACTGCAAAATCTATAGTCAGATATGATTTCTTAATTTAAAAACATAAGTCTTTCTCTCATTCAGCACAAGTAATTTGAGTAGCTGCTAAAGCTGAATTTGGTTGGGTCCCTGCTCAGGAGAGCACACTCTCTAGGAGAAAAAACAGACACATAAATATTAAAATATAATTGTTATAATAGAAGAGTGACCAGGTGACAGTTTGGAACAAAAGAGATGACTATCACAGTGACCAATAGTGCCTGTGCGTTAGGCTTGAAGGAATAGTAGGCATTTACCAGATGACTCTCAAGGTTCTTGGGCAATTCTTGTACCTCACCTCCTGCTTCACAGAGAAAACAACATTGCGTGGGAATTCTCCCTCTCCCTTCAAATATACGTGTAATTAAACGTCTGCTTCCCTCTTTCTAGATTCAGAGCAAAAGGCTGCCTTCTATTCTAGGCTGACCTCTTCACCTAGACTCAATTCGTTATCCCTTTTGTGTCTTCAACCAAGCTTAAGTCTTACACCTTAAACCAACAGTTCTCAGGGATCATGGGGGTCCCCAAGTCTCTTTCAAGAAGTTCATAATGTCAAAATCACCTATGGGTAAAAGATTCATTCAGTGAGCAATGAATTTTAATGTGACAGAGTTCACTGATATGGTTTTAGATTCCACGTTGCAGCTAACTTTTAAGAAATTATCTCTTGTCAAGTTTTAGTATAGTATCAAAGGAAAATATCTACTACTTTGTGAGAAGGCTGTTAAAATACTTCTCCCAGGGCTGGCTTTGGGGCATAGTGGTTAAAGAGTGGTATGCTCCACTTTGGTGGCCCGGGTTCACCGGTTCGGATCCCAGGTGCAGACCCACATTACTCCTCAGCCATGCTGTGGCCGCAACCTACATACAAAATAGAGGAAGATTGGCAACAGATGTTAGCTTGGGGCAGTCTTCCTCAGCACACACACACACACACACACACACAGAAAAACCTCTTCCCTTTTCCAGCTATATGTCTGTGTGAAGCTGGATTTTCTCTATATACATCAACCAAAATGATATATTGCAGCAGATTAAATGCAGAAGCAGATATGAGAATCCAACTGTCTTCTGTTAAGTTAAACATTAGGGAAATTTGCAAAACTGTAAAACAATGTCACTCTTCTATTTTGCTTTTGGAAAATATAGTTATTTTTTATTACAATATGTATGCTAACATGGAGTACATTTATTATTATTTTTAAATGAATTAATAAGCAATTTTTAAATTTCTCAGTGTCAATTTCTAAAATGGTAGATATTCGTAGATATAACTGACATAAACAAAGCTCTTTGGAGTCCACAATAATTTTTAAGAATGTAAACAGTACTGAGACCAAGTTTGCAAACTGCTGCCTTCTTTCCCTCTCTCTCTTCTTTCCTTCTTAGCCAGACTTCTTGGAAAATGCATTTCTACCATTCACTTGCTGCTCCACTAAAACTGTTCTTAAGTTACCCAGTGGCCTTCTGGTTTCCAAATCTAGCACATCCGTCAGTATTTATTTGACCTCTTTGAGTCTTTTATACCAGCCTATCCGCCATCCTAGAAATCTCTAATCTGCTACTGTCCTGGTTTTCTTCTTACCTCCATGACTTATCAATACTTTTTAAGAGTTCTTCTTTCTTTTCATTTCTTCACATTCTATATATTTCTAACAGGCATTTACTTGTTGCTTCAACCTGCTATTCATATATGAACATATGAGAATGCTCATATAGCAAACATTCTTTACCTAAACCTCTTCTCCTAGGCTCCAGAGCATATATCCAGCTCCTTTGTGCTAACTCCCCTAGACAGTGCCAGAGGTAGATATTTCACCTTTAACATGACCAGAACTAAACACTTCATTTCCTCCATCATCTACCTAATTGCCCAAGCCGAAAAAGCCAGGAATCAGCTTCTTTGTTTCCCACACTCTCCTTTCCCTCTAATATCTGATCTTTCATGAAATTATTTTGATTTGGCCTCCTAAATCTTTGAATCTTTCTCCTCTTTTTTCCCCAACCATATACTTTTTTCACGCATTCGTTTCTGCTCACTTAGATTATTGCAAAGTTTTCAAAGTGCTCTCCTTGCCTCAGTATACATCCCTTCAATTTTTTATCGGGAGGAATACGCTTAACCACATAAGATCACATAAAAGCTTTCCTTGAAATCCTGAAATGGCTCCTCTGTAACTTTTAATGTAGAGTTTCAACTGCTGGTCTTGGCGTACGAGGCACATGATGGTTTGGCCCTGCCTCCCTCTCCAGCCTCATCTCTTTATTACTTAATGACATGCCTTCTATGGTCCAGCCATAGCAAATGCCTTGCCTGAGCCTAATTCATGCTCTCCTGTGCTATTCCTGGTGCCTGGAGTTTCCTTTTGGGTTTATCCTCATTCCTTTTCACTCATCCTTTCAGCCTCTCACCCCACCCAACTTTGTCTTGCTGTACCTCCTTCAGACTGCCTCAGCTTGGTGCTCCTTCTCTGGGCCCCATAGCACTCTTCACACACCTCTTGTAACATTTATCACTCGTTGTATCTCCTGCTAGACTAAGAAGCTTAAAACAAAGATTTCCTCTTCTCTATAGCTTCCATCGCTTAGTACCAATCCTGATATCTGTTTTTTGACTATATGAACATATGAAAGGAAATGACTAGTCTTTCTAGAAAAGAGAATGACACGAACAATGCATTGAGTTACAGAAGCAGAGGCATATGGCATGAATTTTGGAGTCAGATATGGGTTCAAGTCCTAGCTCTTTCACTTGCTACCTTGATGAAATAGAGATGATAAAACTGCCTTAGTCACTGTGAGGACTAAGTGAAATAAATAAATCACCCAGCATGGTACAGGGTAAGAAATTCATTTATTCCTAGCACTTAACAACACTTAACAACAGCTTTGTAATATCTACAATGCGCTGGTCACTTGTTATATGTTAGTGAATAAAATGAGCATGGTCCCTGAACTAATGGAGCTTAGAGTTTAATGGAGGAGACAGTTAGTAAGCAACTAAACAAATAAATATGCGATTACAAACACATTGTGCCATAAGGAAAGATAATTAGGTTGAGGATAGATCCACTTAGATGTGGTGGTCAAAGAAGGCCAAAGAGAAGACAATATTAATAAAAAGGCCAAGGATACAGGGGGGCTTTTTGCTGCCTACTCATTTATAGTTTCTGAATTTGGGACCACACGAATATAATCTTTACTCTGAAAATTAATTATATTGCATTTTAAAAATAAAAATACATAAGGGAGCAGGAGAATAAATTTTTTTAATGTAATACATCCATATTCAAGTGGATAAACAAAGAGACTGCTTTTTTGTTTAAAAGATTGGCATCTGAGCTAACATCTGTTGCCAATCTTTCTTTTTCCTCTTCTTCTTCTCCCCAAAAGCTCCCAGTACATAGTTGGATATTCTAGTTATGAGTGCCTCTGGTTGTGCTATGTGGGACGCCGCCTCAGCATGGCTTGATGAGCGGTGCCATGTCCATACCCGGGATCCAAACCGGTAAAACCCTGGGCCAGTGAAGCAGAACGCGCAGACTTAACCACTCGGCCACAGGGCTGGTCCCAGCAGGAGAATAATTGACAGAAGAATATCTGAATCTATTTGTCTCGATTAATTAGAAGGAAAGGTCACCACCTGCTGAGAATAGGAACATGGAGATCAAATAAAACGATGTGAGAAAGGTAAAGATGTGAAATGGTCCCTAAGGGTAATGAGCAAAGACAATAAAAGGATTAACAGCAATGTTGAAGGCCCAGTGGAAAGGGGGTCCCCATAAATTTGCATTCACACCAGTCTGCTCAGTTATCTAGTTCTTTACAGCTGTATTCAGAAGCACTGGTGTACAAATAAAATTGTGAGATTTATCCCTGGCTGCAGCTTTCCAGGGTGGAGTAGCAGAAGAAAAAGGAGACAGGAAATAAAGTTTCTGTCTAGAGAGTAAAGTGGTGAACCACAGGGTTTGGTTTAATAGGGAATGAATTGTGATGAGGCAAGTCTGATGGACTCAAAAAACGTGGAGGAGTCAAGAAAGAACATGTTATATGAAAAGGTGGTGAATAGACCATATCTTTTAATTGTATACAGATTATTTCAGGACATATTTTTTTTTTACTTCTACCAGAGTGTTGCATAAGTATTTAATAGTAAAGAAATACTGATTGAGAAAAAAAATTTTAAATTGAAAAATAGATCTCTTTTATTAATAGATTTGATTCCTGAGTATGTTCACAGGAATTTTTCTGAAAAAGTAAACTTTTTGCTCCTTTGTGTAAATTTCACTCGGAAAATGTCAGTGTCAGAAAAAAAAATCCTTCAGTTTTTTAATTGATATTTATAGGTGGAGAAAGCAAGCAAGCTCAGAGGATAATTAGACAAATAAACTACAATTTTAATTTCTTCTTAGGCTATCAGCTAGTTGACTTTGGAGTGTTCCTTTATGATGGCGTCATAGTTGCCAGCATTTCATATGTTTTAGCAAAGTGTGATGTGTAAGCTTACATGTCATCGTTAAAACTACTGTAAAATTTTAATGAGAATATTCCATATTTTTAGGGATAGAAGATGAACAAACCCATCACCCCATCAACATATGTGCGCTGCCTCAACCTTGGACTAATTAGGAAGCTATCAGATTTTATTGATCCTCAAGAAGGATGGAAGAAGTTGGCAGTAGCTATTAAGAAACCATCTGGTGATGATAGATACAATCAGTTTCACATAAGGTAACCTATAACATTCTTTTTCTTTTTAAATTCTTACATCACAATCTAGAATGATTAATATGTATAAATACTGTCTAATGTTGCAGAAAGTAAGCCTCTCACTAGGGGAGATAATGGTAATTAATAACCTTATTTTTTTTTTTCTTGCAACTTTTCCTTCATTCTCCAATATATCAACTAGGCTAATATAGTGATCTTGCAAATAAGTTTTTAGGTTAGATTTAAGAGTCCCAATTTTACTCTAATTCTGTTTGGCAAGCCAAATACAGTTCACTGTGCCTCACACGTGATTTCCAGATTAAAGTGACATAAGAATATAAGAATTTCTAGCAAAATTCTGGAGCCTGAACTTCTAAGTGTGTGAATCTCTAGTTAACTTTAACAGTGTATTTTGGGAATTCTTCAAATTGACATTTTAAAGTTGCTTGCAAACGTACACATCTATGAACAGAATTCTTAGTTCATAGCCAGGATTTTTCAATACTATCTTCAGATAACTTCCATTCTTTCTCTCTATTTATCTGTGCTTCATTTGGTGTAAAATATGAGTCCAGATTTTATTTTTGCCTGTTATTTCAGCCCAAACCTATGTCAAAATCTGTCTTTGGAGGCAAGAGGAAAAAAATTTATTTGTGATTTTCAGCGTTAACCTGATAAAGAACCTAAAGCCTTAGCTCCAATATTAGTCCTTCCAAGAAATGTTTCCTTGTATGAAGGATGACATCTTAAATTAATTAAAAGAAGCTTAATTTAAACCTTGAAAGCCAATTTTTGAAGATAGTTTGTTGATACTACTATTAAAAACTTTTGGAGGATAGTTAAGACAGTGGTGGGGGGGAGAAAAAGCTCTCTTTTAGAGAATAATGGCAGCAAATAATTATTGGAAGAATGATAGAATTAGGAAGTTGCCAATTTAGAACCGCCAATGAGTAATTGATTCACGCAAGGCTCATGAGCGAGTGGTAAAACCACGAGGTGAAAGGTTGTTGATGAACAAGATATGTGCAAGATTTCCAAAGATTATCCACAATTACTTATTAATTATGAAGAAGAAAGGTACTTTTATTGAGAAAAACCTGAAGTACACCTCCCCAACCGGATAAACAAACCCTGTTTCACCAATAATGGCACAAACTGCCATTATGTGCCTCCAGGTGAGATACAGTGGGAAGGCCATATTGTCACCTGTGTAGTGTCCTTAACAAAATTTTTAACCTGAATTTAATCGTGAGAAAATAGCCAGACAAATCTAGACTGTGAGACATTCTGCAAGGCAACTGGCCTACGCTCTAAAGCTCACACAGATAGAGACACAGAGGGAGAGGGCGAGAGCACAAACATGGCAAAATGTTATCAATTGGCCAATGGTGAATCTAAGTGAAGGGTAAATGATTGTTCATGGTGTTAGTCTTTCAACTTTTCTTTTTTTTTTCTTTTTTTTTAAAGATTTTATTTTTTCCTTTTTCTCCCCAAAGCCCCCCAGTACATAGTTGTATATTCTTCGTTGTGGGTCCTTCTAGTTGTAGCATGTGGACGCCGCCTCAGCATGGCTCGATGAGCAGTACCATGTCCTTGCCCAGGATTCGAAGCAACGAAACACTGGGCCGCCTGCAGCGGAGCGCACGGACTTAACCACTCGGCCACGGGGCCAGCCCCCTCATGGTGTTAGTCTTTCAACTTTTCTATAGGTTTCAAATTGTTAAAAAATTTGGAGGAAAAACGGAAAAAGCTATGTTGTTTATATTTTTAAAAGTCACTTTTCAAACCTGATTTTTAAAGAAATGGGAATGAAAAACTGATCTGTGTTTTCCCTTCAATTTAACTGAAATATAGTTAAGATCAAAGGAAGAATTCTCCAAGTTTACGAATCTTCTGTTTCTTTAAGCAGGCTGGTTTATTAAAAATCATATAGCTAGCCGAGTTAGTAAGTCATGTCGGGAAGTATTATATATAGCTTAGTAGTTGAGAGCACACCCTTATGTCAAGTGAGATCTGAATTTGGACCTCAATTTTGATACAGCTTATTGGCTGTGTGGCTATGGGCTGGTTACTTTACCTCTCCACACCTGGCCTTCTCATTAGTAAATTAGTATGATATTCATAGTATGTTTGAGAATTAAAGGAGTTCATGTGTCTGCATCCTGTAACCCACTAAGCAAATACTCAGTAAGTGTTCAGTATATGTTAACTCATGTTATCATCATCTTTGGCATCTTTTTTCCTTCAGCTTATCTTTCCTATTCTCCGTAATTCTTGCTAGTTCTCTTGCTGTCCTTTTCCTTTCATATTATAGGAGGTTCTGTGGGCGAGGCAGGGGCAGGGAGAATAATTCCTATTTTCGTGTTAACTCTATTTACATACTAATTTTGTTTCTTTGTTACTTGCTTTGAAGGAGATTTGAAGCATTACTTCAAACTGGAAAAAGTCCCACTTGTGAATTACTGTTTGACTGGGGCACCACGAATTGCACAGTTGGTGATCTTGTGGATCTTTTGGTCCAAAACGAGTTTTTTGCCCCTGCGAGTCTTTTGCTACCAGGTAAACTGAGTGTGCCTAGGGCATCAACAATTAGGGTGGAAAGACAAATGGAAAAAATAGGAACATTTCTTCTTACTCTTGCTTTTTTCTCATAGTAGATGAACCTTACATTTAAGACTCCTTTTCATTCTTTCAACTCTCTTCAACTCGTTAACAAGCACCCCAGACATAGCACACGGTGGACTTGCTGCTAAGGAGATGGAGGTTCATGATTGAGTCTGATCCCACTATTAAAGTCAGGTAGTTTTGTGCCAATACGAAGTTTATAAGGATGGAATTTTTTTTTTTTTGAGCTCTTGCTTTTTTTTCACTCTCAACTTCCACCCCGATGGGACTCTGTGATCATGATTTCCTTACATTGTATTGCAGTGGGTTAGCATCTAGTTACCTCATAACCTTACTTTTTTCTCTTTGATGACATTTACACCAGTGGGTCTCACCATTCAGTGCGCATAAGAATCACCTGGGGTTCTTGTTAAACATGTAGCTTCATCAACTCTATTCCAGACCTCATCCTCAGAATTCTGGAACTGGGTTCAAAGTCTATGTTTGTAAACAAATACTTCAGTGCTTCCAATGCAGGCAGTTCATGGACCCCTCTCTGAAAACACCGCCTTACCCTCTCTACCCATCTTTATCGAAACTTAGATTCTAACTAGGTAACTTCTTGTGTGTGCTGTGAGAATATGGGGTTAACATGTGGAAACTGGAATGATGTAAAATGAACCTAGTTCCTAGTTTAACTTTTTCACAAACACTTTTTCATATAGAAGGACACTCATATTTAATTTCATTTGGCAGATGCTGTTCCCAAAACTGTGAATATACTACCTTCTAAAGAAGCCATAACAATTCAGCAGAAACAGATACCTCTCTATGGCAAAGACAGGACATCTGTTATACCTGTGCAGAATCCTGAACAAAACTATGTGCCACCTGACTCCTCAAGTCCAGAAAATGGAAGCTTAGAAGTCAGTGATACACGTAAGTAACATTTGCAGTGCTTTCCACTAGTGGGTTTGTCGTTATGTCCATCACTGCTTTAAAATAAACCTCTCCTTTTGTTTGTACACACTGACAATGGCTCTTTTGTGTTTTTTATTAAGCACCATTTTCATTGTATTCAGTGTGTTATCAATGAGTAGAGGCAATAGGACATACAAACATCCACAGAAGATATGAAAAAATTAAGTAAATATTTACATAGCTTGAAAGGGTCATTTTATAAAGAAAACAAGTGACTAGACTTTTGAGTGGAGGACCACCAAAGAGAATTCTCAAGATAGAGTGTAAAATTTGTATGTAACAAATGGTTTTATTCTCCCCCATCATGCCTAATTCATTGTAAATATTTGCATATGTATAAAATATTCAAATTGAGAAAATAATGAAGTTATTAAAACCAATTTCTTTTTAATTGAAGCACTTTTTTCCTTATTTTACTGACATTATAGGTTTTCACTGTTTTTCATTTTATGAACTGAAGAATGTCACAAATAACTTTGATGAACGACCCGTCTCTATCGGTGGTAACAAAATGGGAGAGGGAGGTTTTGGAGTTGTATATAAAGGCTACGTGAACAACAGAATGGTAGCAGTGAAGAAGCTTGCAGCAGTAAGTTACATTTTCAGGAATAAAAAGAATTAAAGGAACAGTTGTTCCCTAGTGTGCTATATAAGTTTTAAATTAATCTTTAGGAAATATATTATTTCAGTGCGTATTTTCTTTAAATAAATATCATTCTAAGCTGGTAGTTCTTAACATTTAAAAATTTGTTGAAAGCTATGGATCCTATCTCTACAAAATTATAGCTATGTACACATATGTATGATAATACGTATAATTTCGGGAGATTCACGAATTTGAGAAGTTGTGCTCTACAAAGTGTTTCATGCACAATCAGGATTAGATGATAAGACACTAAGAAATTTTATAAAAATTACTTTCTTGTATTATTTTCTCATTTAAAAATAAAGTTTAGGGGCTGGCCCGGTGGTGCAGTGGTTAAATGCACACGTTCCGCTTCAGCGGCCCGGCGTTTGCCGGTTCGGATCCCAGGTGCAGACACGGCATCACTTGGCAGGCCATGCTGTGGTAGGCGTCCCACATATAAAGTAGAGGAAGATGGGCATGGATGTTAGCTCAGGGCCAGTCTTCCTCAGCAAAAAGAGGAGGATTGGCAGCAGTTAGCTCAAGGCTAATCTTCCTCAAAAAAATAAAAAATAGTTTAGAAAATATACAGTTGGAAAAAAGATTGAAAAATTTCTTCTTTACGTCCTTTGTACCCACTTCTATTATCATATTCATCATTTACTTATTGATTTGGTGTATTGTAGATCTGTCATTATAATCTAAAAATGTCAATACAATACACATTTATGTGGTAAAAATAGTCACCGTTTGTCATATACTCAGTAGGTTTTGTTTTTCTTTTTGCCTTCAAATTTGCTTATGTTTTCTGTTACCTTGAATTTTTTTTTGGAATGTTTATGCAGTGAAGTCTCATAATATTTCATTTTGTTCCCACAATAACTCAGTGAAGTTTGTATGGTTATATGGTTTATAAGGTTCTTTTCCTTCTACTGACCAGCCATGGGACCTTGAGCAAATCACTAATATTTCTAGTTCTCGGTTATTCTATAAAATGGGGAGAATAATATTAAAGAAAGCAGGATCAGCCAGACAATCTCTTGCACCCTTTTCTAGCTTTAGGAGCCTTGGGGTTATTGTACTGTATAATATATTATATTGTATATTATTTTATTTTTTCAGATGGTTGATATTAGCACCGAAGAACTGAAACAACAGTTTGATCAAGAAATAAAAGTAATGGCAAAGTAAGTTAACTTGGCAGTATGGTAGAGTAGGAAAGAGCAGGACAAGGAGTAAGGGAACTGGTTTCTTAACCAGTGTGTGCCATGAACTAGTGATATTTTCAAATATATAAAATTAAAATAAAGGGTTTAGATAAGAGGAGTTGAAAGAACTTTGACTCTACAATTCTATGACTACATATACTCGCATGCCTGTAGATTAAACAGCAGTCATTATTTTAAATCGTAGTGAAGTTACATGGAATTTCAACTATCTTCCATTATCATGTTTCCTGCTCTCAGAATTCATGAGAGATGAATTGTAGAGATACAAAAAAAAGTATAGAATAATAGGTCCTTTCATATAAGTTAACACCCATAAACCCATAAACATAAATCTTATTATATGCAAGAATGCTTAGAAGGCATTGACCCAGTATGTTTGAAAATTGTTGGGCATCATCAGGAGGAGTAGGAGGAACAAATCAGGAAATTTATTCTAATAATTAAGTGATTGATACCGAAGTATATACGATATGCCAGACACTGTGCAATATAATTTATGTGCATTGGCTCATTTAATCCTCACAATTGTTAAAATCTCCCCTCAACTTTTTTTTTACTGGGCTTTAGAATCATTAAATAACTTGCCCACGACCACATAGCCAATAAATGTTAGAACTGAGTGGGTTGCAAATCCAGATCTGTCTGATTCTGAGCTTGAACTTTTGATCTGAATCCCAATGGGATTTACCAATTTACAATCATTACACCCATTGCTATAAATCACCAATTCTAGTTGCTGAACCTCAAGAAAGAAATAATAGACTGGAATTAATTTGCTCACAGTAAAAATAATGCACACTGATGAAAAAAAAATCAAAACACTTTCAGGACTTGTTCCTCCTGCCCCTACCTCCACTCTCCAATCTTAAAAGTAACTTGTTGGAAGTAGATAATCTGGGAAATAGAAGAAAATATTTTTAAATTAATAAAAATAATCTCTTAAATATATCACTCGGAGATAACCATTGCTAAGATTTTAATAAACTTGCTTCATGATGTATGTGTAGCATTTTCCCGTGTCTATAAAATAACTTTAAAACATTTTAAATTATTATACAACATTCTAGCATGTATGAGGGTTATATTTTATTTAACCGGTATTTTACTAGGTTTGTTTCTAATTTTCAACATTACAAATTAAACCTTCTTTCAGTCTCTTTGCACGTAAATCTTTAAATGCCACTCCCCTTAGCTCATCAGAATAGTTACAGAAGAAGAATTACAGCTTCAGAATGCATGAACTTCTGGGGGCTGGCCCGGTGGCGCAGCGGTTAAGTGCACATGTTCTCCTTCTCCGTGGCCCGGGGTTCGCTGGTTTGGATCCTGGGTGCGGACATGGCACCACTTGGCAAAAGCCACATATAAAGTAGAGGAAGATGGGCATGGATGTTAGCTCAGGGCCAGTCTTCCTCAGCAAAAAAGAGGATGATTGGCAGTAGTTAGCTCAGGGCTAATCTTCCTCAAAAAAAATTTATTTAATTAAAAAAAAAGGAATACATGAACTTTTAAAGACTTTGCAAGTATATATCCAGATGGCTTTGTAGATAAGTTATGGTAATTTATATTCCTACCAGCAATGTTATTACAATTTCAAACTTCCTTGCTCCCTCACTCCATTGAGCATTACTACTGTTTTTTAGTAAGTACCAGTCTCTGGATCTTACTAGCAGAATGACCTTTGTCAAGTTTCTTTAACTCTCTATTCATTAATTTTCTCATCTGTAAAATAGGATATTGATAGTACTTCCCTCATTATGTTATTTTGAGGATTAAATAAAACAAAGCAGGTAAATCACTTACCCCAGTGCCTTGTATATAGTATAAACTCAGCAAGTGTTATTGACTCATTTTTAAAATGTGCCAATTTGGTGGAAAATGGAGCACTTGGTGTTTTAGTTTGCACTTTTTAAAATATTTATGAGGATAGACTGATTTCAAATCGAAGTCTGACCTGAAATAGTGAAATGCCAGAATTATAGATCATTTTGAATGAACAAAATGAGTAAGCACTTGAATGGGACACTTATCATGTTCTAGGTGTACTTCTAGCCTCCCTTTTATATGTTTGCTCATTTAATTCTCACAGCACCCATGTTGCGTAATAGGTATTATTATCCCCATTCAGCAGGTAAAGGAGCTGAGGCTCAGTGAGTTTGTTAACTTGCCACAGGTCACATATCCAGGAAGTGGCAGAGCTGGACTTGAAACTTAAGACTGAACTCTGAGCCCAGTTTTCTTTCTACTGTACTACAGTTTTGTTGTACTTCATCTCTCTTTAGTTTTATTACTCTCTAGTCTATAAAGAAACTCAAATTAGGTTATGGATAATCAGACATGATTAAAGATCAGAAATGGGTGGATTAGGTGTGATTGAAGATCAGATGTCTGTCAATCAGTGCTTTGGATGTGTTAGAGAATTCTTGAAAGGGTTGTCATGAAAGTTTCAACAGACTTCTTGAAATCTTGTTTGTGCTCTTATTGAAAATTGTGCTAAAAAAAGGTACACATCAGCCTAGTCCTTAACCAAACTATCACAAGTTCCACTGGTCTGAATTACTGAGGTTTTACTATAAAATAGAAAGAGGTTTTGCGTCTAATATTCATCAGTATTGAGTGAAAAGAGAACTGTTTGCAGAAAATTATAAACAGCTATAATAAACATATATAAACACATTATAAACATATATATCACATTATAATGATATATAGCATATCGCTATTTTCTTGCTCTTTTTTTCTGTTAAACTCTAAATTGAATAAATTTCAACCTACAGCTGGATTATATATATGTATGTATCAGAATAATTTTGAGTGGAAAATTGTTTGTCACAGGTGTCAACATGAAAACTTGGTAGAACTGCTTGGTTTCTCAAGTGATGGAGATGACCTCTGCTTAGTATATGTTTACATGCCTAATGGGTCATTGCTGGACAGACTGTCTTGCTTGGTAAGATGTTTGTTTATCAGACTGTTTGTCTTTCTGTTTCTGTGTTGGAATACTAGTATTACTTTGTGACAGGATCATTTAAACCACATTAATCTTAATATTTTTCCTGCTGTATGAAAATTATACAGTTGATATGTAAACAACTGGGATTGCCATTCTATTAGGTGATAATCTAAAATGTAAAATTATCAATCAAGGCTAGACTTTGAAGATAATCTTATATCTTTCTATTGTAAAATAAGAAATGCTAACCCCCATTTGATGTTATTTGGAAATTTTTTTTAACAACTTAAAAAAACGATAGTCCTAAATCCTTAGGAATATAGTATTTTTCAGAACTTGCTTAGAAAAATATTCTGTTATATATTTTCTGTAGATTTTTTTATCCTCCTCTTTTTTTTTTAATTGGTTTGTTTCTTACTCCATAAGGATGATACTCCACCACTTTCTTGGCACATGAGATGCAAGATTGCTCATGGTGCAGCTAATGGCATCAGTTTTTTACATGAAAACCATCATATTCATAGAGATATTAAAAGGTAAATGCTACAGTTAAAAAGCTTTCAGAAAACCATCTTTAAAGAATAGTTTGCTCTCTTTCTATTCCCTGTTCACATGCATGTCTTAACCTGGAGCACCCCATGAAGCTCTTCTCACTAAGGACATCTATATTCCAAACCCGCTAACCTATTTCTAGTATTCATCCTACTTGACCTTTTTTTTTTAAATAGCATGTTATTCAGTTCTTCTTGACCACCTTTGCTTTGTCGAAATTATTTTCCTTCTCGTTTCCTGGCTCATCACTCTTTTATGAATCACTTTCATCCCCCATGGGTACTTTTTAGTTCTCTTCCTTCTGACATATTTGTTTAGTTAACAAATATTAATTGAGCACCTACTATATGCTAGGCGCTGTAGATGACAGAGTTAGCAAAAGTAGCATTTGTAGAGTTTGATTTATACAGTAGATTTATAGAGTTTTATCAATCAAGTAATTACAAAATAATAATATAACTTTAGTGTATAGTATATTGTATTTAGTATATAGTATTAGCATAAAGAAGCGTTCCCTGAGGAAGTGATAGCTAAGCAGAGATTCAAAGAATGAGCAGGGAAAAAGTAGGCACAATTTGAGGGTGGCTATAGAAGATGGGGAGAAGAGCATTCTAGACAGAAAGAACCGCATTTGTAAGACCAGTGTTGAGAAGGAACATGGGAGTGTGATGAATTAGAAGAAGTGAAATAAGTACAGAATGACTGAAGTGCAGAAATTGAAGGGGTGACTGATGTGAGATAAAACTATGGACGTAGGCAGGGAGCTAAGTCGTGTAGGACCTAATCGACCAAGGTAAGGATTTTAGTTTTATCATAAATGTAATCAGATGCCATTGAAAAATTATAAGCAGGAATGTAGCATCATATTTAAGATTTGAGAAGATCACTTTGTAGAGAATAGTTTGTAAGAAGGGGTGGTTAGGAGGCTGTCACAGAAGTCTTGGTGGTATCAGTTCATATGAAGAGGAGTGAGCAGATTGGAGAGATTAAGATGGCAGGACTTGCCAATATCTTGGCTTCAGAAGGGTCAAGGGAGAAAAGTGCCAGGGATGATTCTTGGATTTATGGCTTCCAGGATTGCATTTTGGAATGATTATGGAATGATTCGCTTACATAGATAGCACTGAAAGAGGACCAGGTCGAGGGGTAGAGAATGTGAATTCTCACTTATACATGTTGTGTTTGAGATTCATTTAAGATACAGAAGTAGAGATGTTAGACAGTGTGGTATACAAGTTTGGAGCTGAAGGAATTCTGAGCTAAAGATGTAAATTTCTGTATTACTTGCATATGGGTGATCATTGAATAGCTGTCATATGATTGTATTTGCTTAAGGACAGATACACGTTAAGAAAAGTTCCCAAAATTTAGTCCTGAGGAACTTTGAGACTTAATGGCCAAGTAGAAAAGAATGATCCCAAAAGGGAATCTAAGAAAATAGGTGCCGAAAGGTAAAACGAAAACCAGGAGAGTGTGGTATCCCTGAAAACAAGGAAAGAGAGTGTTTCCCAAGAAGGAGTAGTCTAAAAAGTCAATTGCTTTTTAGAGGTCAGGATGAAGACTAAAAAATAACCATTTGATTAGTGCCGTGAAGGTCATTAGTGACTTTATGGAGACCTACTTCCAAGTAGTAATTGGATTAGAATTCAGGTTGTAGTTGAGAAGAGAGTGAGTATAGACCAAGAACTGAGATGCGAGTATAGACAAGTCTTTTAAGACGTTTAGCTGGTTAAGGGTGATAGCTGGAAACATGTGTCATTCAGGAAACTTTTTTAAGATGGCAAAGACTAAAGTATGCTTTTATGCCTATGGGAAGAGGGAAATGATACAATAGAAGAGAGCAGTGAGACCATTTATAGAGTAAGGTTCCTGAGAATGAAGGAAGGAGTCCAAGTAGAGGGACTGGCCTTAGAGAAGAGGAAAGACCCCATCTCCCATTCCTTACATACTGGTGTGTTCCTTCATGTTCTTAGCTCATTGTCTCTTTTGTTCACCCTACTTATTCTTGCTGAGTGATAGTATATTGACTTCAGTGCTGTCTGTATGTGGATGACTCTCAAATCTGTATCATCTGCCTCCAATCCTATATTTGCAGTATTTCCATACTCAAAACACCTCACCTGGATGTCCCACAGCAGCATCTATGTTAACATGTCGGAAATCAAACTCATCTCTTCCAACCCAAAGTCCTCATCCGGTATTTTCTTCCTGATTGAATGACCTCACTATTCATCCTGTCTCCCAAGCTGAACTTTCTCATACCCTGTATCATACTAATTACAAAGTTCTAGTGAATGTGCCTTAAAATTTTCCCCTCCGACTTCTCCCTGGTGCTGTGCCTTTATTTAGACCCTCACTATCGCTCATTTTCTTTATTACAAACCTTCCCGGTCAACCCTCTCCCAGTCTGTACCAGTTCTCATCTATTCACTACTACACTGCCAGGCTATGGTCCTAAAAGTCAAGTCTGATAACATCAGGTCTCTGCTGTGAGCTTTACTTGATATTCTGTTGTTCACAGGATAAGGTTCAAATTCTCTCCATGTTCTGTTGATGCCGGCTTCTTGAAATTGACTATATGTTTTTCTGTTTTCATCACTTTGTATATATTGCTCCATTTGCCTAAAATGCCTTTCTTTCCCTTATTTAACCGTCAACTTCTAATAATCCTTCAAGACTAAGCACACTTTGTGCCTTCTCTTTGAAATTTTCCTCAGTTCTTCCAGGCAGGTGGTTGTTCTCTCAGCATTTTGCACCTAATATCACCATTATGGGGTTCTTATTGGATTTTTAAAAATTATTCATATACCTTTGTCATAGACAGGATTCAAAGAGTCTCCCAATGCCCAGCACCGAGCTTAAATACTATAACGTATAGGGAGTCCTCAATAAAGTTTTGTTGAATGAAAGTACGAGAGTATGAATGAATGCATATAAGGAATGAATTAAGAAATTTTACCCAGATTCTTTCCTCTTTGAAAGATTTCCATTAGTACAGAAAAAAAGAATTAAAAAATGAATAATTGAGGTACTTCTGTTGGAAATTTGTCTTTAAATGAATTGAGAAATGTTAGGATTCAAGAATGGTGCTTTAGGAGACATTCTGAGAAGTTACTATGTAATAAATCATGTATGAAATAAAGAAAATATCTCACTAATGTGGACAGTTTTATTTCGTTTTTATTCTCCTAAAATTTTTCCTCAAGAAACAAAGAAGAAAACAATGATTTCTCTTTAATTTGAATTCTAGATTGACTTGCACAAATTTCAGGCTTTTATGACATATATTATAAAATGGTGTACTCTAAATACATAGGTAAATATATTCATACACCTATCTAAGGAACAGTTTGACTTACTTGGAAAGAAAAACAATTTTTTCTCCAAACATTAAATTTTTTCAGTGCAAATATCTTACTAGATGAAGCCTTTACAGCTAAAATATCTGACTTTGGGCTTGCACGGGCTTCTGAGAGGTTTACTCAGACAGTCATGACTAGCAGAATTATGGGAACAACAGCTTATATGGCACCTGAAGCTTTGCGAGGAGAAATAACGCCCAAATCTGACATCTACAGCTTTGGTGTGGTAAGTTTCATGTCTATAATTAGTAACAATGGTCGTTCTGGCTATAATTTTGAAATTGAAGTAGAATATTTGGAATATACCTATCTTGCTTAGTTCTTTTATGTAAAGATGTAAATTGTTCACTTCAACCTCTAATTAAATGAGCAAGTTATAAAAACTCCCAATTTGTAAAATGTTTTAATTAATTTTGAAATTACTGCGAGAAATGATTTTTTGCTATCCTATCCCCAGGAATTAATATGAAACTTAAATCAGTGTGTAAAATAAATCATGTCATACATACACACTTTTGTGTCGTATTTTAAAAATGAAATATTTTTTAAGGAAATACGCTTTGGCATTTTCTGATCCACCAGTCTCTTCCCAATAACTTTTAAGATGGAGTGAGAGATGTATGGGAGTGGTTCTAGAAATTGGTTGCTCCTTCATCTTATTTTCTCATATATGTTTCGTATGTGGACATTTAACTTCATAGCACTGTGAAGTTAAGGTGCAGGGTTGTAGGATATGCCTAAGGTTTAGAAAATAATATTCTCCTAAGAGCCAGAGAAAATTATTCTTGTGAAGAATCCCCTGCAAGACAGGAAACAGAGTGGGAGTTTCCAGAACACATTTTAAGTGGAGCTGATCATTTAGTAAGTTGCCTGTAGGAAAGAACTACTTGTGGAGATGGGTGGGATCTGGGGTGTCCTTGAAGGAGGGGTGGTGAGGAATGACCACAGGTCGTGTTCTTTCTGCTTAAATGCCAAAAATACACAATACTGTGTATGGAAATGATTGATCAGACTTCATAATCAAGATCCATATTCCTTCTAGTTTCTATTTGTTATCTTGAGTGTTATGTTAATGGATTTTTTTTTTTTTTGTCTTCATAGGTTTTACTAGAAATAATAACAGGACTTCCAGCTGTGGATGAACACCGTGAACCTCAGTTATTGGTAACTGAAAAATTCTTTTTTTCCAGTCCTTTTCTCTTTGCATTTCTACTCTAAATTTATATGGGCAAATTTGGCGTCTAGAAATGTCATTTTCTACTGGCAATCTTTCCATTGGCAGTTACATAGTGGCATATGGGAAGACCATCAAGTATTTGTAATCTCAGCTCTCCATGAAGTATTTGTGAAGCTTGGAAAAGTCACTTATATTTTCTATGTTGTAGTTTCTTTGTGGGTAAAAGTAGAATAGAACTATATGATTTCTGAGGTCTTCTCCAGTATGTTTTTATTTTTTTGCTTTCAGGATGATTTTTAATAGCCTTTTCAACTCAGAGAGAAAAAAACAACATGGCTTCCATTCAAATTTGTATCAGAATAGACTTGCTAGTAAAATTCTCTATCCATTTATATTATGAAGTATTTTATTTATAAAGCTATCATAGAAAACATTACCTAATTTGTTATATTAGGGATTCATTGATAATTACATAAATAGACTAACTGAATGCTAAAACTATAGGAAAATTCTGCTATGCCCTTTCTTCCCTATATAGTAGATTTTAAGAATCTAAAGAATCTTTTTATAAAATTGAAGATTTATGGAAATACCTGCTATCATGTATAAGTTTTTCTTAAAATTAGTTAAATAACTACACTGACTTTATTCTAATTTATGTGTTCTAATGGGACAAACCAGTGTCACAAATTTAGACAATATACGTATACCAGATTATTTCCCTAGAATGAGGATTAGAAAGTCAAAAGATCTAATATATTTGTTCAAGGGCTTGGTGCCATACTCTTTCAGAGAAAAGCCATAAGTAGAATATCTATATATTATAATATTGCTACAGGTGTCCCTTATAAAACAGTGCATTATAAAGTTTTCCATGGTTTCCTGGATATCTAGTAATGCATTGCATGCTATATAATATTTCACATTAGGGGGCTGGCTCCGTGGCCGAGTGGTTAAGTTCGCGTGCTCCGCTGCGGCGGCCCAGGGTTCGGATCCTGGGCGCGGACATGGCACCGCTCGTCAGGCCACGTTGAGGCAGCGTCCCACATCCCACAACTAGAAGGACCTGCAACTAAGGTATACAACTGCGTACAGGGCAGGGGTTAGGGAGATAAAG
Organism: Equus caballus; assembly: GCF_041296265.1. NCBI lineage: Eukaryota > Metazoa > Chordata > Mammalia > Perissodactyla > Equidae > Equus > Equus caballus. The sequence continues at coordinate 75,378,919 of NC_091689.1, forward strand.
TAGAAGAAAAAAAAAAAAAAGATTGGCAACAGTTGTTAGCCCAGGTGCCAATCCTTAAAAAAAAAAAAAATTCACATTAAATTAGATTTATAGAACATAATATTATTGTGAAAAGTTGTTATTTTGATCCTACTTGAATTTTTTTTACCGTGGCACCTAAAAAGGAAAATGTTGTTTTCATCAAAGAAATAAAATTCTCTCTTTGGTTGTTGGAGCTCAGGAACGAAGCCTGGGCTGGAGATAGCGTTTTTGAGCCATTAGTGTTCAGGCATAGATAAAGCTTTGGGTATGGATTGGAAAATACAGGAGGACAATAAAAAAAGGTATAGAGGACTAAAGACGGAACCCAGTGGTTTACTACCTTCTAATTTATACTTTTTAAGCAGGGTCTATCTGTCTAAAGGCCTAGGTTTTCCATTGTTTTGCCTCAGACTTTTTCCCCTGCAGAATATTATAAAGCTTCAAAACTTTGGCTTGAGTAAGGATGAAACACACAAAACATGGAATCCATCTCGGTCACAGGTTTTGCGCATCATCATATAATATTGAAAATCCTAAAACTTCAGGGAAGATTGTACTCTTTCACTTATTCTTGAGGTTTGAATGCAGTATGACTGTAAACTAATAAGATTTTAATACAAGTTTACCTAAAAGAGAGTGATCTTTTAAAGGACCTTTCTATCACCAGATTCTGCCATTGCCCAAACACTTTCAACATTTCTCCTTTGGAAGAGTTTCTGGAGAGCTTACAATTAACCTCACATAAATAGTCTTTTCCATCTGTATTTGTTTCCTGGGGCTGCTGTAAAAAAATTACCACAAAAAGGCTTAAAATGACAGAAATTTACTCTCTCCTATTTCTGGGAGCCAGGAGTCTGAAAGCAAGGTATTGCAGGGCCACGTTCCCCCTAGGAGGCTCTGGGGAGAATCTGTCCTTGCCTCTTCCAGCTTCTTGGTGGCTGTTGACTTGTGGCCACATCACTCCAGTCTCTCCTCCAGGTCACATTGTCTTCTCCTCTGTATCTGTTTTCTTCTCTTTCTTTCTCTTATACAGACACTTGTCGTTGGATTTGGGGCCCACCTGGGTAATCCTGGATGATCTTTTCTCAAAATACTTAATTACACCTGCAAAGAACTTTTTCCCCAAATAAGTCACATTGACAGGTTCTGGGGATTTGGACATGGCTGTATCTTTTGGGGGCCATTGCTCAACTCGCTACACCATCCTAGTCCTACGCTACTCTCCCTATTCATTAGTTTTCATCATGGCCCTGTCCCCTTTTTCCTCCTTTCTCTTTCTCTTTGATTCAACAGTGTGAATACCCATAGAGAAGTTTGCTTGTGCAGGGAGGGGGAGTCTGGGTCCAGAAGTTGGAATTGCATTATCAGAAGCACAAGCACAAGCACAAGAAGCAGAGGACCCTGTGCTGGCAGCCTAGTAAATGCTGCTAATGGGAACATGGGAGCAATTTGCTCAGTAATATAAAGCAAAAATTAGAAAGCAAATGGCTGAAAGTGTCTAGAAGGTGTATACGTATGTATGTAGGTATGTCTGTATGTATAAATAAATAGAGTTTCTCCTGTATGTCTTCAATTCTTAGTAAAGTTATAAAAGTAGAAAGTAAAATGAATACATGTTATTATGAAGTAGATTAAATAATTAAAATTTATATTCTGATTCCTTTCAATTATCTTTGAAGCTCTGAAAGTTTTAACATTCATTTTAAAGCTAGATATTAAAGACGAAATTGAAGATGAAGAAAAGACAATTGAAGATTATATTGATAAGAAGATGAATGACATTGATTCCACTTCTGTTGAAACTATGTATTCTGTTGCTAGTCAGTGTCTGCATGAAAAGAAAAATAAGAGACCAGACATTAAGAAGGTATTAATTTTTTAAAATTATTTTAAAAAGGAAGGGTGTGGGGTTCATCATTTTTTTCCTAAGTGTACATTTCAAACCAACTGTTTAATGTGGTTCTTTTTGTTTTTTCTGTCTTTTTCTTTATAAAAGGTTCAACAGCTGCTGCAAGAAATGACAACTTCCTAAAATTTGACTGGAATAGACTCTTGGCTTTTAATATACAGCTATCTAACCATTTTTTAAACTTAATTTTTTTTTTTTTTAAAGATTGGCATCTGAGCTAACAACTGTTGCCAATCTTCTTTTTTATTTTTTTTCCTGCTTTTTTCTCCCCAAATCCCCCTGGTACATAATTGTATATTTTAGTTGTGGCTCCTTCTACTTGTGGCTTGTGGGACACCACCTCAACATGGCCTAATGAGCGGTGCCATGTCCTCACCCAGGATCCAAACCGGCGAAACCCTGGGCCGCCAAAGCAGAGTGTGCGAACTTAACCACTGGGCCACGGGGCTGGCCCCCTAAACTAAATTTTTTTTAAACATTCTTCTTTGCCTTTAGCAAGCCAGCAAGGTTGTATAGAACCCCCAACATATAGAACAAACAAAAGTAGGGCCTCTGTGTCAATGCTTAGCCCTCCTTCTGAGTCACCCTCAGTTCTCTCAGTAGTCCCTGAGACATCTCCTTGGAACCTCACCAAATGCAGTTTGAAAACTACAGGAAAAAAGAGCACTGGACTATATGTGAAAAGACCCTGGGCTGAAGCCCAACTCCACTACTAATTTGCTCTAAAGCTTTGGGTGATCTCTTAGCTACTTTGAGGCTTGGTTTTTCTACCTGTAACATTAGACTGATATCTCCTATGCCTCTCTGACAGGTAGTCCTGAAAATCAGATAATGTAGAATATGTACCAGCATTTTGTCACTTGTAAAGTGACATAAAATTTAAAGTTTATATAGATGATTATAAAATCCTATAGTCCTATGGTATAAATCCTATAGGTATATAGGTAAAATCCTATATACCTATATAGTCCTATAAAATTATAGCCGTATGTGTATAGGGTCATGTTCACAGTGTGCTACTGAAGCAATCCTTTACCACAAACCAAATGCCCTGATGATACTCCCCTGATGATATGGCCATGATTAGACTATGTTATATGGCAAGGTTCAAGGAATTTTGCAGATGCAGTTAAGGTCCCTAATCAGCTGGCTTTGAGTATCAACAGGGAGACAGTGCTAGCTGGGCCTGACCTAATAAGGTGAGCTCTCACAAGAAGTCTGAGAGATTCTCCTGTGGGCCTTGAAGAAGTTAGCTACCATGTTGAAAGAGGGCCACATCGGCTAAGACCTAAGGGTGGCCTCTAGGAGATGAGAGCTACTTTCCAGCTGTCAGCCAGCGAGAGAAGCCAGGACCTCTGTTGTACAACCACAAGAAACTGAATTCTTCTAACAACCTGGATTAGCTTGGAAGAGTACTTCAAACTTCAGATGACACTGTAACCCTAGCTGACACCTAAATTTCGGCCTCCTGAGACCCTCAGTATCAAACGTAGCTGACCTGTGCCTGGACTTGTAACATACAGAACTGTGAGATAATAAATGAGTTGGAATAAGCCACTAAGTTTGTGGTAATTGATTTTGCAGCAATAGAAGACAAATACAGATATTCCCGTGAGGATTCTCCCGTGGTGATAGCCCATCATGTTCACAGGTGCTGCCCACTCTCAAGGGGTGGATGGGGATTCTACAGCGTGTGTACATCAAGGGGATGCAGTGTACTGATTTTTGCTGGATTTCTCAATTTCCCTCAGTCCCTACTTTTCTGTTGTTTGTTTTACTGCAGAGAATTGGAGACCCCTGGATAGTAGCGGTGAATTGATTTTTTTTTTAACGATTTTTAACTATTTCTCCTAAGTTTAAAATCTCAATTGGTTTATATTATTTGAAAATTCATTCTACAGCTTTGGGTCAGTGGGAGAAAGTAATTTACATAAGCATGAAACTGGTTGATAGAAAAACTAGTATGTATAGAAGAAACACCAACGTCTGCAATCATGCACTCATTCAATAACCTTATGTCATTAGTTCTGTCATTAACACACCCAGAACAGGAGTGTGTACAGTGAATTGATGATCATCCTCTGTACTGTATTGTTTAGACCTTCCTAAATGCCTTCCCAGGAAACAAAGATAGCGTACCCTTCAAATCACCGTTATAAACTAAGTAGTTAAGCAGAAAGAAACATTTCCCAGTTGAAACTAAAATTTTTTAATTCTAAGTGTCTCTCAACTTAATATAGTCTATGAGGAATAAGCAGGTAGTAGGAACAATTAGTCAATGTTTTGCTTTACTTTTCTGACATATGATTAAGAGAAATTTAAGACTTTCTAAGGCATTTATTGTTCTGTCTACTTTTTGGTTCTGTAGTCATATAAAATGGCCATAGATCTCAGCTATCCATAGTCTTTCCTTTTTTCTCTCTTTCAAAATAAGCATATATTTTATTTTTTCAGCTTTATTGAGATAATTGACAAGTAAAAGTTGTATATATTTAAGGTGTACAACGTGATGTTTTGATATACGTGTACATTGTGAAATGATTACCACAATCAAGCTAATTAACACATTCATTACCTCACATAGTTACCTTTTTTGTTTCTATGGTGTAGTGAGAACAATTATGATTTACTCTCTTAGCAGATTTCAAGTATGCAATACAGTGGTATTAACTGCAGTCACCATGCTGTACATTAGATCCCCAGAACTTACTCATCTTGTAACTGAAAGTTTACACCCTTTGACCAACCTCTTCCTATACTCCTTTAAAGTTTGTGCTTTTCCGCTACTAGAATGGGCACAAATAGGAATGGCTCTTTGGTTGTTCAAATTCTAGTCTCAAAAATAGTCAATATGGAGGCAACAGCAATGAATCTCCAAAATTAATGCTAAGATTTCATTCCTCTTATGAAATACTCTCACCTATAACAGTAATTATTAAATGAATTTAACAAATATTTATTGATTGTTTTCTATGGTCTAGACACTTATAAAAGCAATGGGAATATAATAATGAAAAATATAGACAAAGTCCTTGTTCTCCAAGGGCTTGTTCTCAGGACAAAGTCTCTGTTTAGATGGAGGTGATAATATACAAGTAAATAAGTAAGATGATTTCAGGTAGTGAGAAGTGTTAAGGAAACATTAAAACTATGTATTGTGATAGAGATTCTCTTGGCTAAGAAGCTTTGATGACACCCAAGCTCAAAAAAAAGGCTGCCAGTGTATAGTCTCAGGAATCACTAGAATGTACTATCACTTAGAAAAAAGAAAATAGAAATCCTAAACTGAATCAAGTTTTATTGTGTGTTAGGCTGTGTTATCAAAGGGCTTAGGTCAGCATGGAGCCAAGAATAAGACTTTGTCACAAAGTTTCTATTACTATTCTGAGAAAAGGAGTGTTGTGTTCCAGATTATGTCAGATATTTTACTCTACAGGCTATTTCTGCATTGGGGAGTTTGAGGACATTTCTTAAGGTCATCTAATTTGTTTGCCTTGCAGTAACTCCATGCTTCTCTCACAGCCTTTTGTTTTCATTTTGATTTCTTGCCTGGATTTGCCTTTGGGAAGATAATGTACAATGACAAAGATTATTACAACCTACATAACAGTTTCTGTTGCAGAGCATCTTTTTAAGATTAGTAAAATCACATTCTGGCTTATACCTAAGTCTTTTGAAAGTTTAGGTAGCATGAACTAATTCTTCAGAGACTGATCATCTCAGGCTGTCCTGCAATGCTGAAATCCAAACCCTAGACTCTGAGTGACCCTTTCTCCTGCTGTAGCCATTCTAATAGCCAGATGGTGTCTCCACCTCTTTTAAGAATTAAAATGTAACTAATGCTATGGTGGTAATCATTTTGCAATATATAAGTGTATCAAATCAGCACATTGTACACCTTATATTTACACAATGTTATATGTCAATTATATCTCAATAAAGCTGGAAAAAATTTAAAAAAATAGAGAACTATGTCTTTAGCCCCTCTTTGCCTTTATAAAATGTCTCAATAATGACAGAACTTTTCATAAAAAGAGATGCATATCTCCATCATATATTTTAGAGGAAGACTAGCATCCTTCTTTATAGTGATAACAGAGTTTGACTATCATAAGATAGTGAGTAGCCTTAAAAATATGTTGAAATCTTGACCAATAGCTGTTAAAACAAAACAAAAAACAAAAAAAACCCCTCAATATCACTTCCGTTAATGGCATGCTTTGGTCAGATATTCCTAAGTCAATTCATAAATTAGTGGAGGCAACGTGTTATAGCTTACTCTGTTAAAAATATTTGGAAGCCCTACCATACCAAGATTTTTCTTTGGCCAAGAAAAATCAATAATAACACCTGCCCTTAAATATTCAGGTCGGGAAAATGGCAAGGCAGCTCTGAAAATTCGCCTCTCTATAAAAACAATGAAAAAACTGGCAGAAATTGTCAGAATTGACTTTTCCAGAACTGGAAACTAACCAAAGGCTTGCAGCAACCCAAGGAGTATTTATTGAAGAAAAATGCCTGAGTCTCTATAGGAACAAGCTTTGTGGCATTTTAACTTCTAGTCCCATCCCCAGCTCAGCAGTAGCCTTGAAAAATAACATCCCACATCCTTGATACCAGAGGGAGCAGAACAGAGCTGGAGCTCTTTCACAGCCTCGTTCTGAGAGAACTGTAATTATCTGACTGTCTGGTGGTTCCCTGGAAGACCCCATTCAAAAGCTTATCTTCATTTGATCTGAATAAAGTTCACCTAGTGCTAAAAGCCCCTCTGCGGAATCGTTTGTGAAAAACATTTACTGGCAAATGTTTTAATCACGGCTGCCTGAGGTGATGAATAACAGTTGGGACAAACGGTAGGCTAACCAAAAACGTGAAAAGGAAAAGTTGAGGAGTAAGATGTCCATTATGACTTTGAAAATCTCCAACATATTCCTGGGAACCTAGAAAGCCATGCACAAGCTTAAGGCCATGCACATGCTTAAAAAAGACCCAGAAGGCCCTAAGCTTTCACCTCTGGCTGACCTTGAGGCTCTGTGCAAGCAAGACATAAAGATTAAGGTGAGCCTAAACTGCCTCACTGAGTGTAGAAGGTGTGTCTCAACATGCACACAGAGACCCTGGCAAAGACTGGGAGATTTATTGGTTCCAGATGTTTAAGGAGAGCTCTGCCCATTCATTAGCTGCTGACTAAGCTAACTGAGTAGAGACTTCAGTGGCCACACGTCACCAAAAATGCAGGCTTTACAGAATTGGTTTGTTAAAGTCACTAAATAAACAACCACCAAAACAATTAGCAACAACAACAAACCTTGGGGAGGAGGCAGAGTCTGATTTCCAGAGTTGCCACATTGTATTATTTAAAATACCCAGTTTTCAATAAAAAAATACTAGACATACGAAGAAATAGCAAAGTATGGCCAATATCAAGGGGAAAAAAGTCAATAGAAACTGTACCTGAGGAAGCCCAGTTGTTGAACCTACTAGACAAAGACTTTAAATCAGCTATTTAAAATATGTTCAAAGAACTAAAGGAAATCATGTCTCAAGAATTAAAGGAGAGTATGAGAACAATGTCTTACCAAATAGAAAATATTAATAAAAACATAGAAATTATAAAAAGAAATCCTGCAGTAGAAAATACAATAACTGGAATAAAAAATTCACTAGAGGGACTGGCCGGCAGATTTGAGTAGGCAACAGAGTAAAACAAAAACAAAAACAAAACTTGAAGGTAAATGAGGAATAGAAAGAAAAAGAGAATGAAAAGAAATGAGCAAATCCTCAGAGACCTGTGGGACACTTACAAGCTTACCAATATGCATATAATGGGAGACCCAGAAGGAAAGGCAAAAAAGTGCTAGAAAGAATATTTGAAGAAATAATGGTCAAAACCTTCCTAAATTTGATAAAAAGCATTAATACACACATCCAAGAAAGTAACAACTGCAAGTAGAATAAATTTAAAGAGATCCACACCTAAACCCATCATAATCAAAGACAGACAATCTCGAAAGCAGCAACAAAGAAGTGACTCAGTAGGTATAAGAGATCCTCAATAAGATTAGTAGCTGATTTTTCATCAGAAACCATGGCAGCCAAAGGCAATGGAATGATATATTCAAAGTGCTGAAAGAAAAAGAATGTCAACCAATAATTCTAACAAACTTATCCTTCAAAAAAGAAGAAGAAAGGGGCCAGCCCAGTGGCACAGTGGTTAAGTTCACACTCTCTGCTTTGGTGGCCCACATTCGCAGGTTCAGATCCTGCATGTGGACCTAGCACCACTCATCAAGTCAGGCTGTGGCGGCTTCCCACACAAAATAGAGGAAGATTGGCACAGATGTTAGCTCAGCAACAATCTTCCTCAAGCAAATAGAGGAAGATTGGCACAGATGTTAGCTCAGCAATAATCTTCCTCAAGCAAATAGAGGAAGATTGGCAACAGATGTTAGCTCAGGGCCAATCTTCCTCACACACACACAAAAAAGGAGAAAATACTACATTAACAGACAAACAAAAGTTGAGAGAATTTGTGACCAGAAAATGTGTCCTATGACAGAAGAGGGACTTTTTCAGGCTGAAATGAAGGACATTAGAGAGTAACTCAAATCCATGAAATACTTAGAAATGAATGAAAAAAACAATAAAACTTATGCAGCAAAAGCAGTGCCCACAGTAGAGACAAAAATCTCCCCTAAAATTCTAGCAAACTGAATGCAGCAACATATAAAAAGGATTAGACACCAAAATAAAGTAAATTTATCTCAGGAATGCAAGGTTGGTTCAACACACAAAAATTAGTAACTATAATACATCATTTTAATAGAATAAAAGACAAAATCCACATGATCATATCAATAGATTCAGAGAAAGCATTTCACAAAATTCAGTACTCTTTCATGATAAAATCACAAGAATAGAAGGTTACTTCCTCAACCTGAGAAAGGACATCTACCAAAAAAGCAGAGTTAACATCAGATAGAATAGCCAAAATTATCTTTAAAAAAAGAACAAAGTTGGAGGACTCACACTTCCCAATTACAAAGCTACAGTAATCAAGACAGTGTGGTACTGGCATAAGAATGTACATATGGATCAATGACATGCCATTGAGAGTCCAGAAGTAAACTTTCACATATATAGTCAACTGATTTGCCAAGACCATTCAATGGAGGAAATAATAGTCTTTCAATAGATGGTACTTGGACAACTGGATATCTACACGCAAAAGAATGAAGGATGGCTATAATAATAAATAAGGAAACGGAAAATAACCAGTGTTAGTGAAGATGTGGGGAAATTGGAACCCTTGTACATTTCTGATGGGGATGGAAATAGTGCACCCACTGTGGAAAACATTTTGGTAGTTCTGCAAAGAGTTAAACATAGAATTACCGTATGACACAGCAATTCCACTCCTGGCTATATATCCAAAAGAACTGAAAACAGGTGAACAAATACATGTACAAACCTCTTCATAGCTTCTTCCAGAACTGGTGAATGCTCCCAGGGAAACTGTAGCCCCCAGATGCTGGGTTCATCTCTGTATTTCTATCTTCTCCCAGATCTTGGTTCTTTATTTCTTTACTACCTTCTGAACACTGATGCCTTAGAGCAGTATTTTTCCCTAGTTTTCTCAGGGGAAGGTTTGATGTGAATTACTTGATCTGCTCTTAGGGAAAGCAGAAGTCACCTGGTTTCATTTTTAATTTGAATAAAATTCCATCCCCTCTTTCTTGAAGCTTTCTTTTTCCTTGGCTTCCTGGTTTTCCTCCTGCCTCTCTGAATGTTCTGCAGTTTCTTTTGAATGCTTCTCTGCCCCTCTACTCTGCTAATATAGATGATGCTATCTTGGGTACTCTTCCCTTCTTTCTAGACCTATCTATCTTGTCTAATTATGGAGTTTCAAATATTGTTCATATGCAAATGACTAGATTTTTCTAGTTCTCATCTTTAGCCAACTGCCCTGAAATATGCTTTTCTCCCAACCAATATACACCCCTTGGAATTTCTTGAACATGACATGAGTATCTGCGTATTTATGCATACTGTCCATCCTTCTGTTCTTCTGCTTGGAATGCCCTTACCTCCCTTGTCCACAGGGCACTCATGTCAGTTCTTTAAGATTCAGTGCAAGTATCCACGCAACAAAGTCTTTTCTGACTCCCCAGGTAGAAACAGGTAGCTCTCCTCTGTGTTCCCATGGTATTCCAATAATAAGAATAATTAATAATAATAATGTTATGTATGTTAATTTATAAACTTAATGTTTAAAAGTCATATGTTACACTGTTTTTATTAAAGAATTATGAGCATTGTTCAAAGTTCTTTCCCTTTATTAACTTATTTAATCCTCATAACAATTCTATGAATTTGGTAATATTATTTATCTACATTTTACAGTGAAGAAATTGAAGTGAAGTAACTTGCCCAAGATTGTGCAGCTAATAAATTGCAAAGCTGGGATTTTAACTCAGGCATCTGGCATCAGTCTGTAACCTTTACCACTATGCTCTATGTCATCATATTAATCATATTCACCTTCTCTGTCATTTGTGGAGAGCTAACTGTCGTGCCAAGCATTATGTTAAGCCCATGATCTCCTTTAATAAATAACGCTATAATGTAGGTTCTATTCTTCTCCTTATTGAGGAAATTGATGCCCAAAAGGTTAAGTAACTTCTTCCTCATGTTCATTGTGATAGATCACAATTCTCCACTCTTCCCTATATCCATGCCCTTTGCAATATGATTTTGTAATTATTCCTATCACGAGGTAAGGTCTATTTGCTCAATCCTTATATCCAGAATGGACTTGTAACTTGTTTTGATCAATAGAATGCAGCAAAATGATGTTTGAGTTCCAAGCCTGAGCCTCAAGAGCCCTTGTGCACCACTCTCTCTCGGAACTCTGCCACTGCCATGAGAACAAGCCCAGACTAACATGCTGCTGCTGAGAGACCATGCAGAGCAGAGGGACAAGTCATCTCAGATGAAGTCATCCTAAACCAGCCAACCTGCCGGCTGACCACAGATGTATGAGAGAAGTCAGCCAACCGTAGACTTGTGAAAAATGATTGCTGTTGTTTTAAACAACTACATTTTGGGGCAGTTTGTTATGCATTAGTATGGTAGCAATACATAACTGATTCAGTCACACAGGCAGTAGGTGGCAGCATCACACATACACAGACTCACATAAAGTGACTGGTGTTGTCATATCATAGAGTTTGGTAATAAAAAAGAAATTAATTAACCCCTGCTCATGGCTTGCCTCTTCTTGCTAAGCCTCGACTTCTATAAGAAACTACAGCCTGCTGAATCCTAGCAAGTGCAGCTGGTGGTGGATCAGCACTGACAGTTGAGTAGAGGCTAGTCTCGGTCTTTCCAAAGCAGAGTCAGCTGAATGAGGATCCCCACTGGAAGACACCTGCTGCTCAGGAATGACTCAGGCCTGGAGTCTTTGATAGTAGAAACCATGGTCTTCAGAAGGCAAGAGGTTCTGTCAGTGCTAGTGATGTTTGCTCTGGCCAGAAATAGTGACAGAGACCAGAGCCTGTGTGTAGCACCTACCACAGCTGGGATGTGTTCCTTTCCCCACTGTTCTTCGAGGAAAGGTACAACCTCTCATTCTTTTATTCATTCAACAAAAAAAAGTATCCACTATGTCTTAGACACTGTTCTAGGTGCTGAGGATGGAACAGTGAATAAAACTAAGTCCCTTCCCCCGATTGAGCTTGTATTTTAGTGGAGGAAACAGATAATATATGCAGATATATAACTCCTAAGTGCTGGGAGGAAAAATGAAGCAGGATTAAGGTGAAAGAGGGACTAGGAGTACAATCAGATTGGGAGGTCAGGGAAGACCTCTTTAAGGAGGTGACACTTGAGCAGAGACCTGCACTAAGTGAGGGAGAAAGACATGCAGATATTGGATTGGTGATCAGCACGGGGAAGAGCACGCCCAGTGTTCTGAAGTAGCAACGTGCTTGATCCTTTAGAGGTACACCTAGCAGCTGAGCGGGAGCAGACTGATCAACGGAGGTGCAGCGAACCACGGGCCAAGGCATGCAGAAGCTGGTGGGCTACGGGACTAGATTTTATTCTATGTTACCACAATCATAACCACTACATACCAGTACACACTAACATTTATGAAGTTTGTTGACTGATGGGAGGAAAAAAAACCTCTCAATTTATATCATTTAAGGCAAACTATACCCAGTCATGGCTACTCATGATTTGTGGAGCTATGTGATTCCTGGGCCCACCTATTGTATCAAAATCTCTGGATATGAAGCCCCAGAATCAGTACCTTTTAAAAAAAAGAACCTCTCAATCCTTATGATGGCGACATATGCAAAGAAAATGTGTGAAAGAGTATATAACAAACTACAACACATACCCCAGGCACTTATTTGAGTCGAAATGCCTTAGAAAACAACTTTTTCAAATACTGTTTTTAAACTCAGCCCTTTTAAGGACAATTCTCTGTCCTTTGTAAAGCTGTTACCAAAGACATCCATTTTGAAATAGCGCCCTAATAAAAAGGATCAATTTGATACTGAATTGCAAACCGGAGTGCACTCAGTATTTGTTGGATGAATGAGTAGCAAGTCTCTTAAGAGTTCAGTGTCAAGTACGTTGGTCACTCTCTTGTACTGGGGTGCTGCTATCTCAGTAGAAACTGTGTAACTCACGGCATTTTCATTATTCCTGCAGCAGGGGGAAAGTTCTCATCTAAATTAGGCACTCTAATGACACAACTTACCTAGGTCTCAAGTTATTTAAAATCCTTTTTGATTCAGACAGATTAACAAATGAATAGATGAAGAGATTTCTAACCTATCACCAGGTATTGTATTATGCAGAATTATCCAAACATTAAAAAAAAAGTTATACTAGAAAACCAACTAGTACACAATTTAAAGAGAAAAAAATTTTATTGTGATATAAAATGCACTTATAAAATGTCCACAGAAGGCATGTAATTCTTCACTGCTATATAAATTTATTGGGAATACTTTATTCACCTTCTATTATGATGATGCCACCTAAAACATACTGTAAACAATGAGTTATACTCTATAACAAATCCATCACTGATTTTCAGCAATCACTGATTTAATAATTAGTTTAAGACTATATAATCACATCTACATTCTGGAATGTCCATTTACTTTCATGTAGTGTAGAATTTAGAGTATAATTGCACATGGATGGTACAGAAAAACATTCACTGCTAAATTATTTTATACCTTCATGGCAAGTTAACATTCTTGCTGACTGAGAATAACAGCTTCAGCCATGGTCTGCAACACAGCTCCAGGATTCTCAACGCAGTATTCGTGTGTGTTTACACGTGTACCCATGGAAACTAAAGTGTATCTTTAGTAAACAAGTGCAACATTAGTGTTGATTATTTTGCATGTTTAAATATTATAGTCTGATTATTTGTAAACAAACAAAACCACACAAATACTCTCAATTCTAGGGAAAAAAATCTGTCAACTCATAATTATTCTAAAATTTTCACTTGAACACACATTGAATTTCTGAAAGGTGCATATATTACCTTAGATAATAAGGTACAAAAATGAGTGTTTCATATTTCATACTATGAAATGTGCATTTCTCATATTTGTTTTATGCAGCATAAAGTTTAGATCAAGAAATTCTAAATTATAGATCCCTACAGTTCATTAAGAAAACTCCTCAAAGTTATGGCTCTTGCAGCAGGTTGAACAGATTGAACATGATGAAGTGTTCTAGCTCCCTCTATTTTCAAGTATCAAAGAAAAATGAGGCTCAAAATCTCTGTAGGTTGTAAGTGAAAATGCAAAGCCTTAGAAAACAGTTAAATGAGTTTTGAAATCAAATATAAATTGAAACAAGATTCTTAAGTGTTTAACTGTATTAGGCTGATAACTACTAGGACTTCAAAACAATTTCATTAAATCTGAATATTTGGTCAAAGTGATAAAGAACACAATTTGCCTATAAATATATGGTTTTGGGGGGAAATCAATCTTGGTATTTAAAACTTTTTCAACATTGTTGACTTTCATTTTGTTTGCTTTTGAATTAAATATTAATTTAATAATTCAATCTGAACATAAATACTTGGCCTCACATTACTTATAATGAAATGACTTACTTTTGAAATGGAAATATTTTAAAGCACTATGAAGAGAATTTACTAAAGCTGTTTAAACATGTCTTTCAACATCATCAGAAATCCTGCAGCATAGAAAATATCTGGTACCCTTAAGGTTTCAGAGTGAACTGATCTTCTGAAACTTTAATGCCATTTAAAAAACCAAAAAGTCAAATAGAAAAGACTGCTGCAATAAAGCACTGTCTCTAAAAGTATATGATCCCACAGCCTGAGAGTTAGCACTGCTCCTCAGAGTAAGCAACTTTCCACCTTTTCCTAGGCACAAAGTTGTCAGCTTAGAAAATAATCTAACCTGGTCCTCACCATATTCGTTAAGTAGTATGAACATTTTCAGTTAAGGTCTTTCTCTCTCCCTTAAAGAAAAACATTTGATGTCTCACTAAAAAGTAATAAGAAGTGTATCTTACTTTGAGACACTACACTTTCTGGAATTGGCCCAACTATATAAAATTTTAAGAATTATGTGAAAGTGTGGAATCATCACACTTCTATGAAAACAGTGTGACAAAATTAAACATCATTATGTTGAACCCTTTTCTAGCTTTAACTCAAAAATAGAAATCATGAGTTTTCTATAACATTAGTTTTAAAAACACACAGAAGTGAAAAGTGCTATTTTCAAAAAGTATAATTTTTTCCCAACTATATATCAACATGGAATGATTTCAGTTCTCCTGTACTAAAAGCTGACTTTTAAAAAACTAGTATTGTCATACTTAATATAATGATTTTAATCAGTAGTGGCTTCAGTTTCAGCTGGACCCCTAATTAGTCTTCGAATTCCTCTTTTCCCTGCAGGACCTTTTGGTTTTGCAAAACTTTGCTTATGTGCATGCTGCTTGGGATGGACTTCTTCATAAAGGAAGTCTGCAGTCAACTCGTCCCCATTGTCTATCTCGATCTGTGAGAGATGAAATTAGTGAAGTGTGATGCAATATGAAAAAGCACAGCATTCAAAAGCTAATACAAGCAACAAGCCAGTTTTCACATGTGAATGCTCACAAATAAATACCTAATACCCACTGCAGCAAGAGGGAATCAAGGACCATATGCACATAGTTTCACTTTCATCTTTTCTGAGAAGGAGGAGAGAGCCAAATGAGATGCTTGAATATATAATCAGCTATAATCACTTTCCATTTGGTTCCCTCTTTCTTCTCCAACTTAACTAATGTTTAAAAGTAGACGCCACTACTATATTCTCAGGTTGTTCTGCTTTGGTACATTATATATAGACAAGAAACATTACCCATGACCCCTTCAATACTTGGGTCACTTGAAATCACTCGGGGAGGGTCGTAAAAATCAAACAAGATAATAAAACAAAGAATATGTGACAAAGACTATATGTGGCCTGGCAAACCCTAAAATATTTACTATCTAGTCCTCTTGTAGAAAACATCAGCCAGCCCCTGCTATAGAAGGTGATACTTAAGAACTTAAAAAGTTTGAAGGGTTCACAGTACCTAAAACACTGGAAGTTTGTAAGGACCTGTGTTGTTTGTTTTTTTTTAAAGATTTTATTTTTTCCTTTTTCTCCCCAAAGCCCCCCAGTACATGGTTGTGTATTTTTAGTTGTGGGTCCAGTTGTAGCATGTGGGATGCCGTCTCAGCATGGCCCGATGAGCGGTGCCATGTCCGCATCCAGGATTCAAACCAGCGAAACCCTGGGCTGCTGAAGCGGAGCACGCAAAATCAACCACTTGGCCATGAAGCTGGCCCCAGGACCTGTGTTTTAAGAGTCGGAGGGCTCAAGAAAAACCATATCCTTCTCCAGGCCTCATATGCATGGCAAATAAATTTAAGAAAAGCGGTAACTTAGCTCCCAAAATTCACGTTTATACCTGTTTCCCCTTTTCCAACAGCTGACACGATTCTCAACCATTCCATGACTCGGTTATAAATGGAGATTATAGTTCCTTTTTAATAGTCTTGAGACAATCATAAGCATGTAGCTCTAGCAGCACTGTCCAACAGAACTTTCTGCAGCATGGAAATGTTCCCTAAATTCTGCACTGTCCAACAGCAGCCACTAGCTACATGTGGCTAATGAGCACTTGAAATGTGACTAATGTGATTAAGGAATTGAATTTTAAATTTTATTTAATTTTAATTTATATTTAAATTTAAATAGCCACATGTAGCTTGTGGCTACATATTAAAAAACACAGATCCATAGGGAGACTACGTTCAAGATAAGTCATCCCCAGGCACTTAGAGTAGAAGAGATCCTAAGGATTTATGAGAACAAGGAAAAAAAACTTTTCATTTATAAATCGCAATATAGCATGAACTACATGGAAAAGACAATAGAAATCTAGCAAAATGAAAAATTCAAAATAAATAGGTAGGTATCAGATAAATACATTAAGATAAATTAGATAAAATAAATTAGATAAATAAATAGGTAGGTAATTACCTTTCTAATGACATCCATTTGTAGTTGTCTTTCTACAATTTCTAGCAGAGGGCTCTTGCAGCTAGAATACAGCATCCGTTCTCTTATACTGCATGTGTATCCAGGCATTGAATAAATAAAAACTGTTAAGTTAAAATAATAATAAATACAGTTAGCATTTCAATTAAAGCAAATACAAGCCTCATAAAACTATAATTAAGCCCTCCAGGCAAGAAGTAATGAATATAGAATAAAGAATATAATGCTGAAATAGCAATAAGCAAAGTGAAAGTAACATGTTAAAAATAATGTACCACATACCTATGGACTCCAAATAGTCTCCTTCATGGTTATGTTTATACAGAAAGAAATGGTAACGTGCTGAATCCTTGGGAATTCTCTTTGGCAAATCTTTTAGTTCCGTATTTGCTGTGTTGGCCAAAATTATAATTTCATTTTTTATATCTATTTCCTGTCAATAAGAAACAAAATACACTAATTAAAACAGATACCCAGAAATTTAAAATTTATAACAAAAAACTAAGAGATAAGCGGAAATTTATAGAGGATTCACTTTTTCACAATGAATATATACTGTTTTTGTAGTTTAAAAAAAAAAGAATAAAAAATAATAAAGAAAATTTAAAATTCTTTAAAAATAAACGTTATACAAGCCATAAGCTACTAAAAAGAACAGCATTTTCAGAATAATGATGGCGTCTCTTACCAATTGCACATAGTTGAGCTGTCTGTGTTTCAATTTCTCCAAAGCCTGAAAAGCTTCTCGAGAAATAGGAAATGCTACTCCTTGTAGTGTTTGATGCTTGGTGTCCACACCCACGTCAGTTTGTACCTAAGTATGACAGATTTAATTCGCTGATCAAGTTTTAGCATTTAGCAGCGTCAGATGGCAAAGATAAGAAAACTCAACCTCTATAAAGTGAGTGTCATTCCACCTTTGCCCATTTTAACAATTAAAATTAAAACTTAAAACAGTACGAACTTAAAAAGCAAATAATTTTTCACATTTGTTCACGTTCTGCTAGCACTTTGTCAACATGCAGAGTGCGTGACACATCTTTATGAAAATGCTGGAAGTGAACATCTGAGTGAATGTGCAGCATTAGTGGGGCTTTGGGGATTTTGTCTGTTTGTTTGGTTTGGCACAACTGCACCAAGCTACATAAGCTCTTTCAAGTGTTTTCAGGTTACACCTTTAATCACAAAACTAAATTTACTTAATAAAATTTATGAACAGTGTAATATCTATACAATATGTATAGAACTTTACTTGTTCTGTTAGACATAAAATGCAACATAAAAATCATGCACTGAACTGAAAGAAATACAAACAGTATACAAAGACACAACACAGCTCAACAAATTATACTACTGCAGAAGTTCCAGACTTAGAGTTTTCATTACTAACAACATGGGTGTGCATGTACTGGAGGAAGAGAAGAGTACTTCAAGAAAGCTTTCAATGAACATTTAAGACTTTTATACTCAATAAATGACAGCTAGTATAGGGTCTCATTTGCAGTGTTGCAACAGAAAGTCAAATAGAAATTTTACTTTTAAAAAAATGAATGGAGATTCTACAGCATAAATGATATTGGAATAATGAAAACATCATAGAACATATGCAAATGCATACCCCAATATGATCCTCTGGGTTCTGATTGCAAGGAATAAAACAAACTATCAAATTCGTAAAAAAAAAAATCACATAAAAATCTCTACTCAAATAACTTGAGTTAAAATAATATAAAGATAGATCCTTGCTATCAGGTTAATATTAATATTCAATCACTTTCCAGACTGACAACTATTAGTCTGTTTCTCAGACTAATGAATAGTGGTTTCTGCTACTTGTTTTCTATAAAATCCCAGTAGAAATATAGTAGCTATTCTAACTTGTAACTAGAATGGCTGCAGTAAACACGTTAAAAATACGATAAACTATAATATGGATGAAATTTACTGACTCTAATATGCTAAACATCTCCCATATATAAATGCACATACTCATCCATGTAGTATTCACAGAAGTCAATTTATAGAGCTTCTAGAAAGCCTAAACATCCTATAGCACTTCTATTTCATTATGTTTAGTCATCACTATTCTCTGAAATAATAAAACAAACCTGCTTCAGGCAACCTCATTAGACACAATATTCTGTGCACTAAATAGGTAACACATACCTTCTCCATTTATTTAGTATTCAAAGTACAAAGTTAGAAACAGAGTTTTACTTCCAACAGGAAGATTTACTATTCTGTCACATATATTATAAAGACAGGAGAAAGCCATTTATGAAATTGACATGAAGTTTAATATTCCTTTTTAACTTTTTTTCCTGAAAAGACATTGAGCACATAGTGTCGTCTCTAAATTAAACAGAGTAAATATAAGCCACCTAACAATTTATTCTCTAGTTACCTCTATACCTATTAATTAAAAATATATTTTCAAACACTTAAAATCTTACAAGAGTTTCAAAAGTGTAATTTACCTCATTAATTTTAATCTGTCGTAATTCTTCCTCAGCTGCAGTCAATGGGGCAGGAGAAGACTGTGACAGCAAATATTTTTTATATCCATGTAATGACACATCTTCCTATAAGCACATAATTGGACTATTATGAGTTATTTTTTAGAAGTAAAACCTCAGTGAGGTTACTTTAGGGAAAACAAAATTATTTATTTAACAGAAAAGAAAATATCAACTGAAAATAAATAGTAGCAAGAACGTTACTATTTCTTCTCATTTTTTTTTAAATCCTCTATTCTATAGGTTTCAGAAATTTTTAAGGGGAGTATCTACTCTTCATTTCCTCAAGTTTTATAATTACTAAATCTTTTGTATGAGTGCGGTGGTCGTAATGCCAGCTACATGATGAACCTGGTCATGCTTCAGTCTGTAGGACAATTATAATTAACATTCTGGGGAAGCCTGCCTTATAATTATTCAATAATCAACATATTCAGATTACGAACTCTGTATTATAATTCACATAATTTCTCCATAATTATTCACAGACAATGATTATTGTTCTTATTTAAAAGAAAAAAAATTCCAGAAAAAAAATTGCATCCACATTGTGTGGTTTGGAAGACTGAGACACCAGGCCAGCTCACAATGAAAGGTGGAGAAGCAAGGCACTCCCAGCTAGGCCTGTGCTCCATGCACTAGCCTGTATTACCTTCTGAAACAGAATCAAAGCGCTAAACAACACCTGGTCAAAAACTGTATTTTGATCTTAATTTGTGTGTTTATGTACAAATACATGTATTTACCATATAAATTTTATAACAAAGTAAGTTCTTAATCATAATTTAACTAAATTTATTAATTAATCAACGAATTATCCCAATTACTTATCAATTATCAATAAACTGCTGCCTCTATCTTCTGGTTTAAGTAATACAGTCACTGCTTCCACAACATGGATATCTGTGTCCAAAACATCTAAAACCTACTCTCTTTTTCAAGTAGTCTGTCATTTTTCTGAGCCTGTTTCCCCATCCTTAAAATGCAAAGGTTGAACTAGATGAGGGGTTGAACTAGAGCATCTCCAAGGTATATCTTAGTTTTTGAAGTCTGTATTCTAGTTTTTGAGGTCCAATAAAGGAGATTCAAACATATTTTAAAAGGATAAGTATAATGTTTTAGTTAACTTGTATATCACACAAAATACAACAATATTTTCTCTCTTATGTTTACAGATTCGCCAATCTGAATTCACATCAATTCCCCATTACCTAGGAGTTCTTCAATCATTTTAACTGCAACATATAGAATCCACATAAAAGTATTAAGTTTGGTACCTTTACTGTTCCAAATAGTTCATCTTTAATGTGGCCACCTCCAAACTCCTTTTTCAGAGTTGCTCTTGTTGCTGCATACAACATTTTTTGACGAACCTAGTAAGTTGTGAAAGTTTACTCATTTTTATAGATGAAAACTATCATTCTAAAAGATAGCATTTTCTGAAAGTATTAAAATCTTCAAGCACATTGACAATACAATAAACTGTGATCAAGCTGAAGTCATTGACTGTAAAATGCTAAAGTATGTGTATACAAATAACCATAATAACAGGAGCATCTAAAATATCAATAGCTATTAAGGTAATTTCAATTTATAAGTCATATTTTTTCAAAAAGCGAAAAAAATCTAAATTAAAAAAATTACTCATTTTTCAAATTATAAAATGAGTTCAAGAATTAAAAAACTACATAAAATACTACTTTATAATATGAAGAGGAAACATCACTGAAATGAAGTAACCTCGATACTGAAATTTTACTTAAATCAAATCTACATCAGATATTACTAATTACGTTGTTTAAGAATCAAATATTCACGGCACACTGATGGCATATACCATTCTATGAAGGACAGAAAGACAAAGGAACTACAATATATATTGCTATTAAAGAGTCTACTAGAGTAGCACCTACGGAAAACTACTAAAGATAACTGCCAACCAATAGAAATCACTTCATAATCCTACATGGTCAAATTAGTATTTCTTTCAGACAGGATATAGGGAATTAAAGAGGAGGGATGACTTTTGAGAATGATATCTAGATAACTTTAATAAGAAACAAGAGGATTAACCTTTAAAATATTGGCCAGTATCCATATATTAATTTTGTCGTTTGTTTTATTTAGTCAGTCTACTAACTTTCCTAACCTGTTTGTGTATATGCCCATCATTTGAATGGTAGCTATTAATACTTAATACGATGTTCAATTAGTCATCAGAATTATTACAATTACTACTCTCAAAGTCATTAGCTTTATTCTTCAGAGGTCCATAGAGTCATTTATAATTGCCACAAACTTTTAAATTAAAAAATCAATAATAACTCTACTGATTTCAAGAGCAAGACTTCTGAATCTAAGCACATTACTTCTGATTACAAATTATCAATCCAAGGGTTTTTTCCCCATAATTATTCCCTTCTATGAGAAGTAACTATTGCTTCTAAACATTCTCTTGGTCTAGGAATATTTCAGAAGAAATTTTCTAGCATTTAATGTTAAACAAGTTACAAAAAAATGACTTACATGAGAATGATCTGGAGACCACGCAATGAATATCCATTCATATCCCTGGGCATTCTGAGAATCTAACCTGAATAATATATAGCATGGTTGTTTGTCCTCCAGCAGGGGTAAAACAAAGGAATCATAATCCTCATCCCAGGAATCTGAAGGCTGACTACATGATCCAATCACAAGCTCCTCTACGAAGAACAAGTTTTAAAAGATACATGAAAGGGTTGAAATATCAAATGGTAGAGTAATAAAGAATAGAAGAAAAAATTAATATACAGTTATTTCCTAATTACCATCATTCATACAAAAGGTTGAAAGGAAAAAGTTGCAACATAGAAAATAATTATAATATAAAGTAGTATTAAAATAGATACAAAGATTTTATGACTAGCATGGTTAAAATGTTACATACATAAAAGCAGGAGAAAGGAACATATAAACATGATCACAGTTGAAATGGATGGCTGAAGAATGGGTGATTATACTGTTTTCCAAAATGTTCATCCTACAAATTATCAACAAAATATATTTAAATAACCGGACTACTACTCAAAGGTAGAATTTCTGAAATTAACATTGAATTGTATAGTAAGAAATACTAAATAAAACCAGGTTTACTTCCTATTTGACCATAAGGCCACAAATTTTAAAATCTGCCCAGAAGCATAAATTGGTCCAGGCACTTTGAGGCGCTATTTGGCAGTCAAGTAAAATTGTGAATGTACTCTGCATAAAGTCTCTTGCATATATACATATATATACACACACACACACACACACACATACAAAGGTGTTCACTGCAGCACTATACAGTAACAGGGGAAACTGAAAATAGTCTAAATTTTCATTAATAAGAGAATGGCATATCCTATGTGGCATAGTCATATGATAAAATTCTATTCATATTTTAAAAGACAGTGAGTTCTCTATCAAAACTAATTACAAAAATAATGTTTACAGAAAAGAAAGATGCAGAATAAGATATCAGTTTATGTGAACTTAAAAACTCAAAACAACACTATATGGTACTTAGGGATACATACAAAAAATAGATTGCACAAATATAAAAACTAACATAACTTCCTCAGGGGAAGGAGGTTCGGAAGTGAAATTGTTTAAAGGGGATGCTCTTATATCACAAAAACATTAAATTTAAAAAAAGGCTTGAAGCAAATGAGATAAAACGTTAGCAGTTATTAATTTAAGGGGAGATGGACATACTTGTTATATTATTTACTCTTTCCAATATCCTTATTTAAAAAATTTTCTCAAAACAAAAATAAACTAAAACCAGAAAATAATGATTTAAGGACTGGTGTCATTTTCCTTCTGTAGAGATGCTAATTAGATAAACTAACTTTTCATTTAGTTTCTTAACTAGTCAGGAAGTGATGGCATTTAAAATTTTAGCTCAATATTTCTAAAATATGCTGTTTTACAGTATATGTTTATTCCTGTTAAAGTGTGGTAATATAGGTAGAACAACTGCATATTTTTCTAACTATTCTGGTATTCTTAATTATATCAGTAGAAAATGGAAAGCAAATTAGATTTACTTCCAGTTTACAAAAGAACAAGTAATCTTTGCAAAGCCAAGTATTTCAAGGTATTTAAAAAATTAGGCCAATGGAATATTTTAACATTCATTTGTGATCAAGTAGTTATAATAACTAATTGTTCAAATTCAGATCTGCCCAAATGAAAAGACTCTGCCACCTAACCAGTTTCCTTGCTTACAGAATTATTTTGAAAGGATCAATTTAGTTTGTTACATTCTCAGAACTTTCCTAAAACAAGAAAGGGGAATCATTTCTGCAGCATAGATTTGCAATTGAGTGGAGAAAATGGGAGAGTTGAAATCCTTTGTTTCAACTTCAAAACTAACTTTACTGAAGAACAATTCACAAGTAACTATTTTTTTGGATAATCACCTGTTTACTGATTTCCATTCCAGAGATGGAAGCACTGACATTAGAAATGGATTGTGGTGCAGAAACTGAGCCACAAAAAAATGAAAGAGGAAGATGTCACATGAAAAACAGCATCTTTCTGTTTCCTTGTTAGCTACAGAATTCAGAAGGCAAGCAAGGGCGACACGCTCAAAATGTATAGGAGCCAAGTTACCTAAAGGCAAGCTTTGAACTTGCTTCACATTACTTAATAGTTCAAATCACTGACAACAACTTAGAAGATTAAAAATATAACACCCAATAATCCAAGGACAAACAATATTTTAATATGTTTAACTAACCATTTTCAATAGATATTTTCAGAAGTCTGTATTTTCCATTTCTTGCTCTGGCAAAAATATCTTTAACATCTTCACTTGCTGTGGAAAGAGATAAAAAAAAAACCTATTTTTTTATACTCATGTATTAATACTTTCTAATGCTACTTAAATGAGGAAAAAATGACCTGTAACAGAGAAAAAAATCTTGAGTATGTAGCATCCTCTTATCAGTAACTTAAATTATAAAACTTAAAGGTATAACATTGTATGCAGCTAAGAAATACAAATAATAATATATTTTAAAACTATATTAATACTAATTCTAACCTGTTTTAGCAAGATAATTCCATAGCAGAAGTAACACGGGAGTGAATAAAGTTATTCAAACCCAATAATGAACAAATTACAATTCTGAAAAACACCTTTACTGCTTGTTTGAAAAACTCTGAAAATCTGCTTTCATTCTCTTCTAGTCCGATTTCAAGCTTATGGTAAACAAAGACAGCTTCATTAAATCATTTTCTACATTTTCTCATTAAAAACAACAATAAATAGATATCCTATCCTGATTAAAGAAAAAGTCAATAAAATGCATGCAATCTTATACTTCTGGTTATATTTTTCCAATTTGTATTTCTCGAAAAGCCGGAGTAAGTTCACTGAGCAAATATACGTTTAATAACCCAAACTTGTGTTCCGATTAAAGCTTCAAATTTCGTTCTTGGGTTGCATATTGACAGCAAGAACCACTATTTAAGAGTGCCTGCTATAAGGCTCAAGCTTGAAAGCCAGTACTTAACATATTTAAATACCAAAACCAACGCGGACAAATAAAACAATGCTTATAGATTTGAGACTACTTTGCTTCTGTTTGTGTGTGCAGGGGGCGGTGTGGGGTGCTGTCAAGGACCCTTAAGAACAAAACACAATTAAGTGCTCTTCTGGGGAAAAGATTCGTTGTCTATGAACAGGAAGAGCTTGGGTTTACATTAGAACTCGTTAAGTGATCACGAGTAACCCCGGGATATACTATTTGATTCTGATGAGGTGAGCACTTCCAGACTGTTCATTTTCAAACCGGGAAAT
The DNA here is from genome assembly GCF_041296265.1 of Equus caballus. Taxonomy (NCBI): domain Eukaryota; kingdom Metazoa; phylum Chordata; class Mammalia; order Perissodactyla; family Equidae; genus Equus; species Equus caballus. Next base: position 75,403,813 of record NC_091689.1, read on the forward strand.
AATGGAGGTCAGATATAACTGCACATTAAACTGGCAGCTTGGGGTGATTAAATGCAGCCACACAGATCCGACTTTTCAGTTCCCTGGGGAGTCCCTAAGAAAAAGATCAAAACACCCCATACTCAGGATTTCTCAGAAAACAGTTCACCTTCCCATTTTGGAAGGAAATGCGGAAGAGTTTGGGAAGTACCCTTGCTAGAATTTTTTTTTAATCCTATCAACTTTGTTTTTATAATCAAAATCCTCTAACAGTCTCCTTTGGACCGTGAAAAGGAAACTTTGCCTGTCTCTCGACAGCAAAAGGAGCCCCAGTCGCCTCTACGGCTCCAGGTCCTCCCTACGGGCTGAAAATGGGCAAAGTCGGGCTCAGGTCGGGGACTGGGGAAGGCACGCCCCCTTCACCACCGCCGCCTCGCAAACCGAGTTCCTTCGCTCCTGCGAATTTCGGGTCCGTCTGCAACGTGGCGGCGGCCGGGCCGGGCCGGGAGGGACACGGGCCGGGAGCACCCGGGACACGGGAGCGCGGAAAGGCGCCAAGGCCCGGCTCGCCCCGCGAGACCGCCTCCCCGCGCTCCCGGCCCGACTCCGGCCCTGCCCGACCCGCAGCCGGCCCGGCCCGGCTGGGCCTCCCGGGAGCCCCTTCCCCACGGGCCGCGCCGGGCGCCGTTACCTTGGATGCCGGTCTGGTGGGACATGGCGGCGGCCGCGGGATCCCGGCTCCGGCGCTGAGTGCGGCGAGCGGCCCCGGCCGGCGGCTCCAGGAAGTGGCGGCTCCCTTGCCGGCCCCGGCGCGTCATCAGCCTGCGACCCGGGGCCGCCCCGCCCCACTCAGGGCCAGGGCTTCCACGTGCGACCGCGGTGCGCCGGCGCTGCCCCTGCGCCCTGCACGCCGCCGGCTGCACCTACACGCCTCCGGCCTCGCCTCCGGCTCTTGGCTGGGGTCCCGCCAGCAGCCCTGGTCGGCGGTCTTCCCGCTCCACCGTAGTGAAACGCCACAGAGCCAGCAGAATGCCTCTCCCCTCGGTGTCTGCCCGCCGGCGACCCTGCGACGCCGTCATTTGCTGGCTCAGCGAAAGGATGCTCAAAAATGGAAATGACCATTTTACGAAATACATTTTCAGCTTAAAAAGGATGTGCGCAATATCCTTCTTGCTTAACTCTTCCTGCAATCTATGTAGTTTAACGTAAAGTGTCACTCCCTGTCCTATTTTTAAAAACGAGAGTTCATATATAGGCGGCTCCCATCAAATTTCCCCAAGCTTTTAAATTAAGCTTGATACTGAACCTCTTAATCTCAAATTCGCGTGCCCGATGTCCAGCAAGCCAAACACTGAGACATTGGTGCACGGAGATGGATTAAGGCCCCATTCTAGTTGGCCTAAACGAAAAGGGAGCATGGGTTACTCAAATGCGACTTCGCCAGAGCAAAAAGCAGGGGGGGGGGGGGGTTATAGAGCTAAGGGGCTGGGCAGGAGGAGCTTGTGAGAAACAAAGGGGTCACTTGGGATAAGCCTTTGGACAATACACAACAGCTACTCGGGTCTGGCCACGGTCATCGCAAGCTCCCTGAAGGCATTCTCTTTCTTCTGCAGAACAAACTTAAAAATCCTCAAGACAAAGTCACCCCTCAAAGTGAACCAGAAAACAGCAAATTGACAAGATTCATAACAAGGCCGAAAGGCAATCATGTTCTTATTGAATATCTACAGTATCCGTTGAGTACCGGCTTCAAGTTCATCGCAGGCTGTTACTTTGTCTTGTTTTGGTTGGGCGCTTTTAGAAACCAAGTTTTCCCTTCTCTTCATTCCAAAAAGAGAGCCACAGAGTGAGAAGATAAGCTGACTTGAGTACTCCTCCCTGGTCAGTTCCACCATTGCGAACTGTAATACTGCTGTGCTTTACATTGGCTGTTTATTCTTTAATCAAATAATTATTCATGATTCACTTGGATAAGTTTGTAAGGTAACAGCAGACATTATTGAAAATTCTTTTCCACTTTTTGCTTTTATGAATATATGCTTGCCTTTCTAAGGATAATTTTAGTAGTTATTTTTGTACTATTTTTCTACCGCTCCTGGGTTATGGTTTCCTAGGTAGGAGGCTGGGTCTTTTGTTTCTAGGGCCTTGAATTGACAAATATACAAAATTACAATCTGTTTATCAGCCAATACTTTGTTCAGGCCAATAATATAAGGGCGAGTTAACAAAATCACTCTTCAAATGCAATGTATTTTTAATTAGTTATTAGCCAGCAGGCCTGCAATTGTTTTTCTTTATACAGATCATAGCAAACATGGTTGCTATGTTCTGTTCCTTGTTATCTAAACTCTGTTTCTCAAACAGATCCTCATGTTCTGGAATAAGCATAATTTAATCCGAGTTTAATGACCAGTTTGGATTTAAGAAATGCAGGGAGCAGTTTCATTCTAATCAAATTCTTCCTGACACAACAGTTCACCCTGATTTACTAGTTTTGATTGCATTGCTGAGTTCATCTGCAATATTTGACTGATTTGTGTTCTGGTGACTAGGGAAGGTTGCTTAAAGAAGTTGGCATTGCTCAAAAGTACTCATGAGAAAAAATAACTCTCCCATATTCATGCTTAGAAAAGACCACGGTATGCTCAGTCCTGAGGAGGAGGAAAGTCCACTTAGGTGGGATGGGACTACCCGGACATCCTCCAGAAGGTCTTATTTTCTGCCAGTTTGGTAGTTTGACTTAAACGCTGCATGGGCCTGGGGTGCATTGTTTTTGAAACAGCAGAAGTTCCTCTGAGCAAAAGAGGGAAAAGAGGGAAAAGAGAGAATGGAAAAATATTTGCTAAGCTATAAAGAACATGACCAAAATGATCTTTTCCACTGTCCATCAACATTTCTACATATAGTTATATAATTTTCTCTATGTTTCACTATGTTCTATGTATGTGCAAAAAAGTAGAGTGGATTCTTTTTTTTTTTCAAGTATGCATTTTTGGTGAGGAAGATTGGCCCTGAGCTAACATCTATGCCAAGCTTCCTCTTTTTTTTTCTCCCCAAAGCCCCGGTACATAGTTGTATACCCTAGTTGTAAGTCCTAGTTCTTCTATGTGGGATGCTGCCTCAGCATGGCTTGATGAGGAGTGTGTAGGTCCATGCCCGGGGTCCAAACCAGCGAACCCCAGGCTGCCTAAGTGGAGCACATGAACTTAACTACTATGCCACTGGGCTGACCCCCTAAAAATGGATTCTTGATGCTTTCATAGGACGTGTTTTATGAAAATGTTTATGGTTAATATTGATGGTACACTTAAATCTCACCAATTTGATATGTATGATGTTTATTTCAGATTGGGTTAAAGCTGAAAGTTTGGCATTGTACTAACTTGGGAGAAATGGTTTATTGATTATACAGAGTGCTAGTAATACATGTATTTTACCTATTTAAGAGAACAGATTGTAATAGAAATCCTGCTCCTTTAGTTAATCTTTCTTGCTTACATCTTAAATTTGCTCCCAATCATGTAACTTCTCCCCTTAACTTAAAAAAGTTGTGGTAAAATACACATAACATAAAATTTAATATCTTAACCATTTTTAAGTATATAGTTCAGTAGTGTTAAATATATTCGCCGTGTTGTTCAACCAATCTCCAGAACTCTGTTCATCTCGCAAGTCTGAAACTCTATTTTCATTTAACAACTCCTCATTCACACCCAATCCTAGCCCCTGGCAAATGACATTCTACTTTCTATATCTATGAATTTGACTACTCTTGGTACCTCATACAAGTGGAATCATACAGCATTTATCTTTCTGTGACTGGCTTATTTCATTTAGCATAATGTTCTCAAGATTCATCCATGTTGTAGCATGGGTCAGAATTTCCTTCCTTTTTAAGGCTGAATAATATTCCATTGTATGCATATGTCACATTTTGTTTATCCATTCATCCATCAATGGACACTTGGGTTACTTCCACCTTTTGGCTATTATGAATAATACTGCTGTGAACATAGGTGTACAAATATCTATTCTAGTTCTTGCTTTCAATTCTTTTGGGCATATACCCAGAAGTGGAATTGCTAGATGGTATGGTAATTCTATTTTTAATATTTTTGAGGAAACTCCATACTGTTTTCCATAGTAGCTGCACCATTTTACATTCCCAGCAACAGTGTGCAATAGTTCCAGTTTCTCTATATCCTCGCCAACACTTATTTTCTGTTTTGGTTTGTTTTTATGTTAGCCATCCTAATGGGTGTGAAGAGGTATCTCGTTGTGATTTTGATTTACATTTCCCTAATGATTAGTGATGTTGAGCATTTTTTTCTTGTATTTGTTGGCCATTTGTATAGTTCTTGGAGAGATGTCTATTCAAGTCTTTTACCCATTTTTAAACTGAGTTGTTTGGTTTTATTTTTGATATTGAGTTGTAGGAGTCCTTTCTATATTCTGGAGATTGACTCCTTACCAGATATATGACTGGCAAATATTTTCTTCCATTCTGTAGGTTTTCTTTGTAATCTGTTGATTGTGTCCTTTGATGCACAGAAGTTTTTAATTTTGATGTAGTTCAGTATATCTTTTTAATTTTTATTGCTTCTCCCTTTAACTTTAGAATATCTTTACTTATCTTCTAGCTTTCCTTCCCTATGTTCCTACGAAATGTCTTGTGAATATTATCTATACCTTTTATGTACACTTTCTTACCTCTCACTCCCTAAATCCATGGTTCCCAAACTGTGTGCCAAGGTGCCCCAACCCACAGTGAGCTCGGGAGGGCCTGGGGGATACTGCAGATTTTTGAGGGAAACGTGGTGACACTCAACGTCTTCCTGACATCCCACAGAATATTAGCTCAAGATACTTACGGTTTCAACATTAGATAACTCTACAGTTCTTTCGACAATGCTATTTCTTTGAAAAGCTGGATTTTTAATGGTTACTATGATTAAAAAAAAAGCAACTGTAGAGTGAAAATCAATGTGGAACAGGAAATGACAGTGGCTGGTGTCCAATCTAATTTCAAAGTAAAGAAGTTGTGTAGTGTGTAGCAGGTGCATGCATCCCATTCGTAAGTAATTGTGATTATTTAAAAATAAAATCAATTGTTATTTTTTTTTTCAATTTATATGTATTGTTTTTTCAAACAGCTACTAAGTTTCTGTACTTAAATACTGATTAACTTGTTGGAAACCTGTTGGTTGGCAAACTAGCCCTGTAAATGAAGGGCAAGGAGAGACTGAAGAAGGAGGAAGAACATTCCAGATTGGCAGGGAGCAGGTTTAATAAGCAAAGGAGCTTAGCTACAAGGCTTGTCTTGGTGGCCACGAGACAAGCAGATCTCCTCCTATGCCCGCCAGCACCTTAAAAGTTTATATAGAAGCCTTGACTGTGTTCAGTCGACTATACTGACCAGATGATTTTAACAACACTTTACTCATTCAAGGCTGTGTCCTTGGAACAGCTCCCACAGGGGGAACGGTAGGCAGAGTGTACATTCCAAGGACAGGGGAGGTACTGAGGAGCCTCTGATTGCCTGGGTCCAGCTCACAGTAAACCAGCGGTCACATCTTCTCAATCACCTCCTCCAACAGTACTGATGACTTAATAACCGAATTGTTAAGTATTTCTTTTGACCTAGGAACACTATGAGAAAATCACTGAGAAACAAAAAGCCCTAAAAACTGAGAAAGTTTGGGAACCTCTGCCTTACAACCTTTGCATATGGCTTTCTCCACACCACTGTATTGAAACTATTTTCTTAAATGTCACCGATGTCTTTCTTCTTAATAGTAAATCAATTATATTTATTCTCAGATGTTTTATTAGTTTCCTGTAGCTGCTGTAACAAATTTAGCACAAACTGGGTATCTTAAAACTACAGAAATTTCTTCTCTCACAATTCTGAGGGCCAGAAGTCCAAAATCAAGGTGCGAGCACAGCTGCATCCCTCTGGATGATCTTGAGAAGAATCTCTCCTTGCCTCTTCCAGCTTGCAGTGGCTGTTGGCATTCTTTGACTTGTGGCTACATGACTCCAGTGTCTACCTCTGTGGTCACATTGCCTCTTCCTCTTCTGACTGTCTGAACTCTTTCTCTGCCTTTCTCTCGTAAGGACACTTGTCATTTGGATTTAGGACCCACTAGGATAATCCAGGATGATCTCTTCATTTCAATATCCTTACCTTAATTGCATTTGCAAAGACGCTTTTTCCAAATGAGCTAACATTCACAGGTTCCAGAGATTAAGATGTGGCCGTATCTCTTGGGGGGGTTACAGTCCAACCCACTACAGATGTCTGAGGCTTTTGATACTCTTGATCAGTGCTTCTGCTTAACATACTCCTTTTTCTCATTCTTTGATGCTGCACAAACTGATATTCCTCTTAACTTGGCTGGGTCATTGTGCCTGGAGTATCATTGTCAAACATTATTTGGGATATTACTGTGAGGGATGAGTTTAACACTTAAATTGGTGGACTTTGAGTGCAGCAGATTATCCTCCTTAGTGTGGATGGGCCTCATCCAGTTAATTGAAGGCCTTGGTAGAATAAAGACGGGCCTACCCAGAGCAGGAAGGAGTTCTGCCAGCAGACTGCCTTTAGACTTGCACTTCAACTCTTCCCTGAGTCTCCAGCCTGCCAGCTCACCCCATCAGATTTTGGACTCACCAAGTCTCCATAATTGGGTGAGCCAATTCCTTAAAATAATCAGTCTCCGCCCCCATCCCTTTCTCTGTCTCTCTCTATATATTTCCTTTCTCTCCCTATATGTACATCTGTTGGTTGTGTTTCTCTAGAGAATCCTGACTGATATCCTTTAACTTCTTCTCTGTCTTCTTTACCTTACTTTGTCAACATATGTAATAAAAAGAATTCATTATGTCTTCAACAAAGAAGCCCTACCCTAGACTTCAGTGTTTCTCTGTACGATAGCATCACTTAAAAGCAGGCCCTTCTAATCTGCCTCCAGACCTGGGAGGACTTGCTTATATTAACCACATTGCTGGTACCAGATGTAAAAGTAAGACAGATCATAATTAAAATGCTCAAATTTGAAAGTGTGAGGTGCAACTCTTCCATATTCAGTTTATATTCAGTAAATCACTCTTGCCAATTAGCAAAGTTTAAGGAAGGATTCAACAGAAAAGGCAATTAGTGTTATATAAAATAAATTATTCTGTTTACCCAGTCCCTTACTTATGCCTCTTTCAAATCCTCACCTCCAATTATTTTCTAAATCTTACGGATTCCACTGGTTTTGTTTGGAGAGCAAAACCCATCTTTGGGTCCCTTCTTTGTGTCTCATTGCCCTACTCTTCGTACCTCACGTTATTTTCTATTTTTGCCCCGCATTAACAAATCCATGCTCAACTGTCAAGTTCATTTCCTGAAATGCTCTTCTGACTGGTCATCCCCTGCATGCTGACTCTCAATGCCTCCCCACTGCCCACAGAATATGTTCCAAGCTCCTCGATTTGGCACCCAAGACCCCCTGCAATGTCTTTCCTGGTTGTGCCCTATACTCCAGTCAAACTGACACAGTCATCCCTAACAGCTACATTGCATTGTCTTTTATCATGTTGTTTTCCTGATCTGGAAGACAGCTCTTCACTCCCTTAGCTATACCCCAGCCCTTTCTCTGCTGTCTCTGCTTTTCAATATTTAACCCATCCTTTGGAGCCATATCACCTTCCATGAAATCTTTCTTCAATCTCAGTTATGTACGAAGACTTGTTTCTTCAAGTGCCTGTAGCGTTTTATATGTCTCTTCTAGCACCTCTCTTACTCTTTCCTGTGGTCACAGACGTATGTGAACTTATCCCAGTCTTCCTAATAGACTGTATAGTCCTTGACATCAGGGACTTTATTACTGCTCCTTTTTGTATCTCACATGTATTTAGTACCCACTCATTCATCTGTTCTTTCATTCACTACATTAAGTGCTCTCAAATTGGGGGTGTAATCATGATCACAATGCTCTGTAAACAGTTCTGGAATTTTAAAAGTCTTGATAATTTTTGTTTTGCATATGGAAAGTAGATGTTGCTAAGTCACTTATCCTCAGTGGAGCTACAAAATAAGGGGGCCGAATAGTTTTCTAAGAATGCTTTTTTAAGTTATCAAATTTTGTGATTCTTTGGTAACTAAAATGACTAGATATTCACTCAGTAAAACAACTGTTTAGAAGCCGTTCCAATTAGTTTGTGCAATTAAACTGAATTTCTTTTGAAAAATCTGCATTGTAAGATTTTTCTTGAAAATGTCCTTTCGGGGCTGGCCTGATGGTGTAGCAGTTAAGTTGGCACACTCTGCTTCAGCAGCCTGGGGTTTGCTGGTTCACATCCCAGGCATAGACCTACACACCATTTATCAAGCCATGCTGTGGCAGGTGTCCCACATATAAAATAGAGGAAGATGGGCACAGATTTTAGCTCAGGACCAATCTTCCTCAGCAAAAAGAGGAGGATTGGCAGCAGATGTTAGCTCAAGGCTAATCTTCCTCAAAAAAAAAAAGCTTTATTTTTATGGTAATTATGTTTTTAGCAGTGACTGCTCAGATGGTTAAAAAAATTGCATCCTCTAACTCTTACCTCTTTCTTTAAAAATTAACTGATTTAGGGCCAGCACTGGTAGCCTAGTGGTTAAGTTCAGCATGCTCCACTTCGGCAGCCAGGGTTCAGTTCCTAGGCATGGACCTACACTGCTCTGTTAGCAGCCATGCAGTGCTGGTGGCTCACATACTTAAAAATAGAGGAAGATTGGCACAGATGTTAGCTCAGGGTGAATATTCCTCAGCCAAAAAAAAAAAAAAAAGAAAAAAAACTGATTTAACATTGGCACCTTACTGTTGGCCCTATCAACTTATGTGTTATTTCCTATTATTTATGTGTGAATCCTCTGCCATGAATATTTTCCCAGTTTTCCTCATCTATTGTGTCTCCAGTTATTAGGCATTTATCAGAGCTGTCATAATAATAGTACCTTAGGTTTGTATAATGGTTTCCAGTTTTCAAAGAATATATATGGACTTATTTGAGCACCAACATAATCCAATCTGACAGGCTGAGTGAAATATTATCAGGGTATATGTTCTAACTTTCAGAGATTTGGAAATTGAGGCATAGAGAGAGGAAGTCAGCAAGTTTCAAGGCTAGAGGTGTTTGTAAGAGCAGAAACCATTTTAAGACAATGTATGCAAATAATAGAATTCATTATAAGGGTACAGGAGAATCTCATGGATCCCAAGGGCCTGTCTTCATCTCTGCTTTTCTGTCTTTCTCTCTCCAAGTGGGATCTCTCTGCTTGTGCAGTCAAAATAGCAGACTATGGCTACTGTACACTTCCCAAATTGACAGTCACGGTTCTAGCTACATGCAGAGATTAAATAATTGTTCCTAAGTCTAAGTTCCAAATCTCTAGGACAGCATATGATTGACCCTGCTTGTCTCAGGTTCAAATCATCCTTGGACAATCTGGCTGGCTTACCTAGTACACATGGCCCCATGAATGAGAGCGATGACTAGAGGAGCAGGGAGATGGATCCTGGTTTGGAAAACAGCCTTAGAATTCCTACTTTTTACAATTTGGTGGAGTTGGTGCTTAGAATCCAAGTTGGAAGTGACAAAGTCAAATGCGTACAGAGGGCAGTTAAATAGCATAACTGACTGAAGCTGACAGATGGAGACTGTGGGATCCAGACAGAGCACCAGAGCACAGGCTCCATCTAAAGGGGACTGCCACTACTCAACTCCAACTGACTGACCCTCCATGGGAATTCATGCCCGGGTAACCAATCTGCAAATTTTTAAGTGAAGCCAGAAATTGCTATTTTATATAAAATCCCTATTTAGATTGTTTAAAAAACCAGTGAGTGAGAAAACAAAACAAAAGCAAACAAACAAAAAAGAAACACGACTGTAGGTCAGATTTAACCTATAAACTGGTAGTTCAGGGCTTCTGGCCTAGATCTTCGGTCTAGTCAGTTGTCATGTAACGACATTTAAAAGCTCACATCCTCCATAAAGTTTTTATACAATGGAAGAAAATATATGAGTAGCGTATGTGGCTGGACACATGCTTGTGTACAATGCATTGTATACATAAAACTACAAAGAATCGTTCATCCTTCTTGTTTCTAGAAACTTTTAATGAGAGTGAATCATTTCATCTTTACTTTGTGAGATAATTATGCTATAAAGAGCTGCACTATTTGCTTTAGGCTGTCCTGCAGAAGAAACCCTTCTATAGGAGAAAAAGCCACGTAGAAGCTATGTGACCATGAATGAAATTGTTTAACCTCTCTGAGCCTCAATTTTCTCTTATGCTAATACTAGTGTTTCACAGTTGTCATGGAAATCAAGTGAGATATGATTTTATAAAGCTCTTGACATGTATTAGGTGCTCAATGTATGTCAGGCTTCATATCTGCTAGTTAGAATTGAATCCAACACAATATAGTATGTTTGAAACATACAGTATTTTTCAAAATAACGGGTCATTAAAAACAGCAAATAAAGTTAGACTGAATTTCCAAACATCAAAAGTGATCATTGAAAGTTGTTTTTGCATATGGGTTCATAAAACCACAATATCGTTGTTAATTGCTATGTCTTTTCTAACTTTTCCTTACTGTTATAAAGCATCAAATGAGATAAATAACTCTTAGTCATAAAAAATGAGGATCAAGCATTAAGCAGCTTTTTATAGGCATGCAATTATAATGTTACCCCAACAATCTCTAATAAACACCTGGCAAGATTGCTAAAACTTTTAACACAACAGAATATATCACAGAAGATTCTTTCATTCCATTCAGGCTCTGTGGTGCTTGAATGAGTCACCGAGGGAACAGAACAAAGAGCGTGGGTTAAAGATCAGTTCAAGCAAATAATATCTATTATTCTCCTCTGAGTGAAATCTGGGCTGAAGTAATCTTATAATAAGTGATATACACTTTCTAATCAAAGAAACAGGGAACACTTTGGTTCAAAAGAGTTATTGATAATGATAAGGATGCATATCGGAATCAAAGTGCGGGAAAGCACAAAGCAACCAGCTTTTTAATGTATTATTTACAGTGGGATTTTCACTCTGGTTTGGAGAAGTGTCTTAGCAACAGCTTCTTGAACCTCATACTCATTATCTCTAATGTCTTCCTGTGGGTAAGACAGTTTAAATGGCTAATGGGAATATTTGCATACCACTTTGAAAATATAGTGCTCTCACCCTCCTTCCCCATTTCTCTGTCTTTCCTAGTGAAGCTAATTAACACTTAAAAGGTCCTCCAACATTTAAGGAGCATGCACAGAAAAGTCTCGCTAATACTGAGTTCACAATGGAGGACAACCTTCTATGTCCTGTAAGTATTTTTGTAGTCAGAACAGAGGCAACACCAGCATTTCCATATTAGAGGAATTTAGGGCTGGAATCTTCAGTCAGTTAGGAAGCAGTGCATGGGGGACTGTGAAGCTGAGCTTACTTAGCAAGGAGTTTTGTGCTTGTGTGTGTGTGTGAAATAAATTTGAGAAAACCATTCATATCAAATAACTGTGGGGGGGTGGGTGGGTCTGGAGCTGAGTGAGATTATGGGAGCGTTAAAACCCCTCAGCCCTATCCTAAACTACCCTTTGGAGATGCCTGAAAATTGTAGTCTCATGATTGGGATCTCAAATAGATTAACCTTTTACAAAGTACTGATCCATAATGAAGACTTTATACTAAAGCTCCGAAGTTTCTATTCTGTTTTTTAGGGGTAGGCTAGATTAGCGTGGTGACCTTTATTTAGGGATGTGCCAATAAGGGAGTTAACTCTTACATTTTATATGTTAATGATGGGAACAGTAGTACAATAAATCCCAGAAAGGGGATTGTTCAAAAGTCATTAAAATAATTTTATTGGGTCATATGTATTTTTAATGCTTTAATAATAGCTTTGGTGAGACTGACAGGTACTACACAATATTTTTTATTCCTTAAGAAGAAAACCCAGATTTCATTTGGTGTGGCAAGATGCCCAGATAAAAGTTTGCATTTCTACCTCCCTTGCAGCTAGATGTGGCCGTGTGATTAAGTTCTGGCCAATGAGATGGGAAAGTTGTTGGGTGAGTCTTCTTGAAAGGCTCCTTAAAACAAGGCTAGATAGCTTCTGAGGACCCTTTTTTATTTCCCACTTCCTCCTGTTTCCTATTAGAATGACAACGAGATGTGATGGCTGGAGTTCCAGCTGCTGTCTTGGACCTGAGGCAAACTTGATCACAAACGCCGCAAATTATGATAGCGAAAAAGAAAGACAGAAAGGACCTGGGTCTGCCTCCCATATCAGACCTGGCATGCCTACCTCCGCACTTCCTTTATAGTCAAGAAAAATGACTTCCATCCTATTTAAACCACTATTATGTCCAGTCTCTGTTACTGGCAGCCAAATATATTTCATAAATGAGACATTTTGCTTCACCAAAACAATTATGTGTAAGTATGCCTCATTCTACAGTTCTTTAGTTCACAGAGAGAGAACTTGGATAGCAGGTTTATAAAATGAGAGATGTTCTTTGTCCAAATCCATTTGGTTCCTGAATTTTGGATAGCAATTAGTGAGAATTTGGACAGCAAGGACACATATAGTTTTCAAGGTTAATTCCAGCTAGTTGATATTCTACATTCCGTGTGTGACAAGATAGACAGTGGCAAAGTTTTCCTATAACTTTGCCAAATAAGAGAAGCAAATCAGCCTAGACCTGAAAATATTTCTTTGTACCAAAGCAGCTACATATGCATTCATTATCAGATCTAGAAATATTGTAGATCTTTCAAAATATATGAATAGTTCTCTATTCTTTAAAAAACATTTTTAAACTTTAATGAGATTCACTTCTATAGTAATTGAAACATTTTAAGAGACATATATTTTTCAAATTTCAATATTTTCTTAAATATTGACCCAACCCAATGTTATGTAGAAGTTCAAAAAGTCTTCACCATCTTAAAAAATCTGTTTGGGAGTCCACTTGCTGACCAGCTTTGCCAAGTAGTATGGTGAGCAGACATCAATATTCCTTCTCTGAATTTATGATGTGATTTTACAGTCCTGGTTCGTACCTCATTCTTTGTTACTACAGCCTTAGACTGGACAATGTTTTATCTGTTCTCTCTTAAAGGAGTTCTCAGAGACAGCTCCTAAAAGAGAAAACTCTTGGGAACAATTTCTCTCTTGTGTTTCATGTCAGTCGTGTTTGACCTCTTGTCAATGGAAAATCAAGGTTGTTGGAGAATTGAGTGGAATGAGACCAAGGAATCCTCATGATCATGGCAACTTGTCCCAGCTTTTCTTTCTCTTTACTCACTACAGTGCAGCACGTTTTAATACAAGTAACATGCAGCTTGGATTTACTACAGTGAGAGGAAAGTGAAGGGTACATTGATATACCAGTGAGAGAAACAGCAAATTCTTACTTTTGTGCTTTTCAATTATTACATTGGCCAAGGTTTCACAAGGTAACCAGATTTTTGCATGTACTTCTCATTTCTACCTCCCAGTCCATCACCAGCCCTTGCACTTGGCAATTCTGATGAATCTTATTAAACCAGTTGACTTTGATCCTGGGACTAGGCGGGGCTCTCTTACTAAGACTGAGTCTGCCACGCTGGTTCCCAGGTCCAGTTCCATGTGGTCTCGCTATAGAACTGTTCTGCTTAGTCCCCTGCCTCACTGACTCAGTGGGTCCCCCCCAGTTGCCTTCATAGTGACCCTCTTACCAGCCTTCCTGATGATGCCAGGTGCCGTGTTTCATTCAGGTTTTTGAACTGGTTTCCCTTCTCACCTCTCACATCCTGAACTCTTTCTGTTTTTTCTTTCTCTGGAATAAATCACAGCTTATTCCTTCACACCTAGCCCTTTGCCATGGCCAGCCCACGTGGGTCTCATCAGTCCATTTCTCTTTCAGAGTTCATTACACTCCCTCTCAAAGAAGCCCATTTCAAGTCCCTTACCATCGGCTATTGTTTCTTCCTGAACCATTCTTTCACAGACCAATAGCACGGGTCCAGCTAAATCACAGTTCACTTACCCTGGTTCTAGATGTGATAACCTCCAATTCACTTTAACTTTGATTCTGTTTGTTTTTAAAGATTGTTCTTCCTCCCTGTCTCCCTATGTCCCTTTCTTCCTTCCTCCCACAACCATGGTCAGTGCCCTGGTATTTTCCGTGTGACTATTCTAGCTCACTAACAGTGAAGTGGAACACAGGGGCGAGATCCCCGGTGGATTCTCAGATGTATTCTTATTTTCTTACTGTTGCAGCACATCTTAGATGTTTATAGTTTATAGTAGAGCTGGAATAAGTGTTCAAAAGGATACAGATCTTTCCGTTCTACAGCTCAGGTCTGGAATAGAAATACATTTGAGATCATGAGTAATGTTCATAAGAAAAATACAGCTCAAAGTGAGGTAAATTGCACTTTTAAGAATTTAAAGTCTGAATGTGTGTACGGGAGGCTATATTTTCCAATGAGAAAAGCTCTGGGTTCTAACTCCCTGGCTGTTTGGCTGTGTGACGTTGAACGTGAGATGGTAAAAGGGAGAAAGGAGGGATGATGGCAGCAGAGTCATCTTCAAGCATCAATATTAGCCCGGAATTGTTTTTGATATTTCTTTATCTTTGCTGGGTTGTTTCTTTCTATTGTTCTCACTGCCATCCTTCTAACATTATACTACTTTTGTGATTTTTTTCCCTGGCTTCTCTGGATGGTGTTGCACCCAGGCCTGTGGTGCTGGGCCCTTGGCTCTGGACTTCACCTTTCCTTCCTCCTACCACAGCTAACTTGTCCAGGGTCTCACTGCTTCAGAATACTTGCCAGGTAACTGGAAGCCAATCTGGTAAACTAATTCACAGCAAGGTGCTCATTCACGGACTCATCAAACATTTAGCGAGCACCCCAGCTCCTGTGCCAGGTGTGAATGACTGACCAAGGCTGCTTGGCTGCGTGGTCTCTTATCCATGGACCATGTGGCAACCTTGGGCTTTAGAGTCAGACAGTCCTGGGTTTGAATCTCAACCTGTCACTTGCTAGATATCATCCTAGAAAAATTTACTTAGCCCTTCTGGAAGTCTCAGTTTCCTCGTCTGTAAAATGAGGGCGATGATAACTCCTTGCAGGAGTTTTTGGGTTTTAAGGACAATTATATACAGTGCTTAACTCATGGTGGATGTTAAATAAATAGTGACTATTATGGTATTGTTGGTTACTTTTTAGTATATCATTTATAGGGACCTTTAATGCTTTAACTTTGGATGTAAATTGCCAGTGCAATAACAATTAATAAGCATTTTAAGTCTTGTGATGGGTTGTGAGAGACATTCAGGGAGTCAGGGAAGTCTTTCCCTGCCTCTCACCCACACCAGTTGTCTCAGTTCTGACGATAGAATACCCAAGTATCAGCTGTCTGAGGAACCGAAGCAGAGCAGAAGACACAGGAGAGGTATTATAAGGATACACAGAGGTACGTTTTCAAATGAGGCAGACCCGCTATAAAATGCCAGGAAACAGCAACAGCAGACCATGAAGTGAAAAGTAGGTCGCTTGTTTGGAGTCAAGGTGTCATACAAGGTGAAGAGCCCGAAGCCATAAACAGTAACAGGCTGTGAACCTTGCTACAACAGCCATAAACCAAAGGGCTGCCTTCCCGCATATGCTGGATGGGTGGAACCGCTGGTGGTTCAGCCATCTTTTGCCCACACTTGGGTACATGCAAAACAACACCGTCAGCCACCAGCAGCAGAATTTTGAACATAGAGGACCATGATAAATTAGGAGACCAGAGAGCTTGTTATGCACAAGGGCAGGAGGGCACCACAAGAGAAAGTAGGAGCAAAGCTCTCCATTTATTTTGTTTGCCGCCCAAATTTGTGTTGTGCTGTTCCAGTGTTTATGGCTTCAAATTTTAGTGTGTCAAATTTCAGAGTGCCTAAATGAAGCATCTGCTCATTTGCATATTCTTATACATTGAGTAGGCCTACTATTGTAACATGTTTTTGCGTTATGAGGAATTTTTTTTAAAGTACTTATTTTGTGTGCAAGTTACAAGAGATTCTAAACTCAAAACCTGGGGCTACCATTTCAAAAGGCATTTGAGCAGACAACTCGGGTTGTCAGTTTTGGGGGAAGGGAGGCAGTAGACAGAATGCTGTTTGCATTGTGAGGGATGATAGTGGGCCCTGGTGTTCTGCTCCATGGCACTCCATATCACTCCACAGTTCTCTCTCCTTACTTTGACTCACCTGCTGCCCACTACCAATGACAGTCTAAAACTCTGGAGAGATGGTTGAGATAAAAGAGTAGCTGGGAGAACAGGGGTTTTGGTAAACCCTGGATTTAGAAACTAATTGTAAATAAAGAAAAGACTCAGCCATCTTGTGCTAGTGTTTCACTTTGGTCATTTGATTCAAGCAGAATCCTCCAAATTGTTTAGGCTTCTGAAATTAACTGCACTGTGATGATTACCGTTTTTTTTTTTTTTTTTTTTTGCTGAGGAACATTCACCCTGAGCTAACATCTTGCCAGTCTTCCTCTATTTTTAGTATGTGGGCCACCAACACAGCATGGCTGCTAACAGAACAGTGTAGGTCTGCACCTGGGAACCAAATCCAGGCCACAGAAGCAAAGCACACTGAACTTAACCACTAGGCCACCAGGGCTGGCCCAATGATTACCTTTTTAAAAATGACTTATCTATCATGAAGTAAAGGTCCTTTAAAATGATATATTAATATTGTTGAAGTTATCGAAAATAAACTACCCAAGACCCAAACTGTGATGAGATGCTAGCATCATTTTTTCTGACATATGATATATATTAATTTTATGCAAAATGGCATAATTAAAATTTCACACAAACTGAAGTCCATGAAGGGTTTAGAATAAACTGAAGTTATTTGGAAAACTAGGAGCTGTGAAAGAACACAGAACTATCCTAGCTACCTGCCTCTCAGCTGTCAAGGAGCAGATTGGATTCTGCAGCATTTGAGAAGATAAAGGGCCTTCGAATAACCGACACTTAAATGAATATAAATATTGGTTCTAAGATACTCTTTTTAAAATAAGAGTAAATGATGGAATTGAATAAAAATTCCTATAGTTTTAAATTATTAGGAAAAGCAATTTGGGTGGAAAATGTGCCTGTTAATTTGCTCTCGGAAAACTGGTCTTTATGGATCTCCGTCAAAGACATTGGCCTTACTTAAAAGGATAACAGGCTGCTTAGGGGAATATATTCCTGTTAGGAAGAAGTACGTTTGTAAAACATAATGATTGAATAAAAATTCCTCTTGGGAGGAGAATGAGGACGGGTTAGGAGATGCTCCCTTTGTTGTATGATTGAGAAGAATATGTACATTTGTTTATTTCCATTTGGAGTCCTGACTTGACAAGAGCAAAATTTGAATTTATGACCTTAAATGACTGGAATGATTTCTGGATTTCTAAATGACTTAGGATTTTTACAAATTTAGACAGCAACTAAGAAACTCTTCCTCTATCCCTGAAAGCAGAGGAAACTAGATATTTTAGAGCTGACTGACAAGGAATCACATTATTCTTTTGAGTTTAAAAAAAAAATCAACTTTTATTTTTCAGACTATAAATTATATGAGTGTATGAATACAATTTTCCTAGAGTATTTTTGAAGGGACGCTCTTATTAGATTGGTTGATTCCACTTAGCATCAATGCAGAATAAATACAAACACAGTTTTTTTCCTAAGCTCAGGCTTAGACAGTGAATTATTTCTTTATTCCCCCAGCATAAAATTTACTTATATCAGCTGTATTAATGCAAGCACAAGAGCTTTATTCTTCAGAGAGGTTAGTTTCATGAACTAAATTTAGAACCACTTCTCAGTTTATCTCATGAGTGATGATGCTATTTTAAAAAAACATACAGAAGGAAGGAGACATTTTGTCCACTTTTGACGTATTCACTTGAAAATGTGTACTTAGTTCTAGAACAGGTATATCCTTGCACTTACTTAGCAGCTTGAAAATATGGAGAAGAAGGTTTTGCTTGTCAAGGATGCGTCTCTGAGGAGTTTGTAGAATCTTAAGTGCACTTTCACAGTCTTATTGAAAAAAAGGACTTTGACTTTTTCCTACATGCACTTTAGAACTTGCAGGTAAGATTATACAAATAGATTATCACTTCTACCCATTTATGTATGATTAGTTCTAAGTGTTTGAGTGAATCAAATTTCCTGTGGGGAATAGAAAGTACAGAAAAGTAAGTGCTGACATTTTTTTCATTCCATTTACTGGAAAATAAAATGAACTTTTAAGCAAATGTTTGTTTTCTAATTTTTAAGCAATCTGCACTTACCACCCTTGTTCCCCCACCTTAGCCTTCTTCTCTTATTTTTTAATTTTGTATCTATTCTCTTAATCTTAAGATTTCTACATCACGCTTATGGTCTCAGTTCAGATTTTGATATATTTTTTAATGGGGTGAGAAATAGAGATTAGGAGGCTGTGTATGTCTTTAATATTTTAAGGGAAACACATACCTTCTTTTTATTTCTTTCCATCACTTTCCTTTTCCTTCCTTGTCATTTGGTTTTTCAACTTGAAATACCTCTCAGCATGACATCACTCTAGCAAAACTGATGAGGTTTCCACAATTCCCCCTGATGGGCTCATGAGTTGAGAACAAGGGTTAATGTGAAGCCAAAGACTGAATTGTAGTGGGAGAGGCAACATTAGGTCACAACTACTAATTAAGTCACTAAATACGTGGGGGGAGGAGGGTTTGTTGAACCAGTTGTTTGTTGACAATAATTCGCTTTCTATGGACTGGTGTAGATGCAGCTTCTACTTGCTTTCTTGCTCCTTAGCTTTGCTAAAGGAAGGAAAAGAATGGAGGCCTCTACCTGTCTCTGCGTCTTTCTATTTATTGCAAGTTTTTCTGATTTTCAATTCTAAAGCTTGATTGGTGGCAGACTCCACTGTAAGATGAACTTCCCTATCTGGTTTCTCAGAATAGCATTGCATTTCCCCTTATGATATTTCAGAAGGGATGTCTGACCCAACAGCATTGATTTTCCCTATTATCATAGTCATGACTGGGTGGTTAAATTGAAATATGCATCTTTACAGCACGTAACTCTGTGGTCTAATGCTAAATTCTAGAAAGAGTTGTATTGCTATCTGAATCATTTTGTGGTCCTTTTTTATATGGAAAAGATCTAAGCTTATATATCCCTGATAAAGGCAGTTGAAAAACATGGTAAAATAAATTAGGGAAAAAAAAGAAAGAAAAAGTGGATGATTATCCACTGCATATATTTCAGATATTCCAGCTCCCTAGTTCTCACCAGCGTGTAATTGAAGGTGTATTTTCCAAACAGAATCAACGCATTGCAGTAGAAAAATAAACAGCAAGCTTTCTTTATTCTGCAGATGTGTAATTTCATGCATCTTGCCCACTTTATTGTCCTCATAATCAGAAGACAGCAGGAGGAAGAACACTACTCACTCATAAATATAAGACAAATTAGTCTCAAGTACACAGAGACAAATAAATGAGTTAAATCTTCACCAAACGTTTCTATCTTTCTGTGAGAAGTATAAAGACACAAAATGAATAAAATTTGCCTTCATTGTCACTTGATATAAATTATTCAGAGCTACAGAATTTTAGAGATTAAATGAACTTAATTATTTATGTGTCCAATACCTCTGTTCTTCACATGAAGAAATCCTGTGCCTTGGTAAAAATACACCTAAGTATATGGAGTGAAACTTGGGTGCCGATGGGTACCCTTGAAATCTTGAATATCCATTTCATACCCACAAACGCCTGGATCTCCTAGAGTTTCCCAAAATGCATTGAGACCCTGAAGTCACAGCGATTAATGAACTCATCCAAGGTCATGCAGATTGGCAGTGGCAGAACTGGCTAAAACACCTTTCCTGCTTCCCATTTTAGTTCTCTCTTTGTTGTACTTCAAATGTGATTATTTGCTAGGCTGCCAACTTATTAAATCATTGTGTTTCTTTAGTGCAGAAGGGGAGGGATTTGGACCCCCTCAAGAAAGATAAATTTTTACAGTATTTTATCTTATTTTGCAAATTTCTAGAGTGTCAGCCATGAGGGCATAGAAGACCACATTGGGTGAACTAGCTGTGGGTGTGGCCATGTGGGTGTGGGCCTTTCACCTTGTTTGTCTCTTTTATGGGGATGACTATAAGAAGTAAAAGATGACAGACCTCAATGCATTTTTATAAACTTTAGGAGATCCAGGCATTTATGGACATGGAATTGATATTCACCATTTCAAGACTTCTCTATGGGCACCCAAGATTCAGTTTGTGTGCTTCTGGGTATTTTTACTAAGGCATAAATAAGAGTTGACTTCTGTGAGAGACCAGCTTGAGAAAGATAGTCACTTAGCTCTTGTGTGAGTCCAGATAACCACCCAACACATGTATCGAAACAAGATTTTTCTTTTCTTGCTGTTAAATCCTGAAGAGAAACTCTCAGGAAATAATAAAAACTTTAGTTTTGCAGAGTCTAGTAAATTCGTAATTAATGCTTTTTCAGTAATGATATAGTGTAACATAGGTTAGTTACATGACAAAATTAATTTTAATAATTTTATAAATGGCTATAGCTTAGTATTTCTAAGATTCTTAAAGGTCTAAAGAGCCCTTTAACTTTTTCCACTATGTTTTACAAATGTTTTATGAAAAAATTATATGCTGTAATAATGATATTTTGGAAATGAGGGAATCTTTTTTAAGTTCTCCAGATGTATCTTTCTTAAATGCGGTAAATCTATTTTGGGACAAAGCATTCATACGCAAAGCAATCTATGGATTCACAGAGCAGGACACAAATTAATGTAAAGTAATATTTAAGTAAAATGCCATTAAAACAAGCTCTATTTGTGACGGTAAAATTATTTTCACAGTAATCTTGGAATATCACCTGTTACTTCTGTGAGTCCTTCCATACCTCTAGGCAAAGCTTGTGGTTCAGAACTCTGTGTTCTCCCAGGATACTTATTGCTCAGTTTCCCTGTTGTAGTATAATGATGATATGTTTACCTATCTTTTTCTCTATAACATGAGCAGGGATAATGTTATCTTAGTTGTTCTACAGTAGACAGTAAATGTTTGCTAAAAGGATGAATTAAATATTGCTTTAAGTAAGCGGCAATCGTTGAAATCTGAAAAATCTTTTTCTCTACAGAGAAGTCCATTTAATCGTGGTAATTAAAACAATATTAGACCTATTGTACAAATTGAACCCACATAACATGTTTAAGAGATGCTGAGTAAAAGTCATGGCCCCTGAGGCTGAGATGATGTTTTTCTATTAAAAACTTGGTAAAGTATTCATAGGGATTTTATTATTAAAATGTGAGACCTTTCACTAAACCTGTTATCCAGTGGAATGAAACTTAAAGATCTATTAAGAAGGTAATAGAAGACGTACCAGATGTTTTACATTTACTATTTCATTTAATCCTCACTGTGGTCCCTAACTTATATGTTACTGGCCAAATAGTTTCGGCAAAGATGTCTGTTTCAGATAGAGTATTTAGCAAAATAGGGTATGAACTCAGGCTTGTGTAACTCCAAAAAAATCTACCTTCTTTTCGTTACACTACACATTTACTCATGGTAAAAGATGATCAAGAAGAGGATAACCTCGTTCTTCGGGGTAAGGCTACAAACTGTCTGCAACAAAACTGCGTAAGTTTTGGGGCTGGCCCTGTGGCCTAGTGGTTGAGTTTGGTGTGCTCTGCTGTGGCAGCCCAGGTTCGGTTCCCAGCTTTGGACCTACACCACTCATTGAGGTTGTGGTGGCCGCCCACAAACAAAATAGAGGAAGATTGGTCTGAATGTTAGCTCAGGGTGAATATTCCTCAAGCACAAAGAGGAAGATTGGCAACAGATGTTAGTTCAGGGCAAATCTTTCTCTGCAAAAGAAAAACAATTGTGTAAGCTTTATTTTTAATTTTTGTATGCTGGATAGTGAATTAATTGAAGTGCTTCCCATATCAGTTCAAATGCTAATTTTCAAGTTTTTTCTTGTTATTGACAATAAGGAACATTTTGTGCCAGCTTAGTAGTTTAAAGGGACAACTTACTAACATTAATATATACCTTCTTGCAGCACTAAAACACTAAAAATTACATGCAAATGACCAGCGTTGATATTTTCAAAAATAATGATCCATCCATTAGCTAATTGTTGTGCACATAAGGGAGAAAAAGAGACATGAGGCGGTTCATTATTACAGGCAAGGGCACGTTTCAAATTCCTCTCACCAAATCCAGCCCTCTACAGACCTAGGGAAGCTCTCTACAAGTGTGAAACCAGCCTGCACAGCTCCCTCCCAAAGAAGAGTGATTTCACAGAGGTGAGGGATTTGCCAGCTTTCATTCTGGGGAATCCAGGTGTCCAGCTGATTTATGGTTAGCGGGGAGCTTCCTGCTGTCAGTAGAAAGCAGAAGTATTAGCATTATTGTCAGACTTCACCTTGGCCCGAGGCAAGCGCTGCTTCCAGGGCGGCTGTACCAGTTCTCTCCATGTGACCCGAGACTGGCAACTACAGCTCCAAGAAACGGGCTCTAGAATCAAAGGATAAAACCAGCAGATAAGGTAGGGCCTGTTTTATGTGGTGTCCACAAACCATGTGCCATGTACAGGAGGACTTTGGGATCTGACACAAAGAGGCTGGCATGGGGCCTGGGATGGAGGGTGGGAGTGGGGGAAGCTGAGGTGATAAAGGCCCTGGATAGTGTGCACGCTAGGCCTCAAACGCCTTAAAACGCTGGGGGACCAGGCGGGTAACTTACATGACTGCAGAAGGCCTTGTTGAGGCAGTTTTTGTCATTCAAGAATGTAGACCCAGCAAGGCCAGTTCTTCAAGTTTTCATGAGAAACTAGAAATTGTTTTTGGCTATAATGTGAAATCTATCAGTTTTTAAATATTTGCAACTAACTTAAAGTTTTAAAGTAGGGTGAAGGTCAAAGAAAATAATCCACAGGCCAAATTGCCACCAGTTTGCAAGCTTTGGTGTAGGGCAACTCTGTGGGATTCTGGAGGGAAAGAACCTACCTCATTCTCTCTAAGAGATACGGATTTCATTGGTCTGGAGTGGGTCTCAAGCATCAGATTACCCTAATGTGAAGTGGAGGTTGAACCCTACTCACTTAGAGGTGGTATGAAGTGACTGAATTCTAGGAGCCACAGGGCCATGTCAACAAGGCTTCCCTGGCTGCCTTTTTTCCTACATTCTCCTTAGGCAACTTTATCTGTAGAGCCTTAAAATAAATAATTCCCTCCACCTATGTTTCTCCAACTTAAATGTGCACGAGAATCACTCAGGAGCTTATTGAAATAGAGATTACTAAACTCCACTGCAAGAGATTCTGATTCAGTAGGCGGGTTCTGGAATTTGCTTTTAACACCACCTTAGTTTACTGTAACACAGATGGTCTGGAGACCACACTTTGGAAACACTGACTCATAATGGATGCTGATGGCTGGCACATCTGTTATTTCAGCCCAGTTTCTTGCCTAAGTTATAGATCTGTATATACAACTGCCTACTGGAAATCTCCACCATTTTTACTTGGCTCTCTCAAACTTATCACTGTCTGAATCCAAATTTGTTATTTTCCTTCAAAGCCTGAAAACAGACTTATATTCTTTATTTCATTGAAATGCATCATCATTGACATAGTTGCCCAAGCCAGAAATCTTCATTTGCACCTTTGATGGGTGGGGTCTAACATTTAGGGTGTGAGGTGTATGTCGGGGGCACCAGCATGCCCACTGAGTATCTGCTTCCCTATCCATGCTTTGCCATGTCCCCTCAGTTTTTCTACCTTAGCTTTCTAAGTATAATCCAGTTCTTCTAGGACAAGCCAATAATAACAACAGCTTTATTTATTGAGGTTTACTCTGTGCCAGCCACTCTTCTAAGTATTTCACATGTATTAATTCAATCCTTTCTTGAAGCCACTTCACTGTCTAGTTTTTGGCAGCTCAATACCCCTTGAGACTAGATCTGCTCCCCATATTTCCAGTTGCCAGCTGGGACCTCTGCTTCAAAATAGATAACGTTATCTTTCCCACAATGATGCCACACACCTAACTACAGACCACAGGGTCTAGAATGCCTTCTATTGTTTTCTACTCACAGTCTAGGGATATTGGTGAATACCTGAATTGGAGTCATATTTAACATGTCTCCTTGGCTATGGCAAATCAGGGTGCTGCCTACTCTAAAACAATAGAGGGCTGGAGTCAGAAGGGAGTTTGGAGATTGATACAATTTCCTTATTTTGAAGACTTGGAAACTGAGGCCTAGAACCATAAAGAGATTTGCTAAGGGTAAGAGAGGAGCAAGAGTTAGTGCTGGGAATCAATCCTCAGTTTTCTGTTTTCAAGTCTAATGCTGGGATGCAAGCCCCGTTCTAGTGGAGTTACATGATCCTGGGGATTTTTGTCTGTGTATATTCTGTGTCTGCCTGGAATACAGTGATTGTGAATGGATACCACAGATGCATCAATCTGTGGTTGATTGGCAATACAATGATCAGAATACCCCATTTGACATAAGAACTATGATTATATTATAAGATGATTATGTTTAACGTAGTAGGTGTACTATTTAGCACCTCTAGTAAAAATGCAAAGGAGGAAATAGACATAAAGTTGTGGCAGCAAGGAGCTGGCTTAATTATTCTGCGTGAATGTCCCCTGAGAGAAGCCCACCCCAGCCACCCTTTCTAAAATTGTGACCCATATCTTTCTTGACGCTCTGATTCTACCAACTTTTCTTATTAGCATGTCTCACTGTCTAAAACGATATCATTGCACATTTTATGTTTACCGTCTGTGCATTCACCAGAATAAATTATGCGAGGGCAGGGGCTTTCTCTTTTTCACCGCCATATCGCCAGCCAGAACCTGGAAGTGTCTGACACAGAAGAGTTTCCTGAAAATGACCGTTTACATTTTGGAATGGGAGCTGAAATAACATGCAATCCCTTGGCATTCAGAGGCCTAGAATACTTCTGCAGATAGAAGCAAAATAATGCTGGAGTCAGGATGTGAGAGATTTGGATAGTAGTATTTGAAGGGAGGTTTACAAAAAATTATCTTTATCATTAAGTAAATGACTTCTCCCATCTATTTTTACCCCATAATGGAGGATTAACCCAGTACTATAAGTAAAATTATGACATTTAGACAGGGGATACTTGCTTATTTACGAATTTAAATGTAGTAGATTGAATAGTGTTCCTCCAAAATTCTCGTCCATCCGGAACCTCAAAATGTAATCTTATTTGGAAATAGGGTGTTTGTAGATGTAATTAGTTAAGAATCTTGAGATGAAATCATCTTGATTTGGGGCAGGTCCTAAATCCAGTGACTGACGTCTTTATAAGAGAAAGGAGGTGGAAATCTGGACACACAGAGCCACAGAAGAGAAGATGATGTGAAGATGGAGGCAGAGATCGGAGTGATGCATCCATAAGCTGAGGAATACCAGGAACCACCAGAAGCTGGAAGAGGAAAGAAGGATTCTCTCCTAGAGCCTTTGGAGGGGGTGTGGCCCTGCTGGCACCTAGATTTCGGACTTCTAGATGGAGAACTGCAGGAAAATAAATTTTTGTTGTTCTAAGCTGCCATTTGTGGTAATTTGTTATGGCAGCCTAGGAAACTAAAACAGTGAGGACAGGAGATATTTGCTTACTCATGGATAGGAAGATACGTGGATTGTGCCATAGAGATAAATTAGTTTACAACATTTTTATAATATTTATTTATTTATTTATTTTATAATAATTTATTATAAATTTATAAAAATTTATTTATTTATTTTTATAATAATTATTGCAATACCTAACACCTATCAGTACTCACAATGAAAAGATAATGCTCTCTGTGAGACTTATTTTTTTAATGACATCCTAAAACTTAGAGCAGGGGGCCAGCCAGGCCTCTGGGCTGAGCAGCTATGATGCAGGAGGGGACCCAGCCACTGAGCAGAAGGCATTCCAAGCCTCTCTCTTATTTCTTCCCATGAACTGGGAGGTGGGGGTTCGTGGGGAGGATTGCTCCCCTAACCCTCGAGGGAGGCAGGTAGAATAGTCTTTCTAGTCTATGGGTAGAGGGCGAGGCTTACTGTTTCTCATTTCATGGCTACATGAAAACATAACCATTGTCTTCAAATACAGAAGTAAATCATTTTCACTTCTTATTATTTAAAATTCCTGCTGCCAAGTATTTCTCTTCCTCTCCATTTCCCCCTCCCCTATCCTGTCTCTCTGCCCCGACCCTGTTACTGCTAAAATGGCTGGAACTGAGAAGTCCCTTCTCAACATTCTGGCTTTCCCTACTTTCCCCGTGATCTATTTCACCAGCCCCTACTATCTGCTTCTAAGAGCCGAGCATAGCATTCCCACTCCTCTTGGCTTCTTTACTTCATCCCGGCTCCCAGCGCCTCTTTCTCTTCTACCTCTTTTCTGTCTTTCTCCTCTGCTTCAGTATTTATTTGTTGAGACCGGCCTGGGTAATGAGTACTGTTTTTGTGCTGCTCCCCGTGGCCTGGAATTTCTTCTTTCTCCTTTTTCTGCTCATCTAAATTCTCCTTATCCTTTGGTGTTTGCCTCAAGTATCTTCTTCCATCTGGTCTTCTACAGCAATTCCTGAGGATAGCTTTATTTCTCCATTTCAAATTTCTATAGCCCTTCTAGTCAGTAAAATGCAATTTGTCACTGATCATATGTCACCTTGTATAACTATTTATGGTGATCATAAGCCATATCTTGTCTGCTCATTTAGATCATGAGTTCCCTGAGGAAACAGACATGCTGTATTTATTTTAAAACCTCAGCAGCTTGCAACGCTTTGATGGACTAGTTGCTTTGGCTAAGTTTATTGATTGGGTGGTGTATTTGGTACTTTACATGAAATTGAGAGTTCTTGAAGGCCAGTATATTTTTGTGTTCCTCCAAATCAGGCCTCCCCCTCTTGGATTAGGTCTATCAAACCTTGTCCTAGTGGTCTGTTGGAAACAGTCTGAAGAAGGAAAAAGAACATTTGTTTTAGCAGAAACCAAGCAGGAAGAAAGAGAAGATCAGCTCAAAGCTGCCCAAAGGCAAATTTGCCATTTAAAACCAAGAGTCACATTCCTGCAGCTGAAGTCATCACCCATCTTGATCAAGCACTACTTCCTGGAAGTGAGGCCCTGGTCCATTCTTCGGGCCTCTGTATATGCCAGAGTGGATGTGGGTCAAAGGAGAAAACAAGAAGAGGCGGTGAAAGGAACTGAAAGGAGTGAGCAGTGAAACAGTTGCCCCTCTCTGTCATCACAAGAGGAATGGCTCTTTGGCGGAACTGTTGCATTTGTGCAGATTCTTTAGGAAGATCCATGTATGAATCAGGGGTGATGGTGGCCACCAAGCAGGTGACAGCTCTACTTCTGCTATGATTGCTAGCCTCCCCTTGCATGAACTACTCAGTCGTGTAAAAGAAATTCTGTGAGGCAGGCAGACTATAAGCAGGGTAGAGATGAGAAGAACAATAATGATAATAAAAAGAACATCTATGGAGAACTTAATATGTACCAGACTATATGTTAAAAGCGTAACACACATTATCCTCTAACAACCTGTGAGGCAGGTACTACTAATGTACAGCGAGGTTAAGTAAGTTGCTTAATATTACCTTGCTCCTTTGTGGCAAAACCAGGATTCCAGACCACAAACTCTAGTACTCCAAGCAGTAGACGTGATAACCATCTTTTACTAAGGAAAATTCAGGACACGTGGCCTAAACTATATCAGTGTACATTAGGTACAATCAGGCTGGACATTTGCAGTTAGGACTGTTGAGGAAAATCCTGGCAGTAGAGTCATTGACCTTTAAATACCAGAAGAAAATGATGGATCATGTTCAAACTTCTATTCTTGCCCCTTTGGCAACAAACAAATTATGCTGTTTATATTTGAAGTTTGCAATTAGCATCATCCTGATTGACCTATTGGAGATTCAAAATAGCTTTGCTTGCAGTCCATCAAATCACTGATGAAAGCGTTTCCTGATTGACTTGGTAGAGATTACTGATGCTTCCAGCTAATGTTTCCTTTCGCTTTAAAATGACCATTTAGAGAAGATACAGTTTAGTCATAAGCAAAGTTTTCACCAATTTTTGAAATATATATTGAGCTTGTCTTTTTCTTTTTTAAAAAAATACAGAGTATAATGATATTATTAACCTACTGGGATATGTGAGGTGAACAGAGAAACATCATCTCATGTGGTTACTTCTGATTTCTGTACTCTTGAGTCAGATTCTACAAAGGAATTATATGTAAACAAGACACATTTTAAGGCTGTCTGCAGGGTTGACTTTGTATGTGGAATTGGAGTAGGCAGGTGTTGGATAGTGTGATTTGAGTTTCCTACTTAAATTATTTCTCTCATTGCCCTGAAACTGTCTGAAACTGTGGTCAATTTGCTAAACTCCTATATAGAAAAGAAGTGGAACGGTTTGGGTTAAAATATGCATGGGGTGAACAGGAGAGCTAAAGCTCTGCCATCTTGGTTTCTTCCCAGGATTTCTATCTATACCATTTTTAAACACTACTGGCCAACACTGGAGAAATGGTTCATTTCTGTGAGTAAGCAATCACCATCTGTGTCCCAAAACAATAGATTTTGGCACTGAGGAAATCTTGCATAGAACAGTTAAGTTTTGATGGGAAGGAAGAATGGCCTTTATTATCTATTATGTAACTGATACTCTATTGGTGTCTGACACATTAGGGCATTTACAGCACCTAACAGGCCTGCATGGTAGTGAATGAGATGGAAAGAGACTGGAGAATACGGAGAACAGTAGCCTAAATCCTGAGCAGGATCTGTCCTTGAACAGGCCACAAGACTTACTTTGGACCCCTAAGTCCATATCTAGATCTAGCATCTCACAAATTCAATGGTGATGAAAGGCAGATGTAGGGCTTCTCATTGTAATTTTATAGCAGCAATTTGCTTAGAGTTGTAGCTAGTAAGTGGTGGAACCAGAATTCACGTCAATGTTCCGTATTCCTAACTGTAAACCCACAATTAGGTCTTCTAATTATAAAACCCACATCCCATTCCTGGTATATGGGGAGAAAGTATAAGATGAGAGGTTAAAATGTGGACTGGCGAGCCCACATTGCCTGGCTTCTGATCCTTATTCCATCACTCTGGCTAGCAGTGAGATCACGCATGAACTACTGTCTCTGTGTGTCTCTTTCCTCAAAGGTAAACGCGAAAGTGCTATCAACAGCATCTGTCTCACACATACGTTGCAGAGATCGAATGCTTTAATGATTTAATGTTTTAATACCAGAGTGGGCCTTGTACACAATAAGCCTTCAATAAGTTGAACTTTTATTACGACCTGCTGTTGTGACAAAGAGCAAATATAGAGTCTGTTTCCCTGCCTGGTCCCATGTTGCCCAGCTGTCAAAGCAAAGGGCACAAGCCTCTTGGTCAGGGGTGAAAAGGGAGCATCGATATCGAAGAAAACCTTGCCCATTTCAATATTTTGCCTTGAAGTGGTCCTGGAGAACTGTCTTCTCCAGTATAAGTAAGAGCACATAGTAAGCATTGGTTGAGCTTATTCTTAAAATTATTATTAGAGGAAGCAAGACCATATGTTAAGAAGACAGGGCTCTGAAACTAGGGTAACAAGGTCCATATAACTGAAGCCAGACATTTCAGTTCTAATGAACTGAAGTTCATCCTAGGAGGCACCCATATAATTCAACTGACCATCGAGTGAGTTCTGTCTCTCAAGTAGACAGAAGAGAAGCTGCTGAATGATTTTTACTCCACTATCCTTTGAAATACGATGTGACTTACAGGCTGTGTTTCAATGATCGGAAAAGTGTATTGTGTTTTTATTTGTTTGTTAATAAGTCACGGACCTCAGTATTATGCTGCATAATTTGTGAAGTTTTAATATTTTCCAGTTTTAACTGATTGAAGACTCCTTGCTTTAAATGGAGATACAAGGAAAATACAGCACATGGAATTTCTGTTACACGGTTACATAGTTTAATAATTCTTGGTAAAATAATCCTAACTGTAATTATAAAAGCAAGTAGACTCTAATGATTAATCTGTGGAATTAATATGCTATTTGTTGAGCCGTTACTATAAGTCACTATGTTAGGTGTTGGGAATGCAATGGTGAGTAAGATTTAGTTTGCCCTCAAAGAGTTCATAGCTTAGTGGGGGAGAAAAAAGACGTTGCATAAAATTACAGTAAATGTAGGAAGTGTCATAGTAAAATGTACAAAGGGCTAGCATAGGAAACAACTCTTTCTGGGAAAACATGTGAAAACTTCATTAAAGAGAATCTTACTAAGCTAAGAATTCCATAAGATGATCTCAAACTATGACTGCAATGTAGATATATGTGGTCATTCTTAGAAACTAGAAAAGATGTCAAACTGATGAGAAGCATGGCAGTGGACCCCCAGTTATCCCTGTGTCAATTAGTTACACTGCAGAACTTGGGAATGGCTCTCTCTATCCCATCCCCAAATCTGCTGACATCTCAGCTCTCCCTTTTGCTACCCAACTCATTCCTGAATCATCCTGCAGATCCAGGAGAGAGGCTAGTTTTCTTCTCATAAGTTTGCTATTGAAGGCATATATGAATGATCCCATTTTCCAGTTGGCTATACAAACTAGGGATCACTTCCACTAGCATGGAATACCAGTATGCTGGACAGCAGCTTTTAATACATTATAAGCAACCCATAAACTGAGGTAGCAGTTATTGGGTGTGGAAGGAAACAAAGGCTATACATACATGGGACGGACAAGAGGTTACATCAGGAAGAAAGGAACCGGTCAATTGTGGTCAAAGGGTCTTCCTCCTCTAAGTTGCAGAGGAATCATTGAAGTGCTACAGAACGTTAGGCTCCCGAGATCTTCAGGCGGCAGAAAGGTTAACCATTGTGCATGTGTATGTCAGTGCTTACCTATAAATGTATGTATGTATGTGTGTGCTTATATATGTGTATATACATATGTACGCATGTATATATATTTGTTCATCTCTAAGTGTGTATGAATGCATGCGCTTATAGATACGTGTGTATACATATGTGTGACTATGCTTGCGTATGTGTGTGTGTCAGACCAGACAGAATGGAAAGTCGTATAACACTTATACTCCTCGCGGGTGTCTCCCTACCCCCACCCCTCCACGCCCCCAATAGACTAAAGCAGAAAGGATGCTCTGCGACCTGAGGTTGCGTTAGAAAGTTTGCAGCTCTCTGAGGACAGTCCACCCAGGAAGCTCATTGGTTCCCTGCAGGATGGTGGGTTTTGTAAGTCTGCCGATTCCCGCAGGAGGAAGGGACTGCTGCTGACTCCTCGGGCTGCAGCCGGGCCGCCCCCCTCCCCCGCCCGGTTCTTCAGTCAGCCCGCCTGCAGCCGCCGCTCTGCAGAGGCGGCCGGGCCGGGCAGGCTGGGGCGCGGCGCGCGCGGCCCCCGGGCTGGAGGCGGCCCGCGGCGGCGGCGGGAGGGGAGGGGCGGGGAGGGAGCGGGCGGGGGCGGGGGGAGGCCATGCCTCCAGCTGCGGAGGCTGCCGCACAGCTGGAGCCATCGCGGTGCCCAGCGCCGCGCCGTCGCCCTTACGCTCCGGCTGGCCGGCCCGCGGCCGGAGCCCTTGGCTGAGGGCGCCCGGCGTAGGCTGCGGCGGGTGTGGGCCGGCCGGTATTTATAGCTCGGCGACAGCCGCGGTGGCAGCGACGCCGCCGGCCAGTCTCGCCGCGCTTCCCAGCGAGGCCGCCGGCGCGGCGGAGGGCTGCGCTCGACCTCGTCGGCCGCCTGCAGACGCCCCGAGCCCGCCGGCCCCTTCGGGTGAGTACGCGGGCCCGGGCCGCCCCACCGCCGCCGAGCCCTCCGGGCCGGGCTACCCGCCGCCGGCTGCGCCTCGTCCCGGCCCGCGAAGGCGGAAGCGGCCGCGAACCCCGGCCCGAACCCCCCGGGCGCCTCTCCTCCTCCCTCCCCGGGCCGGGCAGGCGGAGAGGCAGGGGCAAGTGTCAGGGACGGGGACAAACGCATCAGCCCTGGTGGCTAAGGGCAGAGGAGCCTCCGCGGCGGGAGGCTCTTGCGAGGGACCTCAAACTCCTGGGCTCCGAGGGGGTAAGGGACGTCGTCAGAACAGACCTTGAACTTCCCTCGCTTCAGTGATTCCTAGGATAGGAGACGATCAAAGCCCGAGCTGCTGTCCGTTAATTAAATTAACAGGTTGCAGGTCACGGGTGTTCTCCTTAAAAAAACAAAACAACAAACTTGAGGGGTTGGGTGTTTACTAACTTCATCGTGACGAAATAAAGCTAATTTGTCGATTCCTGTTTTCCAAGATGCTACAGGCCCACAAGTGTGTTTGACCCATGTGGTAACACTTTGGATGCCATTATTCATTCTACCGGCTGTGGAACAATAAACTGAGTGTGTGTGTGAGATGGTAGTAAACATCACATGCTTATTTTAGTATTTATGTGTGGATGTAAGTCTCATGAACCAAAAAAAAAATTTTAGAGTAAAAGTTTGTTAAATAAATGTATTTCCCCATTTAATTATAAATGACATACTCTCAGAAGTCCATAGAAGGACGTCTAGGAAGATTGCAGTGTTTGATTTTGTCTTTAGAAAATAGTTCTTCCAGTTTATTGAGTATAAAGAATGGTAGAAGCCTTGTAAAAGCTATTTTTGTTGTAAAGCATTGAATTTTTGCCATGTATATACTTTCTAACTACCCCCCCCCCCCCCCCCCCCAGCTCCCAATCTTTGTGGATTTTGACATTTTGACTCAGGTATCTATCCCCATCTCCATCTGATCCTTGTCATGAGAAACCAGTACTTGTCTATTTTATTTAATTTGCTTCTTTAAACTACCAGTCATTTAAAAAATTATTTCAGATATGAATGAATTTTATTTTACTCATTAACTTGCTTTCTTTGGTATTGTATTTAACTCTTTGTCATAAACAGATGTCACTGAAAAGGAGGTCTAAACATTTTTAAAGGATTATTGGTGATTATTTTTCAACTTTAGAGTGTGCAAAGGCTCATAAATATTTTGCCATTTCAATGAAAAGTTGGCTAATGTCTTCATCAGATGAGAACGCCAGACCTACATTGCTTTTAGGTTCTCTGTTTTAAAAACTTGCATTGGTTCAGTGCTCTGCTATCCCAAGGACCGCAGGGTAAGAACAAGGGAAGAAAATCACTTTAAGGTTGAAACAATGTGAAGAGAAGTCTAGGAAGTGACTTATGGATGTGATCCTTTAAATTAGCTAGAGGACCACAAACACCATCCTGATATCTATGCAAAGCCACTTAGGGTGGTTTCATTGATTGGCTTAAAAGGTTGCTTTTTATTTAAAAGGCTGTGTGGTTTCTTGTATCGGACTAAAAGTAAGAAGTTCCAACTTTATTTCTTTTGTTATTGCTATTTGTATTTGTAAAACCTATATTCAGCATTTGCATTATGTAAAATGCTATGTGTCATCTCCTCCTGCCTGCCTTTTCATCTAACAATTCGAGAGAATATGCTAAGACCTGTCCTTACCTTGCAGCTGGTCCAGGCAAAGATATATTGGGTTTTTCCGCCTTTCTGCCATTTCTCCTTTTACAGACTTGAATATCCATTATCCAAAGTCTATTCTCTCTGGAATTGGAATCTTCGATGAGTTTTTTCCTCACCCAAGTCTGGTCTGTTATCCAGTCATCATCCATACATTGATTTTTCATTTATTCATCCATTAACAAATATTTATTGAGTATCTACTAGGTACAAGCCATCACCTCATACTTAGAACTCCTACTTCCTTCCCATTGGAACTTTATTCTATGTTTTATACTTCTCAGTGTAGGGAACACAGAAGTAATTAAGACTACTCATTTTGGGGTCATTCAGAGGCACTTCTGCTTGTTTCTACCAGTTGGTAGCTGTATGACCTTGGGCAGGTTATAACCTTTCTGAATCTCTGTTTCTTCACTGGTAAATCCAAAGGGTTGGTATAAGGACCGATTGAGATAATGTATGAAAAGTGCTTGCCAAGGGCCCAATACAGAAAAAGCACTCAAAAATGTTAATTACTGTTATGTTGTCTGTATCTGCTTCAATGATGTTCATCTCAGGAAGTGCTTTCCCCTTCTCAGGAAGTGGCAGTTCCATTCTGGGTTTTGCCAGGCCACATCCGTATCCAATCCATCAGTAAAGTCTTGTCTGCTCTTCCTTTTAAATGTATCCAGAAGCTGGTACATTTCCAACCATCAGGCAGAGTGGCCCTTCTGACCTGTAAGTCAAATTGTGTCACTCTCCCACCTCCCGTCTCACACAGGATGAAAGCACACGTGCATAGTATGGCCTCAAGTCCTGTTTGTGGTCAGATGCTACCTCCCAGATCTCTGTACCCACACTCTATCCAGTCATACTAGCTTCCTTGCTGTTCCTTAAATGCTGTAATCATGCAGCAAGCATAGGCCTTTGCAAATTTTTGTTCTCTGTCTGGATCACTGTTTCCCTGGATACCTGCTTGCCTCCCTAGCTTCTTTTACGTCTCTGTTCAGATGTCACCTTATAGTGAGGCCTTCTTCAACTTCCCGCACTCCTGATGCTCCCTATTAACTTGCTCCTGCTATAATTTTCTCCATCAACTTATAACTTTCTAAAATACTATGTATTTAATTTTCTCTCTTTAATGTCTGTTTCCCTCAATGAGATAAGATGCAAGGCAACAGGAGAATTGTCTCTTAGTAACCCTTGTTCATAGGCCAGTGCCTGGCACAGATAGGCAACTGGTAGATATGCAATAAATGAAAGATGCATGTTATTATGGAATTAATGAATCTGGACTTCACCACTCTCTGTATATGGTTTTGGACAAGTAGCTTAAGCTTTCTGTGCCCCAGTTTCAATATTTGTAAAATAAAAATAGCATTCATTCTTTACCTTGCACAGTGTTGTGTTAAAATCCTTTGACACTGAGAATAGCATATAAAATTACTCAGTAAATGTAATATGCAGTTGATATAAGTTTCATGCTCATTATTTATTTTTTTTGTGAGGAAGATTGGCCCTGAGCTACCATTTGTTGCCAATCTTCCTCTTTTTGCTTGAGAAAGATTGTCACTGATCTAACTAACATCCATGCCAATCTTCTTCTATTTTTTGTGTGTGGGATGCCACCACACCATGCCTGATGAGCAGTGTTTAGGTCCACACCCGGGATCCGAACGGGTGAACCCTGGGCCACTGAAGTGGAGCACTCAAAGTTAACCACTACGCCACTTGGCCAGCCTCTTCATGCTCATTTTTAATGGGAATGACCAAGAGTCACTCCTATTTTAACAGTGGTCTTCAGGGTAGGAAGTACCTGCAAGTGACCAGGCACTTTACAAATGAAATCTCCTTTAGTCTTCACTTCAACCCTATGAGGAAAGTACTTTCTTTAGGATTTTACTGGTGAAGAAATGGAATCTCAGAGAGGTTAGGGATTTGCCCAAAGTTGCAGAGCTAGTGTGTAGCAGAGTCAGGTAGATCTGGACCATATTCCTTCCACCACATTAGGCTGCCCTCTGAAAATCAAGTTCCTAATTCCTTTGAATCACTCTAATGGTGTGATTTTGCCCACTAAAAACCGTAAGAGGTAAGGTGTGATGTAAATATAGGCTGTATCATTCTTTATCTTTTAAGGAAATAATTTAAATAATTTAAAGCTCTGTCTGCCCTTTTGACATAACAATTTTAAAACTGATTATATCCTAGGGATTAAGTGAAATGATTATAAAAATTGTTCTGTTTACTGCAGAGAACTTTATGTATTTTAGTATACTACTAGAACTAGGTAATGGAAGAAAATAGCCTTTATCTAGTGCTTACGTAGCCAAGTACGGTCCAAAACACAGCTGTATGCGTCACAAAGTGCATACCACAAAAACATAAAGCACAGGAAGAAGTGTTTTTAAAAATTATTTTTCGAGAAATTGGATTCAAGGTGCTGAAATGAAGTTCACACTCTTGGCAGAGTACGGGCACAGTCATCTTCGATAAGTCCTTTAACAAGAGCTCAGAGGGGTTGCAGGTGAATTATAAGACATAAATACCAAGGAGCTTCAGAAAATTTGGAGAGATTCTCTTCTTATCCTAGAATAGTGCTCCACAATGAATTGATGTGTTCGTGTTGCCTGGTTAGGTATTGCTAGATCCGAAGACTGACATTAGCAGAGCTGTGCTTTGGGTGTGGTTTACATGGCTAGTAATAATGTCTTTTGTATAGCATATTTGTTCATCAAGGACTTTTCCATATGCATCTGTAAATTTTGTTAAATGTAGGTGATGCATTTCATCTTAATCATACATGTCATTATTCAAAACCTATCACCTGAACCAGGGTCCCTGCTGAGAAATATGAAATTCGCACTCTTGAAATCTGTGAGTGTTTTTATTTATTTGTGAAGACCCTAATAAGTAGTGAAGGCAGGGTACTCTGTTTCAATCAAACAAATTATTATGGCATCGATGTTACCCTGGTCTAGTACCTGATTATCTTTTACTTAAACTGTTGGAGTTGCCTCTAAACTAGTCTCCCCACTTTCATCCTGCCTCATAGCAGTGGATCATTTTCCAGCCTGCCAGAGAAATCTTTCTAAAACCATGCTCCAATCAAGTGTATCACCCTTCTGCTCTGAAATCTTTGATTCCCTATTCTCTACTCAGTAAAATACAGAACAGCACTTGTATAATCTTCCTTGAAGCGGCCCCAAATTATCCTTAACTCTCAGTAGGTACCTCCAAGTGTTCTGTGTTCCAGCCACACAAAATTACTGATCCCTCACTATGTCTGTCCCAGATGGGACTTCTGTGCCTTTGCTCAAAGGATCCTCCCAACTTGAGCGTTCTTACCTCTCTTCCACTTTTCCTTTGAATTCCTTTCCATTCTTAGCCTTTAGTACCAGATGACGTACTGGCTTGTAGTAAAATGTGCGGCATTCCTAATATCTAGTATAAATATTAGTCCTTGTAGAGTTGGAAACAATGGTAGAAGGCCTCTGGATTATCAGACAGTATATGAAGTTTCAACGCGTAGTTACCAATGTCTTCATCACTGCTATTACATGAAAAAGCAGAGGCTTTCAAGCTGTTGATAGTGGCCTCTACCTAATGATGTTGTTACTTACAAGAGAGAATTAAGTGGTGTGGATTAGTCCAGTTCTCAGAGATGCAGTGTTCTCCATAAGCGTAGTTGGAACATCACAGGATGAGCATCAGCGATACATTGCAAAAGGACAGTCAGATCAACTCAACTACTTATACTGATGCTCAAAGGAGAAGAAAAAAATTCCAGCAATCCTGTAGTCGGTCATGTGATCCTAGTTCTTTCTGATCACGCTACCAAGGTCAATTTGAATAGTAATAGTAGACTCGTTCATCCTAGAAGTACTGTGAATCTTTTCTATCAGAAGGCTGTATCAGGAATTTTCTAACCAACATGTAAAGGGCAAGATTTTGAAATTTGTGTCTTTGTGAGGGGAAGGCATAGCATAGAGTGTTGAAGCTGGGTAGCTTGGATTTGAATCCTGGCTCTGGCATAGACTCATTTCGTTATTTGGTGCAAGTTACTACACTCTAAGTCTCAGTTTCAACATTTGTAAAATGGGTAAAATAAGAGTGTTTTTTTCATGGGGCTGCTGTGAAATTTAAATGAAATATTTGTAAAGCTCATTAGCATAGTGACTAGTATATGGTTAGTACTCAATAAAGGTTAGTCTTACTAATAATGGTAATAACTCAGAACCTGGTGCTGCAATGAGATGCTGTTGAGTGGAGGTGCATCTCTGCTGGTACTGGCCGAGTCATCGTTGCAGTCTTTGGATTCATCTGCTCTGCTGTGCTGTTCTCTTCTCTTCGTGGAAGCTCATGGCAGGTTGCTTTGCCTTCTCATCTCACGTAAACAATGAGGGGGCTTCTCTTTCATAGTGTACCACTCAGCTCGTCCAGTAAGTGTTTAATTGCCCACTGTGAGCCTGGCCCTGTGCTGTGCCCTGGAAGCAAATAGGCCCTTCCCTGAGGACCTTATGATCTACTGAGGGAGACAAACGCATAAACAGATTATTTCACCATGATATGCTGAGAGCTTAGATAAAAGCAAATTTATTTAAGGTAAAGCTCGTCAGTGGTTTCAGAATTGAATTTTAAAAAATTAAAAGGTTTTTCAGACTATGTACACTGTGTAGCCTACCCAACTTCAATCCCGGATTACTGATGTTAGAATCAACAAATGGTCATATTGATCATAAAGATGCTTTATGTGAACTACAGAGGTGAAAACAATTTTGCTGCCATGGATATCAGGTGCCTAAGGTACTAGAAAATAAGGCCAAGATGACTAGGCAAACTTTTGGTAACCTTGTGTGTGAAGTCAGGAAGTGGAAATAAGCAGAGGTTTTATTCAAGTTATTATGTAGGTTTTGAAATTTGGCACCCCCTAGAAGACATCAGTTCAGCTTTGGAGTATGAGGCAGGAATAAATGTCAGCCATGTTTAGCATAAAATAAAAAGACCAAATGATGGTCAATAATGGAGTCCTGTTCATTCAGCTAGTATCTAAGTAGCTAAGTCTCTTAATGGAAATAAAGAGTATGCTGTAAATGTGATGGGAAATGATTTTATTGGGAGAAACACTTCCAGCTTTGTGGTATGTTCCAGAGATCAAGGGCTAGGAATGGATTTGGATTGAAGTGCTGGCTCTTCCACGTTCTGGATATGTGAATTAAACAGGTGGCAACTGCTCTGAGCCCTTGTTGTTTTTTACCTGTAACATGGGAGGGATAGTAGCGTTCATAGCTTACTGTGGGAATTACCATCTGTACGAGTGCAGGATTGTTGCTCAATACTGTTGTTGTCTCTCTTGAAATGATAGAAATACTGGAGAGGAACAGCTGTCTCCAA
Organism: Equus caballus; assembly: GCF_041296265.1. Lineage (NCBI taxonomy): Eukaryota > Metazoa > Chordata > Mammalia > Perissodactyla > Equidae > Equus > Equus caballus. The sequence goes on from NC_091689.1 coordinate 75,442,840, forward strand.
GATGTTTTTAAAAAAGCATTTTTAAAAACAAAAATCAAGGTCATATGTATTCAGTGTTCTAAATCCTGCTGCCTTGATTGTGCGTGGGGAGGGGGAGGGACGGTGGTGGGGTGACTACACCAGAATTCCTCACCAATAAGAGAAGCACCATAAAAACCTGTTATAGCAACTTCTGAAATGATACCCCTGTCCAGTTCTGATGGGCATGTAGGAGCTATTCCTACTTCAAAGACTCATTGGCCTTGAGTTGATTTCTGTGCATTCTCTTGTGGTGGTGGTCTTTGAACATTTCCAGAGATGTTGTATGAAATTCAGTTAACTGACGCATTCTGGCATCCTTGCATATTGAATATCCCAAAACTGCATGATGTTTGTTTATATTCTCAGTGCTTTGTCTGCTTTCTTTGGTGTGAGAACCACACAGGTCTCTGCTGCTGGACTGGGTGATGAACCAAACGTTAAAAAAAAAACAAAACAATCTTTGGATAGCCACCATTCCTAGGCAATCTGAGCTGCAATCCCTGAGAACAGATATTTCAGAGTATTCACGAAGATCACAAGGGACTTGAATTTGTGTAGAAGATTTATGAATCCAAGGCACAGTGACTATTTGTTTTGCTGAATTTTATTGCCAATCCTTTCATGTGTTTACAGTCCTTTCATGTGCTTTTCTAACATAGTTAAGACAAGTCTTCAGTAACTTAGATGGTTGACATTCATCACCCCAGAATGTTGGACTGGAACTTGGGGACCTTGGAGCCTATTCTCAGATTTTCCATTGACTTAGAGTTACTTTATGCTCGTGGATCTTTGTACTTTTGGCCGTATGTAAAATGAGAATATTTACCAATGGATACTCCTTTCCCAGAGTGCTCAGGATTTGTGAAAGATTGTTTCACATATATATATTTTCGTGGGCTATAGAAGTGTAGTCATGTGTAATGTGTAATTACATAGTTATGTAATGATGGGGATATGTTCTAAGAAATGCATCATTAGGCAATTTTGTTGTTGTATGAACATCATGGAGTGTACTGAAGGGGAACAAAATTTATCACCCCAAAATGTGTCTCTTTAACATAAGGCTCATTTTAGGTTAATTCTTTTAAGAAATGAAAGGCTCAAAGTTTTTCTTATTACCTCCTTCTTAACTGCCTAGAAGAATTTACATAAAAAAGCTTGTCTCAGGAAGCTGGCTATCACCTTAGCATAACGTGAACTGGGCGATAGACAGGGAGGAACCTAGAAAAGTCTGTTGGGCTCCACTCTGTGTTCTTCTGTTTCTGTGTGGCCAAACACTTGTTTTCCAAACATTTTCTCCTTTTCACCCACCTGTAAATTGCCTTCCTTCCCTTTGAAGTCCCTGACTTTCCCCACCCCTAACATCTTCTTTTGTCTTTAGCTGAGGATGGTATTTAAAGTGAGTGCTTTGACCATTTTGGTGGGTTACTTGGTTTTCCTGGGTTTCTCCCATATATACATGTTATTAAACTTTTGTTTGTTTTTCTCCTGTTAATCTGTCTTATGTCAATTTAATTCTTAGACCAGCCAGAAGAACCTAGAAGGGTAGAGGAAAATTTCTTCCTCCCCTACAGTACTTTCATAAAGCTAGATGATATAGCCTACTACATCTAGGCTATACGGTACTAATCTTATGGGACCACCATTGTGTGTGCGATCTGTCCTTGACCAAAATGTTGTTAGGCAACTCATGACTGTATACATTACAGACTTAATATAATTGTCTCTAGAGAAGAGTGTGTCTCCAGAAGGCTTTCAAGGGATGACATCCCTGGGGCTGGGGACTGGGTCTGCCCGCATTGGTAGGGAAAACGCCTGGAACTGATCTGACTGTGTGCAGAGATGGTGATCAGGCCCTCCGGTCAGACTTCGGAGGCTCAGATCAGAGCTCTCTTGCTGGGTGACTTTGGGCAAGTTACATATCTGTGTGGACCTCGGTTCCCTCTCTGTAAGTGAAGTGATGGGAATGATAATAATGGTATTTCAGAGAATTGCTATGAAAATGAAATTATGATGCATGCAGACATACAGCACAGAGCCTGGCAAGTCAGAGCTGTAGACTTTGTAAGGGTCCCTCTTTTCTCTTTCAGTTCTGTGTAAATTGAGAAAAGAAAGAAGAATTGGCAGATTGCAGTGAAATGACTGCCTTTATTATTCTCTTTTAATCCCAGATTTAATCAGCTTTATTGCTGGAAAAACAAAAAGGTATAGCTTAGTCTGAGCACCAAATGTGCTCACCAAAACTGAACCCCAGAATTAGACTTAATCACCCAGTCACAGCCCTGGTGGACCTAGGCAGGCTTGAGTTCTTTATGGGAGGGCTCGCTCCCAAAGAGGAAAGAGGCAGGAGCTGAGGAAGACTTTGGAGGTGGGGCCTGGACATCAGCATTTTAAGAAAGCTGCAGTGCTTCCAACGCACATCCAGGTTAGGACCCACTGCTGTAGGCATAGTACATATTTTCCATGACTCTGTGCCATGGCGTGTGCATAGATTGAGCATCCTTGTCTTCTTCACTGGGGAAAAAAATCCTACTAATCCTCCAACCTCGATTTGGAGTATGTCCTCCTCTTTGAAATCTTCCCCTTTCTCCTCACTTCTGACAAGCACAGTTGCCCAAACCCCCCTGCATACAACTACTCTACCACAGACTAAGCTATTTCACTAAACTTATTCTGTGTTGAAATTACTTGACAACTAGACTGAGACCTTTCTTTTTTTTTATGAGGAAGTCCCTGAGTTAACATCTGTGCTAGTCTTCCTCTACTTTGTATGTGGGATGCTGCCACAGCATGGCTTGATGAGCAGTGGGTAGGTCTGCTCCTGGGATCCGAACCTGTGAACCCCAGGCTGCCAAAGTAGAGCACGTGAACTTAACCACTATGCCACCAGGCCAGCCCCTGTGAACATTTTTATAAAACCCCATACATATATGCACATTTGTCAATGTGTAGAAAAATATCTGAAAGTATATCCACCCAATTATTAAGGGATCTTAACTCTAAGGAGAGGGATTTGGGCAGAGGATGATGTTTAGCTTTTGTTCATATGTGCTCAGTTTACTTCTACAGTGCTTTAATCTTTAATGACTCAGTATTATGACTGTAACATAATTTGAAAGAGGAGAAGTACTGCATTGTTTTTTTCCTCTGCGTTTCCCTGTAAGATCACAGCTGCATGTCACCTTGGTCATCATCCCAATTTTGGACGGTGTATTGCCCCCTAAAGTACCTTCCTCTCCCTCTACTCTTTTATTCTTTTTCTTTCCTAAATCCACATGGGATCAGAGATATGATTAGATGACAGGCAAGGGACAATATTTACTTTCCTCAATCTCAGACTTGTCTTGCAGGAACAGGTGTCATCTTTTTCAAATACCTTTTATGGAGCCATTAGAAATCTGAACAGATAACAGGAAGAGAGAGACTATTTGTTTTCTGCTCTAACTCTGTGTATCTTTTCTTATACAGGTAAACTACGGAACTGAAGTTTTGAAGGATGGGTAAAGACTTTCGCTATTATTTCCAGCATCCCTGGTCTCGCATGATCGTGGCTTACTTGGTGATCTTCTTTAACTTCTTAATATTTGCGGAGGACCCAGTTTCTCATAGCCAAACAGAAGCCAACGTCATTGTTGTTGGAAACTGTTTTTCATTTGTAACAAATAAATACCCTAGAGGAGTTGGCTGGAGGCTTCTGAAGGTGCTTCTATGGCTACTTGCCATTCTCATAGGACTAATAGCTGGGAAATTTCTGTTCCATCAGCGTTTGTTTGGTAAGTACCCGTGAAATGTAATGTTGATAATTATTTAACTTCTATTTTCCAAGATAGAGCTTTGTTATTTCTAAGTGCCAATTTAGGTTGTATTTCAGTTTCCCCTGCAGCCTTAATTTGCTATGCACTGTTGTAGCTAGGTTCTTCAGCTATTCTCTGTTTAATGGTCTACTTTTCTATGGCCTAAGGAAAATGAGCATGAGATAAAATTAGTACCAAAATTCATTTCAAAAAATGGCTTTAGAGTTAAAATGAATGTGGGTGTAGTCTTATTTAGAGAAGACAGGAAAATAGCTCTTTTCCCATAGATGGTACCTAAGTATGGTATCATAAAGAGTTTGTAAGTCGTAAAGAGAATGCCTCCATATCATACCACATTTTTGTTAAAGTAAGTTAACCATTGCCCATATATTTATACATATTGTTCATTCAGGGAATTAGAATGGGAACTCCACCTTTTTACCCTCATTTCTTTCTTTCCTTTTTCTTTTTGAACGTTGGCTTTAGGATGTTTATTTTGAGGCTGTTCAACCACAGAACAGTATATTAGTAAGAAATCTCTTGGTAGTATGCGATAGGAAAAGAGCTAAATTAGTTTAAGTTAAAAATGTAACTTATTATAACAATATTGAGATATTTCACAGAGACCAACGTTAGATTTTATTTTGATAATTAGGATAAATGAAACCAGGGGCTTGAATTCCATAAGGATGTTCTGTGTCTTAACTTCTCTATCATATCTGCTTCATTCTCCATTCACACTGAAGATCAGTTTACATCCTCTCACAGAGACTGGCTTGACTCTCTTGCTCCCAAGTTTAAACTCTCAGTAAAGAGCCTGAAGTTGACCCAGTTTGGGTGTGATTCCCACCTCTGCTCTGATCTATTTGGGCCAGTTGGTGGGTGATATTTTTTAAACAAATACTCATTGATCACTTATTACATGTCAGACATTATTTTAGAAATTGAATCAAAAGGGCAGAGTCTCTGCCCTCATAAAAACTTAAATCCTACAGGAGAGAGAAAGACACTTATCAGATAAATGTATAATATGCAAAGAGGTGATAAGTGCTATAGGGAAAAAGGAAGATTTAAATAGTGCTGGGTCAATTAGGAAGAGAACTTAGTAATAGAACTTTGCATTTAACAATAATAAGATCATGTTTGATTTAGTGTGGGTATTTTCACTTTAGAAGTTTAGTTAGAAACATGACAATGGTTTAAGGAATAAACAAATAAAAAATATATATACATGTAGACATAATATTACATATGTATTCTTCCCAATTTTTATTTACTCCTCAAACTATTGCCATCCATTTCTATTACATAAGTTGATAAAATGTACAGATTTTGTATTTATTATATATGTGCATGGTTTCAAGAGGTTTGTTGATGAAATGGAAGAAGGAAATGGGAAATAGCTAAAAATGGGAGAAGGACCAACGGAAGATTTTGTTGTTGTTGGCGGTGGTGGTTTTACTTGAGGGGTAAGATTAATTGATCTGCTTGTCATTGTCGGGGAAGGAGCTAGATTGAAGTGCAGATAAAGATATAGAAGAAAGACAGCATCTCTGAAGGTTTCTTTGGTCTGTGACTTAGGACACAGGTAGAAATGGTGGTCTTAGAGAGGACAGGAGGAGAAACCCTGGTTCCTTAGAAATAGTCCTGAGTAAAAAAAAGGGCGGTACTCTGATAGGCACTTGTGAGGTAGAGGAGTAGAGAGTGACTGTGCTCCCACCTGGTGATCTCTGTTTCACTATGTGGAAGGAAGAGCTAAAGATAAAGATGGAGGGATTGGATGATGCAAGGGATTTAAGAAAATGGTTGAGGTTTGGAACAGCTACTCTAGGGAGTATAGATGCGAACTGACTAGGGACAAATGAGGGGGTTACTGATTATCTCTGAGGGCTGTTGAGGTTAGTTAGCCACTATAAAGTTGAATGCCACCGATTTGAATCATTGAGCAGTTTTCTTTATGAGAGCTCAGTCACCTGGAACAGAATTTGAGAGTGATTCATCTGGGTGGGGAATGCTCAAGCTTGCTGTATTGGAAACAAAGGGTGGAAAATAAAGGAATATTCTAATGAAAGGGTTATTGATTTGATTAACAGGGGGTTCTGGCTGGACAAGGGAAGGAGGTGAGGAAGGCGATGGTCTGAGAAGAGTGGGCAAAAGCCTGAAGATTTAGATGAAACCTTATGGGTGAAATGGGAGTAAGAAAAGGGAAAGGATTGATGGGTGTGGTTAGATGACATGTAACAGAAGTACAGCCATTCTTTAGTGGTGATTTGCAACTAGGGTGTGTTCTTTAGAGACTGTGTGCTAATGTAAAGTAGCGAGACAGGTCATTGACACCGAGGATATCTAGGAACTGGGTGTTAGTTGGGCCACCCACCAGACCTATTGAACCAGCATGGTAATGTGCATAGTAATCATAGGGATAGAAGAGGTTGGGGGAGGAGGTAGAATGGGAGAGGGTCAGTTTCCGAAATGGGTGGAGCAGCAAAATGGCTGGGCAAACAAAACTGTAGATATCCTTTATGAGCAATGGCTGGATGTGTTTGTAATCCATTCAGTAAATTGGCTCTATGTAGAAAGCTAAGGAGTTTGGAGAAAAGTTATCTGCCTATATTAAATACTGATTGAGAATCGTATGGTCAAGGCAATGGTATTAATAATAAGGGCAGATCATTTGGTTTTGTAATTGCTTCATTTTGTTAAGTTATTCTGTTGTAACCTCTTATCTCTTATACTAAAATCACATTCCAGCCATGGCTTACTTTTTAATTCTCCTGTTGGTATAAATAATTCAGCCCTGAAAAGTCTCTCTAGATTTCAGGTGGTTTATTGACTACAAATTATTTTAAAGTAATGCAAAAGCGTGTCCCATTTATATTTGCTTACAGTAGGAAAGGTTCTATAATGTAGTCAGCTGTATCACTACTATTTGGCAATTTCCTTCTTTTTTTCTTATTAAAAAATCTATGAAATTATATGGGGTATTAGACAAGGAATGAAAACTGTCTGCAAATCTTGGCGATAACTGGATAAGATAACCAGACTCCTGATTGAATTTTCTAATGAATTCCAAACTGGCCTTCTCCTTCTATCTCCCTTCAGGGCCATTGTTGCTTCCTTCATTCACAGGCTTTTAATTATTTGCTCCTAATAATTCTCTCCTCCTCCGGTTCATTCTGGATTTTGCTACTGGAATAATTTTTCTACATGGCTGAATAGCTCCTACAGAATAAAACCTAAACTCCTGTGATTGCTATCCAAAGCTTGTTATGATCTACTCCTGCCTGACTTTTAACCTGCTCTCTTGACATTCCACACTGTGCAGAATTATTTGCCGCTTTTCAAACCTGCCATGTTCTCTCATGCCTCTGTGCCTTTCCATATGTGCTCTCCTATGCCCATCATGCTCGTCCCCTTCTTATTAACTTGGCTCATTTCTCTTTTTCCTTCACATCCAACTTCAAGCATTATTTCCTCTGTTACGCTCTCTGACTCCCTCCTGTCAGACTTAAGTTGTCTTCCCTCCAGCTCCCACTTATGTCCACTTGCACCAAAGAATCTACAGCAGCATGCTCTGGAACTGACAGCTGTGCAAATTATGGAAAAGAATCCAAAATTTAATGCAAGCGTAACAGTGTTCTTTTTGGCTTGGAATGTGATAAATGTTTCCACCCCTTGTTCCCAAATAACTAACATTTGTACATAATTGATTTTTTTAAAGGCCATATTTAAACCTTTAACAATTTGTAGATGCAAGCTTGTAGTAGTGGTGGTGATGGTGATGATGGTGTATGTATGTTGAGAGGAGTGGCGTTGTTAATTATAAGCACAGAAATTTTAGTTACAGAAATTGGAATGGTTTACAAAATAATAGGAAACATTTTGTGAGATCAAGTGAGCAATTTCTTGTTTGTAATTCTCTTTTGAAATGCCAAATAAAAATATTAAATAGAATCCTGCTACCCTTTTCATTTTAATGACTCGTTAGTCTTCCCTCGTGTATTTTATTATTTAAATTCTCTTCCTATTAGACTCCAAAAGGACAACACAACGTCGCCAGTTTAAAGCATTTGTGAGGAGGAGTAAATGAGTCTGTGAGCACGTGATTTAATCCAGTTCATTGGTTATAAATTTTATTTTTTTATGAGACATAAATATTACAATTTTGTGGCTAGTTAAGAACATGATTTATAATTTGTAGTGGGAATTGTCTCAAATAAAAATGGTGACTCATGCGAATTGGAAATTGCATGTTATCAGAGACACAAATGATTAAATGCATTTTAAATTATTCCCCTTTTGCCTTCACTGTATGATTGGAATAACATGAGAGAATTAATTTTCCTACATATTAGCATTAAACTTTTATGGTTTTAGACTGGTCACAAATCCCACATTTCCCAAATGTGGAAAATAATTTAGGAGCACACGTGAAATTGAAATTGATACCTTTCAGAAAGATTTCTTTCAGTTTAACACTGAATTTTGTTGAAGTCAGTATTATATTAGGCTTTATGAAAATTGGATTCCATTGGAATGTCAGTTTATACTCTTCCAATGCCTCTCTTTCCATTTTTTTTGGATAATTTCATTGTCTAAAAAAATAAGCATGTGTTCAAATAATGCATCCTAGCCTTTTGGAGGATTCCATTAGAAATATCCATGAATAGGAAAATCCAAAATTATTATGCTGGTGATAAGACTTATATAAAAAGGAGAATTTAGTTTCTTGAGCTTATATTCCATGAGTTTCATTACCCTGTTGGTTTTGAACTTCCTTGGAGTCTGGGCAAAAGGGGAAACGTGATATATTACATAGCTTTGGATGTCAGAAATGATGAAAATTTCAAGTTTCACATGGGAATTTTTCTTGGCACCAAATTCTGGAATTTCCTTGCCCTAAGTTCTGTTAGAGAATTTCTTTTCTCTTTGCTTTGTACAGAAGACACTGAATGGTGAAGTGCCAAATGCAGAAATGGATTTTGTATTCTTGTGTCTTAAAGCAAACTTTCATAAAAGTTTAGAGAATAACTTTTTAGGCATAAAAGTAATTCTGTGATGTCATTCCTTGAAAGTAACTCTGTGAAGGGCGAAGTGATCAGGGTCTAAGTCATGCCTTCTGACTGAATAACTATCCCAGGAGGGATCTTAGAACATCACAATTGTGACAAATGTGGTTCTGAAATAAACTGCTCCTCCTATTTGTCTTCTTTTCGTTTTGTTTTCTGACACGTGCAGAGAGCCTTTATTAGTTGCAATTTTCTTTTTAACCTGGATGGAGGACAGGCCAACTCAGAATGAGTTGACTAGTTTGGCATATGAGAATGATTCTCAACCTGTTAATATTGCATGGTTCCTTTTTCAAAGTGTATACGTTTGTGTATGTAGTTATTTGTATAATTATTTCATTAATATCTAGTTTCCTAGCTATGCCATAAGGCTCATGAGGGCAGAGATTATGTTGTGTTGCTTATCATTTAATCCTCAGTGCCTGAAACAATGCCTGGAACATAGTAGTATTTGATAAATTTGAATGAATAAATAAATTAATGTTCCTTTGTTTTTTACATGTCTTTCCCATGTTTCCTTTTAATTGTAAGCTATGGAGGGGTATTCATTTGTTCATTCATAAAATATGAGATATGGTCTCTGCTCTCAAGGAATTTAAAATCTGGTTAAAGAGATAAGATACATATGCATGAAAATTTAATTACTCTGATAATACAAGGAAGTGCATATCAAGTATCAAATGAATAGCACAAACTGTGAGAGCTGGGGGAATTCAAGAAGGGAGATCACGGTGGGCTAGGAAGGCAAAAGAAAGCTTTGCTGCCAACGTGGGCTCTAAGCTGAGTCTCCAGCTTGAGTGGGATTAAAATAGTGAGATCTGATGCAAAGAATTCATTACATATTTCAGGTCATGGGGTAGATGGCGTGAGCAGAAAAGATGAGAACAATTTAGCTTTTTTTGGAGCTGGGAAAATCTGAGGAGGTCGTGCTCATTTTGACTGGAGTGAAAGGATTGTGTTGGGAAAGGGCAGGAAATGCAGTGGAAAAGTAGGAAGAATTGAGTCTAAATTCATTGGTCTTTAAATGACAGTCTCATACTTTGGACTTTATTTCTTCCATTGTGGTATTTGACTCAAGGGAAGAATTTGAACAAGATGGGAGATGAGGACGAGATTAAGCTTGAAGCAGAATCTAGTGGGAATAGGAGAGGGAGAGATTAGGGGAGTAGAAATAAAGTAGGAAATTACTTTTGGAGCCTCTTGCCACCATCAGGTTTGAGATTGTTTGGGCCAGTCTGGAATGGGATGGGGATATGTGGAACCTTGTGAAGTGTCAACAGCTGATGGGCTGTGAAGAGGTGAGAGTAGGGGGAAATCACTGGTAACTAGGAAGATTGGGCTCGGTGACTAAGAGAGTGATTATCTTATAAAAAAAAGAGAGAAAGTCATTAGGAGAATCCAGTGAGAGAGGATAATGAGTTCAGTAAATTATGGGTTCAGGTAGGGAGAACTTAGGCAAAGGCCCATTTACCTTGAATAGTGCTCAGAACAGTGCAGGGTGGGTTTACTAAGCTATATCCGGGGCCACCATGTCTTATCTAAACCTTGACACCAGATGTGTTTCAGAATTCAGTGCATGTGCCTGTATTTAGTAGCTCACCCTATGGGGCTGAGGAAATATTCCATCATCAGAAATATTAATATATCTGTAGCTGAATAAATATTCACATGAAGTGATATAAATAAGGACTATAAACAGCCTCAGATCAGTTCAGGTTAGGCTTTGCTACTAAATGAATTCAGCTTTGGTCAGGTCTTGCCAACAAATCAATTACAGAGTCTTCTGGATTTCAGAATTATAGAAACTGAATAACGGACCTATACATCTTTGGTTCCCCCATGATATCCAGCTGCATAGAAATCATGATTCTCTTTTAGAAGCTTGTGATTAAAAAAAGAATGATTTGACTGATAACTAGACGTCTAAAAAAGAATGCATGTTGAGAGTGTATTTTTCTTGTGTTTATATTGTGCGAAATATTAAGGAGTTTGCTATTTTCTGTGTATGTCTGTTTTAGTTTTAAATAGGAAGTTCTGAATTAACCATTCTCAATACATCCAGAAATTTGAGGAGACAAATTCTAGGATTTTTTTCTTTTGTTTTGTTTTAACAAAAGCTGTTTCTCATAAAATACCAAGTAAGTCAACAATGTTTTGTCATTTAATGAATTTTATAGGGCTAAATGCTTGTTTGTTTTCTGTTGTCTTGGCTTTAAGCCTGGTGTGAAATTTTTTTCTTTGTGTTTGAGCTACACATATGATTTTATTATTTCACAATAAAAGAAACAAACATACTGGAAAGTGTGGGCAAGAGAGTCATGGTGATACAGGAATATCAGAACACAAAGAAACAGATATTTGATCATATATTTAGGAAGGAAAACCATTATTTTAATCTAATGATGTGAGTATGATCTGACCTCTTTTGTGTTAATCTGATATCTGAATAGCTGAATAGTATAAATGACCCTCAGGTTTATCCTGATACTTGATAGTACATTAAAAAATGTATATTTATTACTACTCAGAGTGATTGTCAACAAGTGATTATTTTTAGCATTGTTCTATCAAGGTGATGACTTCATTTTGGAGAAATGATGTGTATCCAAATGCTACTTAGATAGAATATCTATGGTTTTAAGCTTTATCCTCTCAAAATACAGTATTTGATATTCATGATAGGTATTATTTAAATATTTATCACCATCTTATGCTCAACGAATGTAGACTGAATGCCAGAATTTTCATTTTTCTTGACACTTAAGTTGTCACCACATAATTCATTTTTGTAGTCATTTTAGAGTCAGAAGTGACCACAGAATTCAAGTTAGAGAAAAATGTTATTCCGGTGTTTGGAGTACCTTTAACATAAGAGAGGGAAAAAGCAAAATTTTTGATGTGAAAGGTTAGGAAAGGTAACCTGGGAAATGATTGATATTTAGTATTAAAGTAATCCTCAAGGAATACCCCTTTTCATAGGGAAATTTGATGTCCAGGAGTTATTGAACTTGATAGTCCTTTACAAAAACTTATCCAGTTGATGTTCTTCTCTCTTTTAGAGCAGGAAAGAAAGGAAAGGCTGGAAATCCCAAGGATGCGGCCATTTCCTGCCACCTCTGCTTGCTATGTGCCTTCATTAGTTTGCCGTGCAGTCAGTTGTGCTTCCATTAGCACTAAAGGGCAATCAGCTGTAGCTTTCGGTGTGCTAGGATCGTCTGGCTGCTCTCGTTCCCGTAGGACAGAGGATACAAACACTGTAAAAGGATGCCTCAAGGACTTAAGACTTAAGACCAACTGAGGTTAGAGTGTTGTAATTAAGCAATAATTAACCAGGTTCCTTTCTGGGTACTTTTTATTGTCCTTGCTAGAGGTGAGTCATTCAGCAGCCAAGGCATCCTTTCCTTACCAGGTCCAACCATTGTCTCCACTTCCTCTTCTTTCCCACTGAGGGGAGGTAATGTTAGAAGTTTCTTCTGAAAGCAACTATCAAATGGAATTGCAGCAGGCAGACCCATGCACACGGTGCTGAGGGAAACCACTTCACTGATTAATAACATGTAACTAGACGGGGGGAGCTTGACAGCTGGTTAAACAAGTTATAGTAGTAAAGTTGGAAATGAAGAGTGCTTGATCACTTGATTCATTTAAAGCCACATAGAGATTCTATCAATAATGGGGTAAGTAGTCCTAGGTGAGAGAGGAGTGTGATTTGAGAGGGTACTGACAAATAAAAGTTTTCCCTGGTTTGTCTTCTTTTCTTTTTATTAATTCCTGCGACTCGAATCATTTCTTGAAGGTATTTTCTCTGACTGGAAGTATCATGCTACCTGGGAGGTGTGATGAACCAACAAGGATGGTAACAGTTGGTATCATTGGGAGGTCTAGGTCCAAAGGGTAAGTGTTGGTAGGTGGGAGGACGTAGGAGAATGTTCTGATATGGCAGCTGTGTTGCTGTGCAGGATTCTTGATAGAAGGGGGCAAGAAGGGTCATTAAAAGACCCATGGGTCCACAGGGGGTCAGGCTGGAATAAGAGGTGCATGGCTTCTTCAAAGACAAACTAGTCGCTTTCCAGTGGTGGTCTTGAAGCTGTATATTTGATTTTGAGTACTGGTGGTAATCAAAGCAGTTCTGTTGCTTTTGATTTGTGTTTTTATCATGGCTGTGACCCAAACTTATTGTTGATGGGTAAACAGAAATGCACAGGGTGGATTTGCTTGGCTCCAAGGTCACAACAATAGCCAGTGGTAAAATTGGAACATAAACTGAAGCCTCCTGATTCCCCGACAGGTGCCTTTTCAGGCATCCCAGATGGTGAACTGGCAGCCAAGGAGCCATGTCTGCCTCAGGACTGGATTGTGCTAGGCCTCTCCCTACAGCTTCGCTCCACTTTGTCTGTGTTCAGGGATCTTTTCTGGCACCACTTCCTGCCTGACCAGTCCTTTCTTTTGGGTAAAGAAAGTCATTTAGTTGACCCAGCAAGAAGTTATACGGTTCCAGGACAAAGCCTGTCATTGCTGCTGACCCAGAAGATCTCCACACAGTGCGTCCTACCCTTGCAGCCATCAGTAACCTCTCCTTCTGCGCCGGACTATACTACTTCCCCTTGAGTCAAGAGGAATGTAATTACACCTCAAGATTTTCCTAGACTAGTCCACACTTGTTATAATACTTTGTCCTTGAGGACATGCCCATTGACAAGGATACACCAGCTGAGAGAAGATCAGTGAATGCACACATCAACCCTAGAGAACGAGTTTGAACTTGCCCTCTAGCAGCCCAGGGAAGTTCATGTTTGTATTGTAAATTTTTAAACTTTGTATTTTCCTGCTGCCTCAACAGCCCCACAAATAGACTAGGAGCTCCCTGCCCAGGTGGCCAGGTGTACCAGTGCGATAAGGCTGGCCTCTGCCACAAGTTTCCCTTCTTGCCCTCCCCTCATGTGATCTAGTGACATTGAAACACACCAGTGAAATCCCATTGCACCTTTGGCTTGTGTGCCCCTGACCCCCAATAAAGGCTCTTGCCCACAGGTCCTTCCTCTCTCAGCTCCCCACCTGCTTGGTTGAGTCTGTTCCCATAGCCCTCCATGTCTCTTCCCCCAATGTGGCCCCCTCAAGTCATGCAGTGACTGGCTCTCTAGGACCTGTGAATATAATAAATGTTGTGTTCCTTCTCTGTCCCCTCTTGTGGCCACACTGGACTGACCACCTCATGAAAGAGTATAAGCAATGTTTCCTGCTGCTTCATGACCCATCCACTCTTTCTTTTATGTCCCTCCCAAGTCATTCCTATTTGAACTATACCATTTCTCAGCATCATCACTGCCAAACATATTGAGTACCTATCACTTGCAAGGGGCAGGGCTAGGTGCCATGAGACTCTGTCTTTGAGGAGGTTGCAGTGAGCTATGGAGATTAGGCACTGACATATGAAAATACAGCTATAATAGAACTGCAGTGCCATATAATTGACATGTAAGTGGGATGGACAATATATTCTGAAGGGGGCAAGAAGTCATTCCCAACAGAAATGGTCAAATACGGCTTCATGGTAGAAGTAGGAGTTCACGGAAACCATAGAGTCTCAAGGTGAGTGGATTTGGCGAGAGCTTCCTTGTTACATTTTCAGGCAGTCTCTGAGCACCTCTAATAATGGCGAACTCACCATCTCCTAAGGAGGCTGTGTCTGATCACTGTTTCTACAACAGTTCTTGGGTCTGAATCTAAACTGTGCCTTGAGCTCCAGTAGAATTCTGTTGGAGGGAGAAGGAGGGCTTCCCAAGCTGGGGAAATGGCAAGCGCAAAGTTGTGGGAAAGGAAAGGACAAATGATTGTGGAGTAGACTATTAGTCAGGCAGTGTTCCTACTTCAGCAGACTTGCGTCAACAGGAGGCAGGAAAGGGAAGCTGCAAGGCAGATTGTGACAGGTCTTGAATTTCAGGTTCAGGAGCTTAAAACTCATTCTGAAAACAATAGAAAGCCAAGAAGCATGTTCCTCCCTTTTTAATTTTAAATTACAAAAGTAGTACAAGCTTGTTGTGAAAAACAAACGAACAAACAAAAAACCCAGAGAATATGAAATCAAAGAAGAAAATCAAAAGTTTTTGATCACAAGGATGACATTGTAGGAAGAAAAATGCGCGATGATTGGCCGTGAGGCAGGGAGGTGTGCCACGGTTGCTAGGATCCACCTGACCTCAGGTGTTCAAGGCTGGATTTAGAAGTGGCAATGAGTGTTGAGTGGAGGAGAAGGAAGGAAGTGAGGGTGTGAAGGAAGACCTGAGTGCAAGCACACTCTTCTTTTTTTAAAAATAACGTCTTCATTTTAAGAGCTTCTGTTCTCTGAGTCCGTTCCCATCGTGTACTGAACATAAGGCATATCAATCTATTTCTAAAGTTGGGAACTTAAATTATCATTAGTTCATCCTACCTTCTTTTCCAAATTTGCTGAAAGAAATGAATGTATTATTCTGGTTATTTGTAACACTAGAAGAGACTTTAAGAAAAGGCAGATTGACATTCATAGACATTTATCTAGAGCTGTGAAGATATTGAGGCCACCGAATTTCTTTTTTTGGAGCTTAGTGTTTGCCTGAACTGATTCACTCTTTTGGATTATGCTCATTGATTTGGCTCAATTCATTTGCAAAGTATAGGAGCCTTAATAGTATAGGGCTTGATTTTGTTCATTCAATAAATACTTACTGAGCATTTTCTAGGCTCTGGGGATCCAGCCGTGAACAGAATGAAGTCCCTGGCCTGATTGTGTTTGCACTCTAGTGGGAAAAGATGGACAATAAATGAATAAGCATTATCTCTTATGTCAGAGGGCAATAAATTTTGTGGGGACTAATAAAGCAGGAGGACTGTAGGGTGAGATCTGGGAAGTTGCTGGAATTCTCTCTTTGATAAGGTGACATTTGGGCAGAGACCTGAAGGAGATGAAGGAGCAACCCAAGTAGCTTTCTGGGGGAAAACTACCCAAGAAGAGGGCAGGGCAAGTATAAAAGCCACAAGGCAGTAGTGTATTTAGAATGTTTGATAAACAGCAAAGAGGCCAATGGCTGGAGCAAAGAAGAGAGTAGAAGAAGTGGGGTGAGATGGGATAGCAAGATCATAGACAGTTCATTTTACAAAGTCCTTTTCCCTTAAGTAAAAGGAAAACACTAATAAAGAAATACATCTGTATAACTGTTGAGAATTTAGTTCCTACTATAGACATACTGTATTTAAAATTGGCGTTTTAGTGAAACCCTAGAGCCCTGCTTCCTAGTTTCCTCTGAAATAATGCACAATCAATGATTTTCATTCTGGCGCTTTCTTTACTCTTCTGAATTCCCCATTATGACTCCTTTATGGGAGTGCTCACCCCATCTTCCTCCCTCCAGTGGGATTTAGAAGTGAAGAAATCTGCTTTTTGTGGCAAGTGAGTTATGTAATAATTTAAAAGAGTGTCTCTCCTCTGCCTGTCCCTGTCCCTGCCAGCAGTGCTAATCCGTAATGGTATTTTTTAGCAGTGGAGGAGGGGAAGGTGGTCCTGGAGGCCTCAGTGATGGGGCAGTTCCAGTTCTCTGTCTTTAAAGCTCTGACTCTCAATCCCCCCATCGAGTAAGAAAAGCATCTTTCTTTTTCTAGGGGTCAATAGATGTTCTGTCCATATTAGGGGGCATTGTAGAGATGGGGTTTCACAGCCCTCCCAGGGTTTTTCCCCAATGTTACCCCAGCCATGAGTCTGTTAGTCTAGCCACCTGAAAAATGACCGTATCCATTTATTTCTAGGCTGCTTTCCTGCTTCTATTTAGAGCCTAAATAGATTACTGGAATCTATCCTCTCCCCTGAATTTTATAAACGCAAGTGCTTAACAATCCGTGTTTAAATGAGGACAGAGAATTTACTTAACAGCTGAATTCTCCATGGCAGATCATATCGAATATGAAAGAAGAATATTTTTGCTCTTCCTCAGAAAATTAGCAGTGGGTGGAGGAAGATCTTTAGACTCAGTACTTTGAACAAGTCTAGATATTTTAGTCTTAGATATACAAAAAAGGTTAATGAAAGAGATGTTATGTATTCATTCAATAGGTACTTCTAGAGTGCCTGTAATATGGGAGACCCAGTTCCAGACACTGGGGATACAACAGTGAACAATAATAATAAGAACAACAAAACACTCAAGGTTCTTATTCTCATGTCATACACTCTGGTAGAGAAAATATAAACAACTGTGGTCATGCATTCAATTTATCCAGTATTTCCGTCTCATCTATCTCTGGAACATGGTGGGATTCTGCTTCCTGGTCTTGCTCTTGGTTCTGGCTGGTTAGGTGTGAGCAGGGGTGGTGTGGCACGTCTCAGCTAGAGCATTTGATTGCACATGCAAGACCTTCTAGCATTTTCTTCTCTCCTCGTCAGCAACTAGCAGTATTCTACATAGTTGCTGCTCTGTTTGCCTGAGTCCCAGAGTGAAGGCAATGTGGAGTAGAGCCCTTAGCTGACCCTTCATGGACATACAGTATGAAAAGAGAATAAACCTTTGTTATTTAAAGCCATTGAGATTTTTGAGTGGTTTTGTTGTGGGACAACCTAGCCTATTCTGACTGAGATAGAAATTAAAAAATAAATACAACTTTTAAAAGGAGATGATTTCAGGTAGTGATATATTCTATATCGAGAACAAGACGGGGAGCTGTAACAGAAAATGCCTAGGGAGCAGGGTGGAGGCTCCTTTAAACAGGGTGGTCAGCGTAACTCCCTTCCAGGAGGTTGTATTGGAACTAATGCCTAAATGATGAAAAGGATCTAGCCAAGTGAAATTTTGGAAGAAACACAGTGAAAACTGAAGGAATAGCAAATGAAAAATCCATGGGTGGTAAAAACATTTGGTACACTTGAGAAACATCAAGGATGTTTGTGGAGTCTAAAGAGGGAGGAGGAATAAGAGGGAGTAGGTAGGATTTCATGATGTAGGATTTGGTAGGTTTTGGTAAAGAAATTTTATTTCATTTTAAGACTAAGCCATCATAGTGTTCTGAGCAGAGAAATGACATGATCTGATTTAGGTTTTTATAGTGACTATTTGTGTTGCTGTGAAAAGAATGGCTGTATGGGGGAAAGGGTGAAAGCAGGGAAACTAACTTCTAACTGGTAATTAGGAGACTTTTGTATTAGTCCCTGTGGTTCAGTTGAGGATGGTAACTGTGGAGATGGAGAGAAATGGACAGAATTAGGATGCATTTTGGAGGTTGATCCCACAGGATTTCATGATGGATTGGATGTGGGTGATACACATAAGGCTTAAGGATGGATCATGTGTGTGGGTGTGTGTATGTGTGTGTGTGTGTATTTGAGTAACTGGGTGGATTGTGTTGCTATTTAATTAGGCAGGGAGATTGGGGGAAGGAGAGATTTGGGGATGAAAAATCAAGTTTCTATTTTGGACATATTGAGTTTGAAATGCCTATCTGTATACTCATGCTTAGTCAATACAAATTGGGTATGTGCTTATTCAATACAAATTGGGTATGTTTGGGCTTCCAGTTCTAGTAATATGAAGTAGCTTGTATCAGACTAATCTTTCTGCAGATAAAAATTATAACCTCTTATCCTATCCCCCCTAATAACCGTCTCCCTAAATGCTTCTATTTTAAGGCATTGGAGAATGACCAAAAGAAGTCAGAGGTAGGAGGGGATTCAATCTTGATAAAAGGGAGCCATACTGGTGAGATCCACGCATTTAACTTTAACCCTGAAGGTAATCCCCAGCCCATTAAGCATGGGCGCATCTGTAACTCCAGTAGAAATCCACAGTTCTCTTGATTTGAGGACTGAGTGTGGAGTTCAGGACTGGCAGAGAAATTGGAAAATAATGAGGGAATTCCTGGCAAGAGCAGACCCACAGAGTGGAGAGCCTCAAATTTTGTGTGTAAACTCTGTTTAAATCCTTGGCTGGCCCTGAGCTGCTCATTCTTGGGGGAGTCTTCAAGAAACGCAGCAAAAGCACTAGCTGAAAGGTTGAAAGAGCTGAGCAGAGGTTTCAGTGACTGTGTACTGCAGGGGAGACAGAGATTGGAGTTTGAGTCATACCAAGTTAGAAGGATTGGCAAACACCTTGGGCTTGCCACTGAAACTCAAGAAGGGCTGCCCCTTAGAAATAAAGACTATATCCTAGGGCTGTGGAATTTGCCTCAGGCCTGAGGTTGAAACCAACATAGACCTACCCTTACCAAGTGTAAAATCAAGCCTACACAAGTTCAGGTGATGAGCCAATAATTTAAGTGCCTGGTAGAACAAGCAATTAACACTCTTTATAGGAAGATAACAGAATGCAGAGTCTCTACAATGTATCATCCATAATGTCCAACATAAAATAAAAATTGACTATATATGCAAAAACAAAAACAAAAGTCCTCCAGGACACTGACCTGTAGTCCAGAGAACAAGAAGTTAATAGAAACAAATATGTAGATGACCCAGAAGTCAATTAGCAGACAAGGACTTTACAGCAGTGTTTATCATGGGCAAATAGGATAATACAAAGAAAACCCAAGAGTTTCATAGTCAAACAGCTGAAAACCAGAGATAGAGAATGTTGAGCAGCCAGATAATAAAAGTCACATTTCATATAGTGGAAAAATGATATGAATGATGACTAACTTCTCATCACAAACTATGGAGGCTGGAAAATATCTTTAAAAGTACTGAAAGAAATAAAAATTTCAATCCAGAATTCTACATCAAGCCAATACATATTTCCAAAATGAAGGTAAATAAAAATATTTTTCGGAAATTAAACATGACATTTATCTCCAGCAGACCTGCAGTCCAAGAAATGCTAAAGAAGGTTCTTTTAAACTGGAGAGCAATGAAAGCAGATAGAAACTTAAATCTACAGGAAAGAGTGAAGAGCACTAGAGATCATAAATATGGAGATAAATTAAAAGACTATTTTTTTCTTTTCTTAATTTTTTTAAAAGACAACTGGATGTTTAAAGAAAAAATTATAATATTGTACTGTGGGGCTTTATAGTTTATGATGATATAAAATATATGACAATAATAACAAAAAAGGATGGTGGTAAATGAAATTATGCATGCTGTGGCAAGATTTTTATATTTTACATGAAGTTGTACAATGTTAATCCTAAACTATGATAAGCTAAGGAGTCATGTTGCAATCTTTAGAACAATCACTGAAAAATAATACAAAGAAGATAGATGAGAAATCTAAATAAGAAGTAAATTAGAATACTAAAAATATTCTATTATGTGCAAAGAAGGCAGGAAATGAGTAGCAGAGTAAGAGTATATAGATATGATGAGGATAAAACAAAGAGCTGAGTGGTAGACCTAAATCTAACTGTATTTATAATTAGATTTTATGTGAAAAACCTAAACATTCCAATGAAAAGGCAGAGATTGTCAGACTGAATTAAAAAAGCTTGATGCAAGCATATACTGTTTTTAAGAGATAAATTTTAAAGACATAGAGCAATTAAAATTAACAGGATGGAATATGAATATATCATAAAACAGTTAATATAAGAAAACTGGTATATGTGGCTGGCCTAGTGGCATAGTGGTTAAGTTTGCATGCTCTGCTTTGGTGGCCCGGGGTTCACAGGTTTGGATCCTGGGCACAGACCTGTACACTGCTGATCAAGCCATGCTGTGGCAGTATCCCACATACAAAATAGAGGAAGATTGGCATGGATCTTAGCTCAGTGACAATCTTTCTCAAGTAAAAAGAGGAAGATGGGCAACAGATGTTAGCTCAGGGCCAATCTTCCTCACAAAAAGAAAAAAGAAAACTGATGTGAATATGTTAATATTAGATAAAGTAGCCAAAGTGAACATTTCAAAATAATGGGTCAATTGATTCAGAAGATATAACAATCATAAATATATATGTACCTAGTTACAGAGATTCCAAACATCCGAAGCTAAAACTGACGGAATTAGAGGAAAAACAAATCCATAACCATAGTTGTATAATTTACTGTTCTTCTCTTAGTAAATGATAATGTTAAATTAGACAGAAAAATTAATAAGAACATAGATGATTTAAAAGCTATCAGCCACCTTGATCTTGACTTGATGACCAACAAATGTCAGAATATACATTCATCAAGATAGACTAAGGTTTATTCTTCTCTAAGCAAAAAGGGAAAATCAAAGATTCATAAATTAATTTAATTTATTTAATACTTGGAACATAAAAAGTCTAAATAAATCTCAAAATATAAAATCAGACAGAGTATGTTCTCTCACCACAAAGAAATTAAATTAAAAATCCCAAACAAATACACATAACACACGCATACACACACACACAGAGGAAATCTCCCAATATTTGGAAATTTAAAAACACACTTCTAAATACTTATGTTCAAAGAAGAATTAGCAAGAGAAATTAGAAAATATTTCTAACTGAATGATGATAAAGATATCTGAAAATCTATGAGACGTAGCAAAAGCAGTGCTCAGAGATAAATTGATATTTTAAATGCTTATGTTAGAAAAGAAGAATGATTTGAAATCATGTCTCTAAGTTTCCATATTCAGCAGTTAGGAAAAGAAAATCAAATTGAACCAAAAGTAAGTAGAAAGGAGTAAATAATAAACATAAGAGCAGAAAGAAAACAAAAAAAGAAAAGCAATAGAGAAAATAGGCAAAATCAAAGCTTGACTATTTTGAAAAGATTAGTAAGACTAGAAATTACTCCTAAGATTGACTAAGAAGCAAAGAGAGAAAACAAAAATTGCCAATATCAAGAATTAAAGAGTGATTGTCACTACAGATCCTAAACAGATGAAAAATGTAGGGAATGCTAATTTATTTATGCCAATAGATTCCCCAAAACCACGAAAAAAAAAGAAAAATTTCTTGATAGACATAGTGTAACAAAACTGAAACAACAAGAAATAATCTAAATAGCTATATATCTATATAATAATTTGAATTCATTATCAAAATCTCTCCACAAAGAAATTTCCTGGCTTAAATGATTCCATTTCTTGTGGTCTTGAGGTAGGTGTTACCCTCTAAGTAAGAGAGAGAATCAAGGATTTGTTTATTTGTTTATTTGGTACTTGTCCCTATTATGTGCCTGGCACTATGCTAAGCACTTTACAAATAACTTATTTGTCAGACATGTGTGTGGTGTTAAGGACATGGAGAGATGAAGGAAAATTTCAGGAATGATTATTTCCTACAATATTTGCAATATACTCAACAGAACTGAACATTTCTGTCTGTTTTCTGCCCACTTTGACAGAAATTTGTGGGCAAATTGGAACATGCTTTCTCATGGTGTGATTGACCAATCAGTGCCTTGCTCCCATTTTCTCTTTGAGTGCAGAATAGAACACAATTGTTAAAACCTGGAATATGAGGCCCAGTTGGACTGCTTTGTGTCCCCCAGTCTTGCCTCATCATTTTCTGCTTTTCAAACTCATGCTGTCTGTTCCCTTGCATCTCTACATGTCAAATATTACCTGTTCTTCAAAATTTATTCCAAATGCTCCCTCCTGATTTGGCTTTTTATAAACTCTTATCATCTTGCATATTTTAGGAGTTTCATAAACATTTCTTGAATGGATTCCATGAATAGATGAGTGAATGAATGAATGAAGGCAGGTGTCTATCATGTTAGCTGATGCAAAGAGTAACCTCTTCTTTGCAGCTTCATCCTCACTGCTATCATGGTTTTGTGACTGGAAATTGGCCGTCTGCACAACAATGACTAATGTTTAATATAACTGTGTAAGCTATTACAGAGCAATTTTGCAACACTTGAGAGTCGATTGACTTGTTATTGATTTGATTTGATAATTGATGTATGCCAACAAGAAGTTAACATTTCATTAAAGATTAATTGGAGATGTTTTTTCTAAGCATTCATGAGGGATCTTTTTTTCCCCTGTGTTCAGAGCACAGTACTAGGCTTTACTGGATATTTAACAATTCATCCAGATGTTGTTCTGACAGGAAAAAAAACCCCTATCAGTTGAGGAACTTTCTGGTTCCTATCTTATTCCTTCATTCCTTAGTCAACATATTTGTTAATTATTAAATCTATAATTGTGCTTAATCTTAAATGATAATCTCGCGAAGATTATTGATGTGAGTGTGGCAATCCCTGCTTTTTCATGGGGTGAGTTGTGACTAAGGCATTTCAAAGCTCCCCATTTTCAGAACCACCTGCTACTTATCTCAACTGCGGGCTCATCATTTTCCATTTTTGGCTTATATCCTGTAATAATCAAGGATTGGCTTGGAAACAGTATTAGCACAGACCGTCATTATGAGCACAAATACTATTCTAAAAATAAATGAAAAAATTCTCTGTGCCTCTAACCATAGAAATCCTATGACTAAGGCATTGTATCTCTTTGGCCAATGTGGAACTCAGTGACACAGCAGGTATTAAGAAGTAGGAAAATTCTTTTTTGCAAGATATTTTCTTTTAGGTATCTAATTTGCTACCTTTTAGTTGAGAATTCCAAATACTTCCTATTACCAAGTTTTTGTTTGTGTTTTAATGTTACCAGAGAATTAGCTTACTCAAGAATGGAAAATCATAGATCACTGTATGATGTACCGTATTGAAAGAGGTTGAGCATCATTTGTTGATAATCCCCCAGCTGCAAAGATAACTTTTAATTTTTCCATCTTTCAGTTATGACATTTAAGATAATAATGTGCTTAACCACTCTACTGTCAAATAGTATGTTTTGCGCCATGGTGCAAAGAAATTGTGTCATGAAATTTAGCTAGTCTTTGAATTCTTAGTATCTTTAGTGGCATTATGCAATTTCTATAATATCCACAGATTGTAGCTACCTTTCTTCTCTTGATTCTTTTTTGGCAAAGAGAGAAAGAAATGATGATACAAATAAGGTATTTTACTGCGCTGGAAAATATCTTGAAATAGAAGATTATAAAGTCAGAGTCTAAAATGTAGGGGCAGTAGTCATGGAGAACGGAAGAAGACTAGCAGAGAATTGCATCAAAGATGCCGTGGGAAACAAAATCTTATGAAGTGGGTGCTCAATAGAGATGAATGCTTTAAGAAAGACAGAAAGATACTGCAAACAGAGAAAGAGTCATTAAATGTGGTGATAATTAAAACAGAGACAACAGTTTATAATCAAAACTTCCATTTTATCCTTTTTATGAAATGATAATACTTTATAGATTTGAATTCTCAAAATGATATCCCATAGTTTAAAAATGAAAGAAAATCATGTTGTTCTTTTTAATAAGCTTAGTACAGTATAAGCAGGCATGTTTAACAAGTGTAGTATGGCACAGGGGTTATTTAAAAAGTTATTCATTTGAGAATCTTTTATTTTTTATCTTTTTCTTTTTTGAAGATTGGCCCTGAGTTAACATCTGTTGCCAATCTTCCTCTTTTTTTTTCCCTTCCCAAAGCCCTAGCACATAGTTGTATATCCTAGTTGTAAGCCATTGTAGCTCTTCTATGTGGGATGCCACCACATGGCCTGACGAGCGGTGTGTAGGTCTGCACCCAGCATCCGAACTGGCGAACCCTGGGCCACTGAAGTGGAGTGCACGAACTTAACCACTTGGCCACAGGGCTGACCCCTGAGAATTTTAATCAAAACTTTTTAGTATATGAGAATCTAGTTAGATTTTACAAATATATCTGAAATGTATTAACTCTAATGTATGATATGAAGGAATCAAGCTTATCCAACACATTCAGCTGTACACAGCTCTAATGTTCAACAATTGTTTTTGATACTGAAATATATAAAAATGCTGAATCTGCTATTGTTTTTGCTTGCAATGGATATTAACCAAAATCTGAGGCTTATGCTGATGCAGGAAAACACTTTTGTTAATTTTATGTCATTAAAAAAGAAAAAAAACTTGCTCAGTTTCCTTTTCATCTTTTAAAGATTGTTTCCTTCTCTGCTGTTTCTACCTCTTTTTACTGTATCCTTTTTTTTCCAGTTAGCTTTTGTTCTTTTTTTTCATTGTCATTTCCTGTTTCATTCTGAGAGCTTATTTCTTACCTTTTACCAACATCAGTACTTAAATTTTTGCTATTTTATTTTTGTTTCTCCCATTCTTTTTATTCTACCTTAAAGTTATCTGCATATACTTGCTTTGTCTTTCATTTTTTTTATTCTTTCAACCATATTTTGCTCATTTGTCTTTATAGCCACTGAGTTATACTTGTTGTTGTTACAGCTTTTCATCTGAGCTGAAAAACCCATATATCTCTTCACTCATTATCTTCTAGTCTTCTGTTTTGACTTCTTTCTTTTCATTTCTGTATTTGTTCCTGTTTTCCTATCTTAGGTTTTCCCATTTTGGAATTGTTGGTATTTTTCTCTTTGGACTAGTAAAAGTGAGCTTTCTTACTTCATAACATTATAGGAGTGAATGAAAGCAGTGAAGACAAGAGAACATTCTCCTTTTCCATCACAATAAATAAATAAGAAGGAATTATGGAAGTTTAGTTTGTGTCTTCTTTTCAGGAGTGAGAGGTCAAAAAGACTTAAAAAGCATATTAAATCCTGAAAGACAGTCTCATCTAGTCTGTCTGTTTCCCCCAATCTTTACTCCCCCTTTTTGTTTTTAATCTACACAGGTTCTTGGATACTTGATCCTGCATTCTTAGTGTTCTTTTTCATTTGACTTGTTCTTCAGTTTAAGTCCTTCATTAGTACTTTGCATACAATAAACATTCTGGACATATCAAGTGAGTTAATTTGAGCTACTCTCTAATGTACTGGCTTCTTCACCATCTAAATACACACTCAAACGCCTCATTTCTGGGAGGGTAGTGGGGACATCAAATTGGATCCTGTGGGATGGAGTGAAGCCAGGGTGACTGAAATCCCTCTAGGGATCCAGGTGGGAATTACATTTTCTCACTAGTAAATAACATTTGATATTTGATAAGTTTTCTCTCCTAGTTTCTCAAGTAATAGGAGATCCCCAAGGGAACTCAACTGGTAAACTCAAACTGTATTAATTCTCCTCTGTAAAGAACAAGTTAGCTTCAATCATTTAATAAATACAATTTGCCCCAAAGTATTTTATAAATAATGTGCTTTAAAAAAGTGAAATACAGATAGTTTCTTTGCAGCCTCAAGATTTGCTACAAAAGTATATTCACTTCAGCATTTTGTTTCTTATTTAGCGCTATTTTATAGACATGTTTTCTGGTCAAGAAATATATATTTTCAAAATTTTTAATGCATAGTATAGACTCATATTAGTGTACGTCTAGTGTTTCATTGGGTTTGTCTAATTTATTTAATAGTTTTCTTGAATTTTTGGATGTTTCCTATTTTCTTTTATGAACAGAGGTTCAAATAATATATATGTACATACGTTTAAAAATATTTTTGCTCGTTTGCTCAGTTATTTCTTTAGGAAAAATGTCTAGAGTTGGAAGTTTTGAGTCAAAGAATATGCAAACTTTTGACTTGCTGTTTATTGCCATTTGTCCTATGAACTTTGATTTTCAACTTGAAGAACTACCAATTTATTAAAAAGCAGCCATAATCATTGACCCACTAATTGGGAGAATCTATCCTATAGAAATAAAAGTGGTTTTCAGTATATGTATGTAAATATTTATGGGGTTTGTAGCAGCAAATAGCTTAAATCAATGTGAATGACCACAAATAAGAAAAAGATTGAATAAAATGTGGACCGTCCATGCTGTATAATATTATGTAGCCATTAAAATTGCCCTATCTGTTGATCATAGTGATGTCCATGATGCTGAGTGAGAGGTACAAGTTGCAGAGCAATGTGCATTGTAAAATTTTGTTTTTGTAAAATCGAAAAGCAACACGCACACACATATATACATATAGTCACATTTTATATATGTATATGTTTTATTTATTTGTTTGAACATAGAGAAAGTTGTGAAAGGATACACTCAGGGTTTTAAAACTGTGTCTTAGGCAGTCTGTATGAGTACATCTTTGTGTTGTTTCACATGATACAATGGGAAGTTTTACTTTTGTAATAGAAGTTAGTAATGAAAATAAAGGAAAACATCACAGCCCTAAAAAACCTCTCTAACTTTGCTGGAAACTGTTCTAAACTAGAGAGCTTCCTTCAGTCCCCAGAGAAATTTCAGAGCTTTGAAGAGCTGCCCTGAAGTCAGGATGACTTTTATAGTTAACTTAATTGGTATATTATTTTACACAAGATAACAACTAAACTATTGGGATTTCTCCAGTTATTGATGTCCTCAAACGTAATCACGCTCAGAAAGGCTGCTGAAAATATGGTCAGCTTACATCCTGGCCTGGTTCATGTCAAACAACCAATTCTTAGAAGAAGAAATAGTGTACGAAATAGCAAAAGCGTATCAATTTAGGAAATTGTTTTTAGAAGTAATCTATAATTTTGGATAGATAAGAGGAAGGAACAAATTTTATAGCAGCTGAAAATATAGAATCAAATAGAGTAGAAACAATAGGCTGTAGCTGAATCTGTGCTTTTGGTAACTCACAAGATTTAAGAGGATTTTAGTTGAAATCTTGTCTTTCTAAGGGGGAGCAGTAAGTATCAAAAGGAAAATAAGTTTCTGTATGGCTTAGAAATTTTAAAGCCTGGTAGCACTATACAAAAGTCATTTTGAAATAAAAACTTTTAGTAATTCAGAGAACAAAAGTACAATAAGTACTTTCTTTATAAGAGTAAAATTTTTTATTGCTCATAGGTAAGATCTTGATAATTGAAAGCCCTTGAACAAAGACTCAAATATAGTAGGTTGTCAGTTGATAAGTGTGTACCAATGATATTTTGTAGATATCTTTTGAAAGGAGTTCCCGGGAAGCTGTGCTTAAACTTGATTAGCCAATAAACTAAAATATATTTTAGTTTAAATATATATAAAATATATTTGAGTTAAATTATAAATGCTAATCATACATGCTGACTTGTGAACAAGTTTGTCAAACATTGCTGGATCAGGGGTCTGAACACTCTATAATGTTAATATTATTCTAATATGGGTCTGTTTTAGATGCACATATAAATAGTTTTATCCAAAGCATATGTTAAAATTATTCTATCCCTGTAAGAGTCTCAGAATTTAAACTCTACTATAATTTCAACATAGGTCGTCAATAAGTGGTAACAGGTTAATGAATAAGTCATATTTTATTTTATATTTTCTCAAACTTTATAAGCAAAAAAATTTAAAGCATTTAATGAAATTGGATGCTGAATAGAAATGAAAAGATTCCATGGTGGTTAGAGGTGACCACTATATATATCGGTATATAATTCCATATGTAATCCCGTTGCTCCCCATTGGTGAGGTCAGTGGGAGTACCGTAGCACTCTGAAGCAAACTTTCACAGGCTGTCCTGGTGCAGGTCCCAAAGCAGGAAATAAATATAGTTTTGCTGTTGGGTGAGGCAAGTGTATCTGTGTGTGTAGCTAACATGCAGAGAGGTACGTTCCTGCGTACTCCTGCTGCTGGGTCTGATGTGGGCTGTGGCTTCTCCATAGAGAGTTTGTGTACCCACTCACTGTATTTTAAGGAGAGCTCTGACTCCTCTCTGCAGATTTCATCAGTGTACATTTTATCAGGATGCACAGTTTAAAACATTCATTTATTCAAGTTTATCTAACTCAGCTAACTGTTAATTTGTTTCTGCTGCATTTGGGGTAATCTATCCCCAGGCCTTTCTGTGTTGTCTTGAATAATTGAGAGCCTGCTGGTCCACAGAGCCACATTGCTGCAGAAGCTGCTGCTAAGCCTCCAAGAAGCTCCCTTCGTTTGAGCAAGATTGAAAGTGGTTCCAGCCGGCTAGGAAAAAAAAATACATGAAGGCCGTAATAGGAAGGAAATCTTTAGGAATGAAATCTGTTTTCACCATGATTCATGTGGAAGGAATATAAATTAAAGATTCCTTCGATTTGTTGGAGTGTCTCTAATATTTTTCAAGTAGCATTTGTTTTACCTTCCTTATTTCAGCAAACTTTCGAAGGAGACTTTGAGTCTTAGTTTTCTCCTTCGTAAAATGAAGTAATAATACCTGCCTTCAATTCTACGATTTTGTGAGGATGAAATAGAGGGATGTAAAAGCTCCTATAAATGGCAAATGTGTCCACCACTCTAAGGCATTAGTTCTTTCTCACTGTGGTTTTTTGCCTTTTTATAACTTTTGATAACTTCCTGAACCTTATGTTATTACTCGAATACAACATACAATCAACCATGTTGCATGGTTAGGGGACTTTTTTTTTTTAACTTTTTTTTGAGATTATGGTAGTTTACAACTTTGTGACATTTCAGTTGTACATTATTGTTTGTCAGTCATGTTGTAGGTGCATCACTTCACCCTTTGTGCCCACCCATCTCCCTTTTCCCCTGGTAACCACTAATCTGTTCTCTTTGTCTACATGTTTAACTCCCACATGTGAGTGGAGGCATACAGAGATTGTCTTTCTCTATCTGGCTTATTTCGCTTAACATAATAGGCTACGGGAAATTTTTTGAATTTAATTTCTAATTTGAATTTTTGTCTCTTTTATTTTTCCCGTGCAGAAAGAAAATCAGCCTCTCAGTTACTCATATCCAATTTCAGAATTCTCTCGCAGAGTCAAGTAGCTGAGGCTTTGCAGAAACTTGGGGAACGTGAAGAATTGCAGATAATGACCAGCTCCTTCTGGGCATGCATTTCCTCAAGAAAAAGTTACATTGCTCAGTTTCAGTTAGCTGTGCCTTGAAACTGAGTGCAAGTGTCCCTGAAGACTCACCTGCCCACCCAGAGACAGGGCTTCCCTTGAGCCATTTTTCCACTGAGCCAGGATGGTGTGACCTCTTGCTGCTGCACTTTCTCAAAGTGATTGTATTTCACTGCTCTCATAAACACATCTTGTACAAGAAACAAGGTTGTCTTTTCAACTTGTGCTCCTGCTTGACAAGAAAAATAAAACCCAGTCTGCTTTCAGGACATTATGGCCTACTGAGAAGTCAACCCTTTTCATTTTTGCTAAGAATGCTTCTGTATCCATTTCCCATTCTTCGTGTAGACGGACAATATATTATGAAAGAAGAGAATCAGGTAGACGGACAATATGTTATGAAAGAGAATCAGGATTGATAATTAGCCTGTTTCTGCTTTTGCTCTCTGGGATTCAGAAAGTTCTAACTAGCAGGGCTGGTTAAATAGGCAATTCTAAAATCCATAATTAGGAGATGCTTGTTAAATCCAGATTTTAATGCTTTTTTTTTTTTTATTATGCATGTGAGAGCTTGCAGCTTTTGATCTGTTATACCTTTACATATATTTTATGCTTGGCTATGCCAGTAACACAGATATTATTAAGTAAGGCCAGGATTTATTTTATTTTATATCTATAGGTTATTCTTTAGTCGAAAGATTATAGAGATGAAGGGATTTTAGACCAATTATTTTCATATGATTTATAGCAAGAAAGTATTTGTGAATTCCTTTGTGTCAGTAGTGAGCATAAGAAAGAATCTATTTGCATTTTTGCTTGTCTATATTATGTGACCTAAGCTGTATAGGCTGAATGTTTAGCTTTTTAATCAGAAACTAAGTTTGGTGCCGAGTGACATAGGTTAGATTGTTTAGACACGCACTGTCCAATACAGTAGCTGTTAGCCTCATGTGGTTATTGAGCTTCTGAAACGAGGCTAGTACAAATGGAGATGCGTTGGACATGTGAAATGCATACTGGAGTGAGTACAAAAGAAGATGTAAAATATTTTGCTAGTAATTTTTACGTTGAATTACATGTTGAAATGACATTTTGGATATTATGGTTGAGTGAAATATATTATTAAAGTCAATTTTACTGTTTAATTTTTAAAAAATTTCTTATGTAGTTACTAGAACATTTAAAATTGCACATGGGCCCCTCATTATGTTTCTGCTGCACACACTGCTCTTAGCAGTCTTGGTATAGATATATTATGTTTAGATCCTTCTCCTTGTCAAGTTTCCTCATTTTCCCCACTGATTTTGGGGTAAATTTAAGGAGATCTGCACTTTCTGGAAGCATTCCTTTTCATTGTCTCACTTGAAAAATGTCATTAGAATTACTCCACAAGTTTGCTCATCTTTCAGAGGTTTTATTTATACAAAGTTGATTTTAACTTGACTTTGGGTCTGTGAGCGTAAACATTGTGTAGTTTAGCTGTGTGTATAAAGGAGGCTGTTCTTCCTAGGGAGAGGGCACCGTCTTGTGGAATGTCCTGAATACAGCAGCTTCTTTCAGTGATCAGCTATAGATTTTAAGGTCTTTGGAATAGACAAATAATTTATTTCAGACATTTGGAGAAAGAAACTAAGATAATGATAAAGATGTTCACTTCTCTGCAGCATCTTTCCTATCTGGAGCTCATGTCAGTTCTGGGACTTACTTTTCTTAGTTATGCGATGCTGAGGTTGAGACAATGTAAGAGGAACATTCTGATTTAGAGTGCTTTTTAAAAATACAAAGCTCTTGTTCAAGTTTTTGGATTATTTTTTTTTCTTCCCCAAATTTCCAACTGAGGTTTTTGTGTTTAATTATAAAAAGAAGCAGCGTTCTATTTTTTTGTCCCTTTTCTATGTAAAACTTGAGGGTGTTTAAATTATTTAATCCATACAAGTAAGTTTCATTAAATAAACGAAGATGAAAAGATATATAAACGTCATATTACATTTTTTCAAGAACTAATTTTAGGTATTTTGGAGATATGCATTTTAAAAAGGGAAACTGTTGAAACAGTCTGGTTCATGTATTTTTTGGTTTTATACTTCTTGATGTACTATTTGTATGCATAATGATTAATTATTCAACGTATATCTCTTCATCTTCACATTTCATATTCAAACCCTGCCAAAAATAACTACCAAATCACTGAAATCTTGATACTGAGAACAGAATAGATTTTGCATGATTTGGAATTTTATTAACCGAGTCCAGCAAAACAAGATATGAGGCAGCATCTAGCCAATCCACTAAAAATTCTCCAAAGCATTTATTGTCTTTTCAGGCTGATGGAAGAGAGGGTAGTTATTAGCTATGGGGGTATGGGTCAGCTGGATTCCATTTTATGTGGAGACCCTGCCAGCCCATTTCTAAAATTGTGCTTGCTTTATATATACTACTTTCTTTGGAACCCAAAAATAATATGAAAACCATTGTGATTATGAAAACGTAACACAGATACCAGGACAAGACCAACAAAACTAAGGAGCTAGGCAACCAAATCCATCCTAAGGAAGGAAGCATAAGATTTGCGTACTCTATTTGCAAAAGGAGCCAAAATTTACCCATATTGACAGCAAAGAGCTGAAATAATTGTATGATTCTTGTGAAAATATTATTAATGTCTATTGCTTATTCATTAAAAAGCTTTCATGAGTTTCTATGTGGTAATAGACTTTTAGATCTCTATTTAATATTACATAATATTACTTTTAATTATTTGCTAGATAAATAAATTCTTGATGGAATAAAAAATTCATTTAAACTTGATTTCCAAAAAGTCAATTTTAAAATTTACAATGTTAGTTTTAGTGACAACTATTGTTCAGTTCTCTCTCACATTTCCAGAAATCTATGCTTGTTTCATAGCCACCAGCAAAGGCTTCTGTTGATGAGAGATCTGGACCCACTGTCGTTTCAGGAAGATAATATTTTTTTTGTAGGAAAGTAGCCATTTAAGTGGAATCTTCCAAGCAACTGTCTCAACCCTCTCCCAGGTTCTTGCTCCACTCCTATTGTTTTCGTTTTTCTATCCCATTCCATTTGTGAAAGCTGGGCCATGAGCCAAAAAACACCTCATGGATTAGTAGCAATCACAGTCACTTGAGAGCAGGGTGGCCACCTGGCCTCTTTTGGTGTGAACAATGCAGCTTTGTGTGTATTGGTCCTAGTCGAGGCGGGCTGTATAAGGACACTGAGATGAAGGTGTCCTACGCCCGCGTAGGCTTGTTGTCAACACATGAGTGCTTCAAAGAGAACAGGATGCAGCTTCCCTCCTTACTGTTGTCTTGCTCTTGATAGGGGTTTAAGGGCCTCACCTGTTTTCAGTGAGGGGTTGAATGGTTGCACCTGCTGGCATTCTCTCCCAGTGCAGGAATCAAGACTATTGCTTGGGACAAAGCTAGAATATAGTACTCAAAAGGAGATTTCCTGGGAGAAAATGTTATTTGGTATCCTGTAAATAGCTGTTCCCTAGGGAAAGTAATGATTAATGCAGACTAAGCATAAAGAATGTACTTTTCTTCCAGCTATTTCCTGCAATGTGCACAAAACTGATTAAAACAAATTATTGCAGGTGGTTGAAATAGCATCATGAAAAATTAAACAGTTGGAAGGCAACCTTTAGTGACAAATATAGGGGCTTTTACAAGAAACTGAACAGAATATGCTCTTCAGAAAGGTACAGCTGGAGTCTGCTTAGGCTTTGGTCTGCTTTGTGACCGGGCCTTTCAGCCGGTGCAAACTGTTCTCAGAATAGGGGTCCCTGCTGTAGGAGGGACAAACACTGAGTCTGCAGCTCTAATATGCTGCTTCTCACTGCCAGGCCTGCAGGACAGGAAGGGGAAGCAGAAGTTATACTGATTTGGGATCAGATTGAGGGCTCGGGTAGCCTCAACACCCAGAACAGACCAATCTACTCAAGGATGACAGGGATGAGAAGACAGGGTCCATGGGCTGGGTGTGAAAGCAAAGGGAATGTGGACTTGAAGAATAGAGTGTACTACTGGAGGTGAGACCGCTTGCTTCTTTTGCAGTGGAGGTCAAATCAGGAGTATCCTTCTTTCTGCTATGCTTTGCAAGCTGTGGTCTCTAGGATGGTTCTGTGTGTCTTTGTATAGCTAGTATGCCAGAGGTAGCCTCTATGTGGGGCCAGTCTGTAGATGAGGAGTAAAGCAAAAGAGATCCTGTAGTATAATAGAAAAACCTGTATGCAGGAAAATGAAGTTCAAATTTTGGTCCTGCCGCTGAATAGATTTGTAACGTTGAACAATTTACTTACTTTCTATGAGCATCACCAGTTTCATATTTGCAAAAGAGGCCTAATACCTACCTCATTGTGTTGTTTTGAGGATTAAATAAAATGTAAAATATAAAACACTCCATGTTGTACTTGATGTATTGTAAATGCTCAGTAAGTACTAAGTTTCTATTGTGTGTTGGATTCTATATAGTATGAATAATACCTTATTGATCAGGTAATTATCCATTAGCCATACAACTGTTTCATAATTGCATGCCATTCATTATTAGAAGTTTGCATCATCAATGCAAGGGCATGATTATTACGGGAAAGCAACTCTAAATTCATGCCCCATTGATAGTGAGTGGAGAGAGGGAAAGTCATACTTGTTGAGCCCTTACTGTGTGTTTTTGTTAACATCACCCTAGTTTATCACTGCAACGACTTTATGAAAGAGGTAGTATTATCTTTTCTTTAATAATGAAGAAACTGAGATCAAAGAGTTTAAGTTGCCTAAACTCATGTAGAATATTAATGGTGGAACTGGAATAGTTTTGTTGAAAGCAGGATTTATGCTTTTTGCTTTTTCACATTTCATTTTTTTGAATGAAAGAACTTTTGGGGGAATATACCTTAATAACCACTTTGCTGAAATTGTGAAAAAAGTAATACATAGATTCCACTCACATTTCATTCTTAGAACAGCGAGGGAATCTTTCACCTCCCAAGCAACCATTGGATGACAGCCGCTCTGGGAAGGGAGCACAACCTTGGGTGAGCCAGCCCTTCAGAACGGGGCCATTCTTGGAGAGGACCTACAGCCGTAAACGTCAGCGGACAACCTTCCCAGCAGCTTGGGAAATAAGTCCTTTGGTCTTAGAGAAAGGAGGAAAGTAACATTTAATGTAGGAATATAGATTTATTTTTAGTGTCGTATTTTTGAAGTAGTTGTAAAATAAACTGTCTAAAGCTTAGTTTTTGGTGTTTTCCTTTCAAATGCTAACAGTTCTCTTTGCAACTTCTACCTAGGATGACTGTTTCCACACTTTGGTCTTGACTCTAAGCCTGCTCTTGAAAATCTGTCAATAATCTCACCCCAACTAGTGTAAAAGTGCCTTCCTCTCCAAGTTCAAATGAAAAGCATTTGTACGTAATGCCGTTCTAGATGGGTTCAAGGTCAAAGTATTGTCTTTTTTCTTTTTCATCAGATTTTAGGCCTAGAGATAAGGAATTCATCTAAGGGTTATTTTCTTATGAAAACTATTAAAGAAGCCATTGATTCAGTTCAGTTCAATTAGGTATCATGTTATATATATATCCTAAAAGTATTTTAAAAATTCATTTGACTTTTTTTTTAAATCTAAAGAGGAAACCTGGGTAGAAAGTGCTTTATTTTTGTCGCTCTCTTATTGATTCCTTAATGGTTTTCCCAGAGAGGTGATCACGGACATTGCCTGTTCTCTTCAAGGACCGTCCTCCTCCACACTCAGTAGCTTCTGACTGTACTGAGAGGTATGAGATATTCACGTTTGACGTCTCTCCATTTCCTTCTTCCATACTTTGTTTGTCTGTTCTATTTAATATGGCCCCTCTTCTTTCCTTACCATTTGTTGAGTGCATCTCATGTGTTAAATACTCTTCTAGGTGCTTAGAATATGCTAGGGAACAAAATACACGAAAGTCCCTGCCCTCACTGGGCTTACAGAATAACTCACATTTATATTCTTGATTCCGTTTCCATTCTTAAGCCCATGTCTTAATATTTCCTTTGGAAAATACCTCTTGAATCTTCACGCTCTCTACCTGCTTTCTAAAGGTATACTCATATCCACTTACTCAAATATAATTTTCTCATAACCAGGCTACCCTAACACTAGCATATTCTCTTATTTTTTTACTCCATTGTTTGAGTAGTCTGCATCTAGTGTCTCATCTTCCTTAGTTCTCCTTCATTCCTTACCCTCTTGTAATCCAGTGTTTTACCTTAAAAGTTTGCAAAATTTCCCCTAGGAAAATATAGTCACACATTTATATTTTTTTTGCTTCTGCTGCTACCATCCTACCTATCTCTTGGACCATCGCAATAATAGCCTCTTTCATAACTGGCCTTTTTGGCAATAATTACTTCAGTCTTCAAGTCCATCTTATAAGCTGCTGGCAAAATATGCCTTGTGTTGGGAGGTCCCCAACACCAATCCCAGGTTTGGTGATTCATCAGGAAGACACACAGGCCACAGTATATATTAGTACTCAATGAGTGTGATTATGTCGAAAGGATACAGAGCAAAATCCACAAAGGGAAAAGAAACATGGGACAGAATTTTGGGGAAATGAGACACAAGCTTCCAGAGTCCTTTCCCAGTGAAGGCACACAGGACATAGTTAATTTCTCCAGAAACGAATTGTGACAACATGTGTGAAATGTTCCCAACCAGGGAAGCACGTTAGAGACTCTGTGTTGAGTTTTTATTAGGAGCTGGTCATGTAGGCACCCTCTGCCTGGCACATATCCCAAAAGGAAAACAGGTGTTTCGTGTAAGCCATATTATTCATACAAACAGTTTAGGCACTGTGAGACAGCCTTGTAGGTTGTAGAATGATGGGAACCCTTCCAAAATCCAAATGCCCCCATGCCAGCAAAGGGCCAACTTTGCAAACAGGCCTTTCTAAGGATAGCGGTTCAGGCCTGCTCTGTTAACTCTTTTCTGCACTCTCCTCCTACCATGTAACTCTGATATTCATTCATTCATGAAATATTTATTGAACATCCACAAGGTACTGGAGATACAGTGATGAACAAAACAGATAAAATCTCTGTTTTGTTTTGCTTTTGATCTGGAAGGGAAGATAGATTAAAAAAAGTGTAATATAATGTCCAGTGGTAATCAAGCTTATGAAATAAAATAAAGCAGTTTAATGAGATAAAGAGCAATGAGGTGGGCACTACTTTAGATGGGGTCACCAGGGAAGGCCTGTCTGAAGAAGTGAGCTTTTAGGAGAGACTTGAAAGAGCATCCAGGCAGAAAGGATAGCAAGTGAAAGGCCTACAGGTGAAATGAGCTTGGTGTGTTCCAGAAACAGCAAGAAGATTGGTATAGCTGGAGTGGAATGTGGAAGGTAGAGAGTGGAAGGAGATAAGTTTGGAGAAATAGTCAGAAACTAGATTATGTGGGATCTTTTTGGAGGCCATGGTAAAAGGTTTGAACTTGATTCTAAGTATGTTAGAAATTTCTCAAAGCATTTTGAACAGTGAGTGATATAATCTAATTTATATTTTAAAATGATATTAGTTGCTGCATCAGAAACCAAGGCAGAATGGTAAGAGGTCAAGAGTGGAAGGACAGAGATGAGTCAAATGCTATTCTAGAAATCTTGAGACATCATGGAGGCTTGGACCCGGGTGGGAGCCGCAGAGAGATGAGAGAGATTATGACACTTTACTGCTTAAAAACTCTAATCACTCAATTGGCTACAGTGTGTAGTTCTCATACCTTGCTCTGATCTTCAACTCATTTCAATCTTGAACCAACCTTTTTCCCACTAAAAATTTCTCAGCATGAGCTCTTATATACTCCATATTTAAATCAGCATAAATCTCTGGCCATTGCTTAAATATGATAGATTTTCTTACCTCCATGATTCGTTTTATGCTCAGGTCTCCTTGTGAAAAATGATAATCCCTTTTAGCTATTCTTTTGCACACAAATGTTATTTTTCTTCAAAAATGTTACTTTTCTCCCTTTCCGTGAATTCTTCCCTATTTTCTACTTGAATTAATTTCTCTTCCGTGGTCCCATATATTTCTCTTACCTATTGCTGCCTAAAAATCTAACCTAAACATTCTGGCTTAAAATACTGATTTTACTTTGTCATGATTTTATGGGTCAGAAATGCAGGAAGTGCTCAGCTATGTTGTTCACCTGACATGTCATTAGCCAGAGTGGCTGCGACTGGAGGGTCTATTTCCAAAATGACTTCTTCACTCACAAGTTTGGCACCTCAGTGTTTTTTGGCCTTTCTCTGTCTTCACATGGTACCTCATCCTTCAGGGCTTCAGTTTCTCACAGTATGACAGCCTTTTATATGGAGGCTGATGACCTCCAAGAGACCAAGATAGAAGCTGCCAGTCCTCTGAAAGGTTAGGTCTGGAACTGGCATACTGTCACTTTCATCATCTCTATTGATCACGGTAATCACAGGCCAGCCCAGATTCAAGGGACTGGGAGAAAAAGCTTCATTCGTTGCCAAGAGAATGACATGGGCCTACAGGGAGGAAAAGAATTAATGGCAGCCATCTTGGAGACAATTATCACACATGTAGCACTTTACTCAAATTTCTATTTTCACAATATTTGTTGGTGTTATATGTATTTGTATAGATGTCTTATATCCCTTATTAGATTGTAAATTCTTTGAAGGAGAGAATGGTGGTTGATTCTTCTTTGTATTTCTAGTATCTAGTCTGTTCTCTCACACATCACAGATTTTCATGCCTGTTTTTTGAATAGAATTTACATGGCAGTATTCTTAGAAAATATATGCTGAAATGAGAAAAAACTCAGTTCAACAAATAATTGTTGAATATCTGCTAAATTCAATGGGTTGATTAATTGTAAGGATTGAACATTTCTTCCATTTGAATAGTTTTACAGTTTACAGGTAAAGTCATTGAACATTTACTGGGCAAAGTTCTGTGATGTGTGCTTTGGAGAATACAAAGATTAATAACAGCATCTTTAACATGCATTTTTGAATTTGATTCTCACAAGTGTCTGAGGTACAGGGAGAGAATTTGCTAGCCCCATATTACAGATGAGGGATGGTTAAGGGAACTTTTGGCAGATCCGGACCTGTAATTTAGTCTGTTTATTTCCAACGCAATGTTGAGGTTTAATGCTTAGTTTCAAGGCCCTCTAAAATGTGGCCATAAACTTACCCTTCGATATGTACCTCTCACAACTCTTCAAGTACTGGATATTCTTGTTTTATGAACAGACCCGTAACTTTCTCATAATTTTGTTGATGTTTCCTTCTCTTTTCCGTTTATTTATTTAGAGGTTGCCTGAAATAAACATATTTTTTGCAGTCCATCCCTCCTACACACCCTTTTTGAATTCAGCATCAGCCCGCCGCCTCTGCTGAAGGCTTTGGCAGCCCTGATTATACCATGTGACTTCCCCTTACTGCAGTTGACTGGACTAGGGATGTGCACATGACCCAAGGCTGCTGAACTCATTAGCTGAGCCACAGCTGATCAGCTTGTCAAATTCTCTAATGAGTTTGCACTAAGACCGGAAAGTTTCTCTTTGTGATACATGTCCACCCTATGATTTAATATGATTTTGAGTAAAGCAACAATATTGGTCTGTGCACAAGGAGAGAAGCTGCTCAAGAGAAAAACTGGAGAATCTGCGAGGGTGCTTTGGTCTTAGTTGCTTCCCAGTTCAGCTTCCTGTAAAACTGAACTTCACCTTAGTTTTTTTCTCTGTGAGATTACCTCTCACGTTATTAAATAGATCCTCCTTCACTTGATTATTCCTTTGCTACTCAAAATGCTTTGACTAAAACATTGCCAGATTCAATATTTTCTCAGTCCATGTCTTCTTCAATCTCTCACCCCATTTTTCAACTGCTGTCAGAATGCATTCTCAAAATATTTGTTTTTCTTGACTTTTAAGGTACTGATTCTTCCAGTTCTTTTCTCGCTAGATAGCTCCTTCTGTACTTGCCTTTCTTTTTATCCTATTAAATATAGGCCAACCAAGGTTTGCTCTTGGCCTTTGTTTCCTTTCTCCATACTTTCACTCTTGTTGTTCTTATCTGTTCCCATGGTGTCAACTGCCGTCTCTATGACAGTGACTATTAAATAGACTTCACACACACATACACACATGCACACACACACTTCATAGCTTTGACTTCTCTCCTAAATTCCACTGTTTGCTTATTGGCATCTGAAACTTAATGAGTCAAAACAGAATTCTTTATCTTTCCCTCCAGATGAGTTCATATAGCTACTGGATAATTTTTGAAGTAACTTTCTCTTAATCCTATGAATCTGAGACCTCATGACTTTTTTATTTTCTTTTAATGGTGTTATTTTTCTCTTAGTAATATAACTGTAATTTTTTATACCCTTCTGGGTATTTTCAGTGTCAAACTAGACTTTCTGGATGTATAGTGATTAATACTGATTAATAATAGATCCTACCTGAGTAATGACTGATAATAGTAGACCCTATTTGAACCCACATTTATACTCCTGGCCTAGATTTGGCTGTGGGATGGGAGACTGTTTTTGTCTCATATATAATCCATTTCAGATATCTAGGATGCAGGAAAAGAGTGACTCCAGAGTCCCAGGAGCGAGTTGATCTTGTTGACCTAATATAGTATCCCCTAAGCAGTTTTCTGTGGGTGAGAGCATCATGTGATGATGGTGTTGAATAACTCACTTCACAATGTCCAGCACAGTAGTTAGTTGTACTCTAACAGACTGCTTCTCTTACGTAACACTTTTCTTGAAATTCAACTCCTGAACTGATTTGTTAGCATTGGCAATAGAACCTGGGAGTCTGAAATCTACAAAAGGTAGGATTGGCTTTAATGTGAAAGCAACTTTACGAGTAGTTGGAAAAGTCACCTATCTGACTGATTTGAGATCTTCCAGATTCTTACTCCATCCAAAGAAGACAGTAATCATCTTCTACTTGGCATGGGGTAGCTGTCGGTCAGTGGATGTCTATCAAGTGTATGTGATGTGCAGATAACTAAGCATTATGGAAAGATCAAAAAGATCTTGAGAATAAAGCTCCTGCCCCGGCACAAGAATCTTGCAGGCTGTTGAGAATTCAATATAAGTTCTAATTCAACCACATGGGAGTGGCTCATGATTATGCTCTTTTGTTTAGACTCATATTGCTTAAAGTCTTGTTCTGAATATGTTTAATTAGGAAACCTAAAATATTTCCCTTCGGATGCCTCCAATTGAAAGCATCCTAATAGCAGTGAGCTTTGTAAGGCATGAAGGAAAAGCTGGGCTATCTAGAGCACAGTTTACTGAATATCATTACTGATGGGGCCTCTGTCTAGAACACAGTGGCAATTTATGTTCATAATTTGGTAAAGATTCTGAACTGTCTTCTGCACTATCACAAAGATAAACTTACTTTCATTGTATGTTAGGGGATTTTATTGTGTGCGATGTAAAACATTGGTAGTCCGTATATGCATTTTGAAATAGTAATACTAAGCAGCCTCCTGTCTTGATCATTCTGAATAAACAGGAATTCACCACAGGGTGAATTCAGCATATTGGAATCATGTGGGAAATTGTTCTTTGTTTCCTTAATAAGCCAATTCAATG
Source organism: Equus caballus (assembly GCF_041296265.1). NCBI lineage: Eukaryota > Metazoa > Chordata > Mammalia > Perissodactyla > Equidae > Equus > Equus caballus. The sequence continues at coordinate 75,484,071 of NC_091689.1, forward strand.
AACAGAAGACCTTCGAAATTTGTTTTCAATGTATTTTCCCCACACTTTAATTACTTTTGAAGTGAGAATGTACAAAAATTACTAACTTTCAGCAACTGTATAAACAACTATCATTCATTGAGCACTTGTTCAGTGCCCAGCATAGTGCAAGGTACTTTGCATACATTCTCTTTAATTGTTGTATCTTGAATTAGCCGTATCATTAGTCCTAAGTAGTGTATTAGAAAGAAAATGAGCTTCAGAGGCAGTTGGAGCTGGATTTACCCCTACATAGATATGCGACCTTGTTCAAACTACTTTTCTTATCTCTCAAGAGGTTTGTCTTAAAGATTCATATATATCCATTTTATCTTCACATGTATTTTAGTATAAAGCTGGTCAAAATCGGTACTATTCAGTAAGTGTTTCTTCTAATCCTTTCCTGTTGAACTGATTGGGTAAGAATTGAAGGTGAGTTTTTATTTTGAAATTTGGAGCCCACCTACAGTTTTCTCAATCTTTTCTCAAAGTGTCTGATTCTCCTAACAGCAGTAAAAATTCGCTGGTGGGATTAGTTAGCTGGAGTTTGCTGCAACACGTGGCATTTGAATAGCATACTTAGATACAGTATTTTTGGTGTATTTGTTTGCTTGCTTGCTTTTTCCTAAGATTTGCTTTAGAGATCTGCTCGCACGGTGTTCTAGGGATAGGGGCAGCCACCACACAGAGAAAGATTAAGAAGTAGTAGCATTGAGCACAACTCTTTTGGGAAATCAGCCTTGTTAATTTATTAAAGAATTAAAAACAGAAATCAATTAGATCCTTTATTTTACTTGAAGATACTCTCATGCTTTTAAATTATTTTATGTTCTAATTCCTTCTCTTTTTTTTTCAGGCTATTTTAAAAGCAATACATGCTTAGTATAGAACATTTGAAAACTGCAGAACCAAACGATAGAGAGAGAAAGAGTGAGAGAGAGAGAAAGATGTAAAACAGAAAATTAAAACCACCTGCCATTTCACCAGTCTTGACTAACCAGAATATGATTTTGTTTCTGGATTTTTCCCATTTCATCAAGTATTATAAGATAAAATAATTTTTAAAGACTATATGGTTTCCCATCGTATAGGTATCCTGTAATTTACTGAACAAGTCTCATTGCTTACTTAGGTCATTTTTTTTCTGTTGATATAAATGAAATGCTTTTCTGTATAAATTTTTGTCTAAATATTTGAATATTTTCTTTAGAGAAGACTCCTGGAAAGGGAATTATTGGGTCAAAATAAATTAAGTTTTTAAAAAGTTCTGGAAACAAATCACACAATGGCTTTCTGAAAAGAATGGAACAAGCTACATTTCCATCTGTAGCATATAAGAGTTCCTTTTCTCCAAATGCCTTCTTTTTCAACAATAGATCATTCATTTGGCCCTCTTTAACTTATTTGCATTTACCGTTTTCCTCACCAAAAATATTATAAAATAAATTTGTATGAGTGTGTAAGATGAGAGAGCAGAGCAATCACAGAGCTACTAACTGGCTTTTTAGAAGGATTTATGAAGACTAGCTGAAGCATCTGAAGGCATATTTAAGATCTATGTTTCATAAGGAAAAAAGTGTACGTGTTCCATGAAACTATTAATCTTTTCGCCTAATCATTTTTTGGAGGGAGCCTAGGAGAGAATGGGATTCAGTATGCAGCAAATATTGTACCAATTCTTGTGACATTATGTAAAATTTGTACTTTTTTCCTGTTATTTGGTGATAATGATGTCATATTATATAGAGAAAATGATAATGTTAACATTTCATGGCTTTGGTAAGGCTATTGATGACCCAATGTACTTCAGTTTATAAATCTACCAAAAATCCTTCTTGATCAATTATGTTGGTGAATTTACAACTGGTTGCGTTACATCTTGAGACAGGGTCAGGCATGACAGTATTCACTCCACTGGAACAGAGGAGATGTAGGGGATCTGGAAGTTGGAACGAGACATTCCCTTGAGTGGAGGAGGTTGAGGATGGGATGGGATGTGGACCAGAACGTAACCACAGACATTGAGGGGAAAAATATGTTTGGGAAGGTACTTTGTGGTATACAGAGAGAAGATGTAATGGTTTAATCAGGACAGAGAACCAGGCACAGAGGGAATTGAGCAAGGGACCCAGTTACCACATCTAGAAGATCAATTAGGACTTGGTTTCTGGAACAAGGCAGAAGCCTGGTTGTTAAAACTTTGCCAAAGGATCAGTTCTTGGAGTTGGACTAATAGCAAGGTTGACTTGATATCTAGTGTCCTATATTGAGCTAAAGTTCCCTCCTCGTGAGGATGCGATTGTTCCAAAGACTTAGATAAGATTGAACATCCAGGAGAGATTAAGTGGCTCCCACTGTGGAGAGAGAAGGCATGGGAGTAGGAGGGTATTGGAACTAGACAGACCACTGTAGTATCACCCAAAGGTGACTGTCAATGTTTCAGAAGAAGTTAGAGGGATATATAGTGACCTAGAGGAGCCAGTCCTCGATTTAGTGCTATTTAACACTTCCATTAAATTGATAAATTAGAGAACAAGCCATTAATTACTCAAATGACATTAACTAAAATAGTAGCTTGCCTTTTGGAAACAAGATTTTAATATTATTTTGAAAAACTGGATAAATGATTAAAACCCAGCAGTAGCTTAGCAAGGACAAATGCACAACAGCCCCTTTAAATAGAAAAACAAATGCTACCAATAAATTAGTCTGCTAAATTACAGACTAAAGGATTGAAGACTTTTATTTTCTGGTTGACCTTTTCTGGAAAACGTGGAGTATTGATGGAATTTTTAAACTGTGACATTAGTAACTTTATTCTTGCCATTTTAAGGTCTCCTGAAATTTACTTGATTTTGTAGAGTTCAGTTACATTTAGAGCAAGAATAAAATATTTATCAGACCTCTCTTGGTGCTACTTGGCAGGTACTTTTCAGACTAAGTATTGTATTTTTTTGGCTACGAGTCAAGGAAAGTGGATACCATGAATTTATGAAAAGGAAAATCTGGTTTCTCTAGTGCTGGATGGGAAAAGGTCACTAAGCACTACTAATTACTGCTTCTGCGGGTGTTTTAATAGGAACTTTCCTAAGAGATTGAGTGTGGAGGACATGAGGTCAACTCAGTACAAGAAGGAGTTATTGAATATAGAATAGAGAAAAATACAGATTAGCTGAGAAGACAGAATGAGTCATCCACTTTCCTTAAATGGGAGAATCAATGCTTCAGAAAATTTTGTTAGAATGATTTTCATGTGTTGCACTAATAATCTGCTTTCAGTTTCACTTAAAATTATTATAATACTTGAAAAAATATAATCCACTCAAGTTGGCTGGTTCCTTTTTAGATACAGACAGGATGAAGAGGTTAGTGATAAGGGAACATTTATAGCCTGAGATGAGAGCTTTTTGGGAGCTCTGACATTAGAGAAAATGTAAAAAGTGTCTGATGTAACTGCATTTTCTTTTTTTAAGTTTCTGCCAGTGGGCTCTTTTTCTTGGAGATTATTCAACCCAAGAAACACTGTTTATCTGGCAGCTCAGCTCAGTCTGGGTCATTTAGATGCCTAGCCATGGTTATCTGGTTATCTGACTTCTTAGAGCAGGAATCCTGTCCTTTCTAATCTTTCTACCCCAAGAGTGGTTGAGCAAGTGTTTATTTCTGCCTCAATGGCTCCTTTGTGTACTCAAATACCATCATTCTGATGTCTTAGCTTTTTCTTCCACAAAATGAAACAAAGCTCAATTCTTTAAACTTTTGTTGCTATCATATTTAGTGATCGTGCATTCACAGGGTATTGTGTTCTATGTAAGTGAATGCATGCTCGTTTTGCCAGATAGTATAATTTAAGAAAAGAAGCATTTTGACTTTTGTAACATCAGTCTGCCTCAGCAACTCGGCATCTTCACAGATTCAAAAGAATGATTTTTTTAAAATCTTTTCAAAATCATAAGATAAACCAGATTCTTTAAATAGTTCGCTAAAAGAAATTTTATTTCCTTAAAAACAACTTTTTACTTTAAAAATCCTTTATGATATTAGTTTTGTATTATATCTTCATCTTTCAAATGGAAATTTCTTAGTAAACCCTGAATTACTTGCAAGCATTTCATGATGTAAATAGTCGATTTTTAAAAGATTGAGAAGCTATTCCTTTCATATGTGCGTCAAACAAGCATTGAAATTAGTGGGAAAAATTCGTGACTAGACAGGTGAGGTGTTATTTGCTTCTAAATTCAAATGGCAGAGCACACTGTTTGAAGGTATGTCTGTTGTCATAGATTTGATCCTTGAGTTGCCACTGAACCTCCACGACCTGAAGAAAAATCTTTACCCAGTTCAGGAAAATGTTTACTTTCCAGTTCAATCTGCATATATTAAACTACACTTAACTTTAGGCCTGAAGATTACAGGGCATTAGATGCTCTCTAGCGTAAATATTAAAATTGATTTTGATATTACCAATTCTAGAATCCTCTCCATGGCCTTTCACAGGAGATGCTTTCTCCCTAGGTCCCAGCCAGCTCTTTTGTATCACTTGATTTTTTATCACCCCCAGGTGAGTGCCTTGGCTCCATCTCTCTGATCCTCTACCCATCTGAAGAAGAAAACACAATTATACAACTAATATTCTCTGTACCCAAGAAAAGCAACTCCTTTATATCATTATACCAAGCAGTTTAATCCTTCTTGTACCAGGTTCTTCATTCCAAAATAACACTTGCTTCAACATTTGCCTATCAAAAGGTCTGTTTTTGAGTGTACGTGTGTGTCCCTTCTCCTCAGGATTTCTGGTCCCCTAAGTTGTGCAGAGAAAGCCCTGAAATGGCAGCTTCAGTTGAAAGGCATCAGATGACTTTCTTAGTGCTCAAGCTAGAATACTTGAAGATTTCTTGTTCATTCTCTTATCCTCAATATGCACCCATTTGGGTTTTTGAGACCCATGATGGGAGGGTTGGGGGGCGATCCTGATGGAGAATGGGGAGCAGAAGATAATCTTCCTTTTCTTCCTGGCGAATCCCATGGATCAAGATTTTCTCCCATTGCATTTCTCCCATGACATTACATTAACTGTTAATCAATTCACATAGACTTTTTAAGTCACGTGTAATTTTTGGTTCTGTTTTATTTGTGTGTGTGTAAAGGATAATGTGAGAAATAAGTGTGTTATAAATAACCTGAAGTCTTCAGATTAGAGAAGGATGAAGACAAATTTGCTCATTTAGCTTAGGAAGGTTACTTAGGCCTGGAGCAGGAACTTTTTCCATGAACTTCTGGATGTAGCTCTGGCATATCCTTATACTTTATAGCGAAGGGAGTAACTCAGCCCCCAGCCTATTGACTACCTTATTTTTCATTGTCTCTATGTTATCTTATGATCCTATGCACTCAAATCCCCAAAATCTTTCTGTCGCTTTTGTTTAGATGAGGTGACTGAGTATAGTTAAAAACATATATTTTCTTAGAATTATCAAATAATATCATTACTGTTTACTTCTTTATTTTTATGTTTTGCCTGTAATGATTCTGTTCATTTTTACCAAATAGTTTTACCAGCATGCTAATTAATATACATTATATTGCATTCTGCCATTACTAGTTTTCTACCCAAACATTATTGTCTCTATAACATGCTTTCTTTTTACTTCTATTTTATTTTTTCTATTATATTTATATTAACCCTTATTCATGGTTGAGCAATGTGTAGTTGATGAATTGACTTGTCAAACAAAGATGGCAGAGTGGGAGCTGCCTGAGGGCAGGGATTTTGTCTGTATTCTCAGCACTTATGAGTGCCTGGTACGTGGTAGATACTCAATAAATATTTGTTCAATGAATGAAAACAACAAAATCTGATTTTTGCCCCTTGGTTAACATTATCTGTAAGGTACTGATGTTTTTATTGGTGCTTTTCCATGTCATTGTCATTAATACATAGCCTTTAATTATTTTATGTCCCCCAAGAAAATCAGTCTTATTATTTTATATTTACATTTATTTCAACCAAAAGTAAACTTCACAGTTTGAGTATCTACCTATCATATTTTCCTACCATGATTCTGATGACTTTAAAAATCAGAGCCTCCTCCAAGGAAGGCTTGTCATCATTGAGATTATTCACAAAAAGTGTCCTAGGCTTTGGAACATTCCAAAGGAAAAGTTCAAAAAATGTTTTGAGCAACTGGAAGTGTTTTGAGAGATGGAATGCTTTTTATAATGTATTTTTATAAGCCCTGAGTCAGTGGTTCTTAACCTTGTTGGGGCCACCACTCCTTTCAAGAATTTGGTATCTATCACACATCTGACCCTGCCAAATGCACATACCAACACATGACACGTGGCATTTCCTTTAAGAGGTTTATAGGCCTCTGAAAGCTCCTTCATGAACTGTCTATGCGTTCTTGGACTCTGGTGAGGAAACCTGACTTTAAAGGTGTACCTACTAAACTCTAATTCCTTGAGCTCACTGCCTGGATCCGATTCATCCTCTGCCACAGCAAAGTGCCTTATGTTTAATAAAGATTAAACATCAAAACATAAAAACAAAAGTGACACCATGTCTAGCACTAAAAAATGTCATATTGTTTTATGATCATATTTTAAACTTCTTACCGTCCACGTATTCACATACATAGGCTAATAAAATTTATCTTAGATACCTGTCCATCCCATTGTGAATAAAGGACCTAATTATACCCCTAGGGGAAGGGCACTAACATTGAGGAACTTGTTACAAGGCTGGGACTATCAGAATGGCGTTTGCAGGGGTACTGGACACAGCGGGAAGGAGGCAAATCTGACCGTGTGCAACTGTCACTCTATTTAAACCCAACATCCAGTTGTTCTCTAGGTTTATGAGTCATTCCATTTTTGCCACTGTGTGACAAGTTGCCATCACAACTTGCGCTATATTATCTCTAGAAAATCAATACAAATTGGATTTATGCAAGGCACAGAATCACACAATACACCTTTAAAAAGAGAATAAAGGAAAATTTTGTCATTTTTAAATTAAGTCCTTTGTTCACTTCCATCATAGCAAAAGAAAATAATTCCTTTTTCTTTGTTTGCAGAAATACAATTGAGAGCAGCAGTATTACAGTGACCGAATATTAAATATGCCTTGTCTAATAGGACAAAACATATCATAGTCTCTTCCGTTTATATTGATACATTTCAATAGACTTAATTCTCCCATACATTTTTGGGGTGTTAGGTATAAATACCCAGATGAGAAAGGTAGCAATGCTTTATCCTTTCTGTGTTCTCTTTGGTGCATCCTGGGGTAGACAAAGGATCACAGGAGAAGGCTTTGGCTAAATTTAGTTAAGTGCAAGCCCTGATCCTACAGCCTGATGTATAACCCGTATGTGGGGGAGTGGGGGACATGAAGGAGTTAGAGAGGATAGGTTTGGAGGGCTTGCTAGTAACACTTATCTGTGGAGAAAAAACCAAGTAAACTTGCTCTGGTTCTGCTTTGATGTTGCTCCTCTTCCTCCCCATCAGTACTTACTCCCCTTCTCAGACCTGCAAGTCTAAGAGTCTTAGTGCTGATTCACACACTCTTCATTCTTCCTTTAGATTGTGAACACAGTTTATACTCCCTTATCCCTGCTCCAGGTCCAGTGTGATGATTGAATGAACTAATTCGTTCATTTCACAAATAATTTTGGAGCTCCTACTATGTGCCGAGCATTGTGCTGGGTATTCAGCTGAGAACAAAAGCTTACAGTCCCTGCCATTGGAGCTTTCAGCCTTTAGTTGAATGCGTGATAGAGAGAGTGAGGGAGAAAGATATGAAGAGCAGTGGGTTTCTTTTACAGTCTGTGACTGATAAATCTGCATATGGAAGAATGCCAGGATGGATGAAATTGGGCAGTAACAGTGGTTCCTCTTTATTCCCCTCTCTTTCATTCATGAAATCAATTCAATTTTGGATTGTGGAACTGTCTAGAAAGTATTTGGGTATATGGAAACTTTGGGATCAAAGGGAGAAGAAGCTGGAGGTTTCAGAGGGTAGGGATTTGATCATTTTTGGCTTTGTTCATAGTGTAACAGTTATGAATCACTCTTTAATACTCTGTGGTATAACTTCAGCACCCCCAACTCCTCAGCAAATTTAAATTAAAACTAATTATAAATCTGCATGTCAGAAAGTCTAGTGTCTCCTTCTTGAGATTTCCTTCTCCTCTTGATTTGCCCAAGAACTCCAGCAGCTCGTACTCTAAAAGGATAGTCTGACCGATTTCTACCCCCCAGGGCAAAGCACTGATGTTTGAACAGTGGTATTGCCATTTCTTCTTTGCTTCCACACCATGTCAGTGTTGAATGATGGTCCCTTCTAGGCCCACAGATATCCGTGTTCTGCATTGCCTTCAAGGTCCAGGTCCTAACTCTGAGGGAGATTTAGCCCACCCTTCAACGATATTCACCAAAGGTGCTCCACACTTGGATTCTTCCTTCAGTTAATATTCCCATGACCAGCCATTGCCCCCTAGGGTCCAAGCACTGCATCAGGAGGCTGGAAATGGAGGACAGACCAAAATCAGCCCTTTTCTATGGACCCTGGTCATCTTGTTTTGAGCCTAGTTCATCAGCCATAGCTCTCTTTGCCTCAGGGAAATTTTGTTTCTAAAGCTTTATTACCCTTCTTTGCCACTTGACCTTGTCTAGTCCACCTGATAAATCTCCTTGACTTAAATCTTAGTGCTCCTTGTGCAAATCGGTCTACATCCCCTTCAGTGACTAACTTTGCATAGCCAAACACTCTGGGTTGGCCACAAAGGGTTTATTGCACCTTAGTCCCAGGATAATGGCTGTCTACTAGCCCCAGAATTGCCTAATATAAGTAAGGCCTAGGAGGACAGAGAAAGTTTGCTTCCATTATTAAGAAAGAAAAGGAAGGAAAGAAGGAAGGGAGGAAGGAGGAAAGAGAGAGTGAAAGAAGGAAAGAAAAGAAGACAGAGAGAGAAAGAAGAAAGGAAAGAAAAGAAAGAAGGAAAGAAATGAAAGAAGGAAAAGATGGTAAATAGTGGCAGAGAGAGAGGGTGAGGACTGGGTAAGAAAAAAGGGGTGGATAAATTCATAGCCACTACTAACTCATTCTTCTCTCCCCAGCCATATTTTGGGGCAAGCTGATAATGTTGGTCTCTTTGGCCATCAGAAGAGGGAGAGCTTAGAGGGAGAAAGATAGCAAGGGAAAAAGATTGGAGAGAGGGGAGGGATTTTCTGTTCCAACTATTTGCTTTGCACTGGCAACTGTTTTCAGTGATTTAATGCCAAGCGTGCTAACCTCTTTGTTTTCTTAAAACCATTGCTTAAATTATTAAGCTAAAACAAGAATGTCGTGTTGAATTTAGAAAATGTAGCAAGGTTCAAGGAAGAAAAATTTCTTGTAATCCTGCCGTTTAGAGACCACCATTGTTAATATTTTGACATGTTTTCTTAGGAATATTTATTTATAAAACTTGAACTTACACTGTATATTCAATATTTATTATAATTTCACCCCCGCTAGGTCATTCAATATCATTTATAAATGCATCTTAATGGCTGCATGATTTTATCATCTTATCACACCATGATATTTCGTTGAATATTTAGGATGTTCATCGGTTGCTGCCTTTGTTTACTATTTATAGCATTCCAATGTGAGCATCTTAGTGTGTAAATCTTTCTACAGTGTCAGAAAGGCAAACACAATGAAGTGGTGTTGCATTACTGCTGCCAGAACATGCAACTGCTTGGTCCTGATGGTGCTCCTGGGATGAAAAAGTCCTGGTTATCTCTTGCAGCTTTCCTACTCCATCGCAGGACTCCTCTCTTCCCTAGGATTGAAGGGGCTAAACTGTGAGCCAGGTAGATATACTGGACAGGGCCTCTGGCTCTTTCTGATTTCTTGTTGCCCTGATGTAGATGTAGGCTTCTTCTCTGATGATACAATCTCAGTGTTAGAGCCCTCACTTCCCTCTGCTACTCTTCCCAATGGTACATCCTTTTTTACTGCTACAATTAGGTCTATATTAAGGTCGCAACCTCCTAGAACATATTCAGATTATCTGAAACCAGTTAAGACCTTCTATGCCCAGCAGTAGATGAGTTGCATGCAGAGATCAAATCTGATTTATTGATTTTGAGATAAAATAATAATAATAATAACTCACCTTGAGTACATGCCATGTGTGAGGCACTTGAGTAAGTGATTGATGTAAATCCTAACAGCAATCTGATGCCGTGGTTAATATTATTACCCCTATCTGGTATGTGAAGAGCCAGAGGCAGGGAGAGGTTACATAGCTGGCTCTGGGTCACCCCAATGGGCAATGGCTAAAGCAGGATTCAAGCCTTGGTTGTCTGTCTCCTGAGCCCTCACCTTTACGCATTATGCACATCATAAACAGACATGTATAGTTTTTAGCTTAATTTATTTTTATGTTAAATTTCCTGGTTTAAAATAAAACCAGAAAGTTTCATAGTTCTTACCTGACTTTTCAAGCCAATTATTTTATTGATTTCTAATTTTAGTTTTCTTTTAGATTTTTATCATGCAAAAAGCAAAAATTTTTATGAGGATTTTTAAACTCATAGAATGTTGGAGGTGAGGTGAGGGATCTCAGCGATGCCCTCGTCTTATCATCTAGTTGACTGAGGTTGTAATTTTTGATATTGGCTGGTTGAGGTTGATTTAGATTTCTGTTGCAATCTCTAGATTCTGTTCTGATCTCTATTCCAGTTGCCTGGTCTGTGCCTGAGTCATCCTCACAGTTTGTTAGATTGATATCTTAGTTTCTTCTCTAGTGGGCAGGAAAATCCTTCAGTTTCTATTTCTGCTCCACCAGAACGCTCTTATTATCAAGGACACAGCCTGTGATAGAACATCGCTGTCAGACCCACTCACATTATTTGACAAAAATATTGCCTACCTGCTGCCATAAGACCCCCAGCAGAGTGCTATGATCACTGTTACACGGGACATCATTCTGTCCTCGCCCAAATGTTTCTTTTTTCTTTTTTTTTTTTTTTATAATTAGCAACACAGCCCTTTTTGTATATGCAGACTCCATCTGGTATAGTTCGATTAAAGTTGATGGTTATTTTTATGTCGTCAGCAATCATATTTTTTGTTCCACTTTTAGAATATCTCTTGCAGCGATTTTGAAAACTTTTTTTGACTTGTCTTTTTTAACTTGTCACCAAATTCGTGCAAAGGTTAACAGTAAAGGTGTTCAGTGCCAATCTCACCTGAGTATTAATCACTGCGTCAACGCAAGGTTATTTCACCATGCTAATCCTTTTGGACAGCTCTGTATAACTGAGTAGTTAGTTAATTAGAGGCTACTTCTGATTTTATTTTTCAAGATAAATGCTTTCTGGGCTCTAGATCATTTCTTTTCCTTTCTTTCTTTTCTTTTTTTTAGACTATTTTGATGCTTGCTTGGTACAGCGCTCCAAGTGGATTTTGTTGCCCTTGGCTTTATACCTGCTTCCTGAACAGTGGGAATTATCCTGCATTCTACCGAGTTCCACAGCTGTTTCTCTTCACCAGCATTCCAAACCACTTCAACATTCTTTTTTTTTTTTTTTTTTATTAATGTTATGATAGATTACAACCTTGTGAGATTTCAGTTGTACATTTTTGTTAGTCATGTTGTGGGTACACCACTTCCCCCTCCGTACCCTCCCCCCACCCCCCCTTTTCCCTGGTAACCACCAATCAGATCTCCTTCTCAATATACTAATTTCCACCTATGAGTGGAGTCATATAGAGTTCGTCTTTCTCTGACTGACTTATTTCGCTTAACATAATACCCTCGAGGTCCATCCACATTGTTGTGAATGGGCCAATTTCGTCTTTTTTTATGGCTGAGTAGTATTCCATTGTGTATATATACCACATCTTCTTTATCCAATCATTAGTTTCTGGGCATGTAGGCTGGTTCCACGTCTTGGCTATTGTAAATAATGCTGCAATGAACATAGGGGTGCAACGGACTCTTGAGATATCTGATATCAGGTTCTTAGGATAGATACCCAGTAATGGGATGGCTGGGTCATAGGGTATTTCTATTTTTAACTTTTTGAGAAATCTCCATACTGTTTTCCATAGTGGCTGTACCAGTTTGCATTCCCACCAACAGTGTATGAGGGTTCCTTTTTCTCCACAACCTCTCCAACATTTGTCGTTCTTGGTTTTGGATGTTTTTGCCAATCTAACGGGGGTAAGGTGATATCTTAGTGTAGTTTTGATTTGCATTTCCCTGATGATTAGCGATGATGAACATCTTTTCATGTGTCTATTGGCCATATTCATATCTTCTTTTGAGAAATGTCTGTTCATGTCCTCTGCCCATTTTTTGATCGGGTTGTTTGTTTTTTTGTTGTTAAGTAGTGTGAGTTCTTTGTATATTATGGAGATTAACCCTTTGTCGGATAAGTGGCTTGTAAATATTTTTTCCCAATTAGTGAGCTGTTTTTTTGTTTCAATCCTGTTTTCCCTTGCCTTGAAGAAGCTCTTTAGTCTGATGAAGTCCCATTTGTTTATTCTTTCTATTGTTTCCCTCAAGTGAGGAGTTACAGTGTCCGAAAAGATTCTTTTGAAACTGATGTCAAAGAGTGTACTGCCTATATTCTCTTCCAAAAGACTTATTGTCTCAGGCCTAATCTTTAGGTCTTTGATCCATTTTGAGTTTATTTTGGTGTGTGGTGAAAAAGAATGGTCAATTTTCAATCTTTTGCATGTGGCTGTCCAGTTTTCCCAGCACCATTTGTTGAAGAGACTTTCTTTTCTCCATTGTAGGCCCTCTGCTCCTTTGTCGAAGATTAGCTGTCCATAGATGTGTGGTTTTATCTCTGGGCTTTCAATTCTGTTCCATTGATCTGTGGACCTGTTTTTGTACCAGTACCATGCTGTTTTGATCACTGTAGCTTTGTAGTATGTTTTGAAATCGGGGATTGTGATTCCGCCGGCTTTGTTTTTCTTGCTCAGGATTGCTTTAGCAATTCGCGGTCTTTTGTTGCCCCATATGAATTTTAGGATTGTTTGTTCAATTTCTGTGAAGAATGTTCTTGGGATTCTGATTGGGATAGCATTGAATCTGTATATTGCTTTAGGTAGTATGGACATTTTAACTATGTTTATTCTTCCAATCCATGTGCAAGGGATGTCTTTCCATCTCTTTATGTCATCGCCTATTTCTTTCAAGAGAGTCTTGTAGTTTTCATTGTATAGATCCTTCACTTCCTTGGTTAAGTTTATCCCAAGGTATTTTATTCTTTTCGTTGCGATTGTGAATGGGATAGAGTGCTTGAGTTCTTTTTCTGTTAGTTTATTGTTAGTGTATAGAAATGCTACTGATTTATGCACGTTAATTTTATACCCTGCTACTTTGCTGTAGTTGTTGATTATTTCTAATAGTTTTTCTGTGGATTCTTTGGGGTTTTCTACGTATAAGATCATGTCGTCTGCAAACAACGAGAGTTTTACTTCTTCGTTACCTATTTGGATTCCTTTTATTTCTTTTTCCTGCCGAATTGCTCTGGCCAGCACCTCCAGAACTATGTTGAATAGGAGTGGTGAAAGTGGGCACCCTTGTCTTGTTCCTGTCCTCAGAGGGATGGCTTTCAGCTTTTGTCCATTGAGTATGATGTTGGCTGTGGGTCTATCATATATGGCCTTTATTATGTTGAGGTACTTTCCATCTATACCCATTTTACTGAGGGTTTTTATCATAAATGGGTGTTGGATCTTGTCGAATGCTTTCTCTGCATCTATTGAGATGATCATGTGGTTTTTGGTTTTCATTTTGTTAATGTAGTGTATCACGTTGATTGACTTGCGGATGTTGAACCATCCCTGTGTCCCTGGTATAAATCCCACTTGATCATGGTGTATAATCTTTTTGATGTATTGCTGTAATCGGTTTGCCAAAATTTTGTTGAGGATTTTTGCATCTATGTTCATCAGTGATATCGGCCTGTAGTTCTCCTTCTTTGTGTTGTCCTTGTCAGGTTTGGGGATCAGAGTGATGTTGGCTTCATAGAATGTGTTAGGGAGTTCTCCATCTTTCTCAATTTTCTGGAACAGTTTGAGGAGAATAGGTATTAAGTCTTCTTTGAATGTTTGGTAGAATTCTCCAGAGAAGCCGTCTGGTCCTGGACTCTTGTTTTTGGGGAGGTTTTTGATTACCGTTTCTATTTCCTTACTTGTGATTGGTCTATTCAGATTCTCCATTTCTTCCTGATTCAGTTTGGGGAGATTGTAGGAGTCTAGGAATTTGTCCATTTCTTCCAGGTTGTTCAATTTGTTGGCATATAGTTTTTCATAGTATTCTCTTATGATCTCTTGTATTTCATTGGTATCTGTTGTGATTTCTCCTCTGTCATTCCTGATTTTATTAATTTGTGATTTCTCTCTTCTTTTCTTGGTGAGTCTGGCTAGGGGTTTGTCAATTTTGTTAATTCTTTCGAAGAACCAACTCTTTGTTTCATTGATCCTTTCTATTGTCTTTTTTGTTTCAATATCGTTTATTTCTGCTCTTATTTTTATTATTTCCCTCCTTCTACTGACTCTGGGCCTTGTTTGTTCTTCTTTTTCTAGTTCTGTTAGGTGTCGTTTGAGGTTGCTTACGTGAGCTTTTTCTTGTTTAGTGAGGTGAGCCTGTATTGCGATGAATTTCCCTCTTAGGACTGCTTTTGCTGCATCCCAAATGATTTGGTATGTCGTGTTCTCATTTTCATTTGTCTCCAGATAATATTTGATTTCTTCTTTAATTTCTTCAATGATCCATTGTTTGTTGAGAAGCGTGTTGTTTAGTCTCCACATTTTTGCACCTTTCTCTGCTTTTTTCTTGTAGTTGATTTCTAGTTTAATAGCGTTATGATCAGAAAAGATGCTTGATATTATTTCAACTCTCTTGTATTTATTGATGTTTGCTTTGGTTCCCAAAATATGGTCAATCCTTGAGAATGTTCCATGTGCACTTGTGAAGAATGTGTAACCTGCTGTTTTTGGATGAAGTGTTCTATATATATCTATTAAGTCCATCTGGTCTAATTTTTCATTTAATTCTATTATTTCCTTGTTGATTTTCTGTCTGGATGTTCTGTCCATTGGTGTTAATGGTGTGTTGAGGTCCCCTACTATTATTGTATTGTTGTTGATGTCTTCTTTTAGTTCTATTAAGAGTTGCTTTACAAATTTTGGTGCTCCTGTGTTGGGTGCGTATATATTTATAAGTGTTATGTCTTCTTGGTGGAGAGTCCCTTTTATCATTATATACTGTCCCTCTTTGTCTTTCTTTATCTGTTTTGCTTTGAAATCTACCTTGTCTGATATTAGTATAGCGACACCTGCTTTCTTTTGTTCATTATTAGCTTGGAGTATTGTTCTCCATCCCTTCACTCTGAGTCTGTGTTTGTCTTTGGGGCTGAGGTGTGTTTCCTGGAGGCAGCATATTGTTGGATCTTGTTCTTTGATCCATCCTGCCACTCTGTGTCTTTTGATTGGGGAGTTCAATCCGTTTACATTTAGAGTGATTATTGAGACGTGGGGGCCTACCACTACCATTTTGTGTCTTGTTTTCCGGTTTTCTTCAGTTTCCTTTGTTTCTCGTCCCATGGTTTAATCTGTTCTGATGTAGAGCTGCTACTCTCTGTTGTTGTCCTTCTACTTATCTCCTCTGCTGTTGGTTTTGTAGCCCCTTTCCTTTTTTGGATTTTTCAGGAATGAGGGTTTTCCTGAGGATTTCCTGAAGAGGAGGTTTTGTGGCAATGAACTCCCTTAATTTTTGTTTATCTGGGAAAGTTTTTATTTCTCCATCGTATTTGAAGGATATTTTCGCTGGGTAGAGAATTCTCGGCTGTAGGTTTTTGTCCTTCAGATTTTTGAATATATCATTCCACTCTCTTCTAGCCTGTAAAGTTTCTGCTGAGAAATCTGCTGATAGCCTGATGGGGGTTCCTTTGTAGGTTAGTTTCTTTTGCCTGGCTGTCCTTAATATTTTCTCCTTGTCGTTGACTTTTGCTAGCTTCACTACTATATGCCGTGGAGTTGGTCTTCTTGCATTGATAAAGTTTGGAGATCTATTGGCTTCTGTCACCTGAAGATCCATCTCCCTCACCAGATTTGGGAAGTTCTCAGCCATTATTTCTTTGAATAGGTTTTCTGCCCCTTTCTCCTTCTCTTCTCCCTCTGGTATACCTATAATCCTTACGTTGCATCTCCTAATTGTGTCTGATAATTCTCGGAGAGTTTCTTCATTTCTTTTAAGTCTTGCTTCTCTCTCCTCCTCTGCCTGCAACAATTCTATATTGCCATCTTCCAAATTGCTAATTCTTTCCTCCATATTATCGGCCCTACTGTTCAGAGCATCTAGATTTTTCTTAATCTCCTCTATTGTGTTCTTCATTTCCAGTATTTCTGTTTGGTTCTTCTTTATCGTATCAAACTCTTTTGTGACATAGCTCCTGAACTCGTTGAGTTGTCGGTCAGAATTCTCTCTTAACTCAGTGAGTATTTTAATGATGGCTGTTTTGAAGTCATCATCATTTAGGTTATATATCTCATTTTCTTTGGGATTGTTTTCTGTGTATTTGTTACTTTCTTTCTGTTCTGGAGATTTAATGTATTTTTTCATATTGCTTGATGATGTTGATTTGTGCCTCCGCATGGAGATAGAGTTTAGTTGCTCCTTTCACTTGTTTCAGCTGCTGCAGTGGGGGGAGCAGCTGTTTATACTTCACCAACCAGGAACCCTGTCCGTAGTTGCTAACTGGGCCTGGGCCCCTCTTCGTAGCCACAGTGGCCCTTTGGATTCCCTCCTCTGCCGTGGGGGCCGTCACGGGGGGCTTCAGGCTGCAGGTGCCTACTGTTGTTGCCCACCTAGATGCGCTCTCTCCTTGGGGTCTGCAACGGTGTTATGGGCTTTTCCAGCGGCCAGGGGTGGGATCACTTTTATTTGTCGCTCGGTTGCTGTCGGCACCCACCAAATCTCACTTGTCCTCTATGGGTCGCAGGAGAGCTATTGGCATCTTCTACAGTCTGTGGTTAGTACACCTAGCTATGCTGCTTTTGCCCTGGGGTCTTCCAGCCTTGTGGCTGGCGGCTGGGTGCCTTCTACTGATGCTGTGCAGAGGCTTTCCCTAAGGCTTCTGTGAGCCTGTAGGGTTTCCCCCTAGGCTACTAAGCTGGGTCTCTGGAACTCTCTCCAGCCCCAGTCCTCTCCGAGATCTCCGGCAATCCCTAGCCTCACCGGGTGGGCAACGGCAGCTGGGGGTCGCCCCGCCCTCTGGGCTTCTCTCCGGGCCTCTGCCGGGAGCTCTGAATGCTCAGCGTGGCCCCTCTGCTACCGGCAGACAGAGAGTTTTGTCTGCTGCCTGGCGGAGCTCCGGCGCTTCCCCTCCGGGTCGCCGGACCCGCCTTTGAAAGTTCCCCCGCCCCCGTCCTCTCCGAGATCTCCGGCAATCCCTAGTCCCACGGGGCGGGCAACGGCAGCTGGGGGACGCCCCGCCCTCTGGGCTTCTGTCCGAGCCTCTGCCGGGAGCCCTGAATGCTGGGCGTGGCCCCTCTGCTACCGGCAGACAGAGAGTTTTGTCTGCTGCCTGGCGGAGCTCCGGCGCTTCCCCTCCGGGTCGCCGGACCCGCCTTTGAAAGTTCCCCCGCCCCGGTCCTCTCCGAGATCTCCGGCAATCCCTAGTCCCACGGGGCGGGCAACGGCAGCTGGGGGACGCCCCGCCCTCTGGGCTTCGGTCCGAGCCTCTGCCGGGAGCCCTGAATGCTGGGCGTGGCCCCTCTGCTAATGGCAGACAGAGAGTTTTGTCTGCTGCCTGGCGGAGCTCCGGCGCTTCCCCACCGGGTCGCCGGACCCGCCTTTGAAAGTTCCCCCGCCCCCGTCCTCTCCGAGATCTCCGGCAATCCCTAGTCCCACGGGGCGGGCAACGGCAGCTGGGGGACGCCCCGCCCTCTGGGCTTCTGTCCGAGCCTCTGCCGGGAGCCCTGAGTGCTCAGCGTGGCCCCTCTGCTACCGGCAGACAGAGAGTTTTGTCTGCTGCCTGGGGGAGCTCCGGCACTTCCCCTCCGGGTCGCCGATCCGGCCTTTGAAAGTTCCCCCGCCCCGGTCCTCTCCGAGATCTCCGGCAATCCCTAGTCCCACGGGGCGGGCAACGGCAGCTGGGGGTCGCCCCGCCCTCTGGGCTTCTGTCCGGGCCTCTGCCGGGAGCCCTGAGTGCTCAGCGTGGCCCCTCTGCTACCGGCAGACAGAGAGTTTTGTCTGCTGCCTGGCGGAGCTCCGGCGCTTCCCCACCGGGTCGCCGGACCCGCCTTTGAAAGTTCCCCCGCCCCGGTCCTCTCCGAGATCTCCGGCAATCCCTAGTCCCACGGGGCGGGCAACGGCAGCTGGGAGACCTCCGTGCCCTCCGTGTCTCTCTCTGGGACCCTCCGGGCGCCCCGAGCACCAGGCCGGGTCTCCCCGCCAATGGCGGGGAGAGACTCTCCCCGCGGGCTCAGGTGTGCAACTCCAAAGTTTCCCTCTGCGTTTAGGAGTAATTGCGGGGGGTTTAAGTAGGGTTCTGGTCACCTGTTTCCACCGTCGCTCCTCTGTTGTGTTCTCGCTCCTGCCCTAGATGTGTGTGGATCCTCTGGGGGTGTCCGTTGGAAGAAAGCCGCTTGCGGGTACTAGGCTGCCCGTCGGGGTCGGAGAGTTTTCACCTATTTCCACATCCTCCCGGAGGAAAGTCCGTCCGCCTTCCGATGTATAGTCGCGTGGGTGTCTCAGACGTCCTGAGATGCTGTCTGGATATCCTTTGTCAAGCGATAAGTGTCCAAATAATTGTAGACTCGAAGGGCGAGAGACAAAGAGGACTACTCACGGCGCCATCTTGGAATTCCTCCATTCTTTTTTTTTTTTTTGAGGAAGATTAGCCCTGAGCTAACATCTGCTGCCAATCCTCCTCTTTTTGCTGAGGAAGACTGGCCCTGAGCTAACATCCGTGCCCATCTTCCTCTGCTTTCTATGTGGGACGCCTACCACAGCATGGCTTGCCAAGCGGTGCCATGTCCACACCCGGGATCCGAACCGGCGAACCCCAGGTCGCTGAAGTGGAACGTGGGAACTTAACCGCTGCACTAGCAGACCGGCCCCACACTTCAACATTCTTGCCATGCTTCTGAAAATGCCTTCTTCAGTCCCAATTGACCATTTACACACCAAATCCTCTTTCCTGTCTTCATTCTCGTTAACCTCTGTACAGTTTGATACTGTTAACTGCTCTTCTTGAAGTTTTCTTTCATTTCCATGATGAGCATGATCTCCTATATTACTCTGCCTTTTCTTGGTCTCCTTCTTGGTTCTTTAACTACCAGTTTCCTGCAAGTATTCAGTGAACCGCATGAAATAGCTGTTTCTATAGTTTGGAATCTCCAGTGTTGTATCTCTAGCCCTCCTCTCTATTCCTTTCCTCTCTCCTCACTTTATGCTCTCTCTTTTGGTGACTTTATTTACTCTCAAGAATTCTCTGATTATCTCTAGGTTGATGCAGTCCAAGTTTATGTCTCTAGGTCCAACATCACTCATGATATTGCCATCTCAAATCTTTTAGGACCTCCATTCTGATATTCTACTGGAACTCCAGATTCAGTCTCCCATTCCTTCCCTCCACAGCATCGGACCCGGCAGTCAATCTGCATTTCCCCCTTGTCTGTTACTAACATTACCATTTCCTCATTTCCTGAGTTTGAAACACTGAAGCCATGCCCTGACTTTTCTCTCCTTTATTGTCAACAGGCTATCAGTTACCAAATATTATAGATTTCATCCCTTAAATGTCTTTGCGCCTTCTCCCTCCCTCCTTTTTTTCGTTCTTTTTGCCATCCTACCTAGAGTGCTTTTCACTGTGTTGTTTCAGTAGCCTTTTGAAGTTCATCCTTTACAAGATGGAGGACTTTGTATAAGTTTATCTTCCAAAGCATAGTTCAGAGAGTGCCTCTTCTCTGCTTGGAAGCCTGATTATTCATTGTGTTCAAAATTGAGTATAATACTTAGCCACATCTTTGAAGTCTTCCACAGTCTGACTCCAGTTTACCTTTCTGCTTTCGCTTCTGTAGTACACTCCCTGTAGTGTACACTTTATTTACACTACTGCTTTTTGTTAGTCTTTGATCTGTATTTGCTTTCCACATCTTTTACTCATGTTGTCCTCCATAATTGGAGTCTTTGGCTCCACTTATAATAAACCTGCCTGCCTTTCTATCTTTTATTATGCCCTTATTGATTCTCTTAAAATAATGTGATCTTTCCTCATTTGAACCATATAGCATTTCCTAGTTTTTCTGTTGCACTTTTCATACTCAGCTCTATAGTATTTGTATTTGTTGGTTTATCTATCTATCTATCTATCTATCTATCTATCTGTCTATCTCTACCTACCTACTGTCTAGCCTCGAAGCTTCAAAAATGTAGACACATGATTTTCTTTTTGATCATTTTCTCCCAGCAGATGCATGTACTCAAACAGAGAAGATATTCAATAAATATTTGATGAATGAATGGACAAATGAATGTGTTTTGCTTATTTTCCAGTGCTTGGTTTCCTTTATATATAGTTTCTCTTTTTATTGAGGTAACTGATTTATAGCATTATATAAATTTCAGGTGTACATCATTACATTTTTACTTCTGTATAGACTACATTGTGTTCCCCACTAAGAGTCTAGTTTCCATCGATCACCATACATATGCACCCCTTTAACCCTTTCATGCTTCCCTTTCCCTTCTTCCCTTCTGGTAACCACCAATCTGTTCTCTGCATCTATGTGTGTGTTTGTTTATCTTCCACATATGAGTGAAATCATAGGATATTTGGCTTTATCCATCTGACTTATTTTGCTTAGCATAATACCCTCAAGGTCCATCCATATTGTTGCAAATGGCGAGATTTCATCATTTTTATGGCTGAATAGTATTCCATTTGTGTTTATATATATACCTCTCTCTATATACCCCATCTTCTTTATCCGTTCACCCATTGATGGGCACTTAGGTTGTTTCCAAGTCTTGGCTGTTGTGAATAATGCTGCAGTGAACATGGTGATGCGTATATCTTTTCAAATGAGTGTATAGTTTCTTATATAAAAAAATTGTTGCCTGGTGAAAAGAGAAGAAGATTTGGAATCTGATAGAGCTAGATTTAGATCCTAGACATCTGACTTACTAGCTTTGTGACCTTGGACACATTATGTAATCTCTCTGAGCCTTTACTTTCTCATCTACAAAATGGGGGGCAGTCATACCTAGTGCTTACTGTGGCATTTGAATGAGATATTATCCAAAAGACTTTGACAAAGAGGAAGAGTCAATAAAGGTTTTATGTTTCCACTGTTTCTTTCTTCCATTCTGTCTTCCTTTTTTCTCTATTCTCATGTATTAAATTTCCTGTACAACTCAATTGTTATTTCATCCTATTTTGTTTTAATGTTATTTATTTTTTATTTCTGTGCATCTCATATCCCCAACTAAATGTCATATTCCTTGAGGGAAGGAGCAGTTTTGATATTCACAACAGCAGTTAAGGTTAGGCTGTACATAGAGTCGCTCAACAAATATTCATTGAATAAATGCGTTTTGTCTTTTTGCATAGTTGACATTCTTTTCAATCACTGACTTTCTTATTTTGGGTACCTCTCCATCTCTACCTCTATTTGACTGCTTTCCTCTTGTTATTACTATGTCTCCCAAATGCCCACACTCGTGCTCTCAAGGTGACCTTTCTTCCTAAACTCTGCTGTATATAGTCCCAAATCTGTCTTTCTCCAAATTGCCCACACTAGAGCACCTCTTCTCAACAGGACCAGGGAAAAGCACCAAAAAAGGAGTCTTTTTGTTGGATTTAACCGATAAGTAAAGTATATATCACAGACTTTGGTTTCTCTCAACACGTGTCTAGTTTCTTCTTTTCTTTGGTGTTATAAGGCACTATGCATGCAATGGATTCTCTTAATAGGAAGGGGTATAAATTTAGAGATTGGAGCAGTAACTTAATTGTCTGTAAAGTTTAATTATGAATTCTAATTATTTTTAATTTTTTGCTTCTTAAGGACATATTAGAAAATAAGGCACCCCTGATGACTTCCTGATAGTGGCGGAAAAGGTAGAATGCTACTGGATCTGAAATTAACATGCAGGCAAATCTAGCCCTTATTTGTTCTTTGATTTAATTATACTTAATGGTTTATATGTGTTTTTATAAGGCAAAGGCATTACAATAAGATGATGAATTTGGTGAGTTAATGTTGGCATGACATCATCTTATTATTATGTTCCACTTGGTGTGGAAATCACCTTTGCTGTGAGGTTTTCTTGGTCAAGCCATGTTAGTTTGTTGACCTTACCTTTGCCTAATTTCTTTGAATCTCTTTATTGTAACTTCAATCAACATAGGTGGTTTACATGAGTATAAAAGTTGGACTCATGAAAATGCTGATTAGTGTCTGGGTTGTTGTATTTTGTTTTTTTGTAGAATATTTGGTTATTCTTATCACTGATGTTTTTAAATCCTTTAGGAGGTTCAGTAAGAAGCACCTCTCTTATCTACCCAAGTTCTAAATTAAGAAATGAAGGGCTAGCCCCGTGGCCGAGTGGTTAAGTTCGTGTGCTTTGCTTCTGCGGCCCAGGGTTTTGCCGGTTTGGATCCTGGGTGCGGACATGGCACCGCTCACAGGGCCACACTGAGGAGGTGTCCCACATGCCACAACTAGAAGGACACACAACTAAAAAAATATACAACTATGTACTGGGGGGATTTGGGGAGAAAAAGGAAAAATTAAAAAAAAATAAAGAAATGAGACAAACATAAAGCTTATGGTGACCAAAATATTACCTCTGTTCTGAAAGACTGTGGACTGGAGAATGTGACTTGTATCTGCAAGCAAGGGCGCTTCCTAATACTAAACTCCAGAACTAAGTAGGCTTCCCCAGTCTCAGGCAGTACTGCACTGACACACCTCGCCTGGAGGAGTGGAGCAGAATTTGGGGTGCTCTTCAGGAGAGATTTGGTCTCTGGAGAAAACGTACTAAGCTATACATGCCAATTTTCTTCTTCCCAAATGATTAATCAGATAAGTTGCTTCTTCCCCAGAAGTGGAGAGAGGTTAGGAGTGATAGATGTGGTGGAGCACTCTCTACCTGGAAGGAAGCAACCTGGCCTAGGGGATGGACATTCCCCCAGCAGTGTTAATCCTTTTGTGATAATCTGGTGATTAGAAAAAATGGTATGGACAGTAATAATGGATTTATCCTGACGTATTTAATAAAAGGAATACTCGAGATTTCGGGTAATGCTTTGCTGTGTAAAATGAGCTATAAAAATGATTATTTTCATGTATTTGATGTGCAAACTAGGGTGGCATCAGGTCACACCTTGGCAATTTCACAAATGTGACACTGAACCCCAGTGTGCTCCTGCAGTTGATATTTTCGTTTTGTCTTAATGTTAATGATAAACCACAGCAGCATCTGGCCTGTTACAATATCAATATTCTTCATCACCAACTCATCATGAATTATTACTCCCCCAAGCACTGACAATAACTGTTTCTAAGACTGTACAAGAGACTAATTCAAATGAGATTATATTTGGGAGGATTTTCCTACTAATCTCTCTAATGTTGCTGGTTTGCATACTTGAATATATAAAAACGTAATTTTTTCATCATAGTTTCAAGTTGGGGTGCTATAAAAATAGTCAGTTTGATTTTGTGTAGTCATGTAACTGCATTGAGCATGGGAACATTCTTTGATTTGAAAGTATTGAGAAATATACCAATATTCTAACCACAAATTTTTCATGCCATCATATACATAAAACTAAATATCAGTGATATTCAACAGTGATTAAGTCAGAGAGATACAGTTGTGATGTTCAGGATGAGAAGACAACTTATACTATATAAATATTAAATATTAAATTATAGTCATCAGAGCTTAGGATAATGGCTAAGTTACTCTTTAATAAAAGACTCATACACAGCCGAGAAGACCATAACACTCTATATGTATCTATTAAATAAGAACTAGATAAAATAGTGGATTCAGTAGGAGTAGAATTTCAAGCAAAAATGGTACTGTGGATTCCAATGTGTTGTATATCTTTCTATCTTTTCTGTAAATGCAGTTTGTTGGCTCTTCAGAGTATGGTGTGGTGCCTTATTTGTTTTGCTTGTTTATTCTTTCTGTATCTGAGATAAGTTATAAATCTCAGTAGATTAAAACTCAGAAGCAATATTGCCTGCATACTTAAAGATAAAAGAAACCTACCATCTAAATTACAATGCATTGTTATTCATTCAGTTTGCAGAGACACTGATCATCTCAAATAACTTCCATATTTATTATTTTATTGGTAATATAGGTATCAAGACTCTAACTAAAAGGATACATAATATGATAAAAAAATATGACACATTATGTGAATTATAGTAGAGATCAAAAGAAATATCATTAGTGACATTTACTACCCAAAGTTTGCCCTTTGAAATTATTCAATTATTTCAAGGCTTTTATGCTGTGAAGGTTATTTTCACAAAGGCTCTTTGGCTCTGTCATCATAATGTCAAACATTTTATTAAGATAGAGTAAGCATTTACACTATGAATATTATACTTTTATTTCTATTTTGTGGTCTCAGATCTTTCTTCATAAAATCATATGTCATCTTTGATTTTGTTATTTCCATTCTTCAGATTCTCAAGTGGCTCCTATTAGCTTTCAGAACAATTATAGAGCCTTAGAGTTATTTATTGCTGTGTGAGAAATTACCCCAAAATTCAGAGGCTTAGAACAAGAGTAAATATTTGTGATCTCACATTTTCTCTGAGTGAGGAATTTCAGAACAGCTTGGCTAGTTCTGCCTTAGGATCGCTCATGAGGTTGCTGTCAATATATTGGCTCGGGCTACAGTCATGTAAAGCCTGGACTGGAAAGTTCTCTTCCAAGATGGCTATCTCAAATAAATGGCAACTTAGTGCTAGCTATTGGCTGGAGCCCTCAGGTCCTCAGTATGTGGACTTTTTCATGGGGCAGTTTGTCCCAAAAACATGACAGCTGATGTCCCCCAGAGTGAGCAATTCAAGAGAGAGGCCAAGGTGGAAACTGTAATGTCTTTCACAACCTGGCCTTGGAAGTCATTCATTGTCACTTCAGCCATATTTTATTGGTCACACAGGCCAGTCATAATTCAGTGTGGGAGAGTACTAGACAAGGGGTAACTAGCAAGATGTGAGACTCAGTGGGAGCCATCTTGGAGATTGGCTACCATACTTTACAAATGTTTGTTTTGGTTCAACGTATTAAATTGAGTTATAGGATCACTTTTTGTTTTGCATAATCCAATTTCACTGACTCTGCCACCTCTAAGTTCTAACCTTCTTTAAAATCTCAAACACTCATTTCTTGTAGTCCCTGGAGGCATTTCATATGGGCTGATGAAGTTACATTCTGTTCTTGTACCTTCTGTTGATGTCTGCTACCCAGAGGGTGGGGTGAAGTGAGGGCTGTTTGAGGCTGGTGCCTCGCTGTTATTATGGATTCAAGATTCACCTACTCAGTGTTGAGATCCCTACCTATGCTATGGTTTCCCAGTGCTCCCAAATTTACAAACTCTCAAGCTGCTAAAATACAGATGGATTCCACGGAATCCTTCCTACTTCAAATTTCTACTGATTTCCACCCAAAAGCAGAAAAAAATGTTCCTTTTTGCACCTCTGAATTATATACTTTATTCCAAGAACCCAAAGAGTATATTCCTGTGTCTCATGGGGCTCAGACCTGGATCTACAGGATGAGCTTCACCATAATATATACCATCATGCTTTAGATGCAATGTTGGGGCTTGCCTATTTCATTTTATATCCAACTAGAATAGCTCAAGAAAATAAATTACTGCAGTTATTGGCAATCTTTCCTTTCACTTCATCAGACCTGTTTGAATCCCATCTTTAGTCTCAAACCAGCCACCTGCCACATATGCATAACATAGCACATGGCAAACATATGTATCCCCAGTACTTTCAATAGCTGCAGAAATAATATTTGTTGAAAAAGTATTGAAGTTAGAAGATTGTTAACGTATATATTCATTAAATATATGTTTAGAAAAATCCATGTCTCTAAGATTTGGTTCCATAGATCTTGGAGTTATTCATTGTTGACATCTGTCAAGGAAGCTTTGCTGCTTTAATGGAGTAATTCAGTTCAAAATTGGCAGTGTGAAATTCTTACCTAAACTCAGTGGAAGCACCCAGGGAGCTGCAGTGCTTAAACACTGCCTGGCATATGCCTCCCATCTGTGAATAACTGATTTTTTCCTACACTTCATGTAAAGTGCTGTGTGACTGGCCATTCAATACTCTTCTGCCCTCTTCCAATCAGATTGATTCTCCTAAGCTCCTATCTTATAGAAATTTAGGTACCCTTGTGTTTAAATTCTTTTGAGAAATTTTGTCATAAGCGATGAAATATGAGAAAAAATAATAACATATGAATTTCAGATTTGAATTAACATTAGGCATCCTAATCAATATCTGCTTTTCAATGGATTTTTTAAATGAATTATAAAATCTTAGAGGAGAAGAGTTTGTGAAAGATTGAAATTGTTACTTGAATTTTTGAAAGAACTCTTATCAAACCCTCTGGCCATGATATTCTCTTTATAAAAAGGTGTTTGAACTGCTGAATAATTTCTTTAGTAGTTTTAGAATGATTCAAGTTTTATGCTTCCTTAATCAGTTTTTGAAGGTTAAATGTTTTTCAAGGAATTTGTCCATTTTTTAAATCTCTGCTATGTTTGTAATTATGTATCTTTTTTCATTTCTAATATTTTTTAGTGTCTTCTCTCTTTCTTCTTAATCAATCTAGTCAATCTAGATTTGTCTGTTTTATAGAATAATTTTTTGACTTTGTCAATCCTCTGTATTTTATTTTTGCCTTCAATTTAATTAATATTTGCTCTTATCTTTAATATCACCTTTCTTTTGCTTTCTACAAGTTTATTCTCTTGTACTTTTTTCTTACTTCTTAAATTGGAGGTTTTACTTATAGATATTCAGGCTTTCTTTTGTAGTATAAGCAAGTGAAGACTAAATGTCCCACTTTGTAATGCTTTTGTTGCGTTCCACGTATTTGATATGTAGTATTTTGAAAATCATCTAATGGTAAATATTTCTTCATTTCCATTAGCATTTTTGTGCATTGTTTTATTCATGAATAATTCTGAAATGTATTTTTAAATTTCTGAACTGAAATTTAAAAATCATTTAATTTTTTGTTACTAATTTCGAATTGATTGTATTGTGTTTTGAAATGTGGTCTGTGTGATATCCAATCTTTGAAATTTGCTGACATTTGTTTCATAATGTAGTATGTGGTCAATTTTTAAAGTTTATAATGCACATTAGAAGAAAATGTTCTCTAATTGTTGCATGCAGGGTTCAATGTAAGTCCATTAAATCAAGTTTTAATTGTATTATTTAAATATTCTATTTCTTGGTTAATTTTTTTTTTTGTCTGCATGACCAATCAATGAGATGGATGTTAAAGTCTCACACTATGATAGTGGATTCCTTAATTTCTCCCTATAGTTCTACCAGATTTTGCTTTATACATTGTGAATTTACCTTATTTAGTAAATACAAGTTAAAAATTTTTATACTTACCTAGAGAATGTAATATTTGTCATTATGTAATCATCCACTTTATTCCTAATATTATTTTTTCACTTAAAATCTGTCTAGAATTCATATATATATCTGAGATTTTTTTTCTTAGTTTTGTCTAGTATATAGTTTTACAGCCTGTTACTTCCAATCTTGCTGTATTCTCACACACATCTCTTGAAACCCACGTCTTTGATTTTTCAGTTCTATCTTCTAACAATTGTTGTCTTTGGCTAGTAAGATCAATATATTACATTTATATTATGATTTGAATTTACCACCTTTTTTTGTGTTTTCTATTACACAGCTTTTGCTTTCTTTTTCTTTTTTCTTTCCTTTTTTTGGGGGAGGAGGAGACTGATTGAATTTTCTTCATTTGTTTGTTCCTTTCTTCATCTTTCTATCATCCTCTGTCCTTCCATTGGGTTTATAAGTTATGCATTCAATACCTGTTCTTTTAGCAGCTACCCTTGAAATTTTACTATGCATGTTTTAAAATCTAGCAAGTCTACAGGTAATTAGTGTCTTAATCATCTCCCAAATGGTGAAAGTTCCTTAGAACGTTTTAATTGGGATTAACCTCTTCTTACCTACATGAGATTGTTATTGAGTATCCTAGTTCTTTTTTTAACCCCACAGAGTAGACATTAATATTTTTATTATTTTACACAAACAATATTTGTTTAGATTTGATACATTTTGATCAGTTTCTTTTCTCACCATTCCTTCTTGTCTCTGTTATTTCTTCTGAGGTCATTCTGGAGTCAGATTCCTTTTTCTTGAAGTACAACCTTTAGAAGGTTTTTAAACTAGGGTATATAGGGGATATGTTTTCCCAATTTTTATTTTTCCTTCAACTTTTAATTTCTTGTGACAATTGTCTTAGTTGGAATATTTAGTCCAGTTATACTTAAGTAATTACTGATATATTTGGGTTTAAATCTATCATTTTGCTATACTAGCTTTTGATTTGCCTTATCTTTCCTAAGTTCTTTTTTTCCTCCTCTTTGTTTTCCTTTGGATAAATCAAGTATGTTTTATATTTTATTTTCTCCACTCTATTACTTTGTTAGTTGTACATACTTTTATTCTTTTAGTGGTTACCCTACAGAGTAATACACACACAGTTGACTGTTAGAGTCTACCTTTAATTAATACTGCCTACACTTTACAAGAACGTTACGGCTTTTAACTCCATTTACCCCCTTCTGTCTATTGACCTGTTTTTGTCATAAACTTAAATTCCACATATGTGTTAAATCCTAAAAGATAGTATTATTGTTGTTTTATTTTGAAACAACTTTATTGAGGCTCAATTGGCCTACAATAAACTGCACATATTTAATGTACAGTTTTGTCATTTTGACGTATGTATACATCCGTGAAACCATTGCCACAGTCAAGATCCAAGTTTTTCCATGAACTTTTCTAATCCCTTTCTCCCTCCCTCCTCACCTCTAGGCAACCATTGTTCTGCTTAGTTTGCGTTTTCTAGAAATTTATATAAATGTAAGCATACAGTATGTACATACGTTTCTGCTGTTAAATCTATCTGTTGGTTATTAATTTCAGTTATTATTTTTTAGTTTTAGATTTTCCAGTTAATGTAAAAAAATAGATTCCAGTTCTTTGGTAAAATCCATAATCTTTTAATCTATTTTCTTGAACATATTAATTATAGTTATTTTGACTTTTCTGTCTTAGAACTCCAATATATGCATCACCAATGAGTCTACTACATTATCTATTTCTTTCTCTTGGTTTTCAGTGATACTTTTTGTCTTGTTTCCTTGTGTGACTATTTTTCTTAATTGACTTTCAGAGATAATATGGGGAGAACTGTAGAGGTTCATGATGATATGATCTTCCCTAGGGAAAATTTAATTTTCTTCTGGCATGTAGATAGGGACTCAGTTTCGGGGTTTGTTTGGATTGATCTGTTTCTGTTGTGTCCTTGCTCATGTAATAGAGCCTTCATGGACCACGCCGGAAAGCCTGGACTTTGCTCAAGGATCTTCTACTTTGGTATAGCCTGAATTCCAATTTTTGTTTACTCAGCATCATGAGACTGCTAAAAGCTACACTTAGGTTTTTTTCTCTTATTAGCTATTCTTTGCTCCGTCTTACCTCTCACCTACATAGTTTAGTTATCAACAAATGCTCCATGGGAAATTGTGCTAGAAATTTGGGCTCACTTTCTGAGTTTCCCTTTTGCTGGGATTTTGGTCCCTGGTATCCCGTTTGTATTTGCAGTCCTGAATTTCAATTTTTGTCTCTCTGACTCAGTGAGACTGCCTCAAACTCTAGGCCACAATTTTCCATTTGGTCCCTATGTCTCACACTGAAAATCAGTACATCTCAGAGGAAAGAGCAGCAATAAACAGGAGCTCATTTAACTGTGTTTTTCTTCTGTCAGGGATCTGGGGCCCTCAAGTCTTGGCTGCTTTGTTTGCTGTTAGATACCTTCAAACAGCAACCTTCATTATGACGGAGACTTTCATTAGCTGTGGAATTCTCCATCGACAGTTATTTCCTCTCAGTACTTTGCAGCACTGTTTCATGACATTCATTGTTACCACTGGAAAGTCTTCTGTCAGTATAGTTGTTGTTACTTTGAAGTAATCTGTCTTCACTCTCCGATTTTAAAATCTTCTCTTTGTCTTTTGACATAAGTGCGCCTTGCAATTACTCCAGCTTACTTCTTGGAGAGAATTTCGTGGCTTCAATGCTGAAAGGAGGAAATCAGGCAGAGCCTGGGTTCTCCCTGAGTTGAAGAGACACAGTTGGGTGTGTGGGCAGGCCAAGACAGCTGGATTTCACAGGGCAGAGTACTGGAGAGGAGAGAGGGGCACAGAGCAGTAACTCCAGAGATCTGCAGATGTCACTGGAGTAACGATCAGCACAGGCATGTGAGGAAACCACCCAAGGCCGGGAAAGAACCACTCAAAAGGAGCAGGGGTCAAATCTTTGATGTTCACACAGGACTGGGAATAGCTTGTGTCTCCACAAGTCAGAGAGGCAAAATCTTGCAATTTATAGTCTGTCAGGTAGAGTACTCAGAAGGATAGTAGAGGGGGAAATTAGCCCTTGATTAAAGGCTTCCAACCGTAGACCCTTTGGAGGATCCTGATTACTGTGGAGACTCAGCTTTAGTTCCTCTAATTTGAAGTATCCCCAGACTTAGTTTTATTTCATTTCCTTGGTACTCTTATGGGCCTTTGGCCCTAAAGTAACCCTAGATTTTAAATTTGCTCACTAGTACCCTTTCATTTTTAGCCTACTATTCTACTTGCTTCCTACCCCCTTTGCGATGCATGAAAATGTACATTTGCTGTGTTTTCATAATTGCATTTATATTATATTTACATTATGTTATCTGTACAGTACATAATACTGGCCAGGCATATAGTAGGTGCTCAACAAATGTGTAGTAAATGAATATTTTTGTTATGAAAATATTATCAACCAAATTAAGAATTTTCCACATGAGCTACTATCATAAGCATCAAAATCTACTTTTTGCCTTTTAGTATGCCTTGTAATTTTTTCCTGATAGGTGGACATGACGAACTGGGTAAAAGGAACTGCTGTAAATAGCTCTTTAGTAATATGGTGGTAAGGTGTGGGGAGAGGGCAAGCATTCCACCGTCCTATGATTAGGTCTCAGTCTTTTAGTGAGCCCATGCCTCTGGACTGTGAAGTTCGCAAGTGCTTCTTAGTTCCCCTAGCTCCCCTTTAGGTGGGAGAGGATGGCTAGAGGGGGCTGGAGTTGGGTGTTTCCTTTCCCCAGGTCAGTGAGGCTCTGATAGAACCTCAGCAAGTTAGGTCTGGTGAAGTAACTTCTCCTGCAGGCAGGTCTTTTTAAGAAGAATAGAATGTTCTGGTACATTTCATGATGGTTCCTTTTCCTTTCCCCCTGCTGGAAGCACTAGGGGATTTTACTGCAGCGTTTATCGTGAGAATTTGGTTGAGCATCTGGAGGTATAATTCACACAATCATGGGGGCCCTCCTATGGCTGGGTGCCTGGAGTTTTTAACTTTCAGACTTGTCTCCACTGAGCCTCCAGCAATTTGTTAATAACAGTTCAAGTTTTCTGCCCCTGCGCTGTTTTCCCAGGCAGTTTTCTCTTGTGAGTTTCTACTCCAGTAAGCCGTGACTCCCTGTCTCCGTCTGTCTTTCTCTCCAGTCTTGAGGGCAGTGGTTTGCACTGTGTCCTCGTCTTGGTTACAGATCTTAAAGGAGTTGTTGGTTTTTCAATTTGTTCAGCTTTATCCTTGGTGTTAGGACATAGTGGCGACTTTCAAGCTCCTGATATGTGGAACTGGAAACCCCATTATGAATTTTTAATATCTTTATTTAGTATATCTGTAAATGGAATAGCAGAAGAAAATAGCAAGTTTGCAAGTACAAGAAACCGGTTAAGTACAGCAAGTACAAGAAAGGGTTAGAGGACTTATGAAAAGCTGTGAACGAAAACAGTTCAGGATTGAAGAAGGGAGTGAAAGAGAGAGACTTGAATACAAAGATACCAAGAATAAGAATACTGGAAATGAGGGTGACATGGCAGAATTTCGTCCTCTGGCCTGGCTTTGCCTTCCCAGTATTTATGGTTGTGGGAGGACAAGATCCTTCTGTCGCTTCCATCCCACCTATGATCAGGTTGCTGATGTCCAAGGCTTGTGATTGATCAGGATTGCTTGAAATCATGGATCAGCCTGCAGGGGATTAGTTTTGACAATTTAACTCTTCCCTTTAGTTGGATTAATATAACCTAATTATAATTTAATATAATTAAATGCAGACCTACTTTAAAAGTGTAAGTATTATTGTTTTTCAAAACTGACATCAACATAATGGTGAAGATATGAAAATTTCATAATAGTAGTGATGATGTTAATTTTTAAGAGTAGGGAGCTGTGATTTCTATCCCATTGCCAATTTCAAAAAATTGTGATAATGACAACAACCTCTAACATTTTAGAAAATATTTTGTTTACTTTTACTTTTTTGATGGGTTCTGACCTTAAAAAAATGCTATTTAATATGATTCCACTTAGTACATATCTAGAAAATATAGAACAAATTGATTTCATTAAAATTATAGAATATTATATGTATGCATAAATTAAGTGTACTGCTAACTCGCATCTTGGCCTACAAGCCAAGATGTAATGTTAATTTAGAATTCTTTTTATTCAATGGCTAGTTTCTCCTTAAAAGGAAAAGTAATAGATAATAATAAATGAATTTCCATTTGGAATTGTGTTTTTTCCTCGTGAGCACTAATAAGCAATTTAAGTCAGTTAGTGTCAAGAATGGTCTAATGGAAATAGGCATATTATAATGGGAAAATATAATATTTGAACTTTATCAATAAAATGGAAAGTTTATTACTGTTTTTCCTGTAGAGAGTAATTTATATCAATGTGTGTTTGTTTAATAGATATACCCGTTATTAAAAATTTATTGTAATACATGTGCTTTTGAAATTGACATTCAGCTCTAGATCTAACATCGCTATCATTTTTGCTGGGTTTCTGACCGTGGCCTTGTTTTCCTTTCTTTCTAGAATCTCTTTTGAATTGCATGTTGTAATACATATTTTTAGTGTTATATGGGATTATATTTCAATTCTCAATATTTGATTTCCTGTCAAATTCAGTGAATAACAAACATTTTCTGTGTAAGCTCCTACTCCTAATAAGGGATGATAACCAGCTGTTCAGTTTTTAAATTCTCTCTATACACTGAAATAACGAGATTTGATCTGAATATTAATGGAATGGTGCCTTAGGGTGCACGTTTTATGGTCTTAGTATATAAAGCCATGTTTGTACAACTAAAACATCCTTTCTCCCTAATGATATTCCAGTGTGTTTTGTGAGATAATTTTCTTTAATGATGTCCCATCCATAGAATAATTCTCTTATTTTAGTTTTTTTTTTTAATTCTCTTGCCATTTTTCAACTAGTAAACCTTAAACAAATCACATCACGTTCTTATAAACTATAAATTTACACAAATAATAGTCTGATTGGAAGTGAAGTTCAGTTCATTTTCAAGTGCTCTGATCCAGTTTTATTTTATCTTTTATTCTCTTATTCTAGGCAGAAGAAATAGGGCTTACATTTATTGTCAAGTATTCTAATATTTAAAATGTTAAATGTTAACTTGGCCTTTAAAGAATATTGTCAATGTGTTACTTTAGGTTCCTTTTGTATATTAGGCATACAATGACAGAAAATAAGGAGGAATACTTTTTCTTTTAATGGGTAAGGATAATTTCTTTTTTATTCTAACCAATAGTCTTTTGAGTTAGCACACTTTGAGCTAATCTCTTACTGACAAAACAAATCCTACAATCCCTGAGTTGGTCAGGATCGTAAAAGTCCAACCCTGGGGTTGGCCCCGTGGCCAAGTGGTTAAGTTCATGTGCTCTGCTTCAGCCGCCCAGGGTTTCGCTGGTTTGGATCCTAGGCGCAGACATAGCACCACTCCTCAGGCCACGTTGAGGCGGCATCCCACATGCCACAACTAGAAGGACCCACAACTAAAATACACAACTATCTACTGGGGGAATTTGGGGAGAAAAAGCAGGGGAAAAAAAAAAGTCGAACCCTTTAAACTATACCTGGCCATACCTCCTTGTCTGCTCCGAAGGGAACTTACTACTCACTGAAAGAGTCCATCCCACGAGCTCTTTCTGACTGTTACTCTAGTATATGAAATATTTAACCATGAAGATTACATCCTAGAGGAAGTCATCTCTGACCTGCATCTTAAGGCCCACAGGGAATACAGGAGGACTCACAGGAAGAGTATAGGTGAGCAGAGAGTACAATATTGGTAATTTTTCAGATCATGTTTTTTATCTCTAAAGTTTAAAGAAGTCCCAGGGTCCTGAAAACTAGTCCTTCAGTCTGTATTTACTTGTCCTCCCCTTCTCCTAATGCTGCTTGGCATGATGGTCTTCTGCCACTTCTTCAGCACTGTGATGTCTAAGAGAGTTGCTTCATAACCTCAGGAATTTCCTGGATGAAATCTGAAACTGGCCACTGTACAATGAGGGGCAAGGAGAGACCAAAGAAAGAGGCAGACCACTCCCGATTGCTAGGTGGCCGTGTTAATAAGCAAAGGAACTTGCATACAAGGATTATCTTGGGCAGACACAAGTTGAATAGATCTCCAAGCCTCCAGTTCAGTCACGTATACCATCCAGATGGTCTCAACAACACATTGCTCCCAAAGCCTGTGTTGTTGAGTACAGCTCCCACTGTGGGAATGGTAGGCAGAATGTACATTCCAAGGCCAGGGGAGGGTGTGAGGAGCCTCCTATTGCCTGGGTGCAGCTTATGAGGCAGCTGGTGGTCATGTCCTCTTGATGACTTCCTTCAACAGATGTCTTGGATCCTACCCAGGTCATTGTGTTCCCAGTGAAGGTGAGTGGCTGTCCTACTGGCCTTAATCTCTTGCGACCAGCTCAGTCTCCTTACCTGACTTCCAAGGTCATGACCCTTAATACTTTGGCCTTCACTAGTGTCCATGGAATCAAACCTAAATGAGGTTCTGTCACTTTAGAGACCTAAATCTTTGTATCCTCTCTGAAACTAGAAGCCCTCAATCTATCTATCTATCTAGCCCTGCTTTAACAACTTCCCAGGAGTAGGGCTACCCCCATCTCTTATGTGGAAGCACAAACACTTCTGTTTTTCTTCTGAGATTGTTTAGTTTATTTCTTTGTTCAAGGCCTCCTTGTGAGAACCACTCCTGAAGAAAAGAGGCCCAGAACTCACAATAAAAATCTGGCTGTGAGGTAGAAAAGAAATGTTCCTTTCCATTCTTTTCCTGATGAGAACACAGCAGCAAAGAAGCCAAGAAATCAAGCAGTTTCTCTGTAATACTCTTACACTTTTCTACCTCTATCTTTTACAATATATGTGGGCTCATCATATATTTTTTAATATGCTTTAAGGTCATTAATCTTGTTAGAATTTTTTGACATCTTAGTAGTCCTAAACCGACTGTATTTCCAGGAAAGAGTCTGAGGTTTTAGGCCATTTCTGTTGACTTTAACCAACATTCATAACAGTCACTCCCTG
Organism: Equus caballus; assembly: GCF_041296265.1. Taxonomy (NCBI): domain Eukaryota; kingdom Metazoa; phylum Chordata; class Mammalia; order Perissodactyla; family Equidae; genus Equus; species Equus caballus. The sequence continues at coordinate 75,519,889 of NC_091689.1, forward strand.
TGTCCCCCAACTCTCATCTCCAATACATGTGTAGGCCTGTGTACCACCTTAATGCTTCTGGTTATTTTAAAATTTATTTTCCAATTACGTTCACCATATCAAAGGTGATTGTCCATATAGTCCAAGACAGATTTTGTTAATAACTTACACTCAGATTTACAAATATATCTATGATTCAAATAAAAGTCAGTTATGACCTTGTCAGAAATGTACCCCTCTTAGTGATGTTTTTTGCTTCTGTTGACCTATCAGGACTGTTTTCACTTAGTTTTCTCCTGAAACTCCTCTAAAGGAAAGTGTTAGAATGAATTCAGAATTCTGAATTCTGTGACCTATAGGAAAGTTGGCATATAATTTATTGTCCAAACCAGTCGACTTAAGAAACGAAGGGTGCACTATTAATAATTATGCCAGGGTAGCAGTTATAAGCCACTACTGTCATAGGCAAGCCAAATGTATGATGACACTCCAGAGCACAGACAGCACATTTTCCTGTGACGTCCTCAGGTTACTCTGAAGTTCTTGGTTTGATTAGATTGCATGGGAAGTCATTTATGAGAGCAGTCCACTGATGGCAGTCTATGTATATGTGTTTTTAGCATTAGGATGGAAACTCAAGGAGCTCACCTTGAAGAAGCTTATGGGAAATTTTTGTAATGTGATTTGACTCAACATTTGGGTCATACAAGTATTGGCGTTAATATATTGCAGCACTGTTATAGTGTGTTTCAAGTGAATATCAAGCTGTGTTAACCTGCCATTGTGTTCTAATGACTCTAATGACTGAAATTAGTGCCAGACAATAAGCTTGGCAATGACAGCATAAATGGTACTGTCATGTTACACTTTTTACTAACTTTGTATTATTTCAGCCAGTGTATAGTTAATCCATCTGTTTTATTTGCAAAGCACTCTTAAATCGTCAGCATTATTATTTGACTTTTAAAGTACATCCGTTAGTGATTTTTTTGACATGTGCATATGTTAAGAAGAAAATTCACATTTAAATTTTCAAGGAACTCTAATTGCTGGTCTTTGCAGTTGTTCAATATAAACTGCTGAATTAAATAAATAGGTCTTGGTTTGAAGCTGAAAGGACTTGCAGCAAAGGGGACCTTGAACAAAGACAGCCCATGAGTCTAAAATAAGGTCACATTTTCATTAGATACCCAAAAGATGATTGACTTCGAACCTCTTCCTGCCTTGCTAACAGCTCTATCTCCAACACCTAAAACCAAGGCTGGGATGCAATAAGCCCACATTAAATATTCAATGAATGAATAATATTCTTTAAGTTCACTTTAAGATATTTGTGGCATGTGTTTTTTACTCTCAAGCATTCTATGCTTAATATCTATTTATAATATTCCTGTCAATGTATTGTGTGGAGACTTACAAATCCCTGACTTTCCATAATTATTGATTCAATTAGTCAACATGTTCTATAAAGTTATTTTCAGTGCTAGTATTGTTTGCTTCGTAGAAAGTTTTGCACATTCTTCTGTTATAATTCACATTCCCCCAACTTTCAGATTGCCCTTTGTTTGTCTGGCCAGATGATGGAACCAGATCTCCCTTTTTGGCTCCATTTAAAGTTTAGCTAGGGTAATGTTTCTGGTAACCTGATTTCCAAATGAAATCTAAAGTCCTATTTTTAATAAAAGTGAGGTACAAGGGAAAGTTTAGTAGTTAAATCTTAAAAGATTATTTCTTCCTATGCTCAGTAACCTACATGAGAGCTACTGTCTATCCCTAGAGAGATAATTTCCAGGTGGAAATATATATATATTTTTCATAACTTTGACGTATTGTGAATGAAAAGGGAATATTTTCTCTACTGAGAAATTCAACTGTAAGATTTCAGGCCTAGCCTATTTTAATCGTAGTTCCTATATGTGTATCATCTCCCTTATCATTATTTAGATATATTTTCTCAGGAATAGAGATCCGTATAATCGACAAAGTTTACCTTAGGAGAATCCAGGGTGACATATGTTTATTTTTTTCTTTCTCACATGGTTTGTCATCTTCCTCACCTTTAAGGATACTAATGCCTTCATTTCTCTTCTCTATCATAAATCAAAACATTTCTCTGGAATAATTCTGGTATTAGTAATTTTTACTTTAGTGTTCATCTTAATATGTTTTTACTCCTTGAAATATTTGCATTCTAACGTCCTTTCCAATTTTAGCATTTATCTTTGTAAGTGAAATTTTAGGCATCAGGGTGGGAATTATGTTGTGCTGGAGCCACATCAAGCTCCATAACACACATACACACACTCCCCTTGCCAACACACACATTTGTGCCCACGCCTGTACATGGTTATCTAAGAGTAAGGTTAAGTCGTCTGTCTCTTATGACAGATGGATCAGTTGGATCTTTGTATAAGTGAGGTCTACCTTGGTTTTATTGCCTGGCCACTGTTGGGAATGGGTCCATGGAAGCAAAGGGAATTATATGGAATTTATGCAATGTCTTTACCATTCACTTTAAGTAGTTTCAGTATAAATGAACCAAAACATGTTTGTGAAGTAGAAAATAGCAGGTAGTAGTGCTCTAATTGACTTCGTTTTTACCCCAGCATAGTGAATGATCTCTGTGTACCAGAATCTCATGTTAGTGTTATTTGCTCTAGAATGATACAGGGGTTATCTTGGACTTCATCCGTGATCACACATTTATAAAATAGCAGAAAGGACCTTATATAGTGATCTCACTCATAATCCAGTCCTATGGCAAAGACTTCAGAATATAGTGAGATAATAGAGATTCACTAAAATAAAGCAAAGATGTATAAAGTTGGAATTACGATATACACTGATTTCTAATAATATTTATATTGCAGGTCAATTGCTCCGGTTAAAGATGTTTCGAGAGGATCATGGGTCATGGATGACAATGTTCTTCAGCACAATTCTCTTTCTCTTCATATTTTCTCACATATACAACACGATTCTTCTAATGGATGGGAACATGGGGTAGGTTGTCTTTCCACTTTCTACTGTGGTGAGTGTTATGTTCAAAACTTGTAAGAATTCAAAGAGAATATTTTATTTTGTAGCAGCCTAAATCTCCTTCGTAAATATTCTACCCTAAGTAGGGTTAATTTTGCATTGTTTTTCCTTAAGACATTTCGAGTCTTTTCTCCAAGAAGCTTATGGCATTGTACGATACTTATATTGTGTTCCTTATTCTTTAGGACTTCTCTGTGGAATAGTGTGAGGGAATACTAATTCCATTATAGTGACAGAGAGAATGAAATTCAGGAAAGCTTGCTGACTTGTTTACACTCACATGACTAGTAAAGCTGGGCTGAGAATGTCTCCAGGTTTGCAGTTCCATTTCTCTGCAATGCCTCACTAAATAAAAGTGCTTGATACTGGTAGCATTTTTCTTTTTTTAACTCTCTTGACATATCCAACAGAGAGACCTTTGTTATAAATGGGTCATTTTAGAAGTGGGCCACCCTGGATTAAATCCAGGGTTGTGATCTATACTTATCAAATCACTGATCAAATCACCATGGCATGAAGATGTGCTAACAAGTAGACTGTAGATTTTTTTTAACTTTCTCTAGTTCTTGGTTTGTTCTTAGTAAGTTTTAAAGGCAGCGTATAAGGAGAATGGCTTAGCCTACATCGTTAAGAATTCGATTAGTGACAATAATAAACCACGTTAGGTATCTGTTGTGCACTGAAATACTTCCTAAGGAAGGTTTTGATCTATGCTCCCCAATAGATTGGAAAGCTGAGTAATACCCTTTTCTTCTAAATATGGGCTAGGCAAGATCATTGGCCAGTTCCGTAGTGCAGTTGTCTTGATGTTGTGTATAGATTTTGACCACCACTGTTTAATTCTGAGAGGGATGGCTCAATTAAAATTTTATTGTTTTTCCCCCACCATTAAAGGAGATGAATAGTAAAGGGAAAGCAGGTATTTCACAAGGTTTGTACTTTAGTCCACACTAACAGTGGTAAATTCACGAATGTGATTTTAAATCAAATGTTCAGGCTTTAGGAAGTTATTAAAATGCTTTGTCTGTGATTGTTCCTTGGGCTTTGAATGATGCCATAAATACCAGGTCAATTTTTAAATGGTGAAGTTACAGACTCTAGCCTCTGGCTAGTCCGAATAAGCCTCAGCCTTAGAGCAGTGCCTGTAACAATAGGACGAGTACTTGTTCTCCTGGAATTATCTAGCATAACCCGAGGTCTGTCTGAGAGGGACTGTGCACTGCCAGCACTGGGATCAGAGTGGAAGGGACTCCTGTAAAACTTACATTTTTTTAAGCAATTGCTGGAGGTAATACATTAAATACTATATAAAATATATCCTTTGCTCAGAAGTTGCCTTTTCATCTAATTCTGTTTTGTTTTTAATGTGGAGCTAATGAGGTCTGTACTAATCAAAAGTGCTTATTCTAAGGAAAGAAGCAGATTTAAAAGCAATAAATTAAATGCAATAATAGATAATCCCTGGCACATTGTAAAACACTCAATAGCTAATAATAAAACTAATCTTAATGAGAGCTAGCAGTTATTGAGCACTCAGTTCCAGACATGAATTGTCTCAGTTAAACCTCACAATGACCCTATGCAATAGGTATTTTTATTATCTCTGTTTTACAGATTAAGAAACTGAGGAATAGAGAGGTTTTGTCACTTGTCTAAGGTTACATTATAATTCAACCTCTATTTTCAACAATAATAGAAAAGGAGTTGAGCTATTAAATAGTGAATTCTAGTAGTACAGTCTGCTCTTAGGCTAGCACAGATTTGATTGATGGTTGATCCTGTTACTCAATCACCATATGTCTGTTAGGCTTTCTTTGTATTTTTATTGGTTTTTTTTTGTTTTTTGTTTTTTTTTTTTTGGTGAGGAAGATTAGCTCTGAGCTAACATCTGTTGCCAATCTTCCTCTTTTTTTTTCTCCAGTACATAGTTGTATATCCTAGTTGTAAGTCATTCTAGTTCTTCTGTGTGGGATGCTGCCACAGCGTGGCCTGATGAGCGGTGTATAGGTCTGTGCCCAGGATCTGAACCCACAAACCCTGGGCCACCAAAGTGGAGTGCATGAACTTAACTACTTGGCCACAAGTAGAAGCTATGTGAAAGAAACAAGAGACGGGTTAGTCTAGAATTTATGTGTATTTATCTTAACTAAAATTCAAAGTGATTCTTTTTTATTCTTAGATGAATACAGTATCCCATATCCTTATGTAACTCTCAAACTCTTTACCAGTATACCTCATTTTTGGTGGAAAAGGATAATTTACTGAGAGGACATGTGAATGGCGCCATTTTTTTTTTTTTTAAGTCCAAAGCAAGGGACAAATGGTTTAGTTCTACACATTAAAAAAAAGTCAATCGCGGGGCTGGCCCCGTGGCCGAGTGGTTAAGTTCGCGCACTCCGCAGCAGGCGGCCCAGTGTTTCGTTAGTTCGAATCCTGGGCGCGGACATGGCACTGCTCATCAGACCACGCTGAGGCAGCGTCCCACATGCCACAACTAGAAGAACCCACAACGAAGAATACACAACTATGTACCGGGGGACTTTGGGGAGAAAAAGGAAAAAAAAAAAAAATCTTTAAAAAAAAAAAAAGTCAATCGCCATTTATAAAAGATGTATTACTAATTTTTATGACATATGCCATTTGAACTAGTGAGCACCTTGAGGCAGCAATGTATATTTGGAGGAAAATCAGTTCTTAGAGCAAATGGATGCAACTGTGCTTTTGTGGTTCTGCAGGAGGCACTGTGCTGTCTGAGACATGGCCTCATCCTTTGCAGGGTGGGCATGATGGAGCCATAGGGTGCAGAAGGGACAACAGACACACAGATATCACGGTTGACGAGTTTTCTATCAGGATGGCTGATGGTGGAGAAGAACCCAGGCTTATTTACGCTGAATCTCATTTGCCCTGGGGGTTCCAATGTGTTCTGGTTTGTGGATCTCTCCAGGAATATTGGTCTAGAGCCATTCCAAAAAGGATTTCAGGGATTTTCTATGATGGCTAGACTTGTGTTCATATATTTTAGAACTCTTTTCCAAACTGGGAAGCCTTCAGGCCTATAATGAGAGGGTTTAGTGTTTCAGAGAGGAAGAAAGGAGTTTCCTTAGAATGATTTGGCCTCCCCTCTCCCCCCACCAATTTTAAGATTAGGTGTAAATTTAGGCTAAGCTGCAGTCCCTTGATCCTTTGTTACAAAGAACAAAATTTCTAGGTTTATCTGACCAGAACCTCAAGAGTTTTAGCCAGAACTGACTTGGTAAGAGTCAGGTCGCCCGCTCCTGGTTTTCTCCTGGTTTTCTCAGTACGGTGAACTCCCTCCAGTCTGCGCTAACTGTGGCTTTAGCCGTCAGTGGGGATGCAAGCTGAGAGGCAGGCAGATGGTGAGGGAAGGAGGGCAGTTGCTGTCTGCGCTAAAAGGGGCCGAGGCTCAGACAATGCATCATCCTACCTCCACCGGGAAAAGTCTCCCCCACCTTTGCTTCTCTCTCCACCTGTCTACCCTTCACAGCGCCAAACTGCTGCTTACCTTAACTTCTTTTGGTCACCAAGACAAAACTAAGTTCATCCTTCTATAAATGTTTGAGGTTGTAGGTGAGGATTTTGCTGCAGAGAAGGTTCTGGTCCTGGGCAGAGTTTCACATCTAGACATTTTATGAGCATCTTCCTTTTTATATGGCAGCAGACTAGATAACCTGAAGCCTGTCCTACTACAGAATCCTTAGAAATGCTGGAAAATATAACACAACCTGATAGACTCTTAAAATGCACAGCTGAGTTTACCCAAAGGTAAGAAAAAAACCCAGAGGCCAAGAGGCAGTGACTTAGGGACTTGAGTTTTAACTCTCATGTCAGGATCAGAAATGAGGATTTGGGCTCCTATTAAGTGAGAAATTGAAATAGAAGCCCCCACATTAGATAGTTCTGCAAAGTGCTGCAGAGAATGGGTGGGCCAGGAAACATGTAACCACTAGCATGGGCAGCATTTAGGAAGTCTGTCTGACTTAGGTTGGTTTTGGGTGGCAAAAAACATCTCCCAGGAAACTCACAACCACAGGCGGGGTTTTCTGGTTTTAATATACACTTTCCTTTGGATTTTAGAACCCCCAAAATATCTCTGGCTGTTCTCCATCTTGCAGGTTTCCACTGCTCTCTGAAGCCCCCCTAAATAACTTCCAGAATTCCTCTGGTTCATTATGTAGAGCAATTTAGTTCCCTTTCATTGCAACTTCTGTCCACTTTGATTTATCTGGAACCTTTCCTTTCATAATTAATGCATTTTCCAATCAAAGGACCAATCCTCTGAGATGAATGTTGCTGCCGTCTCAGAACAGGATGGGGCTGCTGCCACGACATTTGGGTTTTGTGTTGTTTGTTTTTAAAATATCAAGTGTCCTTTTTCCTTTCCTTTAACTCTATGTTGAATTAACTATCTCCTGGGAAAGAATAGGGAAAATACTGAAAGAAAAAGTGGCAAAGCAATCACCTAAGTTAAAATTAGGGTTCTGTAGGAATCCTGGTCCAACAACCTGCTGCGTTGTTTCACTGAAGCCTCAAGAAAGTGACCCTAATAGGAAAGAAACATGAGACCCTTGTCTTCCACAGGGACGGACTTGACTGGATTAAAAATGATTCTAAATAAATATTCCTGCAGTTTTTTTTATTTCCTCTCTGTTCAACTAGGTATCCTAGAGCCAATCTATTTATCAATTCTCTGTTGGTAGAGATGAAGAGAGGTGTGCCCCAAAGCCCAGGTTGAGGTCTTTATGACTAGAAACTAAATGAGTCACATAGGGCCGGGAAGGGTTTTTGGTGTTTGGACGCTTCAAACCCTTTTTGATGTTGTGTTTCTGAAGAACTTCTTAGTCATGGAATTTTTATAGCATTCAGAGTATAAAGCGTTAATTTACGAAAGGCTTGCCTGGTCTTTTCATATATTGCAATTCCCCAAAGAAAAATACACGTATAATGCATAGGGAATGAAATGGTGGGAGGACAAAGAGGAGACACCATGGTCGAGGTGCATAAAAAGATTCCCAAAAGAGGGACTGGCCCGGTGGCCTCGCAGTTAAGTTTGTGCACTCTGCTTCTGCAGCCCAGGGTTCACTGATTTGGATCCTGGGTGTGGACCTGCACACCGCTCATCAAGCCATGCTGTGGTAGCATCCTGCATATAAAATAGAGGAAGGTGGGCACAGATGTTAGCTCAGGGTCAATTGTCCTCAGCAAAAAGAGGAGGATAGGCAGCAATGTTAGCTCAGGGCTAATCTTCCTCAAAAAAAAAAAAAAAAAAGATTCCCCAAAGAGCCACTTGATGGCAGCAAAAGGCATGTTTTCAGCACTGGTTGCCTCAATGTATCAGGTGGCTTTTCTCCGAAGAGAATCTTCCCTCTTCTGGATTTCTGCAACTTGGTATTGAAATATTTGCCTTCCTAGTTGTTAATGGACTTTTTGAAGAAATCCACATAGCAAGCTCTATAATAAGCACTTGTTATTTTGTAATGCGCTTGGCCCCTTTTTATGTTCTAAAACTGGCTTAAATAATAGTATATATATACACGTATATGCACACATATACATCTATATGTTTATAGACTTAGTCCAGTATTACAAAGATAAGTATTTTGTTTAGCCCTGAGGAAATTAGACACTTTACTCACTTATAAAAAGTCCTCTGTGAACTGGAATAAATTTCAAAGACTGCGTATGATTTAGGGCAGGATATGAAGAAGCTGATGTTTCCTAGTGTTAATCACAAAGAAAAGTTTTATTTTTCTTGATGCAAAGCCTTTTCCAGAGAATTGCTACAAATATTAATTAATGCATCAGTATGTGTTAGGTATTACAGAGACAGAAATTAAGAAATAGGACAAAGTGGTTCAGGCAATTTTGAAAATAAGTATTAGTGTTCATTTTAGGACCTGAAAAAAATGAAGGTGAGAATGAATTGGTGGGTATAATGGAAATGGAATAGACTCTGTCTTTCTCTTCTGTTTCCTTTCTGATAAGTTTTAGTGAGAACTGATGTAGAACACTCATTAAAGGTCTGAGTGTGGTGAACACACTCAAAGAGTGTGATATGGGCCAGCCTGGTGGTGCAGCGGTTAGGTGTGCACGTTCCGCTTCGGTGGCCCAGGGTTCGCCAGTTCAGATCCCAGGTGCGGACATGGCACCGCTTGGCAAAAGCCATGCTGTGGTAGGCGTCCCACATATAAAGTAGGAAGATGGGCACAGATGTTAGCTCAGGGCAAGTCTTCCTCAGCAAAAAGAGGAGGATTGGCAGCAGGTGTTAGCTCAGGGCTAATCTTCCTCAAAAGAAATTTTAAAAAAAGGTGTGATATGATAAGGGCGATTGGTCTGGGGAAGGCAACAGGAGGGAATATTTGAAATGGACACTTTCCTAAAACCTAAAATGCATGGCTTCTATGTACAGTGGCAGCAGCAAACACCAGCAAGGATGAATAGGAAAAATAAGCAAGTGAGAGACCAGCACAGACTTGTCTATGGGCCGGATGAGATTGCCCAGGATCTAATGCTTTTTAAAGTTCATATGCATAGCTGCCCTAGGCGTTAGTCTCTCAGACTCTTCTCTTTTTTTTGTTGTTGAGGTAACATCGATTTATGACATTATATAAATCTCAAGTGTACATCATTATATTTCAACTACTCTGTAGCCTACATTGTGTTCACCACCAAAAGTCTAGTTGCCAATGATCAATACTCTGGTCCATCAGTGTGTCCACACATGTGGTCAGAAAAGACTCTCTGATTTATAGCTTCAGTTTCTGCTGCCAGAGATATAGGTTTCAGCACATTATTTTTCCCACAGCTGAATTTCCCTTTAATGGAAAATATTCAGGGTGAAATTTCACTGCAGGCAGTACTTTTTTCTTTACTAAGTTTACTATTTTGAAAACCATCACTAATGCTTTCAGATTCCTTACTCAAACTTTTTTCCTCTTTCTAGTCACCACTGATTTAGAATTAGGAGCCCTGATACATGTTTTTACTGTTAAGAACTGAGATTTTCACTTGCTGTTGCTCTTCAAGTACAAAGTTGGTTGACCTGCTGCCATTGTTTACACTGGTAGTGTCGTCCTAAGGAAAGAATGTGTATGTGTTTGTTTTTAATGGTGCTAAATTTATTTTGAGAAATGGCAAGAAAAAATTGAAGTAGTCTTTCATGATGTTAAACTATACCGTTTTTGCATGATCTAAAGTGACAAAATTATTGAAGAACAAAGCTATCAATTTAAATTGTAGTAAATGAAAAAAGAGGTATGATATGATTTTCAAAGGGATGGGTGTATAGGGATGGGGACAGGATGGAGGTCCTGGACGGGATTCAGGAGCTGGGGTGGGGAGAAGGCTTAGCTCCACGTCTTCATGAAGCCTGGAAGTACTTGTGTCAAATGCTGAAAAGCTTGATTGGCTGCTAACACAAGGCTGAATGCAAATTCTGCTGGAGTGGTGCTTTAAATAATTTGTTGGCTTCACTCTTAATTAGGCTAAACATTGACTTGCTTGTACGATTAATTCACAGTAATAGCACAATTAATTACTAAGGCTGGGAGTAAAGGGGGAGCTGGTTGCTGAGAATGGGCTGATGAGAAGAAAAGCTGAAATGAATGGCTGACTCTGGTCAAGAGGGCTGACCCAGCAGGGCAGCCAGAGAGGCAGGGAGGCTTGGTGAGAAAGGAATGGAGGGAGGAAAGGGAGGGAGGGAGAGAGGGAGGAGCAAAGAGAAAGAAAGAGAGAGAAAAAGAGAGAGAGCTAGAGGCTGTGTAGGAATAGGGCACAGTTTGCTGCTTTTGATACTATTGGTTTCGCGTGACTTGGCTTTGATAAACGTAACATACTGCAGCATATCCAAATGATCACAAATTTACTGTTAGTATTGCCTGATTGATGAAGTTTAAAACATTAATGGAAAACACACTGTTGCATCCTTATTACTCTGTGGGAGTGCATCATCTGTCCAGAATCCGCATTGATTTGACACACGTAAGAGGTGTTCTGTGACCATTGTTCATAGTTGCTTATTTCACTTCTCTCATTAGTTTATCAGCTTGTTACAGAAGAAAAATTCCAATCCAGGAATCAAATATCTGGATTTTAGCCCCATCTTAACTATTTCACTGGCAAAAATACCTTGGAAAAGTTAGACAGTTTCCTTACTTTTAAGACATGGGTTGTTGTTATAGGGTTGTTATTAGTATTACTAGTATCAACACCATCATCAGTATTATTAACCTGGGGAAATTCATACTTCTAAAGTGGAGAAACAAACTAAAGATTGCTAACGATCTCGGTTGCTTTTAGTTTTGTTTTGTCTGGAAGGCAATGTGGTGTAGTAGAAACAGTATCTACTTTCGTCCTGACACCCTTTAGCTATGTGACCCTAGGTTAAGTTCACTTTCTGAGCTTCAGTTTCCTCAAGTGTAAAATGGGTTATTAGAACCTATTTTAGGGCTGTTTGACAATCAAAGACAACAATGTATGCAAAGCAATTGGTGTGCTGCCCGCTATATAGTGAACTCCCCACAAATGTTAGTTGCTATTATAGTAACAGAAAATATATATTTTAGTTTCTTGAGCACTTTAGCCCTCAATAAATATTAGTTGTTGTAATAACAAGAGTAAGTACTTTGGTCATATAATGAAATGATGTAATTTATGGTGATGATCTTATTACATTGTTATCATACAACTATAATAATTATCAATTTCAAGCAAAAAGCCCAAATGAATGCCTTGCACCAGCAGGTCGTCAATAAATACTAATTTCCTATGCCATAATACATAATTTTAAATATGCTTGACTCATGGAGTGAAATTAACACATGGAATACACAGCATCTGGCTCAAATGCTATTGGAATGCATCTTTATGAAAGTACATAAGCTGTCCCTTGTTTTATTTTTCATCAAGGAAAAGTAAATACGGAAACCTAATATAATACTTAATGAGAGTCCAGAAGAGGAAATCAAACATATGCTGTTACTAAATGATTATTTGCTGATTTCTATCTTTTTGAAAATAGAGGGAGAATTTGATGGAATTACGGATGACGTCATGCAAATTGATGACACAGTGGTCCAAGTGTGTGTGCAAGTTTGTTTGTATCCATTATCTAGAGACTCTATAATAATGGATATCTTTAAGTTCCATCTCAATTCTTTTTTCCCAGTGGTGAACACAGAGGAAATAATTACTTTCCAGACATGGAAAATTGATGTATATGATAGCCCTAGGCTTAAGGTTTACCAAAAGTTACATGGTTTAATCAAATAAATTAGGAGACGGCCCCGCACCAGCTGAGAAGATGTCATTTCTCTGACAAGTTATCCCTTTTGTAATCTATTAATCCCATAGTTATTCTTGAGGGATTGATGGAAAACAGTAAACAGAGTTCTATTAATCAAATATTTCATCATTCAAATGGTTCACTGTTAAAGTACCATCCATTGCGGCACAATAGTATACACCACTCTGGATGCTTAGTTAGGAACATCTACGACCTCTTTTACTCTGCTTGCACCAGGTCAGGAGGATAATGCCGTTTTCATGGTGGAAAGAAGTGAATTTGTCTGGGCTTTCCTCAAGGAGAGAATCACATTGGAGCTGGTTAATTTCTCTCTATTTTACTTTCCTTTAGGCTACTACCGGGGCACCCTGACAGTCTACTTTTTTTTTCTAGAGAAGCAGATATGCATAATATATTTGATTAAATTAGTGCCGAAAGATGTGGAAGAGCATAATAATTGCAAAATTGAAATTCCGTAGAAATGGGATACTCAAAGACCGATCCTGATTTGTGTAACATATTCAATGAATACCCTTACCTAATTAAAGGATATTTTACATCCTTTACGATAAAAGATCAATAAAATAGAAACAAAATATGAAGAAAGAGAGGACATATTGGATTTTGACTTATATTTTGTAGCCTACATAGTTTAATTCTCTCTCTCTAAAATACATATTTTAAAAGATTAGGAGGATGGTACCCAGGTATGTTGCAGAGCAAAAGATGTTCAGCATCCTGTGCAGTTAAGAGGAAAGAATCTATATATCACATATAAAGTGCTTGTATTCTTTTAGAAAAAATATTAATAGGTTTCTTTGCTTCCAGATTATCCATATACCATCTATATATGCATATTATGTTGTTAATGTATTATAAAATATATATTATATTGAATAGTATATATTATTCAATATACTGTTATACATATGTATGCATGTATGTGTATTTATATAAAATGTACATTGTTAGATAATTAAATTTATTAATTAAACCATTTTACTTTTTTGGGGGGAAGATTAGCCCTGAGCTAACTACTGCCAATCTTCCTCTTTTTGCTGAGGAAGACTGGCCCTGAGCTAACATCCATGCCCATCGTCCTCTACTTTATATGTGGGACGCCTACCACAGCGTGGCTTTTGCCAAGCGGTGCCGTGTCCGCATCCAGGATCCGAACTGGTGAACCTGGGTGGCCGAGAAGTGAAACATACGAACTTAACCGCTGCGCCACTGGGCCGGCCCTAAACCATTTTACTTTTATTAGAGAATTTGATGTGCAAACTTAAAGCTAAGCATCCAAAATAAATCACTGATGATAAAGTTATGAGTAACTACACAGAGATAAGAAGTTGCAGCAGTGTACTAAACCTTACAGAGGCATCTTAATTGAATATGTAGATATACATAAAACTGATAAGTCAACAAGATTTCATAGGTCTTAAACCAGCAACAGATGTGATATTTCTGTTGGGATCGTGTCAAATTAACACAGGGCTTAGCGAAAAGGAGAAAGCTAAGCTAGAAAATTTCAGCTGCTTAAACACTGTAAGCATCTGGAGAGGGTGGCCTTGATTATCCACTTCACTACATCATCAAAAGGGGAGTCAGTTTAGGGTAAGTTTATGAAAATTCAATGACTTAAAATAATAAAGAAGCTAGATTTGTGTGCTCATATGGTGAATTGCTTCTAGAGAATTTACTTATTACCTAGACCCTTGCGGCTTTGCGAGGATTCTGAGTTAAAATTCACAGCAGCCATTTTTCCTTATCTTTCTAGGAACAAGGTCTCAGACAGAGCCAGAGCTATTGACACTGTTGATCTCTCTTGGCTCAGGCCTCATTGATTAAAAAACATTTTCTGAGGACCTACTTTGGGCACCAATCACCAGTTAGAGTTTAAAGATCAAGCAAATATCCAGAGCTGGTGCAGGAAGCAAGTCACAGACACATTTTGTCATAGCCAGATGATGAGTGATGATGGGTTGCAAAGATAAGTAAGAATCTGGGACTAGGAGATCCAAGTGAAGGTTGGCAACTAGAGGTTACCCGTAATGGTTATAGACTAAACTCATAGATTACTTAAGAATCAGCAACACAGTAGAGCTAAAGTCAGAATTTAGTGAACATTGTGAACCCTCTCCCCCAGCCTCCTAAATTTTGTGTACAATATGAGGGAGTGTAAGAACTCCATGTTGAAAGCCACTGAAGTAGATGTCTCAGAATTAGGACATTAAACAGGAGGCTCCAATAATAAGATCTTAAAACTAAGATGTCAGTCAGAATAGGTTAGAGTCTGTCTCAGTAACAAACACATCCAAAAATTTCAGTGGCTTAAGACAACAATGCTTATTTTTTGCTCATACTACATTTTCATTGTGAGTCAGCTGGAGGCTCTGCTTCAAGTCATCCTCTGGGATCGAGGATGATTTAGCAGCTATATTATAATGTTGCTAGTTGTTCTTGGCAATCTCAGAGCAGTAATTCAACATTTTGCCTGGAAGGGACGTATATCACTTCTGCTCACAACTCTTTGATTAGAATTAACTGTTTGGCCTCACCCAAGCACAAGGGGGCTGGGAAGTACCATCACACAACGTACCTGGAAGGAAGAGAACCAAAAACATTTCATGAACAACCCTTCTGACTACCACATGGGACCACTCCTACCTCCACTAGGAAGTGATTATGTACTTTCTGGTATCCTACTTTTCCTTCCTGTCTACAGTGCCTTTAACATCCTTCTCCACCTTCTAACACACAGTGTCTTTCTTTCTATGAAGGAAATATGTAGAATGATTTTTAAAAAATTGTCATAACTCGGGCTGGCCCCGTGGCCGAGTGGTTAAGTTCACGCGCTCCGCTGCAGTTGGCCCAGTGTTTCGTTGGTTCAAATCCTGGGCGCGGACATGGCACTGCTCATCAAACCACGCTGAGGCAGTGTCCCACATACCACAACAAGAAGGACCCACAACGAAGAATATACAACTATGTACCGGGGGGGCTTTGGGGAGAAAAAGGAAAAAATAAAATCTTTAAAAAAAAAAAACTGTGATTCAACATAAAAGGCCGGGATGAATTTCACATCAAAATCTAATTCTTATTCAGTTTTATATGGTAATAATATCAAATGGCCAATCAGGACATTAAGAGTGCAATGATTGATCAGAGGAGTAATCTCTTTGATAGCAGGAAGGAAAGGTATCAAGGTTAGTTAGCCACTGGATCTATTGGTGGCTAGTATGCTCTGGTTCATTTCTTTTTATGGCTATTATACATTCTGATTTGGTGACTACATCCATTCTGATTGGGACTTCTCATGCCCTGTCTGTTATAAACACTTTGAATATCATCCCTGGTTAGTGGAAATAAATTATTTAAGTTAGTGAATTCAGGAGAAAAGCACAGGTCAGCAGAACCTAAGAAGATACGGATAAAATGTATAAGTCAGAGGAATTATGAAATGTTTTACCTTCTTATGTCTACAAAATTGAGATGAGTCAAGAGCACAGTTGGAATTTGATCAATTAGAATAGAGGATCCAACTGAGGCTGAACTTATGCACTCCTCCTGGTTGCCCTGGCAACAGGGCCCCCTTCGTGCTAGTAACATTAGAGTGTGAGTGAAGTAATAATTGGAAGTACAGAAGTATGTGTTCAAATCAACTCCTACTTCTGGGAAAGTTAGGGGAGGAGTTTGCTAAAGGCAAAGAATGAGGTCATGAGAGGGGAAGAATTTGAATTTAAAAAGAAAAAGAAAAATTGAGCCTGAGCTTGAAAGCTTCTGGGCATAGCACTGCATATATCAGTGTTCCTTCCCTGACTTTGGTTGAAGCCAGGGTAGATGGTAAATCAGGTGGTTGCATATCTGCATTCTCTCTTCCATCATAGCCCAGAAAAAGCACTGGACTGGGAAATTGTGAGCTGTGTAAATTGGCTTGGGTTAGAGTCATCTGCTGTGTGGCTTGCTCTGCCACTCTTACAGTTACCCAGGAAGTTCTCATTTGCCCAGAAGGGTCAAGAGGGGGTCAAAACAATCTTGCCCATATTTTTCTGTGAATTTAGTTTGCTTTGTTTTTAATGTTGTCTTTAGGTATATTTTATCCTTGCCAAATATATGTTTTCAAATTCTGCTCAACAGTCTCAGCCTTTTCTGCTTTGATCAAATATATGTTGCATGTGTACCACTGCTTGGAAGACTGAGAGATTGGGAGGAGGCAGCAATGAGCCTTTCACTCTTTCAATGCTACTTTTTCCTTCTCTGAACCTTTCCTGCTAGAAAAAGAAGAATATAAGAGGTGCTTCTTCTACTCCATTCTCTATCACTCCCCAAGTAAATCCCCAAAGAACCGGAATAGAAATAAAGAAAAAAAACCACACAGCGTTATCTAAAAATAGGATGATTTTGTAATTTATTATCCAAACGAGAACACTTTTGAAATTGAGAGTGCTGCTCATAAGAACACAGGAGAAAAGGCATAAACTGCGATGTGCAGGGCTAAGTGAAATATATGCCTACCTATGTAAAATGGGTAGGAGAGAATAGAGAGACAGGAAGGGAAAGAGGATCATCTGGGGATGTTCTAGAAGGAAATGCTGGACTTGATGCACGCTGGATATTCCTGGCCAGTTGTAATGAATTTGCAGCGAAGTTTAGTTTTTAATAGGGACCTTGAGATTATTTTAAGATTAAAGATCTCATTGCTCTTTTCCAGGAATAACCCTTATAAGGTTAAAATGTAGTAAGAATGAGTTACTAGGAAAAAAATAAAGTCATAGGAATCCAAATTCATAGTGAAGCCTCCGAAAGGGCCTTAGTGATGACCAAAGAATGGTCGTGGTTAAGGACTGACCGACCAATTTGATTCCATTATCTGCATCCATGACTCTATAGTGTAGGAAAATTAAAATCCGTTCCGTTTTGCTTGAGGCAAACTACCAAGCCCTGTTTTTCTCAGCTCAGATCCCAATAGGAGTAAAGAAGAATCCTTGTAATATGAGAAAATGAGTGTAACCGTGTGTGGTGGGCAGCCCCTGAGATGGTCTTAATGATTCCTGCCTCCTGTGTTCAAGCCCTTGTGTTCCCCTCCCCTTGAGTGTAGATGGAACCCCGCAGCTTGCTTCCAATGAATGAGATATGATAAAGTGATGCAATGTTACTTCCAAGATTAGGGCTTCTGTCTTGCTTGCCCTTCTCTCTCTGTTTCTCTTTCTGTCTTTCCCTCCCATCCGCCTTCCCTCCCTCCCTTCCTTCTTTCTCTTCCTCCTCGTCATGTTTCTTCTTCTTCTTCCTCCGTCTTCTTTGTCTTCATCTTCGTCGTCTTCTACTTCTCCACTCCATCTCTCTCTCAGAGCCCTTAGTAAGGAGGAAGCAAACTGCCACTTGGGAATAGTCTTATGGAGAGGCCCCGGTGGCAAGGACGCCTCATGGCAAGGCCCAGGTGGTCCCCAAACAACAGCCAGCAAAGACCTGAGGCCTGCCAACAGCCGCATGAGCGAGCTTGTAAGCAGATCCTCCCTCACTCAAGCCTTGAGAGGACTGTAGCCTCCGCCAATATGGTGATTGTAGCTTGTGAGAGACCCTGAGCCAGAGGGCCGGTTAAACTGTGTTCAGATTCCTGACCCACAGAAACTGTGATAATAAATGTTTGCCGTTCTAAACTGCTACATTTTTGGATAATGTTCCCCAGCTGTAGATACCTAATATACCTTGTATAGTGGGTTAGTATTTGTTATAAAAAGAAGGTAAATATTCAGCTCGAAAGACCACTGAAGGAAGGTTCAGTCCAGGCAACCTCATGCTACTCTGACTATAGGGGTAGCTGAGATGCTGCAGGATTTTTCTGTTTCTCTCTTTAGCACAGTACAGATTCTTAGAGTCCTCAGATTATAGGTGCCATCTACCACTTTAATTTAGGAGTAATGGTGTAATGCTCTTTCAGTTGGGCATGAGAAAGTACCTGTATTTAAAACTATTTCCAGACTTGGCAGTTTTTGCTGCAGCCTGCACACAGGCAAATCATTCTTAGTAAAATCACTTAACACTTCCTCGTGAGCTTTGTGCGACACATTGATTTATATGTATATATCCTTTTAGTCAGAAATGAGTTTGAATTTTACTTCAGGAAGCAAGAATTATATTGTAAGTGGAAATGAAAAAGATATGATAAAGCCCTTTCTGCTGGTAATGTCACAGCGTCCCTAATCAAAGAAAGCACAACAGAGCCATAGGAATATCCTTTTCCTTTGCAGAATGAAGCAGAAAATTCCCTTTAATGGTTTCAAGAAAAGATAGAAGCAGAATACTCTTTGTGATCAATGTCTGTTAGTGTGCAGGGCAGATTTATTATCATCCCTTTAAAAATTACTTTAAAATTACACCCCCACCCTCATATAAAAACCCTTGGAGGCTTCTGGCATTCACTTGGTACTTTTTCCATTCTGTCATTCTAGCAACTTGCCGATTATGCTCTCTCACTCACTAAGAGGTTTTAGCACCTGTCTCAGTCTTGCTCTTTGTCACAAGTCTGGCCATCATGCTGGGTATGGCTAAAATCCACAGGGTCCCCTATGACCTCCTTATCAAACCATCCAGTGGACACTTCTCAGTCTTTATTTTACTTGACTTCTCCCTCCAGCTCTTGGCACTGTGCACCATTGCACCATCCCTGCCTTCTTGAAATGCTCTCTATTGTTGGTTTCTATTTCCATGTACTCTTCTCCTCTTTTTATTCTCTCCTCTCAAGGTACTGCTTTTTAGTTTTCTTTAGGCTCTCCTTTCTCAGGGTTCTAATCGGATTTTCTTACTCTTCCAGGCTCGTTGTATGAGACCTGCCTTCCTGGCTTGATTGTCTTACAAGGGTAATTCTAAAATATTTATATTTACCCTCAATTTTTCTTCTGAGCTGCATATCATACTAACTACTGTAAATATCCATTTGAATGTCTTAATGATATTCAACCTCAAAAATCCAAAATCAAACTCTTCTCACACCCTATCCCCCACCCCACTAGCCTCCTGTGTTCCATACCAGTGAATGGCACTGTTATCTAACCAGCCGCTAAGGCCAGACACTTAGGTATTGTTCATTCTTTCTTGCTCTCCCTTATCTCATACAGGAAGTAAATCACAAAGGCTCTCTGATTCTACCTGCTAAGTATCTCTCAAATCTAGATGGATTTAGGTCTATCCTCATTGCTATTCCCCTGTTATTTCTGCCTTGGGTTTCTCCAATAGCCACCGTTTCCCATTCATTCTCCATGCTGTGGTGATTCCTCTAAAACACAGATATCCTTGCTTACAACTCTCCCGTGGATTTTCATTGTCTTCATAAGAAAGTCCAAGTTCTTCCCATAGCTTATAAGGCTCGAAATAATATGGTCCCAGCTTACCTCATTATTCTGCTCTTCATTACTTTTGCCCAAAGACCAATTTCCATTGGAAGTGAACTTCCTTTATCTCTGTGAATAGGACATTCTCTTTCTCACCTCTGGGTCTTCAGATATGTCCTTCTACCCCTGCATCCCATCACTTTTCCACTGCTCTTCCCCTGGCTAACGTACACCTATTCAGGTCTCTGCTTAGACATCACTCCCTGTGGGAAATCTTTCCTAACAGTTACAGGTCAGGTATAATGTTCCTTCTATCTATTCCCATAACACCATGCATCATCCACATCATAACAGTTACCACACTGTGTTTTAATTGGCTTTTTACCTGTATCTATTTCCCATAAAATTATGAGTTTTATGCAGACAGTGTTACCAGTGCTCACCAATGTTTTGATTCTTCTCTTCTTCCTGAACACAGAGAAGATTTTATTTGTGTATTTCTGAGCCCCCCTGCAGTTAGGTAGAGCATGTGACTGTAACCAGAAGTGGTGTGTGCCGTTTATTGGCCCAGGCCCTTTCCCCCAGTGTGTGATTCTTCATACTCTGTTCCCCTGCCATGGGGACTGAGAAGACATGTTCCAGATGGTTCAGCTACAAGTGATGAGCCTCCATCAGCCTAGGTCTTTGAGTGAGCAGAGCCCCTATAGACTGCATTGCACATGTAGCACGAGTAAGAAACCAGTATTTGTTGTGTTAAGCCATTGAGATTTCTGGTGATTTGTTATCACAGCATCATCTAGCCTCTCTGACCATTGCATGCAGGGCCTGTGTCTGTTCTCTTTGCAGCAATGTCTACCTGGCACATAATAAATATTTGTTGATTGAATGGACTTGCTGAGTTTTCTTTCCAAAACATATATTTTTAGTACTCTGTAAAGGTGACATTTTGAATGATACCACAGTGAACTGGGAGAATTAACAGAATTCTCAATTGCCTAAATTTCTACCAGGGAGTGAATGACCAACACGTATAGGAAAATCTTGTAAATGCTTCAGTGGTGTAGTACCACGCCACTGCGTTACCCATCAAAAAGTGACACTACTGACCACACATTAATTGGATATGTATTTTGAATGATGTTTTTTAGGAGTGCTGTATCCATAGGACTGCTGTATTTACTACTGATATTTTATTTATTTGTTCTTCAGCTTCAATCAACCTTTCAAAACTTTTCAGCTCACTCATCATATTTTGTCAGCATTTCTCCATGACTGGGAATTTGCAGATAGGATGAAAATATTAAAACATATAAAGCTGCTTTATAACCAGAGGTTGTTACTCTGAGTTAAGTGATGGATGCATGCTTTTTTACAAGAGTGAGGTAGTTTTTATTTCATATCAATTCCTTAATATCTACAGTCTAAAAGTGCCCATGGCAGACTTGGCTGAGCAGAATAAGTTTTTTATTTTGATCGCTGTGTTGTTTTAGCTCACTTGATCAGGCATGGTGTTCACTTTAGCTCCCTTGATCAGGGATGGTGTTAATGTGGGCATAGCTAAGGTTCAAACTCTGGATGCATCAAATAGCCACAGCTGGCCCTCCTCCCTCCAGCAGTGCAAGAGAATGGCTGTCTCTGGCCATTTTGACCACCACGAGCATGAATAGTGCATGTGCTCTGAGGTGTTTTCCTGCAGTTCTAGATTTGCGACAATCTTCCTGTGCTCTCTTGTATTTTATCTTTATGGAGAGATACAATTTTTGTTAGAAATAAACATATCTGGGAAGTGCTACATTTTTCTCCATCTATTTCTTACTTGTCTTAAGAAAGGGAAAGCATGTACAGAGGAACCAAGAAAGTCACACTCTGGAGTTGGAACAATGGCCAGACCTTGCGGGTTTAGGGGATTGAAGAGACAATGACTATAATTGAGCAAATGTAAGTTTTTCAATAAGATGGTGGCAGTTTGAGTCTTGCCTCTGTTTATTAGATGTCAAATCTTAGGCAAATTGTTTGTGTCTTTGAGCCTCAATTTCCATGTCTATAGATTGAAAAAGAAGCCTTTTAGGCTTGTTTTGAGGAGCACATGAGATGCCGGATTTGAAAGTGTCCGTGCGGTGTAAAGTGATGTAGTCCATTCAATGCTGATGTTTTGTTGTTGTTGTTGTCAATTTATTTTTCTCCAGTGATATACTGCTAAACACACTGAAAAGTGGTTACTGCTTTGGAGTATATTTAGTGGAAAAATATGAAACAAGACTGGCTGTCCTTTAGGATGGCATGTGCTTTAGGATGTCATATGCTTACTGCTGCAGGACCTGGCATTCAGAGCTGCTCAGGCAACTTGGGGTCCTTGGTTGGGGATTAGTTTCTAAGACGGTATAATTCTTACTGAGATGCTTCTTTAGATGCCTGCTGTTTGAAGGAACCTGCAGGTAAACTTCTTTGACTATTCCTAAATCAAGATTATGACTCGTTTTTATATGCCAAATTTAGAGACTTTCTTTTTTAAAATAGTGAAGTTTGCTTGAGTACTGAGACACCTGAGAAGCTAAAAAAGACAGTTTTGCATATTTTTTTGTCACTTTAGGTATATTAAACAGAAATTCTTATGGATTATACCAGAACTGGATGTGACTTAGTCTTTTCCTAGTTGTCAGGCAAGAGAAGGAAGGGTTTGATTAAATTGAATAAAGTGACTTTTTCTATACCCTTCAGCCACAATTGGAAGAGAAGAGTTTCCTGCCTTTGTCATGCTCTGGAAAGATCTGTCTGTGTCATTCTACCTGGTTTTTCAGCTGACACAGAGCTGTGACATTTCACTGTTTTTTCTCCTCGATCTCAGTGTCTAGAGAAGCCCTGATTGTCTGTCTCTCGTTGAGTCCCAATATTAGAGACTTTAAAGCTTCAGCATTTTAAAATTTGAGTTTATTCAGCAAACTTCTCATTTTGGCAGGAAAATGCAGATATTATTCTTTGTTTAAAATGAAGGAATATGTAGCCGGGAATTATTCTTTGGGAAGTGAGTTTGGGGAAGTACTGGCTCTATTTCTGAGTTCTTGATCCTTTAACGTATTTTCAAAGAGTGCTTAAGGATTAAATGCACATTAGACTGACTGATACCCGATCGTGGAAGGATGCTCCTTTCTCTTCTCTTGGAAGAACAGAATTTCTGTTGTTAGTTCTCTTTGTCTTCTTAATCTAATAACTAAAACAAACAAAATTTATGATCTGTCCCTCTGTCTTACCTTACCTTGTTCCAGATGCACATTTTTTTGGTCTTTTATTCCAGTTATCATGTATTTAAATAACCTCCCCAACTTTGCTACAACGTGGAAATAGATTTTTTTTACTAAAAAACCGTAGACAATTGTGTCTTCTCCTATCTTTAAATCCTTTTCTCCCTAGCTTTATTGAGTTATTGGTGTTATTGAGTTATAATTGACAAAAAGTGTACCTGTTTAAGGTGTACAAGGTGATGATTTGTTGTATGTAAACATTGTGAAGTGATTACCATAATCAAGCTAACTAACATCTTCATCATCTCACATAGTTCCCTTTTTTTTGTAGTGAGAACATTTAAGATCTACTCTCTTAGCAAATTTCAAGTCTACAATACTACATAATAACTATAGTCACATTGCTGTACATTAGATCTCTAGACCTTATTCATCTTGCATAACTGAAACTTTATACTCTTTGATCAACATCTCCCCATTTCCCGCTTCCCCCACCCCCTGGCAACCATCCTTCTACTCCCTGCTTCTATGAGGTCAACTTTTTAGATTCCACATATAAGTGAGATCATGTAGTATTTGTCTTTCTGTGACTGGCTTATTTCACTTAGCATTATGTCCTCTAAGTTCATCCATGTTGTCGCATATGACAGGATTTCTTTCCTTTTAAGGCTGACTAATATTTCTTTGTATGTATGTACCACATTTTCTGTATCCATTTATCCTTTGATGGACACTTAAGTTGTTTGCATTTCTTGGCTACTGTGAATAACAGTGTAGTGAACCTGGGAGCACAGGTATCTCTTTGAGACAATGATTTCCTTTCCTTTGAGTATATACTTAGATGTGGAATTACTGGATCATATGGTAGCTCCACCTTTAATTTTTGAGGAACCTCCATACTGTTTTCAATAATGGCTGTACCAATTTACATTCCTACCACAAGTGTATAAGGGTTCCCTTTTCTCCCTATCCTCGCCAATACTTGTTATCTCTTGTCTTTTTATGGCAGCTATTCTAACAGGTGTAAGGTGATATGTCATTGTGATTTTAGTTTGCATTTCCCTGATGATTAGTGATGTTGAGCATTTTTTCATATATCTGTTGACCATTTGTATGTCTTCTTTTGAGATTTACATCCTTAATAATATTGATGGGTCTGTTGATAATAAGTACTCTAATGAATAATTTAGCCTCCTGAGTGTTAGTCTTTATTTATGAAAATATAGAGGCCGTCTAAAGCCCAGGAAGGTTAGGGAGGTATTAAGAACCAGGACAATGCAATGTGTATAACCCATCAAAACCACAATTGCCCTCAAATACTTGAAAGCAAATGAATTTGTTGCTGCCTCACAAATGCCCTTGCTTGAGCTACCGCTTGTCTGCCTTGTAAGTCATCTTTCCTGTGACCTAGTTTTTAGCCTGCTTTTCATTCTTAACTTGTTGCTATAGCATCTCTAACTGGGCTATGTCTTTGGCTGCATTGTTCCTTTTATTAATCTCAAAATCCTATTTTTATTTTTTATTGTTCAGAGGATATAGTCAGGAAGACAAATTGTATTTTCCAGGGGAAAAATAAAATTAGTTCTATGTGTCCTTGACTATACATATTTGTGATGGTTTTGGGGTCAGACTCTGCTTCAGATCCTGTCTCTGCCACTTTTCTAAGTCTCTTGTCTTAGGCTATAATAATTCTAGATAATACTTATCCAGACCTTACTATTTGCCAGGTGCTGTATTACATGATTTATATGTGTCATTTTATTTAACGTTCATGAAAATCTTAGGAGGAGAGACTGCTAACAGAGATTAAGTAGTTTGTTGACGGTCACATAGCTGATACCATATCGGGCAGAGTCAGAATTCAAATGCAGGCTTTCTGACTCTAGAGAACCTGCAGTTTTAGCCACATTGAGTTTTCCCGGCTGTAAAGCACAAGTGGTAATACCTCCATTATAGGATTAGTTTGGTGATTAAGTAATATAATGTGTGAAAAATGCATTCTTTTCTTTTTAAAATCAACCTTTATACACCAAATGTTGGCAGACTCCCAGAATACAATGCATTCTCCATTAAACAAGGAGGATTTCTGCTAGAAAGCCAGTGTCTTTGTGATAATGAATCATTATTTTATAGTAGAGAAAAGCAGAAAGCATTATGGTTTTGAGATGACGTGGAGAAGCACATGTTAAAAAGACCAGGAGCCAGATGACCCTCAGCAGTCTCTAATGGTGTGCAATTGGGCTCCAGGTCTGCCCTTAGCCTATCAGCCTATCGGTAGTTTGCATGATGGTAAAGAAGCTGAGAGAAGCTGAGAAAAGTAGTTAAAGGAACCAGCATTTAGAAGACTCTCCATACTCTAGAGTGGTGGGTTGAAAGTAACATAAGTGAAATTAGAGACGACTTCAAAGCCCACACTTGGATTAGAAAGTCTACCAGAGAAATACAGGTTGTACTCTTAATAGAAGTTTGTTTAGTGAAGCTCTTAAAGTTTTAGCTGACTGGAGGCTGAATGGGAGTCCCTAGTGTGTCATGACGTTTAAAAGAGCTAATGCCATCGTAGGTAGCCTTGTTTTCCGAAATAAAGAAATGAATGGTACTCTGCAATATTGGACTATGTCTAGCACATTTTGACCCGGGTCTCAGTCCATATGCTAAAAGGTTCCTGGGCCATCTGCTTGCATTTGGAGGCCAGAGCACACTTATAAAGGGTTTTCTGACTATTTTATTTAAGGAACTGTTAAATCTGGGGTTTAGTCAGGGGAATGTTATTGCTGTCTTCAAATACTTGAAGAGCTGTCATGTACAATTGGGAATAGTCTTAAGCTGTGTAGTGCCAGAGGACAGAAAAGAAGAAAGATGAATGGATCACAGTTACAGAGAATCAATTTGGGCTTAATATAAGCAGGAGCTTTTTAACTATTAAAGCCATCTGAAACTAAAGGGACTGTTTTGTTTGTATAGCAATGAGTTAGTTCGCTGCCAGTAGAAGTTCCCTACCAAGCAACTACTAAATAAACCACTTGTCAGGTAGAATATAGAAAAGATTTCTGCTTTAGGGGACTGCTTAAACCTGATGACCTCTAATGTCTCTTCTAAGTCCAAAATTCTTTAATGTTATGAAAAACAGGAGACATAAATGTTTGCGATGGAGCAAAATATTGCCTCGTAAAATTAAATCTAAATCAAGAGGAATATGAATTCTTCTACAGAAACTGCACTTTCAAGAGATACTAGATTTTTTATTGTATAAGTAAACAAAATTTTCTTTTCATCTATAAGTAGGAATGTAAATTTATTATTTTAGGACAAGAGCACAAATGTTGGGAGAGTTGAATGTTTGCGTCAGCTTAAATAGTTTCTGCAAGGAGTAAAATTTTGGAAGTCAGATTATCAGACGGGTCCAGGACAAGTGTGAATCTGACTAAAGGGGAATGGGTGCACAATTCAGTATTTAGTGATGTCAGGTCCTAATGTCTCCATCTCTGCAAAAGGGAGATGTCTGCTAGGCAAACTCAGTCTGCACACTGACTTGACAGGTGCCCTCTTCATTGGGTTCAGGGAAAGATGAGTCCAAACAAGAAACGTGCACACTCTTGTTTTCTAGCCATTTCCCTTCTAATTAAACACATTCAAAAATAATATCTTAGATCAAGTTATAGTTAAATCTTGTAGTCTTATACTTATTTATTTTAAGATACTTTTGTTTCTGCTTAGATCCTGTATGTGTGTTTTATTTCCCAGATTTCTCCTGAGGTAACTTATTATGGCCCATATTTTTAAAATCATCTGTTTTGATCAAGTTTCTATGAACTAAAGTATCCAGGAAGACCAGTGATGAAATCTCTTTTTATATTGATACTAAACTTATTACGATTTAATTTTTCTATGTTACTGTAGTTATTTTATCTACTTTCCCACATATACTTGACAAGTTTTTCAGATGGCATCTTGATATTTTCCCCTTCACTCATACTGGGAAAAGGTCTCTTTTTATTTTAAAAATCACTTTGTCTGCCACTCTTCTTCAGGAAAGATCACACCCCGAATTGCTCAGTCACAATCTCCCCTGGGAGCAACCTAGGAATAAGATATTCCTTCTTTTACTTCTCCTGTGATCACACCAATCAGAAAAAGAGAGTATTTATGTATTCGATATTTTGCTTAGGAGTTCAGCATCAAAGACTTGAGCTACATGAATTTCCTGGAAAAAGTCCTTTGACAACTTTTCCCTTTGTTAAGGATTTCTTTAATCTGTGTCTTCTCCAGAAGATTAACAAATCTTATTTTTAAATTCTTACTACAAAGTTGAAAATAACTAGGCAATTGAAAGAGCTGCATAATAAACCATCCCAAAATTTAGTGGCTCGAAGCCAACTTATTTAGTGGCTTGAGGAAAACAGCCATTTTATTTACTCATGTATCTGTGGGTCAGCAATTCAAGCTGGGCCTAGCTGGGTGTTCCTTTGCTCGTCTCGTTCAGCTTTAGTCTGACATGCTTTAGGGTGGCCTTACTCACGTGTTTGTCTGTTGGTTCCTGCTGTCAGCTGGATCACAAGTCCCAAGCTGACTTGTACAGGCTTGTTCACATGGGGGCAGCATTCCAAAAGTCGCAAGAGAATTCCCAGCAGCAGGAAGGCAAGTCCAATGCACAAGCAACATTTAAGCCTCCGCTTCTGTCACATTTGCTTATATCCCATTGGTCAAAGCAAGTCACGTGTTGGTGAGAAAGTGGACCATGCAGGGTCATGGATACAAGGAGGTATGATAAAGTAAGAGTCATTACTGTAGTTATCTATCATAGTTTGTGTGTATAATCATTTTAATTTTTTTGATGCATTTAAGTTTTGTTTTTGTCAACATAATGTGAGCAGAAACTCTATGTAAAGTCAAAAGAGTGTTGTGAACAGGAGGGAATTCACGTACATTGAGAGCTCATGGTACCAAGAATTTCACATATGTTATCTCATTTAATTTCGTAAACGTAGAATGAAAAAACTGAGATGCAAAGAGATTAAACAGCTTATTCAAGCTCACAGTTAACAAGTCACACTCCAGTCTAAGGATCTAAACAAGCATTTTTTTTTTAAAAGAAGAATAGAATATGTCTAATGGCACATATTAAGGTTAGGTATTATTTCATAAACTGTATGTATTTTTATGTGTTGGTTCATAATGCATAATAGAATTCTTGCCATGAATAGTTGTTTTAAAAAAGCTTGCAAGCCCCTCTATTGCCCCATATAACCTCCCATGAGCATGTGAAAGCAGAATGCTCATAACCAGGAGCTATTAAAAAATATACTATTATTTTCCCACTCCTGATTTATCTAAATGGTGCTCCTTGACTAGATTGGCATAGTATTACATTGACATAGTGTTTTAATCAGGTGATGAGCACCTGACCTTTTCCACTGCACTTAATCTCTTTTTATCAGCATCTACTAACATTTCTTTGTGACTTAAAAGAAAATCATGACCTTAGGAAAGATTTGATATTCTGGAGTGGAAGAGATTAGAACATAAATTTCCCTTATTGATAGACCCTTTTAGAAACCAATAAAGAGCAAAAGAGGCACGAAACAGTTAGGATGTGATGCCATGGGTTTGAACTGAAGCATTTGTTACTCGAATTTTGTGTCTGAAAGAAGAAAGAGGAAAGCATTTTGTCACATTCTATTACAATTTCTTTGTTAATCTCATTTTTCTTCAATCATGCAAAATGGAATGTTCATTTAAAAATCAGCCCACATACTGAAATGTCTTCTTTTATTTGCAAAATGGAACCTTTCCATTAAATGTTGGAAGAGAAAGAGACTTTTCTTTTTTAAGGAAATATCAACAAAATAGAAGCTTTTCCAATGGAAATTCTTTTGAGCTAAAATAAGTTCCTGCTCGATGACTTTATTTGAAGCTTCTTCCTTTGAGATTATTTTTTTCATACTTAGTCAACATGAATAAAGATTGCAAATTAATAAACTGGGAATATTTTATAGAAAACAATAGGAGGAAAATGTCCATAAATTCCTACAAATCTCTGCATGCAAAGAATTCAGACAGTAACTTGAAATTCTCAAGAGTGCTTTACAGATTGACTAGAGATTTTTTTAAAGCCATCATCTTCCCTGCTCACCAAGTGAAGTGTACGCTGGAAAGTTATTTTAAAGTCATTTTATTGCAAGGAAAATAGCAGGATTCTGCCAGAGCCCAAATGCTAGTAAAACTGCAATGAAATATTGAAAATCACAAGGTCAAAGCTTTATATTTATATGAAAGCAATATTTAGACAAAAAAAGTAATATGATTTTTCTAAAATAATGGCATATTCCAAAGAAACACTGAAAGCCAAAATGGCCAGGTCGTTTGTTGTGATATATTTTGATAATTACGCCCAATTTAAGGAACTATGATGAAGAGCATTACTTTTTAGACATATTAACTATGATAGTTTTTCATTTTGAAAGTGCTTGTGAAATAGCAATGTGATGTGATCGTTTCTTACTGACTTTATTTTCAAATATTTTGTTTATGAGGCGTTGTTTTGGAAGGAAAGATTTAGCAACAGCTATCAACTTATAATCAGCCAAGTATGTTAATAAAAAATAATCGAGATGTTGGTAAAAAAATGCTAAAAACTAAAAATGAAGGTGATTAAAGAAAGGTAATCTCTAAATCAAACCAAGATTAACTGAGTGTGGAATCCCAAAAGGATTCCTACTTTGACTCACTGGGTCACCCTTCTGACTGCTGACTTGAGAGGCTCATGCTGGAAGAACAAACCGTCAATGAGAGATCCAGAGCAGACACCTCAAATTGAAAGTTCTATGATTTGTTGGCTCAATAACATTTTGCTAATAAAATTTTATAATTCCGTTATGCCTGAATTCCGAGTCACTGTCTCACTTCTTGTCTTAAATTGTCATTTTTGAGTTACAAATTTTATTAGAAAAAAATGACTCTTTGAATGATGTTATTTATTTTAATGGGATATAAGATATACTACACCAAGGAAAATAGACAATTGATTAAAATGCAGAGAATCACTATAAAGTTATTCTTTTTTCCTTTATCTTAACAAATATGTATGTTTTAATTGTTTAACTCTGTTTTTGCTTAATGTTAATTGTTAAAATGTTAGATGTTAAAAGCGACGTTGATTCATTATAGAAATTTTTGAAAATGCAAAATAATATAAGGAAGAAAAAATCATGTATAATTAATATATGTAGAAGTAATTATGATTAACTTTTTGGTATAAATACATCTAAGTTTTTTTTCTCTGTATTTTGCCTTCTTTTCTTTGAATGATGGTGTAGCTGGATATAGAATTAGAAATGATGCTTATTTTCCTTTAGCACTTTGAAGATATTATTCTGTTATCCTATCGCATTTATTGTTGCTGATGTGTTTATAATTTTTATTCTATTCTAGAGAATGATTTTTCTCCCTCCATTACTGCTGTTAAGATCTCTTTGTGTTTGAAGTTCTGCATTTTACCACAATATGTCTAAATGTGGATTTCTTTTTATTTATCTTGCTTATAATTTGGGGGGATTCCCAAATTTTAGAATTAACATATTTTGTGAATTTTTGGGAAATTCTCAACTGTTATCTCTGTAGATATTGCCTTTCCCTCATTTCCACAATATCCTTTCTGGAATTTCAGTAAGACGTAAATTGTACCATCTCATCTTATTCTCCTTCCCTCCTAATTGTTTCTTCTTATTCTACATCTTTCTATCTCCCTGTGCCATATTATGTATTATTCACAGATGTTTTTTGGGTAACTAATTCTTAAAACTCTGAACTGAACTTCAGACTGTATTTTTCATTTCCATAAACTTAATTTTATTTTCAAATCAGCTTTTTTCCTCCTTCCATACTGTTACGGCCTTGTGTTCTTCCCAAATTCTTGTGTTTGAGTCCTAACTCCCAGTATCTCAGAATGTGACTAAATTTGGAGATAGGGCTTTTAAAGAGAAAATTAAGGTAAAATGAGGTCACATGGTTGGGCCCTAATCTAATATGACTGGTATCTTCATAAGAAGAGAAGATTAAAACACCAGACAGGGCCACACACACAGAGACGACCATGTGAACACACAGCAAGAAGATGGACATCTGCAGGTCAAGGAGAGAGAGCTCAGAAAAACAAAACCTTAATCTTGGACTTCTAGACTCCAAAACTGTTAGAAAGTAAGTTTCTGTGGTTTAAGCCATCCTGTCTATGGTATTTGTTATGGTAGACCTAGCAAACGAATACACATCCTAGGGTATGTTGATTTCACTGTGGTTTCTATTCATTTTAAATCTATTTTGTTATTTTTAACATATTTTGATCTATTTCCAGTTCTTTTATTTTCGTTGTTCTGTGCATTGCCTTGTGTAACCTGTACATTTTGTTGTAAACTAATCTCTTGATGAGACTTTTGGTTGGTTTCTTTTTTCTCCGTTAAAACTTTCCTTATTTTATTTTTAGGATTCTAAATAGAGATTCAAAAAGAGGTGCATGTATTTGGATAGTTTGCTCTAGGAGACTCAGTGGCTAAATTTCTTTTTTTTTAAAAAAATTACTTTATTATGGTAAGAATACTTAACATGAGATGTAACCTCTTCAGTTTTTTAAGTGTACAATATGTTATTGTTGACTATGCACACAATGTTGTACAGCACATTTCTAGAGCTTATTCATCTTGCTTAACTGAAATTTTATGCCCATTCATTAGTAACACCCCTTTTCACATTCCCCAAAGCCCCTGGCAACTACCATTCAGCTCTTTGCTTCTATGAATTTGACTATTTTAAATACCTCATAAAAGTAGAGTCATGTAGTATTTGTCTTTCTGTGCCTGACTTATTTTCACTTAGCATAATCCTCATAGTTCATCCATGTTGTTACATATTTCAGAATTCCTTCCTTTTAAAGGCTGAATGGCATTCCATTTGTCTGTATATAGCACATTTCTTTCTTCATTCATCCACTGATGGACATTTAGGTTGTTCCCACATCTTGGCGATTGTGAATAGTGCTGCAATGAACATAGAGTGCTAATATCTTTTCAAGATCTTGATTTCAGTTCTTTTGGATAAATACCCAGCAGTGGGATTGCTGGATCATATAGTAGTTCTGTTTTTAATTTGGGGGGGAACCTCCATGCTGTTTTTCATAGTGGCTGTACTATTTTGAATTCCAACCAACAGTGTGCGAGGGTTCCAATTTTTCCACATCTTTGCCAACACGTTTTGTCTTTTGTTTTTATTTTTCCATAGTAGCCATCTCGCCAGGTGAGAGATGATCTCTCATTGGGGTTTTGAGTTGCCTTTCCCTGGTAATTAGTGATGTTGAGATTTTTTTCATTTGTCTGTTGGCCATTGGTATGTCGTTTTTGGAGAAATGTCTGTTCAAGTCCTTTGCCCATTTTCAAATTGGATTATTAGTTGTTTTGCTATTGAGTTGTAGGAATTCCTTGTATTTTTCGGAGATTAACTCTTTATCAGATCGTTTTACTCTGTTGACTGTTCCCTGTGCTGTACAGAAGCTTTTTGGTTTGATGTAGTCCCACTTACTTATTTTTGTTTTTGTTACCTGTGCTTTTGCTGTCAGATCCATGAAATCATTGCCAAGACCAGCATCATGAAGATTTTCTCTTGTTTTCTTCTAGAAATTTTACAGCTTTAGGTCTAACATTTAAGTCTTTAATCCATTTTGAGTTGATTTTTGTTTATGGTATAAGATAAGCGTCCAATTTCTTTCTTTTGCGTGTGGATATTTAGTTTTCCCAGAACCGTTTCTTGAAGAGACTACCTTTTACCCGTGGTGTATTCTTGACCCCTTGTTGAAGATCATTTGACTGTATGTGCAGAGATTTATTTCTGGGCTCTCTTATTCTGTTTCCTCGGACTATGTGTCTGTCTTTATGCCGGTACCATACTGTTTTGATTACTGTAGCTTTGTAATGGATTTTGAAATCAGAAAGTGTGATAGTTTTACTCTTCCAGCTTTACTCTTTCTTGAGATTGATTTGGCTATTTGTGGTCTTTTGGGGTTCCTTATGAGTTTTAGAATTATTTTTTCTATTTCTATAAAAAATGCCATGGAGATTTTGATAGGAATTGCATTGAATCTAGAGGTCACTTTGGGTAGTGTGGACATTTTTAAGAGTATTAACTCTTCCAATCCATTAACATGGGAAGTCTTTCCATTTTTTTTTATCTTATTTAATTTCTTTCATCAGTATTTTGTAGTTTTGAGTACGTCTTTCACTTCCTTAGTTAAGTTTATTCCTAAGTATTTTATTCTTGTTGGTGCTGTTGTAAATGGAATTGTTTTCCTAATTTCCTTTTCAGATAGTTCATTGTTAGTGTATAGAAATGCAATTGATTTTTGTATGTTGATTTTGCATCCTGCAACTTTACTGAATTTGTTTATTCTAACATTTTTTTAATGGAGTCATTAGGGTTTTTTATGTATAAGATCATGTCATCTGTAAACAGGAACCATTTTATTTCTTCCCTTCAATTTGGATGCCTTTTATTTCTTTTTCTTGTGTAATTACTCTGGCTAGGACTTGCATGGAATAGAAGTGGTGAGAGTAAGCATCCTTGCCTTTTTCCCCATGTTAGAAGGAAACTTTAAGCTTTTCACCATTGAGTATGTTGGTTGTGGGATTTTCATATGTGGCCTTTATTATGTTTAGGTAATTTCCTTCTATTCCTAGTTTGTTCAGAGTTTTATCACGAAAGGATGTTGAGTTTTATCAAATGCTTTTTCTGCATTTATTGAGAAAATCATGTGATTTTTATCCTTTAATTGTGTTAACATGCTGTATCACGTTGTTGGTTGGCAGTTCTTTTCTTTCCACACTTTGAATATATCATCTCACTACCTTCTGGCTTGCAAGGTTTCTGTTGAAAAATTCACTGATAGGTTTATGGTGGTTTGCTCGTATGTTACAAGTCACTTTCCTCTTGCTGCTTTTGAAATTCTTTCTTTGTGCTTGACTTTTGACAATTTGATTATAATATGTCTTGGTGTAGATTTCTTTGGGTTCATGTTTTTTGAGTTCTGTTGAGCTCCCTGGATCTGGATGTCTCCATCCTTCACCAGACTTGGGACATTTTCAGCCATTATTACTTTGAACAAACTTTCTTGTCCTTTCTCTCTCTTCTCCTTCTGGGACTTTCATAATGCATATAATGGTCCTTGTTGATGTCGTTTAAGTCCCTTAAGGTTTCTTCACTCTTTTTCATTCTTTTCTTCTTTTTGCTCCTTTGACTGAAATATTTTCAATGATGTATCTTTGAGTTTGCTAATTCTTTCTTCAGATTACTCTAGTCTATTGTTGACTCTTTCTGGTGAAGTTTTCAGTTCAATTATGTTGTTCTTCAGTTCCATGATTTCTGTTTGGCACTTTAAAAAATGTTTTCTGCCTCTTTGTTTAAATTCTCACTTTGTTCATGCATTGTTCTCTTGACCTCAGTGATTATGACAGTTACTTTGAGTTGTCTGTCAGGCAAATCATCTAACTCTTCTTTTGGGGTCAGTTTCTGAAGACTTAGCTTATTTCTAACATCTTTGCCTGATTCTTCATTTTCCTTGACTTTCTATGTTGGTGTTTGTGCATTAGACAGAGCAGACACCTTTCCCAGTCTTCACAGAGCAGTCTTGAACAGAAGAAGACCCTCACCAATCAGCCTGGCCAGAGATTCTGGGAGCCTTTACGAACTCTTTCCCTCCCCAGGGAGAAGCAGGCAGCTTTTATTTTAGTTTAATTATTCTGTGATGAGCCAGGGGGAGAGTAGCTATGGCAACTATCAGTCCAAACTGCTGTCTCTGTTCTCCCCCAGGCAGTTAGACTGTGTTTGACCTGTCAGAACTTCAAAACTGGTAAGGCAGATGCTAATCTTTAGGCATCCCTTGAGAAGTTGGGGCACTGGATGCTTGTATCAACTCTTTCCTTCCCCAGAGGGAATCCAACAGTTAGGATTTTTCATCTGCTCATTCCATGTTGACCAAAGGGGAGGATCTCTGTTGTCTTATCAGCCCAAGGTCTCACCTTCATTCTTCCCCAGATTGCTAGACAGGGCCAGACCTCATTAGAGCTCCCAGATTGGTAAGACAGATTCTGATTCTTTGGGTGGTCTCAGAGAAGTTGGGTCACTGAACACATAGATTACCTCTTTCTCTCCCCAGGGGGAAGTTGAGAGCTAGGGTTTTTCATCCATTCGCTCTGTGCTCAGCAGTGGGCAGGATCTATGGTGTCTGCCAGCCCAAGTCACCATCTCTGTTCTTACCTGGATGGCTATTTAGTGCTAGACGTGTTAGAGCTCTGACTGTCAAGACAGAAGCCGTTTCTCTGCAGAGCCCCACGCTGGACACGTGAACCAATCCCTTCGTCTCCTGGGTGACGCTGGGAGCTAGGTGGTCTCTTCCCAATTATATGGCACTGCTCCAGAGACACAGGCTCTGGCAAGAGGATATCCTGAATCTCCCTGCTGGCTTTATCGAGTCTGGTTTCACATTCTCCTGGGGTGCAGGAGCCTTTTAATTAGTTTCTGGATTTCTCACAAAGGGAATGTTCCTGTGAATTGTTGCTGAATCAGTATGTTTGTTGGGGGTTGGAGGGTTCAGGTCTTCCTACTCTAGCTTGTTACTGATGTCACTCCTCTGTTTTCTAGTTGGTTTGTTTCTTCGGAGTCTTTTGTGCCCTACATCAGTTTAGAAAATAATAATCCAATGGACAAACATTGAATCTCATTTTAATTTGTATTATTTTAGGTACCAATCAATTAGAACTTTTCGTATGATTATCAACTATATGCATTTCTTCTTTTGTGAAGTTAGAGTAAATGTTCATATTCATCCCTTAGAAACAAAAATGAGTGCATTTATTAGCCTACATTCTGTTCTGATGATTCACTGTTATCCGTTTCTGAGCTCTGTCATATCTGCAAGTTATAAGTGTTTCTTGGCCTCCTCCAGGAAGTTGAAAATTAATATTCATTTCTATATTTGGCAGGAAAACACAAATGTTTGAAGATGGGGTGGAATCTTATTTTCAACTCTGTTTAATACCTGCAGTTAATCGTAGAAAACCACCAATTTCAATTTGTCAGAATATAGTTACCATATTCTAATTTTGCAACAACGAAAATAATATACTCCTTTTTGGTTGAAAACCCTTTATAATCTTAGACTAAGCCTTGGGAAAGGCATTACTTTGGAAAACATGAACACATGAAACTTTTTAATAGGAAAGTTTCAGTTAAATATCTTCTTATAAAAGAATAAAATAAGATACTGTGTGGCAATGGGTCTCCACAGAAAGGCTCCACATAAGATTCACCTATAGATTTTTAAAATGTATTAGATGCCTGACAGCATCTACAAAAGTGGGGTCTAGATATGGATATTTGTGTTATTTAAGCTTTGGTTTAGAAGTACTTCTCACAAGAGATAGAAAGGTGTGAGTTATAAGGTTTAGCATATGTAAAATACATTACTGACACATACTTTTCAAATTTTAATGACAAATTTGGCAATGTCATAATTTATGATTACATTAATATGGTAAGGTTTTGGTTGTTATTGTTTTTTAGGAAAGCTGTTATTAAATTGCTGCAAATTAGAATAAAGCATTTAGACTTGGGGAAATATTATAGATTATAGTGCATTAGAAAATTCTAGAAAGAATTGCACCAAATACTTACCAGTAGTTACCCATGGAAATTGCATGAGAGATAGGTTGGGAGGTCTGTTAGAGGTTGCTCTGTATGATAAGTGGTATTTTTCAAAACTATTACAAGTATTTCTTTTAGTGTTTGCTAAATGTAATACATAAATGAAAAACCACTGCTTTTTAATTATAAGCAACGTTTTTTTCTGTATGAATTTCTTCAGTTGGGGATGGGAAATAGATGTCACCTCAGAACCCAACTCTAGTTGATAGTGACTACGTGGGGGCAGTGTTGTGTTTTTTTTTGTTTTTTTTTTTTTGAGGAAGATTAGCCCTGAGCTAACATAGGCTGCCAATCCTCCTCTTTTTTTGCTGAGGAAGACTGGCCCTGAGCTAACATCCATGCCCATCTTCCTCTACTTTAAATGTGGG
Organism: Equus caballus; assembly: GCF_041296265.1. Taxonomy (NCBI): domain Eukaryota; kingdom Metazoa; phylum Chordata; class Mammalia; order Perissodactyla; family Equidae; genus Equus; species Equus caballus. The sequence goes on from NC_091689.1 coordinate 75,556,883, forward strand.
GTGTCTGCCATAGCATGGCTTGACAAGCGATGTATAGGTCTGCACCTGGGATCTGAACTGGCAAATCCCGGGCTGTCTAAGCAGAACGTGCGAACTTAACTGCTGCACCATCAGGTCCGCCCAGGGTGGGCAGTGTTTTAAAGAGGATTTTCAAAGACTCTCTCCATGCTCAATGGAAAGTCTCTTTTTCAATTAGTGATTTACTATGGGCAAGGGGAAGAGGCAGGGGTGGGGTGTTTAATGACTCTTCTCCAAGTGCTAATAAGATAGCACGTTACATCCAATTTTTAATTATTGGTCCTCATAAAATATTAAAAATAGATTTACAAAGGAGTGCAACTTTATTTTCATATTTCTAGGACAGGTTTTCAGAACGTGTTACTCTTGAGCATACGTTTATATTATTCATTGCTTTCTGGTCACTGCTCTTGATTTGGACCTTACTGGAATGGGAATTAGGCCGACCAGCAGGTTTGCAGTTACGCTTTCCTGATAACTCATTTGTACTGGAAATTTAGTTTTGGTTTCACAGATGTAAGACCTAGAATCTCTCTACTGCTACATTTTCTTTATCTGTGAGGTTATTGTACACTCTGCAGTTTGTTCTCCCTTTGGCTGATTTCTCTATCCTTTTTCGACATCTGGTTCATATCTGTGAACGTAATTTAACATTTGGGTACTGGAGATTTCAGCTCTGACTTAAAAGATTCCAGTCAGATTGTTGACCTCTTTTAATCTGAAAATATTTGTTTTTCTGGACAATTCTCCTCTCTGTTAGGGGATTCTGTACATAGCTGCTTAAGCCTTCCAGAATGTCAAAGCTCTTTTTAGCGAATTCCAGCTCCATAGAACCTGTCCCTCTATATAATGCTATTGTTTTTGTTTTTGTTACAATAATATTATTATAATAATAATATAGTATTGTTGTTATTATTATTATTTCACTTTCTGCCCAAGATTTCATTCTCAGACAACAACACGGAATAATTAACCTTCATTTAGGAGCTTAGATCTTAAAAGCTCTCCTATCTTCAGGATCAGTTGCATTTCCTGGCTCCTCCAAAACAGAGTTTTATTTCTGTGTTATTTCTGCATACTTGAAATGCAGTACATTTGAGTGAGACAATGACTATATTATGTACTTGCTCTCAGATACCATTTTAGGCTGTGTCTTCAAAATGGGAAACATGCCCTTTGGTAAGATTTAAACTAGTACATAAATCAAGGACAACATTTCCTAATGTAGAAGATGATTTGCCTTAGGAAATATTAATTTTAAGAAAATTGATTTAAAAAAAACCTCTTAAAGGCAGTTCTTGGAATGGAGGATGTTAGAACAATGGATCATCATCCCTCAGTCTAGAACTCTCGCATTCCTTGCAGCTGTTAACCTTCCACCTGCTTTAAACTCCCATGAGAAACGTGGATGAACACAGATATTGAGGGTTGAGTGAATCTGAGGTCTTTTCTCTTGCAGTTTCAGAAATTAGACTTGAAACCATTTTATTATCCAGAAATTACTTCAAAGTAACTCCGCATTTCCTTTTAAAATGCTATCATGAGATATTTCACTGTGCTCTTGAGTTTTAGAAGAAGATGAAATTTAGCACTACTGGCTTTTAATCTAAAAGGCAAGAGCATTTAGAAAATGATCTTGTATTTAAATGTTTTCATACCTCACACCATAAAAGTTTTTGTGTAGTTTAGAATATCACAGTCCATTCCTCTGAAGTGTACACATTAATAGGATTTGTGTGCATCTTTAATTCATTAAAATTAATTAGGATTTAATGTCCTGGATCTTTGATCCAAAGATCTCAAAGCATCTTGCCTGTCTACATTAGCTCATTATTTTTCCAGGATGTCCCTGTGAGGTAGTTGTTAAGTATTATTCCTTATTTTACAAATGAGGTACAAATGAAGCTGAGAGAGGCTTAAGGGACTTGCTCAAAGTCCCAGAGCAAGTTAATAGCAGAAAAGCAATAAAGGCATAGTCCCCTGACTTTAGAGATTTTCAACCTTTCCTCAGAATATATCCCTAATTCCACTTGAAAATGCTATATTGTCCATGAAAATTAGCATATTATTACATGCCCAGTGCTTTAGGAAATTAAAATGGACCTAAGAGGAACTTAATAAAATATTTCTTTCTCTCTATTACACTTTGACTAGGTTTCCAGGGAAATGCATGTGATCAAAGTGTCCTTACTGCATGTAAGTGGGTATTTCCTTTTGTCTAGTCATATGGGGAGCGCCAAAAGAGGGCGTCAGAAAGAGTAGCCAGAGAACATGGTGACCGTAAGTGTGGTTGATTAGTGGTGATTTTCTTACTGATGAAGAATCTTCTAAGTACAGAGATTTTTCTGTTAATTAGCAGGTTGTGTATCCTTTGAATTCACTGAATCATAAAGTCATGAGAATGTTAGTGTTATTAGGGGCCTTAGGATTCTCTGGGTCTTACTTCCACGAAATGTAGGGTTTCATTCCAAAGTATGCTTGACAAGTCATCACATCGTCTCTGCTTGGACACTGTGGGAGATGGAAAGTTATCTCTTTCTAAGAAACTTTGTTTCTAAGAAAACTTTGTCCCACTGGTGAATAATTGTAATAACCAATCCACAAATATTTATTGAGATATATAATATCAGGAGCAATATATATATGTATAAAGAAATATAAGATAATGTCTCTAACCTTGAAAAACCTGGCCAAGTTAATTTTTGAACCTCAGTTTTCTCATCTATATAAGGTGGAATTGACTTGTTTTGAGGACTAGATGAATCCTGTACAGCTATGCGTTGCTTAATGACTGGGATACATTCTGAGAAATGAGTCATTAGGTGATTTCGTGGTTGTGTGAACATCATAGAGTGTGCTTAACACAAACCTAGATGGTAAAGCCTACTACACACCTAGGCTATATGGTACTAGTCTTATGGCGCTGCTGTTGTATATGTGTCTGTCGTTGACCAAAACGTTGTTATGCAATATATGACTGTACAGAGTGTTTAGGAGACACCCTGCTACATAGTAGGTACTCAATAAATGTGAGTTCTCATTATTACCTATGGACAAGACCAGGGAGAGAGAGAGAGGGAAAGAGAAAGAGAGAAATTACTTATCATTCCATTACCTTATTTTGTTCTCTCCATTGCCTTAGTCAGCCCATTATCATTTCTCATTTGACTTACTGCAGTAGCCTCAGAACTGGTCTCCTTGTTTCCAGTCTCAGCCTTTGCAATTCATTTTCCCACATTGAAGCAAAAGAGAACTTAATAAAATGCAAGTGTGAGCATGTTAATCACCATCTTAAAATTCATTGCTCTTCGTATACTTCACTATGAGCTAGTTTATATGACTGACAACACCCTTGGTGATCCAGCCCCTGACAGCTTTTTCTGGCTTATTTATACTATACCCATCCTCTGACTTTATATTCCAAATTCTGAGACATAGACCATGTGCCAGCTCTCCGTGCTCTCCCAGGTCTGCAGGTCTCTAGATCTGGCCTGAGCCCCCATTCCACTTCCTACTGTGTTACACTTTCATCATCTGACCCTGTTTTCCTTGCTTTCCTCAGGCTTTGTTCTACTCATCTCCCAAGGTTCAGTTTATACATCTCCTCTAAGAAGTCATTTTTGATCTCAAGCTGCTCTCAAAGACTTTCGTTCCTACCTTCCCACCTACTTACCACCTTCCATTACAATAGCCTTTTTGTCCCTCTCCACCTCAAAATTCAAGAGCCTTGAGATCAGGGACTGTATCTTGTTCACTGGCCTTTCCCCAGAACCCAATTATTGGCACTTGATAGATACTCAATAACTGTATGCTGAATGAATATCAATAGAGAGCAGTGTGGACTAACTATGAAATAATTGCTTCAGAGATAGAGTGCAGTACAAGTTACAGAAAGGAGACGATCCTGACTCTGTAGGCAGAGAAAGGCTAACAGAGCTGGTAGCACTGGAGCTAGAGTCTTTTTCTTGATCTTTCTGGAGTAAAGCCATTCAAATAAAACTCTTGGGCATTAGTGAATTAAACTGTAGCTGTCGTGCCTGAGACTAATCCCAAGTCAGCCGCTTCCAAGCTGTAAGATAGTATACATCTATAAAGTGACTATTATAATAGTAGCTATCACTGTACTCTATTCCTCAGCTCCATTCAACAAATCCTTAACTCTTTCAAAGGACAGATTAAGCAGCTTGACAGTTGGCAACACATGCATTCCTGGTATAGACACTAGACCCTCATGTTAGAGTTCAGGATTGAGTGGAGAGCCTTTGAGAAGATGGAAGGGAAATGAAAAAATAAATCACTATATATCCGTCTCAGGGGATAGATATATAGAATTGTGTATATGAAATTCTTTTTAAAATATCTATAGTTAGGAAATTATTTTTCTTTCAAAACTCTAGTTTTGTGATGAGAATGATTGTTTTATTGTGAGAATGCTTTTATGACAATGAACTTGTTAATGTGGAATATTTAGATATTTCTAATTCTGCTAAGCAAGGGACCAACTCGAGTCTACTGGGAGATCTATGAATGTCTTCTGGATAGGGTTACTTCCTTGAAATTAAAGAATGCAAAGTTTCATAAATGCATTTATCTTTTTCTGAGGAGAGAGACCATTGCATTCTCAAAAGGTCCCATGATCTAACAAGGTCAAGAACCTTTGGTATTTTTGTGCTTTCTCCAATCAGAGTCAGGTAACGAGCTGCATCTCTGAGGAATGGAGGTATGTTTATTAATAACAGACCCTTCAAAATATTTGGTTACAGTGGAATACCGTGATTCAAACTCCTGATCTATCTTTATCTTCTTATATCCCTGTTCCTCATTGTAACAAAAGAAAGCTTACTAGGTCAATTTAAACTGAGCATTTAGTGATGTGCAAAAATTCTTTCCATGGAATAACTTTTGTGTAACCGTTAAGCTTTGTTTTCTTTGAAGATCAGAGATTGGAAAGCAAAACAAAAAAATAAATGTACAAATAAACAACAGCATCAAAACAGTAGTGAAGTCCAGGATTTTGGATGTTAGCAATAGCTACATAGTTCAGACATATCATATTTTTCTTTCTTTTTTGTCTAGTAGTGCATTTTAATGCTACTTTTCCTTTTCAGTGAATTGAAAGGCTTCTGTCATCTCTTTGTCATAGTGAATCTATATGCTCAAGGGAAATCCCACTGTGTTTACTTATCTGACATGTTAAGATAGAAAATGGCCTTTGTTGGGATGGGGAGAAGAGAGAAGGAGAGGAGTTGGGATGGGAGTCGAAGGAGAAAATGGACTTTTGATGAGTGCCTACTGTGTGTCAGACCTGTCATGGGGATATCATAAGTGTTCTCTCATTTCATCCATATTGCAATCCTGTTGTGGTTAGAAGCAGTATCTTTGTTATAGGTGAGAAGATTGAGGCTTCACAAATTAAGAAATTTGCTGAAGGTCACACAGCTTAGAAAATTGGTCTTTAAACTGAGCTTTGACTCTGAAACCAATGAGGGTTTTTTTTTCACCTTCGCTAGATATTTTTCGCAAAACTGGTAGCTTCTAAAGGCTTTTTTAGACGCCTTAGTATTTACGCAGGACCTAACGTTACTGTTACCAGATAAATTGGAGCTACTTACCCATACTCTTTGAAGAGCTAAGTAACCTTCTAAGATGAAAGCATCACCAGTAGTTAATTGTCCTCTCATTACTAGTACCGGCTAGTGATCTGGACTCTGTGTGATCCACAGAATACTGAATGATCAGAAGTCACAGGTTATAAGAAAATAGACTATTATCAACTAAAAAATCACAGAAACAATAATGGTAATATGATAAATAGCCAGTTTATAAAATTAAAGCCTTTGTGATTTTAATGGGTCATCTCTGAAAACTCTTTCTTTTCTAGCTCTATCCCTAAATAAGCACATACGTTCTCCAGACAACTTTCATAATTCCTATAGAAGTCTTTTTATTGTTTTGCCTCTGATTATGAAAGTAATATAAGCCTATTTTTTAAAAGTAGTACAATAAAACATTTTAAAAAATTAAAATTATCCATGATTCTGTTACCCATGATAAACATTATTAATATTTTAGTGCATTTCTTACAAAGATTTTAGTTTATATTATGCTTTCTAAACTTGATATTGTGTTCTATATAAGTTTTATATCATTTCACTTAGATTTAATGTATCCATTGTCACTGAAATATATCATTAAAATTTTTTATAAACATTATTTTAAGTGATTTAAAAAATACCAATTTAGTGGCTATCTATGGGATTTTCTGCCCAGTATCATCCTTTCTCCTGTCACCAGTTCTCCACTATCTACACATACTATAGGGACAACTTCTCATTTAACCATATACTGTTGGTTATTTAGCTGGATTGGAGGTAGGCACTTAACTCAAATTTAGCTAATTGGAGTGCTTCCCCCCAAATTTTTAAACTTGGAACCTCCCTGGTAGCAGAAGCTCTGGGAACTTTTATTGGTCATATTTGTTGGTCTTACAGAGAAAAAATTAAATTGATAATGCAGACAACAGATACAAGAGTCAGAAAAAAATATCCTGCTGGTCTCTGTAGTTCTGGTTGTTCTTGAAACTCAGCTTCATCTCTGGCTTCTTATGACTCATTTGTTCAACTTTGGGTACCTTGAGCTGGTCAATTCTCTTTCTGTTCAAGCTAATTTGAGTTGGGTTTCTGTTGCTTTCTACAAAATATTCTGAGTAATATGTTAACCTTGGCAGGTTATAGATGAGAAAACTGAGGCCAAGAGAGATTAGATAAGTTGGAAAAAGGTAGAACTGTGATAGAACCCAGATATATTTGACTCCGAGGCCTGTTCTATTAACTCAGCTATTAACAACTATTAACATTCATGCATTTGGGGCAGAGATTTTCTGAGACTTCTCTTTCCATGTGATTCTCTCCAACAAAAACAGCAGCACGAACAGGAGAAATGGTGCATAGGCACCTGTTTGTTTTAGTTTTAATTTAGTTTAATTTTTTTTTTTGGTAGAGGGACAGAGAACTGAATATGAAACAGAGTGAAGAGATCCGCTTTCTGCCTTTGAGTTTCTGTGTTTCTGATTGGAGATCTCCACTTTCTACTCTCAGTGTATACTCTATCCGTAAGGTCCAGACTACTTCTCATTTAGTTGTGACTAGTTATCAACCCCTTTGTTAAAGATGCCTGGTTTCTTGCTTCTTCCTTTGCCTTCCCTATTTCTTTCACTCCCCTCGTGTTTTAAAAATAACACCTGTGGAACCTGTGATATCTCATTATGATGATGATGATCATCCTTACCATCGTCACTGACATTCATGTTTACTGAGTGATTATCACAGGCCTGGCATGAGTTAGGCACTTGATATGTATTATCTCGTTTAATTTTTACTATAAGGCTTTGTAGGTACTTCTACTACTACTCTTCTTAGTGATGCTGTCGTTGTTCTTGTTCTTTTCATTTTACATGTGAAGAAACTGAGCCATAGAGAGATACCTTTTCCAAGGTCACATACCTACTAAATGCTGGAACCAAGATTTGAATCCAATTCTGTCTATTCCTAAAACCCATGCTTATACCCACTCTAATGGGCTGCAGCAGATTCTGTGATAGGCATGGTTCCCTCAACTGCGTGGGACAAGAGAGGGAGATAGGAAGACTGTACTCTTATTAGTGGTGGGACTAGCTGCTGGGTCAGAGGGTTCAGTATTCGGGTCAGTGTTTAAAGGGTCATGGAATCGAGTAGGGAAGATAAGATCTAGAGCAAAAACTCATCTCAACTGCTGCAATATGCAGATAATTTTGCAGGTAGGATGGTGGTTCTGCCTCCAAACGTAGGACGTAAATTACTGCATGGGAATTACAGAGACAAGACCATCTAGATGTTGGCAGAAGAAAGGCAAGGACTGGAAAGCTTGTCAGGGCTCCAGCCAAGAGTAAAGCTGACAGTTCAGATCTCTAGATTTAGCCAAAGAATTGAAATGCATTAGAAAACAAAGGTGAAGTCTGGTTGTAGAAACTGGCTGATCACAAGCAGGGTTGAATGGTAAAGTTGCATAAGTGTTTACAGGTGTCCTGTTGTCATTGCAGATATGTCAGCACGTAGGTATGCTGCATTAGTCAGGGTTCTCCAAAGAAGCAGAACCGATATGTGTGTGTATGTATATATATGAAAAATATATAAAATATATATGAGAAAAGTTATATATATACATATATATAAAACAAGATTTACTATAAGGAATTGGCTCATGTGATTATGAGACTGAGAAGTTCCACGCTCTATTGTCTATAAGCTGGAGATGCAGGAAAGCCAGTAGTGTAAATTGCAGTCCTAATTCAAAGGCCTGAGAACAAGGAGAGCTGATGATGCAAGTCCCAGTCCAAGGGCAGGAGAAGACTGATGTCCCAGCTCAAGTAGTCAGGCTGAGGGAGCAAATTCTCCCTTCTTCTACTTTTTTGTTCTGTTCTGGCCTTCAATGAATTGGATGATGCCCACCCACACTGTGGAGGGCCGTCTGCTTTCCCAGTCTACCAATTCAAATGCTAATCTCATCTGGAAACAACCTCACAGACATATCCAGAAATAATATTTAATCTGGGCATTCCATGATCCAGTCAAATTGACACATAAAATATGCCAAGCACCAGCCATTAGAAAGACTAATTTCAGAGACTAATTTCAAAGTGTATCAGCTAATGGGACAAGACCAATGATTTGGAGGTTCGCCAACATCTACTTAACCACTTGCTTGCAGAATGGCCTTTAGCGAATTCTTTCACGAGCTCTCTAAGCCTGCATTCCCTTATCTGCAAACTGAGGCAAAATGAGGATGACAATATCTATCTTACAGAGTGGTTATGAGGACTGAATCAACTAATAATTTATATGTAATGGGATACTATTTTAAAATATTAAGATAAAAATTCTTATGCTCGAAGAAGGAAGAGTAGGAGGAGAAATAAATTAGTTAGGGTTCTCCATAGAAACAGAACAGTAGGGGATGGAATATGTACGTATATAAATTCAGTGAAGGAACTGGCTCATGTGATTGTGGGGCTGGCACATTTGTAATCTGCAGAGTAGGCTGGCAGCCTGGAAACTCTTGAGCAGGAGCTGATGCTGCTGTTGTAAAGTAGAATTTATTCTTCTTCAGCGAAACCTCAATTTTGCCTTTAAGGCCTTTCTGTGGATTAGATGAGGCCCCCACACATTGTTGAGACGAATTTCCTTTACTTAAAGTCAACTGATTGTAGATGTTAACCATATCTGCAAAATACCTTCATAGCAATACCTAGATTAGTGTTCGAATAAGTAGGTACTGAAGCTTAGCCAAGTTGACTCGTGCAACAAACCATCACTTGAAGTAAGAGAGTAAGACACCTGTTGATGACAGCTGCTAACAGGGAGGACAATAGTCACCTCAGATATACTTGGGGACCTTGGAGAAGGAAAGTTCTGTGTCTTGATAATTATGTGAAGCCTGGGTGGTGGCAAGCCATACTCAGTAGCCTCTCCACCCGCGGAGCATAGGGGCAGTAGAGCAGAAAGGGTTGCAGGGAGATAGGCCAAGGCAGGTAGATGAGCCGAGGCACCTTACAGAGTGCCAGTGGGAACTCTGTGGCCCAGAGAACAAAACAATCATTTCTCCCCCTTGTTTCTGACAGCGGTGTGGACATGTTCCCTCAGCAGGTCTGAGGAGATCTTGAGGGTGTGATGAAAAGGGTGAGAGGATGAAAAGATGTGAAAGACGAACAGAAGACCGTAGACCTGGGCCACTGAGGAACTGAGTTTATCATGACTAATGTGAAGTTTCTGCTTCCAGGCAGGATGCAAGCTAGAGGTGGCAATTTCTCTATGGAGAAAATAAAGTGGTATTTTTGTACACTTGGGTTTATAGACTGAAACACTGTAACCACGATAGTTGGCGGAGTACCTGTCATATAATGAGCACTCAATCAAACAATAGTAACAATAGGAGTAATAGTAGCAGCAGTGAGTAGTCCTGAGAGCAGAAGTGGCGATGTTGGAGATGGTGATGGTGGTAGTAATAGTATTGGCACATTAACTGCTGGTCTCAGGATTGGCTCAGAGCCTAGATAGACCAGAGGCTTTGGCCAGAAGGTTCTGAGTATCTGCAGCTCTGGTGTTGAAAATGATAGTGACATTACAGCCCTTCTTGGCCTCTAGGATATATCAGAGTTTTCTGTGGAATTTTTCAAATAGACATTTTACCCCTAATCCCCACTGGCAGCCTCAGGCAATGTTCTAGTGAACCTCTGATACTGATGAAAGTGTGTCATTTCCTTCAGGTGTGTGGCTGTCAGCAGAAAGTTGAGAGCTGCTCAGACTACCCTCCTTACTCACCATTGAGGCAACTGGCCCTAAGGGCTTGAAGTACACTAATTGCTGAGATTGAACTCACATCCTCTGATCCCCAGAAGTATTTGTACCATACCACCTTACATCTCCTCAAGAGAAACACTCAGGCTTTACCTCATGTAAAGAACATATCCGTTTATGCATTGTAGGAAATCAAAATAATAAAAACGAATCTAGAAATATACTATTAGAATATAAGGCTCAGTTTCTAAAGCTTGACTCTGTGAAACTGAAATATAAAATGTGAACTTTTCATACAGATGTCTATATTTGGCTGACAGTATCCTTCAGGAAATCTTGAGTATTTAAAAGGGGAAACTTTATAGGAAAGTTAGTTTTGGGGAAAGGTGGATAACCTGATGGTGACTATAAGCTGCCTTCCAGGGAATCAGATAAATGACTAGCAAAGTTGGTCATGGTGAAATGTGCCCCAACATTTCTGTTTTAGTTTCATAGAAAATGGTTTTGATATTTTGATGTCCCGGGAAATGTGGGCTGAGTTTAGTAATCCTTATTTCTCAGATTGTTAGGAAAATTGATAGAAATGACTTTCAGAATAAATCTCCAAATTTTCTTGAAAGAAGAGCCTGGTAAAAAATAGTTGGGAGCACTGATACGTGGTCTTTGAGACCAGTCTCCCATGTAGATTCTCTTTGCACAACACACAGCAGACAGCTGGATAAGGCAAAGGGTGATGATGAATCTTGGGCTCAAAGTGGACTCAGAAGTGTCTGCTGTAACATCTGTTCTAAGACTCCTTGAAGCCTTCCGTCAAACCCGGAGGCCTGCTCTGGCTTCATTTAAATTGAATCCTAACTCAACATCAGCACTCCCAAACCCACTTGTCCTCCTTATTTTTTTCCTTAGCATTATTTATCATCTAACATACAATATAATTTATTTATTTAATGTGTGTTATGGGTTGAATCGTGTCCTTCTCAAAAAAGATATGCCAGAGTCCTAATCCCCAGTAGGATTAGGACCTCAGAACATGGAGATAGGGCCTTTTTTTCCTCATGATTTTTTTCTTAATTGCAGTAACAGTGGTTTATAACATTGTATAAATTTCAGGTGTACATCATTATATTTCGATTTCTGTGTAGATTACATCATGTTCACCACCCAGAGACTAATTACTGTCCATCACCACACACATGTGCCTAATCACCCCTTTTGCTCTCCTCCCTCCTTCCCCTCTGGTAACCACCAATCCAGCCTCTGTTTCTGTGTTTGTTTGTCATTGTTTTTATCTTCTACTTATGAGTGAGATCATGCAGTATTTGACTTTCTCCCTCTGACTTATTTCACTTAACATAATACGCTCAAGGTCCATCCATGTTGTCACAAATGGCCAGATTTCATCGTTTCTTTTGGCTGAGTAGTATTCCATTGTGTGTATATACCACATCTTCTTTATCCATTCATCCCTTGATGGGCACCTAGGTGGCTTCCAAGTCTTGGCTGTTGTGAATAATGCTGCGATGAACATAAGGGTGTGTGTATCTTTTTACATTCATGTTTTCTTGTTCTTTGGATAAATACCCAGCAGTGGAATATCTGGATCATATTGTAGATCTATTTTTAATTTTTTGAGGAATCTCCATGATGTTTTCCATAGTGGCTGCACCAGTTTGCCCTCCCACCAGCAGTGTACGAGGGTTCCCTTCTCTCTACATCCTCTCCAACACTTATTGTTTCCTGTCTTCTTAATTATACCCATTCTGATGGGAGTGAGATGATATCTCATTGTAGTTTTGATTTGCACTTCCCTGATAGTTAATGATGTTGAACATCTTTTCATGTGCCTGTTGTCCATCTGTATATCTTCTTTGGAGAAATCTCTGTTCAGATCTTTTGCCCATTTTTTAATTGGATTGTTAGTTTTTTGTTGTTGAGATGTATGAGTTCTTTGTATATTTTGGGTATTAACCCCTTATCTGATATATGATTTGCAAATATCTTCTCCCAGTTGTTAGGTTGTCTTTTCGTTTTGTTGATGGTTTCCTTTTCTGTGCAGAAGCTTCTTAGTTTGATGTAGTCCCATTTGTTTATTTTTTCTATTGTTTCTCTTGCCTGGTCAGACATGGTACTTGAAAATGTGCTACTAAGACCATGCTGAAGAGTGTACTACCTATGTTGTCTTCTAGAATTTTAATGGTTCCACATCTTACATTCAATTCTTTAATCCATTTTGAGTTAGTTTTTGTATGTGGTGTAAGATAGTGATCTACTTTCGTTCTTTTCCATGTGGCTGTCCAGTTTTCCCCACAATATTTATTGAAGAGACTTTCCTTTCTCCATTGTATGTTCTTGGCTCCCTTGTCAAAAATTAGCTGTCCTTAGATGTGTGGGTTTATTTCTGGGCTCTCGATTCTGTTCCATTGATCTGTGTGTCTGTTTTTGTGCCAGTACCATGCTGTTTTGGTTACTATGGCTTTGCAGTATATTTTGAAATCAGGGAGTGTGATACCTCTAGCTTTGTTCTTTTTTGTCAGGATTCCTTTGGCTGTTCGGGGTCCTTTGTTCTTCCATATAAATTTTAGGATTCTTTGTTCTATTTTTGTGAAAAATGTTGGAACTTTGATAGAGATTGCATTGAACCTATAGATTGCTTTAGGAATTATGGACATTTTAACTATGTTAATTCTTCCAATCCAAGGGCATGAAATATCTTTCTATTTCTTTGTATCTTCAATTTCTTGCAACAATGTTTTATAGTTTTCAGTGTACAGATCTTTCACCTCTCCAGTTAAGTTTGTTCCTAGGTATTCTATTCCTTTTTGTTGCAATTGTAAATGGGATTGTATTCTTAATTTCTCTTTCTGCTACTTCATTGTTAGTGTATAGAAACACAACTGATTTTTGTATGTTGATTTTTATCCTGCAACTTGACTGTATTCATTTATTATTTCTGAAAGTTCTTTTAGTGGATTCTTTACGGTTTTCTATATATAAAATAATGTCATCTGCAATAGTGACAGTTTCATTTCTTCTTTTCCAATTTGGATCCCTTTTATTTCTTTTTCTTGCCTGATTGCTCTGGCTAGGACTTCCAATACTGTGTTACATAAGAATAGTGAAAGTGGGCATCCTTATTTGGTTCCTGTTCTTAGAGGGATAGCTTTCAGTTTTTCTCCATTGAGAATGATATTAGCTGTGGGTTTGTCATGTATGGCCTTTATTATGTTGAGGTACTTTCTTTCTATACCCATTTTATTCAGAGTTTTTATCATAAATGGATGCTGTGTCTTGTCAAGTGCTTTCTCTATGTCTATTGAGATGGTCGTATGATTTTTATTCTTCATTTTGTTAATGTGATGTATCTTGTTGATTGATTTGTGGATGTTGAACCATCCCTGCATCCCTTGAATAAATCCCACTTGATCATGGTGTATGATCTTTTTAATGTATTTTGTATTTGATTTGCTAGTACTTTTTTAAGATTTTTTTTTAAACATTTTATTTTTTCCTTTTTCTCTCCAAAGCCCCCTGGTACATAGTTGTATATTCTTTGTTGTGGGTCCTTCTAGTTGTGGCATGTGGGACCCTGCCTCAGCATGGTTTGATGAGCAGTGCCATGTCCGCGCCCAGGATTCGAACCAATGAAACACTGGGCCGCCTGCAGCGGAGTGGGTGAACTTAACCACTCGGCCACGGGGCCAGCCCCTGATTTGCTAGTATTTTGTTGAGGATTTTTGCATTGGTGTCCATCAGTGATATTGTCTATAATTTTCTTTTTTTGTGTTGTCATTGTCTGGTTTTTGTATCAGGGTAATGTTGGCGTCGTAGAATGAGTTAGGAAGTTTCCCCTCCTATTCAATTTTTTGCAAGAGTTTGAGAGGATAGGTATTAAATCTTCTTTGAATGTTTGGTAGAATTCACCAGGGAAGCCGTCTGGTCCTGGACTTTTATTTTTTGGGAGGTTTTTGATTACTCTTTTGATCTGCTTACTGGTGATTGGTCTTTTCAACTTCTTTTTCTTGACTCAGTTTTGGAAGGTTGTATGATTCTAAGAATTTATCCATTTATTCTAGATTATCCAATTTGTTGGTGAATAACTTTTCATAGTATTCTCTTATAATCTTTGGTATTTCTGAGGTGTTCATTGCAATTTATTTTCCTTCAGTTCTGATTTTATTTGAGCTTTCTCTCTTTTTTCCTTGATAAGTTTAGCTAAAGTTTTGTCAATTTTGTTTACTTCTTCAAAGGACTAGCTCTTGGTTTTATTGATTTTTTGTATTGTTTTTTAGTCTCTATTTCATTTATTTCTGCTCTGATTTTTATTATTTCCTTCCTTCTACTAATTTTGGGCTTTGTTTGTTCTTCTTTTGCCAGTTCCTTTAGGTGCACTGTTGGATTGTTTATTTGAGTTTTTTCTTGTTTGTTGAGGTAGGCCTGTATTGCTATAAACCTCCCTCTTAGAACTGCTTTTCCTGTATCTGATAGATTTTGACATGTTGTATTTTCATTTTCATTTGTCTCCAGGTATTTTTTGATTTCTCCTTTCATTTCTTCGTTGACCCAATCATTGTTTGGTAGCATTTTGTTTAATCTCCATGTATTTGTGGCTTTTCTGATTTTCTTCCTGTAGTTGATTTCTTGTTTTATACCTTTGTGGTCAGAAAAGATGCTTTGTATTATTTCAGTCTTCTTAAATTTATTGAGACTTGTTTTGTGGCCTAATATGTGATCAAGTTAAATGAGATCATTTGGGCAAACATAATTCAGTACAACTGGTGTCCTTATAAAAAGGGCAAACAGATACAGAGACAGACACACATGGAGGGAAGACAGTATGAAGAGGCACAGGGAGGAGATAGCTCTCTACAAGCCAGGGAGAGAGACCTGGAACAAATTCTCCCCTCATGGCTCGCACATCTTGGTTTCGGCAGCTTGCATATCTTGATTTCAGACTTCTGACCTCTGGAACTGCAGGATAATAAATTTCTGTTGTTTAAGCCATCCTGTCTGTGCTATGTTCTTACAACAGCCCTAGGAAGCTAACACAATGTGTTTATTATTTAAGGTATGTCTTACTCCCTCCAATTATAAGCTCCCAGGAAAACAGGGATTTTTCACTCTTTTGTTCACTGATAAATCCCATGTGTCTGGAACAGATCTCGGCATATAGTAGATGCTCAGTAAATATTTGTTTAAAACATGAATGAATGAATGATTAGGCTTAAACACCATGGTATCAAGGAGCTCACTACCTGCATTAGGTGGGTATTATCGTCTTCTTTTTAAAGATGAGGAAACTAATACCTAAGATCAGGCTGCTCAGAATCATCACAGCATATGAACCCAGGTTTTCTGAATTCTGTCTCTAATAAGGTCAGCGTTTGATCTACTATAACAGTGGATATCAAACTTTAGTATGCCCCAGAATCACTGAGAGACTTGTAAAGACCCAGATATTCGGATTCTGAAGGTCTGGGGTGGGACCTGAGAATTTTAACAAGTTCCCAGGTGATGCTGATGCTGCTGGTTCTGGGATGGCACTCTGAAAGCCACTGTACTACATTATAGCCAACTTCCTAGCCTGATATTTTGGGTTAAGTATACGTAACTCTGTGCATGATCAAAAGCTAGGTTACACTATCCATTCCACAGGTTGCATACCTGTCAAAGCTTTATGGTTAATCACCTGGATGTAGCAAGGAAAATGGATACTGGTGTTTCCATTTCTTGGTTACGACTATGTTTTCTTTCTTTAATGTTGTGCTTTTATCTTGACTCTTTTATTTCTTTCCAAACTTTCTTTGTTCTCCTTACTCTGATCTTTCTTTAGAAACTGTATTTGTTGTATTGTGTTTTTCCCCCAGGTTCTGTGAAATACTGTGATAAGTATGTGAAATAATATAATTTAATTAAACTTAAGGTAAATTACCTTGCATCTAGCCTGAGGACAGCACAAAGCCTGCCCTAATTTCTATTATTAACTTCACTTCACAGGTTTTATTTGTTGAGGGGCATCTCAAGAACCTTAGAAACTCAGTTCAGAAAAAACAATTTGGGTGGCTTGAGTAAAAATGTATAAATCAGAGATTTGAGATTTTGGATACAGATGATGAAGATACCGTGGAAAAAATTTTTTTTTCTGTCTGTTATTACTCTGTTCCTAGCTGTAAGATCTGTCCAGGAACAGTGCATCATCTAGAAGTGGGGAAGCTGGATTTCAAAAAACAAAAATGAAAAAGAAAATTCAAATCAGAAAAAAAGTCTGTCTTAAATCACTCATTATTGTCTCCATGCTGATGTCCTTAATTTAAAAAGAACAAAACGAAGGAAGGATTCAATGAATTGATTCCTCAAAGAACATATTTCTTTTGTGTCATGATCAAGTGAACATTGATTAAATGTTGACTGTATAATACACTCAGATGACATTTCTTAGTATTTCCCAGATATAAAATTCTTGGATTGTATGGTTCCGAGACTTTTAAATACATACTTTCATCTCATAAGATGGGAAAGCTTTTTTTCAATGGACTTTTTTGTCTATCTGTGTTGAAATGACAATAAAAACCGCTAGGGGGCACTGTGGACAAACATTTGTACCAAAGATGCCCACACAGGAGGTCTAACTTGTACAGAAGTCTCCAATTACTCATATGCACTGACCCAAAATTTTGTTTTTAAATTACTTCTTTGAACTCAGAATGCATTTTTCTCATAGAAGCAATAAAATAAGTAGTGGAATGTTTCTAAGTTAACTCCTAACAGTCTGTTAAATATACATTATAACTGAAGATAACAAAAAAAAGCCCCAATAAAATTTTACAACTTATTTAGATGTAATACGATTAAAAAAAATCTGAATGCATAGGTTTTTTCGGGGGGACTGTGGGACAGGTTTAACTACAGAAGCCTACTACCCTGGAAATACTGTAAAGTTGCAATCTCTATTCCTTCAAAAACAATAAAACAAAAATACTCAGTAATGAACTGTTAATCTTCAGGTCACCCCTACTAACTAGATTGATAGCACTAGTCCTTGCCTCCCAACTCCCTTCTGTGGCTAGTAGGTTGGGGTTGACTGGATTCTATCTCCCCTAGAGCCCACTTGGCTGCTTTGCTTTCTGATGACCACTACCTCTGGCCACCTCTGCTTCCCCACCTGGTGCTATTCAGTAGAATTTCTTGCTTCTTTCCTTTATCTTAAATGGCAGCTAGACATCCAGCCAGGCCAGCCACTGGGGGGAGCTATTTCCTCCTAGTCCCTAACTAGCAAGAGTAATTTCTTTTAGCCTCAATCTCCCTCAGATCTGGTTTTGTCACTCAGCTCACTTTCCAGGCGGGAACAGGACCATCCCCATGCCCACAGCAAGTCTTCCTTCTTCCCTCTGTCCCCCGGCCCTAGAAATGGCTCCCCTTTTCTCCTTCCCTCTTTAAGTTTCTTCCCCCTAACTTAAGGACTGTTTTTGGAATATCCAAAAAAAATTTTTTTTCCTCTAGGGCTTTCACTACATTGGTCTACGTTTCAGTCAGTGAGTATTTTAAACTAGATGGTAAACAAACCATGAGTTGACAGTTGATTCCTCACTCTGATTTCTCACCACCCTTCCCTTTCCTCTTTAGCCAGAGTTGAAAATCAGTTTCCTTTCTTCTCCTCAGAGCTCATGGGGATGGAGGTGGAAGTGAGTGGTAAGCAAAATGTCTGAAGGTGTGTGGATGAGGGGAATGTTGACCAGAGGGACTCTTTCTTTTTGGATGGTGAACACTGCAAACCACCCTCATAATTTAGGTTGTGTTAGTATCACCTGGGAGTGCTTGTCAAAAATGCAAATTCCCAGAGGTGGGTCTTGAGACCCAGGAAAGTGCGTTTTAAATGAGCATCCTTGGTGGTTCTGATGAGCCTGTTATTCGGGCCACACATTGGTAAATTATACAATAGGTCCTCCATCCCCAAGGCTCCTTTCAGGCAAATGTGTTGTGATTTTAGAGTATATCTTTTGTTTATGGGCTTTTGTTTTAAGGCAGCAAATGTGTCACTATCACCCAGGAGACAGGAAAGGTATTTAGTTGGTTTGTTTGGCGAGGTTATGAAAAAATAATATCTCGTAAAGATGGGCATCGATCTGCTCTGCCCATTTAGGAGTATATGTGTAGTATTTCCAACTACACTTTTCACAAAGGAGAAAGCATTATTCATGAAACCTCTGTGTGTGTGTGTTTTTTTAGACGATAAATAATTGAAAGTAAAGGTTGGCAGTTGGCATCAGTATGCTGTGTCAAGCTCTTTTTTTTCTTTCTTTTTTTTTTAAGGGTAATGAGGAGACAGATGGTATTTTTTTTCTATAGACACAAAAACAACAACAACAAAAGCTCCCAAATCTCACAGTTGTGGAAGCAAATCTTGTATAATTTCCGAAAGCAAATCTTGGATCCTACTGGCCTCGCTCTTAGCTCCCAAGGCCAGTGGGTCACGTGGAGAGTAGATTTGCATATTCCAAATGTTTGTCATTGGATTGGCTAAATAGATAGTTTTTTGGTTGAAACCAGAACTTTCTAAGTATGCCGAAAATAAGCATGTAAGAAGTGAGAACCGACTGTGTCCAGCTGATTAGTAATGGATACATTTCAAATATGCTGAGGTTTAAATGGATGACAAGAACTACAGTAGCCCCTATACACACTTCAAAATATTATATCATTTTAGGGTTTATAGCCTTTCATCAAAAGTAACATTATTACTTAAATAGAATGAGGACAGCAGTTTTACAAAGATAAAACAAGTTCTTCAGTATGTGTTTTGGCTATACAAATGATGGCAAAAAAAAAGTCTTTCTGATGTCTCATTTTAAAATAAATCATTGAAATGACAGAGCTTTGATTTTTTTCAATGTTCTTTTCAACATCTGACAAGTCTAAGTGCTTCTATCTACATAAGTCACATACTAATTAGTAATTAACCACCGTTATTTAATTAGACTATCTAGTTGGTGGATCACGCATTAATCACTCCCAGTTTGGTGTGTGCCGGCTGCTCCTGGTGATGAGGCCACTCTGCTGGGGTTCATTTCATGCTGTGTGATGCAGCTGTGCCCACACTCAACCTTTTTCTGCCTTTGTCTTGAATTTAGACAAGAACCATCAAAATGTGTGAAATTGCACTAACCCTAGTCAGTCAACTGGACTTCCAAAATGGTTACACAAGGTAACAGTGAATCTTTGCCGACTGAATGAAGAAAGGATTTTTTTGTTCAAGACATTCATTGTATTTTCTTCTTTACTAGGCTTTGAATTTTCTCTCAGAGCATCTGAAAATGATCTGTATGCTTTAAGGAAAGGTCCAAATTGTATCTTAGACCTACTGAGTTTGCAGGAACTATAGCATGCAATAAAAACTCATAAACTCTCAACAGTTTTCTAAAGCTTTTGGTGAATAGGGTATATTTAGATCAAATATATTAGAAAAAGTTTTAATTAGAAATGGCCACTGTAATTTAGAGGCAGTTATTTTAATAAAAATGTTACATTTTTCAGATTACAAAACTAACCCTTTGTAATTTTTATTCTGTTAGTTGTTACATAAAGGGAGACTTCTGCTATTATGAATTCCTCAAACTGCATAATGTGGCTTGAACAACTCGTAGGACCTTATCAATTATGTTATCCAGAAAGTACTCTTGATAATTAACTCTCCACTCTTGTAGCTGCACTTAACCGTAAGTAGACTTAGTGTCTAAGTCAGTGTTTCTCAGCTCTGGGCAGAGGTCAGGAAAGGAGGTGATTCATGAATCCAGATTGCCTCCGGAGGTTTTGCTTGTTTAAGTGTGTTTTTGTATGAAAGACTGTTGTTTGCACTGGTCTTTAGGATGAAGGGCAGCCTTTTTTTTTGAAGACGTTTAGAGCAAGCTCATCTGGTGTGACCAGACTCATCGTTTCCCCAGAATGTGAGACATGCAAGAACCTGAGGCAAAGATCATCTCAGCAAATCTGTACAGCAGTCACACTTCTCTGAAAGACTGACACAGGCAGTTCCCTCTGTCAGGAGATCCATTATGTTTCCCCAGCATGCTCCTCTACGGCAGCCCTGAGAGAGAGGCAGCAGTGGAAACTGAGGCTCCCGGAGAGTGTTGGCTCCATCAGGTTTGCGCAGTTAATAAGGAATTCAGACAGGACTAGGTCTTTTCTACCTAGTCTGGGGTTCTCTTCATTGTACATTTCCCCTCCTTCTCCTCCTCCTCACCTTGCTCATCTTCCTCTACTGGATAAAGGCATTTGGACAAAGACTTTTTAAGTTTAATGTGGTCATTATTTCAAGTTTTATGTAATGTTTTATTTCATAAACGTAATTTCTGATTAGTTTTCATTTCTTTAAAATGGTAGCTTCATCAATCAGCATAAATCGGTATAGAGTATAAACTAGCCACCTGATGCCTTTCATACTGCATACATGTGTGCAAAATCTTTCCTTTACATTCCTAATTGTCAGAAGATGCAATTTTAGCTCTGGAAAGTTTTGGAGGTGTTTTGGTAAAGGCTCTATGACCATGAATAATGAATACCCCCAAACTGCTTTGACTTTTCTCATTCCATGGATGATAATCCCCGTCTTTAGGAAAAAAAACCTCTTTGAGTAGAATGAAGGTTCTGGTTGTTGACACATTGTGATAGAATCTAGTTGGTGGTAATAGTCAGCAAATAGAACTCCTTCCTTCCACTACCACTCGGTAGTATAGGGGATGTTTAGTCAGTGATGACATCTCTTTAGAAATGTCCAGTTATTAACTGTGCTTAGTAAAACTAAATTAAGAATTAAGAACAAACTGGGATTAAAGAATTCCAGGTCTGTTGGTCAAATCCAATGATTGGGTCTATGATATCTTTGATAAGAGGAACAGTTTAACTCTTTCGATGCAAATAGTGAAGTTCTGTGTGACCTGTATTCAGATACAGTGATTGGTGAAGCACTGCTCACTCGGAGTCAGTTTATGTCTTTTATATACATGGAGCCCAGGCTGACAAGAACCAACATTCTAAAAGTACATGCGGGTGTTACGCCTCCTGCTGTTCACCTTCTATATGTCCTTCTCTTGGTCAAGACCAGCTGTTAAGGATATATAGAGTGGCAGCATAGCATAGTAGAACTCAAGAGCCTGTTTTGAACTCAAGACCCCTGACTTCTAGTCTGTCATTGGCTGCCATCCAGCTTTGTGACTTTGGGACATCATTTACTTCCATCTATAAATTGATAGAATTGACCTAACATTATCATTTATGCCTTTCAATCCTAAAGTTTTTTGAGAATATTTAAGCAAATACTCTTAAAAATCCAGGCATACACCAAGGCTATGAATGCTGATTTAAACCTGGGACTAGGCTAGGGAGTTTTCCTTTAAACTCCAGCGATTTTACAGACATTCTTGAGTTCTCAATAGTCAGGGTATTTTATGGGTATTTTAAGGAGTTGACAATTTGCCCAAATTAGCTAGCAGCTAGAGCTCAACCACGAGCTCCGCTGCATTTGGGAGAATGCTGAAAACAGAATAGAGGCTACGATACATAGAAATGACAAAATCCAAAATTGTTCTCCAGTTGAGGCGTCAGTTTGGTTAAACAAATCATGTATGCCACGATTTCTAATGCTAGATGAGTTTGGTAGTAGAAACTACAAGGCTTGCAAAATTCAGGCATTCATTTCTTTGCACTCGTAGTCTGAAATCAGGGCAGAACTCAGCTTGTTTGTTAAAAATATAAACAGGAGGAAATCTCATGTATTTAAACTATTATTCTTTTCTGTTGCACAAATGAACTGACATTCAGTCTTTAGATTGGGGAGTTGTATGTTGTTGTGTAAATGATCCAAAGATAGCATCTCTGTATTAGCCTAATGTGGCCACTATGTTCACTTCTTCATAGCAGGCTGGGACAGTTAGCTGGCACCTAACTCAAATTATTACACATCCAGTTGCTGTAAATGTAGTCCCAATAAGCATATTTTAGCCATGTAGAGGCTGCCTACTTTAGCTACCCCATGAAACCGTACCTAACATCTATCAACCGTAGATAAAACTGACTGGAGCTATGAAGGATCCCAAACTCCCCTGCCCTTTGGTGCTCTCTGACCCAGAGACCATGCCTTGCTGCTGAGTGACATCCCCTAGACACTCAGGGCTTCTTTCTGGGTTCTTCTTCTGCCCCAGGAGGTCCCTTGCCTTATTCTCCTGCTGAGTCATGGCCTTGTGCTGCTGCCTCTGGAAGGTCTATTTTGGGAGGAATTTCCCCATTATGACATTCTAAGTGCTGCTCAGTAAAGCTTGTTATGCTGCCTCTTCCTTGATCAACTCCCAAATCCTCAAACGTACCACATATGTCAGATATATCTGTATGAGGCTATCATTTAAAAATAAGCCAAATAGGTTTGCTTCTGACTGGGCAGGAAGAAATGAATTTATATAAATGATGTATTAATAATTATGGTTTCTTCATGGTGTGAAATAGTACTTTAGTTTCTCTTTTTATGTGAAAAATTAAGGCAGCATGATATAGTGAAACAGGAAAGGAGTTAACTCCTTTGACTCTTGGCTATTTATTACTGTGTGACCTCGGATGAGTCACTAAGCATCTTTGAGGCTCAGTTTCAGAGCTATAAAATAATGGTGGTACTACTTATAATTCTTTTTATTGACCTCATTACAATACAGAGGTGACAGAAAGAGTGCAAAATAAGTTGGTGAACTCTAAAGCAAAGGATAATTAAGAGGATGGACTCTGTTTTCAAATCCTGGCCTTTCCACTTATGTGGCCTAAGGAAACTTCTCTGAACCTCATTTTCTTTATGGTCAAATGAGGGTAACAATACTACTTCCTTCACAGGGTTGCTCTAAGGATCGAAAGAATTCTCCTTCAAATGTTTCGAGTGCACAGACATAGACGTGTATATTATATATGTGCTCCAATGGAAAAATGAAGTGCAAGTATCGGATAAGCCATCTACAGGTGTCGTGAGGAATGTGAGCACAGTACAGAAGCAAGATGTTTAGGAGTGGGTGATAGTCAGTTTTAAAAAGTCTAAAAGGATTAGGATTTTGAGCAATAATTCTGCCTTAATGTGATATTACACTTACACCACAAAAATATTACTCAAATACAGAGATGGGTTAAAAGAAAAAAAGCCAAGGAGGCTTCTTGTTTTAATTTAATTTCCAGACAATGAATTACATCAATGAGGTCTGGCATCTAATAAAAAAAACTATAACTAGAAGAAGCAGATTAATTATCAGACTATAGTTCAGTGGCTCCAACATGATGCTGAATGCTTTTACTCATGTCAGACTGATGAACCCATTCCTTTTAACAGAAAAAAGCAAAATCTGTGTTTGAATGACAACAATAAGGTAACTTAGTCTTCCTCAAGCTGTTCACATGAGGACAGGAAGCCCCTTTAGAAGACTAGCATGGTAAAGTGGGATCAGAGTACACAATGAGCTGTTGACATTTCTCTTTGTGAGCCAGTGCATAATCTTGCTAAGTGCAGCTCTGAGATGT
Source organism: Equus caballus (assembly GCF_041296265.1). NCBI lineage: Eukaryota > Metazoa > Chordata > Mammalia > Perissodactyla > Equidae > Equus > Equus caballus. The sequence goes on from NC_091689.1 coordinate 75,580,768, forward strand.
ATGCAATTGGTCTGGTGCACTGCATTAAAGGGGTTGCAGCAAAGACAATGCAGCTAAAATTAAGAAGTCAATTGATACATCTACTTAGACTGTATGCTGAGCAACTGAAATGCCTTTGATGAAAAATGAAGTCAAGTAAAAATAAGGTGACCTGGACAGTATATAGGATCAAAATATTATTGCTGCATGGGCAGATGTGAAAACGAGCACTTCTCAACTTTATGGTATTTGTTTCTGTGATGAGTGGTTTAGAGAATGTGGATTGACCACATGTACTGACAAGAACAAGTTATTAAGAAATCAGAGCAAGTGGATTATTTAGTGTCTCCTTGTATGACACAGATAGCTATGCTATAAGTCTTTTGGGAAAGAAAGCAGGATACAGCTGAATAAATGAAAAGAAGGTAGAAAGGAAGGAAGGGAGGGAGGGAGAGAAAACAAATAACAAATGAAAACAAGTCAAGGGATTGTGGTGATTGAGAGGCAAATTTACCAAAATATTTTCTATTAGATTTTTTTAATGTAAAGAAAAATTACTTTAACCATTAATCAGTATAGGTATAAAAATATTGTACCTTTGAATATGAATATATATATTCAATATATTAATTATATATATATATATATATATGCAATATCTATCTATATATACGTACTGAGAGAGAGAGAGCCTTTATCCATTCCTAAATATAAACAGATTGCTTAGCTTGGATTAGGAACCAGATTTTCAGTTACAACCAAAAGACGACTAGGTGACTCTACCATTTCTGTAGTAGGGCTCACTACACAGTATCTAAATGAGTGAATGACCTTAGACAAATAACTTGGCTTTGCTAGGCTTTAGTTTCCTCTTGTATAGAATGGAGACTATAGATTATAACGCTCAAATGGCTGTTGTAAGGAGTAGATGAGGCAATGCCTGCAAAATGTTGACATACATTAGAGACTCAATTTTATATCGTCATCATCATCATCATCAAACTGAGGCAGAAGGCAAGTTGAGCAGGTACAGTCTGGGAGCGTTTGACCACTGTAAACAAGGGCTATGCAACTGTGTGTATTCATACAATACTGAGTTTAATTTAAGAAGGAATTAGATAAAGTCTGGATTTGCTTAACTTTTCATAAATATTTGTACTAGTCAGGCTTCTCCTCCTCCCAATATGGAAATAGGCAGAGTTTAAACTTTAACTTATATTGAAATGTAGAAAAATAAACTTTGTGGGCAAATGAAAGATATGGAGAAATGAGTAAATGTTAAAATTGAATTCATCCCCTTTAAAGGTAGAAAACAAAAATGTAGAGTGAAATTCCTCTTTTTTCATTGCTCTATTGATTGGTGTTGAAAGGACTTTTCATGAGTTTAGGAACATGTAGTAATGAAATGCTGGGACAATTTGTGAATTCAGATGGTGTATTTTAGGAAAAAAAAAATGTTGCTGGCAGCCTGTTGGAACATCTCATTTTTTATTCTACTAAACTTATATTAAAGAATCTTTTTTCCTTGAGAAAAGGAACATTTCTAGAAAAGATTTCTGAAGTTTCAATATGACAACAGATGGTATTTCAAATCTTCTGTCAATTACACATGTGATAGAACTCCAAATTTAGATTCATTACACAGCTACGATTCTTGACAAAGAGTTTATGAAATTCACATACACTCAAAGGAATAGCCATCCCCTCATGCAGCCATTTATATATCCTTTTGGAGGAAATTTCAGATGGCCCAGGTTCTTGTCCTTCCTCTTCAAAGATGCCTCTGAGAGTAGTTGCTCTTTGGTCATCAACACAAATTGGTGAAGGACCAGTAATCTTTTCCACCCTCATAGTAAAGCATATTGACTGATCGGAGGCGATAACAGGTGACTTTTATTCTATGGCTTCTCACTACTTGGTCTGGTGATTATTCTAACTCTTTCTCTCAGATGAGAAATATTGGCTTTCTCCTCACTGTGGCTGTTTTCTAGATGTCTACAGTGGTATCATTTTGTTTGAAGCGCGTCCTTATGTCCAAAATAATACCATAGGCTATTCTGACTTTATACTCCTGCTACTTCGGTGCCCCTCTGCCATATTTTTTTCTGTCTTTCCTTGTAAAAACTGTGATTCAGACCTCAGGACCCACTTCATGACCTTAGCACATGCTGTCCATATGCCTTGTTGCTTTTCCTGAGGTTTCCACACATCTCTGCTTATATGTCACCTGCTTGCAGAGATGTTCCGTGACCATTACATGAGCGGTTCCACCCACTTCTATTATTTCTTACTTAAGCACTGTGGGTTTTTTCATAGCACTTATGAAAATTTATAATTATTTATTATGTATTTTACTTGTTTTCTTATCTATTTCTCCTCTACACTCATGCGGGTAAGCACCATGTCTGCCTGGAACATCTTTGTATTCCCAGATCCTTGATTGGCAAATACATATTCGTTATTTTCTTAGCCTTTTATTTGAAATAATTTAAAACTTACAAGGAAGTTGCAAAAATAGAACAAAAACTTCCATATATTTAGACTCACCTTTAACACTTTTGTCATATTTTTAGTATCATTTTCTCTTTGTGTATCCATGTTATTATTATGTAAATACCCTTAAATATTTTAGTAGGTATTTTCTAAAATTCTCTTTTAAGGACGTTTTTTGTTCATAAACAAAAGACAATGGAAAAGGTCAGGACATTTAACATTGATATGATATTAATAGCTAGTTAATCTACAGTCCCCATCCAAATTTTTATGACAGTTCCATTAATATCTATCATAGCAATTGTTTTATCAGTCCAAGACGCAATCCAGGATCACACATTGCATTTAGTTATCACATCTCTTTAGTCTCCTGTAATATCAAATCATTCCTTAGCCTTTTATAACCTTGACTTTTTTTTAAGGTACGCTTTTTTTTGGGTGAGGAAGATTGGTCCTGAGCTAACATCTGTTGCCAATCTTCTTTTTTTTTCCCCTCCCCAAAGCCCCAGTACATAGTTATATATCCTAGTTGTAAGTCCCTCTAGTTCATCTACATGGGATGCCACCACAGCATGGCTTGAGTGGTGCTAGGTCTACACCCAGGATCCAAACCAGCAAACCCTGGGCTGCTGAAGCAGAGCAGGCAAACTTTACCACCGCACCACCAAGCCAGCCCCCCTTCACGTTTCTAAAGAGGGTAGCTCAGTAATATTTTAGAATGTCCCTCAATTTGGGTCCATCTGATGTTTCCTCAGGATTGGATTCAGACCCTGCATTTTTGTCGGGAATACTACCTGAGAGATGTTTCCTTCTGACTGCATCACATGGGGAAGCACATGGTGTCAAACTCACATTTTAATTAAATTTCTTTGTTTTTTTTTTTTTGAGAACATTTAAGTTCTACTCTCTTAGCAAATTTCAGTTATACAGTACATTGTTATTAGCTGTAGCCACCGTGTTTTACATTAGATATTCAAACCTTATTCATCTTATAGCTGAAAGTTTGTACCCTTTTACCAACCTCTCCCTGTTTCCTCCACCCTCCAGCCCCTGGCAACCACTTTTGTACTTTCTATGAGTTTGCCTTTTCTTTTTAAGATTTATATAAGTGGTACCATGCAGCGTTTGTCTTTCTGTTTGGCTTATTACACTTTAATCAAATTTCTTAAGGGACTGAATGGATGTTAGAGGGTTACATTCTAGGACTTCGGAACTGTTGCTTGACGGTCAGTGTGCGTTACAAGTGGCATTCATGAAACTGTTCAAACATAGAGGTGACTTGTGTGTGAATCCAGGCCTTGTATTAGGTCTAGAGTTAGACATGACCCACTTGTAGGTTTTCTATATGTGTTTGAAGTATATACTTGTTATTTACTGTCAGTGAATATTTTGACAAGGCATAGTTGTATTCTGAAAGATTTTTAAAGATATAATACAGTCGTGTCACTTAATGATTCATTCTGAGAAATGTGTTATTAGGCAATTTCATTGTTGTGTGAACATCATAGAGTGTATTTACACAAACCTAGATGATACAGCCTACTACACACCTAGGCTGTATGGTATTAATCTTATGGGACTACCATCATCTACGTAGTCCGTTGTTGACTGAACCATCGTTATGTGGCACATGACTGTATTTCCATTATTCCACTGTCTGAAACATAGGCATGAGGTGGATGAGTGAATGACTCAATCTGTCAATCACTGTTCAAGTGTAGCATTATTCCATGATAATGTGCCAGTTCTGAAATTTGATCCTTTGATTATCTCCATAATATGTCCTTGATAGAACCATAATATGTCATAGCTGTAAAGCCATCTCCCTCAGGTAACAGATGAAATAACTGAGGTGTAGCATTATGGAATGGTTTGCCCAAGGTCACACACATAATGTGATTGGGATCCAAACATTTTCTTAACAATGGTCTCTAGATTTGGGGGCAATTCCCTTAATCTCTTCAACAGAAAGAATTTCCTGAGTAGAAGCATATTTTGACATCAACTTCTAGGTTTCTTCTTTCTCCTTCAAGGGTGACTGAGTAGAATCTAATAAAAATGCTTTTGATGTAACTTTCCTTGATTGGTGATGGGTAATGGACTAGATGGGGCTCTGCCAAATGCATGTTACTCATCTTGCCTTTAGCTTAAGGATGTTGGTGATTTTCTCAGACAGAATCAAAGACCATTAATAGTGTTTGATGTTTTCTTCAGTTCAATGGAAGTAGAGAGGTACTGACTTTGTTTCTTGTGATTCTTCTCTGCCTTGTCAACAGCAAAGAACGTGTGTCATTATTGTATTTTCCATCCACTGTCTGATGCTGCTAATTTCTTGGAGCACTATGCACATTTCTAAGTCCCTCAACAAAAGGAAAATGAGAAAAATGTGGAGATGGAGAATTCCTTTTTTCTTATGAAATAGTTTTTACTTCCACTTACTATGTTATGACAGATTTTACATCTGAAAAACCCTCCTGCTACAAATGTCTAAAAATGCTGGGTAAGATACAGCAAACATCCTTTTATGTTAGTAGCTGAGATGATTAAAAAGTAAAGGAATTTAACAGAAGCCAAACAATGAAGAGAATGATGAAAACAGAGCAGTAAGGGGCTCTGTCCTTGGTTTTAATGGCCTCACAGGTAAATAAGTAACATTGACTTTGCATGTTATAGTATTGATATTAGATGTAAATAATAGATATAAACAGTATAAATAATAGTTGTGAAATTAATCCCAGTAAATTAAAATGTATATGTGACTTTTAATACAATTAAGTCTATGGTGACTGATCCTAAAATCATGTTAGAATTCTGCAGATGTAGAATTTGCAATTTTTGGTAGTTATGTTTAGACTGTGGTCTTGGAATCAAGAATATTGTTAAGAGAGTGAGCTCACATCACATTTTAGTAGTGGAAAACCTATTAAGTTTTCAAATAAATTAAACTCAAATGAAATAAAAATTATTATTTATTTTAGGGCCGGCCCAGTGGTCTAGTGGTTAAGTTCACGTGCTCCACTTTGGTGGCCTGAGGTCCACAAGTTCGGATTCTGGCCGCGAACCTATGCACTGCTCATCAAGCCATGCTATGGTGGCATCCTACATACAAAAAATAGAGATGGGTTGGCACAGATATTAGCTCAGGGACAATCTTCGTCAAGCAAAAAGAGGAAGATTGGCAACGGATGTTAGCTTAGGGCCAGTCTTCCTCACACACACACACAAGAATTCAGTTAAAAAATTAATGATTATTTTACATTCTGAAAAGCCTGTACTCTGTAGGAAGATAGTGCTGTATTATGTAGTTTTTGAAAATAAAGATTCAAACAAAACAACTCTCTAGGCGTTTTGAGACGTCTGCCTAGTCTCATTTTTCTCACCTATGAAAACAAAGGAGTTCAGTTGATGAATGCTCATGTATTCTGTGATTATGATTTTATTTATTTATTCATTTAGTATTTATTGAGTGTTTACTATATGCCCAATGCTGGGCATTTGAAGATGAATAAAATATTATTCCTGCACTCAAGAAACTTATGATCCAGTGAAGGAAATGATAATAAGCAAATAATTAAGATACAGTATTATATTTAACTAGAAATATGCATCGAATGGGCCGATTGAAGAAACTTGGGGCAGAGAGACCAGTGAGAAGACTACCGCGTTAGTCTGGGTTAGCATTGAGTACTGTACTCTTCCCATTCATTGCTGTTACCTTAATCTAGCGTGTTAAATTGACATGTACTCTTTCTTTAAAGTCCATGAGCTTTATCATTATACTCAGTCTGGCGTGGATTGTAGATGACTATTTCCAGTTGAAGTGCTGCAGTGTTGAGGCCTTGGAATGAGCTAAATAGACTACGCTTGATAACAGATTGTTGTGAGGTTGTGCTGGGGTGAGGGTGGGACCACGCGTTCCCTCTGTGTGAATGGCAGTTGATTACAGATGAAAACAACTGGAGTCACACTGGAAGGGAGGAGGGCAACTGGGGGTACTGTTGAGGGGGTCTGAGTTTTTTTAATGTGTTTTTCCAAAGGAAAGATGTGGCAGGGGTTTTATTACACGATGGGAGGGGGTGTCCCAAACTCTCCACTGAGTAAACAATCTCTTTGCTCTCTGCAATTTAGGGCTGTGCTGTTCTATACAGGTGTTTGGGTGCTAATAACACAGTAGAAAATTTCTGCCTCATAGGGATCATTACAGTTCTCAGAGAATATCATCTCACTTTGCAGTGAAAATAACTCCCCCACCGAAATTGTTAGATACGTTACCCTTTTTAAAAACAATATATGTATTATGGAGTATATGTGGAAAGGAGTATATAAAATATTTGTAAGTTTAAATAATAGCAATGAAAGGAACAACCATCTAACCAGTCAGCCTAATGAAAAGAACCTTAGCGATATCCTGAAGCCCTCTCCATGCCTCCCTCTGATTGCCTCTTCCCCCTCCATCCAGTGGAAACTCCTATAAGGAATTTTGTGTTTCTGATCTTTTGCTTTTCTTCATATTTTATCACAAGTAAACTGCATTTCCGTTAATATATTATTTATTTTTGCATTTCTGGATCTTCATATAAATAGAACCATACTCACATAATGTATATTTCCAAGACTTGCTTTTTTTCACTCTTTATTTTCTGCGATGTGGCAGCATTATTGTTTATGACTAAGGTTTATTCATTTTCACTACTGTATTATATTGAACGAGAATACCACAAATAATTTTTTCTTTTTGTTCTTAGTGGAAATTTCATTTTCTTTTAGTTTTTTTGCCATTGCAGACATTGTTGATAAGAATACTCTTGCACAAGTCTCTTTGTGTATATAGGTACAGACAGCAAATATTACTAGGAGTCAAATCGTAGTTTTGCAAGTTATGTATATCTCCACTTTGTTTGATAATGACAAATTATTCTCCAAATTGTCAGTACCAATTTACACTCTTATTGGCTACAGATCAGTTCTTATTTATTCACATTCTCATTAAACTTTTTGATTTTTGCCCATCTAATGGATGTAATATGCTATCTCATTGAGGTTTTAATTTTAAGTTCCTTGATTATAGATGAGGTTGAATATCTTTTGATATGCTTATTGATCTTTCATATTTTTCTGTGGAAAACATTCATGTCTGTTGCCCCCCCCCTCCTTTTTTTGGTGAGGAAGATTGGCCCTGAGCTAATATCTGTGGCCAATCTTCATCTTTTTGCTGGAAGAAGATTGTCACTGAGCTAACATCTGTGCTATTCTTCCTCTATGTTGTATGTGGGATGTTGCCACAGCATGGCTTGATGAATGGTGTGTAGGTCCGTGCCTGGGATCTGAACCTGTGAACCCTGGACCACTGAAGTGGAGCGTGCAAACTTAACCACTATGCCACTGAGCCAGCCCCGCCCCTCCTTTTCTTTTTATCCATTGAATTTCCTTTTTTCTTATTAAACTTTTAGCAGTTCTTCAAATGCTTTGGATGTTAATCTTTTTTGTAGGTATATGTGTCATTAATAATTTCTCCAAATTTGTGGCCTTTTAGACCTTTTATTATGAAATATTTCAAACATACAAAAGTAGAGAATAGGACCCTGAACCCTGGGTGACAATTGGCCAGTTAAAACAGTATCAGTTTCATCAATATGCAGTTACTCTTGTTTCATCTATATAGTTATGCATTGTTTAATGACAGGGATATGTTCTGAGAAATGCGTCGTTAGGCAATTTTGTTGTTGTGGGAACATCATAGAGTGTACATACATAAACCTAGATGGTACAGCCTACTACAAACCTAGGCTATGTGGTACTGACCATCGTATATGTGATCCATCATTCATCGAAATGTCGTTATGGGCTGCCTGACTGTATCTCTAGCCACAATCACCTCTCACCCCTCAAGCAAATTCCAGTCATCATATAATTTTATTGTGGCTTGTTTTTCACTTTGTTGCTTGTTCTTCTGATGAGCAAGAGCTTTTAATTTTAATATAGTTGGATTTATCAACTTTTTTCCTCCACGGATTGTGTGTTTATGTTTCTTGTTTAAGAAATCCTTCTGTAAACTGAGATGGTGAAGAAGTTCTTGTGTTTTCTTCTAAATGTTTTTTTTTTTTTTTTTTTTTTTTAAGATTTTATTTTTTCCTTTTTCTCCCCAAAGCCCCCCGGTACATAGTTGTATATTCTTCGTTGTGGGTCCTTCTAGTTGTGGCATGTGGGACGCTGCCTCAGCGTGGTCTGACGAGCAGTGCCATGTCCGCGCCCAGGATTCGAACTAATGAAACACTGGGCCGCCTGCAGCAGAGCGCGCGAACTTAACCACTCCGCCACGGGGCCAGCCCCTCTTCTAAATGTTTTAAAGCTTTGTTTTTTCACATTTAAGTTCTCATTCCATTTGAAATTAATTTTTGTGTATGGTGTGAGATATAGATCCAATTTTGTTTGCTTGTTTTGTTTTTAAATGAGGATAACTGTTTGTGTAGGCCCTCTCTGCCCTTCCCAGCCAATCTCTAATGTTATCTCTGGCATATATCCATTTTCCAAATTTGTGAAGGTTTGTTTCTGTACTCTATTCTATTTCTGTGCTAATGCCATATTATCTTAATTACTATAAATTTTTAATAAATTAATAAGTTAGGAGCTCTCAACTTTGCTCTTCTTCGGAAATCTTGACTATTTTTACACCTTTGCACTTTCTTGTAAATTTTAGAATTAGATTATCAAGTTCTACCGAAAACTTTTGGGATTTTGATTGGCACCACAATCTATGTATAGATAAATTTGTGGTGAAATTATGTCTTTCAAATTTTGAGGTTGTAACACATAAATGTGTTATATTTTTCCATTTATTTAGGTTTTTTTTCCCTCTTTATTCTGGTCTTTTATCAAGTTTCTCCTCAGTGAGGTCTTTCCTGTCTGGCCTGCTTCAAATTGTAACCCCTCCTCTCTTGGAACACTTTTATGTTACTGCCATAGTACTTAACCCCATATTACATATTGTTTCTCCTTGATGTAAGTGACAGCGGTTTTTTGTCTGTTTGGTTACTTCCTGAAATAGTGCCTGGTGCATAGTAGATATTCAAGAAATTAATTTTTATAATTTTCTCCATAATGACCTTTTACTCTTTTGATAGATTTATTCCTTGGTATAGTGATGTACTGGTAAATGTTTAACAATAGGCTCTCTGGAAGAGGGGAGAAGGGGAGTGATTTGTAGAATTTGCTAATTTCCGTGGTGTAAATTCTCTCACCATGGCCAATTTCAAGCTACTAATGTGAATGCAGAGTTGGGAAGAGATGTGGAGTAGCACACAGTTATGTAGCATTCCCACCACACAGAAACAATGGGTGTAAATAATCTCAAGAACATGACTAATTGTAAAATGTAATAATTTGGTATTTAATTGTATGTTTATATAATTTAATTTGAGCAATAGTTGTATTTAACAATTGACTTGTACAAGTCTTGAAAATTTAACAATGAGCTCTTGCAAGCTGTACAAACTGGCTCCAGGATGCCACTGTTTAAGTTCTTTATATTTTGTGTGACTATTCTAAATATTTTTTCTAGCTTTTTAAAATTAAGTTTTCTAACAATTTCTTGATAGTGTATAGGAATACTGTTAAGTTTTGTGTAATGTCCTTATGTCTGCCAAACTGGCTAAAATCTGTTCATAATTTTAATAATTTATATGTACATTATTATAAGTTTCTTTGTAGACAGTCCTATCATCTGTAAATAATGACAGTTTTATTTCTTCATTTCCAATCCCTACATAGTTTATATCTTATTGCTGTTATTGAATTGACATAAACCTCTAGTACAATATTGAATTTTAGTGGTAATGGAAAACATTCTTGTCTGGCTTCTGATTTTCAATGAGTCCTTTAAGATTTTGTTTCTTTTTGATATCTTCTTTGTTGAGCAAAATTTTTCTTTTATTCATAGTTAGATAAGAATTTGCTTCTTTTTTTATGACAGGATGTCAAATTTTATGATTTTATTATTCTATATCTATTGAGATGATCATATACTATATAATAAAAAATGTTCCACTTGCCAGGAATATTTTGTGACATATCTAGTAGCAGAGTGTCAAAATAGAGACAGCAGTGATTAACAGGGGTAAAAGGAGAAATGGAAAAATAAGTACACAGAAAAAATAAATGTATGTGAAAAACATAATTATCTACTTCATCTACTGGAAGAATACAGAATACTCTATTCAAAAATGTATGAATACATAGAATTTTTGAGCCACATGGAATATTTATAAAAACTTGCCATTTAATAGGCTGACTATAAAGCAAGTCTCAGAAAATTTCACAGAATCTGCATCATGCAAGCAATGTTCTCTGACCACAATTAAGCTTCTTTACTACTTGTGAGAAATGTCTTCATATTTATATTCCATTTCACTAATTCGCCTTTCAGCCTTGTATAATTTGCTTTTTATCCTATTCATTTTTTTTCGCATTTAATAATTGTAGTTTTCAGTCCCTAAAAGTCTTTTAGTTTTTTTTGGGAAATATGCCAGGGTTTATTCAGTTATTTTTAATAATGTCTCAAAATCTTTTAAAAAAATTTCTTCAAATATCATTAAACATTGTATATTAGATTATATGCTAAATACAGTGCCAACAATCTTTTTCTAATTTTGTTGTTTTCTGCAATTTCTGTATTCTGGTTGTTTATTTCCTCATGTTATTATAATATACGCACTTGGCCTTAGAACCCATGGAATTTTGTCTGTAGGAATTCTTTGAGCTTTGCCCTTACAGCGCCTTACTGCAGAGAGAATTTGAGTTTGCTTCCTCCGTAACTGTAGCCTGCAGCATCCTTGGATTACTTGATGTCAAAATCTTGGTTTGGGTTTTTTGGATCATGCAAATACTGTGAAGCCAGTCCTCAAATCCCTCACCTCCATCTGTATTCAAGACAAATAGGTGTATTCGTTCTCATTTCCTTCTGCAGGGTGTATTTTATTTTCTAGTTCATTATTTCATAGAGGGCATTACTTTTTCAAAATTCTTGCTTTGTTCAGAGTCTATAGTTTTAGCTAATTTTCATAGTTCATATGTTTTGTCTCAAATCCCTTACATGATTGTAGACTCTAAAATCCGAAGTGCTAGACCTTCAGAGAAAAACCCCAAACTGATCAAAGTATATCATTCATGATATATATATATATGTTACTGTATGTTGATGGCTGGTATTTTGTTTAGGATTTTTGCATTTATGTCCACAGGTGAAACTGACTTCTGATTTTCCTTTTGCATCAATTTCTTGTGAGAATTTAGTATCAAGGTTATGCTGACCTAAAATAAGTTGAGAAAAGTTCCTTCTTTATCTATTCTGTGGAAGATTTTTGTATAAAGTTGGCTTTATTTATTTTTTTTCTTTAAATATTTGGTAGTATTTCTCAATGAAGCTATCTGGGCTTGAACTTTTTGTTGGGGAAATTTTTTTAGTTACAGATTTAATTTTGTTAGTCATAATAGGACTGTTGAAATTTTTTTCCACGTGTCAGTTTTGTTGTATTATTTTAGAAGATGTATACATTTTCAAATTCATTATCACAAATGTTATAATACTCTCTTGTGATTTTAATATTTATAGATTTTTTAATGATGTCCCTTTTGTTCCTCACATTGTTGCTTTTGCTTTCTCTCTTTTATTCTCGATTGGTCTTTCCAAGGGCTTATCAATTTTATAGTCATTCCAAAGATGCAACTTCTGGCTTTGTTGATCCTTTCTAATTTTTCTTTGTTTTCTATTTCTTTAATTTCTACTCCTATGTTCATTACTTCTCTCTTTCCACTTTCTTCGCATTTATTTTACTGTTAGTTTTATAAGTTTTTGACGTGGATATTTAGCTCATTGATTTTCAGGGTTTTTTTCTGTTATATACATTAAAGGCAATCCATATTCCTAGACATTTCTACAACAACTTTAGCTGAATTTGACAAATTTTGGTATGTACTATCACTTGCAAATCTTTTTTTCAACTATGATAGATCCAAACTGTTTTCACTGTACAAAATATAGGCAAAGATAAAGGCTGAAGCTAAATAAACAGCAAATATTTCAGAGCATGTTCCTAGTTTTAATGGTGGTTGAAGAATGAGTTGGTTAGCCCATATCCATGTGTTTATTTCCTTGCATGTGTTGTTATGTTTGAGTACCAGTAGACAAGTTTAAGTATATTCACACATAAGATAATGACAATTTTCAGTATTTTACAAAATCATTCATCTAGAATTCCAAATTGTCTGTAAAAACTATTTTTACCCACAAGACATATTCAGAGTATAATTTGAAGAATTAAATAAAAAGAAATTATTATAGTTTTACAAATTGTTATGGGGGGGTTCAGAGGAGAAAAAGAATATAAATACCTAATATTTTTTATATTTTAAAGGATTCATCAAAGCATTATGTTCAAAATTATATTATATATAATAAAATATTAAGGCTATGAAAAACATAAAGAAAACTGAAACAAATTGTATTTTAAATATATTCAAACCATTTAAAAAACATGGCATCAAACGTTTGATCATTTGTGCCCTTAAAATAAAAGGCTGGATTAACGGCTTATCAACTGGAAAGAAAGACTAAAGGAATTAACTTTAGATTTTGCCACCTTGCAAATAACTTTCCCAGAGCAAATAATGATCGATGCTCAGTGAGTGATAAAGTTTTACTTTATTTGAAAAATTTTACAGAAAAGTTAACTATAGTCAATACTTGATCAACCAGGGCAATGAAGGGACAGATAAGGCAAAACAGTCAGTAATTCACAGTTCTACTGCAGGACGAGGAGAAGTGAGGTTTGGGGTTAGAGGGAAGAATGGTGGGGCCACTGGAAAGCCAGGAACCCAGCAGAGCAACAAAGCTACTTGGAAGTGGGGAATCCACACCACAGTCTTTGTTTGCTGGGTGGAACTTTCCAAATGGCAGAGCTTCTAAAGCAGGTCAGAACTTTCAGTGTAATTAGCAGCTCCTAGGCACCGACAAGTTGTTATTTACGTGAATCTATTTCCTGATCATCAATCTCAGCTCTGTCTCTGTGTCCTCTTACATCTGTTTTTGTCTCTCCTTTTAAAATCTTTTTAAAATCTAACATTGATGAAACAAGCATACTTTGAAGCATTATGATTGTTAGGTATATGATCTCAAGGAACTTTCAATCTAGTGAGAGAACCATTCAGAGATCTATTGCTAATATAGTTCTGAAGACTGATTTCTTAAACCATTTTTATCTGTCACCTTTTGTTTCACAAAGAATGTTCTATATTCCCTTGAGTTAAGAATTTGCATCAGTAAAGACTGAAGATTTAATCTTACTGACAGCCCTGAGGACATTCAAGGGCAATATCACCCATGTCCTAGGAAGTTTAAGAGTGAGAGTGATGGCGTGTATTAAGGATATTCAGATTGCAACTTCTTCTAAATGAAAATTTATTATTTCATTATTCCTGAAGCTTCATTTGTTATGATCCTTGGGATTTAAGATAATTGAAGACAACAATAATAATCCCTTTATGTGTTATATACTGTGGAGTCCTTCATTTTGAAGGATTCCCAAGTGTGTCGCAGACTGCATATAAAATTCAGGGTGGGGAGCTTCAGAATGGTGAAGGAAATGTACATAGACATACAGATGGTTGCCCTTGGTGTCCTGAGGGGAACTTGCAGCCTCAAAATATGATAAATCCTGTAGAATGTCAGAGGTGTTGTAAACCCTCCCCACAACTGACAGTAGCCATGGCAATTTGATGCTGGAGGGAGGATAATAATAATGATGATGATGATAATAGATAGATAATATCCACATCTGTTCTAATGAACAACAGTAGCAAAAACTATGCTATGTATGTATGCAAGAAATGTCAGATTTCCTTTCATTTCTCAAGAATAAATGAATAATAAAATGTACTTGAAGCCTGGAGGTATGTAATTAGAAATTATTGTAAAACTAGGCTCTGGCGGGACGAATGTTGTAAGAGAAAAATTGTGCATTATGTGGTCTTTCACTAAAGATTTCCCCTCCTGTCAGGTGCTAAATCAGGTAACCATTTAGGGGCATCTGTTTAGATTTGCCATGATCAAGTTGTTTGAAAATGGAAATCATATCATCTTGATGAAGAAGTTGAGATGCATAAAATGGTAACCTAACAACCATGTGAGTGGGAGCAATGGTGAGACAGAGGTGGGGACAGTGTGGGGGCACTAGTCCCTGAATGGCCACGTCCCACATGTACCCCACTTATTATTTTAAGTTACTGGAGAAGCAAATGAACCTGAGTATATAGTAGCAACTTTAAAAGGAATCATATGGACTTCATTATCATTATCCATTTTGTGAATATGTTTTTAAAAACCTAGATTCAATTGGCAAGTCAACATGATGCATTAATTAAGGGCACCATCTCTGCTGTTGTTGGGGCCCAGGGCAGGCCACCCCCAAATATCCCACAGTGGCATATTGATTATTTTGAATTAAAGTTGCTTGAGAAGCACAAAGGGCATTCTGGCCCTCCTGTCTCTGTTCCCTCCTGGAAGGCAGGAAATAAATCTCCCATGTGACAGGTGCTCTCCTGGCATCCTTAGCTCCAGGGCTGGGATTCAGGGCCGAGAAGCTGCATAAATAAACCTTGCTAATTTACGACATCAAGTCTAAACTCTGCTTAAATTCCTCACTAATTATGTACCCCAAACCTAAGTTTCTTTGTCCTGCCATTCTTCACAAATTTACTGTTTCTTTGTATAAAAGACATATATACTGCCTGCTTTGTTCACTCTCAGAGCATCATTTCTCTGTGATCTCCAATACGCACATATTAAACTGGGTTTGTCTCCTGTTAATCTGGTCTTGTGTCAATTTTATTGTTAGTCCAGCCAGAAGAACACAAGAAGGGAAGCCAGGAGATTTCCCCCCATGCTGACACTGTCAAAGACATCTGGGTTCAGATATGAGCTCTACTCCTAAGCAGATGTGTAGTATTTATCTAAGTTTTAGTTTCCTTATAAAATATGAAGGTGATGATAATAGTATCTATGGTTCATAGAGTTATCTTGTAGATTGAATGTGTGTAGCACATAATACAACTCAATAACTATTAAGAATGCTGGCAAAGTTCTGGGAAGATATTTATGTCATTGAAGGATTAGTTTCTTCAAAATATTCTAGCTATTTTTAACAACAGTTCTTTGGGAGCTCATGATATTTCTGGCATCTTTTAGGTAAAAATAAATTAATTCAGTTGTTTCTAGTCCTGCCGAAGCAGTCAGTCCAGTCCAGGGCAGTAGTCAAATCTCCCCATGCACTTAATGAGAGCCCCTTTCCTCCTGACTCAGGCTGCTGCAGGCTAGCCTTGGGCAGGAGGCCATGGTTGGCCGCCTCTGAATTCACCATCCAGCACTCTGACTTCTTTTCTCAGTTTTCTAGGCTGCCCCTAGTTCCTCCAGCAAAGGACGGACAAGGAGGTAAGGGGCAGGAAAAGTCAAAATTGACTGTAACTGTCGTGGTCACGCTAGGACTCTCTGGGAACTTGTGGGTGCTTTTGTGGCTGTTTTGGAGACCCTCCTGCAGCATTGCTGGGGATCTCTCCCCTGTGCTTCCCTTGATGTGGGCAAATAAATCTCTTCTGGCTGGAATTATGGTTCCACCCTCATTCCCCAGACACTGCTGGTGTCTTCAGCCTGTTCCAAGGGCCTTCTTGGCCAGAATCTAAGGCAACTCCTGCTAGCCTTTTCATCTGACCTAAGGGAAACCGCCACATACCCTTTGGCTCAACATATTCTGTTATTGTGGCCTGACCCTGGTGCAGGGACCACTCTTGGCAAGGCTGTCAGGTCAGGTAGCCAGCCAGGGTCTCTTGCTCTTTTGATTTCTCAGATGTAGGTAACGTACCAGCCTAATGTATCACCTTTGTTTTAGGGGACGTATGAATCTCTCTGATAGTGCTTTCCCTGGTCTTAAGGTTCAGGAACGTCACTCCATACCCCCAAGAACTGTATAATTTCCAGTCTCTCTTCTTAGTCTCTCCAACCTCAGCGGTGGGTGTCAGGTCAGGGTTGCAAAAGAGGTTCTTGACCATCTCCTTTTGCAAGGTCTCTTTAGTGGTCTCTGACACCAACTGGGTATCCTATAATTCAATTTAATTCTGACACTACCTAACCAAGTTAGCGCAGGCCCCACAGGTTAAGGGTCTCACAAGTTCCACATGACTGCTCTCATTTCAGACGCCAGCTGCAAGTCCTGGGTCCCTATGCTACCTGCACTTCTGTCCAACTTGGCTACAAATTCAAGGGTTGCCACAATCTCCCTTCAGGTTTGAAAATTTACTAGAATGACACAGAACTCAGGAAAGTGCTATACTTACAAGGACTATTTTATTGTAAAGGCTACAAATGAACAACCAGATAGCATTATACTTTGGGCAGTGAGGTCTGGAAGGGTCCAGCGCGCAAAGCTTCCATGCCCTCTCCGGCGGACCACCCACCCAGCACATGAGTATGTTCACCAACCAGGAAGATTTCCAAGTCTCAGTGTTATTATCTAGGCTTTATATTACATAGCGTGATTGATTAACTCATTGGCCACCTGTTTGAAGGCAGTCTCTAGTCCCCTTCTCCTCCCTGGAGGTTGGGTGATGGGGTTGAAAGTTCTAACCCTCTAATCACGTGGTTGGTGTTTTTGGCAACCAGCCTCTCCATCCTGAAGCTATCTACCTGCACCCCACCCCACCCACCACGAGTCACTGTGCTAGCATAAACTCTGGCATGGTCCAAAGGGACTCATGTGAAAGACAAAGACACTCGCATCATTTAGGAATCCCAGTGGTTTTTTGAAGCTCTGTGCCTGGAAACTGGGACAAAGACCAAATATATTTTTTTAATCGTACAACCACCTTGGAGCTTGGGAGTAGTTGGTACCTATTATCTAAGGGCCCCAGCCAAAAGTGAGACAGGAAGAATCCTACTTAACATCCTGTTACACAAAGTGCAACAGAGCTATTTTGACGTAAATGTTAGTTCATATAGGACAAGTATGGCCTTTAAATTTGCCTGGGATAACTTTTAATGTCCTTGAGTTTTTTCACCATGTTAGGTAGTTGTAGGTGAAAGGAAATGATGTAGATCAAAGAACTTGTTGAAAAATTGCATCCCTGATAACTAGTGACATATTTTTATTGTTTGCTCTAAGGACCATGAAGGTCTTGCTTTTGGTGAACTAGTTGGAATGGAGATCCCCTAGGTACCAAAGCCTTGAGAGCAATGACATATATTGAGAAAGATATTTTCCTCTTTTTAAAGGTTTGGATGCAGAAAGAATCTATGTGCCTATAAATCTTAATCAAGGATTGCAAAGGAATAATTTATCTGGTAATTTATAAATTTTCAAAAATGTCTGAGGAAACTAAAATGCTTTGAATTTGAAGAACACCTTGGGATTATATTGAGACTTTTCAAAAGGCTGCTCTCTTCCATAATCTGGAAATCGATTTTCTTGTAAATCTTCCTGAATATATGAACAATCAGTTTTGAAATTCAACGGAACTGTGTCAAAGAGTTGGTTAGGAGAATTGTGCAAGCTGCGTGGAGAGGTTATCTTTAAAACCACATGGCATATTTCAAAAAAGATGTCTTTATTAAAGAAAATTTGAGAACTTTGGAATTCTTTGCAAAATATGTTTTAAATATCAGAAGTACCTTGTTAACACTTGGAGCACAATTTTCCTTTAGCTTTTAGGCTTATGCGTTAGGTTGTATGATGAATGATATTTTTCTTATAGATGGCAATAGGATTGTTGATGTAAACTTTCTCTATTCTAAAATGTCCATGCCCTAAAAATACCAGCATAGTGCGCAGCCTGGCCGCAGCCATAAGCTAACCTCAGTTTTCACCCTACTTTGATTTTTGTCAGAGAGCTACATATTTAGTACCCTATTTACTTATAATAGGTAGGCAGTTGGAAGATTTGAATTCAGACTGTTAACATAGGAACCAACTTAAAATAAGGAAAGTGTAAATTTTTGATTCAGACTCTATTCTATTTTTTCAAACTCTATACGGTCAGCAGGGAACTTTTTGTTCTGTTAAAGTTGAGACAGACAATTTAGATTCGACAAAACTTGTAATAAATATGATGTACATCCAAAAAAATAAAAAAATAAATTAAAAAAATTAAAAAAAAACTAGATGGGAGAAATCCTTTCACAATGTATATGTATAGCAAATGATCACAATACACACTTTGAATATCTTACAATTTTGTGAATTATACATCAGTAAAACAAAAAAATGAAGTAAAAAAACTTTCATATATTTCTACTGATTGTTTACATTTAGGACATTTTTCATGAATATTAATACATGCTTTGGCCAAGAATAAATGTTTAGCTGTTGGGAACAGTTATCCGCCTCAGTGATGCTCTTATTGTTTTTCTATTTCTCCTACTACAAACCTAAAATCACTTTGATTATAACAAAAATATTGCAAATTTATTGTAGAAAAGTTAAAAAATATGTATAAGTATGCATAATCAAAAATCAAGTCTTAAAAAAAAAAATTAGTGAATAAGAGCACGGACTCTGAAGCCAGAACCTTTGAGTTCAAATCCTGGCATGTTCACTTACTGGCTGTGTGACATAGGTGGGTTTGCTTCCCTCTCTGTGCTTTAATTTTCCTCATTGGTAAAGTGGTAATAATAATAATAGCACCTTTCTTATAAGATCAATATGAAGATTAAGTTAGTTAATATTTGTAAAGTACTTAGAATAGTGTTTGAAACTTATTGAGTGCTATATGAATGTATTTTGAATAAGATATACATACATTCTCTTTAAGCAAAAATTTTATCCTACTGTACCTCTGATTTCTGTTTTTTCGCTTAATGTGTTATAATTATTTTCCATGTCTTTAAGATATTATAAAACTTAATTATTAAAAGCTTAGAGCAGGGGCCGGCCCGGTGGCTGAGTGGTTAAGTTCCTGTGCTCCGCTTCGGTGGCCCAGGGCTCGGATCCCGGGTGCGGACATGGCACTGCTTATTAGGCCATGTTGAGGCGGCATCCCACATGCCACAGCTAGAAGGACCTACAACTAAAATGTACAACTATATACTGGGGGGATTTGGGAAGAAAGGAAAAAAAGAAGAAGATTGGCAACAGTTGTTAGCTCAGATGCCAACCTTTAAAAAAAAAAAAACTTAGAGCAACTTATTGTATGTTTATAGAAAAAAATATGTAAACTATTGTTATACTTGCAGCTTGTTTCTAGCTTTTTATTTTTTTTAAAAAAGTTGTAATATGGTTCTTGCCTCTAAATTTGCAGCAGTCTTGATTTTAGTGTAAATTGTGAGATGTGAAATTACAATATATACATGTGTACTTGTTTGTAAGCATTTTTTAATCAATTAACAAATTGCTGTTTCTAGTGTCTCACTGATTTTCTCCCCAGCATCACTGGATGAGGATACTGTCACTCTTTTTCAAACCATTGTTTCTCGCATGTTGAGAAACACGTTCCCAACAAAAACTTTCTCATTTGTCAAATTAACATTTCAGCTTATATTTTCATCTCTTTTCTAGAGATTAAGTGTTTTAAGGTCTTACTTAGGCTTGCTTGAACAGAGAGTGGGAAGGAATTTTGTAACATTAACAGCGGTTGTGGATGTCTGAACAGAGCTTTGAAAAAGTGGGTGGTGATTTTAGCAGATAGCAGGGACTGGAGCTTGGCTTTCTCTTTTGTATTTTAACATAAATTATACTTCTGAACATCCTAAAGATGCTTAAAGAGCATCAGCAGAGAAGTGGGTGACATAGGAGGAAAAATGAACAATAGGTTTTCCATTCAGTCTTTTAACAACAAGAATGTCAGGCGCTGAGCTGTGTGATATGTGTGTGTGTGTATTTTTTTTTTGGAAGACTGGTCCTGAGCTAACATCCGTGCCCATCTTCCTCTACTTTATATGTGGGACGCCTACCACAGCATGGCCTGCCAAGCGGCATCATGTCCGTACCCGGGATCCGAACCCACGAACCCCGGGCCGCCAAAGCGGAATGTGCGCACTTAACCACTGCGCCACCGGGCCAGCCCCTGTGTGTGTATTTTTTTAATGTATATATATATATATATACACACATAATATATAATATATATTATATAATTAATAATATAATGTATAATATATAATAATATAATATAATATAATTAATAATATAATGTATATGTATATATATAACATATTTTATATAATTTCAAGTCTTTATAATCACTTTATGGGACAGGCTATATTATTATCCCAGTTTGATAGATGAAGTAACTGAGGCACAGAGAGGTTTTATGTCTTGCTCAAGTTTCCATAGCTGTGAGTGGTGGAGCTTCGATTTAAACCCAGGCCGTCTGGCTTCAGAATTTGTGCTTGACACATATCGCCTTTCCCAATTCCTTAATCCAGGAATCAAAGAAGAGAAGGGAGCCACGTATTTTGGCTTTGGGAAAATTTCCTTCAGAACGTAGTGGTATAAAATGTAGCCTGCGACATCGTTGCCAGTGAGAAATAGCCTCATTTAGGTCACGTCCAGGCTTAATAAGCTAAGTGTGAAGGAAGGCTTTGGGCCGACTTACGGCTGGTGCAGGTTGTTGTGCACAGCTGACCTGAGCAGACTATATATGCAGGGTGGAGAAATGGAAGCGAAAATTCTCATCCAAGCAAATCTCATGCCTGTGAGTTATCCTTGACTCTCTGGGAGAAGCCCAGCTCAACCCTTTTTGTGTCCAGGGCTTTTTCAAGGAAATTACTTGAAATGGTGTCGATCTACAATTTTGTAGCTTACAAAGTTATATTTTACATTGAACAGTTAAATCTAAGATAGCAGCTGTGTTTTGTGAACCCCTGCCTGCTTTAGAAAAGTAAGTTGTGTATCTAAATTATCACATCGGTAAGAATGTCTTCTGAATTAAATATGTAGTCAACAAAAAGTTGTTGGGTGCCTACTTTACACCAGTTACAGTGCCCGCTAAGTTCTGGAAATTCATGCTTATGTAAGACAGTAGCGCTGCTCTTAAGGAACTTCCAGTGGGAGGCAAACAAAAGACAAATCTATAAGATAATGATGGACTGAGAATACGTGCTAAAAGGAGATAACAGGGGAGATGATTAACTGTTTTGTGAGCCCCCAGATCTGCAAGTACACACCACTTATATCTCTGAAAGTGAGTACAAGATTTTCCCAAGTTAGAAGATAGTGGCAGATATTGTCACAGAGTTCTGAGAGAAAACTGCCATAAAAAGTCATTGCTATGATTTGGATATGATTTGGATATGCTGTGTTTTGGATAAAAAGATAGAAATTATATGGCCAGTTGATAGATTAGAAACCTGAAGATTTGTCAAAAATATGTCAATTGCAATTTAAATTATGGAAAGCAACCTGAAGAACACTGTTTAAAGTGTCTAGAGATCTAGATTTTGGCCCTAATTCTGCCCCCGATGAGCTGTGTGACTGTGGGAGAAACCATATACTTCTCTGTTCCTTGATATCTTTAGCTAGAAATAGAAATACAACATACATGTCAGGATAAAATTGGATACAAAGCTTGCGTGAAGCTGATTTGTTTTACATTAAAGGGCGTTTGTGTTTTAAGCAATGGTGACTGGAGCCGGTCTACCTAATGCCTGTACAGGCTTCAGTTCACAGTGTCAGGATGTCACCTGTTTTTCCAATTTAGTGTAACCGAGGCAATTCTGTGTCAAAGTAAATCACTGCTGAAACATGTCTTTTATTCCAGTCATGTAGATTAAGAAGCCATTTGAGATCAGCTGTGTTTCATTGTTTATTTTTATTCAATATTTAATTTGGAGAAAAGCAATAATATAGAGATGCTGGAAATAGAGGTGCTCTTTTCTAGAACCATCATCACCCTTATTGACATCAGATACTGGGCAATTTAACTTGCTCAAAATAATATATTCACTAAGAATCTCAGGAGCCTCTAGTCAAAAAAGAAAGCTCAGTTATACAACAAGAGATAGTCAGATCAGTGTGAGCAAATCTGAAGCCTGTATTTTCTTGCTGAACATGATCTTATTTAATCACAAGAGAAAGCTGTGTCACCAGGTGTTGCCCAGGAAGGCACTGGGAGGCGATATTACCTGGATCCCTTTTTCTATGCCGTGAATACCAATGTAATCATTTCCTGAGTTTTTTGTCTTTTTCTGCAGCATCAATTTAAAGAAGAGCCGAACACTGCTTCTTGTTCTCAGGGCACTTCTTCCTCTATGTTGTTTCAAGCAGTTAACAAATTCATACACTGAAGGAGCAAAAGTTGTCATGGTGATTTTTAAAAAAATACCCACATAGATAGATTCATTCTGAAAAGTGTTTCTTCTTTGGGAAGGAAGTGGTTTCTTTAATGTACGTATAATTGTGGCAGTAAACTGCCGCGTGGATATGAAGCAAGTGTAATCTCGGCTCTGTCGACGCATATGGATTCTGCTGTTAAACCTTTTCTTCAACATTTTGGTTCACTATAGTCAAAGTGTTTTGTATATGCTCCTCTGTAAACTTTGCAGATCAGAGAAATCAACTGTATGAACCAAAGAAGGAAAGACTATACTTTAGTTCTTTAGTTTATTCAAAGCATTGACTGTTTAGAAATAAATTGGGATAAGAGGTAAATTTATAAGAAAATGACTTATTGACACCCACCTTCTTGTCATTTTATCAAAATTTCTTTAAGATAAGGAGAAAATATATAAATAAATAGCTGTTAAAAGAATTATCTGTCACTTATTTATTTATTTAATTTTTTCAGAGTCCCCATTGTTATAAGGAGAGAAGTTCAGCTTTTGAGACAATTCTGCCAACATTTGTGACAGCAAATGTATTGCAGTAGTTTAAGAATACATGACGACTTCACTCTTTCTTTTGGGGGAGGTCCTTATTTTAAAAAAAAAAAGGTGAAAATGGGTTATGGCATCCATTTTGTAAGTCATTTACAAAAGTTTGCACCATTTTACCTCTTGTCACGTTGAAGAAGTAAGGCATAATTTTCATTTTGTCAGCACATCATTCTATGACATTCTATGACAAGTGCCTACATAGTGTATCCAGCAGCATTCTCTAATGGACTGCAGGGCCCACATGAGAACTTGCAGTGTGCTCATTAAAATTACAGCAATGGAAGAAACAGAATAAATTGCCACCAAGTATTTGACTATGACATTTATATGTATTTCTTCTTGACATGCCTGTGGGCATGTCACTGTAAATTGTCCATGAGGTTCATAATGACAGCTTTATGGACTAAAGTTGGAGACCAGTCTCTCACTTGGCTAAATGGTGACAGCCTAAATAGGAAGAACACAGTGAAAGAGCTTGCATGTAGCTGTATAATTCTGTTATGACACTTTTTAGTCATAGAGTATCCCAGTACCTTGGGAATTTGGAACAAAAAATGAGAAAGTGAGTATCATCAAATGATTTCCAAATATGACAAATATGAAGGCTCCCAGCCCTGAAATAATTACACATGCAATAACAGTATCTACCTCTCAGGAATATCGTGAGGATTTGTGAAAGCTCCCAGCGCGAGGACTAGGATACGCAAGAGGCTTCATAGATACTTCATTTTTCCTTCTCTTCTAGCATTCTCCTTCTTTTCCTTTACCAAACCATGTAGGGAAACTACTGTGAAGTGGAAAAGGTGTGATATCAACAATAACCACTGCAAACATTCAGGGGGAAAGTTTGGAGCATCTGAGGAAGAATTCAGGGAGAGGAGGATCTTGATCTAGTCTTTGAAGGAACTTGAAACTTAAAGTTGGGGGAAATGTAGAGTGTTCTAGGCAAGAGGACCTGCAAGAGCACAGACTGAGCAGCAGGGGGTGCCTGGGGTTTCTGAGGTACAATGGACGAACAGCTCAGAGGGGAGGCTGATTGCACAGGCTTGCAACATGATATGCCCCAAAGACTGCGGCCGTGGGTCTTCTAGGCATTGGGGAAGTGGTTGAGTCATTTTACTTGCTAGAATAATGGCAACATTTACAGAGAAAGGTATGTTTGGAGAGGAGCGGCTTTCAGAGAAAGGAAGATGATTTCTTTTTAGACATACGGAGATTTTAAGAGAAGAGGGAGGCATGGAAGCATAGGAGAAAAGTTAGGATTGTATATGTCAAACCATAGTGTTGGTGAGTTTTTAGAGAGAGAGAGAGACAGAGAGACAGAGACAGAGGAACACACACATGGAGAGAAACACAGAGACAGAGAGAGACAGACAGAAGAAGAAAAGAAGGAGGAGGAGGAAGTATGAAGTCTTAACCGACTTTGGCATATGCTAACATTTAGCAGCTAGGAGGAGGCAAAACTAGTAAAAGATAGAGTGAAGAAATGGTCACTGAGGAAAAAGGAGAGCGCAGCAGAGAAGAGTGTCACATTTGGTTGGGGACAGTTGACTTAGTCATCTACTACGTTTACTCACTGTATCCTGGGTTTACAGGTTTTCTGTCACTTGATTTTTGTTAACAACCCAGTGAAGTACTATTGCCAAATTCCAGAACAGAAAAGGAGGCTTTGGTTATTCAATTGGGCTGTGCTATTTTCAAGTGGCAAAGTTGAATTTGAACAAAGGATTATCTGACTTCAAGCTCTGCTTTTATAATGACATCCCCAAGGCAAGAGTTCAAAAAGGAAGGTTTAAAATGGTTCTGAGAAGACACACAAAAAAAGAAAATTAGACAAACCCATTGGCTTTGATAGTTGAGAGATCTTTGGTGAAGTTCAAGGAAGTAATTTCCATTGAGAGTTGAAAAGATTCATTGCAGGGGATTAAGGAGGAACTCATGGTTAGCAATCAGAGGCCGAGGACACATATTCTCGGAGAAAGTGGGCAGTGTGAAAGACATCATGGTAGAGCTTTGGGGTATGGGGTCAGAGGAAGATTTGGAAATGATGTGGAGAACATTTTGTCTTCTTAGCAACTCATCTGAGAATATCTTCGTAGGATGGGAAGAGCTTTTCTGAGAAAATGCTTGAGAGGAAGCTGCTGGAGCTTGGCTGGGCTACGTTTTATGCTGGAGCAAAATAGTTTACTCTGCAAGATACTTGAGGGAGAAAGAGGGAGGGCTGGTCTTAGCACTTTCCAGTGGGAGGATTGTGAGGCAAGATACAGTGGCTGGGGACCAAAGAGAGAGGCTGGGGGAGAGATAGGTTTAATGGAGATTTTTCTGAGTGAAAAAAATCTATGTTTTGTGTGACATGACACCTTCTGTTATGTTACAAAATCCAAGAGGTACTTGGTATGGTTAGTTGGTTTTTTCCTTTGCAAGATTTCTATCAATGTTGGTGAAGCACTCCAAGAGTGACCCCCTCAGGAAGAGGGCCCGTATTCGTGGGCATTTAATTTGTCAGGTTTGTTTTATATTGCTTTAAGGTTAGAGTAGTTGAGTTAGTAAATTTATGGGGTAGAGAAAGGAGGTGGTAGAGAGCGAGACATTGAAGGTACAGAAGTGAAAGTAGATGGACTCAAAAAATAGGTTTATATGTCATGAATAAGAAGGGGTCATCTTTTTCTCAGAAGCAGAGGAAAAAGGAGAAGCTTGGGAAAGAGCAATATTTTAAAGTGAAGTGGTGATTGTGCCTGGGAGAATTTGGGGAGAGACACTGAAGATGAGAGGTTATGCCCAGATGACCTTGCTCTTATCGTCTCCGTCAGTGGGGAGCAGTATCATTTGCTGGGATGAGGAAGCGGAGTTGAACATAGGGCTTGAGGAAGGCAAACGTTTTGGTCTGGTCCATCTGATTGAATAAATGAACAAAATGATTTCCAAGCAACAGAGAAAGGTAGTTTTAAATGTCATTGCATTAGTTCAGTAAACTTTTCTAGCAATGTTGCCACTTGGAGTAGAAATGAATCAAGTCTAGGGATATATGTTTAGGTAAGAAGGGCTGTATGCTATGCCTCAGGTTATGTTAGAAGGGTTGTTGCCAACTTTGTTGAAAGAAGTGGTTAAGTATATGCCCGTTTTGCTAAAAAAGAAAGTCCCACTAACTAATTTGTATGTCTTAGAGCATCTAATTAAAGTGACTATACAGGTGTCCATATCATCTGTGATATCTCCATTTTTTGCCTTGCAGACTCTACCCTTGGTGGAGTTATCCAAATGCGATCAATTCCCCATTGGCTAGTTCAGTGTTCTGCTCATAATGGGCTGTAGTAGATATGTTTCATGGCATTTCTCTACCCATTGTCGCTTGTAAAAGGAACTTCCATGTGTAAAGTTCTCCCACTGAAGGGATAGACCAGAGAGCCATGGTTTCAACCAAATGGTCCTAGTCTGCCCTAGACCATAGCTGATTGGAGTACGGGAGTCCCCTGACGTGGGCCAGGTAAGCTGCAGTTAGAGATGTATGATCCTTGGCCCGGCAAGAAAAGATGAGCTAAGCCAATATGATTCTCCCTCTAGGGAATCTTATTTGATAAATGCTAAGATAAGAAACTGAAACTGGTTACTGAAATGGAAAGCATATCCTGAAGTCTACTTGTGGCTATAATGGTGGAATAGTCACAATTCCAGGTCCGGTTTCTAAAGGGACCTTAAGATGTAATCATAAAAATGTAATGTTAACCATTTGTTTTGAAAGAGCATTACCTTTGCAGCGCACGGATAAAATGATGTAGTGCACCTGCCGGAGGACCCGCGGGATGTCTTCTCACCTGAACGGTGGGAACAATTTAGTTGAAACTGGAGCAGTCCCATCCCTCCTCCTGCAGAAAGTGACTGCTCAGAGAACTCATAAAGGGACACTGAGACTGAAAATCCTGTCTCCAAGAATCTTTATCGTCTTTACTAAAACATGAGGAATGTGTATTACTATTTCTTCAATATAGAATTACTTCTATTTTGAAGCAAGAAGAAATTTTTAGGAGTATGAAAGAGTGCTGCAGAGCCGTCAAATCCCTCACTGACAGTTTGTATTCTCCGCGTAACCTTGAATATTTTATTAGCAACGCCAGTTTGCTTTTCAAGATGCAATCTTACTACTCAAAGTAATCTCTAGTATACTTGCCAGATGAAAAAGTTTCTATCTGGTTAAATAGGATGCAAATTTGTCCATCCTGGTTTTGTTTCTTTACTCTGTAAGTTGTTCTAACTCCGTTTCATCCTTGGAAGATGTAATAAAGCCAATTAAAATTATATGCAATTTTCTGATGTTATAAAGCATGCATGACTCTGAGGGAGAAAAATGGCTAAAGGTAGTTGCTAGGGGCAACCGACAAAAAGGCTGTAAATTAATAGGCTTGCTCCTTTTAAATATGGCATTAATCAGATAGAAGGAGGGATATTTAAAATTATTTCTTAGAGGAAAAACTCATCTCACGTTAGGAAGATTCTAAACATATTTGTATGCCAAGGTGAACTTGAGGGCCTCTTGGGGGCCTCCTTGAAGGAATTACTGAGAAGCAATTCTGGAGAGAGACCTATGTCTTGCTGGATCAAAAAGGAAACCACAGAGCACGAGCTGATTCTCTAAAAAGAGGGATGATGACAAACTTCTGGAGTCAAGCCAAAATTAAGTAGGTTGGGAGGGAGAAGGTTTCTCCTAAAGCCATCGGAACACTGTGGATCAGTTGATGTTATTTCTGTTTTGTTTTCAGAATGTTTTAAGAGTATCTGCTTACATATTGATATTTATTTTAAGTTAATTTGAACCTTAGCTATTTGCATAATATATATGTTTTTAATTGGAAAAGGGCTTGGAAGCTCATGCTAATTTATTCTTTCAATAAAGTTTGGGGCTTGCAATTTAGACTAGAAATAAATGCAACATTCTGCCACTGAAGTGCTGAAGGTATTTATGTATTTATTTATTTATTTTTTAAAGATTGGCCCCTGAGCTAACAACTGTTGCCAATCTTCTTCTTTTTTTTTTCTCCCCAAATCCCCCCAGTGCGTAGTTGTGCATTCTAGTTGTAGGTCCCTCTGGTTGTACTATGTGGGACGCTGCCTCAGCATGGCCTGATGAACAGTGCCGTGTCCTTGCCTAGGATCTGAACTGGTGAAATCCCGGGCTGCCGAAGCAGAGCACTTAAACTTAACCATTTGGCCATGGGGCCAGCCCCTGAAGGTTTTTAAATTGCAGGATATTTGATCCAGCAGCTCATGACTCTTCTGTCAGTCTGCTGCTGAAGACTTCTATAATATGTTTTGTAGTGTCATTAATCTGATGACGCAGGTGATAAATTCCTTTACAATCCACTTTTTTTTTTTTTAAACCATCCAAAGTTTTCTCTCCTGGGTGGTATGATTACCAATGTGATATGATAAACTAATGTTCTCTCTTTGGTTTTAAGAAGTAGGAGGCTTATGCTTAATTTACTGCTCAACTACAATAGCCCTTTTAGTTTACTTTTCGTAATGTGACCTGAAAAACTAAAGATGCAATTAGTGTGTAAGAATCCTAGTAAACTGTAAACTCTATGAAGAGACTTCGGTTGTATTCACCACTATCCTCAGTGCCAAAAACAGTTCATATTTGGAGTTCAATAAGTATTTCTTGAAAAATTGGATCAATAGTTCATAGAGAAATGTATATGCAATTATAGGATTATATTTTTTATTGGGAAAAAATGAAACCCCACCAAATTACAAATTTTATTTGGTAAAAATCCATGTAAAGCAGTCAGAGTAGAGGGCTTTATAAAAAGTGATGAACTGAAATTGTCCTGATAGGCAAGAAAGGGACAAGGAGTTCATGGGGTGAGTAGCAGAAATAAGATAGAGAAGAAATCCCAGCTGTGTGCAGAGAAACAAACGTGGGTGAAATTCAGCGAAGTGGAGCAGGGTTTACATTGGTATTACTCTTGTAAGGTGGTCCCTCTCTCTATGTTAATGATGTTAGGAAGAGAACATCACATGCAAATGAAGTAAACAGTAAGTTTTGAGATCTGATTAGGATGTTTGAGAAAGATCAGTTTAGGAGTCTGGTGAGGGTTTGAGGGACAATTAAATGAGATCAGGAAGACTGGCCTCCGCTTTAGAAGTGAACGTCAGTGTACTAAGCATTCTCTCCAGCCATTTGTAGTGTTGCTGAATTTCCTGCTGACTTGGCGGGCTAGAGGAAGCAAGCTGAATGTTTGGCGTTACCAGTGTCACCTGTTCTCTTTTGAAGCCATTGCTTAATTGGAGGAAACCCCAGGCCTCGAAGAATTATGAACTTTATTATGTGGTATAGGCACTTTTGTAAATTGCTGTGGGTGTCTAGCAGTGATGGCGGCCAGTTGTCACAGGTAATTATTTTTCTTGACTCTTACCAAGGAGTTTGAGCCCATCCAAAGAGCTTAGAATAAGTAGAAAGGGGAATCATGGTTAAAATCTTTACTCTTTATGTTTTTTTATATTTATTTATATAATAGTTTACTGTGCATGTGGCTTGTTTTATAAAGTGCCCCAAGTTTCTTTTGGAAGTTGTCATGGCATAAATAATAATTTTTAAAGAATGTTATTGATCTTTTACAGTTCATAAAAGTGTAAACTCTCAAGTATTAAATCAGCTTTTTGAGTGAAACCTATAGTTCGCAGGAAATACAGGGGATCTGTACTAATTTTAAAGTTACAGATAAGTAAAGCAGTGCTGGGAGGGGGGTTTTTGCAATTTGTTATTGAGTAGGAGAAAGGCCTCAATGAAGGGTAACATTTCAGCAAAGTCCCGGCAGAAGAAAGGGAGTGAGCCTGGCAGACATCCAGGGGAGGAACTTTCCAGACTGAGGAGACAGTAAAGAAAAAAAGGCTTGAGGCAGGAGTGTGTCTGGTATGTTGAGTCAAAACCAAGGAGTAGACTAAGTCAGGGGAAGATGGCAGGAGATGAGGTCAAGGAGTTCACAAGGGGCAGATTGTGTAGGGCTGTTTTGGGCCTTAGCAAGACTGCCTTCACCCCGAGTGAGAGAGGGAGTCATTGGGGTGTTTTTAATTTTTTTTTTTTTTTTGTGAGGAAGATTGGCTTTGAACTAACATCTGTGCCAATCTTCCTGTATTTTGTATGTGGGACACAGCCACAGCATGGCTTGCTGAGCAGTGTGTAGGTCTGGGCCTGGGATCCGAACCCATGAGTTCCCAGCTGCCAAAGTGGAGCATGCGAACTTAATGACTATGCCACCAGACTGGCCCCACTGGGGTGTTTTAAAGCAAAGGAGTGACATGATCCAATGCAAATTTTTTGTTGTTGTTGTTCCCCATGCCCACGATTCTATTGCTATCTTTCTTACAATTCTTTAATTAACTGCTGAATTTCCAGTGCCTGGAAAACAGTAAATGCTTAATGAATAACATGACTCAATAAATATTGGTGACATAAAATCTTTGCTTCTGGATTGAATGGGATTACTTATGTAATCTCTTTTATTTTATTTTATTTTTTTATTGCAGTAACGTTGGATTATAGCATTATATAACTTTCAGATGTACATCATAATATATTTTGAATTCTGTGTATATTACCTCATGTTCACCACCCAAAGACTAATTACAATCCATCGCTACACCCGTGTGCCTAATCACCCCTTTCCCCCTCCTCCTTCCCCGCTTCCCCTCTGGTGACCACAAATCCAATCTCTGTTGCCACTCACAGGTATTTTAATGACAGGGCAGGGACTAGAGCAGATGTCCCTGACTCTCATTCATTATTTCCTGGTACCTAACTTTAGAATCATATGAAAAGCTTGATTTTCTTCCTGGCAGATACATTACCGTTTGCATCCAGCCTCCTCCAGTAAATGAGAGGCTCCTGGAAGGCTCCAGCTCTCTGAGGGCTTGGGGCCCATGATTCTCTGTGCTTTTTCCTGGTTACCACAGATCTGAGCTCCTCATAGCAAGACAGAAAGCCGAGGAGTCAGGAAAAGCATTTATTCTAGGCAAGGAAAAGGCAGAGTCGTCCTTCTGGCCTGTGACACAGCGGAAGAGTTCCTGAAAACTCATGGACAGAATGTTTCTTACAGAAGTACTTAAAATGCACCAGAAAAACTCTCTCTGTAAAGAAGGTATATTTTCCTTAGTTTTGTGAATTGCATAATTGTTTTATAAAGATAACAATTGCCCTTTGTCTTTTGACTAAATCTGTGATTTTCTGTATAAGATTTGTTTAAAGCTGAGTTTCGAGTAGCTCTGAGAACAGAACAGCTGTGCTCCATGCCAGACGGCCGTTTTCCCTCCCGTCCCGGGGAGGGTGCAGCCGGGAGGGGCTCCTGTGGCCCTTCAGATCCATCTTCTGTCCAGGTGTGTGCGCTCGCCCTTCCCTTTCACAAGACCCATGTTGTTTTATCCGAGAGACCTTGGGACCTAAAGAGTTGATGACCCCAGGCTCTGACTTATCTATGAAAGAATACAGCAAGGCCCTGAGGTTAGGCATAAAAAATAAAAATGTAAAAGATTATGAGGAATGGGAATTTTAATTTATTTACAACACTGGGAATGCAAAGTACATTTAATCCTTACAATGTGCGTGAGATGTTGCTATTTTTACTACTATTTCTGCTTTACAGATAAAGAGACTGAAATTTAGGGAGAATTAAATTACTTAAAGTTACAACCAAGAAGCAACCTCAAACTGGGATTTAGATCTGAGCCCATTCTACTTATCCAGACACTAACAGCTTTCTGTCGTGTCCTGGACACTCCAGCAAAACTCTAGGGAAAAATTAGGAAAGGTGATAACATTTGAGGGAGTCACAGGGACTGAATTCAGAAATAGGTAACACCAGAGGATCCTATACGTGGGATTGGTGATGGCCTGCTTCAAGGTCAGTGTGGTTGGTTCTCAAATTTCCGTGTGCTTAAAAACCATGTAAGGAGTTTCTTTCAAAATGTAGGTTTCTGGGCTCCAGCCCAGAGGTTCTGGTTAAGGAGGGGTGAGGCAGAGTCTGGGAATCCACATTTTAGTGAGTAGCCAGACGACTTTTATGTGGGTTTTCTGCAAATGATATTTCAAGAAGCATTGCTCAAAATTGAAATTCCGTAGTCAAAATCGCACCAGGCATTCAGGAGGCTTCCGGCTTCACATCCAGGAGTTGGAAGACAACAGATTGATTCACTGCTCGTGAATGAAGATGAACAGGTTTTCTCCGATGGAGACTGTTTCCATTTATTCTGATTTGGCATTGAGAACTTAGAGAACATATAGAACCAGCAGAGCAGCCCTTTTCTAGGTGAGAATACAGAAATTAAACAAAAATACAAAAAGGGAAATGTACAGCATGCTTTCTTTACTTTTTTCCCCTTACTTTGAATCTGTAAAGTTTTATTTCCCTCACACAGCCAGACACACTAGCAGAGACCCTCAGAGAATGCTAAAAATATTGCTCTTGTCACTACAGACTTCACATCCCCATTCCTCTTTTTCTTTCTGAATTCTTAGTGGAGAAGGTGTCTTGTCTTTCGCCTCTTGCTGACAAGAATTAGATTCCTGGGTTCTGAGTTACTTTTGTGATAGGTTCTTGCCTCTCCAGCCAAATCCACCAAATCCACATTGATGCCAAGCTTTCGTTGTCATTTCCAGATGTCATTCAAACCCAACATCGACATGGGGCTCAGGCTGAGCAGGGATTTTATTTTAAATAGGGAGCTCAGCCTGGCAACGAAAAGAACAAAACAAAACAAAAATTTCAAGGCTATGGTCCTGAATATAAGTTTGTTCCTTCATTCAACAAATGTTTATTGAATGGCTATTGTCTGTCAGCTACATGCTAGGTGCTGAGCTGATAAATAATTTATGATTAAAAGAATTGATTTAGAAAACTGCATTGTTTTTGGTTGCCTGTTGAAAACCTTTAAAATTTGCTTACCTGTTCTTATATTATAAGCTTCTTTAAACATATTAATAAATAAATCATTTTTGAGCCTTTACTCTGCCTTGTTGTGGGAGAACTCTATATCTTTCCGGGCTGTGTAAGGAAGAAGAGAGCGCAAAGAGCATAGACAAGAGTCAAACCAACGTGGTCCCACCTCAGTTCTGCTTCCTTTTACCTGGGGGAGCTCAGGCAAGTTACTTCTCTCCTCTGAGCCTCATTTTTTGAAAATCTGTAAAGTATACCTTGGAAGATCTTTCTAAAGATTAAAAAACTAGAGAATGGAAAGCATTTGGCACACATTGAATGCTTAATAAATTTCAATCACTATTATTGTTGAGATTTTTCACAAGTCCTCAAGGCATCTGTTGTACAGCTGGGGACACAGACTTGTCCTTATTTAAAGGTCTACTGAAGGCAGTGTGGTGAGATCAGTCAGAGCGACGGCAGTGTGGTTGGAGCTGGGAGCAAGGTGAAGTGTTGGAAGGAGCTTCTCAGAAGAGCTGGTCCCGGAGACGTGATATAGACAAAGCATGGAGCCGCCCTCTCACTATATTTGCAAACGGATCTTCAGTGTCCATTATTCTATTTTGAGCTACACAAATAAAGAAATGTCAAAAATGTTAAGTGTCAAAAGAGAAAGAACAATTATTTCTGTAAGGGAAAGTTAAAGAACGTGTGATTATTTTCATCTAGGAACGTGGTTCTTCATGTTTCTGGTCCATGAACCATTTTGGAAAGGCAAACAAAACAAAACAAAACAAAAAAGCCCACCAAAAAGATTCAAGACAACGAGAAAACTAATGATAGTGATTTTGTGTTTTTAGTTTCTGTTGATCTTACATGCCTGATAGAGGGTAAAGTAAGTGCTAATTTAATATGTGTTAATCAATGAATGTGATTTCCCTGTTTTCTGATGGATTTTTCAAAGCCACAAACAAAAACAATTTTGGTAAAAACAACTTATCTGGAGTGGGAGAACTGGTAACTTTTTAGGTTATACCAGTTGCATGATAGCCAGAGTGATGACAAAGTCTGTCATTCAAAATGGGACACTTTTGAGAATAAAAGGGGCCTTTATATTAATCACTAAGCTGAGACAAGTGTCAACCTGAATTGTTCTGGGTAGATAGGGATATAGAAGCAGCCTGATTACAGTTTTTATTTATTAAATACCTTATCATTAGTCATTTCTTAGTTAATATCAGAAATAAATTCATAACTCCTATAAAAAATAAGCTTGCAAAGGCAAAGTCATGCAAACACTGTGAGAAAAGTTGTGTTTAAAATAAAAGAAAATGAAAATGAATATCTATTGAATGCCTATTTGCTACACATTATATCTCCCAATCATAGATAGAAAGCTCAGAGAGATATATAAATTCCTCAAGGTTTCTTGCTAGTAAGTAATAGATATAAATAAGGCTTTAATTCCAGACCTGTCTTGACTTAGAACTGTATCAGAATATACATTGACAGTTCTGGTCTAAAGCAGAAAGATGTTTAATAACTGTGTTTAAGTAAAAATTGTGATTCTTAGAAAAATCTGTAGTGTCTCAGAAACAGCAAGAGAATTTTAGATGAAGAAGTAGATTGGACCTTTCCATGAAATTTGGTCTCTCTCTCCTTGGAATCCTCAAGAATGTGGGAGCAGCCCTCACAGTGTGGTAATTTAGAAAAAATTTGGAAAGGGCTATGAACTGTTATCCATGTACACAACTGCATCATTTTTGGAAGTTCTTTTCTTCACTCCAAAGGGCCATTCTGTTTTCTCAGAATTGAATGTTTTCAATTTACCCTTGCTCTGTGCTTTTTCTGTGGTGATAAATTCTGATTTCTTAAACTGGTTCAGTAGTAACCTTGTCTATATGTAAAAGACAAGATCAGGGTTATTTTGTGATTCCAAGCTTGAACCTGAGCTGTGCTCTCTCCTTACGTTTTGGCCAAGACTGGACACATCTGAAGGATAGTGGGATATTACACGAGGAATAAAGTTGCTGGTGACCTCTAACCTAGGAACATAGTGCTGGCTGGAGTCAGACCTCTGTGTTCAAATCCTGATTCACGTATGCAGTAGCTGTGTGGCCTTGGGCAAGTTACTTCAATTCTCTGTGCAGGGCCAGCTTCATGGACATGTGACCTGTATAGTTATATGGGACCTGGTGCTCAGGAGGACCCTGCTTTTGGTTTTAATGCTCTATTGTTCCTGTCTTGAAATTCATAATACTTTTTGAAGAAGAAGCCCTGTGTTTACATTTTGCACTGGGTCTTGCAAATTATGTAGCAGTCCTATTTCTAAGCTTTAGTTTATTCATTTGTAAAATAGGAAGAATAGTAAGTTCTTCCTCTTAGGGTACATAGAATCCTCCTAGGAAAAGATATGCCAGAGAGACGTTAGAATCAGTTAATCCAAACTGTTTAATTCATTAAACAGAAAGAAATTGAACTGGACTATCACATGATGTCCAAGTCTCATATGGTTTGTTGGCTTAGCCAGCCGTGGACATGTGCCATGGGGTGGGAAGGGGGAAATTCGAAATGCTCTTTTAAATGAGAATATCTGGGACATGTTAGAAGCACAAAGCATCCGTGGTAGGATGACATGAAGACTAGGGAAGGAGATTCTTTTTACTTTAGCAAAGTTGGGCTGTGGACCACAGTGTGGCATCAGCACCATGGCTTGGGAGACTGTCAGTGGCCGGGTGCCAGTGCTGACGGTGGTAGTAAAGTTCGCTTTTAGGTTTTCTAGGACCTCAGAGAGCCAAGCGGCAGGTAACATCCACCACCACTACCACCACGAAAATGAACTGACATCATCGTGGTAGGAGGAGGAAGAGAATGGCAGATGCCAGGTGGTTCCTCAGCCACTGTATTAAAAACACATGTGAGAAATTTCCTGCACCCTCTGAGAAATAATTGGAATGGATTTTTTAAGGGGCTAGAGGTACTTTAGAAGCTAGTGAGGAATCGACGTCAGACAAAGGTGTGTTGTTGATGAGACTAAGACCTGTCTTGTATTCTGTTAGTGTGGTTTGTGACATGTAAGTTACCTTGACATATGGGCTTCTTTTACTTCTGTTAATTAATGATGGGAAGAATTGGATCTCGATTATATTTAAAGCAATGTAACATTTAAGCAAATCATAGCTCGAACAGCAAAGGCAGGAAAAAAACAATCCTTAATAAAAATGTTGCTAATTCATCCCTTCTTTATAAGATATAATAGTGGATTATTACTGTGGTATTAGAAAGGTTTTTATTTCTTGCTCACACCTCAGTTCATGAAGTTGAAGGCTATTTAGTATGCAAGTGAGGTTCTTTTCATGATACTACATTTATGCTGTAGATTTAAATATGGATAGCAAATCAGCACGTATCCCCAATTAGCCAATGCTATTATATATGTAAGTAATCAGTGTCCACAAAATATGTTAATTTCTGATTATGCATAGATAAAAGTTGTTTCCCCCTTAGTAGTTGAAGTTTGGTATAGTAAATAAGGCCCTTTGAGAGCAGTGATGGATAAAGAACCGATGGTGGATTCATTGTAGCAAGTTGTAAAACACTTAGCCCAATGGAAGAGAGAAAACCAACAAAAACAAAATCCACCACACATTTCTGGGAGCAGTAGAAGAAAGAGAGGACTTAAGCTGTTGGTTTGACACTTTGTGCAATGTAATTTTAAAAAAGGCCAAACTAAGAAGATATTTCTCAGTCTGTCCTGCCTACCACGGAGAAGAAATAATGCCATTTAACAAATACCTTGCCCAGGTGTTTTGCTTCTACAAGCTGGCAACTGCAGAATGTAGTACCATGTTCTACTCGCCAGTAGACATTACAAGTTCCTGGGGAGTTAACAAATAGAAAATATCCAGGCACGCTCAGCAGGAACAATGCTTTAATATTCTTAACCTGCTGAAGGCAGTGGAAAGTGTTCATTAGAACAGTTGTGCAAATGAGTCACATTTATATTGCCCTTATAACCTGTGTTTTTTGACTGAATGCTACCTTGAAAAAGCATTTCCATAGGCGCAAAGTGCTGCCAGCAGGCCAAGACCTCTGCTCTGAAGGTTTGTGAATGTAGAGAGCTTTGTTTTCGTTGAATGTTTGAACCATCTTAGTTAATAACCTGTGTGAGAATATTTACCCAAAAGAACTTTCTTTTTTGCCTCGCTTTTGAATGTTTAAAACTTGAACTGAATTTGTTACTTAGAAACATAAACAATAGCTTAAACTATACATTTTGTAGCCCTTTAAGTGACCAAACAGATATAATGACCCTGAGCTTGGTCAATTCACCGCACCTTTATGTTAACCTGAAGGAAAGGACTCCTAGAAGATTTTGCTCTCATTTTGAAGTACCATCTGCTAAATTGCTAAGTTATGTTGTAAGTTTTTTATTTTTTTAATGAAGAACAGCTTAAAAGCACTAAGATAATTTTACTTGCAGTTGTGGTCTTGAAAATGATGCAAAATGTTACTGCTTCATGGTTTTTTTGGCAGAGTCCTTCAACCTAAACCAATGAGTCCAAAAGCATACTCTTATTATTCCATTTGCTGACAGTTCCAGGTTCCTGGTACATATCTTATATTTCCTTATTCATGGAAAATGTTTTCTTCTCAATGACATAGCTTTAGAAATTCTCATACTGAAATATGTTGTTGTACTTAGATTACACAAACTCAAAGAGAAACTTGAGGGAGAAAAAGCCCAATATTTCCTTGACATTCCCTACAAGCAAGTAATTCAAAACCAAGAGACAAAATTCAGAAAGGAAAATTACAGGAATTAAATAATCACAACTTCTGTGTTGATGATAAAAACTCAGAAAATGTTGTAATTATCCGAATTATTTAATTTTAATAAATGGAGCATCATTTGTTTAAAAGACATTTTCATATTATTGGCTCTCTTTTTTTCTTCAACTAGTGTTTTTGCAGGAGGCTGCCTTTGAAGCAGAGAGATCTAGCAACTATCTAGAAATATTTAACATCCCACAGAATTATCTGACTTCCTGTAGCAGTTAATAAAACCATATCAAGTAATTTAAATTGGATGAGCTGGCTGAGAATAGATGTCGTGCAACACACATCAAGTCGCTCTTTAACATTCTGGGAAGAGTGACTCTCCTCAGCTGGATATTCCATTTCAACACACAGCTGCTTCATTCATCGGTGGCGGGTCATTTGCAGCAGAGGATGTTCTCTGCGGGCAACTCAAGAGTGTTCGCCTGATTAGAGGAACCACAGGGAAAGCACTTTGGACTCAACTTATAATATATTTGCTTTGACATGTTTAAATTTCAGTATTTAAAGACATGTCAAGATATTTTGGATAAGGCAGATCTGATGAACTTAACAGAAGATTTTATGAGGCCGAGGGGAAACATACGACAAAATTCTTCATCCTCAGAGAGGTACTTTTTAAAATGAATTCAAATTAAGTGCAATAAAGGAGTTTTTCTCTAAGTAGACTGAGGTTTGGTAATTCCAAAGTACCATCTTAGAACGTTTAAAACCATGAGAAACACCAAGTTGTTCCTTCGTTTGTTTTCATGTCACGCATAGAGATGATACTTTTTAGAGGGAGACTTTCTAAAAGAGAATGACTTTATATTCTAAGCCAGGTTCGGTTAACTGTGATTCATGGGCCATATCCCACCTGTTTTGGTATGGTCCATGAGTTAAGAATGATTTTCACGTTTTTTTTTTAAGTTAATGTTTATTGAGTGATTATTCCACGCCAGGTGCTACGTGTCTTAACTCATTTAGTCTTCAGTCTGCTCTAATGAGGTTGGCACTATCATAATTCCCATTTATCAATGAGGAAACTGAAACAGAAATCCAGGGACGCCCAGCTAATAAGTGGCAGAGCCAGGATATAGGCAACATGACTCCAGAATCTGTGCTTTCAACCAGCATGCTGTACTACCCCTGAAACCTAAACTCCCTAACGTGCTATTTATGTCCTTCTACCGCTTGTTTATCCTTATTCTCCAACAGCTCTTTCAGATATCTTTGGCTCCAGACAAATGAAACTTCCATTCCCAATGTATCTTCTGATCTTTGCAGGCTGTGGATTTTCACTAAGGGTTGTCCCTCTAACTGGAATGCTCTTCTCCCATCTCTATCTTTCCAAGGCCTGCCCACCCTTCAAGAATTAGTCATTATTATTAATAACAAACTAGAAGATAAGATGCTCTTTATAATGAGACCAAAACTTTTAGCTACCAACTAAACAAAGAAGAGGTTTACACAATCATAGGAGAAACTTTGAATAAATAGAATGATAGTCACAGTTTTAAGTGGCTGAAAAAAAAGTGAAAAGAAGAACCATATTTCATGACACGTGAAGATTGTATGAAATGTAAATTTCAGCGTCCATAGATAAAGTGTTGTTGGAACACAGCCGTGCTCACTCATTTTGCATCATTGATTATATATTGTCTTTTGTATATGGCAGCTTTTGTGCACAGTGGCGGAGGAGAGTTGTTGCAACGGAAACCATCTAGCCTACAAAGCCTAAAATATTTACTATCTGGCCCTTTACAGAAAAAGTTTGCCAACTCTTCAATTATTTAATTTCTGGTTTTGATCTACAATTGCATAATGAAAAAGCAAGTCATTTTTATAGTTAAACTGGACTTTATGTCATAATTATTTATGCACTCACCTTATGAACACATGAAACAAGTTTGATTGGACCATGGGATTATTTTGCATTGGCATTTTCATGGCATTATGGTAGGTGCCCCGTCAATACTTTTTGAAGGAATAGGTGAATAAATTGACACATGAAGCTGAAAAATATCAGTACTGAAAGAATAATCCATTTTAGTCATGTACTTTTTCTTCTGATTTACTTTATACTGTAATTTTGAAGACTTGCTTAATTTAGTAATATTTGTCATGTCCCTGAAGTAATTAATTGCCATAAATTTGAAAACAATACTACATTTGTGGAATCACAAACTACATTTCTGCCTGATTTAATTCAGCTAAATGTAATCCTAATTAGATGTGTGGTGTTCTAGCTTTTGGTGTTCCCAATTCATTTTTTATGATTCCTCTATGCCATGCAGTATTAAAAATATATGCAAATCTCTATGATTATTCACACTGAGAGACAGAAGCCTCTGTGATCTGTAATCATCCATTTATACATAAAGAAATTGATTTGTAGAGAATCAATAACTAGATGGCCTTGGAATATAAATCTGAGATTTCTGCTGTAGAATGGCTTTCTCCTAGTAGACTCTTCTGGTTCTGAGTCTGAGGCTTCTGTGATTATTGATTACAATTATTTTTAAATTTAATGACTCTCTTGGGACTGTTTTTGAGGTTGAAGTCCGTCCAAAATGCAAAACTTCTAACTGAGTTAGTAAACAAATAAATCTCTAATCTCATCAAGCAGATTCTGTACTGGAAGCCATGTAAATTAGAAACATGGTGTCTCACAATGCCATTAATAAAGTCACATCAGCATTATTTAATTAATCACATGTACAACAATGAGGTTTTAGAGCCAGGCCAGCATTACTGTGAGAAAGAGTTAGTTATATAAATCTTAATGTGAGAAACTTTTAAAAACCTTTTAGAACAGACAGGTATATCAGAAAAACCTACCTAGGTAAAGAATATTAAAATAGTATTTAACTTCTTTTTATGAAATTTTTTTTTTTAAAGATTTTATTTTTTCCTTTTTCTCCCCAAAGCCCCCCAGTACATAGTTGTATATTCTTCATTGTAGGTCCTTCTAGTTGTGGCATGTGGGACGCTGCCTCAGCGTGGTCTGACGAGCAGTGCCATGTCCACGCCCAGGATTCGAACCAACGAAACACTGGGCCGCTTGCAGCGGAGCCCGCGAACTTAACCACTCGGCCACGGGGCCAGCCCCCTTTTCATGAAATTTTAAGATGTATATTTGAGATGTAACATCATTTGAACAAAAAGGACCATCACTATTTGCTCATATCTAAAATAAATAGAATAATTCTTTTAGAATGATGTTGATACCATATTAATCTTTATTACATTGCTTGATATAAAATCAAAATTATACTCATGCTGTTTATAAGGATGAGGTCTATGGTAGTGTAGAAAATTTAGGTAAGAGTTAGGAAAGAATTTTAACGATTAACATTTTTTAGGGTGTCAGTTGAAATTCGACATTTTTTCGCTAGGAATATGTGAAACTTAATTGGCACTACTGACCACTTTAAATGACCTCTAGTTGTATATGAAGGAAGTGTTTTCAGTAGATTCTATAGCTACTGTTTTGTATAGGATTTCTCTTTTAAGTCAATCTATCTATAGAGATACAGACATAGATATAGATATTATAAAATAGTTTTCATATAAACAAAATAGTAAATATCACATTACCTTTTTTTAGGGGTTTTTAAAAACACATGTAAATGATTGATCAATAAAATATAGTTGGGGAAAATGAGTTACCTAAAACTACCTTCTAGGAAGTAAAGGAGAAAAATTAGAAATAATTACAACTATGGAAGGAAAATTATGTAACATGATTTCACATGTAAATCTTTAAAGACATTTAAATATACCAATTTATAAATACAAAATAATGCATGCAACTTGCAGGTATATTATCCGGCACAACAATATAATGAACAATACCACCTAAATCAAGAATCAGAACACGATTAATAGTATCATCCTGGATCCCTTCACAGATAATGATTATTTTGAGTTTTGTTTATATTATTCTCTTGCCTTTATTTTAAAAGTTTTAAGGGCCAGCCTGGTG
The DNA here is from genome assembly GCF_041296265.1 of Equus caballus. Taxonomy (NCBI): domain Eukaryota; kingdom Metazoa; phylum Chordata; class Mammalia; order Perissodactyla; family Equidae; genus Equus; species Equus caballus. The sequence goes on from NC_091689.1 coordinate 75,622,856, forward strand.
GCATAGTGGTTAAGTTTGCATGCTGTGCTTCAGATCCCAGGTACAGGCCTGCACATCACTCTTTAAGCCATGCTGTGGCGGCATCCCACATACAAAATAGAGGGAGACTGGCACAGATGTTAGCTCAAGGAAAATCTTCCTCAAGCAAAAAGAGGAAGATTGGCAACAGATGTTAGCTCAGGGCCAATCTTCCTCACCAAAAAAAAAAAAAAAGTTTTATATATTATTAAAAAATTGCTTAATTTTGCTTATCTTTGCACTTCTGTTTTTTTCATCTTTGGTGTTGTATCTGGCTTTATTCCATTTGTTTTCCCTGCAGTAAAATATTCCATTGCATGAATATAACCACAAGTTGTTTATCCATTATCCTATCATTGGACTTTTGGGCAATTTCCAGTGTTGTCCCCCTATTTTGTACTGTACTGCTATGAATATGGGTGTAAACATCTTTGATACATGTTTGCAAAATTTTTCTAGGGCATTTGGTGAAGAGTGTAATTTCAAGATCATAGTTTATGCAAGAGCTTTATCATATTATCATATAGTGGCAAATTGTGTTCCAAAATGCTCACACCAGTTTACACTATCACTAGCAACATTCCATTTGGTCCTCATCCTCACTAGCATTTGATATTGTCAGTTGTCTTAATTTGTGCCAATCTATGTAAAATGATCTCATTTTGACCTTAATTTTCATTTCCCTGATTATTAAAGAGGGTGGACATCTTTTTATATTTTTATTACCATTACATGTTTCTTCTTTTGCCAGATGGCTTTTGTCTTGTTGTGTCTTTTGTCCATTTTTTACTCTCTATTGGGTTATTTGTCTTTTTCTTATTGATTTGTATTACATGGGTTTTATAAAACCATTTCCCTAAATAAAATTACCCTTAAATACAACAAAAAACACCAGCAAAATATTTTGGAACCCAACAGGATTTCAAAACATTATGTGGATTCTGTAAAGCAGTGTTCATTTTTATTTATTTAAAATGGTCTCCAACAGGAGCATATCCATCTCTGGTTAAATATTGTGTTTAAAGGTAGATGGCAGACTAAACCGTATATATATAAATGTAGTAACTAGAAATATGTTTACATTTTTTAAACCTTTATTGAGTGGTCTTTCATCCTAAAGCCTTTAGATTCTAATATATCTATTTTTGGGACAAGCTGGGTACTAGACTTGGCTCTGACACTTTTATTTTATATTATTAATCATCGTTTATATTATACTTCATTGAAAATTCTTCTAATGTCTATAGAATTAGAAAGTTCAGCATGATAACTATTTAAGCCATTGCTACTATGTCTGTATTTTTTTAAAGTCCTTTGAGTAGTATATCATTATGTCATTGTCAATGGTAACATAATATCAATATAAAAGGCACTTAAGCATCATTATACTAATTATTATAATTATTTAAAATACAACTTTAAAATCCAATTGTGCCCTAAAGTGATATTTCAGCTGTAAGAGGAGAGTGTGTTATTTGAAGCATGAGCTTTCCTTGGTAGGTGTCTTTCATTCTTTCCTTCATTTGTATCAGAAAAGGTCACTATCTGGGGATAATTATTCACTTCACCTTTCTACCTGGTGAGATGGCTTGAATTCCCAAGACATTTCCTTTCAGTGCCCCTCACTGGGTCTCAGGCCCTCAGGCCAAGACTAATTTACTCCTTGACCTCATATGTTTACGGTGGCGTTAACAATGACTATGTTGGATTCCGTGCTGAGTATATTCTCATGCTGTTGTTTCATATATAAAAGAGCTCTCTACACTGCTGGTATCATCAGACACTTAAACCAGTGCTTCCCAGGTGGGGTGAAAGTTCATCTTCAATCCAATTTCTGAAGAGTAGAGAAACTATATGGGAAAATGCCTCTGAGAACTTTGTGTGTCTGTATTGTCTGATAATAGCAGAATTCTTGAAAATTACATCTAGCCAGGATGCTGTGAGGATTAAATAATATCCGTGTCTGATATATAGTAAGTGTTTGTTAAATGTTACCAATGAAGAAAACAATGTGATTCTGTATTGTTATAAATCTTTACAAATTTGGTGTATGCCATGCTTTGCTATTAATTCATAGGGCTGCCTTACTGACGCTGTATTTTTAACGTAATAGCATCTCTCCTTTTATAGTTTTTTGGGGACTACTTTTGTAATGGTTTTATCTCCCATAATCAGCTGAAAACTAATTTGACCAGGACTTTGTCTCATTTATCTACATGGTACATAGGAAACCACTTTATATATAATAAATGCTTAATAAATATCATTTTGTTTGAATTAGTAAATGATCCAGGGCATAATTACATCATAACCACAGACTTAAGAAATGTAATGGCCATATAAATATAGCAGGTATTCGTTTGAACTTTTAAATAACAATCATAATTATAAAGCCATTATCATGTCAAGGTGGCTAGTGGTTCTGGGGGCTCTGTTATAACCACTTTATCTGGTTCACTAACACCAAATTATCAGTTGGAAGCTTGATCTGAGTCCACATTCAAGAGTAGGTCATCTTCACTTTCCTCCTACTTGGGTTCAAAATTTATTTTCAACAACACAGAAAATAGATTGAGATAGAGATGTTTAGGGAAAAGCAAAATGGTGCTTTTCTCACTCGTGAAAGACAGTTGCTAATGGTAAATTTTAGACCTTGTATGTTACCTCGTTAAATCTTACTATGAAATTATATAACATATTTTCTTCCTGGAAGAGAGAAATGATCTTCTTTATCCCCATGCCTACTCATTCTTGAATCTAACAGTTATAAATTGTATAACAATACTGCCCCTTTTGTCCCCTTCTTCTTTTTTTTTTTTCCTTTTGTCCCCTTCTTGTGGCTATCTTTTCCGGAGAGGAGTAAGACAAGAAACAAAGTAGAGCTTCTTCCAAAATTGTAACTTCTAAAGGCACAGTTCTGGAAAAAGAGAGTGAGAGAGAGGTTAAGTTTTTCCCAAAGCCATCATGACATGCCTTAATTCTAGCCTGTCGTTTTGTTGACCTAGTCTTTGTCAGACCTAATTTTGCTAAACGAAGCTTTGTTCTACTATCTTTTATAGATCCTAAGATAATATCTCAAGTCATTCTGCAGGGGGAAGCTTTAAACTGTGTGAATTTTTCTCCTTTACCAAGGTTTCCTGATATAAGTCATCTAAGAATAATTTACTCCCGCCTATCAGTTTCAGCAAAGACGAATGAACTGGAAAGCTCACACAATGGAAAATGGGGCCAGTCTCTGCCATAGCTTTTGTTTCAGTAGGATATTGAATGTTTAGAATGCTTTGGCTCGGGGAGTCCTGGATGTTGCTTCCAACTCTTGATTCCTGCCTACATCCTTCTTGGGTCCTGTTATTCATTCCAGAGCTAGATTTGTTCTCCAGCCTGGCTTTATGCTGAGATTCTGTTCAGAGCCAGACCTGCTTGACTTTCTCTGCTTCTGGCTCAAATCCCAAACAGAAATCTGTCTGGATAGATCAGAGAGTCAGATGGTCAAGGACCGTTTGTAAGCAGTTGTGCTGTGTATTTGAGATTTTGGTGAATTCTTACAGTATCAAACAAAATAGTGGAGCCCGATTTTTAAAAATAGTTCTCACTTGGCATTGTAATGCGTGAACACAGTATATGAGGCCAAACAATACTTATGGGTTATTATTACAAACAACCTGAGTCTTGTTTCCCAAGGAGAACAATTTTTATCTCATTTTAATTAAATGAATATTCATTTTTTATATCATTAGGACATTATAAATAATGTTGATTGCCGACATGGATCTATTCCTATTCTAATTGTTTTTACTTTTTGTCTGTGCCACACAATCAGAACATTTAGTTCCAAATTATGTCCAATTATATTACTAATTTTACAAAAAAATTTAGCTCAGTCAGAATTTTAATCAACATATTATATTGCTCTGGAAAATACTCTTTTGTTCACTAATTGTTTCAAGGTTTTTTGAGCAGGAAGTGTGTTGGACTTTTCCTGTGTGTGCCTTAGAGCAATATGCTAAACATGAAAAGTACTCAGAGAGTACTTTAATTGATAGAACAAAGCTTGCAATGTTTTTCTTTTCCATTCTTATTATTTTTAAACTGATAAGCTCACAAGTGTATAACATTTAAAGACATCCCTCTCTGCCTCTCTAATCTACACATATATTCCCCAAAGGAGCAAACAGTATGTACTTTATTTTCTTATAAAGTACATTTAGGAAGCTCTAAACTTCTATTACAAACCAGTATTTCTCAAACATTTGGTATCAGAACCCTTTTACACTCTTAACAATGATTGAGAACCCCAAAGATTTACTTTAGAAAATTCTGGCAAACACAAATGTGCACAAGCACAGCATTCCATCAGCTGATAGAGTGATGATGTCAGCATGTATCACTTAGCCTCTGGAAAACTTCCCTGTACACTTGAGATAATCAGAGTGAAAAAGTCAAATAACAACTTAGTTTTGTTATAAAAGTGGTTTTATTGTTGCAGAACTAAAAGGGTCTTGGTACCTCCAGGACTCCCAAGACAACGCTTTGGGAACTGCTGTATAAAACGTGAATTGGCGACAACAAGAAATAGCTGTAGAGTAGCTTCAAGTTGGCAATGTAGTTTCCCAAATGTTTTCTATTTGACTTCCCCAGTCACACCGAAAGATTATGATAATATCCTTGTAGAGGTAGGAAAAAATTATGTTTAGGGAAATTAAGTTATTGGCTCAAGGGAGCTCGACTCGTAAAATTAAACTCAGATCTTCCAATTGCAAAGCCTGTGATTTTTCCATTATAACATATTTCCTCCCATACCTGTGCAACCTAAAAAGTCTCCATGAAACTAGGTTAGTTGAGTTAAACCTAGTTCCATCACAGCCTCCAGAGCATGAGACTGATTTGAATGAGAACTGAAGCCTCTAACTTTCGAGTGATCCTGTGATGTCTGGTCTGGTCGTGGTGACACCTGAAAAGTGAATTTGGTTCAAAAGTAATGTACGGATTTGAAGGTCTTTCTTAGTTGGATCCTTGGTTGTTCTGGGATCACACCTATTGTGAACCTATAATTCTGTCTCAGAATGTAGCTGTGCTCTTGAGAGAGACCTGATAGGCACAAATGGTTTGCAGCTGGGCTACACTGCTCAGGGTCACCGGATACCCAGACAGACCTGCCAAGCCTTTCCTAGGCTACGCTGTAGCCCCCAGCACTAGATTAAAATGGCCGACAGCCGGGAGCAAAAATATCAAACACCATTTGCCTGGGAGCTGGCCCTAGTGTATTTATGTCTTTGGAGGACTGCACTCACTGTACTGTCTTTAAGTTTTAACCTTTGGGCAAATCAAAATGACAGCACCGTACACCCTATAAATCAAAATGGACAGGGTCAAAGACCATTCTTTATCTCTGTTGCTGCTCAGGGCTTTGATTCTTCAAGTATTAAACATGAAGAAAATATGGATCACCGATGTAAGGGACACAAGTATGTGCTGGGTAAGAAGCTATAAATAACAATGTTAAAGTTTTCTTTGAAATGCATGAAAAGGAGGGATGAATTTATCTAGGTGGTATAAAAGGCTCTTTGACTGTTTGCAGTAAACTGATCTAGCTAATTGGAATAAAATGACTGCTTTATTGAAATAAAAAATATAGTATTTTCTAACCTATACATTTTATTTGTTTTGCTTATCTGCTAAAAACAAAGCAAAACAAACAAAACAATAACCCTCACAACAAAGGTCTCTTCTGTTGACTGAGAAGAGAAAGTCCATATTTCTTTATTCGGCATTTAGGTGACTTGTCAATCTTGTGCCCAACTCGAAGCTATCATTTTCACGTGGTCTCCGCTTCTCCAAACCATTGCCCAGCTAAGCCAGGTTGGCCTATGTATTGTTCCATGGTTTCCCACCTCTGCACTTCTGCTCACATGGCTCCCCGAGCTTAGAGTGCTCTTTCCTCACTTCCTTTCTTCGCTGATTTCTACACATTCTTTGAACCTTTCTTTACCTGTCCAGTGCATGGCAGTTTCTCTTCCTCTATCCTTCTAGAGTAGGGGTTGGCAAACTTTTTTGGTAAAGAAGGTAAATGTTTTAATCTTGATGGGCCATAAAGTCTCTGTTGTAACTACTTGATTCTGCTGTTTTAGTACAAAAGTAGTCCTGGACAATACTTAAACAAAGGAGCATGGCTGTGTTCCAGTAAAATCACCTACAGATAATTTGTAATAATTATTTATGAAGGAGCCACAGTTTGCCAATCCTTGTTCTAGAGCATCTGTTGTGATTGGCGGTTGTTTATCAGGTACTGTCTTCTTTCTTACTGTTTCATGTGTTTATCCAATATTTACCCAACTAGGCTCTAAGCTCCATGAAGACAACCTTATCATTCTTTATGTTCCATATATCTATCCTGGTACCGTAAACATGGCCTGTAGTCAGACATTCAGATATTTGTGATTGGCTTAAATACCTTTTAAGGCAAAAAACCCCCACTTGATTCCTCTCTGATTCCATTCTGTTGCCCCTTCGTTTATGTACTAGTTCTTGATGTTTGGTTTATGTGTTGCTTCTTTGCTGAGTGCAGGCATCAGCCCATGTTGAGATGTAGTGTCTTACCTCTCTATGTTAAGATATATATTAAAGATCAGGATAAATGCTTTAATGTGTATCCTAAGAAAAGAGTTTTATGACTTATATGCTGACAGAATGGTTATGATGAGACCTTTTGCTTAGCCTGCCAACATAGCACACATTTCTTAGGAGAACAAAGTACCATAGGTTGGCCTCCTGATAGAAAGCCTGCTGAGTTTTACCATTTAATAAAAGAGAGTACACAGTGTAGTTTGTACAATGTCAAACTTCAGAGAACAATTTATAACAATAATGTTTCTATTTACAGCATGCCACTAAGGAAGGGACAATAAAATGTCAAGTTTGACAATGTCCACCGATTGATGTTAAGGTCAGAAAGGGATATATTTCTATTCTCAGCATTGCAGCGTCACTTGGCACAACAGAGGGCAGAATACAATCAACTTTGAATTCTTTTCAAAATTCAAGGCTTTGGAAAGGACAGCAGTCTAGATGTTATGTTTACCCAAGAGAAGCTGCAGTATAAAAACAGAAACAATTGAAAATTGCATGTTTCCAGTTTCATCTTTTTTCCTCTCAGTTAGCCTGGAAAAAATTCTGATACATAGTCCAGTCATCAGTTTTTATTCATGCTGTGTTGTAACCATCTATTTGCTTATGTTAACTGTTCCTTGCAAATGCTATACTCCCATTTTCTGGTGATATACATGGGGTCTGAGAAGATTAATTATAAGCCATGAGATTTGTAGAACTGATGAGGGGGAAACTATAGCCTCCCAGGTGACAGTGAATTCAGATGCCTCATCTTGGAATATGAATTAGCATGATTCACTGGTGGCAGGGAATGGTTATGCTGATCACAGTGAAGAATGTGATGTGTGTCAGCTACTTCTCTTTATAATAAAATAACACAGAGCTAAGTATAGAAGTATGTCATTCTTGTACCAGTGTGTGGGCTTAAATGTTCAACTTTGTGTAGGCATTTAATACATTCTAGATTCTTCACATGTTGGTAAAGTCATAGAATTTCTGAAAGTGTATTTCTTACTCACACTCCATCAAGATGTTGATGTTTCAAAGCAAACCAGTGAGCAGCTGAGCTCAGCACCGTGGGCAGGACCAACAGGGCTTGAAACCTAGTTGAACTAAGGACTTTCCTGAGTGATGTGTGATGAGATCAGCTTGCCTAGGAGGTGGAGGATGATATGCTTTACTGCTGGCTTATGTAGATGTCATTGCTTTTTCACCACCTAGGGAACACCCAGAGGCATTGAAATAGCATCACCTCTCACCCCACACAGAGTCGTGTGACACTGCCAATGGTATAGCCATTGTTGAAGCAAACTCACAGGAACAAAAATATTGAAATCAGTCAAAAGTAACCACACATGTAGAAAACCAGACACTTACCCAGAGAACTCAAGCTGCGTGGAACAGCTTCAGCAGTCTCCATGTAGACACTGAGAGGCTGATGTTAGTTATTCATCTTTCCACTAATTAGTTATTGAGCTCAAACTCTATGCCAAGGGAGACATATGAGCAGAATAAGGTAGACTTAACTCTTGTGCACGTGGAGCACACGTTACAGCCAGATAACTTGGTGGTTACAATGCTTTTAAGGGCTACAAAGGAGGAGTACAAAGTGCTTTGAAAGTCTGTAATAAGGGGAATTGAAGTGACCAGGTTTGGAGAGAGATTTGGGACAGGAAATTTCCCTTGAAGCAGTGACATTTAAGTTGCAATCTGAAGGATGACTAGAAATTAGATTGAAATGGGGGTGAAAAGAGAGGGCGGGCAAGTGTCCCAGGGAGAGGGAGACAGTCTGTGAAAGTTCAAGATGAGCGTGACAAAGTTCTGGATCTACAAGAGTGCTGGTTTGGCTTGGAGCTGGATGAAGCTCAATTGTATTTTTTTTCCTGAAGAAAGAACAGGACAACAGAATTTTTCACATTATTCAAGTTAAATTATATATCCCCAACTCCTTACAGTATAAAGCCAAAGACTTCTCTCTCACCTTGGTATTTCCATTTATTACCACTGTTATCAACCCCATTTTTATAATTATTACCATAGTTGTATAGTGTCTTTAAGAAGTATTTTTACATATGCTGTCTCATTCAATTTCACAATTAACGTGAATAAGAATCAGAGTCCAGGGTGGAGACTCTGGAGAGTCTCCATGGAGAGTGTTGGCATAAACCTCACAGTTTTGTTTTAGGCCAATTCTAATGTTTACAGGGAAAATCAGACAGATGTTAACAAAAATCATTTTTGATTTCCAGCCCAGCCACAGGAGATTCCTATTTTATGTTTCTCGGAATTTATAAATCAGCCATATCACTGAGAATCATGTGTTTCCATTGAATATGATCTTTTAATAAATGTCATTTCCCTGATGATTAGTGATGTTGAGCACCTTTTCATATACTTGTTGGCTAGTTGTACGTCTTCTTTAGAAAATGTCTTTTCAAGTCTTTTGCCCATTTTTTTCATCTTTATTGGGATATAATTGATAGATAACATGGTGTAAGTTTAAGGTATATAACGTGTTGATTGATACACTCATATACTGAAAACTTATTGCCAGCATGGTATTAGCCTTCGCCCATTTTGTAATCAGGTTACCTATTTATTTATTTATTTGCTGTTGAGTTGTAGGAGTGCCTAATATATTTTGGATATTAACCCCTTATCAGATATGTGGCTGCAAATATTTTTTCCCATTCTGTAGGTTGCCTTTTCACTGTGTTGATTGTTTCCTTTGCTATGCAGATGCTTTTTTAGTTTGAAGTAGTCCCACTTGTCTATTTTTGCTTTTGTTGCTTGCACTTTTAGTGTCATACTTAAGAGATCATTGCCAAGACCAATGTCATGAAGATTTTCCCCTATGTTTTCTTCTACAGTTTCTTACAGTTGAATTTTAACCCATTTTGAGTTGATTTTTGTATATGATGTAAGATAAGGGTTCAGTTTCATGTTTTTTGTATGTGGGTATCCAGTTTTCCCAACACCATTTGTGAAGAGACTATTGTTTCTCCATTGTGTATTCTTGGTACCCTTGTCGAAGATCAGTTGACTGTATATGTGTGAATTTATTTCTGGACTTTCTATTCTGTTCCATCTGTCTTTATATCTGTCTTTGTGTGCATCATTCTGTAAAACCACACTGAGATATCACCTCACACGAGTTAGAATGACCATTATCAAAAAGTAAAAAGTAACAAGTGTTGGTGAGGATGTGAAGAACATGGAACCCTTGTGCACTATTAGCAGGAATATAAAATGGTGCAGCCATTATGCAAAACAGTATGGAGATTTCTCCAAAAATTAAAAATAAGATTACCATATGATGCAGCAATCCCACTGCTGGGTATATAGCCAAAAGAATTAAAATCAGGATCTCAAAGAGATATTTGCACTCTCGTTCATTCTAGCATTATTTGCAATAGCCAAAATGTAGACGTAAAGTGAGGGTTCATTGATGGATGAGTGTATAAAGAAATATGGTATGTATATACAATGGAATATTATTAAGCCATGAAGAAGAGGAAATTTTATCATATGCAGCAACACGAATAGACCTTAAAGGCATTATGCTAAGTGAAATAAAGTTGTCGCAGAAGGACAAGTAATGTGTGATTCCAATTATATGAAGTATATAAAGTAGTCAAACCCATAGAAGCAGAAAGTAGAATGGTGATTGCCAGAGGCTGGGGGTAGAGGGAAATGGGAGTTGGTTTACAGTGGGTATAAAGTTTCAGTTATATAAGTTGAAAAAGTTCTAGAGATCTGTATAACATTGTGCTTATAGCGGATGACACTATACTATACACTGAAAAATTTGTTAAGAGGGTAGATCTCATGTTATGTGTTTTGTTTACCACAATAAAAAAAAAGAAATATCACTAACTCATTACTTTATCTTGGATGCTACTAAGGTAGAACCATCTGAGGGACAGAGAGGTGGAACAAATGTGGGGAAAATGGATTCTTCTGAAGAAAGCATATGGATTGATGACCATTTACGATTCCTTTAGCTATGGGTTTCTATGATATAAGAATACCTCCATTTGAAGAAATATGAACTGGTTTGCATATCATTGTGCATGATTTAGGAATGCTGTCCCTAGTATAGGGATGATTTAGTAATGTTAATTTACTAACAGAGTATATTAATATACTAACAGTGGTATTTAAAGAGCTTGTGGGTAAAAATCAAGGAAAATGCAAAGCAAAGGATAAAAGGATCTACTTTAGCTGTGTCAGGTATGATATATTATGGCCCTAGTGATGCATGACTATAATAAAGTATTGCCATTCAATTAGAGTAAGTTAACTTTAAAATTAATATTGTGCCTATGCTTGATTCCATTTAAAGGGCTGGAGAAAGGGAATAGGATTTTGAACCATTCACTATGCATTAGCTTCAATGACAGAGTATAAATCATAGTGAGTCATGGGCCTCTGCCCACTTCTGATCTCTGTGTGGTGCATGTCAATGTCAAACTTTAAAAATGTGTGCCTCAGAATGGCATGCATTTTGTAATTGGACGGAAGCGAGTGGAATGAATTGGAGGTTAAAATCTGGCCCTTTGGAAATGTTTTGACACTTTACCCAGGAGCCTGCATTTATTAATAGTAGTGATTCCTAAATTTTTATTTTGGCTGGCTTGCTGATTATATAGAAAGCACCAGAAAGAGTGATGAAGGAAAAGCATTAGTGAAAAGTATTAAAAAATTATCTTTGACATCTCTAGCATAAGGAGCAAGTCCAGATGGTTGATAAAAGAGCATAAATCAATCGACAGGAACATCCATTTTTATTTTTTCTCTCATGTCTAATATTTAATTCTTCCAATTCCTGTTATGAAGATACATCAAGAATTCCATTATTACTAAGAAAATCCATCCTGTGGGCATCTATGTTGATGTTTCTCAAAATTCATTCATTATCAATTAATAATGGAACGAATTAGGGAAATAGCGTGCACATGTGTGTAAGTGTATTAGTAAAGGGCGTACTCAACTAAAGAGAAGAAAAGGAAAAGGAATTAAAATTTCAAAAATTCCTACTGTGTGCCAGGGACTCTGTTAGACACTTTGCCTAATTTATAGATAACCAATAAATATTGTTTGTCTGAAAGTATGTGATGTTTTTTCATATCTACATATTTTTATATCAGTTGTGTGACCTTACCAAGACTAGTTAATTAATTAGTTATGATATTACCATGCTGATAACCATTTTTTGTTGGGGACTAGGGTGAAGACAAAAAGTATATTGTTCGGGCATTAAAGGGATTCACTATATCACTACAACTTGTTCTTTCTGCTTCTGCAATGTGATAAGCTGTGTAAAGGAAAGAGCATTTGTCTGTGCTGTGCACAAACGTGTCCCACGTACAAGAAATATTAAGCAAACGCCTGCCAGCATTTTAGTGAGAGGTTGATCCTGAAGCATTAACCTTTTTATTTGCTTTATTCAGTTTGATATGTGTAATTTTTTTGGCTTTTTCTGTGTGGAACCTTCAAAACAGACAATTCCGTGGCAATAGCATTGAGAAAAGTAAGCAAACTCATTCAATGACTAGGATTGAGAAGTCATTTTGCATGAAGCTCATGTTGAAGATGGTTTTGAATGGAGCAGGTAGTTTGCAGATGGAAATCAATGGGACCACGTGGAAATAAGTAGGAAAGTGGGAGGAGAAATAGAAATTATTTCTTAGAAGTATAATGGAATGGAGCTGGACAGTGAATGAGTGTCAGTATAGGAGTGGAAAGGAGAAATGAAATTGAGCCTTTAGATTCAAAAGAAAGCTGAGGAGAAAAAGCACTGGAGATGAAGAGGAAAGAGAGAAGAAAAGACTCAGTTTATGGTTCTCACTTATTTCCAGTTTAGGTATTAATTTAAGTGACTCAAAGATGACTTCCAGATCATCTCCAGTGGCCAAATTGGAGTTACACAAACCGGAAATAAAATAATCTGGAATAGGTCAAAATTAGTGTGGCTGATGCTTGGGGACAGTTCAGATATGTATCCATAATGAATTTTGAAAATAAGGAATATAGGATGTCCCTTCCTGAGAGTCTATATTTAGAATGTGTCCCTGGGCCAGCAGATTCTGTAGTAACTTGAGTGAACACGAACGTGTTTGAAAATAGAATATGCATTGGTAAGCGTTGTAAGCATCAAAAAAGGTGAGTTGAGCTCATTCAGCCAACACATACATATTGAATGCCTACTAGGTGCCAGATAGAGGATATAGTAATGAACAAGGCAGACAATATTCCTGACCCCTCAGAGGACTTACAATCACAGAGCTTATTGTTCATTGCCCAGAGTACCTCTTCTTTGAAGACAGAGGTAGCGGGCATTTTTGCCCATTTTTATTAAAGAATTGAATCATCTAACTCATGTCTCTTTTTCTGAGTCCATGTTAACCATACAAGTTTCTGATCATAATTTGAAATCCCAGTTGTGTCTGCCTATTGGGAAAGAATACTCTAGTCCAGCAAATATGTGGACTTTGGTTCTTGTGATATTTATATTTCTCTTTTTAAATGTGGCCATTAGCATTCTGTTTTCAGTCAGTCTACTGTGAGTCCACCCGTAAGGGATGGACCCCTTCTCAGAGTGCTGCCAAAATCAAGTTGTTGAGTCTTGAAGGGTGGGCCAGATCTTTTACTATCATCACTCTCTAAGTCTCCTGAGAAGCAGCCAGCTGGGCTTGTTGGTGGCACTCAATATCTCTGGTTAGCTGTTCTTGTTCTGTCTTAAAATTTCTGGAAAGAATAGGTCTTGTTCAATTCCTCTAAATAATATTGAGCACGGATGAGCAGTGATGGAATGGATAAGCTCTTCTTTTCTTGTTTAGCTGTAGTGGTTCTGTTGTGTCATTCCTTGATCTCACCTTTCCCAGACATCTCCTGCCTCAGGTATGGCTGGCAAAGGGCCAGCCCATCATCTTATGGGAAGTCTTTCTACTGTTCAGGGAGGGAACAGTCTCATGATGTGTTAATTTGCTTTTGACATCTGGTTCTAGTCCGTCTGCTTAGAAGTCTGCCGTCATTATTTGCTTATTGGCAAAACCAACCTCAAGCTTTCTTTAAAAAAAAAAAAAAAAGGTCAACCTGAACTTACCTCCACTTTTCTAAGGAGATCTTAAGTAGAGCAGCAGCTAATTATCCTTTAACAAAATCAGTCTTTTCTTGGTATCAGCATTTTCCTTTTCTTCTTGCTTTTTAAAACTCTCCAGCACAAAATACTTAAATAGATTTCTGCCTGATGACTAAAAATCTATTTTTACCATTGTTCTATGCAGATGTCAGGATATTTTGTTGTTCCTGCCCAAATGAGACTGTAGTCTACAGTGGACGTGGTTGAAGAGATTAGTATTGGCAGTATACTTTTTTCATCCCAAGTCAAAAAGGGAAAGTCATACAATGAACTCTTTTCCTTAGGATGCTGTGACTACTTGGGTGTGTGGTTGTTTATTTATTTTGCCGTTACTTAGGTTTGAAAAAACAATGACACAATAGGATGTCTAAACTTTAAAAGTAGTTTTGTTTTTGTTTTGTTTTCAAACTAGCAGTACAACTCTGTTTCCAGATAAAATATGGTGAACCTTAGAAAATTTGAGAGACACTTGCTGAAGTCTGGATGGGCAGGTGAGTTGGGTGGAGTCCTGACTTCAAATTCCATAAAACACAGTTTTAAAATCTAGAGGTTAGGATTCCAATGTCAAATGTTATTGGTGGAGAGGAGAATGAGAAAGAAACAGAATATTATGTTGCCGTATGTATATGGAAGAGCATTTTGAAAAAGTCCACCAGGACAAACTGGTATTAGTGAAAAAGCTATAATGAGTCTAGAAGCTGTAGCAATTTGATCAAAACAAGCCATGTGGCAGTGGGACATGAGGAAGGATGACCTGATGCTGCATTAATGGAAATCTAGTTACAGATTACAGAGGGACATCAAAATCAGACTGAAAAAGCTTTCATGAAGTGTTTACAATTGTATTAAAATTTGAATGATTCTTTTTGAGAAATGGAATCGGGAATGTCGGGATTCCAAAGATAGTGACAAGGTTTAATTCAATTCATTTATCCTCTATCATGGGCCAGACAGTGCTAGGTACTTTTATAGTATATGGTGTATTGAAAATAATGCTGAAGCTAAAAACTAAAAATATGGATTATTTCATGCCCCATAAACATGCCAGATGGGACTCACCAGCAGTGTATTACCTACTAATATATGGGACAATGATGTATAGTGGCTGGTAGTGTTAGAATTGGGATTTATTCTTTCTCTTTGTAGTGCTGGTCATTTTGTTTTCCTATGGGCAGTGCTAGGGGACAGTTTGGAATATGCATCAATATCTATGCTTGCAGAGACCAATAAATTCCATTTAAACATCCTAATTGTCTCTTAGATTTACTGCAAATACTAATGCTTAGATATTTCATATTGTGGGAATATTTAATGCCAGATTCATTCTATTTTTATCTAAGCCTTGCTCATTGCCAAGTGATGATGGTTTTCACCCATAAAAATATAGTACTCCATGATGCTCTGCTCATATTTTGCTTATTCTCTTCTGTCTATAACATCACCCAAAGCAAAACTCCGGCACTGCCTCTTCCGTTTCCCTCAAATTATCTCGTTCCTCACCATCACCATAAAACTCTTAGATAAAATAATTTTTATCTCCAAGTATTTACTTCTCAACTCACTGCGGTTGGTCTTCGGCTCCCACTGCTTAGTGAAAGCAGCCCCATCAGGGTTATCCATGATTACTCACCACGCACCAATTCTAGAACTCCTTGGCGGCCTCTGAGCTGCTGCTTGTCCACTCTTAAGGGTTGGTGCCACTGCTTCTTTGACTGCTTCCTTTCAGTCGCTTTCACAGGCTGTCCTTCCCGTTCCTTAATGACCTCTGAATGTGGGCCCAAATCTTCCATTTCCATAGCTTTTGCCTTCGTATGGGACACATCACTTCACGGCTGGTCCATTCCAAGTGAATCCCAATATCCTCACAGATTATTGGGCATAAACCTCTCCCAGCAGCTCCAGATCACACTACATGCTGTGACTAGAGTAGTCACCCATTAAAACAAGCCTGATCTTGCACTCAGTTGCTTAAAATATCCATTATCCAATGGGCAAAATGTTAAAATCCTGGCCATGGCATGCAAGCACGCTCAGCATCTGCCTTCCGTTTTCTGTTCCTGCTTCCCATCCCTCTACTGTCCTCGCCACATCGCGCAGGGACTGGCTGCCTCTGAACTGGTGTTCCTGTCCACGTATCTGTTCTCTCCCTCTCTGTCTAGCAATTTCAAACGCGTTTAATCTCTTCATGGCTTTTTCCCATCGAGACGATAAGAGTACTGTGATGTCTGTATTAAGGGGGAGGTTGTGCTGGGTGAAGGAAATAAGGCCCATGTACCTGCTGAATTTCCTACAAGCACCATGAGGTGATGAATACGTGTTCCTTGTGGTTCTTGTTATTAGATCCCTCGGAGGTGGGCTCCAGGGGATTTGCAGAGGATGCTCAGGAAACCAATAAAGATAATTAAAAGTTTAGAAAATTAGAACCATGAAAAACAGGCAAAGGAACGATTATTCAGCCAAGAGAAGAAAAAGCCTGAGGGGACATATAAGAAAGAAAAATTATCTCCTAGAGGATAGACTCAGACCATCTCCATCAATATTGAGAAGAAAACACAGCAAAGCATGTAGGATTTATATTTGTCATAGGAACATTTCCCAGATAAGGGATTGCTATCTAGAATAGTTTATTCATGAAACTCTCAAAATTTGTTTATCTATATATCTAGAAAGATGTATTTTCTTCTGTCTAGCCAATTTAGGTGTGGAGAGGCCTGAATGCAGAGAAGTGAATTAGGTGGCTTCTTGCTGTCCTTTTTTCCTCAGTATTCAGTCTCTCTATCTTTGTCTCTTTTTGCCTCTATCCATCTCTAGGAATGTCGCTCTCTGGCTTTCTGTCTCTTTTTCTTTCTGTTTCTGTTTCTCTCTCTGTTTTTCTTTCTCTTTGTTCTCTCCTCTTTCTCCTACCGTCTCTCGACACTTCTGCCCCATCTTCCCAGCCCCAATATGCAGTATAAGCGAAGCTTTTCCAGAAACCATCCAAACACTGCTATTCTACTTTTCTTATCTCGAGTTCATTGTATCTTTTGGTTGGCACTACGAATATTTTAGATTACAGGAAAATTTCTATTTCTGTAATGAGTTGAGGACAGAAGAGTTTTTATGCTCACTTACTTTAATAATATCATTTTCTGAGATCATCTTTGTCCTGCAATACACTTTCCTCAGCACAACTTCATATCTTTTCCTTTTGAGAAGAATTTTTCCTACAACTTGTGAACAGCACATTTTACCAGAGAACCATAGAGTTCCTTCATTACCTGATCTTAGAACTCCAAGGGATGGGATATTAACTGCTAGCAGTGCTCTGAGGAGCAAGGCGCACCACAGAATGCCCTGCTCACCTTCGAGTGACATTTTTGCAGGTTCCATTTCTAACCATTAAATTTAGTAGACTGTAATTTTTTGTTAGAGTACCTTTCTACTTATGTGTCTACTTTCTTTCTTTTGTTGCTGCTGGCAGTCATCGTTGTCCTTCTCTCATTAACGTTGCCTTATATTTCTCCTCTATGATTTTTTTTGTGTGAGGAAGATTGGCTCTGAGCTAACATCTGTTGCCAATCTTCCTCTTTTTGCTTGAGGAAGATTGTTGCTGAGCTAACATCTGTGCCAATCTTCCTATTTTATGTGGGATGCCACCACAGCATGGCTTGACAAGCATGCTAAGTCTGCACCTGGGATCTGAACCTGCAAACCCTGGACTACCAAAGCAGCGCTTACAAACTTAACCACTACACCACCAGGCGGTCCCTATGATTTTTTTCTCTGTCTTTTCATTCCTTCTTAATTTTCAGCCTTTTTGCCAGATTTCATCTTATCTTTTTGTGAGATTCGCTCTTCATGGATGCAACCTACTCTAGCATCCTATCGTTCGGGATACTGATGGATCCCAGCACCTGCTACTGGAATCCACACAGCAACGAAGAGACAGTTGTAAAGCTCATATCGTTGGTGAGAAAGTTATATGGCTGAATCAGTACAACCATTTTTCTTTCCTCCTGAGCAGGTATAATATCTCATCCTTGGATTTTTTATCTGGTGTTTACTAGATTTTGCCCTTAAGCACTTTAGAAGGTAACAGGTAATTTAGTTTGTTTCCGTTTTTTTACTAACTCTCAAGTCATAGTTGACGAAAACAATCTAGTGTCCGTTATCACAAGTTCATTGTGACCTGACAAACTCCAGAACTAAAACTTTACATATAAACTCTAGTAAGAAGAATGAAATCGGCACTTCTCTTGAAGAGTGCAAGAGAAGTCAAGACAAGAGAAGGGAGCAGTAGTCACTGTAAGCAAGATACGGAGTTACCCATTTATAAATGATCACTTCACTATCATTTCAACAGTCCTGCTAAACGGAAGCTGCCCTGGAAAACTTATTTGGAACTGAGTGTAAATAGTGTTGCTGTAGAGTAGAACTATTAGTTAATATATTACCCGTAACAGCAAAATAAAGTCACAAATTATAGCTTTGAGTTCCCTCCCTTTCTTCATTATTTTTTTTTTTATTATTTTGAGCACATACAATCAATTCAATGAAAATTATGCCAAGTTTAAATGTTTTCATTTGAGTAGGATTTAGGCTTTTTTTTTCTCTCACAGGTGTTTATTGGGCCTGTACCATTTGCTAGGTGTTACTGAATTACCCTATTTATTAATTCATTTAAGCCCCACAAAGGCCCTGTGATTGGTATTATCTCCATTGTAAATATGTGAAAGCAGACACAGTTTTCAAAGAGGCTGAATAACTTTCCTGAGGTCAAACATGGCTATCAGTGACAGACTGAAGATTTTTTTGAAACTGAACTCCAATTTTCTTTCTGTTATACCTTAGCTGTTCTAATTGTTCTGTTGCTTTGAATGACAATTATATATTATTACTTTGAATAACAACTGTATATCTGGGAAAATACATTTGAAGTATAGAAATTTCTTCTTTGGTTATATAGTCCAAGTTAATAATTGACACAAAATTAATAATTGACAAAGAAATAGATAGTGAGTATTTGCATATGGAATAAAAGATGAGTTCTGGTGATAGTGTACATTGATATTTACTATCTCAGTTTTTGAGATTGCTTAGTTCCTTTCATTGAAATGTAGACTTTCCTATGTAAAAGAGCCTATACAGTATTTTGTTTGTTACTCTTAAATCCTTTTTCTCTTTTTTTTTTGAGGAAGATTAGCCCTGAGCTAACATCTGCTGCCAATCCTCCTCTTTTTGCTGAGGAAGACTGGCCCTGAGCTAACATCCCCCATCTGTGCCCATCTTCCTCTACTTTTTTATATGTGGGACAACTGCCACAGCATGGTTTGACAAGCAGTGCCATGTCCACACCTGGGATCCAAACCAGCGAACCCCGGGTGGCCGAAGCAGAACGTGTGAACTTAACCACTGCGCCATCGGGCTGTCCTCCTTTTTCTCTTTTTATGCTGTTTCACTGCAAACATTGCATTCATAATCTAAGGGATCTCCCTTCAGATGGCAATCAGGATGAATGGTTGTCTGGCTACTTGTCAGTAAAGTAGATGATGGAAACACTTATTGAGTATTTGCTAGGGGTCAGGCACAGTGCTAAAGCCTTTATAAGAATATATCTCATTTAGTACTCAAAATAACGGATGTAGAAACAATCATCAAGGTCCACTGTAAAAAATAAGAAAATTGAGGTAAAGAAAAATTGAGTAAACTTTCCTCATTCTCCAGGGCTGGTAAGCTGTAGGATGGGTATTTGAACTCTGGTCTGCTTGATGCCAGAGCTCAGTGTCAATAGCTACAAAAAATTCCAGAAATAAAAGAAATTCAAGAAATATAAGAAATTAAAAAAATTCTTTTAATTCAAAAAATATGAGAAATTCAAAAACTCTTTGGACATCTGCCATTTATCATAGTCTCTTTTGAGAATATAAATGTTAAAATTGATAAAAATAATCTTGTTTCCTTTGTGGACAGGAGGCCAGAATCATCTCCATGAAACATTTTTTTTCATATTTTGGAAAATTAGTATCCAATCCTTGTAGGATAGAGCTTCCAAAAGTTGCTCATGTTGTGCACTGAACCAATTTAATAACATGACAAAAGAACCATGAGTGTCTGACCTGGCTTCTAGGTGCTAATAGGCCCTTTAGGTATTTATTTGGGTCTATAATTTTGATTGATTATTTTTCCTTCTGACACTTTATAATATAATAAGTGAAATCTTCTCAACAGTTTAATGTAGACTATACCTTCTTTCACAGATATGTTGAACTATGATCAATGCATCCACCAAATAGAATGTAAAAGGGATTGTTGATTTTCTCTCTTTCTTTATTTGTTCCTCTAATTACTTGTGCCAAAGCAAACATATTATTTAGTTAAGTTTCTATTTTAAAGAAAAATGGCAACTTTCACTCGTCTATATCTTTCTTTTGTCTATGCATAATGGCAGGCAGGAATGAGGTAGTTTCTGGTGCCTATAATTGAATGGCTATGGAAATTATACTACTTTACAGCAAGATATAAACTAAAATTAAAAGGCTCACCTCTGCATTTAGGACTGTTTTTTAGCATAGTGTTGGGTAAGTGGGAAAACTCAGGGTTACGGAACCCAGACCTCAAGGGGACCTTTCTCTGTACAGCTCTGGAACAGTTGAGCAAATGCCCAAATCAGGCCTTGCATCTGTTTGACCAAAGAAACCATTCCCACATCCACTTCTGGTGTGCTCAGTAGCTTCTGAAAAGTACTTTATTCTGTCTGTGCTTTGTTTTCCCCATCTGATCAGTGAGGCTAATCATACTTACCACTAACCCCCATCACAGCAGTCTTCCGAGATTAGTAAAAGAATGTCCATTGAGCATCATGGGTGCTGGAAAGTCACTGCCTGAGTATTAGTAGAAGTGTAAGGGGTTGGGGTGGGGAACGCATTATTCTTCTGTGTATTTAGGTAATAAAACACTATAATTTCCTGTAAAAATGCTGCTGCTCCAAGATTTCCTACATGTGGACTCTATATTCTCCACATGCTAGTTTGGTTTTTATAAAAAAGAATCTGAAGCAAGCCATGGATAAAAAATCTCTCTAGTCTTCAATTCACTATGGAATTTTCTTTTTAAAACTTTCTTCTGAATGAATTTTCAGAAAAAGACCATAAATCACATATTGTCTTACTTCTAAGAGCAGTATAGATGAACTCTTTCAGGATTGATAAATACGTAGCATATGTGTCACCCGTTCCTCCTTCTGCACACGTGGCAGACATTGCTGATCCATTAAAATCCTCGACTCCTTTGAGTCAAGACAGAATCTCAGAATTCTTCACGGCACAGTGTTCCAGGCAGCAGTGAGCAATTGACCAGAGCTGGGGATGAATCGAAGCCTCTGTCATTCCTGATCAACTCTCACTTTCTTATTTACAGATCGAGAATTGAAAGTCCAACTATTATAAAAATTTTTTACTAAAGTCATGCAGCTTGTTATTTTTGGTGTTGTAAAATAAAACCCAGATGTACGTGTTCCCACTCCGGTTTTGTTCTGTGGCACTAAGCTGTTTCTATAATTTTCAGGTCTGGCTGTGTTTATCATAGTCTTTATATTCTTCGTATTCTTTCTGATTGATTGACTCATTCATTTACTCATTGATTAACATTTATTGAGCAACTGTGGTGCCTGAGTTAGTGTCTCTGCTGTCAATCAACTTAGAATTAAATAGAGAAGGCAAGTCAGCTACAAAAATAGCCATGATGCAAGCTAAAGTGCATTTTGGTTCAATTCCCTCCATTAGAAACACAGTTAGTTGTCTCTCTCTCATTCCTTAAACCTGTGTTGCCTAATTATTGGTATGTTTTTCTGTTCTTTTACAGCCAAGCTTCTGGAATTAAAATAAATGCCTACACTCATTGTCTCCATTTCCTTTCTTCCCATATACAACTCAACTCACTGCATTCTAGTATTTGCCTCTGCTCAACCACTGAAATGTTCTTGCTGAGGTCAACAGTAATCTAAATGTTAAATTTAACACATGTATTTCAATTCTTAGTTTTTCACTTCACGTAAGCATTTCATACTGTCAATCATTTCCTCTTTCTCCAATTTATTATTATATTCAATTTTCTTGAATTTCTTGTTATATTTCATTACAATACTCTCCTAATTTTTTCTCCTGTTTCTGGAGCGTCCATCTGTTTAAACAGTATGGATTCTTTTTCCTCTTCCAATTCCTTTGAGGTTGGTGTTCTTGGAATTCTGACCTCAGTTCCTTTTTCTTCTCTTTGTGGACTTTTACCCACTTTTGTAACTGCTAATTGCAAATTCCACCTCTAACCTAAGAGTTCTTTCATCTTTCTCTGCACCTCAGGATGGACTAGTATATTCAGCTACTTACTGGGCGTGTCTCTGGTGTTCCACAGACATTTAAACCTCGATTTTTCCCAAACTGACTATCTCTTCTTTCTTCAAATCTGCTCCTCTTCCTGTGTTGACTAATTGGGTGAATGGCACCACTACCCACTCTGTTACTGAAGCAGAAGATAGGAGTTACTGTTAACTTCATCCTTTATTCTTACCACTCTCATCCTACAAATGAGGAAATTCTTACCTCTTTCTAGCTTTGATTGTATCTCTTCCTCCAACTCTCTTCTGCTAGTTCCTTAGTCGCACCCTTGTCTTTCGCCTGCCTCATTACAGTGGCCCCCTAACTGGTCTAAGCTCACCTTATTGTGGCCCTAGTCTCCATCCATCAAGTCTCCTTGCTGCTGTCAGCTTAGTCTTAGTAAAACATAAACTATATCATCTGACACACAAGCCTAGGATCATATTGAAGGCTCCCCTTAGATTCAAGATTAAATTTAAACTCTTTCCTTCTTCACGATCTAGTTCCCGCCTTTATTTTCATCTTTGTCCCTCATCACTTTGATCCTTTCCATCAATTACCCTCTTAATTTTGGCTTCTGTTTCAGAGTACTTTGAGCTCCTTGAATGCATCGTGGTCTCCCTTGCCTTGTTATTCTTGCATATATTGTTTCTTCTACTTGAAATTCCCACTACTTCTCTTGCCTTTGCTAAATTGATTCATCTGTTAAATTTCAGTTTCCACACTGAAGCCTTCCTTGATCCATAGTATACTTGTTTTATTTGTAGCATTTTCTGTGTGGCATTGCAATTGTCCTCTTTTATCTTTAGCTCTCTGTCTCAGTGCCTTTCACGATTCATAACGTATTGGTTGAATCAGTTGCACCATGATTGGCCCTGTCCCCAAAGTCTGCACATTCTGTCCTGGGGCTTTTGGACATACCTTCACACAGTTTCTCTGCTGGAGGTTGTCAGTGCATTGGCTAGTGGTGAACAGTATGCAATACCTTGATCCTGAAGTCATCAAGGGTTTTGAGACAAAACTAGGATATGTTTTGCTTTTGACTAGTGAGGGAAAGGAAACAAGAGAATTTGGAGTCACTTCCCACTATTTTAGAGCATCCTTTTAATATCATCTATGTTGAGCATACAAATTGGCTGTGTTTTTATCTTTGTGGTCAGCCTTTACTGTTCACCTCACCATGATATATGTCAGAATGATGCTGTTTGATTCTTTCAAATACCTCCTGCCTCTTTGAGTCAAGAGATATTTTCAGTAAAACTCCTAACTATATCTCTGTGTTATAGATTTATCAGGGTGTGCTGATTATCAGTTGTCTTGTTTTTAAATCATTTTATAATTTATTTTTATGAATCATAGTCTATCTGGTTATCTATCATCTCTCTAATCTTCTTCCACACTTTATCCCTACTCATCTTGATTTCTTTATTTAGAAAATATGTGTAGAAAATATAGTGAGAAGAAATTGTAGCAGTTGTTCTGAGTGAGGGAATGTCAGATGACATTTTCCCTCCAATTTTTTATGCTTTTCATATTTTAATAGTGAACATTTTTTTTGCCTTTATGATTAAACACCTTTGTAAAAGAAGAAAAGCAGTGAACAAAAGAGAACATATGTTCATGGAAAACAGTACAATGTTATATTCAGATTTTCTCCTGGAATAATGACCCAGGTTTCTTTTTAAGAGAGTGCCACTAATTTGCTTAGCCAACAGAAGTTTATTAACTGCCTACATTAACCAGGGGAAAAAGTACTATGGTTTAGAAGACAGAAAAACCCAACTCAGCTTTAGAAGGAAGGGGAAGGGGACAAGGAAGAGTGAGTGATATTGGAGCTTTGTTTCAAAAGATAAGCAAGAGTTGACTGATGACGAAGTAAAGGGAGGTGTCCCAGGCGTAGGGAACAGCACTGTATGAAATCTTACAAACATGGAAAAACAAGAGGGGCTCAGAACGGCTGGGGATTACTAAGTATCTGAGATGGAGACGAATAGAAAGATTATGTGCCATGTGATTTTGTTGATCCATAAATTTTAGTAGGACTTGATGAAAGGAAATAAAAATGTATATATATATATATTTTTTGCTTAGTGAGCTCTTCAAGTATTATGCAATATCTAATTTTATTAAAATTAATATCAATTGCATTTTTTTCAGCCTCTACTTTCCAAGCAGTGGCATTTTTTCACTTCTTTCAACTTACTATGGTTTATCTCTATCATACCCATTGGACAAATCTTATCATATTTTTGTATGTCATAAGTGGTTTTATCTCCATCTATGGTTTTAAAACACAATTCTTGCATTTTATTTTCCATGTTCTCAGGCATCATTTGGGAATATAATGCAGCCATTAGCAGAGACTTTCCCCAGAATCCTAAATAATCTGAAGTAATACTAAACTGCACATCTTTACTCATAATTTATGTTGCACAGTTATTTTTTGGGAAAAACTGACTCCGATGTGGAAAAAAGCAGTTTGGGTGGGGTTGTGTTGACTCATGATGCTCCACGTTGAACGCAGCGTGTGCCAGGCACATCACCTTATGATTGCAGCTCATTTCAACCAGAAGGTCTCTAATTTAAATAAATTCTGGTTTTGTTAATCACCAAAGCTATAATTATGTCATCATATGCTGTGTACTTTTGAGTCAATGATTCTGAAGCAGATTGTTCTTTGATATTTCCATCATTTTTTCATGAGCTTGCATAGGGAATTTAGGTAGTTAAGTGTTGAGCACTCTGAGCAGACTTTAGATGTCTCCTGATGGGAGCGTGTTCATGGTTTATCTGAACGAGATTGACTGTTGATCTAGTGAACACCCAATCTAATGAATAAATGAGGGCCCTTTGCTGGAAGTTGGGAGGCTGTAAATGTTTCCTTTTCATGAGCCCAGCTTTGATCATTCCTCAACTATCCAAATGTCCTTAATTGTGTCATTTTGGTGCTTAAAATTGTTAGAGTGCGTATGATTCTCAGAGTGTATTTTGCTTCTGATAGCATATTCTGCTTTTTAGTGGTCCTTTATAGTGAGTGACTGCTGAGCCCCTTTGTGGCTCAATGTGACAACTCTTGTCCCAAATTGCCTTCTGGACCGCCAGGGCCAGTGTGCAGAAGCTTTAGTGGTTCTCAAGTCTGGCTATGTGTTAGCATCACCAGGAGGTTTAAAGAAATGCTGATACCTGCACCCCACACCAACTTAATTAAGTCAGAATCTGTTGGGAAGGGGCCCAGGCAATGGTGTTTCTTAAAAGCTCCCCAGGGGAATCTGCTGTGTAACCAAGATTGAGGATGAAGAGAGCATGGATCAGGTCCGAAGGATGGGCAGGCAGGCTCACCTTTGGGCAATGGTGAAGGGAGCTGAGGAGTCTGGGAAGCAGGTCTTGGGGAAGGAGGAAATGAAAGTCCAGATGGACTCTTTACGGAAGCGGCAGTCTGGGCAGAGAGGAGGAGTCAACAGAATGGGAACTAGAGGCTTGGAGAGGGCAAACTTAGAGCCCAGGGCAGGAGGTGGGGCCTGGAATGGCGGCTGTGTCATTACCTGGTGTCCTTGAAGGTGTGTGCCCAGAGCAGGTAAAGCCATATTGTGAAGAGACAAAGACAGGAAAAAAGGAATGATTCAGTTGAACAGACAACAAATACTTCAAATTAGTAGAAATTATAATTTTCCCGTTATTATCTTCTGTTCTCAATTTTTAGTGCTGCTGATTTGCATGTGGATGGTTAGACAAACTAAAGCCACCGAAAACTTTATTGAAGCAATGTTAAGTTAAAGGTGCTGTCCAGCTGGTTTTCCTTGCGTGGTGCACTCAAACTTTGCCTATAAAATCAGATAGGGTTCAGCAGGCTCAGACACCAATGCCTATGCAGAGGCGTCTCTTAGGCCTGTTCTTCTGCCCAGTTTAAGCACTCCTGGTACAGCTCCAGCTCCAGGCACTGGATGAAAAGCTAACCATGTACGTAACCAGAGGACCTGTTTTTCAGCTCAGGAGTTGCTACCAGCTTCCCTTGTGCCTACCTATTGACATTGTCTGATTTTGTACCCTGGTGCCCACATTGCTGTTAAATCACCTCCCTGGATTTGGTGATTTGATCTTTTCACTTGGCTGAGCAGTTCTAAATAGGCCTTGGTTATCTGCTAATTGTTGGATTTGGGACCCATTTCAGACTCTGATTGCTCAGGCCCTCCTGGTCTCTGATTGTTGGGACATGTACGTGGCAACCATTGTTGAGGGGTCCAGCGGTGTCCCCATCCCCTTCTCTTGCCCTGTAAGCCACCAGTTCACAAGTACTGAGTGACTTCAATTAAAGGGTTTATGAAGATGTCTAAAAGTATCCTATAAAAGTATATTCTTGAGTAGGAGTCAGCCTAAAATCTGTAATAGTTATATGATTTTCTATCAATGAATTAAGCATAAACATATACAATACTCAGTTTGGTTTGTTATCAACTTCCAGTTCTTCCTCACCCATCTAAGAAGGTTGTGCTTCTCCAGAAGGTGGAATTTCTCTCCCCTTCTTTTCAATTTTAACAAATATTAGCTGAACATCGCAGCCTCGGGTACTGGGTTAGAGACTTGAATGATGCCCTGAAACCAGCAGGATTCCAGTAATGGTTTCTGGTCTTCAGAGTTCTGGCTGCCGGTGAGTCCATATGTTATTAAGCATTCTGCAGTCTTTCTCACAGGCCAATGACTGTGTTCTAGCTGCAATATAGACAAAAGATTGTCTGTTCAAGGGATAGTCTATTTTTAAGGAAAAAAGTAGATCATTTGATAAAAATACCTAATCTGACCATGACTCCTGCATTCTAGGGGAATTAAGAGTGAATACCTTTGGGGACTGACCCCGTGGCCTGGTGGTTAAGTTCGCGTGCTCTGCTTCGGTGGCCCAGAGTTTTGCCGGTTGGGATCCTGGGCGTGGACATGGCACTGCTCATCAGGCCATGCTGAGGTGGCATCACACATGCCACAACTAGAAGGACCACAACTAAAAATATACAACTATGTACTGGGGGGATTTGGGGAGGAGAAGAAGAAAAGAAGATTGGCAACAGATGTTAGTTCAGTACCTTTGGCTTTGAAAGGAATGCTTTTTAGGTTGGACACGAATATAATTTACCTATTAACATTCAGCTGTTAACAGAAGAGCAGGAAGCTGATGTTTGACAGCAAAAATAATTCTAGTCTAAGAAAGAACTTCAGAAAGGAGCCAGAAGAAAAAGAAAGCTTATGGAGTCTTGTGTTGAAAGAACAAAACAAAACAAAACTCATTACAACTTAAGCTACAGGTATGGATTCATAGAAATTGAATTAAAATTTCAGAAATACTGGGGCCGGCCTGGTGGGGCAGCAGTTAAGTGCGCACATTCCACTTTGGTGGCCTGGGTTTCACTGGTTCGGATCCCAGGTGCAGACATGGCACCGCTCGGCAAGCTACGCTGTGGCAGGCATCCCACACAGAGAGTAGAGGAAGATGGGCACGGCCGTGAGCTCAGGGCCAGTCTTCCTCTGCAGAAGAGGAGGATTGGCAGCAGATGTTAGCTCAGGGCTAATCTTCCTGGAAAAAAAAAAAAAGCAAAAAAAAAATTTCAGAAATACTGTGAAATCCCACCGGTTCAATGATAAAATGTTAAGGTATAGCTAAATCAGTATTGACTTCTCAATTAGCACATTGATGGGAAGCACCATCTCTATTTGATGAGGTGTTATTTTGTGTGCGCGCATGTTGGGGGAAGTAGAGGCAATATTAAAGGAGTTCTGTGTTAAATTCTAAAATTAGGATCTTAGGGATTGTTGATGGGAGTTGTATTTTTGGATGTAAAAACAAGTATATCTTTAAATGTAAATTGGAAGTATGGCTTCTGTGATGGTTTGTTTTATGTGTCAACCTGGCTAGGCTGTAGCACCCAGCTCTTTAATCAAACGCTAGGTGTTGCTGTGAAGGTCCTTTGTAGATGTGGTTAGCATCTACCATCCGTTGGCTTGAAGTAAAGGGGCTTGCTCTGGATCTTTTGGGTGGACCTCATCCAACCAGTTGAAAGGCCTTAAGGGCAAAAGCAGGTTTCCCAGAGAAAGAAGAAATTCTTCCTGAAGACTGCAGTATCAGCTCCTGCCCAAGAAATTCCGGCCTGCGGGCCTGCCCGACAGATTTCAGACGTGCCAGCCCCCACAATCGCATAAGCCACTTCCTCGGAAGAAATCTTTTTGTTTATGTGTATATGTATGTGTATGTGTATGAGTGCATGTGTGTTTTTATCTATCTGTCTGCCTATCGGTCTATTTATCAGTCTAATCTCTACTGGCTTTGTTTCTCTGGAGAACCTGACTGATGCAGCTTCCTAAATGGAAAACATTTTAAAGATATGAAGTAGATAATATCCCAGTAGATGTTGGAATGTTCCCATTTCAGTGAGTGTTTTAAAAAGCAGAGCTTATGAAGGCTGTGCAGCGCCTTTCCTCACGCAGCCACTGCTTCCCAGGCCTGCCTTCCTGTCTCACTGCGCACTCCGGCAGCAGCCCTGAGCTGCCCATGCTGCTCCCTCTAACACGCCTGCTGCTTTCAGCCCTCTCACCATCCTACCTCTGTTTCCTTCTGCTTCAAATGCATTTTCCCTCCTCTGTCCCTCCTCTGTAAAGCCTGCTCTTCTCCCTGTGCCCTCTCCTCCACACCAGATGGATTGGGTGTCTCTCGTCTCTGCCTCTCCTCGCATGAATAGCGTCTTCCGCATAGGGCTCTGTTGATTTGTTTGTGTGTCTTTTGTCATTTGCTAAGCAGTGATGACCATGTCTTGTTCATCTTTGTATTCCCAGCACCTAACACAGTTCCTTCCCGGCATATAGGAGGTATTCAATCAATATTGCTGAATGAATGAATAAATAACTGACCCTCTCCATCAAGTTAAGTTACAGGTGGCTGCAAGGCATCTTGAGTGGCTGTTCTCTCAGACCTGGGTATGCTCCTAGGAATCTCTGGGCACACAGACCTTTAATTCCTACCCAAGGCCAGTGCTTTCAGTGTTTGTGGTGAATGATATATATGCCAAGCAGATTTAAGCTGATTGTGCAGAAATCTCTGGCATTGTGTGTTGGTGGCAAGAATGCTTCACAAACTCAGAGTACAGCTTGGAGCTGATTTATGTTAACCTTTCTAATTAATGACTTGAGACTCTACCTGCATTCATTAGCAGGGAGTTTAGTCTCCTTTGTAATGGTTCGCCTACCCAATCGACCTTAAATTTGATGCTGCAGCCAGTCCAATTTGGGGTCACAGGAGTCTTTTTCCAATACCAGCCATAGAGAAAGCTGTGCCATCTGATTATTCTTCTACTTTACACGTGTCTTGCTGCACATGGCGTTGCTGTTGAAGCTTGCACTTGCGTAGTTACATGGACTCCTGTCCACTTGGCATCAGTACCCTCCCCAGCCCAGACCCTACATAGGCCACAAGGGTATCCCTCAGAATGACTGGGTTCAGAAGAGCTCCCATCAGTCACACCAGGTGCTGAAAACCGCCCTCCCATGCATGCCCCTGAGTCAGCAGCTTGGCCACCCACTTTCCTCATGGTTTTTGTTTGGAAAGGCCTCATCATTCTTCCCTGGGCCTTAGTCACGTCCTCTGTACTTTCCCTCTGGAGGAGTAGTTGGACCCATTTCCTCCCCAGTGACCAGCTCTGCATGTCAGGGGGTTTGGAGAGGTTTGCTAGAGTCTCAGAAGTTTATTACATCCTTTCCTATTCTCCTTCCCCCTAACCAGGGAGCTACTGGGAAATTACCCAAGTGATTCTTCATGGAACCAAGAGAACAAGTGCTTCGAGGTGACTTTCTGCTTCACCCCTTGAAATAAATGAAGCAGATATAAATTTTTATGGGTCTTTTCAAATAGCACTTGATTTAATCTCTACCTTATCAGGCATTATGTATGTCAAAATGGTAGCCCTTGCCTTTGATGAAGCTGTATCATCATTTTTCCATTAAGAGATACTAAGAAGCATGGTTAGTTAACAAGCAGAAAGATGTTTAAAATGCAGTGCCTTATGGAAGAAACTCAAACAATCTAAATTCCAAATGTGAATTGTTCACAGGCTTTAAAACAGGGGCTAAATTACATTGTGGGTACTCAGTGCCCTTCACTACATCATTAATTTTCAGCTTCCTCTTTTATTATTCTGTTACCCTGTCCTTGCTCTAGCTAGGATATTTTGCTAATTGCGCTGTTCCAACATACACAGGCTTGATCACACTTCAGGAATCTTCTGCTGTTCCTCCAGGTCCCTTTGTGACACTCTGCAATCCAACGTAAACATAGTTTTCTCCCAAAAGCTATGTTGATCTTCTGCTATCCCAGTGTTTCTCCTATAAAATGACGGTAATAGCTACCATATCTTAAGCTTCTTCTATAATAATAGGTATTTATTTTTATAATTTTTTAAAATGCACAAATAACATACCATACAAAAGTACATAAAACACATATAAACAGCTTAAATGCTGCAAAGTGAATTATTATAAAATATTTTTAAGTGAACACCTATGTTACCCGCTTTATCACTATTCATGTAAAACTAAGAAACATTGCCAGCATCCCAGAAGCCCTCTGACTCTCCCTCCTAATAATAAACCTCACTCTCCCTCCCTCGACTATCTCACTTTTATGCTCTTCACTTTCTTGCTTTTCTTTATAGTTTTATCACTTATAATACTTTCCTAATCCTTGTAGTTTTCCTGTTTCTGAGCTTTATATACTTGTAATCATACAATATGTTCTCTTTTTTTGTCTGGCTTATTTTCTTTAACAGTTTCTGGGATCCATCCAGGCTGTGTATAGTGGTAGTTTGTTCATTTTCCTTGTTGAATAGTCTCCATTGTATGAGTCTGCTGTAATATATTTATCCGTTCTTCTGTTGATGGACATTCGGGCTGTTTCCAGTTTCAGGCTATTATAAATAATGATGCTATAAACATTCCTGCACATTTCTCTCAGTGCTCCTGTGCACATCTGGGCCTAGAATTTTCTTGTGGCAAAGTTTCTAGTTATAAATTCAATTTTGTGAATAGCTATAGATCTATTTTTTTATTCCTATGTACATTTTGGTAATTTGAAAATGTTTTTCTAGAAATTTGTTGATGTCATCTAAATTTCTTCAAAAGCATTCTTGTCTGTTTAATCTCTGTGGGATCTGTAGCAATGCCCCTTTTTCATTCCTGACATTGGTTGTTTGTGCCTTCTGTCTTTATATTTTAATCATTCTTGCTAGAGAGTGATCAATTTTGTGTCTTTTTGCAAGACCAACTTTGTTCATTCTCTCTGTTGTAGGTTTCCATCTTTTTTCTTACTACTTGTTTAACTAAATTCTATTTTTAAAAATTTTTCTTATTTCTGGGGCCAGCCCGGTGGCACAGCAGTTAAGTTCGCACATTCCACTTCGGCAGCCTGGGGTTTGCCAGTTCAGATCCCAGGTGCAGACCTACACACAGCTTGTCAAGCCATGCTGTAGCAGGCATCACACATATAAAGTGGAGGAAGATGGGCACAAATGTTAGCTCAGGGCCAGTCTTCCTCAGAAAAAAGAGGAGGATTGGTAGCAGATGTTAGCTCAGGGCTAAGCTTCATCAAAAAAAAAATTATTATTTCTATCTTTTTTGGGCTTATTTTGCTATTCTCTAATTTCTTGAGAAGGATTCTTAGCTCATTAATTTTTAGCATTCTTTTCTAATGTGTTAAAAGTTTAATCATGGTTTTAAGTGTATTTCACAATGTTTTCATTATTATCCAGTTCAAAATATTTTCTCTGTCCCACTGAGATTTCTGTTTTGACTCACAATTTCTGTTGTTTGGACATGTATCTCCTGGTTTCCAAAGATGTAGAGATTGTCAAGATATCTCTTCATTATTGATTTACAGTTTAGTTACATTGTGGTCAAAGAATATCCTCTGTATGAGTCAATCCTTTAAAAATTTTTGAGAGTTGCTTTACGGCCTTTGTTTTGGTCAGTATTTCTAAATGTTCTCTGTTGTGTATTCTGTAGTTGTGGGGTGAGTTATTCTATGTATATCCATTAAAGTTTGTTAATCCTCTTATTCAAATCCTTTATGTCCTTCCTAATTTTTTGTCTGCTTGTTTCATTGGTTAGTGAGAAAAATATATTGATATCTCACATTTTCTGTGTGAATTTGTCTGTTTTTTTCTTACCATTTTGTCAATTTGTTTATTTATTTATTTTTGGAGGAAGATTAGCCCTGAGCTAACATCTGCTGCCAATCCTCCTCTCTTTGCTGAGGAAGACTGGCCCTGAGCTAACATCCATGACCATCTTCCTCTACTTTCTATGTGGGATGCCTACCACAGCATGGCTTGCCAAGTGGTGCCATGTCCACACCCGGGATCTGAACCAGCGAACCCTGGGCCGCCAAAGCGGAACGTGCGAACTTAACCGCTGCGCCACTGGGCCGGCCCCCATTGCCAATTTATTTTAATTTCTATATTTTGAGAGCGCATTATATTTTCCTGATGAGTAGAAACTTGTGTCATTAGCAAAGTTTCCTCTTAATCTATAATATGTTTTGCCTTTAACAATTGATATTATGGCTACACCAAATTTCTTTTTCTTATTGTTTGCATTTTATCTTTTTGTTAGCCTTTTTCTACTAATTTATATTCAACTTTTATGTAACCTTAGTTTTAGATGTACTTTTTATAAACAGCATATAATTGAATTTTGACTTTGCATGTCTGAAAAATATCTTTATTCTATCCTTATGCTTTTTCTCTGATTTCTACATTGTCTGTTTCCTCTGAGTGCCTCATTTTCTTTGGTTTTGAGCTTTTTTGTTGTTGTTGTTAGAGGTTTTCCTCAAATATATAGTGATATCTTAAGTCTATTCATTTTTAAGAGTAGGCAATAAAAAGATGCCTGAAAAGTCTCTGTGCATAGACAGGCTTGTGACCAGTAAGACTTGGGTGGAGGGGCGTTGTGCTTGATGGGCGTTTGGTTATTTCTCTGGG
Source organism: Equus caballus (assembly GCF_041296265.1). Taxonomy (NCBI): domain Eukaryota; kingdom Metazoa; phylum Chordata; class Mammalia; order Perissodactyla; family Equidae; genus Equus; species Equus caballus. The sequence continues at coordinate 75,655,978 of NC_091689.1, forward strand.
GGACCCTCAATTGTAATAACCCTTTTGGGGAGGGCAGGGCTGATCATTTTTCTTTGAAATGAAACTTCTATCTTCAACCCAGACAAATAGCATTGGGGGTAATGGAACTCAGTTTAATATAAAAAATCTTCTATTTTCACAGCTTTTATTTTCACTAAAGTATCTAACTCTCGGCTTGACTTTCTCCAGATAGCAGACGTCCCTCTAGCTGGGTAGGGTGATACTCATTTCCTGGTCTTATTGGCTGGAGGAGGGTACCTGGTGGTCTAATTGCTCATCATGTGGGATTTCCAGCTCCTGTTTTCGGTTCCATCCTTCCTCTCTCTCACCTTCAGAAATACTGAGCCTGCCATCCCAGGTATTGTTGCGGTTCGGAGGCAGAATCTAGCTCCCTCCTTAAAACACACCCCAGAAGGATTTAATACTGCAGAGAAAGCTGAAACCATACTCATCACCCTTCCTCAATCTGCTTTCCAAAAATTTTATTAAAATTTCTCATTGTCTTTCATCTCTTCTCCTCTGCAGGTTTATTCTTTTATTCCTATACTGTCGTTTCAGTAGATTTTGGGAGGGGAAACATCTTTTCTCACTCCACTAAGTTTACTTGTAATCCTGCCTCTATAGTGCTGTTGTACATGGCACCAAAGAGCCTGGAAAATAACCTCTGAGACGTTATTGAAGCAAGGATCTCTGGTTCAAGGACAACGGGCAAGTGTTGAAATGGAAGGAATTATGACTAAATCTCGACGTATTTTATTCCTGGCCCCATGGATTCACACCTGAATCCAAAGGTAGAAGGCTGTTATTTAAGAGCAAGTAAAAGTTAAAGTTAGGCATTTCTCCATAATCTCTGCGGGTATTTGAGGCTGTAAGCCTTCAGCAGCGCTGTTGCTATTGGCATGCTCTGGCACAAGCACAGTGTGGTAATGTGGGTGTATAGGTGACTGATCTCAGAATTGGTGAAGGTCACAGAGGTTACAATAATAGAGTTTGTGATGATGTCGTCTTTGCCCTTGGCACAGAGAGCAGTGCCCTTGGGCCTCGGCACACTCACTGACAACGTGAGTAGCTGTAGCAGGGACTTGGTGGACATCAGGAGAAGAGAGGGTATCTTTGGAACCATCTTTGACATCAGTGCCAACTGGACTTCATTACAGCGCGTGAGAGAAGAAGAAAATAGCATTGTGGTAGCTAGAAGTTCTAGTTATAACAGCACACAATAAAACACTCTGAAAGCTCATTGAATGAAGTTGATGGGGAAATGCTCACAAGGTGGGCGGAAATGTGGCTTTATTTCCTTTTTTTCTTGCTGTAGACTCCTGTGGTGTAGCTTGTGAAGCATGCATTGCAAAAACAGAGCATGAAATTCTTTATTGTTAAATCAAATGAAGCTATATAATTAGTAACATTGCAGAGCAAATTTATGGAGCAATAAGAAGGATCTCACTTCTAATTTGAAGGGTATTTGATAATAGTTAGGCATTGTTAGGCTAAAGCGATGCCCCAGGGGTTTGGCTCTGTACATGCAAGGTCCAAGTCCAGAGATGGCTGAGGGTGAAAGGTGTGTGCTATTTAGCGTCCCAGTAGCATTTAACACCTGGAAAGTGTTTGAGTCCTATATCAGCTACCCCAAGTTACTCATATCATTGGCAAACTCAATTCTAGGGCTTCCCTCCCAAGCTTCTGTGAAACTCTCTGGCTCTCGAGTCTACCCTAAGTGATGTCTGCTTAATCTGATCTTTTTGTTACCTTCTGACGTTTTAGAGCAGGCCTATAAAAGTCTTTGATCTGTCAGAAATGCAGCCTCCTCTCTCTCTAAGTTACACTTTATCTACGTTTGTTTTCTTTTATCAACACTTTGTATTTCAAAACCAGGCTCCCTTTAGACTAGCAAGCTAAGAGATATAACCTCTTTATCTTGCTTTTTATCTATTAAATGCATAGATATTCCCCCACTATTGTCACTCATTTGACACACTCTCATCGTGTGCCCTACATCTGAGAAATGGAGACACATTGTAATAGATTGGCTTTAACTAGAATATGTAAGCATATTTTTTAGCTGAGGAGGGAAATGCTATTCCAAACTTTAGCACACTTACAAAATTGGTATATGTAAATAGTACATTAAGATGTAAGCAAAAGTCTCCCCATTGTCCTGAGCAGTGTCATACAGAGTGGGTACAATACATTTATCCTGGTTCTTACTAGGAGTAATCTGAAAACCACCTTCAGTCTATCAGCCAAACTAGTGACTCGTTTCTTTTAGCCAGTTTAATAGCATTCCTTTCTAAAAAGAATTAAAGGATTGTTAAAACTGTACAGATGAACCACATTTTTAGGCTCTAAAATTTTTCCTTGGTGAATGATTACAACTCTTGTCATTGCAACTAACAGAAGCTCAGTCAAATTAGCTTAAGAGCAAAGATGGGGGGCAGTAATTATTAGAAATTACCAGTAATTAACCCATGGAATCCAAAATGCAGGAATGCAGGTCTCCAAAGGCATTGGAATTAGACTCCCACACCACCAATCTTTCTTTCCTATCTTTCTTCTCTCCTTGGCGTGAGTCAGCCTGCCTTGATCCTCTCTCTGTCTCTCTGCCCCCTCTCAATCTCTCTCTCTCTCTCTCTCACCTTCTCTCTTGCTGCAGACTTGGTTCCCCAGTTCACAGGGAATTGAATGTGATCACCAATAATCACTGGGTTGGTTTTCATCCAACCTCCTGGAAAGAGATTTCCTTCTTTCTCTCTTTGAGTCTTGGTTCTAAATTACCAGAAAAGGAAAAAATAGGCTCGCAGCAGGGTTGGTTATTATTGTATGCCTGTGTCCATAAGCTTACTCCATAAGCTTCACCCTCACAATGGGGAAGGGTGATATAGGAGGGAGGAAATGACTAGACAAGAGATGCTGAGTGATAATCCAGTAAGTGACAACTAACTCAGGGTGCTATTTCCTTTCCCTTGGAAACTTAAGAGTTTACAAGTGTCAGGCCCATGCTCTAGCATATAGTGAGACATCAGTAATTATTTGTTTAATGAGTAAATGAATATTACATAAAATAGATGCTTATCTAATATAAATTCACATGCTGCAAGAAAGGTTCGTGGATCCAAAAATAAACCCCTTCCTCCTTCTCATCTCTGGAGTCCAAAATTTCTCCATCAAGACTAGGGAATAAATGATTGGGAAATAGCGTTGGGTAGCCATGGGGAAGGGAATAAGAGGTGATTGAATTTGTATCCAAAACGTGGAGAAGGATGAGGAGAAGAAGGAGGAGAAGGGGAAGGAGGGGGAAGAGGAAAGAAGGAATAATTATCACATTATCACGAAGCAATTATGCTTTGAATTGGAAAGTTTTGTAGAAAGTCTCATTTTTCATGTTTATTTTATTACACACAGTGAAAAGAATTATAGTTTCTGTCAAAAGTTAATTATTGTATTTATGTCCCAGTGTTTTCATGTCATTATTTCTCATCTATTTTGACCTTTTAATAGCCGTAAACACTTACCTTCACTGACACACACCCATTAAAATCGAACTTGCTTTTTGTCCTCCTTTGAGCCGCAGCACAATCTTAGCAGATCTATAAGTTATTTTATGCCTTTCTAATTAGTTTGGAAGACAGCATCATTATGCAGGATAAATTAATTAATGTCATTCTGGCTCAGCTGGCAATTCACTTTGACAATTCAGATATATTTTATCCAGATAGTTATAAACACATTGAATGTTATTTAACACTAAAATGTGGTTAAATTAGATATGAAATTAATTTTAGGTAATTTGTGGCTCTGGATTCCCTTGGGGATTTATTGAGGTTCTCTTAGCAACCAGCTCAGGATTTTAAAATTTTGCCCTTTCTGTTATTTTCCAAAGACTTTAGTAAAGATACATGAAGTGTCTTGGTTGTGTTTATTAAATTTGTTAGAAGTAGAAGACAGGCCCATTTTGAGCATTCAGGTAGATTTTGTATACTTGAAGTGTTTGAAGTTGAGGAAAAAGAAAATTCTATTAAGAAAGAAATTTGGGGTATAACCACAAAAATTCTGTAGCTTTAAAATTAGTTTTGAAGCTATATTGTTTTGTAACCTTGTAAACTTCTAAATTTTTACTTTAGAGGACAAGCAACAAATGTAGTTTGGCAGTATCCATTTGAAGGGCAGTGAAATAAATTTTCTTTCTTTTTTCACATGGGTAAAAAAATGTATTTTACTATATAGCTCTTGTATTGTTTGTGCCAGTAAATTGGTGCACAAAGTTATGTATTGATACGTAGTCTCATGTAAAAGGATTCTTTTAAAACATTAAGATTCAGTAAATACCTTGCAGAGACTTTACAATATTTTAGTTTTTTAAATTAGTAATCAACTAACTTATATTCAAATTAAATAAATTTACAGCACGTGATTGCAGAAAGTCAAGGATGTGTTCTTCGTTTGGGTTCGATTATATTCTGGCCTCTAGCTTTTTATTCCAGAGAGGTAATAAAAATGATACAATGATATGCTATTCTGACTTTGTTAGAACATCATAATTACATGGTCAAAACTTGTCTTTGATGTTTTCTTTTATCTTATATTGCAAATCTGTGTTTTTATCTTTTATCCTTTTATCCTCTTCCTAGTTTGGCCCCAGGGTCAGATCATCTAAGTAATCTTCTTACATTAGTCAATTGACTACTTAATTCATTTAAATATTTATTGCATTCTTAAGTCATAGTATACACTGGGCAGAGAATTTCACCTGCCTAGTCAAAGGAAATATGTTCTTTACCCTTGGTGAACTAAGTCTGGCGGGAGAGGGAGGCAATGTGAGAAAAATCATTAAAATACTTTGGGAAATTTATTTAACATAGAACTATATGCAAAGTGTTACAGTAATGCCAGGGAAGGGACTACTTTTAGGGGTAATGGCAGGAGATTTCTCAGTGGACAGGTTGAGTTAATAATCTCAGGCCAGAAAGAAGGGGATGGCATTCCAGACAAAGAGAGCATTGCATATAAGGATGCTAAGATGCATCAAAGAGTGGTGGAATGTTTGGTGAGATTGATTTCATGATGGGGAGGAGAGGCTGAAAAAAGGAGACTGTAAGCTGAAAGGAGATGAGTCTAAAAAAGGAGATGGCTTGCAGAGAGTGGACGGTCTTCTTATCTGTGTTTTATTCTGTGACAATGGGAACCACTATATTATTTTAGAAAATGGGAGCCAGTAGGCCAAAGGTTTACCATTTTTTCATGCCTATTATGAAATAGTCATGCTAGAAGCTTACATATTTTATTTCATGTAATTCTCATGAAACTCTTGTGAAGTGAAGATATTTTTATCCCCAGTCTACAGACAAGGGAATGGATGATTACCAAATTATTTGTCCCAGGTCATAGAGTTGGGAGGTGGTTTGCAAAGCCAGTACTTTCTGGTTCCAGGACTCCTGCTCCTCTACTATATCATATTACTTCCCCAAAAGTCACTATAGTGGCAATAAAGAGTCTATAATAAGAGGAAGTCTGTCCCAGGGAAATAAGAGGCTGTTGGTTTAATTCAGATTAGAGATGATTATGAACAGAATTAAGACATAGGTAGCAGTGATGACAGAAGAACAGCATAGATTTGAGAGCTTTTCAGAATAACCTTAGTGATTAATCAAATGTTGAGAGTAAAGGAGACAGAGAAACTGATATTATACTAAGGTTTCTGCATCCAATACAAATGCATTTCACTGTGAATAGGCTAAAGCCAGGCAAGGAATGAAAGGAAGAGTTGTTTGTGGTGGATGTGTTCACCGTCAGGGTGGGTTTGTTCAATGAAAAGTCCATCTACAGTCTTCTTATATATGTCTCCCTTATAAGAATTAGAGGGGATGAATGGCTAAAGTTGGGAAATTTGAGTTGGTATTTTATCTGTGAGCACTGTTGAATCCAGATGCAATTTGAATCATTCTGGGCTACTTCTAATGATTGTCTGCAGTATTTTTGACATTCCAAAGGACCTTGCTCCATAGCTTCATACCTAGGTCTTGCATGGAAGAAATGTATTGAGCTCCATCAAAGTCTTTTAATAGTCAAGGACTAGGAGTTTTGAGCAAAAATACTAAAATGTGGTTATTTGGATAACAGTGGACTAAGTGACTGGATTAAAGGCTGTTAGTCATTTCATTATAAACATAAAAAGATTGAGAAAATGTTAATATGATAAATCTAGGTTTAATTTTTGGTGTTTCACAGTGACAAATTTTCACCTCGATGTTGTAAGAATACTTAAGAGTTTTTGCTTTAGTTTCACTGTGTTTAATGCAGGTCTGTACTCATGTAAGTCAACTCCTTATCCATGATTTACTTGTATATGAAACCCCCAATCTTGTTTATGTTGCCCAGACATGCCTTCGAGAGGCAGCTGTGACATTATGAATCCAGCTGGCCACAGATGGATCTTCAGTGAAGCATGGATCCATATTGGTTCGATGATCTATGTTTACTGCCTCCTGTTAAACTTTCAGAGACTCAACTCCTAAATCACCTGGCATTGACTGCATCCACTTATATATAAGTAATAGACTGAAATGAACGGGAATTTTCGTTGCTGCTCATGAAGACTCTCACCTGTAAGACCAATTTATTATAGTTTTATTGACTATTTAGCCCATGTTAGAATCTGTTTGGTTTAGGGCCATTTAGCACATAGGTTTCACTAGGTATGATAGTCTTGGTAGCTTATGTTTTCAGGCTGTTATGATAATTATGAAACTTTCCAAAATCCTGTTTATTGAAGTTTCCACACATTTGTTATGGATTTGACACCAAAGCTTGAAATCTCCAGAAAAAATAAAAACCGAAGTTATGGCCTGAAAAGAAATTCATTTAAAGTCTTTGAAGAAAATATCAATGATCAATATTTACCTCGAAGGCTGGTAGAACTGCAGGACTTTCTAGATCTATGCATAGTGGAAATAACCAGCTAAAGCGCAAAACAAAACAAACAAATTATGTATGAATAGTTAAAATAATTAGCTAAAACTCTAAACAAAAATAAAACTTTAATAGTGCCTCCTAGCAAATAAAATTTAATTCTGAATCACTCACTCCCCAAAACTGTTCAGTATAAAGCTTCACAGCTTTACTTTTTTAGAGTCCAATGTGAGATTGCAGCTGGCTAAAATTGCTGATAAAAATGTATGCACATTCCTTCCTTCGCAACCGGAGCAGGAAATATTGTTAAATGTTAATGGACATGCAAATCAATGAGCTAGTAGTTGAAAAGTTTTATAACAGATCTGCCTATTTGTCATTCTTCTTTATATTTGTCCAAAGCAACAACAACTACTAACTTTTACATATCACTCTTCACTTTTAAATATATTAATTATTTTGTAAATTATCTTTGCTATCTCATGTGCATTGTTATCATAGCATCCAGTACTTACCATGTGCCTATAGCCACAGAGGAGGGACATTTCTTTATTTTGTGCAGATATATCATTCTAGATGTGTGCAGGACAGCTATCTTGCAGCCAAAGAGATACTAATGTAGTTGGAGTAATAAAGTGAACACAGAAAACGATTTAAAAACATATTTAATGTCTTCCTCTGTGGAAAAGTTCTTCATGATTCAATCTCATTTTATTCCTGTTTCTTGGGTTTAACATACATAGGTCTACCCATGCCATACAGAAATAAATAAAAATAATTTGGGTTACTTCATTCATTCATACATCAAGCAAATGTTTGTTCATCACTTACTCTATACAGGCTGTGCTCTGGGTGCTGGGGAATTGACAGTGAAAAGAATAGCCAAAATATCTCCCTGTCCTCTGGAACCTATTATCTAGTTTTAAATATTGTATTCTCTCTTCATTTTCAGTGATATGGTCCTGTTTCTTGACATCCTAGTAATTTTTGAATGAGTGATGAATGTTATGTATAAAAATGTGTAGAGTATTTAGATAATATTTTATTCTTCTGGAGAAGGTTCACTCTTTCCTCTGTTAGGTGGAAAAAGTAGGAGCTGATCACCTTCATCCAGTCTTAGAATGGACTGGGTAAAGACTGATTTACAGTCTCATCAAGGACTCATCCATCTCTGGTTTTGTCCAGCCCTCCATAGCTCAGTGTATTCTCTTGGGCCATTCCCTCTGGCAGGTCATGAACTATAATAGTCTCCTCAGTATGATAAAGTTGCCAACCTCTGTTATGCTTTTCAGAGACTTTCTGCTTAGCCTCTTAGCCTCTTCCCTGAACAAGTTTGTAATGTGGCAAATGTCTTGAAAGGAAAACCAGCTGTGTATCATGCTCTCTTCTGGAGACCTCCTTTCTCACAAGGGTCTTGGCTCCTTAAGTTTCTAATGTTGTCTCTCCAACCCACTGAGACAGCCATCTGCCCAGGCAAAGCCCAGATTGTTACCCTCTTGCCTTGCATGTCGAATCAGCAAATGTCCCTTGAGAAAAATATAGCTAACCTTTCCACAGTTCTCTCCAATCTGGCATCTTGGTTTTTCTAGTCCTCATTGCTTCATCAGCTCTCAGATACCTTTAAACAGATCTTGGGGGTAATTTTTATATTTTATTTAGATTTGTTTTAGTTATTCTTGGCTGGATCATTGATCTATTGCAAGCTTATCCATCTGATCCCTATGTTTAGGCGCTGAAATAAAAAACTGATGCCTTCTCTTGCATACCTCTATACAACCACAAGAAATGTACCTTGAAATTCCCACCCCCCCCCAACCCAATGTATTCTAGAACTAATTGGCAAAGTGGACAGGTAGGGATGTGGCATTGAGCACATTCTTCAAAATAGGTGTCATTGAAAGAGCTGGACAACTACCAGAGCTAATACTCTATAGTACACTGAGTTCACTGCCCAAGAACTGTTGAACAATAGTGGAGACATGCCAAGCTGTCCGAGTTACCTTGGGGGCTTCCAGTAGAGTCTGCTTAGATTGGTCAACTCAATGAGGGTCCAAGATTTGGTGGTAGTTCTGGGGAGCTGCAGCTTCTGGGTGCTACTCTTGACTTCTTGTTATGAATTACCCTCAGAGGAAATAAGTCTTGATCTTCATTGCCTACTAAAACACTGGGGAACAGAGTGGATATTCCTTGTGTTTTTTATATCTCCACTCACACTTGTACGAAGAAGGTATGGTATGGTGGTTATGTGCCTAGATTCTGGAGTCAATCAAATTTAGCTTCAAATCTTGTTCATTTACTAGATGATTGACCTTGAGAATGTTGCAAAAATTCTCTAAAGCCTCAGTTCAACCTCCGGAAAACAGAAATAATAATACATTTTGTTGTACTGATATGAAAGTTGATGGAGACACTGTATTTAAAGGGCTAATAACAATCTCTGGTGCATTGTAAGCATGCAATTTATGGTAGCTACAAATTTTGGGGCTGTTATGGAAACCTGTGGAATTAGAGACCCAGAATTTTGAGGTATGACCTTAAGATATTTACATAGACACTCTCAAAGGTAGGTAAATGAAGTGTGTGGAACAAGAGTTGTTTTAAGAGTTTATAACTTTGCTTTTGTTTTTAAATAAAGCTAAATATCTGTTTATTTTATGGATAAGAAAACTGTCTGGAATAACTCCAGAAAAAAAAAAACTGAATTGGAGATGTTTTACTTCTCGTGACTTCAAAAAGTGCTTCTTCATAGTTTAAGTAGATAAATAACAAACATACTGTTCTCTACTATATGTTATTTTAAAGTTAATCTAAGAAGAATCAAGTTTAATTAATACTATAAACTGTACAAGTATTATCATGTTTAAGAAAAGGAACAAAATCTAAAGTAAAAAGAAAGATCTCAGTGAAAAAACAGAATTAAAAAGACGAGAGAGAGAAAGAGAAATTTGATTTCTAACTACCATTCATTACTTATGTGGCATTGATTGGTCAAGTTAAGTGATCTCCTTGTGTCCCAGCTTTCTCAGAGAAGTTGGGAAATGGGAAAATAATGCTTAGGATTTTTTTGAATATCAGATGAGAAAATGGAAATGAAAATTCTTAAACAATAAGCGTGGCCTTGTTACTTGTGTTTAGTGAAATTAAATCTTCTGGTTATTGTGTTTAAATAATAATTTAAACCACATATGTTTGAATCAAATGTTCCATTGCTTCATCTCGTGGAAATTTTCTCAAATCAACATTATTCTGAACATTATTCAAGTATGATATTATATCTAAGGCTAGTCCCTTTCAATAGTTCTGACTTGACAGAACTAAGGGAAAGTGAGCTCTTCTCTTCCCTTTCAAGTTACTCTAATTCAGGAATTGTTTTTGCTCTCCTCATACTTGAGTGAGCATGAAATGATGCCTTTGCTGAGTATTTCTGTTTGATTTTCCAAAAGCTGTTGTCAGTCTTACAGCTCAAAAATGAAATGCACATCGTAATTGGTATAGCCACAATCAGTCTTCAAATCTCATTGGAACTGACCCAGACACCCTCAGAGCTCTTCCTAGCCTTTCAGATTTGTAAGCATATGAGATGAGACAAAAGCAAGAAAGCTTGTTGAAAGGGGGAGAAGTCCCTTTGCGGGTTGCTGAATCAGAAAGCTTTGACTATATGGCTCTCTGAGTCTGGGCAATGTCTTGTGTCTTTGTTTCCACAGAGCATATATCATTACAGACTATATGGGCATCCGAAATGAAAGTTTCATGAAATTAGCTGCGGTAGGGACCTGGATGGGGGACTTTGTCACAGCTTGGATGGTAAGAAATTTTAACTTCACCCATTTCAAACATCAGATGGAAGACTTATTCATAATGTTGGATAGACACCGCTTTTGATGGTTTAGCACAAAATAGTACCTCTCTTTCGAGTGGAACAAATTCATGAGCATAGATAAATCCAGAGATTATATACAGTATCTGTTTACCTCAGGAAAAAATGCATTTATAATATTAATGATGACTGTCCACTGGGATATATTCATTTATAAAATACATATATATCTATATATGTGTATGTACATATACATATGTATATATGTGTGGATGTATGGACATACAAACATATACACATTCATAAAATTAATGGAATGTTTTCTTCATGTGTAGTCTTCAGGTAAGGAATGTTGTCTGGTGTGTCTCAGAAGACCATCTGAAACATTCTTTAAAGGCTTTTAATATAGTCTTCTACATTTGAACCTATTAACTTAATGGTAACTAAGAAAGTTGTCTGTTTTAATCTCTTTGTTCATTATTAGTCTTTTTTATTATAAGCCTGCAATAAGTATACAAACCATATTTCATGCTGAGCTCATCTCTCAAGACAGTAACTTCTGGTTTTTGCCATTGGGTTAATTAAATGCAGTATGTAGCTAAAAGGCTCTAGGTCCTATAGGTTTATAGGAGAATCTCAGAGTGCAGAGTATAACTCTCATACAAATGGAACCTTCTAACCTTCGCTGACACCTTTCAGAAGTGCAGTTAATCCTCATTAGCTTTATTCATCCATTCGCTTGAAAAGGAGGAGACCTACCAAAGGAAAGATGATGCTCGACCTAAACAAGGCTTGGCAGGGACTGGCCCCTACACGTGTGCCCTGGAGACCACAGGTATATTGCCACAACAGTTACTGCCATTTCTACTGATAGCTTGGCTTCTTACCTAGAACAGGTGTCTTCAAGGAGCATGAAGCAATAATATCTTAACTGCTACTACTGTGATTATCCTGCGAGGGTGTCAAGTAGCCATAAAAGAGTTTGTATAGCCTGTTTTGGAGCCTCCTCCCACCTCTGTTCAATTTTAGAATGTTAATAGCACAAATTATCAGAGGCATCCCATTCCATTAATTTTAAAATTTGAAAATTAAATTTGAAAAGTGATTTATTTTATTTATAATCACTGGAAATAGCCATTAGAATAAGCCAGACATTGAGTCCAGGCTGCCTCATGTCAAAAGTTTCTATTTCCATTGGGAAATCTATTTAGAAGGAACTATATGAAATTTAAACACGTAATTTCCCTGAAATTTGAGGTGATACCTTTTGAAAAATTTCTACATTAATTATGGATTGTGATTTTTCACTCCATTTTATGGTGAATCTGCTTAGTAAAATGGAAAAGAAGTGGATTAAGTTCAGAAATTTGGATTCTCCAATCTTGCCCCTATGGTTTGACTTTCCACAAATAATAGACAATCCTGTGAGCCTCAGTTTGCGCATTTCTTAAAAGAGATTAATAGTTCCTACCGGTGTTGCAGGTTTTCTGTTAAAGATTTAATGTGTGGCCCCATAACAGGACATAAAATGCTGCAGTGTGTGCTAGACACAAGTGCTTTATTGTTGTTGTTCATGTTTTTGGACCCTCATCCTCTTGGCTAGACCCAGTCCTTTGAAGTGATGGAAGGGCAGGTCAGACTTCCTAGAATTCCTAACCCTTTTATGGAGCCCCAGGAGCATGAGCATCCCACCTTATCTGAAGCTGGGGTCCAGAGCGTCTGGAGTTTCCTTGCAATTGCCAATGCTAGAATAGACTAAGAGTATATGGTACCTTGCTTCTTGACTTCTATCAAACACTGACCTTGATAAAAGTCAGGGGAGAAGCGACAGACCAACAAGACCTAGGAGCTTACTCTGGAGTTTGCAGGCTCAAGTCAGCCATTTGATACATAAATCATTTTCTTTCCCATGATGACATCATTATTTGTGATCCTCTTCCATCCAACTCCTTCCCAGACTTTCCCTCAAGATAGTATTTCCTGGGCCATATATAGCTCTGCCCCTATTTACTGGTTTCATAGTTTCTCCTAAATTTACTACTGTAATGCCTTCTATTTTTACTAGCTAACCTGGTAACTTTTTGCCTTTTCCTATACCATAGATTAATTCTCCAGTCAATACTGCCAGCACCACAGAAATACAACTGGATTGAGAGTCAAGAAAACTATGTTACAGGTTTAACCTAGCAACATCTTAAGTCACTTAACCTTCTGGGGCCTCTGTTCTTTTCCTGTCTGTATACTGGGGGAGAAACTAAAGTCCCTTTCCCTTGTGTTATATGAAATATTGACCTTTCCCCATCAGACACTGGGCTAGAAATGGCAAAAGAAACACAGTACTCTCCTGATTTGAAAGTACAGTCACACACGGTGGATTCCTAGAGCACATCATTTCTATTCCCATTTCTATTCACTGACTAGGCGGTAAGTTTCCATATAAATATTTATATGTCTACATATGTGTGCATTGATAACATTTTAAAAAGTAATCGTTTTCCTCATGAGAGGAGCCTAAGGTAGCTTTGACCTTCATTTGTCTGTAGAATTCTCATCAGGAAGTGAATATCAATGATAAAGGTGACTATCATGGAAAAGCAAGTGACTATTTACATTTCCAATAGAAGTGTGCCTTTTAATGTATTTCTGAAATGGAGGATTTTTCTGTTATGGAAATAATTCAGAACTTTTCCATGGTTTTAAAAGGCACACTAGGACTGATGTGATCCACAGGCAAGGCTGATATCAGCCCATCTGACAAATATCTTTGATTCTTACCCTACTGAACATCCAGCTCTACTGGGTTCAGTTTCCTAAGCAGTCCTGACTTTTCCTGGATCTGTGGTGTGCCTTGTGCAGAATACAAAAAAAATGTATAAGTCAGGGTTGAAGTTACTAATTTTTTTGTCAAATAGATTTTTAAAAAAATTAATATAAAAGATATACATAAAGTGACAAATGATATAATTCAGCATTGAGCTGGCCCTTTATGTTGATAGGAGCAGAGAGGCGCTGTCTTGGAGACATGCACAAAACAGAAATGCTGGGTGACTCATGCGACATCATTGCCATGTGGCCACATGTTTGTCCACACTCTGTGCCATAAAGCAAGGAGCTGAGGGGGGTCTGCCAGTCCCACAGCACATTGCCCAGTTTTACCATCCCCTCTTTGGGAAACAAAGGTCCCAGCCTCTGCTCGCTTCTAAGGTGGCAGGGGATTCTGAGGACATCGTGATGGCATTTGCTTGCCTCTCCTTTAATACCAGGGGGAAAAATCTCTTCCTGTCTGTCTATACCTAACCATCCCCTTTCCCCAGCCCTACTTCCTCCTGCTCTAGTGGCTTTCACTTACTGGTAAATGTATATGGTAAATGGTATATGGCTCAGGATAGTGATAGGGGCATCAGACAGGTTGGCGGTTCGTGGCTGGGTGGGTGGGGGTGGGGGGGGCAACAGGGAATGATGCAAATGGAGTAAAGTTGAGCCATGATCTAAAGAAGACAATTCTAATGGTAAACACTAAAGTCGCCCTAAAGCATCGTCATCACAAAACCATATACTATGTGTTTAACTCCCAATAGTCACAGGACCTTGGTTGGCCTTGACATATTTTTCCTAGAATTGTCTGTGGGTGTGTGCATATATGTGCCATTACTAGCAAAGCTTCCACCGTGAAGCACTGTCACACACACATAAAACAATTTAGTAGTTGTTTGCCAATTGACTTTACCTTTATTTCAGGTTTTTATAGTGACCATATGTTTTTAAAACTGTGTGTGATTTTAACAGATTTTTTTTTTTCTTCTTGGCACTGGGTGTTCCATTAGAGCCAGACAAGCTTAGTCAATACCTTCATGTGGAAATACTTTTGGACTGATAAAATGTAACCTTTCTAGTCAGATTAAAACAAGAAATAAAATTTTAAAATTTGCTTAATTATTTCTCTCTATTGAAATTCTAGTAAGAATATAATTTTAGGAAAAAATGTTTTTAAAAATGTATTTTACCCTTCTATTTTAACAGTGCCCATATTATGTGTAAATACTATATTATCTCTCCAAATACATGAGTGACAAAGTTTTCCTTCTTATTTTTCACACATTTTCTATTTCTTCAGAGAGATTTTATACTTCATATTTATGTTGCTATTATCTTTGTTTCAAAAGACTGTGTTTATTTAAGAGACGAAGCTGTGGGGCCAGCCCCATAGCCGAGTGCTTAAGTTCGCGCACTCCGCTTCAGTGGCTCAGGGTTTCGCCAGTTCAGATCCTTGGCACAGACATGGCACTGCTCTTCAGGCCATGCTGAGGTGGCATCCCACATAGCACAACCAGAAGGACCTGTAACCAGGATACATACAACTATGTACTGGGAGGCTATGGGGAGAAGAAAGAAAGAGGAAGATTGGCAACAGATGTTAGCTCAGGTGCCAATGTTTAGGAAAAAAAGAGACAAAGCTGAAAACTCTTTCTCCGTTACTTGACTGGAAACTTCTTGAGAGGATACAATGTCAACTGTGATCACGATTGTATTCCTAATACCCAACCCAGTACCAGGCATAAAATAAATGCTCAAGAAATATTTATTGAAAGAGTAAACAGATAGATCATTAGAGCACATAAACACTAAGTTCCCTTTCTTTTTTCTTCATTCACTTTTGTGACTCAGTATTGTAAAATGGACGTTCTAGAAGGCTGGAAAGGTGGAGAGAGGAAAGCTGTATTGTTCAGGGTACATAGATATCAATCTCTTCCCCTCTCCTCCCAGCGCCTCCACTTGCTCCTGCTGAGCTTGTTTCCTTAACCAGGAAGACACTTGCTTCTAAACTCCTTGAATGGAAGTAACAGATTGTTGATGTAGTTTTCCCAGAATGGTGGTGTAACCTTTGAGTATAAAAGTCATTCTTTGATAAAACAAAGGTTGAGCTTCTCAGATCCTGCCGGAGGGTTCTTTGAATGGTCATTATTGCTGTCGTAGTTCTGCTCCTGACTCTGGGGACGGAAGGAAGCTAAGTTGAGATACGTCCCTTCAACCATTTAAGCACAGAACTATTACTACATAAAACAATTAGTTAAACTTCAGTGGACAGAGGCAGAGAGAATTAAAGAATGGTGTATACTTGAGAATAATTGATACTCCTTCTGGGTTAGTATTACTTTATAAATCTAGAACACAATAGAGGGAGGAAATATTTCTGCAGTGTTTGAGAGTAAAGTATTCCTTCAAGGTTGAATGTAGGAAATATGAAATAAATTTTGTGATTGTGTATACATACTAACCTAAAACTTGGTGAGTTTTTTATTGTTTTCTCATGCTTATTGCACACTTACTAAGGAAGGGCTGTGATTGTGTTATTTTCATTTCATCAAATTAATAATAGTTCAAAATTTTCTATTATATACATGTCACTATTTTGTGGACTGTTTTGCAAATGCTTAGTTTGTCAATGAACAGTAACCTGGAATATAACCAACATGACATCTTGCTTGTTATTCTGTCTGGCATTGAGCTTGACAATTCATGTTATGATCAATGCCAGTTTTCTAATTATTTCTCTTCCTCTGATATTTCAAAATGACAGAATAAAAAGCATAATTGAATTGATTTAGTACTTGAAATAAAGTAGCAATAGTAGCTTACTGCACTTGATAATAAAAAAGAATTTAAGGGGCCAGCCTGGTGGTGTTGTGGTTAAGTTCGCACGCTCCGCCTCGGTGGCCTGGGGATTGTCTACTTATTCATTTGAGCTAGTTTATGACTTCAGTTTCCTTCCCTATTAGTTAACCCATGTGTACTAAATTTGTATGTTGCATTGCATTATTTTATACAGTGAAAATGGAAACTGGACCAAACATTTAATTAGGTAATATACTATCATTCTATAAAGATTCTGTCTTAAGTGAGATTCCTGAGAAAAAGAACATGCATCAGGGATTTGGGCCATATGATTTATTGAGAAAATGCTCTTCAGGGAAACCTGTAAGGAGATGAGAGAAGTAGGAGAGAGAATAGGGGGAGCTAAGCAAAGATGTGGTCATAGGGCCTCAAGTGAGGTCTACCCTTGGCCTGATCCCCTGGGCAGGTCTTAATGTTCTTGGGGAATGGGGTGTACCAGTAGGCAACAAGGATCTAGGCAGGGCGCCGACATGGACTACCACACAGACAACACCCAAGGACAGGAGACTTAATGGCACACATAATTGCCAAAAAACATTGCCAGTTCTTTTATCCTCTGATTGAAACAGAGTATACAAGAGGAATAATTTTTTACATTTCCTTTTTATTCATTAGAAAATGTAGAGGGAACCAAATATGGTCATTTTGCCTTTGCATGTATAAATATTTTAATGTCTCTATAAATAATTTAGCATTGTGTTTCATGTTCCTTCAAAATAATAAGTTCTCACTAAAAAATTAATAAAGTCTAACCTCCTATTTTCAGATAGCATCACAAATGGTGATTGAGGGTCTTTTAATTGTCAGGTCTGTTGGATTTTTAAAGTATTAACAGAATATGATGTGAAATAAAAAAGGATTTCTGAGTAAAAAAGGTTGTAGTATAGCATGTAGATACTTAAGAACAGAAGCACAAATTCTCACTCTGCTATGTCTCCTAAATTCAACGTCTATCAAAAACTCCATAGTATGTTATAGATATATGCAATTTATATTCATTTATTAAAAATTTATGGAATACATTATTCTAAGAGTATGAAAAGCATCTAGGAAAGTATATTGAATTGAACTACATTAAGATGTGAAAGACACGAAGGACCTCACTGATAAAAAGACCCTCCCATTAGAGGCAGGAGATGCTTGCTTTTCCTCTTTTCCATCCCCAACTCAATTTTAGTGCTTTTTACTTCCATTATACTTTACTTCTGTTACTTGGTTTATACTTCCTCAAGGCAGGTGTCCTTTTTGTCCATACATTCTTTATGATTTTCCTAACATGATGAAAAACTTTAAATAAAAGCCAGGACATAGTGATATTTGATTTTTTTTTTCCTTCTGAAAGTCAATAATATAATGAAATGAGTGCTGGTTGTTAATATTAGCTCGGATTAGAACTTGAAAAAGGAAGCTGTATACTTCTTTTTGTAGTAATTTTACAAGTAGTTGGATCATTCCCCTTATACGTTTCTTTTACTTTTTATTTAATGTGTCCTCCTGTGAGCCAAACACTATTGTGTGTGTGTGTGTGTGCACGTGTTTCCAAACATTTAGTTTCCAAACATTTTGATGTTTTCAACTACTATACTACCCTGCTAAGGTAAATCATTTTCTTGGGACTATTTAATCATAGATCTTAATAAGACATGGGATATAGACATAGAAGTTGCTTTGATACTTTTTTGTGCCAGCATGTCAATAAAATCTGTTGAATTTTGTCTTCAGTTGAGAGGAGGGGAGTGCATATCTTTTCAGGTCCTAAGTGATAATGCATCACATCCCAGCCAAACTATGACTTTTAAACTTTAGAAAACTTAGCTTTTATTCCTATGCCCTTTTAGCAAATATAGGTGGTTGAAAGCATCTTATTTCTGGGACTGGAAGAAAGTGAAAGAATAGCTTTGTGTTATACTATCATTAAGACAGATATTGTAATTCCTGGTTATTTAAGTGCTAAGTGTTTTGTTTATTTGGAATTGCTATCCTTTAGCAGTTGTTTGCCCCGAGGATTTTTAGAGCACTGAAGATTTTTATATTCATGGTATCTGTTGCATTTGTAGTTAAATGTTCTATAAACATCAAAAGGAAATTTATAGCAATAAAGTTCCTGGTACTTATGGTTTGTGGTTGTTGCTTTATAAAAGCTGTTGCATCATGTTTCAAGAGACTGAAGAACTCAAGTGAACAGAGGGACTATTTTGATAACGAATGGTTAAATAAAATCATGTTTGGCATATATCCTTCTCTGTTCTTATTTATCTGAAGGCTGATTGGGAAAAAAAGAACTCCCTTTCGCCCTGGCGGACAAAATATGTTAAGGCTGATCCAAGACATGGATCTGACTCAGTATCCTTCACTAGACTACCAAGTGGCTCAATGAAACATCTTAAGTAGCTTTGTGAACATGACATTGCACAAGGAAAGGAGTCAATTAAGCATACAATAGTAATGGAAATTACTAGTTCAGTATTAATACCAAATAAATATCTTTGACATCTCCAAAGATATCGAATACAACAGAAGGGTAGGTCCACATGCGTAGTTTATTTAATGCTGTATACCAGGGCTCACAGAAAGTTAGGACAGCACATGTACCAAGTTAAAACTTCCAAACTGTTCTTGACTACTATGCAGACGATATGTGAGAAGTAATGCCTGATGAGTCGAGTGCGTGAGATGAAATAGGAGAGAAGCCGTCTGTTTTCATTGAAAAGAATAGCACATTTCGTAAAGGTTTTTAAAATACGCCATAAAAGATACTGTGAACCTGTAGCTATTGAAGAAAAATGAAAGCTAGTAATTTTCAAGGTCTGAGTACTTTTTTCTTTGACTTTGGTTATAATTAATTTCTATTTGGCATTTTCAATTTCCACTAGAGGTCATAGAATCAACGGAAGATTTTTGATGAATCTAAGTGCAGATTTAAAAAAAATGCGTTTTTATTTTGCTTAAATAAAAAATTAGCAAAATGAACCAATATTCTGCCTAACCAGATGCTGTCTATCTAAACTCATTCATTCTGTGAATGAATATTTACTTATACAGTGATCTTATAATTTACTATACAAGCTTATTGTACAATGCTTTTGAATATTAAAAGGGGGCTAAGTATAATTAAAATTATATATTTGTTAAAATATTTATTTATTGACCAAAAAATTGGTTTTACTATTTTGGTAGAAATATAAAATGTCTTTTCAAAGACCATTTAAAAATTCATTTTCTAAATTATGAAAATAATGTATATACAAAATGAATGTTAGCACTATTTTAGCCCCCAAAAAACTCATCAAATAGGTTGTCTCTATGTTATTTTTGAATATTTTACCTAATTTTGATGCTGCAAAGTTACAGACCTTTAGCAGTCCAAGGCCCTTCTGACAGTCTTGCTCACTTATTCATTAATCTTCTTTAGATTTATGAAGAATTTAGATTTAGATTTATGAAGGATTACTCACTTTATGAATATATACTAATTACCTACAGAATAAAAAATGAGTGAGGGAATAAACATTAGAATATATTAAATATGGTAAAAATGGAGTTATAATATCATTGCATGTAAAGTTAACTTCCCTTCATTAAAGGACTCTCATTCAGAGCCTTGCCCCAGTCAGCCCTTTCCAAGACTTGCTGGAATGGCGAGTACTTGTCCTGTGTAGCAGTTGATGTCCCATAATATCTTTTGGTCTACTCATATCTTCCCAGCCTTCTTTCAGCATCCTAAGTCATCAATTTGTGGTGAGGTTTTACTAAGTGACAGTAGTTTTCTGTGTTAAACTTGCATAAATAATAAACACTGGATTTGCAAATTCAAATGCCCTGAGGGCCAGGCTGATCTAGTAAAAGTGTGAAACATCTGGTATGAGATAAAAGGATGTGTGTGAAAGGGAGGGGGGAGCTGTGTTGAACCAGAGAGCATATTCCCTATGAAGAAGCATCAAAATTCAGTTTAGTACAAAAATATCAAGAATGTGGAGTAGAATATAACTTCAACACAAATTCTGCCCACTGGTCTTCTGTTTCATGCTTTATAAACAGGGGGCATTAAGCTCGAAACTGACACATGACATGAATGTAGAAAGATCAGCGTGAGGAGTGAATTTTGGGCATGTGCTGTTCTGGAACATCTCTATCACACCTCATAAACTTGTCCATTCTCTAAAGGGTTGGTTCTCCCCATTTTGTTATGACCACAAGATGCAGGGGAGACAAGAGCTCCCTGTACTCTAATCATAGCTGCCTTGTATGAACAACCAGAGTCCTTGTACCACTTAGCACTCATTCCACCCAAACATTTAAGGCTCAAGTGGGCAAAAAACATTTTTGTAATAGCACTTTCTGAAGTGTTAATGAAATGCTTGTTATTACGGTCAGGTTAGCCCTTACCAGCATGGGTGCAGAGAGACCTAACAGCTCATGCTGTATTTGTTGACTGACTGACTAGCTTTGCTTTATCATAAGGAAATGGTATGCAGATGGGTACTTAATGAATATGCATTGTGGAAATCTAAAATGAATACAAATAACATTAAAGTGTCAGTATTTACAAAGCTCTTAGGCAGTTTCTTTATAGATATAATGAACCAAGTTTATTGTTTTGTTGGTTGTCCCAATCAGTTTGTACCTGAATTCCATAAGGCAGTGGTTCCCAAATTTGTCTTTCATTGGAATCACCTGGGGAGCATCCACGATGACTGGTGTCTGTGTCCCCCTCCCAGAGAGTGTGATTTAATTTGTCTGGATTGTAGCCTGGGTGTTGGAATTTTTAAAAGGTTCCCAGAGAGTCTAATATGCAGACATGTTGGGGACCATTTCTGTAAGGTGATTCCAGGAAGTTTGGCATGGGAATATTTTGACATATGCTCTGGGGTCATAACCATCTGATGTGAAAGCTGAAGGGAAACCAAGGAGAGGAATCTTTTGGTGCTGAGAGACTACAACAGAGAAGAAAGCATGAAGGCAAAGATGGGTGAGAGGAGGGCTGGCTTCCTCATGGAGTCCCAGCACCTTGAGGGCCCACACGTCGCCACAGGGCAATGTAAGTGCTCAGTTAATTTTACCTAGCCTCTGGTGCTAAGTCCACAGCTCTATTTGGGCTTCTTCCAGAGTGGCTTTGACTATGATTCCTTCTGATGCTCAGTGAATTCCCCTTTAAGTATACCTACCTTGTTAAAAAGCTGACCAATATCCCTATGCTCTGGGCTTTGGCTCAAATTATTCAAGCAGTTTCCCTTTCCAGATATTAGGACAGGCATCCCCCACCTCCTGCTAGCTCATAATATAGAGAAGAACAGTCATGCCATAATTTTTCCTATTCCATTTTTTTTTTAAATGTATGCTTTTTGGTGAGGAAGGTTGGCCATGAGCTAACATCTGTTGCCAATCTTCCTCTTATTTTTTTTTTCTCCCCAAAGCTCCAGTACAAAGTTGTATATACTAGTTGTAAGGCATTCTAGTTCTTCTATGTAGGATGCCGCCACAGCATGGCTTGATGACCCATGTGTATGTCCACACCCAGGATCTGAACCAGCAAACCCCAGGCCACCAAAGCACAGCGTGCAAACTTAACCATCTGCCAAGGGGCCAGGCCGCTAATTTTTCCTATTCTAATACAGCGTCATCTACATGAGCTTCCTTCTGATCCACCCTCCCACCAGCAAATGATCTGTACCTCCAGTTCGCCATGTGCTTTAATTTGATTCTTTACCTCTCATTAAATGTTAGGAAGTATTATTGTCATTTACCCAGGGGGTGGCTTACTTTTAGTAATTATTACTTAGAGAATATGGCTGCGAACTGCTGTGAGATAAAAGATAAAGCACATGGAATTATAACTGTTAATATTGTTAGTGTTACTTAATTTAAAAAATTACGGTGTTTCATAAATGAGAACATCTTACAATGTAGTTTGCAATTTGCATTTTCTGAATGAAGACTTTTTACTAATTTTAACATCTTTTTATTTTTGCTCTACTGTCATTCCCACAGCTCAGCCAAACAGGAACTAATACCAAGATTGTATAGTCACTATTTTTCATAGCAAACTATGTATTTGTAGGGGAGGAGGACATTTCCTCTCCCCAAATGGGGGTTCGTCTGGCTGGAGAACGAATTAAATTCACATGAGACAGAATAGCAAGAGAAAATTAAACAAAGCTTTAATGAGGAACCATGGCTCGGGGCCTTTCTTCCCGAAGGAAGAAAGGGCACCGAAGAAGTGGGGTGCACATAGTGGTTATATAGCCCCCAAACGGGGTGTTTCACATGTGATTGAAAAGTCCCTTTTACAATAGTCACGAGGCTGCTCTGTCAGCACAGCGCTTGATGGAAACGGCAGATAGGTCTGCTGTCTCAGTGAGCGCCGCAGGGTGGCAGGTGTGTTGCCTCGGGCTGGGGGGTGTCACAGATGAGTGCCGCAATCGGTTCCCAGCCTAAAGAAAGATGCTTAATCTTTAAGGAGATGCCAACGTTGGGAGGGGGAGGGAAGTCAGTTACAGGAGGTTACCAGACTAGCACAATAAAATGCAGATTTTAAGTCCTTGCCTTTGGTATTGATTAAGAGTTTTGGAGAGTAGGTCATCTCCTTTCTTCTTCCTGGTACAGAGAGGGAGGCAGCTTTTACAGATAGAGATTTACCTTACAAATGTAAATGTGTCCTAAGGAAGGGCAAGTTCCATTCCTCAGAGCCTCCTTCCCTGTCCCAGTTTATCAAAAGCAATGAGCCTCAAATAATCCTGATGCCAAAGAGACATATCTTGGGGTGGCCAACTCCAGGTCCCCACATATTTAAGTGAGGATCTTTTTAATGAGGTCAGCTTTAAGTAGGTCTCTCTAAATTATAAATATACCTGATGTTAATGTTATGTCACTTGCCAGAATTTCCACTGCTTATAGGAATTAAGATATAAATTATGTTTAGTGATGAAAATTCACAATAAGTTTATGTTCTTTAAGGAATACTTATATTTCAGATATGCTTTCCAAAAGATGACAAGATAGTCTTGACTGGATAAATCATAGTCCCTATTTGCTAAAATAAGTGACTAAAAAGCAGTGTTGAAAAATGCTGAATTTTAAAATATAATCTTGACACAAAGTAGATAATTTGAGCTTTTAACTGCCTTAAAAACTGTCTCATAATTGTCCCTTCTGATGGGCCCTGAGTTCCAAATAGTATTAGAGTTGCTTTACCTGTATTAAAGGTAAAAATAAGACCCTCATTTAAATAGTTTTCTTGCCATACACTTTTAGTACTGTTTATTTTAGTATAGTCCAGGTTGCAGATTTTATTAAAATACTAATTTTATATTCTTTAAAATGGATTTTATGTAGAAACATATAAAAGGGAGGGAATTTGGCCCATGCATGCCATTCAGGAAGCAAACTTTGGAAGCAGATGAGTAAAAATGGCATTTTCCTAGTCAATGACAACGATCAGGAACCTCTCCTCTGATTTTCCTGCTGTGTTATGTTTCTAGAACAGTTCACTGACTTGTCTAGAAAAGTAAAGCTTGGAGTCAATTAAGGTGTGACAACAAAGGAATTCACTAGCAAACTCAGGGGAATCATAAGGTAAGGTAAATGTAGATTTTAATTCGGAAGTTTTGAGAAAACAGCTGCGCAAGAACAACAACTTTTGATGTGAAGTGGATCTTGACAGAAGCTCAGATCCCTGATATTCCAGTACTGTTCATTTGTCAACATAAAGGCGAGATAGAGTCTTATGGGATTAAGCAAACTCCATGGCAAAAAATATAGTTTGACATTTCTTGAAAGCACTTGACAAGGCTCCACATAAAATTATATTACTATTCTTCTCAGCTAAGAGAAGATTTTTAAGGGAGGCTGAGTTCTTTTATTCAAATTCAAATTTATTCTTTGGTTGCCATGGCATCCTAAAAAAATTAATGATATATTGTTGAGTTTTAAATGTTGGGTATGGGGTGTTTTAATGCAGATGGAAAATAATAAACTTTAGAAATATTGTAAAAATTAAATTGCATTTGGGAACTTTCAAAAAAAATTAGCAAGTCCTGAAAAAGTCAGTTACAGAGATTCTAGACAATAGGAAAAATGATTGTTGACCGTGTTGTCAATAGCTGTCAGTGTCTGACCTGCTCTTTGGCATCCTTGCTGTGGTACAGCTGGCTGACAGATTGTAGCTAATGTGCAAGTGGAGAAGGAAGGTGGCAAGGAGGAGCAAGGGTTACATAGTACAAGATGCCAACAGCCTAAGAGACTGGGGTGATGCGTGTGTGATGCTAGTGCTAGTGAGAGGAAGAGATGTGTGGGGAAGTCTGCGGTAATTGGGATGATTGGGATGGGAGGGGGGTAAATGGAAAATATTTAATGGAGAGAGAATTGGAGGGAATTGTGTAGGTCCTGGAATAACATTTCATCAGTGGGGGCAGTGAGTGGCAATCATTGTTAATCACCAATTATTGTGGCTATTGAATGTGAAAGGCTGGTACCTGTAGAGCTTCAGAATGTTAAGTGGCTCTCTTCAGATGTGGTGTCTGATCCTGCCTTCAAATCCCTGCCCTCTTCTTGGCTTTTCCTCCCCTTTGAGAAACGTTACTTGCCAGCTTGTTGGACACTAGCTCTTGTTCTCTTTTCCTGCAGAAACAACAGACTACAATGTCCAATCACATTATTTACACCTTAAAAACCTTTTTTTTAAAAAAAAGCAAAAACTGCAGATGGTTTAGTTTTCTAAAATGCAAAGGTGTGAATGGTTAATCAGGCTGAAACAATTGCAGAGCTGTTCTTTTGAAAGCTTACCAAATGCCAGTCTCACTTTTGATGTTGGCATTTTTTTTCCCTGAACAGTGGGTCCATAATTTTTAATGAAGGGTTTGCCCATCCATGCTTGAAATTCATGAGTATAATGTGCAGCCAGATAATCACAAGATTTGATGTCAAACTGTGAGGCATATAATTTCTGCATGCCTGTGAATTAGCACTTGATCCCCTAAAATATGTTTACCGTTGTCCCTGAACATATTATTAAAAGTAAAAATGCTGACAAAATTATTATTAATTACTTTGTAACTTTGTTGAGATCATCAACAGAATGAACTTAATTGGGATGGTTCTTGAGGTACTAAAAGTAACTTAAAAAAAGAATCCAAGCTCCAGATGCCTGGTGAGGAACAAAGTGCTGATGTGGAAATGACAGAGACGGCACAGAAACAAATGTCGGCAATTTAGGGAAACGCCAGTCTCCACCCAGGTTCCTAGTTTCAGATCAGAGAGCGGATGAAAACACAAAAACCCTGGCCAAGGGAAGACTGAGAGAGAAGTGGCAGATTGTAAATTAGCAGGACCCTGCCACCAACCTGGAAAACAGCATGACATTTCCTGAAGGTGTTCCAGGGATAAAAATAAATACTGAGAATGTGTAGATGGCCAAGCCGCTCCCTGGAGTAAGGCTCATGCATCTGTAAGCAGCATTAACTCTTTTAAATCACCAAATCAATTGTGTCCTTTTATTGATCATCTAATTACTTTGTTCATGTGTTAAGTAAAGTTTTTCTATATGTATATATGTGTGTGTATGTAAATATACACATATTTATATAATTCACATACAGAAAGTTACTATAAAAATCCAGGTTTCAGGGCCGACCCTATGGTGTAGTGGTTAAGTTCGGTACCCTCTGCTTCTGCAGCCTGAGTTCATGGGTTCGGATCCCAGGCACGAAGCCACACAACTTGTCAGCCGTGCTATGGTGATGACCCACATACAAAATAGAGGAAGACTGGCACAGATGTTAGCTCAGGGCTACTCTTCCTCAAGCAAAAAAGGAGGGAGATTGGCAACAGATGTTAGCTCAGGGCGAATCTTCCTCAGCAAAAAAAAAAAAAAAAAGAAAGAAAAAATCCAGGTTTCTCCACTTTTCCCTTCCCTTTTAACAATTTTATTTAAAAAAATAAATGATAAAGGGGAATGCTTGATTACAGTGTATAGTAATCCATCAATGAAGCTTAATTTAAGAAAGTGCTATTCATTTTATTAAAAATTTGAATTATACATAATTCTCCAGGATTACAACTATTGAATAATATTGGACTTCATTGTATTGTTTAAGAAATTAATCTGTCAATGCCCCAATTCATATTGGTGATTCAAAAGGAATTATAGTAGCTGTCATAGTAACAACAACGTATAAAATTTATTGAGTGCCTGTGTCAGAACCACTTCTAAATTTTTTAAATCTGTTGAGTTATTTAGACCCAATACTATTAGGTATATTTACTATTATTCCCATTTTATAGTTGAAGAAATGGACACATTGTGTGCCAAAGGTTACACAGTTATTGATTATGATCAAGAGGTTTCATGAGCCTTGGGCAATGGGGTTATTTATGGATGTTGAGTAAGACCTCTTTTATTTGACACCAAAAATACATTTTTTCCCTACTTAACATTTAGCATAGTGCAACTTAATCCCTGGAAGTTTGTGGTTATAACTGTGTTTTCATGAAAAGGTTTCTGAAGTTTGTTGTGTATGTCCCTATCTTAATAAACAAAAAAAACGATAAAGATGAGTTAACCTTTTTAAATTTGTAGTGGAAAGAATGTTGAATTTTACCTAGAGCTGGGTTCAAATTTCAATCTTGTAACTTAGAAATTCTATGACCTGGGCCTTAGTTTCCTGTTAGTAAGGTGAACGGATACATACATCCTTGTACTTAGCATGGAACGTGGGTCACAGCAGACTGTCATAAATGCTAGCTGCTCTTGTTGTTTTTATTGCTCCCATTTCCTTAAAAGGAAAGTAAGAACAGTGTCCACTTTATGGGAGTTTTGTGAATTAAATCAGTAGAATTGTTTATGCTCTCATTTCTAAATGCATGTGTGCGTTGACACACCCTAGCACATGCTGAGTAGTTAACATTCAATAGCATATAGATTAAGGGCGTTAGGGAGTTAATGCAGGCAGAGCCCTTAGAAAAATGCCCAGCACATAGGAAGCACTGACTACATCTTAGCTATTGTTATTACTATAGTAATAGTATCATTTAGTTTCCATCCTTCTGTTCGCTGTCCTTTATATTTACTCCCTATTCTTGTTGATTTATGGTTATGGTAGATTAATTCATTGATTAATTTTTATTGAATGCCTAGTTGTGCCAGGTGATGTGTTAAATCCTGATCACCAAGATCCGTAATTCAGGAAGGTAGGAATTATGTGGTGAGGGAGGTGGTGAGATCAAACTATCCATGTTGATCTGAAGCATCTAGGGAACATCAGGGTAGAGGAGTATAGGCAACAATTGGATATAGAAATTAAATTGGACTCTATACAGTTTGGGAATCATCAGAATGTGTCTATTATTTGAAAGCTCTGTTATTTGAAACTCACTAAAGTGAGATTAAAGAGTGAGAAAAACAGTATGCTATATTGGAGGTCCAGAGAATATGGACATTCTAGAGAACTACATATAAAAATAACTAAAAATGAAACTGAGAATGAATAGTCAGAGATATAAGAAGAGAAGCACAGCAACTTTAAGCACTATATGTGGATGGAGCGTTTGTGGTCCACCTTGTCCTTCAAATGCCCCTTCACTTCTACAACAGTTGACACAGTGTCCCTTCTTTAGACCTTCGTACAAATTTGGGCTGGGTGCTGCCTCTTGGTCCCACTCTCCCCACTTCCTACAACTCCTCTGTGAAACAATCTGAGTTCTCTCCAGGAGTGGCAGTTGCCACCCTGACTTAACGGTGCATTTTTCCCCCTCCCTAGAGCTGAGTAGTGTTGGACAAAACAACTTGTCTCTGATCTTTTCCATTAGAGCTACTCCTACATCTGTCACTCAACTTGTCTCTTTGCTCCTCATGATCTGACCTAATGCATATCTATTAATTGGCTGCTGGGGCTGCCCTGGTTCAGAAGCTTATGTTGCCAAAACCTTACTGCTCTCACAAGTTGCTATTATATCGTCTCCTTTTTTTCCTATTCCTTCCAGATGTATCTGTTTACTGGAGCATTAAGACTGAATGAATGAGTACATAAATGAGGTTATGATAGTTCTCAGATTGAATGAATACTGATCACGCAGTGGCCCTTACACTTGTTCCATTGAAATTCCATTGAAAATGTCTCTGATATCATCTTGCCACCATTTCATAAAGGTAGACTAATGTGCATTTAGTTATATGATCTTCTGATGGGTGTTACATGCTTGCCTTTCTAAAAATTAATTATTTTTGCTCAGCATCATTAATCATCAGGGAAATGCAAATAAAAACCACAATGAGATATCCTCTCACACCTATTAGGATGGCTCTTACTAAAAAGACAAGAAATAACAAGTGTTGGCAAAGATGTGGAGAAAAGGTCACCCTTGTGCAGTGTTGGTGGCAATGTAAATTGGTGCAGCCACTATGGAAAACAGTATGGAGGTTCCTGCAAAACTTAAAAATAGAACTGCCATATGATGCAGCAATTTTACTTCTGGGTATTTATCCCAAGAAAACAAAAACACTAACTCAAAAAGATATATGCCCTTCCATGTTCATTGCAACATTATTTACAATAGCCAAAATATGGAAACAACCTAAGTGTCCATGGATGGATGAATGGATAAAGAAGTTGTGATATATATTTATATAATGAAATATTATTCAGCCATAAAAAAGAATGAAATCTTGCCATTTGCAACAACGTGGATGGACCTTGAGGGAACTCTGTTAAGTGAAAAAAGTCAAGCAGAGAAAGACAAGTACCATATGATCTCTCTTATATGAAGAATAAAACAAAAAACAAGCTCATAGATGCAAAGATCAGATTGGTAGTTGCAAGAGGCAAGGGGTGGGAGAAATGGGTGAACTGTTTTTTTCTTATTTTAAATAAATTGAATAAAAGATTTAAAAAATAATTATTGAATCAAAGATTTTTTAAAAAGCTTCTTCCGAGTGATTTTTGTACCCTAGAAAAGTTTTCACTGATGCTATCAGTGTATTTTGACTGGTCAGCAGCATTGGGTAAATCCATATGGGTAATTCCTACAGTACCAGCCTGTGGACCAAGGACGCCTCCTGTGCAGCCTTAGCCCTCTCTTCTGGCTCACTTCCGTGTCTATTGAAGAGTCTTGGAGAAGGCATCTACCATTTGAAATCAGCTGGGAAACTTTAGAGATGGCTTGCTACAAAGTTTACATATTCTTTGGAAGAAAGAGAACAATTTAGCAAATCCATAATGTTTGCATTTTAACAGAAGTCTAGATACCAGCTGCACTTAAGAAATAAGATTACAAATCTTCAGCAGTGACTGCATCATTTTTAAATTGCTCACTGAGGCTTTTCATACATTCTTAATACCTTTTGTCCGCAAGATGATTCCATGACGTAACATTTAGGGACACGGAGAGCTTAAAAATGCTCTAAAATGAACTTTTTTTCAGCATGAGCTCTACCTTTATCAAACAGTAGCATAAAATTACTATCTCTAGCTAAGTCTGCATTTCTGAAATGATCTTTCACTGAAGTTACAAGAAGATAACAGAATCAGTCAGTAAGTAAATTCTTTTCTTTGCGTGCTTTGCCTTAGAAGCAATAGATAGATGTGTGACACTTTTGAAAGCAGTATGATAAAGATTTTTGATAGTCACCAGTTTTATTTGTGATAATTTATAGCATTCGAATATGAAAAGAGAAAAACTAAGCCTATTTGACTTAAGCCAGAATGGTGATTGAAAAAACTGTTTTACTGACTCTTCTCAGAATGAAATGGTGAGTGTCACCCAAACGTACTAATTTCAATAGCATTGTTGCATTACCATTGATTAGCCAGTGTTCAGACATGGGAGCTCTAAAATGTAACATTCTAGGTAGCATCCTGATTACTTTTTGTATTTTAAGACACGCATATCTAATCTAATGGCATTTATAATTATTGAAGCCATACATCATAATACGCCAAGTCAATTGGATTTTTTGTCAAGTGTTTTCTTGTTTTCATTTAGCATTGAGCCTTAGATTACAGCAATTTCATTTTCTCCCTTCCCAGATGAAAGGGATCTCGAGTTAATTGAACTGACTCCCAACAGTCCTGGGGGCATAGGGTAGGAGCTAGAGTGGGATTGGGCGTAATGCCTTCTCCATCCCCCATGGTCCTGGAATGAATGGAATGTACAGTGGGATGAGAGAGACCTGACAGAACCAAGGGGTAGAAACATAAACCAAAGCCACAGAACTGTACCATTCGGAGCACCTGGACAAAAACCCTGGTCAAAGACGACAGGATGGAAATACAGAATGAGAGTTTTGAAATGGAAGAAATAACCTGGGAAGATTTCTTAAGCTCTGGAGCATAATGAGGATTTCTGAATTAGGGGCTAGCAGTCTTAGTCTTGGTAGGGTGCACAGTGGAAACAGAAGGTATGAACACAGAACCTGTCAGTACTATTGAGAATCGCTTAAACCAGGGTTTGGATGGTATATTTTAACCACGTGGCTATAGTGCTAACACCTTCGATTGAGTAAAAAACACCCTCAAGCTACAAAAATGAACATTTTGAGGGGTTATTCCAGTAATTTTTGTGGAAGGAATGAACTTTCATGTTGTGTTTAGACCAGATATGCCAAAGTCAACTTGAATCTCCTTAATGCAAACCATCTTCAGGGGCTCGTGAGCCTAAACATTGACAATGCTTGCAGGTTAGCAACGAGTTCAGTCTCTATGGGGTGAATTACACAAGACAGGGCTGTTTCTAAGTAGACAAATCAACTTTTCTCAAATAAACATGTTTTACTACTAATGTGGCCATGTGGCTACAAGCCTTGCAGTTAAAAGATTATATTTATTAGTCCTCTAGTCACTCTTCTGTTCACAAAAATGTAAGCATTCTGCAAAATCTTCTTCCTTATTGAATGAATAAGAGCAATTTCAGCACAGAATTCTCCAAGTACTCTTTCTTTGAAATTAGCCTCCCTACTCAAGTTTGCAAGACTTCCTATCAAACAGGGAAATAACTTAAAAACATAACCAGAGTCTGTCAAAATTTAAAGCCTATAATTTTTGTCTCCATACTGGTGTTGTATCTAGCCCATTGTAGTTGCTCAATAAATGTTTGTCAAATAGACATTCTTAGAAAGATTGCCACGTGTTCTGTAGGGTTCTTACATCTTTCTTCTACTTGAGTTTCCCAGAAGTTTGAGATCCATACACTAGGATATCTCCTAGACTATTTCTTTCTGAATGTATTTTTACGTGAAGTTATATGCATTAGAATGTACTTTATTGTATTAGAGATTAATTTGTTGTATACCATAGTGAATATCTCCATAAATAGTTCTGCTGTCAAATCCTTGAGCGTAACAATACAGAATGCATTGTAGCCCTATTAGATGTATAGAATTTGTCTTATATTAAATAACCCCCCTCAGACCAATACAGCTTTTCAGATGCTTAGGCACTGTCCTCTTGCCCCAATAATATTGGAGATTTACAATATAGAAAAAATATAAACTGTGGAATCAGATCATCTGGGTTCTGGCTTCAGCTCTGCCACTCTCTGTAGTAAGTTATGTAGCCTTGTTGAGTCTTCATTTCTTCCCCAGAAGAGGAAAGAAAATGATGTGTCCAAGCAGCAGTTCTGAGGTTTGCATTACCTACTACAGGTCAGAATACACACAACACAGGTGTGTAGTTCAGTGCTTAGCAGAGTCAGAAGTAAAAGAAAAATTATTTACTCTCCTCTTGAAAGTTCCAGACTGTCTTTTTATTTCCTAAGTTCCTATATTCAGTTACAGTAAGTAGAAAAATCCCGGATCTGCAGGATTGATGGCTGCCTTGGAGAACCTTCTGCTGTGACTATTTTTCTCCAAAAGCATTTTATTTGTACAAGAAATATATGGGTGTTATTGAAACAATGAAAAATAAAAAAGAAGGAAAAAAATTCGCTCATATTCCTATCTCCATGAGAAAATCACAGTTAACATTTGATTTCTTTTAAAATTTTTATGCGTTTGTACATTATTATTATTACACTTTAATGTTATATTAAATTATATTATTTGGCATAATAATGTGAGCATTTTACACATTGTTATTAAGATCTCTTTAATGACTGCATCATAACTCTGTGATCATAACCTAGTTCAATTAACCATTATTTCATTGTGAGGCATTTAGGCTCTTTCCAGGGCTGTGCTGTTCTAAATAATGATGAATGTTGTGTGTGAAGCTTTTCAATTTTTCGTGTTATTTTCTTGATACATATTCCCCAAATTAGAACTTCTTTTTTTTAAAGATTTTATTTTTTTTTCCTTTTTCTTCCCAAAGCCCCCTGGTACATAGTTGTATATTCTTCGTTGTGGATCCTTCTAGTTGTGGCACATGGGACGCCACCTCAGCGTGGCTCGATGAGCAGTGCCATGTTCGCACCCAGGATTCGAACTGACGAAACACTGGGCCGCCTGCAGCGGAGCGCGCGAACTTAACCACTCGGCCATGGGGCCGGCCCCCTAAATTAGAACTTTTGAACCAAAAAATATGTACTTAAATTCTTGTATTGTGGTAAAATATACATAACATTAAATTTATCATTTTAACCACTGTAAAATGTACAGTTCAGTGACATTAATCATCCCCATTCTTGTGGAACCATCGCCACCATTAATCTCCACAACTTTTTCATCTTTCCAAAATGAAACTCTATATCCATTAAACAATAACTCTCCATTTTCTCCAACCCCTAGCCTCTGGCAAGTGCTATTCTACTTTCTATCTCTATGAATTTGACTGCTCTAGGTAGTTCATGTAAGTGGAATCATACAATATTTGTCTTTTTGTGACTGTCTTATTTCACTTAGCATAATATTCTCAAGGTTCATCGATGTTGTAGCATGTGCCAGAATTTCCTTCCTTTGGTAAGGTTGAATGAATAATATTCCATTGTGTGTAGATACCACATTTTGTTTATCCATTCATCTACTGATAGATATTTGGGTTGTTTCCATCTTTTGGCTATTGTGAATAATGCAGCTAGGAATATTGGTGTACAGATATCTCTTCTAGTCCTTGCTTTCAATTCTTTCCCCAGAAGTGGAATTGCTGGATCATATGGAAATTCTATGTTTAACTTTTTGAGGAACCACCATACTGTTTTCTACAGCAACCATACCATTTTACATTACCTCCAGCAATGCACAAGGGTTTCATTCTTGCCAACACTTGTTATTGTCTATATTTCTTTTAAATAATAGTTGTCCTATTGAAAGTGAAGTGATATTTCGTTGTGGTTGTCATTTGCATTTCCGTAATGATTGGTGATGTTGAGCATCTTTTCACATGCTTATTGGTCATCTATATATCTTCTTTGGAGACATGTCTAAGTCCTTTGACTATTTTTTACTCATGTTGTTTGTTTTCTGTTGTTCAGTTGTAGGAGTTCTTTATGTCTTGTAGGTATTAACCCCTTATCAGATATATGATTTGCAAATATTTTCTCCCATTCCATGGGTTGCCTTTCACTGTTGATAATACCCCTTGATGCACAAAATGTTTTAATTTTGATGGAGTCCAATTTAACTGTTTTTCCTTTTATTGCCTGTGCTTTAGGTGTCATATCCAAGAAATCATTGCCAAATCCAATGTCATGAAGCTTTCCCCTCTGTTTTCTTCTGAAAGTTTTATAGCTTTAGCTCTTATACACTTAGGTTTTTCATCCGTTTTGAATTCATTTTTCTATATGATGTAAGGTAAGGGTCCAACTTCATTCTTTTGCGTGTGGATATCCAGTTTTCCCAGCATAATTTGTTGAAAAGACTCTGCTTCCCCTGCTGAGTGGTCTTGGTGCCCTTGTAGAAAATCATTTGACCATATATTCCAGAGTTTATTTCTGGACTCTATTCTATTCCGTGGGTCTATATGTTTCTCTTTATGCCAGTACCACACAATTTTAATTACTGTAGCTTTGTAGTAATTTTTTAAATCAGGCAGTGTGAGACCTCAAATTTTATTATTTTTTTCAAGATGAACTTTTTTTTAACCTGCATTTTCTATATAGACATGTGAACATTAATTTTAGGCCAAGAAAGGTGTAAAGAACCAGGCAAGGTCCTTTCTGTCTTCTGGAGTGAGAACCAGTGAATTTTACACCCTGATGGATCAATGCTCTCTTTTCCGTGTGATTTAAAAATTTCTTTTTGTTTTAAACTTTTTCTTTTGAAATAACTTTACACTGACAAAATAGTTTCAAAAATAATCAGAGAGTCCCTTTGTACCCTCTAACTTGCTTCCCCTAATATTAATGTTTTACATAACCATAATTCAGTTATACAAACCAGAAAATTAACATTGTTATAACCCTATTAACTAAATACAAACCTTATTCAAATTTCATCAGTTTTCCACTAATGTCTTCTTCTGTTTTAAGATCTGATCCAGAGTTCTGCATTTTCTCTCTGTCATTAATAAAAATCTTGGGAAAGATAACTTAGAGACTACACAAATATCTTATATCTCCTCAAATTTTTGCCCACTAATTTTAGCATTCATTAGTGGATTTTGCCTGAAGCAATTAGAACTGTTGTGTTTGCCGAATGCTGATTTTGCATTTCCCTTGTTTATACATTAGACTTCTTTGGAAAAGAAGAATTTTCTCTTCTCCCCCATTTATTTATGGAAAACATATCTTTTAAGCCTCTTAACTCACTTAGCCAAATTGATTCCTGAAAGATTTCTCCAAAGCCATGCTTCTTAGCAATAGTATTTAATATCAAATAAAAATCTTTTGCTCATTCAGTGGGCCAACATGTCACCTTCTCAAAAGGCTCTCTCTGACTGTCTTAAGTTAGACTCCCCTCCACTCTAATATTCTCTATGTTACAAACTGAGCACCATAGTAGAGACTATTACAAGATGTTAACTTAGAGGATGGCCAGAGACAGTCTCTTGAGACAGTAACTTTTTTGCTAAGACCATCTCTGCCTCCATCTTCACAAGGCTGACTTCTCCCTGCGAATCTCTAGATCTTTATATCGCGATCCTCCTGTGCTTCCTTGTGTCCCTCTTCTTCCTATAAGGACACCAGTCATGTTGGATTAAGGGCCTACCTTAGTCCAGTAGGACATTTTAATCAATTCTATCTGCAAAGACCCTATTTCCAAATAAGGTCACATTCCAAGGTTCTGGGGGATAGGATTTCAGCATATCTTTTGGGGGACCATAATTCAACCATAACGCTGCCTCTATTTTTGTTTGTTTTTTTTTTTTACTTTTGTATACTTACCTATAGGATAAGTTTTTTGATAAGTTTCAAAATCTTTCTTGTTCTCAAATTGTCACCTTTTTAAGTAGCCTGTTCTTGTTGTATCAATGTAAAAACTTCATGTATTTTGATTAGGATATAATTGTTTTATCAATGGATTTTTAGAGTTGGAGGCCGTTTGCCCTGGTGTCTAGTCTGATTGCCTTTGAGTTAGAATGCACATTTTTCCATACATTTGTGAGATGTATGTAATTCATGAGTTGTCTACTTGACATTTATCCTTTGATTACTTAGAACACTGGAATGTTTCTTGTTGTTATCTACCAGTTCTTAATATGGAAAATATATTAATGTTTCATCTGTCTATTTTCTGCACAAAACATCCCAATTTATTTTTGGTACTTTAAGTATTTGTTTTCATAAAATTTTTAGTTTGGATGTTGTTATATATTTCACTTTGTTCTTTGAAATTTCTTTCATAAATGTTGAGCATGGAAAGTTCTCCTTTATCAAGAGCTCAGATAAGTATTTTCCCTATATTTTCTTCTAGCTATTTATGGATGAATTTTCTTTGTTTATAAGTATCTTTAATACTTATTTGTCCTAGCTATTAAAATGATGCAATCCATATTTATGTATAAATGTAAAAGCAGTGGTTAATATTTAATAAAATTCAGAAAGGGTGAAAGAGAAAGCAATTTTCTCTACCTCTGTGACTAATTGGTAGCTGCCTTTAGCATTTGGTTTATTTATTTTCAGGCTTTTTTTCCATGCAAATATTTTAAACACATTAATTAAATCTCTGTGTACAGTTTGCAGTGTCTCATTTTTCTTGACATTATGATCTCAGCATGTTATTGAACACACTTTGGAACTATTTTTTAAAGACTGACAAATGTACCATCACATGGATATACTTTAATAAAGAGGTCAGAGAACTATGGCCCGCAGGCCGAATCCAGCTTACTATTGGTTTCTGTAAATAAAGTTTCACTGGAACACAGCCACACTCATTTGTTTACATATTGTGTGTGGCTGCTTCTATGCTACATTGGCAGAGTTGAGAAATTGTGACAGAGATTGTATAGAACAAAAATCCTAAAATATTTACTATCTAACCCTTTACAAAAAGAGTTTGCCAACCTCTGCTCTAATATACCTTACTATTCCTTGCTTTAGGTAGCATACTTCTTTTGCTTTAATATATAACATAGCAATGGAATTTTTTCTATTATATTTTTTTCTTTATCTTGGGTTTTGTTAGGCCAGAATTTTGAATACCATTAAGATAGTCATTCATTCATTTATTTGTTCCTCTATCATTCAACAAAAATGTATTGAATGTGTGCTTTATAACTAGTACTGTGTTAGTTTCTAGGAATACACTTACAAGATATGCATGCATGGTTCTTACCTTCATGGAATTTACAATTTAGCACGGGAAACAAATATATTATGAGTTGAGCATTTTGATAAGCATTGTACAGAATTTATATAATGAGATTGTCACATAGCAGAAAATCCTGGCTGAAACTAAGCAAGTCAGGTAGGGTTTCTTTAAGAAGTGATGGCACCTGAAGAATGAGAGTCAGTCAGCAGGTTGAAGAGTAGTATTGGCAACAGGAGCATGGAGTCTCAGGGAGAAGGAACAGAATGTTTGAAGATCCAAAGACAAAGATTCAGAGAAATACAAGGACCTCAAGTCACCCAGTTTTGGCCAAAGCAGCAGGAGTGAGGGGGAAATACATCTGGAGAGGTTGAAGGATGACGTTTTAAAGATTTTATTAAAAATCTAACTATTTTGAATTCTAAGGGTATAAGAAATGACTGAAGCAGATTTGCTCACTACTTTGGCAGGAAAATGGAGAATATTTTGGAGAGAGTGAAGAGTCAGTGCAGAAATATCAGTTAGGAGTTTAGGCCAGAGAAGATGGAGCTTGTGCTAAGGTGGTTACGGTGGAGACAGAAAGAAGGGGACATATCTGAGAGATATTCTGGAGGTTGGATTGGTGAGATTTTGTGATAGCTAGCGGTGAGTATTGAGATGGGGAGGAGCCAAGGATCTCCCAGGTCTCTGGCTTGTGAAAGTGAGTAGACTTTAGTGTCATTCACCAAGACAGGGAGCATTGGAGGAGGAGGAGTTTCTTGGGAGTGGGGATGGGGATTACGATGTTGAGTTTGAGATGGCTGAAAGATGCATAAATGTAAATATCAAATAAGAGGTGAGATAGACCAGCCCAGGCCTGAGGGCCTAGAACTCAGGCAAGAGTACAGTGTTGGAGATGCATAATGTGACATCTGTGGCCTACAGATGATTATAGACATCATGCGAGTTGGTGAGCTTTCCTGGGCGTAAAGTGTAGAGTGAGGTAAAAATGACAGCCTAGGATAAAGTCCCAAGGAATGCCACCACTTTTGGTTAGAAAAAGGATGTAGAGCTGGAAAAGGTGGATTAATAAAGACTGACAACACAAATGGGAGTAAATGTGAAGAATGATATCAGGAAGCAAAGGACAATGAATTTTAAAAAGGAAAGCATGGCCAACAGTGACAAATGCTGCTGAGAAATCATGCAAGCAAAATACTGAAAGAGTGATTATGGGTTTGATTGAAATGGATGGTCTTTAGTGATATGGATGAAATTGGTTCAGCAGAGTTATGATGTAGAAATCGTTTGGATATAGTTGGGTTAAGTGGGAGGTGAAGATAAGGAATAGCAAGCATAAATGATTTATTAAAATGTTTGCAAAAGAAGAGAGATAAGGTGGAAGCTCAAGAGAGAGATGGAGCTAAAGAATGTTTTTTGTTTGTTTTACTTTTAAGAAAGAAGAAGCTTAATCTTATACATATTTCAAAACTTCTTCTTGAACACTATTACTAATTTTTGCTTTCACCATTGGCATATGAAAGTGGTTGCCTCAGTTAGGGCTAACTAGAAAAGAACATTACCATTTGTAATAGAATTTAAACTCTACTAGAGCAGGATTTTTTTTTATAATCTCTTTTGTTCTTTGCTGTATACCCATCGCCTAAAACAGTGTTTGGCACAAAGTAGGTTATTAGTAAATATCTGTGGAATGAAGGAATGAATAAATAATACATCTTTGTTAAATTGAGATGTATAAATGGTGTCTCATCATTGCTTAAGCGTGGAAGTCTTTGTTGGCTAGTGATCTCATGCATAGAGATCCCTATTAAACTGTGAACTCCTCTGTGGAAAGAGCTATGATTTGTTAATCCATGGATCCCATCATCTTGTACATGGTTTAGCATTTAATAGACTCTCCAGGGTATTTGTGCAGAATGACTAATTTTCTGCTTTACATGTGTGGGGAAAGAAGAGAGTTCAAGTAACTTAACCCAGAGTCCAGGGGACATTGGGCAGAGAGCTTGTCTTCAGCTCTTAAGATTTGGTTTATGAAACCAAAAGGAAGTGTTTTTCCCTTTTAAAATAATCCTGAATGGGAGCCAGCCCGGTGGCATAGTGGTTAAGTTTGTGTGCTCTGCTTTGGTGGTCTTGGATTTGCAGGTTCGGATCCTTGGCACAGACCTACGTACCACTCATCAAGCCCTGCTGTGGCAGCATCCCACATACAAAATAGAAGAAGATTGGCATAGATGTTAGCTCAGGGAAAATCTTCCTCAAACAAAAAGAGGAAGATAGGCAATGGATGTTGCTCAGGGCCAATCTCCCTCACCAAAACAAACAAACAAAAAATCCTGTATGGAAATTAAAATCTGGTGCTCTTCACTTGACTATGGCCATTTCATTTTCCACATTATGAGGTTGCCAGTACTGGAATTCCAGTTAGTGATGGAGAAAATGCTAAATGGTCTCAAGATAATTGAAATGCTGCCCTCAGAGAATTTATAAAACAACAGAGGAAGAGAGTGACAACGTTATGAATATAAAAAAAAATAGTAACTGAGGACTGGTACGGAATAATGGAGGACTAGCTCAGAAAGAAAAGGAGCAAAGTTGTGCATGACTCATAAGATACCTGAGGCAGTCGTGTCACTATGTTGACGAACTGCTACTCCAGCTGCATTTCTCAAATCAGCAAAAATCGAGCCACAAACCATTAAAGAGATAGCGGCAGCATTTCCAGCGGAAAGCCCAGGACCGTTTCTTACAGGTTCCTTGTAGGAGCATTATATTTACAATGCAGTACAGACCATTTCAAGAGGGATATATTACTTTCGAACAGAAAGAATCACAGCTATTTTGAGCTAAATAGTCAAGTATCTAAATCTGCAAACTTTGCTAGATGAAAAAACAATATGCTGGGCAAAATATTAAACATCTCTCTTCCTTTTCTTCTTTACACAGAAGATTGGCTGTTGTAGCTTATTTAAGGCTCAACACAAAAATGAATGATCTCTTTGCAGTCCCATCACCTAAGTCTTAAAAACAATGTACTCTTTCTACACACATAATCACAAGCCTGGACTGTAATTGAAATATTTATTTATTTATAGCTTATTTTTGTCCTACGTTTGCCTGTGGCTGTGTCTCTGTGAATAGAGGGAAGCAGATTGTTGCAAATTTAATTAACGGTGGTGAGCCGGGTATACTCAGACTGAAACTCCTCACGTTGCTTCTTTTTCTTAGAACTTTGCCTTACCCACTTCATCATGCCTTAGTAAAGTTATTAATAATTTAATCTTCACCATTTGTAAAGTGGGAACTGATTAGGGATAGGAATGGATTAAAATTTATAGTTACAAATCATCTGTTTAATTATAGTTTCTCACTTTCGAAAGAGAATGTAATGATTATCTTATTAATTTCAATGTTCACTGGATTGTTCTCTACCACAACCGTGCCAATGAATTGTCTAGGCTTGCATGCTTCCAGTGATGGAGATCTCATCACCACATGGGAAAACCCATTTTAGCTCTTGACAAGTCTGAGTCTTTGAATGTTTTTCCTTATAGTGACTTGAAATCACTTCTCTTCAACTTACAGTTCGTGATTATTATTCCGACGGTTGCAAAACTTCCTCTTCCATACGATAGGCTATTATAAATTTAAAGATACATAACATGATTCATCTAAGTATTTTCTTCTCAGGGCAAGCATCTACAACTTAAGTCATTTCTCAATTGACTTGACTTCAAGATGCCTCAATATTCCATTCACTATTTTATCAATATATTTCTAAAAACGTGTATTTCATGACAGAATTAACAGAACAGAGCTATACTGACACCTCTCCTGTTTTAGACACACTGTTAATTTAGCCCAAGATTGCATTTGTTTTTGATAATCACATCAGTTTATTGATCCACATTGAATGTACTGACAGCAATACTTTGTCACCCAAGTGACAGCTAAGCTGCACCTCTTCTGTTCTGTACCTGTGTAATTTGTTTATTGGCTATGATGATAGAAACTTACATTTAACCTTATTTAACTTTAACTTGTAAGATCCAGGCCATTTATGCATTCTTTTAATATGTACTTTTTATCCTTTACTCTCATCTAGTCTACTCCTTTCTGCCAGCTCTCTGTCACTTGCTGGTTTGAGGCATAGAATTGTGTGTGATCCGAGTCATTGATTGATGTATTAAACCTCAGCATTCCCTGTAGGTGAGCATCATTTCATTAATCAAACTCTTTGGATAAGGTCATTCAACCAATTTCAAACCTGTAAATATCTCATTGTAGTTAAGAGCATGGTTTGAAAAGTGAGAGATCCTAGACATGATTCCTAAACCTACTTCATAAAAGATGTAATATTTTAATTACCCTTGATAAATTATGCAATCCTTCTACATTATGGTATTCCTACCTTTAAAAGGAAATAACACATCTACATCTCAGAGTCTGGGAAACACTTTAATTGGAATGGAGTATGTAAATTGCTTAGCATAATGTCCGGCATATAGTAAGTACTCAGTTAATACTAGCTATCTTCATCATTGTGTTATTTAGGGGGATACTAGATGTACTAACATTAACTCCAAGATTTTAGTGCTATATAGCAGCCCAGTGTAGGCTCTTTTGATTGGCAGATGGCTTTCTTCCATGTTGAGACTCAGGGACCCAGGCTCTTTTCATCTGGGGGCTCAGCCATCCCTTAAGATCTTCATGTCTTCCTTATTTAGGTAGAAAAATATAAAAAGAGGGTGGAAAAGCCATACTACTTCATAACTACCATGACCTAGAAGTGAAATAAATCACTTTAGCTCTCATTCCACCAGGGAGAACTAATCATATGACCTCACCCAGCTGCAGCGAAGACTCAGAAAATGTGGTCCCTGGTTGGTGGCTACTTCCCAGTGTTAGCTCAATACTTGGTAAGGAAAAGCATACATTTTTGGTAAACAGTTTTCCATCTCTACCACAGTCACCATCATCATTATCACCAATATCCCCTCATTAAAACACATGCAGCTCATATTCCTTTATCTTGTCCAGTAAGATTCTATCAGCAACTGTAACAAAAGAACTGCCTGACATTTCACCCCGTCCTTTCCACATACTAAAAGGTTTTGAGGCATCATAAAATTATTGCAAAAACCCAGAAAAGAACCTGATAGATAATTCAGGCATATACCTCCTGACATGCCTAGAGTTGTCCTAAATTTCAGCAAGTGATTGAAGGTATCTTATAGGCTGGTTGTACTGATTGGCAGAAGTGTGATGAGTTGACCAGTGGCACCTCAGTCTTACACACAAAAATAACTTTTTTTGATGTATAAACAAGAAATCCTTTTAATCCAAGTTGTTAATTTAAAATAACTTTCCAGATTTAGTAGTTGCTTTCTCTATCATAACATATACCTTTAAATTTTTTTCATATTTTAGGACGTTAAAATACTCTTGTGGACATCTTTATAAGCGTTTATAACCATCA
This sequence comes from Equus caballus, assembly GCF_041296265.1. Classification (NCBI taxonomy): domain Eukaryota; kingdom Metazoa; phylum Chordata; class Mammalia; order Perissodactyla; family Equidae; genus Equus; species Equus caballus. The sequence continues at coordinate 75,698,461 of NC_091689.1, forward strand.
ATTGCTTTGTTATTATATATATAAAATCATAGAATTTAGAATAGTCAGAAATGTATAAAGAAGAAAGAAAACCATTGCTAATAATCCTCAGCTAGAGATAATAACAGTTTAAATTTTGGTGTATTTCTAATATTTTTCCCATTCATATGGGAGGATTATTATTAATGGCTGCATTACGTTATTTGGTAGGTGTATGAATATATCCTTGTTCATTCAGGCATTCACTATTATTGGATGTCTGTCCATATAATTGTTGCAGATGCCACAGTACACTGAGGTGTAGTCTTAGTGAGCTTGCTGATCTTGTAATTTTGCATACTTATTTACTTTGCTTAGTTGTTAATTGAGGGTACTTATGTTTTTTAGGTGGCATGAAGCTGGATGTGATTAATTATAAAGCACTGAGCTGTACTAAAGGCATGTGCTCAACATGTTTTTGCCTAGTTCCTGCTACTCCAAATGTTATCACTATATTGTTTTGATAGAAACATTAACAGAACAGTCCTAGAGAGTGCTACGCTGTGACCTTGTGTAAGCAGCTAGAGAGCTAGTGTAAGTTCTCTGGGTCTAGAGAACACACAGAATGGTTTTATGCAAGTGAAAATGGGTTAACAAATGGGATGAAGAATGAAGAATGAAGTCACAAAGGATTAACATACAACTGAGTAGTGTGGTGAGAGAAGGGGAAGTGATTAGGGGCGGGCCCATATGTTTGGCCTTGGTGTCTGCACATAGGAAGTGAGGGAGCTGATGGCTAAAGTTGCATTTGACAGAATCCCCTGCTTTTCCATGTATTCATTGCCTGGCTACTTCCTTCACAGCCAGCAAGATCTTCCCAAACCCAAGACCTAAAGCACACATCCCTTGAACAGGTGGAATTCTAAAAGTCTTCCCCCAAGATTCCTGACCCCTGGTTACTCAATCAAACACTAAACAAGGTACTGCTTGAAGAGACTTCCCGGATAGAACTAAGATTACTCATCATCTGACCTTAAAATAGGGAGTTTATCTTGGATTATCTGGATGGCCCCAGTGTAATCACGAAAGCCCTTAAAAGCAACATAAAAAAGGCAGACGAGTCAGTCAGGGAGATGTAACAGGAGAGATGAGGCAGAAGGAGAGCTCAGAGAAATTCAAAGTATGAGAAGGACTCGACCCATCATTGCTTGCTTTGAGGATGGAGGAAGGGGGTCAAGGAAAGCAGATGCCTTCTAGAAGCTGAGAGTGATCCCCAGACTACAACCTGCAAGGAAATGGGGACCTCAGTCCTACAACTACAGGGAACTGAGTTCTTCCAACAACTAGAATGAGCTTGGAAGCAGATTCTTCCCTAGAACCTCTAGGAAGGAACAGAATTCTGAAGATACCTTGCTTTTGACTTTGTGAAACCTGCGAGAGAAAACCAGCAGAGCCAGATTGTGCCTCATTTTCCAAATACACAACTGTGAACTAGTAACTGGGTGTTGTTTTAAGCCACTAAATGTGTGTTAATCTGTTACAGCCAACAAGGAAAAACCAGTAGAGTCCCAGCCATATTTAAGCACAGCTTCCCATGCCCAGTACCCAAACCTTTACCTATACCCCTCTCTCTGCCTAAAGTGATCTTGTCCTTATTCCTTGAGGTGGGCCCTACTCATTCTTTGAAATAACTGTGTCACCTCCTTCAGGAAGCTTTCCTTGATATGGTTCAGTATGACTTAGATGCTCATGCTCTGTGCTGCCATAATAATTTGTGCATAACACCATCATTGAAATTATACACTGGTAATCGTTGATTTGCTTATCTATGTTCCTCTGAAAAAGCCTTAAATAGGGGCCGGCCCAGTGGCACAGCGGTTAAGTTTGCATGTTCGGCTTCAGCGGCCCAGGGTTCACGGGTTTGGATCCCAGGTGCGGACATGGCACCACTTGGCACGTCATGCTATGGCAGGCATCCCACATATAAAGTAGAGGAAGATGGGCACGGATGTTAGCTCAGGGCCAGCCTTCCTCAGCAAAGAGAAGAAGATTGGTGACAGATGTTAGCTCAGGGCTAATCTTCCTCAAAAAAAGGCCTTAAATAAGTCTTTGATAAGGGTTCATATCATGTCTGACTTTGCATCTTCAATGACTATTACAGTGCCTGGCATTTGAAGTCATACAAAACATGTTTACTGGAAGAATGGTTGCAGGAACAATGGTTTTTGGGCTAAGGTCAATGAGCTGAACCAAATGTCCATTCAGAAAAATTGGATAATGATTATTTTTGCCAGTTTACAGAAAAGGTACAGTGACTTAAATTTTATAATTTTAAGTTTGATCTTATAAATTATCTTTCAGACTTTCACCACCTCTATTGCTTGTCTTCTAGGAAGAGCTAGTCCACAAAACCACAAGAGAAAAGTAAATTATTAACAATTAAAAAAATTTAGGAAAAGACACTGGTGCTTAACAAAAAGCATTTTTTTCATGAACTCATGTGTATAGTTGTGAACTTATATTGTATTCGTATAACTTAGTCCAGTGGTACTAGTTGGTAAAATTATTCCTACTTCACATGATACAAGTATTGTATTGTATTTTATATAGTATTTCATCACATGTTATAAATAGCACACTTGGACTCTATTCTCTGGATCAGGTAGAGCATCTCTGATCTATGAAATCATGGGTTTGGGCCCATTTGTTTAATGGTTTGCCCACTTCTGTTTAACATGATGCACAGCAAGAAAGAATCTCATAGATGTTTGAGAAAGCAGTTCATTAGATCCCTCGCTCATTCTTAGACCTACCTAATGTACGCATGTAAATTCTGACTTTCTTACAGTGTTGTCATTACTGACTTTTCTCACATGCCACCTACCACTCATTCTAACACAAGGCAGCACTTTTAAAATAGGTCACCAGAATGTTCTGTAGCAATCTGAGACAGAAAATGATATATATCCAATAGGAACTCCTAAGGGTGTTTCAGCAGGCAGAATGATCATGAGATGATTTGGCTAGAATCTCTGCCAAAACCTCCACTTTTGTGAAAAGGGTCCTTGGGAGTTGTGATAATAAGGTGTGGTTAGGATTTTGACGTCTGCTCTTGCAGATATCACGGGAAGCCCGCTCATCCAGTACCAGCACTGACAGCTGAGTCAAGGAACCTCTGCTGACTTGCCTTCCCGCCAAACTTTATGCCTCGGTGAAAATAATCGGAACATTTTATCCTCCAGAGACCTAGGGGTGGCAAACCAAGAAAGGTTAGTCTAGTGAGAGCAGTATCCTTCACTCTACAACTTGTTTATTTAATTGATAGCCAACTCTGCAAACTGCCTCTGAGCTGTTAAATGCACATGGAAAGATGCAGAGAGGGAGGCGTGCCTGTGTGAGTTGCTTTCCGCCAAACATCCCCATCTGTTGTGTCACACTTAACCAGTTTTCCTATGGAACAGGGTAGGTGAAAATGAGAATGACTTGCTATCATAATAGCCTATTTTTGTAAGGAACATATGTTTTTTAAAAATATGGTAATATTCAGAACTCTGCTTAGTTTAACATAATTTTGAGTAGCCATGTAGTGTATCTAGGAAGAGTAATTTTACTGTTTCTAGTGGAAGGGCTACCTTAGCCTCCTTGGCTTTATATTTATAATGATTTGTGGAAGAAAACCAAAACGCATGAAAGTTATGAATTTGTAAAAAAATTAGACAATAATGGCACTAGAAAAGCAAAATGAGTTTCATCTCCAATCTCCCAAAGCATCGTTACTCTGTGTGCGTGCTCTGTGCTTGGAAGCATACTAAAATTTCAATTCATGAGAGTACGACTTGCCAGTGGTTCTCTGGTGGACTGAAGGAGCTACCCTCTCTTTAAGCATACCTAACATACTCCTCGGGAGTGATTTGAGCCGTGAGAGAACCTGGGAGTATGGATAAAATAATCTTATACTAAACCAGCAGTAATTTTATATTTAAGCATCCTCCTCATTTAATTCTCAAGGCAGTCAAGTTTTCCAGTACATATTAGTTTCTTGCACAGATGGACTTTCACTAGGGAGGCTTCTTAAAACTGTTTAATGTATATGTGCTTTTTAATTGTATCCAGATTTTTATATTTGCATATTTATTTCCCCTATATCCATCTAATCCAGATGGACAGAGGTAAAGGGGAAAAAAATCGAAGTCAGCATTATCTTTAATATTTTTCTTCTGTTCCTTTCATCTATACATTTGTCAAAGCAGAATTTTCACACCCTATTTTTTAAAAGTATGTTGTTTTATGTTATATCCTATAACAGAAGTTGTGACTATGTGTATTTTCTCATATTATGCCCTTCAGAACTAATGCTGTTAGCCTAATATTCATTTGTTTGTTTAATCATTTATCTAATATTTGAAAGTCCCTGTAGAGTGAGTGACTTCATTTTTAATGCTTGGCACTCAGTAATTTTTTGAAATAATACTATGTACCAAAGAAAGTCTGGGGGTAATTCAGATTGAATATGATGGGATCTCTAACCTAGAGGAACTCATTGTTTAATGGAGGAAATGTATATGCTACATCTGTGCTGGGTCATGAATCATAAATAGAATTAATCAAGCAAAGAAATGGGCAGCTTCTCAGCAAAGCATTATGTCCTAATAATTGAGCATCAATCATCTGCTGTCCTGAAATAACCCCATATGACCATCTGTATTTGTTTTTTGGGATGGCTGCTTCACGTAAGGGGTTTTGTATACAAGTATTGAGCAGAGAAACCCTCTAAGATCCTAACTGACTCAAGGAGCTCTAACCAATGATTTATTTAGCATTGATCTGTCTGTCCACTAGGTCTAAGCAAGAATCAATATAGCTAACTTTCTATTTCAAGAGGCAACTGATGTAAAATTAAATCGTTTTTTTTTTTAGGTGGATCTAAGAATGGCTTAAGAGATGAAGTAAAAGAATCCAACCTAGCGTTTGTGGGGAGAAAAGGCACATAGAGCTTCTTCCAGAATGTATTTGAAAAGGGGCTATAAAATACAGTTAAAATAGTTGGGAACACCTAATGATGCAGGCAGGCGTACACCCAGGCCTTAAAGACCACGTTAAAATACCTGGCCAATGTAAGCTGCTTCCATCTCCATATCTGATTTTACTTATTCCTGATTTGGGCTCCTCTTTTAGGCCTGCAGTTCTGTTTTCTCTTTCAATGACTTTGATCATCTTGCATTTGAACTTCCAATAAATGACTTTAGATTTGCTTTTCTGCTTACCCTTTGCGGTTAATCCTGATTCATTTTTTTTTTTTCTGGTACCAGTTTCAGTCTTACTGTATCTTATTGCTTAACTAATTCAAGGGCCCCTTAACTTGGTACAGAGAATCTGAGAGTATTGGCAGATTATTCTAGTTTCTAGAGCAACTCAGCCCTGATTGCCATTCCAGGGGACGAGAGGACCAAAGAACTCCTCATCAGGTACCAGTTACTTCTTGACTCTTGTTTTCAGAAGTCAGTGGATAAATAGAAGAGACTAGTAGAATTTAGTGACAAGCCTTGTTGCTCCTGCTGCTCTGTGTTTTGTACATAACATCTCCCACCTGCTGTCTATTTTGCTCAAATGCCATCGTCTCAATGAAGCTTATCCTTACCACTCCATGTATAATTGTAACCACTCCCGTCTTCTGCTACTGCCTCCCCCCGGCACGGCCATCTGTCTTACCATGGTCAATTTTTTCTATCTCACTTATTGCCTTATAACATATTATGTAACTTATTTATTATGTTTATTGTTTAAATTTTGTCTCTCTCACTAGAATTCAAATACCATAATATTGTTTTCATTAATATAGCCCAAGAATGTAGAATAGCCCTTTAGCACACAGATAATTCTTAGTAAATGTTTATTGAATAAATGAGTGAATGACTCCCATGTCTGGATCATTGCCATAATTAGGAATGGACTTATTTTGTATTCTTAATACTTATTTGAAATATCTATTTGCTGGAAATCTTTCTTTCAATCAAGCGTTATTGCAGAAAGTGGTATTTACAGTATGAAAGAATTAGTTATCACCATGAAAAATATATGAAGATTTATAAGAATGACTTTGATAAGCTAGAGATGCTAAAAAGATGTTAGGTTTTCTTCTGTACAATAGTATACTCTGGGAAATAAAGGTGTTTACCTTAGGCTCATGTTATGATGAGCATGAATTTTATTAACTTGTTTGTAATGTACAAAAGGATATGACAGCATGCTACTTGAAAGAAGAAATAAAATATTATCTTGCTATTCCTCCAGAGCAACAACAAAAAAATCTCAGTAACCTGCAATGCTTAAAGGTCTTTTGCGTAAAAGGGGAAGGAGAAAAGATTCGGAGACCTTAAACAGGCAAAGAAAAGCAGTGATGTACTGTTATTCTTTAACAGTAAAGAACTTAGAAGTGCTGTGAAAATTAACTTGTCTGCATCACTATAAGGGGATGTAGAAGTGATTTTAGGAAAATTAGATTTATTTTACAGAGAAAAATCCAGAGTTTAAATCATTCCTTTTAAATTCTTGGAAACTATGTGCTAGATGAGATGGCTCAAAATGTGTGAAATTCTAGGATTACCTGTTTTTAAGTGAATAGCAACCAAGCGTGGCTTTTTTAACAGAAGCTTCACAGGCCTATGCCAAAAGTCAATTAAATTTCATAATTAAATGAGCAGAAATGAGAATCAGGACCAGCTGTAGACGAAGGATTGGTCCACATCAGCTGTACACAGTGTGAACTATAGAAATGTCCATCGATGGAAAGTAACGATAATAAAATGGCCACTCAAAATAAAGAATTTAATAAAATGGGCAACCCAGTTTCATAATATCCTAATACTTTTAAAAGGTAGCATCCAAAACTCTAAGGTTTTGGAAAAAAGCAACTTTGGATTTGGAGAGTAATTAACTTTACATGAAATATTCCTGTTTTGTTGATTTTCTTATGCTATTAAGACACACAGATATAGAGCAAAAATATCATCCCTTCAAATCACAGTTCTCAATGAAGAGTGTGTAGCAAATCATTTGTAGTACTTTGGTGAAAATAGAGTCCTGGGTTCTACGTCAGACAAATGGGATCTGAATGCCCTGGGGTGAGGCTCGGCAGATGTGTGATAGGAACCTTGCTCCCGTGATTCTGATGCTTGTTGCTGGCTTCTAGTTACTCCAGAGAGAGAACCTATTTATCTAGATAAATATCTAAATAAATGAAAGGAATATATGGAATAGAAAATAGATGATAAGTAATTATTTCAGTTAAACACTCCTGAGATTTACAACTCTTTATCGACAGTTCTGAAATCTCAAAAGTTTTAAAAGCCAAAAGAAAAAAAAGATTTCATAACTCACTTAGTGGCACTGCCCTGCCCTTCTTTGGTTTTTGGCAAAACCAGATCTGAACTGACACAAGGTTCTTCATCTCTTTATTTATCTCAACAAATGTGAAGTCATGTGCTTTGTTACAGAAATGTGAATGTTTTATTATGGAGGTATTATCTGATAAACTGTGTATTACTGTGTTCTCATTCTAGAATCTGAAGAATTCTAATCCTAAAATGTGTCTGGCCCCAATAAATTTTGGCTAAGAGATGGTAAACTTGTAGTAATGGCTTCAGTTGACATTTTGTTCTGTCCTGCATCAAATTGATTTAAGTACATCCTGCTGCCTGGTTCTAAACTCCTTGAGGGCAGGGACTCTGATACACTCACCTTATACAGCGATAACCTTACATATTGGATCCCTTAAAATAGTATCTCTCCCATGCCTGTATTAGACAGGGTTCACCAAAGAAATAGGACTAATAGGATGTATATATAGATATATATATATGTGTGAGAGGAGATTTATTATAGGAATTGACTCATGCTTTTATGGAGGCTGAGAAGTCCCATGATCTGCCCTCTGCAAACTGGAGAGCCAGGAAAGCTAGTGGTATAATTCAGTCCATGTCCGAAGGCGTAAGAACTGGAAGGTTACTGGTGTGAGTCGGAGTCCAAAGGCCTGAGAACAGAGGGGCCAATGGTGTAAGTCCGAGTCTAAGTCCAAAGACCTAAGAACCGGGAGTGCTGATGTCCTAGGACAGGAGAATATGGATATTTCAGTTCAAGCAAAAACAGCAAATTTGCCCTTCCCCTGCCTTTTTGTTCTATTCAGGGCCTGCATGGATTGGGTAATGCCCACCAATCCCAGGGCAATCTTCTTTACTAGGTCTACCAATTGAAATGCTAATCTCTTCTGAAAACACCCTTACAGACACACTCCTATATAATGTTTCACCAGCTATGTGGGCATCCCTTAGCCCAAATCACGATGACAAATAAAATTAACCTTCACAAGGCCCCACAACAATCTTGTGAGGGACTCGGGGCCTACCATCCTCATTATGAGGATGAGTATCCTGAGCCAAGTCAATGACCTAGCACAGTGCTGAGTGGAGGGGCACGGAGTTAGTGTTCAATGAGTGTTTACTAAATTGAACATTGCTTTAAATGAGTTGAGCTAGCAACTTAATCTTTTCCTGTAAGTAAAGGAGTATATCAGTGGGGGTGGTCAAAAAACCTTTAAAAAGGAAAATATTTTTAAAATTCTTTTAAAATGTATGAACATTTTCCAAACCCCATGACCAAATATAAAAGAGTCAAGGAATGCACATTTTATTTATGTATTTATGATTAGAATCAGCTTTAAGCATAAAGATGAATGTGTAAGGGTAAGATTGACACTGAATTGTGATTCTAAAGTGTCTCTTCCTGATTTTTCAGATTTAATACAATAGTCACACCCATTTTTATATACTTGCCTCAAATAACAAATGTTCAGTCTCAGAGGAGTAGATCAGTAACGTGCAAAGTGGTTTGGGATCAAAGGGTGCAGGGTGATCACATGTCAACCTCATTCCCTCTCTGGCAGGAGAGTCTTCAGCAGCAGAGCCGGGGCGGGGTTGGGAGGCACACCCAGCACCCAACATCCTCCGCACTGAAACTTGGCCCCATGCTTACTGCTCTGACTGAGTCATCTTTCCGAACATACTGGATGCCCAGTGTTTCTGTCTTTTCGTAAGGGAATTGTCATTTCAAATACAAGTGTAAGTGAAGGAAGAAGATAAAGAATAAAATGGCCTGGTTTGGCTCCAGTACTGAATTGCCCTGTGCTCATCAAGAATCCTCTCTGTGTCTGCTTCACCATTTGTGAAATGAAGATTGTCAAACCCATCTAACACTGAATGGCTATGGGTGCACATGGACTGATGTTTCTAAGAGTGCTTTGAAAATTATTGTGTCTTTAATGTAGGTGAAGTATTGGTTGAATGCATTGGGGGAATGAAATATATTTTCACAAAAGATTTTGAAAATACCTGATAAATTGTTCATTGGAGTGAGGCATTATTAATATTAATGAAGTAGACACATAGTACCTTGGCTAAGAACCTGGACTTTGGAGTCGGGTATGCCCGCGTTCAGTCAGCTTCCTGGCTCTGCCACGCTGTGACCTTGGACTGGTTATCAAGCCTCTCCAAGTTGCATGTTCCTGTTCTATAAGACTGGAACATCGTAATGCCTAGATCGAGGAGAAAATGCATGTTAATTGGTTGTCTATAAACATACGTTAAGCTCCCAAAGATACAGAGTGAAAACTTGATTAGCTTTTTATCAGCTTCAGACTAACTGAAGATAGAAATGAGGTATGTTTGGGGAGGGGAGGCATTTCTCAAGTGCAAACAGCTTCTGTATTTGTAGACTTAAAAACAAATCTGAGAGTTTGTGGGGTTGGTTTGGCTGTGCACCTTTGAAAATTATTGAATGTCTTTATTCTTTCTAGAAGTAATTATTTCTAGACATTAATCATGCCTTTCTATGATCAGTGATGAAAACTTGAATCCTTGGTTAAAATGTAGTTTTCTACACAATGCTAAGGTGAGGGTGAGAGAAAGGGTGTGGAAAAGTTGAACTGTTACTGGGGATACGGTAAGGTAGATAACCAGGAAAATACAACCACTGCCACCACTACCTCCAATACAAAATGCCTTGCCTACATAATTTAAAAAAAAAAATCAAGGGTTAGCCTGGCAGTGTAGTGGTTAAGTTCACACGCTCTGCTTTGGTGGCCTGGGGTTCACAGGTTTGGATCCCCTACAAATCTACACACCACTCATCAAGCCATGCTGTGGCAGCATCCCACGTACAAAGTACAGGAAGATTGGCATGGATGTTAGTTCAGGGACTATCTTCCTCACCAAAGGAGAAAAAAAAAATCAAACAGTAAAAACAGCAATCTTTTCAAAACCATGGTCTTATTTAGGAAAGTAAAGGAGATCCTTAGAGACCAAAAATAAAATGTGACTCAAACCCAGATAGCTGAGGAATGGGACAATGACTGGCCTAAAGGCTTCTAACAATTGTTAGTGACTTACAGCTCTTGTTTTTGTGCCTGTGTGAGGGAAAGGAGACAAAGATGAGCGCCCAGACGAGATATGTTGTCCAATCAGAACAGTCAACATGAAGCGAAGAACCCTGAAAAGCTACTCTCTCAGTGAGAATGTTGACTGGACAAAAATTGCCCCAGATAGAGAGGCTTCTTAGGAACTTGACTGTCTTGTCATAGGTTCTGGAGAGAGGAGAAAATGAAGTCTCTCTGAGAACTTGTACCATAAACTCTTTCTCAAGTAGGTGGATGGCCCAAATCCTCACTAAAAAACTCCACACTAAGAATTTATTTTAGGGGCTGGCCTGGTGGCATAATGGTTAAGTTCATGCATTCTGCTTTGGTGGCCTGGGGTTCACCGGTGTGGTTCCTGGGCACAGACCTACACACTGCTCATCAAGCCATGCTGTCGCAGCATCCCACATAGAAAATAGAGGAGGATTGGTACCGATGTTAGCTCAGTGACAGTCTTCCTCAAGCAAAAAGAGGATGATTGGCAACAGATGTTAGCTCAGGGCCAATCTTCCTCATCAAAAAATGAAAAAGGATTTATTTTAAAGTGATTCCAGGGTGGAAGTTTCTTTAGGTCCTTTACAGAACTTAGCATAAATTCTCCCTGAAGGAACACATTAACAAATCAGTCCTTAAAATATCTTCACAAATAAAACACCAATAAACGTGACTGCCTAATCCAAAATTATGACACTCACAAGAAACAATATCATGACTAACAACAGTAAATACAGCTGGCAGAATCAGACCCACACAGATTTCAGTTTCTAGAATTATCTATACAGAACATAAAATAACATTTTCCAATAATATATTCAATTAAATAAAGAGGGAATTGAAAACATAAGTAAGGAATGAAAGAATGGGTCATTTAAAAATGACCCCCAAAAACTTTTAGGAATAAAAACATATAATGATTGAAATGAAAAATTTAGTTGTTGAGTTAAAGAGCATATTAGACAAAGATAGAGAATTAACAAAGCATAAAATACATCTGAAATATATTTTTCCTGAATGATGTACAAAGAAATAGAAAATATCTAAAAGAAGGTGAAAACCTGAAGTTAAAAGTTCTGATGTGTGTCTAATCAAAGTTCTAAAAGATGAAAATAGAGAGGATGAGAGAGAAGCAGTATTTGAAGAAAAAAGAAGACTTAGAATTTTCCCTCACTGTTGAAAAGCATGAATCATCAGCTTCCAAAATCACAATAAATTCAAAACAGGAAAAAAATTTCATACCTAGACAAATGAGAGTGAAACTGCATATCATCGAGGAAAAATAACCTTAAAAGTAACAAGAGAACAAAACAAGTTACCTGTAAAGAAATGACAGATAGCTGATTTCTAACTAGTAACAGTGGAGGCCAGGAGAATGATCTTCCATGTGCTAAAAGAAAATTATCTTAGAATAGTATACCCCATAAAAACTCTTTTGCAATGACAAGAGCCAAATAGAAATTTCCAGAAAAATAAGAGCAAACTTTGTCCCCATCAAACCCTCACTAAAGAAACTTCTCAAGGCAACAGTACAATTAAAATAGAAGAAAAATGATCCTAAAAAGGCAATCTAAGATGCAAGAAGGGATTTTTGAACAAAAACTATTTAATATGTTTTTAAATATAAGCAAAAAATGACTGTGAAACAGTAACAGTAAGTTATTATGGTTGAAATAAGTGAGTGTTAATAAAAACCAGATGGAGCTACAATTCTGAAAAACTTTGCATGTAAGTTGGGAAGAGATGATCAGAGTTCAATCACTATAAGTTCTTTCAATTGTTTGGGAGTAGAGGGTTGATATTGATTAAGTAGACTTTACTAATTTATGTATGCCATGTAAAATTTGTAGGACAAATTCCTAGTGAATAAAAATAAAGAGTATAGCATCCAAACCAATAGAAAAGAAAGAAAATGCAAATAAAAACTCAATGAATCTGAAAGAAGGCAAAATTGAAGGAAAAAAGAAAAGTTTCATCAATAGAAGATACAAAATGAAGTGGTTGAAATAAATTATAGGAGTAAGCACAATTAATGGAGATTTCCTGTTAGAGTATGCAGGTGGTCAGATCAGCTTAAAGAAAGTCCGTTTATATGCTGTGTATTAGTATTCTGTTGCTGTATAACAGTTACCACAAACTTAGCCACTTAAAACAAGACCCATTTATTACTCACAGTTCTGCAGGTCACAAGTTTGCGTGGACTCCACTGAGTTCTCTGTATAAGATCTTGTAAGTCTGAAATCAAAGTACTGGCCATTCTGGGCTCTTATCTGGAAGGTCTGGGAAAGAACCCACTTCTAAGCTCATTCAGCTTATTGGCAGAATTCGGTCCTTTGGTTTGTAGGGCTGAGGTACCTATTTTCTTGCCCTGGCCACTCTCAGGTCCTTCCAGATGACTCCTTTCATCTCAGCAAGGAAGAACATCCCTTGCATTGAATCCCCCTCAAGCTTCAAGTTTCTCTGACTTCGGCTGCTTTGAAAGGGCTCATGTGATTAAATTTGGCCCACCCAATAATATTCCTTTTGCCATATAACATAATCACGGGAATGAGAGCTCATCATAGTCACAGGTGCCATCCAGATCCAAGGGGAAGTGATTACACAAGGGAAAGGGTGTTGGGGATCATTCTTAGAATTCTATATCACATGCTGTTTTCAGGAGTCATGCCCCAAACATAAAGAAACAGAGACTTTGAAACTAAAGGAATGGAAAACATATGCCAGGAAGCACTGTCCAAAACAAAATGGATGTGATTACATTGATATCAAGCAAAACAGAGTTTTGGGGAGAAAAAAAAAGCATCTTAAGGTTAAGGAGAATTACCACATTATGATGGTAAAAGCAGTTCACCAGGAAGGTGTAACAATTTTAAGCTTATATGTACCCTCTAACATACCTTCAAAATTTATAAAGGATAAATTGACAGAATTTGATAATTGTTAAATCTACCATCATAGCACTTATGTTTAAAAAAAAAAAAAAGAAGCACTGAAAATGAATGTGGTGAGCATTTAGCATTAAGAATTTACTGGGAAAGGAAACCAGGAGAATCATTTAAAAAATAGAAGGGAGGGAATAAAGATATGAGCAGAAATTAATATAATAAAAATAAAGGTACTATAGAGAGGATTAAAATATCCAAAAAAATTTTTGGAAGCCTAATAAAATTGGTAAATCTTTGTAAGATTAATCAAGATTAAAAGAAAAAAGGTACAAATAAAACATATAAAAAATGAGAAAGAACTTATCAATAAAGAGCAATGGAGATCAAAGCTATTAACTTTATGCTGCACTCTGGATAAATCTGAGAAAGATAATGTTGAGTGCAAAAAAGCCAGATGCAGGAAAATCATACTGTATTATTATCTTTAACTATAAATACACAAATATATATAACTAAATAATATTTTATTATATTTATGGTTATATCCAAATGGAGTAAAACCACAAAGAAAAACAAGGAAATGGGAATTATAAATACAAGATTTAGAATTATGGTTTCCTCTCTCATAGGGGTTGACAGGGTAAATTGACTCCAGGGACAAGTCCATAGAGGGCTTAAGGCTCTTTGTTTTTGTTCTTATTTTTCACTGTAGGTAATGGCAACATGTCATAGTATTTATTTTTATTCTTTATGCCTTACATATACATTATATTTTTTTATGTGTATAAAATTTTTAAGAACGTTAATGAAATCTTGAATACATAGCTACATCTTATAGATTAACAAAGCAACAGAAAAGTTTGATTAAGGGACATTTGCTAGGCTTAATGTTTTGTTTTTGTGTGTGTGTGTGAGGAAGATTGGCCCTGAGCTAACATCTGTGCCTATCTTCCCCTGGTTTGTATGTGAGATGCTACCACAGCATGGCTTGACGAGTGGTGGGTAGATCCATGCCCAGGGTCCAAACCAGCGAACTCCAGGCCATGGAAGCACACAAACGTAACCACTACACCACCAGGCCAGCCTCTAGGTTTAACTTTTAAAAATATGTCCCCAAACCATTATCTCACTTGTATTTGAAGTGAAAATATTTGATTTTATTTTTAGACATTGAATGCCGATAAGTAGGATTTCTTATTGCAAAGATACACATTTTGGTTATAGCTTTTGATTTCTAAGCTTGCTATTATGTCACCCAAACACTCAGTCCATAGCATTATAATTATATCTGTCTTCAGGCAACAACAGATCATAGAAGTAATGCTTGCTCAAACTTATAATCCATGTTTCTTGGTGGTTGCCTTACTTTATAATCTCTCAATTCTGAAAACGGAACGAAGGTGGTTATGTCAGATGATTGACTTATCAGAGTTTTCTTAGACCTATTATTTACTAACAGTAGGAATGTCAAACCAATTGAACTTCTTTTCACCTCACTGGCCTATAGATTTGTATTTGTCACCTTATAGAGTTGACTTAAACATTTTGATAAATGATATTGTACAGGCAGTATGACAGGCTACCTGTACTGCTGGGCCCGGGAGACTGACCCAACTCCTTTGGCTCCATCATTAGGGCTGGTGTGCATTAGGCACTTCATTCAGAAAACTGAAATGCTGGGATCCTTAAAATGAGATTGATTTTCCCTTTGAGCAGATGTTTGCTCTTTCTGTGTTCCAACAGCTCCTTGGTGGATAATGTTTCTTATAATCACATTTCTGAAAACATCCTTTATTTCTCTTCTTATTGGCCCTCGATTCATATATGCAGTCACAAAGCCATCGTATTATGGTATACTTTGCATAATTAATTTCCCTAGTAGCAATCACTTATCTGTGTTAACAAAACAGAGAAGGTACACATACTGAAAACTACTCATTCTTTCAAGCCAAAAAACAAAAGTAAACACTCAACTATGTAACATTGGGCTACTGTCGTTTGATAATTTAGTCACCCATAAGGAATTGTGTGTCAGAAGATGGCATAAATATTTTTCTGCTGGCTTCTTGCTCAGCAAAACCAGTAATAATTCTCATTCTTTCCATTTATTCTAAATTGTAATTCACTGTGGTGGAAAGCAAATTGTACTGGAGCACATCGTATTTATTTTGCATTTGTTAACACACTATTTGAAACCCTGCAGACCTTGCCTGGGAAGGTACTTTTAGATTGTGTATATTTCTGTATTCAGGTGATTCAGGTATCTTTTTCGAAGTGGTTCTATATTCTGAGACATGCCCAATTTCCTCACTTAATAATAAAATAGTCTGTGACTCATTGTAAATCAGTAGGGATCCAGCAATAAGGTGCAATACATCACAAAAGCAGTGCAAGCTATCATTGGAGATAATAAGCAGGTGCATTAATATTCATGCTTTATGAAATCCTGGTTGGGCTTCTAAAAAGCTGTAGAATACATTTGAGGTTTAATGTTCACCAGTAGATGCTTGCCAGTGATTTTCAGATACTTCTTGTAGCCTTTCCATCAAGGCATCACTAGGTAATTTCGAAAACTTTCATCCATGGTTTCCGTTTACTTAATTGTATACTCGGCTAATGTTCCTCAGTGAGTCTGCATAATCCTTTCTGGTTGGACCTTGGGTCTTTCTTCATCAGTTGAACAAAGTGCCATTGTGTAAGAATGATTGTATATGCGTGTCTGTGTTTGCGGTGTGGTGTGTGTGGTCGGGGTAAGGGAACAGCAAAGGGGGAAAAAACTGCATGCATTTTCCTATAATATTCAGTATTTCCCTAGTGTCAAAGAAATGCAATTTAGGCTTTGTTTTCATATAGAGGGACCTAAGAGGAAGGAGAAGAAAATAATGCAAAAAAGAAAAAAACGAAAAGAAAAGAACACTATGCTACAGGGGATGAAAAGGTACCAACATAAAAGGACCACCACATAAAGATGCACCGGCTAGGCACTGTCCAACTCCGGAGGCCACCATACACACCCCAACTCCCCACTGAGCTGTACAATGTATCAACACCACTAATAAAGCATATAAAAGTGTACTACTACCCAGTCTTCAGAATATGTGATTAATATGTGTCCTTATTTAGTTCATCTATAAATACATTTACAATAAAGCAGATATATTTTGCACATGGATATTGTGGGTAAGCATGCATCTTAGCTTACTATCCCATCTTAGGCTTACTATCCCTCATTTGAAATCATATTTGATTTCTTTATTTTTTCCAGGAGTTGACAAAGACCATCTCTACCTCCTTTAGAATCTTAACAATACATCCTGTGTATCTTCCTACCTTTTTAGGTGCTGAGGGGACAGGGTTAGGAGGAAAAGAAATACTCTATCATCCATGTACTTCTACTCCTACCACCACTACTACTACCACCTCCATTAGCACCAGCATCACCACTAATTGCTGGAGAGACTTTAAATGGAGGACACTGGAAGAGCTACTTGGGGTGTGCTATTTATCCTAGCCTTCCCCACTGGTCTGTTCTGCATACCATGCTCCTCTTGATTCCCTTTTGTCCATCCATTCATCCGTTTATCCTATTAATCATTTATTCAGTAAGTGTTTACTGAGAGCCTACAATGTACTAGATACAATGCTGGGTGATGGGGACAGGAGAGGCAGAAGACAGACAAAATCCCTGGAATCATGCAGCTTATATTCTGGTGATGAGTATGTTTGTAGGGTTAATTCAGCTACTTTCAATCCTTTGAATTTTGTGGAGTCTCACTTTATGTTCAGGATTTAGTTGCTAGAATTGGGATGTGTTACTTTCCTCCTATTTTATATGAAGGATTTATACAACACCAGCCTTTGATGCACGGAGCTAGAGTTTCAAGAATACATTGAAGTTTCCTTGACAGTCTCTTAGGAATTTCTCAATTCATATGAGGCCTTCGGCACTGCTGTTTGGTGATGAGAATAGGTTTTCATTAGAAGACGCCAAGATTCCGTAAGAAAAAGTTGGGATCCCAGATAAAACATGAGAAAAAAATCACAAGAAACTCTCCACTTGCCTTGATGACATGTTGGGTTTGTTACTATGTGACCACTCCAAAGAAATAGGATGGACCTCCATCCCAAGTTTGTTCAGATGTTGAGAATGATGATGTCACATTTGCACCAAGAGGATGTGAAAAGATTTAGTCGTCATGTAGTGAAGTTTCTGGGGAGAGCATGGTGGCTCCCAAACAGGTCTGAAAATGGCTTGAAAGAGTCAGGAAAAGTGACTAGCTTGGCGATTTTATGATGTATATGGGGTGGAGCGAGGGTGAGGGTTCCCGCATATGGGGTCTGAACTTCCTGCTGGTGCCAAGGAAGGTACACCAGGATTTTCTTACCAGCTTTCCCAGATGTGGAACAGAATGGGAAGAGGAGGTAGTGAGGCTTAAAAGTTGTCAGCAGCCAAACATCAAAAAAATGGAGTCTGACTCCTTACTCCAGTTATGATGATGTTGGCAGGAATTTGGGGATATATGGCTGCAGTGTGAATAAAGACTTTCTATCAGTCTGCTTAGAAACAGAGAAATAAAAGGAACAATTTAAGAAATACTGGAGCCCTGCCCACAATCCTCTCCTCTTCCCCAGTTTAGTGCTGACATTTCGTGGTTTGTGACCAATGACTCATAACCCATTGTCAGTGCTCGTGTTATTCATGATAAGCAGTCTCTCCTCTTGGCCTGGGTGTGAGAAGGTGCACTCATTTTGGTGTTATTGGTGAATCAGTGTTGTGTCCTGAACCATAGTTCTTTGGGCAGTGAGAGTCCTCAAATATAAAGTCTGCTTTTACAAACTACACGAATTTTGTATCTTTCCACCCTGTCCCTGAATGAACCACCATAGAGAATTTCAAAGCACATGCCAAAATGTGGGTTTGCTTGGTATTGAAAACTTGGCATCAATTGCCTGTTCATGCTTAGTAAGTGCCAAATTCTGGCTTATAATTCCATATAAAGAATTTTTCTACCACAGATGTGTCCCTGTATGTGCCTCAATGAAATTTAAATAAAAATAGTATCAACAAAGTCAGGAAAGGAATTTCACAGCAACGGGGCAATGCTTCACGAATAGTCTCAGTTAACTTTCTTAAGTGGGCAAGGAATTAAGAAACAAATAAACAAAAAACAAAAGAAAATTTGGTAATGATAACAACTATACAAGGACCTTTATCAAATGTTTAAAAAGTAATTACAGAAATCCATGAAAATCATCTGTTGCTTGTGGCTGATGGCAATAAATGGCTGTAATTTTATGAGGTGGGAGACTATCAAATTTTTTTTTTTTTTTAATATTGAGGAGCTAACTTTTTTTTTTTTAAAGATTGGCACCTGGGCTAACAACTGTTGCCAATCTTTCTTTTTCTTTTTTTTCTGCTTTATCTCCCCAAACCCCTCCTGTACATAGTTGTATATCTTAGTTGCAGGTCCTTCTAGTTGTGGGATGTGGAACGCCGCCTCAACATGGCCTGACAAGCAGTGCCATGTCCGTGCCCAGGATCTGAACCCTGGGCTGCTGCAGCGGAGCGTGCAAACTTAACCACTCGACCACGGAGCCGGCCCCTAATTAAATTTTTATATTGCCACATATGCTGAATATAAAGCAAAGATTTTCTTCAAAATATTTCTCAGAAAATCTGAAACTGCCTTATGTTCAGATTCCTACAAAATCTCATATTGTGTTTAATTATCTTATTTTGAACAAAGTTGTATTTGAGGAAGACATTACTCTAAAACAATGTTAATTAAAAGCTAGCTTTGAGTGTGATGGATGATCATCTGATGTCTCTTTTTAAAAAGAGACAAGTATATCACAGTTGTAGTAATTACTTTTAGTGGTTTGGCCTCAAAATTGCTAAACAATATATCTTTGTAAATAAGCGTTTTAATAATTACTTTAAATAGCAATAAAGAATTTTGGGGGGCCAACTCCATGGCTGAGTGGTTAAGTTCACGCACTCCGCTTTGGTGGCCCAGGGTTTCACTGGTTTGGATTCTGGACACGGACATAGCACTGCTCATCAAGCCACACTGAGGCAGTGCCCCACATAGCAGAACTAGGAGGACCTGCAATTAGAATATACAACTATGTACCGAGGGGCTTTGGGGAGAAGAAGAAGAAGAAGGAAAAAAAGAATTGGCAACAGATGTTAGCTCAGGTGCCAATATTTTTTTAAAAAAAGAATTTTTGTTTTAAAATACGAATATTTTGGCAATCACCCAAAAGAACATTAAGAATAAGAATCAGAGATGTTAACTTTATCTTAAATAAAATTAAATCACATCTCCAACTATGAAGTAGAATCTTTGATGGAGGGTTGCCAAATGAGACAGTCAACTCTATTTCAAGACAATGCCAAGAGGAGACATGGTACTACTGATCTCAGACAAAGTTGGCAAAGGACAGTTCTCCAAGATAGATGGCACTCCTTGAGAGGCCTGGAACAATAGGATGGGGTATATTGATTGACAGTGGACCCTACCACCCTTGAACATGCACCTCTTGGAGAATGCTAGACCAGGAAAAACCCACATCATTCAGATGGTGATCAATTCCAAGGGAACCAGCGTGGGAATTCTATCACTAAGAAAAAAAGAGGAGGAAAATAACAAGAAAATCCAATAGCAAGTGAAGAGCCCTCCACCAGAAAAATGCTGCCGTGAAGCAGAGGAAAATTGTGATAAAATATCCCAGTGAATTAAAAAAATTAGTGAAGTCGTTGTCTTTATAAAATAAGGTTTCAAAGCAATGATATAAGAATTTAGAGAGCATGGTGTGAGACAACAGAGGATGAAACAAGAGATTGTAGGCTCAGAAAAGAAATGTTGAAGAGAGAAAATTAGAGAAGTAAAGGTCAAATTGGAATCTCCACAAACGTTAATGAACATACCTGAAATCACAGTAAGGGACATGACTGAGTGAGCGGAATTAGAGTTAAAAGGGGGTGTAGATCGAGAAGACAAAGAAAACCAGTATCTACATAATTGTTTCTCAAAAGACTAGAGCTAAAACAATGGAAAAGAAAAGTAATAGTTAAGGATTCCCCAAAGACTAAACAGAATAAAGAAAGATTTTACTCTTTAGACTCAAAGAGCAAAGAGTGCCTAGAAAAGTGACAGACAGCAATCAATAAGCTTAGCAAATTATTACACTCAAAATAAAAAAAAGAATACTGTGGGCATCCAAGTAGTAAAAACCAATTCATCTATGAAGATGGGGGAAAAAGTCCAGGTTCTAGTTTTCTCAGATTTCTCCTTGGGCATCACTCAACAGTGTTAAGAAAGTGAAGCAATGACTTCAATTCTAAGGAAAAAAATTGTGACCCAATAATTTTACATTCGGCCTAATTATTGGTACAGTGGAAAGAAAATAAGCAATTTGGCTGTAGGCTACATTGTTCTCATGAACCTTCCTGAAGCATTTATTTTAGAACAAAGTTCAGGCATTTGGAAGCAGGAGAAAAACTCCAGCAGGAGTACTGTAAAAAACCATTGAGTCATTTAATTGTAGGACTAAGATTAAAAGAAATGCATGGCTTTTGATTATAGGCCAGAATATAGAAGTATTCCCAAACCCTAACAACATAGAGATGGTATATGGTGTAATAAAGTGTTATATTCTGATTTTCTCATCTTTTATAGATAAGGGAAGAAGATATCATTTAAAGATGATAAATAAAATAGAAATATAAGATATTCAAAGGGACAAAAAGTTAATAGGAAAAATAATAAGTACAATAGGGTGAAGGAGGGGAAGAAGGCAGAGGGAGAAAAAGCAGAAATTAAGTAATCTTGTCACTATTCCTACTAGGGAGTAAATAAAATCTAAAGAAATAGTAAATACATACATTAACTGAAATTTAATTATAAAGATAATAGAACAAAATTAGAATCTTTATATTTTAGTAGAATGCACATAAAAATGTATGATAGTACATGAAAAAAGAAGAAACTATTTAAAGAGCTTTACATGTACTGATATATAATGATGTTCAAGATATATTGTTAAATAGAAAATGGTTGCAAAATAGCATGAAAAATTGTATGTGTATGTTTGTTCATTAATATCCATAATGTATATGTTTGTTTATTAATAGAATAGCACTTATTTCTTTTAAATGATACTCCACTGCATAATTGCTATCTCAAGAAGAGCACTAGATGGCCATAGTTATTATATTATGACCTTGTATCCCTAATAAATCAATATTTTTCATTACTATCACATAACATAAGACTTTAGCAAATAAGACTATAAATATAGTATGTGCAGTACCTGCATGTGAGTAGCTTATAATCAGGCTAAGAAGATTAGACTGGCAAACTTGGAGGCTGCAGATTAATGCTCAGTTCTGTTACACAAATCCTCTTTGAAACCTTCCCAGATTATTGCAGCCTTCGGTGGGTGACCTCCCTTTTCTTTGATTTTTAACAGCAATTTTAGACTGTAACATATTCTAACATTTTACTATAGCTTTATCATTTTCTAATAGTGCAATATATGATAGTCTTGTCTTTATGAAAGAGATGAGACTGGTTGTCAAGTCCTCAGATTTAACATAATAGTCACACAAAGCAAAATGATTGGGTAGAAGTTCCAGATACCAACAATAAAATGTCAGTAAGGACCTGCCCCATGTCTGAGTGGTTAAGTTCTCGTGCTTGGCTTCGGAGGCCCGAGGTTTGTAGGTTCGGATCCTGGGCGCAGACCTAGCATGACTCGTCAAGCTGTGCTGTGGCAGCATCCCACATAGAAGAACTAGAATAACCTACAACTTGGATATACAACTATGTGCTGGGGCTCTGGGGAGAAAAAACAAAAAACAGAAAAAATCAATAATTTTTATAATACCTGCTAATATGTATTGTGTGCTGTAGATGATGAATAAGAAACTGAGGCACAGAGAGTTTACTTTGCCCCAAATCAAAAACTAGTAAGAAACAGAATTAGGATTAGGACCCAGGCAGACTCGCTCCAGAACTGGTACACATGATAGTACATTAGGTATGTGACCCTGCTCGATTAGTTCATCTCAGTAACCTCCTTTTTTCTATTGGTGAAAGTTGAAAAATAATGGCTTACTTTATAAAGTTGCTAAGACAGTTATTACAAAAAGTCCATCTAAGAGCTTTGTAAGCCATGAAGCTCTGCAGCAAATGTAAAATATTATTACATCATTGCTGTTGCCACCATGTCATATAGGTTCAACTCATAAAGGAGCAAAGTTTTCACTTAGATTCTTACAGAGATCAATTACTTTTAAAATAATTTACTGAGTTTCAAATCTCAACATGCATGTTCTTACTCAGACTGCACAATGCCCATGCCGTAAATAGCTTATGTTCTAATGAAAAAGACTACCTGACAAGGCATAATGTGATAAGGGCCATAATGACATTCTGAGTTTTGTGCAAAGACCTAGTAGAGAGAAGAGGAAAATGAAGGATTGTGAGACTCAGAGTTAAACAGTTTCTCCAAGCTTGGAAAGACTTGCAATTTCAAATTCTAATAATCTTCTCATGGGAGAAGCATCAACAAGTTTTGTATTATATTTATGGTACACAACAACCTTTTTGCATCATCTTCAGCCCTCCCTTTCTTGCATCTTCTCCCACAAAGACTGTCCTTGACCAACACCAGAAATGAATTTGATTTCTCTAATGCAGAAGGTAATTGGATTTTTCTTTATTGAAGGCATCCCTTTAATGACTGTCTCTATTCCTGCCAATTTAGCTTCAAGTGACCTGACATTGATCTGATAATATGAATTAAAATAAAGAGTTGAAGCTAGGGGTGAAAAAGACCAGCTGTCTGGCATCAGAAAAAATGTTTTTTGCCTCATCTTGCCATTTTCCTGAGAAAATCCTTTATCCTTGAGTGTCATTTTTACAAAACATGCTGCTGTAATAATTGGTCATATAACAGCAAATTGCCTCCTTCTAGAAAATATAATAAGTATTTCCCAGAAACTGCCCTGGAGAAAACATTGAAAATTGAATAAAATCCACCCAGTAATCATTTTGTTCCTTGAAAATATTTATCACCATGTAGACTCTTTCTGGGACAGGATAAATATTGCTCAACAGAATTAATTAAATCTATTAAAAAGCTGGTGAAACATGAAATATTTATTTAAGTATTTATTTACTTAACCTTGAGGTTTTGTACAAACCAAAATTGACACAAGAATTGTTATTCAAGAAGGTTACAAAGAAATAGTGGATGAAATTGTTGTGTTTGGAAGAATAGCAATTCTTTCCTCAAGAGAAGTTATGATATAAAACTCTTTTTATGCCCAAGAATATATGAGATTTAGATTTCTCTACTTTTGCCTTTATTCGTTTTTTAGTAACAATGTAACTCACTTGTTTCATGGTTAATTTTTATTCTATCATCTTTGTTCATTCCAATAAATATGATGACTCCTTCTTGATTGAAGATACAATCCATGGGTATTAGTGTGAATCAGAAAATAAAATCTTGTAATTTTAAAGTGTCAAGAAGATAATAAGCAGATGAGAAAATCATCAATAAGCAAGTGCCCTTTTAAAAATAAGTAAAACAAGTGTTTTTCCTTTTTAAGTTCTTAATATTAGTTTCATTCATGTTTATCAAAGTAATTAATATTTTAAATAAGTTAACGGAGTTTATATTAAAAGCACTTATGATTGGTGAGTATTTAAAGATTCAACAGTAAAGCCACATCACACGAAGTTGTTATAGACCCTCAGTTAGACAGAGCTGGTATAAATCCGCAGTGTTACTCAATGAAGGTCAATGAACTTGCTTTGGTTCTCGTCAACCAAGAGAAGCTTAAGAGTTCTACTCCTAGAAATGATGTTGAGAAAAAATGTAAAGAAAAGTTAAGACAGAATATATCCTGGAGACTAGGCTCCTTACCTACTGTTCTGATTGCATCTTAAGCGAGCATGTGAAACATTGGCATGCCAGTGAATGTTTCCAGAGACCATTTCTTGCATGCTGTGTGGCACAAGATGGGCTTGCAAGAGAATGATGAACTTTCCACAGGAAGTCCAGTACTATCGAAAGGGTCACTGATCCAGAAGGACTCCCCACTGAATCACAATCCTTTGTCGTAATGATTAAAAATCTCACCTACCAGGTCAGGCCATTGTTTGAAGTTATGCTTAAAAGCAATGTTAATCCTTTAAGGGCAGGAGAAAAGTATATTTTAATGTTTGATGAAAATTCTTCCTTACTCCATTCAGTTTATCTCATTCCGTATCAGTTTTCTTAATTTTGATTCTGTCTTATTTGTTCGAATGTGAATAGTATTAATTAAAAACAATTAATGAAATAATGTTCTCTTTTCTTGAAGGCAAGGTAGATTTTCTGGGAAAAGGGAAAAATGTGTGTGTGTACACGTATGCAAACACATTTTCTTTATTAGAAGAATTAAGGAAATTCATTCTCCATCCCCATCCACTTTTCAAAGATGCTTTTTTAATAGTTTATTTATGACACTTTGTACATTTGCTGAAACTATTAACATGGGATGTTGCTGATGAGCAATTTGCTTTGTTAATACCTCTCTAAAAGCAAGCATGTGTAACCTAATTCATTTTGTCATTTCTTCCTTGAGCAAAATATTTTAGTCTTTTACATAAAAGATACTTAGGTATTGGAAGGGATATAAAGATACATCTTCACCTTCAAGGATTTTAAAGTCTAGTGTAAAATAGAAGGTGGAAAGTGAGACAATATGGAAGAAGGAGGGATCAAGAACTACAGTTGAAAAAAGCAGGGAAGACACAGTGGCAATGTGACGTTACCTGGGTCTCAGAAGACACGCAGAATCTGTCCACTTGAGAAAGACAGGTAGGAGAAGATGTAGAATTGCTAATGGTATGGAGGTAATTCGAATAAATACGCTGTAAAACTGTGCTCAAGTACTACACCTTACATACCATTAAAGGAAAAAAGGGAGAGTAGAGAAGGTAATATTTTGACTAATGATGTAGGTAAAAATCTAGATCAGGAAATATTTGGATTTTGGCGTTTTCAATTAGACAAAGTTAAAAAGAATATTGTATTTTGTTTGTTGTATGTTTTGTTTCCATGGGGAGGTCAATAGTATCTTAAAAGTGCCTCTTTATATAAGATAATCTTGATTGATATTTAAGAAACAATCTCAGTATTTGACATGTTGAATGACCTTAAATAGGCTCATTCATTATGTAAAGTCAAATGAACTACTAAAGTTTTTGACTGAGAGAAGTATATTCTTCTAATTTTTATCTCTGATGTTAAAATGTTATCTCGTGTTAAAATACATCCATATTTTATTCTCAATAATATGTAAATTATATGTGTATTTAAACCTGAATGTAAGGTTTCTGAAAGTGCTAAATAAGTTTCTTTCATTACTTCAGGTCACTGATATGATGCTTCAGGACAAACCTTATCCTGATTGGGGAAAATCTGCAAGAGCTTTCTGGAAGAAAGGAAATGTTAGGATCATTTTATTCTGGTAAGAGGTTGTTTCATTTATTGATTTATGCCTTGCCTTGTAAGTTGAATGTAGTTGTCTTTAGATATATAGAATTCTATCCAGAGAGGCATTTTTAGTGGATACTATGCTCCATTAAAATGATTAAAAGCCATTATCCTAATTATTTTATGAGTAAATTTCTTCTTACATATTGTTGCATATACACATTTTCAAGAGAGACGTTTTGCTAATATAGTGGAACACAGAAGATTTTATCAGAGGTAAGTAGGTTTTTGACTCAGCAAAAACAAGCTGTAATTTTCATCAATGAAATCTGATAAAAATGTCTCAAGTAAATACTAAATTTCCAGTTATTTGATAGGCTATAATTTTGCTTTGAAGAAGTTATACAGAGAGGGAACCTCTTTACAAATCACATCTGGCTCATTGACATTTCTTCTTTACGTAATTTCCTTTAGCTCTCCAGCCCAATTATTGCAATTAAAAAGTAGTCCATGTCTTATAGAACTTTGTTTTGTGGAGTCACTATTACTTATGTGTATTTGAAAAGTTTAGACAGAAAAGATAGGAATGTAGAGACAGCCAGAAGGATACCCTCACCTGGCTGTGTGACACTGTCCAAGTACAGTGATTCAACCTGATATATGAAAAGTTACCTACACTGGTATTCAGAAAAGTTATAACTGATGATAACTTGTGCCTTGTAAATTCCACCCTACTCACCCGCCTTTAGAAAGGAAACGAAAAAATCTGTTTATTCTTGGGTTTCATTCTGGGGGTTGATTTTTTTTTTTTTTCATGTACAAGCTACAAAAATCATAGTAACTAAGTACTTGGGGGAGAATATACACTTTACGTTCTTTTTGTGCTTTCACACTGTCATTAAACATTACTAGAGATATTTGGCATTTTGAACTCAATTCTTAGGAGGTAAACAAAAGTAGATTTTTCAATAATGCGAAAATGAACATGATTTTGTGGTTGTTTAGTTACACCTTGTCTCTATGAGTCGAGTATGGCCTATTTTTATGCTGCATTTAACTTTCATATTTTTTCCTGTTTGTAAGCTCCCCGTGTAGCTTGTCTGAATAATATATAATATAATAATTGTAGCAAATATTTGCAATCTGAAGGCCCCTATGATTGTTGTCATTAGCTGCTCTTAATTGCAATTGCTGTTTCAGAGGAAAGGAATGTATACTAGATTTTTCCTGAAGCATCTTAGTACATTTTTCCTTGTACATTATTACTCAGGTCTATACATTACCAATTACTTTTATACAAATGAGTTTATTTTTGACATATGTGATAACATAGCCCCAATGGGTAGTCTAAACTAGATTTTAAATGTTGTTAAAAAGCAATTTAATTAGCCACTGACAAATAGATAATATTCTTGAGTGGAAAGTGAACTGAACACTTATTCTTGTAGTCATTGTTTCTGTAAAATTATTCATTATTAGGTAATATATTTGAAAGATGATTTTTCATTGTTACATTTCAAAAGTAATATTTCAAATCATGGAGAGCATAAAATAACTGGAGGAAAAGTTAAATGCCACTTTAAAAATATTTTTTCCTATCTTATCCATTTCTATACAGTTAGATTATCTTGACAACAGTATGTATGATTTTAAAAAAGGAAAATCTGATGCAAAAAGTTGAATATGGAAATTACGTGGGAAGCAAAGAAATATTCCTTTTGTTCATACTTTTCAGATAAAAGGGATTTAGTGAGTATAAAGGGCATTTTCTTTTTTAGCTCTAGGAGATAAAATATAGAAGTCACTGGCAAGGTTTTACATGAAATAAAAGATAGTATTTACATATTATGTATCACCTGCTCAAAAAGAGGTATTTTCTTTTGGTTTTGCCCTAGTTAAGGAAAGAGAGATTTGTGCGAAAAATCTATGGTGGAGAAGAAATTTTGCAAAGGGAATCTTTCATAAGTTGCAATGTGATTATGTACAGCAGTCGAAACAGTACAACATGCAATTTTGTTCTAGTAAACTTATTCCTTACCTACATGTAGCTACTTTAACTCTCAAATGCCTGTCAGAAACTACTGCATTTGCAACTATGTGGTTGAGTTCTTCGTTGATTCTTAATGATAGATGTCTCTACATCAAAGAAAATGGTTCCTGTTTCTTTCTGTAATTGTGCAAAGATGAAGCTGCTATAGCACGTGGGCTCTTATGTCTGGGAAGAGACTAAATTATGACTGTATTTGAAAATACTAAAAGAGAAAGGGAAGAATATTCATAGAACTTCCTTCCACAGCTTTTCCCCAGCATTTTTGATATTAAAATGAATAATGATCTAAGAATTTAAATCCTAGGTGAATGCCATATATTGTTTTATTTTTCAGAGGGGCTACCAAAAACCGTTTTTACTTACTTGTGTCTGAAGTAAAAGAACATACGCATAAAAAAACAAGTAATGTGATGTTTAACTTCTATCTCTCTGTTTTATTTACTCTCTAGAGACACAATCTGTATGCTTTGATGGGAAGCATCTTGGGATGATATTTCCCAAAGGCTTAGCTTTTTTTTTTTAAATAAGGGGGGGACACTATCCTGTGACTAGTGGAGGAATTGGCGGAAGAGGGGCTTGGGAGATCTCGTGGTTATGAGGGCTTCATAAATACTCCAGCTCTTCACCTTCCAGACACACAAGAGGGTTGCCCTTTCTTCCTCCTCTGAACACATGACTTGCTTTGGCCAATTAAAATGTGAGTGATAGTGGCATGTGTCACGTCTAGGTAGAAGCATTGACTGTCAATGAGAAGCACTGAAGGGAGTTCTTTTCTTGGTAGCAATTGTGGAAGTTTGTGTCTAGCAGAAGTCCTTGTCATTCAAGTTTCCCTGAATGACCAGGATAAACCAAGCATCCTTAACAACACAGTGGACGTGGAGTATGAGATAGAAATGATCCTTTGAAAATGTTAAGCCACTGAGATTTGGGGATTATTTGATCCTGCGACATAAACATCCTGATGTATACAGAAATTGATCCCTAGGAGTAGAGGGCTGCCATAACAGAAAGCTGAAATTTTTCTTAAGGGTTGGACAGCAAATGGCAAGGAAACTAATGATAGAGGCTGGAAAGGTGGTAATCCAGGTGTTATAGTGGGGATGTATTTGGTAAAAACTGTGGTCTGTGATTACTTAGATGCTCCAGGTGAAAGTGGAAAACAGAATGTCAGTAGTGTGTTGCTGTGTGCATCTGTGTACAACTGTCCGCTTCTGTTTCATTCTGATGCATAGAGAAGATTATCTTTTATTTTTTTCTTTTATGGATTAGAATCTTTATATTTTAAAAAATAGTTTATCTAGGTCTATAATGGTTTGGGTGGGCATCTCTTGATCATGATTATTGTAATTCTTAACTGGGAAGCAAATGTCACTGCCACCATTTTTCACGTTTTGAATATTGTGTTATTAGTAAAGTCTAACAAAAGGAACTTAGTTGTTTAACTTTGACCAGAAAAGAACTAATCAAGAAATGATTATTATCTTAATATACATGGTGTAAAAGAGTAACATGATAATAAAATATAATAAAGTAATAAAAAAGACCTAAAATTCAGAGGAAATGTCAGTCAGAAGGGTTTTGATGATAGCTCTACCAATATCTAACTGTATGACTTGTATGACTACTTTGGGTTTCCATTCTCTTTTCTCCAAAAGGAATATTTTGTTATTCTGCATGATCCTTCTCAATTCTGTGATGCTATTTTCTATTATTAAGATTAAAATGTTGAAGAGGGAGTAATTCTGTCTGCTTTTCTCCAGAGGGCAGAATATGGATGACTATAGTCTGAATGTTTATGTCCCTCCAGAATTCATCCACTGCCAATCTTCCTCTTTTTGTATGTGAGCCACTGCCACAGCATGGCTGCTGACAGACCAGTGGTGTAGGTTTATGCCCAGGAACTGAACCCAGGCCACCGAAGCAGAACGTGCCCAACTTAACCACTAGGCCACAAGGGCTGGCCCCATATGTTGAAATCTTAATGCCTAATGTGATAGTAATAGAAGGTGGGGCTTTTGGGAGGTGCTTAGGTCATGAGAGTGGAGCCCTCATGCACGGGATTTGTGCCTTTATAAAAAAGACTCCAGAGACATACCCAGCTCTTTTCACCATGTCAGGACACAGTGAGATGGCCTCTACTATGAACCAGGAAGGGGGCCTTCACCAAATGCAACCAGGCTGGTGTCTTGATCTTGGACTTCCCCACCTCCAAAACTGTGAGCAATAAATTTCTGTTGTTTATAAGCCACTCAGACTGTGGTATTTTGTTCTAGCAGCTCAAATGGACTAACACATGGACTAATGAGTGTAAGTCACATGGAAGCAGACTTTAGCTTCACATATGAAAGAATTCCCTAATAGCGTGAGCCTCTCAGTGGTGAATGAACCCACCTGATGAAGTGCTGAATTCCCCATCAGTAGAAATATTCCTGCAAAGTCTAGATAATCTTTCAGGGGTGCTATAGAAGGCTTTTCACATTGAATGAGAAAAAAAACAAAATTGCTTTTAAATTTTCATCAAACTTGAAGATTTTATGACTCTACATTTTAAACTAGAAAAGTATTGCATATTTTTCTGCTTTATAATAGAGAGGATACTAATTATAATTTAATATGCTCTATATATTTCCATCATCATCATGAGCAAAATTTTTACATTAGACAATAACTCATGAAAGGATCCAGGGGCAACTATAGTAGGCAAAGCTTTTTGCCTCACTTCCCAAATAATAAATTAACCCATATCTTTCCTCTGGATAAATTTTGTCTTCTTGCCTTCAAGCTTTCCTTCCATCTCAACGTGTCTCTTTAAGCAGTTGTCTATCTTTAATTAAAAGCTGCCTCTGTAACTGAGGAAAAGCAGAACATTTTTAGCCCAAATCAAGTAACTATACCTATTGAATCATCATCTTAACTTTTTCTTTCCAACATAATCTTTATATACTTAGATTTTAAATTTTGTTTGTCTTAACATGGCTTTAAACATTTTGAACAAAGATTCATGTTAAGCTTTTCATTCACAGTTCATGAAATCTCCTATAATTGTTTCTTTTTTAAAATTGAAATATAATTGATATATAATGTCCTATTAGTTTCAGGTGTACATCGTAGTGAATTGATATTTATGTACATTATAAAATGATCACTACTATAAGTCTAGTTTCCATCTGTCATCTGCAAAGTTATTACAATATTATTGACCATATAGTCACCTTAACTTTAAACACTACATTAAGTTAACAGGCTCCATTTAAGTCTGGCTACTTCTAAGCAGACAGATCCAAGGATATATTTCAACTGGTTTTCTTGCTAGATGGAAATTTCCAACTTCTGTAGAAAAAGGTGATTGAGGTTGTATTACTGTGTTGTCATATTATTTGGAGATTTTCATTTGAAAAGTAAATTCTATATTTATGCCTGAGAGATTTAACTCTCAGGCATATGTTTATACCTGAGCATTAACACAATCCCGTGACCTTCTAGACTTAATTTTGCTGAATTAAGAACAAGCCTTGTTTTTATTAACTTATTTAAGTAAATACTTAAGTGCTGAGTACAATGTGAAATAGCGGTTAGGAGCACAGATTATTGGTCTTGAGCAAGCTGCCTGGCTTTCAGTCCTGGCCTCACTGCTTACTATTGTGTATTAGTTATCACTATTTCGTTTTAACTGGTGCTGAGAATTCAACTCTGATAAAGAAAGTAGGACTCTGACAGCATAATTTTCTATCCAATGAGAAATACAGAGGGGAAAAAAGAGGCAATACCAACCATAGGTGTGGAGTGCTCATCTTTAAATATATTTACTGGTTTAGCTATTTATTGATTTCTCTTCTCCAGAGCATGTCCATTTTTTACCCCCAGAGAAGGAGCTCATTTTGAATTATTTGCTGCATAGGAGTTGAATTAAAGCCTCTTAAATTAAATTCTGTGGTGAAAATTTACTATGTATGTAATTCTCATTTTTTAGTAGGAAGATGGAGAATAAATAGTTCATAAGGTTTTAAATTAAAATATCTTTAAAAGTTTGAAGAAATGTATTAAAGTCAAAATGATGATTAAGTTCTCTACATATTTCTATATCACATTACTTGATACTTGATATTACCTGTGATATTTCTATATCACATTACATATTTCTACATCACATTACATATTACTATATCGCATTACATATTTCTTTATCACATTCCTTGAGAGTAGATATAACGTCTTATTTAACTCATCCCTAGGACTTATGACAGTACCTGACGTGCTGTGAGCATTAAGTACATTCTTACTGAATAAACTACTTTCGTGAGGACTATCACGTCTACCATACTCCATGATGTTTCTGAAAATTTCTTCGGATAGAGTACTACATTGAAAATGATTTAAAATATAATTAAAAGTGTTTTGACTTTGTGATTAATTGAAACTTTATAGGAAGCTCTATAATACTTACGAATTATTGTTTCTGAAGATTTTTAGAAATATTTATTTTCAGTACTTTAAAAAATCATCTTGGTTTCAAATTATGTGATCTACCTACATCATCTCTGTTCTGACCCTGAGAGTTTTTACCTTAGGATGTTTTCCTCACTTCTTAAAAGTGAGTGAAATTCAAGGAAAAAGAATTGATTAAGCTGGTCTTAAAATGCATAAATACTACCCTATATAAGCCTTCATTCCAATAGCTAAAGCTTGGAATAGCACATTGAGTCCAAGAACAATCCTTGAATTTATGAATCTTTGAAAGAAAATGCCCTTTAATAAAGGCTTGGAAATGCTACCTGGTTTTTCTGTATAACAGTTATTGGTAGAATGGAGTTATTCCTCTTCAACCTTAAATTTGCTGGTTGAAAGGAGTACTCCTCTGAGCCATGAGGCCTAAGTCATACTTACTTACTGAGTTTCAAAAGTATGGATCATGTTTTCAAGGTCCTTGAGTTCACATATAATAGTACAAATGCACAAATTTAAAATAGAAACAATAAATTCTAGAAGAGAGAAAACAACACAACCAAAATTAGTGACTTGAACCATTTCAGCAGAGTGGTAAATCTCTGCCTATTTTTACGTTTTTTCCTCATGATTCATGCCCCAACTCCCACCATCTCTAGTAGACTAAAAATGCAAATCTTGCATGCTAACAAAACTCCAAATATTTCCATGGCTTGACCTGTTGGAAAGCCTAGATATTTTCACACTTGCTGTTTCAACACATCTTCCAGTAACCTTTGGTGGAATACCTTGAGGATTTGTCTTTATCCTGCAAATATTTACAATGTGGCCACTAGGCAAATGCCTCAGAGTAAAATGCTGCTACAGTAATGCCTTTTGCTGGCATTAAAGTCCTCCTTAAAAATGTGTTTATTTTTGTGTGTTTTGATCAAAACCTGCTTATTAGAATCAACATTCTCTATTCAAGTGACGATTATCACATCAGAATAGCTGTCATTTAAGTCACTCCACTCATCAGCTTTTTGCAGATTGAATGGGAGAGCAACGATGTCTCAGGGTCACCAAGGAAGAGCCAGTTGTTTAACGCCCATGATTCATTATGGTTCACATCTGGTTCTGAGACTGGCAAGTCACCAACTCAATTTTGTGGTACATTAGTCACCGTTGGAAACTCACAATTGATTGGTTTTCAAACCAGAATTGCTGGTAACTAATACTTCCATGTTCTCTACAGGGCAACTTCTTTTACCATTATCTAAGTGGAAGTGAATCACTGTATATTTCCTGAGCACTGATCAAAGCTAAGGGAGGTGGGATATGCAGGGGAGCTTCATCCAAGACTATTTGAGGCCTGTGACAGTTTCATCCATGTGCAGTTTCTTTTTAGGATCGGACTGTGACTGTCACCCAGATCCAGTATGAATTCCCCTCAGCAGAGCTGGTTCCATAATGCCAGCTCTTGTTTTCAGAATATCCTTTTCCTCCGTTTCCCCTGCTGGCCAGAACTCCCTCTGTGAATGCCTTCTCCCTTTAGAAGAAGGGGTGGATACATTAACTGTATTGAACGTTGAAATGCTTTGGTGATTTTTGTTGCACCTGGAAAGCTTTCTGATGAATTAGAGGTAGAATGTATAGGCAGGTGTCACAGATCAGATGAGCCACTCTGAGTTTGTTCTCACATATTTATTTATTTATCCCAAAGGTTAAATAAAATCTAATTATAATGGCTGGGCATATGAGTGACCCACATTCTGGAAGCCAAACAAGAAAAAATATCTCCATGTGTAAGCTGGACAAAACTTTGCTATTGAGTCAGAGAAAAATGCATGCTTGTCTCATTCATTCATTCATTCTTATTTATTGACTGCGTTAGGCATTCTACGTGAACAGGAAGCATACACAGTTGTTGGCCTCATCTAAGACTTACTGTCTTTCTCCCAATTAGACTGTAAGACAGAAATAAAGACAATTAAGCAAATAAAAAAATTACGAATAATGATAAGTTCTAAGAAGGAAGCAAATATCAGTGACTGCCTTTTTCCAGTTCTCTTCCTCTTCAAGGCACATTTCTTGAAAGTATTGTCCAAACTCACCCTCCACCTTTTTTATCTGCCAATTACAGCATCAGCTCTGCTCCTGTTCCACTCTATGGACTCTAGCCTCTTGCCAGCAATGCTCCTGAATTTCAGCTTTAGTCAGACTTCTACATGCACAAACCACTACTGTTTGGAGGGTTAGTCATGCAACGGCGACTTTGGCAGGCCATCTTTTATTTAGAATGGGCAGTTATGGGAGGACATAATTGAAAGTAATATCTTGACATTTTATTTTGTTATCCTTTAAGGCAAACAATGAGGGGGAACTTTTTCAAACGTTTATTTAGACATTGTATTATTTTCTTAAATATAAAATATCATTTTAACAACATTTTCAATTAGTACTGGTACATGGACAGCCTTTTAAGTGTTTATTTACAGCGAGTATAATACACTAGAAAGACCCTTTCTCTTCATTTTTTAATTAATAAATATGTGTTGCATGATCACTTGCTTTGTACAGGCCCTTGTATTTTAGTACAAAGTCTTGATTTTTGGAAATGCAATGAGAAGCTTACATTTCCAGTGGAGGTGGGCTGGGGGTGGGAGGAAGGATTTGGCATGCCTAAACCACATATCAAAATATGGAAAACAGGCCTTAAGAGGTAAAATAGGAATGTTATGGGAATTTAGAGGTAGGAGGGATTACATAAAGCATATACTATAGACTGAATATTTGTGTGCCCCCCAAAATTCACATGTTGAAATCTAATCCCCAATGTGATGGTATTTGGAGGTGGGGCCTTTGGAACATGATTAGGTCATGAGAGTGGAGCCCTCATGAATGGGATTAATGGCCTTATAAAAGTGACCTCAGAGAGCTCCCTCACCTCTTCTACCATATGAGGGCACTGCACGAAGACTGCCATCAATGAAACAAGAAGCAGGCTCTCACAGGACATGGAACCTGCTGGCACTTTGATTTTGGTTTTTCCCAGCCTCCAGAACTGTGAGAAATAAATTTTTGTTGTCTGTAAGCCAGCTTATGGTATTTTGTTATAGTACCCTGAACAGGCTACTAAAACACGTCCAGCATAAATAATCCTTTAAATATTTTACTGGTTTGAATTACACATCTGATGTTTTTATTTTGAAATATTTTCAACTTACAAAAGAGATGTAAAAATAATACAAAGAATTCCTGTATATCTTTCATCCATGTTTCCCAACTGACATTTTATGACACTCATTGTATCATTTTTTTCTCTCTCTCTCACTATATAGATAATGATAATGTGTCAATATTAATTTCCTGATTTTGATTAGACTGCAGTCATGTGAGAGAATGTCCTTCTTTTAGGAAAGGATAAATATTTCATTGTATTTCCTAAAACTCTTTTCTTTTAAGAAAGAGTAAATAGTTCATTGTATTTCCTAAAACAAGGGCATTCTCTCACATAACGACAGTCCAATTGTCAAAATAAGGAAATTAACATCAATATAATACTTTAATTTACAGACTTTATTCAAAGTTTGACAATTGTGTTAATAGTGTCTTTTATAGCAAAAAAAAAAAAAGGACAGAGAGAAGTAATAAAAATAAAAAGATTGTTTTGTTTTCATCTGGTTCAGTATTCAGTACAGAAACATGCATTACATTTAGTTGTCAAGCCTCCTTACACTCTTTTAATCTAGAACAGAAAACTTATCTTTCATATAGATATTTTTAGACATATTCTGTAACAGGTGCTGAAATGAAATATTGTCATTCATTGAGGAAAATTTCTTAGAACTCTTTCAAGATTTGATAAGCCTTAGACAACACATCATATAGTATGAATATTTCCCTATAATACATGCATTTAGGAATTGAAGCTATTCTTACAACACATTTTCAATTTGGCTTATTGAACTTTTGAAAAGTAAATGTTGCTGTCTGCCAATATTCTTTCAACCTGTCCTTCTATTTGTTTTATGTAGTTCAGAATTAGCAATACTTTAAGCAAGCATTCAAGAAACTTCTAAAATAGATCCCATGCTGGGCTACTATTGTGGAGGATAAAGAAAAATATGCATCACGATCCCAGCCCCCAAGAACCGTGCAAATGATTTTGGCAACTCAAAACTCTCATAAACACAACAAACGGCAGATAACACAAGATGGTTTGTGACCAGTGAATTCTCTCATACTGACTGTGCGTTCCATTTGGAAATGGAAGGAGCACTGGGGTAGTCATGGAAGGAATCATGGAGGAAGTTAGATCTAAATAGGCCCTTGAAGAAAGTAGAAGTCAAGAAGAAGCACAGAGAAGTAGAACCTTCATATGATGGGAGGTCTAGCAAGAAGTAACAAGAGTACTCTTACAGGAGGATTGGAGCAGTCAGAATTCTCAGGTTCAAATGGGTACCTGGCAACAAGAATGCCTTTTTTTCTGATTTTAAGAACTTCGTCACAGGGCTGGGGTTTCAAAACAGGAATTGCCCACAGTTCTGGGGTACTGTGCAGGTGGGTTACACACAAGGGCTTACCTGAAAATACAAGACTGCTTCCTGGGAACTGCCAAAAGCCTACCAACCACAACGAGGCTCTGAATTCAGAACTAGACAAGCAACAGTGTTGGCCCAATGCTGAGTCACCCCGGATTGACTGAAAGATACTGGAAGTTCTCTAATCTCCAATGAGAGACAAAGACTGACAGTTTAGGTTTTTATTCCCAACCATGAAAGTCTGCAGTTTTTATGATTTTCTTACCGTGTTCCTCCCACAGTGAGTTGAGGGAAGAGACAATGTTTTGTTTTGCTCAGTGTCTCAGGGCTTACTAGCCATTGAATAAATATTTGTACAATTGCTGATGCCAGGATAGATGAGTACAATCTTCCTTGGTAAACAAAACTAGAACCTTCTAAGGGGCCAGCCTGGTGATGTAGTGGTTAAGTTTGCACACTCTGCTTCGGTGGTCTGATGTTCACTGGTTCAGATCCCGGGTGCGAAGCTACACACCTACATACTGTTCATCAAGCCATGCTGTGGCGGCATCCCACATACACAGTAGAGGAAGACTGGCACAGATGTTAGCTCGGGGACAATCTTCCTCAAGCACAAAGAGGAAGATTAGCAACAGATGTTAGCTCAGGGCCAAATCTTCCTCACCAAAAAAAGAAAGAAAGAAAGAAAAAACCACTAGAAACCTCTAATATTTTAGTGGAGAGTTGCTTGTGTTGAGGACATCCTGGTGGGGAGGGTTTGTCTATATGAGTAGCCTAATTTTGTCCTTTGGGGTTTCCCCCCCTCTTGGAGTTGTCTCATTTGCGTTAATTACTGTTATGATAAGCTCTACCTGGACCAAGCATGGTAAGAAACATCTTTCTTCGTTTCTCTTTATCATAGCTAATAGAGTCCAAAATTTTCCAGAAGACCAGTACTAAACACTAAAAAAGGACAAAGAGAAATCTTTTCAGAATGCACAGGTATCATTAACACAGTCTGGTCTCCCACATCCAGGTCTGTGATCCTCTACTATCTCCTCACCTCAGGCATCTGAACAACTTCAGGGACTTTCTACCTCATTTCTATCTTATCTACTTGCTCTCTGCCTGGTTCTATGTGGTCCAGGCCATCATACTTCTGGCTATAATGGAGTCCTTTCTGAATAAGTCTAGTACAATGCTGCAATCACCTCCTTTTCACTTATAGGTCAGAGTTATTGACAGACTGTGGTGATTAATCCAGGAATGATCCTGTCCTCTAAGTAGCTATCATTCTACCCAAAGTTTATGAACCACCCAGGAGCTCAAATCTGTATATAAGAATTAGCACTGGCTTGAAGGCACTTCTCTGTGATTCTCAACCATTGTTATGTTTTCAGACATTGCCTTACTGTTGAAATACCCTTATAATCCTCTTCCAAAGCAACTATCATTTAGCGTTTTGCGTGCCCAGGACTGGGTTCTTCACAGTCATTGTTTCATTTAAGCCACACTAACACTGTACAAGATAATTATTATTATTTGTATTTTAAAGATGAAAATGTGCCGCTGAGAGAGGTTGCATAGCAGGTGAACAACAAAGCTGGGATTCTAGTGCAGGCAGGCTGATTCCAGAGCCTGCACCATACTGCACCAAAGGGCTTCACTTATTCTCAAATTTTAAGACATTTAACAATGCTTAGTCATATTTTCACATATATATTTGCTATAACTCTTTCTTTCCCCTTGCAAATGGATTTGGTTTGACTAAAGAAAGACATAAGGGCCAAGAATCCTTTC
The DNA here is from genome assembly GCF_041296265.1 of Equus caballus. Taxonomy (NCBI): domain Eukaryota; kingdom Metazoa; phylum Chordata; class Mammalia; order Perissodactyla; family Equidae; genus Equus; species Equus caballus. Next base: position 75,737,056 of record NC_091689.1, read on the forward strand.
AGTTTATCTACTTATGTTCTGTTACCCTCATATTATTGGCAGAGAAATTTAAACAAAAGTCAGTTAAGTGACCTCCCCAAGGTCACAAAATTAAGTAATGTCTCTCTGGCAGTGAACATTCAGGACTATTGGTTTCTGGCTTAATATTCTTTTTACTGTATCACATTGCCTCTCTATATTCTTTTTTTTAAATCAATAAAATTTAAACTACAAGAATTTTCTGATGATTGGATATGTTGAGGTAACAGCTCTCATAAGCCAATAGTGATAATCAGAACATTCTGTGCAGTTTAAATTGATGTAATTGTATATCATTTTCTCTCAATTATGGGAATTAGGCAAGAAAAAGATGTACAATATATAGTTTCATATGCCAATAAAGCATGATGTATTAACAGAAGCTTCACTTAAGTTCTTATATGAAAAGCCAATGGCTGTTTTTCTTGTTTGTTTTGTCTTTAAGAGTTCCAAGGACTTAATTTCTTTAAAATGCATTTGCAAAGTTGAAAATAAAGATTACAGTTGATGTCCTAAATGCTGGCACCAACAACCACTACAAAAACCCAGCATTTTACTAGGGGACACTGAAAATGAGGAGATATTAAATATTACAGCTAGTCAAAGAAGGACTTTACTCCTTGGAAAATAGTGAGTTCAGCATTTCTGCAGAAAATATCTGCCAGAGAGAGACTATTCCAGCATTGATTGCTAGAATAGACTAGATGATACCCAAGGTTCTTTACATTCTAAAATTCTATGATTCTGGGTAGACTGTTTCCTTATCTAAGGTTGTCTATGTTTTTGGACAGGCACAAACTGCTCAGAATGATGATTAAAGCAACTCAAAATAACATCCTAAGGATATGTTAGCTTCCTTAGTTAGCATGCTTATTCTATGGTAAGCTATTCAGCTACTAGAAGCTGTGCTTTGACAGGATATTTAATGACATGAGAGGTGGAGAAAAAATGATGCTGATCTAAGTAACTTTGGGAAACAAAGTTTTGACTGGGAACTGAGAGACTGAAGCAAAGCTGTAGGGGAGGAAGAAATTTTCCTCTACCCTTCTAAGTTCGTCTGCTTGTCTAAGAGTTAAATTGACATAAGACGGAATAACAGGAGAAAATCAACCACATTTAATAATATATATACTTGGGAAGAACCCAGGAAAACTGAATAACTCACCAAAATGGCTGAAGCCACCACCTTAAATACCATCTCAAGCTAAAAACAAAGGAGGATGTTGTGGGTAAGTGGTTTGGGACTTCAAAGAACACAATTCACATGGAGATGGAAAAGCAAATGTTTGGTAAACAAATGTTTGCCATGGTTTACAATGAGGATGAAACATGAAGAGGACTCTGACCAAATGGGCCTTGCTAGATTCCTCCCTGTCTACCACACACAGTTCTTATTGTAGTATAGTTAGTTATCTGTGGTGATAGTTCCTTCCTGTAACAGGCCTTCTATCTTAAATTCTTTTAGACAGTTAGGGGGAAGGTCAAAGTTTCTTCCTGAGTCTCTTGTCCTTAAAAATAATCAAGCCAAAGAGACACATTTTGGGGCAGCAAATTCTGCTCCCTTTAGGGGAACTAGACATAAACAAAACAACGGTATTCTAGTTGGTAATTTCTTATGGAGATTAGGTTAACAAATCTGAGCCTGTTTTCCATGTATGCTGGGATTTGTCAATCAATAAATAAATGGTGCATGGTGGAAGCCAGATTTCTCACTGTAGAAGGGGAAAGTTACAGAGAAGCAAAGAGGGGTGGGGCTGTTGGCTACAATGAGCAGTGTAGTATGAGATTAGAGTCAGAGACATCAGTATAAACTCATGTCTAGTTTAATATAGAGAAAGATGGATATTACAGAAATAATTTTAGGTATGTTTTTATATGTGGGTTAGAACACATACATGTATTTCCTAGTTTCGTGTGCTGAGAGGGCTTAGACAGAATGACACTCCAATAGCAGTGAGCACACCCAGTGCCCAGATCTTGGTTTCTAATACCATTCTCCAATAAAAAGAACCAGAGCACTAGGGAGAAATGACTGACTCTGGGTCTGGGGCAGAGAATACATAAAATGATCCTGGAGTATCTTGTCATACCAGAAAGTAAGGAAGTGTTCAAAACAAAATGATGGAGGCACATCAAAGGGACTCAGAGTCAACTTGAAAGAGCTTCCAATGGCCAAAGTGAGAACAATTTACAATTTGATCAACAAAATAACTGAAATAGTTCTAGATTATAATCCAAAGTATCAAATAAGTATCCATGAGTCCATACTAATATAAACAAAGAAGTAAATAAATAAATCACGAAGAAGAGAGAAACCTTCTATATAGAAGAATTCTAAATAATTTATGTAGATACTCCTCTCTTCAAGATATTGAAGCTTAACTCCCAAATTATTAACTTCTCCCAGATTATTAAGTAAGCTTCAGTTGTTTATAGGAGATTTTGTTGTTGCCTACTTCTGGGTAGACTTCAAGGCTGCAGCAACAACGCCCTTCATATGGCCAGTGTTCTAGCCTTAGAATAAGATTCTAGCTATGGACTTTTCTGTTTTATTTGCAGATATCATTCACATCTCAGTGTAGTGATATCTCAAATACATATATATTTGTATTTACATATATATATATATACACTTCTTTGCGGATGTGTAAAGGAATTAGAATATTGTGGTCTGTAACTGATCTGTCTTCCATGTAAGGCTACTTCTAGCTAGTAGGATTTGGAAGTGTGGGGGATCATCACAAAATTTTAAATTACTAGTTAATGATACTCTGGGCTTTGGTTCTAAATGGTCAGTTTTGGAGGACTCAATCTTAGTTAAGTTTGTCTATTTGGGGTAAAAGTTCAGTTTTTCATATCTCCCTCCCCCACCCATCCTTTTGACTTTCTTGGGGTTGTTTGTATAGCCTTATCTGTGGACAGTGATGGCTGAGGTAAAATTGATCTTGTCTGACCTTTTAAGACCTGTTCTGGTTATGAATTCCATTCACTTGAGTCTCAACAGTCTCTCTGTCTTGATTCCTCTCCAGGAGGTATCTGGAGCTGGTTTAATTTCTTATACCTAGCCACATCCCTCCACAAATGCCCTACAGCCGTGTTATCATTCTTTTGTAGAGAAGACCTGCCACCTACCTTGAAGCCCTGCCAGAGAAGCCCTGATGTGCTTGAGAGCCTTCCTACTTATCTTGCCATTTCTTCAGGTGACCACTCACCCCCTAAACTGGACTCTGGTGGTGTAGGGGAATAAGATCCTTGCTGTCTGGTCTCTTCATCCTTCTTCTATCCTTCTTTTCCTTCCAGTACTTAATATCTAGAAGAGCAGATTTCCCCCATTTCCATGGGCAGGAATTTCTCTTATATTGTGTCCATCCTGTATTATCTCCGCTCCTGTGTTCAAGTCAGCCAGGCAACTTGATAGAGGAGCCCTGAGATATTAGAAATTAGGAATTACCAAGGGTTGAAATATATTGGCTTAACATTTCCAAAATATAAACCCTATTACATCTCTGTCCTGGTCTTGCATGCAGGTACTGCTATAAAGCCCCTTACTAAGTTTCCAGGAATATAATCTTTTCATAATGCTGCATTCTGTAAATCACATATCATGTGGTTGTGGATCCAGGAAGATGTTGAAACTATGAAGGGTGCACCTCGGTAAAAAAAAATCATAAACCAAGAATTTGCAAAAACTCCTTTAATTATCATTTAGTCCTCAGTCCTCAGGCCACTCCATGTGAACTTCTTTACCCTAAGTTCCCCCTTATTTCAGCATTTTAGTGCCAGATGACTTGGGCCCTTCTATTGTGTCAAAGTCCCCTCAACCTCCACCACAGACCTTCTCTCCTCATGGTGGCTTCTACCTAGACCATCATTTGAAACTAGATCCTTAGTTTATATGGATGTTTCATGGAGACTCTCTTACTGCCAAAGTTAAAATTTACTTATTTTTTATACATGACCAAAGCCTATTAACAATATTGTACTTTTCCCCAAATAGGCACTTCTTTTGCTCCTAAGATTACACCACTCACTTTTTAATCCAAAGGACTTTTTTCTTCATAAACCATGAGTTTTCTACAAGTTTTACAGTCCTGCCTACTACCATCCACACTCCAGTTTCACCTTGATTAACAAGCTCAGCAAACTACAGCTTGTGCAGGCTGACTTGTGAGCTCCTATAGCAAACCAATGCAAAAACAGAAATTCAGGTCAATAATAAGGAAAAATACACCAAATGCCAAGAGAAGCTTCTACAAAGTGTGATTGTCTGCTTCACTCTGCCAATTGGCTGTGCCATTCCAGAACATGAGAACTTCCTGGGATGTGGTCCATCACCCCAGCTGTCAATGCACAGTTCTCCCGTATCATACTAACTTCATATTATTTACAAAGTTTGGTCTTCTCTCATCTTTTTGGTAAACGTTCTTCTTCAGTGCCCAAAGTCTTATAGCTTCCCTTCTTACCCAGGAGAAGATCTTTAACTTTATTTATGTTCCATGTTTACTTGCCTCTGCCCTGACTCTCTTACACACACACACACACAGGTACAGCACCCATGCACGTACACAAACTTATGTGCATACACACCTTATGCACACACAAATGCATATAAGCCCACACATACATACGCTCACACATATGCTCACACACAAACATATACTGAATTGATGGTAATCCTTGGTTCATGATGTTTTCATTATTGACCCATGCAAGACCATCTTTTATCTATACATCTGTATGTCAATCTTAGACTTTTCAGATTTCTATTGTTGGCAGTTTGCCAAAGAACTCGTGAAGTAGAAATACTTTAGACTCTTTTGTTCCACCTACCTCAAATCTACATATTCACTGATAACCCTTCCCTACCCCCTTCAGCTCTGCTAGCCAAGACTAGCACAAAGGGCAGCCAGGAACGAGTAATGATTTTTTTCAAGTATATATATTTTTTTAACAAAATCTTAATCTAAAGGGAAATTACCTTTGGCAAAATTTCAAGGATGAGAAAACATGTGAAGTAGGATATGGAAGTCATTGGGAGCTTCGTCTTTGCCTGTGAAACCCTACCATATACGTGTGATCCCCCAATCCTTGTCTGTGCAGCTAGTTTTGCTTCTGAGTATTCTTTTAGTAACCAAACCACACCAGAGGCAATGCCATTTACTATGATAAATCAATGAGTGCAGCTATCATTGTAGAGCAAATGGAGACTTTCAAAAAATCATCATAGCTTTGTTCTCCCAAGGCCCACCTCACTTCAGTCTTTCTCCAACCTTCCTTTATCACATCTCCCCAAAGCTGCCTTCTAGAAGCTTGAGGAACAGTAGCCGCCTATGCCACCAGGCTTCCACCCTCTCCTCCATCCACAAGGGATGGGAATGCTGAGCTCAGAGCCCCAAGATATGCATGTTTTATTCATGCTTGCCGCTTTGGTAAGGCAGAAGCACCGCATGCTGCATTTTCTCAGTACAGTGTTTTCATGTGTCTTCATGTGGAGTGGGAAGTTTGAGAGAGGGAAGGCAACAAAGACTATGTGCCGAAGGAAAAATACTTTGTATGTTTTGTCCAATCGAGGAAGAACACACCATTTTTAGTTTTCCCCTCACACTTCTAAAATACAGCTGGCTGGGATTCTCTTGTAACATACCATGAAGTATCTTGGTACTTAATGAAATGAAATTTGAGTATCACAGAGAGGAAATGACAGGCCAAAAAACTGCCATGAAACTACATTAAAATGTACTTGGCGTACGTTTGAATTACCCCTGTTGAATTGCAAAAAGAGTGCAGTGATAGAGTTGCTGGAATTAAAAGAACAGAATGTTGCCAAGGTTGAAACTATCAAAGGCAATTTAGTATGTCTTTTTTTTCCCCTGTGAATAAATGAGCTGATTTTTTTCCTTTTAGCATAAAATGCTAATATATATATATGCATATAATCTTCAACTGGATTGTAATTTCACACCTACATTATATGAAGACACTTCATTATTTGTTTCCATTAAAGCAAATTTTAATTCCATTAAAGCAAAATAAATATCTTCATCAGTGACTTTACCACAGTGTAAATTTTCTATGCAAAATATCGTAGCGCCAACTGCAGGTCTCCGAGATTAGTGAATTGGACACTGATCATCATTGCTTGTTAGTTGTAGAGGACTCAAGTTAAGCTAGTCCTGATTATCGGCACAATAGGAATATTCTTTAACAAATTTGTGCCCACAGTAGGTTGAAGTTACTGGACTGAATTGGAGGAAGGAGGGACGGTACTGACATCTCTGAAACTCTCTACTAAGGTTGCTGTTTTAAATATATTATCACACTTAACTCTTATAAAACCCGATGAGTTAGCTGGTATTACTCCTATTACATTCAGGAAGAAACTCAAATTTGTCTAACTAATGTCATAAAAACAGTTTGAAACACCCGTATTCATGTTCGTTTCACCTCATCATGCTGCTTATAGGTTCTACATTTACATGGCACTCTAAATGTTTAATGAAAGAAATAGAAAAAAATAATGTAGCCCACTGTGGGAAACATTTTTATCCTTTAGGGGAACTGTCACAATTACCTAGAGTCAGGCAGAATTACTACCAATGTTTATTCAGAAGTTCTCCTTATTGCACCTATTTCATGATCTCTTCAGGAACCATGGCCGTCTTCTCCACGGAAGTGGGCATCAGACTGAGATGTGGTCTCTCTTTCTGGATAAGAATGGGGTGGGGGCAGAGATAAACATCACTGGAAATGCCCTTAAAACAGCATAGATATAGAATGAATTATTTCTTTCTAAATAAGGTATAGTATGCAATCAGCAGACCCCTTGGGTTCACTATCATAGATTTTTTTCTGCCCTGAAGTACAGATAGTTTACTTCATTTGTACTCCAGTAAATTTAATATTTGTATATATTTGTGGTTGTATATATTGAACTCGATATCTCTCTGTCTCTCTCTCCATATATGTATGTATATGTATATATGTATGTGTAGACATAGATCAATATTTATAGAATAGATATTATATCTCATATAATATATAACACAAATATCATATACACATTGTTTTGGGCTGAATATGTCCTCCCAAAATTCATATATTGAAGTCCTAACCGCCAGTACCTCAAAATGTGACTGTATTTGGAGGTAGGGTCATTGTAGATATAATTAGTTAAAATGAGGTCATTAGGGTGGGCCATAATCCAATATGACTGGTGTCCTTATTAAAAGAGGAAATTAAGACATATGCAGAGGAAAGAGCTTGTGAAGACAAAGACAGAAGACAAATGAAAGAGAGAGGCCTCAGGAGAAACCAACTCTGCCAACACCTTGATCTTGGACTTCTAGTTTCCAGAATTGGGAGAAAATCAATTCCCGCTGTTTAAGCCACCCAGTCTGTGGGTACTTTATTATGGCAGCCCTAGCAGACTAATACACATGTAATAGAAATACAATACAAATCAGCCCAGTGAATCCCAATCCCCAAACAGTTAGTGTTTTTATAAAAAACAATAAAGAGTTAAATAATACAAAACAGCCAAATATCGTGAATTTTTACAAAGGCACTTTCTAGGGCCTGGATGCCTTTGGCTCATCACATGTTATGCCCAATCTCCTACATAGTCAATATTTGCATTACAGAGTTACAGCAATAGTTGATTTGCAGAAACATGACCCTGGGGCACTTTATTATTTGCAGTCATGAAAGAAAAGATTCAATCATGTATAGTCTATTATACTTACGAAAGCAAGAAATGGATTATTATAGAAATGTTTGCAAGTTGGAAAAAAATGGGTGTTCGAGTTCACTAGAAAGCCAGTTTACTCAAACAGCTTTTTCTGCCTAATTCTGTGTTAGGTGGAGCAGACTTTACTGAAAACAAACCTCATACTTACTTCTATATTTGAACAATAATACTCATTTACATACTTTGCATTTCCAATGGGCTTTACCATCTATAAAGGACCTTTTCGAGCATTGTCTCCCCTTCTGTGAAGTCTTCCCGGGCTCTGCCGGTAGATGCAGCACTATTTGATCTCACATCACTCAGCTTTCCCTGTGTTAGAGCTTTCACTGTGCTGTAATGTAGTTTGTTTACTTACACGTTGATCTCCTCAAAGGCAGTGACTAAGCCTGTTCAGAGTTCTGTCCCGAGGTGCCCAGCAGAGTTCCTGGCACACAGCAGGTGTCCGGTAAATGTTTGTGGAGCTTTTTACGCCTTCCCAGAAATATGGACTATTTTTACAGCTGAAGAAGCTGAGATCCAGAAAGTTTCATTGACAAGTAGGATTAGAGAGAGACGTAAAACTCAGAAGTTGGGCTAGGGGAGGAAATGATATGGGAACATTGATGGGCAGTCAGAGGCTGGATCATCTTAGGTGTTGAGATTTTGTTCTAACAGAGATGGAAAGCCATGGATGATTTTAAGCAGATGCGTGATATGATTTCATTTCCATTTTTAAATTATGCTCTGGCTGCTAAGGGAAGCAATGAAACTAATTAAGAGGACATTGTAGGCACCGTAGAGAGAGAGATCGGTGGCTTGGACTATAGAAGAAGCAGCTGAGATGAGAAGATGTACATTGACGCTAGATAAATTTGGAAGAAAAACTGGCAGGGTTTGCTGATGTTTTGGACATGAGGGGGTTATTTATTAATTTGACAAATATTTATTACCTGTTCTGTGTCAGTCACTATCTTATTTTATTTTTTTGAGGAAGATTAGCCCTGAGCTAACATCTGCTGCCAATCCTCCTCTTTTTGCTGAGGAAGACTGGCCCTGAGCTAACATCCATGCCCATCTTCTTCTACTTTATATGTGGGTTGCCTATCACAGCATGGCCTGACAAGCAGTGCCATGTCCGCACCCGGGATCTGAACTGGGGAACCCCGGGCCACCGAAGCAGAATGTGCAAACTTAACCACTGCACCACTGAGCTGACCCGTCAGTCACTATTTTAGACACTGAGCATATATGACAAAAACCAGAAAAGGTACCTCTTTCAGGACCTGCAGTTTACATTCTGGTAGGGTTATACAGGCAAAAGTAAACAAATAGATTAAAAATCCATAATGGCTTTTGCCATAAAGAAGATAAAGCAGGTGGTGATCCTAACAGGCCACTTTAAATTTTGTGGCCAAGGAAATTCCCTTGGGTACTTAATTAGAGAGCAGAATGACAAGAAGGAATCAGCCATGTAAAGATCTAGGAGAAAGCATCCCATGCAGAGGAAATGGTTATTGCAAAAGTCCTGATATGGGAAAAGCTTGGCATGTTCCAAGAATAGAAAGAAGGCCAGCATGGCTTGAGGGAAGGGAAAAAGTGGGATTGTCATTTGAGATTAGGTATGTTCAAGCGTCAGTAGTGGGCAAGATGTGATGTGGAGACTTGTGGGTTACCTTGAGGAGTATAGCAGGAAGCTATTGTGAAATTTTAGTCAATTTTTAAAAATAGTCACTGTAGTTACTGTGTAGAGAATGGATTGTAGGAAGCCAATATGGAAAACAGAGATCTGGGCAAGACATGATGTAGGCTTGGACCAAAATGGTAGTGGTGGAGAGGGAGAGATGCACATCGATTCAGAATACGTCTTGGAGGGGAAGTAGATATGAGGAGTAACAGATAGAGGTTATTCAAAGAAAACTTGTAACTTGTGGCCTTGGGCCCCTGTACAGATAATGATGCCATTTAGAGATGGAAAATTGGCAGAGGAACAGATTTGGAGATGAGAATCAAGATTTCTCTTTGGACGGGTGTCTATTAAACACCCAAGTTGTGGTGTCAAATAGACTGATATTAGAGAAAGAAAGCAGGAAAAAAGATGTGACTTCCAGTTTCTGGTTTGAGCATTGATATATTAAATGTTAAGTTGAGATACCTATTAAACATCATATTGGACATACTAGTGAAGCATCCTAGCTTACTTACATGTTGATCTCACATGTAAGACCATTTTACCTTAGACAAATCAAGGCCAAACAAAACTAAAAACCCACACCCAATATTTATGAGTGAAGAGAGTCACGCCATCATGACCTCCCATTGGTTGAGACATGGTTGCAATTCCTAGGACATAGTTGCCAGAGAGGGGCGTGCGCTCATGGAGCCCAGATAGATGTACCATGCTAAGTGAAAGGGCGCACAGCACAGGACATGCATATCGTACAAGGATTCTGGAACAACTCACTTCTAGATTCTCTTTCCTCCACATTTCTAACTTTTCTCGAAACCGTCTCTTGACTCCTTCTAATCCTTGGGAGCCTTTCCCTCACATTTGCTTCCTTGCTTTGTGCTCTGGTAGAGACAATAGATATACTCACGTTTTCCACCAATTCCACTGTTTAAGACATCCTTTGGGAACTATAATTAAGCTACAACACTTAACAAGTGTTAGCTTTAACTACATTGGAAAAGAATTTATTGTAGATTACTTGTGTGGGCTTCGGGGGAAAATGTTACTCTTTATTCCAATATTTTTAATATAGACCCACATTCAACACACAAATCAATGGAAATACTTATAAAGATAACATAAACCACTACTTTTACATTTTAAAAATCGTCCTTTGTTCAATTTTATGAGCTGCTTAACTCTGCAGTCACGTTCCTGATGTATGTGCTAATGGTGTGCTTTCCCATACATTATTTAAAGCACCGTATTATCCTTATTTCAGATTCAGATTCAGTGTCAAGCCCCTGTTATGATCTGAGCAAGGTGTTTTTATGCTACCTTATTTAATCAGCTCATAGACTCAGTGAAATAGTACTGTTCCCCATTTTGTACATAAGGAAACATAGGCTGAGAGTGTCCACAACTTGCTCGACATCATGTAGTTAGTAAATGGAGGAGCTGATACCCGTTCCCTTCTTTTGAATCGTGATCAAGTTAGCTTGGTTTAAAAATTAATTATGCCACCTCAGCCTACTATAATGTCTATTCTTTCAGCTTGCTGTTTATCCAATTTACTGAATCACATGCTGTGATTTTGTAGAAATATTTACTTTTATTCACTAATAATTTTCACATTCCAAGAATATAAAGTGTACAGCAGCTAATGGCTCCCAGTTCTCTATCTCCACTCTGGCTTTTGCCTGAGCTTCAGATTTATGAAAGTTTCATAAGAGCAAGCCCTCTGTTTTTTTACCCTTATATTTTCCGTTTCCAGAAGAGCAGACACTCAATAAATATGTACCAAATGGATGGTAAAGCTGCATTGTTTACTGGATATCTCATCTTGAATGTCCCAGAGAATCCCAAAGGGAACTCGTTATTTTCCCCTCAGTTCTGCTCTTTCCTCCTCTTTCCCTCTCTCCTCCTCCATTTCTTTCTCTCTCTGTGTCTCAGAATGGTACTATCGTCACTTTAGTTTCATTTTCTATTCATTACCTTTCCATTCAATAATTCAAGTCCTGAAAATTCTTCCTTTTCCTAACTGTGGAATCTGTCCATTATTTGCTATTCTCTCTGCCATTTCCCCAGTTCAGATGATTACTGTTTTGCTCTTGAAATACCACCACAGCTACCTAATTTATCTTCCTGCCTACGTCCTTGCCCCCTCTTAACCCATTCTTCACTCAAAAGCCAGAATGAAATGTCTGCCTTGTTTAAAGTCTGTCCATGGTTCCCCCTTAAGATGGCTCTTAGGATAACTTCCAGAAATTTTAATAGGATTTCAAAGTTGATATTATGAAATTTCTGCCCATGCCTTTAGCTTTATCCCTTGTCACTTCTCACCTGCAATTCTCTTGACACTTTTTGCTCCAGCCATAATGCAGGTCTTTAGTTCCTAGATGGCTTGACACTGTCACTTGTCCTTGGATCTTTACACATTTTATCCCCTCTGCCTGGAGCACTTAAAACTTTTTTTTAAAATTGTGAAATGAAACACACACACAGAAAAAGATTAAACATAATGTCCTAAATAATGAGTAATTATAAAGTAAACACCTGTATATCCTCTGCTAAGTCAAGAAATAGAATACCAACATCCCAGAGGCCCTCCGTTGTCTCCTTTATATTATAGCCTCCTATCCCTGTCCCCCCGCACCCAAGTTAACCGCTGTTCAGACTTTGTGGTGATTATTTCCTTGCTTTTCTTTATAGTTTCACCAATTCATGAGATGCATGAATTCCTGCAATGAATTCCTAAACAGTATGGTTTAGTTCTTTTTAAAATTTATATAGTCATGCTCTATGTTTTCCTTCTTTTGCTCATACTTATGTTTGTAAGGTTTATATATATATGTGTGTGTGTATGTGTGTATATATATATATGTATACTTTAGTAAGTATCTCTAGTTATGTGAGCATGTCAATTCCTCAACAAAATTGGAATTTTACTGCAATTTCATTGAAACTATAGATCAATTTGTGAAGAATTAACATTTTAACAATTTTGAGTTATCTCTTTCTTGAACATGGATGTGTTTCCCTTTATTTAGGTCTTCTTTAATGTCTCTCAATAAATTATATAGTTTTCCCAATAGATGTGTTGTTTGATATATTAGTAGGCATTGGTATTTTGGGATATTATTATAAATTATAGTTTTTTTATAGTTTCATTTTCTAACCTTTGTTGGTACATAATAAAATTAGATTTCATATATTAATTTTGGATCCAGCAAGCTTACTAAATTCTCTTACTAATTTTAATGATTTATGTGCAATTTATTTTGAATTTTATTATAATCATAGCTCCTGTGAATAATGACAGTTTTGTTTTGACTTTTTGCAGTCCTTTTATATCTTTTTCTTGCCTTACTGTGATGGCTAAAACCACCCATACAGCACTGTGTGGACTGAGGAGAGTTGAGCTGTTCTGATTTCAATAATGTCTTTATTAAGGGTGATATTTGCAGTGGGTTTATTTGTAGTTTGACTTTATTAGCTTAATAAATTTTCTTTCCATTCTTAGTTTGCTTAGAATTGTATTATGTATGGATGTTGAATTTCATAAAATGATTTTCTGCATCTGTGGAGATAATCATATGATCATATATATTACAGTTAATGTAGCGAATTACATTGGTTTACTTATTATCTTTTTCTTAAAAGTTTTTTTGAAGCTCAGGTACACAGAATTAGATTAACCGTAATTCTTGATTCAGAACACTATCTCATCTCTAGTTCATTCATGCTTACATTACATATTCACTTAATTATTTTTGTTAACTATTTTTAATAATACGTTAAGTATGTATAGCACTACCATGCAAGGCAATTGCTATATCACTCACAGTAATTGACATTTACTCACACAGCTTCCATCTCATTCCCTGCCTAGCCAAGCAAAAATAATTCTGTAATCTTTTATTTTCTTTTTAAAACATTTTGTTATATCTTTCTTTTTTATTTGTATTTACAAAAAGGGTATCATGGTAGCATTTATTTTTTGAAGTAATATTATATTGTTAAAACTTACTCATATTATTGCATGCATCTACAATTTATTTGTTTAGACTATTGAATAAAATTCTATTGTGTGATTAGAACACAATTTATTTGTTTATTCTCACTTGGAAGAACATTTGGGGTGCTTCCAAGTTTTTGTCCTTATTAACAGTGCTTTTGTGAACATTCTTGTTTGTTGATTAATTTGTTAATATTAAAAGAAACTTCATAATCTGGCATGAACACAACTTAGTACTGTTTTGCTTTTCATATATTGTTGGATTCAATTGCTAGTATTTAGAATTTCTGCATCTAAGTTCATATGTAATATTGGCCTTTATTTTTCTTTTCTTACATTGTCCTTGTGGATATATCCAGGTTGTGCTGGCATCATAGACCAAATCAGAGATTGTACACTCTTTTTGTTCTCGGGAAGCATTTGTATAAAACTGGAATTATTTATTTTTTGAGTGTTTGGCAGAACTCAATGAAGGCATTTGAGTCTGGAGGTTTTTTCTGTGAGAATATTTTCTTTATAAATGATTCATTTTCTTTAATTGTTATAAGATGATTTATAGTCACATTTTAATTTTTGTCTTAAGTTTATTTTGATGAAATATACCTTTCTTAGCATTTATCCTGTTTTGTCTACATCTTCAGATTTATTGCCATAAACTTGTTCTCAGTCTTCTCTGGGTATCTTTAAGGGCTGTAGAATTTGTAGCCCTGTTTCCTTCTTCATTCTTGATATTAATTATGTGTCTCTTTTTTGCTATATCATTCTTTATAGTTTCTCACTATCAATTAGTTTTTTCAAAGAACTAACCTTTGTCTTTGTTGATCCTCTTGAGTGTATATTTTTTGTCGTTAATTTCTATTCTTTTTTTCCCCTTGTTTTCTACATTTTTTACTGTTTCTTTTTCTAATATCTTAAAATTAATACTTAGTTCATTACTTCACGGGTACTTCTTTTCTAAGATATGCACTTAAGGCTCTTACGTGTTATTTTAGTTGTATATCAGTGTTTTTCACCATTTTGAAATTTGTGAAGACATTTTATGATCATTTGTGTATGGTCACTTTTTGAAAATCTTCTGATGTGTCTGAAAATGTATATCCTGTTTTTTGAAAGTACATAGTTCTCTATATGTCCTCTAGGTCAAGTTTATTAATTGTATTCAATTCTTCTATATTTTTACTGGGGTTTTTTGTCTGCTTGTTTCAGTTACTTAGAGCTATGTGTAGGTATATTACAATGCCCCAATGATGATGGAGTCTGTATCCTTTTATTGTGCTCACGGTTTATTTTAACATTTTGAGGCCATCTTAATGGTGCACAATTTTAAAATTGTTCTATCTGTTTTGTAGTGAGTCTCTTTATCTCTGGAAATGCTTTTTGCCTTTAAAGTCTGTTTTGTCTGATTTTAATACAGAAATATCCGCTCTCTTTTGTTGGCTTACGTATCTTTTTTTCCATTTGTTTACTTTCAAATATTTCAGATCTTTATGTTTTAGATGTCTCTTATAAGTACATATAGATTTTTAAAAGTACAATCTGAAAATCTTTTTCTTTTGACTAGAGCCTTTGGCCCATGAACATTTAATGAAAATCTTGATATATTTGGCTTCAAATCTACCATCTAAATTTGTGCTTTAATTTTTACCCTTTTTCGTTGGATCAGTATTTTTCCATTATTTCATTTATTTTCCCCTAGTCCATATGAAAGTTATAAACTCAGCCTTAATTCTGTTAGTGTTACTGCAAGAATTTTGAGAAATGCATTCTTATAAAATCTAATATTAACATCTTTTTCCCTATTTGCTTTCTTTTCACTTTATTCTTTTCTTCGTCCATTACCTTCCACCTGGGATCATTTTCTGTCATTACTTCTGCCTGAAGTAAATTATATATTATTATTCCTTTAAGTGTAGGTCTGTTACAAAACCCCTGAGTTAGTGTTTGAAAATGTCTTAATTTCACATTAATCTTGAGGAACATTTTTTTTTTGAAATATTTTTTTTTTTCCTTTTTCTCCCCAAAGCCCCCCAGTACATAGTTGTATATTCTTCGTTGTGGGTCCTTCTAGTTGTGGCATGTGGGACGCTGCCTCAGCGTGGTTTGATGAGCAGTGCCATGTCCGCGCCCAGGATTCGAACCAACGAAACACTGGGCCACCTGCAGCGGAGCGCGCGAACTTAACCACTCAGCCACGGGGCCAGCCCCTCTTGAGGAACATTTTGCTAACTATTGAATTCTAGGTTGGAATTCTCTTTTGCATTTAATGTACTGAATATATCATTTTACTGCCTTCTCATTTTCATTGTTCCTGTTATTCTAACTAGTTCTATAGGTAGTCTGTCCTTTCTCTGTTGCTGCTTTTGAGATTTCCTCTTTGTTTTTGGTCTCTTTCTGTTTTACAATGATATGCCTAGATGTGGATTTAAATATATATGTATATATATTTATTATGTTAGGTATATATATATATATATATAAATATATCATGCTTGGGATTTCTTGTGATTATTGAATCAGTGGACTGACTGGTTTCATTCCTCAGTTTTAGAAATTTCTTAATTTCTCTTTTTTTCACACATTGCCACTGTGCTGTCCTCTCCCACTTCTCTTTCTGGGTTGCCAGTCAAATGCATGTTAAACCTCCCACTGTATCCTCTCTTCTCTTATGCTCACCTCTGCTTGTTCCCTAATCATCTTGTCTTTCCATGCTGTGTTCTTAATAGGTTCTTCTGGTCTGTTTCTAGTTAATTAGTTCTCTCTTTAATCTTCCGTTAATCCTGTTCTTAATTTCAGTCATTATTGTTATTTATAGAATTTCTTTTTTTTTTTCAAATTTGCTATGTCATTCTTAAAGTTTTTAGCTTCCTCTTGGAATTTTAAAGCACAAGGTTTATTTTTTTGACTTTTATTTCTTAGAACATAGTATAGTTGTTTAACCACCTATGTTCGATAATTCTAACATCTGAATATTTTGAGCGGGTGTTATTTCTACTGGTTCTCACTCTGGATATCATGTCTCCTTGCATACTTGGGCATCACTGGCTCTATCATCGGCATTTTGGATTTGAAAAACACTTTATAGGAATAATATGAGGCTTATAATGATGGTTTCTTTCTTCACAGTGGTTTTTTGGTTCTTCTGCTAGGTAATTCAGGTAATTCTCAATATAAATTCAAGGCTTGAGATATCATGAGCTACCCAGAATGAAGTAATAAAGCTGGGATGAGAGTCCGGGCAAGGGCTACTTTATTCACAGTTCACCGTGTCTTAAGGGTGTAGCCTTTCATGTTCCCACCTTAAAGCCAGCGGTGATTTATCAGGGTCCCCACCCTTGTGGGTGTTTAGGTTTTCATGTTGAATCACGAACTGTTCAAGGTTGTCGTGTCAGAATTGATTGGCAGACCTCTTCCAAGCAAAACCGGCTTTGATTGCAAGGCTTACCTCGCTGGAATATCTTTCTTGTATGTTTTATCCCAGCAATTCCTCACTATCTTGTTGGCTCTTGAATGCTTGTAAAGAATATTGTTTTCATATTTTACCCAGACTTTTTAGGTTTTCAGGAAAGATTTGATCTAAATTTCCTAGTTCCCTGTTACCTGAAACTGACTTCTCAAATTACACGCACTCTTCATCTGCTCGATTTTTCTTGTTCTTTAGGACTTGATGTAGATAGGCATCATTTCTTCACTAAAGCCTTCCCCTCCAATATTGTTTAAATGGTTTTCCTTGCTTTCATAGAATATCATCCTTCCCTATTATGGCACATATTCTCCATTGTAATTTACACTTGTTTGTATACCCCCGTTAGTCAGCAAGCTCCTTGAAGACAGGGACTATAGCTATTTTTTGATGATTTAATCATTATTATCCAGTACAATTCAGGGCATACAATAGACATTAAATACATATCTGTTGAATAAATCAATTAACATCCTGTAACCTTAGGGCACAAATGAAATAGTATGATTTGAAAATAAGTTAATCCATTTTAAATATACACATACAGAAATATTATTTCTTTTTTTTTTTCCTGCTTTATTTCCCAACCCCCCTGTACACAGTTGTATATCTTAGTTGCAGGTCCTTCTAGTTGTGGCAGGTGGGACGCTGCCTCAACGTGGCCTGACAAGCGGTGCCATGTCCGTGCCCAGGATCCGAACCCTGGACCGCCGCAGTGGAGCACGCAAACTTAACGACTCGGCCACAGAGCCGGCCCCAAAAGAAATATTATTTCTATATTCATTGAAACTATACTAAACAAAACAGTGATATCTGTAGATATTTATTGAGCATTAGTGTATGAAGAATGCTGTACTGTAAGTGGGGCACTGAACCTCATTCATAGACTTGTGAGAAAAGCTAGCCATGAAAGTAGTTCTTTATATATGGTCATGGGTTTGACTCCACCAGTGAAACAGGCTTGAACTTTCACATTGCTTTAAAAATAAATGTGAAGAAATTACAGGTTAGAAGAAATGTGTATGTTTTGCGACATAGCATCTATAAATTGAAACAAGTTGAGCATAGGCAAGAGGGTGAAGCATTAATTAATGAAGCAGTTCCGCGTGGAGTATATTTGCAAAGATTGTAAATACATAAGAAGAAGGGCTTTTAAATTGATTTTTGTATCTCAAATGCTAATATAATTGTACATAATAACACTCAGTAAACATTTATGGAATGGAGGATGAGAAGGAGAGGGAAGTAAGGAGGAAGCAGGCAAACAGTGGGTTCCGTTTTTACTAGATGTGGGCTTTTTATACATATGTGGCTATAAGAACTCAACCCAATTGCAATTCTGTCCTCAATGGTAATTCTTGTAATAGCTGAAGACAAAGGCATGTTTTTCTAGTCATCTGTGGAGTCATAGGATTAGTTCAATCCTGGATCTTACTGACAAATGCAACTGGTTTCAACTTGATTAGAGTATCTTTTAAGACAGGAGCTCTCAATTGATCATCGTACATCACATGTGATCTTATCATCTGGATTGTTATCTTTTGTCCTAAATACTGAACTTCTTTTAATTCTGCCTGAAGTTGCTTTAGGATATTTTGATAGTCATGACATACTGTGTATTCAAATTGAGTTTATTGTCAAAATTGCCTACATTAATATAGGCCTCTCCATTTTTCAATCCTAGTGTAGAGTGTTTAATTTGCCCCTGTTAAATATATTTTCTTATTTATTTCTAGTTTTAGACTATCATTTCCAGCTTCTCATGATCTTCTTGAAATGTGTGATTTTGTCATTCAAGGTGTTATATTAGTCAGCTCTTTTTTTTTTTTTTTTTTTTTTTTGGTGAGGAGGATTGGCCCTGAGCTAACATCTGTTGCCAATCTTCCTCTTTTTGCTTGAAGAAAATCCACCCTGAGCTAATATCTGTGCCAGTCTTCCTATATTACTCAACTTTTTATTAGTCAAAAATTTTATGAACATACTTTCTTAATGTTTATCTAAATAGCTGATAAAAATGTTGAACAGAACAAGGTTGAACACGGACCTGGCAACGTGACACTCCTGCTCCCCTCCAGGCAGGCATCATGCCTCTTGCTGTTTATCCCTTTTAGGGAATGGTAATTCAACAAGTTACAACTCCACCTGCAGCCTTAAGGATTAGTCTATCAGAAAATTGTATCGAATACACTGAAATTAATATGCTCCTTGGCACAACATTACTCTTATTTATCAAGATTAAACCCCTCATCAGAACAGGAATTGTTAACTTGTATGGCTTGCTCTTCTTGAACTCATTTTGGCTCTTAGTGATTTCCGTATTTATCCTAAATAGTCCTAATCTGTTCAATAAATCCATTATAGAAATTTTCCAATGGGTGACTGCAAATTTACTGGCGTATTGTTTTCAAAGGTATAGAATGTGACTTTGGAAATTGGGACATTTGATGCTCTTCACACTTTCAGCCTTTATTCCTCCATAAGTCTGTCAAAGCGGGTCGACAATGCCAGTATAACTTGCACTGCAGCTGCAGATATAGTCATACATGCACACGTGCACACACTCAGAGCTGAAGACTGCTGTAAAAGCCATGGTTGCTATTTTACGCTTAAACTCTCTAAGCATCTGAGCTAGTACCTCATATGAGTTTGTCAAAATTTTAGTTTCAGAGCTTATTATTGATACCAAAAGACATAAGCCAGCTAGACACAGATAATTTCTACTTTCCATCTAATAAAATAACACATTCTTTCTATTACCTTATTTAAAGTAATACCTTGAAATTATTTTGAATAGGAAATGCATGCACATAAAACAAAATTCAAGTCAGGTGAAAATATTTGGGGAAAAATGAATCTGCCAGTATATTACTTAGGATTGTGTTTAACTGAGAGTGACAGAAACTGAAGTATAACAGTGGCTTAAAAAGACTCCACAAGTGGGCACCCAGGGCCAGTATCACAGCTGCATGATAGATTTCCAGTCTCCTTGTATTTTACTGCACTGCCATCTTTGGCATTCTAAGTCATGGACCAAGATAAATGCTGGAGATCCTGTTTGAATCTTCACATTCCAGCCCATGAGATGGAAGAAGGGAGTAATTAAGAGCACACATCTCTCTTTCTTTTTTTAAGATCACTTCCCAAAAGTTGCACATGTGACTTATGTTTATATCCTATTGGCCCAAATCTGGTTACATAGCTACTCTTGTTTGGTGCCAAGTGCCTGTGGAATAATCAAATGTTCTATGTCTATAGAAGACAGGGGAGCAGTTTGCAACAACTGGAGGCCTTTGCTGTCCCCTCCTACCCTTGTCTCCGAGTCACTCAGATCTTCTCCCTAGAAACTATTGCTATTTTTATATCATTTCATAAATTATATGTATGTGTACATTTATATATTCAATTATATATTTTACTGCTTTTTTGTTCACTGCATATAAATGTTATGGGAGTATATTATAGACACTGTTCTGCATAACTCTTTTCATTTAGTAATATCTTTTGGAGATTTTTCCACATTGTATAGATGAACCATAATTTACTTAACCACTCCTCTATTGACACACATTTACATGTTTTCAAATGTTCGCAGTGAATATCTTTTTTACACCTATTTCACATTTGTATGAAGCTGAGTGTATGTTGCTAGAAATGTAGTTATTGGCCTAAAGGGAATGTATATTTTAAATTTTGATAGGTGTTAATAAATTGCTTTTCTGAGAAGTATCAAATTGCATACTCATCAGTAATGCATGGCATTATCTTATAATATATTTTGTCAGACACTTTTACCATCACAGAATATTGTTCAAGTTTTTAATCCTTGCCTTTGACAGATTAAAAAAATGGTAATTCTTTGTAGTTTTAATTTGTATTTCTCTTATTTTGAATAAGATTGATAACTTCCTTTTGATTTGGCAATGGTGGGCTTTTTTGGTTTGTTTTTATTTTGTTTTGCTTTGCTTTTGCCGTGCAAAAATCTTTCTGTTGGGGCTGGCCCAGTGGCGCAGTGGTTAAGTTCGCACGTTCCACTTCGGCAGACCAGGGTTCACCAGTTCAGATCCTGGGTGCAGACATGGCACCACTTGGCCAGCCATGCTGTGGTAGGTGTCCCACATATAAAGTAGAGGAAGATGGGCACGGATGTTGGCTCAGGGCCAGTCTTCCTCAGCAAAAAGAGGAGGATTGGCAACAGATGTTAGCTCAGGGCTAATCTTCCTCAAAAAAAAAAAAAAAATCTTTCTGTTTATGGCTTCTTGGATTTGTGTTATAATTAGAAGCTCTCCCCTGCTCTGAGATTATGAAAAAAGTTTTTTTGGCTTCCTCTGGTGCTTTTATGACTTCACTTCTTTGTTTTCAAGACTTTGATGGATCTTGAATTTCTTTTGTTTTAGAGTATGAGGCAAGAAATCTGCCATTATTTTTTTTAAGCTGGCAGTCTAGTAGTCCTACCGTTATTTGTTGAACCAGCCGTCTTTTCCCCCACAGAAGGGAAATACTGTGATCATTATATACTAATCTCTGGACTTTTAGTCTTCTCTGGTGATGCATATTTTTCATCTTTCTGTCAGTACTCAACTATTTTAAATAGTGGAACTTTATAATATGTTTTAGTATCTGGAGGACTAACTCCCATTCATTTTTTTAAATTTTCAGACTTATCTTGGCTATTCCTCTTTAATTTGAATTTTAGAGTGAACTTATCTTACTTAAAATGTCCTGTTGACATTTTTGTTAGGAACCTGTTCTCGGTTCACCAGCAGCTCTATCCCTTTCTCGCTTTTCTTGCTCTACATGTCATCAGAAATCCCTTTTCTGATATCTTGAACATTTCCTCAAGTCTTTTCTAATCATGTTTTTCCAATCAACTCCACATAATTTTTGAAATTAAAAGTTCTTAATATTCTTGTGTCAATCTTTGGTTCTGAATCCTTCTTGTGTCTTTTTGTACGTTATCTTTTCAATGATGGCATTATCAAATTTAGGTCAGATTAGAGCTAACGTCTTCACAGAATATGCAGAAATGAGCTTCTAGGTTATCATCTTGTATGATTCAAGGCCAGGCTCAATTAATCGGAAAGCCATACCTGAGAAAAGCTGGAGGGCTGGGGGGTGACTGTGTTCATTATTACAGTCTAAGAGTTTACACATTTCTGAGGTTTTAAAAAATTAGATTAAATACTAAGTATGAGTGAATTCAAACCCTCTATTCTTTAAATTTAGTTACTTAAGGAAAACAGTTTTGGGCAAAACAAAGAAAGTAGTGCTGAGAATTGTGGATGGTAAAGTAAGAAGACTAACGGGAGTCCTTTTGGTGGACATTAGAATGAGCATTAAGGAAAAAAAGTGGTAGGATCAAGAGAACAGAACTCTCTATAATCCACTATTAGCTTACATTCTTAGATGGGAAATGATCGTTTAAAAGAAATGCATTACATATACAATGTACATAGCATTCATATAACTCCATATGTGCAGAGTCAAAACAATTATTAATGCATCTCTTTGTAGAAACTACTCATACTCATCCTATATTAACTAGAAGTTTATATTGGGTAACAAAGAGGTGAATAAATGTGAGAATTATAAGATCGCTTTTTCAAGCTGAGTCACATAAAGCTAGCATGAATTTGTTCTTTTTTATCTTAACGACCTATGTATGAAGGTCGAAGTTTTGCTTTGCGAGTAGGGTAATGTAAACCTCACCATTTTAAGCCTATTTGTAAAAGATCTTAAGAAACATTTAGCTTTCCCTCTTGAGTAGAAATAAATAATAAGATATTCTGGGTTTTAGCTTTCTGTAATAGAATAGTACTAGAAATTTATGTTTTCTTAAGATAAATACATTTACTGCACGAAGGAGAGCTGGAAGCTGGCAGAATTAGATATTAATATGTCCACAGTGTTTATTCTTTTTAGAGAAGACAGTGTGCTTTTGCATTGAAAAATCTATTTCAGCTGCTTTTTTTTCAGCTTCTGTAAGTTAGTTTGCTGCATACCATGTTTGAAAAAGCCAGTTCAGAGAAGACATTTAGTGTCACCATTTAGACATGCCATTTTCTCCTGCTACAAGGAATTTAAGTGACAGCAATATATTTTGAACCATTTCTGAAAACACCCTTTTTCTTTTAATCTATACACAAACTCAATTAGCGTTCAGGTCAGTAAGTGGGAAGGCATTTATAGAATCAATCATTTTGGGTTAAGGAGTAGACACCCCGCAAGCTTACTAATGGAATGGAAATAATGCCGGGAGCCTCTCCAAACAGGAAGGGTCTCAATGGAGCAATTAAATATGTATGAAGAATGTTTGCTGAGAAGTTCAAACACATCAACCTGGAGTTTGTATTTTTGGTTTAATTTATTCAGCACCTTCCAGTGAGCTAATGCTTGATGGTCTAAAAACATTCCTGGGCCTGCATATCCTGCACCCTGCGCAGAGTCTTGACTGACAGTCACTCAGAAACAGTGGTTATTTTTAATCGTCTCAAGACGTGCAGGCATAGGAGGAGGAATGGGAGTTTGGGATTAGTATTCAGGTACCCACACTGCCTCATTAATAAGTTTGGCTCTATTAAATATATGTCAGACAAACTTCAGCCCATTTAATTGAAGGTATCAACATCAGCAAAACTTCTGTTTCTGCTCACAGCAGTGGTATTTAGGCCTTCAAATTGCAATTCACTTGTGTTATTGCTGTAATCTGTATCTTCAGATCATTACTTTCCTCTCTCACAGAGAAGTCTATGCAGTAGTGACTAGCTGCACTTTATGCCGTTAGCAAATAATGGAGCTATTATAATATTACTGATTAAATCAACTAAAAAAGTTTTTTTGGGAAAAAAGCAACAGAATGAGAAGGCAGCATTTTCTTCCTTGCTCCAATCTTTGTTTTGTTTTTGGGTTTTTTTTTTGGTGAGGAAGATTGGCCCTGAGCCAACATCTGTTGCCAATCTTCCTCTTTTTGCTTGAGGAAGATTGTCGCTGAGCTAACATCTGTGCCAGTCTTCCTCAATTTTTCTTATGTGGTATGCTGCCACAGCGTGGCTTGATGAGTGGCGCTAGGTCCACGCCCGGGATCTGAACCCATGAACCCAGGCCACCGAAGCAGAGCATGTGAGCTTAACCACTACACCACCAGGCCAACCCTGCCCCAGTGTTTTGTTAATTACAGAGAATGTAAAGATTTAATAGAGAAAGGTGGTTTTGTTTTTTCTGGGGGTTTGTATTCAAATGTATCTGGGACACTACTGATAACCTCTCATTGGACAAATTTGCTCATTTCTTATTCTAGGATGAAATCTGCAGGAAATGGAATTATCAAACAACTAGAATCCATACAAAGGGCAAGACAACCAAAGAGGGTCAAGATTTTGAGAGGGTTCTCAGTGACAGGATTGCTCTGGTAGATGTCCCAACACTTTCCCCATGACATATAACCTCATCCTAGGAAGCAGTGGTGTTACCGGGACGAGAGCTGGTACTCCACAGTGGTTGACAACTCTGATGGATGCACCACAAAGGCCAGACATTCATCTTCAAAATAGATTTATGACATTATTAAAGGAAAAGTCTAAAGCATCACCATAATTTAACTGGATATAAAATGAAAACAGGCCTTCCAAAATGGAAACCTGAAATCCCAGGGAGGCATTTAAAAGATGGTTACTGACATATCTGTCATGGCCAATTTATGAGCTGTGAAAGCTCCGTGCTTTCAAAGTTTCTTTCAGGACACTGGCATTTAAGGCTTATAAGGCTGTCAGTTGGATGCTTTTCTTATACTGAAGAAATCCTAAGGGTGGTTATAAGATGATAGATTCAGCTCCCCTGAGACCTGGCATTTAATCATCTGTGATAGCAACTTGAGGCCAAGTGTAGTTTGACCACTGTCCCAGATCACTGAGGA
Source organism: Equus caballus (assembly GCF_041296265.1). Taxonomy (NCBI): domain Eukaryota; kingdom Metazoa; phylum Chordata; class Mammalia; order Perissodactyla; family Equidae; genus Equus; species Equus caballus. Next base: position 75,761,853 of record NC_091689.1, read on the forward strand.
AATGTTTTATAGCTCATTCATTTATACGTCAGGTAAATTTTTAAAACTATATGTTGAATTAACTTATAACCTTGGACACAGAATACTTGGAAATAGAGTAGTTCCCTCTTATCCACAGGAGATGCATTGTAAGACCCCCAGTGGATGCCCGAAACCACGGATAGTGCCAAACCCTAAATACACTTTTTTCCCATACATATATAGCTGTGATAAAGTTTAATTTATAAATTAGGCACAGTAAGAGGCTAACAACAATAACTAATAATAAAATAGGACAATTTTAACAATATGCTATAATCAAAGTTATGTGAATATGGTCTTTCTCTCTCGAAATATCTTATTGTACTGTACTCGCTCTTGTTATTGTGATGATGTGAGATGATACAATGCCTACGTGAAGAGAGGAAGTGAGGAGAATGATGTAGGCATTGTTCCATAGCATTAGGCTACTGTTGACCTTTGGATGATACGTCAGAAGGAGGATCATCTGCTTCAGATAACTGAAACCACGAAAAGCAATACTGTGGATAAGAGGGGACTGTGGTACCGAATAATCCTATTACTGACGCTGAATCTACCGGCACTCCTAACCAATCTTTTAGCTGGTGACTCTGTACCCTAGGCGGCTGAAGAAAATGGTATTAAAGTCATTCACCTCTAGATAAGTAAAGCACAAATTTCCGAGGTCACAAACAGGTAGGTAACAAAGTAAAACTTCCAGCATTAGCTTCTGAAAATGCTGATTAGGTCAGATCCCTCTCGGAAAACTTCACTCTCTGAGTGACGATACCCTGTCTAGAGATCATCCCCACTCCACCTAATCACCCCTGCTTCCAGCCTCATTACTTACAGGAAAAAAAAAAAAGTGCAGGCTTCTTACATAGTGTTCAAGGCTTTCCAGCATCTGGCTCCCCCCCCACTTCCTGTTTTCCATCTCTTGATGTTCCTCTACACCAGTTTACCCACTATGTGCTCACAAGTCCATAAGCTCACTGTGTGCGCCTTTCGAGTGACTTTCACCATGCTCCACCCTTGCCTAGAAGGCCTTTTCCCCTTTTCCACCTAGTAAACTTAATCTGTATTCAAAGATTTAGCTTAAATGCCATTTTTTATGGAGTCCTCCTCCATCCCTAGTATATATTCAGGGCTCCTTGTCTTCTTCTTCTTTTTCTTTTGCAGGGGAAGAAGATTCACCCTAAGGTAACATCTGTTGCCAATCTTCTTCCTTTTTTCTTCCTCCCCCCCGACCCTGCCAATGCCCCAGTACATAGTTGTGTATAGTTGTATGTTCTTCTGGTTCTTCTATGTGAGCCGCTACCACAGCATAGCTACGGACAGATGAGTGGTGTGGTTCCATGCCCTGGAACCAAATTTGGGCCACTGAACTGGAATGCACTGAACTTAACCAATAGGCCATCAGGGCTGACTCTTCTTGTGTTCATTTTCATATCCCTTGGTTTATCCTTACATTAGAGAATTGTTTCCTAGTATTTGAGTTTGCTTTTACATGGGCTTGGTTTACACTGGGATGGAACGCCTTTCCCAGCTGAATGACCTGGAGCAACTTTTTTGACCCTCTGAGCCTCAGTTTTTCCACAGGGTGGTAGTAAGCACCTAACAGTGTTTGACCAAGAGTAGGCATTACAGGCATTAAGGAAATGTCAGGCCCACTCCTGTCCAGGAAAAATATTTCATCGTTCTGCAGCAAAATGAGAACGATAAAGAGTATGAAGATTTTATCGTGGCTGTTGTTGATAGTAAATACTTAGCAAAAAGAAGAGAATGACAACAATGAAGAAGAAGGAGAGGGAGAATGAGAACAAGAGAAAAACAGTTCTCTCTTTATTGACCTCTAATTAAAAAAAATAATCACTGATATTTGAAACGCAAATGTCTAAGAACCAATGCATTTTGAGCTATGGTATGTATCTAAATGGTATGTATCTAACATTGCCTTCCTTCTTCTTATAAAAATTACCCATGAAAACACAAGAAAGGGATGAACACGTGAGAGTTTTTTAAATTATTTTTTATTGAGAAATAATTGACATATAGTGTTGTGTAAGTTTGAGGTGTGCAATGTGTTGGTTTGATACATTCATATATTGCAATATGATTGCTTTTTCAAAGCAATAACCAAACATTAGTGAATAGGGTGAGCATGCGCAGGCTGGGGAGAACATATTTGACCCAATTTATTTTTTTTTAATTGTACAATTAAAAATTAAAACATTCTGGTATTGGCCCCAGAATCAAAAGGCAGATCAAAGTGTCATGATAGATATTGCTGAAATTTTCACCGTATTTGGAAAGGATATTCAGGATGATCAACTTAAAATGTGGGCTTCTATGAATTATGCAAAGTTCACTCTACCCTAAGGAGGCAGCTTAAGGCGAGAAGCAGCCATCCACTCAACACTGAAGCCAGAAACTGGAGCATAAGCCTGTCAAGAGATGGAAAAAGCCTGGAAATGGAGAATGAACCAGATGCTGTTTTAAACATTTTGCTAAGAAGCCCGCAATTTTTTTTTCCTGTAAACAATGAGGTAGTGAAGGTAGGGTGGAGGGAGAGCTGCATGAGCTTCCCCAAGTTGGAGACCGCAGGGCAGAACTGCTGAATTTCAGGTGTTGGTTGGGAGGAGCTCCTTTTCCCACAGGCACATCTAAGTAGTGGGCTCCAGGGGGTGAGAAACTCGGACTGCCTGATTGGCGTGGTTGAGTCAGCAGGCAAGTGGTACGTTCTCTATGCTCCATATGCTCACTTCATACTGTTCTCACAGCCTCTCTGCGAGGCTGACATTGTTACTCATACTTCACACTTGGAAAATTTAGGCATAGAGACATTAGGTAATTAAAGCCATGCACTAGTTAAGCGGAACAGCCACAGTTCTATCCAATGTGACTTGAGAAGGTTCATAAAAGCCACTATGCTATAGTGACACCTCCCATACACACTTACAACACACACCACTTACAACATCTTAAAACAAAGACGAACATTGCAAAACCGTGAAGAAAAGTCTTGTCATCATTTGAGAAGCTTTGAAAATTATTGTTTTGGAAAAAAATCAAGTTTTACCCTCATTTATTTCCCTTTTCCTCATTTGAGAAAAAAAAAAAACGGCTAAACATCTCAATTAAAGCAGTAACACCACTATGAAACAAAAAATTAAAAAATATATAGATTAGAATGGCATATGTCTGAATAGTTAAGTAAACTCAGAATTGTAACAGATTTCTAATCATAAAAAGAAAAATATCACAAGTAAAAAGATTGACATACTAGCTACATAATATATGTGTATATATATTTACATATATATTCTTGAGAGAAAATAGTTATAAACAAAATTTAAGATGATTGACACACTAGGAAAATATTTTCAAAGGAGAGGATTAATATCTCAGTAGATAAAGAATTAATCGGAAAAACACTATGAAAATAGACAAAGTTTGTAGAAAAATGCATAGAAATGACTACTAATCATATAAAGTGAATGGGTTCATCATTGATCACAGAAATTCAAATGAAAACTACAAAAACCCATTTTCACCTATCAAATTGGCCTAGATTTAAAAATTTCTACCAGATAAGATAAAAATAGGCACTCTCATATCCTGCTGGTAAAGAATATCATAGGAATTAATCTTCCAAGAAACAAATTTTATGAGATGGAAGGTATCCATGAAATAGTCATACACTCTGATTCGGTAATTAGTCTGCTTCTAGGAGCACACCTTAAGAAAGTACTGTGTGTTGACTAGGATCTATAATACTGATATATTAGAAACAATTAAGCATCTAATAACAAGTCCAAATAAGTTAAATAAATTTCTGTCATGGAATATTACACAGCTATTTCGGATAGTATTTTTGAAGGATGTTAAAGTTTTCTGACAAAAAAATTTGCACAGTTTAACAGGTCAAAGTGTAAAAGCAGCATACAAACTTGGCAGGATCACAATTTTATAGCACGCACACACACACATATACATGCGTGCACAGCTATAGAGAAAATACTAAATGAAATACAATCAAAGAATTACAGAACACTGGCAGGAAAATCATCCATCAAATTACTGTAGGAGTAAATTTATTTTCTACTATACGCTTTTCTGTAACTTTCTATGAGCATTTTAAAAATAATCTTTAAATGGAGAATAAGTGTTGAAAAATGATTTTTTCAGTTTTGAGAATGAGGATTCATTACTGGACAATGATGATAGTGACAGGATTGTTGGTCAGTGAAGTGAGCTGTTAATCACCTGACTTGGAGAGCCAATGCTGACAATGCTTCAGATCCCCAAGGGCATTTTATACTAAATTATTCATATCAGTCATTTATAAATCCAGTGACATTACTGGAAACACTAGTTAGGGACATCATTTGTGGTAAGCACTTTGAAAAAGACTTTATTTTTAAATATATATACACACTCTCTCTGCAAACATGTATACACATATACGTACACATATAAAGATGTAGATATAATTTATGTAAACCTAAACTTAGATATAAATTTTACATATACACATATGCACATATATAACAAACCATACGTGTATTTTGAAAGGAATACAGCATTTTTTTCTGAATTTTCTTTTATTGCATTTCTACAGTTTTTTAAATTGTAGCCGTATCTAGCCTACAGTATTTAAAACTCTATTGGTCAAATATATAGAATCTCATTATTATATTTAAACTAGTTAGTATTGAATGTGGACCCAAAATGTCATGTTTTAACCTTTTAAATATGAAAAAGGGAAGAAGTATGCAATCACATATTTCAATAAAGCTAAATTTAATTTTCAGCCTCATCTCATTATTTATGATTTGATCAGAATCACAAGATGAAATTACTCTTATAAATAATACATGGGTATTTCATGTGGATTTCAATGTAGATTTATACAATGTGGAATTTTACTGCCTTATGTTACTATGCATTCTTGGATTTTATACCACAAGTTATGGCCAGTAGTAATATAATGCATTAGAATTTAATATGATGTCACAAACCCCCAAAGAATTTACAGTACAATTAAAAAGTATAAAATAACATGGGCTTTTATTTTACTTGATTTCTGCTTCTGGAAATAGCATTATTTGAGATATAAAAGAAATGTTTCTATTTAAAAGATCAATGCCTTTAAAGCATTTTCATTATCTTAAAAAATACACAATTGTTTCTACAGGCTATTGATTTTACCAATACAAGTATGTGATGCTAATTTGTTTGGTTTTTAAGTCTTTTTCAAAAGGGTTTGAAACTTGGACATTATTTAGATAAATAGCCCCGTTCTATGCTTAGTCTCTTCCCATTTCCAGGTCTGTAACTAGGTCCTGATGTCCCTAGCAAATGACCCCTGTCCATTCTAATTAAGCCTTCCTCACGTAAAGGAAAAAAAACATTTATGAAATACTACATGTCAGATGCTTGTACATATGCTTCTTCATTGAATCCTCAAATAGCCCATGTGCTAGGTCATTTGAGAGACCACATCACTTGGGCAAAGAAGAGAGAGGCAAGGAGAAGATGTTGTACATTGATGAGAATTTTGCTCTTTCCCACATCGGCTGCTCCAACCCAGATACCACTGGACTCCCAGGTCTCTGATTCTTCTCGATGAAATAAAACACATCATGCAGGAGAAACTTTTTGTTTTGCATTTTATTCTCAGAACAAAGAGATCTAATATGCAATAAGGAGGAAGTCCTTGAGAAAATACATTGTCTCTATTTTAAATAAAGTATATGTTGTGCACATGTGTTTTTGGTTGAGCCAGAATTATTTCTGCCGTAATATTTCTCAACTCATTGCTGTGCAGTGATAACTTTGTTAGTTTTTATAGTCTTCTTTAGAATAATTTGAATCCTGTATCTTTAGAATAAGTAGATTCAGAAAAACTGGGGATTATTTATATTTATTACCTGTATGGGAAGATAAAACATAATGTGAAATGGGGAGTTATTGGTCAAAGACTACAAATTTTCAGTTATGCAGAATGAATAAGTTCCGGAGATCTAATGTACGGCATGGTGACTTTAATTAATTGTATTGTAATTACTTGAAATTTGCTGAAAGAGTAGATCTTAAATGTTCTCACTACAAAAAAATAGCTGTGAGGTGATGCACTTGTTAATTAGCTTGATTGTGGTAATCTTTTCACAATGCATATTTATATCAAAAACATCTCATTGTACACCAAAAATATATACAATTTTTGTCAATTATACCTCAATAAAATAGGGAAAAAATTAAAAAGAAAATAAGTAAATTACATTATATATTGAAAATAGTTTGAATATTACCTTTTTTCATGAGAGAAACTTAATTATCTTTTTCCTAGGAATTTTCTTCTCTTGGCTTTGCTTTGATTTCAACTCAGTAGGTACCAAAGCGTTAGGTAGACATTTATGAACAAAATGCATCTGTGGCATAATATTTGACGCTGGACAGTACAAACCCTTTCAAAGCATAAAAGAACCTCCCTATTCATTCCATTAACTTTGTAAAAATGTGTGTTTATATTTTTGCTTCGACATTAGTTCTTGTTACCTTAGGCAATTATTGTCTATAATATATGAACAGGCATGGCCCCATTGAATAATGGCTGTTTTCTTTCTTACAATACTTTGAAAGACTTGTATGTCTTCTGGCTGATTATGGTGTTTCATTCACTTATGAAAAAAATTTTTCTTCTTCCCTCATGACATATGGTATGTATACTAGGGAAATATTTTTAACATTAAAGCATCACTAGGGAAAAAAAGATTAGAGTGTTTTGACATTTCTTTTATTTAAACTCTTACAGGAGAAAAATCAACCTTGTTAGATGAGAGAATCTATATTTATTCAAGCTCTTTTGAAGAAACATTAAAGATGGATTCAAAACATTTGTAATTACATTTTACCTTGGAAAGCTTTTCACAATTGAGTAGTCAATGCTTCTTTTAAGGCATCTCAATGGGGAAGATAGATTTCCTTGAGAATCACATATAAAATTCATGGAATTAGCAACTGTGTAGTAGTAGCTGTGCTCACAGGCTGCTGGAACATTGAGATGAATGTTGATAAATTCAGCTCCCTCATCCAGATATTTCATCAGACTGCATTTTCCAATAGGGGAGTCACTAGCAATATGTGGCTCCTGAGCGTCTGAAATATGACAGGTTTGAATTGAAGTGTGGGGTAAGCATGAAGTACACAGTGGACATCAAAGATTTTGTAAGAAAAAAAGAATGTAAAATATCAGATTCATAATTTTATATTGATTGTATGTAGTAATATAATATTTTAGGTATATTGGGCTAAGTATATTATTAAAATAAATGTCTTTTTTGTTTCACTTTTTTTTAATGTTGCTACTAGGAAATTAAATTTTACATTTGTGGCTCACATTTGTGGCTTGTCTTTTATTTCTGTCTTTGTGTACAAAGCATTTGAATAAAAATATGCTTCACTTTTCATATTGATGCTCTATTATCCCTGTAGAATTTCCGAGTCATTGTTTCCTACTAAATTACATGTGAGGTGAAGCTGCTCTCTGAATGAACTGAGCTAGGTACTTGTCTTAAATGTTCTAGTTATGGAATGTAGCAATCTACAATATGAGTCCCCACCATGTGCTGGGTGATTTTACGTAAATTATCTCATTTACTCTTCACAACACACCATGATGTAGTTATTATAATCCCAGTTTTAAGATGAGGAAACTGAATCTCAGATGGCTCAAAAACTTGTCTGATATTACAAAGTGACTAAGTGACTGAGTCAGGATTCAAATTGAAGTTTGTGAGTCTTTATAGCCCATACCTTTTTCACTGTGCAACTAGCTTCCTTTCTTGTATCTCAAGGCCTTCCAAGAAACATATTAAGATATTGACTTCTAATAAGGAGTGATGTCAAAGTGCGTTGGTCTTTGGGGGTGATGATAGTGATTAGGATGATTGTGGGTAACACTTACATAAGATTTCTCTGACCTTAGGTGCTTTACAATGTGTGCAATTAAATATGTACCTCAAGGAACGATAAATCATGGCATTCACTGAAATGGACACCTATCTAAATATTTCTGTGCACACGTATTATTACAATGATTAAATAATAACATTGGCCATATTAATAACATCACCATCTTGGAACCAAAGTTAGTTTTTTGGATTAGAGAAATAAGTATTTGAAACTAAAATATGCTAAAAACTCACTATTAAATTGTTTATACCCTAGCCTGTATTTACTACTACTAATATTTGGTGAGTTGAAGAAATAATGAAGAAATAATTTTTAGTTGGTAACGAAGGGTTTCTTCTTTAAAAGACTACCATGAAAATGATTAAAGAAGTACATGGCAGTTGAGAACATACTATAACGTTGTGTTGAAACCTACTTTGACTAAGTTATGCTGGTTTGTTTCACTGGCCAAAATTGGCTGTAGACATCTTCCCTTCTTGCTCCCAGGCCATGGTAGGGGCTGGTGATGGCTATAGTGTCCTTCCATGGCACGTAGCTCTTCTGTCCAGGAGACACATCTTGGCCACCAAAATAATCCCATAAGTATCCGCAGGTTGGAGAAAGGTAAAAACGCATGCCCTTAAGCAATTTGTAGTCACTGCTGCATTTGCAGTGGTAATTCGTACAGAATCACTTGTGATTTTCTGCCTTGCCTCCTGGCTAAAAGGAGTCTAAACCTTTCCTGAGATCCTACCTTGGCCATGAGGTGCGCAGGTGTAGACTTTTTTCATATCAGGTGAGAAGCCGTGTGATAGCAAAAGAAGTTGTAGCTAAAGGAGGCTGTAATTCATACTTACCGGAAAGAAGTTCTTAGTAGTAAAGAACTCTACATTTTCTAGGCATTTTCTAATATCCTCTATTTTTAATCCATTAGACATATCATCTATTATCCTCACCTAGAATACTACAAAAACAAAAAAAAAAGTGTACAGTATTTATTATGTGGTATTGTGGGGAAAAATACTATTCAGAGTGAAATTATTTTAAAGCTAGCTACTTTGCTGATCATTATTTGCCATGACAACATGTACTTCCGGCTGTGTAAGTTTCGAAGGAAAAAAGACAAATATCTGTTCATGGATAGAGATTAGCTGAGTTTTGCTTTTTAAAGCCATCCTCCATCCCTCCCGACCCCCCGCTCGTCTTACAGTGGGAAACCATATGTAAATCGTGGATCCTGGCAGCAGGGCGAGTGGCAGATGGGCATAAATCTTGAAGTTACGCATCCTAACCAGATTCCACGAGTAAAAAGAGGGAGAAAAAAATTTTAACAAGCTGCTTTTAAAATATTCTAGTTTGTAATTATGAATTGCATATTAGACTTTATAGAGCACATTCCTTCTTCTACCAGTATCTCTATTAATTGAAGAAATTGAATCCTTCACAGTTCGTCTTGTAATTTTTATATATTTTTGAAGAGTAAGTATATATAGGTTACAAAAAATATACTGTAGGTTTGGTCCATCTTAAAATATAACTTTTAAAAATATCAATTAAAAAAGCAAAAGATATTAATAAAATAATGATCATTTATGGAGCCCCTCCTATGTTATAGGCACTTTGTATATTTACTTAGTGAGTGACTTTGTGGAGGGCGTGGGTATTATCTCTATCTCACAGATGAAGACACTCGGGCTCAAAAAGAGTAAATAACTTACTTGTTATTGCATAATTAGTAAATAGCAGAGTTGAGATTCAAATATAGGTCTGCCTAACTCAAAAACATTCTATGATATTGGGTCCAAAATATCAAACTGTAATGTGGAAAGTGCAAAAAATCTGAATTTGTTGGTCTTTATGACACCCAAATTCTGGATTTGGGGCATAATAAATAGAAAGCCTTTTGATATCATTGAGGATTTGGCCTGTCTTGGTACTGTCTTTACTTAAAGGTTTATATTTTAAAACCTTGATGCTGCAGATGGTTCTGAGTAGTATTGCTATGGGAGAAGTCATGTTAAAGAAATAACGCTTAAGGAAACAGTCTAGTTTAATAATAGGAACATAGATGGAAAGCGCTGTGGTATTCAATAAATCCTGCCATTGATATTATGACATTTAACTGGTAAACAGAACCACTGTAATTTTCCCAGTTGAGTGGTAAATTAAGAAGTAGGAGTCTTTGAAAAACCTTCACGTGTGCCAGCAATTTGAATGGAGTTTTGAACAAAGTTAGAGTGAAACTCAATTAAAAGCAAGCTAGGAAGCCCCTTCGACTGAAGTTCTGGAGAAGCTTTTTCTTTACTTGCGCCCTGTAAAATTCATCTTATGGTAATTCTCTATTGATTTGGGTATGAATTACAAGATAATGACCTTTGTTCCAAGTTGGAAAATTACCTTGTTTAGTGAATGGAATGTAAACAGCCAATGTTTTTGCTATTAAAAGAAAATCCATGTGGGCTTTATGTAAAAGGAAAACCTGTAAGTATTAATATAGGTGTGAGCCAAGTTCTCCAGAGCTTTTGCTGAATATTTTTATGCGGAAGATAAGCAGTGTCTTAAAAATAAGGAGGAAAAAGTGTTACACAGATTATATTCAACATTCTAAAACTTAAATAGTACCACAAATTTTTTAGTTTATACACACACATACATTGTGCAATGTGCATGTATGTATGTGTATTCCAGTTTCTAGAAATTTGCATTGATAATGTGTATATATTTGTACACACATTATTTGTTTGTTTCCAGAAGCTATCATATAGAGAGAAAAAGGAAACTTGCTTTTCCTTCAGCAGGAAGTAGAAACCTGAAGCAGGAAGTTATAACGTGACCAAGGATCCTTTGTTTAGTCAGTGTAAAACCAGAAAAACAGAGAAGTCTCTTCATTCCTGTTGCTTCCACAAATGCACGTGTTTGAGGGAAATGAAGAGATCTCGTGTCTGAGGTACAGAAGTAAACATTAGATATGAATACCTTGATACTAAGCCTCCAGAGTAAAAGTTTCACATAGTTAGTGCTCCATATTGTATAATTTTATAGCACTTAAATTAATATGATATGCCACTATTGGCATGAGATTCATTTTTAATATTACTATTTTACTAAATGAAGCAGTCGCCTTTAAGAATGGAAGCTAGGTAAGAAAAAGTCTGTTGACCACAATTTGTGTTAATCCCTGCCATATATATATGTATATATATGTATTTTTCTTTTTGAGGAAGATTAGCCCTGAGCTAACATCTGCTGCCGATCCTCCTCTTTTTGCTAAGGAAAACTGGCCCTGAGCTAACATCCATGCCCATCTTCCTCTACCTTATATGTGGGACACCTACCACAGCATGGCTGCCAAGCAGTGCCATGTCCGCACCTGGGATCCGAACCGGCGAACCCTGGGCCGCTGAAGCGGAACGTGTGAACTTAACCGCTGTATTACCAGGCTAGCGCCACCTGCCATATATTTTATTGCATAATTCTTTATTGAAATTATGTTTTTATAAGCCTTTTGCTATGTCGCAGAGAGGTAGTGACATTTATAACTTGACAGTTAAATTTAATTTAAATAAGCTGGTGTTTGAAATAGATAACACTTTCATTTGGGGAAGTTAATGACATGGTAAAATAAATTCAGAGTTGCTTTTACCTATAACATAAAGTTATTTTAGAAATGTAATGTTTGTCTGTATGTTTGTTTAATCTGATTCCTTATGCTGTTTAGAAAAACAGGAAATCAGTTCTGCATTTATTATTTTAACCATTTCTTGCATATGGCACTTTTAAAGCAAGATGATATCATCTAGACAGGAAGGCTGTCCCTGGAGATAATTAGCCATTTGATTGACTTGCCAGCAACGATGCTATACCTTCTTTGCAATTATTTGTCATTATGCCTTTCATAAAGAAAAACGATGGAAAAACACATTACATGAAAAGGATAAATAGAAAATGCACATATTCCCTCACCTGCTAAAACAAAATACAGTAATCAAGCCAAATTCTTTTAGTTCATAATTTATTTCAGTAAAGGTGCATTTATATCCTGGAGGATCACATTAACATTTTCAAAGTAATAGAATTGTTTAATGCTTTACAACAATTCAACTCAACAATTAGAATCCCTGTTTGAGGCTCTGGAAGGTTACTTACTCAATTTCATGGCTTTCTAAAGAATTTAAGGAATTCTCAGTATACCTACAAATAGGCCAGCATTACTGTGTGCAATATAAGAGATTCAGTTTAATATAGTAAAGCTATCAGTTCAACAGGTGATTAGGAGATAACCTATTATTTTCTGAATAGTTTGTTTTTCATCTATTTATTTTTTCATCTCTGTTGTCTACCTAAGAGATCTCCCACTAGCTGGAAATTCAGAATCCACTGTCAGTGTGCCCTCTCACCTCCTCGGTTTTGGAGCTGTTAATCAAGCTCCACCATATGGCATTTGTTTTTCTCACCAAGCACAAATGTCAACGTGTGCTGTTACTTTCAGAACAACTCATCAGCAGGGCTAGCCCCCTCCGTATCTGGTATCTTAACTCTGTGGCTCTCAGGACACTGGGGACAGTGTTTCTGAGAGGAAAGGGTGTTGGGGGTGGGGGGTGGAGTAGGGAAGGCTACTCAGAGATCTGTCAGACGAGAATGACATTGATGGGGACAGGTAAGGGAAGGCATAAGGAGAGCAGAGTTGTCCCACTTAATTGCTGCTGGAGAAGTGAACGACAGCATGGGCAACCTTTGTTATTTAGATAGTGTGTGTGTGCGTGTGTGTGTGTGTCAGAAGGACCAAACCACTCAAAGAACCACAGAAATCTGACAAAAAAGATGCTTTTCTAGACACCATAAAACAAACAAAAGGGGAAAAAATACAGAGATGGAGTTTGACTGTATAAAAATGATATTGAATTTTATCAGATATATGGATGTTCACTAAAAGAATCCAAAATAAATAATAATAATAACTAGCATATACGAAAGCTAGTCACATTTTTATGCATTCTGTACCCAGGGGTCCTAGCACCATTTGTTGGAAAGACTATTCTTTCCCCATTGAATGGTCTTGGCACCCTTGTCAGAAATCATTTGGTTATAGATATTTGGTTGATTTCTGAACTCTCAATTTTATTCCATTGTCTATATGTCTCTCCTTATACCAAGGGTCCCTTGCAATTCCATATAATTTTTAGGATGATTTTGTCAATTCTTCCAACAAAGCTGCTGGAGCTTTGATAGGGATTGCATTGAATCTATATATCGGTTTGAGGAGTATTTCCATCTTGACATTATTAAGTCTTTCAATCCATCAAGATGGAATGTCTTTCTGTTTATTTAGGTCTTTTTAAATTTCTTCCAACAATGTTTTGTAGTTTTCAGAGCAAAAGTATTACACTTGTTAAGTTTGTTACTAAATACTTTATTCTCTTTTGATGCTGTAATAAATTAAATTTTTCTTTTTCATATTGTTCATTGCTAGTGTATAGAAATACAGTTGATTTTTTAATATTGATCTTGTATCCTGCAACCGTGCTGAACTCCGTTGCTTCTTATAAATGTGTGTCTGCATATGTGTGTATGTATGTGTCTGTATTCCTTAGAATTTTCTATATACAAGGTCATATCTTCTGTTATTAGACAGAGTTTTACTTTTTCCTTTCTAATTTGGATTCTTTTTGTTTATTTTTCCTGCCTAATTGCCTGATTAGAACCTTTAGTACAGTGTTGAATAGAAGTTGTGAGTGGACATCCTTGTCTTTTTTCTGATCTTAGGAGGAAAGTTTTCAGTTTTCACCATTAAGTTGATGTTTGTAGGTTCTTCATAGATGGCCTTTATCAGGTTGAGGAAGTTTCCTTCCACTCCTGATTGTCCAGTGCTTTTATCATGAAAGAGTTTGGCGTTGGTTTTGCCAAATGATATTTCTCTGTCTATTGAGATGATCATGTGATTTTTTTTTTTTGGTCCATTTTTCTGTTAACGTGGTGCATCAAATTGAGTAATTTTCAAATGTTAAACCAATTTTGCATTCTTGGGATAAATTCCAGTTGATCATTGTGTATGATCCTCTTTTATCTGTTGCTGGATTCTGGTTGCTAGTATTTTGTTGAGGATGTTTGCATCTATAATCATAAGAATTACTGTCCTGTAATTTTCTTTTCTTGTGATATCTTTGTCTGTTTCTGGTATCAGGGTTAGCTGGCCTCACAATGAGTTGGGAAGTATTCCCTTGTCTTCTATTTTTGGAGTAGAGTGTGAAGGATTGATATTAATTCTTCTTTAAATATTGAGTGGAATTTACTAGTGAAGTCATCTGGACCTGGCTTTCTTTGCAGAGAGTTTTAAAATTACTGAATCCATCTCTTTACAGGTCGTATGTCTATTTAGATTTTCTATGTACTCTTGTTTTAGTTTCAGTAGTTTATGTCTTTCTAGGAAAATGTCCACTTCATCTAGGTTATCTGATTTGTAGCCATACGGTTGTTTATAGCATTTCCTTATAATCTTTTTTATGTCTGCAAGGTCAATAGTGATATCTCCTCTTTCATTAATAATTTTAGTAATTTGAATATCCTTTTATTCTTGGTCAATCTAGCTAAACATTTGTCAATTTTGTTGATCCTTTCAAAGAACCAATTTTTAGTTTGGTTGATTCTCTCTATTGTTTTTCTATTCTCTGTTCATTTATTTCTGCACTGATCTTTATTATTTCTGTTGAGCAAATGGCATCTGTTACTTATCATCAGGAACAGAAGTCTGAACACTTCTGTCCACTGCTTCTTGGTATCAGAGTCGCCAGGGAAAATACAATGCGGTCAAGCACTGGATGGAACAATGCTTTACTCACACAGAGGGGAGACAGAGCAGCTTCAGTACTGGGCACTGGTCTCCTATTCATTTCTCTATTGCCCGTGGGTTCCTCCCGGCGGCTGATGCAGGGCAGCTGGCCTACGTGCACAACCTCTTGTGCCCAAGAATGAAGGACTCTGTCCCCTACTGCACAGAGGACAGATATAGTAGTGGGTTTGGCCAGGTGCCATATGATGCACATACATAAGCAGAACAAAGAAGTACACATTGTGTCTGAAACAGGGAAAGATATTCCCATAGAGGGTGATAAGTCCAGTTCGGGCTGTGAAAACTCTTTCTCTTGGTAAGGAAGTGTTCCAGGCCAAGGCCCTTTCTTATGCAGCCATTTGGGAGTCTGTGGGGGTCAAAAGACTGCGTGCACATGACTGCCTTTCCCGACAGTTTCCTTCATTCTCTACTTTGGTTTTAGCCTCCTTTTCTTTTTCTAATTTCTTAAGATGTAAGGTTAAATTATTTATTTGAGATCTTTCTTCTTTCTTTTCTATAGGCATTTGCAGCTCTAACTTTTCCTCTAAACACTTAGTGTATCCTATAAATTTTGGTTTGTTGTGTTTTTGTTTCTGTCATTTAAAAATATTTTCTAGGGGATGGCCCTGTGGCCTGGTGGTTAAGTTCAGCACGCTCCACTTCAGCAGCCCAGGTTCAGTTCCCAGGCACAGACCTTCACCACTCATCGGTGGCCATGCTGTGACGGCAACCCGCATACAAAATAGAGGAAGATTGGCACAGATGTTAGTTCAGGGCAAATCTTCCTTGAGCAAAAAGAGGAAGATTGGCAATGGATGTTAGCTCCGAGTAAAACTTCCTCAGCAAAAGAAAAAGCCTGAAACTAATTTCCCTTGCAATCTGTTCTTTGATCTGTTGCCTACATAGGAGTGTGTTTAATTTCCACGTTTGTGATTTTTCCAAATTTCGTTTGGGTATTGATGTCTAATATAATTTGATTGTGGTCAGAGATCGGGCTTTGTATTATTTTAACCCTTTTAAATTTACTGAAGTTTGTTTTATGGCCCAACATATGGTCTATCCTTCAGAGTGTTTCCCGTGCACTTCAAAATAATGCATATTCTGCTTTGGTTAGGTAGAATACGCCTAACAAAAAAATGGAATGTCTGTCAGGTCCAGTTAGTTTATAGTATTATTCAAGTCTCCTGTTTCCTTACTAATATTCAGTGTAGTTGTTCAATCCATTATTGAAAGCGAAGAATTGAGATTCCAACTATTGCTGTTGAATTATCTACTTCTTTTATTTCTGCCAGTTTTGTTTGTTGTATTTGGGATCTCTGTTGTTAGCTCCATATGTCTTTATAATTGTTATATCTTCGTGATGGATTGACCATTTTACCATTATACAATCTACTTCTTTACCTCTAGGAACAATTTTTGTCTTAAAATCTATTTTATCTGCTACTGTGTAGCCACTCCAGCTCTCTTCTGGTTTCAGTTTGTATGATGCATCTCTTTCCATTCTTTTGCTTTCAAACTATTTATGTCCTGGAATCTACTAAATTCAAAATATTTATGTCTTATTTTTTCTTTAGACACTATACTTTAAAAAAATCCATTATGTCAACCTTGCCTTTTGATTTGAGTGTTTCATCTATTTATCTTTATTGCAATCAGAGGTGTGGTAGGATTTATGTCTGCCATTTTGCTAATTGTTTTCAATATATCTTATCCCTTTTGTATACCTATAATATTCCATACTCTCTTTTCTAGTGTTAAATACATATTTTCTAGAGTCGCATTTAAAGTCCCTTGTTATTTCTTTTACTATGTATTTTTAGAGTTATTTTAATAGTGATTTTCCTCACAGTTACAATTAACGTCTTAAAACAATTTAGTTTGACTAATACCAACTTAATTGTTTTTCATGGAGCAAAAGTTTTTAATTCTAATGAAATGCAACTTATCAATTCTTTCTTTTGTAGCTTGTGCCTTTGGTGTTGTATCTAAAACCTCATTGCCAACATAAGGTCACTTAGATTTTCTCCTGTATTGTCTTCTAAAAGTTTTATAGTTTTGTGTTTTACACTTAGATCTATGGTCCACTTTAAATTAATTTTTGTGAATGGTATAAGGCCATTGTCTACATATATTTTTTTTGTATAGTAATGTCCATTTGTTCCAACACCATTTTGAAAAGACTCTTTCTCCATTGGATTGACTTTGCTCTTTTGTCAAAGATCAATTGTCCATATTTGTTTGAGTCTGTTTCTGGGCTCTATATTCCATCCATTAATCTATCTATTCTTTCACCAAAACCACATTATCTTGATTACTATAAGTTTATAGGAAAATTTGAATTCAGGTAGTATAGTTATTTCACTTTATTTTTCTTCTTCAATATCTTGTTGGCTATTCTGGATCTTTTGCCTTTTCATATTAACTTTAGAATCGGTTTGTTGATATCCACAAAATAACTTGCTGGATTTTGATTAAAACTGCGTTGAATCTATAGATCAATTTGGAGGAAACTGACAACAATATTGAGTCTTCCTGTCCAAAAACGTGGAATACCTTTCCATTTATTTAGATCTTCTTTGATTTATTTCATCAGAGTTTTATCGTTTCCCTCATATAGATCTTGTGCATATTGCATACCCATTGATAGATTTATACCTACGTGGGAGTGTTTACTTTTTACTCACTTCTATTATCAATTAGAATGTTCTAGGTGTTATATCACCAAGAAAGACTATGTAGATATTTTATCATGTTAAATATATCTGTCCATTTGGTATTTACTAAGAGTTTATCAGAGGAAGATGTTAAATTGCATAAAATGTTTTTATGGTATTCATGAAGAGATTCTTTTTCCTTTGACTTGTTCATCAATTAAGTTTCAAGAAAAAAATCCTACTTGATCAAGGTGTCTTTTTATTTTTCAGAGGAGAAATGAAGACCCATTTTTTCTTAATTGTGAGAAATATCATATATATGAAAGAGTGATATATATGTATTGTATATATACATATATTGTATATATACACATATGTACATATACATGTATTGTTTATATACATATATATATACTATATATATACTGTTTAAATAATGTCTATCGTGTACCTAGTAGTCCAGTGAAGAAATAGACAAATAGAGGGACCCCAAAAACTCATAGATCACTATTTTTCCTCCCTTAAGATAGATAGCCAGAATTTGTACTTTGTAATAATCATTTATTTGGTTTTCTTTATAGTTTTACCAACTATACGCACATCCCTAAATAATATATTATGGGTTACTCATTTTTTAATTTTATGTAAATATACATATTCTTTTACATCTTGCTTTTTTCATTCAACATTGTGAGGTGTGTGAGGTTCATCTGTGTTGGTGTTCCTGTGGATGATTTATTTTCATCTCTATAAATATTTCTTTGAATTAATACAAGAAAATTTATATATCCATTGTATTAATGTTGTTTCTACCTTCTTTTATTATTTTAATCAGTAATGCTGGAAATATTCGAGTGTGCATGTGCAAGAATTTCTCCAGAGCATATACTCAGAAATGGCTTGTAGCGTATTTGGACCTCCAATTTTGTTAAATAATACTAAACAGTTTTTCAAAGTGATTGTAGCAATTTGAACACCCACCATTCGGTTTATGCTACTCCGTATATTCATCAACACTTGATATTGTCAGACCTTTACATTTTTGTCAAACTAATAGGTATGTGGAGGTATTTCTTTGTGGTTTAAATTTTAATTTCCTTGAACTTCAATGAGTATGAGCACTATTTCATGTTAATATTAGCCCATAGTTTTCATTCTTCTTTTTTTTCTACTATCTTTTTTTTTTTTTTTTTAAGATTTTATTTTTTCCTTTTTCTCCCCAAAGGCCCCCAGTACATAGTTGTCTATTCTTCATTGTGGGTCCTTCTGGTTGTGGCATGTGGGACGCTGCCTCAGCGTGGTCTGACGAGCAGTGCCATGTCCGCACCCAGGATTCGAACCAACGAAACACTGGGCCGCCTGCAGCGGAGCGCGCGAACTTAACCACTCGGCCACGGGGCCAGCCCTTTTTTCTACTATCTTTATCAGACTTATTAAATGAATTGGGAAATTTTCTCCTATGTTAAATAATAATGTCAATTTTATGGAGGACTGATATCTAACACAAGGTGTCTCATCTCTATTTATGACATTTAAAGTAGGATGGCTTTTGGGTCTGTTATGTGGTATTTTTATTACCCTATAAGTAATACATGCACATGATAAAAACAAAAACAAAAACTCAAATAGCACCAAAGACGTAAAATGACAAGCAAACCACCACCATCCCTAGTCCCACTCCCCAGAGTGCCACTCAAAACCCTTCCTGTATTTTTTTCTTCTGGTTTTTTTAGAATTTTAGAATAATTGACGCATATTTCTCTCTACCTCTCCCTTCATCACCCTCCAAACTTCTATCAGCCATATTATTTTTACACTGTTGAGGTTGATTACACTTTCTATCATTGGAACTGTAATTGCCTTCCATGTTTTGTCTATTGATTCAGTTCAACATTTGTAAACCCATTAGTGCTTTTTAAATTAAATGTTATAACTTTAAATTTAATTCTCTGGAGAATCAAATAATATGACTGGCCATGCAATTAAGGTGATGACTTTAAATCTGTTCAAGTGGAAAACCATATAACCAGCACCAAGGTCACATAGATTCTCTGATTTCACGCTCAGTCAGTTGTCCAAAATCAGGAATAGTAATAAATACTATTAAATAGTAATAAGTAGAGAATAGAGAGAGGTCTACTAACCTTATTTCCTCTGCACTTCCCTTCCTGCTTTCATGCATGCCATTGCCTTGCTTTGAGCCTCTGTGGCATGTCACTGGAATGAAGACCTTTCTGCTGAGCCTTTGTGTCTAAGCTCCGGCTTCCTTCACTCTGTGTCACCGATGTCCAAATGTAGTATCTTCTTCTGGAAATTCATCAAAATCTTGATTTCGTTCATGTCCTCATTGCTATTATGGATTTATTTCCCTTTATATATCTTCTTTAAAACATCACCAGGATTTGAGATGGTTAACAAAAGTCCTATCTATCATCTTAAAATAAAAGATTTTTATCCTTAAATGTCCAGGAAACTGCCTAAAAACTACATGGCTTCTTAATTTTCAGCTAATTCAGGTCTCACATTTTCTAAGAGTCCATTACTGCATGCCTACGAACAAGACTATCTGTAAAAAAAAAAAAAAAAAAAAAAAGGTAAAAATTATATACTTCCCTAACAAATAAAAATATTTAAGAACTTGAGATTTGGTGCAAGCATGGATAGCTGTCTAGTCATGGCTTATTTGGAGAAACAAAGCATGGATTAAGACCCTTGGAAAAGATAGATATAGAAACTTCTCTCAGGATCAAGAGTCATGCATCTAACCACTAGAAAGAAAGGATAAAAAAATAATTTTCTTTGTTTTCCTTCTTGCATTATTGTTTTTCTCTCCTCATGTCCCACTGTTCTGCAGTGAAGCTTCAACTCTATGGCAGCATTCCCCATTTCTCCCTCCTACACATACCTCACTTCTTAGTAGTGGCCCTTCTGGGGTCTGGAAGGGGAATAATATAGGAGGACAGAGTTCCACCCAGCAGTACCAACATTGTAGCCTCCCATATCCCATAAAGAACACTTTGAACTGTTATCATAGCATAAGAAGCAGGGTGGTTTTGCCATTTCTTTTGGGGTTCCCATCCAGTGTGCCATGATAGTGCTTATTGGACACCTGCAGTCCCAACATCTTATTACCAAACATGCATTTAATGTCGTGTGGCAATGTCAGAGGATCCATGCACCAGAAAAGGGTATAAAAATCTTAAAAGTGAGTATGAGGAAAAATGGGATGATCCAGTCTTTGACCTTCTCAAATCCCTAAACTGGAAAAGAAGGCACTAGAGGCCGATTTTCTTAGAAAGGGAAATGGAGGGTGTTAGAGAGCTACATCTCTAAACTGTAGGCCTAAGAAATGAGGCCAGCGGACTAAGTGAAATTTACAACTTTGAACGTGGTAGGTTTAATTCATCCAAATTTTATATTTAAAAGAAAACTCTCCCTTTGAAAATGACCTAACAGTGACTGGCATTGCCCCAAATCCTTTAAATGTTCTCAAAATGAACCATAATATGATGATAATTTTGAAAGTCATGTCATTTCATCAAGTTATGGGCAGTACTCGCCCAGTCCCCATTGGGCCAAATCAGATATTTCTGTGCCTGCACCAGGAGATAGGCAGCTCCAGAATGGGTGGCCCTTTTATCACTTAATACAACCAAACAAAGCAGAGAAAATTATTACCAATGAGCAATGTGGTTTTGTGTATTAAACACATAATCTCTAATGAAAAAAAAATAGTCTTAAAATTTGAAAGAAAATTTCCCCAACTTCTCATGGCTGCAATAATTTGTAGTAGCTTTATCTTTGAATACCTGTTGAATAATTTGGAGAAAGAAGACCAAACAATGATTGGATTATTGTCTTTTAAATGAAATAACATTTAAAATGTTCAATGTTATCTCACATATATTATTTTATTCAATCCTCACAACATCATAAATAGGTAAGTCAGAATAGCATAGTAGCTAAGAGCTTGATGTTGGAGTCAGACAGATTTGGGTTTAAATCTGAGGTCCGTATTTCATTGCTCTGGGATCATGGACAGGTTACTTAACCTCTCAAGGTCTAGTATTCCTTGTGCAAAATGAAGTGATTAATAGTATTTACCTCAAAGGATTGGTTTGAGAATTAAGTGAGTATATGGATGTAATAATCAAACTGCAACTACT
This sequence comes from Equus caballus, assembly GCF_041296265.1. Classification (NCBI taxonomy): domain Eukaryota; kingdom Metazoa; phylum Chordata; class Mammalia; order Perissodactyla; family Equidae; genus Equus; species Equus caballus. Next base: position 75,783,455 of record NC_091689.1, read on the forward strand.
TAATACATCTTAACTGTCATCATCATCACCTACTTCTTCTTCACCATCATCATAATCATTATCATCATTTCAAAGATGAAGAAATTAAGCCTGTGAGGGTAACTGATTTTTCCAAGTACACATAAATAATTAGTATGAGCCATGAGTAGAAGCCATTTCCTCCCTTTCCTTTGACAAGATTTTCTGTTTAAATATAGGACGAGTTTTTCTCATGGAATAGATCCTGTCTAATAATCTTCTAGCGCTATGGTAGTTAAATTTAATTCAGAGAAATTGCATTTAGATATTAGGTAGCATTTTAATGTGCTTGGATGCACTTTGAAAGCATCATTCTTTCTTGTTAAATTTTAAGAGAAGACGTAGATACAGCCTTTCCTGTACAATTATATATGCACTTCAAGACCAGTAGCTGGGCCAAATTTTCTTTTAAGGCTAATTTTGGTTTTCTAATTCAATGAGCATTTTCTTGTGAATAGATGTTCCGCAGAAGCCTAGGTTTATTGCTCAGTTTGGATAGGTAATGATTTTAGTTGATCTTAATTATCTTAGATATCAAGAGCTAAGCATTTCTTTTCTATATCCAGCTTGGAAATATTTCCAATAAGCAATCATTTTAGGATCCCAAGAATCCTAAATTTCTACACTTGTATTAGTTTTCTATTGCTGCACAATTTACCACAATCTTAGTGTCTTTAAAAAACACCAATTTATTATCTCACAGTTCTGTGGGTCAGATGTCTGGCGAGATGTGGCTGGATTTTCTGCTCAGGCTTAAGTCAAGCTGTCAGCTGGCTGCATTCTCATCTGGAGCACGGGTCCTTTTCCAAGCTCATTTTTGTTATTGGCAGAATTTAGTTCCTTGCAGCTATAGGACTGAAGTCCCTATTTTCTTGCTGTCTGCCTGCCAGGGCTGCTTTCAGCTCCTAGAGCTTCTCTCATATTCTTGCCCCATGACCCGCTCCATCTCAGTCACAGAGAACCTCCCTCTCACGCTTCAGATCTCTCCAACTGCCTCTACTGCTACCAACCAGAGAAAACGCTCTGTTTTTGAAGGGCTCGTGTGATTAACTTAGGCCACCCAGATAATCTCCCTTAAAATTAACCCAGGGTCACCTGATTAATAATCTTAACTGAATCTGCAAAAATTCCTTTTGGCGTATAAGGTAACACAACTACAGGAGTGGTATCTGATCATATTCATAGGCTTTTCCCAGACTTGAGCAGAAGAGATTGCACAAGGGTGAGGATTTTTCAGTGGAGGTCATCTTAGGATTTTGCCTACTACAAGGGTCTGGGGGATCTGGGACAAGCACATGCATGTCTCTGAAACTATCTGAATAACTGTCTCATCAACTTCTGTTCTCAAACCAGCTTTCTTCCCAACTTCCCTCTTTCCATAACTGTTATCCAAGTTTAGCGTAAGTTCCGTTGACTTCACTTTCAAATATATTTTGTATTTGCCCTCTGTATCATTACAATTTAGTTACAACTGGCTCAGTCATGCATTACTTTCAATATTACTACCAATATATTACTTTCATTATAATTACAATAGTCTACTTTCTGCTCTTACTCAGTCTGAGCTCTCACTTCCCTACAGGACTGAATCCATCCTGCAAATCAATGATTTTGAAGGATATTATACTGCTTAAAAAACAATCAATAGGACCTTTTTCTATAGCATCAAATCAAACCTTCGTTGGAGACTGTTAAGGCCATGAGCAATATGGTCTCACCTATAAATATCCAATTGTATTTTGCTCCCTACCCAATCTGTACCCCTACCCTTTGCCATGGCTAGGCAGGTTTATCCACTGTCTCATAACACAATGTTATAACTCCTACCAATTTTATCACTCTATCAAAGATGATCCTTTGTCTTAATTTTTTTTCTCTTCCCTCAGGGCATCAAGTAATTCTAGTGCCTTCTTAAGACTTTCCTTTATTCCTGATTATAGTCTGATACATGAGTCTTCTCTTCCTAATTAGATTATAGCTCACTACCCTAATTATGTTATAATGTACTCAAAAGTTGATAGATTTGTCTTATAATTTTGTATGATATATAGTTATCCCTCAAAATCTAGAGGCTAACTACTTTCTCTTAATAAGGAAATCATCAAGTTCTGCTACTGAGAAATATATTTCTACAAAACAGAATGATATTCAGTCATTCTGAATGTCACTCTCCGTTCATAAAACATACCAGAAAATTGAATCATTAAATACCTTAGCCTGAGATATGTGGGTAAACTGTAACAAAACTGTTAATTACTTAGCTAATTACAGCCAAATGGTTTAAATTGAATTATCCAAATACTTCCCTCACTTTGCTCTTCCTCTTTACCTGTAGAGATCCTGGGTGTAGAACACAAATTAGGCCTATATCTGAGTTTATGGAGAAAATATTTGAAATGGTATTTGCATCCAGTTTTGCGATTTTCAAAGGAGTCTTGTGGTGAAGACACGTATCCTCAACAGTGGTCCATACTCAATCTTTAACCCATAAAACCTCTATATAGTATTTGGAGTTTGTGGCCACCAACTGATTCTAGAAATTATCTTTCTTTCTGGCTTCTATAATACTGTTTCTTTCTGGATCTCTTCATGTATCATTTCATATATCTCTGGCCTTATCAGTCTCCATCCTTCTCTAGACATATCGCAAAGAGAGGTGATCTTCAAGATTCTGTCCTTGATTTTCCCTATTCTCTTTTTCATTTTATTTTTGTACCTGAAGAACATTTTTCCTCTCCATGACTTTAACAATTACTTGTCTTTGAATGAATCAAAATTCAGGACTTGACCTTTTCTTGGCCCAGATTCCCATCTGCAGTTGACTGTTCTTCATTCCTGTAGAGATTTTTCTGGAGCCCCTTAAATCCAACGAATCCAAAACAGAATTCATAGTACATATTTCATTCCTGCTTTCTTTCATATTTCTCACTTCAGTTAAAGACTTCACAATCATTTTTAGTGACACAATCTAGAAACTTTGGAAACATCTGCCACTCTTCCCCCATACTTCACCAACCATATACTATCATTTCTGTATTTTCTGTTGAATTTGTCTTTTGCCTGCAATATCCTTTCCACTGTAGACATCTATTCATTGTTTAGGCCTAATTTCATTAGAACTAAGAGCTACCATTCATCCTTGAATAAAAATAAATCAGATATTCCTGGAAAGTTCCATGGCCTCATTGTTTTGTATATATTGGCATCCTTCAACTGGCGACAAGTTCCTTAAGGGCAGTGGTCATTCCTGTGACCCTTCAATTTAGCTCTGTGCCTTTGACATGGTAGATGCCCAATAACTGTTTCTTGAATTCTCTGTGCCTTTGCATGAATTGCAATATGATTTTCTCATTCAAAAAGCAACACTATTTTCCAATCTCATACATTACCTGAAATAGCATTTTCTATCAAGGGGCTTTCTAAATTCTTGATGAAATCACACTTTTTACATAGCTTCAAAATTCTCCAATGGCTTGGCCAGATAAGCTTAATCATCTACCTTTAAAATGCCAAGAATCAGTTCTTAATTAAGTCAAACTTACGAGTGGGTCCTCTGATCGCTAGTGCTAGCATGCTCTTTGCCTATTTTTGAGTAAGGTAGTTTTTTGTGGGTTTTTTTTTTCAGTTTGTCCTGAATTATTCTAAAATAAATCAAAGATTCTTCACAGGTTCCCAAGAAACTAAATATATATCTGCAGTAGTAAAGCTTTAGATGCTTTTTAGAATCTTTTCCTTTAGAATTCAAGAATGAAGTGTGTCTCTCATGAATCTTAATACTAAGTTTTTGATCTTCCATTGTGATATGACATTACTTCCTTTAAATATTTTTGTACAACTTTAGGGAATTTTTCTGTTCCTGTTGTCTATTTGATGGTCATCTTTCATAAAAGAAAAGCTTTTTATGTTCATAGTATCTATTTTCCTAGCCCTTATATCATTTTCCCAAAGTCATTGAAAAGATTCTTTCAATGGAACTTGTGGAGTTTTGAAAGCAGGGGAACTTGTGGAGTTTTTGAAAGCATTCTGCCTGATGGACAGTCTTCTGATGATATATTCTTTTCAAGCGATGTTTAAGATGATACTCAAAATATATTCTTAGCCTTGGTTTTTATTTTGGAAGATTAGCCCTGAGCTAACTGCTGCCAATCCTCCTCTTTTTGCTGAGGAAGGCTGGCCCTAAGCTCACATCCGTGCCCATCTTCCTCTACTTTACATGTGGGACACCTACCACAGCATGGCTTGCCAAGCGGTGCCATGTCCGCACCTGGGATCAGAACTGGCGAACCCCAGGCCACCGAAGCGGAATGTGCAAACCTAACCACTGCGCCACGAGGCCGGCCCCCTTGCCTTGGTTTTGACTTATGTAAACATCTTGCCTTCAACAAAGTCACAAAATTTTACTCAAACCTTCATTTTTAACCCAGTATGCAAATTCCTCTGATTTTTAAAATCAAATAACGCATACTCATCCTGCTCAACCCTACTTGACAAGATGCTAGTTTTGCTTGTTTTTTAAAAGCAAACTTAACAGGAATAAGATGCAATTTGGTATGTGTAGCTTAACATTTCTACTTTGCATTTTTAAAAGTTAAAGGTATGTTTGGAGCACCATAGCTATCATTTTATTTTTATTAAACAGTAATGGATATAGTTCTTGATGGCATTATCTGTAGTTAATGGGCATTTATCTATAGCCTTATATTATTACTGAATTTGTGGTAATATTTAATACCCAGGGTAACAATTAGTAGAGTATGTTTTGTATGTTTCCCTTGATTGAATTGGTGAATTATTCAGTATATACAAGGTAATTCACTGGGAAGAAAAATTGGGCTGGTGAGTTTGCTAAGAGACACATGGGATTAACACGCCCCTTAGGTCCATCCAACTTCATTTTGCACTGCAGAGGCCTCTCTTTGCTCTGTAAACACTGGAGGAAGTACCATCAATTACAGTAGCATCTCAGCTTGGTGAAGGGTAAAGAACAGGCATTATCTACCCCAGGTTAAATAGATTTATTTATTCATTCAACTGTTTTTAAGGTACCAATAATGTGCTGGTCACTGGAAATTAGTAATAAATGACACAGTTCATATCTAAGGACTTTGCAGTCTACTAGGTATTATTTTTCCTAAAACGTATGTTTTACTCCAAACCTAAAACTGTGAAACACAAAGAAAATAAAATGCCTCCTCCTGACTAAGATGAACTATACTCTATATCAATAAGCTACTTTTAAGTACTTCTGGGTAAACTAACATCACTCAAACATAGTCAGAGAAATTCAAGCCACTAAAAGAAATATGGTCATTTCATTTGCCACTTCTTATATTAAGATTACCAATGCCCAGGGTCCCACATAAGGTTGCAATGGTTGGATCCTGCAGAACTCCAAGGGGCATTGATTACATAGATGAGGATGTAGGGATACTCTTCACTTAATTACAACCTGTGTGGCCAGATGCCCCAGCCCAGAGATGTCTTCTTCAGCCACCCCTTTCATGGCCTTTCAGGAATAAGAGTTACCAAGTTGTTTCTTCATTTCGGTTTGTTCAGTGCTTTTTGAGTTCCTGCTATGCTCAGGGCACTTCTCTTCATGGAGTAATAGAAAGATATAAAGATAAATAACACATAAATGGATGGTTTAATGGACAGAATTAGAGTCTGTTCATTTCCTTTACAGACTCCAGATCCCAGTGGAGCCACAAACAAGATGAGTTAATAACTGCATCTCCTTTCTAAGGGATCCTATCTTAATGAATGTGTTCAAGTTGGCCAAGAACTGGCAGTGGCATTTGCTTAATAAAAACCATATGGAGAATCTGTGCTCTTTCACTAGGTCACTTAGTGAACATTACCTTTGTGTTCTCTTTGTGCATCCTCATCTCAAGAGAGGGACACTAGAAGGACACTAAGCCATTTCCTTACCAACTTCCTAAGGTGCAGCGTTGACTCGGTCAGCTAACCTACAGTGCTGAGTAAACTCACACGTTTCAGGATGAACTGACTTGAGGCCCCAGGTGGTGACTGTTTTTGTCGCAGAGTTGCAATGGCAACATTGATCATTAAAACAAGAAAAATGAAAAGTATTGGCATTCTCCCATGGCCATCTGTGACTTCTATGTGCTGGTACTTCGTGTTCAGAGGGGAACTGGATGTTTGAGCTGTCTCTTGGTTTTGCAATGAAAAGTGAAGGAAAGCATTCTTCTGCTTATGCCTGCTTATTGTATCTTTCCCTCTAAATAAAATGGCTAGAAATTATGATATTAAATCATTTAAAATTCCATTGCCATGTCACATTTCACTTCATGTATTTAGCACTTTGAAATATGAGACTATCTTATACTTAATTGTAAGGTTAAATTTGCTATCTTGATCCGTGCATTGTTTTATTGTAGTGGTAACTTTAAACCTTTAATTTTTACTGGAGTCACAAATTTTTGTTTTGCTATGAGAAATTATGAAACATAATCTGAGATGTTTTGATTGAATTCCAACATTTTAACACAAGTATTATAGGAAGAAATAAAAGTGATTTTTGTTTCCTTTTAGATGTTACAATAATTTTGAAATGTGATCGGAAAGGAATATAATATTCATGACTGGAGTCAAAGATTATAAACATTTTAGAGCATGAATAATAACTAATATATTAAAACACATAAAAGCATATTTATTATGTTGAATCACAGGAAATTGCTATTTTTAGTAAGATAAAATGTCGCCAAATTTTGGCAGTTTTGCTTGGCTCAACTTATAGTATTCTATACATTCCTGCTACCTGGTTTAATCTAAAGGAAATTACGTCGTAGTTAACCCTCAGTGAGTTAGCCCATAGAACCTAATGCCGATTCTTCTCTCTCTTGATTTAACCCCTGCTTTTAGGCTATTTGACGTGCAGTAAGTCTATATTAAAGTGGTTATGAATGGAAGAGAGAAAACAATATTAACTAATTTAGTTACTTAAAATGCAGGTTGAGTATTTTTTAAAAATCTAGAAGTTAGGATGAAGGAATAGTTAAGACTATGAAATGAACCATGTTTTAGGAATTATCTGGATTTGCTTACATGCCTTAATCTGTCTCTGACCACCATATATAATAAATATTTGAGGAGGCTATGGAATCAGTATGTTTCCAGATGAGATCAAGATGATATGAAATTTTTGAGTCTATCTGCAGATTTTTAGCTGAAGAGAGAAAGTGATTTACTACAGGGTGAGTCCTTGCTCAGAGTCAGTGGATCTAAATTCTCATGGTGGTTCTGTCACTGGCAGTCTGTGACACGAACAAGTCTAACGCCCTGGAAGCATTTTATTTGTTCACTTCACCGACAACTCATAGGGCACATATAAATTCACACTTTCGTAGCAACAACTCTGTGGTTCCTAGGAGCCCACCCCAGATGTTGGGGACCAAGGGATTAAAAAAGCTTTGTTAACCCTTCTTGGTCTTACGTTCCAGTTCCTATTAATCTAAGAGGAGCTAGCAAGAAGTGAGGAAAAGCAAACAAATTGTAAATTTCAAAGCATGAAAGTGAGTCTAACCACTCAAGCTGGTAATTATGTATGAGTTCTTTCCATTTGACTGGTGGCCAGAAACCAGAGACCATGGAATTGATGAGCCAGTATGTCCTGCTGGTTCTGGCTGCAGCCTGAAAGGAAATAATTTAGATAATTGTTTAATTGGATGCTACTTAAAAAGAGAAGCTGGAACTCCCCAAGAATCATGCTCCAGAGTAAACATCTTTTCAACCATGTTGGTTAAATAAAAACCCAAGGATACTGTATCGATAGCCAGCATCCACGAGGTTCCATTTTTCACTGCCATGAAAATATTCCTTTTAACTGTTTCCCGTCAGTCCTTGTCAGTCTCTGTCAGTTTTACTTTTCAATGCTAAATACTTATGGATGATAATTTTCCAATGTGATACTTACAATGAAAAAGGAAAATCAACATCCTAGCTACAAACATGGTAACAGGAAGGTAATATTCAAATGCTTCGTATAAGAGGCAATATGTATAATGGTTATGACACAGGTAGTCATGAGTCAACCTGGGTTTGAATCATCTTATATCACATGTATCTTATATTTTATATAACTTATAAAGTCTGTAACTCAGGTCAGGTTATTTGAACTTTCTGTGACTCAGTTTCTGCACTTGTAAATTGGTGATGATGATATTAGGGTTGTAGTAAAGACTATACGAGTCAATTTGTATAAAACGCTTGTACCAGTGCCTGGCACATAATAAGTAACATATAACTGTAATAGTAGTTTGCTATTATTACTGTTTTCTTCATAGCAGTTTCACATAAAAGTGACGTTTTGTATAACCTAATTGAGTCATCACTCTTTTAAACTGGTGTTTTGACTGAATTACCATAGCGTGGTAAAGTCTATCTAATTTTACAAGAAGTGGCTCAGAAAAACAAACCATATGCTATACATTTGCTTCTGCAGCTATATCTAGATAAGGCACTGAATATAAAAAAGGAGGTGAAATGACCAATTAATGTATTTTGATCCTTCTTTTCCTTTCCTTTTTTCCATTCTCTTGATACTATTTTTAGGGCTCACTCTCTCTGAGCTGTATACATTTATATTTAATGATTGCCATTTTTATTCTTTTTGTAGTATTAAATATTAAATATCAGTCAGAAGACCTCCTTTAATTTCCCTTTGGAGTGATGAAATATTACCAGTAACTTTTTCTTGAGATCTGTAGCAGTATTCTGTCAAAACACAAGTACTTAATAAAGCCAGGAAACACCTATGAAATAATAAAAAAATATGTCAAATAAAGCAAACATCCAAAAGGCGAATTGGGGCAGATTTGGTCTTAGGCAGCTCTCACACAACAGGTATTACGACAAATTCCAGTTACCAAAAAGTTTTAATGATTAATTTTAATGACGCTATTCGCAATGAGACTATTAGCATGAATAAGAATAACTCCTTTATAAATCTTGTAATAGATGAGGTTTCTGATTGCTCAGCAGACACTTATTTCGAACTCCCAGGTTTTGACACCTAAAATATGCCTCTGAGTATTTAATTTTATAGTATCAGTTTACATATTTAGACCAATGAAGTAACATTCAAGTATGAATTCCTAAGTTATTAACTGTCCTAACAAAAGGAAGTCCTAGGCATCTCTTAGGGAAAATACTGGAGTGATATTAAAAACACTAACCTGTTAACCACAGGCTCTGACCAACAGAGTGCATGCTGGCCTTAGAGCTGGAGTGAGGTGCTGGAGTACCCTTGTTTCACCAGGCTTCACACTGTAGTGCTGGATAACAGGGCAGCTGGTGGTGGGGGGCGGGGGGGGTGGGGAGGAGCGGGGGTGGCGGTGGGTGGGTGCTTTGTGAAGAAGGCTGGTGAAGCAAAGAATGGGGAGCTTGAGGGAACTGGGGCCCCAACTATTTACCAACCTCTTCAACCGTGCTGAAGGAAGTGGATGTATTCATAGCATCCTTGTGAGGCTCACATTTGAAAAGCCAAGAGTGATGAGGAAATACCTTTATTACCAAAAGGAGCTTTGAAGAATAGTCAATATTTATCTGTCTTTCATGGAAGTTATTATATTCCTTGCTGACAAAAGAAATTGTGGTAATTTCCTTCAAATTTGCTTAGAGTTTCTCAAACTCAAAAAGACAAAACCACAAATAAGTTGACTTAACCTAGAGAAAAATGTATTTTAAAATCCCATTATTCTTATGTTTGACTACATAGTATTTGCTATTTCTTTCTATTGAATTTTAATAATTATTTGGGATTTCTCCCATACTCATTTAATCCATTTGAATTTCTGGAAATCATCAAAGGTATTCTAAAAGGTAGCAGAAACAATCTGTAATATATATTTTGGAGATCATAAGTCAGATTCTTTTGAGAGTTTGCAATTTTAATAAAATAAATGAGTTTTATTAGAAATTTTTATTTTCAAAAATTGAAAAATAATTATTTACCTTTTCTACTCGGAGAAGGAAAAATCTGAGGAGGGGTTCATTATATTCAATATATCAAAGTATAACTTGTTCCAAATAAGAAGTTGTAAAAAGGAAACCCAAAATTTGGGTTTAGAAATTTGTACTTTGTTCAATTGAAAAGAGAATTCTAGAATGGTTCATATTATTCTTTTTTGACTATCAATTATAAGACAGTAGAGGGCAAAAACAGTTTGGTAATTGCCAAAATGGATGTGTGTTCTTCTAAGGTATTATTTCACCTCTATATTTTTTCTTCCATTTTTCTTTTCTTTTTTATTTCCTTTTTCTTTATTTCTTCCTTCAGATTAAAATTATTTTCAAAATAATTGTTCTTTTTTATTTTCCTTTTTACAATTCAAAATGATATCCAGATACCAATATCGCTCTGAAAGCAGAGGTTTAACTATATTATAAACAATTCTGCAGCAGAGTAAATTTTCACTGCTCACAATTTAAATTTACTGTGAATGTCAATACCATAGACTAATTTAAGTAATTTTTTTTATTTTTATAAAAACTTAAATGTAATTGTTAAAATTTCAACAAACATTCATTGAATTCCATCTGCATATAATTATGCAAGATTTTATGGGAGCTATAAAAATATATAAGAGAAGGGGCTGGCCCCGTGGCCGAGTGGTTAAGTTCGCGCACTCCACTGCAGGCGGCCCAGTGTTTCGTTGGTTCGAATCCTGGGCGCGGACATGGCACTGCTCATCAGACCACGCTGAGGCAGCGTCTCACATGCCACAACTAGAAGGACCCACAACGAAGAATATACAACTATGTACCGGGGGGCTTTGGGGAGAAAAAAGAAAAGATAAAAAATCTAAAAAAAAAAAAAATATATATATATATATATATGTAGGAGAAAATCTCAGGCCCCTAGTATCTTATAACAAAGAATGAGTGATGAGGTATGGTATGATCTAGACAAGTCACTAGGCCACAAGTCATCTATGACATGAGTCTTATGAGCACTGTTGGCATGTAGAGATGGTTCCTCTGTGGAGCTCATCAGGCTGTGGGGACCAGTCTGACTATACCTCTCTTTTGTAGGATGATAATGGAATCCAAGGACTTCCTCACCCATTCCCCACCTGCCTCTGCTCTTACATATGTATGAGCCCTACCCTCAGTAAAAGATGTCCATGTAATGAAAGCTACACACCAATGTTCTCTTTGACTATACATATTGCACTAACTAAGGTCATTTGTAATTTTTATTGTTAATTATTTGTTCTATAATTATTATCTTAATGTTCTTTAGGGAAAATCTTGGAAGAGATGCTATCATACCTTTATCTAATTACTTTTGAAAGAAAGCACTTAATTTACTTCTGTTTTCATCTTCCTTTTGGTGACTATGCCTTAGGGTAGGTACTGGGCAAGGAGTAGACGTTTAATACAGCACAGATAACATGCATTCCCCATTGTCTATATTATTATATCTAATGCTCTTTAATGAATGTCTTGTTTGTTGCAGGACAGTTCTTTTTACTCTGACTTCTGTGGTTGTGCTTGTCATTACAACTGACTGGATCAGTTGGGACAAGCTGAATCGGGGATTTTTGCCCAGTGATGAAGTTTCCAGAGCATTCCTGGCTTCTTTCATCTTGGTCTTTGACCTCCTTATTGTAATGCAGGTAAGTGTCTTTGTGTCTCCCTCCTTCACTGAAGCAGCTCTATGCTTTGTTCTCAGTATAAGCAACACTATACAGTGAAAGGCTTCATAAAGCTAGAGCAGTGCATGGTTTACAGTTGCTATTAATGGGACCTTCTCTGGTCATATTTTCAGCAGTTTTACTGGAAGGATAAGCCAAGTGGGCTTTTATGAGAGGGGCACCAAAAATTCGTTATACGAACATTGCAAGGTGGGCCCCTAGAAACCATACACCGTGGTGAAGTTTTCTGCCAAGCCTTCAGGGAAAAAAACAAAACAACAAAAACCCTATCATTTAGTAAATGGAACGCTGTAGAGATGAGCAGGATATAAAGCCAGCAAAGCAAGGATAAGCAATTGCCAAAGCAACTCAGGGTTTTATAGCAGTTGAAATGGAATGATGTAAAAATGCCTTTTCTGGTTATGGAAATTATCACTTTCTTTCAGTATTCACCAGAGATCATTCCATTTTCATGTAAACAATATTTCTGCCCTGCTTAGCAACAGACTGTTTGTACAATAGCATTGCACTAACCAGAACTACTCATGTAATCTTCTGGCGTCAATGCTTTGGGGTCTTAGGAGTCTTCCTTTGAATGGAACAGAAAGAGACATTAACTATTTCTTGGCACTTTATCTTGCTCATTAAATGTCCATCCATTTGCTAGACATTTTATTCTTGCTTTCATAAGGTAATTTTGGATTTTCCCCTCCCGAGCCATTATAAGTCACCCGAACAAAGGCTACGTGTGGTTGCTGAAGGGGAAGTCAACTCCATTGTGTTCTGAATTGATGTGAGATTTCACAGGATAGCAGATTGGTTTTCTCATTTCTAGAGGCAAAAGAGGCCTTTATAAGAGATTTTATAATGTCTTACAAGAGAATAACAGTCTGGTTTTTTTGGCATATATTATAGCTCAGGTTATTAGGTTCAAGATGGTTCCTAGAGTATATTACTATTTTAATGGATGAAGATTGACAATACATTATTGTTTTAAAAACTTACATAAAATTGAATTTTCTGTCTCACCTAAAGGTTGATGTATTTCTTTATATTACCTGTGTGATAGTTTAGCACAGTGGAGAAAGCCCTGGACTTTGAGTAAGAAAGCATTGGCGGGTTTCGTATCTGTCTGTTATTTGCTGTAAGACCTCATCTGGATATTTATAAAATTGAATTTATAGCACATATCCAATAATGTATCTTGCACTACTTGTTTAAAGGCTATTTTTATCTTCTTTCATCTAATACTCCTAACTAATATACTTTCTTATGTAAAATGTCTGCTTTGGCCAACTGACCTACTGGTACCTCTTTGAACCCACCTTAGAGTCAAAGGTATTAACAGCCAAGTAGACCATTGTCTTTTGAATTTGTTTAAATTTGTATATGTGACAGCATAAATTTCCAGATTTCTTACTACCATATATCATCTTCTACCCCCTTTATGTAGTTTTAGTTATTCTTTCAATAAGTTTTCTAAAATCAGAGACTCGAAGTGGGAAAATGTAACATTACATTATAGATATTATGGACTCACCCAAAAAGTACTTAATAAAGAGAAGTGGAAGAAAGGAATGATAGTCAGGATTTATACAGGCGGAGTCAGCAGGATTGGGAAGGGAAAGACATTCTAGATGAAGGAAATGGCATGAAAATGTGGAGTCAGTAAAGTACTGAAGTGTTAAGAGTAGCCAGAGCACCAATTGACTGAAGGTGGAGAGTTCGTGCTGAGGAATATATCAGTTTGGACCATTTTGGGTCCAATGAAGGCTTGCTAAGTGAGCTTAATCCTTGCCAAGTGAGCTTAATCAAAGGGGGGATGTATTACTGCATTATAAAGATGTCCTACAGAATTAAAGAAGAGCGATGCAGTTGCACTTTAGGGACTCATGAAAGCAAAGACTAAAATGTGACAGGGAACCCTGACCCAGCTTTTATTCTCCATCTCTTATCTTCTTTTTTTTCCCCTCACTTCTGCTTTTGTTGTCTCTCTTACTGCAAAGCAGCTTTTTCAGCATCCCAGTTCAAATGGAAGGAAATGACAATAGTCAACCCCTCAGAGGGAGACCACTCTGCAGCTGTCAGGCAGGCCTAATTCCAGATTCCTGGGGAGGGAACTGAAGGGACTGGATTGTCCTGTGCTCATTTGTGAACTGACAGGGTGAGGCAGTCCCAAAGAAAAGAGGGGAGAGGCTGGACCTCAAAAGCCAAATTAAGGGGCCAACCCGGTGGCCCAGTGGTTAAGTTTGGCATGCTCCACTTCAGCAGTTTGGGTTTGGTTTCCAGGTGTGGACCTACACCACTCATCAGCGGCCATGCTGTGGTGGCAACCTACGTACAAAATAGAGGAAGATTGGCACAGATGTTAGTTCAGGGTGAATCTTCCTCAGGAAAAAAAAAAAAAAAAAGCCAAATTATAATAGATGTCTAATACAAGGAGTCGTCAAAAATGAGCCCAAAAAGTGGATCTCCTAACTCCTTTTCTCTCTCCCCCAACACTGAGTCAGGCAGCCAGGCCTACTGATTTATCTTTTGTTCTGTCTCTTCTGGCCCAATCCTTCCTTCAGTTTCTCTGCCACCAATCTAGTCCTGACTCTCCTCTATACTGTTGTAAAATAATCTCCTATGGAGCCTTCTGCCTCCAGACGTCCCTTTGCCCCATACACCCTACGCAGCTCACCCTTGTAAACTTTCAATCTGAAATGCTGTGTTGTACATGTCACTTTTCAGCCAAAAATATTGTCAGTGACTCCTCATTGCCCAAGAATAAAGTCCACACTCCAGGCACGCTCCCTCAGTGCCCTCCATGGTCTGGCCCTCACTGTGTTTTCTCTCGTGTCTCCTATGCTCTAGCCCTGCCCCAGACCAGAGGGCTTGTTGCTTGGCCCTTGACCACAGCATGCTTATTCCAGGTTGTCTGTGAACCTCTTTTTCCTCCCAAGATGTGTCTCTCTCCTGCTCTCCTCATCTAGATTCTGCCATTGAGGACCATTCAATGCCCCCCCCCCCCATTAAAACTACATGATTACTTCCTCCTTGGAACTCCTGCACCACTTTTTATCTGAACTGCAAATCAGCATTTTACTTTTTCGTGCTCTATAGAGCAGGAACCATAGCTTATAGCTATATCTCCCCAGAGCTTCCCTAATACAAAGCCCTACGTGGGCAGCAGTAGGCCCAGAGTAATAACTACTTGATGAGGATAAAGAAGTGGACTTTCAGCACTGAGTCTCATGCAAACTCTGTCTCCCTTTGGGAGCATCATATTGACATTCCGGGAACTAGTGCGTGTGGTACGAGAGTGAATTTAAGGAAACAGAGCCCCAGAAGGCATATATATTCAAGACATTTAAAAATATATAATACAAGTATCCTAACAAGTCCATTAGCAACTAAACTATGATCTAATTCATTTCATAGTCACATATTTCAGACAAAAGAAAAATAGAAAAGTAGCAAAATTAGTGGAAATGGAGGGAGTAGTTTCACTAAAAGATTTGCCCTCATTAGAATTATTTAAGTGATTTAAAGGCAATTGACCCTAGGCTTTTCTAATGGCTGGAAAATTCAGCTTACACTATCAAAAGAAATTTAAAGCTTGGTAAAAAAAAGAAAAGAAATCATTGCAATATGGTGCTACAGCTGTTTTATTCTAACAAAATTAGTAAGTCAGTATTGAATACTTTTGGGGAAAGAATAATTATTTATTTTATGAATATTCACTAAATAGGATTTTTCTACATTTATTGTGAAAACTGTTTGCTGTATCACATTTTTCTGTAGCTAGCAAAGTCACTAGAACTAAGGCATAAACAGATGCCAATAAAATGTAACATGACTCATATAAATCACCCGTTACTACAGAACATGAGAAGTAAATTGTAAAGAACACTTCCCTCTGAGGAAATGTTATCTTGAATTCTGTTTAGTATTTATAATTATGTCAGTTGATTTTTATATACCCCTACAGTTCATTGCGTAAGTATTTAATTTACAGTCATGTCCTACCCATTCATCTCCTCTGCTTATGAGATAAAAATATGGTGTGTTTTAGAGTAAGCAAAGAAAAACAAAAAAGAATCTTAGGAGTTCACCAAAAGAAAAAAAAAAGAGAGAGGGAGATCAGTGTAGACAAAATAGTAGGGTAAAGCTTCAAAGAAGAGATGAGAGCAGAAGAGCAGGGAGCTAGAATTGGAAAAGGCAGAACAATGGAGAAGAAAATTTTTTCCAGCTAGGAGTAGTATCATAATCATCAAGGTAAGAACTCAGTTTTGTCCCATTAATTTCTGAAAGCAGTTACAAATTAATTCCTAATATGATCCCATCAGGTGTTGGAGACAGAGGACAGGGGAGGGGAGATCAAAGATCAATGACACAGTCCACAGGAGTTTTTGGTTGCGTAGAGGAATTTATAATTTAATAGAATAAATATGA
Organism: Equus caballus; assembly: GCF_041296265.1. NCBI lineage: Eukaryota > Metazoa > Chordata > Mammalia > Perissodactyla > Equidae > Equus > Equus caballus. The sequence goes on from NC_091689.1 coordinate 75,799,570, forward strand.
GTAGAAAAGTGGAAACACTTTAGGAAGACTGTCTTTATTTAGAAGAATTATTCAGGTAGAAAGTAAACATTCCCACCATTGCCACTTTTTAAATTCATCTCCTCCACCCACCCAGGATCCAGTTGCTCATATGAAGGCTTTCAAAGCGAAGTTTCTCTTCATAAGATAAAGAATGTTCTGTGCTTTTTACTAGCAGGAAGAGAGAGAATGAAAGAGGGAAGGGAAAGGAAGGGGATGAAATGGAGGAGCAGGGAGGAGTCAGAAAGGCGGATATAGCTGGGGATGAGATGAGGAGCCACTGAAATTCTCCAGAGTGTGTTGATGGGTGGAGGTGGGCGGGATTAGGCAGTGGTAATGACCGAGAGGGCTGATGGTTATATCTGTTGTTAGGTTTCCGTCTATTCTTCATCTCTCACAAATCCTTTACATAACTGAACTCTAGGGATTCATGCAGGGAAGATTAAAGAACTGTTGAGTTTCACAACTGGATCAATATAGTGTAGCATCAAGATAGCATCTGCTGAGCAAAGTTGCCCAGGAAGCAGAGGAAGCCATGAGAAGGCAAGTTGCTGGGAATTTATAGGTAAGTATAGAAAGATTCCCTTCAATCTTTCTTCTCTTTAGTGGCCTTTCCTCTAGAAGGCTTCTCTCATCACCGTATGTGTGTGTGTGTGTGTGTGCATCTTAGAGTTATGTATATAACTAGGTATATAACGTAGATAAAATATACATTATATATGTAATATCTTTATGTGCTCAAAATGATGAGAAGTCTTCTAGAGGAGAGACTTTTACAGGGAAGAAGATTCAAGGATCATGTTTTGGTGAATCCTCACGCGTTAGATAACATCTTTTCAACACTTCTCCTTCTTGTAATTTATCTAAGTACCTGCCTAGGACCTTGGTGCCTTCGTATCTGCGTATCTCTTGTAACGTGTGAACTCTTTGAGGAGAGGAAGTATGTTTTTTCAATTTTTCATTCCCGTAGCTAGCTCTTGTTCAGTGCATCGCAGTTTTAACCATAAATATTTTGCTGAATGAAATAAAGGAATGAACGTAACATTATTTCAGAAAAGCCAAAGAACGTGAGATTTTTCAAGAAGTAAAATGTTTACCAACAGCAGGAGAATGAACCATCAATAATATTAGATTAGGTCATTTCCACCAAAGTGTGGTCTTACTGTAATTAAATATCCACATAAAAACCTGAAAAATTGCTCAGTTAAGTGTTAAAAAGGACTCTTTGGCCTGGTTGAAAAGCACTTAGAGAAAAGTGATATTTCCTGAAAAGCAATTCTTAATGCACAGAAGAAATAATTATGAAAATTGCATTCTACAGACATTTCACTGTGTAACATCTAAAATGTGTTTTCTGTTTCATGCGTGGTTCTTAGAAGTAGATTGACTGATGTAAAAAACAGATGTTATGACTTGGTAGAGTTTATTTTAAAACTGCATTGACCTGACTTTAGCAGGGCACTTCTTTTGAGGTCAGAGCTGTTGAAAGTAGAATCAATCGCTTTAGAACATAGGGCAGAGCAACAAGCATGAACCTATTTTAATTAAATAGCTGGGGTGTTTTGACAAGTTGGCATATATTTTCAGCATAAATTGTTCCAAATGATTTTGTTTACAGGCTACTTAGAAAGAAAAGGTTGTTTGAATGTCTGTACACCAGTTTTAACATGTTCTTTAGCTTTGGGACTAGTTTATATAACTTTCTTCAAAGTATTTGAAACTGCTCTTCACACTAGTTTTACATCATTTTTCTTACTCAAGGGTTATGCTCCTATTTGAAAACACTGTAATGGTAATTTCTGTTATAGGTCCCAAGTGATGACATAGAATAAGGGCTTATAATTTCAGGAGTACCTGGATTAACCATAAATGCCTACTCTCTTCATGATTCGTGCCTAAGAGGTTGAATCATAACTTTATTTACTGTTATGATTTTGTGCTTCTGATGTCACTGCTTGTCCAGTGGAGAGAGAGATGGTTCCAGGAGAATCATGGAGGGGAATCTCAATGTCTTTATTAGTAGTCCCAGCAACTGGCCTCCAAATAGTAGACAGACTTACTGTGGTTAAGTCATGTCCATGCAGCATGAAGGAGTCCAGCCAAGTGGGCAGTGTGTAGGAGTTGCCAGAGAACATGCGTGGCAGGTGACCCATGATGTCAGGAAAATTTCAGAAGGTATTAGGTGAACTGGAAGCACTGGGGTTATCAGACCAAAAAGATAGGATTCAATCATGGGTACCGGAGTAATACACACACTCACTCGAAAATGAAACAAATAGTCTGGTTAGCATATGATGTAGATCACAGTTTCAAAACAAGCAATAAGTCCTATGAGGGATTATTGTGAGCGGGAAAGCTCACTGGAGTTTTGATGGATAATGTGGAAAGACTGTAGCTTGAAGGAATTATAAGATTTGATTGAACAAGTGGAAAATGGAGACATTCAAGTTTTATCCCAATTTAAATTCTTCGGTCCCTGAGGTGTTTTTTAAGAAGAGAGCTAGAACATGGTTAAGAAACTGGGAAGCTATAAGACGTACACTATTGCACATGAGCAGTAATTTTTTCAAAGCCACACTGAGGCAACAAGATATAACTCCTTCAAATTTGTATTTTTCCAGTGGATACATTGTTGTTTCCAGGTGCTGTGATCATCACCCTAAAAGAATATTCCAGCCATATCCGTCGCCCCCATCTTGGGGTGTGTGTATCATGGTTGGCCCTCGAGTCATGTGTACTAGTTGCCACTTGTCATTGCACCGCTTGTACATGATAAAAAAGTGCAATGTCGAAGACTGACACATTCAGTCATTTCATCAGGCCCCCAGCTCCTCTGGGGCAGGCTTCAAACTCAGAATATGGTGGTACTTCAGGTCAGAATTTTATTGAAGATGCTAAATATAAGCCCTACAAACAGACATTCATCTCAAATATCCTCTCGCCAGGTCAGTGGGTCAATACTTTGTAACTACTCTTAATGGAGTATCAGGGATATAGGGTGTTTCTATGGGGTAGTTCTATTCCTCTACTAACTTTTAAGATACAATGATAAAGCTAAGAAACAAGTTAAAAAAGAAATGTTGTAGGCAATGAGAAAGCATGGAAGCCAGTGCAACAATCCCCAGTAATTCTGAACATTCATTTTATTTAAACTCATGACCAAAAAAAGAAATGAAGTGGGACCAGCCCAGTGGCATAATAGTTAAATTTGCATGCTCTGCTTCAGTGGCCTGGGGTTCACCAATCTGGATCCCAGGCATGGGCTTGTCAAGCCATGCTGTGGCAGCAACCCACATACAAAATAGAGGAAGATTGCTGCAGATGTTAGCTCAGTGACAATCTTCCTCAAGCAAAAAGAGGAAGATTGGCAACAGATGTTAGCTCAGGGCCAATCTTCCTCACAAAATAAAATAAAATAAAATAAGAAATTAAGAACAACCATTTTAGAGAAACAAGTTTAATAATATCTTAGAATCATAGGATCTTAGAGGAGGAAGAACTTTTAGGATCATATTATCACATCCTGACTTTTATAACTGAAGCCCAGGAAGGTTTTGTAACTTGCCTAAGGTCATAAAGTTAGTCAGTGGCTGGGCCCAGTCTAGAACCTGGGTCTTCCAAATCCCAACCCACTACCCTGACAGCTAGTTATTAAGCCAAAGGTCCGTTAAGTCTGGAGTTGGACATGCACGAGGAGCCTTGGGTGTGCAACAAGTGGCTCAAAGTCTAGCCTAGTCTAGTCAATTAGAGATGGGGCCCAATACCAGGAGACCATAGTGAGAACCTTTATGGTGTAAATGAGGAACAAGCTACTAAGAAGGGGAGAAGGTTGCAGTGAAAACACAACTGGACTAAAAAGAAGACATGAATGGAGGGACAGAAGGAGACAGGGAGGCAGAAAGAAAAATAAAAGGCTAGCATTCACTGATTGCTTACTACATGCAGGCACTGTCCCAGATGCTTAGACACACTTTATTTAATATTCTCAAACTCCCCTACAAGATTGATATTATTATTGTCTATAATTTTACAAATGAGGAAAATGAGAAGTGTACATGGCACACAGATAGAATTTGGATTCAGCAGAATAAGGATTAAAAAATCAGATCTGTCTGACTCCAAAGCCCATACTTTTTTCATACCTTGTAGTGTAGTTTGCATCTCAAATTAAATAATATACATGATGTCCACAGCAAAGCACTTGACAGGTGGCAGGAAGCTTAGTAAATGATGGGAACACTCCTGCAATAGACCAGACCAGGACTCTATTTCTTAGTGGCAGTGTAGCCATGAGTAAGTCACTTCATTTCTAGGAATCTGTTTTCTTATCTATAGCATGACAATTTTTATTGACCCATGTTACAGGATTTTTATGATAATCAAATAAAAAAGGTACTTTTGTATGTCAAATTACATAGTCTGGTTAGAAGAAAATAATTCATATGGAAAGAAGTTTGGGTTATGCTTTGAATTATAATTAATCCTTGAGGCTTATTTTGATTTTAACTAAGGAACACTAGAATAATGTGATAATATATAAAGAGTCTGAGTAACAGTCCATTGTAGCCATGATCTGCTAATAGAAATGTACACTAAGGGGAGGATTTTCACCTTTATCTGATCATAATAATCACCAAAACTCTTTAAAAAATGTGAATTCTCGAGCTATGGGAATATCACCAGAAGTTTCTGGTTTACCAAGTGTGTAGTGGTGCCTGGGATTTACTAAGTGTTACAGATGATTCTTGTGACCACGGTCACCTGCCTTAGAGTCAATTGGATGCTACTTAGAAATGCAGATTCTCAGGTCTTCCTCTTATATCTCATGGTATCAAAATCTCTAGAGGATTTGGTCTGTGAACATGAGTTTTTATCTACTAAATGTGATTTCTCTGAAACTCGCTGCTCTAAGGTAATACATTGGTAATAAGTGAATGTTTATTGTTGCTTCGATTCAGATGGCCATACATAAAAGAACCCCAAGAAAATTTCAAACTGCCAGATGGCACTCTGAATTTATTGCATTTGATAGAGTTTGGAGAATTTTTCAGAATTTTGTGTTTCTCATATAGAACCACATCATTGCAGTGGTACATATTATGAAAAGCTGAACAATTAAAACCAAATATGTACCTGGTGTATTTTTCTCTAGTTTTTGATGAAAGTATATTTTATAAATATCCCTTTGCTGAAAAATTTATCTAGGATTTTTCGTCTATGTCTAAGACATCTATATCTATGCCTAAGATTCCTACCATTTATTTACTCTGTTTAATTTCAATAGCTCAGTAAATTTATTTGGCAAGTTGAATAAGATCTGAAGTACAGGGTTGGCATAGAACCAAACAGGTATATATTTCTCAGTTTTTTTATGACACAATAACTTTATACACAAAAGTATGTGTCTGGAAAAAATGAAATTAGTTGTTTATAATCCTCTTCATCCTTTCCTGGGCCTTCTAAAGAGGGTGGGTGCCAAAGACTATCCTTTGTTTTAATGAATAGGGGGATAGGTATGGATGCAAAATGAAGGAACTCAGGGACCTAGAGGGTATTCCCGCCCGTGCAGTAGGAGGGTAGGAGCCAGAAGGTTGGAAGGAGTTATTATGGGGAAAAAAGGAGAGAAGACATATTGGTGACAGCTGCCACAGCTAGTAGAACTTGGGAGTGAGAGAGGATTTTCTGAGAAGTTTTGCTGTATCATATGCAATGTTATATCCTACACCCAGACTTCCAAGAAAATTTTAGTTAATATATATATTCTCCAGTCCTTTTGGCATTATTTTCCCCCAACCCCATCCTCTTCTTTTGATTCATGATGGGCTTCTGGGCAAGAGTCAGGGGAAGGACAAGGTCAGGGAGGCCAAGGTACATTCTGGTTTGGGGAATATGCAGATCAGCGGGTCCTTACATGTAATGAGTGTAGAAGTCAGGTCTGGTAGGTGCATTCACTTTACCTTATGACTGTCTCATAATTCAACATTTGAAATTCTTTTCTCTTTTGATTTCCCTGGAACTACCTCTTTACTGGGTCAAAGCCAAACTATATATCTCTTCTTTTCAATCCAGTTTGTCAAACCCCCTTCCTCTAACTACTGCTTATGCTTTGGTATCCTCTGAGGTTCTGCCCTAGCCTCTGTTATATTTTTATCCCAGCTTTCTTTCCAAGGCAGTTTCATCTACTGCCATGGTTTTCAGTCTTCCTTGTAGACTAGTCTTTCTCCAATCTTTCTCAAGTCCAAATGCCTCTGCTGAATTTCACACCTGGATATCTAACTTCCAACTGGCTCTGTCCACCTAGATGTTCCATGGGCTTCTCTGGTTCATCATGTCCAAGACCAACCTATCATGAATCCTCAGACTATTATCCACTCAGTCACCCAAACCAAAAAACCTGGAGAATATCCAAGATTTGTCTGTCTCACTTGTCTTCCAGTCAATCATCGAGCTTATATGTTCTTCTAAATATCTCTTGAATCTGTTGCTCCTTTAGACCCTTCTTTAGTTCAGTTTACCATCAACTTTCACTGATATCAGTACAATACTCTTGTCTTCTTTTAGTCTCACCCGTTTCTGCAAAGTAATCTTTTTAACATAAAAATCTTCAGATAAAAATTCTTTTATAACCTCAAAATTCTTGAAATAGAAATTCGTTTGCATTGCCATACTAGGCCTTTTATCATATAGCCCATGACTAGCCACTGGCCAATTCCTGGCCATCGCCCTCCCTTCTTTTTCCCACCCCAACCTTTACGTTTTATACTCCATTAATTCTGAAATACCTATTGGTTACCCAAGTCATAATGCCTTTTTTAAGGTGCAGGCCTTTGCGAATGCAATAAAAGGGCCTCTCCTCAATGTGCTTGCTTGGCTGTTCTCAACCATCTTTCAACCTCAGCTGAAATGCTACCCTATCTGTGAAGCCTTATCCGCCACATATAAACTTAATTGCTTCTTTTCTTACACATCCGTGGCAATTTTTACAAATCTCAATTAAGTTATTCCCGTGTCACATTGCATTTATTTGTTTGCAGGTGTATAAGTATCTCACTGAAAAGTTGTGAGAATTGCATGCAGTAGTTCTTGTCAAATACAGAAAATAGTCAACAGATCTTGGTTAAACTTAAATCAGCGCCTAGACCAGTACCTCACAGGTCATCGGGACTTAGTAAATGGAAGATTTTATAATATTCCCAAATGGGAGCAATTTTATTATTTTTCTAGGGATATAGGATCAGTGTACTTATGTGAACTACTTATAAATTTTGTATGTGAGAATCATATTTGTATTGATCAGAAATTGAAAAGTTTGTTTTTACAGGACTTCTTTAAGGTCCTATTGACTTTAGACAATTTATGCACTAAATTTGGTGGAGACCCTAGAAATGTTTATCATCTAATTCAATTTTCTTCATATTTTGCAAAGCACACCCCTAATAGTCACAGAGCAGAGTCTTCGTTCTGACTCTACCATGTATTTCCCTGGGCCCAGTTTTTGCTCAGGTAAACTCTTCTCGTTGAAACTGGTGTCCTCTGCGACTGGCAGTAGCATACTTCTTACAGACAGCTGCAAAAGAGGCTAAAAATGTGGTACAATTTGGGACTATTATTGCTCATCCCTGTGTTATGAAACAGGCTAGGAAAATTCTGATTGCAAAGTCATCAGGAAGAGGTTCTGAGCATGGCAACCGTGTTGTATGTCTCCTTATCCCTGGAAGAAGGAAGAGAGGTAAGAATATCACAACTGAGCCTTGACTTACCCTGTCACTGCCTACTAGGAGAGAGATGATGACTCCCCAAGATGCGCTTCCTAGCAGAAGGAGTGAAGGAGGACTGCAGTCACTGAGTTTCACATTAGGAGTAAAAACTTTTTATTTATTATCTGTGAAAAATCTACCAAATGAATTAAAACTTGACAAGCTAATAATCTGAAATTCAGTTATAGAGAATCTGTGATACTTTATTAATTTATAAAAATAACAACCAACTATTTTCAACTGCAAACTGTTTAATAATAACACTAATTTGTGTTACGTGTCTTGATATAGAATCACTCAAGAGTTCTGAGTTACTGGCAAATGTACTTTTAAATATTTATTTACTATATTTTTTTAGTAAAATCATAAGAAGTTATGGTTTATTTTGGTGAAGAGAGGAAAAAAATTTGTAGATTTTAGCAATATAAATGGGAGAACTCGAAACAAGGATTCTCATAAAGTGAGATTTTTTTTAACTGGAAGAATCTCTAGTCAGATGACCTGGGAAGATCATGAACTATAACAAAGGCGTACTTTGATTAGAAGAGATGAGTCGATGATTTATATCACACAAGCCTTGTCATGGAGAAGACACTGAAGTTATTGCTCTTCAGCATGGTCCAGGTGTTAGTTCTGTCTGCATTTGCATGGTTAGTAGCTCTGAAACATTTTCTGTTTGACCTCTAGGGTTATCTAGGTAATACAATGTGTATTTTCTGAAATTAACCCCATGAGACAAATATCTAAATAAATGATGGAACACCTTTTAAAAATTATCGATTCCCAGAGATCTACAGTGTTTACAGACTCTCACTATTTCTGTTCAAATTCATGGGATGCTTCATCTCACTGACAAAGTGGTTTTCTGATTCCCTCATCTCTCAGTAAGAATAAGTCCTGCTTGTTTTTGAATGTTTTAGAAAATTATTTCCGTCTCTGAATAGACAGTAATTTGCTTATGAGGGCAGAAAGAGGAGGTCATCACCACTGAACTTGAGGGAGGGGGACTGGTGTAAATATTTTCAACACTTCTTTTGAGATATGTTTAAAGCTGTGCTGTTAAAAAGGAACTTACAAATCTAATTAATATACAACTACAGCCCCATGATGTACAGCAACCTACAGGAACATTTTCATGCCAATCTACCAGAAAGGTTGTAACAATGTCTACACCACCAACAGTGATGTGGTGGGCAGAATAATGCCCACCCTCCAAAAATATCCACATCTTACTCCCTGGGACCTGCAAATGTGATAAATTACATGGCAAAAGGAAATTAAGGTTACAGTGGAATTAAGGTTGCTAATCAGCTGACCTTAAATTAGAGAGATTATCCTGGATTATCCAGAAGGCCCCAAAGTAATTACAAAGGTCTTTAAAAGAGGGAAAAGGAGGCATAAGAGAACCAGAAAGATGGCAGCATGAAAAGGACATGGCCCAATACTGCTGGCTTTGAAGACAGAGGAAGAGGGCCATAGCCAAGGAATGCAGGTGGCATCTAGAATCAGAAAAGGGCAAGGAAACAAGATTCTTTCCTAGAGCCTCCAGAAGGAACACAGCCTTGCCGACACCCTGATTTTAGCCCAGTGAGACTCATTTTGCACTTTTTTTTTTGTTTGAGGAAGATTAGCTCTGAGCTAACATCTGCCTCCAATCCTCCTCTTTTTGCTGAGGAAGACTGGCCCTGAGCTAACATCCGTGCCCATCTTCCTCTATGTTTTATATGTGGGATGCCTGCCACAGTGTGGCTTGCCAAGCGATGCATAGGTCCACACCCGGGATCTGAACTGCTGAACCCCAGGCCTCCCAAGTGGAACATGTGAACTTAACCAGTGTGCCACCGGGCAGCCCCTCATTTTGCACGTTTGACATCCAGAACTGTAAGATAATAAATTGGTGTTGTTTTAAGGTGCTAAATTCGTGGTAATCTGTTACAGCAGTGATAGGAAACTAATGCATTTGCGTGCCTCCACATCTTTGCTGATTATTGACCTTTTAAATCTTTTGCTAGTACAAAGGTCAAAAACATCTGATTGCTCTTTAATTGTTTTATTATTAGCTAGATTGAGTTTATTTCTTTCTGCTAGATACTTGACGGATATTAAAGTTGCTTTATGAACTTCCACCTCATGGATTGATCTTATTTCATTATTGAAATTTTAGCGTTTTTTCTTACCCATTTTTTTTTTGACAACTAAGTATCATTTTTGCTCTTGGTGTCTAACACATTAAGAAAAGTGCTTACTAAGTTTTATCGGGAATTTATGGTGAATTTTTATAAAACAAGGCAGCTTTTCAACATTGCTAGAGATGATCACACGTTTTCTTTTACTATGGTTTCTACTTGAAACTATTCATGTAATAAACTGTGAGAATCAATTTCTTACCTTGACCCATCCTTACATCACTAGAGTGTGTCCCTCTTTGTGCTAGTGCATTATTATTTAATATATTGCTGAATTCAGTTTTGTGTGTATATTTATAAGTGAGATGTGCGTATCCTTTTTTGCCTGCTAATTTTTGTCGTGGTCATGTTAGTCCTATAAGTGAATTGAAAGCCTCTGTCTTTGCTGTACTCTGGAATCATTTAAATATATGAGAGCTATTTGTGGTACACTCTGTAGTGTTCCATGCCTTGTTATACATCTTTTTTCCCTACCTCATTTTTATAATGTGTCAATAATTTCAATGGTATTTAAAGAGAAAAGGAAAATAAATGTATTATCTCAAAATGCTATTTTGAGGTTGAAAACCCCTCCCCCATCTTTTAAAATCAGAGGGCTTTTGCATCCTTAAGCCATTCCTGTAATTATGGAAGAAAAAGGAGATGAGACAAAAGAAAAGATCTCCTTGGACAGTTGTTGGCAGCATAGCTTCTGGTTGCCTGTAATTTCATTAGATTTCTTTTCCTGCGATGTTTTATTGTTATTACTATTACCATCATTATCATTGCCATGATTATGCCTTATATGAGAGCCCGTTTACACTATACCAAATTATAAATATATTAATTCATCTTTTATAATCTTAACTTGGACTGTATTCATATAAGTGTCCAGGAAAAAAGAATAGCCCCGTGTTACTTCGTTATGGTTGCAACATTGAAGCAGAATTGTGTTGAGTTTGGGGTATTACATTAAAAATGTATTGACTTTAAATTACGAAAGCCTTATAAGTTCTTGGGAAAAATCTGGAAAGCACAGAAGAGAATAAACAAGAAATAATATTATTTATCATACAGTCTTCCAGATAAATTCATCATTACTGGTAGAGTTTAATTTATGCACATAATTACATATATATTTTTCCAAAAACAGAATCATCCTCTACATTATTATTATTTTGTAACTCGCTTTTTCACTTCATAATATGCTATTAAAATTTTCCACATCATGAAATATTCATTCACAAGATCATTTTAATGAATGTACTATAATTTCATCTATGATAGTATTGTTACCAATTTTGCATCCCTCTGGTGGGCCTTGAACCCACAATCAGCCCTTTCTTCCTCAGAGGGTCCTTTTCTGTTTGGAGCTAAGGATCTGAAATGAAACCAAAGCTCAGTGTTCAATAACTCAAAAAAAGCACCAGCTTTTTATTGAATGGCCAAAGAATGGAGAAGTGGGAATTATGTTCACAAATCAACTTCTCAGCTCTTGGGGGGAACCAGCAGCTACTATAAGGGGTCAAGGTGATGAAGGGGAGGAATATTCATAATTATTCAGGGAACTGGGCAGGCTTTTCAGGGGAACAAGGGTGCCACCTCTTTTCTTTCCTTATTTAGTTATATGCTGCTGTTGCCATGGCAGTTGTAAGCTGTCATGGCGCCGGTGGGTGTGTCATGTAGCAAGGTAATGTGCAGGGCTGCGCTTAATGTCTGATAGGGTCAGCATGCCAGCTAACAGGATTAACAGATTCTCTCTTGCTAAACATTTGTTTCCATTTTATTACTACTTCTGGTGCTGCAGGGAACGTGATACAATAATTTTTTTTGAGATAAATTCCAAGAGGTTGAATTGTTAAAGTTAAAAGGGTTGCACGTTATAATGACTTCTAATATATTTAGCCAAATTTCCCTCTAGAGGTTGTTTTATTTATCATTCCAAAATAAGTATAGGAAGGTGCCATTCCCCTTACCAACAAAGAATGTTGGATTTATATTCATGGTTTCCAATTTGATTGGCAAAAGAAAGTATTTCCTTTTGAAATACATTTCTTTAGTTACACATGTCCATGATCACTAGTTCAAAAACTCTCAAAATTTGGATTTCTTTTTGACTTTTAGCAAGATAATACAGAAGAGTAAATTATGCAGTTGTCTCAGGAGGCTTGTGGTAGCATAGCAAACTGTAAAGAGACAAACCCCTCATCCTTCTGCTGTGACACCTGTGAATATCCACAGTGAGTGGGACATGCAGAGCCCATCAGTAGCCTCACCTTATGTCGGGTTTTGCCACCAAATGAGCCTAGGGCAAGTTAGGTTTTGCTGCTGTGTGAATGCTAGAAAATCTTTATTTTCAGCATCTTTTGACTTCAAAATTGAGGACAAAGGATGGTGGACATCTAGTGAAGATGATCATTTTTTTTCTTTTTTTTTTAATTGAGTTAATGATAGGTTACGATCTTGTGAAATTTCAGTTGTACATTAATGTTTGTCAGTCGTGTTGTAGGTACACCACTTCACCCTTTGTGCCCACCCCCCACCCCACCTTTCCCCTGGTATCCACTAAACTGTTCTCTTAGTCCACATTTTTGAATTCCTCATATGAGTGGAGTCATACACAGATTATCCTTCTCTAGCTGGCTTATTTCACTTAACATAATTCCCTCAAGGTCCATCCATGTTATTGCAAATGGAATGATTTTGTTCTCTTTTGCAGCCGAGTAGTACTCCATTGTATGTATGTACCACATCTTTATCCATTCATCTGTTGATGGGCACTTAGGTTGCTTCCATGTCTTGGCTGTTGTAAATAATGCTGCAATGAACATTGGGGTACATAGGACTTTTGGGATTGCTGACTTCAAGCTCTTTGGATAGATACCCAGTAGTGGGATGGCTGGATCGTATGGTAGTTTCATTTTTAATTTTTTGAGGAATCTCCATACTGTTTTCCATAGTGGCTGCACCAGTTTGCATTCCCACCAGCAGTGTGTGAGGGTTCCTTTTTCTCCACAACCTCTCCAACATTTGTTACTATTAGTTTTACATATTTTTGTCATTCTAACGGGTGTAAGGTGATATCTTAGTGTAGCTTTGATTTGCATTTCCCTGATGATCAGCGATGATGAGCATCTTTTCATGTGCCTATTGGCCATCAGTATATCTTCTTTGGAGAAATGTCTGTTCATGTCTCCAGCCCATTTTTTGATCAGGTTGTTTGATTTTTTGTTGTTGATCATTTTTTTTTCCTTACGTCTGTTGGCTATTTATATTTATCCTTTTTCTGAATTGGTTGTTCATATCCTTTTCTCAGTTTTTTATTAGGATGCTTAATATTTTCCTCAATGCCTTGTAATAGCTATTTGCACATTGAAGATAATATCTCTTTTCCTGTTACATATGTTATAAATATTTATTCTGAGTTTTCTTTGTTATTAAGATTGTTTATAACAGCTGTTGTCAAGCTTGAACCTGTCCAAGAATCACCTGGTGTGTATTTGTGTGTGGTGGGGTGGATGTGTATGCATATGTATAACCGTGAGTGTGTGCGTATGTGTGTGTACATGCATGTTTAATGCAAATTCCTGAACACTACCCATAGAAAATTTGATATAAAAGCTCAAGTTAGAATTCTGGAATCTGAATCTTGAAAGTCCAAATGTGATTCTGACACAGGTAATCGGAGATTCACATTGTGGTTATAGTACTGTTTGTTCAACATGTAGTTGTTTTCAGTTTAGATCTAGAGAAATCTATAAATCTTTTCCTTCGTGATTTCTGCCTTTTATGTCAAGCTGTGGACACTGTGTTTCAAAAGAGACGTTGACAAACTAGAGAGGATGTCCAAAGACTGCCAAACAGGATGTTGAGAGACCCAGAAAAAAAGACAAAGGAAGGGTGGAAGAAATGGGGATGTTTAGCTTGAAGCATGGACTTTGGGGAGGAAATGCTAGCTATCTTCCACTGTGAAGTGGAAAAGAGAATGTGGCTATTCTGTGTTGCCCCAGAAGGCTGTTGTGTGTTGAAATTCAGGACATCAAATCCATCTTCCACTGAGAATGTTTCTTTATAAAACACCTCTGATCATGTCACTTCCCTGTTTGGAATCGTTTGTGGCTGTTTTTGTCTTTAGGAGAAAACTCAGTGTCCTTTGCAACCCCTCACAGTCCAAGCCTCATGGGGCAGCCTCACCTCTGTCCACATTACTCACCCGTTGTGCCGCCCAAATGAATGGCTTGATATTTCTCAAAAACCCAGCAGGTTCAGGTGTCTTTCCTCCTTCTCAAATCTGAGTTTCACAAGCTCTTTGCTCCATTAAAGGATTCTTCCCTCTAGCCTGAGCCAGAGTTGAGGTCAAGTCAGGGGAGAGTCCTTGGGAGTGAGTTTCTTTCATAATCCTCTCTCTAGAACGTCACCAACGTGACCTTATGCAGAAAATAAGTCTTTGAAAAGCCCAATGATGTATTTATATGTATTTACATATATTAATATTTAGTTAATATTTATTAGTTGTGGGCTAGGTATTAGGGCTACAAAGATGGATAAAAGATTAGAAAAGATGGATCTCTTTTCTAAGATCCTCAACATCTCAGAAAACAAGAATTAATGAAATTTAAATGGGAAAGTTTAATGAATATTTAAAAATTGGAGAGGGGATTGCAACTATATAATTCACATTTCAGCAGTTATCAAAATCCGACTGAGTTTAGAATGCATTCAGACGTAAAACTATTTTTAAGAGGATAAAGAAAAGGAAAAGAATTAAACTTGCTCGCGTTGTGTAGAGGAGTAGCAGCATTGTGCTCCGAAGCAAACGCGGAATTTTTGCCAAGATGATTCAGTGGAAGATGTTTATGCTTCCGTTGAAAATTTGATTGGTGTTATACAGCATGTTAACCGAAAGACATGCTCATTTTTACTTGCTTAGGAATCCTTATAATGTTCAATAAAGCGGCTGCATGTTTTTGCATAAGAAAAGGGAATGTGCCTAGTTAATCACCGAATGTCTTGGGATAATGAGCCTGTAACGTATTTTGGCATCTGTTATATTTATATTTCATTGTAGCCATTAATGGATAATTTTCCCTTCCACTGTATAGAAGATAATTTTTTTTTCTTATTGTTACACAGCAATTTGAAATAGGAGTTGTAGTTTTTCTAGCAGCCAATTACTCAATTGTATTGCATTTGGAGTCAGTTCTTTTAGATACCACTGTGCTGTGCAGTCGAAGTTTGCAGTCAGTAAGAACCCCACAATTGCCAAGGTCACAAGCCCCCAGTATTTTAACCCCGTATCTCCACACTTCCAGAGCTGGCTAGTGGGCTGTCACGGAATGCCCATTAAGGAAAATGCATTCCTCCACATTACACACAGCGAGTTAAACGGCCAGACCCAGGCCCGAACTTCTGTGACAGACTACAAATGTGTGTTTCTCTGTGGAGCAGTGAGCCAGTTAAGTGATTTCTAAATAGTAGACTTGTCATCCAAATGCAGTTTGACATTATCTCTAGCTGATCAAAAGCCTGAGCTTTTTCTCGAGGTGATTAAGAACCCTTTATTCTTTCAGTATGGAACATTGTGTGAGAGTTGATACTAATTGTATTAGCTAAGGCTGATTTCCTTTGCAAGTTTCAAAACAGTGCGGAGCCCACTAGACTGTGATGCTCCTTGAAGGCATGAGCCATCATCTTTATTTTAGTATCACCACCATTCCGCCAGTGTGTTGCAGCAAGGATTCCCATAAATGTGCACTGAGTTGAATTAACCCCATTTGCTATGGATGATGATAACTACCAAGAATTTTGGCACTATTAACACTCTCAGTTCTATTTAGTGTTTGAAGCTTTAAGAATCAGTACCATTTATTCGGCCATTAAGTAAACAACTCCACGAGAGAAATATTAGTTCTTATAGTTCATTCATTCAGCTACTTTTGGAAAACTATTGTCACAGACCAGACACGGGGAGCAAATTATGGCCAGGTAAAGCAAATGTTATAATTTATAACTAAAAGATGTCTTTTGTTGGAATTTGGACCAATTTTTCCCCAATGTTTACCTTAAATTTTAGCTACCATTTCAAGTCATTTCTTTCTAGAGAATTCTAGAATCTTCGTATAACAGAAAGATCTTCTCATTTCCAGGAGGTCAGAGACCATTAAAAAGTCCAGTGTAATGAGGTAAAAGAAAAATCAAATTAGTTGTTAAAAATTAGAGTATATAAATTAAAAAGTCTCCTGTTGCATCAATGAAATCTTGGCTCAATGACTCTTGAAATCAGGGTGAGTGGCTTAAGGAATTTAGGGAACTGATATGATGTCAGAAATAGGAAAACATACCTTGATATCTTCAGAAACAATTGTCTTTCCAGAACCCCAGCTTCCACAGATATGCCACAAGGGCCGCTGGAGCAGGAGGCAGAGGTCATAAAAGGGATAGTGAATGGAAGAGGGACTATCCACTTCCATCAGAACACCTTAAATTTTATTGCAGATTCTTATAAAATCTTCTGAGAGAACTCAGTGTTCCACTATTGAAAATATTTTCAACACTACACGTCTGGAACAGTGGCACAAATACAATATTACATTTCCCAGGAAGAAGTATAAAAGTTCTGAAAAATCAAAGTACAAAAATACAGAATAGAAGCTTAGTAGCAATAGGCATGAAAACATCTTATTGCCTAGTATCGACCAATACTATGCTATGGCTGCCAAAGAAAAAAGAAAGAAACCTAATGAAAACTTGGGTTGTATTAACAGAAATATAGAATTTAAAACACTGGAGGTGATAATTCAGCTCTGGTCTGAACTGATCAACCCTACTTATCCAGAACAGTGTTCATAAAGATGCACATAAAACTGGAACATTTTCAGGAGAAACTGTCCAGGATAGTGAGGAGTGATATGAAATTTGGAAAAGAAAGTTCTCAAGGGAAATAAGGTAATTTTCTTAAAATACTCAAGTGTTGGTATAAGACAGAGACTTTGTCTTAAGGACAAGGTCCTTAAACTTGTTAGGAGATGGAAATGAAGTTTTCAGAGTTTAGATCATGAGAAAAAGAGGAGAGAAACTCATGATAGGTATGCACCATAACTTGTTTTTTTGTAATTGTTTTTTATTGTGGTAAAACATAGATAACATAAAATTGTCGCTTTTAACCATTTTTTAGTATACATTTCTGTGGCGTTAAGTACATTCAGGTTATTCCGCAACTGACAAAGACTCTCTCCTGACCATACTTTAGTCAGGCTCCTCTCAGTGCTCTTCTCCACTGGGCCTCCTCCTTGGGCCTTATCCTCAAGTCTGCCGAGCCCAGTTGTAGCAAAAATCCTGCTTGGATTGGAGAGACTGCCTTACCTTAATCTCTGATCGCCCCAGCCCGCCTGCAGCAAGAATCCTGGTCAGCTGGGTTAGTAAGAGTCCTCCAGTCTTTGATACGTCCTCTTGGTAATTTTCCATCCATAGACTCTCCCTCCACCCCCGCCTCTCTGCTCCTTGGCTGTAAATCCCCAGCTGTCTTTACTGTACTCGGAGTTGAGGCCAATCTCTCTCATCTATTGCAGTGGTCTCAACACCTATTGCACTAGTGCTAAATCCTCCTTACCATTTTAACAAGTGTCAGAATAATTTTTTCTTTAACACAACCATCACCACCGTCCATCTCCAGAACTTTGTCATCTTGCAAAACTGAAACTCTGTACCCATTGAACAATAACTCCTCACCCCCTCCTCCTCCCAACCCCAGGCAACCACCATTGTGTGTTCTGTCTGTATGAATTGGACGATTCTATGTAACTCATATAAGTGAAATCGTATGGTATTTGACCTCTTGTGACTGGCTTATTTCACTTAGCATGTCTTCAAGATTCATCCATGTTGTAGATATGTCAGAATTTCCTTCCTTTGTAAGACTAAATAATATTCCACCATATTCCGCTATATGTATATACCACATTTTGTTCCTCTGCTCATCCATTGATGGACACCTGGGGTTGCTTCCACCTTTTGGCTACTCTGAATAATGCTGCTATGAACCTGGGTGTACACACATCTCTTTGAGACTCTGCTTTCTGTTCTTTTGGGTATATACTTACAAGTGGAATTGGTGGATCAGAGGGTAGTTCTGTTTTTGAATTTTTGAGGAACTACCATACCATTTTCCATAGTGGCTGCACCATTTTACATTGCCACCAACAGTGCACAAGGGTTCCAATTTCCCACATCCTAAAACTTGTTATTTTCTGTTTTTGTTTTTCTTTTATATAATAGCCATCGTAATGTGTGAGAAGTGGTATCTCATTGTGGTTTTGAATTGCGTTCCCTAATGATGGGCCATAATTGTTTTACTTTAAAATTATGATTTTTTTTATATCCACTAAAATAAAACCTTTCTTCCTAAGTTATTTGGAGCTCTGCCTCTTACTAACCCGAGGACCCTGTAACCTCCTAAACCCCTGTGCTGCACAGTAGCTTTGTCCAATGGAAGTACAATGTGAACCACATATGTAATTTTAAGTTTTCTAGTAGCCACATAAAAAAAGAAACATGTAAAATTAATTTTAATAATGTGCTTTAATACAGTTTATCCAAAATACTACCCTTTAAACATGTAATAAATATAAAAATTATTGATGAAATATTTTACATGCTTTTGTTGTACGAAGTCGTTAGTGGGCATTTTCTGCTTATAGCACGTCGCGATTCCGACCATACACATTTCGAGTACTCAGTAGCCACGTGGGCTAGTGACTACCATGTTGTCCAATAAGATCTAAGATCTTGATCTAATTAAATACTCATGAATGCAATGAGAAATTCTAAGGTGAAAACAACCCATTATCAATACATGGTTTGCAGAAATCCTGTGTACGTAGTCAGCTTGTGCATAGACGACGGGATTTTGCTGCCTTACCACCATCCACACAGTGACCACACATGGAAGGGAACCTTCTGGAAAGTAGCAGCCCAGAGGCTCTCACTATTTTGTTACATTCCTGTGAGGTGACAGTATTATTTTATACTACTTAACATTTTCTTTGAAACTCACAGTTTTTCATCTAAACTATAGATCATAAAACATTGCTCAGCTAGTCTGGAAAACTAACCACAAATGCTTTGATTTCCCAGTAACCAATAGATAAAGTTTGAAATCATGACATGTATTAATTGATCAGTTTTGATACAGAGGTGACCGCTTGAATATTTGATTTGGGGACCAAATACAGGCCTTTAAATCAGCTCTAATATTTCTCCTATTGGGACGCTTAACCAAAAAAATTGCTTTTCTTTTTCTTTTTTTCCAGCAGCTAGTGAGTCACATAATTGGTACCATTCAAACTCTTTGATCATCTAAGTGTCTTTTTAATCTCTGCAGAAGCTAAGGCGCTATAATGTAAATAAAGCACCGTGGGTGCCAAATCAGAAATTGTCACATGAGTTATTAGATCCTCTGAAATCCTTGTCAGCTTTAATAACAGTGATGTTTCGTAAGCCCAGAGTCGTCTTTGAGCCAGCCCATCACTAAGAACCGTTAAGTTCAAGCCCATTTCGGTGTTCCTCAGGCTTTCACATTTGTTTCATCTATGTACAGCCTGCAAACCGAAGAGTTAAAGAGCTTTTAAACAATTAAGAAGGAACTTCTTGTCAGGTTAAGCTTAAATGTTGACGGTTTGGATCACAGAATAGTTGTTCATAAATTAATGATGCAGTGAGGTTCATTGAAATTTAATGGGCAATATTGACTACCTTTCTAAGCTTCCTGGAGAATTTAACAGTTTTTTACTGCTGGAAGTGTCGGATACCCTTTCTTGTACACTGGATTTTCTCTCCCATCCAGGGAGTAGCTACCTAGGGACAGAATCTGTGCCTGCTGCCACTCGTCAGTCCCCCAGGGCACTCAGCTCCCCCACAGTGCTCCGTGACACTTGCTAACCCATGGACTGATGAGGAAAAGTTTTATTCTTAGCACCTTGGGAATGTGAGTTTTAGCTATGCTGCCAAAGATAAATTTAGCTAATTAAAATAATATTTCCTCAACAATTATGTGAGTGCCTACCAAGTACTAACTCTGTGCTCGAGGCCTCACACTTATCAGTCAGTTTATTTCATAAATCAGGCACCTTTAGATGGAGCAGCCGCTTTTCTGTTACATGTGTGTAAACTGAGGACCAGAGAAGGCACATCCCAGTTGGATCACTCACCAGCTCTGGCACACTGCATACATGATGTCACCTCCCTGAGCTTCAGTTTCCCTTATTTATAAGATGGGAGCAATAATACTGCTGATAAGTGTTGCTCTAGGAAATAAATTGTATAATGTTTTATTTTAATCCCCTTTCTTCCTTTCTTCATGTTGCAGAAATGGAATAAGTTTGTACAGAGCATTTCACTTCTTATTAGAAGGTGAAAAACTATCTCCTCATTTAGATTAATGAAGCCAGTCTTTCACTGAGTTATACCGATTGCTCTGTATCAAACAAAGAACTGGGCCAAATGAAAATCAAACGGGTTTATTTAAGGCTCCCTGTGAACATTTGATATAATATGATCACTCATAAAATTGTTCTATGGATGCTTGTTGCAATCTAAGTTAAAAGTTTAAAAGTTATGACCACAGCATAACTAGTGGATAAGTTCTCAAGCACTAACATAATCCTATGAAATTTTTTAGGAAGAGTCAGTTTACAGCTAGAAGCTTATAGAAGCAAAATTAAACAAACACTACACACACACGCGCACAGATATAGAATTGCATCACTATGGAAATACTGATAATCGATTTAGGACATTTTATTTCTAGTCAGGCATTTGTGTGTGTGTGTTTGCATGCACAGTTTTAACTAATAGCAGAGGATTTAAAATATCTGTAACTTTAAAATATCTTTAACTTTAAAATAATTTTATATAAAAGCTATACGTATTCAGTTGCAACTAATACTAAGAGCTTTAAAATGTCTTTCCACATTGAAAGTTTCTTATCCCATCACATATTTTTATTACAATTGCTAAGAGTGACAGATTTTAGAGAGTGTTTCTTAATATTTCAAAACTGATAAACAACAATTGTGTCGTCAAAACCCCGAGACAATGGGCACATCCCTCACCTCTCTGAGACTGTGTATTCTTACTGGAAGTGTGTTTGATCAACCATTCCCAGGTTTCTTGCTTCAGACTGCGTGGTATAAATGTCATTTATTTGATAAGCTCTTATTAAGTGCCAAAAATATGTCAGGCCTGGGCATAAAATATGGTGGATAAAAATAGCATTGACCTTTTGGAGCCTGGAATCTAGTGGCAGAAGCAGATATTAATCAATGAATCACAGAAATAAATACTAAGTACAAGCTGTAGTGATTGCTTTTGTGGAAAAGTACAGGAAGATATGAGCTCGTTGAGAAGGGGGGAACCGGGCATGGTCTGGAGAGCTTGGTTAGAGGTCACCTCTGTGACCAGTCAACTAGGGGAAGAAGGTAATGGAGGGAAGAACACGGACTTTGCGTGGATATAAGCTTGAGTTCCAACTCTGTCTTCTGTGTCCTGAGGTAAGTTGCTTAAACTCTCTGAAATCTAAGTTTTCTCATTTATAAAAGGACTTTATTGTATTTACCTCAATACAGTCCTTGAAGACTAGAAAATAGATTTGTTAGTGGCTGGCACATAATGTGCATTTAGTAAATAAGAGTGTCCTTTCTCTCCATTGCTCCTTTGATGACAAACTTTCTTAATGCCTAATAAAGTTGTATTCTTCTTCTTAAGTATTATTCCAAATTGTGTCCAAGTCAGAGACAAGTAATTATGATATAGAATTGTACCTGCTGCGGAAATACTGATATTCAATCTAGGGCATTTTATTTCAAGTCAAGTGTTTGGCCAGTGATGTAATTAAGGGCATGGATTCATTGACTTTAGGAAAATAGCATGCATTGTGCATATCATTAATTTCTCTGAGTAAAGCTATGTGACTTCATGGAAAACCTCCCAAACTGAGAGTTAGGAGAACATGATTGTAATTGTGCTTGAAAAGTCGTGGTGCAGCTTTCGGCCTCGGGTGAATCCTAAATCCCTTTTACGCAATCATCTTGGGAAGCTGAACAATGAGATTAGTGTCCATTTCCCATGGGCGACTCTTATTCTTTCTGGGATTCTTAGCTTACAGGTCACCTCCTCCGAGAAATCTGCCCTGACTTCCTAAGGTTTGCATTATGTGGCACTCCCTGGGCTCCCCCAAAGAACACTGCAACTCTTTACTGAATGTCTGTGCGGAGGACTGACTCTTTCTTGCACTGTGCTCTCCATGAGGAGCGCATAGCACCCACCTCGCTCCTCAGCTCTTGGCGCAATGCCCAAGACTTAGTTGGTACTATAGAGTGAATATCTGGTGCATCATCTAAGACAGAAAAAAGATCACCAGTTATGTGCTCAACACTATAAAAATGTTTTGAAAAAGTATATAAACTGGCCTTTCACCTTAAGGAGATTATAATTAAGTGGGGAAAGCAAGACTGAAACACAAATTTAAAAAATCAGATATATAAGAGGGGAAGGGCATCATAAATGAGATGTGCTCTGTAAGTTCTTCAGGGGCTCCAGGGATGATCATGGAAAATTTTGGGTTTTGAAAACTGGAAGAGAATTCACTAAATAGGAAAGACATCAGATACAACACATGGGGAACACTTGAGTGAAATATGGGACAGTGTGTCAGTCTGGCTTGAAAAGAGCAGCAGAGTCCATGGTGGTTAGCACTGGACAGGCAGCCTGAAGTCAGATATGGAGATCTTTGAAAATCGAGAGGAGTGTAGACTTGATGGGGTTGGAAATATAGGCCACTGGTGGTGTTGAACATGAAACTGACATGTTCAGAATAAAGAAGTAAGGCTCTGAGCAAAATCATTTTTAAATAAAACTATATTTAAATAACATTTTAAAATATCTAACCCATTTAGATATTGCCAATTTCTTTTATTTTGTTGATCATCATAGCAGTTCGAACAGATAGGGTAGCATTTACAGAGGAAGAAGCAGTTACTAGGAGAGCTTAAATGGCATGTTCAGAGTCATCTGGTTAATTCATAGCAGAGTCGGGATTAAAAGGAAGAGTTCCTGAATTTCAAATTTCTATCACTAAAGTTAAAACTAAAATTTTTCAAATGGTAGCAACTCTGTAGTTCAGTTTTTCATGTATACTATCTAAAAACATTTTCACTATAATCTTGGAGAAAAGGTGTAGAAAGTTTTGTTGGCGAGAGTTTTTTGCTTTTAGGTTAAAAATCTGTGCATGTTTATAAACTCGCACAGAGGCATTGAAGAGCTAGTCAGAGTTTCGTGGATAAGTCCAAGTTTCTAAGACTCAGGCGTCGTAACACACCAACAGTAGTCTGTGTTAATTTAGCTTATATACCAAAAACCAGAAACAATTCTTGTCATTAAAACTGCACAGACTTTATATTACAGTTTTAAAGGGAAATATTTTAAGGATAAGAAATAAAACAAGAAATTAGGATTTATTGTAGAAGCTGGTTTTTCTGTAGAAGAGATTTATGATGTGTTCTATACATAGAGTAAATTTAGGACATGGCAATCAACATGTGTAACTAATTTCTTGAGTGCTGTTAGTTGATTCATACTCTTTGGCCACAGAATAATACATATGATTATTGAATTGCTGAATGCTTTTGTAATATTATGTTTAAAGAGGACAGATTTTAGAGTCAGTTTTGCTGGGGTGCAAACCCTGGTTCCCTCAATTAATAATTTATCTTATGCGAGTTTCTTAAGCTCTGTGTTATTGTCTTTGTCCATAAAATGTGATTAATAATAACCCAGTAAATTTTATCTATGATTCTTTTAAAAGAGGAAAGGAATAAAGAAATGAATTGATGGTAGGGAATAAAAAGTTCTCATGCCTGCAAAGCCACCGTTATGCGTATATTTTATACATAGATATAGACATGCATACATTTCCTATTTGTCATGAACTCTCAATTTGTATTCTAGAACACGTCTAATCCATTCAGTTTTCTAACCCTTCACTATGGAAGTGTCAGCATTAGGTTTACAGGAAAATGGAAGGTGAGATTTTATGACATTTTACTGATTTTTAATGATCTGTGGTGATTAATGAAGCTTTATTGGAAACCAGAAACAAATAATTCCTGGATTCCTGATTTTATGTTTTAAAGCAGTCCAGTAGATATTGGAAAAAATGCCTAAATGTTGCATTTCAAAGACTTTTCTTTTTAAACCAAAGCTGTATTTTTCCAAATAAGCTCTATATGTAAAACATAGCATCATTCATAGAATAGGTACTTTATAAATGTTTAGATCTAGATTTTTCTTTCTTGCCCTTCTTCCCCTCTCATGCTGCACTCTATTCTGTTACAGAATTATTCATTCAGAACAATGTGAGTAAACTTCATCAACAGGACCTACTGTTCACTGGAACAGTTTTTACACACACACAAAATGAAGTTGTTGACAGGGGTAGTAACATGCAAGAAGCAAGACTGATCCTTTAAAATATTGTTTGAAACTCAATGCCTTGAGTAACTTGTATTCCTTTCTACTGTGTATAATATTCCTTTGCAGTTGTGGAAACTTGTAGAAAATACCTGGTAACATCTGGTAGGGTAAGAATGTAGCAGAGCTGCTGTGAGGGGATAAAGAGGTCTGAAGAGATGAAAGGATGTTCCCACTTTCAGTGTATCACGCCCTTCATCCTTTAAAGACATCCTCTGCTATAGACTGAAAACCTGACTCCATGTTTCCGAAGGATGGATTCGTACAGCTGTCTGAAAAGAAAAATAGTCTATCTTCTGATTGAGATGAGGACAACCAGTCTTGCAAGAGATCCTTAGGAGTTAGTTTCACAGCATGCAATTCATTCTAACATGCACATTTTCACATCAAAATGCATCTCATAGTCAGTGAAAACATTTAATATGTTAGTTCTATATACTTTTTGTCCTAAAAATGGTTATTAAGTTAATCATTACTGTTTTTCATAATTGGCAGTATTTTAGAATTGACAAAATATTGCATTTTTCTTCCCAAGAGGGATTAAGATTGGATTGAATCCATGGCAATCTCTCTCTCTCTATCTTTCTCTCTCTCTCTCTATATATATATATGCACATACATACGTATATATGTACATGTATATTCATATATATTCACTTTATAATTTTCCCTAAATCAATCATATACATTAGGATATATGTCACATATATATTATATGATATATATTCCCAAATCAAGACTTTTTTGAACCTGACAGTTCTACATTTAAAATTTAAAAATACATATGCAAAATAAGCCATGAATGTCTGAGCCAGATATATCATGAAGCCACAACTAAAATAGTTTCTGCATTAAGAAATATACAGAAGTTTAGTGGATTAGAGATTTAGAACACATCTAAAATACATATAGAAATAATTTAATGTAAAATGAAGCTGGTATTTTACATCAGTCAGGGAAAGATAGATTATTCAGTAACTATTGAGAAAACTGGCTAGGTATTTGGAAAAAAATTAAGTTGGATCACAACCTAATTCCTTATACCAAAATCACTTCTAGATGAAGCAAATGAATGAAGGTGAAAAATGAGTAAAGAATATGAAGAGACAGTTGATAAATACAAATAGTTAATAAACTATCAAAGAAGAGTCAACGTCACTTAAAATTTAAGGAAAAGCAATCAAAGTAAAGATGTATCATTTTTTAACTATCAAATCTAAAGGCCACAGGACCACATTTATAAACACCGTGATTTGGCTGTGCTTTCTACTTTTCTGGAAAGGTTAGCCAGCGTTACCACAGCTCAGTCTTCTGTAACATCTGGGCACCCCGCCTGCTCACTTTCTAGCCAGTTTCCAACTATAGAGGTCCTTTCTTGTTAAAAATATATGAGACTTGGGGAAGACACAGCTGAGCCTCTCATCCCTAACCATCTAACTACTTAGCTGTGATTGTCAAGAATGTTTGCTGAAAAAATACCTAGTAGTTGCCCTTGGAAGAGGTGGGGGGCTGGAGACTGTGGAAGAAGGGAAAGAATTGATTTTGCATTATAGGTATCTGTATGCCTACAGGCATGTTTGAATTTCTGACCACGTGAATGTTTTCCTATTTTAAAAGAGGATTAGCATCTACAACAGGGTTAGTGTCAGTCATGCTCTGCCCTGGGATGGTGAACTAGGCCTGAGAGTGGGTTCAGATGTAGGCACTACCCTCCAACAGAGGTCTGTGGACCAGCTAGAACATGTTATGAGAACCATTGCAATGCCAGAACAAGCACCCAGTGGGTTATATAGTTGGATAAAGAACTGGATAGAAATTGTAGTAGTGTTCATGGAAAGGGCATTAAAATGTGTTGGCTATGGGCTCAAGGGCCATGACTGTATCAGGGAGGGTGTTAAAGGAAATGCTTTTGGATCGATGAAAGAAGAGAACGCTAAGTAGGGGGGCTCTCCAAGGAGGCTGCTCATGGCAAGTGGTGAGTTCTCCCATAGTGAGAGCTGTTCATAACTAAGCCTATATTATCGGGCTGAATAAGGGGAATAAAAGAGAGGGAGATCAAACTCTGGGATTCTTAGAGGATATCATAATCCTTACGTGTACCCACTGTTAGTAGGAGTCCCCAGATACTTTAAAAGACAAAAAAGGAATAGTTCTATATAATAAAACAAACTTAAAATAGCTTATAAAACTCCAAGTCAGCCACCTTGTTTCTCAAGAACTATTCTGGGGTACCAGCTATTTAAAGCAGAACCAAAGCAGATCGTTTGTCACGTCTAAAGGCCACAGGACCACTTTTATTACCTTTTCGATTTGGCTTTGCTCTCTGCTTTTGTCTAAAGGTTAGCCAGCTTTACCACATCTCAGCTTCCAGGAAAATCTAGGGGTTCATCCTCCCTCTCTTCAGCCAGCTTCCGGCTGATGGATTCCAGGCAGCTGCTTATAGACAGCAAGAGTGGGACCTGGGGATGAAGGTGCTAAAGCAACTTTGGTCTGACCTTTCCTTCCTCACGGAGCACCAAGCCCCGAAAGCGAATGTTTAATACCCCCGGGAAGATTTCTGGCTTCTGTTCCCAACAATTACTGAACTAATCTAAATTACACAAACACAGACCATTTGTCAAGGTCAGCCTGCAACAATTTGCATATCTAGGCAAAGTGTTCCGAGTACAGAGGGTGAACTGAGGAGAAGTAAAGCAGAAATGAGATGCTGATTAATCGGAAAAGAAAAAAAAGACATTAAATATCCAACAATGGGAGAGTTTGCAGGTTGGTAACCTGAATGATTATTGTTTTATTAGTATGAGCCAAAAGGACATTTTTCTTCTCTTGTAACAACTTAAGAAACAAGCCACTTTGCAAATTTAGATTGAGACGTTTGACTTCAAAAAAATTTAGCATTCTTATTGACAAATAAAGAAGAGGTGAAGGAAAAGAGACTTAGCCAACCTGGGGAAAATAGTGATGGAGAGAATATTTCCAACCCAGAGCTATTGGATAACGCATATCCAACTCTCGTTCAGGCTTTATTTCCTACAGCAATAAGCCAATTCCCTAAAACTTAGTGGCTGTCTATTGATTGCCCCTGAAGGGACCCTCCTCCAGTTCTAGACTGTCACCTGAAAAATTTACATCAAAAGTTAATATCAAATAAGCCAGACACAAGGACAAATATTCTATTAGTCCACATATATGAGGTACCTAGAGCCGTCAAATTCATAGAGGCAGAAAATAGAATGGTGGGAGGGGGGAATGGGGACTTGTCAAAAGGGTACAAAGTTTCAGTTTCGGCAAATGGAAAAGTTCTGGAGGTGGACGGTGGTGAGGTTGCACCACAATGTAAATGTGCTTAACATTCCTAACTGTACACTTAAAAATGGTTAAGATGGTAAGTTTTATGTGATTTAACCGCAATTTAAAACAAACAAAAAAAGGTACGATCAATAAATTATAGTTGTAGACAGGAGAATGTTATAGTGATTGGCTTTAAAAAAATCTACTGTTTTGCGTCTGCTGTGTCTCAGTCTCCTCTGGAATAATATTCTTGGTGGGAGGAGCTTGGCAGTAGGTTGGTCATCCTTGAATATGTTTGGGTGACACTGAAGTGGACCATGAAGTTAGGGCTGTGCCCACGGTCACGGCAGGGAGTAAGGAAGCCTGGATCAGGTCAGACAGGTGAGGGCAGCTCATACTGGTAGGTTGCCCGGCTTGGATGCTGAGCACAAGGGCAATGGGGAGTAAATATTAAAGTAGGTTTTATAATAGCTGAGGAGTAAGTAGGAATAAGCATGCTTGTATTAAAAACCACAACCACAATGTCACAGAACTATAGATAACTTATTAATGCCACCTGAGAACTGTAAGTTATGATGAAAAGCATGTCTGTTGCTTTACCTTTTTATTTATTTATTTATTTTGGGTCAGGGAGATTGGCCCTGGGCTAACATCTGTTGCCAATCTTCCTCTTTCTTTTTCTCTCTCCCCAAAGCCCCAGTACCTAGTTGTATATCTTAATTGTAAGTCCTAATTCTTCTATGTGGGATGCCGCCACTGCATGACTTGATGAGCGGTATGTACGTCTGCGCCCAGGATCCAAACCGACAAACCCCAGGGCCGCTAAAGTGGAGGGTACGAACCTAACCACTATGCCACTGGGCCAGCCCCTACATATTTTTAATAATAGAAATGCTGTACAGTTTTACTTCCTCAAAGGAAAGTCAACTAAAAGTATGATTTTCACCAAGTAAAGACTGAACAGACATCCAGGGCCAGCTCCGTCGGCATGCAACCTGTGCAGTCACACAGGGCCCCACGCTCAGAAGGGCCTCACACTTGGTTTAAGGCTCTGCTGTGGCCCTCTTGAAATTTCCAATACTTTTTGAATAAGGGGCCCAACATTTCACTTTGCACTGGGCCCCACAAATTATGTAGTCAGTCCTGCTCGTTCCAATCTGAACATCAAACTACTGCCTAGGGTAAAATATCATGGCAGTGCAAGGAGGCAGTGCCTAAGCCTAATTTGGGCAGATAAGGTGTATTCAAACAACACCTGGGGTTAGCACAGACCACCAGAGGATGGGAATCTTGGAGGATCAAAGAAGGAACAAAGGGATGTATGTGGTATTGTATAAATCTGTGCCTCTGAGCAGACCTGAGCGTGCCTCTGAGCATGTCACCTGCTGGGACAGTGCCCTGTGATCAGTCAGATCATTACACAGTCACGTAGTTGCACATCCATCTTGCCTCTCCCTTTCTACCTGTGCCGTCATTGCTCTGTGGAGGAGATCTTGGATGGGAAAAGGCCAAGGTTCTGTCTCCAGTTCCCTAAGTGACTTGCCCTAGGATTGCAGGGTCTCCTACACCTGCCACCTGGACGTCTTCCCGCTCTTGCTTCATCTTCATCTTCATCCCCTCAGCAGAGTGGGCCTGCCCAGAGAGGGGTGCATTAGACCAGTCATCAAGTATCAGACCAGAGATTTCAACTAACTGAGCACTGAGAAGGGGAAAATGGGGTTTCCAAGCTGCAGGCTGGGACTTGGGGGCTGGGATGAAGGGGCAGAAGGGAGAGAGTAGGGCTCCTTTGGTGGAACGGCATGGTGGAAAGGGAGCTCATCCAGGCAAAGGGCACTCGTCATGTGAAGGACTGTTGTCTAGGCAGTGTTGGCTGAGCTGAGGTGTCTGGAGGGAACCTTGAGGGAATTGTATTAGCTCTGAATTTCAATTCATTTCATCAGATCCCATTTTTTCAGTGCATGTTTCTCTCGGTTCCTTTGTCCTATGGGATGGTGGAGGGAGCAGCACCCTGATTGCAGTCTGATCTGAACTCAATTCCTAGAATCGTCAAGGAGTAAATGGGATACCTTGGGTAGGTTACTTTACCTGTCTGAGCTGAGTTTACATTTTCTTGTTTTATAAAACAGATAAAACGCACATTCATAATATTACTGTGAAGATTAAATAAGATAAAATATGTCAAGTGCAGAGCATAAAATAGATCCTAAATGACTTGTATCCGTTATTAATATCATCAGCATTATAATTATCATTCAGACAGTGAATGACTAAAGATATATCAAACAGACTAGCCCACAAGACTCTAGGGGTTAAGGTGAATGGAGAGCGAATTGCTATTCATTTACACAGTAACGTATCATCATTATTTATTGCTTTTTTCATTGTTATTATTATCCTGTATTTACAGATGTAGTTAATTCAACATTTTAAAATTGAAAATATATCTGAACAGTGAGCCCTAGTCCTGTTAGATTCTTTCTTATGATTCTGCAAATAAGGTGACAATTAGGGACCATATCACTTCTTAGCCTCTACTAAGATTATTTATTTCACTTCTAGAGAAACAATATTTTAGAGCTAAAAAGGGGTCTTACAGATCATCTACTACTAAAGTTCACGCTTTTAACAAATAAAGAAATTGAGATCTGTGAAACTGTCTTTTAAAGTCTTGAATTATTTTCCCCTAAAATTCTGTCAGTTCAATAAAAATAAAATCATTTTATTTGTTTAATTTGGTTATCTTTAAATAAGTTAACAAATCATTTCAATCTAAGTCTTAGCTGGGAAAGAAGACTTCTATTTTTTGATCCCACTCTTCTCTTTTTATTATGCTCTTGAAATGATTGTTTTGGACAAATGCTTTGTAATATATTTAATGTATAAATAGCATGTGGCTTTAGTAATGGTGAATACCACTTGGAATGTTCTACAAAGGTGGGTCTAAATTGACTTACCTGCATGACTTTCAGCTCCTGCATAATGACGTCTAATCTATGTCCATCATTCTTAAAACAGATAAGTGTGGTTGTCTGTTATCCTGCTTCAAAATACAGAGTGTGATTGTCCATAATCTCTTCTTCAAAGTACACAGACAACACACAGCACACAAAATACCCAACAAAGAGTCTCTCCTTTCTCTCTCTCTCACACACACTCACAAACACACACTCTTGCTCTTACTCTCTTTTCCCTTTTCTGAACAGGGAAAGTCTTCAGTAAATCTATTTGTCTCTTAGACTCTAGCACATACTGCACAATAGGTGAAATATGAGGCCGGAGGACACGCTTGGTTCCTTGTTTCCCAGACTGTGTCACTTCAGCATATGTTGCTGAGTTGTTCCTCGTTGTGTCAAATGCAGCTTGACCAATTCCCTTCAGAGCACAATTTGAATCAGCAGAGTGATTTCAGAGTCGAGTGCCTGCTCTGTAGTTGACAATCTGTGTGGGTTTTAACTGATGAGTTTTCAAACACAGGGGAAAAGATTCCGTAGGCCAAAATGTAAGTAAAATCTTCAACTCTGAAGTGGCGTAATGGTTGTCCCTTTGCAACTGGTTGTATTAAGTAAGCATATCATTGAAAATAATACCACTCTCTGGGATGCCATGTGAGAAAAGATCATTTTTCTGAGCCAATGAATTAATTTTAATTGCTTTTTTTTTTCTGGTAAGGGCATTGATTTGCCTTTTGTGTGTGTGTGTGTGTGTGTGTGGATAATTGAACATAATTTATTTGTAAATCTTTTTTCCATCAGGATTTTTGTCCAGTATGCCTTTATACACACACACGACAAATTAGTTAAAAGGCACCTTTTTTCCGTTGTGTAATCTTTCAATTACATCAGTCTACCTTTACCGTAACCTTTTAGTCCATGGCGAATAGTCTTCTAAATTAAAAGTTGGAAATTTTTCCCGCAGGTAACAGATTCTGGAAAGATTTAAAAAGCCATGCATTTTAAACCTCTACTTAAGCTACGAAGATGTAGAAATAAATTTGAGATCCAGAAAATTCATAGCCTGTGATAGAATCATAAAAACCTCAGGTGTGTTCCCAAGAATACTCTTGGGTTTAAGGGCACTTAAGTTTTAAGTATTCACAGAGGAAAAAGGTACTAGTTTCTCAGAATGATTCCTATCATTCAACATAACCTCACAGCTTTGATGGTATGTATAAGTATGTGTTTTGTTATGTAGGAAACTCTCACGTGATAAACCCCAAGTCCTCCATCTATGAGCATAGAAGAACTCTGGAGAGACACTCATCAAGAAAATTAATTAATATTCTTAAATCTGGCTCTGTTCCCAAAAGAATTTAAGGTGGTAACAATGTTCAAGTAAGATGCTCACTTTCCTCTTAGGGAACATGGCGTTTTGCTTAATAAGAGAGGTAATTTTCTTACAAGAATTAGCAATCAGGAGATCAAAGTGAGAGGGCAGCACTTTTAAAAGCTCAGAGAAATAGTCAAAGACCATTAACTGTCTCCTATCATCAGAATTCTTCCTCTGAACTTTTCTTTACTCAGCTTTGAGAGCAAGGGTTTTTAAGTCTGACTGCACATTAGAATTTCCTGAGCTTTTAAAAAATACCTATATTTGAGTCTCGTTCTAAAGCTATAGAAGTGACTCTGTGAGTGGGGTCAGGAGTGAGTACCGTGGCCTTAGAAGAGTTTGTTTATGCTTTAGAAGAGGGTTAATTACAGACAAATAGTGACCGATGGAGTAATAGCAAGTACTTGACTCATCTAGTTAGAATCCCACTGGGACATTGTGATCAAAAACCAGAGGGACCTTTCGGAGTAGACGTGCTTCACTTCAAGAGGCTATAAAAACTGTTTTCACAGAGATTATCTTAAAACAGAAACATTAGTTAACACTGAGAACATCTTGGAAATTACCAAGGCCAACTTTAAAACAGAACACACCCAAGAAGTTTTCAGCGCCCAGAAAGTGATGGCATTAATCACTGTTGTTTCATAAACATATATTTTAAGACATTTTTTGTATTTTCTGTGTTTATATCTCCATTTTTTCTTAAATTTTCTTTGGAAAGCTAATCCCAGACCTAATTATATTAAAAGACACAAGGTGAAAGAGTTTGTTTCATGTGTGGATTTTGTCTTTGGATTAAGAGAAGGCGGTATTTGGAGTAAAGTGTGGTGAGGGCAGAACAACCAAACATTTCAAGACATAAATGGGAGCTTGAGGGAAAAGAGTTGGGACCGTTAGAACAGTCCACTTCTGCCACCAGAGTTTATTTTTCTCTACAAGGCTCACTCTTGTCACATCTTTAAAGAATGTCGTTTTTTTCAGAGAGCTGATGCCTTTCCACCCCAGCTTCTATCTCCAGGTTTAAAGTCTTGGCCAGGGAGATCATTCAAACAACATCCTTGGGTGAAAACCTTTCCCAATCACAGCGAGGACTGAGACTACATTACTATTAATCAAGCGTAGCTTTTTAACGGAGAGCCACTTGTCCAGGAGTTAGGGACAAACTGCATTTTTGCCTCTCTTAAAATACTAAAGGCTGATTTCAATGCTACGTCTCCTTATCATTTTCAAGGGCTTAGATCATAAAGTATGATGATGGAGTATCTTCAAACTTTTGCAAATCTACGTTTAATTTTTTTCCATGAAAGTTATTGGATGATAGATCAATTGAACTCATTCTCCAGGGCCTGTGTGACACAAATTTTCTGTTGTTTAAACAAACAATAAGTAAATTTCTTCATTACAGCCTCGTGTTGAAAGCAAGCCACCCCCGTTCAGTAAAATATGAATGGGGGAGTTATTTTAACAGCTATGAAAACTGGAGTCAAGTTGTCTGGGTGCTGGAGCAGAATTCTTAAAGGAGGAAATTAGACTCATTTAGTGTGTGCTGGTTTAAGCTGTGCAAGCTGCTCCTTCCTTTTCGCGTGCTCGTACATTAGTCACAACATGGCAGTTGACATTCCTGGCAGATCAACTTCAGAGTGCTGGGTGCTAGATCGTGTCGCTCCACGTGAGAATACATTCTGTAATCTGCATTTTAGGTTCCCAGGAAAGTGCTGAGCACTTTTTTGGAAGTAGCATCCTTCTCCCCCTGAGGGCTTAATCTGTCAATTTTTTCTAATTTAGGAAAATGTAGCTGCCTTATGGAATAGATTCACTCACTTGCTCATTCTCCCTTTCTTTCAGCAATTTTTTTATTGTTACTATGTTCTCAACACTGTATCAGGTGCAAAGAACATAAAAGATGAATATGACATAGTCCTTGCCTTCAAGCTATTACAGTCTAGCAGAGGAGAAAGACAAAATCAGCCAGCTTGCCATATGCAGAGTACTCCTAATTCAGCCAGGAAAAGCAAAGGCAGCATCCCAAGAAGGTTATGATGATTCTGGCTTCAAATGTCAATTTAAGGAGATGAAATATAGGATGGATAAAGAAGTAGCCAGTCAACGGGTTGTGTTTTCAACTAACCCAGTTCTTATCCAAAGCGTATGCCTATATCATTGATACGTTCTTTAAAAATCCTCAGAATTATTTTCTATCTCTTCTAAAAATAGTTCATGGCTGGGAATAGTCTATCTTCATTAGGAAAGACCTGCCTGACATACTTTTATTCATTCAAAACATACAAATAAATTCTGATTCTGATACAAGAAATCTGAGTTGAGTTGCACAGGGAAAAAAATTAATTACATTTTGCTTGTGGATTTTTAATAAAAATTAT
Organism: Equus caballus; assembly: GCF_041296265.1. Lineage (NCBI taxonomy): Eukaryota > Metazoa > Chordata > Mammalia > Perissodactyla > Equidae > Equus > Equus caballus. The sequence continues at coordinate 75,834,031 of NC_091689.1, forward strand.
TTAAAAATTCAAACCAAACTATTGCATTTGTCAAAATCCAAGTGAGTTACAGCAATTAGAATATAGTTCAGAGTATTTGTGACAACTCATCCCAAGTGATTTCTGAAAACTGACCCGCTTTTAGGATGTCGTTCCTGTTCTGTTCGCAGCATTGACATTGGTAGATATATCACTGTGGCATAAAAAAGCTGAAATTGCATTTCCCAGCAATAGCTCTTGGTAAAGCCTTTTAAAGCCTTTTCTGCATCAGGGTCAGATAGGAGGCTGGTGAGCAAATTTATCTTCCTTTCAGTTTTATTCACTTTTCTTGCCTTTTTCTCTTTTGTTTCTTCTTTAAGACAGACATACATGCACGGTAACTAAAAGTTGTAAAAAGAACATTCAACTGAAGAGAAAGTAAAGTGCTTTTAATTTGGGGAATACTTTTTAGTAGTATTAAGCTGTAAAGAGAATTAGTCATAGGAAGAAATTTTATGTCTTCTCAATTCTTTTGAAAATTCTGTGCAGAACTATAATCATTGGGAAATCATGCAATTAGAATTAATCTGACCAGTGTATTTATAATATATAACTTTTTATTAGTACTTAAAATAATAAAATCAGCAGACCCAAAGTAAATGGATATGCGGTGCTGTTTTTATTATTATTTCCAAAGGCTGAGGTAACTAAAATTTCATGCATGGTCTATAAAAATTAAATGATGCACAATAATTTGAAAAATGAGCTTTTCTTATACAAGTTGGCCTTTTCAGCTCTATACATTTGTTTATAAATCTATCTCTATCTTCTGGTTACTATTGCTTTAGAATGATCAAATCTTGTTTGAATTTAGTAATGAGATAGTGTTTTGAGTTTATCAAAATGAAAGTCTGAGACATGAAGAGACTTGGTTCTGTTTGATTTGACGCTTCCTTTCCATTGACTATGAAAGTTACACAAACTCTCTTCTGCTTATTCCACTTGAGATGTGCGGCATTGCCCAGGATCACCCAATCTGTATTTGCCTTGAGTCAGACATGATCAGATATGTATGGAGAGCTCCAGGGGATCAGTCTGCAGAGAGTCCATTTGCATGATGGACTGAGGAGTATTTTGGGAAATAATCCATCCTACAGGAATAGAAAGTTGACATAGAGAAGCTTGACGGAAGTAGCCTATATATAGCAGCAGAAGAATAGAATGCATAGAAGAGAAGGAATGACAACAGCAGGAGACTGGGTCAGCCTAATATGTGAGCCAGAGAAAAAGCAGAAGAGGAAACATCTTTGGCAGTAGTTAGCTGGGGGCGAAACCAGAAGTTCTAGTGTTGGAGGGAGACGGTTTCACAAAGGCTAATTAGAATCCTCAGTGGCTTCCCAGCGTTTTCCCAGCAGGTTCATGAACATTGTCTTCTGTGGACAATATCTTTTGTGAGCCAGAAGAAAAGAAAGTGGAAAAGGCAGATGCTACTTGGTAAAAGAGGGAACCAAGGTATATGCAATTGTGAGACCCATTGCTTGACTTCCTAGAAATAGTGTGTGCGTGCGGTAGTGAGGCAATTTTTCAAGAATAAGAGGTCTTGAAATGCCTTTTTACTTTTCTTCTGGAGAGGGTCTTGGGGAAGATAGATTAGTGTGATATGATAAAAAAACAAGACTGAGAAATTACAAGATTACATGTAAAACAGGTAAACAAGAAGAACTGCACTTGTCAAACGACAACAACAAAACTAAATACAAAATTATAAAGGAGCAAAATGTAGTTAAATTAAGCTCCTTTCATCTACTTCAAATTTATATTATTGTCTTCTGAGTGAATTCATAGTGTCAATAACATCTTAGGAAGAATAACAGAGTTAACAGAATAAGGAGGATCACAGTAGCGCCTGACTAGGTATTCAACTGAGTTCATCTAAACTATTTTGTTCCGTTTACTTTATTTGGAATACAGTCATGTGTCACTTAATGACAGGGACACGTTCTGAGAAATGCATCGTTTGGCTGTTTTTTTGTTGTGCGAACATCACAGGGTGTACTTACACAAACCTAGAGGGTATAGCTTACCTCACACCTAGAGTGTATGGTACTGATCTTATGGGACCATTCTCATATATGCGGTCCCTCATTGCCAAAATGTGTTATGTTGGGCGTGTCTGTATTTTTTTCCAGCTCTGACTTCTTCCCCAAGCTGCAGATCTACATTTCCACTTGTCTTCTGGACATCACCCCTTGAATATTTTATAGGACTCTCATACTTAACAGTATTTTATTACCTTACCATTCCACCCCCACCCCCAAATTGCTCTGCCTCCTATATTTTGGTGGTGGTGGTTGTTAATAATGTCGCCATCCCTTCAGTCTCTCAAGTAAGGAAAATAGATTCACCTTTTGTTTCTCCTGCTCCTTTGGTTCTCATATCCAATACTTTGACATCGGTGCCATTGTTAATTTCTCAAGAATCACTCCTGCCTTCCCACCACTGGATTACAGACCCTCATCATGTCTTCCCTAGACTTTTACAGTAGCTTCTTAACACAAGACTTTACCTACGTTGAGTCTACCTCCATTGTTATTATAGTCACCTTCCTAAGGACAAATCTGCTCATGCCATTCACCAGCTCCAGAATCTCTGTTGGCTCCATTGTATGTGGCATAAAGTCCAATCTTGTAAGCACTGAAAATAAGACCGTCACACACTGGCCTCTCTGTCTCATCCCTACTTGAACTTCTCACCATTCCCCGCATAAACCTAGCCCATTTGTACCTATTGCTATGCTCTTTCACAGTTTCTCCAACTGGCAGTATCTTAGCCATTTGAGTCATCTTTTCAGCAGAAGACAAAATCGCCTTTTCCGGGAAGCCTTCTTGGTTGCTCTCAGGCAGGATTACTTCCTTCTTCCTCTCTGTTTCTTGGCGCTTTACTTCCTACCTGCAGCATAGCACTTACTGTGTTTACAATCATTTCTCTATCTTGGTATCTGTGTCCCCATTAGATTGTGAGATCCTCTAGGACAGAGAAGTGCCATAATCCTCTCTGTGTCCCCAGAGCCTCACGGGGTGCCTACACAATGGTTACAGAATAAGGAACAGTTACAGACTAAAAGAATGAATAGTGAAATCACTAGGTCAGAGGAAGGACACTCAGGGTAGCTTCAGATCGCTGAACTGCAGGAGGACAGGATCTGGCTAAATGTAGAGCAGAACATTCCAAGTCCAGAGCTTTGTTAGGAAGTAAAAGTGTCCCTTCCCTAGAAACACTCAGGGACTGGTTGACCACTTGTGGGTGGCTGACCGGGGATTCATGTGTAAGGTAGGGGGTGGCCACACTAAATGACTTCTAACTCCATTTGGAAGTTGTGATATTCCTCATTAGTACCCAGTCCCTCGGATCATCTGATGATTTCTAGTAATCACTCATACCTGCCTTTTAACCCTGGCTCTGTAAGTTTGCTTCCCATAAATCATCGGAAATGTAGTCGGTTGGAACTGAGCAGAGATAGGGGCATAGTTTATCAAGTAAACATAAATGACGTGCAGTAATTTTCAGAAGATTGTAAATTAAAACCAAAATATCCTGGTTTTGACATTGAGAGGAACTGGAGACTTGCGTTTTGGTTCTCTAAGTGCAGCTTCCTCCCACTCCTGGAATTCCTCCTTCTAGTTTGGCATTAACGGACATGGACGTGGCCCAGCCTGCACTTGGAGTTAGTCCAACCCTGTCTCTTGTGCTAAATTGTAGCTCTGATATCTCTGTGGGTTTTATAATAACATAAATAATTATAATGCATTGTTTTTATATAGCACCTTTCTCTAAGGAGCATAAAGTGCCACATGAACGTTATCTCATTAAATCTCACAGCACACTGGGGACATTGAGAGAAAGCACGTGATATTATATCCCCTTTGAACCCAGAGCTGAAAAGGAATTGCTTCAACCAAAAGTAAATAAAAGCAAGATTGAATAAAAGCAAGATTTATAAGAGGATATAAGGTCAGAGTGTAAAGAAAGAAATTGACTATGTTAGAATCAAAGAAAGATTTAAAGCTAAAAAAAAGAGAAAGAATTGCTCTGAAAAATGGGAAAGTGTCTACATGTGTTTATAAACATTTGTATGTACAAAATTAACATATGAAAACTTTTAGAAATTTTAAAAGCAAGGGCTTTTTTAAACCATCTAAATCTTACTACAATAACAGAATGAATTTGGTATATTATCTTCATGTCTTTCGCTAGTTTTTTTATTTTGTTTTTTTACTGTGTAGCTGCAAGATTCCACTCACAATTATAGCATATGTTTAATTTTGTATTATGTATTACTCACTTAACAATATATCATAAAGTTTGCATAATTATAATTCAGAGAAGCTTGTATAGTTTTCTGTGGAATGATATACCATAATTTCTTTCACTTTTCTCCTGTCATAAGGTTGTTTTCACTATTTCACAGTATTAAATAACAATAAATCGAAAATTTATATAAAGATTTTTAAGGATTTTTCAAATTACTTCCTTAGCAGAGAAGATTTCCAGAGTAGAATTATCAGATTAAAATAGATACATGATAAAATAGAACATAAGTATGTTCAAACATGACTGCATAAACATACTCCCAAATTAACATAAAAGAGAAAAAGAAATAATAAGAAAATTATCTAAAGACCAACTATGTTTATATGTTGGCAAAGCAGCTACTTTAAAAGTGGAAAAGTAGGCAATTTTTTATCCATGCACAAACAAGTAGTTTGATTTCATTTTCCATCACATTCATTTAATTCAATTACTCTGATAGTCTGAAACCAGATAAAAAAGAGAAAGTTGAATCTCATAGAAAACATAAATTTGTACCAGATGTAGTAAAGTAGATGTGCTTGGCCTAGAACGGGGTCATTTCCCTGCCCTCTTAATTTTAATTTACATGGTTAAATATCCTCTGAAAATAATTAGGAAAGTGTGTGAGTGTGTGTGTACACCAATACCTGAAGTCTCATTTCAAGGAGGTAAATAAGACTGTAGTTTTCTTATTAGCTGTAGAGGCATTGGGGAAAATGCTATGTGCATAACTGTTTTCCGTACTGAGTTGTTATATGGTTATCTGATTCATGCCATAGTCATTTACCAAAGTAATTACTTCAAGAGTCAAGGATAAAAAATATTGGCTTTGGTTGAGGAAAACATTTAAAAATCTTGATGTGTGATGTAAATACTGACCAAGGAAATTGCCTGGCTGGTGTTACTCCAGATTGCAATCAATCTAAATGATGACTAGAGTATGAAGTCAATACTAGCTTAAATATGAATAAGGCATACAGCCTTAACCGTGCACTTGGAAATCCTGAGGTTTTAATCACTTTTCTCAATAATATTCTTGCTGATCTTAAGTCATATGCCCATTTTTATTTGTTTTGTGGTTGAAAGCAATGTTGCAAATTGACTCGGGTTAATGTAGAACACCAAAAACATTTTTACTAGCTCACAGAAATTCTGTGAAGCATTCCCATTTTTATTCTTTTAGCAAAGATCTTCAAATGATATGCATTGAGCATTATGGCAGTTCTATAGGTTGCGTTTTCTATTTTGCTACATATTCTAGTAAGCAGGGTCTATCTTAAGAAAAATAGGACTTAAGTCAAAATGTTATAAGAAAAGTGGATCTGTGAAAGATGACCATTAGATAATCTAAAGTTAAATAAACCAAAGTTACTCACTGGAAAAAGTTCATTTGGTCTGTGTTTAAATCTAATAACTCCACAAATTATAGCAAAGATGAGCATTTATATGGCAACATCTCATCCCTACAACATGCTGATGATCTACATATTCTTCACAGCCTGTGGTCACTGTGAAAATGGAAAACAGAATGACTGGTTAATTTACTCATCTTCTCACTGTTTGAATGAGAGACTCCTCCCCAATCGGTCCATAGGGAACCTGTTTCATGCCTCCGTTATAATGCTTCCATATTTTCCAATAAGTACTGTTTGACGTGTTTACTTCTACTAGAGAATGAGTTTCTTGGAGGCAGGAATTTTGATTTATATCTTTGGTATCTTTGTGTATAGTTTCTGGCACACTGTAAGCACTTAGTAAATATAGGTGAATAACCAAACAATTGAATGGTTTTTGCTTCCTACTATGTACTTAGCATTAGGCTAAGAACTGGAAGAAATATAAAGAAGTATACCTTCAAGAAGCGTATAATCAACCCATAAATGTGAAAAGTTAATGAACACAATGCAGTAGTATATCATGGAGCTGTAACAGAAGATTCTTTGGTGCTAGCACTGAGGAAAACGACCAACAAGAGTTACATATAGCAAAAATTGTGACACTGTGATGGTTAAGTGAGTGATGGATGGGCATGGCCATCCAAGTTAACCCAGAAGTATCAAGGTCTATGTGCATAATTATCTGATTCCTGTCCAACTCCCCTGGTAGACCATAAGCTCCAAGAAGTCAGAGTGCACATGAGCTTTTGTTCACCATTGTATTTCTAGAACCTAGCAGAGTACCTGGCCCTTGCTTTGCTCAATTTTCTATGCTCTTTGTGTGGCTGGATCATTCCTATCCTCAGTTCTCAGATCAGGTGTCATCTCTTCCAAGATGCCTCATTGTTATTCTCTTTCTCATCTCCAGGTAATTTCCTTCATAGCACTTATTACCACTTATTTCATTTATTTGGCCCTTTGCTAGTTCTTCTCTTTCACTCCCACTAGACTTAAGCTACTTGATGGTAGGGACCCTGTCGGTCTGTTTTGGTTACTGTTGCATCCATAGCACGCATCACAGTTATCTGGTACTTTTCATTGGAGAGGTTCTATCCTCATGGAGATCTCTTCTAACTCTACCTAAAGTAGCTTCACTCAACCTGTCATCCTGGTTTATTTTCTCTTTAGCACTAATCATTTTCTGAAACTATTCTGTTTATGTGTTTATGCTACATTCAAACTGTAAACCTCTTGAAGACAGAGCCTAGAGCCAGGTCTACCTGGTTCACTGCAGTATTCCCCATGCTGAGAAGAGGGGCTGACACAAACGACAGCTGAGTGTACAGATATTTAGCAAATAAAAGATTACAAGATGAAAGGAAAAGGCAAGAGAAAAAATTTGTTTTAAAAAAAGAAAAGAAAAGAGATTAGCTGTTAGCCAGGAGAGCAAAACAAGTGTTAGGTTAAAAATGTTGGTGGCAGAAGCAAGATATATTTTCAATGGAAAATATTCAAAGATAGTTGGGAGTAGGGAGAAGACACAAACAACAATTGTGGGCAAATATCTCTACGCAGTTCAGTAGCTTCTTTGGGGGCTCAGTGAGAGAGACAAAAGAAACAGTGGTTAGGCTAAGATAGTAATAGGGCATTTCAAGCTAGGACAAGCTAAATTCCTACTCAGCTTCGTGAGTGTAGTGTAAAGAACACTGGATATGGGGCTGGACAGACCTAGATGTGGCTCCTGCTCTTACACTTATGAGCTGTGTTATAGTGGATAACCAGGCACCTTCTCTGAACCTTGGTTTCCACATCTGCAAAATGGGAAAAATAAAACATACCTCGTAGAATTGTATTAAGGATAAAATAAGGAAATGTATGTAAAGAGCTGTGCCTGGTGCAGGACCGATTTCATTTAGCTCATTGAATGATGGCTGTTGTCATAACATTTCGTCAGTCACAGTGCCAGGCTGGAGGTGTGGCGAGCAGACTATTTAATAATATTAGTAAAGGGAAATTTATTTCCTTTCATTTAAATAACTTTAAGGGTATCTCTTTATTTTTATCATAGTGTGAGTAACCTATTGATCATGCTGTATAATTGTCAGTAAGGCCATGCTAAATCATAAACCATTGACTCGACAAAGAAAAATAGAAAAATTGGTAATTATGAGAATATTTATTCTTTCACATTGTATGTAATTGAGGTTCAGAAAGTACAATTGAAGAAATCTTTCACTGACTTAGAGTTAATTAGCATACCTTAAAACACCTAAACGTTCTTTGTATGTATTATTCCCGTAGAAGTGATTTGAAGAAGTCCCTATTCCTAGCTAAGGCAATCATGTGTCTGTATTGAAAAGCAAACGGGACATATTAGTTGAAATTTTTAATCTTTGTGTGGAGTTGTTAAAGAGTGGATGTATTACTTAAAACAGAAACGCAATATTAAAAGTACAGGAATCTCAGAGTTGGGAGTCGGGGTAGGGATCAATCAGCAAATCATATCTCTGTGAAACAGTTTAGAACCTTTTTCAGAAAACTAATTTCAGAGTATGGTTTATCACCTGAACAGTTTCGTAATGATGTGATTTGCCAATTTCTCTTCTGGTGAGAGAGGTAATGAATCAAGTGCACCTGGGTTTACATAGGAACAATAACATATTAATTGACTTATGTATCTATGTTGCACGTATCCATAAAGCAAAGCCTTTGGCAACTGGCAAATGTAATAATTTCACACTTACCTATGACTCGCCAAGTACAATCCAGTGCTTGAAGGCAAAATTTTATGTTTTATGTTTAGTTTTTATGATTGCTTTCATGTAGCTTTTCTGTGCATTAAAAGTCAATTTTCAGAACCATAGACTTACCAATTTTTATGAATAAAAATCTTATGAAATATTATCCTGAGGTAGCGTAAAATTATTTTCCAATAATTTTTACCACCTTCCCAAAGTCTGCTGTTAACTTTGTTTCCACATATGCTTAAGGATATTGTTTGTAACATTTCTAAATATGACACATTTCGTTAGAAATCTGATACATTGCACAGAGATATAATAGGAAGCTTCAACCTCCTAACATTACAGGTGTACTATTTAATGTTGGTTACACTGATAATTCTATTTAAAACCAAATATCAGGAAGGGCTTTGAAAAAAATTGTTAATAATGTTCTATTTATGGAAATCATGTCATCTTCTACTGATCATAATTATGAACAAGAAGAATTAATCCTTGAAGTAAGAGGCTCCCAGTAACACAATAACTTAAACGGTCACTGACATCCAGAACTGGGAAGACTTGAGATAAAATAAAGTAATTTGTTAGATTGCTATGCAAAAATACATATGTATAGTATTATTCTTATAGTTATTGCTTGGGTTTTCCCTCTGCCTCGTTAGCTGCATAGTATAAAATTTTAGCACTTAACGATATGTACAGCCACAATATGTTAAGAGCCCAAATCTACCATCATACAAGTTCCAAAGAAACATAAAAGTTGTATCTTTTTAAGAAGTTGCAAAGTTTGATAGCCATCACTAGTGGGCACTCAATCATCCCCAAATCCATCATGTTTTCTCATGCAGTGATATAGGAGTCTGCCATCAGAGTGCCTACGGATGATGAAAAATATCCTCGGGTGAGAAAACCGAAGTGCAAAGAAGTTGGGGAGACAGTATTCATTACTAGAAATATTCTAAGTTGAGAGCCAAATCTATGCATTGGCAGTAAAACTTCTAAGATGGTCATAAAGCTTCCGGAGTTAAATGTGCGTCTCAGCCTGCATATTTTACAGGCTTTGTCAATGACTTGCAGGATAAACATAGACCCCTGCCGTTCCTTCACCTTGCGATGGAAGTTAGACAGGATTCCCTCCTCATGTCTTGCAGGTAGCAAAATAATTCTGAGAAAATATTATTTCAAGATGAGCTGCAACATATGACTAAAAGGAAACATTTCAGTACAGATGTAAATTAGCATCAAACACATATTGGCATGACAGTTGGCTTTTAGATGGAAAGATAATTGCAACGTTAGAACCTGATGAAAAAAGTCTTGTAAAAGCCTGATATGGTGTACAAAAATGTCTTTGGAGTCAGACTGACCTGGGTACAAATCCTTTTGGTACCAATTCTGCAGCATTGGGCAAAGAACTTGACTCAGATTACTCCCATACAAAATGGGAAAAAGCCTACCTACCATATGTATTTGCATGTGCTTGGCATAGAGCAAGTTGATGAGAAATGTTGGTTTGCTTAGTCTGAATAAAATGTGAAAATATAGTCAATCTCCCAAATAGGGTTTTCTTTCTCCTAAATAGAGTTCTCAATAGGGGGATGTAGTGAAATATAGTTCAGGGGCTACTGATTAAATTTCACCTGGTCTCTTCTCTAACAATCTGTCGGGTGATATGAGAGGAGTCCTTTAACTTAATTGACTCATTGTCTGTAACTGTGAAAGGAAGAGGTGAGTTGCTTTATTTATTAATGCCATTTTATATTCTTCGAGAATAGATGCTTTCTTTGCATATAGTGGACATTCAATAACTGTTGAATTAGTCGAATAATAGTATGATGCCATCCTATGGGGAAGTTGAGTGTGTTATTGGGAACTTTTGTGAGAAATGTAGACTTCACATTCACTCTGTTAGTACTATGCGGAATCTATAAACCAAGGCCACTGTAGCCACTTCAGGCTTTTCTGAATGGATTGTCTCAATATAAAGACAGGCAATTGCTGACATGAGTGTAAGGCTTCTTTACCCTAGAATGTTAACTTGTTTCCAAAATGACCCTGAGGGTGATAGAGTATCTCTCCCATAGGTGCCCAAGAAGGAAAACAGTATATTCTAGGTCTTTCTTGGCCATTGACCTATGGACTAATGATAGTTTCAGAAAATTTTTCAATTCCCTGAGGGTGTAATTTTCAAACAACAAAATGTGTTTTATTCTTTCCATCCCTCTGCCCTGCCCCGTATATCTTATTTTCCTAATCTTTGCTATCTTACTCGAGGGTTGATAATTTTTCTGTAGAGCTCAGAGGATGAACACTCTTGACCTAAAACTCACTGAAGAAAGATATGGAAAGTGTAGTAGTTCAAATCCATTGTTCTAAAGGTTTTGCTTTCTGTTCATGTTATCACTGGGTGGTCCGTGGGGGTCAGAGGCAGAGACTGATTGTTCCAGAATCTGAAGTCTTTACTAAGAAAGATGAAAACAGAAGGAAAGCACACTGGGTACGAGCAGCAAGGATCCAGCCTATTGTTTCTAAAAGCCTGCTGCATTCACAACAGAATGAACACTCTCGTTTTGTTTTGTTTTTTCAGAAAAACAGCCATCTTGATTTCACAAAGACTGATAATCAGAAGTTTACTGATACAGCAGAGGTACTGATCAATCAGAATAGACACCAGCTATAAACGACCAGCATATCCATACTGGTGTACGCCAGCTTTGAACATTAGTCATTGCAGAAGCAACTAAAATATAAAAAGGGAATCTCGGGTCTCAGAGTCCCCTGTTCTACCAAAATTGAATTTATTTTACACTAACAAATTTATTTGAAATTAAGATAATCATAGTCTCTCTCCAATTACTGATTCTTGTTCCCACTAACAGTAAATCTTCTCATAGGGGTTCTATTTTTATTGCCTCTGCTTCTCACCTCCTATTTTCTCTTGAACAAACTCCAATCAGGCTTTTGTCTCCAAAGTCAGCTTCCTCTGGAGCTCAGAGGTATCAAGATCAACAACCCCCATATAGCCAAGTCCTGTGGCTAATTTTCAGCCCTCTTCTTGCTCAGCCTTTCAGTTGCATTAACCTAGTTGATCACTCCTTCCTTCTTGAAACACTTTTTTCCCCTGGCTTCTAGAATCCCACTTTCTGCTGTTCTTCTTAATGTATGCCATTCCTTTTCAGTTTTCTTTACTGGCTTCTCCTCTTCTAACATCCAAACTTTGGAGTGCTCAGTCCTTAGTCCCTGGCCTTCTTCTCTCAGCCTTCTATCCTCCTTCTCTAGGTGATTTTATCCAGTTCTATGGCTTTAGAGCAATAGATGCACTGGTGACTCCCACATCTATGTCTCCAGCTTTGGCCTCTCCCCTGAGCTTTCCAACTACCTATCCAGTACCTCCATTTGGATGTCTAAGAGCATGTTCTGAGTAAATCTCTGGATTTATTACCCACTTCCCTATCTCCTACAAGTGTATTGGTTCCCCAGTCTCTCCCTTCTCAGTAAATGCTATTGAGAAGTTCAGTTGATGATTCCTTCAAAATACATCTTGATCTGAATACCTGACCACCCTTGTTTAACCACTATCATCTCAGACCTAAACTACTGCAGTAGTCTCCTAGCTGGTCTACATTCCTCCTAGAGCCAGCCTACCACTCTCCACATCACGCTCACTCTTATACCCACTCTAACCTTGCTATTTCTTCGACACACTCATCTCATTTCCTCCTCAGGGCCTTTGCATTTGCTTCTCCTTCTAGCTAATCTGCTCCTCCTCCAGAGCTTTGCAGGGCATGCTCTTTCATACCAACCAGTATCCACACAAAGATCACCCTCAAAGAAATCTTCTTTTGATGAGCGAAACTAGCACCCACCCCTAACTCACTACTCTCCATCCCCATCCCCTTACCCTGCTTTGTTTCGTTCAGAGCACTTATCACTGTTTGACATCATATTCCTATTTGCTGATTGACTGTCTTCCAACTAGAATATATGCTCCATGGGACATTACTGAAAAAAAATATATAATCATAGAAATGAACCCATTGGAAGAAACTCTAGAGTCATTCACCTCAACCACTCATCTGATGTTTAGATCAGCATCATTCTTTCTCCATTGTTTGTGAAGTGAATATTTTTATATTCTATCACATTTACCCAGTGATCTTCACTATTATTATTTTTTCACAGAGAAAAATGACCTCAATATTAAATAAAAATTGTACCAAGGAAAATAATATCTACTCTTTTGACAGTATGCAATTAATTTTCCTATGTAGCCTATAGAAGAAATTAGTCATTCAGACAATTGAATGTGACCATTGCTGGCAGCATGTGTAGAGCCAGAACAGATACTGGAGCAGTGACATTTTGTACCAAATGTCCAAATACAATAAAGCACAGAATAAGTAAGGACTACGTGCTATTGAGCTGCAGCCAGTGTCTGAAAAATAACATGAAAGTGTGGTCTCTAATAACTTCCTTCCACTAGATTTCACTCTTTGTTTGTTAGGAGAAGAGAAATTATTAGGAGTTCTCATTTAAGTAAAAAATATGCCAATGTACTATATAGTTAATATTCATCTTAAAAAGTGTGAAGTAGGTCAAGTTGTTATTTGATAACCGACGGAAGACATTATCCAAAAGGACTTATTATTGAATTATAACAAAGTGTTTCTTTAAACTTTGCGTTAGGTTTAGTTATCAGCAACTTGTCATAGCTGATGGTTTGTCCCCTCCATCCTCTCTAAGATGTCAAGCAGTCTTTCCTTGTATACTGGTGAACTGTATTACCCTAGTGAGGGATATTGATTTCCCATTACTCCTAAATGCCACTTGATGCATTTCTATTAATCGTAAACACTTGCAAGACTGACTTTTATTTTGTCCTTCATCACATCAGTCTGCCAGGGCAGGACGTCTGTAAATGAGACCCAGTACATTTCATCAGACACTCTTCCACCTGGGTGCTTAAAGAAATGATGCTTTCAAGGTGTCTAGATATAATAAAGTTTGTTTAAAAAACCCACTGCTATCTTGCCAGAGCCTCATGGTAAGGTCTCTTGAAAGTGACAAACTACACTTACTTTGAAAATCTACTCTGGGCTTGACTTATTTGCGTTTTATATAGGCACTAAACCATTACTTTATCTCATTGATGTATGTTGGCTTCAGAATTAGCCAGGAAAATTCATATTGGCTTTTGCAAGTGAAGAAAATACATTAAACAACACTACGAAATAGACCCTTAGAATAATTAGATTGTTTAGGCAACAACAATTTTGAGAGTTCATTGGTGCCTCAGCATACACAGAAACACATGAAAGAGTCAAGTTCTTTAAACATTTTAAGTAAGGGTTTAGAGTGTGACTTGGATTTGTTTTAGTGATGAATGAGATCTGCCGTCTCTACTGCTTGTTGACAAAGCCTACTTCAAGCAGAAAGCCAAGAATATTCCCCAAAGGTTTTAAATCTCCTTAAATAACATATGTGCGTTCTGAGAGAACACTCCAAAAGGTTATAGAATTCATTTTCCCTTGAGGGGGAAAAAAACAATAGTGAATATTAAGAGAAAATGAGAGTACCACATATGAGCAAAGGGTGTTTGTCAAAGGACATCTAAGAAGTAACCTCCTACTACTTGTATTTTGTGCATCCTTCACATTTACTGCAGGGCATCTCTGATATTCAGCTTTGCCTTAACAACCTTGCTGCTATCATCCAGTGAGGGAAATGATCCCTCCACATTTTTTTAATCACATGTTCATTCACATTCTCTTTTTTTCCTCTGACTTGGTTGGCCATGTTGCATGAGCTTCTTTATGTTTACGTGGTAACTAAAATGATGTCTTGGATCATCCCAACAAGAATTTTTACTAATTCCGCAAACATTAACTCCCTCACCTCACAATATTTACCTTTGACCTCTACTTTCTTTCTCTAATTATCTACTGTCTTCTTTCTTCTGTGATCTTTGGTAAATGGCTTAATCTTTGGGTTATTCTCTGTATGACTCCAGTATACCTAGTTTATAGGGGGTAAAAAAAATTTTTTTTCATAATAATGAATCTCAGGTTGATGTGTAATATTATTTACAAAAACAAGTATTTGTTGTGTTGTCTCTGTTTACCTAAATCCATCCTGTGTTTCCATTTACATGAAACCAAAAAGAGATTGTTGTGTATCTTTAATTTTCAGAGAGCTCCATTCATCAACTCAACAAATATTTGAGTTCTGACTATATGCTGAGCACTATTTCAGGTATGGGGAATATAGCGCTAAACAAAACAGGAAAAAAATTCTGTAAGCTCTCTGGAGCTTACATGCCAATGAGGGAGACAGGCAAGAGGCAAACAAATAAGCAAAATCTACTATATGTCAGAGTTTCCAAGGATTTATTCATCCAAGTGATACTGCGGTAACTTTGCCAATTAGAAGAAGCATAGGGCTGCTGAAAGAAATCAGGCACTCGAGAGTCTTAGTAAGAAACGAAAATATCACCCAAAGCGCGGTATAATTCTTCAGGCTACCACTGCTCACTGTCATCTAAAATCCTGTTGCTAGGACACTGCTGAGCATAGAAAAGCTAAGGACACTTTATAAGCTGGGGAAATTTGTGATAGAATGATGTTCTGATATTCTTGGATCTAAATTCAGTTCTGAAATAAGACAAGGAATAGAGAATAAAAAAGAGAAAGAAATATCTGTAAAGTGGCTTTTGAAATCATTTAAAGCTTGATCATCTAATGCCTATAAAGAGTAGGTGTACAAATTATTACATTGAAAAATGGTATTGTTATTTTCTATTAACATTTAAGAATCTGTAGTCAATTCTATTCCAAATGGTTATCAATACTTTTCAGTAAAATCTAATCTAATCTATCTCTTAATTTTCTCAAAAACCAGGAGGCCAATCTTGTCTCAAAAAATATGACTTTTGTTCTGATACTGTGGCTTTAGTTTTACAGGGTAGAGTAATCAATGTTATTACATTTTTATCCTCTAATGCTTCTCTAAATAGAAATGAGGTCTCTTTATTTGATTTGGGAAATTGAATGCCAGTTGGGGAATTCAAAACAGTGTTGGTTTCAAGCTTGAGTTCTTCTGCATAGTACCAAGTTCTCTTCCTTGGCCCCAAGGCATGCGTCTTGATGAGAAAACATGGGCAAATGATGAATCCAGGATATCCTGAGACCATCTTGCCTGTATACTTAACATCGTCCTGAAATTCTGTCCGAATGTGGCCCCGTGAATAATAGAGACACATTCAGATAGAATCACATTTGGACATATCAGTCCAAATTACACATCCAAAAAGTAATTTGGACGTCAGTGTCCAAATGTGATTTTGATGGCTATAGGCAGAGTAAACCGGAGTATGTAAGAAACAAGATTAGATCTATACCATGGCACTGCTTATTTATTTTTATATGGGAAAAATGCCCATCTGAGTGAAAATTAACTGTTTCTCATATATGAAGCCAGATCCAAAGTTGGAAGTCTGTTCATCACCATAAACTCATGAGAAGTGGAATAGCACGTGTGATACAATGTGCCTAAATGATTCTTATATCACTGAACCACAAATGTGATAGAGCTCTGCAGTTTTGTTAGATTTAATAACAGAAAGCAGTAAGGAAGCTTTGAATTACTAAATACCGATAACGTTCCTTGAAGAACAAAATAAATGAATATTTCATAATATGCAATCACAGTATCGGTCGGTCTCTACCCTGGTCTCAGCAGCAGAACACATCTTGCCACATAATTCTCTTAATTCAACATTTTCATCTTGTGTTAAAAATATGTGATTTACATTTATGCAGAAGGAAAGACAGCCATGACTCTCTTAACATTTATATACAATCTGTGTATGAAACTGGCTATACATCCCTGGTTATGAAGCCAAGGGAACCTCAATATTTGCTGTCAATCACCCTCTGGTCAAATCTCCCTACTCATCAGTCTGATTAGCTATCTCCGGACTGTTGCTCAGTGAAGAAAGAGTTACAGTTAGTCTTCTTGTTCCAATTAGGATCAGAAAAAAATGAGAGCCCTCTGGGCAGGAGGTGAAATAGTTTAAAGCTCCTCGTGGAATAGACTCCGTTGACAGACAAGCAGGCAATGACTGCCATCAGTGATTCTAAATTAGAACAGAGATAGCAGGTAAAAAATAATCCCAGTTTTGAATAAAAAACGGTTAAGTGCTGTCACTTTTCACAGTTAAAGATAGCATGACCTAGCGGAATGTATGTATTCTTTGGGCTGGCTCTGCCACATGGCATCTTGTGACAATTTAAGCTCTCTGAGGTAAACTTTCTCATCTGTAAAATGGGTTATAATAGCAAGCTTTCAGGATCATTTTGTATATAAATATAAATATATAGCCTAGGATGATGCTAGAGCATTGCAAGCACTCAATAATTTATGACCCAATGTCCACAGATTTCCTCAGCCTTTACTTAAGCATGTTGCTAGCTTACCAACTACTGCCTCCCTCCCCACTAGATAAAGTCTCTCACAGTTGTTTCTGGAGGTCGCCACAGTGTGAACCATAGTGCCACAAGAAGGCAGTTTGCTCCTGTTCTTCTGTCCTCCTCAGGAGGCCACCTCGTATGTCTCTTTGAGAGAGGCACCCTTCCCTATGTCCTTGCTCCCAGTGCCCTCTGGGAGAACTCTGCTCTAATCAAAGACCCAGTCAGAGATATCAAGAGGCCAGTGCCATGCAATAGATGAGGACAGAAAGGAGAAGATGGCCATCGTCCTTTTTCACCAGGACCTTGAAGCCCCCTTATGTGTGATCCTCCTGAAAACAGACCTGTTCCCTTCCTCTGCTTCACTCTCAGGATGACCCTGACCTTGGAATCGTGCTGGGAAGTCAGCCACGCTTGTGGGCCATTTCTCTGTCCCTTCCCTCTGTCTCCAGCAATGCACTATTTTTTTCCAGGCTTTATCTCACCCTCCCAAGAACCCTGTGAGATTGATATTTTTAACTCCAATTTATAGATGAAGAGACTAAACCTAGGAGATTCAGAACACCATCCATCCTCCTCTTTCTGCCTCCTTCTGATAAATGCCTGGGATATCACCAGCCTCAGATACCCATTCTCCATTCACATAAGCCCTAAACTTCCTAAATGGTAGAAATTATTATTATTACCTTTCCACTCTGTCAGGTAAGGCTGGAGCTTACACTGCTTCAATACTAAGCCTAGAGAAGTGTATAGAGTAAGAATTGTAGTACGAAAGTTGGAGTGGTAAAGAGAGAACGGAGGCAGGGAGTTAGAAGACTGAGGAAAAGAGTTTTAAAAACCAAAATGTGGTGATTATAAAAAATAATGTAGAAGGGGTGAATCTAAGAGAGTTTATGCATCATCTCTTTTTTATTAATCCTTTTTTTTTCTGATTTCTTACGTGGCACCAGCTACTTCTCTCACACTTCCCCCCAAACTTCCTGTCCTGATCTCTTCCTTAAAAAAAAAAAAGAAAAGAAAAGTTATGCCATCTTCTAGAGAAAGAGCAAGACTTTCTCTTCTCTTTCTACTCTCCATTTCCCTAATTCATCCTTTGATTTCCAAGTACAGAGGGGAAATAATTGAGGAACCATTTTTTGGTGAGTGAAGTTTTGATCCCAGTCTACCAGAAATCTCTGGAGATTACTTTCAAACCAAAACCAATTTTATAGCCAGTAGAAAACTTTAGTTTCATGGAATGAAAAGCTAGAAGAGAACAGTCCAAGAACGTCTTTCCAAAAAGAAGGTACACAAAGTACACTTGCCCACATACTACCAAGAAGTATTCTCTTCCTTAAACAAAGAAATAAAAAAGAGACACCCTCTATTGATAATGCTTTGTGCTGTTTATTCATGGCTAGTGAAAGATGCTCTGGTTATCAGTCGCTTTATTTGCCAAGCATAATTTTTCATGGGAGATGTCAGTTATATTTTAGCAAAAGACCAAATTCAATTTCAATTCTCTTTGCAGAAGTCTTCCAAGTAATATAGAACGCACAAGATAGTATCAGTGAAGAAAACAAGGTGCATGCACTTTAATAAAATGCAATTGTTCACAAGTTTTGTTACCGATCCATTTTCTACTAATATTTTAGACAAAAGTGTTCTAATTCATTCAGCTCTAATGCTTTGGGTTTTCTGCATTTCCCAAATTACGTATCTATTTTCTGCTGAGGTCTGAAAAACAAGGAGAGGTGAGACCAACAAGATATTTGCATACAAACCAATAGAAAGGGATGATGTTGCATCATTTCATTTTTCTTCTTGTCTGCTTACTTCTTATTAGCAGCTTAAAGTGATTCTTGTATCAGGAAATTAATAGACTTTGAAAGCTTTCCTGGTTACCACCACTCACATATTCTTCTTTCTTCCAAGGCCTATTCTCTCTTAATCAGAATTCTCAGCAAAGAGGGGAGTGGAATGGACATGGACACCCCTAAAATGTTCAGATGCTTTGTTATTAGCACACCTCTGTCAGCTGCATATTTAGAAGTCCTGGGAAATTTTAACTTTTTTATATTGAGAAATGGACTGAGATCTTAAATTAATATTTTGTTCATTGCTTTTTCATATTCAAATACTTTAAAAAAATATTCACTAATGGGGCTGGCCCAGTGCATAGTGATTAAGTTCTGGTGCTCCACTTCAGCAGACCTACACACTGCTCATCAAGCCATGTTGTGGCAGCGTCCCACATACAAAATAGAGGAATATTGGCATAGATGTTAGCTCAGGGACAATCTTCCTCACCAAAAAAAAAAAAAAAAAATCACTAAATATAGGACTGATAATTTAGTGATTAGTTATTAAAAGTGAAATTATGTGTATTAATGCCTATGGATCCACCTCAAATGTTTCTTCATATTTAATGTGTTCTTTCTTCACATGCTAGCTATGAACTTTAATTTGGTGCCTCTATCCAAAAACCAAGAGCAGGTGAGACATCCAAAAATATCCTCATTTGCATCTGTTTTCCTTTTTTATGAGAGAGAGGGTCATCCCGCCTGATTTTGCCTTCACAACAAAATAACTAGTGACAATTTGGGAATTAATTCACTGTTCATCTCTCATGCTGGCATGTCAGGCCCTCCATCCCTTGGTTCTAATTGATGCTAAATTACAAGAGAGCAGGACAGGAGACTTTGGTGGCATTTTTCCATTTCAGATAGTTGTTAACAGAGATGATTAATAAAAGTCCCTTGGAATTGGAGAGATTAAGTGAATCAGATCCTCTTTATTTTGTCTTCTTACACAAAACATGCTATTATAGGGTTCATATGTTTAAAAAGTAGTGAAACAAAATATAACAAAATTATCCCATATTTATAAAATATAGATCACTTCCTTCCTATAAAAATTTAAGATCAGTTCTCCAGAATGAAAGAGATAAACATGTATAGATGCAAATCAATTTTGTATTGGTTTCTTATTACCACATTAAAGAGAAAATCTGAGGATATAAGTTATGACTTAATTTTGATTTTGAATGCATACCGCTACCAAATATACATAAAATAACCATCACAGAACGAAACTGATACATCCAACAGCTGGCTGCATTTAAATGATTTTAAAATAAGTGCTTATAAAAAGTCAATTTTTGGTGTTTTGCTGCTTAGGAACAAAACAAATCACAAATATGTTTTTATGTTGATTTTCTCTGACAGGACTGGGAATTCCCACATTTCATGGGAGATGTTGATGTAAATCTCCCTGGGTTGCACACCCCTCACATGCAGTTCAAGATTCCTTTCTTCCAGAAGATCTTCAAAGAAGAATATCATATTCACATAACAGGTATGTTATAACTTTGAACACGATTTCATTCTCTCCTAGTTAAGTAATACTAACTGCTGTAAAAAAAGCAAACGGGGACATTTTAGAGGTGTACGTAAATACAGTTTTATTTCTCACTCACTTAACAATGCAAGCGGTTCCAGGTTGGCTGGGGGCTCCAGATCATCATTCTGGGACTTCTTAGACTACTGGTAGCTTTGACAATTTCAACTTCAACATCCAGTGGGTAGGTGAGAATAAAGAGAATGGAGAAAATGACAAAGAAGGCTTACGTATTTCTTAACCACCTGGCCTGGAAAAGAAACATGTCACCTCCACTCACATTCTATGGGCGATAACTGGTCAGCCCCACTTAGAGTCAAGGAGAGCAGAAAAATGTAGTCCCCAGTAGGGCAGCCACTTCTGGTGTCAGACCCAGTGTTTTATATAGGATTATCAGAGAGGAGGTTGAATTTTTGGTATGGATACTTAGCTATCTCTGCCATACTCCATACACCACTCCTTTTTTGTTCATTAAATGAGTTTCTTTTTCACAACCTACAGCTCAGTATATTTTTTCAACACTGACACTTTTTATGCTTTGTTCTTCATTTGCTGCTGAGATCAAAACACTGGTATCCTAGAGCTCCAATCAAACCATCTGCCTTTCGGGAGTTGGGCCACTTCTCATTTGAATGAGTAAAACCTGCTTCTGTGGCAGAACTCACGTTTGTCTCCGTGATTCTCTCGTGGATCCTCAGATTCGTTCACTTTCAGATATGTCCTGCTTTTGGAACGGCTACAATATGGCTTATTATAATATTCTTTCATGACATCTCAGTCATTCTCATCTAAAAAAGGCTTCCTGGAGTTACGTTTTGGACCTTTTTTTCTTCATAACAAGAAGCAGACAGCCGAATGATCACATAAAGGATAGCATTAGTTCCCAAGCTGTTCAAATACGGGGAGCAATGTGTGTGTGTTTTAAGGATGATGGCCTAGGATCCCACACCTGCTATAATAAAAACTGCTGAAGAAATCTGTGCTTACACTACCGTCTGTGCTGCGAATAAAAATAGCCTGAGCACAGAAAACGTGAACATCTGAGTATTGCAAAAAACCTTTGCTTCCCAACTTGGAGGCTGTTTTTTGCTTTGAGCATGAGGCAACCTTCCTAAATCGGAGAATGAGCTCATGAATAGGGAAGATGCAGCAGGTTTCTTTTCCTCTTCAGAATGAATGAGGCCCATCTATTAAATTCACTGGGTAAATCAATCAATTTGAGTTCAGCTCACATAGTGTGGTTTCCGAGTCCCCACTTAATCTCTGCAGCATGCTACCCTCTCGGACTTCTAAAACAGCTATCATGCACATGGCATCATCATATCCCTTTGGGTGGGCTTTTGCCTGGACCATCTGTTCTTGCTCTCGGCTCTTGTCCCAGGCTATCATGGCACTAATATTGTCCCTGACTGAGTATCAGAATCCCTGTCAAAAATATATTGCTTTAATCATTATATATTGAATATCAGCTTTAAAAAAGGGGGAAAAAAGATTCAGAGAACTCATTGGTAAGAAAAGAAAAACTTAAAAATGTTTAATTTGGGGCATTTTGGTATGGCTTTATCATATATGCTATTATCAATAGACGGGGCAAGTTCAAGTTTTGCAGTGCCCAAAGCTTACACAATTTTGAATGCTCTGTTTAAGAATACAAATACAATATTACAACTGAAAATTCTACTCAGTGCCTTGGAAGGGGGCTGTTCATACGGGAGTCGCTGAAGCTTCCGGGTCATTAGCTTCAAGGTAAAGCCTGCTGGGCGTTTGAACTAAAACCTTTGTCTCACCAAATCTTATTTTGTAAAAACTTCAACAGAGGAAAGACTGGCTAAGTTTTTGTAATGGAGGCTGCATGTTAATAGTTTGCCAGGAGGTGAAAATATATCGTAATTAAGGCTTTGCTTCAGTGTTTGCCAATTTATGCTGGTTGTTGTGTCATCCGGGGAACTATAAATATACAAATTGTTGGGCCTCATTCCTAACAGTTCCAGCCCAGTAGGCCTGGGCAAAGGCCAAGGAATGGGACTTAGCAAAGCGCCCCCGGATGATGCTGATCTTTGGGACCTGCTCCTTTCTGATTGAGAAGCCGCAGATGTGCTCAGACTGCCCCCCGAAATGAGCCGTGCAAATGATTGGGTGCCTGGACGTGCGGGGAAGCCTTTGGAGGATTCTGGAGTTTAAATTCAGAGTAAAATAGGGTACATGTGTGTTTTGGGGTGAGGAGCTCAACCATAAACACTTTAAATGCAATTTGTGCTAAGATGTTCATGTGCCTCCCCACATCCACGATAAAAATTTCTAGGAAAATGGCAACAGGTTTGGAAGTTGGAGAAAGTCAGAACCTCCCCCTCTCTTGTTTTTGTTCTGTTACTCTCTTTGTTCTGCTAATTGGCTGAAGACTTCACTGAGGCCACTCTAAAGAAGCATCTGGTCTTCTATGGAAGGCCTTTTACTTTATCTGACTTTGTAAGATAATTGTTTGTGGGAAAACATAGGTGAAATTTCCAAAACCCGCTGCTACATGTTGTAATTTAATATGCTCCGTAGTTAGTAGCCCATAAATTTCCAAGTGAACTGCAAATGCCAACTTGATCAGCTCCTCCAAGTTCTGCTTCTTTTTGTAGGGAGACTAACGCCTTCCTTGATAAGCAAACATAGTGTCACCACTGGGGTTATCAAGCATGAAACCCCCTATATCCATCACTGCTACTCAAACTTCATTGTGTATGAGAATCACCTAGAGAGCTTGTTAAAAAGATCCATCAGCCATGCACCCAGAGTTGGAAGTCTGGGATGTAAGGTGGAGCCTGGAATCTGCCCTTCTCTCAAGCACCACCAGTGATGCCTCTGCAGTCTGCAGAGGACCACTCTTCCAGAAACGCTACTGTTGAGAAACATTTCTGTAGTCAGAATTCCTCTCATCCCAGCTTTATTTTTATATGCAACTGTTAAAATCAAAAGCCAAGGGATGGAGTGCGAATTCAATAGGAATGGGGTAGCCAATGAGAAAGGCACGTGATAGACTCCTGCCAGGAGCTGGAAAGTTCAGAGCTGCGGCCAACAGAGGAGATCTCAAAGCAGAGTATGACTAGGTGAGCACAGAGGAAAGTGGAGCCTGGAGTAGGATGGGACCTCTAGGCGGCTCCATCTTTTGCTTTCTCTGCCTGTATTTGTTCCGAACCAGAAGAGCCTGGACAAGGAGTGGTAGGTTTCTCCCCAGGTCAAGAATGACTCCCCTGTGGCCTCAATGATCATTTCTCTGTGATCTAGAAAAGACATTTAACATGCTAAGGCAATGGGATGTAAAGGTTTGGTACATGGGCTCCAGCTCTGCTACTGACTGGTGGCATGGCTCTTGTCAAGCTTCTTAACCTCTTAGAGGCTCGGTTTTCTTATCTGTTAAATGGGGCCAGTAATAGTACTAATTCCATAGGGTTGCTGTGAGAGTTAAATGGATAGGTACAAGGCCCTTAAAATCCTGCCTGCCGTGTAGTAAGCACTTAATAAACTCTCACTATTTGTACCTAAAGCTTTTCCTTTCGTCTATCCAGATTTGTGTTTCTTATTTAACTAAAAACCATTAGGTTGCCTGAGAGACGGCTCTCTTATTATTGATTGACTACAGTACCCCCTCCCTTACCCATGATTTTGCTTTCTGCAATTTCAGTTATCCACCGTCAACCGTGGGCAGAAAATATTAAATGGAAAATTCCAGAAGTAAACAATTCATAAATTTTAAATTGCATGTCGTTCTGAGTAGCATGATGAAACCTCAAGCCCGCCCGCTTCTTCCTGCCCTGCAAGCGCATCCTCCCCTTGTCCAGTGCATCCACACTGTGTACACTACCCACCCGTTAGTCACTCAGTAGCTGTCTCCATTATTAGATCAACTGTGGTAGTATCACAGTGTTTGTGTTCAAGTAACCCTTATTTTACTTAATGATGGCCTCCAGACACAAGAGTAGTGATGCTGGCAATTGGGGTATGCCAAAGAGAAGCCGTAAAGTGCTTTCTTTAAGTAAAAAGGTGAAAGTTCTCGACTTAATAAGGAAAGAAAAAAAATTGAAAGCTGAGGTTGCTAAAATCTACGGTAACTTTTATTACAGTATATTGTTATAATTGTTCTATTTTATTATTAGCTATTGTTGTTAATCTCTTACTGTGCCTAATTTATAAATTAAACTTTATCATAGGTATGTACATATAAGAAAAAACATAGTGTATGTAGGGTCCGCTACTATCTGAGGTTTCAGAGATCCGTGGGATTCTTGGAACGTATCCCCCACAGATAAAGGGGGACTACTGTATTCTGAGTTCTCTACTGTTATCTACTGATCTGAGTCCTCAAGAAGGAGAAAACAATGGAAAAACCTCTCTCCCAATGAAATGCTCTGTATGTAGAGGGTTATCTGACACTGATGAGTTCCCATTGACATTTTAAAAGCATTTAGGATCTGAGTATTTTTTAATCCTGATTCCAAGCTAGTTTTATTTATGCATATCAGAAATAACTTGAATTGTTGCATCTGTTTAGCTCATCTGGATCCCCCTTGACAGATGGTTTGCTGCAGCATGTTTGAGCTTTCATTTTATAAGCTGGGCTACAGCTTATAAAAATAAATCATTTCTATCCGAGGGTGTGTTGAAATATTTTTTCTGGGAATTTTGACTTCAGTAACAAAGGGGATAAATGTTAGTGATTAGGTCACATTGGCACTTTTAGCCGAAGTCCATTGTTCTTCTCCTAAAAGTAAATGCTCAATGCAACCGTGTAATTACTCCTTTGTCCTCTTCCCTTTTACCTATAAGGTACGTGCAAAGATGGATTCAAAATGTGCTGTACTAAGTCTCTGGAGGCCAGAGAGGAATGGCCTCTCAATTCCATCTCAGAAGCTCCTCTGAGTCCTATTAATGCCAATCCCGGTGGAAGCTCTGCCATCTGTCATCCCAGCCAGACAAAGGAAGTGGCCCATTGGTGGCCATCATCTGAGTAAATTAGGAGGGGGTTGGGGGAAAGGCCAGAAGGAAGGCCTGTGCATCTGCGAGGAGAGAATTCACACTGTTGGCACGATGATGCCCACGGGAACCCTTTGGGCAAAAACGGAAAACGCAGAAGTAAACAAGCCTCCATAGTGTCTGTGTTCTATTTCAGTTTCCTGAGCAGTGTGAGGGCACAGGTGCTTTACGATGGTGAGAATGTGGAAAATAATGAATAAATCTCCTTTGTTTTATTTCCATAGGTGTATGATTTCTGGCAAATCAGTTCCCAGAGATTGTTTTTTAAAGAGCTCTCCACTGTCAATCAGATCATGGGAAGCGCTGGGAAGCACAGGCCAGTGGTCCATCCAGCAGAATATTCTGACAAAATTAGCAAGGGACTTGTTATAGGGAAATGTGATGCATCCTGTTCACCATGACAGTCCCCCAAGATTGTAAATTTATCCAAAGAACACAAGAACCTCTTGCTATTCTCTCAGTTGTGAATTTCTCTAAGCCTTTCCTGCAGCAATTTCATTTTCAACACCTTTGCACTGCTCCGAGCGTTAACTATGTTTACGTCTACATAAAGCAGCAGCTCCTTTTATTTGTCTAAAACTCAGTCTCCTTCAAGGCCATGGTTGCCCTGCCCATAGCCTGTCAGTCCTTGCTGCCCCTGAGCTGACCTGCCGTGCCCAAAGCGAGGCATCCTGTCTTCATTTATGCATATTTGAGGATTTTTTGTAGTAGAACTCACATGCTCTTCAGGAATTGTCTTCTTGGTCAGAGGAAGAGCTTGTTATATATAATTAATCATCATCTTTGAGACATGAATATTTTGCTTTTCCCAGTTTCCTAGATTTATCTGATTTTAGCTGTATCCTGGAATTTACCAGATCATGGCGACATATATATTTAATTTAAAAGACCAGAACTTCACTCATTGTATTTTTCTGGACACTGTCTCAGAGTTTACCTGTTGACTAACATACATTTTCTGAATTAATATCTAAAACTAAGCTAGGATCTAGGGAATACAGAAATGAACAGGTCACAGTGCCCAACCTCAAGCAAGTCAGAGTCTAATCGTCATCAAATTCAGTACAACTGCATAGCTTTTCTTTTCTTTCTCTTTTGATCATTACAAGTTGCTACCTCTACTCGTCTTATTGGATTATGTCCTAAAGGAATAGTCTCACACTTAGGAAGAAACAATGATAAGAGAGGCACTTTGAGAAGCTATATTCATTTGCTTTTAAGTCTTAAGAAGATACCTTACTATCTCAAATAACTCTTATTAATTCATAAATTATTTAGTAAATATCTTCAATTTGCTAAATGGTCTCTCATGGCCTAAGCACTTAATGTGGCTTCTAGATATCCCTAAATTACCTACGGAGAGCCTTGAAGAGATGCTAACTCACCTGCCCTGTTTTCTCTGCTCATCTCTGAAATGAAAAGACATTGAATATGGCCAAGAAGGCTGTTACAGCAAACTGTTACTTCTTTAATTATCCAAAACTCATCTCCTTCAAGACCATGGTTTCTTGCTGTCCCATAATGGATACTAAGTGGTTTTGTAGAGCGTGACTATTTCGTGTGTCTGCACTGGATGCCAGAGTCTGGCTGAGTGGTGGCATTCACTTGGTATAGAGGTGCCCACACACAGAACAGCTCAACCTCAATGCTAACTGGCAACTCTACTGAGTAAAAGATTCTTAAAAATATTATAATTGCATATTTGAATCATGAAAGGTTCATTATGTGGTGGAAATATCAGCACTTAATGGTCTTTTTCCTTGGTTGAAAAAAGAACACTTTCCCCCAAATTGTTGTCCTTTCCCATGCTAAGCGAGGGTGCTATTTAATGAAGACTACTTTTAAAACTATCTAGCCCAGGATTCTATAAACTCCCACAAAGTAAAAAGATAAAATTAACATTATAATATCATTTTTGACAATCACTAAGATTCATTAAAAGTGCAAAATACAAGAAAGAGGTAATCCCACCAACACCACGCAGTGATTTCTCATTAAAGGAGACAGTTAGATATTTCAACAGGGAGATTAATAGAAATAATGTATGGATTCTTACCCCACCTTCTTGCTGATTTACATTATGCTGTGTAGTTGAAACAACAGGGGGAAATGCAAAATTTCTCATATGATTAATGCTGAAATACCAAACCTCTTGTTATGGTTGATTGTACATTCACAACAACACACTTGGGAAAATGGCATTAGAAACACTTTCCATGCTTTTCTTTTTTGTGTTTTCTATCTTTTCCGTGTGGGTCATTTCAGGGACTCAGATTTATTTTTTATGGTAAACAGTGTTTCTCAGAATAGACAATCCTTTTTTCCTAAGGAAAGCTTTCTCCATCTGGAAATTGTGTATTCCATCTTTTTTGCTCTAATGATGAGATTTCCTGGTCCATCATACAACATTAAGGTTTAAGTGACGTTTATTTCACAAACCCATCAAAGAGACTTTTAGAACTTGGAAGAAACCTTAAGGATTATATATGTCAACTCCCTCACTTTGTGGACAATGACACTGAGGTTGAGTTGTCCAGCCTGATTTTGCTTTCTGGTTTGCCACACCTCATAGGGCAAAAGTAATTTTTTAAAGAGGAGAAAGCATTACCAAGGTAACAAAACAGTGGTGTGATAAAATGGAAGGATGGATCACAGAGAAAGATGAACATCCTTCCTCTGTACCAGTGGATAAGTGGACCAGAGGCTGTCAGGTGGGCCAGAAACAAACAAAAGGTAAGAGGAGCCATTTCTTCCACATTTTCAGCACTTCAAATTTCGACTGAGTGGCCCTGACAGTGGAGGAAGGACAATGCTACATCCACAGGAAAAAAAAAAAAAGGAAGTATGGTATCAATAGGGGTCCTGCCTCACCCTCTTCTCTCCACTCTGCTCTTTCCCACCCCAACATGACCTCTCTGCTGTGGGGAAGATGTAGGGACACTATCCCCTGTTGTTTAGCTTCAAAGTTTGTGCAGATAAAACAGTTTTTCTCAGGACCAATGTTACTGCAAGCTGTAGACAAATTACCAATTGCTAAGGATTTTTAACATGTTCAATATGCCGATTCACAAAGATATTTACGTATAGCTACACACTGGGTCCTCCTGGGTAACGGGTTCTGTGATATCTACCCATTGATGTCAGTACTCAGTAATTCATGCTGTTTTATCCAAACTAAAACATTTGAACACCTTTAGAATGTCTTTGTTACAAACCCTAACACGTGCTTCTCTCCTTCCTCTATGTGACCAAGATCCTGTAGTAACTGGATTGAAGAAGTAGAAGAAAGAAATTGTAGAAATGATACTGTCCTACATTTTTGGCAAACTTGCTATGTTTCAGAGAACTTTCTAATACAACTTCTCATTTTATCCTCACAATAATCCAATAATACGTTGGTTTTATTCTCCATTTCACAGAATGAAAAATTGGATTCACATAGCTAATAAGTAGAAGGATTTTGGCAATGAGGACAGAATCATAGAACTAGAACGCATGTAGTTCAGTATCCTCAATTCGAAAATAAGATTATTGAGGTCTGGAGGGGTTAAACAGGTTATCCAAGGTTGTGTTATTTGAGTGTCAGAATGAGATCTCCATCTGCTGATTTCCAGCCTACACTTTTTGTCACTATGCTGCTCCCCCTCACAAATCGGCAAAGGTGTGTTAGAGCAGGGTGATAAGATCAATGTCAGGCAACATATTTTTAATTTTTCTCCACCCCATTAACTATTCAAACTCCAGGTCACATGAGAAATAACATAAAGTGATTATTTCGTATGAAAGTTTTAGTGGTCAAACTGACCCAGCGCCATTCAATGTAGGTAGTCGAAAAATAATTTGAAAGGATGGAGAAAAGCTCCTTCTATCCTCAGGGTTCCTTTAGTTTGATCAGCATACATCCACTTCCACTTTGATTCTCTGATTTTACTTTTTTTCTTTGTCTATAAACATCCACTGAGCATCCTTTCTCCACCAGAAAAGCACCCTTTTCCAAGCTCCATGAGTATTCCTTTCTTCTCTCTGATTCTGTGATGCTTATCTTCAGTTTCTGACATCCTATTACCCTAGAAACAGGGACTCCTTCATGAGGGACTGCCATATGCATGAGTTTATGAAAATGACCTAGAGAGGGTGCAAGTTTCTTCAAGGGACCTTTGCGAGTCAAGATGATGGTTAGTCATACCATCACTGAATAACCCCTTGCCCTCACCATCCAGTCTGGCTTCAAAACAGACGGAGTTCATGACAGGAGAATTAGTATGGATCTCCTACAACAGAGAAGCACCGAAACCCCTCTCAACTTACTTTCTATCATGGAAGCTACAAACCAGTGCCTCCTTAATCCTGAATGAGAACCCCTGGACTTTTTCATATCACCTGTCTCTCATTCCGCTCCTGCCTTCCTTTTCCTTGCATATTCTCCATTCTTTTCCTTCTCTCTCCCCTCAGCCCCTCTCTTCCGCATCCCCAATCCTTTTTTTGCATGTTCTTCTATCTGCAGCATAATAAAAACATAAACTAAAAGAAATGCAAAATTTTCCAAACTGTCCTCTGTCTTGCTTTTCTTTCAAGGACCATATGAATTGCTGCGTCCTCTAAAATCCTTTTTGCAGAAATTAGCCCTCAGTTTTATTTCATTTTCTCAACATCTTCAGCATTTATGGTTTGTATCACTCATTTGACACCCTTCAAATGTGACCTCTGATTATTATTTATCTGTTGATGTCTCTGTCCTGTTAACAAGATGATAAGTTCCTCTCTAGAAGGAAGTAACAAATGTCCTCAGCATCTATTAATGTATCATACACAGGGTCTATTATGAGCGCAATACATGTTTGGTAATGATGCTCACCTGTGTATTTGATTGAATTTCTCTGGCTTGAGCTTTCTTAGTTTATTTTATGCTTTATTCTTAGTATATTTTATGCTTGATTCTTAGTATGAATCTGTTTTAGTTTTGAAGATCCGGGAGGGCAGGAGTGGTTCGAACTTAACAGTGCCAGAAGTTATAAATATGTTATTATATCTGGAAACATTTCCAGTGTGCCAACTTACTTTCTAGTTTGGGTGTGCAAAATAAATCACTCAGGCAAGACCTTCCATTACAAATATTTAAACCCTGTATAGTTGAACCATTTTACAGAAATTCTCTTCATAGAGAAGTTACACCTTTTCATGCAAATGAAGACATTATCATGTCTTAGGCAAGGCTTTGATGATAATAATAGGAACAATTCCTGAGTTCCTATTGTATACTAGGCACTGTGCTTGGCATCTAATAATCTCATGAAATGTAACAGCATTAATAAGTATTATTATTTTCTGCATGTAAAGAAATTAGGGTTTAGAGAATTTAAACAACTACCCCAAGATCACATAGCTAGTAAGTTTGGGAGCCAGGATTAAAACCCTTCAACCTTGCATATAATAGGAGCTTGAAAATATATAATGAGCATGATAAAACACTTTTCTAAACTCCTTCCAATGTTATATTTTTATATATGGCTACTTATTCTGTTAGGGTACATATTGCAGAACACATGTTTACCATTCTTGGTTTAATAAGTTTGCCCAAGTTCCTATCTCTGTCCTATCCTTAGAGTTCTATAATCCTCTGAAGCAGTAACTTAATAATGTTTGACACTGCTATCTTCAAATACAAAATAAAATAATCTTGAGATATTGCATGTAAAATAATTATAACTAAAGCTTTTAGAATCTGTTACACATATCATCTAATTTGGTACAGCAAACCTATGAGGTGGATATTAGTATATTGTTATAATACATTTAATGATGTAAAACTTGCATTAAATTATGATTATAATAAAAATTATAATGGAATCTGGTATCCCTTGAAAGTTTTTCCAGATTCTTTCCATTTAAAGATATAAAGAAATCACTAGCTAATATGTATCTAAATGATATCTTGTTTATATAAGATTTTTAAATACTACAAAGAAATCGTCTCAGTTACAATCTCTCCAAATTCTGTTATCTAAAGCAGTTCATTAGCTTTGGTTATGTTTATATGTCTGATAAATGGATCTGTTCAATGCGAATTTGATGCAATTACTTTTGCATCTTGAAATGAATGCTCAAGGTTTATTGATCTGAATCACATCAACTAATGGTTTAATCAACAGGTCACCTACAAACAGCAATTCGAATTCAATTGGTATACTGCTGTGCTTGCATTGCAAAATGATTTATTTCTTGCCCAGACATAATTATAAAACTGTAAGAGATGTTCAATCACATGTTGGGCTTTTCTGAGAGTTCATTAGAGCTTTGTTTTTAAACATTAATTGAAATGTTCTAGAGAATAACCTACATGGAACCCAATTTCAGTACAGCTGTGGTGCCTGTAGAATAGAGAGATTTAATCTGGTTAGTGTAAATACTGTAAATTATTGCCTCTGGGGCCTACACTTATGTCTTCATGTGCCTAGAATCTTTTTAGGAAATTCCCTTTGCCCATTCACTTAATGGCAGCATAACATGCTCAAAAAATTAATTGTTAACAGATCTAAAACATTAACAATTTATACTACTGTACCATTATCTTCATTTTATTGAATAAAACCCTATTGCAATTTTGTACATCTTTGACTCATGCAACATTTCTTTTTTAATGCAGGTAAATGGTTTAACTATGGAATTATCTTTCTTGTCTTGATTTTGGATCTCAATATGTGGAAGAACCAGATATTTTACAAACCTCATGAATATGGACAGTACATCGGCCCAGGGCAGAAGATATATACCGTGAAAGACTCAGAAAGTTTAAAGGATTTGAACAGAACCAAGCTATCCTGGGAATGGAGGTCTAATCACACTAACCCTCGGACTAATAAAACCTATGTTGAGGGAGACATGTTCTTACACAGCAGGTTCATAGGAGCTAGCCTTGATGTCAAGTGTCTGGCTTTTGTTCCAAGTTTGATAGCATTTGTGTGGTTTGGATTTTTCATTTGGTTCTTTGGACGATTTTTGAAAAATGAGCAAGGCATGGAGAATCAAGACAAAACTTACACTCGCATGAAAAGAAAATCTCCATCAGAACACAGCAAAGACATGGGAATCACTCGAGAGAACACCCAGGCCTCAGTGGAAGACCCGTTGAACGACCCTCCTTTGGTTTGCATCAGGTCCGACTTCAACGAGATTGTCTACAAGTCTTCCCACCTAACGTCAGAAAACTTGAGCTCGCACTTGAACGAATCTACCAGTGGGACAGAAGCAGATCCAGATCCGACGACTTCTAAGAGTACACCTACGAACTAGATTCACTTATGTGGAGATAGCACAAAAAGCAACCTTGAGTGTAACTTTAAAAAGTTAGTCTTTGCTTTTGTAAATGTAAGGTTTACGTAGTGTTAGGTCAAGAAATACAAACGATGCCACAACGGTGCTCAACCTGCTTTTTCTAGGACTCATTGTTTTCTATTTGTATTATGATACATGTGCCTACTGTATATCTAACGGTCCTCTAGAGATTGCTTTTCACAATTGCACAAGCTATTTACTGATTTTACAGCTTAGTAGATTAGCTGATTACCCGTGTATCTGATGTTCAACCATAGTGGTGCCTTGAGACATTAAACTGTTTTTAACTGTACCAGAAACGAAGTGTGGGACAGTTCTCTGACCGACTTCACAGGGGGCTTTTTGTATACAATTATTTTGATCTACGCTTGATGTCTGAGCAGGAACAGATATAGCCAAGATGTGGCTCAGGAAGTCTCGCCTGGTTTCTTATTAAGCAGCGGCGTTGGTGACTTTGACAGCGGGACTGCAGAGAAGCACGGTGATTACCTTTGAATTTGTATTGGCTGTCTGCCAAACACAAATACAGATGCAAAATTCAGTAATAGGAGAATGATCATCCAGCATGGGTCACTACTTGTGAAATGTGACTTGCTCCAACCAATAACTGCAATTAGATGATAAGACCTAATTATGTTTTCCTAATTAAAGATAAATTGCTACTTGATTAAAAATCCTACCCTTCACCTTTGGGAACAAAGGTTAAGAGGCACAGTTGGGTGAACTCTCAAATTTATTGGCATTTACACAAAGCCCTAGAAAACCAAGGGGCTGAAGTTTAATCACGCAAGGGTTGCACAGCCTACCGTCTACAATATTTGTACATCTTTCTGTAAATATGGCTCTGGACAGTGAAAATTGAAAAACGTATGCCAGCCCTGAGGAAGGAGACTCCTCTAAAAATCATGAGTGGAACGTTGGAAGGTAGAAAAAGACGTGCATGAAAGAATCTGTTTAGTGGCTTGTTTTGTGTCTGCGTTTTCTTGTTTTTTTTTAAGAATTAGACATCGCATATTAATAAATAAGAATTATACATCAGTAATTATGTGATGTAGTTTTTTGTTTATAATAGAAAGATTAGAATTGTATCTTAGTTTACCAACAGCCCATTCGAGTGTTTTTTTTTTAACTTCAGTGTCAGGCAATTTAAGAAATGGAACACTCCCAACTTGCTTTTAATTTTGTTCCATAAATTGTGGTTACGTGTTCTTTGAGGGGGTTGGGAGAGATCACTTTTAAGGCAAAATTATTTTCCTGTCACATACTGACATAGCTGTATTTTGTCTTTATGATTTTTTACATCTTTCTTGTTTTGATCTACCTGCTTTTAAGCTTGCAGCATGCTGAATTTAGCATGCATAATAGAACTATGCATTTATCTGTCACTTGAGAGCCAGCTTTAATAAGCTTCTTCTACAATTGTTTACTAAGCAATTGGAACCAGGCCCCTGCTGTTTCTTTTACCTTTAATAGCCATGCGTGGTGTACCCAGAACCATAAATATCTCTGACGCTAAAAATGCAGAGATCAAGCTCACTATAGTAACCCATAGACCATACTATCCAAAGAAACTGACCGTGCTATCCCTGATATGTGGTAATATTGGCCATTACCAAATTGGCATAACAGGGAACATTCACCTTTTGTCTCTGGGACAAGTAAATAATACCACCTAGGACTGTATTTTTAATTATTCTCAAAGTTATTGTCTTGTAGAATGAAGAGGGAGGGTGATGTAGAAAGTGGGTTTTTATTATCAGTATACAGTCCTTGTGAAAATATTATTTGAGAATCGTTATGTGAGTATTAAGGAAAAAGTGCTTCAAGGAGTGAATCTAATTAGCAGAAGTAAGATAGAAAAAAAAAGTAACAAACCTTAGAGCACTATGCTTTTGTGTTTCTAAGGATTGCCCAGAGAACCTGGGTATCAGCTGATGTGAACAGCTATCTTTAAAGTTTCTGTAAGTTTTAGTACCGAATGGAATAATTTCCAGGGATGGCATTTTAATAGTCAAACAAGATTTGAACCTTCAAAGGCTTCCAATATTCAATCATAGACACCAGTCTTGATCTTTTTTTCTGCACATGGGTCTCCTTTCTTCTTTTGCTCCCTCTTTTGGATATTGCCCATCCCATTTGTACATATATACCAACTAAAGATTAGAAAATGAAATGAAATCAAAGTCAAAATCACATCCATTCAGGTCTAGTCTTGGATCCTGAGTCATAGACCAATAGATTATGACTCTACAGAGCTTTTTGAACACAAAAACTTTTGGACTAGCAAGAGCATTAAAAATAATTTTAAAAGATGTGTAGTAAACTGAGAAAATGAAGAGTTAAAATAAAGCATTAAAAAATTACCAACCACAGATTCTAAAGAAAGCACAACAAATGTGATGCCTTAATTGTAGCGATGCTTAAGGACTATATAAACAATTATATTTCTGCTGTTCAGTAATTACAGCATTTTCTTCCATGCAGTGCAAATTTACTAATTTGACACAATTTTAGCATCCAACATTATAGAGTGCTTGGTTACTAGTTTAAATGGAAAATTAAATAAACACTATGAATTATGCCTGATAATATATGCCTAGACATAAATCTCATCACCACATGCCTGTTTATATTCTATAACCATAGTTAGCTACCTCATCTTCTCCCCATGGTGGCTACTTAGCATATTCACTTATGTTTTAGCACATCTAAGATCACCAGTCAATCTTATTAAAAATGTTAAAAATGTTTTCTTCTTCATTTGCCCCAAGAGTCAGCCAGATACAAAATCTCCTTTTACTTTTATAGCATCAGATTTCCCAACAAGTAGTGTCCAGAACCACTACTGGCTGACAGTACAATGGAAAGAAGTCATCCAATATAGACACTCAGGTTTCAAGGTGGGAGTGGATACCACTCACCACTGGGCTCCATAAGTAATTCTGCTACATTATTTGTCTGTCCTGTGGGTCACCAACACAACCCAACCTGAAATGTGAGAAAGATAATGCTAATAAATCACTCATAGCTGTCTCTAAAACTGATGGGTCATGATGGCAACTGAATTATCTGACATTCAGCTAAGACCTCAGCACCCCATCATTGTTTATCGCCTGTCTGTCCTCACTCTGAACCAATCCCTATTTTAAATTAAAGCTCTTGGTTATGCAACCCCAATCTGCATATTGTGCTTTTATTGGCTGTCCCCCCTCAGACGGTGATGTGGCTCCCTACGCTATCTGGCCTGATTTCCTCCAGCTTTGTCCCTCAGAGCTCAACTCTAATCTATTAGCTAGCCCTCCCTTTAAAAAGAGCAGTGCAACTCAATTAATTTTGCAACAAAGTGATACTTTTTTCATTTATTCCAATTTTTATTTTTTATTACTTATTTATTTATTTAATTTTTTTGAGGAAGATTGGCCCTGAGCTAACATTCTTGCTCATCTTCCTCCACTTTATATGTGGGACGCCGACTACAGAATGGCCTGCTAAGCGGTGTGTAGGTCCGCACCTGGGATCTGAACTAGCGAACCCCGGGCTGTTGAAGTGAACGTGCAAACTTAACTGCTGCACCACCAGGCCAGCCCCCCCAATTTTTATTTTTAAACATGTTTGTATGCATAGGGTTGTGATTAAGGGGAACCAATATAGATAAAAGAATCAAGGTCATAAATGTTTGACTTACTACCATTTAGACTGAACTAGAACTGCATTATAATTTGAGCAACTGGAGAAGTTTAGATGTAGTATTTGTAGCTCACAAGTCACTCTTGTTGACGATAATTGGAAAAAGAGATGGATATTTATAATGGAAAGAGAAAGTTAGGCAGATGGCGGAGCATGAATGGAAGTTGCTGCAATGAAGTCTTGGAAGTGAAAAATGGCAGTTTTAGTGTGAATGGGCTTTGCAACTTTAGGGAGGGAGGGAAGCCTTTATAAAAGGAAATTCAACATAAAGTTATCATGAGTCCAATAGTCCTACCTCTTAGGTAGGAAACAAAAAAATATGTTCAACATAGCTGAGGGAGTTACACAAAAGATTGGTTGGTTTCTTACACATTCTAGCACTGAAGTTACTCTATGTCTGCCCCAGGGAGCGTGGTGAGACCTGGGACAGGAGACAGGGGACCCCGAAACCCACTACAGATATAGGTGTAGGGGGAGTGGGTAACATAAGAAGAGAAAGACAAAAATCAACACAACAATTTGGAGAGACTGGAACATCCTTAGTGGAAGAACAAAGATGGGACCACTGTCTGTAAGCATATTATCTGCATCTAAAAGCTGGCATCCTGTAAACAAAAATATCTTGCAGATACTTTATGATAGATAGCCCAAAAATTTTTAGTGAGAAACAAAATTAGACAGTATTGTTACTAGTTTAATACATGTAAAATGCCCACTGACGTTATTTTAATTCAGTCTGAGAGATCAGTTACTTTACTTCAGAGAATATAAAACAAATAATGCATTTTACAGGTTTATTTCTTACCTCTGTCCTCCAATACAATTTTTCATAAGGTTTTAAGTTCCTTAACACCAAACAATTGTACTACTGGGCTTTTTGAGGACTTACCTGCATGATTGAGAAGGAGCATTATAATTTATAATTGAGAGCTATAGTAATGAAACAAATTTGTGATGCTCCTCATCCTAATTCATTTTTTCACTCTATCCAGATTGTTGTTCAATCTTCATATTCGTAATAATACCATTTTGAGTATTTTTGGTGTGCAAATCAGTTATCCCATTTAATTCTCACATTAACCATTGAAGGTAAGTATGGTTAATACTTACAGATAAAACTGAGGCTCAGAGAGGTTTGTTAACTTGCCCAAGGTCACAAACCTGGAAAATTCAGAGTTAAGATTTGAACTCAGGTTTGTCTGACTCCAAAGCCCCATTATTTTCCATTACAAGCCTTCATAAAGATCCATCCGAACAGGATCCATTTCAAACAGGATCTTTGGTGAGGATGGCCCGAGGAGCAGTTGTAAAACCATAAGATGCTTGATTTCTAGCAATTCTTCTCTCTCAAGAACCTAAGAAATTTCTAACAGCTGCCTGGATGCAATTTACAAGTTAAATCATATGAGTGAAACAGATAAGGTTGAATTAAATGACAGAAGCATTCTGTTTATTTGCCAGGTGTTCTGATTTAAGCTTTGTTTATAAAACCACAACACAGATTCATCCTAATACAATTTCCAGCATTCAAATTAATTTTCGTAATTTCATTTTCCTCGGGAGAGGGGGAAGACTGGACTTCTGCCTGTTTGAACGCCCCCCAGGGCAAATGTCAGGAAAGGAATTGGTAGGTATGAATATTCAAACAGGGAAAAAAATGATTAGCTAATGGCCAGTTTTAGAAAGCATAATTTGAATATGGGCTCTAGAAATAGCTATATTTTGAAGTAACCATCCAAAATTTATCATTTTTTAACATTTTTATCAAGGTGAGCAAATGATGTTTGGATAGGAAAAGCACTGGGCTTGACAAAGTGTCCCTTCAACACTGTGAGCCTTCGTGTCTCATCCCCTAAATGGGAACACCTCACAGAGTCTTGAAGAGGATCAACTAAAACTGTATGAGAAAGAATTCCGTGATCTGCAGCAAACTGTGCAGATGTGAGGAAATCTCACAGGCGTGGGCACCAGACCCCTCCAGTGCCCACCTTTCAACACAGCCCACTCGGTTTGCCTTCACCAGCAGCTCCAGGCTGAGGCTGCCATTGAACATGGTTAGGCTGTTTGCTCCCAATTTTCTTCTCTCTGTAGTTGTCTTGAACTCTACAAGCTTCAATGTAATCCTTTTTCACTTTTAACAGAAGTTCAGATCCCTTAGTTTAAAGCAAGTGGCTAAATTCTCTGAAATTAATGGCCATAATCCCTTGGAGCTGTTGGGGCAAACTTATTCCTCAAGCTTTCCTCTGCTCCAGAGTTCTTCAATTATTTCTTTCCTTTTATGATTGCTTTACCAGCGTCTCTTATCAGGACTTTCTCATCGTGCCAATAATCCACCACCTTTTGTAAATCCTGCAATGAAAGTGCTTGTGTCCTCAGCATTTAAGCGAGAGCCAGCACGTACACCTGAGCCCCTGCACTTCAGGATTCTCCCGTTTGCATTTGGATGCAGTCAAGGAGCCATTTCTGAATCAGGGTGTCACTCCAGCCTTGCTTTTTAGGAAGAGCCCACCTTAATATCCCATGGAATCAAGGCGATACCTTGGGCAAGCCATGGTGCTTTATAGAATGACATTTTAAAACAGAATCGTGCTTTTCCATTCAGCTTATAGACTTATTTGCTTTGAATACATTATTTTATCTGGACCATCCAGTTGACTTCAACCTAACCACACTAGAAAAGGTCTGTATTCAAAAATACTCATGACTGAAACAAAATGCATAAGATGAGAGAAAGAGCAATGGCCAATTCCGGAAAGACAACTCTAACAATTACTATTCAGATTTGATAATGATGAAATTACTATAAAATTACCTTTGAACAAATTATAATGATCTTGAATTTTAAGAGAAATAGTTAGAGCTTCAACTATGCCAGAAAACTGGGAGGCTCTGTCATTTACATATTCAAAAGGTCTTCAATGGGAATAGATTATATGTACTTTGTGTCTCACAGGTCTACTCTCCTACTCTCTGTCATTATCACTCACTGTCATGCTGAGATCTCATCATCTCTTCCCAGGATAACTGCACTGTGGTCGTAACTGGTTTTCCCAACTCTCATCTCGTCCAGTACAATCCATTTTCCATACTTTTGCCAGAACAATCTTTCCAGAGTCTCAATGTGATCATATTACTTTAGTAGCCACTTATTGCTCACCAGTGGTCTTTAATAAAATTGTGTACAACTTCAAATTCCCAATGGCTTAGCAGAATAAAATTTCATTTCTTGCTTACGTTGCAATTGAATTGGGTGTCCACTGGGTAGCTTTCCATTCAGCGATTTGGGGATTCGAATATATTCCAACAAGTGGATCTTTGATTCTCTAGGGTCTTAGAATCTTCTGTGTATTTAGCTGGCTGATGAGGAAGCAGAGAGAGTGAGGAAGGATCTGATAGGAAGTTTAAGAACAGACCTGGAAGTGGCTTACATCTCTTGTATTCCATTGACCAGAACTCTGTTGCAGGGCCTGCCTAACTGCAAGGGATGTGAGGAAATGCCATTCAACTCTGTGCCCACAAAGGACAGGGAACAATTTGGGGAATTTCTAGTCAGAGGAGTATTTACAAAATATATACCCAGCCAGGTCTCACAACTGGGATTTCTAACTCATTGAATTTAGGATGGAACTGAATCTGAACTGAGTTCTAAGAGTTCCATGGGTGATTCTCTAACAGACCTCAATTTGGAATCATTGATAAAATACAGAATCCTGTCTGACACTCAAGACTCTCTCTGACTGTTTTTCTGATGTTCTCTTCCATGCCCAGTGCATTCTGATCATCCAACCATGTTGAATTAATTATAACTCTCCTAATGAGCCATGATACCACTCAACTCTGCTTTTGCTCAGTGTCTTCTGTTTGGGATTCCCTTTTCTACTATAACCACCAAGATCAACTCAAGTATCATCTCTTTTATTGTCTTTCTTCACCTTCCAAAGTAGAATTGACTGGTCCTCCATTATGTTTCTACATGACCTACCTTTTATCTACTATAGTGTCTTTAACATTCTCTTTCTCTCTGTGTTTACATGTCTGTATCTCCTATTAGATTATAAACTCCTTGATTCTGCCTATAACGATTACCGGAGGTGAGGAGAGGAATTATATATTATCTTTTATCATAGTTCCTAACTCAATAAAATTTGAATTAATTACTGTACAATGAGTGAAGCAGTATACTTAAAATTGTCTCATTTATGTAGAATAATATGCTCAAATTCTCATTGCCTCCATGATGTGTTGTAGGGGAATAGATTCTGACAATCAAATCCTTTAGGTAGAAGGCAGGATCATTACTTACATTTCATGTTGGGAATGAGGGGTATGTTAGTCAGAGCTCTCCAGAGAAACACTACCAATAGGATATATGGATATAGATATAGGAGATATAGATATATTTATTATGAACAATTGGTTCATGAGATTATGGAGGCAAAGGAGTCCCACATCTGCTCTCTACCAGCTGGAGACCAGGAAAGTGGTGATGTAATTCAGTCTGAGCCCAAAGGCCTGAGAACCAAGAGAATGAGCTGATGCTGCAAATCCCAGTCCAAGGGCAAGAGAAGATGAGATGTTCCAGCTCAATAAGTGAGGTAGGAAAAAAGGAACGAATTTCTTTCCTCTGCTTTTTATTCTCTTTAAGCTCTCAACAGGTTGGACGATACCCGACCACATCGGGGAGGGCCATCTACTTTACTAAGTCCACCAATTCAAGTGCTATTCTCATCTGGAAATACCCTCACACACCAGATACAGTGTTTAATTTGGGCATCCATGGCCCAGTGAACTTGACACATAAAATTAACAATCCCAAGGGATAAGGATAGCAATTTCAAAAAATATAATTAAAAGGGAATGTCTCAGTTGAGAACGAAAAATGTGTACAAACTCTTCGTCAAGTAAAGGAGGTTCAAGATAGGTACTAGTACCAAACCAGGACAAAGCATGAGAGACAATTAAAACAAAGAGCAGCAAATCAGAGAGGCAGCTGACAGTCCACTGGTCTAATTTCTGAGACAGGGGTGCTATATCCTCCTCCTGACTATTCAGTTACTTTTACTATAGATTTGAATAGGTGAGCTGACTGTGACTGAGTGGCTAGGCAGTTACACGATGACCAACTGTGTATCCTGAGATGCCGGTCTTTTCGAACAAAGAAAATATACAACCCCATTGTACATAACTCTGTGAGCAGACCGTAGCTCTATGATTGTAGGCTCAAAGCACTCAGGGAACCCACGGACAGGACTGGACAGAGTGAAGAGAGAGAGTGGAATAGGCTTGCTGTTGTTCTCTGAAAGTCAAAATTGGAAAATAAACACAAGTCAGAAGCTCTAAAACTCAAATGAACTGTGATTGTAGCTGTACTCTTAGAACTCGTATCTCAGAATTCCTTAGAAGCCCATTTACATGTTGAAAACATCAATTATTCCTCCCATTTGAAATACATAGTTCTAGTAATCAATTGCTTTGAGTCAATGTTTAGAATTATTCATGAAACAGTTATATTTTAATGGCATTTGATGAGAACCAGCAGCAGCATCCATTAATTTGATTAGTTTTGTATGGGCTGGAAGAGAAAACTGGCACCCAGCCCTAAGTGAATCAATAGTGTGGGGTTTAAGTGTGAGCATCCAAGTCAGCCTCGCCAGCCTGGGATCCAGCACAGAATGACAACGGTGGGGGAGGAAAACTTAGGAAAGACATGTCTCATGTCCTCTCTTTTTGCCTCTTTGGCATTTTATCACCAGTCACCTCTTACCTCAAGGCAGTGAATGTAAGCTGTTTTCTTACTCCACCCCACCCTCAGCCCCATTCCCTGTTGTCCTTTCTAAAGGACAGAGCAAAGAAGATTTTTTTTTGAAACCTAAGGACTTAAATATGTGTCATAGGCCAAGGCTGAAAAACAGGGTAATAAATCTGGATTTTGAGGATAAC
Source organism: Equus caballus (assembly GCF_041296265.1). Lineage (NCBI taxonomy): Eukaryota > Metazoa > Chordata > Mammalia > Perissodactyla > Equidae > Equus > Equus caballus. The sequence goes on from NC_091689.1 coordinate 75,876,274, forward strand.
AGGAGCCAGGGCCAAGGGTTTGGTTTCCCTGCATGGTTCATCCATTTGAAAGGGTCAAGGAATGGCTGTCCAAGAAGGCATAAAATGCTCTTTATTCAAGAGATTCAACATGGGGGAAGTGTGTGGCAGCAGGCACTGCTGAAGCTGTCAAGGTGTTGTCATGGTTCCAGAAGAATTGGTCCAGTTGAAAGCAGGAAGCATTCCTGGGAGAGGCCCAAGGAGTGGCACAGGGGCAGCCCAGAGCTGGAGGATTGACTAGTTTGCATTTTGTGCGTCACATGGCTTCCATTAAGTTAGTGTGGGGTTTCGGGCAGGATACCAGGAGAGCTGAACTGCAGGCAAGACACCAGGCTGCGTTCCACCCCTGCCCACCTGATACACTATGTGGGGTAAAGTAACACCTTAATGCCCACCCTACCCCAAACAGGAGCTGGCTTATGAGAACGGACCTCACTGCTGAGGATGGGGCTCCGAGGACACTGCTAGATTTTAGTATGAGTCACTTGGTGACTGAACAAAGCTGAACCCACACATATAAGAACATTCTTGTGCAAAAAAAGAACTGAAATAATCACAGAGAATAATGTCTTGTTGAGTCAGGAAAGATTGCATTTGCTTTTACAACAGGCTACCTTCAAAAAAAGACGGGAGTGATGGCAGCACTTCTTAAAACTATAGTTAAATGATTATCTGTGTAATGAAGTGTTTAAAGTCTGTCTCTCCCTCTAGTTCATCAGGCTCACTCCTCTGTCCCCAGCACCATTCTCCAATGGGAGAGGTGGGCAGGGGTCAGATCGTGCCTGGGCCTATTGGACCATGTTGAGGACTTTGAACTTTCCTCTGAAGATAATGGGGAACCTCTAAAGGATTTTAAATAGGAAATGGTATCATGAGATATAGAATATTTTAAAAAATCACTCTGACAAAGAATGGATGTCAAGACTCACTAATACAATAAGAAAATTAAATCAATTTAGCCTTGGCTTTAGTATCGTTAGGTTCCTGCTCCACAACTGGACAAAATTACTCACCACGTGCTGTGTGATTATGACACACTGAACAGGCCCTGATTTAACTGGGATTCTTATTTTGTGTGCTCACTGTAGGCAGGAGAGGAATGGGTTCGGTCATCCAGTTGAAGGACCCAGAAGAGGCCCTTGTAACTCAGGTCTTTATAAGGACTGATCTGCAAAGATCTCAATTCACACGGTGAAGTAAAATATGTACTATTCTTCAAAAAGTTAACCTAAGCCTAGAGATAGGGAGATAGAGAGGCAGATCCGTCTGGGTTTCCATACACAGATAATACACAAAAGTAGAAAGGTAATCATATGTCTCAGTTCTGGCTCTGGTCCACTTCTTTTTTTTTTTCAGTCTCAACTCTGCAATCAGTTGTCAAAAAACAGCAACAATACAAATAAAAAGTCTCTTAATGACTTGTGATAGACATGGAGATGTGCTGCCCAGATCCCCTACAAAGGACTTGCTGCCCAGTTGCAGGAGATGTAGTCAGTGGACACCTCCAGTTGTCAGCTCCTTCAAGGTCTGCCTCAGCTGCAGAGGGCCACCTTTCCCAAGGGCACACGCTTTCTGGAGCAACACACATCTTATGACTGAGTGATGACATAAAGCCAGAAGAGCAACTGGATGATTAAGCTCCACAGGAAGGCCCAGGGGATACACCATTTACCAAGGACAAAGGAATGCAGTAGTGAGAAAGGCAACAGCATCACCTAAAAGTAGAAGACCAGCTAGCAGTAGCCCCAATCACAGCTGCTGTGCCAGATTCAGTATCTTTGCTAGAACAATGATGGCTCTCCTCTGTAGGCCGCAGCTGATGGTAAGGAAGGCTACTACAGACTTGACTTATAGCAATGGGGATGATAAGACTCCAAAACAATTAAGACCATGTGGTAGTCCCTAACCAACAGAATCCAGGGAGTCACAATTATTGTAATTCCTGGCAAAGTCAGAGTGGCTCCCAATGGGCCTGATCCACAGAAATTAAAGGAGATGTGTCTCTGGGGTCAAAATAAAGGGGCAGCTGACTCGAGTAGTACTCAGTGTATTTCAGCAAAAGAAATTAAGAATAGAGGACCAGGGGGCTACAGGTAGTGACCCTAATAAGCCATAATCTTTACCCAGCTTCTATACTTAAGCCAATTTTAAGACCTAGAGCCCAGTAATCAAAGAGAGAACTGGCTCCCCAGGAAGAAGGATCCTAAAACACCATAGCACATATCATGGTAATGATTCTACCAGTCTTTCCCCCAAATGGACCTATGGCATTTACTCAGGTAATTGTGCAGTGGGGAAAGGAGAACAGTGGAATATTTTGAGGACTGTTGGACATAGGGTCTGAATTGACGGTGATGCCTGGAGAAACAGTGTCATAATAGCCTCTTATTAGATTGGGTAGCATTCAGGGCCCAGGTAATAAATGGAGTCCCATCCCTGATTGTATAACTAGGATTGAAATACTCTTACTCCACATTGTGTCCTTGTCTGTGGAATAAGAGCTATTATAGTGAAGAACGCCAAGCAGAAATCTCTGAAACTGATCATCTGTGCTCAGCCAAGATAGTAAATAAAACAATATTGCGTCAGAGAGGAAGGAGTGGAAATTAACATCAGACTTGATCTCTAGATGCAGGGGTGGTCATCCCTATCATCTCTGTGTTTAGTTCACCAGTGCAGTCTCTGCAGAAAGTGGAAGGATGTTGGAGAAGGTAGACTACCACAAATTCCTCCAAATTGCAGTTCCAATTACAGCTTCTGTGCCAAACGTGGTGTCTTTGCTAGGGAAGATTAGAGCAAATTTTTAGGGATCCAATAGTTGAGAACACATTAAAACATCCTTTCCAGATTAGTGTATCTTGCACCTCCTACCTCAAGAAAAAGAAGCACAATGCCTAATAGCCTACATTCCACATAGAGAAATATAGTCCCAGTTCATATACCAGGCAATGTGAAGGCTTCCAGGTTAAGCGGGTTTAAGCCTAGAGAAGGAGAGAACCCTGCCTCAGGTCCAAGATGAGGGACAAGCAAGTCTGCCGCCACTTGAATCATAAGATAGGCAGATCCTACAGTGTTGGAGGTATCAATGGTGAGAAAAGAGGCTGTGTGGAGTTTGTGCCATGCCCAAATGAGAGAATCACAACACAGTCCCCTGCATTTCTGGAGCAAGGCCATACTATCTGCATCAGAGAATTATATGCTTTTTGAAAAACAGTTCCTAATGTGGTATCAGGAGATGGAACCCTTACCACGACATACCCTGTGACCATACAGCTCAATTGCTCATTATAGGCTGGTTCTGTCAATCCCAGTCATAAGGTTGGGCAGGCCTGGCAGCAATTCATCGTAAGATGGAAGTGGTACATCTGGTATCCAGCACAAGCAGGACCAAAGAGCATAAGTAAGCTATGTGAGCAAGTAGGCCAGACCTTCCAAGGCATCTGCTACGGACTGAATGTTGGCGCCTTCCCCAAATCCATATGTTGAAGCGAACCCCCACTGTGGTGGTATTTGGAGGTGGGGCCTTTGGGAGGTAATTGGATTTGAATGAGGTCATGGGAGTGGAGCCCCCATGAAGGGATATTTACACTATAGGGGAATGAAAAGCCCACAGCTCTTTCTTTCTCTGACATGTAAGGACACAGCAAAAAGATGACTGTCTATGAACCTAGAAGCCGGCCCTCACCAGACACCAAGTCTTCTGACACCTTAATCTTGGCCTTCTCAGCCTCCAGAAATGTGAGAAGTAAGTGTTTGTGGTTTAAGCTGCCCAGTCTGTGGTATTTTTCTTATAGCAGACTGCACTGACTAAGACGGCATCCACTTCTATTATAATAGTATAGCTTCCATCAACTACATCCAGGGACAAATGGCAGATACCAAATGATCAAGTAATAGAGAGAAAAAAATTCCAAGCTTGGTTTATGGATGACTTGACTTGGCATGTGAGTGTCAGCTGAAAGTGAACAGCAACTCTACCATGACTCCTTCAGGGATGGCCTCAAAAGACATCGTAAAGAGAAATTCTTCCCAATGGTCAGTGCTTTGGTTGGTTTGCCTGTCCATATACTTTGTGTGGAAATAAAAGTAACCCAAGGTTAGAATATATAGGGACTTGTGGGTTGTGGCAAGTGGCCCGGCAGGTTAGTCAGGAGTCATGGAAGCAGACGAATGAACATAAGGCAGTGATCACAAAGTGTGAAGGTTTTTGTATCATACATTAATGCCACAAGAAGCACTCACCATGAAAGAGGAATTAAACAACCAAGTAGAAAAAATGACTCAGCAGTTAATGTCAGTCTCTATTATTGGACACCCCAGGTAAAGAAAATACTTGACACATTCTATCTTTTCTTTCCAAGCTCTTGTGTTTGGGTTTTCAGGGAAACGCTGAGGCTGAGTCATCATAGCAAAAAATTCACTAGGAATAAACTAGAACAGGCAAGCTGTATTGGCAGCCTCTACGTGAAGAAACCAGGGCTGTCCACTGAACACATATCATGCGGTGAAAGATGTTTTGTCTGTCGTAATCCAGAGAGGTTTTTCAGCAAAATCAGTTAATTTGTGCTCGTTAAGACAGTAAAAACAATCTGTCAACCTGACCCTCTCCGCCATCTTTCTGTGAGCCTTGGGGCTCTCCAGAAGCTATAGGGGGACCTGCCTGCCTGACAGCTGATTATAATACTTCAGTGAGATGCTGCTATGAATAGGAATTTTTAAATAAGTGCAATGAGCTCTTTCTTCATTCTGCCTAGGTACCCAAAGACTTTCTGAGGATATTGGTATGCCTTTAAAAGATTATACTAGTTAAGGAATATTGCAGCAGATGTCTTCTTGCATCCAAAGAACACATTTATTCCAGCATCTTGAGACCAAACAGCAAAATATAGAAGATTAGCAAAGGAACAAAGATAGCAGATCCACAGATGCTGTCCTCTTTTTACTGCACTATTAATAATATTACACTGTTGAACAGATGCAGAAATATCTTATAATCCATGACAGGTGGGAATTCATTTGTTCTAGAATCATAAGTGCGGATGTGATAGTGGATGGATATTCATTACATAGTGATTAGGAAAGCTGTCTTTGTCAGTATCTCTTCCAGTGTAGTCATCAGAAGAAAAGGCAAGCAGTGTTTCCAAGGGAGCTGATATTGAATTGTCTCCATCGGTGCATGAGGGAGACCCCATCAAGGAATGCTTTCTGAGGTTTTCTTCTCCAAGTGGTGTGTTATGAAGCTTTTGTTTTATTTCATTTTGCAAAACAAACTTCCACACCAAAATAGCAGTCGCTACACTAAAACCAAGCAAAGACTGGCATAAGTACTTTGTCATTCCAAGAATCTGTAAACACAAATGCTTGTGGGCACACACACAGAGATATACTTCAGCACATGTGGTAAGGCGATGGTTGATGATTTTCTGAGTATACAATGTTTCATTGGCAAGAGTAATAAAAGTAATGAAACATGTCTGGTTGATGGAATTCTTGGCCCCTTGGAAGCAAAAACCATGTCTTATAAAGCTCTGTGTCTTAAATAGCACCTTCAACAAGTACATATTGAATAGATAAATAAATAAAATAATGAATAAATGAATGTGATGGATGGATGGATACAATGTAAATGGTGTGAGAGCTTTACATAATGTATGGTTTTATGCCTTTTATTTTCCTAACTAACCTCTTAAAACTCACTTGCCTAAATTATCCACAATCCAGTAACACCTTCCTAAGGTGTTCTCACTTCAGCTCTTAACCTTATGGGTCACTCAGCCCCATCTGCATTTGAGAGAAATGGCAAGTCTGCCTAGTCCATTATCATTATTGATTCCTTCATTGCCATCTTCCTTCATTGGTTGCTGTTAGAAATTGGTCCCTCTTAGTCATGTGGGTTATTTCACACTGCTGATATGACACCCTTAAGAACTTATAACCCTCAAAAGGAATAGCCTAAAGAAGAATGCCCCATCCTTGAGTTCTCAAAGTGAAGGTCTTTTGGTTTATCTTTACATGCAGGGCCATCCTTTATACTAAGCATAATGCAGTGGGCAGGGTGCTGGGCCCTGAGAGTCCTCTGGCCTTGGCATCACAATGGACTGAAAGCAGCCCTACCCCAAAAGCATTTTTAACCTTGGTGTTGATCTTAGACTCTCTCTTTCCATATGACGCACATTCTTCTGGGGCCTTGCTGTTCCCTTCTGCCAAATGACTTAGTGAAATCATGGGAGTCCATCAGAGAGTTTCTGATAATATTAAACCTCAATAGAAGTGATTCATGCTCTTCCTCCCAGGAGGTATCTTGGACCCATAGTACTCTCTTCTACATTCCAAGAAGAGTTGAGAGGGACTTCCCTTGTCAGGCTGCCAAATGTCCTGCTGCTTCTCCCTCAAGGGAAATCAGCCTTCCCTTTCACATAACTAAGAAAAACTACCCAACCCAGTCTTACCTAAACATAGAAGACCTGCCATAAGGTGAACTGATGGATCTATCCAACGAAGAAAACGCAGAAGCTAGTTCTCTTGCTACAACATATGCTGAGCACTTTACTGTACGCCAGCCCCTCCATTAAGCACTTCATATGCATTAATTCATTCAATCCCCACAGAGTCTTCCTGATAGACATAAGTATTGTCTCCTTTTTACAGTTAAGAAATTGAGGCCAAGAGAAGTTCAGGAACTTGGGCAATGTTGCAGAACTAGTAAGGGGTATAGCCAGATTCAAATGAGGGGCAGCTAATTTATAGATATATAAATTACCTATGTACATATATAACTCTGCTCTGTGCTCTCCACCCAGACTTCGTGCAAGTAGTAGGATGGGAAGACAGCATGAGGCATGGAAGGGAGAGACCAGAGAGAGGCTCTTGCAGCACACAAAAAGTTCTGTCCTTTTGCCTATGTCATTGTGGTCGTTTGCCATGGCCATATAAACAGAATTTATTTTTCATGCGCCCCCCCCACCCCCACCGCCGCATTTCATAGAATTTAAGGTGAGGAAGTCTCAGTCTTACTGAATCAAATTTGATTACAAACATATTTTATGCTTCCATTTTCTGCAGAATTCTGTGAGAAATAACACACTTAAAATTCATACATGTTGGAATGTGTTGTTTCTTTGTCCAGTCTTTGCTCTTACGTGATCTTACCTTTTTACTCCTTTGGAAAACCACTTCTCTCAAATGCAGATCCCAAGAGAAAATTCTGATAGAAAACTGCTTTTAGCTTTTGTTCTATGCTTCTATTGGCAGAGGATTTTACGTGGTACCAAGAAAAAGCAAAGAATAAGTAAATTTGAAAAGAGATTGTTTTCAATGGTCAAACATCCTCCTCTTATGCACAGTTATATATTTTTGTAGAATGTCAGGATTTACATAAGCAAATTATTCTTCCTTTCTCAAAACCGTCTCTCTTCTTGTATTCCAGATCTTCGTGTTACAATATATGAAATTTACTTTAAAATAATTCGACATCGAGTGATGCAAACGTGTGCATGTTTGTTTAAAGTACATTCTAGGGCAGTATGTTGTCCTAATACAAACTCTCATTTCTAGGGCTAGCAAGCTAACATTAAATCAGACAGGCTACATTCTAAAGTACTTTCTACAGCCTTCCAGCTATGTTGATCTGATGTTACTACATAGTATAATGAATGCCAGAAATGAGCTCTCATTGGTGAAATTAATGATATCCAAGTAATGAGGATATTGTAATAGTACTTCTCATTTTTGCATGAACCAGAATAAGAACCTAGCAAATCCCGTGTCTTATACTCTTAGAGAAGGCACTTAAGACTTCATCCCTAGAGAACCCTCTGGGTTCAGCCACTGGATCACAGATCCCGCTTTCCTGATGGTTACTAGAAAGGTGATCACATGCTGCCCCTAAAATGTTGTTCAGTTTGCCTCAGATGCACGTTTCATGCAAGCATTTTTAGCAAAGTCACCTAAGAGAAGGGAGAGATGGGATGTTGATAAGGTTACAAGACAGGTTGTATGAACTGTTTTATGCCTGCTTAGAAAGCATTTAATAAATGTCTAAGTGTGTGGCATAACTTTGTCTAAGACCTGCTTTCATTATAACATTCTATTCTTATTACATAATAGGTAACCTTCATCATCTCATACTTTTAGAGACTACATTTATCTATAAAGTGCCCAAGAGGGGTGCATCGTCCAATTGGCTTAAATCCGTTAACATTTGGTTATTGTTACCACTCATCTCCTTACATAAGCTAGAGCCCTCAGCATCAACTTTGACATTACTCCATTTTTAAAACATAAATTGAAACTGCAGCAAATCTAAACCTTTCTAACACACTTCAGGTACTCTCCTTTACCCCATTGCTACCCACCCAGATAAGCTTTCTCTTATCTATCACATGGATAATTGCCACAGCCTCCCAACTGTCTCTCAACCTGGTCTTTCCTTTCACATTTCTGCCCTAATATTTCACAAAGGTGATCTTCTTACGTACTGTTTAGAAACCTTCAATAACTCCCCTCCCCCTTTTCCTTTTAACAGAATAAAGCAGAATTCCTCAATTTGGAATTGAAAGACTGTCCCAGGCCAGCACCACTTTACTATCTGGCTTCATCTCCTCCTCCCAGTTCTCTCACAGTTGCCACACACATGCCAGTCATTGCCAAGGTCCTTGCGATTGCTCTTAGGGTTCCCTCTGCCTAGAGCACACACTTTTCCTCCTCTTTCCTTCAAAGCTCAATGTAAATGTCACCTCCTCCACTAATCTTTCCTGATCCTCTTAATCAGAAGTAATCCTTCCTGCTTCTGTTACTACATGTATCTAAGTTTGATAAGCATCATAATTAGTTGTTTTATTCTGTCCCCCCTGCTAAATTGTGAGTGCTTTACAGGTATGGATCACATCTTCGTTTTTAGTCCCTTATAGCACAATGACAGTATAGACTTAGTTGATACCTTTGAGTTGCATACTATACATTCATACTCAGTTTAATTTCGTGGTTTCTTAAATGTCTAATCTAAGAGTAGTGGCATTCAAATTGAAGTAACTATAAGAACCACGGTGATGGAGATGGTGGAGCAGGAGCAAGAGAGAGGTATATTCACAGATTCTACACCCCAAACCCGAAGATTCTGACTTCAGTCCTAAAATATGCACTTTTAAACACACAGCCCAGGTAATTCTGAAGAAGATGGCCCCAGGATCACATCTTGGTATGTGAGTGGGTAGCAGAGCATGTACAAGGAAATACTAGTGTGAGTCCAGGGAGAGGACTCAGTGGCATTGGGAAAGGAAGCCCAGATTGCTAGTGGGCAGGATGGCAACCTCTCCAGGTTCTGAGTCTCCAAATCACACCAGTCAACCCAAATTGGCGTCTTTGGTTTCACCAAAGTGCAAACTGATCTACAACATTCTTTCCTTCAAATTGTTCTTAAAGGTTACCTGCAAGAATCCATCATTGTTGACTGCTTCCTTATTTTGAACAGAATATTCCAGAAGTCGTCTAACAGACTTTAGTATTTGAGCTGGGAAGTGAGTGATGTTGGAGAAGGGCAGAAGGAATGCCCAATAGAATTCCATCACTGCAGGATGAAACAATTTGCAACCAATCAGTGATAGTTCTCTTGCTATCATTCATTCAAATGCTTAAATTCAATTGTATAATAATAAACAAATAAAACAACTGAGCAGTTGATCATTTAAATGGATAAGTAAAACACTTCTGGTCTCAGCTGCAACATATAAAGAACTTGGAAGTCATCATTTCCATCTTTACATGAAGAGAAAGATGAACTAACTGAAAATTAACTTTTCTTGGACTCATCAGAGAATTGAAGTCAATTGCAGTCAAACTGCCAGCCTGAATGTTGGAGAGACAGGTGAATACAGAGAATCACAGGTAAACACAGAATTGCAGCTGACATCCGCTTGTCTGGGGCAGAGGCTGCTGGAGCCATAAGCTGGGAGGAACACTTAAAGGACAATTTTGATGAATTGCTAGAGGCTGAGTGTGGACTAGCTTGAGAGTGAGAACTCTTGGGGTCCCCATCTGGGGGGGGTGCCCATGTTTTCCTGGATTTCACCTCAAAGAATCTCCAAGTTCTCATGGGGAACAGCCAAGAAAAAATCCACCTATTTCTTGCAGGGAGAAGAGAAAAGGAATCATTTTGAGAAAAACCCATTCTTCATAACAAAAGCCTAATCTCTAAAAGAAACAACTTTAAGGGATCCTTATCCAGGGGGAGGAGCAATTATCCATCTCCAGTCCCTTCCAGACCTCCGTCTCACCTAAGGGGAGAAAAAATAATTTAAGAAACATTTGTGAAAGTCATAGCCTAGGGACACAAACCCACTAAATGACTGAGATTTAATCAAAAAATTGTAGAAGGCTTCTCCTCCCTAACACCTAACCATCACATCAACAGGGCTCCAGTGAGTTAACAGTGGATTACAGCTGAAAGAGCTGCAAGATACAAACTCTGTTTAAGAAGCAGTCCTTTGGGAAACCCAAGAGAAGAAAGGAGACATAAACAAGGGGATTAAAGAAAACTGAAGCCTCTGTCACCTACAGCTACAATAAACATTAAACATGGCCCAACTCCCAATCAGATTAGCATAAAACCTCATACTAGTGCCTATTTTCCTCAATTCCCATTATCCTATGCATGTCCAGCTTTCAACAAAATATTACAAGGCATGCTAAAAGGCAGGAAGAAAGCATAGTATAAGGAGACAAAGCAAGCATAATAACCAGACTCAGATATGACATAGATTTTAGAATTATTAGATAGGGAATATAAACACTATGATTAATATATTAAAGTCTCTAATGGGAAAAGTAGAAAACACAGAACAGATGGATACTGTGAGCAGAGAGATGGAAACTCTAAAAGAATAAACAGGAAATGCTCAAAATCAACAGCTGTAATAAAAATGAAGAATGCCTTTGATGAGCTCATCAACAGACTAGACACAGCCATAGAAAGTATAAGCAGACTTGAAGATATGTCAGTAGAAACTTCCAACCTGAAATGCAAGAGAAAAAAAGAATGACAATTTCAAAAGGTATAACATCCATGTAATTGGAATACAAGAAAAAAGGAAGAGGAAACAAAGCAGAAGATATATCAAAAGTTATAATGTCTGAGAATTTTCCAAAATCAATGACAGATACCAAACCATAGATAAAGGAAGCTTCGAGAACACCAGGCATGATAAATGCCAAATAATCAATACTTAAGCATATCATATTCCAACTGCAGTAAAACCAAAGAAAACAAAAATTTTAAAGGAAGGCAGAGAAAAAAAAAATCTGTCTTACTCAAAAAGGAGTAAGTATAAGAATTACATTGGACCTTTCGTCAGAAACCATGCAAGCAAGAAGGAAGTGGAGTGAAATATTTAAAATGTTGAAAGAAAATCAAATCAACTTTGATTTCTATACTCAGCAAAATTATCTTTCAAAAGAGGAATATTTATTCTTTTATTTAGACTCTCTCAAACAAACATAAACTGAAGGAATTCGTTTCCAGTAAACAGGTCCTATAAGAAATATTAGAAGCTCTTCAGAGAGAAGATAAATTATATAGGTCAGAATTTGATCTACATGAAGAAAGGAAGAGCATTGGAGAAGGAATAAAAGAGGATGAAAGAAAATCTTTTACTTTTCTTCTTCTTGAATGATCTGATATATAACTACTTGTTCAAATTAACAATAACATGACAAACCATACATTTTGGGTGATTATAGATTATGGATGCTTGAAATGCAAGGTTATAAGGGATGGGAGGGATCGGTCATGCTCTGGTATAAGTGACTGTGCTACATACGAAACAGTCCAGTGTTATTTGAAAGTGAACTTAGATTGCTTGGTACTCATATCGCAAACCTGAAGGCAATCACTAAAATAGACCTTAAAAGAAGCATAGTTGGTATGCTCAGAGAGGAGAGAACATGGAATCCTATCAAATGCTCAATCCAAACCAGCCAAAGAAGGCAGAAAAAAACCAGGCAGGGTAAAAAAAAAAAAAAAAAAGAGAAGAAAAAAGAACAGGTGCAACAAATAGAAAACAGTTGCAAGCGTAGTAGATAGTAAATCAACTATGTCGCCACGTTGATCTGCTCAGGCTGCCACAGCAACATACCATAGACGGGGGGGCTTAAACAATGGACATTTATTTTCTTACAGTTCTGGAAGTTAGAAATCCAAGATCAAGGTTCTGGCTGATTCAGTTTCTGGTGAGGTCTCCATGGCTCGTAGATAGCCACTTTCTTATCATGTCCTTACCTGGCCTTTCCTCAGTGCATGCCAGAAGACAGAGTCAGAGTGAGAGAAAGAGCACTCTATGGAGTGTCTTCTTATCAGGACACTAATCCTATCACACCAGGGCCCCACCCTTATTACTTCATTTAACCTTAATTTCTTCCATGGGTCCCATCTCCAGATATAATCATGGGCCCCTTAACGACAGAGACACATTCTGAGAAATGCATCCTTAGGAGATTTTGCCATTGTGCGAACATCATAGAGTGTACTTACACAAACCTAGCATCTAGGTATAGCTTACTTCACACCTAGGCTATATGGTACTAATCTTATGGGACCACCATCGTATATGCAGTCCGTCGTTGACTGAAACATCATTACATGACTGTACAGCCACACTGGGTCCAAAAAATTAGTCTTATATTTCTTAAAATGCTTCAAATAGAAAAATACACATATACAACACATACTGCAATATAATTGTCCTATTTATCAGATAACAATGGGATTTCTAAAATATGTTAATTCCCAGTGTATTACAGGTGGGTGAGTCACAGTGAAAAGTTATCTGATGAATGCCTTATCCCAGTCTTCTTAGTTAGGCTCTCTGACTGCATATAATAATTATAACAGCAGCCAGCTCTTACTGAGCACTTACTACGTTTCTATGTCGGGGTCATTCAAATCTCAGAAGCTGTGAGGTAGATATTATTATAATTTTCATTTTACAGGTGTGGAAATTAAGGCATGCAGAGATGGCATGGTGCCCCAAAGTATCAGAGCTGGCAAGCGGGGGGTATCCAAACCTGGTGGTCTATGTGTATAACCCCACATTCTGCAGCCTCTGCAAGTGGTAAAATCTGGAAAGAACAAGAAAAGTTTTAAAATTAAGATTTTTTGTGCATGTAAGATGCCAATCCCACCCCCAAAGGCACCAGCACAGTTCCTGGAGGAGAGGTCCCATCCACTGGAACCATCTTAAAGAGGAGATACGCCACATCGCCCTAGCAGCATGTGTCTGTCTCTAGGGAAAATGCCATTTGAATTTGCTTTCAGCAGCCACATGAGTAATTCATGGCTGTGACCCAGTGCTGCAGCCAGTGTGGGCTATTCCTCTCTACCTGGCGGGCCCAGGAAACCTGTAAATTCAGTTCAAGACCTCATGTGGCAGAGGGAAGAGGATGCACAGCCCTCCAGAGAGATGCAATCAGGAAGGATGACCTGGTGAGAGTTATGCAAATATTATTCCTCTCGGGTGCCTGACCTTGCTGATGAGCCAAACATCTAATTCCCCTCCCTGCACGGAGAAAGAATCGGACATCACCATTTCCTGAGAGTCCTGCCTGGTTACTGTCACAGTCTGCCCTCCCCTTCAACCTGTCATTGAACTGTTGCTTCCCAACAACCACATGGTTTAATTAAGAAGCTTCATTAAACTCTAAGACAAGCTTAGGCCTTCCAGGAAGAAACAGAGTATTTCAACAGCTTTTATTTAGACAGAGTAACCTGATTTTCTATTTTAGAAAGAAATAAACAAAAATCCCTATGCTTTACTCACTTAGCAAAACCATCTACCTTGTCTCCAAGGACTTTAATTTTCACTTTAGTGGTGAAGTCTCAGGCACCCTATTTCTTTTTTTTATGGTTACATGATGTTGGACAAGTTACTTAACCTGTTTGTGCCTTGGTTTCCCCATCTACATAAACGGAATAATAAAACCTACCTCACAGAGTCACTGTGAGGATTAATAAGTTAATACAAGCAATTTGTGTGACCATTATAATTATTATTCTCAAGGAATAGAAATCAAGCAATCTACTCGGTTGATTATGCAAGCGAGTTTTAACTATATGTGTACTAGTCGGGACAGTTAATTTTGTCTATTTATCGTCTATAATGTTAGTATTGACAATGACTAATTCTACGTTTCCAAGACCTCTCTCCAGAACTTCAGATTTAAATATGCAAATGCCTGCTAAATCTATGCACTTGGACCCCAAAAGCATTTTATATTTAGTGTGTCTAAACTTTTCCACAAACCTTCGTATTACATTGATAATTTACTTTAAAAATATTTCTTTATAAAGTGTGAAGTATTTTTAAGTTTTAAATAGTTGTACAAGTTAATTCTAATCTACGCCCTAGGGGGGTTTGGTTAGTATTTGAAGCACCCCATCAGAAATCAAGCTCCAAGGATGGCTACTAAACATCTGAATTATCATTATCAAAATCTAAGACCCTAGAGTATGTAATCAGCCCAAGGGATATTAGAACCTGTTAAAAATTTTTGATTGTTAAAGATACGAATGTCTTCAAGAAAAAGGACTGGCTAGGAATATTGTACATTCTCGTGTTCTACTCTTGTACAGATATGGAATGAGAACCCAGGAAGAGCCTGAGGCTAATGTGCCCATGGTTCTGTATCCCCCTGGTCCACATGGGACCTTGTAACCTAACCAGACTAGAAGGTTAGCTGCCCCTTCTCTCGGAAAGACCAGAATCACAGCCTTTTCTGCAAGGTGCTGGTCAGGTGCCTAGTGCAGACTGTGGCACTGTTTTTGTGCCTGTGGGCTAATCATGTTTGGGCGTTTAATATAATTTGGCCTAAGGCTTGCTTTCATGGTAAAGCAGCATCTCTTAGCAAGATTGTGAGAAAGAGAAAGCATAGACCACACCTACCTCTGCTCCATCAGAAGCGGCCATGTTTACCAAATAAGCTGGCATCTTCTGATCTGCCCGATTGGCTTTAGAACAGTTTACATCAATTTCCTATTTGATGGCTGGCCCTACAGTTCACTCAGATGCTCAAGACATGAATGTAGGAGTGATCCTAGATTATTTGCTTTCCCTGACTTCACCGATTCAATCAGCCCTCATACTTAGAGTCTCTCCGGTGCATTTCTTCAACCATATTCTTGTTAACTGTACCCTAGTTCAGACCTTCCCTCTTATTTCTGGAACCCTAGGAACACTTTCTGACTTTCCCTCCCCTCATCTTGCCGTACCTTCTAACACACTCCACCTTGCAGTCACACTAATATATTCACAAGTCTAACCTCAGTCACTGCCTAAAAACCTTCAGAAGCTCGCATTATCAACATAGTGAAGTCTAAACACTTCGCTTACATCCATCATTTTATCTTCCACCTTGGACAGTGTCTGTCCTGGTCAGACCTTGCCCCTACCTTCTAAACTTGGAGACCCTCACATAATTTTCTATCATTTAGCTCTGTCTCCTTAACACCCAGCAGGTAGCAGGTGCTCAGTACACATCTGCCAGAAGAAAAAGAATCACAGTAATTGCTTGAGCAACTACTTAGAATGGAATTGAATATAAAAGCTGGCACCTTTTGAGAAATTGCTGTGTGCCAGACACTATTCGTAAGCACTTCACATAAATTAATTCATTCAGTTCTCACAAAAGCAGTATCAGCACAACTTTTCTGGGTCTCCGGCTTGCAGACAGCAGATCACGGGACTTCCCAGCCTCCATAATCACATGAGCCAATTCCTATAATTAACAAATAAATAAACAAATAAATAAATATCCTGTTGGTTCTGTTTCTCTGCAGAACCCTAATACCCCTTATCAACCTGCTCCCCAGAAGAAGCCATTTCTTCTGGCTCTGTAGAAAAACGTAATTCTCTTATATGAATTATCATACATTATTGCAATTATTTCTTTACATGGCCTTCTTTCCCCTAGACTAAGGGTTTTGGTTTGTTTTTGTTTTTGTTGTTTTTTGAAGGTAGAAACATTGTCATCCTTGTAGCTCAAGCCCTGAGCACGAAACCTACCATATTCTAGCTGCCCTTTAAAGTCCCAAGTGCATCCACCAACCCCTCCCTCACACACACATTCCCTTCCTTTTCAAGGAACAGTCAGAGAAAAGAAAAAGAAGATATTTATCAGCCTGAACGTTTTCTGACATCGAACTGATACCATTTTAACCAAAAACAACTAGACATTTGTCACTTTTTCTGGTTGCCTTGATGACACTGGGGTGAAAGGGACACAACTTTTTAGACCTTGCCTTGAATAGCTGACAGGAAGAAATTGCTTACCAATGCACAACCACCCAAGCTTATGCTAAAAACGTCAGCTAATGCCGTTCGGGAAGAGAAGGTTTCTGATGAATTTCTGCTGCCCAGTTCACTCACGGAGAAATAAAGAACAGCAGCCAGTGTAATTAGCAAGCAGATCTTTCAGCAACAGGATTTACACCTGGACATAAACATGTTCACTGAGGTTGGGTTGAACATTTGCTACGGCAAACGCTTTCTGGAAAATTGTAAAGCTAATGATCTTGCACTGACAGCATAACCTTGAGCTTATTGCCAAATAGAATGCCAAGTGTAAACACTTAATGGAAGAAAACAAAGATAATGGTTCTTCTTGTGACCCCCCAAGTCAGTGACTCTTTGAGTGTTTTTGAGGTCAGTGGAAAAACTTTCCTACTGGCTGGTAATTTTTATGTAATTTTATGTATTTTATGATCTGACTTGATATGGATGAGAAACACTTCATCAGTCAGTGCGAGATGCAATTATTGCTTCTCTTCCTCTGATTTCTTAACCCCAGAAGTGAAAATGATCAGCTCTGAACTGCAGTAAGGGCCAGTTATTATTTTGAAATATTGGTGAGGGCCATAAAGAAAATAATTAACACTCATTCTGTGGATTAGGGACGTTTGTGGAATTGTCATGTATAAGGGTAGGGAGCTAGAGCCATGTGAAGGTAGATGAACACATAATATACTTCCCGACATTTGAGGTTCCGGTAACCAAACCTCTCTATTAACCAGAAGAATGGCATAGTGAAAGAGACACAGGATATAAAATGAAAGGACTTGGGAATGAACCCTGTTCTCCACCCTCAAATAAGCTAAATAACCACTCTAGACTGCCGGTTGTCAAGGTGGATGGTAACTTAGGGATTATAGGCTTGTTATGAGGGTAAAATGAAATAATGTATATGAAACTCACTTGTACAGTGTCTGGAACAAAGAGGTCAATAAATGTTATTGGGTAAATATGAAATAATAGGAAGCATTCACCCATGCTTTAAATTAAACAATATCCATATTAAATATATTTTTCTTTCTTTCTTTTTGCCTCCTCAACATCCTATTCCTTCTCCACATTGGGGGAACTCCCCATTTGCATGTATGTGATGACGTGCCCACTCTGATTGTTAGAGAAGCCAAAATGAGAGATACACCCTCTACTTACTTCCAGAAAACAAGTAACAGGCACATCATCATATTACATATTTCACCCATTTATCATATTTATTGTTAGCGTTGGCATTTTTTCCAATACCATAAGCTTCATAAGGGGAAGAATTTTTATGTATTTTGTTCATTAGTGTATCTTCAGCATCTAAAACACTGCTGGACATGCAAAAAGGCACAGAAGATGAGAGTATAAAAAAGGAAAATTAAAACGATGGAATATGTAATCTAAGCATATAAGAAGGAAGGAGAGGACATAAAAAATTGAGAGATGGTATAAAAGTGGTCATTTGGTTATACATCTCTGTCAATAGAGTCATAGAAGTCTTGAATTTAGATAATAGATCAAGCTGCTTAATTGGCGATTGTAATCAGAGAGAAGGAGGTTGAAATTCATATTATGAAGGTTGTGCAGTTATCAGCACTAACATCTCCTAGGGTTTTCTACAAGAGGGAGTGTGGCTTAATGAGTGTGATGAAGATGAGATCACTGCAGAAGAGGTTAAGGAACTGAGAGGCCAAACCATTGGAAGGATCATCTACATGAACCCTGAAATCACTAAGACTTAGGACTGGGTGGAAGAAATTCTACCCAATTTGCTTGAAAAATTCCACTTTTTTTTTTTTTAAAGATTTTATTTTTTTCCTTTTTCTCCCCAAAACCCCCCAGTACATAGTTGTATATTCTTTGTTGTGGGTTCTTCTAGTTGTGGCATGTGGGACGCTGCCTCAGCGTGGTTTGATGAGCAGTGCCATGTCCGCGGCCAGGATTCAAACCAACGAAACACTGGGCCGCCTGCAGAGGAGCGCGCGAACTTAACCACTCGGCCACGGGGCCAGCCCCTGAAAAATTCCACTTTTAACACTGAATATCTTGTGTCCAAGAAAACTTCTCAGTCCCAGACAAATAGGGATGGTTTTCCTTGGACTGTCCCTCAGGCTTGGACAAACCCGGTTAGTTAGTCATCATATTATGGCAAAGTTGCCATTGGAGATAATATAGGGAGCCAAATGCTAAAATCTTCAAGAAACAAGGAAGAATGGGGTATAGAAGGCTCCAAAAAAGGAATGTTGCTGGATGTCAACTGGGATTTTTACATATGTACAGAAGAGAAAAGGGAACTGGTCTAGAAACAGCAATAAAGAGCAAGAAGGACACTTAACCTTTCTCTCCTCTGAGAATACTTCATGAGAAGTGCTGACTTAAGGGGAAACCTAAGTTCAATCAGAGCACGAAGGTCAGGAGAATATTCAAAGAGGAGGATGGACATGTAAGGAGCTGGTAACATGCTGAAGATTGACCATGAGCATGAAGCAGAATAATGTAAGATGGGACTAGAAATGTAGTTAAAGACCAATCACGAAGGACAAAAATAAGCAAGGGCTTAAAAGAACTGTAAGGGAATACCAAATATAGTTCAAAGTCAATCTCCTAAAAGAGTAAAAAAAATTAAATGACCAATTACTATGGAGGATTTTGGAAAATAGTTAAAGAGGTACCATCTACAAATGACCACAGAGACTAAAGATTATTTCAAAGTTGAGTTCTTTCTTAATTTAAAGAAAAAGATATTATTTCTTAAACTTTTGCAATCTGAAGGGCAAAAGTAGAAAGCTCTCTAATTTCCTGTACTATTAAATGTGATTAAAATAGTCCAAAAAGTTTAGACTAATATTATGACTATAGATAGAAAACATCTAAATAAAATATTAGCAAACAGAATCCATTAGTGAACCCCCACAACAATCAATACAAATAAATATGACTTATTCCAGGAATACAAGGTTGGTTCCACATCAGGAAATCTCTTAAAATATCTCTTTAATTATTTTACAAAGTTCTTCATGGTAATTGACCAATTAATTTTTTTTTATTTCTTTAAGGGGATTATGTGTATGTGTGTGTGTGTTCAGGAGGAGGTATTACAAAATTTATTTATTTCCACACGTGTTTATCCTGAAATGGATGGTTAAGTGAATAATTCAATATGAAATGCTGCATATGCATTTCAAGCAGATTGCATTACACTTTAACATAAACAGGGAGGACCCTCGCCCTACCTTTCTCTTTGGTTTTTATGTTTTCCCTCTATTTCTCAAGATAAATTTAAAGTTCTTTTGTGTTTGGGCATCCAAGACCATACATTCTCTAAATATAAGTTAATATCCACAAATTTTAGTGTGATGTGTTCTATTTCTTGCTAGAAATACAAACAAATTTCATTTTCTCTAAGGGTATTTTAGAAGGATGTTTCTTAGCATCCACAAAGATAAGATGCTTTCAACTATTTTTTTTTCATTTTGAGTAAAAAAAAAAAAGTGACCTAAAAATGTACTAGTCCTTTGAAATTTTTAAGGCTGTGTGTCTGCGCGAGCGTGCACGCAGATGCTATCACATGACCGATTTTGTAAATATTCCTGTATACATGACAAAATGCAAATATGCCCTTTCTTTCAAGAGCATAATCTCTTCTGTTGGTTGAAATATTCCATACACAATTTTTACTTTCGGTTTGTGATGTATGTCTAGTTCTGAAAGAGATATATTAAAATCTCTCATTATTGCTATATTTTTACTGTATTTCCTTGCATTTCTAATAAAAGTGTTTTTTAAAAAAAATTTGGTTGCGATACTGTTTGTTGTATATGATACACTGTTTTCCTGTCTTCATAAATTATATTGTATTTATTTGCAATATCTTTCCAGTTTAGGGCTTTTCGCCTTAAATTCTCCCCTGTTTGATATTGATATTGCCCATGTAACTTTCTCTGTATCCTTTTATTTTTGATATTTTATCACTTTGTTTTCAGAGTATTTCCTATAAGCAGTATATGCCTACGTATATTTTTTTACCCAGGTGATCATTTCTGTCTTTAAATAGAATACATTGGGTTTGTCTCATATAGTCTTATCCACTCTAGACAGCTGCAATTGATAGCACTGTGTATTCGTTTCCTACTGCTGCTGTAACAAATTCCACAAACTTAGTGACTTAAGGCAGCACGTCTGTACTATCTTACAGTTCTGCTTGTGAAAAGTCTGCATTTCAATGGCCTAAAATCAAGGTGTCAGCAGGGATGCGTCTCTTTCCAGAGGCTCTAGGGAAGAAACTATTTCCTCGCCTTTTCCAATTTCGAGAGGACTCGCTCATTCCTGAGCTCATGGCCCTTTATTTCTTCTTCAAAGCCCACAATGTTGCATATTTCTGACCACTATTCTGTAGTCAAACTTCCCACTGATCATGTCTGGGAAAGGTTCTGTGGAAAGGACTTACATGCTTAGATTGAGCCCACTCAGATAATCAAGAATAATTTTCCCTTCTCAAAGTTCATAACTTAATCACATTTGCAAAGTCCCTTTTGCCATGTAAAAGCATATTCACGGGGATTAGGACATGGACATCTTTGGGGGCCATTATTCTCCCTACCACATACTAGTTGAGGGGCTCTGGGCCACCCAGCCTCTTTGGGACTGTTCTAATTGCAGCGTGTCCCTTCTTTTTAATTATCACTATATAGAATTCCTTTTGCATATTTCCAGTCACTCTATCATTATCCATTTAGATTTGACTATAAAAGGTGCAGAACTATTTGCTCATTACCAATGCCTCTCCTCCAACACTTCTCCTACCTTGAAGTTTCTATTCTGATTCATTTATTATGTCTATTCTTGAGTGTTTTTCTCAGACAGGGTAGTAATGTGACAAATTCTTTGAATTTTCATGTCCTCAAATATCTTTCACCCTGACCAATGGAGAATATCATGGCCAGGTATGGAATTCCTAGGCTGGAGTCCTCTTTTCTCATCAATCTGTAGGGTTTTTTCCACTATGTCTAGCTTTTCTGGCTACTGAGAAGTCTGATATGAAACTATTTTTCCTTTGTAATGGTTTTAATTGTTGTTGGAAACTTGTAAATTTCCCTCTTAGAGTTCAGAAATTTTACCAGGGTATGCTTAGGTATGTGTGATTTTTTTTTTTTTCCTCAGTCAGTCCTTCCTGGATCTCAGCTAACCATTCTAATCTGTAGATTCAAGTCATTCTTTAACTCAGGTAAAGTTTCTCCTTCCTCCTTCTGCTTCCTCGGCCTCCTCCTCCTCCTCGTCTCACTTCTCTTCCTCTCCCTCCTCTCCCTAACCCCCTCTCTCTCCCCTTCTCCCTCTCTTTTTTCTTCCCTCTCCCTTCTTCTTCTTTAAATTACAGCCTCTCTTACATATATTCCTATATCTTCTTCTGGAATTCCAACTATGCATAAATTCTGTCTGTAAGATCTGTCCTCCAAGTCTTTTTACATATTCCCTGATGGTTTTCATGCCTTTGTATCTTTTTCTCTGTGTTTTGAAATATATCTTCTATTTATCTTTCAAGCTTCAATTTTGGGTCTCAATAGTGACAATTCTTTTCTTTAATTAATTTATTAAATATTTTAAGTGGAAAATCAGTCCTTTGGGAGTCTATAATTGAATATCCTTAAGGACACTTAGTTTTCCTTAGAGGAGGAGTTATATTTTCTTGCTCACACATAGACGTATTTACCATGGGGGCCCGGAAGGAGCTTCTGGTGCTCCTCGAGCAGCAACATTCCCTCGTGTGCTGGTGAGACGATAGCAGGTTCTGTTGCTGTGGGCTAATTTGGAAAATTGTCAGTCCCTTATTTGGATTTCAGGGAAAACACTCTGTTCTGTTGCCTCTCAAGCTGTGAAGTCTACCGGTCTCCAGCGTCAGGGATAGGCAGAGCTCAGCCCACTATGAAACTCACCTGGAGTACCTCGAAAGGCAAGGATGCCAGCACGTCCTCAGGAGAACAATCAAGCAGAAGGGAACCATCATTGTTTTGTTTATTTTATTTTATTTTGAGAGTTTCTGGATCTCGAGAGGCCAAGCTCAAGTTAGGGTCCAAGAGCCTCATTTGCTCTCTCTAAAATGGGATTAAGATTTCTGAGAGAAAAGAAAATTGTATATGTAAAATGCAAAAACAAAGTGAAATGCTATGTGAAAAATGCATGTAGTTGATGCATGAATATCTTTCATATCTTCGTCTTCTCCCCAGATTAAACTTAAGCAATATTT
Source organism: Equus caballus (assembly GCF_041296265.1). Taxonomy (NCBI): domain Eukaryota; kingdom Metazoa; phylum Chordata; class Mammalia; order Perissodactyla; family Equidae; genus Equus; species Equus caballus. The sequence goes on from NC_091689.1 coordinate 75,898,846, forward strand.
AACATCTTCTAGTTTGAGCTAGGCAAACACACCCTTTCATATGTATTAATGTATTTTATTTTGACAAAAAGACCCATGACCAGGTATTATTCTTTAATGTCACTCAGAGAGATCAATAGCTTTTACAAAGTCCCCCAGGATTCAAACTCAGATCTTTTGATACCAGGTACAATGTGTTTTCCATATTCCATGGAATTGCCCTCACAATGTAATATTATGCCCTCAGGCTTTATAGAATGTCAGTTCAAGAGTTGTTCATTCTAACATCATTTATATATCTTTTGCAAGTCATAGCATCATTTATTTGATGACTTACACAATAAATTCATGCTTCAATTTAGTTTATGAAGAAAGTTTTTCTATTGGCAAATTTAAATGTTTCCTTTTTCTAAAAAGTCAATGCTTCATAACTCTTACATTCTCTCTCCTTTCTTTACTGCCAGGAAATTTTATTCAGCCAAATTTAAGACCTAATTATGGTGATCAAACCATCTGAGGACCTGATAACACTGAATCTCTTTGCTTTCTAAATTTAAGGGATCTTGTATATAACTTTCTTTTTGAAAGCATCATCCAATAATTTTGAGTAAATAAATAAAGTAAATCCACAATAAATAAAAATGAACTGTAACTTTCTGTACTTTTGACAGATGTTTTAAGGGCTTCTGGCTCCAAAATGTTAGAGAACAGCTGGGTTAGCCAAACAATTTGGGGCATAGATAAGGAGTAAGACAAAGAGATAACTAAACTGCTCTCCCTAAGAAATTAAGGAATATTTGGAAGAGTTAGACGGAAGAGGTTTGATGACGGGGAGGGAGACAGGGGAGAGGAGACTGAATAAGAGAGAAAGGGGTATAACAAACACTGGGAGTCCAGAGCTCAGAGAGACTGGTGAAGACCTCTCAGGAGACCTCATCCATGTATCCAGTCTGATAACCGTTGATGTAGAGCTTAGAGACTGACATGGGTTGTGGACTCTCCAGCTGACCTCTTTTAACCCTCCCTCGGTTCCTGTCCCTAGACTTACATCCCTTGGCCTTTTACTACTGATGTCACATCAAGACAGCTTTAGCACAGCTATTGGCCACAACATCTACCTGGAACACGGAAACTCATGTTCCTCCTTGCCGCTGCTCTCTCTGTTGCCTTCTTCTTTCTCCCCGAAAATGGAGGTTATTCTGATTTCCTGCCTACCTTTAGGCTTCTCCAAACATACAGCAAGCAGCGTATTAACATATGCCCCCAATTTTAAATGATAGCTTTCCCAGCTCTCCCAAGAACTCTCTTATGGTGTTCTATTGGGCCCCAGTGCATCCTCAAGATTCACAATTCTGCAGTTCTGGTGATTTCCAGCTAGGGAATAAAATGCCTCTCTGTGTACAGCTCTACCTTAATTGAAAAATCTTCTAGGGCCCCTTTCTTTGGCTTGGAGTGGAGGGCAGGGGTGGTCCACGGGGAAGGAAGGAGAAAATCCAATCATTCTCCCCATAGGTCTGTAATTCATTCTTCAATTCATGCCTCAAATAGACTGCAAAGTTTGCTAAAGATTCATGGTCATAGACTAATTCTGCTCCCTTTAAGTATATTTATCATGGATGCCTCAGCACCTCTCATTAGACTTTGGGGGAAATTATCACCCACCATCCTCAAAAGGACCAGTTATAGGACTAGTTCCCCGGCAACAGACTCCAAGCCTCTGAGATTTGCATACAGGAGGTGTGTTAGGGAGTGTCCTTCAGATCTACACCTGTGAGGGGTAAGTGATGCTCAATTAGGCAGAGGCAGAAGTTAAATTGTGACGAAGTTGCAACAAAACTTTCACCCAATCAATCCTGCAGGGAGCTCTGGAGCTGGGAATCCCCTTCAGAGTTGCACCAGATTGGAGCAGAGACTTTAACCCTGCAGGAAGGGGACTTAACCTTGGGGGGCAAAGGAAGGAGAAGCAATAGAAGAATGAATTACTAATCCATTCAATAAAGAACGTCCATGATCTTTTTGCTCTTTTATCCTTGGCTTGCCTTTTCCGGTGGCAATTTGCCATGTCATTCCACCCAATTTTTTTTTTTTTTTTAAGATTGGCACCTCAGCTAACAACATTGCCAATCTTTTTTCTTTCCTGCTTATTCTCCCCAAATCCCCCCAGTATATAGTTGTATATTCTTTATTCTTCGTTGTGAGTCCTTTTTTTAGTTGTGGCATGTGGGACTCTGTCTCAACATGGTCTAATGAGCAGTGCCATGTCCGCGCCCAGGATCTGAACCGGTGAAACCCTGAGACGCTGAAGCAGAGCCCGAGAACTTAACCACAGCCACGGGCTGGCCCCTCCACCCAATTTTTATTGCAGAAAATAAGACATACCATCCTAGGTGAATGCCACAGTGATTTCCTTAAACCTAAGTGCCACAAATGGGAAAATGTTCAAAGGGGACACCAAAGTCAGAGGAGACCATTAGCTAATGACCATATTAGTAGGAACATCATTCAAGCTAATGGTCACTATCGAAGGGTACATTCCCCTTGACCCATCACCAAGGCTTTGAATTTATTACCTCTGCTTTCTCTTAGACCTTTGGAGACCCAAACAAATAATACCATCAACTAAGAATTGGAGTGGAAACTAACTCTCAAAGGACAGTATTGCATTTTCTGTCAAGATTTGCTCATTACTCCTAATTTAGAAATGTGCACTCCATTTGCAATGTCTGCATTGGCACAGACTACACCATAGAAATGAGCTTACTGCTACATAAGTATTTTCCCCCACAGCACATCTACCACAGATTCGCTTTAAAAGGCAGTCTTGCTCAAACGATTTCTGGTTGTGGTACTTTATATTTAAATTGCAGAAATGCTTTCAAATCTGGAAATTACTATGTGACTTTGGGCAAATCACATTCCCCCTTGTCTCAGTTTCTCTACCTTAAGGACACTGGGGGAAAGAGAGGCAGGAAAAATAATACCTGTTTTGTGCAACAACCAGGTTTGTTCTGAGGATGAAATGTGTTGAAACAAACTCAAAATCATTCAAAAGTCTTACATAGAATGATTTTCTCAAAGACAGCACAGAGATACAGAGATTCCAAAACTGAGTATACATTGGAATTACTTGTAGTACTTATTTAAAATAAAATTACTGGGCACTATTGCAAGAGATTCTGATTGAGCAGTTCTGGAACAGAGCCTGGAAACCAGCATTTATAACAAGTACCCAGATAAATGAGATGCAAGTGGTTCAGACCCACATGCACAGAAATACTCAGAGCAGCATAATTACAGCAACCAGGCTTCCTTCTCCGCTCTGCTGGTCACTAGCTCGTGGCCATGAACAATGGCATTCAAGGGTCCTGAGCCTCAGTTTCAGCACACATGCATCTGGGATTAGAAAGACCTTATTAAAGGACTCCACTAGGAAATGAAAAAGATATTCTTTATAAGATGCGAACCACTCTGTAAATGATTATTAGTAGAATTTTATGACCTTACTCCTAGAGACAGAGAATTTAGCAGGAGTGGGTGGAGATGTGGTTAAAGTGATACAGCTCTGAAAAATTTAGGTGAGAAAAAGGCAATAAGGAAAGATGAATGACCTTCTCTTGGAGAGGTGAAAGCGAGTAGTGAAACAAAGAACTAAAGCCTGGTTCTTCTCAAATCTGCTTACTCCCGGCAGTGTTCATTTCAATGACATTCCAGATCATGACTACTATTACTGTTTCTGTGTAGGAGTCATGACTTTTAATAAAGATGCATCCTACCATGATAAGTGGTATAAAAAATACAGTTTTTGCTCCAAGGCATTTTTCTGCTAGTATGTTCTACCTTGATTTTAAAAAGTAGCAATTGCCCTATACCCACCAGAATATACAGATGAATTAATTATGCCCAAGTACACAAAAATGGCTGCCAGCCATAATTAAATCAATTCCCCATTATTCCTTTCTTTAACAATCAGCAAAATTAAACAGGTTACAATTCATGCTGCCTTTGACAGACATTTAAAATGAAAAGCAATCACACTAACCTTGCACCTTTTAACCTGTGGAAAGTGTTCAGATGTCTCTTTGTTCAACCACCACCACCTGGCCTTGGAGGTGATTAACAGCTTTCTTCCAGTTACTTAGCCAGCCCTATCATCTAGTGAGCACATTCAAGGATAGAAAGCTCTATGGAAGTGAACTTGGTGAGAAATGGTAGTTATAGACACGCTCATAGCACTCTCAGTAGGACCTTAAAGAGCCACTGGCTCTAACCTTGGGAAGTTCTGCAAAACTGCCAATTGCCTCTTGTAAACTGAGCAGCTTGAAATAGGAAAAACATGTATTTCCCTGTCAGGAGGATGCAAAGCTTGACTAAAACTCTTCCTGAGCTTATCCGTCTCACTGAGGTTAAAAATGAGCTATTGATTTTCCTCACACCATACAACCTGTTCAGGAAAACTAGCAGAGGTACATGCCGCTAAGAAGCAAGCTAAGGTTATTATGCTGTGAAAATGAATTGTTGGAAAAATTTTGACAATGTGTAGAACTAATTAGCAAGCACTTCTCAGAACACAGCAAGTTACCATTATGTGAAACATATAAAGGTTTGGGTCCCAAATCTCATCTCAGGTTATTCTGTCATTAGGTGCGATGCTAGATTAGCACGCTAACTATTAATAGTGCCTCCTTCTCTGCAAATAAATAACATCTTTGAAAATAAATTCTTCAGAAAAATCACTGAAGACAGTTGGATCATTTCAGGGGCACTAGTGTACTATTTGTTAAAAGAAAACTGTATCATGATGTAGAAAAAATAAATAAAGTGAATATGAAGCAACTTTTGGGTCTACAAATGTTGCATTAAAAATTTGGCTATTATCTTTCTCTACCCAAATCAGGAAACTATATATCAAAAATCCCAAGGTATCTTAAAGAGCTATTTTATTAAGACTTGTGGAGACAGTGGGGGCACAAGGTGGCTCTTTGTAGCCTATGATGAGTGCAGTCTGCAGGGCGACGAAGAGTGGATTTTCCATTTGTAGTTGCCGTTGTTGCACAGTGTGGACCCAGCTTCTACCAGCACATCAGAACAATGAACACCTGGAACAGAGACACCACGGGGAGGACATCCTGTTTTGATGACCTCGCTCATCTCTGGTCTCTATGGCAGAATCATCACGTCAATGAAGAACAGAACGTGGCAGCCGAGAAATATTCCCGAAACACTCTTGAAACAATATGGGTTTAATTAAGGCGACCTGTGAAGAATGGAGAATTGACTCTGTTGTTGGAATTTTAACTTTTAGTTCCTAGGCATCACATTCCTAGTGCAGAACTTGTCTTCACTGGGACTTTGGTCCTCAGTCTTAGCAATACACGGCTGCTTAATGAATCAGCTTTGATATTCCATCTCACGTGATGACTACTCTGATAATATTAATATAATACTTTATAGTTACAAAGCCCAATCCTCCCAGCAACTCCATAGTGAGGGTAAAGTTTGAGTTCTAGGGAAAGAGCTCAGTGAACTTGGAGCAAAGTCATGTGCTTCCCCTTTAATCCCTGGTTCTTCTTAATCAGACTGAGAAATTCAGTCTCAGCATATGCAAATAATTTCACTCTTAGATTCCCCCCAACCTCGCTGTCCCAGAGTACCCTACAGGACCCCAAGAGAAGGAGAAGGATTCAATAAGATGCAGTCAACATCAATGGGACACTTTCTTCCCCTACTCCGTTCAGGCCTGGCCCCTGAGCAAACTTAAACAGGTTATTCTGAAGAAAACTGCAACTAGGCACAGAGGACCTATGTCAAAAGTTCACTTTTTATAAAAGTGACATGATTGTAAAATATTAAAATAACTTGCCCTTTATGTTCATACAATTACAAAGAGTATTTGACAAAATATTTTTAAAATTCTTACAGTAAAACGTAAAATAAAACTATATACGTTTTTACTAACTGAAAGGAGGGAGTGAAAAATTATTACATGGTTTCCCGTCCAGGGAGGCGGAAGGTGGCTCCTAAGCCCATGATTGTCTCCATGTTCCATTAGGATCTATTATTTTACAGATGAGAAAATTAAAAGATCTAAGAGATTTCACAACCAATAAGTGATAAAACCAGACCTCTATCTCCAGAATTATTTTCCTCATTTTTGGGGTCCATTTTGGAACTCTAAGCTGACTCCCATTTACATAGTCTTCACTCAGACTCCTTTCCCCAAATGAATATGACTATTAAGTATTGAGTTGCTCTCCTCTGAAATCGCCATTAATTTTTTTCATTTTTTGAACGAAACATTAGAGTATCAACTGCCCTTTCGGTTCTGCTGGTCTATAAATGTGTTCTTATTTCTATAGCAAGGATTTCATCTGCAGTCCAGTCCGTGTCTAGTGCTGACCTTCAGATATGTCTAGAACACTTTGGTATGGCCTTGACTCAAATCTATTTTCACAGGGTCTGAGAAGTCTCCTGGAAAAGTGTTCATCTAAATGGAAGAAGGAAGCAGGCAGGACACATTTATAACAAAGCCTTTGCCACTGAAAGAGAATAAGAATTTTGAGTACAACATAGTGGCTGTCACTCAAATCCATCTCCAGCCTGGATGACTGTTCAGAAAAAGAAAATTATAACTAAACACTGGAGGAGCCATCTCACATAAACGCTCTGAAAATGCTGGTGTAGAGGCAGAGTTGCTTGGGGATCCCTCTGACACATAACACAAATGGTAGAGAGGCATTCCACCCTCTTCCCATTTATCTACTCTGGGACTTGAGTGCATTGGCAATGATGCCTGGGGGAGCAATGGCAGAGCTTACTGGAGGATTATGGTGCCCAAAGCGATCTTTGGAACCTAACAGAGCAATAGCAGTGTCCCACGGGGGTATCATTGTTCATGAGAACACATAAGACAGCCCTTTGTGTTTCCTAGAAGTACTTGGTGGTGAATATTGCGGTGGTCAGGGAACTTGAATCTACAAGTGGGTGCAAGAGCCAATGAAATTTACTTATAATAATTATATTTGTTTTATTATTATAAAGAAATTATAACTTTATAAATAATAACCTCATCTTTACCCATAAGCTAGAGATTCACTGGAAATGAAAATTAAATTTTACCTTGCTTTAGTTTCTGTCAGTTGAGTATGTAGGACTATGGAGGGTGAAATGCGGATGAGGGAAGACCTCTAAGTAGTCAACACTGCCACAATTCCCCTGCCACAACATTCCAAGGTTATTTAATAACTAAGTAATTGTAGTTGATTAACTGTAATATATGCAACTGTCTACGCTCACTAATTATCAATGCAATTGCAGGGTTCTGTGACATCTGACAGTTCCTGTGCCTGTTTCTTCTATTAGGATTTTAGCCAATTGTAGAAATGAGAAGAAAATATAAATGTAACAGTAAAGCACTAGATAGGAGCCTAACTCAAAATATTCCAGCTTCTGCTAATCTACCACCAGGTAAATCAGCCAACACATTTATTTTTTATTGCTTATCTAAGAGGAAATGATACAATCTTAGAGTATTTCTGGCATATTTATGTGTTATGTGAGTGTGTATGTGTATAATATGTCCATATATAATATATACACGTACACATATATGCACAATTAATATATTACACATTTTAGCTTGTATGCACATTTAAATATACTTTCACTTATGCAAACATGCATATATATTTTAAGTTTTTTTTAATAATATGCTCCATTTTCTGTATCAGCTCTTCAATAGTGACTGTATTTGACTCTTCAGAATTTTTTCTATTGAATGTTGTTGTCAAGTTTTTTTGGTTTTTGTTTTTAATGCATGAGCCACTCTTGTCCTAGGTTAATGGGGGCCATGTTGTCCTACTGATTATTTTTTAAATGTATAAATCTATCAAGTTCGGAAATTTTAACATTTTTAGAAAGGTTAGAGGAAAAGGTGTAGAGATCACGCGCTTGTTAAAGAAAATGGCTTTAGATATTTTAAAAAGGAAAAATGCTTAGTTCTGGGCATTCACTCAAGTACAAATGTAAAATTTTAATGGGCAAGGTGACACTGGTTCAACATAGGTACATTAACCAAAATCACAAGTCAAAGTTACATCTAGATTGCGTGACCCTTTTGTCTAGTTTCATGGAAAAAGCATTTGATTAAGGACCCAGGTCTTATCTTATAGAAGACACAAAAAGTAGTTTTGACCTAGAGCCAAAAATTAACATGTGCAGCAAAATTAGAGAGTGAGAAGACCATTTAAAATATTCGGAGTTTTTCTTATTGGGTTTCAGAGGATTCTGTGTTTGGAGAGCAGAATTGGTGGGGGTCTAAGTTTATCTAACATGGAGAGATGCTGATGTTCTCTTAGCCTCTGAAGATAGAAAAAAGAGCAACGAATGGAGTGGGAAGGAGAATATTTGCAGGCAGACCAGATTCTGCCATATGTTGATGTGGCATAATCATGAAATGTTTAATAGATATTTTACTCTGCAATTTTATGGCACATAAAATTGGCTAATATTGGCAAGTATGTTGTAATAACAGCAATTCCATTACCTAGTAACTGTTGACCTTGACCTAGGGCCAAATATTTTGATATTTTGCTTTTCTGAGGGTTAGTTTCCCACCTGTAAAGTGGAAAAAACAGTTATCGCTAAATATCTTACAATTGTGTGGATTAAAGGAGAAAATGTTCATGCAAGTTTTATATGAATGCAAATATCTTTGATGAAAATGACATTTAACAAACACTTGACCAGTGTATCTGCACAAACAAACATAAAGACCCAGGACCTTCCTGCAAAGTAGCAGGAAGGAAGGAGAGGATGGAGGGAGAATGAGAAGTGGAGAGAAAGAGAGGAAGGAACGGAAGGAAGGGAGGAAGGAAAGAAAGAAGAGTGGGAAGGGAGAGAATAAATCAGCCAATCTAGCTTATGACATATTTTCTCTTAAAAAAAAGAAGAAAGAACAAGTTTAAGCTGAAATTACTCAAATTGGTTCTTGAAAATAGACACAAAGCTGTCTACTGACAAATTCCTATTTGAAAAACTAAACTATAAGAAAATTCTATTAATTCACTTGCCATATGTTTAGAATTTTTTAAATAAGGAGGAGAAAAGCTGGTTTACAGTCTTGTTTTACTCTCTGTGAATATATCATGCTAAGAAAATTAATAATAAATATAAATAAACTTACAGGCAGGAAAGAAGTTTAAACACCTTCAGAATAAACTTTTCCAGATGCCCTCAGGCCCCTTAGCGATATCATTTACATATAAATAATTGACACCTAATTATAAATTATTTTGATCTGCTCAAAGCAGGTCCCAAAGGGCTGCTGGTAAGCAATGCTTTGTTTGACTAGTTCCAACTACTGTATTAATTAAAATTTAATTGGACAATCACACTCAGAGTCAATTAATTAATTAATTAACTAACTAACATAATAGAAAACCAACAGTAAAAAAAGGTGCAATTTTACAGTTAAGACTGCCAATATGAGAGTAGCCTCCTCAGGAGATGTGAATTATTGTGGTGTTAATGCAGTTGCATTTACTTTCATCTTTAGGCCCTTTTATTCTCAAATCGTTCACATTTGTAACCCTCCAACTTCCTGTTCTCTAACTCTGTCACATCAGAATATTGACATGTTTGCCTTTCATTTCCACACCCAAGCTCAACGTGGGTTTGTTCAACTAGCTTATTCATAAATATTTGAACTTCACCAAGACATGTCATTTTGGTTGAATGATTTGCAACGGAGAGAGAGAGAAGAGAGACATTGTGACTTCTAGGCAGAGCCCTGGTTTTAAGACACGAGAACAAATATGAGCAGTTTGATTTATTTCCACAGCATTTTGCTAGTCTATTTAACTTTTTAATTCTCTTTCATGCCTAGAAAATGTGCTTGACCTAAGAGCTGCTTTATTTAAGTGTTAGGAATTCATGGAAAGGGACTAGAGAGTAGTTAAGGTTAGTGGATTTGAAAAATTTCAGTTCTCTCCTACTTTTAATTAAAGCTTCTAAACTATTAAAATGGCGGGAACAGTTCTGTGTCTTGTCTGTGGCCTCATTACAGACAGCTGCTAATTCATCTGAGCAGAAGTCTCAGGAGGATACTTTGCTTCCGTCATAGTGAGAAGTGAAGTGGGAGAAAAGCATTCTCATCCAGGGAGTAGACACTCAACGCAAAGGGAAAATAGAGAAGTGGAAGCTGGGGCTAAGGGTGACCGTGCATATCAGATTCCTCACCCACTCCCATCCCAACCAGCACAGCAGAAAACCCTCCTCCCAGGAGGCCAGCTCTTTCCCGCTTACTTCCCCTCATCACTGCTCCCAGCAAATGGTCACCTCTTGTCACCAGGAAGCGCCAATTTCTGGACCCACTTTAAATGTATTTGGGCAGTAGAAGGCACAAAAGCTTACTCTGGAGTGAGTGTTGGGAAGTTTTTAGAGTAATAGTACGTTAAGCAGTTGCTGGGAGTAGGTAGTCTTCCTTTATCCCAGGGGAATATGTTCCAAGACGCCCCCCCCAATGGATGCCTGAAACCTCAGATAGTACAGAATCCTAAAAATACTGTGTTTTTTCCTATACATCCATACCTATGGTAAAGTTTAATTTATAAATTAGGCAAGGTTAGAAATTAACAACAATAACTAATAATAAAATAGAACAGTTATAACAATATACTGTAATAAAAGTTATCAAAGATCTTAGCAGCCTCAGCATACGACTTTTTTTCTTTCCTTATTAAGTTAAGAGCTTTCACCTTTTCTCTTAAAGGAAGCGTTTTGCGCTTCTCTTTGGCATATCTCAATTGCCAGCATCATACTCTTGCACTTTGGGGCCATTACTAAGTAAAATAAGGGTTACTTGAACACAAGCACTGCGATACCACCACAGTTGATCTGATAACCAAGATGGCTACTAAGTGACTAACAGGTGGGAGTGTATACAGTGTGGATACGCTGGACAAAGGGATGATTCACAATACGGCAGGATAAGGTGAGATAAAGCAGGATGGCGCGAGATTTCGTCACGCTACTCAGAACAGCTTGTAATTTCAAACTTACGAATTGTTTATTTCTGGAATTTTTCCATTTAATATTTTTGAACCACGATTGACCCTGGATAACTGAAACCATGCAAATGGAAACCACATCTAAGGGGGGACTACTGGGTATGCTACGCTGGGAGGACAGGAACCATGGCTTTCCTTTTTAATTTTTGCTTCCCACTCCCAGCATCCTTTATCACACCTGACGCACTTCATTATTCTGATAAATGTTTGATATAATAACAGATAAATAACCTTAAAGTCACCACAGAAAGAAGCATTATCTTTGGGGTCTGATTTGCTAGGCATCGTTGTTTTATTTCTCTCTTTTTGCCTGTTGACAAATCCTGTTGTTTTGATAGGTGGACCCTCTGTGGAAACTATTTAAATTACCACAATGTTAATTCTTAGTCACATTTTATTGTAACCAAGATGAAAACAGATTCATAGGGAATTAGCACTGACTTGCAGGAAAGTTTAAATGTATTCTGTATCAGCCTGAAATTGAGGAGGCACTTGGCTGAACTCTGGAGGTGTAGAATCTGACATTTCATTAACATTTCCCAGTAGCTTTCAAAATGTTACCCAGCTCTCAGGCAACAGTCCAGGATTCCTGCTATGGCTAATTTAAAATCTGCCAAAGCCAATGGTCATTCTTTTAAAGTTAGAAACAAGCACTGAGTCAGTTCAACATTGTGGGTTTCAAGGCTTCAGCATCCAGTAATGATGGACTAGGTAATTTGGACCAGCCCCCAGGACAGAGAACAAGTAGAAAAGATGGGCACAAGATAAAACTCATCTGCTTGGAGGCTCAGAGGGATAACAGACAATGAGGAATATCAGGCCAAGATGGGGAAGCAGAAAGAGACTCCCCCGCTAACGCCTGGGTTTGCCCTGGCAACATTTGCTGACCCCAGCGAGGCAGCTAAAGACTAAATGGAATTGTCACAACTTTGAAGAGATAGAGGACCACAGATGGAGTTTGGCAAACCACTTGCATCTTGGACCGGGACCCAAAAAGGCTAGACCTCAGGAGAAAGTGTGACCCATAAGCACACCAGCCCCTCTCTCACTGCAGCCATGGTGTCAGAACATCCAGATCACCCAGAAAAACCTCATTATCAAATTGGATTAAAATGATTTCTGAATGTTGATGCTCCCAGGTAATTGCAGAAGCAAATAAAACTTCTCCCGGAGAAATACAATATTGTTCTATACCTCAAATTATTTCTAGAAACATTTTTTCAGACCAAAGTCACACACAGAGTCAATGACATAACACAACCCATGAGGAGGCAAGACAACATAACTGAGACCAGCACAAAAGAAGAGACAACAGGACCATCCAGAAGCTCCAGATATTGTATGGGAATTATCAGATACCTTGGATTTCAAAATCACTAAAAGTAACTTAAAATTAATTTCACTTTAACAGAGTTCTTGAGCACTATTCTAGATAAATTCAGGAATATAAATGCCAATGGGATATGGTTCCCACATTTGGTAAATTTGCGGTAGTGGAAAATATGTGTGCATTTTTTCTTTTTTTATTTGGTAAGCATTTTTATGGAGGGACTGCTGAGCCCTAAGGATAAAACAGCAAAAAACGAAAATGATAAAGGCAGTTTCTATTCTCATTAAGTTTCCATGCAAGTGTGGGAGAGACTCATTTATTGAAGAATGTCAATAATAAGTGCAAAATCAGCCAGTACTTCTCTGAAAGAGAGGCAAATACTGCTCTCAGAGTAAATGTTAGAAATAGGGAGAATTGACTGAAGGGAGAAGGAGGAAGGCTCACCTGAGAAAGTAGTGATTGGAATGTGGAAGAAGTGTAGGATTTTACTGGTGTTATCTTCTAAAATGGTAATTTGAGTATGTGTCTCCTTGACTTAAAACCTTTAGCAACTAGGCATCCGCTAGAAGATAAGTTCTGTGTAGCAGGCGTATTAAATGGACTGAATCAGATGGTTCGACCAATTTGCACCTCAGACGTAGAAACAAATCCAGCTCAGTCTGAATTAAAACTTCAGTTTAGCATCTAATTCAAAGCTAGAGGGCCCTGCAGCCCGCAAGGGGTGAGGGAGCACTGTCTGTTCTTTTATCTTCCTCTGATTTCCCTCTCATTCTGTTGCTTCTAGCTCTAGGATCTGGGCTAATGAACAGCGACTAAGAAAAAAAGGAGGAAGAGTCATTCCATCAGACAGGGCTATATGTAATTCTTAAGCCCAGCACCCTCCCAGTGGCAGCATTAATTGCTGGCTCTCTTGTGAGCACGTTTGTGGGCCTTTTGGAGGGATGTCTACACTGCACAGTTCATGCAGTGGGTGAAGTAGTCCAGGCGAGGCTGTTTTGGCCCCTTCCATGCCCCCTACCCTCTGCTCAACAGCTCCTGCCCTGTGACTCAACCCATTGTGTCTTATCCCTGAGGCCTCCTCACCCTGGGAGGCAGCTCTTTCTTGGGTGATTATCTATGAAGCTTACTTAACAATAACCATGCTAGGAGAGGAAGCTACCTTGCCTCCCTCGCTCCCAGCCTTGCAGCCTGCATGTGAAGCTCTTTCCAGCTTCTCACCTTCAGGATTCTCTGGTCGGGAAATACATACAGCCTCTGGGGCTATATATGTTTCCCAAAGATTCCCTCCACTCTGGCAGCTCCACTGGGAAGGACCTAAGAGTTTCTGTAGTTGAACAAGCGCCAACCTAGGGGTGAAATGCTGGCCTCTTCTTTTTGTAGGCATCCTCTAAATGTCTCTCTCTCATTTGTTTATTCATTCATTTTCTCTCTCTCTCTCAGTTTGCAGAGACAAAGAGAAAGAAGGAGGAAATGCAAAGCACTTTTCCTCTAAAGCATAAGATTCTCTGTTTCTATAAATCCCCCTCTTCAAAAAACTAAATTCTCATATAAGCCAGAAGGAGGAGTAGGGAAAAGAGGAGAAACACTGCCGTGGACTCATCTTAATAAGATCTAATAAGGTGTCTGTTTCTCCTCTTAATAGCAATTGCTCCCAATTTGGGGACTTCAGACAAATTCAGAGAGAACAAGAAGAAACGTATTCAGCATCCATTCACATCTGATTTCCTAATTATGACTCAAAAGACATTCATGACCTAACTCCTGATTGCCTCGCCCATCTTTCCTCACACTCCTACACTCCAGGCATCTGGACCATTGCAATATCCCAAACAGGACTTGTTCTTTCACGCCTCCCCCAAACTATTACCACTTCTGTTTGAAATCGCTGTTGTTCCCCACTTGGTCAGCCAAACTTCTATTGATCTTTCCAGACAAAAGCAAGAGTGTCTTCTGTGAAAACAGTCTCCTTTGTGATCTCATTGCTTCTTCACATGTATCTGTCATTGCAAATATTAAATTGAAGGGTAGTTATTGAATTCACCCAAATTTATTCACTATCTACCAAGAGATGAGAATCTCTGCCCTTCGTGAGTCTAGAATCTCATTCCCATTCATCTAGGGGCTCCATGAGGGCAGAAGGTATATCTTATTTACTACATGTTCTCAGACACAAACTAAACACCCTATTGAGTGGTAAGTGATAAATTAGTGAAATAGGTGTTATAAAAGGAAGAATACAAATATAAATCAAGCGCCATGGGAACACAAAAGAGAGAGGGACTCCCACTAAATGCATCAGAGAAGCATTTTGGAGGAAGTGATAATTGTTCTAGGCTTTGAAGGAAGGTGCTATGGGTTGAACTGTGTCCCCTGAAAATTTGTATGTTGGAGTGCTAACTCCTACTATCACAGAATGTGACCTTATTTGGAGATAGGGTTATTGCAGATGAAGTTACTTAAGATAAGGTTATATTGTCACCAAGCAAGGGCCTGCTCCCTGATGTACGTAGAAGCCAATACTATGGTACCAGCTTTGGAGGAAAAAAAAAGCTTTTATTGAGGGGTCAACTGGCAAGGAGACAGGAGTCAAGGCTCTCAAATCTGTCTCCTTGATCCAGAGTTTGCAGTGAAATTTAAGGAATCAGAGAATAGTTGGGCTGCCAGAAGCTGGATTTTCCTAACTGAAGGACTTCTTGCCTCTTAAAGAGCTTTGGTGGCAACATTTCTGAAGATTCTTAGTTCCAGGGTCATCCTGGGTCTATGGGTTCTTGCCTGGCACATTTGCAGTGCTCTCTCTGTTATTGAGAAATCTTTGATTAATCAACAATCTGTTTTAAGGAAGCAAAACTAGTTTAAGCTGGTCCATGTTTTATGTACTGTTTCAATACTGGAGTAGGTTGGGGCCCTAATCCAATAGGACTGCTGTCCTTACAAAAATGGGAAATTTGAACACTGACTGCACACAGGGAGAAAGCCATGTGAGGATGAAGGTAGAGATCAAGGCAATGCAGCAGAGGCCAAGGAACGCCAAAGACTGCCAGTAAACCACCAAGAGCCAGGAGAGAGGGGCGCGAGACAGATTCTTCCTTATAGCGCTCGGAAGAAACCAACCACGCTAACACCTGATTTCACGTGGCCTCCAGAACTGCGAGACAAATGTTTGTTGTTTAAGCCACTCAGTTTGCAGTGCTTTGTTACAGCAGCCCTAGCAAGCTAATACGGGAGGGAAAGATCTAATCAGGTAAAGATAGAGATGCATGATACACCTAGAGCAAACCCAGAGTGGAAAGGATGCTGAGTGCATCCTAGGAGCAGTCGATATTGCTCAGGAGTGGAAGAGATGTTGCCTGGGCAGGGGGCCAATGTGCGGCAGAAGTTAAGATTCTATCAGAAGTTTGGAGCCTGACTGTTGAAGATCTTCAATGTTATGCTGAAAAGTTTGGGGGGTTTTTTAGGTATTAAAGACATTTCACACATTGTTAAGTCAGAAAGAATCTTATCAATCATGATTCAAGCATTCATTTCAACAAGTGCTTATTGCATGACTACCACATTGTTCCAGGCATTGAGAATACCATTGAGTAGAGGGAGAGAGATAATAAATATATAAATAAATGTCAGATTGAGATCATTATTGTGGAGAGAAAAAGTCAGAGTAATAAGTGGGAGAAGATATGCAAATATATACGTTGAATAATGTTCTCAGCTGAAGAAAAATAAACCAGGATGAGCAGATGAAGAGTTTGACAGAGAGGAAGGGGGCAGAGAGGGGTGCAGTACTTGAGGAGGGTGGTCAGAGATGTCTCTGATCAGTGTCATTTGAGATCAGCAGGACATGTACAAGCTGGACAGCATTTGGAACATTAGTCGTGCTGGCCCCACGGGTAGGAGTGGGCAGGGGGTGTTTGCCTTATGATGTTTGAGGGAAAAACAAGGAAGTCATAGCTGCCAAGCACTGAGCAGAGGGGGCAGTTTTAGGAGATGGAAATCAGGAAATCTGGGAGGAAGTGAGAGATAACAAGGTGTAACGATGAGAAGCAATTGGAGCTTGCTAACGCTTGGTTCTTTTCTTTCGGGATTGCACACGTAAAGTATGGCCATCCCAAACTGACCACTAAGAATTCAGTCACGACACAAGCGTACACTTCCTGCCCTGAAACAGCCAAGGAGATGTGCAGCTATCTTGCCTGCTACTGCACAGCTGTTAGCATACACAGGGCAAGGGAGGGGCTGATGACACGTTCAGCTCTTCCAGTGAACAAAAGCAATTTCAGCATTGTTGGGTGTACGGATAGTGCTTCTAAATGTAAGGGCTGGATTTTTCACCTCGGAAGAATGATGAATTATTGAAAAGCACTCCGCTTGATTCTTTTTTCCCTGCAACACGTATTTTCTTGTAGCATTTAATGCATAGGAGCCAGGAAACTCTACCAAATGTTATGTATAGAAAATACTCTCAACATCTTAAGAGTCAAGTCAGCAATAGAAGTGGTTGAATATTTACATAATTAGAAAGCATGGTCAGAATTTGAATAAATCATTATAGGCATTGTTTCCATGGAAAACCCTAAAGTTCTCACCTTGCTGCAAATTAATGCAAAGGGAAGAACGACACCAAATTACATATCAAACTCCAGCTGTAATAATTACTCGGACCTGGGTCAATAACCTGACCAATTTTAAATTAGAGAGAAACCATACTTTGCAGGTATCCATGCCTATCATTTGATTAACATTTACAAACAAAAAATGAGTTCTCACAGCTCTCTAGTGAGGCATGAAATATTTTATTTTTCTCTATTTGGAGGCAGAGAAACTTGCAAGAGTCACTTTAAAGATCTTTTTTCAATGATTGCACAAAAATCTTGGATAAAGCAGAAATGGAACTTGGTCCTATGCTCTGGTTGAGAGGACAACACTCATTTCCAACTTCCTGGAGGTTTGAATTCTAGCCATTGTGGGAAGACTGACAAACCTTATCTAAATTGCCATTTTTCAAAAGCTTGCTGCAAATGTGGTTGGGGGAAATCGTCCTCCTCCCAACTTGCACTCTTATATAAATAGAACATATTCTGATTAGGATTCATTTTAGATTCATTGGAAAGGACTTGAGTTTCACTTCTGAAGCTTCTAACCAGGTATAAAGAATGCCCATGGGAAATTAGAAATATTTTGGGGAAAAAAAAAAGAAACTAAATACTGCTTCAGTCTAGGTGTCATTAAAATCCGTTTCTCCTTTTCTTTTCCTGTATTCTCTCGAATAAGGAAAGCCAACGATTTTAAACTCTTCATGACCATCACTCTCTTCTTTATAGAAGGTGAGATTCATTAGTCTGATTTAGAAACACGGTACAACTGGAAAGGATCTTAGAATTTTTTTTTTTTTTTTTTTTTGGAGGAAGATTAGCCCTCAGCTAACTACTGCCAGTCCTCCTCTTTTTGCTGAGGAAGCCTGGCTCTGAGCTAACATCCATGCCCATCTTCCTCTCGTTTATACGTGGGACGCCTACCACAGCATGGCTGCCAAGCAGTGCCATGTCCGCACCCGGGATCCGAACCAGCGAACCCCGGGCCGCCGAGAAGCGGAACGTGCGAACTTAACCGCTGCGCCACCGGGCCGGCCCCAAGGATCTTAGAATTTATCTAGTTTAACCTTGTACTGTAAGAGCCATTGCCCAAAGGGCCAAATAATTTGCCTTAGGTGACATAGTAAAAAGAATTACCCTGAAATTAAGTATGATTTTGAGATCCTGATTGGAAGTTTTCTGTTCAAAAGGAAATATTTAAGCTTTTAGAGACTAAACTAAATTTCAAAACCTCCAGTCCTGGTATCATGGTCTCCAGGAAGCCGGATAATGATGCTTCCATGAAATCAGGTAGGAAATGTGTTTGGCATGTAAGTATTTAATAAACATTAGCTACTATTATTAAGAAACGGTTTTCGGCTGCCTGCAAACATTAGATAGCTCTTATTGCCTCTCCGTTTATGATATAAAGATCCTCCGAAGCTCAGAGCCATGACAAGAAGACTTACTTAGCTACAAAGCTACAGGGAGATTTAAGGACACAGAATATAAGGTACTATGCAACCCCGTCATCCTTTACTGACGTTAGAACAAGAGCATCTGCCATCTCAGACATCCTTTGCTGGCCTACTTTAAGGATACTTGAGATTCTGGCTCAGAGTACGTTGACAGGTACCTCCCCAAGGAATGAGGCAACTCAAAGGAGCTGATCACACGTGTTTTCCATAGGAACACTGGGTGGAACTCCTCAAAGCTTTCAAGGAAGCTTTGGTGTGATCTGAGCTGGAGGCAAGGTACAACCTGGTCTATGCAAACACTGACAATGCTATATCCTATTCTTCGGTTCTTGCCCAGTTATGTCAGTTGTGGGATCCCTGGCTGAGGAAGGAGAAAGAAAGAAGAAAAGGGAGCCTATTTCTAGGTCTGGACATCCTTCCTCTCCACTCCTTGGATTCTGGGTGGTTGTCCCCTCTATCTTCACAGTATGCAACATGAAGGTTGTTAAGCAATCATTGATTTAAAGTCTATTCCTATGCAAGGCTATAAATTCCATAAGAACAGGAGTTATTGGTTTATTGCTTTTTCTCAGTGTCCAGCATGGTGCTTGACATAAAGCAGGAAATGCTATTGGGTAAATGAATGCATGCATGCATTCTTTCTGCTAATAACAAATGGAGTAGCCTCAGAGCTTCTCTTTGCAGACAAAAAATGGAGGTGGTTGGAGGAGGAAAATGTTTATTGAGCATCCCTTTTGTTTTATGCATTTTCACATGTTACTTCAGGAAAGGACTCACAAAGGGTGGACAAGAAAATGTAGGCAGCTGCTCATCTGACTAACAGCCACGTGCATTCCACTTCAAGTGCATTAAATTCATATGCTGCTTACTTTTCCTACTGTTCATCTGGGAGTGCTCAAATTTGGAGTCATTTTAGTTAGGCACTAATTAACCAATTAGCAACTGTCAACTTTTTTTTCTTTCCTTTTTTTTAAGCTCTCCAGGATTCATAGCTTCTTTTCTACGTTAAATTTCTGTCTAAGAATTGGTTTATGTATGCGGAAATCTTATCTTTGTAAATGAAATATAAGTGGAAAATTCTTATATTTCCTCCTACTCTCTAAAATCATAGACCCTGACCATGTCTCAAAGTCCTTGCCCTTCTTGTAAGTGATAACATTTGCTCCCCTCAAAATCTTCCCTACCTTAGCGTGAGAAAAAAGAAAGATCTGGATAAACTGTGTAAGAAAATAGATACAGATGGAGAGAAAGAGATACAATTTTTAGTTTCTGTTCTGTTTATAGTCTATGATACACTTACATTGATGATAATATTAAACCTTAGCTCAAAGATGCTTGAGCTGAAATAACAATGACAGCAGCCATTTCTTGGGAGCACAGCGCACAGCACATGTTTGAGGAAGTATCCCCTTTTCCTGACTCACTCTAGATAGACGAGGGTTCTGGTGACTCTCCACTTATTAGTTTTATGACACGAACAAATACTTAACCTCATTACGTCTGTTACTTCGTTGTAAATAATTGGAAATTATATAAGATAATATATACAAATTTCTTTTCACAGTGCCTGGTACACAGCTAAAGGCCAACTAAAACATAGCCCTTGTAAGTATTCATTCAACAAACATTTATTGAGTGTGACTGTATAACAGGCATAATATTCAATGCTGCGGATATAAACACATTTTTTCTCTAAATTTTTAAATTCAATGTCATTTAGACATAGAATTGTTTTGAGAATGAAGTACTCTAATTATTGAGAATATTTCCCATATGCGTATTTCTTACAGAAAGCATCCCCCTCCCCCCACCTCTTTGGCTAGGACTTGTAGACAAATCAGAGTGTCATCATTTATCCAGTTAATCTAAGAGTATAGAAAGTCTAGTGGATTTATCAGGATCATGAGAAATTAGGCCAGAATAATTCTCTAAATGAACTGGGAAATTGTCAACCACTCACAATGGATTCTTTAGCTACCAAATATTTGAACACTCTTCTGATGATGGGGACTCCCCCACTGTGTAAAAATGCAAGATCTCCCACCAGAGAAATGGAAGGAGTCAGATACTCCCTTCTCATCCTCCAGCAACAGGCATGTGACTTGGACAATCAGATGCTCTTGCCTTGGACCTCGAATCTTGAGAGAATTAGGCAAAAAGACCAGGACAAGTGATACCATATTTCCAGAAGTGAGGATATGAGTCTAACAATGGCTGCCTGGATTGTCCAGAGGCAGCACAGAAACCCTAACTGAACTGACCTACGGCGGGTCCAGGCTGTTTCCTCCTGCCAAGGCTTCTTGATTCTGGTGTGTTTTCCAAGCTTGATTCTCCATTCTTTCAAGGATCCTGTGAGCCCCCAAAATCCTTCCAATAATTTTTTTGCTTAAGATACCTAAAGTTGATTTCTGTTGCTTACATCCAAAAAGCCTAACTGAAATGCTGTTATTCTTTCCTTTGCCTGGGTACATGGGACTGACATAATTCATGGTGCCTCTGTTCTCATCTGGCCTTGAGTCCACAGTAGTAATTTTATTTTCATGTCAGCTCTGATGACTGTGGGGCATAAACACGACTCCACTTAAAAAGCACACACTAACACACCAGGAAGGGCCTCTAGAAAGTATTCTATTTAGTTCTTAATAGCACATTTAAATGTTAAACCATAAGTGAATAATTAAAGATGAAAGCATAATTATATAAATTGATAGCTAGAGACATGCATTAGTAGGCAAGCAGATACCATGTTCAATTTTTACAATTTTGTGTGTGTGTGTGTGTGTGTGTTAGGAAGATTGATGCTCAGCTAACGTCTGTACCAATCTTCCTCTATTTTTTGTATGTGGGATGCCGCCACAGCATGGCTTGATCAGCAGTGTGTAGGTCTGTGCCTGGGATCTGAACCCAGGAACCCCAGGCCGCTGAAATGGAGCCCGCTAACTTAACCACTAGGCCGCCGGGCTGGCTCCATAATTTTTACAATTTTAATCTTTACTCTGTCTATTCTACTCTAGGTGAAGGAGGAATGTCAGAATATGAATTTTCTTTCCTCGAGGCAGAGGCTAGCCCCTTTTAAGGGTGGAAGATCAGATGAGGCAATGGGCCCTCTAGGCAGTCTTGTCAGCCTGTTGTTTGAGAGGCATTACATCTTCAAGAATTTTACTTCAATACCCTGGAGAAACCGCATACCTTAAACTGTACGAACCACCCCATCTAGTCTCAAAGAAGTAGGATGTTGTGGAGGGGAACAGAGCCATGAGTCGGGGGCCTCAGCTCCAGTAAGCCACATAATCTCTCCTGGCCTCAGTTCCTGCCCCAACTCCCGTCAGATAAAGAGATTTGCTCATCTGACCTCTAAGGTCTCCTGTAGCTTTGGTTTTGTTAGTGATCATGCAATGCTTTAGCAGTTGAAATTAAGAATAGGGCTCATAATAGGAGTTTGGAAACAGGGAGAGGAAGGAAAATGGGGATATTGGCAAAGACGAAAGGAGCTTTAGCATGCCGCCTGTCACAGTGTAAGGATGTGAGAAGTGCTGGAAGAATGGAACTAAGCCCCAACAGAGGAAGTGGGAAAAGCCATCTTTAATTCCAGTTCTCACCTACTTCCTATCTTCAGTGTGAGGGCCCCCTGGGCTGTATTGCTCAGGTGGAAGCATACGTGGGGCTGGAAAGATACCACTTTAATTCTTGCCTACCCTAAAGAAGCACCAAGGAAGCCCTAGGGCTTCTCTGAGCCCAGGTTGACTACCCAAGATGCAACGGAAGGAAGGACAGGCAGACCAAGACCATCTGTACCCAGCTCTCCCACTGAAAAGCTGAATAAATTTGAGGAAGCTGTCTAAGCTCTCTAAAGCCTTAGTTTCTTCATCTGTGTCATTTTACTACCTGGTAAAGTTATGAAGATTAACAATATCTTCTTTGTGCTGCCTAGTGTTGCAAAGTGAGCAATCATCAGTAAGCAACATTATTGTAATTGCTGCTGTTACCGTAGTTATTATTGTCATATCTGTCTTAAGGAACCATCGGATGCCTTGGGATGGCAACTCTCTAAAACTGACTTGCTGATGTGGACCTAGGTCATATGAAGAGATTACATGGGAAAGACTTCCAATTACTCTATTTTAGTATTTAATGGAGTGGAGACATTCATAGAAAGGGAGGAATAGACTTCAAATTGTATGCAGGGAGTGCATCCTGAAAGAGTAACAGGAACCAATGCTTCAGCTCAGCTCCAAAGACAGGTATGTGCCACTATGTGGCATTACACAGATTATCTTTCCTAATGCAGACCTTGGGGACATGAATAAATTCTTTGAAAATGTTTTGTAGGAGAATTAAATGAGACAGCATATGAGAAGCACTTGGGGAGGGATTCTGGAAACACAGCCTCCTTCCCCTCCTGAGGACTCCAAGCTATTTAGCTCTCTGGATTCAAGTGGCTAATGGAACCTACTGGCAAGCGAGCATAAGTGAACTGTGAGTTCTGCTGGGGTCCTGGGGAAAAACCTGCAAGGTGCTTCCTTTCCTGTGGTCTGGGCAAGCAATTGGTTAGCAGCATTGAGCCTAAGAGCTAGGACTCCAGCCATTGAATATGGGTAGGATCTGTGTCTGGATCTCTAAAGTCAGTGCCAATCTTACATTACTGGAAAGTACAGTGGAATTCCAAACAAACAAGGAGAAAAAGATGGAACGGATTGCAAATTGAATGAAACAGCAAGAATTTAAAAAAAGAAAAAAAGCAAATTGTGAGGTCAAATAACAAAGAAAGTTAAAAGGAAGAAACAAAATCATGTATATTCACTATAATAGTACACGTAAATGAAAGTTTTAGAGACAGGAATTGTCAGATTATATTAAAAAGAAAACAAAAAAGACTTTTATATGGTGTATAAGGAACTTGCAAAAAATAAAGTAAAAATGAATTTATTTTATAAAAAAGGAGACAGTTGGATAAAGAGACACCAGCAAATGCAAACAAACAAAAAAGCAGAAGCAGCAATATTAAAATCACTCAAAATAGAATTTAAGGTTAAAGGCACCAAACAGGTTAAAGAAGAACATTGCATTCTGGAATTTCAGTCAGAAAGGAGTAAAAGCAATATTTAAATAGATGGTAGACAAGAATTTTCAAGAACTCATGAAAGACATCAAACCGCTTATTCAAGAATTTCTATGAACTCCAATCAGAATAAATAGTCGAGCACATACAGGTACATCACAGTAAAACTGCTTAAAACCAAAGACAAGAGAAAAGTATTTAGACAACCAGAGCCATACTTTGGTTGTTGTAATACAGCAGAGAAATGACAGAAGCCAGAAGATGACGGAATGATATCTTTCACAAGAGAAAGTAACACAGAAAATGGAGAGGAGGAGAATGGAGTTTAAAAGTTCTAAGGCTGTACCATTGCTAGGGAAGGGGGGGAAAAAGTAAACATTTTTTATACTATTGTAAGTCAAGTTTTCTCCCTTGATATAAAAGGAAAAACCAAGTGTATGCTGCTTACTAGAAACATGTATTAGACATAAGATTGAAAACCAAAGGTAGGAAAAAAATCTACGATACAAACACTTAACAATGGTGATGGGATCACCATCAGACAAGGTCAGACTATAAGGAGAAAGCATTATTAGAGATGAAGAGAGATGTTCCATAAGGACAAAATGTTAATCTACCGGGAATGTACACATTTCAAAATTTATATGAATCCAGTAATATGGTGAGAACAGACCACTGACTCTCCTGAGAGAGGACGTGGCTGGACCCCACTGAGTGGGAACTGCTGATGGAGCTGGGTCAACTGCGGGGTGTGGAATCTTCCCACTAGAGGTCTCTGGTCCTCTCTGCCCCTAATATGAGTTCCTTTGACATCTGAGCAGGGGCTAAAAATGATTATTGTGTTTACATTGACTATTTCTCACTAGACAGAAACCTGGGGTGGAAGCTAAGAAACTCTGGGTGCTGACTTACATTAAGCAAGGATATGACCCAAGGATAGGAGATCACACAGAAATACATTCCTTGCCTTCAAGCAACTTACACTCTGGGAAAGACCAATGTATAAAAGTAACTAAAATTCAAGGCATAGTATGATAAATGTGATAAAAATGGTAGAAGCAAAAGTATACACAGTTTAGGATGCGAAGTGTCATAAATAGAGTTACAAATACAGGCAAAACTAAAGTATGAGAAAATGAATTCAAAGTCACTAATTCAACTGCAGGGTGAGAGAAATCCAGGATTTACTCCACATCCGGTGCCAGAATTGCCTCAAGGTTAAAATGCAATAATATCTTATCTCCATGGGTCCTGTTAGTCAGGACATCACACATCCTCAATCCTTGCAGGGAAGTATAGTTTGCTATCTATTTTTAAAATTATGATTGAACAAAAGGAATATGTAGAAGATCAAACCATAGAGAACGAGGAATTTCCTGGGAGACTGTCAGTTCACGCAGCTTTCCACAGGAACGGTCATGCTTGGCAGAGGACTCTCATTCCTACGTTCTCCACTGAGCCTCTGGTAAGAGTGCATCTCTTTGGAGGGGATGCAAACACAGAGCTCCCACGGCCTTCAGAGAACTGCCATGCTGAGTCAACTCAACAGGACAAAAAGAATGCAGTTGAGACAAGCTGCAGCTTCCCACATAGCAGCCTATAAGCCCCTCCAGGTGAAAATTGCAGGGCAGAACTCTAAAGAAAGCATCGGGGAGTTCAGAAAATGGCTGGCAGAACAGTTATTCTATTTAATTGCCACAGTGCCTGATGTAAACGAGGCCCGACTGACTCCAGCAATCCCCCTTTTCCCATCCACCTGAATATAAACCCAGCCCACGGCTCTCAGTTTAAGATGTAGCCTTCTATTCCCTGCAGAAGTGGCAAGCCAATTGAAATTCTTTGATAGCAAAAGTTATACCCAGGATAAGACAAGGGAACAAAACCACATTCTTTTAAGTATAACTCTTTAATTCTGCATATTATTCCTTGTCTGCTTGCCCAGGGAGAATAGAGATTTGAACTAGGAATCAAAACACTGTCGATGTTATTCACTGTATATCTGTGTGTCTATGGAGAGAAGGAGGGATTAAATCATTAGCTTAGTTACATAAGCAAGGTATTCTTAAAATCTGTGG
The DNA here is from genome assembly GCF_041296265.1 of Equus caballus. Lineage (NCBI taxonomy): Eukaryota > Metazoa > Chordata > Mammalia > Perissodactyla > Equidae > Equus > Equus caballus. The sequence goes on from NC_091689.1 coordinate 75,924,398, forward strand.
ATTTTGATGTGTATGTGAGTGCCTGTGTGTGTGTGTTCTTTGACAAATATTGAGGACATACTCAATGCCAGGCACTGATAAGTACCAGTAATATAGCAATGACCAAAACAAAGTTCCTGACCTCAGGGAGCTTCACTTCTACTTGAAAACAGATAACATATACTATAATATATAATATGTTGGGAGGCTGGTCAGCCCTATAAAGAAAGCATGAAGCAGGGTAGTAGAAATTGGGCATATCAGAGAGTGAGGAAATTACTGTTTATGTAGGTGGTTAGAGAAGGCCCCAGTGGTAAGGTGATATTTGAGCAGAGATGTGAAGAAAATGAGGGTACCAGCCACTGGGATATCTGGGGGAAGAGCAGAGGACCAGAAATTCAGCAGAGGGCACAGTACACAAAAATGAGGTGGAGCTTGCTTAGCATGTTTAAGGAACAACAAGGAAGCCAGTGTGGCTAGTCACAGTGGGATGAAAAAGGAGAGAATGGTAGGAGGGTAAGAGATGACGTCACAAAAGTGGTAGGAAAGGAAAGATCACGAAAAGTCTTATTGTTCTTGGGAAGGACTTTGGCTCTTATTTTGAATGAATCCATTGGAGGATTTGAATGAAGGAGTGACATGATGTGACTTACATGTTTAAGTTATCACTCTTGTCCTATGGAAAATAGATGAAAGTGGGGCAAGAGCTGAAGTTGGGAGACCAAAAATTTAGAAAGTTATTGCGATAATCCAGACAAGTAGTAATGGTAGTTTAAACCAGTGGGATAATATGCAGTGGCATCCACCCCCATCCAAAATTTGGTTCAGATGTTGAGACTGATGACCACACCCCCCACACACACATGCACACCGCCCCCCCCCCAAAGAGGGCATTAAAAAGTTTATTACTCATATAAAAAGACTTTTTGGAGAGAACTGGGTAAACCTCCCAAGATAGTAGAAAAATGGCTTGAGAAAGCAAGGAAAGGAGACTGACTTGGGGGTTTTATGGTGTCAGGGATTGGAGCCAGATTGAGTTCCCACACATGGTTTGAAGCTCCCACTGGTGCCAAAGGAGGGAGCACCTGAGGTTTCTTATCCACTTTCCCGGATGAAGGGCAGAAGGGAAGAGGGAGGAGTACGGCTTAAAAACTGTCAGCAGTCAATCATCCAAAAATGGAGTCAGCTTCTTTATTATATAATGGTAGAGATGGTAAGAGGTGATCATATTCTGCAACTGTTTTTAAGACAGAGGAATAATATTTACACCTGGAATGAGATTTGAGATGTGAGAGAAAAAGGGATAATCTCCTCTTTCACTATATTTCAGCAAATAAAAAATTTAAAAGCCCTAAAAATCAATAATAAAGTTGTTTTATTTGTTCATGCGTCCCCTCCAACTTCTATTTTGAAAGTTTTATTTAAATATAAAGATCATGTCTCTGGGGCCGGCCCAGTGGTGCAGTGGTTAAGTTTGCACGTTCCGCTTCTCAGTGGCCCAGGGTTCGCTTGTTCAGATCCTGGGTGTGGACATGGCACCGCTTGGCAAGCCATGCTGTGGTAGGCATCCCACATATAAAGTAGAGGAAGATGGGCATGGATGTTGGCTCAGGGCCAGTCTTCCTCAGCAAAAAGAGGAGGATTGGCAGCAGTTAGCTCAGGGCTAATCTTCCTCAAAAAAAAAAAAAATCATGTCTCTTACTTTCCTTTAATCTTCACCAACCTCCCCAACTATTTTCCCTTGAAAGCAGGAAATTGCTCTGAAAGGAAGAGTATTCAAGAAATACTAATGAATTGAAAAAATTTGCAGTAATATATTACTAGAATATTATGTTGACTTGAAACTACATGCTACCTTGCTTGTCACTCAAGTCGAACGCCTACTTTAAGCGAAATTTTCTTAAATTTCCTAAATTATAAAACTGGGATTTCATATTATTATTTATCACAGATATATTTAAATATCCAGGGGTATAGTAAATAATCTTTTCCTTAAAACTTTTATTTCAAAAGTGACCTTTTATTATTTTATAGCTAATTAAGGAGGCAGCTGTGTTATAATAAAAGTGTTCTAAAATAAGAACCTAAAATTCTGGGTTTTATTCCCATTTTTGCCATAAACTAAGAAAATGTGTGGTCCTGGGTACACCAGTTCTCTTTTCTGAGTCTAATCAGTAAAATGAGGGAACAGGATTGAATAATTCCCAGAATTCTTTCACTGACACTATGTAAGTGCTGACAGCAAATGTGAAGCTTTGAAGCACACTTGAACAATCAGATTCACAAAATTACTTGTAGCAAAACCCTTTACCCTTGTGTTAAATACGAGTGAAATGGTTTTATGGTTAGAGAAATCCAGGGGAAGCATGTAGCTCCCAAGTTAGGAAATTTTATAAGAATTATTTTCAAATAGGTTTTTTAAAATGAAACCCTATCTGTCTGTTGTAGAAAATAAGAATACTGCTAAACAGGGTAAAGAATATTTAATGAAAGTTGATAGAATTGACTATGTTCTGCATTTCTAATCTTTTGAAATTTAGAAAGAATAAGGTTAATAGGACCTATATGTTACTAAAATTTAACTTTCAAATACTTTACAGATCTATAGTCAAGTATTTTGTAGGTTACTCTTTTGAAATCAAAGAGCTTTTAAAAACTTAAAACAAATGCAAACTACCTAAAATCACCTCGACCCTGGATTATTAATCTTAAATATAAAAGTATTACTCAACATAAAACTGTCCAAATTATGGCTACATGTCAGGTATCCCCTGTCAAAAGAAAAGAAAATTTTACATGTAATTTTTATAAAACCTATAAATTAAAGTTTAAGAACATGAAGGCTAAAAATAATATAAAACTATAACTCAACTCTCTTTTTTAAACAACTAATAAAGTGCTTTCAGAATTTATATAATCTGGTTTAGAAAAAAAGTTCTATCTCAGAGACAATAGAGCCCAGTCTCACTGAAATTACTCTCTTAAATGTCTCCAGTGTCTACTTGCTGTATCCAGTGCTATGTGCTGTGAGGAGAATCTCAACCTTCATTTTTGCTCAATGCCTGCCAAATTCCATAGTTACTTTGATAATTCAGTTTCCAATTCAAGTCATAACATGCCTTGCATTCTAGTTGGTTTTTGTGGACCTGTCCATAGTACCCAAGACAACTTTTTGAAGGGAAAGGCAGTGTTCGCTCATCTTTGTATGCCTAGAACCTTGCACAACGCTGGGTGTGTGAGAGGATTTCAACAAATGTTTGCTATCTTAAACCAACAGGTTCAGTACAAAGTTGAAACAGTGACTGGAAGTGAATCATCAAAATAAAATTTATTCTTTTGTTCTGATGTGGGCTAAGTGATTTAGATTTACAGATTTAGAAATACTAATTGACTTGTGGGAGAACAACTTCAATATTTACTAAAATGGAAGATATTTTTGCCTAAGAGAGAAGACTGGGAAATTTATCAGCAAATCTGAGGACAGAGACGGCAGTTGTCTCAAGGAAATAGGAAAGAATCAAAGAGGGCTGGAAACCCAGTTAGAGGCAGGTGAAAATGTACCAGGTCTTTAAGGCAGCTAGAAAGGAGTTTATTCTTAGGGAAATAGTTTTCGTGTGGTTTATATTTTACTCTTATTTAATTTTATCTATCTTAGAATCATTAGTAATTTTTTAAAAATGTCAATATAGCTCAGTTGTGTTGAAATTTAATAAAGTTGGGGTTTTATTTTTAATTATTGGATCACAGTTTTTTTAAAGAGTGAATAGTGACAATAATAATAGAAGTGAGAGAACCCCAGCAGAAAGATACAAGCCATGGAGTTTAATAAAATACTGCCTGGAAATTCTTGTCCCAGAGCTCCCCTCTGTTCAAACCTTGGGAATGCCATGTTTAATGATAAGAATCAGCAAGTGGGACTGATGCAAACAAGTAAAATTTCTCTCAGCAGAGCTTATCTCAATTTCTATAATCTACTTCTTCTCACAGCTCTTACACCTCAGTGGCCATCACCAATCATCGACCCTACCAACATTTCTGGGGCCAATCTTGACCCTAGGCCACAGGGATATACATACTACCCCAGTGCTCTGGGGCTCAATTTTAAGTTATGTAATAGTATCTTGACTCTAAAAGTGGGTGCTGATTTTGATAACTTTAGATTTCACTCTTATTGCTAAGACAAAGTTTCTACCTCAGGACTCACTTAATTATAAGGGGCTTAGAAAACCAAAACAGTGCAAAGCTAGGCTTGGCATTCTGATGGAAGCATTATCCATTAGATAGCAGAGTCATTTCTGGGGCATAACTTGAGGGACTGGCAGTAGACAAATATTAGCTCAGAGCAATATCTGAGGTACAACACAGGGTCACAGAGTGGCCTGCCCAGTTGGCAAAGCATAGAGGTGAGAATGGTATTCAGAGATCTAGGGTGGTAAGCCAAATTCCAGACTACTTAGGCCCTATGCTTGTTTCTAGACCCTGAACATTCATCTTTTTGGTCCTAATATGCCATTTTAGTACTAAGGCAAAATAAGGCTCTGGAAGCTTCATCTTGATAAGAAGCAGTAACTCCTTTAGATTGTCCTAAATTAATTCATTATTCAACAAATCTTCACTGACTATTCATTGAATGTGTTATATAATTATAATTGATTGTCAGGCACTGTTCTAGGTGTTGTGATTGTAGCATTAAAAAAACAAGCAAAAATGTCTACCCGTAGGAAGTTTATGTTCTGATGGCTTTCTTCCCTCATCTACAATGCCTCCAGCCCTCCCAGAAAGGGTCTGTGGTCACAGCCTAAGGCTGGTCTTCACCTGGAGAAGCAGTGGTTTAAAGGGCTTCTGTGATCCTTGGTCCTTTGATGTGTGTTTTGTGTGTGTGTAGGGGGAGCGTTGAGTAGGGTAGCAGTGGGCAATCATACTTGCTGCCCAAGTATCAATAAGCAAAGTCAATGGTATCTTGATGCCATTAATGAATCTTCTCACAAACACATCCTATACAATGAGAAAAGAGTAGGCTTCTAAGAGGTATAAACGATTGGGCTAGTCTAGAATCCACTGCTGTATAACGTTAACATTGATGTTATATACTTTATTAGTCACAGTTTAGTTTAAGAAACATAAACCGCTCTGAGTAGTTTAAGCAGGAACTGAACTGACACGATGAAGGGAATTAGATGCTTACAAAATAGTTGGAAGTTATATAAAAAGGCAGTTTCCTGTCTGGGCCACCAGGAACAGTTCTAGAACAATAGATCATCACTGGAACTATGGCAGAAAAAAAGAGATACCATTGCTGCCACTGAAACTGTCACTTTTCAACACCAGAAAACTGAAAATTGGATGAAACATTACCCGAGAAAACCTGGGACCACAATCACGCCTGAGAGCAGAAACAGTCAAAAAGAGGCAGAAAGATGGCTTCCACCTTGTTTTTGCCTTCCAAATTTTCTGCAAGTGCATCCTAATTAGTGTCATTAATTTGCACTCAGAACCTTAGCTGCAAGAGAGTCTAAGAAAGGAGAATGGAGGCCGAGTGAGCCAATTCATAATATCCGGTACCCACTTTAACCTCCAACATGAATTTATGCAAGTGCAGTCTCTTGGGCATTCACAATACCTAACGAATCAGAGTTTCTGGGCACAAAAACTGACATATTAACAAAACACTTATTTACCCTAAAGGATTCTCATGCTTAAAAATATTTGAGAAACATTAATTAGAATGATCAGATGAGACCTGGGATACACAGTCATTATACATATCCAGAAAATATTCTTTTGCGTATGTGATTTTAAAAAGAAACATTGAGCCATGTTTGTATAATTTAATCTCATGGACCTGATCCAACACTAAACTAGAAAGTGAAATGCTTATCATCTCAGGTAATTGTTCATTTCACAATGCCAAATGGAAAAAATTTCTCTCCTCAGTGTTACACTCTCTCTAGTTCCTCATGCAGTTGGGACAAATATTGACAATTTGATGGCTGCATTTCATTACAGGAGTTTGCCTAGTGCTCTCTCTGGGGATATTTCAAAATAATGTCCCATTCAGACCTTGAAATTTATTCTTTTCTAGTTTGCAAGCGAGGAACAGTTTAGCATCATTCCACAAGGAAGATAAATTCCTAGTTTAGGAAAGCAAAAACGCATGTTCTTTCTTCATCTAAGCAAAGACTTCCATTGAAAAGATGATTGCATGTGGCTTCTGATGATCTTTGGATCTAAATGCATTAGATTGCTCAATTCAAAAATAAGTTGGAATTTATAATTTAAAGAGAAACATCAAATCCACGTTGCATATAACCTTCCTCATAGTGCCTGAAACAATGTTGGCTGAATTAATGAAAGATGTATTCCATATGCAGATTTACTTTGCTAAGATAATGCATCTGTAGCCATTTCCCAAAGTGACTTAGCATTTCTTGGAAATACTCATGGTTTCTGAGGTTTCCTTAAGTGTGAATTTCAATCATATAATGAAAAGGTTGTTTTAGTCATGGTAACTAACACTGGCTGTTGTAACAACCCACAAATCTTGGTGGCTTACCACAACAAAGGTTAATTTCTCATTCATGTCAAGATCCAATTAACTGTTCAGTGATCAGCCTTCCATATACTATTAGGACTCCAGTCTCCTTGCATCTAATGGCTCCTCTGTCTTCTAAAGCAGGGCCAGAAAACATTTTCCATAAAGGGCTAGGTAGTAAATATTTTAAGATTTGCCAGTCAAGAGGCAAAATCAAAGATATTATCTAGGTACTTATATAACAAGAGAGAAAACAAATTTCAGCAAATATTATTTTGATGAAATTCAGAATATAATAACTAAGTATAGGTCTTTGTAATATAGGTCTAATGAGAAAAGTGGAATTACTTTGTTGGGTCATATACTTTTGCTTAATTGAGGTTTAAAATTGTTTTCTCTATCATCATAATGACTGCAAATGTTCACCAGTTAATGCTGATCTGTAATGAGATTTTTTTCATCTTTCATCTTTCCACATGGATAAGTTCTGCCAATACTGATATCAATCCCTGAGTATATGATTTTAATTGGCCATATTTATCTCTTGGAAGGCTTTTCAGAATTCTATTAGATTCTTCTCTTGCCTTTTAACCTGTCATTACATTGCAGACTAATCACTTGAAAATTAGGAGGAAGCCCCTCAATTGAACAATTACGTAGATTTTGAAATACAGAAAGTTCTTTTGTGCTTGCGTTAAGATATCAAAAACGTTGCTAGAACAGTAGGTTGAGCTGGGAAAATATATCACTGCAAATCTGTGTAGGAGTGGAGAGTTTAGTTTTTGTTTTAAATTTACAGCACAGAAAGTGAATAAAGCAATTTCACATTACTTGTGACTCAAACAACATGAGTTGTTATGGAAATGATGTTACACAGTATGTGTTTCACGTATAAGTGCTTATTTTGCCTTGAAATTTTAGGTTGAATTCACAAAACATTATCAGTTCTGTGAGGGAAAAAACAGATTTCTGAAGCCATTCAGTATTTGATAATAATGGCTGAGCACAGTTTTCCTTTGTTCACAAAAATTTCAATTTTAACTCTATTTTAACAATAAAACTTGAACACTGCTAAACCATCAAACTGCTATGGGCAAGTCAGGATATCCAGCTTCTATTTCTGACAAAAATTTATGGAACTTATTTTGGGTAAACTCTTGAGAGCAATGAAGTACGTTGTTGACATTTCTATTTCAATAACACATGATAGATTCAATATTTTCTACAAAGTCGCTGCTGATGAATAATACAATGAACAACCATAGGCTTTAGATACCTTATTTTTTCACTACCTTAGTGAGTTTGCCTAGCTAACGTTTTTCTGCTCCACACTTATTTTTACCATCATCAGTTGTAACACATCTTATCGGATTCCACTTCAGGTAGTAGTGAATTAATGTTTTCTCAATTTCTCTGAAAATATGCTCACTTGTAGATGTTCCACACAGATGATTCAATAAATTCAGCCTTGGCATCAAATAAATAATAACAACTGGGTGGTATAGGCAACATCAACTCATCAAGAACCAAGACAAACCACTCGAAATCATTTACCTTATTTTTTGTCAACTATTGATGTTATTTCCAATATCCTTCACTCTTTGAGCAACTGTTCTCATCAAAAGGGTAATAGTTTTGAATTCATTTTCTCTGGATACATTTCTTCAGCTGCTGCAATCAAACACAATTTAATTAATTCACCATAAGTAAACAGTTTTGGCTAACAAATGAGCCCCTTGGAACCTTACATAGGTTGTAACATCATTGTGTTTTCTCTGACATTTGTGAAGAATTTCTACTGTGATGTGATCAGATATTTTGTTTTAACTTTTTAAGTTTTTCAGGACATTGCTTTCCTGTCAGTTGGGAATATTTTAACGTGTGCTCAGTGTGATGATATCATTGCATGTTCTGTTAGTTTCCTATCGCTGCTGTAACAAAATACCACAGACTTTGTGTCTTAAAACAACGCAAATTTATTATCTTAGAGTTACGGAGATTAGAAACCCAAAGGGAGTCTTACTGGGCTAAAATCAAAGTGTTGGAGGGTCTGTGTTCTTTCTGGATGATCTATGGGGTAATCCGTTTCCCTGCCTTTCCCAGCATCTAGAGAATTCCTGAATTCCTTGGTGCATGGCCTGCAGCCAGCAATCGCATCACTCCAACCTCTGCTTCCATCATCCCATTTCCTCCTCTGACTCTGACTTCTTGTCTGCTTCTCTCTTATAAGAACCATTGTGATTACACTGGGGCCACTGGAATAATAATGGCCCTAATATCTTCTTGGATTGGTGAGATTCTGAACTGGACAGCCAGAACTGCAGGTCTGTGGTGAAAGGATTTTAAATTGTGCATTTTTAACACTAGAGTGAAATAATTTAAGATCTACATCCCTTGAGCTTTTAGTATGAGGGGCTATTTTATGTCATGTTGGCATAAATTGTTTTGTAAAAGGGAAAGTGTTTCTAACGGTGTTTCAATGTTTGTCTTGATACAAAGTAAGTTATTACTCTGCAGTAAGTGGTTTGGCCCCTGAAAGAATACTGTAATGCAAGGGAAACAATCTTATTTCTTTAGACAACAAATGTGTTTTACTAAGTTCTTCACTACTGTTCATTGATTTCTAATTGAGTTTATGGTTCAGCCTGGGAATTGAGAAGTTATTTGAAATACGTTAGGTAAACTTCACCATGTTATATAAAAGGCACTTAGCTCAACCCCTGTGTTTAAAATACACATTTTAAATCCCTCTTTACAGAAACTAAGCTAAAAAATACATCTTTCTGAGTTGTAAACAAGTGGCAGTAGCAGAGTATTGTATAGTCAATGTTAAATGAAACCCAAAACTGAAATGTGCGGAAGATAGGATTTGATTAATTTACGGACTCATCTTTATTTTTTTCTTTAACGTTTTTGAAAATGAGATTCCTGGAGTAAATTGGTATATTCTGTTAAAGACGACAGTGATCCACTTCGCGTACATTGTTGCGCCGCAGACGACTGGCCCAGGGACCACGAGCTGCAGATGTGTGTATGTACTTACAAAAACAAAACAAACCACTCATTGGGATATAAGGTAGCAGTCGCCAACTAAAGACTGTGGCTTTTTGAGGTGCAATACTCTGAATCCCCAAGTTAGTTACAATGGGTCTCATTGTTTTTGTGACAAGATTTATTTAGACTATTGCACTCTTCATTTGATGTAACAAAATGTTATTAATCTAGATATTTGTAAATAAAGTCCTGTAACTAGATTAAATTAAAAAATATGTCTTCATCTCAAGATCCTTAACTTGGTTGTGCATGCAAAGTCCCTTTTGACAGGTAAAGTAATACAGTCACACGTTCCAGGGAGTCAGATGTGAACATCTTTGGGGATGGGGGGGGGGTATTATTTTGCCGACCTCAGCTAAAACGTCGTGTAAAAAGCATAACACTTTACTACTTAATTTGATAGCAAAATAAATCACACTCCACTGTACCTTGAAAGTGCCCCATTAGAAGTCCACTTTTCTCTTCCTTTCTTATTTTGACTTGATGAATACGCACTGATAGTAAAAAAAAATAAAATGAAATAGAATGTCACAGCACAAAGATATGCATGGCACTCAAAACGCTGTCAAATTGGAACTGCATCACTGCAACACACAGTGCACGGAGTCAGGAGAGTGCAGCAATGAGAGCGCCGAAGACGGGCCCTGCTGTAATCGTTCAACTCCGCCACTGTAACGTGAAAGCAGACATAGACGACATACAAATAATTGTGAACGTGCGTATGTTCCAATAAAACTGTATTTATGACATTGCGATTTAAATTTTATATAATTTTGAATGTAGTGAAATATTGTTCTTATGTTTTAAAATAATTTTTAAAAATGTAAAGCCATTTTAGTTTATGGGCTGTACACAAACAGGCAGTGAGCCAAATTTGGCCTGTGGACTGTAGTTTTCTATCTTTCTTCTAGGGTTGCAGGGTTCTTCACTGCAGGAGGTTTTGTGGACTGTACCTGGAATTAGCCTCCTTCACTTCCGCCTACATTCTGTTAGCTAGGACTGGGTCACCTGACCGTACTTAACTGCAAAGCAGACTGGGAAATGTAGTTCTTCCGTGTGTCCGAGAAAAGAACATGAATGTTGGTGAATGTTGGCATTTCTACCATAGCTTGCTCTTCACAGTAACCAAATTTTCATTTTGTCCCTTTTTTCCACATGCAAATTAGACTCACTTCCAAAGTTCAGCTCAAAGTCCAGGGTCTCGGGGGCAATGTGTGTCCTCTACAACATACTAATATAGTTCCCCATAGTCCTGTGACCTATGAATTTAGTATCTGTCCGTGACATCCACCATAACAAATAGTTCCATTTGGAAAGGTAAAAAAGGGAGACACAGCAGATATTGGTCAGAGGTGATTCAGCTGGACAAATAGTGTGAAGAGAGCAGGAGAAGATCCTCAAGTCTTCCCTGAGTCTGTTTTCTGTAAGGAATTCTCTAGCACATTATTCTCTATGGCCCCCTGACTCTATCCTTTGGAAAGTTCTTCCTTATCCCTTATCTTCCTTGGCACATCTGAAGTGGGTTATGGCTTCCTTGGGGCTGTAGAGCTTGGACAGCCCACTGTCTGACTAAAGATTATTTTAATGCTATTTAACTACAAACTCCCTGAGACCACCCTCATGCTTTTATATGCGATGCAATTTCCTCATGAACAAAGCTTCAGATTGATTTGCTTGCAATCAGTACCATGTGCCTGTAACCACAGCCAAAGATGCTTTCCAGACTTGGTCTCAAATCAGCTTGATTTTATTGCCTAATTCACCCACTTATTTTTTCTTAATTTAATGGTGGCTGAAGATGGCTATTAATGTGATCTTTGCTGCAAGACTTAGTCATTTTGATCAACAGAAGATTTTTTTGTTACTCAAAGCCTTTCTCAATCACATCACTTTCTGTTTGGGGTCTGGAGGCCATGAACATTTCCACCTCTTTGATGGCCCACATTTTTAGACTCATTTCTGCCCGCAAAGTGGCCAACTCTCTCCTAAGCTCATTTCTTTCTCGTAATACTCTGCCAAATGCGGACAACACTAGTTATGATACGCTACTATCATTGATTTCTAACCTCTTCCTTTAGAGCTACAATTCAATTAGCACATGGTCTGCCTACCAAATTATTGCTGGCAACAAATTTTTGCAAATGTCTTTCCCATAGCTTAACACTTTCCTGATTTTTAGTCTCCTGACCTTCTTCCTACCGATAAACCATAGTCTCCAAGCACCATGGAAAAATTTAGGCATTAGTTACACTAAGTGCTGTAGCAAACAACATTAAAATTTCGGTAACTTAGCACAATTAAATTTTATTTCTCATTCATGTCTATTCACTGGGTAGCTTTCTATGCAATCAGGCAGACTCTAGACCTTGGGAGGAGACTGAAAGAGCAATTCAGGTTCCAAACTAAAGATTCTGAGAAGACACTACAAGGAATGACACAGGAATTCAGGGATAAGATAGGCATTTGACAACTTAGGAAGAAGTAAAGTTAGGAAAAGTAAAAATTAGATCCAGAAGAGGAACAAGACCCAGAGAACTGGGCTAAAACTCTTAAAATATCTCCTCAGATTCTCCTGTGGCTAGGATTGATCAAGGAAGTCCAATCAGCAGGTAGGCATACATTGGCCTCTGTTGTAGTATCCAGAAGGTGACAGAGAACAGAAAGCTGGTACATGTTATATCCTCCCTCCAAAGAGCACCCTAGTGTGGCATGTGAGCTGACAGGACATTGGGAGAGCTCCCACTTTAGTGAGAGTTGTCACTCTTTCCTCCTATTGATCTTGACTTTCCTTGTAACCGTGGGAGCTGGTTTAAAGCTTATCAATAACTTTTCAATTTCTTTTGGAACTCACAAAATTATTTATATCACGATTAGCTGTGTATCTGGTTCCATGGTCAACCTTCTTTGGTTTTATTTATTTTCCCAGCAAAACCTCACTGTTAAAACCTGATTTTCCCATTCTCAGTGACTAAATAAAATAATTAATTAATTAATTAACTAAAAAATGTGACCTCCTTGACAACCTAATATATTAGACATTATTGTCAATAAGAACACACTACATGTTGGTGTGTATATACTCATTTTTTAGAAAGTGAGCCTCAACGAGATTAAATTAGTAGTTGACAGACCAAGGATGTGAACTCAGGTCCAACACATTCTTGTCAAGTTCTTTAACAACTTTCTGATCTTTTAGAATATTTAGGGGAATTTTGGATAACTAGTCTTGATGCCCCTCCAATAGCCACAAGATGCAGATATCTTTGAGGACATAGACTAAAAAAGAGGTGCTTGCCAAATGGCAAAATGCTGCCATTTCCTTGAGTTGGGGTAAAGGCTTGGGATTCAATATTGACCCAGCTAGATAGAGAATAGGTCACTTCAGAGGGCAGCGGGTAAGAGTGGCCTTAAGTAGGCAAAATTGTCTTAGGGTTTGTTATACTGATGTATGTCCTTCGTTTGCTCCATATAGAGAGGAATTCTGATGCTATTTCTAGGCATCTCATGAAATCTAAATCTATTCCTCTCTTACAGTTTTGGTGATTAGAAATCAGGTAGGGTTCTTTAAATATACTACGATTTTATTTGTCAATTAAACCTCAATAAAGCTGAAAAAATGTAGAGGAGAATAAAATATTAATGGAGATTCTACTCTTTCCTGGCCACCGTGCTGTGTAGAAGTTCAAAGATGAGAAAGACTTGAATCCTACTTTTAGGTCTACTCAGGTTGAACAAACGAACATGAGTCAAAGGTAATCGGGGGACCAGGAGAATAACTCTCACTGGAAATTAGAGCGAGCATAAGGATTTAACATCTGATCTAAATTTTTGCAGACAAATGTAGTTTGTCAAGAAGAAGAATAAACGAAAGCTATTTTATGTTATGGAAATAAAGCATATAAAAGGAATAATAATAATAGTCATAAAAAAGGAGCCAGCTAAGAGGCTTCCACAATCTTCATTGCTTTCATGCTCAATCCCATCCCTATGATTTTTGTCCTTGCATCAGAACAAGCAGCATTCAAAGAGATTCTCCACAGCTCGGAGCAGACCTGCTTAAGTAACCTCCTTCCATCTCAGAATGATGACAAAGTTATGGTTATCAGACAGTCATGCAACTGGATGGGGAGTAACTGTAAAAAATAGTAACTTCAAAAATATACATAAAGTAATACATAAATAAAACCGTTCATGTTTGGTAAAAGTCAAAGTAGAAGCAGTTTTCAGTACTTAAAGTAAAACCAGATAAAACAAAACTCTGGAATGGTTAACGTATGTCACATAGAGAATAATAAAAACTAACATTCAGAAAACACGAGCCAAATATGTCAATGCAATAACTGTGCCTTTATTGTTTATCACTTAATGACGTGTTTTACTTGTGTTCTGCTCTATGCAGAGTGAGAAGTTAACCAAAGTGATACAATTCTGTTTCTATTGGCTTTGCTTCTCAGTTAAAATGATTCAAATTACTAAAATAAAATTGAGCTATTTTATTCATAGCAAGGCAAAGTTATCTTCCTTTGGAATATCATTTAAAGATGATGAAATGATGCACAAAGACCTGCACCGAGAAATGTATTTACTATAGACGAAAAGCCCAAATTACTAGAAAAATTCAATTTGAAGTAGAAAATACATGCTACTGGATTCTTTATGGAATAGTAATAATATACCACCGAATAGAATGAGATTTTACACAGTATTGAATATGCTCTTAGAAAGATGATTTCATAAACACACTTGGGAGAGTATAATTTGAATATAAATGTTCTCTTATGTAGCATTTTAAAGTTTTTATGAATTTCAAATATATCAGAAGAGATCACTCAGTGAATTGGGAAAAAAAAATTGTTTTCTTGTCTGTAAGATAGAGAAGTCCAGTAAAGGAGTCTCGACTTGTAGTCTTACTTTCTAAATCAAGTGTATCTTGGCTGAAGAAGGTTCCCCTGGAAGACGATGTTTGGTTCTGGGCATGACACATCCAGGCACGTGAACAAATGGAGAACATCTAGAAGAGAACAACTGAGATCTTTTACGAGAACAGACTGAAGGAATAGGAGAAATTTAATAATGGAAGAAGAGAGTTCTAGAAGGATATTTGGAGAGGAGTTTGTCCGTATGGCCCAATTAGTAGAGCTAGGATGAACACAACATAATTTAAGTTGAAATTTAAGAAAAACAAATTTCAGTTGATGTTCAGAAGAACTCAGATAGAGGATTCCAAAAATGGGATGAATGGTTCCCGGAGGTGGTGAGTTTCTCATTTTTGGAATGTGCACAAAGAGCTACTTAGAGATATAATAATCTGAATTTTGAAGAAATATGAGGTTATAAAAGTAGCCATCAATGATACATATTAAAATTCTTTATAATAAAAATGAAAAGAAATAAACTATAAAAGGTAACTTTATATTGAGGAAAACACTGGCAAAAATATGTCAAAGTATTTCTAACAATTACCTGTGAATATCCCATTTTGACTTATGAGAAAAACATCAAAGCATAAGAGATATACGGACAAAGGACGTAAGTAGAAAATGACAACACCTTAAATAACATCACAGTTATTTAAATAAATTAACATTAAAACAATGATGTACCATTTTACACCTATAAAAGAAACACAACAGAGGACTAGAATTAAACTGGTAATACTCAATGATGGCAAGGTTGTTTTCAAAATAATTCCATACGTTGCCAGCGGCATTGTTCATTGGTACAGCCTTTGGACAAACAATAAAACAAGCTAAACCACACTGTTAGAACCATTCATAACTTGCTTCATTAAATCTACTCTTGATAATAGAGTCAAAAGAAATAACTGACACAGTATGAATTGCAGCAGCATCTGTAACAGCGAAAAAGTTAGAAGGGAATAAAATATATTTCTAACAAATCAATGAAATATTTACCAGTCATTAGAATGTTAAGATCATCTAATAATATAAATGCTGTTTACAATAAAATGCTATGCAAAAGGTAGAAATAAAAATGATACTGTGACTGCAGCAATGTAAAATAGATAAGCATATGAGCAAAGAGCAAAGAAAGACAAACACAGTAGCAAAGCTGGTGAGATCATGGTGGGTTTTTTCTCTTTTACTCTTTGTCTTTAAAGTAATAGTATTGTACCTATTTAAATAAATAATTAGGAATTGAAAGCTTTTAGGCATTACCTTGTATAATTGTTTAAAGCCTTGCTTGAACAAATCTTGTGACTTCTATACATATATGTGAAAAACCAACTGGCTTAGTTTTGGGAATAGAAATATAAATAAAGACACAATCAATTTGCCAATTCATTTTACAAATGAATATCATTTTATAAATTCACAGCAGCAATAGACAGCATTATTTTGAGATATCTGAAATATACAGAATAAAGTGATAAACAAACATTACCAACAGTTATGCACCCTGCCTACCTGGCATCCTTCTTCCACCTCTCAGAGTCAACCTCTATCCTAATTTGATGTTTATCACTCCCAGATATTTTTAAATATTTATACTTGCATAAATATATTCCCACACAATACATAGTTTTGCATATTTCTAAACTTTATATAAATACTGTGTTTTGCATGCATTTTCTGCATTTTGATTTTTTCTGAATATTGTTTCTGAAATTCATCCATGTTGCCAGTTCTTATTGCTTTGCATGCTCTAGAGTATTCCAAAATATAAACATACCACATTTTGTTTGTCAATGATCTTATTGAGTGACATTTGAGTGTTTTCCAGAATTTTGCTATTACAAATAATGCTACTATGAACACGTTTTACGTCTTCGTGTACATGCGTATGAGAGTTTCTGTAGATCAATGCTGTCCAGTAGAACTTTCTACAATAATAGAAACATCATTGCACTGTCTAATATAGTAGCCACTAGCCACTCATCACAGAGTGGCTATTGAACCCTTGAAATGTACTCATGCAGCTGAGGACCTGAATTTTAATTTATTTTAAATTAATTTAAATGTAAATAGCCACAAATGATGAGCGGCTACTGTATGGGCCGGTGCAGCTCTGGATCACGTTCTTAGGAGTGGATGTTGGGTCATGAGGATGCACATCCTCAACTTTAGATATCGCCAAACTGCCCTCGAAAATGGTTTGCAGGTCTGTGCAATGTACAATCACACTACTCACGTGCACGAATTCCTATTGTTTCATATCTTCCTCAACAATTGGTGTTACCTTACTTTTTCATTTTGTCACTTTCTTCCTCCAATTTTGTCATTGTGATTTTAATATAAACTTATTTGATTACTAAGGAGCCCAAGCAAATTTTCATATGTTTAGTAGTCATTTCTGGATTTTCTTTCTTGTGAAATACCTACGTATCTAGTCTATCCATTTTTCTATTGGACATTTTGTACTTTTCTTCTTCTCAGGAGTTTTAAAATATATATATTCTGGTTACCAATTGTTTGTGATTATATATAATACCAATATCTTTTCCAGTCTGTGGCCTGTCTTTTCATTTATTTCATAAAGTAGAATTTAACTATGATTTTATGATATATGCCTTTTGAGTCTATTTTAAAATATCCCGAGGTCAAAAAGCATCATCCTAAAATTTCTTCACAAATTTATTTTTATATTAAAGTCTTTAAGCTATGTGGAATTGATTTGTATGAAATAAAGATATAACTTTATGCTTTTGCTTTTCTGTAATCAATTTCCCCAGGCCAATTTCTTCAGTGTAACCTCTGTCACATATCAAGTATCTACATGTGCACAGGATGGTTTCTGACGTCTTGATGCTGTTATAGATATCAATCTGTCATCTATCTGTCTATTCCTACAGCAATGACTCTTCATTCCGATAGCTTTCTACCATCTTGGTATACAGTAAAGTAAATCTCCCTTCCCTCCAAATATAACTCTTCAAAGTATTTTTGGCCATTTGCTTTTCTATCATAGTTTAGGATCACCTTAAAAGAGCTGTTTATTTTTTTTCTTATTAGAACTACTGGGAAGAACTGACATTTTTATGATATTTAGTCTTCCAACGTATTTTTTCACTTAATTAGATCTTCTTTAATGTTAAACCCCTTTGGCTCTCACTTCTTACCCTCACCGTTACCATCCTAGTCCAAATCATTATCATTTTGTCCAAAATTCTGCAGTATGAATGTACTTCCTGCTTCCATCCTCATTCCCCTCCAGCCCCTCCTCCACTCCCTTGTCTATTTACACAGGAACTCTCCTTTTAACTGTCAATCAGATTTTGTCACAGCTATACTCAAACCTCTCTAATGATTCCCATCTCACTAAGAATAAACATACAAACCAGGGCCTAGGAGGACCTACAAGGTTTGGTCACCAACTATTCCTCTAACCACATCCTCTGTAAGTCTTAGATTGCTCCCTCCACTCAAACCACATGTAAGCATGCTTCCCTCTCACACCTGTTCACACACTGTACCCTTCGCTTGTAATTCTCTCCCTCCAGGTATGCAGAGGGCTCACTCCCTCACTTCATTCAAGTATTTGCTCCAATGTCACTTTATCTCAGACGACTTCCTGCTCGCCTTATCTAAACTGTCACGCCTGCCCATATCACTACCCCAACCCAGCTTAGCTTTTCTTCATAACACTTATGCTCACCTGATACAGCATCTATTTACTTGTTAATTTTCTTTCCCCCCATTAGGACATGAACTCCATGATAAGGCAATAGGTGAATGCTTTCGCTCTGCGCATACTTTGTTCATTGCTACCTGGCTGCTCCCACTCTGCAATGCACTGAGTCTGCTGCCATGAAGTTGGCTTATCGTGTAGGCTCTTCACACAGTACCTACAACAGTGCCTGGTATATGGTAGGGCCTCAAAAAGTATTAGCTCAGTGTAGTTTTATATTTTCTCCGTAAGGCCATGCATCCCTTTTGATAGACTTATTCCTGGATTCCTTACATATTTTTTAGAAAATTATATGTTTTCTTTTTCTCCTATTTATAGCTGTGCTTTTGTGAAAGAGAAAGAAAATTACTCAAGAATAAACTCAATGTCATTTCTACTTTTACATAGTCACACTCTTATTCTAGAGTGTTTTTTAAAAGCACCTAATGTGATAAATGGGAGAGCATGTTTTAAATGCAATATTTTGGCGATGACAACAATATATTGTACCATTTGTCATTCAAAATAGGGAAGAATTCCAGAATCTTCCATGCAAACAATCTCTACAAACAGAAATAATGATTTAATCCGAGTACAAGACAAAAGGTTTGGGGGAACTGTCCCAGCCTCCTGGCAAACACAAAGTATATAAGAAACTGCCACTCAGATTATCCTATTGAGAGCTTCTCCAATGGCTCTATTCTTTGCCAATTTATTTCACTGCAGATCCAGAGCCACTATAGCTCAAGGAGCTCCTGCCTTTCTGCCTGCAGGTCTATTAAGTAAGGGCAATTACTCTGCAAAGAGGTGACGATTCCTTTATGGAAGATACTGAATTCTAGGGCCGAAAGTGGTGCATCAATAATGAAAGGTCAGTAAGAACACAATGAGCCAACTTCACTGCAAGGAGGCGGCCGCAGAGGGGGAGCGTCCTAGCACCACAGTGAATAGAGTATGCACACAGCATAAACATTCACGTATTGCCTTCAGGATCCTTTCAGCATGAATCTCTCGGAGATCAATTTACTACTGTACCACTAACACTCTACATTTGAAAAAATAAAAACAAAAAGTCTTGTTGTAAAAAAGAGTTGGTCTCATCAATGCTTAAGCACTGGATCCACAGGACTGGGCTGGTGTGGGTGTCTGTGGGATCTGCTCACCTTCAGAGGAACTTCAAACTAGTCAGCAACGGGGAGCATTGATAGATGAGGTAATGCTTAGTGAACTGAAGCTTATTTTCTATTCAGTACGTGTAACCTCAGCTTTGTTCAACTGAATAACTTCTGCTACTCCAATACTCAGAGTATTGATTGCTGTTTTAGAGTTTTGATATACTGTTCATTTTTTAAAGGCAATTATAGGGTGTCTCAACTTTGGCCATAGACAACCAAGCTATGAAGAGGATGAAAGGATTCCATGATATTGCAGTACAATTGAACAAACCTTTACTGGCAAATAAGGCAAAGGGAAAAAGCAACATGGTAGTTTTTTGAAAAGGGAGATAGATAAATGATATGGATTACCATACATTAATTACCAAAGAATCATATTCTTGTTTTTTTTCCAAAGACGGAAAATAAAGGAAATGTAATAAAGACTATTTTCAGCAAGTGCTGTCCTTAAAAGAGCTGAGTACCCCCAAATTAAATTCATGCTTCTTAGTTCTCACTTTCTCATAAGGTTGACATGATTCAACCACAGCATTTTGCCCATTACCTCCAGAGCAAGAAACAGGGCATTCACCAACTCTTCTTCAAAAAACAAGGTTCTTAAGAAGAAATTGATTACTGCTTGCTGGGGCAAACAGTAGTTCTCCTGGGGATCTATTATTTATGAGATAAACCTTGAAGGGAAAAATTCAATCTGAACACATTTATTGCTTTAACGGACCTTGGAAGAACATAATCTTATTTTTCCCTCTTGTCTTTTCAGTGTTGAGTTTGCTTTCATCCAGCAATCTACAGAAACCAGGGGTCTGCAAACCACCAAAATGCTCAGAGCCCTAGAGAGACTTATAATGGATGGGGAATATGCAATTTCAGCCTTGCTTTGTCTTCCAAAAGGCACAAAATATCTAAATAATGAATATAAATGAGTATATGGATGTAGATTGTGAGGGTGTGTATGTAAACATGCATGCACTACTTTGTACTCTCCTCATAAAAGCAAATAAAATACATGTTTTTCAGGAATATTTAATATGAAATACAAAATCTATATAATGAAAAAAATCACATAAAAAATCAAATTAATACCCTTTTAGAGACTAAATTGCTGTTTACCCTAGTAAACAATAGCTGATAAAAATAAACCTGATATGCTGCTGAAATTTTAAATGAAATGTAAAAAGGTCACAGAAAAAATCATTTATAATAAATCCAGGAAATATACAGAGATATTAGAATTCACACATTCAATATATATTACACATGTCAAAGTGTTAAGACATTTATAAATTATCCTTCAGCTCAGCTTCTGTTAGGTTGTTTCCATAGTAATGATAAAAGGATAGTGAAAAGCCACTTTCCCATTTCTGTTGCTTTTGGTGGTCATATCCTGTCCCTTTCCATTTTTTCTTTAAAGGAAAAAAGTCTCTATGCAACTAAAATATAATTTGATAATACTTGTATTTCTTTTCACCATAATGCAAAACATGAATAGGGCAATTTTGGATAAACTATCCTTATTGGCTACTAGCCTATTTACTTTTTTCCTCCTGAGATTTTCGTGCATCGAAAAATTTAATATGTAATGTCATACTCCCTCCTAACATTGGGATTCTTTAAGTTTTTATATCAAAATGTGAAAGACCAACTCTTGAAGACATTCCCAACCCTCACATACTCCCTCCTTATGTATGTCAGTCAGAGTCCTGGCAGGAAACAGATGGAACACACAAGTTGGCTCATTAAAGAGAGTTTAACAAAGGGACCGTTTATAAAGATGTGACAGGAAATAGGGAAACCAACAAGAAACAGAGCAGGGATCTCCAGAGGACAAAACAGCCAGAGTTGTTCCCATCCCTAAGCCAGAAGAAGCAAATAGAAGAGGAAGTTATCGGAACCTAGAGAGGGTAGCTGAACGGAGAGGGCCACCTGTCAGGAGATGTAGCCTTTACTAAGGGGACACAGCCAATAATGGTAGTGACCTGGCAGGAAGGGAGCCAGCAGAATAAATACCCAAACTTTATCTCCTTCTGATATCCTGCCAGTGGTCCCCACTTGTCAAACCAAGCCAGAATCCAGAGGACAAGAGAAGCCATTAATATGGTCTATATAGATCAGTCCCCAGGAGACAGAACAGTGTGGAACAGGTGACTGAGAGGGTCTAGAGAGGCAGAACAAAGGTATCCATCACACTCCCCACTTAGGGATATCGTATATTGAAAATTGCCTTTCAATTTGGAAATAGCATGGTGGGAGTTTTTCATCAGCAGAACTAGAGAGCAATTTGTATGTTGAAGCATCTGCGAGAAAAAGGAACACATTAAACAGGACACTCAGACGTTTATAAGGTAAGAGAAATATTTATTTAATTTTGCACAAGAACGAGCTTATACTGAACAAATTCAACCAAATAATATTAAGTGCAATAAAACAAGGAAATAGGGATGACTTTTCCTGTTAGAAAATATTAAGTAACCATGCCTGTGCATTATTTTTATCATTACAATAACTTGTTTGAGATTTCTTTTCAGAGTGTATACTGTACATAGCATGTTATAGCTTCTTTGCTTTGCTTCTGAAAATATAATTCATTCACTGCCTTACATTTTATTCTTTTGCAGTGAGGAACCTAAGTGATTCGTGAAGATTCTGATCGAGAGGAAAATTTTCTGCACCAGTGAAGCTAGAGGCTTTCAAAGCTCCGATGGGCTCCAGCTTTATAGCCGGGGGTCGTGGTGTCACGGCGTGTCCTCCACACCTCTTTTTCTACACGGTGACGTCAGACACAGCAGAGGCAGAATTCCGGTCTAGTTTTGCCTCAAGAATTTTCCTTGTGTGATTCTCTCAAGCTCTACAAATTTCATAATTGAAAGTTCACTCAGCTATTAACAAAGCTGCACTTAGCTGCCCACAAATCATCCACTTTAAGTTGTAACTTTTTTTTTTTTTTGGTCTTTTTAGTGAAAGAACATTCTTTAAACAGAAATCTCCCATGAGATGGTTAACTTCACAGTTCCTGAAGGCACTGTGGATCCACTGAGCAACAGATGTGGCCATTCTAGAGAAAAAAGGGGAAAGAAAAGCACAGTATAAATTTTTAAGCCATTAGTAAATACTCACACTTATTGATTGGTACTCATAAACATAAATGTATGGTTATTTATTATGATTTATTATTGTTATTTATGCACCCCAGAAAGCTCAATGGCCCAATCACTTTCCATGTCTCTACTAGTGCAGAGCCAATTATGCCCCGTTATTTGTGGCAAATCCTAGCCTAGCTTTATTTGCCCCATGTCATCCTCTTGGACCACATTTGTTCTTCTATATATTCATTCATAAAATATGTATTGCATATATTAAGCCCTGGATATATTGATGAATAAAGCAGACATGGTCACTACCCTTCTAGGGCAGGGCTTACAGCTTTTTGGAGGAGAAAACTAATAAATATCAAGCAAACATACAATCAAAAATTGTGAAAAGTGCTAGGAAAAAAACGCAACTAGGTGGTGTCATGAGATGAATAAAAGTCTGGCTACTTAGATTGGGTGTCCAGGGTGGACTTTGCTGTAGAAGTGATGTTTAAACCAAGACCTCAAGACAGCTGTGTGAAAGGTAGGCCAAAGCACAGGGAACAGAATGAGTGAAGACTTTGAAGTGAAAAGAGTTCTGAGCAGTTAAGAAACTAACACGAAGTCAGGGTGAGAATTTTAAGTTGCTGAAGAAAACAGTGTAGAAATGAAGTAGGAAAAATAGGCAAGGAAGGGCCAGATATGCATAATTCGTTTTATAACAAAATACCAAAATAATATAGTATACTACAAAAAAGAAAAACTTTCTATATCTTATTCTTTTGATTCCTTGCACTCCTACTGTCTTCAACCAGCTAACTAATAAGAATGATAATGTTAATGTTGTTACTGCAATCATAAGATAATATCCTCTACTTCTTGAGCGCATACTTTGTGTCAGACTATATTATGCCAGGCACTTTAAATGCATTATCTAATTTCAACCTTACAGCATTCCCAGTAGGATCCCTATTAATAGTCATACTTTTTAGATTCAGAAACTGAAGATCAGAAAGCTTAAATATGTCCAAAATCACAGTTAATAAATGGTACAGTTGGGATTAAAATTCAGGTTAGTCTGCTCTAAAACTCATCCTCTATTGATATTTTCCTTCAGATAACTGACTTTAGGTGATTGAAAATGTACTTTAATATGATAAAATCAGAAGTGCTTGTTCCTATAAGATAAAACTTAAAGAAGAAAAGATTTTGATACTTTAGCCTTTGTTGAAGCACACCAAATGAGGGAAAAGCCAGTCCATATCCAAGAAGAATATTATCAATTTAGTCTAATCTCTTCCTCTCTAAATTGTTATTAAGTGGAGTTCTTATTCTGACAGCAAGAGAGTCTCAACCATCTCTTGGATCTCTCGTGGCATTTTATAGCTTTGTAATCATGCTCACAGGCAGAGGTTTTCTAATCATAAACTGGTTGCACGATCTTTCCGAATCCATTGACCCAATGAAGTGAGAGGTGTACTAGTTCCTGAGAGTATCAATTCCTCTAATTGCGTGGCTTTTGAACAGAAAGAGGGTTAGGGAATTTCTGCAGTCTTCTGCCACTGAGCATGTGAAACTAGCATTAGAACCCTATGGGGGGAAAAATCACTAGTATGATGCCCTTGAATGTTTTTGGAATGGACTGAATATTTTCCAAAATCTTCCAGGAATATTTTTCTTTATTCCATATCAATACGTTTAGCTATAACAAGATACATGTCCTACAAACCATATCATTGGAAGCTCCTCAATTAGAGAAACAGAGTCCATACATGAAAGATTAATAAAATATCCTATTGGGGTTCCAGTGTCTAAAATGGCATAGTTGCTTATATAAGACTAAGCCTCCTACAGATAACTATAAAGTCTGGACAAAATACAAAAATAAGTATTTGCAAGCAATGGATAGTGACCAAAAGCAGACAGACAATGGTGGGGTTTCAACCTTTGAAAGAACAAAAATGTATTGTGTGAGATTCAGTTTTACTTTGCATTGCTCCTTATGGCACTCACTAGTCTGTGCAGCTTAGGATAACTATAACTCAAGCAGAAAGCCACAATCTGATAGGCCCCAGATATCAGAGGACAACTTTTAGGGCTGTCAGAGTGGCTGGAAATTCAGGAGAAAATTTTGAGAAAGGAGGGAGTAAATCAGCAGATAAACTCCCCTCGGATTCTTGGCTGGTCTTTGAATTGCAGAAGAGACTCTGAAGAGGCCACGAGAGTCACAGGTTGAAGGTTAAAAGATCTGAAACAGAAATTTCTGGTGCTGTGGGTATTGGTGTCTAAAATCTGTGACCTGCCAAGTTAGAAAGGATTGATAAAACAATTCAGGCTTTCCTTTGAAAGCCCAAAAGGGCCATGATTAGGGTTAAAAAAAAATGTTTCAAGATTAAGAGAGTCACCCTAGAACTGAGGGTAAATCCGGAACAGATCCACCTAGTCAGTGTAAAGCCAAGTTCAAGGTGATTCACCAGTAATGTGCGACCTGCTAGAACAAAAGTAAATAGTCTTCAGAGGATGCTAATAGAATGCAGGGTCTACACCATACATCATCCATGATATCCACTAAACCATAAAAATTATTAGACATATGAAGAAAAACAGGAAAACAACTAACCAAAAGAAAAAGTAGTGAATAGAAATGACTCAAAGATAATCCAGACAGTGTAATCTGTAAGATGAAGAGTGGAAAGTACCTATTATAAATATGTTCAAAGATGTAAAAAAAGATGGTCACAATGAATGGAAAAAATAGATGGTAAATATCAACAGAAAAATGAAACTATAAATAGAATTAAACGGAAATGCTGGCAATTAAAAGTACAATATTTGAAAGGAAAAATTCACTAGATGGGTTTAACAGCAGATTAGAGATGGCAGAAGAAACAGTCAGTAAATCTGAAGACAAAACAATAGAAATCCAATCTTCAGAACAAAGAGAAAAAGACAGAAATAAAAACAGAGCCTCAGTGACCTTCAGGATAATATTAAACCATATAACATATGTGTAATTGGGAGTCCCAGAAGAATAGGAGAAAGAACATGTAGCAGATAAAATATTTGAAGAAAGGATGGCCAAATTTTTCTCAAATTTGGTAAAAAAAAAAAAAGCATCAACTTAGATATTCAAAAAGCCCAGCAAACACCAAAGAGGATAAAGACCAAAAAAAAAAAAAAAAAAAGAAAAACGAAAAAGAAAAATCACACCTACGTGCATCATAGTCAAACTTCTAAAACCAAAGATAGAGAGAAAATCATGAAAGAAGACAGAGGGGGAAAAAGACATATTGCACTCAGGGGAACAAAAATGCAAATGATAGTTGAATCCACATCAGAAACAATGAGGACTGGAAAACAATAGAGCATCACTCTTAAAGTGCTGGGAACAAATCTGTCAGTCCTGAATTCCATACTTAGTAAAAATATTCCTGAACAATAAAGGCATTTTCAGATAAACGTAAGTTGAGAGAATCCAATACCAGTAGATCTGAAATATGGAAAACACAGAAGAAAGTTATTCAAGCTGAAAGGAAATGACACCAGATGGAGACTCAAATATGTGAGAAGAAATGAAGAGCATCAGAACTGGTAAACATGAGGATAAGCATAAAATATAACATTTGTTCTTCCCTTAGTTTTCTTAAAAAATATTTGACTGATTAAAGCAAAAATAATAACACGGAATTTTAGGGTTTATAGTGTACATAGTTATAAAATATATGATGATTATAGCTCAAAGGCCAGGGGGATGGAAATATATTATTCCAAAGTTCTTATATTTTTATGAAGTAGTATAATATTAAATCTTATTATACTATAATAATTTAATGATATATATTGTAATCCTTAGACCAATTAAAATAACGATATAAAGAGTTATAGTTAAAATTCCAAAAGAATAATTAAAATTGAACAGTATAAAAAATGTTAATAAACAAAAAGAAGGAAGGAATGGATGAATAGAAGTATCAAAAATAGATGGGACAAAAAGAAAACAAATGGTAAAATGGTAGCCCGAAATCTACCAATGTGAAAAAGTACATTAAATGTAAATAGACTAAACACTTCAATTAAAAAACAGAGATTGTAACCCTGGATAAAAAAGTAAGAACTAATTATATGTTATCTATAAAAAATACATTTTAAGTATAAAACCACAGATAGGCTTGAAGTGAATGGATCAAAATATGTACTGTGTGGTTAAATGAATACTAGACAAAATTGACTTTGAGTCTGCAAGCTTTGGTAGAGATAAGAAGGGACATTACATAATGATAAAATGATCAATTCACCAGAAGACATAAAAGACTATATATTGAATAATTCCTTTTTTATGAAATTTTCAAGTAGGCAAAATAAATCTATCATAATGAAATCAAATCTAGGTTTCCTTATGGGAAGTAGGTATTGCCTGGAAGGGGACAAAAAGGCACTTGCTAGAGTGTTGGAAATATTCTGTATTTTGATTTATCAAACTCATCAAATTATACGTATGAGAACTATGCATTTCATTGTAATAAACATCACCTCGATAAAAACTAAAATAAAAGGTGATCAAGTGAAAGCTAGTTGGACTTCCAGGAAGAGTAGCCATCAGCTGTTATAACTAATTATAAAAACGAATTATTTTTACATAGTAACACAATAAATTTCCTTAACACCCTGCTATTTCTGGCTATATTTATTGTTAAAGAAGTCATTGTCACTCTTTTCATGTTAACTCTACGAATCAAGATTAGAAGATAGTCAACTTTTAATTTTCAGTAATATATTTATATATAATATATAATATATAATGTATAATATATTTTAATATTATTTATACTTAATATATTTACTTATTACTTAATCATTCACTATGTTATATATTATTAATATATTAATATTCTTATAAATTATATAGATTAGAGGCATGTATATATGTATGTGTAACATGTATATGTATTATACGTATAGATAAATTAAAATTATACATATATAAATGATCTATATAAATAATTAACACATATTTAAAAATCCCACTATCAATATTTTAGTATGCCTTCAAAGAATTTACTTTCCTATTCCTTTATTTTCAACCTTCTTGCAATCAAATTGCGTATGTAATCATACATCATATTTTATCTTAATTTTTATAATAAGTATTTTTAGTACTTCAATGGCTACATAATATAATTGTAATAAAATATGATATATTGCATCATATAGAGTTACTATAATTTAACCATTTTTCTTTTTTTTTTTGAGGAAGATTAGCCCTGAGCTAAATGCTGCCAATCTTCCTGTTTTTGCTGAGGAGGACTGGCCCTGAGCTAACATCCGTGTCCATCCTCCTCCACTTTATACGTGGGACACCTACCACAGCATGGTGGCCCGCCAAGTGGTGTCATGTTTGCACCCTGGATCCGAACCGGCGAACCCTGGGCCACCAAAGTGGAACGTGTGCACTCAACCACTACACCACCAGGCCAGCCCCTAACCATTTTTCTATTGTTGGACATGCTGGCTTCTTCCTTGATTCTGCATGACAAATAATGGTGAGATGAATAGTATCATGCATATAGCTTGTGGCATATTTTAGATTATTTCTTTAGGTTGGATTCTCAGACCTGGGATTAATAGAACAAAAGGTATTTGTGTGGGGAAGGGGAGTGGGCAAGAAGGTGTACGTGAGGCTACTCACATGTAGTTTTCAACGTTACTAACACTGTATAAGAACTACAATTCCAGTACAGCTCTATCAGCAATGGAAATTACTGTGAAATATTTTTTTCACTGTAGTATGTGAAAAAATGATTCATTACGTTAGTTTATATTTGTTTCAATTATTTAAAGGTTGAATAACTTTCTTTTTTAATAGCTGTATTTTTTAATGAATTGTTTATTCATCCTTTGCTGATTTATGAGAATATGTTTTTCTTATTAATTTTTATATATATTTTTAAAGATTTTATTTTTCCTTTTCCTCCCAAAGTCCCCCAGTACATAGTTGTTATTTTCAGTTGTGGGTCCTTCTAGCTGTGGCATGTGGGATGCCGCCTCAGCGTGGCTTGATGAGCGGTGCCATGTCCGCACCCAGGATTGAACTGGCAAAACCCTGGGCTGCTGAAGCAGAGCGCGAGACCTTAACCACTCAGCCATGGGGCCGGCCCTATATATTTTTAATTTAATAAAGAAATCCTATCTGCTGAAAATACTTTTCCAGTCTCTAGTTGTGACTTTTTACTTTATCAATTTTGTAATTTTCTTTGAGATATATTTTATCACTTTCAAGTTAGAAAAGGTATCTCCCTTCCAGAATTTTGATAAATATTTGATTACTTTTTTTGTTTTGATTTCTTTTTAATATCTAACACTTCTTCTGTGTGGAATTTGTTTTGCTATATAACAGTAGAGAAAATTACTTCCCTCAAATTGCTGTCTAGTCATTCCAATATTCATAGAATAATCCTTTCTTCCTTTATTGATTTGGAAAGCTCTCCCCATCATGTATTAATGTCTTCATTCTAATGTTGCCCATTTATGGGGTATTTGTTTCCATACATAGATCTAGTTATCTATCCTAATGTTAGTACAGAGGTCTGCTTTCAAACTTTAAGTTTGCTATTTCTGATAGATGATGGCAACTTCTAGGAAGTTAGGAGCTTCATTCTTATAAAATTCTAATTTTTTCTGTACTAAGTTATTTCAGAATTACATCCAGAGTCTCCCTAGGAGTTAAAAGTGGCACTGTCCTTTCCAGTTTCCAAACTGTCCTGCTCAGTGATTATCTGCTAAAGGAAATGATCCTCTCATGCCCCCTCCCTCCTTATTTCTCAACTGGATAACTCTTTATTGTTTGGAGCTCAAAGCATAATTGCCTGAAAGCATGCTGACCAATCATAAGGATGCGTCATCTCTATTAGATCCAGGAAAGACAACCTTCGTAATTCATTTTTGACTCAACAGTTTAACTTCTGAGTGGAGGAAACTTTTTTTTTAACCTAAGCAAACTGAATTTGAAGACATGTTGAAAAAGGGAAGGGAAAATCTTACCCTGTTTCACTGGCTAAGTCCTAATTCCTCAGATCTCATCTCCAATGTCATTTCCTCAGAAGTAACTGACTCACGTGTTGTACAGTGCACGTTTCCTTCAGAGCACCCACCACAGTTTGTAATGTGGTCTTTCTCTGTTTTATGACTTAATGTCTATTTACTCTACTACCAACAATAATAATAGCCAACATTTATTGAGTGCTTACTCTGAATGTGCATGAAATGTGTAGGAAACTTTCTGTATGGATCTTCTCACTTAATTCTTATAGCACCTCTGAAGTAGGTACTAAAATTATTCCTACGTAGGGACTATTATTATTATTGCCACTTTTCAAGTGAGCAAGCTGAGCCACAGAGAGATTAATGAACATCCCTTGAGGTCACATCGCTAGTGTGGCTGACCAGGCTTTGAATCCGGGTAGCCTGATTCCAGATGCCACATCTTTACCTTTAGACCAGTGCTGTCCAATGGAACATTCTGTGATGATAGAAATGTTCTCTATATGTGCTGTCTGATATGACAGCCACTAGCCACATCTGGTTATTGAACAGTTGAAGTATGGCTAGTGTGAATGAGGAACTGAATTTTTAAATTTTATTTAATGTTAATTAATTTAAATAGCCACATGTGGCTACTGACTACCCTATTGGATAGCATAGCTCTAGACAATAAGCTGCTAGGCAGCAATTTCCAGGAATGATTGTGTCTGTTTTTGCTTATCATTATACCCCTGGTACTAGCACCACACCCCACACAATTAGTATTTATTGACCCAAACGAATAATTCAGAGTGGGTAGGATAGGGAGAGAATAAGCAAAAACGGTGCTCGGAAAGCACCCAATTCTGAAAAGTGCTCACCTCCAGTGCAATATCTGGAGCTTGTTTTGCATAAATTTTATTTTTAAAATAACACAAAATAAACATGATAAAAATGAGTATTTGAGATAAATTTGGTAAAATTGAGCATATTCTTATAACTCGCATTTAATAAGAAGGGAAAAGTAAACAATATCAAACAGCAACTTCTGAGAATCAGCACTTATCTGACAAGAAATGAATTTAATGCCAAAATACACTTTTGGAATACATTCCTACCACGAGTCAAAACATCTTAGTAGTTATTTATGAGGCAGTGAATGACAAGCTCATTCAAGCTCTTTACCCCAGAAAATACGCTAATGTTTTCTATCTATTACTGAATGCATTTTTCTTATTGGAAATATCTGAGGCATATTTGGTGTTTTTTTTCATTCTATCACCTGGTATATATTTTTGTTGTCACTGCACAGTGCAATAATCTAACAGATTTAGCAGGGTACGGGGATTCAATTCTATCTGGTAATTAAATGTCAGAGAGTATTTCCCTGCTGGTCATTAATGCTGAAGTGTCTAGATACGCACTGCTAAGTGTACTCACATTAAACATATATTACAGGAACACTGCATATACATTAGCACTAGTAGTAACTTTCAAATTTGCTAATGCGCTTTTGGAAAACAGCATTACATGTTCACTCAAAAAGCTCTGCTTGATTGACAAATTGCATTGATTCAAAGAGCTAGACATTGTGGCTTGAAATAGATAATAACAGTATCTCAAAGCTTAAAGCATTTTATATTTCTTTTTCCTGTTACCTCAAGGTACTCTACTAAGAATTTGTACTAAGTGAATCTGAATTAAATTGCTCTATTGGAAAAATTTTTTAAAATGGAAATGTTCACTTAACCAGAGCAGTTATGGATACCTGGCCATATTATGCTGGGAAAAATATGACATTTTTGTTTTCCTGTTGCTGTTGTTAAACCTTCCAGGTTATTTACCTATTTTTAGTGTTGATTCCCAAATTATGGCTATGAAGTATAATGATCACTAAATCAAATATTTGTAGGAACAACAATCAAAGTAGGACGGGTTCGACTTTGTCACTATCTATGACGCTATATACTCTGACTATATTATTTTGTTCTCATTGAAGTAAAGGCACAATGCTCTATTTTCCTACAAGAAGAAAAATCATTATAAATATTTTTCTCCAACTGTAGGAATAAAATATGGTAAATAACAGATCTGAAATTTTTCAATTCAATGTAACTGACTGTAACTAACCAAGAAATATGCCGATTTTCACCGTACTGATTTTCACTTTGGAAAACGTAATACAGTTAATTCATCAATATATCTTACGGACCTCATAAAAGAACTAGATAAAAATCAATAAAATAATATTGTCTTCTATCATGAAAGAAAAAACATGAAATTTGGTGTTGTAGTTCTTTCTAAAAGTGTGTCCAATTAGACACTTTTGGGCAATTTCAGTAGGTCCTTTCTGTTGTGGTAATATAAATAACAGATCATTCTGGTTTCTGACCACGCACTTCCTTCTCCCTGAATATGCATCAGAGGATGAACATGACAGTCAGTTTTGGCACTTGTAAAGCTGAGTGGCACTCCTCCCACCTCTGTTTGAGTTATAAATAGGAAAAGAAAATGCTTCCCATTGGCCAGATTCAGCACATTAATATCTGTGAGCTCCGACCAAGTGCTCCCCACTAGAATTTAATGGGCTTTACCTTGCACTGGCAGAGAGTACACTCAGTGCCGTGTTTGATCCAAGAGGACCCAGTGAAGCGAACCACATTCATCTCGTCCAGGCAAGTTTTGGTGATGTCATTGCGGATGGTGTCGGCCTGGCAAGGGTCAGTGACACAGCGCGGGCAGCACTCGTTCTCTGGGAGGACACTGAATTCACACTCCACCTCTGGACATGGCAGGGGCCAACAGTCAACTTCCCCTTGCTGTAAGGAAAGCAGATGTGCAAGGGCAGAGGGAGAGGCAGGGAGGGCGTGGAGGATGGCAGGGTGGGTGGGAGCACAGTGTTTTCTGAATACTCAATTTATTGGATGGAGATTTTATTCAGACCTTCAAAGCGATGAATCTTGCAGAGAATCTACAAAAACTGTATCAGAGTGATGGGGTCTATACTGCAGGGGGCACGATTTAGAGGGCATTCTCACTGGGGTGCGGATACTTGCATGTGTAATTTTATTAATAACTAATAAAAAGGCTAGGACCAAGCCTATGTGTTTATGGAGCAGACATACTCATCTAGGCATTTTCAGTGCCTTGCTTTATGTTATTAAGCTACATTAACGGGGGAAGGAGGGTTGGCAAATTTAGAAAATCAGATCTAGGGGGATGCCTGTCTATGGAAATTTTATTGATTAAAGTAGCATGTTGGTATTAATGGCGGGGGGGGGAAGTTCTGTTGGGCTTGTTAGGTGTGTTGAGTTAATACGGTTAATGTGCGAGAGTTAAGCTTCATAAAGTGTTGTGCATTTTTAGTCTTGTTTTTGGGGTTTGGCAAGATTGTGTTGAATGTACATATGTGGAGTTTAATGGGGGGTAGGGGGGGTTTGATTAAGAAAATTACTTACTTGCTTAGTGCGTGGGTGCAGGTGCGTGCACAGGTGCGTGCACAGGTGACACAGGAACAATAAACAAAAGCACAAACTGTTTCTCTTTAAAAAATCAAATTTGCATGCCCTTATCTTTCTCATGACAAAGGAGAATTATTTTCTATGGAAGAGGTTTTTATCTAACTTTTTTGCCTGAGATGCTGTTTTCATTCTTTTGATCTTTTTCCCTATCGTCTTATCTATTCCCTTCTGCATAAAGAAAGTTTTGTCCACTTACAAGAAAATAAACTGAAATATAAAGGGAATTTGACAATTTTTCTCTGTTCATTTATATGTTCCTCAGTGTAGGGACTTTGGGAAAAAAACCCAAAACAACTAGGAACTGATTTCAGTCTTTTTTATTCCACGTGGGAAAATCCTGAGAATTGGATCTTTTTAAAGTTTAGCTCCCACCTGTTTCCTATTTTCTTCATAATTCTGAATCTCATGGTCTTGGAAATGAAAGCAGCCTTCAGGCACAGGAACTGACCTTGCTCTTTCAATTGATTTTTGGGTTGAAAGTATAAAAAGGAGCAACAAAAAAGCATTGCCTTAAAAATGTCCTCACAAATAGAAACGAAACTAGCTATAACTTCAAAAGTAGCATCTGTGAAACTTTCTTCTAGAAAGACACACAGACCAATTTTCCATTTCATTTATACCACTAGAAAGAATCAAGAAATTTGGTCAAGTGAAAAAAAGACTGATGTTTTCTTTATCAAGTCTTTATTTTCTTTTCTACCTACCGTTTCCAGTAAGAGTTTCATAAATATATAGAGACGTTCAATTCTAACATTCTAAGTATTTATTGCATATCCATATTCTATGTAAAACAAGGTGCCCATCAGAACAGCACTGACAGTAATACTCTTGTTTTTTTTGAGGAAGATTAGCCCTGAGCTAACTACTGCCAGTCCTCCTCTTTTTGCTGAGCAAGACTGGCCCTGAGCTAACATACGTGCCCATCTTCCTCTACTTTCTATGTGGGACGCCTACCACAGCATGGTGTGCCAAGCGGTGCTGTGTCTGCACCCGGCATCTGAACTGGTGAACCCCCGGCCACCAAAAAGGGGAACGTGCAAACTTAACCACTGCGCCACCGGGCCGACCCTGACAGTAATAATCTTTAGAAGGAAAAAATGTGTGTATTTTTAAGCCTAAACATGATTGATAGAAATGGATTAACAAAAGTTCTACTTGGAAAAAAGATGATTCTTTTCATGAATGCCATTGTTCTTTCATAATTGTCTCTACCTAAACCTAAGCTGAATGGGATTGGGGAAGCTAGGAGAGTCTTGTCTTCTTTTGAGCTCTGGAGATCCTGCCAAAAGACATACACAACATGGTGCACCACATCCACCCCAGGAAATACCTCCTCGGCTCCTGACTGCATGTCCATCATCTTTGTCATCCTAACCAGGCTCACTTTTTGAAACTGCCAACACTATGGCCAGGTTTGAACACAGGCAGACGTGGGAGGGCAAGGTCACTTTCCTATTTAGATTCTGGGCCTAAACTTCTCCTGTATTTCATGTAACTAAACTTACCAAGCAGCGGCACTGTTGGCAGTTCTGGACCCAGGTGTCACCACTATTGTACAAGGTTTCCCCATTGTGATGGAGGCACTGACTGCTAAGCCTTGGGTCACATTCAGGGCAACAAAAAAGATCAACTGTGGGATTCTCACAGTCACAGACCATCCGTCGACACATTACAAATCCATTCTGTGTGAGAAGGAAAAAAAGCAGTTACCAAAAGCCTCCATTTCTCAATAGAATAACATCGTGTGTGTGTGTGTGTGTGTGTGTGTGTGTGTGTGTGTGTTTGTGTGTACACACATACACCTATCTCTCAGATGTTGATTTGAGAGTTGAGATAATTCACACACTTACCAATTCATCGATTTTCTTTGAAGTTCCATTTTGTAGCTAACACACAGAAATTACCCAAGCTGAAGAACTTCCAATTTCCTTTCCACACACTACTTGACCAGAAAGAAATTTTCCAGAAATGATTTGTATGAAATGATAAACACTACATGGTCCTTCCGTGTACATAAATGTGTATATGTATATATAAATATATATGTACTTCTTTATTAGTATAGTAATTTTCATATTAACTAAATTTAGGGTTTTGTGAGGGCACGTGTGTTTATATTTGGTAGCTAGTGAAGAAGTTTTATGTAGTCTTAAGTTTATGGACTATTTTAGACCTTATGTTATACAAACTGTTATCAGTTTCTTTCATAATAGTTGACCCCTTGCTACATAGTATTATTTATTTAACTATAATTTAAGTCTCTATTATCAACTGGGTATATATTACAGAACATCTCTCTAAAACAGAGATATAGACCAAATAAACACTTTTCACTCATAGGCCATAGCATGTCCATTCTGGCTTCATTTATGCATTCATTCAAATATGACGTTGTGACTATGGAAACATTCTCATAGGTAGCAACAAAATTTTATTAACAAGTGAATAGATAAACACATTGTGGTATTTCCATACATTGTAATACTACCCAGGAATGAAAAGGAACGGGTTACTGATATGTGTAATGAATGTAAATGAATGTCAAAACCTAATACTGAGAGAAAGAAGCCAGACACAAAAGAATATGTACTATATGATTCCATTTACACAAGGTTCTAGAAAATATAAATCTAATCTATAGTGACCAGAAGCAGTGTTTGCTTGGGCCTGGGTGTATGTTACTAAGAAAGGAGAGAGGCAACATTTTGGGTAGATAAAAATGTTCTGTTATATCAATTGTGATGATGGATAAATGGATGTGTGCATCTGTCTAAGTTCACCAAGCTGTACACTTGAAATACATGAAAATTACACCTCAATAACAATGATTAAAATTTTTTATTTATACCAACCTGACAGGAGCACACAGAGCACCGGTCATTTTCCAACACCCAAATCTGCCCGTTGTGCTTAATTTTTCCATCGTGGATGCAGTCCCCTGTGCAGTTCTTTCCATGAGGACATCGGCAATCATATCCACCATCCAAGTTAAAGCAAATGGTGTCATTGGCACAGCTGTGCCTCCCGGTCCCACACTCATCGATATCTACAGCCAAGAAAAGGCAGCAGGCGATGCGCTCAGAATATGCTCAGTTTCAAACAACTGCAATCAGGCAAGTTGTCTCCTGACATAAAGCATTCAACTGTAAATTAATTTTCATCTTACTGGCAAGCATATCCTATTAAATGCTGACTCAAGCAATGCTAATGATCTAAGGATTTCACAGGAAAATATTATCATGCTGGATTTCAAACACCAGATAACTTTGGCTATATTTTCAACTTTTATATCTCTGTAAATACCTTTAGGCTTTGTGAAACACTTATTTTTTTGAAAGTAGAAACAGGACTCAATTTCTCAAACAAAAACAGTTTGGCAGTGGAAATTCTAAAAGTGCCCATGATTTTTTATTGGAGAATCATCCTCGATGTTAAATGGTGCTTAGAGAAAATCCTTTCTTAGTGGGAGATGAAATGTCATGGAATCCCTGAGGCATTGTATCCCATTTCCAAGGCCTCTTCTCACAGCCATGTCACCACATGTAAGCTCCTTCCAGTCTTCTGCCCAGGTGTTCTTTCTTTACTGTCCTTATACCCTGCCCCTCACCCACGGAAGGGCAAGTGACCACCAGCAATAACCATTTCTCTCGCAAAGAATTCCCCACTTCTTAACTTCTCCATCTCAGAATATCGTTTTGTCTCCTGCCTGATTCAGCTGACAAATGTCCATTCATCACCCGACCTCACCTACTCCATGGCAATCACAGCCTAAAGCATTTTCATACAGATGAAAAGCAAACATATCTTGACCCACGGATCAGGTCCATAAGAAGATATGGGATTCATTTTATTTATCCCTATAATTTAAAGGTCACAAGCCAAAATATATTTCAGGGATATTGTATGAGTGGCAGTAAGTTATCTCCCATTTCATCTGTTTCCTCTGAGTAAAGGTCATGAAGGAAAGAATTAAATCACAGCAAGAAACGTGGGTTAGAGAGAAGAGGGGCTGTACAGCTTTTAACTAAGGGAACTACACACTGATTTCCCTTGAAAAGTTTAAAGGCAGAGTTTAGTAAGCATCTTTCTTAAATGGTTTGATTTCAGCATTACTGGAGACATGGACTAGTAAAGACATATTTTAGCCGTATTTCAACTCTTAAATACTTAAGTTTTGTCACATATGTATTCCTGAAAATAAGCCACATGATACATTTCTATTTACCTTGATTTTTATTAGTTCCCATCTCAACAAAACCAATGAATTGAGACAACAGCTGACAAGATTTTTACTACAACTACAGTGAACTTTATTATGGCTTCGTTTGTCAAGGATGATACTATTTATAATTATAGACTATGATCAAAAGGAGAACTGTTAGCCAGCACATATATTTTATAATTTTTTAAAAGTACATTGGTTAATATATTTTTTTTCAGATCAGGGAAAATTGTCTCTTGGTAACAGAAATGAAATTTTATAACGTGGCTCTATATTTGGTTTATTCAGAATAATAAGGTATATTTGATGAGTTGATCTTTGTCTCCCATTAAATATTCTTACAGTTAGGAATAACAGCAAGTTGGAAAACCATTAACCATAGTTATTTGGTCTCTTTGACCACAAACTCTATAAATACCTCTTACTACATAACCCTTTAAATATCCTCTATAAAGACATTATTCCACTAATGGCAATGGCTGGACTTTTACAATTATTTCATTTTGCCTGACATTTAAAATAAAAGCTCTGCTATCAGGTAATGCATTTTTTTTTTTTCTTAAAGGCAGAGAGAGTCCTTGGATTTGCTGCAGAAGACAAAGAAGAGATGTCCTGGCACAATAAGAATATGTGCTCTTAAGTAAAGTACACTCACAATAAAGAAACAGAATAAAAATTTGTTCACAACAATGACTGCCATGCACTTGTTATCCTTGGAGAAACATGTGGGCAGAAACATCATAATGAACTAAGTATTAGCTTTTACTATTCAATGCGATTTGAAATAATTTGAACTCCTCTTGCCTTTTTTCTTGTTATCTATACTGGGTTTCCCAATGCAGAGACTATTCTCAATTGGATGGTAGTATAGAACTTTGCAAATCATTTACATGTATAGTTTTATTATAATGCAAATTTCCTAAATTAAATATACATGAAGGATGCATATTCTAATTTGAAAATTTTACTATGGTCTATAAAAATTCCGACTTTAAAAATACTGATGACTTCTTTAGTGAGCAATTAAAGAAATGTTGGTAAATCCAATGGTCAAGTCTCAGTTCTCATCCAATTTGACCTAACAGCAGCATTTGACATAGTTCATTCTCTTTCCCTGATAAATTTTCTTTACTTTCTTTCTATCACATCGGTAGCCCTTTCTGGATCTTTCTCCAAGTGTGGCAATTAATCTATGAATAAAATTTAGCCAAGCAAAGAGATGGTAAAGAGTGTTCTAGTCAGAGGCACAAGTGTGTTTGAAGGCCCAAAGTTTAGAGCTGTCAAGATGTGTTTGATGAAGAGAAATGTTGACTTGAATGTTCAAGGAGAGCAGAGTAGGCAGATATGTAGCTGAAAAGGTACTCAGGCACACGTAAAAGTCATGTTAAGAAATCTGAACTTTACCATAAAAAGTCATTTTAGGAAATTGCAGAAAAAAAATCACAATCAGATATCCATTTTAGAAAGATTCCTTTGGCTTCATTTTGGAAAAGGGATCTGAGTGGATTAGAACTTGAAGCCAGGAGATCAATTAATAGGCTGTTTCAGTAGCCCAGGGAAGAGATGGTCATATAATAATAGCAAACACTTATATAGTGGTTGGTATGTGCCAGATTCTAAGTACTTTCACATAATGACTCATTTAATCCTCACAACAACTGCAGAAGGTAAATGATAATTCCCTTTGTGTGGATCAGGAAATTGAGGCATAGAAATGTTGCATAACTTTCTCAAGGTCACAGAGCCAGTAAGGTTTAGAGCGCAGATAGGAACCCAAGCAGTCAGACTCCAAGTCTGTGTTCTTAAGCAGCGGGGATGCATAGAGAGAAACAATGAAGATAGAATCTTCCAAGATAGAAACAATGAAGATACAGCAACTTAGTGATTTGTCGGCTTCGAAGATTAGGGAGAAGGAGGGGTTATGAACAATGTTCAGACCTCTGGCTTGGAAAATTTGGCTGATGATATTCACAGAAAAAAGTGCAAGATTTTGCTGGGGAATGAAAGTGGCTGGCAGGGATGAGGAAAACATGAGTTAGTTTAGGACATGATGAATTACACTTTCCTCTGGGATTTCAAGTAGAGCTGTCCAGTAAGTAGTTGGATATATGGGTCTGGAGTTCAGAATATAGGACAAGCTGAAATATGGATTTGTTGAAGATATACTTTCATCACTTCCTTTCTAAAAAACAGTTGTTCAGACTCAGTTCAAACTTCTTAGTAAGGCATTTAAGGCCACTTCTGTTGCTTGCACTCTCTTTCCCTATCTCAATTTGCCAATAATCACATCATACTTGAAGTCCTAAAACAAATGCTAGATACTCAAGCCTTTCTTGTTGCTAAACAGGAAATAGTTTCTCTCTTTGTTTCCTTACAGCTCTGAATTTACATTTTCCTCAAGTATTTATCATTTTCAACCTCATGGTTTTCTCCTCTATTAAGAAACTTATCACATTCTACTTTGTGTGACAGTTGTTGCTGTACATATTTTCTCTCTTCTACAAGCCAAGAGCAGTGACCACATCTCCTGTATATTTGTATGTTGCAGACGCCTGGCAAGTATCTCAAGGTACTTGTGCATCTTTTCAGTAACTACTTGTTGAGTTGATTTGTATTCATTTCATTTTTGTCCTTTTTCTTGATTTAGGTTAAGCATTTATAGTATTTGGCTTGAACATAACATTCAAAAGATGCTATCTTGTAAACATTATTATTTTGGTCTCACAAGTTCAAAAAAACCTCACCAAGCCTAATGATAATCCAAAAATTAAAGCAATAAAGAAAAATATTGGCATGGAAATGAAATATTCTTGTGTGAAAAAAATACTAGGCTTTATTCTTAGAGAGAGACAAATTTGGGGGCACAGCAGAAATGATGAAATGGACAAGGAAAATGGTACTCTGGCACATTACCTGGAGATTAGATGTCTACACCTCTGAGATAAATGGATGAGCAAAACAGCACATAATTTGTATGAATGCAGCTTATAAACATGTATGTTGCAGATTGCACAACTGCAGCCTAAAAAGTAGTGAAACTGCACAGTTATTTATTCCTGCCTTCAAGTAGGAATCTTACACTTCAGAGCAATTGCAAATCCACTGCTGTGGCTTTGTCCACTTTGAAATGATTTTTTTTCAGCAA
Source organism: Equus caballus (assembly GCF_041296265.1). Lineage (NCBI taxonomy): Eukaryota > Metazoa > Chordata > Mammalia > Perissodactyla > Equidae > Equus > Equus caballus. The sequence continues at coordinate 75,964,739 of NC_091689.1, forward strand.
CAGGAAAATGGCACCTGTTCGGATACAATCACACTGTTAAACCTGCATCCTTCTAAATACTAATATTACAATTCTATAAATCACTGAAATTGCAGCAAATGGATAGGTGTTTAGAAGGAGCATTTTAGTCTTTTTTTTATAACATAGGTGCGTTTTTTAAAAGAATCCTTCACAGCACATTGTCTCCTGAAAGAGTAGTAGATTTTTCTGATAATCATTATAAATTGTATTGGAAGACAATAGTAAAATCACCTTTCCAGAATTGTGGTTTTTTAAAAAATAAGATTTTTCACTGTTTCTGTGTTTATGGAATTTCCTTGAAAAGCCTTTTCTGCATAAGAATCCTTTACTTCCCTACCTTCATCTTTATCACTGTTATTTTATTGGCTAGTTTAATTTTCCTCATTACTTTCTGAACACTCGTGAATGTACTAATTATGCTTTCTCATTTTGTCCTGATCACTACTATATATTTTTACTTCTAATATACCATATATCTACTATATATCATATCATATATCTACTTCTAACATGGGTTATATTCCTAACATACTTCTGATTAAAATATTATCTATCTATCATCCATCTCAATCTTTTTCATTAGACAAATAAATATATCATCTCTTATGTGCCAAGCACTGTTCTAGGCATTGGAAGCTGACAAGTAAACAAAATCTATGACTCTTGAAGCTTACATTCTGTAGCAGATAAGCAAATAAACAAACTAACATATACAATAATTTCAGGAGAATTTATCATTTCTATGAAGAAAGTGAAGCAAGTAAGTGAATAGCGTCAGGGGTAGGATGCTATTTTTAAATCGGGAGTCCAGAAGAAGCCATTTTAGAGGAAATCTGAATTCAACAAAAGAAGCATACAAAGATCCGGGGGAAGGACATTCCAGACAAAAAGAACAGCACATGAGAAGGGAAGCAGTTGGTATATTTGAGAAATGGCAAGAAAGTACCCATATCATGTAGGCCCTTGTAAACCATTGTTAGGGGTTGGATTTTACTCTGAAGAGAGATAGAAAGGCTCCAGGAGTTGGAACAGAGGAGTAAGATGTTCTAACTTCAGTTTTAGAAGGATTATTCTGGGAGTTACAGGAAAATACTCTAGGGGAGTCATGAGTGGAAGTAGGGAGACCAGTTTGGAGACTGCTGCAGTGGTCCAGACAAAAGATAACGATGGCTTAGACCAAGATGGTAACAGTAGTCATGGTGAGAGGTGGTCAGATTGGGAATATATTTAAAAATATTCTATGTTCTATGTCAGTCATTAAGTCTGAGTTGCCTATAAGAAATCCATGTTGAGATACCCAGTAAACAACTAGGTATATGAATACAGCCAGGGAAAAGGTCTGAATTAGGAATGTGTAGATAGCATTTTAAACTATGGAACTGGTTGATTTGGAGATTGAGAATGGACAGAGAAGACTGCCAAGAGCCCAGGGGTGCTTGAACATATAGTCTTGTGGAGAGTGAAAGGAGAAACCTGTAGGGTAAGAGAAGGCCAGGAGAAAGTGGTGTCCGCAAAGCTAAGTACAGAAAGTTCTCTTGAGAGGAAGAAATGATCAACTGGTCGAATGCCTGAATTGTCAAGGAAGGACATAGTAACTGACCAGTGGATTTGGCAAGATGGAAACTGTTAGTAATCTTGAAAGGAGAGCATTCACCGAAGCGGTGCGACTACTCACTGGAAGCAAGAAAGAAGTGATAACAAGTACAGAAAATCCTTTCAAAGACTTTTATTCTAGAAGGGAGCAGAAAAATGGGGAAAATGTTTAGAGAATCAGGTGATGTCAAAGGAAGTTACTTTGGGTTTTTATTTTTAAAGATGCGTGCTACACCAGGCTGTTTGTATGCTGATGAGAATGATGTGGTAGGAAAAGAGTATCTATGACGTGAAAGAGAAAGTGGATAGTACAACGGCAAAGACCTCAAGCTGCCGAGGCGGGATGAGATGCAAGGTACCATGGAGGGTTTAATTTTTGATAGGAGAAATGAAGTTTCATTCAGTGAAACAAGAGGGAGGGAAAGCAGTAGGTAACATAAATGAGAGTAAGCTAATAAAGCTTCTGGTTGAAAAGTGAAGTACTTCTATTTTCTCAGTTAAATAAGAAGTAGGGCCACCAACAGAAAATGAAGAAAAAGTAAGTGGTATATAAGATTTGAAGAGATTGGAGAAGGTATGAAATGGTTCTATTAGAGAGTTGCAGGCGAAAGTAACTAAATAAACAGGAATGCTGGGCACTGCTGATAGCCCTTGTGGTAGGTAGGCTATGAGACCGCCCCCAGTGATCCTCACCATTCAATAGTCACCCTCTTGTGTAATCCTCTCCCCTTGAATGTGGGCTGGACTTATTGACTCACTTTTACTCTTTTTATTCTCCAAAGAGAATATGGGAGAAGTGATGAAATGCTGCTTCTGAGTTTAGGTTATAAAAAGACTGTGGCTTTCATCTTGGGCACTTGCTGTCTCTTGGGTTGTTTACGCTAGGGGAAGTCAGCTCCCATGTCTTGAGGCAGCCCTGTGGAGTAGCTCTGGCCTTAAGGAAACAAGTCCTGCCAATAGCCACATGAGTGACCTTAAATAGATTCCCATTCCCCTCACTCTCACCCCCGACAAATCTTCAAGATGAGACCACAGCCCTGGCCAACAACTTGACTGCAACCTCATGAGAAACCTTGAACCAGAGGCATCCTGCTAGGCTGTGCACAGATAACTCATCCATGGAAACTGTGAGATAATTTTTGTTGTTTTCAGTTGCTAAGTTATGGGGGTAATTTGTTATGCATCGATAGATTACTAATAAAGCCTTCTTGAAATCTGTGGTCATAAATTTAAAAGATAGTGAGTGCAGTTACAAATGTAAAGGAAGATAGTCGGCAGAGGGACATGTTTTTTCTATTCACATTCTGATGCACAGAAAATGGTGTGCAAGGATACCAAGCAAAACCAGACACAGGCTACCCCTAGAGGAGAAGCGGGAAGAATGGGGAAAAGGAGGAGAGGAATGAAGATGCATTTTCAGCTTTGATCTATATATTTCTGTATGATTTGAGTTACTTATAATCTGCTTATATTCATTCATTATGTGTGTAACTTAAAAAACAATCTTAACAAAAAAGTAGTATGAAAGACTTCTTCCTCATAATATACTATAGAACACAGGCAAAATGGTTTATCAGAGAAGAGCGAATGCACACTGTCCCATCTGCCTCTTGGACTGCAGTCTGTTCCTGGCATTCTCTACAGGGCTGGAAGTATTCACTCTGGAACCTTCACAAGTGCAAGGTAAAGCCCTCAGACTACAGTTAAGTGGTTATTTGCAAAGGCCAGGTTTTAGCCCGTGGGAAGGCAACAGCATTCCCATTCGCATGTAAAAGTCCAGATGAATCCTCTGCTTGAGGTCCAGAGCTCTGCAGTTGCTGGCAAAGCATGCTGGGAGCCTTGGCATCTATCACCAACTCTGTTTCACTTTTCTCTGTGTGAAAACCTTTTGAGGCCCAAGGATAAAAGACGTCTTATCATTTGGGTGTCAAGTACTGTTAAGTTAGATTCTCCAAGGCGTTCACTGACTGTGTCATTTTAGCCGCATCATTCTCTCAGGCTGTTCCTCCATGAAGGTGTAAATACAAATGGAGAAAATAATGGTTTCTTGAGGTTTGTTTTGTTTTCCATCCCTGTGCCAAACTTCTGATGGCAAATCCTTTTAGCGCAGGTGGTTTCCCTGGCAATTGTTCACCGGGCCTGGCTTACTCTGCCTCTTTTTTAAAAATTGTGCCTCTTAATAGAAGGTATAGAGGAGCAGAGTTGTTTGTCAATTCACTGAAAATAATTCAAAATTAATCGTAAATAATTGAATATAATATAATTGAATTTTCCACTCCTATTTGATTGAAATCTTCCTTGAAGCAGGGACCATATCTTCCGAATGCAACATTCAGCATTCACTAAACATCTCTTCGTTTGCCAGGCAAGTGATACATTAGAAATAGCCCAGAGTATCAGGGATTGTACATATTACCCTGGGCCATATCATCATCATATTTCTTCTGTCCCCATTTTCCTTCTATCCTGTCTTACTCTGTTTTTCTCTAGTCATTTTGAGGTCAGATTTTTTCATGCTACTATGGGTTTATTGACTCTAAAACACACTTTAACATTTGCAAGTATCCATAGAGAATTGGTTTAGTGTCACAATTTTTAATTATCTAAAAATAATTAATAATCATAATTAGCATGCAAAAGTTAGATTTTAACGTTTCCAATCACTGTTGTATAAACACACGGCAAAAATCACCAATAACTTAAACATTAGATCAACGTCTACTGGCTACATCATACCGTATATTCCTCTAGCTCAAGAGGAGTTCTTAAACCCCAGGTCTCCTTCTACTGACCTTCACACGATTCTCCACTTGATGAAAACATCCCATTGTCATGGTAGCCATCTCTGCACTCACAGTGGTACCATCCAGGCAGGTTAATGCAGTTAGCACGGCTGTCACATTGAACAAAGCCATCAGAGCACTCATCAATGTCTGTTTGGCAAAGCAAACAAAAACGGGATGTTATGCAATTGCTGCTTTTCTTTCAAAGAAACTAAAATATTCTGTCGGGTGACTACTAAAACTTTTAGTGCCAGCAAATCCTTAAAACTAAGAAAATATAAAATCAAGAAAGTCTACTTGGTTGTTGAAAGCTATACGGAAAGAATGTAGCAGTATTAGTAAAAGGAGAAATGTCTAGATGGCTTCTCTGTTGCAAAGGTCATCCAACTGTAGAAAATGGAAAGAAACCATCTGTAATAGTCATTAGTGCTGCCCACCAAATATTTCCAGTTCTTCTTCCGGACACAAGCTAGGATTGCCACGAGACATCCTAAAGCCAGTTAGGGAGTGATTATCTGTGTTACTTAAAGGCAGAGTTTTTAAGATGCATTGTGTGATTCACATGTACACTTCCCCCATCACAACGACCAGCAATTTCCAGAGGCTCTAAACATCAGCCTGAGTTCCTGAGTGAGGATGATGTGGGGCACATTCCTCCTTTACTTGCGATGGACATATATTATGAGCAAGAAATCAACCTTTGTTGCTTTAAGTCACTGAGATTTTAGGGTATTTTATTACTTTCAGTATAACCTATTCAACTTGACGAATATATCATTCAATAGCATCCATGCAATAACATGCATCATATTTTTGAGAATATATACCATTTATGTCACTTTTTAATGGGTTTCACATATATTACCTTATTCATCCCTCAAAAGAGAAATCTTGCCATGTAGATAGCATATTGAACATATGAAAAAAATGAGGCAAAAGGAAATTATGGGATTTAACCAAGATCTGCTCCTTCATACAAGTAGGCATGGGCTGAAATTGGTAAATTGTCTAAACAAAGAGAGCTATACATCTTGAGTTTCATACATTGTCTCCAGAGGGTTATTGTTACTCCCCAACATTGTGACCCCTTTATTCTCCTTGTTCAGTCTTTTGAACGATGGGAACATACAACCCCAGCCAAGTCTCTTCCTTTGCTCCTAGAGGGACAAGTAATTCCTGGAGTTGCTTTACAAAGTGTCCCCTTCTTCTCATATACCTTCTGGGTTTCTGGGTGCCCTGGAGATGACTCAGATGCTGCTAAATGAGCTGATGGCATCGCACCATTGTAGCTGACAAAAAATATCTACATGCATCCCACTCCCATCTTGACAGCCCCATGCCATGACTGAAGACTCCACTTGCCATGGCAGTATAGTTCTTTCTTCTATGCCTCTGACGCCTGCATCATATTCCCTGCTGCAGTGACCAGGCACAGTGATGTCCCTCATGTTGAAGGTAAGGCCAGCTGCTTTTCAGAGTCCTTTACCCCCAGCCAGTCCACTCCAGTTCAGCAGACTCTCCTTTCTTCCTATTTCAGTCTCATCTAACTCTAAATTCTTGGAAGTATATATTTCTTTTGTTTTCTTTTTAAATTCCCTCTTTCCATATGTTCAATTTTGAGTGACAAATTTTTGAATAAATAATTTTTTTTTAAAAGAGAGAAATAAGGCACTCTTGATAAACCCAGAGTTCCTTCACTAAAACAAGGTACAAATCATTTTCTTAGATTAGGTAACAGGCCAGAAAATACATATTTTATATCACTGCAAAATTTTGACATTATTTTTGAACTACGAATGGTTTTGCCTCTGTGGTTCCTCCTCCGAAGAGTCCGTTCCTATTGTCAGGAATTGTTACTGTCAAAATAATTATTAGTGGCCAAATCAGCTAACCGTTGACTTTCTGACACATAGCTGATGTGGACTGCTTCCATTTACTAAAGGTCTCATACGTTTTATGGAACAGCCTATTTGTATTTCAGGGGCCTCCCTAACTGATGAACCTCCGATTATAAATGGGACTAAAATGCTATGCTCATTTCAGCTTTATGCAGTCTTTTCTTCTAAAGCAAATGATGCAGAAAATTGATTATGTCATTTCTTAAGTGCATGAACAAAAGAAAGCAGGTTGGAATTTAGCTTTAGAAGTGAGTTTATTGGAAGAAGGCCATGAGGGGGATGTTTAGAGTATCGCATTTTAGAAGAGTTTGATCATCGTCATTGGTGACTTGGAATAACTATTAATGGAACAGAGCCTTCTCCACTGAAGCAACTTTCACATCTACATTTAGCCTTTAAGTTAGCCCTTTTTTCTTGCCTGATCACAGCTGTAGGGTGAGCTCAGATCCTGTGACATAGAGATTTCAGTTCTCATTTCTTACTTCTTTTCTCTTGTCACTCTTTCTAATCACCAGGCCCACTCTTCTACTGCCTTGTCCCCTCTTCTCTTTATTTACATTACAGCAACCTTCCTTGATCTGTAAACATACTCATTAAAGTTTCACAGAAATGCTATACTCTATATTACTTAGTGTTGTGAAGACCAGGGATACGAACATACGCTGGCCATAATGTATTTTCATATACAGTTTGAACAATATTTTATTATTTCATTACTACTGCTAAGCAGTATTTTAGAGGATGGACATGCAAATATATGAACCAGTTATTAATTTACCATTCAATATTTACTGAATACCTGTTATGTTCCAAGTACAAAGTGCTGGGGAAACGAGTAATTGCTTCCCTCACTGGGTTTACTATGTATCTAAATCGTGTTTTAAGAAAATTAAATTTGTGAAAATCTAAATTTACAATCATATAGGACAGTGTTTTCCAACATGTTGTACATATGCCACCATTGGTATACTATTTAGGTGATAATAGGCAAATACTTCATTTTAATGCTTACATATTTATATTTCTGAATCATTTCCATTTAGAGCAAGTGATACTAATAGTACAGTAGTGAAATCATATTTAAATTTTAGAAATGAGAGGTATCACAGAAAGAATATTAAGTAAATATTGATATAAATGAGATATGACTATGATAAAAATTATGAAGGTGGTATACAAATGACTGAAGTTTTGAAAACACCAAGATACGGTATGGAGCAATTATTCACATTTCAGAAGCATTTGCTGAGTAATTTCTTAAGGTAAAATGCCTTAATTCATTTGAAATATGACTCGATGTATAAAATATGTAAGTATACAAATGTCATGGCTCAAATTATATACTTGCTACCATTTAGGATAGCGAAGAAGAACTAGCCAGGTAATATACATTGCTTCCTTTTACACTTTCATATTCCTGTCAGTTTAGATTTTTTTATGCAAACTTCCCTACTTTGGTGAAAGGAGAAAATGAAAGTGTACTTGAATTGCCAAGGTATGTGCTTCCCACCAAAAGGCATGCTTGTTTGGCTCATGGCTCCGACTGAAGCCAAAGCTAAAACAACCTCATCTGTAAGCTATTTGATGGTATCTATGTCCTTATCAGTAAATATTTAGTAAGTGAAGAACTGAAATATGATCCACAATTTAAAAATTAAGTATACTTTATCTATACATAACTGTAGGTATTACTATGAGCTATAAGATATAAATGCACACATATTGTGCACATTTTCAAATACGCACATACTGTGCTTTACATATGGTGAAATAGCAGAAACCAGTAAGAAAGAGAGTGAAAGAATTTATTTCTTGGGTACTTTTTTTAGGTCAGTTAAAACCAAACTTCACATTATCTAACTGAGTGAGATACACAGAGAACCCCAGACCGAGGGGAGAAAAATGTTATTTTATTCCACATGAGAAATACCAAGTTTGAACAAATTACTTTCCAAACGGAATAAAAGTACTCAAAAAGTTTAGCACAAGATGTATAGGCTGATATGATTTAGTCTTGATTATAAGGACTTTAATTTTGTACCCTGTAGGTATGTTATACAGAAAACTAAGAATAAATTTTATGAAAAACTATGATTTCATTACATATTCTGTCTTCGAAAAGAACTGGTCCCTAGTTCCTTAGGGACAATTAGAACTTTTTCAATAGCTACATTTAGAACAGTCAGCTAGCGATGATATTAAGATGCTGTCCCAAAGCACAGAGAATGTAAGATCCAAAAGAGATTTAGCCATCCAACAACAGTCACGAAGAGCAGCCAGACTCCAGGGATCAAACTCGACTTAGATAATAAAAGTGGAAGGCACTGTTGAGATTTTTCTAGAAAGCACATATATTTTGAGGCAATCATTAAAAACAAGCCAACAAGCAGAAAAGCAAGAAAGGAAAATGTATGAATAAAAAAAGCTCACACACGTCAGTGTCTTGTTTTCTTTGTCTCCCTCAGGTGGGGTGACACAACACTGGGTGCTTTCTACAATGTCACAGGCCACTGGCTGCAGAGGTAGCCGACTGAAGACGGCCTTTGCTAACAGCATTTAAAGGGTCACTTTAGGAAAATGACAAATTACTTCCTTGTAAAATTAAATGTAGTTATAAAATGAGACATCTGAGTGATAAACAACCTTTCTCATGCATAGTACCAGCTATTTCTATCATAACAACCTAACTACGAACAATAAAAAACATGCAAATGTCTAAAACCATCCATATCTAAAATAGACCCTACTCATTAGTTTAACCTGCTCCCTTTTAAGCTACTCTACACAAAAGAAAAGAAAATCCAATTATTTTTTAAACTGAGCACACTATTTTTAATGCTGTAGTCAAATAATGAGAGTACTGTCTCTCATACTGTTTAGCATTAATAAAAACCTTAGACTATTTATATCACTATCCTATGCACTGGTAGTTAAATTATATTGATAAACAGCAGGCAATTAAACATCTTCAAAACAATTAATCAACTCTTGATTACCCACATGTGGATTATTTGCTTTCTAGATTATCTGCAGCACTTTTTAATTTTAATCACAAGGTCACTTCCCTCTGTCTTTTGCTGAGCTTCTGGGGAGTCTGCTTTCAACACTCAGATGTGAGTGCTTCAAGGAATGCAAACTCATTTGAGCATTATACTGTTTGTAATAACTATACCAGATTTGGATCTAAAATACTGCCCAAAATTTCATAAGATGGCTGATTCTCACATGAACTTTTTAAAAATAAAATATGACAACATACGTAAGTAAATTTTGAAAATCATAAAATCCTCTTTACAGGTTGGGTGATAATATTGCAGATTTAGTGAAAATTATTTTCATCACTTTATAGTTCATAATTAGGAAGGTAATGACTGCTCCTAAAAGAGTATAACATAATTTCATCATCATCTCGTTCAGCCCTCATAATCACCGCGTGAGATAGTCCTATCCCTATGTCATAGACTGTGGCCTGGTGGTTAATATTTGGCGCTCTCTCCACCATGGCCTGGGTTCATTTCCTGGTCAGGGAACCACACCTCCCATCTGTTGACTGTCACACTGTGGCGGCTGTGTGTTTGCGATGCTGAAAGCTATCCACTGGTATTTCAAACACCAGCAGGGTCACCCATGGCGGACAGGTTTCAGTGGAGCTTCCAGACTAAGACAGACTAGGAAGAAGGACCTGGCCACTCACTTCCAAAAAAAATTGGTCACGAAAACCCTAGGAATAGCAGTGGAGCATTGCCTAATACAGTGTCAGAAGAAGAGAGGATGGTGCAAAAAAAAAAAAAAAAAAAATGGATGGGGTTCCGCTCTGCGGCGCACAGGGTCGCTAGGAGTCAGAACCGACTGGAAGGCACTAACAACAAATGTCATAGATGAAGAAGTGGTGAGAGCAAATATATTGCCCTAGGTCACACAATAGACCAGAACTCTTTTAACTCCAACTCCAGTGCTCTTTCTCCTACTCTAAGGCTGCCTCTCAAGACCAACACTTGGCCAACCAGAAACAGCTTGTACTTTGATCTATCGAAGTGTGTATCTTAATGAGTGAATTCCAGCTCTTTGGCTTGTTAACTGTGTAACTTGGAATATTTTATTACACCTCTCTGAGTTTTGAACTAGAAATAATTCTCTCTGTTATCAGCCTGCTGTTAACTACTGCTGTTAACTATACAAGGCTCATAGGAGAAGTGGTACCTGGCTCATAATAGGCATTTAATATGTGTAAGTTCCACCTCTCTGAAATAATCTTTCAGAGTTTACAAAGTATGTTCACTTATGTCATTTGATTACTTGAAAGGGAGCAGAAGGAAATACAGTTTTACAAGTAGGGTTTAAGCCACAGAATGTCTTCTCTTTTGTGGACAATCAGGAGCCGCTGCACGATTACTAACAGTAGAGTGATATAATCTAAGATTTATAATCTAAGAGTGATGTAATCTAGACTTCAGGAAGAAGAGGGCAGCATCTACATGTTGGACAGATGGGACTGGGCAAGACTAGAGGCAGTCTTATGAGGCTGCTTTTCATTATCTAGGAAAAAGGTAATAAAGATTTTAATTAGGGGGAAAACAGTGGAAATAGGGATAAAGAGTATATTTTTCTCAAATGCTTATCTTCAGTCAATGTACAAGGCCTTCTCATGTCCCTGTGTTGATGTCAGACCAGCCAAGTTCACAATCCACACGTCTGGGGACATATCATACAGAGAAAAAAAATCGAGACAACCTGATGTTTCTTGTGGTTCCTGGAGTCTTTTTATTTTATCCTTTCTTTTTTTTCTTTAGAGTCTTTGCATATGCTGTACCTATTGCCTAGAAAGTTCTCTCTTTCTCATCCCCTCACCCAGTTAGTTAAGTATTTCTCATCTGTGTTTCATATAAAAATTAATTTCCTCAGGGAAGGCTTCCTTGACTCCAAAGGCCATGTTAGACCTCCCCAACGTGGTCCTTGTATTTTGCCTTAATAGCAACTATCACAAGTTGTTGTGATTTTTTGTCTAAGCTTGTAAATATTACAGTAACTTAATGAGAATAACCAGTTCTGGAGAAAGCCTTCCCTATATTTTTCCTCCTTTTCAAAAGCACCTTGATTCTTTGAGCTTTTTGTCTACCAGTTTGCAAATTTCTCACTAAAACACAACAAAACATGGGGGAGGAGAAAGTCTGCATTGATGCCATAGATTAATTTTTGGAGAAGTGACATCTTTACATTATTGAATATTTAATCCATACACATGATATATTTCCTCTTCCTCTAATAATTTTTGTAGTTTTTATAGTCTTTGCAGTTATCTGAAAAGATGTCTTGTGCGTATTTTGTCTGGATTTACTCCTAACTTTTTTTTTTACTTTTTTTTTTAAAAAAACAACTTTATTTTTTTTCCAGCTTTCCTGAGGTATAATTGGCAACTAAAATTGTAAGATCTTTAAAGTGTACAACATGATGATTTGATATATGCACACATTGTGAAAGGATTCCTTCCTTGAGTTAATTAACACATTCATCACCTCACATATTTCTTTTTTGTTCTTTTCTGGTGAGAACATTTAAGTTCTACTCTCTTAGCTAATTTCAATTATACAATACAGTGCTATAAACTATACTCACCATGTTATACATTAGATCCTCGGACCTCAAACCAACTTTCCTGAGGTAAAATTTATATGTAAAACAATCACTAATAATTTCATGAGCTTGGACATGTGACCACTACCATAATTAAGATATAAAAGATTTCCTTTACTCCCTAAAGTTCCTTCATATCACAGTAGCTTGAAAATAATAATTTGTACCAATATTAATTTAATGCTTGTCATTTTGAGTAAGTTCCATATGGACAGTGACCATGCCTGTATTTTTTCTTAACATATCTCGAACACCTAGCAAAGAACTGAATACATGGTTTGAGATTCATAAACACTTGCTGAATAACTGAATGATCTATTTGTAATATCAAGTAAGTAAGAGGCAAGCTCACCATGCTACCTTAGGGTCCTTCTAGGTCAGAGAGGAATGCAGGCTGGGGAGTCAACTTGAAAGCACTCACTAAGATGCAATAATAAGATGGTAAGATGACACTTTCTCATCCTACTTCAAATATCTATGTCAAAAAATTAAGTACAATATTAAATAGAGTAGAATTGGTGAAGAAAATGCATCTATTATATATATATTTAAACAAAAAGAGCACATCAAGACTTCTGATTAAAGATGGGAAATTGAAAACATTTTAAAATCTATTCTTCCTCCCAATCTTATAAACATTATGTTAAAAGAACAAAGAAAAGTATAAAAAAAAGACAAAAGTATACCACCACCAGCAGAGGAGAAAATTCAATAAATTTTTGCCTTTTCTTGTAAAAAAGAATATAAGTGAAGTGGTCGAGTCTGCACAAAGGAAGCCACAGCCTAGAATCTATATGTAGTAACGGGTGCTACAGCTGATGGGGGAGTAATCTGCCATGAGGACTTCTGAAGAGACCTGAAATACCATGTAAAGCCGATATGAGACATGGAGCTGAAGTAGCTGGGTTAATTAAAAGTCTTCCGATGGATAATCAAGCCGTCCACCTCCTCCCACCTTGAGCAGACTGCTGAAAGAAAGCAATTACCCCTAAAGCCAGAATGGATGGTTCTTCTGTAAAGAAAATAAATAAAATATCTGGAGGAAAGCAAGGCAACCAACAGAGGAGTTGTCCTCCATTGGAACAAAGTCCCCTGCATTGCAGTGTTTAGAGATGTCAAAGTGTAAAGAACTGGCTCCCTTTTAGTTCCCCTAATATAAGCCTGGCAGTCAACCAACCTCACCCTCATATCAAAGCTCGAAATCAGTTTTTCTATTTATTCACTCTAAATAGTAATGTGAAATCAAGGAACAACAAATACTTGAGAAAAGTCTATAACATCTAAGAGAACAGCCAAGATATACCATCAGGAAAACTGACCCTGAAGGAAAGAGAAATAAGTCACAGAACAGAACTTAAAATATTTCTGATCAATATCTTCAAATAGGTTTGAGAGAATATTTCATCCATAAGAAAAGGACACAGTGCTGTAAAAAAGCAAAATTCAGAGAATAAAGAGTTCTTAGAATATGACACAATATGGATAATATGATAGCTGAAAAAATAAGATACATGATAGATGAAAATTTTAAAAATGTAACATAAGGGGGGCTGGCCCTGTGGCTGAATGGTTAAGTTCGTGTGCTCTGCTGCAGGCGGCCCAGTGTTTTGTTGGTTCGAATCCTGGGCGCGGACATGGCACTGCTCATCAAACCACACTGAGGCAGCATCCCACATGCCACAACTAGAAGGACCCACAACGAAGAATATACAACTATGTACCAGGGGGCTTTGGGGAGAAAAAATTAAATCTTTAAACAAAATGTAATATAAGGCTTGGAAGATCAAGTAGAAGTAGTCTCTTCAAAAGTGTAACATATAGAATATAGATGAAAAATATGGTAGAAAAAAAGCAAAGGGCACCATCCCAAAAAGTTCAGCTTCTGATTAAAGCAAATTTCATACCATGAAAAGAGAAAAATCAATGAGAGGAAATATCTTTAAAAATAATAATAATTGAAGAACTTTTCACAGAGTGGTCTTCACATTAAATGGCCCTACCAAGGTCTCCAAATAATGAATAATGACATTCTAGCCAATACTTACTGATGGCTTGTTATGTTGCTGTCACTGTTCTTTGCAATTTACCTACATATACTCATTTAGTGCTGACTGCATTTCCATGAGGTAGGAAATAATATTACTCTCTCTGTTTTAAAGAGGAAAAAATGTAGATGCTGAGAATTTAAATAATTTTTCCTAAGGTTATTGATGGGAGAAACTGGTATTTGAACCCAGACACTCTAGATACAGAGGTCAAATCCTTACCCCATATACAACACTGCGTCACAAATGAATGAAGCAAAGACCCACATCTAAACACACATTGCGAAATTTCACAATAAGTATGAAACACAAATCTTAATATCTTCCAGAAGGGAAATAACAGGTTACATATAAAGAGATGAGAATCAGCCTAGCATCATTTCTCTCACTTGCAGCACTGTGCGCTATAAGACAGTGAAGCAACGATTGTGACCCTAGAATTCTACACATAATTGTCAAATATCTATGAAAACAGAATAAAGATATTTTAAGACATAATTCCATAGAGAGTTTATGTCCCATGCACTACTTTTTAAAAAGATTTTATTGATGATGTATCCAGTAAAATAAAGGAGTAAATCAAGACAGAGACCTTTCAGTAGTTCATTGCTCTCTCCTTAAAATACTCTTCTCACTCTGCAAGGAGATGCCACTTTCTTAGTTCTTCTCTTACACTGGCCTGTGTATCTTGACCTTCTTTGCAGATCTTATCTTCTCAATCTCTAAAAGTTCAAGTCCCCCAGGGATCTATTCTCAGCTCTTTTCTTTCCTATCTACTAGCTTTTTAGTGATTTTTTTTTCCACTCCAGGGCGTTAAATACCTAAATGCCATCAATGTACTGAAAACTACCTGTAGTGGGTTGCATGGTGTTCCCCCAAAACTCACATCCACGTGGAACTCAGAATGTGACATTCTTTGGAAATAGGGTCTTTGCAGATATAACTGGGTAAGGATCTTAATATGAAATCATCCTGGATTTAGAATGGGCCCTAAATCCAATGACTGGTGTCCTTGTAAGAAGAGAAGACACAAAAAGAAAGTCAAAGTGAAGATGGAGGCAGAGATTAGAGTTACATAGCTACAAGCTAAAGAATGTCTGGGGCCATCAGAAGCTGGAAGAGGCGAGGAAGGATTCTTCCAAGAGCCTTCAGAGGGAGCACGGCCCTGATGACACCTTGATTTTGGATTTACAGCCTCCAGAACTGTAAGATAACAAATTCCTATTATTTTAAGCTTCCCAGTTTGTCGCACTTTGTTACAGCAGCCCTAGGAAAATAATACATTACCTCATTTACATTTTCATCCCAGGCGTCTCTCCTCTCATCCAGACCTGTATATGCAATTTCTCACTCAACAATTCCACTTGGATACCAAACTACTCCTTCTGAAGGCTTTCGCATTTCAGAAAATGGCAAGATCATCCAGTTTCTCAGGCAATAAATCTTAGATTTATTCTTAATTTCTCTCATACCCCTTATCAAATCTATCAGCAAATCCTATTGGCAATGTCTTCCAAATATGTCCAGAATCTAATCATCACTTCCAAGTGCCTGCATGCTTATCACTCCAGTCCATGTCACCATCATCTCCCACTTGAGTTAATATAACAGTCCATTCCAAATTCATATCAGCCAGATGATCCTTTTAAAATAAATGTCAGATTGTGTCATACCTCTCCTCTGGTCCTAGCTCCCATTCAGGGAGGATTTCAGGAGGAAAGTATACTGGGAAAGAGCTGTAGGGGATATATGCTGTTATCGACCATTTTCTATTTGTAAGGCTGGGGACTACATTTCCCAGGAGCCCTTTCCCTGTACGGCACTGTGTTAAGAGGTTAATAATGATATTTTAACTCCTGAGATTTGCTAGAGAGAAGGATGACAGAAGCCATTATTCCTGGGAAGTCATGGCCATCAGTGTCAGTGGTTCCTATGAGCTCTGGCTTCTTCGCCAGTTCTGGTGTGTCAGTTTGGAGTGATCAGTGAATGTTTCTCAAATCCTCGCAGCAGCCTTGCAGGGCTTCACTCCCCCAAACCCTCCGCCATCTGTGTAAACCCTAACTTCTAGATAAAACTCCTTGTTCCCATAATACTTGTAAGGGCTCCATTTTCCTGATTGAACGCAGACTGACACAGAAGTCTATAGACCAGAAGATATGATAGACAGTGTATTTTAAATAATAAATTATGTAGTGCAAAAGAAAAATGATTGTCAATTAGAAACTTCAGGAAAAAATGAGAACAAAATAAAATGTGTTAAAGAAATACTATATATATGTTTAAAGATACTACTAACATATAGATACATTATATATATACTATTTACATATAAATAGTCATATATATTATATAACTATAGTATTATATATACTATTTATATGTAAATATAAATATATTTTAATATAAATATTATATTTATGTGTAAATAGTGCATATAATACTGTACAATATATATACTAAGAAATTCTCTCTCTCTATATATATAGTTGTTTCTCTAGTAAACAACATTTACATGGTTACAATGATGTAAACACTATGGATTTTCAAGTTTTAGACCCAATCGATAATGAGAACATGGGATATTTCATTGTGGTTACTGAACAGAACTTATCAACCTTCAAATTGTAAAAAGAAAGAAGAGAGAAGTGGAAAGATGGAACGTTGGGGAGAAAGCAGAAGATAGAGGTTGGGAGATGGAGGTGACAAGCAGAACCAATATCTTTATCTTGCATATTGGGGAATCAAGAAAAGCTATCTATAGTAGATAAAACAAGAAATGAAGGTGAAAATACATATTGCTGAAGGTCAAAAAGGTAACCTACATTAGAATAAAGGGAATATGGAAGGGTGGTGGAATAAGGGAGGTAAATCCTCATCAATCATAGCAAGAAGTCTACTAATAATGTCTAAAATTGACCAGTTAAACAAAGCATAGGATAAATGTACCAGAACAATTAAAAGTGGACCCTCCTAGCATCTTGTCTCAACTGGAGTTTCATTAGAGAATTAAGCCCTAATGCCCTAAGCCATCCTGTGCAAGTCACGACCTAACTTCTCTCCTGTATATCTGGTATAGTCCTACTCATGTACCATCGTTGGGAGATGTGAGAAAGTAGTCTCTCAGGTTGTTTTCTGATTTTGTAGTTCAGAGGAGGAACTCCTTTTAAGAAAGGCTGCTAGGAAGTGAGCAGGAAGTGAGTCAGGGGACTATCGTTTTTCACTCTAACTTCTATGTTGTTCGATACTTTTTAACCATGTGTCTATTTTCCTTCACACACATAAAAATATTTTTAAACAACATTCAGAAGCTTCATTTTAGAAATGTTGAGTATAACGACATAGCAATTCTGCTAGTAGTGATGTTTAGATGAAAAGAAAAATGAGACAGGAGTTCTGGAAAAAGATATCAGGACTGGAGACATGAGGAGAACATAATCAGAAGCGATACTACAAGATGCTACTAAAATTGGAACTCGTTGGATGAAACTATTAAAGTTGAGATTATAAAGAGACAAGAAAGAACCGAGGGCAGTCCCTGGGGAAAAATGAAGGAGGCAGAAAAGAAAGAGGAACTGTAGGAGGAATTGTTCGTTAGCAGCGAGGTGGGAAGATCACAAGTCTAACCGCAGGGACCCAGGGATAAGAAGTGTCAAGGGAGTTGAAAGAGCTGGCAACAATGCTAAGGAGCATTTCCAACTGCCTCTTGATTCCTATTTAAGAAAAAATACTTCTGGTTTCACATAGAATTGAAACTCCCTCTGATGTATGAGCAACAAGTTGAATAAAGCATTTAATAAAATGGAATTCTGGAAACTCCTTAAAACTTAAAAATTGTCGTGGCTTCCTTGTATACCTTGTAAAAGGGATAGAATATCTCTTTTGTGCACGATATGAGACTTAGAATATGTGTACTCATTCATTCACTTAACAGGTACATATCAAATATTTATCATATAAAAAGCACATGGTAGACATCATGGGGATATACTTCAGAGCTCATAGTCTAATAAAAAAGATACAGCATTAGCATAAATAACTCAGATACAAGGTAGATATCATGAGGCCTGTAGGAATAGTACAGATGAAGAAATATGTGAATTCAAGAAAAAGGTAAGACCTCACTCTGAAATTCTGATCAATGAAAACTAGGCCACTGGACTAAAACACAGCTGAGTGGAAACTTCCAGATTTATTCCTGCAAATACTAGCAAATTACTTAAAACATTTATTCACTTATTGCATTGTAATCAAGTACATGCTTTTAAGATTGGCATGCTGTTTTGGTATATTAGACGATATTATAGTTAGACTCCCAAGATAATAGGACTGCGAAGCATCTGCTAGCTCACAATAATAAGCAGACTGCTCTCAATCAGGGTGAAAACAGGAAAGTTTTAATTTCTATGCTTCCCTGAGCCACTTTCTAATAGTAAGGATTAGGCTGCCTACTTGATCTACCTCAAGATTATTTCCAGAAGGAAAAGAAAGAAGCTGATTTTCTCTGACTATCCAGCAGGAATAAGAGGACTAGAGTGTCTTTGTGTAATAATTTACTGCCAGCTTCCTAATTATTAATATAGCACTACAAAAGGCTTTATGCATTTTGATGAGCTCACTTACTGGTTACTCAGGGAAATGAGTTTTGAATGGCATGCCAGGAATGGTAAGATGACAGTCAAAATAGCTATTCTGTATTTATTTGCAAACTAACTGACAAACTTATATCACAAGAAATACTGCTTTGGGCGAAATGAGCTCAGTGATGCCAATAAAGAGAGAAGTGGAAGCCTACGGTTTCCATGTATCTGAACGAGAAGTTGTCGGCTAGATCTGTGAGTGGGTTCTAACCACGAAATGGACTGATGGATGGCTTCTACCTGCTTTGAGCAAGTGTCAGATCTCTGACAGACTATCTACTTTCAGACCATTTTATTATAACAACTGCTTCCATCTCTGCTGAAACACCCATTTACTTGATACAGGTTTTTCAACCAGTAATAAAACATGGCAACTCTCCCACGTAGATAATTGAAGGGAAAAAATACCAAAAAGAAAGCAATTGACCGAACCAATAACTCCTTCCAATTACAATTAAGTGAAACAGCGATGGGTTTCTTAAAGGCCACTTTGCTCTTTTATGGTGCTCTAAAACCTGTTTACCACACACACTGATGGCAACCGTTTGGCCTGTCAATATGAGGTCACTTAATCAAACTTTTTCCAGACTAATTATATTTTTTGTTCACTTTCACAACGTGTTTCTTCAGGATCAATCAGATCAGTTGTACAATCCAATTTTATCACTAAGGCAACACCAGATGAGAGATCAAGGTGTCTCCAGTCCTGAGTGTCTCATCTGATAGGCTTGGCTTAATTCTGCACTTGGGTAATGTACTTGTATTTTAAAAAGAAAAAAAAATCTTTATCCACATTTTTATGATTATCTAATATAATGAAGGGAGCAGAGAGGGAAAGTAACTGACTGTTTTTGGCTGCTAAGTGCCAGGTATTTGATCTATCTTTTGGATCTAGTTTCCATTACACCATTATTTATACACACACATCCCTCTTTTTTTTTTTTTTTTTTTTTGTAATTTACATAGTGATAGGAGAAACGATATGAACGGACTCAAAAGAAAAACAATGTTGGGCCACGCCCCGTGGCTGACAGGTTAAAGTTCTGCATGCTTCACTACTGCGGCCCGGTTTTGCAGGTTTGGACCCTGGGCTGGAACCTGCTCCACTCACTGGGCACACTGTGGCTGTGTCCCACATACCAAAAAAATAGAGGAAGATTGGCACAGATGCTAGCTGAGGGCGAATCTTCCTCAAGCAAAAAAAAGAGGAAGATTGGCAATGGATGTTAGCTCAAGGCAAATCTTCCTAAGCAAAAAAAAAAAAAAAAAAGAAGAAAGAAAGAAAGAAAGAAAAACAATCTCTACATTAACAGAGCTCACACAAGCTACTTGCAGTTTTCTGTGGCAGCACATGTTTCCCAGGAATTCATCCTGCTGCTGCTCAGAGGCAGGTCCCAATGTTGTAAAGAGTCTTGAGAAGAAGTTTGCCCTTCTAGTACCTTCGGTGCATTCAGCAACAACATGAAGCATTTGACAGTCTGGTTTTAGCTATGCTATTTTGTTATTAAGCTGCTAGAGCAAAGGAAATGATCTAAATCATTTTACAGTACAGTGATGAGGGAGTGATTAAATAAATTATGGCACATGCATAAAATGGAATGCTATACAGCTCATTAAAATGTTTTTGCAAATTATTAGTGACATGGAAAAACTCATGATAAATGTCACATAAAAAAAGCAAGATCGAAATCATGAATAAAATGTTATTCCAGGATGTAAACCTGCATTTCACTCATGAATAAGATAGCAGTTATCTCTAATGGGTAATATTATAGATTATTTTTATTTTCTGTACTTCATTTTATAAATCTTGTAAAATTGAATATACATTGCTTTTATAATTTAAAAAGATTTACATAAAAGATGCAGAGTTTAAGGATAAGACCAGAATGGATTAGAAGACTAGCTCATATGCACCCCTCATGTAAATTAACGGTCAAGGCCATCTAGTCTCATTTCCCACTGCACCCGTCCATAGATGCTGTGCTCCGAGACTCCTACGGCCCCTCCCCTTCCCGGCATGTGAACTGAACTCTCCTGCCTCCACACTTTTGCCTACAAGGCTCTTTCTGGAATACACATTCCCTTACTTTGACTAATCAAAACCATATTTGCAAGGTTCTTCCCAGGTCTTACTTATCCAGGATGCCATTCCAAATTCTCTGGGTTTTAGTCCTCCTGCTGCACTTGCTGTTGAAATTAGCACAGTTGGCTGAGTGCCTGTTTGTCTTTATTCCCCTCAGCTTGAGATACAGCTGACATATAACATTGTGTAAGTGTAAGGTGTACACCTCTTGATTTGGTACACTTATATATTGAAAAATGATAACCACCATAGCTAGCTGACATCTTTTTCATGTCACATAATTACCATTTCTTTTTTGTTGTGAGAACATTTAAGATCTACTGTCTTAGAAACTTTCAAGTATATAAGACAGCATTGTTAATTATAGTCAAAACACTGTTAATTAGAACCCTAGTACATATTTGTCTTATAACTGGAAGTTTGTACCCTTTGACCAACATCTCTCTATTTCCCCCACCCCCTGCCCCGGTATCCACCATTCTGTTCTCTGTTTGTATGAGTCTGACTTTTTTAGATTCCACTTATAAGTGATATCATACAGTATTTGCCTTTATCTGACTTATTTCACTTAGTATAATGCCTTCAAGGTTCATCCATGTCCAAATGGCAGGACTTCATTATCATGGCTAAATAAATATAAATAACATGTATACACACACACTACAAATCTTCTTTATCTATTCATCCATTGCCAAACACTTAGGTTGTTTCCAAATGTGAACCCTCAGAGGACCTGAATCTTATATTATTCATCTTTGAGTCCCTCTGTTTCTAGGACACAATCTGGTGTACAGTGGGCCTCAGTAAATATCTGTTGAACTGGGATGAATTCATCCTCAACAGACAGGACTGAGTCATGAGTGGGAGGCATCTGGATTCACATATGAGTGTTTCAAACCAACTGAAAGAGCATTAACGAAATGAACTTATTTAAGCAATTGTATTTCTTCAAAGGAAATAATTCTGTAGTAGATTTAACAACATAACTTAAGTGTTGGTCTTTTAAACTTTGGCCCACAGTAACTAGTATAAAACAAAGAGGACCTTTGGAATTTAAAATCAAAGAGGAAACACCAGGAAGCAGACCTAAAAGATTAAGTGACCTAATTTTTTTGGTTGTTTAAAAAAAATGGTATATACTGATAGCCATCATTTTATTTTCAATTAACTAATACTCTCTTTCAGAACTGCAGTAATAATAACTGCTTCAAATTTAAAATTGAGACTTTAAACTAAACTGTAAATATTAAATTTGTCCCACCTTTTAACTGGAACTATTTCAAATATAATGTATAAAAGTAGCTGTAATGCACAACTACAAAAGCAAGCACTCTCTACTTTTAATTTCCTATGACAAATGATCAAAAAATAGAAAAATCTTCTGTTAAATCACCTTTATTTATGCCCTAGGGGCATGTTCTCCCTAAACTATGGAGCTAGCCTCTGTAATTCTTTCCACTATAATATCTCTCATGATGGAGAACACAAGAAATTCACTTAACAAGGAAAGTGAAATTTATTAGACAGCAGTGAAAATTAATTGATGAATTCTACCTTAGAATCTGTAAATTTTTCTACTCACATTTTTAATCTCTTGTTATTTTGAAGAAAATAGAGTCATAGTACCTACCAATAAGATAAACTCCTGGAAAGAATAAAAATAGTTATAGAATGCTAGTTGTGCCAGATTGCTAACAGTTCACAGAAATCTATCTCTTCTTCGTCCTTCGCACACGGCTAGACTATCTGAGTTTCGGCCAATGGAATATGAGCAGCCAAGGGTTTTAAGAAGCAGGTGTACCTCTCTGACTCTTTTTCTTCTTCTTCTGCTGGCTGGATATGTTAACAAGGGCCCAGGGAGTGAGGAAAGTGGAATGAGGGGAAGCAAAAGAGAGGAGTTTGAGTCCCTAAACTTTCTGCCGATCAGAAACACTTTGGACAGTTGCATGAGAAATAAACTTCTAATGTAAGGAAGTCATAATGCATTTTGGCTCTGTTTGTTATTGCTGCTAACATTCCTCTAACTAATTCAATACATACCCTATATAAAGTATCTGAAATTTGTATCTTTCAAGGACACATGCACAGGAAATCCAAGTATCATTTGTTGTGTGCCCTGCTTTCTCATTTCTTCCCCCTTGAACATGGTGTTATTTTTTCTAGGAGCATATGTAATACACATAAGCCTTGTAAGTCCACATTTATATTAATTAATTTATTCATTCGTGCAACCAATTTGACTGAGAACTTGCTATTTAGGAGACCTTGGGGATACAGGAGTGAAGAGAATACGGGACCTGACTTTGAGCAGCTCATAATGTAGGAAGAAAGATAGATCTGTGTAGCAGGCGTATAGCCTGATGCATTAACATGTGTGCTTCCAGTTTACTTCTCTTTTCCACTTCTCTATGAATAGCCTTCTTCTCTCGTAAGCGCCTTCTCTCCCTCCTCCACTACCCAATCCAAGCTCACACAGAGAAAATTAAGCCTCCTGCTTTGTAAATAGCAGCAAGGACTGGAAAATTCAAAGAGATAGCCCTAGATGGACAGACAGATTGGCCAAAGGTGTTTGGAAAAACAGGGAAAGGTTTGATGAGGAGATGATGCCAAGTCTGGGGAAGGATCCAGAGGACCATCTGAGGATAGCAGAGACAGGACCTATTGCCCAACTTGGAACGGAGAAGCCCACCATGACTGTATTAAAATCACCAGGTAAAAAGAAGCAAACAAAAGCAAAAGTTTTGATTACTTAGAAGACAAAGCACCCTCCTATAACAGTGCCTACTAGAGTCCCTTCAAAGAAAGTGAAATTATCCTGGACACACAAATGCAGGGAAACACAGGCCATCCATGGAAGCACCTCAAAGTACACTCTGAGGAGACTGACCCCAGAAAATGACCAGTCTGGTTGCTAATAATCAGAGGTTCACAGGGCAGAACCTTGGGATACTTCTGCTAATCCAGTGTCTGGGGTGAAGTCTAGAATGCAAATTACGCAATTTTTAAAAGATTACTCTTAGATACTTAACAACAATTATCTAGGTAATTTGCTCACTGCATGTAATTTGATAACATTTTCAGATACAAAAAACATGAATTTTTCCAAAAGATTAATGTCACCAAAGGGTTATTTGGTAATTTTGACTTGCTTTCTCATGTCTCTTCATCCTTTAATGTTATGAAATAGATGAATGATGCCCCTCAACGCTGGTCCTTTTTAAAGATAACCCTAAAATTAAAGTCCTACATTCATCTCCCAGAAGCGTTTCTAAGTCTTAAAAGTACTAAAAGCCTCTACATATTTTCTTCAAAATAATTACTTTTTTTCTGACTGACTGACTCAAACTTTCTCTCCACTCAGATTGACTGTGCTTTTAAATTTCAGACAAACTTCACTGACAGGGTCTCTTACAATGAAGATAATGATTCTAAAATTTTACATGTGATTATTGCCTTTTACTGGTTAAAAAAAAAAGACTTCTACCAATAGTTATTATTATTTCTACCAGCTCTCTTCATATGATATAGAATTCTCCGCAAGGAAGGAATTCACAAAATAATTTTTGGTACATGATGTTAAGACTATATGAAAACATGGAAAAAGAATGAAAATGAACCAGTTACTTATGCTTACATTTTGAGGAAACTATCCTCAAATCCCCATATTAATAATAGTGCTCTTTTTCTCAATATCTTAAAGTTATTGCTGTGACTTTCAAATTTTATTTTGTCATAGGCCAAGGATCCCAAATGTGCCATAAAATATGACCTGTAATTTGGGATTCTCATCGCTGAGCTTTCATTTGGTCAGCTTCTATTATCTACTCTATTCATCTCTCTATTTCAATAGGGCCATGGAGAGTTGGTTAAAGGTGAACCTTTCCTACAAATGAGTCTCTTCACCTCTATATCCCAGGTTGATTCATGACCTAATATAACCTTTCACCTTAGGAGGGCAGATTTCTAAGAGAATAGCTGCTAGTTTTAGACCGCTTTTTGGCTTAATACCAACAGCCAGGTAACCCTATTAAATTCACTCACGAATTTCTACCTCAGCAAATCTATAAAATGTTCTTCCTTCTCCTCAAAATAAAAAATTTTCTTAAAAAAATGAAGAAGCATCAAAACAATCATTAATGTAAATAGGTATAATGCAAAAGATAAAAATAGCAAACGTATAGTGATTCACACACTGCAAAAGCTTCACATAAGTAGCCTATTATAGAAAGAAAATCATAAGTAAGACTGTGGAGGACACGAAGTGGACATTGTGAGAATAAGAGGGTTTAAGTGTTCCAAACGAATGAGAAAGCTGACTTCCCATACATATACCATTCTACACACTCACACACTATTCTGCACACACAAACATACACACAGCTGTTTTCTTCTAGAACCTAATGCATGTGCATCTTGGCTAATTTACATATGCCAGCGCCATCCAAATATGACTTAGCCATGTGCAAAATATTTTATGGCTTAATTAGGCTCTAACATGGCAAAGTACTAACACAACAGGACAGACTTCAGATTGCGGATACCATGTACTATGTATAGGAAACTGCCTTCTTCAGGGTGGACTCCAAATTTAAGGTACAAAATAATGAAACATTCTGATGGTAGAAATTTTAGAAGAATTGTACATTTGAAAATTTTGCATGGGTGCCATCTTGCTCACAGGTGGCAGATGCAGAAATTGAGCCATGTTAAGGTATGAGGTATGTTAAGGCATCTATCTGCCTCTCTAACCAGCCGGGATGCCCTGCCAACTAATAATAAAGAGCAGAGCGGGAATAAATCAAATACAGAACACCGAAACTATGTAGTCGTACTGTAGGATTTCATTTACAGAAAATTCTAGGAAATGCAAAGTTAGATATAGTGACAGAAAGCAAATCAGCGGCTGCCTGGGGTGGGGGATAACAAAGGAGCGTTAGAAAACTTTTGGTGGGGATTGATATGCTCACTATTCTGGTTATGGTGATGGCCTTATAGGCATACTATATATCGAAACTTATCAAACTTCACACTTTAAATATGCACGGTTTAGTGTATGTCAATTTTAACTCAATAAAGCTATTAAAATATGCAATAAAAAGTAATATGTGTCCTCAGCTTGATGCACGTATACAACTCAATGGTTAGAAGTTGATTTTCAATCATTTACTGGCATGTAACTTTCAACAACTAAACAACTTCCAAGTGCTCAAGTTAACTTAGAAAAGAAGCCAGTGGGCCAGCCCTGGTGGTCTAGTGGTTAAGTTCAGCATGCTCTTCTTCGGTGGCCCAGGTTCAGTTCCCAGGTGCAAACTTATACTGCTCTGTTAGCAGCCATGATGTGCTGGTGGCCCACATACTAAAAAACAGAGGAAGCAGGGCATGGATGTTAGCTCAGGGTGAATCTTCCTCAGCAAAAGAAAGAAAGAAAGAAAAGGAACCAAAATTAGCTACAGAAAATAGAAAATCAGTTCTAGAAACGGGGTTGGGGGGTGGGGAATTCAAGAGGCCGAGTTGATGTAAAGGGAGACTATGTGTGTTTGGGAAATCAAGTATAGGAGCCATTAGAAAATGGAGTTCATTAACAGAAACACAGTATTTTAGGCTCACATTAAGAAACATAAATTTTGCAGACACAAAGGTTCGGGAACACAGGCTGGAAAGCCTCCATTTCAGAATAAGGAAACCGTGTGACGGGGAAGGAGCACTACGACTCTTGAATACTAACTGACCTCAGCGGGTCAGTCTCCCTGGCAGCTCTTCCCACAGGGTGCTGAAAGCAAAGATAACTGCCTGGGGTCTAAGGCAGCCAAGGAGAGCTGGGTGGGGTTCAGGGAGAGGGTTGGTGGGCAGCAGGCTGCGCAACCTGTTTGGAAATCAATGAACCTAGTTGTGGAAAGCAGACTCTTCAAAGGCTAGAAGGTCAGGCCAGTTTGAGATGGAATCTTTCTTCCCTCTGAATACTCACACTTACGGGTCCATCTATGTCTCCTAACAGAACTTGCTTTATAGCTATTTTGGTGCGTGTCTTACGACCAGTAATCCTCTATTTGAGCTCATATTCCTCGAGTGGAGAGCATTTCCTATGAATCTTTGATCCCTGCTATTACTGACAATAAAAACCGAATGAAGAAATAAAATTGTTGGTAGGCTTTCCTAAAGCTCATTAGCGCTGTTTCCCAGATGACACCATCAGCTACTTCAAAGGCTCTCTGCTACAAACAGAATCAGCTGCCTAGTTCACCGAAGTGAAGAGTGGACATCAGAATCCCAGAATTGAATCACAGTAACCTTTTACCCCATGATAAATCTCGGACTCGCTTTACTAAAAGTTGCGGAGGCCGGTGTGACTGCAGATCAAGAAATCTGAACTCAATCCTCCATTCAGGGAGCTCCTTGGGCTTGCCTGCTGTGTGATTCAACTTGACTAAGTTGCTGAGCATTTCATCTAAGTAGGAGACAAATCCAACAGCAAACCTGCCGGGGGATGGATACCATAATATTTATCTTTCATTGTCCACTTCTCTTATTTTATCAGTGGGGGATTGATTGAAGAGAGGATGTCTAGACACCAGGCAGTGGGGATCTGGTGAGGCTAAGCTGTTAAGGCTCACAGGATTTAGGTACACACATACTCATGGTGCATGCTGCCTTCAGGTCCACTCTGTTGAGCACAGCAGTTTGAAAGCACCAGTCTGCATTACTGATAAGTTACCAAAATAGGCTCTTGAGCTTCTTTGGCCTCCATACTACACAGAAGGGGAAGGTGCACAGTCTCTCTAATTTGATGACACTAATCCAGCACAGCTGGTATGACACAAGCAGGAATAAGGTCTCTGCAGTTCCCTTTAGGGCTTTTCTCTCTAATTCAATCAGACAAATATTATTAGAATCTAATAAGTTCCAAACACCATGTTGGGCACTGTGGATTCAGCAACAAATGAGCTAGTCCCCATTCCAGAAAAGTGGGTGCTTACCCAGAGGGCTGGTCTGAAAGCTGAACCAGGACAGAAGGATGGGCAGAGCTTTCCCTTGGGGGTGGGAGCCGGTGAGACCAAGATCTGTGCGAAACATGTAGGGATGAAACAAACACGAAACCTGGCAGGCAGTATGACCAGGTCATCAGTCCAAAGTGGTTAGGAATGGGGGAGAAGCCAGATATAAGAGTTACAACTGAGGAGGCAGAGGAAGTGGGAATCAACCTGGAGGAATTCTTCTATCTAGAGAAACAGTTTTATTTTTTTAACATGGAACGTGTATAGTTTATTTCAAAGTTTATATAGCACAGAGACATGAAGAAACAGACACTTTTATAGCAAGCTGGGGCCTCCTCCAGGGATGTGAGGGGATTTGGTGAGAGCACTAATCCAGCTGAGATCAAGCTTTCTAAAAGCCAGTTTGGGGGTACAAACTGGTTACCAAATTAGAAATGAATTTGCAAGGGTTACAATAGAAGTCTATGCTCTGCAAAAAAGGCTAGGCAAGTCAAGTGACTTCTAAACTAACTAGAAAGACAAGTGGGTAAAGGTATTCCAAACAGAGGAATAGCCTATGTATTGATGGGGCAGGATGACAAAGATCAGAGAAGATTGAGTGAGTCAGTGTGGCAGGTGCATATTTCTGTGAGGGGAAGGGGTGACATAAGGCTGAAGATACAGGTTAGGGCCAGATGGTGAAGGGACTTGTTTACTGGAGCTGAAGTTTTAGATATTATCCCGAAAGCAATATGGAGACAAAGGAGTTGTTGAGTATAGGGTGTTCACCCATGAATTGTCTCTTGAAGTTCCCCCAGCATGCTGATGACTGCAAGAAGCAGATAAATGAGCTCTCACAGACCTTCGCTCACTCTCCTAGGAAACGCTGTGGTTGTAGCTTTGAATCTGGGCTCTCCACTCTCTGCTTCGGAGAGTTTACCCCTTGACAGTCGTCCCTCTTTGCCTAACCCCTTTTGGAGTACAGATTATTTACTGAACTCTGACCTGGTACTTCCTCAAGGGGCCACTGCTCCCACCAATTGACAAAACAGTATG
Source organism: Equus caballus (assembly GCF_041296265.1). Lineage (NCBI taxonomy): Eukaryota > Metazoa > Chordata > Mammalia > Perissodactyla > Equidae > Equus > Equus caballus. Next base: position 75,993,460 of record NC_091689.1, read on the forward strand.
GCAAAACAAAAACATAAAATACCAGTATTGTTGGTCTGGTGCTAGCCTCTGAAAAGCTGTTAATCAAGGGTAGAGACAGGGCAGTAACTTAGCCAGATCTGTTTGGAGGTAGATTAGAAGGGGAGGATGATAGGAAGAAAGCTAAATTAGAGGAAGGAAGACCACTTGGAACATTAGAGAAAATGATGGTAGCAATTAGAGAGGATTGAGGCAGAAATCCTGAAGAGGTAGAATCTACAAGACTTGGTGACTATAACCACATGTTGAGGGTAAGGGGGAGACAGCAATGGAAGATCACTTTGGCCCATGTTGAGCTGTTAGTGCTTATGAGACACCCAGGCAAAGATGTCTAGTTGGCCACTGAAAACACAGATCTGTAATTCAAGAGAGTTTGGATTCAAGGAATATTTTAAGATAACAAAGGCTGAGGAAATGGGACCCTAAAAAGACTGATGATACCAAATACAGAATGGATAACTGAACTTTAATCCAGTTTCACCATTTCTGGGTGCATGAAAAACAGTCCATAAAACAAATGATTTTATTCCTCGCTAATGTTCGAGATAGAACAAGATAGAAGGTAAAAAATGAAGCAGGAGAGAGGAGAGGGAAGCTACGGGTGGAATTTTTTTCTTCTCCTGCCTCTGCCACCAGCAAAATCCTGAGTTCTGAATTTAAAGCAGAGAACACTGCTTTAAAGGTGGTATATTATTTAAATATGCATAAATGTAGTAATATTAATTCCACTAAGCCATCATTCACCCATATTTTTGGGGAAAGGGTGGCCCTGCTTAACTGAAGAGTGAGTCTAATGAAGCAGGTCATCATACATACCATTCAAGAATATATTTCCGAATAGTTACAAGATAAGAAAACCTATTAGCTATTAAAACTATGCTGAATCTAACTCAATCTTTCTGTACTGGTTTGGAAGGAACTCACAGTGCCCCAGGGCCATCATTATAAATACTAATTCTCATTGAAAATATAGAGCTGTCAGTTCTATTGATATTTTCTAGTAGAAATGGCCTTTTCTACTTTTAGACTTGCTAAATAAATTGATGGACAGGTTGAAAGAAATAAAAGGCTAATGTCACAGATATTACAAAATGTAGAGAACAACCAGTTTGCTTCTGGTCCCTAAAATGCTACGATTATTTCCTGTTGAAAACGTCCCACCACGGTTATCAGTAATCTTATTTTAATACATTTACTGCACATCAAGAATACAGCATCCATTGATGTACATCCTGAGGACAACTATTTGGGGAAATGAGACGATAACACATTTCCAAGGTTTAATGAACTACTTTATGATAGCCTATGAAGGCACACTTCTGTTTTCATATTCATCCCGCTGTATCACTTCAGTAATGAAAGGATATGATAGTTGCCTCACTAATTCAAACCAAAAATTGTCCTTAAAGTCGTTAGCATGTTTAAAAAAATTCAAATCAGAAGGCAAATGCTATCAATACATTGAGTTAGGTGCACCTGCAGAAGAAAGTATTAGAAAACAAAATATATTTTTTGTAAGGAGACAACAAAACAAGCTATATTCAGGAAATTCTTTATTGAGGAAAAAGGAATATCCAATATGGCTTATAATTACCATTATCAAAGAAAAAGCTAAATGATATAAATATTTTAACAGTCTTCAGGGCTGATTGTTTCAGCTCTCAGTATTTATGCAGTGTTCTCAAGGAAGTGTAGCTTTTTATTATGAAATCGTGTGTGGGAAAGCACATTGTTGGGTTGGGGATCTACAGCACGCCAGGCACTGGGCCAGGCCCCGAGGGCATAAAGACACAGCCTGTGTCTGTGTATGTCATATATATATATAATTACCTGTGAGGACTGCTGGGGAAACAAACAGCTTTTCAGTAATCTACCCATTATTTTAGATACACGTGGTACCTTTAAGCTGTATTATTTTAGTTTTCCCAAAAACCACACTGAGATATGCTTTCAGAGTATGTTCTCACTTTTTCTTTCATCAGATACTACACGAAGACAGTCTGCAAATATCACTCCTGTGCATTGGCCATGGGATAAGGACATCATGGGCAGTAGTATCCCCTATACCAATCTGTACCCATTCTGAAACTCCATCTGAGAGTTAAGTACTAAAACCAGCTTTGCATTCCTTCAAGCAGTGGTTCTCAGAGTGTGGACCACCTGAATCAGAATCCTCTGAGGATACCTGATAAAAATGCAGGTGTCTGATCTCTGCCCTGGACCTATGAAGTCAGAAGCCCACGTAGTGGAGTCTGATAATCTGCTTTTTTCATATGGTCCCCAGGTGGTATGCGTGTGCCTTAAAATTAGAAAGCCACTGCCCTAAGGAGCTAGGAATGTTCTCCCCTGCAGCATTCGGCTCTGTGAAACGTACCCTCTCCCTTTCTGTTTTAGCCTTCAAGAAGCTTAGTATCAAAATTCATGTTGAACTCTAACAACTACCATATTTTATCAAATTCAACTAATTCCTTAATTGTAAGCTGCACGTTATTACTTTATGTATCACTAAGAAACATGCTGCCAAGCAAACATTGATACACTGTCAATTGTAAGATACATCTGATTTTGGAAACGTTAAAATGTGAAATATGTGCATCTTAGAAATGATGAAGGACTGTTAGCCCTAAATTTTAGCTCGTGTGAAAGGGCTGTCAAAATGAAAAGTTTTAGAGATGAACAGAAGTTCGCTTGGGAGCTCTGTGTTGGAGGGAGGAACTTTTAGAGAAAAGGAGGATAAAGTGCAAAGACATAGGGACATGAAACTCACAAGCCTGTTCTAGAGGGTTCTAAAATCAGACTGCTTGAGTTCCAACATCTGCCTTGATACTGATCAACTGAACAACACTGGGGCAGCCTAATTTTAAACATTCTGGACTTCTGTTTTCTTATTTGTAAAATGGAATTTTACACCTGCTTCACTGGCTTGTAAGGCTTAAGTATAGGAATAAAAATGGAGTGTTGAACACGTTGTCCAATATACAGAACATATTCTCAATTACAGTTGTTTATTATTACTTGTACTACTATGAGGGAATAGTCAAGTGGGGAGGGAATGGGAAGTGGGAGAGATGAAGGTGCAGCCGTAAGTGGGGATAGATTTTGATGGGCGCATATTCCTAATAAGTTCTGAATCTATCTCCTAAGAGACAGGGAGTCACTGGGAGCAGGACAGTGACTGGTCTGATTTGCTTTTTAGAACAGTTACCCTGGTGTCAGGGGGAGCTCTCAGGAGGCTCTGGCCATAGCTCAGGTGAGATGCTAAGAGCCATGGCAGTGGGGATAGAGATGCAAAGACTTCCTGGACAGATTCAAAAGCTATTTAAGAGGTAAAAGCACACGAGTTGGTGACTAATTTGATGTAGTGAGTGATTCATAAAAGTCAAGGATATTTCCCAGATTTTTTAGCATACAGGATTATTTTTAGACAATGGGTGTATATTTTAGAGATCTACAACAGCCCGTGCCCTTAAGAAAATTAAAAATTCAAATGGAAAATCTCAGAAGTCAACACATAATTAGCATTCACAGATATCACTAAATGAAGAGAAGATAATGTCAGGGAGAAGAAATGGCATGGACAGTAGGTTAATATCATCAAGGATGGATGAAGTTAATTAGGAAAAGAAAACAAGATATTAATCACAGAGTTCATATGACCTTTTTGGCATTTAGGCTAGTCACATTTTACACACACACACACACACACACACACACACACAAGCTTTATGAATAACAATAGGGACTATAATAATTTGACATATATCTACAGCTGGGGGGTTGTCCTGTAGCTGGAATCAGAAAATCTGAATTCAAATGTTAGCATTGACCATTAAATATCTTACAATCTAAGGCAAATCAGCTAACTTTGCTGATCCATTTTCATTATCTGTAAAAACAAAGACAATTATATTTGTTTTGTAGAATTTTTGTAAAAGTATTTTGAAAATTGTGAAGTGCTATATTTACTAGACCACATGCATTTTGTCTGATATCAAGATTCACACCTTTAGTGAGACATGAAAACTTTGCATGTTTTCACAAGTCAGGATAAAAAGTACTTCAATTATTTTTAGTTTTAAAAAATTAACTCAACCCTCATTTACAATGCCATTTACTTTTTAGGAATTTTAATATCGTTCTACTTGGTTTTTAGATACATCAGCCAGTGAGATGTAATGTTAATAGGATCCTCTTGTGAAAAAATATGAGCAAATAGAAAGGAAATGCTGGAGCTGGCCCCATGGCTGAGTGGTTGAGTTTGCATGCTCCACTTTGGCAGCCCAGGGTTCACTGGTTTGGATCCTGGGCACGGACCTACACACCACTCACCAAGCCATGCTGCAATGGCATCCCATATAGAAGAACTAGAATGACCTACAAGTAAGATATACAACTAGGTACTGGGGCTCTGGGAAGAAAAAAAAAGAGAGAGAGAAAGATTGGCAACAGATTTTAGCTTAGGGCCAATCTTCCTCACTAGGAAAAAAAAAAAACAAGACGAAAGGAGATGCAAATACTTAACCTATTTTAGGGCAGATTCTGATTTTTTTTTTTTTTATCAGGATCTAAAAAATTTGTTCTTGAAATAGGAATCGGAGCTGAATGACCTCCATACTATAGTCAATACAGAATTTTTATAAGTAACCGTAGGGTAACAAGAAAGTAAAGAAGAGAAGAAACAGTATTGGAAGAAAGACCAAAATAAGGGCAGACGCCATGACGACTTCAGCACATACTTGAACATAGCCTAGAAATCTGAAGGAAAAAAGGAGCATGCAGGCATTTTCATTATTATATGACATTATTCATATTGCACTCATCCTTAGGTTTTCTTTTTCTTAATTTCCATATTATTATCTTAGGAACAGAAATATTTTTCCTGGGTCTAATGAGTCTACTTAAGCTACGTAGAGTTGCCAATTTGTTCTGATCCAGACCCTTCTTAATAGTGTATGAAATGTGTGATGCCTATTTCAATCTTTTTATAAAAGATAAGAATGTGCCTTCTAAGAAAAAAAGTTATTTGGTGCCTGCTCTGTGTTGAGCCCTATGCTAAGTCTTGGGGATACCACTTTGAATTATGTAGATACAGTCCTCATGGAGTTTATCGGTTCAATGGAGAGGACGATGATCCAACAGGTACTTACAATGCTGGGTAACGCATGCCGTGGTCCGGGAATCTGACAGTACGTGAGAACACTTAAAAATAGTACCCAGTTTGAACCCAGTTTGAATGGGGCCCCAGAAGGATTCCCAGAGGAAGACACAGCTAAGTTGAAACGAAAAAGTATGTAGGAGTTAGACAGGAGAAGATAGATGGCAAAAGACAGAAACACATAAAGGGCAGGAGGCTAGAGAAACCTGACTTCTGTGAGGTTCACATGGCTGATGTGTGTGTTTGTTCTTGCGAGCACATGTGTGTGTGTGTGTGTGTGTGTTCTGGGGTGGAATGAAGGCAACGGCAAGAAACAAGACTGAAGAAGTAAGGAGGGGTTAGATGGTGAAGGTGCTTAAAGGCCACATCAAAGAGCATGGTCTTTACTGTAACATTCTTCAGAAACCACTGAAGAGTTTTAGGCCAGGATCCAATATCCTCAACAAGGCTTTAAAGGAGCAGTCTAATCGCAGCATGGAAGACTGGAAGGGAAGCAGAGGGCAGACAAGCACAGACACCATTTAGGCACAGGCACCAATTAGCCACTGTCACAATATTCTAGGAAAGGGTTTGACTCAGTGCAGTGGTCACAGGAAAGCGGGGAGGGGAAGAGAATCAAGCAATATATCATTCTGAAGTGAAATCCTATCAGGGCCCCTTCAGTTGGCTAGAAGTGGACTAGACATAGAACGAATTAGAACATGGAGCAAGAGAGAAAAGGACAAAGGCCATAGAAATGAAAAGCGTGCTAAAATATGTCCACAATGTGCCTGGTATTACGCTCTGTGTTTTACATCAGTTATCTCATTTAATTTTCACGATTCTCTTTTAAGGTACGTATCACTTCCCTTTAAAGATGAAGACTTTCCCACAATCCACAGCCATCTGATAAGCAAAGGTGGGAATGGTGGCAAAACGTATTTGTATTTGGGAATTTTTAAATTTGAAAGAGGCATCCAGGTGAAGACAAATAATACACATAAGCAAATCTATAAAATCACACTAATCAAAAATAATTTAAGATTTGAATACTAAATAATTACAGAAGTAAAAAGGAAAAATAGATTGGGTGTGATTGGCCTTAATGGCAAGACTGGAGTCATTAAAAGCTTTATGGATAAAAGGAAGGTTGAAAAGGAAAGGGATTTGATTTGATATATGATTGTAAAAGAAATGGTTTGGTGACAGGAAATGGAGCTCAGTGTGTATAAAAGGTGACGCATATGTTTGGTAAAAGTGAAAAGCTCAAATTTAGCAAATTATCACAATTTCATGAAAAGGTACAGAATCCCATGAAGAGGAACCAAGCTTAACTCATTTGTTTCCAAATTACGGCTTACTTTACAAGAAAAACTATGTATTGGTTTTTATGTAACCGTGTTATTCCTATATCTGTAATGCTTTAGTTCTCTTCAGACTGAACTTTGACTTGAGATTTGATATCATGGAAATGAAAGACAATAGCGAGAGCATGGAAACATAAAAGCCTTTGGATTTGATTCATTTAGAATAAGGTATTATATTCTATACTTTTACGGTTCATCATATCATCACTGCAATATTTAAGAGACTTACCTAGAAAGGAAAGTAATACGCATTGATCCTTAACGGCTAGAATTTGAAGACTATATACATAATGACAACATTACTAGAAATTAATGCAATTGTTTCTGACATATGAATCCTGATAGAATTTTCTTTTACACAGTTAGACTGCCACATACTCATTTGTGATTCTGAACTATAGCATGTGTGTGTGTGTGTGTGTGTTTGTGTGTGTGTACACATAAAGCACACAGTTAATATATCCAGCCTGTTAATTAGGAAGCAATATCTGTAATATGCCCACCATGATGAACTACTTTCTTTGGCTAAACTAATCACCGCCACATATAATGAAAATATTCTTAATTTGAATCTATAAATGGCTCTGTTTTACATCTCTCTAAAGATTTTTAAAGTTATGTTTAAATTTCAATTTTATAAAATATGAACATTATGTCCAAAGGCTTTTATGCCTTGGGATCCAGAAATAATATGAAGCAACTGAAATACTTATTAAGATATTAAAAGCATTCTGAATATTAACTAAATTTTGATTTATGAAAATTTTTATGAGAAGATATCCATTTTATTCAGAGAAGACTTTGCTTATCACTCTATTAGGTATCACTATCTAACTCAAAAGCATTTTTCTCCCTAAAAAGAACAAGGACTAACAAATTAGTTACAATTTCCAGCCAAGGATTTAAAGAGCGATTTCAAGACACTTCAACAGGTTGAGTTAACACAGCAGATAAGTTCTTCTCTGTAAATTTCCTACTGACAGGTTTCATGATAGAACAAACCTCATCTGAAAAGCAGGTAACATTTTTTTTATCTCAGCAAAAGCATGATTGCATTTTTTAAAAGTACCCTGTCTATGGAAAACCAATTTAGTTCTATTAATGAAAAGGAAGCACAATGTGATTGAGAATGTAATACGGAATTATAGTTCATTAATTCTTCAAGTACGTAATTTTCCAGGCTCCTGATCCCCCATTGATTTCTGCACACCCCCACAGGTCCCACTAAATGTGAGCAAAAGGATATTTAATCATGTTGCTATATCATGTGTGGCAATGGTGGTGCTCCACAATTAGGTAGAAACATTGTGAAAGGGATTTTTCCAGTGGCTGCTTCACCATGGAGTCCTGTTAACATTTCTTTGTTGTCAAAAATTGATCAATCACAGACCCACAGACAATTGGGACAGCGACAGTCCCCTATTATGTGGCCAATACCATCAAAGGAGATGACACTTGTAACAATCGAAGCTGATAATTCAGAACACTTAATTAGGCATGATGAATTGGATGTATGCTTCAATCTTTTTTTTTTTTTTAACTTGTATGCCATATATTTTCCTATTGGGATCATTGCCACAGAGTATGTCAGTGCCCATTAAAATGTAAACTAAAAAATATTATATACTAAATGATAGAATACAATTATAATTTTGAAGGCTAGCTAAGAGTTACATCCTAATTTTCTATCTTTTATAAGGATTATCTCTTTAATATTATAATGCTCTACTCATCTCCCTGCCAATTTGTCTTTGGAACTTAAATTGCTCCATTTTCCCATATCTCAGACTTGGGACAAAACTCTTACCTGTAGCCCATGAATATGGTGTCAATTAGTGAATGCCAGTAAATGTGGTCTGAAGAACTGGACAGAAATGCATTTTGTTCAAACTAAATTTAGCAAAACCTTGTGTGGTACTGCTTTCTTGCCTTGTAAAGACAGCTAATATTTCAAGCTAGCCATGGAAGCTGCAGTGACAACCCTACTGGGGTTCTTCCATAAGGAATCAAGGTCAGAACAACCCTATTGTGCTTTATTAATAGGCTCGAAGCACAGCACATACTTTATATATTAAGAGAAAAAAGCCAGTTGGAATCTTATAAAGAGTGTTCTGAAAACAGCTGTGTGAACAAAAGCCATTTTAGCAGCAAGAGGAAAATCCACCGTGGAGGTCGGCCTTTAAATAGCCCTTACAACCATTTCTCCTCTTTAGTTGGTGTAGTAAATGGTGCAGTCTTTAAAGAGTTTCAGCTATTCATTCTCCCCTCTTTATAGTTTTATGCATAGTGGTGCCTCTTTGACTTAGCCTAGTGTATACAGGTCTGTTACCCAGAATACAAAATTCAGGAAGAAGCCAGCAATTGGCGTGCACTGATATACTGTCTCAGATCCCAGATCAGCAATGACTGAGTTGAAAGGGGAAATGGTTAAATTCGAGAATTATTAAAAACCCAATCAGGTAAACATTTTTTCACAGATTGATTGTTTAGCTCCTTCCTTCTAAAGTCAAGTCATATAAGGGAAGAGATTTTTATCTTGTTCATTAGAGCATCTCCAGTCTTTAGAAGAGTTCCTGCCACCTGGTAAGCATTCGATAAATATTCATTAGATGAATGAATGAATGAATTTTATGTACAATACTGAGATTTCCATATTTGGTAAATATTTTAATTGAAGTACCAAAATGAGTGTTGAAGCATTTCAGTAAAATACACACAATATAAAAAGTTCTTACCCTCAGCCCTACACAGATCTCTTGGGGCCCCAAGACTATAATACAAATAAACTGCACAAGAAGCTGATTATAGAATGTCATTTCTCTTGACCCAGGTCTAAAACAGCTTCTAAGTTTTCCACTTTATTTTAGTAGGAACTATGGCTCAATGTTAACCACAAAAATTTCATAGTCAAGGTATATAGATTATAGCCACCCATATGCACAATAGGCAAAAAAGAGAAAATGAGGAAGACAGAAAGGCGATAACAAAAGTAATATGCACTTTTTATATTACTGGTAAAACAGCACATAGCTCAAAAAAGAAGTAACTGAATGGGTCAGGAAGATCATTCTGTATTTTCTTCCCCTCTTCAGAGAAATTCTATTATTCCACAGCTCATCATCACATGTTTCATTCATACCTAATACTTTTAAGATCAAATGATTCAATTTTTTTTAGTTTTGATAATAATTTTGAGTTTTGTATTCTTGAGAAATATGATAAACACAAAGTTCAGTCCATTAGGAAACATACTAGGAATTTATTGTAGCAAATACAGAAATCTTTAATATTCATCCATTTCAATATATTTTTTGGACAACTTTGTTTTCAGTGTTGTCTGGTTTTGAGTCTGTTTGTATATATGTAAATGAAAGAGCTAGGGTAATGTATGGGTGATGGGAGATTTACGGTTTAGAGGGTAGAATGAACAACAGCACAGATTCTAGCAATAGCCACATCAAAAATCACCAACATTGTAACTGAGCAAAGGGGCAGGATGCAATGGATTTACATAAAGAAACCTGTTTCTGCAGCCAACTGCAGCCATGTGACATGGCCAAATTCCTTATCCCATCCCATTTCCAAGAAGTCATGCAGGAGAATAGACCACATTCTGAGATTCTCAGTAATACTCCCAGATCTGGCAAGAATGGGTACTCTCTTCTGACTGGGGAGTGGCGGAAACAGCAGCAGGAGACATACAGGTGAGACAGGAGATGTGCATGACACGGCAGATTCTCAAAGGGGAAAGTACCAGAGTGATGCACACCTGGAATCGGGGGCTGACCCGAAGCCTGAGGGTGATTCTCCACAGGAATGGGACTGTTCTCTGACTCCATGGATTGAACCCTGACATCAAACATTTGATGAAATCCGAGAAGTGAGGGCAAAGCTCAGATATTACAAGACACTCCCTCAGCTAAGCTCTCCCCTCAGCCCGTAAGCCCTCAAGCCACAGAAAATTATGGATAGAACACAAAATACCTAGTCCTCAAACCACAACTGTGGGGGGCACAACAAATGGTTCTCAGATGAGGCAGGAAGAAGTCAAATAGGAAATCTGGACCAAACTGCCAAAGCGTGAGTAACACATAAGGAAAGGGAATGGAATCAGTATACAAAAACTATGGAAAGCAATCAAAAACACAGCACAGAAAGACAGAAAATATTCATCCTAGCAAAAAGCATAACCCCCAAAGAGAAGGAAATTCCCCACAGCACTTAATAGGAATATATTAATTAAATAATAGAATATTAAAAAACGAGACAGTAGAAAAACAAAATAAATAGAAAAGAAATTTTCAAGCCTAAAGGAAATGAAATTGAAGACCACAACAACATCTCTATTAAAGCAATAAACAAATTAGAAATCACAAAGAATGGAATACAGATGGCTTAAAAGAAAGTTTCCAACTTAAAAGAAAGACCTGTCATTACCGCAGAATATATCGTGGGAAGGAAAAAGATTTAAATAATTAGGAGAAGCTAATAGATATGGAGGACTGCAAACATAATTCAGCTAAGGGTAATTGGGGTCTCTGCAATTGAGACCTTAATAAATGCTAGAGGAAACGTGTTGAAAAATATTTAATATAATTCCCCACAGTGAAGGAAGATTTTAATTGTACAAAGGAAGACCACACCATTTTCTAGGAAATTTGATACCAAATGCTCACCATGGAGACACTCTGCACTCAGATATTTGCATGGCTTGCATCTCGGGAGGCTTCCAGCCTTGGTTCAAGTATTACCCACTAAGAAAGTCCTTCCCAGACCATGTAATCAACAGCCTCCCCACCTGTTTGCTTTCATATAACCAAAGTTTCACTTGTTTGTTTCACCATGCTTTCAGCATCCCAAAAATTTGTGCAAGTTATGATTACAGAAAAGAATTTAAATTTCATTAACTTTGAAAATTTATAAAATAAAAATGAACACAAATCTGGAGGCAGGGGTAATATGTTCATCTTTGGCATTGGGAACTTTATGAATATACTGTCTTAAACTGAAAAATGCAGTTACCAGTATCTACACTTGTCTAAGAACAACCATTTGTGTTTCTTTTTGTTTTTGGGGGGGTTTTTTGGTGAGGAAGATGGGCCCTGAGCTAACATCTGTTGCCAATCCTCCTCTTTTTGCTTGAGGAAGATTGCTGCTGAGCTAACATCCGTGCCAATCTTCCTCTATTTTCTATGTGGGATGCCACCACAGCATGGCTTGATGAGCAGTATGTAGGTCCACGCCTGGGATCCAAACCCATGAACCCTGGGCCACCAAAACGGAGCACACGAACTTAACGACTACATCACCTGGCTGGCCCCAACAACCATTTGTTTTTTATAATCTTTCTCTTTTTTTAACCTTAGAGGAAACTTTTAAAACATAATATATCTTGTTGTGATAAAAACTGTTGAACACTTTGTATCCCACATTAAATGGAATTTAGAAAGATAAAGCAAAAAAGCCTCTTTCATTTTATTCTGTGACAATACAGCTTTTTATGAAATATTACAAATTTGATTGTCAGCATTTGTAAATGGGCGTGAAGAAAAAACATCGTTTGAATCAAGAGATGCTTGGTGCTTCAGAGATTTTGCACTTTTTTCCCTTCTGCCAAGAATATTCTTGCCCCAGATATTTGCATGCTGGCTCCCTTATCTCCTTTAGAGATTTAGGATAATGTCACTGACTCAGTGAAGCTTTCCTTAGACGTCTAAAATCGCAATTTAAATGTCGCAATTCAAATACACCTACACTCAACACTTCCCCTTCTCTGCTTCAATTTTCTTGTTAAGACAAATACTATATATTGTAGGATCTAGACTATATTATACTATAAACAGACTATAAATTATAAGACACTTCCTGTTTGCTATATATGTCCCATCTAACATACTATATAGCCAAACATGGTGGTCGAGTGGTTAAGATTCGGCGCTCTCACTGATGCCACCCAGGTTCGTTTCCTGATCAGGGGACCACACCACCCACCTGTTGGTTGTCATACTGTGGAGGCTCTGTGTGTTGCTGGGATGCTGAAAGCTCTGCCACCAGTATTTCAAATACAAGCAGGGTGACCCAAGGTGGAGAGGTTTCAGTGGAGCTTCCAGACTAAGACAGACTAGGAAGAAGGACCTGGTCACCCACTTCCGGAAAAAACTGGCCATGAAAATCCTAGGAACAGCAGTGGAGCATTGTCTGATACAGCATTGGAAGACGACAGGATGGCGCAAAAAGACCCGACAGGGCTCCGCTCTGCCCTACACAGAGTCACTAGGAGTCAGAATCAACTCGACAGAACTAATAACAAAACATGCTATATATTTTGCTTATATGTCTTGTTCATGGTATGCCTTTCCTTCCCACAACATAAGCTCCAGGATGGAGGATTTTTCATCTATTTTCTTCACTATTGTAGCCTCGGCATTGAGTACAATGCCTTGTTCACGGTGGTTACTACAGCAAATATTTGTTTAATAAAGAAATGACTCAAGAAAATAAAGAGAAATTAGCACAATTGAGTATCATCTAATTAGCTATTATTCTTAATAACTTTTTAACTTACTTAAATCACAAGAATTTTAAGTAAATAGAGACACCCTAATAATTGAAGTTTGAGGATTCAGTTTCTGTTAGGTATTTGCAGGCAGATAATTCTACAAACTCCTGGCATCTTGGGTTCTTAGAGGCTCAGAAGCCTCTGTACTTCTTCATTTGCTGTATTTTTGCCACAAAGCACTGACATCTGCCTATACCTGGCATCAGAGAGATACGAAGTACAAGAGTAATTTATAAGGAAATGTCATAAGATAAGGTCTCAGTCTATGGTCTTGCCTTTTGGGCATCCAGTTGGCTCTAATATCTTAGCTAACATCTTAGAACTGCACTGTGCTTCCTTAATGCCATAGGGCTGTAGGGGAAGCAGAAATGTGAACTTACTTTGATACAGTATCACAATTTTCTAGGCAAATTCTTGATAATGCATATAAAACACTCAGCATAGTGTCTATACACAGTTAGAGTTCAATACGTTTTAGTTTTCTTGATTATTATCACAGTCTCCATTACCTCTCTCCTTGAATAGCCACCTAATTCTTGTTCCCACTCCCATTTTTACTCCCTTCCCATCTCTTCTCCACATCCATGCCAAAATGATCTCTGGTAATTCAAAATCTGACCGTATTTAAAGTACTGAATAGTTTTTCTCTTTGGTTGCAGGATAAAGATCAAGATGTTAATGACCTGCAAGCCCTCATAGTTTGGCCCCTATCTGCCTCTAAATCCTCATCTCATAGTACGGTCTCCCTAGCCTCTGTGTTCCAGACACGTTGACCTCCTGTCCATTCCCCAAATGTGCATTATTGCCCCCATCACAGGCTCTTTGCACATGCTGTTTCTCTGCACAGAACACTTCCCCGCACCCCCTCTTCACTTCCTGAACTCTCACCCTTCCTTTAGATCTCAGTTCAACCCACCGCCTCAGTGAAGCATCTTTGATAGCCCTGAGTAGGTCACATCCTTCCCCCCACTCCCTAGACACAATTGTAAACATAACAAGATCTTTAAGATATAGCCTATCTAATTTTAAATATATAAAAAACAAAAGATACATTTAAACATATAAAAACAAAAAACCTTCATCCAATCACAGAGTATTTCAGGTGTAGGGAAAAGAAAACAATATAAAATTTCAATCTTGAAAATAAATTTAAAGTAGAGAAATTGATCCAGATACAAAAAGACCTAAAAACATGAAAAAAGAGTTAAGAGAAAGAAGAAAATGTTTTAAAAGTAATGAGAGTACCACAGCGAAGTCATAAGAAGGCTATTCTACTTTCTTTCTTCTAGACCTTGATTTGATTTGCTTCAAAATCTAGAGATATATGTCTATTTAATTAAGGTCTATACCTTGCATAATTCCCAAAGGGATTAGAACTAATTTAAAATGAAGGCAGCAAAAACATCCCAGGAGAGAGTAAGTCGCACCAGCGGCTAGGCAAGCCAGCCTCCTGGCAACAAAGTCACAAAGGGAAACATGGAGAGTTTTTAATATCCAGCAAAATGGTGCATACAAAGTTTTCCTAAAGAAACAGACTTTCCCTTGGTTTGAATTCTAAGAGTAATTTATACGTGAAATGTCTTAAGGTGATGGTCAATGCTTTATTATTGATTTGCAAAGAAACAGAAAAAGTCTTCAAATGCCTACTTTCTGTGTCTCTCCTAAGTTCAATTAAAACTCAGTGAAGGCCCTTCTCTGAGGCCTTGTTTTGCTTGTTTGTTTTTCATTACCTTACTCAATACAGAGCTGGAGCTCAGAGAACCCAGCGGAATGGATTTTGATATTTCATTTTGATTATCAGGCTTTAAAAATATCAGAGGTTTTAAGCCAGCTTTTGGCAGGTCCTAGATCAAAATCACTTCCAATTTTAATTTTCTGATTAGTCCCTGAAATGTTATTATTCTGTTTTGTGATTAAGGAGAGAACACATTGCCTTAGATTCAAGCACATGGGCGGCCAAGTTGACAAGTTTTCGTAAAAAATCAGAAGTTTGAATTAGCTCACAGACTTCACTCTTGCAGGCGTACCATGGGCTACTTACAGGTAAGATCAGATCTTTTTTCAAAAGCTAATTTTGAATCTGCTCAAGTACACGGACAAGTATTCATCTGAATACTTTGGTTTGCTGTGCCAAAGGGCATAAAAGTTACCATTTCATTGTGGAATAAGTGTAACACTTAGCACCCTGGCCTCATACCTGTTTATCAAGAACTTCCAAACAGCTGAAGTAAACTGGTTTTGAGTGTAACCATATTCTGATAGGTCCTATAGGATGCTGACTCGAAAAATCCCCAGCCATTTAGATGCCTTACCACATACTACAGAATTATCTAGTACTGCCCCATTAGTATGAGTTTAATTTTTTAATTTTTTTTTAAAGATTTTATTTTTTCCTTTTTTCTCCCCAAAGCCCCCCAGTACATAGTTGTATATTCTGTGTTGTGGGTCCTTCTAGTTGTGGCATGTGGGACGCTGCCTCAGCATGGTTTGATGAGCAGTGCCATGTCCGCGCCCAGGATTCGAACCAACGAAACACTGGGCCACCTGCAGCGGAGCGCGCGAACTTAACCACTCGGCCACGGGGCCAGCCCCAGTATGAGTTTAATTTTAACACTGTTTAGTTTAACGCAATTAAACTGTTCTTTCTCACAGTATTAAACCAACAGTATCAGTTTTTTTTAAGGCACATTTGGAATCAGAAGACAATATTTTAACTCCTGGTTCTGCCACTTTCTAGTTGTATGAGATCAGAAAAAAAACCTGTTAACATCTCTAAGACTAAATTACCTCACCTCTAAAATGAGGAGTATATGACATACAAAGAGGACTTTGTGAGACGGTCAAAAGACATAATGTAGGGGCTGGTCTGGCGGCCCAGCAGTTAAGTTTGCACATTCCACTTCGGTGGCCTGGGGTTCACCAGTTCGGATCCCGGGTGAGGACACACGCACTGCTTGTCAAGCCATGCTGTGGTGGGCGTCCCACATATAAAGTGGAGGAAGATGGGCACGGATGTTAGCTCAGGGCCAGTCTTCCTCAGCAAAAAAAAAAGGAGGAGGATTGATGGCAGATGTTAGCTCAGGGCTAATCTTCCTCGAAAAAAAAAAGACATAATGTAGTCCATAGATCTGTGAAACAGTTAAGCCATATTCAAATATTTATAATAATTATATCATTTTTATGGGGTTATTTTTTATGGGATTATTTAAGCTATCCAGAAGGCTTCTTAGAACCAAGACGTAAGTCCTTAGGATAGTATCTGGGTGGTAAAGAAAAGTGCTACAATGGTATGTGCTTAGAGAGGAAACCTTCCCTAGAAGTCAGTTTGAGTGGACTTTGTACTCACTTCACATTAAGGTTAAATTTCAACTAGAGACTCCTACTCTGACATGACCTCCTTTATTACATAATATCATTCTTCTACGACAGGTTCATCAGAAAAGAGAATAGTTATATGGAAGATCCACGTTGATGTAAGGAAAAAAAGAGGTGCCTATTGGGATTAAGTTTGGGGCAGCCAACTCCCCTCACAGTCTTGCTTCACAGATCTGCAAATTCTGACAGAAAAGCACTACAGAGATGGCGCAAAGTACTGCAAGGGGATGGAGGTAGGACAGGTGCCATTCCACGGACCTCATATGCTCTCTCCTCCCCATCTTCCTCTCCTCGCATAACATGGATCTGCTCCTCAGAATAAAGAGGCCTCTGTTGTAACTTCCGAAGTTCCACAGAAAAGGGTTCATCTCAAGAATGCAAACTAGTGTCAACTTATGGATTGTCTGCCAATACTCATGAGTCATTCCATACTCAACTTTTAATATCTGTAGTAGTAAGATATGGATACTATATATAATTAAATCTATAAATTATTTAAAAACTAGTGTCAAATTACTGATACCATTGTAATCCCAATGCATGAATTCATTTCTCTGACGTACACTATTCTCCAGAAATCACATGAAAAATGAATTCACTTTTAAGTCAAAAGAAATTTTCATCCTTAGACCAATTGTGTTGTTCTAAAGCACTTCCTATTTTTAAAATATAAATTCTTACCCAGACGTATTCATACACTAATATAGGGGAAAAAAATTAGAAGTGCTGAGTTTGCCGAATTTCTGGAAATTGCCTTTAAACTCCAAGAGCCACTACAGGGAAGACTCAGGGTACTGTTTGTGAGCTATGTATTTCTTCTCATCTCATATAAGAAACGCCTATTTCTGTGCCTTAGAAGCAGACAGAGCTTGAGTTTGAATTTTAAATTTTTGCGGTGTTTTTCAAGTCAGTATAGAAAACAATATTATTGCAAAAATGGTCAATTTAGTGAAATATTTACATATTAACCTCATTTTGAGGCAAATTTTTTTGAAGATTTAATTATTTGCATGGGACAATTTACATTTCAACTTCCAAAAGCTTTAGTCAATTATATAAGTGATTCCATTTCTATTTTAGGTGATTTCCATATGGGTATAATTTCAGGTGTCTCAGTGAATAAATAAAACTTTCCTATAGTTCTAGACTGAAGCCTATACTTAAAGTCATCAGTTTTTACTTACCAATGTACCACTAATGGATAACTACTCTTGTGTACGTAGGTTTTAATTAGGGGAAATGTAGTTAGAACTCTTCATCCTGCAGAAATTTAATTTAAAAGCAAAAAGGCAATTCTGCTTTACAATCTACATTGCCCTCTTGATAAACTGAAGGCAGAATAAACTAATGAA
Organism: Equus caballus; assembly: GCF_041296265.1. Classification (NCBI taxonomy): domain Eukaryota; kingdom Metazoa; phylum Chordata; class Mammalia; order Perissodactyla; family Equidae; genus Equus; species Equus caballus. Next base: position 76,011,265 of record NC_091689.1, read on the forward strand.
GGGTTACAACTTGAGTCATAGCTGAGAGGTTATTGGTTCATTAAAGATCTTATTGTAAAACACTCTTCTAAATATGCGGAACAATTTCTTTCTAGTTGCTTAAACACTGACAATCAAACCACAAGTTGAAGAAGATATTCCAGTGGAATGAGTCTTAGCTACAAACTAACTTCTAATACTTACAAAACTATGTGTAAAACCATTAATTGGCTTATCTTAACTACTTGTCTTTTTATAGACTGGTTGAAAGAACAAAGTATGCATTTTTGAAAAAATTCAGAGTTCTTTTTGAAGTGAAAGTTAGGGTTCCTAAATGCCTTGTAGCCATTTTCCCCCTGAGAGATTACAACAAGGTAATAAAAGTCAATTGAAAAATAGGGCTGAAAATATGATTTAACTTGAATGTAGAGACCTTAGAAATACATTGGAAGTTTTGTATTTTGGCAAAAGAAGAAGCAAGATTAAAATAGGGCCTAAACATGTAAATATTAAAAAGAAAAATGCTATCCAATTATGGCTGGAAGTTTTAAAGTTCAATTCAACAAAAAATTTTAAGCGTGTGCTAAATTCTCTAACAATCATTTTTGAGAAAGAATATGGAGAAAGAATTACAAAACAATTGCATGCTTTCATTTTTTCCAAATCTTTTCAAGGCTAATTCTTCCTTTTCATTTAGGTATCAAAGAAGTCACAGACAAGGTCATCAATAGTAGGGGGTGGGCGAAGGTTGTGAGGGGGTAGTTTGAGAGAGAGAACTGTTAGAAGCTTAATGAGACAGAAATGGGTATTAAGTACTGATTCTGGAGAGTGGGAAAGAAACATTCTAAGGAATGGTAGCTCTCCATTCTCTTTGGACATTTGTGTTCATGAATTTAAAATGGCCAGTCAGTGCAGCTGTGTGTCTTTCTCCAGTCACAGTCAGCCGCTCAGGAGAGAGTGAAGGAAGCCATCTGACAAGGGCTGGGGTTTTGCTGGGTAATATGATATGAGGAGAAAGACTAAGATAGTCAGTGTGTATTCATAAGGGAGCGTTTAGATTGATGAACCATGGAATCAAGTTGGGTATTAGAAAAGTGTTTAGATAAAAGGATTAACGTTCTCAACAAAGTTAAACAATTAATGGAGTAAAGGTACTAGAGTATGGGAGAAGGAAGGATAGGACTAAGAGTAAGATGCTTGAAAGTGAGATTTTGGTGGTGATGCAGTTACAGGTTGAGGACAAGATCAAGGTTATGACCCTAGGAGGGAGTAGCTGAGGAGATGAGAGAATCAAAGAACTGAAAAGCCAGAGTACTGGTTGGGTCATCCACATGCACACTGACCAAGCCAAGGAGGGCATGGTGGATGAATATAGTCAGCCAGATGTAGAAGTCTACAATGAATGAAAGGAAGTGAACAAGGAAGGTTGTGGGGTTGTATAGTCTGATGACATAAAATTCCAAGCTTAAACCTCACTTCCTTAAAAAAAGACTTCCCTAACCACTAATGCTTACACTCTACCACATTAGTCTATTTTATTTTCTTTATAGTATGTTATACTACATATCATTTATTTATATGTATGTTTGTCTGAATCGCCCACCAAAATGTAAAGCTCTCGAGAGCAGGGACCTTGTCATCTGGGTCACAACTATCTTCTAGGGGCTTATAATAGTAAGAGGCACATCTTTGGCATGGTTGAATGAGTAAAACAAGTGAATAAATTGAACGAAACTATTTATTAGGCTTTTACCATATGTCATGAGCTGAGCTAATTATTAATGAAAAAATAAAGATTTATAATATTATCCTCTTTCTTTACAAAGCTTTCACTCTCTAGGGGAGTTTAATTCTTGAAAAGGATGAAAACACTTAGGGTATGAAATGTGCCTCACGTGTGACACAAAATGCTATAAGTGTTCAAAGGTTCAATGATGTAGTTCCCCTATCTTGGCTCAAATGTCACTTAAGAATACTTCCCCCACCCATCCCTAGACTAGGTCAGTTGCCCTGTTACATCTTTTCATAGTACCTTCAATTCTTACCACAAAGATAGTTTCAAAACTATACAATTGCCTTTTAAATGTACCTTTCCTCTCCTAAAATGTAAGCTACATGAAGAGAGGAAGCGTTTACCTTTTCCAACTCTATAATACTAGCGTCTACTCAGATGACTAGTCACGGTGATCTTCCTGTAGAAAAAATAGTTAACGATAGAGCAACATGCGAGAAATATCATCTAAATGATAGAGATTTCCTCAAGATCTGTTGACAAAACAGCCATAAAATTTGGAATTTCATATTACAACACACTCTTTCAGCCAACGAATTTATCACGGTTTATAACTAGCTCCTTCAGTTTTATATGAAGAGTGGTGGGTTAAGTAGCACTCCTGTATTACACACCTGGGCCTTATTTATATAGTTGTTTTGTTTGGGAAAGGTTAGAGGAAGATTGCTTATTTCATGTTTTACTGATTCAATTTCTAGTCAAAAATATCTCATTCTTAAAAGTCATTTATTCATGATGCCTTTTCGAATGATCTCAGTGGGCGACTTGTTTTCTGGTTTATTTTTCCTTTGCCTTACTGAAAAGCCAAGTAGCTATAAATTCTGTGGACAATTGCTGTTACTTCAGCTATCAGGCTGTTGGGTGAAGGCAGATGACCCAGTGGATCACATCAACAAGCTCTCTGGTAAATTTTCCAGAACAATGTAGACAGTGGACACACCTGCTACGGGCGTCAGTCCTTTCAGGTTATTGCTTGTGTAAGAGAGAGATTTCTGTGGTCATCACATTCTACTTTCTAATGAACATTATTATGTTCTTTGATACAGCTTGATGGGCTTTTTTAGCCTTCTCTGGCCAAACGTTCTTGAAACCAAGCACGATTTTACTTGCTTATGTTATATTCCTCTTTAGTAAAACACACTTACAAAGTTGAAAATATTCCTGTCATTCTCATAGACAGTTGGTGGGAATGTAACTTGGGTCCATCCTCTCTGGAGGGCTTGGCAGTACCTACCGAATTTTAAAATATTCATGTATTTTGACTTTGCAATTCCACTTCTAGGAAACAGTCCTACAGAAATGCTTTCACATTTGTACAAAAATGTACATTTGAGGATGCTCAGTGCAACCATTTGAAATAGCAAAAAACTGAAAATAATCTAAATGCCTACTAATATGAGAAGAGTTAAATAAATTATGATCTATTTACACATACATAGAAAATGCTATGCAGTTTTCCAGAATGAGATAGAACTAAATGTACTGACTAAAAGACCTCCAACTTGTAATAAGTAGAAATACAAGTTACAGGATAATATGTACAATATTATCCCATTTGCACAGCATGTGAGTATGTATGTGCATGTGTGTAAAAATACGTTGAAAAAGACCTGTAAGTTTACATACCAAACAGTTGATAATTGTTAGCTCTAATGTATGGTTTCTTAACTTTGAGTCCAATAATTCTTTGTTATGGGGCTCCGTCCTGTGCATTGTAGCAGGATTAGCAGCATCCTTGGCCTTTAGCCACTAGAACAAGAAGTACCCTCACCTCCCCAGTTAGGATTATCCAAAATGTCTCCAGACATTGCCATATTTCTGTGGTGGGCAAAACCACCTCTGATTGGAAACCACTGCTCTACTGAGTGGGGTGGAAGCAAGGGACTTTGAAGAGTGACTAGATAGACAGACATATAATTAGACAGAAGATATAGTTATCATATACATGTCATATACATACTTTTTCTTAAAACAAATGTTTCTTTTATTGTTAATTTAATTTTTTAGAATGAATTCTCATAGGCTCTGCTCAGAGTAGTATTATCTATGTACACATCTAATTCTCAAATTTCTCCCACATTTTGCTAAGATATTTAAAATAATTATACAGAATTTACCAAACAACTACTATGATAAGAAATTTTACACTTTTGCTTGTCCTGCAAGTGTCTTAAGGCAATTTCCTCTCTTATAAAATAGGAATAATAAAAATCATTTTACAGAGTTTCTATGTCAAGTATAATAGACACATTGAAGTAGGCTAATTTTTCCTCATTTTGTTTTATAGCATATTAGCATCTAAATTATTACGATATAAGGGTTATTTTTTAGAGGGGGTTGGAATAAGCTTTATGAGAGAAAGGATGTTGCCTGAGTTCTTCCCCACCATATTTCCAGTACCTAGAAGAGTACCCTGCACAAAGCAGGTGTTTAGTCCATATGTGTGAAATGACTGACGGCACAACCACCTCACATGCAATACAAATTAACAACGATCTCTAATCTAAAACACTAGTAGTCGAGTGATGTGTTGACTCAAATATTTTAAAGTTACTTACATAGTTACCCATAATCAGATGAAATGAGACTAAAATAATTATCATGATTATTACTGATGAACAATAGCAGCTTAAAAGTAAGTTTAATCATCATTTAAATCCATTAAACGCATATTACATTTCAAAATTATCACGTACTGTTATATATATATATTTTCATAGCTTGGTAATGGGAATGATTTGAGATGATATCTCTTTTCTTTTCATGTCTGGTGATGCTGGGTGAGTATGATTCACGGAATCAGAGTCAAAAAGGACTTCTGAGGTCATGTAACCTGACCCTATGTTTCAAGGATGGATCAGATTTTATTTTTAATGTAGCAAAAGAGCTGTGTTTATTTAATAACTCTAGATTTTCTAAAATCCATCAAAGTAGCTGGTAGAAATCTCAGGGAAAAAGAGTCCTGCCTGAGTTTCCTTGGCTTTATGTACCACATAATGAGCCCCCTTCATGGTCACCAGTCTACTGCTAAATTAGTAAAACTCTTTGAATCTAAAATGATAAACAGTTTTTATGATGCTATAAGAGTTGGTTTAAATTTTAAATCCATGCGTTTGATCGCTTGGCCTAGATGGAGTGGAAAGTAAAGTAGCTGGGCACATGTGGCGGTGACTGATAAGCGCCACGGCTGAGTTAGTCTAATAAAGCCATGTCCTTCCTCTCTGGGCATCCTGAGGCATCAGGAAAACCCTCCCAGCCAAGCTCCACTGCAGAGGCTGTGGGGATCTGTCAACGCAACTGTCTCTCTCCTGATCCTGCACTCTAGGGGCCCCTAAGACTGAGGAGCTCCTCACCCCCTTAGCGGACATCTTGGAGGTTACCCAGCCTCAGGGTCCTTCCCTTTTGGACCACAGGACACCAGAGGTGGCAATGAAAGTAGTCAGTGTGTTAAATCTGAAATTATGTATGTGTGTGTTTCCTAGCATTCCTAGCAAAAGAAAAAGAATCTGGGCTTCAGTGACAGTCATTACTTATAAGCTTGCTTTCTTTTGTTTTATTGGAGAGATACGTATATGACATAAAATTTTCCATATTAACCTTTTAATTCAATGGCATTCATTATGTCCACAATGTTGTACAACCATCAACACTGTTTCCAGAATGTTTCATCACCCCAAACAGAGACTCCATACCCATTATGCAATAACTCCCCATATCTCCTTCCCCTCACTCCCTGGTAGCATCTACTCAACTTTGTCTCTACGCTTTCATTCAGCTAAGTTTATTAGTACCATTTAACAATTATTTAGCATGTAGTATGTGCCAGGCATTGTGCTAAGTGCTTTACAGGAATTAGCTCATTTGACGCTCATAACCACTGTAAGGGGTACTATTACTACCCCCTTCCAACAGAGGAGGAAACAGAGCATAAGAAGGATGGAGTCACTCACCTGAGTATCACAGAGCCTGTAAGCGGTGGAGCTGGAAGAGTGAATGCCAGCACGCTGATTCCAAAGCTCACACCTTTGACCATGACGTGGGTCTGCCTACATTTTAGAACTCTTTCTGAGGTCCAACCTTATATCACAGTTTATGTTCATTCCTCTCAGTGAGTTCAGTGAAAAAAAGACTGCTGGACACCAAAATACTCCTTTTAAGGCATTTAAATTCAAAGAGAAGGATGAAAAGTTTGCTCCAGGCCATCTTTTCAAGTCTAAAGAAGCACTGCTTTTATGCAATGCTTGCTAAAAGTATAGCCTTTAAGGTTACTCTAAAGGACTATCCTTGATTTTGTTCGTAACAGCAAAAGCAGCCCAAATTTCTTCACCAGAATGCCTGTTTAAGTTCTCTTCACAGAAACTTTGCACAAATCATGCTTTTTTTTTTCTGTTTTTTTGAGGAGGAGGATTATCCCTGAGCTAATATCTGCTGCCAGATATTCCTCTTTTTGCTGAGGAACACTGGCCCTGAGCTAACATCTGTGCTCATCTTCCTCTATTTTATATGTGGGACGCCACCTCAGCATGGCTTGACAAACCGTGTATAGGTCTGTGCCTGGGATCTGAATCAGTGAACTCTGGGCTGCTGAAGCAGAGCGCGTGAACTTAACCGCTGTGCCAGTGGGCTGGTCGGCATAGATCATTCTTATGCTGGAAATGGTCCACTTGCTTCAACGCACTACAAACCGTACTTTTTCCTATTGAACGTTTATCTCTGTTACTCAAATGCTTGGTGTCCAGTTTCAGCCTCACTTTATTCATATAACCATTCCATCTGAGAAAATATCTCTGTGTTCTTCTCTTCTGTCTCCCTTCACTGAGTTACATTAATGCCCACCTACTCATAACTCATAATCTAAAATATACTCACCCAAATCCAATCCACAAGTACTGATTTATTATTTTTTTGTATATATCAGTAGCCTAATTTCTCAGAATGAAGTGAGAGCTAGTATTAGTAAGTCATTAATTAGGCTTATAGTTGTGTCCCCTATCAGCTAAGAACACCTGCTTTCTTCCAACAGATGCCTCCTGGTTATAGCCACGAGGAAAGATGACATACTGCATTTTCAACTTCCTGTGAATGACACAAGTATACATTTTCCACAGTTCATCACTTAAGAGCTGTAGGTCATATACATAACACCCTGCTTAACGTATTAAACAATTTCCCTTTTCAGGATTTTTTTAAGTAGCCTATTTTGGAATTTTATAATAGTTATCTCCTTTATCTAGATATAACTCAAATTATTTTTTAGCCATAAAAGCCATTCCATAAATTACTGGATTGGTTTCCATGAAGCATTGAACTAAACTCCCTAAGAGTTTAAGATAATGTTTTCGTGCTTCAAAATTAATAACAATATAAGGTAATTCGAGGGAAGTGGAAAAAAATTAGCACAAATATGGTTGTTGAAAGGAAGAGAAGAAAGCTTCTGGTTGGACAAATCAGGGAGAGTTTCACAGAAGAGTGATATCTGGATGGTAAAATGGAGAAGGGGTTACAAGTGCACATCTGGGGTTACGTATAACAATTTAAATCAAGAGCCCACCATATGCCTACTATGAGACCTTGGCTATGTTATTCAACCTCCCTAAGCACTGATTTTTAAAATGGTCATGAAAATAATTATACCCACCTCAGAGTGTTCATTTTATGATTAAAATGAATTAATAAATGTAAAGCAATTAGCACAAGGTTTGGCATATGTTTTCAATAATGACCAGCTGATGTGTTAGGGAATTTTAAAAAGCAGTTCAAAATAATAATTGAAGGTGTTTTTACATAATAGGCGAGTGGCACCATGTGTCATAATAGTGGAAAAGATCTTGGTTTAGGAAAATATGTTCACAGCCTCTTTGGGTATGAAAAGTGATGCTCCTTTCTCCCTCCTCTCAGAGCATGGGGAAGAAGAAAGAGAGAGAGGGAGAGAAATTTAAAGGCTTGAAATTGAGAGCTACAAAGAGAGGATAAAGGTCTCAGGAAAGACAAGAGTCTAGAGAGAATGGAAGTATGTCATGGCTTTAATGGGGAGATATCTCGCTTGGTAAGAATGAACTCTATGCAGAAGCAGATCTGTAGGACCAGAAGCCTATATAATTTTGAAAGCCCCTTCAGGAAAAAGAGATTATCAGAATACATAACTACTGCAAATTTTACAAAAATTTATGAGTAGGTGAGCACATTGCTAGGGCTTCCCCCAGGCCTTGAAAGAAGCGTGGGCAGATGGGTAGAGCAGAAGCTTAAGCTTCATTAGATCAATGGAAAATCTGTCTTTGACTCTGTGGCAAGAAACAGCCAAAGCATTTTTTTGAAAAATGGGGTCTCTATTTCATTTTAGTTTATTGCCTTTGCTTTGTTCCTCTTTAGCTCTCTTCCATTATCTTCAAAATTTTGGTTAAAATTCTGCTACATGCTATTTGTATTGGTGTTGCTTTGTGGGCAATGAAGGAAAGAAAGGAGATGGGTGGTTTGTCATGCTTAGGTGATTCCAATATGGAGAGGGGGAAGCATTCAGGACCCAAGTAACACAAGGGAAGCAGGCCACGTGTAGCGCAACATGTCCACATGGAAATAGATAGTGGCCCCTTGGGATGTGGGAGTTAAGCTGTGGAGGTGTCTGGACAGGATGACTCCTTTTGAAGACTTGGGGTGGTTGAGCTCAACATAGGAGATAGTGCTAAGAAAGGAAAGAGATGGAGTGTATAATTTAATCTCCACATTCAGGAGATGAGAAGAAGCAAAAAATGCTAACAAAGGCAGTCAGACAAGCAGGAAAGTAACGGCAGTAAGAGCTAATGTGTGTAGGAGCCGCCATGTTGGGGATACGGTGCAGTGGTTTACAGATGGGTTTTGGATTTATGCTGTCAAGTGTTTAACTCCAAGTTCTTCAATTTGATAGTTGTGTCACCTTCGGCAATTCACTTACTTCTCTATCTTTTCCCCCAAAAATGTGAGTCAAAACACCTACTACATATGGTTGTTGCAAAACTACAGTCTGAAGAAAATGTCACGACAAAGAAACCAAAGGAAAAAAAGGAGGTTGGCTAGAAAGAATTTGGATAACAATATCAAATGCTGCCAAAAGGTCAAGAAATGTGAACACTTTGGAAATAGTGATTAAGAAGTTACATCTGATTTCTAAAAGGGCCATTCCTGCAGAGGGCGAGGTCTAAAACGAATGAGGCCAAGTGTACAACGAATGTCTCCCTTCTGATTGCCTTTCAAAAATGTAAACTTGAAGATAAAGATCTGATCTCAGAGAATATATTATGAACATTTATTAATAATTCCAACAAAATCTAGCAATTCTCCTCATTTGGTTCCTATATAAGCTATAATCAGTTGATTGATTCTAATCTAATTGATTTTAGACACTTACTAAATCTTACTTCTCACTCAGCGTGGGGCACAAAATTATCTGTGTAACAGAGATTCAGCACCATTTGGTCTGTAATTAAGTTTTATGATTTATGGAAAGAGTCCCCTTCCCATGATTCACTGAGTAAAGGTTCTGGCATCCTGTGGTACATAACTTACTCTTGATTCTTGCCATTTTTTAACAGAATGATAATAAGTAGTAAAAATAAACTCAGTTTTATATAAAAAAGACAAGGTTAAGGTTAATTTTAAGACTGGAATTAGGCCTTTTTAAAACTAAAGGAAAAAAATGCTTGAGTGAATGATTTCTATTTTACAGGCTGCTCAAGACAAATGAAAACATACCTCATCTAAGGACAAGAAAGAGTTTCGCATCTTAAAAGACTCAGAATATCAGAATTCCTTTAACTTGTTTCATTAGGGCTTTTGATTAAACCAGAGGTCCAAGTTCACTCTTATTCAGCCTTCTAATTGTCTTCAGACATGAATATTGAGAAAATTGGCTATGAAAACCAGGTCTAACACTTGACAGTGCACTTTTCACACATTTAATCAGCTGTTTGCTTGCCTCCTAGGTCCCACCAGTAGGAGTTTATCATGAAGCCTTCTCTGTAAATTACAACTAGGGGGGTTTACAGCTCCAGATTCATTCTTCTTGAGAGCAGTTTCTTCTGGGGTTACCATACCAGACAAGATTAGTAGTCAGCAATCATTTAAAAGGTATTACCAGGATTTTTGTACCCAACTATTCTTTTCCTGTCATTTAGATAAAATGCTCCCCTGTGCATTGGACAGTCAGAGGTACAAACTCCCAAGAGAAAAGAACTGCATTTTACTTTCTGCATCTTTATACACGTCACGTTGTGCTGTGTGTGCATGGGAACGTAATAAATATTTAATTTAGAAAATTTGGCATCTATATTCCACAAAGTTTGCTGCCATTTCAAAGACATTTAATCATCTTTATGGTGCAGTGGAGGCCAAATACCAGACCAGAAAGAGCATGGATTATTTTAATTCATCAGCCCTGGGCACAAGCCCTTATTTCTCCACTTTACTGGCTGTACAGCACAGAGCAACTTATTCAATCTTTCTGAACCTCAGTTTCCTCATCTGGTAATAATAACTACTTGAGACGGTCACTGTGGAGTTTAGGGGTAAGGTCATAATAATAGCTAACCTTTACCGAGCCACTGCCGCAACTGTTTGTATGTATTGACTAATGTAAACTTCTCAATAACACAATCAAATAGGTATTATTATCATTCCATTTTAAAACAAGGAAACCAAGATACAAAAATTAAGTAACTTGCCCCAGTCCACACAGGTAAGTCAGCGGCAGAGCCTGGATTCATACCCAGAGAACCATCTTCCAAGCTCACTTTTGACTCTTAACCATCATACTACACTGCCTCTTTATTATTACAGAAAGTGCCCTTAGACATGCAGTTTGAAGTAGCCACTGTTATGAAAAATCATAAGAAGAAAGGTCCGAGGTAATCTCAATAAAACAAGGCCATTTAGACTCAGCGCGGAAATCCTATGAACTCTAAATGCTTCTAACATTTGACCATCTATACTCTGCCTGAACAAGCAGGCTGTTCTGCCCCGTTTCCATATGGTTCTTGCGACCAGTGTATTTCTTAGTTGCAGCTCAAACTTGACTCCTGGTAAATTTACTAGTTTTGCATGCTAGAGTTACAGAGAATAATCTAATCCAAAATCCACATACAAGTTTAGTTCTTCACGTATTTAAGAAAGAAGTTTTTACGCCACCTTTCAATTTTCTTATTTTTTTCATTTCTTGGTTAAACATCTAGGGTTTATTCAACTATCCTCTTATATCTGCCAGGGCTTTCATCTCCCAGATAATTTTTCCCTGAACACACTTCCATTTGCCAATAACCTCTTAAAATTTGTTGGCCAAAGTGAATACAATATTCCACTATGGAATAAGTAACACAGAATTCAGGGAGACTATTGATTACATTGTTTTGTATACTCTGTTTCTATCAGCATAGGCTAAGCATGCATTTTCTCTTAGAGCCAGCACATTATCCTTTAGCTCACACTTAACTTTGAATCAGTAGTTAAGGAAAGCATGAAACTGTTAAAGTGGGTTTCCTCTATCGTGTGCAACTGTTTTTTCTAGCCCAAATGCAAGAGTGTATTTATATTTTATTAATATTCATTAACTGCATACTATATGCAAAGCATGATGTTAAGCCCTATGAAAAACAAAAAACTATAGGCTTTACACCTATTCTCAAAGAACCCATACTCCAGTGGGAGGGAAGTGGGGAAAAAGGGAAGGGGAAGAAAGAAGAAAAGCTAAAGAAAATAAGAAAATGTAAGGGTAGAGCAAAGGACACAATGAATGTGGGTCAAAGATGGAAGAGCTCAGGATTACAAATGTAAAAATAAAACACTGGTAGAAGCAGTGTGGCCTCGTTTGAGAGCTGAAAGCAGGGCAACTGCAGGGGGTGCTTTAAATGTCGGTTAAATGTCATAGCGTTATTTCATTCTCATTGTTCCTGTAATTTAAATAATTTTGAATCTTGATTCTGTCTTTTGTCATATCAGCTACTCTCCCCAATCAAAGTCACTCTCTACTTTGATTGATCTTCGACTTGACCCTATATGCACATTTGATTTTTAACTCTATCCTTGTGTAACACACTTTAGTTTTAATCTAAAAAAAATTACCTAGAGTATACTTTATTCTCTCAAAAAACAGTGAGTTCTTAAGGAAGAGTCACCTATCGTCTGGATAAACCTGACTGCTATGGGATGGTTATACCACAGTCCCAGTGGCTTCTTCCAGAAAGCTTACAAAAAGAAATGGAAACTAACCATAGATGAGACCCCTCTAGGAAGAAGTACAGACTCTTTCAGGACCATCAGAAATTTAGTGAAGAGAAAGAAGTAGTCACCTCCCCATCTCCATTCCTAGTCAATTCCATGAAGAAGTTCTTATTACCACTGTTTCTTCCTTTGGCCCACCCCATTTTCTTTCTGCCACCATGAGTTTCACTTCACGGTCTGCATATTTATGAGTGACCAGAGTTCATCACTCTCAGGAGTCACTGAGCATCAACAAAACATACTTATGTCTAAAATGAGTGGGGTGGCTTTCTTTCCAACTCCAGTAATACTGAAAATTGCATAACCTGAAAATATTCTTTCTATAAACACATGGCTTAAAAATATATAATAGTAAATTTATAACAGAGCTCATTTTTAAAAATGGAAATTCTTATTTATCACAAGAAGAAGCTAAACACCAGATTTGGATTTTATGGTCCCCATGGTGACAGTTGAGAAGACTTGGTCCAGGGCTCCAGTACAAAGCAGGAGCCTTGGACGGGTGTCCTCCAGTTTAAGAGTAGCACAGAAACACACACACTCTCATACACACAAATCAAACATCTATTAGCATAGGAGATTAGGAGAAGACAGTATTTTCACCAGTATTTAGGCGGAGAGAAAAAAATGTTTGCTCTTACAGGTTCAAATTTATGCCACCTGTGCGGTATGCCACTTGGCAAAGAAATTAACACAAATATTGATTGTAATACTCCTGGTACGCCTGCAGAAGCAAATACAAAATTTCTTCGGAGGGAAAAGGCCTCAGGTCAACATCCAAAATACAAAACACATGAGGAAACACTGTATCAGGGGCAAGAGTCAGCAAACACAATGAAAGGCAGACTCAGACCCCCTTGAACTTCAGACAGTAGAGCAACGTGACAACAATTATAATGTAATGTGAGCATGTTTAAAATTGTTAAAGACATGAAAGAAGGAATCAAACCCTCAAGAAAAGAATAAGAAGTAAGGGGAAAATTACCAAAAGATTTGAAAAAGAGAACTCCTAGAAATGAAAAAGATAGCTATTGAACTAAAAAAAAAATTCAATGGATAAGCTAAACAAAGGATTATACAAAGCTGAGGAGATAACAGATAGACTGGGGGAAAGATAGGAAGAAATCACAAAGGGCACAGAACTGAGAGATAAAGAGATGGAAAATACTAAGGAAAGTTGAAGAAACGCAGAAAGATAAGGGCCAAACATATCCAATAGGAAGTCTAGAAAAAAAGAATAAACAGAATAAGACAGAAGCAATATTTAAGGAGACAAAGATTGAGAGTTTTTCAAAATCGATGAAAGAGATGACTCCTCAGACTCAGTAATCTAAAGGAGCCCCAAGCAAGATAAATAAGATAAATTTATATTCAGACACAATGCACTGAAACTACAAACTGCAAGGGAAAGGAGATCTTAAAAGCAATTAGAGCACAAAACTATTTTCAAATGAATTACAATTGAACTGACAACAGACTTCTAAACCTCAGAGGCCTCAAATGCAGTGGAACACTTCCTTCACAGTGCTGAGAGAAAATAACCTAAAATTACGCACATAACTAACCTAAGAGTGAAAATGGCAAAAAGCCCTTTTCAGACCAAGACTGAGAGAGTGCCACTAATAGACCAACTCTAACAGAGTATTAAAGCATGTCCTTCAGGAAGACAGAAAAGAAACATAGAAGGAAGAAGTGGAACGTGAGAAGCAGAAGTAATTGATTATAAATAAAATGTTGTATCCTGGATACATATTGAATTAGAGAAGCTAAGTCCCAGATAGCTGCTCAGGCCTTTATCACTTTCTGATGTCTCTCCATGATCTCAAGTCTGTACCTCCCCTCTCATACTTCTGATGAATACAAGTTCATCAGCTTATCTAAGTAAAAGAAAAATTTAGAATATATGAATAAGAAAATTGCAGAACATTTCAAATGAGAATATGGGGGTGCCCAAAGCAAGAGAAAGGTCATATCCCCAAGATATGCATCCTCACAGGCAACCACAGACTTACAAATGAAAAGTCTGTTTGAGTGGTAGCAGGCCCCTATAAGACTGGCTTTCCTATTTGAAACACTCTGTCCAGTGAGGATGTATGGATATATGATTTCCAAGTTATATTGTTGGGGAAAGGGTACAAAGAAAATTTACTTTCATTATGTGCTCTTTGTCCTTTTCGATTTTATACCACGTTCATATATTGATTATTCAAAATATTACTGAAATATTCAGTTAATTTATTTTAAAATGGAATCAAACAAAAATCTAAAAAGTGACTTTATTTGGTTTGCTTTGAACAAAAACAAAATTTAAGAAGGGATATGGATTCCTGGAACTCAAGGTTTTAATACAAGTTATTATACAAAGGTGATCCATTAAAAAAATTATTAATATTTTTTTTTTAAAGATTTTTATTTTTTTCCTTTTTCTCCCCAAAGCCCCCCGGTACATAGTTGTATATTCTTAGTTGTGGGTCCTCCTAGTTGTGGCATGTGGGATGCCGCCTCAGCGTGGCTCGAACTGACGAAACCCTGGGCTGCCTGCAGCAGAGCGCACAAACTTAACCACTTGGCCACGGGGCCGGCCCCAAATTATTAATATTTTTAAAGCAAAAGTGAGATCTTTTCCAAATTTCCAAATAATTCCACTTGGCTTTTTTCTTGGTGATCCACCCTCTAACAATTAGAAAGCTATTTTTTCCCCGTACGTTAACTCCATGATGTGTCCCCATTTCCAGTGTTAATTAGGTAGGCCTTACAATAAAAGAGTCTGAAAAATTTCCCCAACACAGTTGTCATCTATTATACATGACAGATAGAGGGAAAATGTGAGTAAGATTTTTTCCAATTAACCTGAAGGACTTGGAAGAATGACTTTGAGATTTAACACTAGAACTTTTAACTACTTTTTGAATAATACAAAGACAGATTTCCATAAAACATTCATTTTTAAAGATTTGCATGGGAACTAAAATAAAGCAATTTTAAGTAAATGTAAAGAATGCAAATTGCTAAATTAAACATTTTAAACCATTAAAGTGTAGTAAAATTAAAACTGGCTTACAAATGAATAAAGGAAACCAGAATCATTTTTTATTCTTAACTCTTATCTCATAACATCTCAGAGTATCTCCAGCTAACTCAAGGATGTCTACAGGATTCAAACAGTTCTGCACATAAAATTTTACCTGAAAGGTATAAAATAGTCACATTAGGTATCATAATAATTATTGAGTACTTCCTGTGTCCCAGACATGGTGTTGTGTGCCTTACTGACCTTAGCTCTCTTAAACTCCAGAACAAACCCATGAGGTACATATTATTATCATTTTCATTTTACGCATATGAAAATTAAGGCACAGAAAAATGACATAACATGGAAAAGGTAACACAGCTGTCAACAGTAAAGCTAGGACTCATGCCATGCCTCTCTGACTTTAATTTTTGTGTTCTAGACTACTATGTTAAACGCTTCAAGGAGGACCAAGGTTTGGCATAACATTAAGCAATTAAAGGGTTATTTAAAAGAGGTTAAGGATCACAAACACAAAAGATACATCTTAAGTACCCAAGTTAACTCATATGCAAGGTACAGCCAAAAAGCCTTCAGTGAGAATTTTTTGCTTGTTTCTTTTTTGTTTTTAATTTTATAACAGGAAAAAGTAACACTGGGGTCTAAACCCCTAATTCATCCAAAGTTCATTAAGACACATTCAGTCATCAAATGTAATTCAATTGCTTTTATCATTAGAGACCAAGTTTGAAGATCAGATGGGTCTCAGCAAGTATGACTGGAGACCCCACCTTAGGCAGATTAACAGATGGCTCCCTGGGCATGTTCCCACATTACAAAAGCCACCAAATGATCTGATCTGTGTCTTGTCTCTTCCCCTGAGAAATTTAGACCTGGAAAAATGACTTTAATAGACACTGTGAAAGATCAGAAACAGAACTTCCTTTATCCCAAGATTTTTTATTACTCTAACATTTATTTAATAACTTTTCTATTTGTTTAGCTAGAGCAAAATAAATGCAAATTAATACTAACAAAAGATCACCCTTATTGGTAAAGCAAAGGTATCTAAGGTTTTTCTCTTTTTTTAAAACTATATTAAAGTTATCTCAAAATTTTTATTTAGATTCTCTTCTTCTCCCATGAAAAGGTATACATCTCGGTAACAGAATTTCACCGTGAGTCATTTTGGCACAAGAAGGTATGTAATGTCAGAAATGTTCTCAGAACTTTCTCTTGCTTCTAAATTTTTTCAGCTTTCCTATGTAAAACAATGTAAGCTTCTGAAAAATATGCCTTAAAAAAAAGCTATGTGATCATGAAATGAAATCAATATATTCCTTTTATGATGAAAAATGTGCTAATTTAGCAATATCAATAAATCTAATACAATCTGACATTAATAATAAATGCTACATACTACTAGCAAAATAACTTTGTTACTATAAATGAATTAAACGATTTTTGCTGCCCATACTATAACAGTAATAATACAAACATAAAAAAATCAGTCAACCTCAATCAATTTGAATTTACCTTTGAAGTAAAGCAACATTCCCAGATGCTCATGCTTCATTTCATCATTTTGAAACTGCGAGTATTAAAAAGCTACAAGAACACTCAGGAATGCCGCTTAAATTTATATTCATTTAACTACTCACCAAAAAATAATTAAAATCTCATCTCATGTTTTGATCTGTGGCTAAGAAACCCATTATTTTACACACAGGAGGAAAAAAAAAGATATTTATCACCAAAATGTCTGATCTCCTTTTCTTTGATGTTGCAACATATTGTTTTTTTGCTTTGCCATTTGATACCAACTTTTCCCCAGTTATAAACATTTGAATTTGATTTAAGTCAGCGGTTACTTATAGGGGACTGCAAATCTTTCGAGTTATGCTTTAACTCATGACTGAAAGATTTACTTTTAGTATAATAAGACGGCTTGCATGTTAATTAGATCATCAGGCACATGTTTGCTGAGGTTTAGAAATTGTGCAATAAATACAGCACGGCAGCGACAGAGCTGTTAAACCTCAGCACATAGATTTCTAATACATTTTATTGAGTCATCCAAGGAACAATCACCCTGCTAAGTCCACGTTAAACACCTGATGAAATATTAGGATGTTTAATTAAAAATGAGGTTGTGCTGTACATGTGGGTGATTTCACACAGTGGCTAAAAAGAAGGCCATGAAAAATTAATTTTACTTGGTCAAAAGCATATACATAGCCTCTTTGTGAAGCTGGTAAATGGATTCAACCATTCTACTTAGATACACATGATGCAGAAATAGACTAAATAAATTAGCATGAGGGGGTTCAGGGGACATCGTCTTAACAAAAGTAAGAAGGGTTAGTAAATGTCAATGCACATTAAGATTGTCTTTCAAAAGACCAGTAAATCCCATTACTTCATCCTCAGTGACTCCATTGTGAGGGCTCAACAGATGGCCACTGGGGCCAGGAATTAATCTCCTTTCTAAGCTATCAGGCAGCACCCAACTCCAGCAGGCCAAATACAGGGCATTCCTATACTTAGGAAATCCTGCCTATCCTGAGGCTTTGCCTACCTCGGGAGAGAAAAACTGCTACAGTCCTCACAGTTAAAGACAATAGGATTACTTGGCAGTTGAAGGAGTGGGCAGAACAGAAAGCACAGACCTCATGAGGGATGACAGTAGGATGAATTCCCGAGCAGATAGCATGGCATCGGAAAAAAGGAAAGAAGAAAGGAAGGAAGAAAAGAAGGAAGGAAGGAAGGGAAAAAGAAACACTGGACTAGGAATCAGAAGACCTGAGTTCCAAACTGCAGATCTGTATCGACAATGAAACACCTTGCGTAAGCTACTTCACCTCTCTGTGCCTTAACTACCTCATCCGCCATATGAGAGTACAGGACCAGATGACCCTGAAGGCCTCTCCAAAAAAAGTCCAGCAAATACGGAAGCAGCCATATCCTCTTTTTCCTCCTCTTTTAATTAATCACTCATTTACGCTTTCATTTATTAACCAAATATGTATAAAATACCTACTAAGGTGCAGGCCTTGTGCTATATCTTGAAGATACAAAAGTGAACAAGACACACCCTTTACCCCCATGAAGCTCAATGCTTGGGGGTGAGAAGAGGGTGAAAGCTGGGTAGAATAACAGGGGCCAAATCTTGAAGGGCCTTGTACGTCATGTTAAGAAATGTGACCTTTATCCTGAGGGCAATGGGGGACACCAAAATTATTTTCAGTATGAGGTGACATACGATCAGATGTTTACTCTGATATTCTGTAGAGATTGGACTAGAGAGAGAGAAACCCAAGAGTGCTGAACTATTGTAATACCAGCCAGAATGAAACAAATGGACCCTAGGAGAGAGACAGAATCAAAAGGACTTGACTGGATGTGGAAGGAGACACGAGGAGGATGACTCTTTGATTACTGGTCTGGAAAATTTGGTGGATAAAGCTGTCATTCACTGAAATAAAGAACAGAAGTGAAGAACCAAGTTTTGGTAAGAGGAGAGGAGAGGAGTTATGAATTATGGAGGAGAGAGGATAAGTTTATTTTGAGGTCTTTGGATTTAAGTTCCTCAAAGAAGCATATTGGGAGACATTGGATATTTGAATTTGGATCAAATTGTACAGAATGAGATAGCAGTTAGTTCTCCATGAATCATGGAAGAGTCTCTCCTTAGTGATTCTTAATTTTTCTGAAGTTATAGAACCCATATGAAATCTTCAAAGCTCTGGATTCTCTCTGCAGAAAAGCACACACGTGCACAGACATTCAGGGAATTCCTGGACCCAGAAAGTCCATCCACAGACCTCAGGGGTCCAGGAATTCCAAGTTAAGGATCCTTGCTGGAGGTGAAAAGAAGGCAGTGATTGAAAAAGGAAGTAACTCAGATTTCCACACTCTGAGTAGATGAGAGAAACGTAGAAAATGGTTTGATTTTTAGAATAAATAGTACCAGCAATGCCAGACGACAGAGATGGCAAAAAACTGACTCAGTGCTCACCAAACGGGTTTCATTTTCCTGGACACGACTCAACTACATTTTCCCAACCCCTGGAATCCATGTGATTAGTTCTCATCAATGGGAAGTGACAGAAAGTGACATGTCTCTTCTGACCTAAGGCAGTGATGGTGGGTGTGTCTTCGCTCTGCTTTCTCTGTCGTTCTCTTTTCTGGTGGCTTTGGAGGCCATGCCCTGAGCAAGACTTTTTCATAAAATGGCAACAGCCAAGGTGTCCCCTGCTGGAGCAATCCCAAGCCCAATCGCCCTCAAATCTCCCCACCAGCACAGTGACACACTGAACTGAGATGTGAGCTAGCAGTGCACTTTCTGTGTTAACCACCGAAATTTCAGGACTTGACACAGAAGCTGATGTTGGTTACCTTTATTAATAAAGTAAATATCCATAATACCAAGGATAATAATAATGCCTATCATGTGTGTAAGGAACATAGTTTAATAAAACAATTTTACAGTATCTACTTTAGTTTTCTTTATTGCGCCTACTCTTACCTGACACTATTTTATGTATTTATTTATTGTCATGTTTATAATCTCACTACCCTACTAGACCATAATTTCCATGCATACAGGGCCTCAGTTTTGTTCACTGCTATACTGTTTCTAGATCAGTGCTCAGCATACAAGTCCTAAATAAGCATTTGTAGAATGAAGAATAAATTATTGTATGTGGCTCTCTTCTCATCTAAAGTTTTTACTTACAAGGGCACAATTTCTATTTATAACTGCATCAACCAAAGTGGTGGTGTTGGCAGGTGAGAGGTTAGGAGCAACAACTGGGATAGATGCTTTCAGGCAAGTGGTATTATTACATTTTCTCAGATCGTAGGCAGGAATGCCTTGCTTCCCAAATAGTGAAATATGGTCTTGGGCCAAGAGATGCTAGAAGACAGAGATAAACTATGACCCATTGCCTCAGAGCGCCAACTTTACTCAATGGTAAGTAAGTTAAATATTTTCATATATTATGGAACAGAAATGCATGATTTTTTAGGATAAAACATGATGTTTTGAAGAAATTTTATTTATCCTTGTGGTGGAACATTTCAGGACCTCCCTGGATGAAGGCATTCTCTCTCCTCTGTCACTAGAGTGACTTCAGGGAAACCCTGAAAAGCACTGATATAAATAAAAAGCCTGGGTTGGGAGCAGAAAGACCTTCGTATTCAGCTGCTAACTCTGTTACCTTAGGAAAAAAATTAATCACCCTGAACCCAATATTTTTGTTTGTAAAAGAAGATAATATCTATCTTGGAAGAGAGTTGTGAAGAGTGAGGTGACTTATAGAGGGTACAAGACACTGAGAAGTTTATATAACTTGCCCAAGGCCACATAACAAGTAAAAAGTAGGACAAGATTTTGAACCCACATCTGTCCTCAAAGCCCTTGGCGACTACAGAGAGCAACTTACAGTAAGTCTGGGATTGTCTTCTCATAAACTGAAAGTTCAGTGTAATTAAGCAGAGAAGGCTAAATAGTCTGGTGGGTTATTTTTAACTCCAGTTTTCAATTTTACGCTGCTCAGATTTATCTTATGCCATTCTAGATTTTCACAATCTCATTGTATAATTTTTTTTCTAGTGGAAGAATGATATGCAGTATTGGGCAGGGCCATTATTCACTCCAGATTTTCTGGGACAGCCTTTATTTCAAAATTCCACACCATTGAAATGCTCTGAAAAAAACGGTATTTTAATAGCCAGACTCTGCACCAGAAACAGCACAAAATTCTATATTCTGGAAACATGGTCACCACAGGCATTGACATACAGACCAGTGCGCTTTGATGTGTGTGGGTGTACTGGTGGAGACCATGGGATAGCAACACTGGGGGTGCTTGATTTTGATCTAGTAAATCCTATTGATAGTTACTGACAAAAAATCTATAGTTTTGACAAGTTAACAAGCTCTATGGGTGATTCACAAGCACAATGAGTTCGGGAACTCCTGATTTAGGAAATGATCCCCTTGAGAAAGAGCCCTACAAACCAAAGAGAGCCACTGTGCATTTTCCATTAGAGACCTTTGAAAGCAATGTCACTGTAGTTTGAAAAACACCACTTAAAGGTACTTTTATAGAAAGAGATAATGTAGTCATGCAAGCCCTCTTGCGAGCATCCTTCTGTGCACGCTGGCAGTATCTATGCAGTAAAGTGCTCACTTCCCAAACGGACCAGAACGTTTTCTGTCTCACATTCTGATCAGTGAGTGTTTTTACTAAACCAGATGACTCTGCAAGTGGAATGGAGGCAGGATACGCACTGCATCTATTGCATTGAAGTTTCTGGAAAGCAATATGAGGTCACTGGTGGCAGCAGGTTTCTCTTAGGGAGAATAACCAGACTTTCTGAGGTCACCTGCTTTAGAACCCACTTAACCCGAAGCAACTAAAACTACTGTTGACATGATTTTAATTAGGAGCTAATACTCAAAACACCCTTTTTTAATTCCCAAGGTGTATTTTCAACTGAGAAAACATTTTACGTGGGTCATAAAGCATATACAGACTACATATATATATAATATAATTTGAAATATTTAAATAATACATATATAAGACACATTATAAATATATATTAATGTTTAATATACATTAATGTATATAATAAATTTTTATAAATATATTTTATATATATCATATATGATATATATAATATATGTTTTATTACATATAAATAAAATATATAGAGGCTGGCCCAGTGGTGTAGTGGTTAAATTCGTGTGCTCCACTTCAGCAGCCCAGGATTTACAGGTTCAGATCCCGGGCACAGACCTACACACCACTCATCAAGCCATGCTGTGGTGGTGTCCCACATACAAAATAGAGGAAGACTGGCACAGATGTTAGCTCATGGCCAATCTTCCTCACCAAAATAAATAAATAAATATATATATATATATAAATAATATTTTTTAAAATATTTTTTAAAGATCTAGTATTAGCGTCCATCAGAAAGAAGTTGACGATGGACTGGATGAGGAATAATTAAGGACTAGAAAACTTTAAATACTTTCTAAATAAACAAGAATGAATGAGTATTGAATGGGGCAGAATAAAATTTATTAAAAATTCTCAAATGTGGATGCAGGGGGTAGTGCATCCTAGGAAGTGAGTTGGCCATAAGCTTGAACTCTATGTTTTAACACAGTCATATAGATTCCAGGAAAAATGGGCCCCAAATGAGTAGAATGAATTATGAAGTCATCAAAAGCTGGGCAATCTTACACAGTCTTCTGAAAAGGTTCAATATCCTTCTAGCTTTAATCGCTACAAAACCTCCTCAGAGTGACTCTGGGGAACCCCCCGGTGATTATGCATCATTGAAACTTCCCACCTCCTCCTTCCTAGCACTTCCTTATTAACAGCTCCATGCTTTGAGAGCCCACTTGAAACCTGAAACATTATTTTCCTCATTGATTATTTTATACTTTGGAGTAAAAATTCATTTTCTAGAAGATGGGATGATATTCTTACCTGTTTCACAGCTGGGCCCAGTGAAGCCTTGTGGGCAGGCACACACATTAGCGGCAATACAGGCTCCTCCATTCCTACAGCCATCTTTGCAAAATGCTAAAAGAAGTCAGATACATGATTTAGAAGTTAAGTGGTTCACGATACTCAAACACAGCTTTTCTTTACTCCTTTGGAGATACGGACATCAAATTATAAAAGCCATTATAATTTCATATTCATATAATATTTCCATACAGGTAAGAAACATCAACACAACTTGCAAAACAGTACTCTTTCCAATGCTAAAGAAATATTTCACCCATAAATTGAAATACTAAAATTTCTTTTTAAAAAAAGTAACCTTACAAAATAGGAAGTGCATTAAAATTCAGATTGCATCTCACTGTAACAATCCAGCTTGAAAATAAACCTTTAAAAATGGCAGCTATCCCAGACAGTTTTCTCAAGGAAAACTACTACCTAGAGAACGAGATTAGGAAATAGAAAATGATTGAATCCTATGAGGCTCTGATCATTCTACACACTGGCCAAAGCGCCAAAATATTGGAGAGAGGCCCCATCCTTCAAAAAGTTCTGAATCGGTCCTGGGGATGAATTAGACAGTAGTAAGAATTTGCTTCAGTGGCCTTCGGGGAGAGTCCTGCACTGCTCTGCTAAGGATGGGTCGGGATCCGGAATCAAGGGCAAAGACACTGTGCAGCCTGTTGTGTTAGAGCGGGTTTGCAAGAGAGGGGAGAAATTTCTCTCTGAATAGGAAAAGGAGCCAAGGACTAAGCCATTGCAAGGGTGACCTTTTGAGAAGTGCTGCCTTTAAAGAAGGCAAGAGAAACGAGATGGGTGAGACTGAGCTGCCTTAGAAGCTTGTATCCACTTCAAATTATTCCTGGGCTTTGTAAGGCTCAGGGGCTGTTTCCTCAGCATGGAAGGCCTGTCATGGATGAATTAGACCAGCTTGTTCCAGGAATTGGGGAAAAGCGTTGTCTCTTGTTTTCTGGCATGTGCTTCCTCTAATTAGTTAGGATTTACTTTCTCAGAGTGGTAAAATGTAGAAATCTGAGATTCTGGTGCTGAATTAAAGGAAGAAGCCATTTGGCTTCTTTGATTCTAGGTTCTAATTTGTCTTCATCCTGGGCAAAAAGAATACCTAGTCACCAAGGACTCACAAAGAGATTGAGAATTTCAACTTCATAAATAATAAAGGGTAATATCGACCAGACCATGTGTATTTCTTCCTTGGAGTAACTTGCAAGGTTGCAGCCTGTTGGTAGAGCACAGGCCTCAGCAATTCAGATCCTTCATCTAAACTACCTATCTTTCAGCTTTTGACGTTTCCAGCAGAGATACACACAAGAAGTGGGGAGTCTTTATTCAGGCAAGCTGTAGTCCTAACTTCCACAAGAAATTTATAGACCCTTGAAAGTTCTCCTTCCTTCAAAGATAAGAATTATCTGTCTGCATCTGCTCATGGCTTTAAGATTTCTTTATGCTATAAACTTCATTCTTCACAATAATTAAGAATCAGAGTCAAATAGAAATAAGAGTGAGGAATTGTTGGGCTCCCAGATGAAATCTGAAACCCAAATAAACTCTCAGAACAGCCAGATGCTTTGGGGAATTCCTAAGGGTTCAGTTATACTATCCTATGGACTTTAAAAGTCTGGCTTTGCTTAGGATTTGTCCAAGGAAATCTTTGTGGGATTTAGACCTCAAAATGAGTAGGCCTTCCTCACAATGCCCTAAATTAAAGATTTGCATAGACTTTTACAAGCCAGAGTAATCCTCTGGCCCATCCATATCTGCATCCAATGTGTTATTGTAGACCAGGTCTTAAGACCCATGCTCATGGGTCACTGTATTAACAACCATCCCTTGTTATTTCCTACCTGCCTCATACACAGTGTCATAGCAATTGATTTTAGGAAACTCCTGGATAATGGACACAGTGTATTTGAGGAATGGACAGTTTTGAAACTTAAAATGTCTAAATTAGACAAATCATTAATAAATCTATATGAAATAATAAGGAATATGGACTTTATCCTATGGGAGTTGGTGGAGTTTCCAAAACAGAACCCCTATTTCCCTCGTGAAGTAGGAGGTAAGTTCATCTGATGAAGGAAAAGAGGGCATTGGTGAAAGAGTGAATTAATGAATGGTGGTGAACTACAGTTGGAATATCCACTGATGGAAATGAAAATCTGAGCTCAACAGAACACTTACAAGAATTATTGATTGGTATTGGCAAACCAGCTAAAATGGGAAACTCTAACACATGGAGATCCAATATTCCCAGTTAATTAGCACTCAACAGCTCAAGAGAGAGAGCAGAGAAGAAAAACTGTCAGACTGACTCCAAATAGAGATATTTCACAGTGGATTATGTTAGTAGAACATGGGGTCCACTTTTGACGCTGCCAAAAAGATATAGCTGTCATGTTTGGACTCATGAAGTAATATCTAGAAATATCTGCACCTGAGAAGAGACTGGTAAATTGGGTGAAAAGGAAGGGTCATAGAAATTGAAGACTGAGAGTTGTGAAAGGAACAGAGTGGGAAAACTGGGAGCAGAGGGACTTAGGTTAGACAATAAAGTTGAAATTTAAGATTTCAAAGATGGAGCAGTTTGGTACAAAAATGCTCAGGATGTCTTTATGGGTGTGGTCTGCTGGAGAGGAATAGAGATGAAAACCACTGTGGTTGAGATCAAGGGACATGAAGTCAAAGTTGTTGAACAGTCTGGCCACTTAAACACTGACATAACCCAGAAGGAAGACTAGGGGCCATGCTGCAAGGCTCTCAACGGCTATGAGAAGTACCCAGAAGGTAGATAACAGTGATGAGAAGGGGTGGAGGGAGGCAGAGATGGATTACATTATCCCTAATGGAAGAGGTGTTGGCATTGAAAGCTTTTACCTTTGCACATGGTTCCATTCCCCGTATAGCCTGGCTTGCAAACGCAGTTGTGTCCTCCAACAGTATTGAAGCACAAAGCATTTTCATCACAGTTGTGTTGATTTGTGATGCACTCATCATGTTCTGAAATGAGGAATACAATTTTGTTAGATTTTCAAAAACACTATATTTTAAATTGCACCTGCATCTTAGTTATTGTGTGGTATTTCTTTCACACACAGACATATACAAATTGTATATTAAAGAAGAGCTCAGATTTTGAAGTACTGTATACTCCTCCCAAAGTACATATATAGTCTGCATGTCCATCAACCTTGAATGCAAAAGGATTTGGACAAAGGACCCACCAATAATAGGAAGGAATAGAAGGAGAGGAGAGGCAAGGATGGGGATGAATTCTCAGAAGTAGATCCCAGAGTCAGTTGTATATAGTCTCTGTGGTTTATATTTGGGAAGTTATTCTCATGAAATCAATCTGCCACCTAACTCTTTCCTGTACCATGGGAAGGGTGACAAGAAAAGATGTGAAACTGTATCGCTCCCTGAATCCTGACCTGCAGGATAACGGAGTTCAAGCTCTGGCAGTTAGGTGCAGTTAGCACCCACATCCACACTTGGAGGCATAACGGTATACATGCAAACTGCTGGGAGAATATTTGACCTCCTTCTGCAAAGAAAGCATCACCTTTCTATTAAGTGAGACAAACTTGCCTTTATAATATATGCAAATGCAAACTTTAAAATATGGAATTAATATGATACCTCCTCTGTGTGTGTAACTTGACACTTAAAAGCACCGAATCATTTGATCCCCTCAGCACCCTTGTGGAAGAGGCAGAACCAATATCATATCACCACTTTAAAGAGGAGTCAAGGGTGGCTCAGAGTGCTTAAGTAGCCTGCTGAAGTTTACAGGAATATTAGGTAACTTCAGACTTCTAGCTCAGTGTTCAGCAAAAATGTAAACGTAAGGAATAAATACAGTGAATATGATCTAACATCAAAATCAAGATGAGTAGGAATAAAACATAGGTGAGGAAATGCATACAAATTAGTTTTGTTGTACTTAGTGCCATCAAATCAATTCTGACTCCTAGTGAACCTACATAGGGCAGAGCTGAAACTTACTGGGTCATTTTTGTGCCACCCTCTCATCTTCTGTCGCTATATTGGATAACGTTGCGCTGCTATTCATAGGGTTTTCATAGTGGCCAGGTCCTTCTTCCTAGTCTGTTTAGTCTGGAAGCTCCACTGAAAACTGTCCACCATGGTTGACCCTGCTGGTATTTGAAATACTAGTGGCGTAGCTTCCAGAATCACAGCAACACACAGCTGCCACCATATGACAACTGACAGGGGGTGGTGCAGTTCCCAACCAGGAAATGAACCTGGTGCACAGCAGTTAAGAGCGCTGAATCTTAACCACTAGACCACCAGAGATGGCTAGTGTACCAAATTAGTTCAGCCATCCAAATCTCTACAGTTGCACTACTTATTACTCGGTCTCATATAAATATTATTAAGGTCTAAAATTAAATATATATTTTAATACGCTTACATTAAGTGAGCCATTAATTTGCTATGATGTAAATCATCAAAGCAAAAAGAAATATTTGCTTTTCCTTTTAGAACTCTTTGTATTCTGGACTATATATGCATTATTCCACACAATATATTATAATAGCAATGTATCTGTAACTTTGAAAAAAGGTTGACTTTAGTACATGCAGTTGAGATTAGACTAAAATCACTTATTTCAACTACTAAAATAGAAAGCTTTGTGTTTTGATTTTTAAAAACATTGACATTTTATGATTTTATGTCCTGTGTTACATAAGTGCAATGTTATGCTGGTTTTAATGATAGCCCTGTAATAAAATTCTTAGAGAGTATTCCCAATAATTTTCCAGGGGAAAGAGAAATTTCAATCACTAAGGTTTTAGAATTACATGAATACATATCTTGATCTCCAAATTCCTGGCTGAATTTCCACAAATTGTACAAAATTCCACCTTTATTACCTAGTATCAGAATATTTCCTAGTTTTTACAAATTCATGCATATTGATGATAGTTTGGAAAATAGCTGAATTACACAAGGGTCTGATGATTGAGGCTACCCTTGGACCACTATAAAATTTCAGAGGCATCGGAATCGGCAGCCCACCTACCTCTGGGTTCAGTTGCCTGAAGCAAAATAAATCCACACTCTGAAGTTTGTACCTGCTGCCAATTTTCTTTCCAGTATAATTCAAAGTGCTGCAGTTAATCTATAAATCTGTATATGGACAGCCGTAGGCCCTTTAAAGACAGCTGCTGATTGATTTGATGCTGTTTTCATCTCTGCCTTGGCTGTCTTCTTAATAGACGGTACTCACTGGTAGAGGAAAGGCCTAACAAGATTCAGTTTAGCACCCAGTATGATAATGTTCAATAAACGTTAAATAATTACACAACCCAGGGATCTGGTTTCCTCTGTTGTCGTTTACTCTCACTGAAATGAGTAAGTGTGCTCCTAAGCAATTCAAGAATAAAGAGTTTTAGGTTGTTAAATGAATCCTTGCCTTCATATATATTGTTCTCTGTGCCTGAATTGTCTGCCCCGTGGATCCTGGATTCTCCTGGAAAGCTCTTACCACTTTTAAAAAAGACACTAAAATTTCATGTCATGTGAAAATACCTTACTTTCCCTCTCCTGCAGAGTCAGGGGCTGCTGTCTGTGTTCCTAGCACCATACACAAGGCTCTGTTACTATATTTCATCATAATTGTCTACTCCTTCGTCCTCCATCCTCAAGCCCCACCTGGGACTGTGAATATATAGATAAGAATTTTGTGTTTTTATTTGTGCTAATTGCAACATTCAGAGAATATTTCTTAAATGAATGCTTGAAAGAATGAACAACAAAATAAAGCAAGCTAGGACCTACTTCCTCTGCCGTTATCATTCAAGTCAATCTCAATTTGTTCGATTGTAGGCTAGACACCAAATGGAAAGCTACCGAGAAACTAAGCTGTTTTTACTGATTTTACTATGGTGGTGTTTGATTTGATTTGGGATATTTCAAATATTAGTTAAGGTAGGAGGACATATTTTGAAAACAGAAAATATTAATTCCTTTACATTATCACTTTAATTTTTTTCCCACTACATAAAATAAAGTTGGTTATATTTATACTCATAATTATCAACTAAAGTAAACTGTGACCTTTGGAAAAGCCCTTAAAAATGCCTATAATCTCACAGAAGAATTAACGTTAATTTGACAGTCCTTCACAAAACAGAAGATGGATGAAGCAAGTAAAATAGAATACAATAAGGAGGCAAATACTAAGATAAAATTTAAATCAATATTATGCCCCAAAGTTTGCGAAGAGCATGTCAGGATATAACAGTGAATGAATTCCAAGTCTGATTTCACATATATTGAAAATCTGATATTTTTGATCTGATGTTCAGAATATTCAGTCCATAAGATTCAATGCTATTTTCACATCCTTGGTAAAAATTTCATCGTTCATGTGCTATGAGAGTTCAAGTAACAGCTGGGGTTGCAACCAAATGCACCTCTTTCTAACTCTTCTTGATTAAAAATATTAGCACATGGTTATTTTAATCAAAATACAATCATTTTTTATATCTATGAATTATAAATTTAAAAAAATGGAAAAAATAAATAAGCATACAGGAAGAAAACTCCATCAGTCAACAGTACTAAACGGAAGTAATATTGGTGTCAATCATTACAGTACATTACATATAGAATCAAAAATCATATAGTGATAGCTGGCAAAGATCTGAACTGTGTGCCATAATTTGTTTGCTCCGCATCTTTACATATTACGTAAAACTTATTTTCATACCAGTGACAAGTGTCAATATAATAAAATTCCTCTACAGAAAACAAAAGGAATAATACACATACTTAGATTGATCTAAATGCAGATGTTATATATAACGATAGTACTTTAGTTTCACTGATTAACTCTTACCTGGGTAGGTTAACATACCTAAAATCATTTTAAGACTCCACACCCAACCGGTTTATCAGTCATAATAACATATAGTTGGACTTAAACTGAGCTTTAAATTTGGTATTCATATTGAGCTGTTTCCAGAATTCATTCTGGAAACTATCTAGATACAAAACGGCCACTCAAAAATTCACGTAATTTTTCTCACTGTGATTTCAACATAGACATACAATACACACAGTACATGTTCTATTCAAGGATTTCACTATGATACAAAATGCAAATATCACAGATGAAAGGAGTGAAAAGCAATCATTTAAATATGTCTACATTTAAATTTAATTAAATACAATTTTCTTCAATGTCTGTTGTGTATTAAAATCTTCCTGGGATAAAAAGATGATTATAAACAGTAGCTGCCCTCAAAAAGCTTACAGTCTAGGTGGAGAGAGAAGACAAAAGTACAAATGCCTTGAGTACTTGGCTTTACTATGAAAAATACTGTAGTAAGGAAGCAGCTTCTCTTTACAGAGGATGCAGAGGTCAAAGGAGAAAGAAGTAATTTCTGGTTGGGTCAGGTGAGAATTCAAGAACGACTCAAAAAGGACTTCATGGAGAACAGAGCATTTGACGTGGATATTTTCTATGTGTGTGGAATAGGTGCTGATTCCAAATTGAGATAGCATTTGTGTCCTTTGTCTGTTTTGTTTTTGAAATCTTGAGGTTCTTACAAATCTGAATGAATCTGAATGATGTGTAATTACCATAGCTACAACTCAGTGATCACTATATATCACAATTTTGTAATATACACTATCTCATTAAATCTTTGTATTAATTAGGAAACATTATGATTATTTTCCAGAAAATTAAACTTGGCTTGCAGAGGTTAAGTAGCTTACCCGAGATCACACAGCTACTGGGTGGTAGAGCTGTGACTCACAATGCCTGACTCCAAAAACTACGTTATTGATCACTACGCAACAGGGCCGCCTGACATATTTAATGCTTATGTTTTCCCCAGTCTATTTTTTTTCCTAGTGTTCTTCTTTGTAATTATGCAGAGGTTTTTAATGTTTACACAGTTTAACTTTGTTGTTGTTGTTGTATGTGGAGTCTTCTACTGCTTCACAATTAGGAAGTTATCATCTCTGTTATTGTTTTTCTACTTTTTTTTAACCCTATGGGAGCCCTATTAAAATTACAGAACTCCTCAGAGCAAAGGACTGAGGTGCTTTCTGTTCACACTAAAATCCACACTTGCACAAGGTTGAGGGAAGTTTTTAAAAGTAAAGGGAGGTACCAATACAGTCAAGTACAAATCCACGCAAAGTAACCAGCTCACAGAACTCATTCCAGCACTAATTCTTCCAATTTAACAATCTCTGGAAGCTCCACATTAACGCAGTTTGGCAAACAGACACCTCCAATGTCCGAGAGCCCTCTCCTCTGATAGCAGTGATCAGGCCCTGGTGGCACCAGCCGCTGCTTCTGGATAATTCTGCTTCACATCCACGGCAATATCCAAGAGCCTCTGGCTGCCACCTTCATACAGCAGATTCCACTCTTCCGGTAACAGAACATAATATAGCTTCATAGCTGGCCCACTATCGTCAGAGAATCTTTCTTCTTCTCTGATGGATTTCTTCAGCCACAAGAATTATACTGTCTATGCTGCATCTCCTACTCTCCTGTTCAAATGTAGAAATGTTGGAAAACAGCAGCTATCATAACATACAGGTGTTAAGTTCCACAAAGAAAGCTGCTTCAGTTTTCCTAACCCAAGTGTTTCCTGGAATATAAATTTACAATGAATGATTCTCTCCTCAAATGTGGCAGGATATGGATCTAAACATAGTGACAACCTACCTCTGGTCTTAACTATTGTCTGATTATTAGAAACCTGAGCACAAGCTCCCTCAGGCCTCTGAAGAGCATCAGAACAAGACAGCCTGTTGGGTCTTCAATACTGAGACCTCTGGTTTTACTCTAAAAAATTGGCAACAACTGTGAGTTCTCAGATAAAATATGCCATCTCTATTCTACCAAACTGAACAATCCTTAGGACTTGTCCAGAGCTCCTGAGAACATTCACAAAATAATGACTCTATGGCAGGGCTTTTCAAAATGAGTACAAACCAAGTTTTAAAATGTCCTAGGGGCTGGCCTGGCGGCACAGCGCTGCTCTGTTTGCGTGCTCTGTTTCAGCAGCCTGGGCTTCACCGGTTCAGGTCCAGGGAATGGACCTGGCACCGCTAACCAAGTCATGCTGAGGTGGCGTCCCACATAGAAAAACTAGGAAGACGTACAACTAGGATATACAACTATGTACTGGGGCTTTGGGAGGAAAAAAGAAAGTTCTGTACTACAACTCAACAACTTACAGATGGTTTGGGGGTCTATGAGAAAGAACTAGAACTTCCTTCCCCTCCACAGACATTTAGCAGTCTGGTTTATAAAGATACTGTGCTTGCTGCCACCAGCAATATATATCCCTGTAATCAAGACATTTATGTCTTAATGATTACTGATTCTTAGGGAACATTGTTACAACTCATTCAATGATTAAAACGTCCTCCATCAACTGTTCTGCACTAGGACTGTAATTAAATATGAAAGATAAAGTAGAAAAAGTGAGAAAATTATATACTATTTTAACAAGCAATACCAGGGAGGAAGTGTGATACAGTATAGATAATTTCAGGACAGGCTTAATTTTAGATGTCCTTTTATCATAGCTCTGTGGCCCTGAAAAAGTTAGCCAATATTTCTAAGTTTAAAATGAGGAAATTAAGACCTATATTAGAGACCTATTATGAAGAATAAATGTAAATGATTAATGTAAAGATCCTGGCAAATAATAGATACTCAATAAATAATAGTTACTTTCTCATCTTATCATCCACTTCCGTGGGAAAATTTATTTCGTCTTTATTAGCTAGATAATGTCCTCTCTTTTCTATTTCAATTTTGTGGAGAAAACCTAAATGTCTCAAGTGTTTGCTTTCTTCATAATCTTTTCTGAACTCAAATACGTTTTGGACATTTTTCTAGTTTCCAAAATGTCACTACTTTCCATGGCTACATCAAGGAAAAAAATGCCTGCCATCATGCCGGCCGAAAGCTATTTGTTTTGTTCCTTATGATTACCTTATTTACTCACTTTATGTTATCGAGAAAAATCTATTTACAACAATGTCATTTGAACAGAAATCTACTTTTAACACTAGGAAAGTGACTACAAGAAATACTTTAAACCTGCTCAGTGCCCACATTAGCAGCAAACCCTCTGAAATTCATTTGTAACACCCAAGCTTTTTTTGTTCACTACTCAAGTTTCCTGTCCACTGACCACACTGATTCAATACTGACTTCTTGTTATTCTTCAGTTTGTTTGGCAACTAGGAATGTGTTCAGTGTCTTTCCTCTGACATGCTTGGTTTATTTTCCTCTAGTCTTTTCACTGATATGCTCAGCCTCCTTTCCTAATCCTTATTTGATCAAGAATCTTAACAACCGAAGCACACTAGAATTTCCTCTCTACCCTTACAGTAATATCACAAGGTAATCTAAATTCTGATTTTATGGAAAAATCTTGCTTTGCTTTACTTTGTGTTTCATGAAAGAAGCTTTGTCTGAACATGGTGTAGGGCAACAAAATTCTTGTAACTGTCAGCCAGATGATTTCCATTCGTTCTTTCAAAGCACATTTATGAAGTTTCTGCTGTGTGGTTCTGGCACTCTAGAGGATGCAAAGAGGCACAAACCTGGATGCACGACCTTGAGAACTTTTGAACTATCACAGGATTGGTGATGTGATTGGTAACTAACTAAGCTACATTGTAAAAGTTGTTTGGTGCTATAAGAGAGAAAATAATAACAGTAACAATAACGACAATAGGTAATTCTTAAATGCTTACTACATGCTATAAGCACGCACCAAGTGTTTCAATATGCACTATCCCCTTCAGTCTTCACAAAAACCTTTTCAGGGAGGTACTCTTATTATGCCTATTTTACAGATGGGAATACAGAGGTTTTTTTAGAGCAATTCCATATCTTGCCAACATCACATACAGAGGAAGTGACAAGGCCAGGATTTGCCTTCAGTGTTTTAAAAAACTATAACATATAGACAAAGACTTCATGAGGCTTAAAGAGGAAGAGATGAGGACTGACTGAGGGGTCTGGGAAAGTGTTATGTAGGAAATAAGCCAAGCAAGTGGGTCTTGAGAGACAGAAAGGGTTTTAACAGAAAAAGGATAAAAGCTGGGAAAGAGTATTGCATATGGAGAGAATACAGGTGCAAAAGATGAAAGCAGGGGGTATGGAAGGGCCAGGAAGTGGCTGAGCTGGCACAGGTGATGACTGAAAGGGAGGAGTAAGGAATACATGTGGGGAGGGTCACAATGAAATCAAAAAACATGATTTTATCTGTCAGGCAATAAATAAAAAGCCACTTTCAGCTGTATAATAAAATGTGGCATGGTAAATTAGAGTTGATTTGTAGGGAAATTAACAGCAATGTGCAGATGAGGAGAGACTAACTTTCCTGGACAAGTGGGTGCCCCATGTTAGCAAGGCAGCATTCCTCTCTTTTTAATCCTTCTTTCTTCCTTTTATTCTTCTCCTTTTGAGTCAGAGTTAGACAGGAGTCTGTGCAACAATGAGAAGTGAAGCAGAAGGATAAGGAGAAGGGAGAGGAGGGGAAGGGGAAGACAGCAAACAGACAGAAACTGAGTGCTTATTACCTACCAAACACTGAGCTGAGTAACATCTATGTGCAGCATAAGGAAGTACTACAGGACATAGGAGGAATAGTCAGGAAGCTAGCACAAAAATTATAAGATTCAAATCCCTTCAAGGCAAGAATCATGTCTTATTCACTTTATACATCCTAGTCCCTATGCTTTTGTGGAATGAAACTGTTGAACAGAGGGCCTGAAGTACAGCGAAAAAAATGATGGATAAAGAAGAGCAGATTTAGACAGAGAACTGAAGGGCCCCACACAGAATCAATTTTTGAGCCAAGAGAAAGAAAGACATTAACAATAACTCAGGTTTCAAATCTGGGTGACTGGGAAGATGGTTGTGAGATGAATAGGAGAGCGCGTCTTACTTTTAAGGATTCTTGTTCTGTTTTGGTTTGCTTTGGCTTTTATGGCAGAAAAGAAAATAGAATTAAGAAGTCAAAATATAAAAGCAAAAGCCATATTAAGAAATTAAATTTACTCTACTGATGGTGAAGATAAACCACATAGACATTTCCCATCCCAAATCTGTCTGTTAGATAAACACCTAGATGGTAAACCTTTGGGTCTAATTCATCAATCACTTTCAGTACCCAACACAGTGACTGGCACAAAACTGGTCTCCAATGAATATGTGTTAAAGAGTGAGCCAATCACTATAAAGCATGTCCCAATATAACATGCAAAACATTTGCAGATCTACTAATGCAAAACATTCCAAGTATTGTATATTGACAATTCTGCGCATCTCCAGCTTTCTCTTCCATTCCCCTCAGCAGCTATGCTGCTCTCTTATTATGCCTGTCCCTTCCTCATTCCCTCACTCTCAGCACGTCTCACTACCAAGAACTTCACAGAAAATTGTCCAGGTCATCAGGAAAGGACATCCTCAGATAAATCTGTGACTAAAACTATCCTTAGGCCGTTTTTCCTCCCAAACCAGGAATCTGGGAATCACCATAGACTTCTCTTCCCTTCCTCCCACCTACCACATCCAGGGACCAATTCATCCGGAATCTACTTCCTTGGTGGTTCTCATTTCCATCCTCTCATCTCCATCCCCACTGCTCTGCAGTTGCCCAAACTTGGGCACTAAATATCTTCTTTGGATTACTGCAATAGACTCATGATGATAACACTGCCTCCAGTTTTGTACATCTCCAAACCATTATCAGAACGACTTTTCAAATAAAATCTGATATTCTCTCTCTCTATACCCCATTCTCTCTTATTCTCTCTTACTTTTTTTAAGAGACATACTATTGTTTTTATTAGCCATCCTACACATCAAGACTTTCATTATGGCACTTTGCCATTACGGCGCCAAACT
Source organism: Equus caballus (assembly GCF_041296265.1). Lineage (NCBI taxonomy): Eukaryota > Metazoa > Chordata > Mammalia > Perissodactyla > Equidae > Equus > Equus caballus. Next base: position 76,046,769 of record NC_091689.1, read on the forward strand.
GCACCATTTACAACTCCCCCACTGTATCATTTTTATTAATAGTATCATTTATTGAGACTCTTCTAAAGGCAAAGGATCATACCAGCCAATCCCTGTATATTTCACATATGCATCCCTGCTTTTTGCCCAGAAAGCCCTTCCCCACTTTCTTTGCCTAACTCTCCTACTCACCTCCCACTCAAACAATGCCTTCTTCTTCAGAAAACCTTCCTTAAAACTCCCCCATTCTAATTTAGATGATCCCCATAGAACCCCTAGAGCTTTACGCTTAATGCCATCATAACATCTGACAGACTATGTAGCAGTTAAGAGTAAGGACTTGGGAATCAGGTTGCTCTGTTGAAATTCTGGCGCTGCCTTTCACCAGCTGTCAGATCTTGGGCAAATGATTTAACCTCTCTAGGTCACAGTTTCCTCCTCTGTTAAACAGACCAAATAATAGTACAGGAGTAAAATCTCCAGCAGGATCTGAGAGAGTACTCAGTAATCAAACAAATATTTCTGTAGTAAAAGCATGACTGTTCATACCAAATTGGATAAAAAAAGATGAGAAATAGCATCTCACCAGACCAAATTTGGCTGCCAAATGAATTTTAAAAATGAACATTCAATTCCTAGAGCTGTCTGGACTTTTTGGAGTTCAGAACTGTGGATAAGGGATTGTGGATCTGTATGTTCATAGAGCTGCAAGGATTAAGCCAGGTAATGTACGGAAAGTAGTTAGAACAATCCCAGGGCAGGCAAATGCTTCATGAGTTAGTTTTAGACTAGTCCTCATCACACTGTCAGGGGTGTTAATTCTCTTACCCATCCCTCATCATTCAGGACACTCCCTGAGACAGGGAATTTCTATTATAGATCTTGGAATTCTCAGTTCTTGTCATCATACCTGACACATTTTAGGTGCTTGGTAAATGTGGACAAATGAACAATACTCAGGCTTCAATCTATACAAAATCAATGTTCTCAGTTTCTCAGAGCATTTCACATCTGGTATTTTACATTTTACATTGTAATCACCCAAAATCCACGTAACATGCCTGGGATTTATCATTTAGAGCAGTACCTATGCATTGCTTAAGAGATTATGATGTTTAACTTCACCAAGGCAAAGTTCAAGCTTGCTGCTCCTAAGTTTTCATGTCAGTGCGACTCCAAAATTTAGTAAGAAATTTTCATGTCAGTGTGACTCCAAAATTTAGTAAGAGACATGTTTTTCCATTTATTGAGATTTATTTGAAAGAAAGGAAAGGTGTTCACTGAACTAATGTGAAAACTTCTGCTGGAGAAAAAGAAATCATCCCCACCTAACATCATGTGATCTATTCATTCATGGGAAGCTCTAAGGCCTGCCCTGCTTTAATACCTATGAAAATTAGTAATATTAGAGAGTATGGTCAATGAACTAGACCAGAAAAAGTCTCTGAAATCAAAATGCAATATAAAAGGGAATTTTTGAAATATAAAATTATCTAAGAAAAACAGCCACAGTATTCCAACCTAGACAGCCTTTCCAAAGTATCTTAAGATCATCTTAGAATATTTCCAAACTTGGATCAGACACTGCATTCTGACCTTTATCTCCTATCTTCCAAAAAATAGAATGATTCTTCAATTTTAAATGATTGGGACGATGGGGCAAAAGAGACCCATCCATCCACCTTTTCACTCAAGGACTTAATTTTAAAAATGAGCTTCATTACAAAAGTCATCTCTCTTAGGGCATGTTATTCAAGTCTCTACCACAGCAAAATACAAGATATAGCACTGTCTCTATTCCAAAGGATTACATTTGTTGTTCTTCAGTATCCTTGGTAAAAAGAAAATATATATAAAAGTATCTTTTGTGCAGTTTTATTTCATGCTTCCGTGGGTACTGTGTGCTTCAGAGCATTTAATTATCTCTGACATTTTACAGCCAATACCTTTTAATATACTTTAATATTTCAAATTGTGATGATGTTTACTGATGTTACAAATATGTGTTAATTTCTACTATGCTTAAGTAAGGGTTGTGATTGTTATAAGATGAATAAAGCAGAATCCCTGTCCATAGGATATTTATGGATATTGTTTCCTCATAAAATAATATACATAAATGTATCTCTTTACGTGTGTGCACGTATGTGTGTGAATATATTATGTGTGAGTGTGTGTATATATATCTAGGTGTGTATTTATATAATTTATGTGCACTAGATATATAGAGATGTTAGGTAGCAAGTTGGTGACTAACTTACATCTGTGTTTTGTTTAGTTCTTGAGAGACGTTTATCAATTTAGGAATATAGTAAAATCTTTCGTCTGTCATTTAGAAAGCTATCTTTTTCAAAATCCAAAAAGGATTTTCTCTCCTGATAATCGGGTTAGAGTACCTCTTCCTTTCATATAATATTCAAGCATTCTTTTCAATAATTTGAAATGGCTTTTAGTCTAAACTTCATTCTGAATCACTCACTTTTACTTGATAAGTTTCCTTCCAATGCAGTCATTCTTTTCTCTCTCTCACAAAGGGGAGCTCTTGCCCCCAGGAATCACGGGAAGTATTCAGAGGAGTTTGAGAAAGACTTTAATCTGCTGACTCATCATTCACTTTCCAGGAATAGTGGGCATCCCACTCACAAGCTGACAGCTCTTCCCTTCTCCTCATGCCCATTATCTGTCCTTAGACCTTTGGTCTCTGGAATCCCAATGGGATTGCTGCTTGGATATGAATAGAAATTTGACCTCAAGACCAGAAGAAGTGTAGCTTAAGAAAAAGCCGAACAACAAGTGGGGATGGATACTGATCCTAACTTTCCTTACTTTCCCTTCCTGTTTCACTACTTGTCTTCTTACATCTCAGCTTCTTGCCCTGGGTTCCCAATTCCAAGCTTTACTTACGCTCTTCTCCAATTTATTCATTCCACTTTCATTTATTCTTCCACAGTATCAATTAAAAATTTTTAAAAACTGTAACTTGTAATCTTCTCCTTGACTGTAAGTGTATATTTTAATTACAATCCGTAATGTCCTGCTCTGGGGAAAACATTTGCTCTTTGTATTCACAGCTCTTATTCTACCTCCTCTAATTACACCCAGCACCTCCCTCATCCCTGCCTTCTTTCCTCCCCTCCTTTCTCTGGGGGCCCAGATCTAGTACAACTGACGAGTAAGTGTACTGAAAGGCTCCCTCTTCTAGTGTTATTTAAACATGTTCCACATATCTTCCAACGATTGATAAAATACATTCACTCACTCTGAATGTCCCTTTAAGATAAAGTAGGAAAAAAAGGAGAAAGGCAAGAAGTTGAAATGGGAAACATTTGCAGTTACCGAAGAACAGCTGGCTCCAGTAGCCCCTTGGGCCAACCAAGTTGACCAGGACTTACTTTTCTGTTGACTGGTTCTCTTCTCTGTCTTCGAATCTGGCCTGTGCACTCCATCCTCCATCCTCAACCCATTGGACCCCAAGACAAAATGATTAGCTAAATGTAGCGCTATTACAAAAGAGACCCCAGAGAACTATCACGCTCTTCCCGCCATGTGAGGACACAAGAAGACAGTCATCTATGAACCAGGAAGCAGGCTGTCACCAAACAAAGAACCTGCCAGCATCTTAACCTTGGACTTCCCAGCCTCCACAACTGTGATAAGTAAATGTTTGTTGTTTAAGCCACCAGTCTGTGGCATTTTTGTTACAGCAGCTTGAACACACTACGACACTAAATCCAAATGGTTATTTTGAAAGTGGGACATGACCATTCTTAAAAGTCCCAGACTAGGAAAAACAAAGCGATGGATCATGATTGGAAACCTTTGAGAAACAGAATTCTCTAGAAGAGAAGACGGAAATCATTTAGCTATATATATTTCTGAATAATCGAATGTTAGGAAAAGTACAATACGGATGTCAATTACAGATTTATTTGGGGAACAGGAAAGTAGAAGCACAGAGATGGACTGGTCCTCTTTCTTTGAATCCCCCTTCCCTTTGCCAACACCTCATCACTTTCATGGCTCAGCATCTTTTCCTAACTCGTTTCTTTAGTTTGCTGTGCTTCCCTCTATCACAGCACCGAACATGCTGGGTTGCAGTTGTCTTTTTACTTGCCAGTAAAAAGCCTTCTAGATTATGATCTCCTCGATGACAAGGAAGACAACCTGTTGTGTTTTCATATCGCAATCACAGAACAAAGAGTGGTTAAAGGGGAGCTAGCCCTGCCACAATGGGCATCAACCAACTTCCTAGCCATCCCCAGACATCTAAGTAAAGATAGAATGTATATTTGAAGTGTAAATGCAGCTTTAAGGGAGACCCGTAGCTCCCTAGTCAAGCATATGATCACTACCACACTTTCTGCAGGTACTTCTGCTATATCCTGAGTGTTCGGCAGAGTGCCTGGCTGGAACTTAATGCTCCATCTTAGTTTGTTGATTGAATGTTTTCATGCATAAAAAAATGAATCCGCTTGAGCTGATACAACAACAGAAGGAAAAATTCCACCTAGAATGTTGTAAGAAGCTCCTGGCCCGAATGCTGAATACTTGCAACAAAAGGCTTTTCTTCAGGTCTAATTGGATTTTAACTTCTGAATTCTCTCCTCTCCACCCCTGCTCAACTATTCTAGAGAAAAATACCTAGAAAAGTACTCATTATACTGTGTTTAATCAAATCTAGCAACACATTATCATATCTCAAAATCTTTCCGGAATTGGGTTGAAAAACATTTGCCAGCACAAATGAAGTTAGCATTTTTTCCTCCCTTGTAATTATTCCTGGTCAATTCTACATTATCTAAGGTAAAAAACTCAAAGGTAATTAAAAAAATATCAAAAGATATTGAAAGTACCTCAATTGTAATCATTAGTCTTCTTTAACATCTCCACAAAAATTTTCCCTAAAAGTTTGAAACCACGTGATTTTTTTAAAGTGGACATACATATATCAATATATTTGAGCGTATTCTGTTAAAATGCAAGTATACGCACCTGTAGCCCTCTGACTTCATACAGCAGGCAGAACGATTTTTTCAAAACTTAAAACAATCACGACATCCCTCTGCTTAACCCTTCCCTGAACTCTCTTCACATTTTGAGTAAAATCAGAGTCTTTGCCATGGCCACAGTGCGCCCCAAGTGGAGTCATCTTCTACCTCCTTCCTCCTGCCAGCCACACCAGCCTCTCTGTTCCTTGAACAGACAACACACCTTGTTGCCCCTCTCCCCCAAGATGCTATTAACCCACGTTTTCATGGCTCACTCGTTCGCTTATTTCAGGCCTCTACTCTGAAAGGCTCTGTCTCACGCCCCTTTTTTACTTAGATTCCTTCTTCTCAGCATTTGTTCCTATCTAACGTTATACTATATAAAATTGTTTGCTTATATATTTATGGTCTGTCTCCCTCATTAGAATAAAAGTCTCCTAATTTGTTCACTGGTATATCTACAGCACCTGAGAGAGAATTAATTCCCAGTAGAAACAGAATTTTAAAGGGAAATTGGTCGTTAGAGGCTGCATCCTTCACCAAAGTTTTTGCTGATCACATGAAGGAACTGAGGCTCAAGAAGATTAAGTGACTTATCCAAGGTCACAGTTAATAAGCAGCAGAATTAAATCTTGGTTACTTCTGGCCCCAAAGCCTTTGATTATAAGAAACAAACATGAAGGAGGGGAATGTCCATGCTGTCTTTCAACTTTACAAAAAATTACACTTTTTTGTATTCTAGAACAGTTTTTCTATAAAAGCTATAATAGTTTTTAATCTCAGTTTATTTTTGTTTTCCTTCCATTCACCAAGAGTAAGTCCTAGTGTGATTTTGCAAATCCCAGAACATGGGAGCTAACAGGGTGTGACAGCTGGTATGTCCCATGCTCGTCACATTCAGTGGTCTGTAACAGGGTAAATGACACAATTACCTGCTGTAATTACTGCTGCTGACAATACAGTCTCTCCAGTGAATGCTTTATGAAATTCAGAACTGCTTTTCTTGTCAATCCTATCAAAATCTCTGCCTACGTATTTGCGGCAGTATTTTGCTAAATAAACATTTAAAAATTAAAGCCCAAATCTGAGCAGACATTTATCACTTAGCATAATTCACATATTGTGTATGCATTCTGCTTTAATCTCATTGTTTTACATTGAAATGCAAATCTTTTTAACAAAGTTTTGCTTTAAATCAAGAATCTGTTCTCACGGGTTATAAAGATACACAGAATACTTCATAGCAAAGCAGACGCTCCAAAAAAGTCAGGGGAACTGAACACGGCACCCCCCGAAATCTTCATCTGGAGTGGCCTGCTGTACACCAAAATTGTTACTTATTTCATTTCGACTATAAAGACACTTGAGAATACACACAGACAAACAATTGTAATAGTTGACTGCTCTGAGTTTGGCTGCCAGCCAAAATCCTTCACAAATTACAGGCAGGCTGTCAGAACAGAAAAGAAAAATGCACAGGGATATACTTGCTGCAGATAGAACCTGTTTCACATTTCTTTAAAAAAAGTACAATTACCAAATTCCCATTCTAAGACTGGGTTTAGGAGATCGAATAGCTTAAACATAGTGTTAAAGAGCAGTGCATTTAGAAGAAAGTAGTACAAACTCTTCATGCAAGCACATTCAAGGGACACACTTTTTTCTCCCTGTGGATAAGATCAATATGTTAATAGAACTATATTAGTAACCAGATGATTTTGATTTGGCATATAAGTGGTTCCTGCTTTAATGATGCAATATATTCCTGGAAACCATACCAGAAGGCCAATTATCATTAAATGGAACTAATCACGTCCTCACTGAGTTCACATGTTCTAACAGAGTTTGGCATCATCAGCAGAAACTGATGAATGAATGGGTGAGGAGGTCAAAAGTAAAGGGCATGTCCTTGATAATCAGTGTTGAATGTGCTCAGCAGTGAGACACAAAGACGAGAAAAGGGGGCCGATATGTAATTCGATTACACAGTGACTTGAAACAGAGATCCTTATTCCATAGTGATACAAAAGAATTTCATCCATCTTAACTTTTACATTTAATATTCTTTGTTCTTTGAAAGAAAATTAGGGTAAATAAGTGCTGTCCAAATATCAAGATGGAAGTGCTATATGAATATCAAGAAGGATGAGTAAAGCTGAGGATGTAAATTCCCACATATATTTTATGTCTTAATGTTCTAAGAGGAGAAAATTTTACATTTCTAGAATATAACAATATTCAATGTTAGTTAATATTACGGTGGATATGTTAGTATCTTTTTTGGAAGCAAAAGCAATGGTAAACCAGTAAATCCTCTCTGAATTTTTTAGACTTTGGGGTTATCCAGTGGTTGCTAAAGAATTATAGCACCCATATGGTAGAGAGTGGAAAACCATTTCACTACTGCAACGTGACACAATCTGAGTCAAAATGTGATCTCATGCAAGCTGAGACTGAGATGATTAAATCTGTTATTCCAATCTCCAATCCCACTGGGCTCTGTATAACTCCCCCCACCTTGAGACTTGCCCTCTGTACTTGGTCAGCATTTTGTTTCAGGTGTTTGGACCTGCTGTTTCTCTACCTAGAACGTTCTTCCCCAGGCTCATTGCATAATCTAAGGAGGTCCCCAAAGATGGTTTCTATGGTGTTTCTTCACAGCAAATATTTAGCATTTGATAATATTCATCCACTTACTTGTTTACTAGTCTTCTCCTCCCCTAGATGGTAAAGTCAATGAGAACAGGCATTGTGTGACTAGCACTGTGCCCAGCCCACAGCAGGTTCTCAGTAAATGTATTCTTCAGACTAAAGGGTTTTTTTCCCTCTGTATGCCTTTTATCACACTTCATAACTCTAAATTTGAAATTCTTTAAGTCTAGAGAATAGCAAATATGCAGTTGAGGGATAAGACTAATAGCTTCTCTATTCAATGTAGAATAACTGTATAATATCAGGCTTTTATTTGAATGCAGTTACATTTCAAGAGACATATTATATAAAGTGTATCTAAATTTGGGTAAAAAGAAGTCCAATAATATAATTTCATTCTACTGTATTAATTTTACTTACGAGTGAGACCTATTTCTATACAAATACTCTAAATTGTCACTTTCAAATTGAAGCATGAAAAGGTATAATTTCAGTTCCAGCATATTAACAGAGTGCACCATAAAAGCAATATATTGAGCTAGGAGAGTTTAATGTATCTTCAAAATAAATCACTTGGAAATCACCTCAGGAGAATCTAAAAAAAGAAAGTTTAATCGAAACGTTTCTCCTATTGATAGGATTATCTAGGCAAGAGAATTATCTAAAACCAGATTGATTTTTAGAGGGTTAAAATATGAAGACCCAGTTAAAGAAAAACTGTGATTAGGAGTAGGATGCGGAGTTGTGTTGCCCCTGCAGTAATGAAGCAGAGGCAAGAGCTTCACCAAGATCTCAGAGGCAAGCTGGTTTGGAAATGTACACCTTCATAGTCACATGTATTAATACAAGGTCTTCATAAACGGATGCCACATTTCAGAGATTGATTGGGCACATACAATGAAACAATAAGTTGGTAACTGTCTCTGGCACTTCTGGGTTAAAAGGTTATTTTCCTCGTTCATTTTTATGAATAGCATGGTAATTGAATCAAAATTCAGACTGAAAATATTTATTAACAAATCGCTTTCCCCAGACATCTCCACCAACCACAGAAGCTGGCTTGCATTATGTTATACTTGCTGACACTGTCATACATTTTTAATTACACTGCAATTGTTATTCCCTAACCTAGAATTATAAGTACAGGAAGCGTTTTAGAATATCAGTTTACTCTAGAAATTTCTTTTCTAATCTTCCTTTATCTTTCTGAAAAGTTTCCCAAAATAGTACCGATTCAACTAAAAAGTGTATCTTTAAAAAAAAAAACAGACCTTTGGTTGCATGTTATAAAAATAGTGAAACACTATTACTTGCTCCTATGTTACTAATAGCCCCATTAATTATGTTGAAGTTGGTTCATTATCCATACAGAAGCAATATGTATATGCATATTTAACATTCTATCACTTTGGGGATATATAATTTATAGTGGGATAATCAGGTAGAGTTGATATGAACAGGAAAATGCCTCATCATTTGGTAGGCATTTATATCCAAAGTTATGTTTAGCTACTACTTGTTGAACATTTACAACATGTCAAGTACTTCAACATGCAACTTACTTTGTCTTTTATTTAACTTTCAGATCAACACTATGAAATAGGTATTATCATCCCCATTTTATTGATGAGGCAAATGAGGCATAAAGAGGTTAAATAAATTCATCCAAGGTCACAGAATTTTAAGAGGAAGGCTAGGATTCAAAGTCAGATCTGTTGAACTCCAAGTCTGAACTCTTAAACACTAAAATAAGTTAAGAAGATCTAATTGATCTTCTTTATTTGAAATCTCATATCCTGTGAAAAGTAAATATGTTACCCCTTAACTGTCTCAGCCACATGGCCACACTGGATTTGGTTACCACAAGACCCTATTCCATATTCAAGATCTCACAGTCAGTGTTTCTTGTGGGTTGCACTCTGGGAACCATTCTTTAAGAAATCACGGGTCATGTTCTGTTCTAAGGGTCCCACTTCAAGAAGGATGAGGTTTAACTAACACATGTCAACAGAATAGTCATAATGAAGAGACGCATTAGAAATAATAACTGAGAGAAGAATTAGTTAATTAAAAAAGCATACTCCCAGAGATTTAGTAGTTTTATGAAAATTATTTTGAGTGCTATTATATGGAACCAAGATTAGACTTATTTCCTGTGTCCCAAGGGGTGGCTGAGTCACCAACCCAAGAACACAGTATTTGTTCCATAACTTCATTTGTCCTGGCTTCCTTACCTAAAATCCTCTTCCTTCACCCAACTCACCCACATTCTATCCTTCCGGGAAGACCTAATTCACCTTCCAACACTTTCACGAAAATGTTTCTGATTGAGACATTCCGCATTGAATTTCTCATCCTCAGAACTCCTAGGCATCATTATATTGGCTTCGTTTGATTGCTCTTATTTGTCATTAAAAACTTTCTGACAGACTAACGTCTTTGAGAATAGAATCCACATCTTTTATTTCTTTTATTCATGTGAAGGTGACGTATAGGAACAATGCTGGGCTACCCCTCTCATTTTCTTAAGAATTAAACCAATAAAAGTCAAAACATAATGAATGAAAATAGATATCTACAAAAGTTATTTTAGGTAAGTAAATTAATAAAGTAGTAAAGCAAAAGTTCCCCATGTTACGGGGAAAACACATCTAAATACACCATGGGTTAAGGAGGAATCACAACGGAAATTATGAAATATTTGAACTAAACGATATAGAGAATACTACATATTCAAATGTGTGGAATGTAGCTTAAGGAAAAATTAGATAGAAATTTATAGATTTAAATGCTTTCACTGAAAAAATATGGCTTTCAAAATGAGCAGACCTGGCCACCCATATTTATTAGTAGTGTGATTTTAGGCAAGTTATTGAAAATTCTAATGCCTCATGCTCCTCACTTATGCAATGGGGTTAACAATGCCAAATGTATGATATTGTTTTGAAAATTAAATTAAAAAACATAAGTAAAGCACCTAGAACTATGCCTGACACATTGGAGGAATTCTCTTTTATCATCGCTTCCACTTAAACAGCCTGAAGAACAAAGTGATAAAAAGGTATTGACCATATATTAATCAATTCTGTTATCATATTTAAATGAAAAAATGAAGCATGGAAAAGGGAAATGAAGGAAGTAGAATTTGATATATTCTTCCTTCATTATCTGGGGAAGGTAAACAATGACGAAATACACCAGTATCTCAGTCTCCTTAAAATCATCTCATTAATTCCTTTTGCTCTAATTATAATTCAGTTATGCCTACAGTTTTTGTACCAAAGGAGAATGCTGTATCTAGGCCACACAGGGCAATAGCATGTTCGTGACTACACTAGTGGATGCGACTACCAGTGAACATTGTGTGTAGAAAAAAATCAGAATAGGAAGAAAAGGAAATAAGATAAGAAAATAGGAAAAAAGTATAAGCCCATAAAAGAGTAGAAGGAAAAAAAAAAGCATGCAGATAAGTAAAAGAAAAGTCAAAATAGTCTAGTTAATATAAGCCGAGAGGAAAAAGGTTTAAGAGGCGAGGGCAACAGTATAAAATGCCAGAGATACAAAATGCCATGAGTAAAGCGATTCAGAGTGGGCATGTGGGAGGTCGCTGGTGATTTCCATGTGAGCGAATTCAGAAGAGGAGAGAAAGAAGCCAGTTTCTAAGACGTGAATACATGGGAAAGAAGTGCCAGTGAAGCAGAGTATCAAACCACACTCTTCATATATCTTGTAATAAGTTAGGGCGGTAGCTAGAGTGGGTCCTCTCCATTGCATAGAATGTCACATCCATAGAAACTCTTTTACCCAGTGAGATTAGGAGTCATGTGACAGGCAGAGGAAGAGAGAAATCACAAAAGGTAGTGCATACATATCTTAAATGCTTAATTTAAAATATACAAATGAACATTTACTTGTCACTCTCTAACGGAGGCCAAGTCTTTTGCTTTCAGTTCTTCAGTCTTCCTTTCATAAATCATACCGATTATGCATTCTGTAGGAGTTCCAGCTTTAATTTATTTAAAGTGGAAAAAGAAATTAAAGACACTTGCAGAGCAATCTGACTGAAGAACAGATTTCAATGGGTTTCCCAATATTTTACATTTTTCTTACCCATACCTAATTTGATAACGTATTTTTAAGGGACTTGACTGAATCAAGTTTTTCCTATAAATTCAACTTATTTTTTTGTGAAATAAGTCTTTTTCGAAAATATCAGTTTATTTGGTGGGTTGGTTAAGTTGTGGTTGGTTAAAACAGCTTCTACTGCAGAGGGAAAACTGCTACCCTTCTTCCTACACTCATAGCATCCCTGGAAAATTCTTTGCCCTATGGGAAAACATATTCAGATATAATAAAAGGTTGCCAGTTGAAAAGCTTTGCCTTAAAATAAACCTTTTAATTGACCACATATCCTATATATAGCTGACACTGATCCAATTCCTTCTATTATACAACTTAGAGAGTGATTTAAAATTAAAAATGTGTGTGAAATACTCTCAGAACTGCAAAGCGCTTTACAAAAGCACATGCTTATTATTATTAGAGGGAAGAAATATTTATACCACCTGTCATTCATTTTTTAACCCTTCTATTTATCCAACAACTGTTTGTTGACCACCTACTGTATACCAGACACTGCTAGACCCTGGTTTTACACTGATGAAAACACAGGCAAGTTTTCTGCACTTGGGGGGCTTATAATAATGGGGAAAACAGGAATGAAACAACTGGATACAGAAGCCACAGTAAGTGTTATGAAGGAAAATGTTTTGGATGCTTTCTGAAAGAATAACATGGTAGACCTGTATTAAATCAAGAGATCCCAGATAACCCTTTGAGATCTAAAGAACGAGTTACAATCAGTCCAGCAAAAACAGGAGAGAATTATTGCAGGGGGGAGGAAATAGGGTGTGCAAAGACCCAAATACAGGAGAGAGCCTCATGTGTCTGAGACCTGAAGAGAAGTTCTGTGTCTGGAGTGAAGTGAGACAGAGGGACTGGTATGAGATAAGGCTGGAAAAGCAGGCAGAAGCCAGATCATGCAGGGCCCTGGAGGACACATTAAAGAGTGATCTATTTTTCACTCTAAGATCAGTGGGAAACTATAAAAAGGTATTAAGGATTAAAAAAAATCACTTTGCAGTGTGGAAAATGAGTTAAAGCAGGGCAGGTATGTAAGTAAAGAGGGCATTAAAGAAATGGTTGTAAACAATCTGTGAAAGAGGATGGGGTCCTTCTCTATGGTGAAGCATGGGAAATGGAGAGATACGGAGAGAGACAAAATCTGTTTTAGGGATAGAATTGATAAAAGTTGGTAATAGATTAGATTATTAGATTAGATCACTTGGGAGGAGACAGAGAGAGAGATCAAGCCTAGACTTAGACTTCTGGCTTGAGCAATTAGACGTGTTAAGTCTGACGTGCTTGGGGGATATTTACGAGGAAAGATCAAGAGGCAAGTTATTTACATAATCGCTTCATTGGTCCAAAGCAACATCTTTCAAAGGCTCAAACATTTCCAGTGACCAAATGCATAAACCTTAGTTTGGGCAAGACCAGATAACAAATAAGACTTAAAAGTTCAGAAAGATGTAGGTATAAAACTGAAATACATCCTCATGAGAAAAAAAGAGTAGGTATAGAAATGAAATGCATCCTCATGAGACTAACTTCCTTGTCTAGCTGATTTTCAGAATCACTCTGACCAGTGGTTCTCTCTACCCGTTGCTTCAACCTCTTTCACTGAGACCCTGGGGTTATGGTGGACCAAGAATTTCAGAGACTCTTACCGCAAAAGCCCTTTGCCAGGTTCCCTCATTTTCTCTAGTCCCCTCATTCCTTTGCTTCTTCTAGTCCTAGTGACTCTTTCACTCTCACTCCAAAGAATTTTCTTGCTCTACAAATTTATGAAACATCCTTTCCCAAGTATACCCTTAATTTGCAAATTCTTTACATCTAATAACTCCTGAAACATCCTCTCCTTCATGGAGTCTTTCTTAACCAATGAAACATAGGTGGCTTTCAGACTTATTCTATCCTGACTAGATGCACAACTCTTTTGTCTTCTTGGATGCTCAATAATCACTCACCTCCATTTCCCGTAACACCTTTACAGAATCCACTAATAACCACCATTATATCATAGGTACAACTGCAGACTAAATGACGCTGTGAGATTTTTAAGATGTATACAGGTTATACAAAAGTCTTCAATATATTAGCATTTTCTATGATGATTAGCATTGGGACACCAGCTAGCTGATGGCAGTCAAGTGCACAACATATAATTTTGAGTAGAAAGAACTGATTAGCAAAAATGCTCATGAAAAATCTATCATACAAATCTTGAAGAGACAGAGAAATTTTGTAGGGAGAGCAAGAAAAAATGAGGGGAGAAATCAGCAGAGTTATGGAACATTTACAGATATTCCATATTTTGAGTTGTAGAGGATTAACAACTTTCTTGTGGGTAAAGCTGACCTGTAGCTTCACCCAAAGAGCCTGGTTACGTGTTTGTTAATAAACACATCTTGGAATGACTCATCCACACTCTCTCACTTGCTCTCCTTGTCAGGATCACTGCCTTCAAGAAACTGTGGAGTGGGAAGATGGAAGTTCACTCTTCAGGTGGCCCAGGTAAGTTGACATGATTTAGGACCAGTCTAGATTACAAGTGTCCAACAGAAATATCATGTGAGTCACATGTATAATTTAATTTTTCTATAGCCCTATTAAAAAATTTAATGAAATTAATTTTAATAATATATTTTATTCAACCCAATCTATCCAAAATATTATTTTGAACATATAATCGATATAAAATTATTAAGATACTTAAAATCCTTTATGGTCCTAATAAGTCTTCAAAATCTGGTGTCTATTTTACACTTAATCACATCTCAATTCATTCAATCCACATTTCAAGAGCCGAACAGCCACATGCAGCCAGTGGCTATTCTATTGGACAGCATACTTATTCTTTGTGTTCTTCTACCTGTCCTTATCATTCTCCACGAGGAGTAGGCTTGCCTATTGGGGAAAGTAGAAGAGAAAGTCTACAGATAGTAGATATGATTGTAAATAATGATGTAAATGGATAAACCACCCACATGCACATATAATTGCTTGACATTCATGAACCCATGCAAACTAACCTCTTTCCAGCTTTATCTTGCCCACTTCATCCCATCCCACCTCTGACACACACATAAATCATCCTGAGCTGAACCGGGCCACTTACTATTTCCTAATAAGATCTTGAGTCCCTTCATTGCCAATTCCCTAACTTAAAAAGCCATCCCCTTCCCTTGCTAATCTTGACATTTTACTCATTCTTCACTATCACTATGTACCCAGCTGCTCAATCTAGAAATATGAGTCATGCTTGCCTCCTCCCTTTCCCTCATTCTGTACAACCCATAAATCACAAGTCTCGATGATTCTCCATCACAGTGTTTTGAATCTGTCTGCTTTTCTCCATCTCCAGGGCTATCACCCTGGGTCACTGTCATCTATTGCCTGGAAGAGCCTCCTAACCAGTCCTCCCAATTCCACTCTTAGCTCCAACCAAACCAGTCTCTAAACAGTCCTTACAGGAATATCTTTAAAACATAAATCTGATCACCTCTCTCCTTTGCTTAAAATACTTCAATGGCTTACTATGATACTTAGATTAAAATGCAAACACACTTCCCCGGTTTAAGACTGCATGATTTGGTCCCATCCTACCCCTGCATTCTTACCTCATGCCACCTTCCTCCTTGCTCACTATGCTACAGACTCAAGGCTTCTTTAAAGTCCCTCAAACACACGAACCTTTTATCCCAACTCAGGCCCTTTGGATATGCCTGGCAGCCATTCTCTTTTCTCTAGTGTATATCTATCTCCTAAATGAAACTGTAGACCCCATGAAGGCAAGGAACTATTTGTATAGTTTATTACCCAAGGCTAATGCTCAATAAACATGTGTTAATTGCTTCACAAATATAAAAGGGTTAAAAATGGTTTTCATGACCTTTCAAGCTGTCATCATCATGATCAACAAAACATTAATTTATTGGACCCTTACTATTCACCAGGAACTATGTGAAACACTTTTCACTGAGTTTTCACAATAACTCCACAAGGTAGAAGCTGTTATCCCAATTTAAATAATAACAACAAAACTAAGGCTGAAGGGGTAAATATTTTGCCATTGTCAGTCAGCAACTAAATAATAGAGCAGGGATTTGAACCCTGATGTGTCTGTCTCTACAAACAATTAGTTATCTTGCCTCCCTGAATTTCTAAAAGCTTTAAATTAAGCATTTCATTTTTCCCTGGCTTTAATAAACAACCATATTAACAACTCAAAAATTGTAAAGTCAGTACCCATGTAATCAATTTCTATGTTCTACATTTTTTAGATATCTTATGCTGACATTGCACTGCTTCAGTTGCTATTTTGGGAACGTGGTTGCCTAGCAACAAACATTATTAGACTGAATGATCTTCCAGATTGTATTTTGTTATAATATAGTTAACATATTATTCATATAGAAATATCTGAAGAACAAGGTTGGCAAATTTAGTGCAACACATTATAAAGCAGGAACTCTGCAATAGAGCATAAACAATAAGGTGGATGTTTTTCTATTCAGGAATATTTTAGTTTCCAAATACTTCTTTTACTCATCAAATGTATTTAGAATCCAGCAGGGTTGGGGGTGACAATATGGAACTGAGGATGTTAAAAAAGCAGAATTGGAGAGAACTATGTTTACTTTATAAAGGGGAAAAAACTGTTCCACAGATACTAGATCCTATTCAGAATTCTCATAGCTACATTCTCTTGGAGCCAGATGTAACTGAGAAGGAGCATATGGCTAGCTCCATACAGAGCCATCACCACTAGTAAAAAAACAAAGCAAAGAATATCTCTGAAAAATGGTGACTTTAATACTATCATCTTCTTAGATGAAAAATAAATTAGTGGGGAAAATGTGTAAGTACGTAACATATCTAAAGTACGAAGCAGGAACAATGCAAAGGAGATCTAATTCCTCATCAGCTATGTCATATTTCTTTTCCCTCAGCTTATTTATTAAAACATTCTATTTCTAAGAGTAAGTAATAAAATTAAATGTAAAATTCAATCAAATTGAGTTCATGACAAAAAGGGATCTGGACAAAATTAAGAATAATGAAATGATTCACTTTTTGTGAGGGATCTAAGCAATACCCAGTGTTGGACATAAAGCCAATCTCCTCTGACAATTTCAGAGACAATCTAAAACCACGTTGAATAGAATGTCCTTGTTAGTGCTGATGTGTTGTTAAAAAAATGGTGAGGAAAAATAAATTATAACAAAGAGAAAAGGGAAAAAGGAAATCATAAACACAAGCAAGGTGTGTTTATAGCAGCAGAAAGATACTAGGATTTGGCATCTGATAACCTAGTCATGGCCCTGGTATTTAAAAATTGTGATGCCTTGTACCAGGTTTCTTAATTATTGGAGTCAAAATTTTCTCCTCTGTGAAATGGGAATAATATTGTCTTCCTTGCCTAATTCACAGGCTTTTGCGAAGCTAGAAAAAATTAATCAAAGAGGTCACTATTGCACTTTCCCATGACTTAGTTTATGAGTCCCCAGGGGTGGGTGTGGGCAGGTAGCAGAGGCTGTGGCTTATCATCTAGGCAAGGGTTTCTAGATGATTCTTAATCTGACGATTATGCCATCCAATCTGAAAAAGACTTTGAAAACTCATATAATTCATTAGAAATCAATAAGAAAAATATCAACAGCCAAAATAGATAACAGGGGCAAAGGATATGAACAAGCAATTCACAAAAGGGGGAAAAAAAGCCAATACATACACCATAGAACAACGTTCACAACCATTGGTAATAAAAGACCTTGAAAACACCAAGATATATCTTTGTTTAAACCTATGAAATTGACTGATAAAAAAGGGAAAAGTATCACTGTAAATGAGAGCAGAGAACCAGCCTTCTCATCTAATGCTGGTGGGAATATAAATTGGGGCAAACTTTCAGAGGACAATTTGATAATACAGATCTGAAGTATTAAAATGTGCAGAATTTGGGTCTAATAATTCTCTTTGTGCAAACGTATCCTAAGGAAATTATCAGAGAGGCTTACAAAAATTCTTGCACCACATATTATCTGTAAGAGTGAAATTTTGGAAAGAGCTCAAAATTACAACCATATTTGACTGGCTAAATAAATTACAGTTTATATATTTTATAGAATGTTTTACATTATAAATTGTGTTGTGAAATATTACTCAAATGAGAAAATATTCATACTGAATTGATCATTTAAAAAGACTGGAAAACAGGGGCCAGCCCTGTGGCGAAGTGGTTGGTTTCAGTACACTCCACGTCGGCGGCAAGACTGAAAAACAGTATATAGTATGATTCCAATTTAACTTAAAAATGTACACATGCATTGCATGCATAGATAAATGAGTAAAAAGTTATTTCTAAAATAATAACAGCAGTATCTCTAGGAGATGAGATACTAGGGGGTTTTAATTTCCTTCCTTCTTCCTTCTTCGGACTTTTCTGTATTTATATTACTGGGTGCATCTATTACATCTGTATCAGAAAAAAAATGATACATATATAAAAGAAAACATGTAGCAATAGGGAAGCAGGAAATTTAGGGTTTCAAGTAAATGTAGTATATTTAAATTTACCAATGCCAAGCTTTTTCAAATATGTGTGTTTATTTTCCCCTGAATTTCAGTAGTGTTTTTATTGATAAATATTATCCCAATTCATTTTGGTGGAACCGTTCTATTATGTGCCTAAGGACACATAGACCTTGTAAAATTAAAAAGAAAAGCTTGCCTGTACTTTTAAAAATACTTAGAAGACTGTAGAAAGGGGTAAAAACATGAGTAAAAATTTCTACTTGGAACAATATCACTTAATCCACCAGGGAAAACCTAATCTAATCAGGGACATGTTTGATAGGATAAGACAAACTAGAAAGGAATAATACTGGAAAACAGACAAACTAGAAAGGAATAACACTGGAAAACATTTGGGTTGAAAGTGCCTCAAATTTACATTTACTACTGTTACAAAGGAAGATTCTGCTATTGTTAGAGTATGAATAGAGAGGCCAGTGCGGGGAGACTAACAACTCTATTCTATTCCTCTGCAGGTATAATCTTGGAATAACACATTCAGGTCATTATGTTGCAGTAGAAGAAAAAATACACACAAAATAGGTTTGGTTTAGCAAAGAGCAATAAACATGACTAAGGGGCTAGCAGGGCTGACGGAGAGATGAGCTCATTGTGTGGCATGTAGCTGAGTTTAATTTCATTTAATATATCTGAGGTAAATTCTAGACAATGTAACTAAGAAATGAAAAACAGCCATGGCCACCACCTACTAGTATTTATAAGGTATATCCTAAACTTCTCCTCAATTATAATCAGGCAAGATGGCATCTGGATGTGACAAAGGACGAAGAGTCTTAATTTAATTCAGGTTCAGCTTTCTGGTGAACTGTTTGATTCCCAGTCTCCAAAAGGAACTAATAAACGCCACAGACATCCTACACCAGACAAGGTAAAGTATATATATACACAGCATTCCACACTCCCTAATATATTTTCTAGTCTTTCAAACTCTCATGTGATGTGCTTTGACGCTCTGGGTAGTTAATCAACAAATATTTGTTGAATGATTTAATGGACTCAAATGTCTACTGATGCCCAAACATCAAGAATGGTTCCTCCAGGAACCATTCTGGGTATCCAGTGATGAGCAATGCAGAACCTGCAGACATTTTCCCTGTCTTTGTGGAGCTTACAGGAGCTGGGTAAAGACGGGCAATAAGTAAGAAAAACTCAAGGAAGGTTTGTGTGCATTAGGTTAGGAAGGAAACATAGCAGCTGAAGTGATTGAGAGCCACACGGGATGAGGAAGAGGCTAGTTAGATAGAGTGGGAAAGGAGGGTAATATTTAAACTAAAACTTAAAGGACGGGAAAGAATCAACTGTGCAAAAGGAAAGGGAGGGAAAGTATTCCAAGTAAAAGGGACAGAATATAGATAATTCCTGAAGAAGGAAAAGGTTTGGCATTTCTTCCAAGAAGTAAGAACAGACCAAGGAGACTAAACACGAGAAGCAAGACATAGAGTAGAATGAGACAAGGCAGGAGAGGCAAGGAGGGACTACATCATAGGTTTGCAATGGGGAGCCACTGTAATAAGCAAGGGCATAATATGGGCCAATTTTTGCTTTTAAATTATTGCTCTGGCTGCTGTGTGCAGAATGGATTGGCGATAGCAAGCACAAACTTGAAAAACCAATATGGTGGCAACAACAATATGGAGACTTAGATTTGTATAATGGGAGGAAGATAGAGACAAGAGTCTGGATTTGAGCTCCTATTTTGAAAACTAGAACAAAGGACATGTTGATGAATTGGGTGGGGAGTGAGCAAGGAATCAAGGGTGGCCTCAATATCCTTGACTTTGGCAAATGGGTGATGGCTGAGGCAAAAATGAGTTAGATTGGGAGAGAAATGTTTTCTTATTCTGAATTCCAACTTACTCCTTGGTATAATAATGTCTTTTATAGTTGAATAATAGAATAGAATTTCATATTGTCTGGTTAAGCATATGCTATTTTATGGTCATTGTTATAGGCACCTCAAACATCTAATACTTTCAATCCTGACAATCCATTTATAAGGTGGGTATAATTTCTCCATTTTACCAAGAGAGAAAGAGTCTCAGGGAGGTATAGTAGCTGGTTGAGTTTCCCAGCTAGTGAGTGATAGGTCTCTTTATACATCCCTCATTTCCTAACTCCTAGACAGTGTTTTCCCCCTCACTTCTTTTTCTCTGTATTCATATCCATCCTTATAATTTTATACAAGCAAATGGCCACAGCACATTGCTTAAAACTGTTTAGCAATCAATTCATTTTGTCTCTTATTAATTCCAGTTAAACTATTAAATGAATACATTTCTACCTCTTCTCATAAATTATAAAGTCCCCAAGGGTATTTATATTTGTATTATCCAAAGCATCAAGCACATATCCTCCAAATAGCAGTTAATTAATATTAAAAAAAAAAAAAAACCAACATATCTGCCAGGCACTGCTGTAAACGTCTTACAAATACATTAACTCATCTAAACCTCACATCAAGTGTGAGATTAAAGTATTATTATTTTATTCCCATTTTATAGAAGAGTAAATGCGGGCACCAAGAGTTAGTAACTTGCTAAAGTTCACATGTTCAGCTGCACAGCCAGAATTCACACCCCAGTGGTCTGGCTCCAGAGTGACACTCGTGAACAGAACTACACTGTCTACTATGAATTCAAGAGTTCAACTTAAGGACAGAAGTCAGAGAAAAATATAAATGAATGGAGCTTTAAATCACTCTTGATCCAGGCAGCTATTTTGATTGCTGTCAAAATACTAGTGGGATGCTTAATTTTCTCCTTCCTGAGTGGCCCTATTACTTAACTTACGAATTTGGAATGTTACTTAAACTTGAGCTTCAGTTCCTCCGCATGCAAAACGGGGATGATAATAATAATACTGATCTGAAAGATGGTTAATAAGACTAAATGAGAAAATGTATATAAAGGGTTTAGCTTTGTGTCCAGCACATAGAAAACACAAACATTAGCTCTTGTTATTAGCACAGCGGCTTATGTATGTGTTCAATAATTAGTTGTTTAATGAGTGCCTGGCTTTATGAATTCTGCTGGAGAGGACATATCAATGTACAATAGCATATGCGCATTCTAATCATCTAAAAGGGATGTGAGATTACGAAAAACCAAAAGCGTGGAGGGAAATGCCAAGGAGTGGGTAGCAGGGTCCCTATACAATTCTCCCTTGGATTGGCTCTGATATCCTAATGGACACGAACTTGAGGATGGTGAGACTCAGAGCCAAAATTCACAACCACATGTTTGGCTCCCATATTTGTACTCTAGGCATGGTTTTGCATTCCTTAAAATGATGGAAGAAGAGAGTAGCCAAATGTTCTTTCCTCTCCTTATCTGAATAGGGTTCTTCCACTTAAAATATCTGAGAAGTCCGAGACACAGCTTTCTCATTTATGCAACAGGAGTATCTGCAGCATTGGGGTTGTTATTTTAATTAAATATCTAGCACGTGGGAAGCATCCACAACATGATAGCTATACATTCCATATAAATGCTGTCTAGCTCTAAGACCTGTTTTTTTCTTTTTCTTTTTTTGAGGAAGATTAGCCCTGAGCTAACATCCGTGCCCATCTTTCTCTACGTTATATGTGGGATGCCTACCACAGCATGGTGTGCCAAGCGGTGCCAGGTCCACACCCGGGATTTGAACCAGTGAATCCCAGGCTCCCAAGAAGCCGAACATGCTCACTTAACTGCTGCACCACCAGGCTGGCCCCGTAAGACCTGTTATTGAATTCTATTGATAGAGCTACTTCCGAAAACACAAAAATGCACAGATTTAGCTAGTCACTTGTTTGCTCTCGTTCTAATATAGATAGGATACCAACTTTAATTAATTGATTCAAGAAATATTTAGTAAACTCACCAAGTTTTACTCTCTGGGTGTAGAGATGAAAAAGACACAAAACTTGCCTTCAAATAACATATAATTTAATGGGAGGAAGACAGATGTGTAAACAACCACCTACAAAACCAAATACGTTTAATTAAAAGCTATAGAAATGCAGATGAAGAAATCTATTGAAATTGTCATACTGTGACTAGGAAGGTAAATACTGAATCCACTTGAGCTTCATGCCATTAGCTGCTAAATTAACTTGCCCTTCCTGATGAGAAGACTCAAAGAAACTTCATACAGGTGAGAGCATGTTTACTGAGCCATAGAAGGTGAGCAGCAGTTCAGCAAGCAAAGAAAAAGGTAAAGAAAGCTGTTTTGGCCAGTAAAAACCACATCAGCAAAGAGAGTCTCAGAGAATGGTAAAATAAAACCTGCCATAATGGGATAAGTGGAGTCTAAAACTGTAATTGAGTAAAACAAAGGTAGCAATGTTATGAGGTTAATGAGAAACACTACTTGTAGCTGGTTGTCCAGTTAGTTACTGTGTGATGCATTATGTGGCTGGGAGGGCAGGGGACAGGGGCTGCTGCTCCTGGTTTTGCTTGATGTAGCTGTTCAGTTTTCTCGGCTGGGACTTGCACAGGTCGCTATGTTTGGATGTAACCCCACTGTTTGGGAGAGGTGGGCAGAAGCAAACAGGGAGGGTTAGAGGGCTAGCCTCTGCAACTGACACATGCTGGGAACACTGAAGCCTTCTCCTGCTAGAAGGCTTTGGGACATGCTCTCTGTTGAATCCTGGCAAAGCAAAATATGCTCTGAATTGAACTGCCGAAGTCTCAGAGGATCATGAGTCAGTCACTTCCTCCTTCCCTTCTTACCCCCAACCCCCTAAAAGGCTAAGACCTTTAGTTTACCCAGTTTGAGAACGGGGGTCGGAGTCAATTGTATCAGCATTTGTATGATAGTGTGGTACCTTATCAAGGGTGGTCCAGTGGTTAAGATCTGGCACGCTCACTGCCATGGCCTGGGTTCATTTTCTGGTCAAGGGAAACACATGACCAGTCTGTTGGTTGTCATACTGTGGTGACTGTGTGTTGCCGTGATGCTGAAAGCTATGCCACCAGTATTTCAAATGCCAGCAGGGTCACCCATGGTGGACAGGTTTCAGCAGAGCTGCTAGACTAAGATAGACTAGGAAGAAGGATCTGGCCGCCCACTTCCAAAAAAATTGGCCATGAAAACCCTGTGAATAGCAGCAAAGCATTGCCTGATACAGTATCAGCAGATGAGAGGATGGCACAAAAAGGCTGGGCAAAGTCGGAATCCACTTGAGGAACTAACAACAAAAACCTTATCAGGTTTTGCATTACAGTGTGGTACCTTATCAAGTTCTACTATAAGAGTTTTGCAAAGCAGAAGAAGCCTGTGGTTTGTAGAAGGATATGGTTGGACATGAAGTTGGAAAGATAGACTACTTTGCTGAGCTGTGTGAGTGTTACTCTGTGGGCGAAGAGAAGTCATTGAAGTTTCTAGTGAGGGAAATGACTACACTGGATTGGAAGATAAAGCTGATGACAAAGTTGGGGTCATAATAAAGAGGCAAAAATTACAGACAGTGAGATTGTCAGTAGTATATCTAAAACGTCCAGGTAAAAAACAATGAAGGTTTGAACTTAGATAGTGACAGTAAGAACAGTAATAATGCCGTGTTATATTTTTATAGTGCTTTGAAAAGTATTCACCATTCTTTTATATATATAGTCGTACCATAGAAACCACATCCACCAAGCAGATTAAGGAATGAGGACAATGTAGATTTCTATGTTTCTTTTTCTTTCTCTCTCTCTTTCTTTTTCCTGCCTATCCAGGATCTCAATCAGTCCTCTATTTTGGAAACATCATCCACTGTGTGAGTCTAAGTAGCAGGCCAGGTGCTCCTCCCACTATGGAAGCCAAAAGAAGACAAGACACTTCCGCCCCAGCCAATCTCCTGCCACTTGGCAAATACACAGCCGTGTGACATAAGCTAAGACAACCACGCACTTCTGCCAGGAATTCTCAATGTAGAGTGGGTGACTGGAAGGCAGAGAGATAGCCAGAATTCATTTTCAGTGCTGTATGTCCCCAAAAAGCATCCTGCAGTGGCCCCCAGCAGCGGGGATGACAACATCCTATGATTGCCCCATCCTGAGAAAACTGTTAACAGTTCGAAGTCTTCAGCGATGCACGTTTTCCAGAGTGCTCTTCAAGCTTTACGTATATACTTTGAGCCACTTACACCTTTCCAGGAAAGTTCTTTCTTTAAGCTTAAGACAGCCAGAGTTTTTCCATTTATTGTAGCTAAGAGCCTTGACTACATACAAATCATATTTTCCCCCTGTTTGCTGACAGAAAAGTGAGATTCAGAAAAGCTGAGAGTTGCCTGTGATCACAAGGACAGTTGGTAGGCAGCTGCACAGGGCTCTTCCCTTTCCCACTACGCTCTATCAGTTCTTTATCCCTGGACTCATCAGGCCTGGTGGTGCAGAGGTTAAGTGCGCATGTTCTGCTTTGGCAGCCCGGGGTTCGCCGGTTTGGATCCCGCATGTGGACATGGCACTGCTTGGCACGCCATGCTGTGGTAAGCGTCTCACATATAAAGTAGAGGAAGATGGGCACAGATGTTAGCTCAGGGCTAATCTTCCTCACACACACACAAAAAAGATTCTGTATAGAAATGTGGAAAGCTTTACCTCTAAAGGAGGAGTAATACCACTAATGGTAGTGTGGGCAAAGAGAAGTCAAACAAAAGCAAAACCATCAGCCAAGCTAAAGCTTACAGCCCCAGACCCAAATCCCCTTTCAGAGACTTGCAAATAATAATCACTGATGAACTCACAGAGGAAATCCTGCAAACTAAATCCAGGTGGTGTTTACATTCTATGTAATATCCTGTCACCTCCTTACAAGACATTGACTGCTACCCCCTTTTGAAAGATATTATATCTATCAAAGAATAGACTGGCCATTAGAAAACAAAACAACGTCCAGTATTCAACAGTTTTACTTCCATGGACCTTTTCTGGTTTATCAACAAATTCTGTGTGTTCTTTGGTCTAAACAATTTGGTTCTGCTCCAAACTTCCCAATGAACTAAATTTTTAGGAGTTTTTAAAATAGACCAAATATCTGAAACTACACTATAATGGCATACATATTCTGCTTGCGACTTTACTATTTAAAGTTATTATAATTTAATTTTACAAGGAAATCCAATACAGATGAATTCAAAATTTACTCAAGTGTCTCATGGTTCTTCTGGGGTTTACTTCAACGTGATTTATGGATTCAGTAGGGACACGACTCATAAAGAAGCCAAACCTTTGACATTATTTCTGTAGTAAAATCTCCATGGCTTAAGACGACCATATTTATGACCACTTTAATACTATAAATCATAGCTTGTAGACTAAAAGTACACCAGTTCATAGTCAAACAGATAAAGTAAATGGATGAGGCAGACTGGCTATAAGAATTCCGGTATTCAGTGTTTTCTTACTGGAACCGCTGAGTCTCAGTGACTGGGAGATGGAGACTGGTGAACTAGAAGGACCCTCGTCTTCAAGAGGGTTGCTACTATTCAGCTGCATTTGATAGCTCAGGTGCAGCAAGGAAGATCCAGAATTAATGGAGAACAATCTGGAAATGGGGCTGGAAGTCCAAATTTTCATAATGAAATCTTTTGACTGTTTAAATGTTGAATCATTAAAATGCCCCAAAAGCCAAATATATACCACTGAGAGCCAATTGTGGTCCATAGGTCGCTAATTTGTGACTCAGATATAGTCTTGCTGGCATGGAGCCTCCCTGAATCAGGTCATTCTCAACAACCTGCATTCCATTCCAAAAATCTACAGTAGCGGCGATCCCCCAACAGCCACTTAAGTGGACAAAACGAATTTTTTTTTTTTTTTTTAAGATTTTATTTTTCTCCTTTTTCTCCGCAAAGCCCCCCAGTACATAGTTGTATATTGTTCGTTGTGGGTCCTTCTAGTTGTGGCATGTGGGACGCTGCCTTAGCGTGGTTTGATGAGCAGTGCCATGTCCGCGCCCAGGATTCGAACCAATGAAACACTGGGCTGCCTGCAGCGGAGCGCACGAACTTAACCACTCGGCCACGGGGCCAGCCCCGACAAAACGAATTTTTTAAATAGCGCTTTCAAAATTATTGTCTGCCAATCTCCTTCATGTTATTAAGTGTAGAATCTTTTAAAAAGGAGGCAGATGAGAAATGAACTACATCTTCATTAGATTTATTATGTTTTGGGTAAACGTATAGTATATTTCTGTGTGATTTTGTGTGTTTGCATGTGTGTTTATATTCACTGGAAGCAGATTAGGAAGATGTTTTAAAAATAATGAGCACCCCTAACTTTTACACCAAAACCAAATATGAAAAAAAGCAACTCAATCACTAAAGTGAGGAATTTGGGCATAAATATGAACTGGATCCCCACTCTCCTTAACAGACTATCCCTCTAACTCTCCATACTCTCTCCACAAGACTTGCTCTGGAACTATGAGAATTGAATGGTTGCTCCTCAACAATTAGGAAAGAGATAGGAACTGAGAATCATTTTTAAGTACAGTTTTGGACAACTCAACAGTATCAGCTAATAACAACAGTGTATTAGTCTTCTATTGTGCCATAACAAATTGCTCTAAACTCAATGGCTTCAAACAACATAAATTCATTAACTTCTAGTTCCATAAGTCAGAAATCCGACACAGGTCTCCCAGGCTAAAATTCAGATGTCCACAGAGCTGCATTCCCTTCTGGAGGCTCTGTTTTCTTGCCTTTTCCAGCTTCTAGAGACTGTTCTTCTAGAGGGTATTTCTGCTCATGGCCCTCTCTCCATCTTCAAACCAGTAATGTTGTGTCTCTCTGACCACTCTTCCATGGTCACATCTCTCTCTGACAAGAGTTGTGAAAGGTTCTTCTCTGTTAAGGACTCATGTGATTTGATGAAGCCCACCTGAACGATCTAGAATAATCTCACTTAAAGGTCTCTGACCTTAATCAGATCTGCAAAGTCCCTTTTGCCATGTAAATTAACATATTCACAGGTTCTGGGGATTAGGATGGGGACATCTTTGGAGGGTCATTATTCTACCTACCAGAAATAGCAACCATAATGACAATTATTACTTATTAAGTGCTTACTATGTTCCAGCTGTCATGCTAATTATTTTGCATGCCTCATCTCATTTAATTCTGCAAACAGCATCTAAGGTATGTAATATCACTCCATTTTAAAGATGAAAAAAACCGAGGCTAAAAGGTTAGGTAAATTGCTCAAGATCACAGATAGTAAATAACAGAACAAAGACTCAAATCTAAGAAGCCTGAATGAGCTATTATCCACAAGCTAAAATACCACACGTTCATAGAGAAGAGGGAGCCAGGGAAAAGACTGATTTAATTTGGACAAACTGAAGAGAGAGGTTCTATTGATCTCTTAGCCATTTCTTTTCTCTCTCTCTCTCTCTCTCTCTTTTTTTTTTTTGCAGGGGAAGATTTGCCCTGAGTTAACATCTGTTGTCAATCTTCCTCTTTTTTTTTTCCTCCCTATAGTGCCAGTGCATAGTTGTATATATCTACTTGTAGGTCCTTCTAGTTCTTCTGTGTGAGCTACCACCACAGCACGGCAACTGACAGACAGGTAGTATGGTTCCACAATCAGGAAATGAACCCCGGCTGCTGAAGTGGTAAGAGCACCAAATTTTAACCACTAGGCCATCAGGGCTGGCTCTCCTGTCTCCTTGTTTTTGTTGTTTGTTGTTGTTGTTGTTGTATTTCATAACATTTAATGGATATGTATACGCAAATCTTTTGTATAAATATGCCTCAGGTAATGGTTACAATTTTACTTTAGAAAAATTCTATAATAAGTTCTCATTAGGCCACACTGAAAGTTTGCTTTCACAGAGTTCCAAGAATATCAACAAGGCATTCAGTCTCCTTTGAAATGGAATATCATTATCATCTTGGTTCTTGGTCTGCATTAATTGTTAGAAGTATCATCAATTTAATAAACAACTTTTCAGCAAAAAGAAAAATAACATAAAACAAAAACAAAATAAAGCATTAACACTTCAATGTGCACATCTCAATTAGAATGTGCACACTGACTGAAATGTTTTAGACACCATAAAATGTGTCTTAGAATTTTTTCTACAGAATTTTCTGACTTTATCTCTTACAATTCCACTCACACTAAACTTGCTATTATATAACAACCTATACTTTTGTACCTACTCTTCCTTCTTCTTGAAATGTCTTCTCTCACTTCTTTCTCTCCTGAAATGTCTGTTCATCCTTAAAAACCTCAATTTAAATGTCACTTGGTGATGTGTGCCCATATCCAAGCTTAAGACAGATTACTCACTGCCTCTTCTGGGTTCCCCACAGCTCTCTGAACATTTCTTTGTTACAGAATGTACCACAATGTACCGTAATGATTCATTTACACTATCTCCATCTAGTAAATTAGACAATAACCCTACCATGTCCCATATCAAAGTTCTGATTTAAAGATAAGTGAAAGAAATGTGTGACAACTCATGAATTTTTCACAATCACTCACACACGGTCCTGACACAACACATTTTTACTATGCTCTCTTTACTCTTATTCCGCAATCTGGTGCTCTTAATCAGTACTTAGCTGAAGTGAGTTAGTCAACTACATATAATATTCAATGTCTATGGTAGGCAGCCTTTAAGATGGTCCCCCATGATCCCCACCTCTTGATATTCACGCCTTTCTGTAATCCCCTCCCTTCGGTATAGGCTGGACCTAGTGATTTGCTTCTAACCAAGTGACTACAGTAGAGGTAATAGGATGTCACTTCTGTGTTTAGGTTACAAAAGATGGTCGTTTTCGTCCTGCTAGCAGGCTCTCTCTTACTGGCCTTGATGAAGTAAGCTGCCATGTTGGAAAGGCCCACGTGGCAAAGGAGTTGAGGACAACCTACAGACAATAGTCAGTGAGGATTTGAATCCAACAACAATCATACAGGTGAGCTTGGAAACGAATCCTTCCCCAGCCCTGGCTGACATCTTGATTGAGAGACCCTGAAGCAGAGGACCCAGCTATGCCATGCCCAGACTCCTGACCCACATACACTGTGAGACAATAAATGTGTGTTATTCTAAGCTGCTAAATTTGGGCTTATTTGCTATGCAGCAGGAGATAACTAATACAATGTCATTGCCTTTGATAAAAGAACTTTAAGTAAAAGGAAGCCTCTTACATGGTATCAGAAGTTATATGAATGGGGCCAGCCTGGTGATGCAGTGGTTAAGTTCGCACGTTCCACTTCTCAGCAGCCCAGGGTTCGCTGGTTCGGATCCCAGGTGCGGGCATGGCACCGCTTGGCAAAAGCCATGCTGTGGTAGGTGTCCCATGTACAAAGTAGAGGAAGATGGGCATGGATGTTAGCTCAGGGCCAGTCTTCCTCAGCAAAAAGAGGAGGATTGGCAGTCGTTAGCTCAGGGCTAATCTTCCTCAAAAAGGAGGATTGGCAGTAGTTAGCTCAGGGCTAATCTTCCTCAAAAAGGAGGATTGGCAGTAGTTAGCTCAGGGCTAATCTTCCTCAAAAAAAAAAAGAAGTGATATGGGAAGAAAGTACAAATCACTAAAATAGGTGGCAACAGACAGACAGGGAAGCACTATCTGAGCAGTCAGTGTGGCTTGGCCTTGCCCCAGCAGCAGCACACAGGAGGGACAAGGCCCTGATCTGAGAGAAGAAACTCACCCTCAGTGCCCAAACCGAGGACACCCTGGGCTGGGAGGAAAGGAGAGCACCAAGACAAAGTGATGCTACCAAGGGGTTACACACTCACGGTGATGTTAGATCGGGAGCAGAACATGAAGATGAACTCCGTTCTGTGGAGCACTTGAATGGTGAGGAGGCGCAAGGACAGTCAAACTTTCATTCCAGCTAACGTGTCAGAGCCAACAATCAAGGAAGGAAATGAAAGGCATCTGTTGAGCTTCCACTTCAATAATCCTGTCCTCCACAGGTGTCTGTTGCTAAGACACTGCTATGATTACACTCCTGGCATGTATAATCTTTTTATTCCTCTATATGAGTTTTCTGCTCTACGCTTTTCACAAAAATCCCAAAATAAAACTCAAATAATACATCCATTTGGAACAAAGGTGAATTAGGGTTTACTGAATAACCAAGTCAGAGAAGGTAAGGGTGGCTAATGAGGCGGCTCCCAGCATCTCAGTGCTCAGGTGAGCTTGCACAGAGGCAGGCTCGTGTGGACACACACCACTAGGCGCTCTGATGATCAAACCATGGCCGGGCTGGAAGTGATACACGGATATGACGGCTATACTGAGATGCTGGATAAAGGCTCTGACAAGCCTGGAAACCGCTATACTGGAGCTGGTATGCTTCCCCCACTCACTGACAGAGTCAGATAGCACAGACTCCTTTCTAAGCTTTTCATCTTTAAAAAGGCAATTCGGTTCCCTGAGCCTTTGAGCCTGTTCCATTTTGAGCCGACTGCTAATTGTATGCGTGCACATATGTGTTTCAGAAAAGAGATAAGCACATTGCCTTGGCCTCCTCACTAACTGTGCAGACACGTCACACTTGTTCTCTCTGAGTTTTCCAAACGTGGCCTGAAGTTTTCTAAGCATTAACCCTCTCCGGGTAACCACAGTACACATTCTTCTAGAGATGCTTTCTTGATTATGTTTGTTTAAAAATAGCTTTTCACGATTAATTGAGTCCTGGGGCTTGGTTTTTTAATTTGCTTTTGAGGCCATGTTTATATTTTCAAATTACTCAATAAGAACTACACAGTGTAATAATACATAGCGAACTACAGGAGATGAATGAGGCGTTGTTAATGTTTAGGGGCCATATTTTAAATTGTAAAATGTAAAGTTGTCTGATTTTCATGTTTTATGAAATATACCGCAATTTTATTATATTTTGCAATGCTCATTCCAGGAAAAGAAAATTTGAAGTGGTTGTTCATAAAAATGCAAAAGTCCCTCCCAATAGTCATAGCAACTAGTGGCCAGATGGTAGGATTGTCTGATTGCTAATAGTGATTCTTTAGAAAAGAAATCCACAGAGAAGCAGCCAGGCTCATCAAATCGGCCCTGCTTGAGAACTGAGCAGACTCACTAACTCTTCAGAGATCAGATCCTCCACACAGATGAGTACGCACAGTCGGGCCCTGGATGCATGCATCTAACCCCACGGTACCCCAATCTAACACCCAATCTCCAGAACAAGAGGGGCCTCCCCCATCCTAGGGGGTATAACAAACCCTCCTATGGGAGGCGTTTTTCTAACTTCCAGAGAAAGTGCTATTCAGTTACGCCAAGTGTCCCTTTCTCTTTTAATGCCGCTATTCAGGGGCCATAGTAAGTACAGTTGAATGAACAATAGCGCGTTGAATCCACTGCTCCAGCAAAGCTACCTGTTTTACAAAAAATAGCTCAGTTGAAAAGGAACCAGAGAAAAGTGCCCAGCTGACAGGGCCCCAAGGAAATAAGACATTTCCTCAAGAGGACAGTTGGTCCAATCATAATAGAAACAACAACAGTAGTTGCTAACATTTATTAAAGATTTCATCTGTGCTAGGCTTTTTACTAAAGATAGTGCCAAAGCAGTGGACAACAAAAATAACCTCATTTATTTAGGATTTTTTTTGTGAAAGCTGATATGCATGTTTTCACTTCTTATTTGTAATCGTTGTTCTCTCTGACCTGGGGTTTTTGTGGCTCCCTATTCTCTCTGCCATTGTCCACCATATTCTTACTTCCTTTACTATCTATTTGCCAGTAATTATGATGGCGCACACACACACACACACACACACACACATTGAATTATCTGTCTTGTTCTGTACTTGAGATTTTAATAAATCCATTGAGAACTATTTTTAAATAGCTGATAAAAAAAAGTTCTTGTTCATCCATACAATAAATTGCCAGCTTCAACTTAAATTGTTTTTGGAAGAATGCAGAATAAAAAAGAATAATGTTATGGCTGCCTTTCCAAAATATCATCTCTTTAAACACTTTAGACCAATTACCTTTTCTAGCATTACTAGATAGGGAACTTTAAAGAAACACAAACAAGGCAGCTATTTGGGGCGGGAGCATGCATGGGTTACAACTGATTTAAAATCTTTGCTTCAGTTGTCCAGTCGCACACCCTTCTCTCTAACCTTTGGTGTATGACAAAAGCATCCAAGACTCTTAAATGCTAGGAAACCAACAGCAATAAAGAAAAGTGAAGAGAACTTAATATCATCATAAAATTCACTGCTCTTTGTCCATAATCACCAAACTAAACAAGCCTGACAAACAGGATGATAGCAACGATTAAAAAAAAAAATCAGTATTGACCATGTTAGAGAAAAAGTGACTACAATATTATAAGACCATAAAATGTAAGCACTAGGGGTATTCAATGCTATAAAAAGTTAAGTACTTTCAGAAGTGAAAAGTACTTTCAGTTCCTCCTTGGGGAACACCAAGGGAGGCTCTTTGTTTAACAACAAAAATCAAGTACCTAATAGAATTTCCTGTGCTTAGACAATTTATGGACCTGCTGTGATGTGTGACATGGACCAAAGCCAGCATCAGAAGGTCCTGGAATAACAGCAGCAGTCAGGGTCAGTAGAAAGCATACTGAGAAAGCATCAGGATAGTGTCAATTGAGAGGCCCTAAGAAATCCCCTCTGCCACCTCTGCTGAGGCCTGCAATCTCACCATTGGAGACTCATTCTCCTAGGTTAAGCTAAGAACAGATTTTTCATAAAAGAAAGGAGAGGGAAGAGCTTGGGGGAAAGTGGGCCCTACTGAGAAGAGGTCCATTTTGTTGCCAAAAGCCAATAAAAGGACAGTGGATACCATAAGAAGTAACAGAAGCCATCACTATATGGGGCCTAAAAGAATCTTGAAGAGGAAGAGGGAAAGATAAAAAGAAAGTGTACATCTTACAATTTTGATTGGGTGATCCTCAGGCAGAATTTCTCAACCTTGGTTTTATTGACATTTTGAGTCATGGAATTCTTTGTTAGAAGGGAGGCTGTCTTGTACTAGACGTCCTGGGCAGGATAAAGATTAATGACTCAGTTGGAAAGTAATCAGAGAAAAGCTCCCAGTGGAAAGGGTCCCAGAAAACTAAGACATTTCCTCAAGAGGATAGTTAACCTAATAATAATATTACAGGATGTTGAACAGCATCCCTGGCGTCTACCCACCAGATGCCAGTAGCAACCCCCTCCCTCCCACAGTTGTGATAACCAAAAAGGTCTCCAGATATTTTCAAATAGCCTCTGGCAGGTGGGAAGGCAAATTGCCCCCATTTGACATCCACTGCCCCAAAGGATCCATTTACTTCCTAAGCTGGGCAAGACCATTACCCCCATTCTACCTGTCTACCCTTGCCATTCTCCTATCCCCTCTCCAAATATTTGCACACCAGTGGGAAGATTACAAGCTTATCAATAGACACCAAAAAAATCAGAACTCCTCTTTTTAGTTGTAATAATTAGAGCAGAGAGACATATCAGGAGGATCTGAAATGAATGCCTCTTTACTCAGAACATCTTTGTTCTTTGGTAATTCCAAAATTCTTGGTTCCATCTTTCTTTCTAGAGATATTTTATTCTTTGTCCAATACACAAGACCAGTTCCAAGAAGAGATATCCACTAAGACTCAAAAAGATTTGTCCAATTTAATTAATGCTTATGTGAGTGAACCAAGAAAGCCATTAGTCCAGATAAGCAATCAAAAAACTTTGTTTTGCATAAAAATTGTTATTTTTGCAATCAGAGATACTGAAGAATGGGCTTCTAACATCTTGGCTGTTGTGAACTGACTCCTTCCCTTTCATTCCCTTCCCTTCTCTTTGTCTTTTTTTTCTTTCCTTCCTTCCACCCTCCCTCCCTCTCTCGCTCACTCCCTTTCCTTCCTTCCATCTTCCCCTCCGCCCCTCCCACCCTTCCTCTCTTTTTCTTTCCTTTTAGGTATATCACACTTTCCTCTATGAAAACAAGAAAGGATGTGAGAAGGAGAGAGATTACAAAGCAGTAATTAGGAAAAAAATAACACTCTCACTGGAAGGAAAATTATATTAATGAGTTTAGAAGAGTACAAACTGCTGAATCATTGGTGCAAATGGCACAAGTGAATCATTAGTGTAACTGGACAACAGAGTCAGAGACCCAGAAAATGTGATTTGTATTTCTTCTGCTGACTTCTGATTTAGGATTCTTATTATAAGATCTGTAGGGGAAAAATTTCTCTTGGAGTTGAAGGTAATGAATTGAAATAATCTATAAGAAAGGCATTTTAATTACTGAACATTATAAATCGAATAACGTATTTCTACATAAATATGAATGTTTTCCCCTTATTTATTTTTGTATGGTTTCAAATTAAAATAATGGTGAATAATATAAGAGCTAAAAATAAAGAGGCTTATCTTCTGGCCTCTGTTTGCCTCTCACTAACCATATAACCATGAGCAAGGTGATTAATCTCCCTGAGCCTCGGTTTCCCAATTTGTGAAAGTTAGGGTATTGGACTAGATTATCTTTTTTTTTTTTAGAGATTGGCACCTGAGCTAACAACTGTTGCCAATCTTTTTTTTTTTTTTTTTTGCCTTTTCTCCCCAAATCCCCCCCAGTACATAGTTGTATATTTTAGCTGTGAGTCCTTCTAGTTGTGGCATGGGGGATGCCGCCTCAACATGTCCTGATGAGTGGTGCCATGTCTGTGCCCAAGATCCGAACTGGCAAACCCTGGGCCACCGAAGCAGAGTGCGTGAACTTAACCACTCGGCCACGGGGCCAGCCCCTGGACTAGATTATCTTTAAGAATTCTTCCATCTCCAAAATTTTATGATCATGAGGAAATTATAACTCAAATTATCTGAAACTGAAAGGAAAAAACTGCAATTCTACCAACTATGGAAGGTAATTACTCTGCAGTATACATAATTTCTATGCCAGAGACACAGGGTTATGAAAGCAAAAATGGCTTCTTTTATTGATCAAAGTTCTTGACTATAAAGTAATGTGTATTGCTCTTAGATTCTTCTGTAAATTAGAATGTCTATGATGAATTTTCAGATGGGATAAGCAAGATTGATTTGGTTCTTTCGTGTTTCTTTACCTTCCTAACAGGGAGTATAAACCTTATCCAGAGCAAGCAGGTATTTTTTTCCTTAGAACAGATTCAGAATTAACTACCAAATCAAAAACCAACTGCTTTAGCTTATGACTTGTTTTGTTGGAAGGGAGTATTTATGGCATACTTATTTCAAAAATTAGAGTTAAAAGAAACTTTTAAAAGTCAATTTAAGGCATAGAAAGATTTTATTTCATAAACAGCCACCGTTTACCTGTACACGAATAGTCATCAATTCTGATGTATCCAGTTTTGCAGATGCACATGAAAGAACCAGGGGTGTTGACACACATCGTATTCTCACGGCAGTAATGGCGCCCTTCAGCACACTCATCAATGTCTGTGAAGAACAAGTAGGGCAAAGAGGTCAACAGTGGTCAATGTTCTAGAATTTTCTGTAATATTCTTTGGTAGGAGAGGGCAATAATTACTAATTGAAAAGCATTTTTAAAAAAGGATTCAAAACATCTCTAATAAGAACGTTTGATGTTCAAATGACAGAAACCATAAGAGTTTTTTCCAACAGCTCCTGCTGGAGTTTCAAAGATGTCTTG
Source organism: Equus caballus (assembly GCF_041296265.1). Lineage (NCBI taxonomy): Eukaryota > Metazoa > Chordata > Mammalia > Perissodactyla > Equidae > Equus > Equus caballus. The sequence goes on from NC_091689.1 coordinate 76,082,715, forward strand.
CATCATTTTAAATATATTTGGAAATTTTAAGTGCATTCATCTACCTGTTTGATAAAATGAATCAAAATGTACAGATTGAGTTGCCTTTGAGTCTTAGAAGCTTCAATTACTGAGCCTACCATATATTATTTTTTGATGCACCGACTATTCTGCATCTTGGGGAGACCCTGCAGGAGGTTAATAAAGCATTCAATACATACCAGAACTCGAGTAACTTCACTTAAAGATATGAAATCAATCACATGTAGTTTATTAGAGATACAAGAAGAGATATAGCTACCCCGGTAAGCATCTGAACAGAGATGAAATTATAATGTGGAGACCTGACATAAATGAGAAATTGTAAAACAGTAAAATAAGATATCATATTGAGGAACTCCCATAGTAATTCACACAAAGTTTGAGTGTAAAGACTTGCAGATGCTAAGCCAGAATAGGCACAAAAACTAATAGGGAAGAATGTGTATTTTGATAATAAAACTGTCCCCATTTTATATGGAACATAAAGTATTTTACCTGTCTGCATGGAACATAAAGTATTTTACAGCTATTTTATCATTATGTAATACTCTTTATTAAAGGCCTTAATGCACTGACCAGGCAAAGTATTTCTTTTCCAGAAGTCTGCTTTCTCAAATCTTTGTGATGAATCCACAAAGTAGCATTTCCCTCATTAGTACGATTAAGAGAAATGGATCAATTATAGGAGATAGGTGACCCCCTGCCACAGGAGTCTTGCTATTCATGTAACCTCAACTATATTCCCACTCCTGATAGTGTCAAAAGAAGTAACTAACACAATCTCAGGAAGCTATATTTTAGAGATAGAGGGCTCCAGGCAGTCATCTGAGCTAAATACTTATTTTACAGATGGAAAAACTGAGGCCTAAAGAGACTCAATTTCTCATTCAGCTTCTAAATAAAAGTCAACACAATAAATTCCAAACCTCTTAGCATATAAAGCCCTTCCAGTTTGGCACTTACTTTGCCAGCTTTATATCCTATGACTTCATACCTTTCTCCTCTCTCAGTGTTCTGGCCACAGTGAGCTTCTCATCATTCCTAGGATGGGCCATGCTCTTTCATACCTACATGCCTTTACATATGCTGTTCCCTCTACTCCTTTTCTCCCTATCACCACGCCCAGTGGCTCTTGCCCACCAGTGGATTCATCCTTCAAGAATCCGCTTAAATGTCTCGCTGTGAAAACGTCCCCAGTGAGGTAAAATGCTGCCTATGCAGTGCTCCCTTGGGACTTTATAAATGTTTCCATTACAGATTCACCAATTGTACTTTTATTAATATTTGCAAGCTGCTTTCCCCCCAATAAGCCATATATACTCCTCAAGGTTAGGGATCATCTATTACTGTCTCAACTCTGGCTGAACATTATATTGATCTGGGATGCTTTGGGGAAAAAAAGGAAAAAAACTAGTTCTTTGGCCAGCCTTGTAGCACAGTGGTTAAGTCCTCATGTTCCACTTCGGCGGCCTGGGGTTCACCAGTTTGGATCCCTGGTATGGACCTCTGCACTGCTTGGCACACCATGCTGTGGCAGGCATCCCACATATAAAGTAGAGGAAGATGAGCACGGATGTTAGCTCAGGGAGAGTCTTCCTCAGCAAAGAGAGGAGGATTGGCGGGAGATGTTAGCTCAGGGCTAATCTTCCTCAAAAAAAGATAACAAACAAAAACAAGTTCTTGAGCCAACTCCCAAACCCCTACTCCAAATTCTAATTTAATTATCTGTGGTGGAACACAGGCAATGATTTTTTCTTTTTTTAATCTTTACCATGATGAGTCTAATGCAAGGGTCAGCAAAATTTTTTAGTAAAGAGCCAGATAGCTAATATATTAGGCTTTGGGGGTCATAAGACCTCTGTCATAACTACTTAAGTCTGCTAGTGCAGCATGAAAAGAACTATAGACAATATGTAAATGAATGAGCCTGACAATGTTCCAATAAAACTTTATTTACAAAAACAGATGGTGAATCAGATTTGCCCATAGTTTGATGAGCCCTGGTCTAATGCATAACCAAGGTTAACAATTACTGAATATATAATTAATTTTTGTATCCAAATACCTTGTAGGGTGTCTAGGACATTATGGGGCCAATAAATACTACAGAATGAATGAATAAATGCTTCAGGGCTAGTTAAAGGAAGATCTTAGAATGGCTCTCAGATTTTCTGGATTCTAGTATAATAGTCTTCTCATGATACCTACTTCTACTTCTAAATGTTTGTACAGCAGTGCAAGGAAAGTATCACATTCAATTATAGTCTAAAATTCAAATGACAAGCACCCAGGGGAATATGAAAACTCATTTGCTTCCAAGGTCTTAAGATCATTATAGGAATCATATGGGATTATTAATGTGCTCAGCTGGATCAATAGACTTTAACCCAGCCCCTCTGAGAGGACGCTGCAAAAGAAGTGAAAGTTACTGGGAAAGCCATAGCAAGAGTCCCCTGGGCTTAAGCTTATGAGCTGGAGGTCCATTCTTGCTGGAGGTCAGCAAGAAGTCCATATGCACAAAGGCATGAAGCATTTACCTTCGGGGATGAAAGAGCCAAAAATAATGAGCATAACTCAGTGAGGACATCTTAGTTATCAGAGGGAAGAATTATTCTGAGTACACTGTGGCCCCTCCTCAAAACAAGAGTAGTTCCCAGTGAGAGACCATAGTTTCTGGTAGAGTCAAGGAAGAAGCTTCAGTGCCTAGAGCAGGGGCGGGTCTCAGCTGGAGCAAGCATCAGCTACTGAAGGCACTGTCCCTCTCTCCAAGAGCATCCTGGAGAAGGAAGCCGGCCCCAGCAAGAGTAGCCACCAGACTGGCAAGTCACACTATAAGTACGTATGAGGAGCTCCAGATCCCTCCCAAGAACACTTAAGGAACGGGAAATTTGAGCACACTAAAGTCCTTCAGGAGGAGGTGGGGCAAAGAGCCAGAAAATTCAGGTTATTTCTGTTAATGTGACCCTATTTACAGCCAAAAGTTATTGAATAATTTGGTTTATGAAATAAATAGGGATAGTTTGTGCAAAGGTAAGTTGGCTTTCTAATACTGTCTCTCACTGTTGTTGATTGCTAGACTGTTGCGGGACATTGACTGTCCAATTTTCCTCTAGATGTTTTACTTTTGAGCTAGTATGCAGTCAGAGAAAACTCAACAAAGGGTCGTAAAGCAAAAATGAGGAACTTAATGTGAAGCCTTTTAAAGAACTTGTATGATTTGGATCACAGAGAAATACCGGATTCATGGCCAAGAGATATAAAGTGTCAGGCCTGCTTCCTGGAGCAGTATTGTGAAGGAAAAAGAGGTAAAATACCAAAAAATATCTCAACACTGCAACTGTCAATTGCTGTTTTTAATTTTCCGTGTCCCACCTTCAGAAGAGGAACTCCCCAAAGAGCTGCAGTTACCTCCTGAAACTGCAAAGCTACACAAACGCCATTTCCATTTACACGTGTAGGTACTCAGAGGCACAAAAATGGCATGACTAAAAAGTAATCTGGTGGAAAATCACGTTCAAAACTTAGTCCAGGGTATATTTTAGTTCCAAATCTCAATTCAAAAATGTAATGAGTCAAATCCTCACAATTCAGTTCACTTCTCTACACATTTATTGAATGTTTTCTGTGTCCAAGTCACTTTACTGGATTTGCAGTCATATTGATGACCCTAAGGGGTAGAACACAGATGAACAGGATCGGGGACAGAGTATGCCTCACTATCACTTTCAACTAAGCAGAGAGGACTGCACAAAGTTGGCCCAGAAGGTAGCTTCCTGCCAAATGGAATTATTCAAACATGAGCTGGATGTGCTGTAGGGATTCAGGCAAAGGGCACATTGCTGGACCATGTGGCTTTGTTTAACAACCCTTCCAAAATTTAGTATAAAGAGAGGTAAGCACAGACGCTGCCTTAAAAGGACTTATAATCCACAAAATAGTAATATCATCATCATCATCATCCAGTTAAGTGCCTTCTATGTTTTAAGCCTGCAATTTAGTGAGAAATATCTCCAAGAGAGGTTCATGGTTCCTTGAAAACAGAGTAATGCATGATCAAACAAGCTTCAGGACCACTCTATTACTATACTTCCCCTATTCCCCTCCTTAAAATTCACAACATACATTAGCAAATTACAGGGTCTGAAATATCCAGTTTTTTTTTAGAAAATCTTCATTCCTTTATTCAACAACTATATAATGGACACACACTATGACCATTATGCTGCATTAGGCCACAAAGACAAATTCTAGCTGGAGAAACAACACTTAAATGATAATGTTATGAAGCAATGCATACTATAAAACAGAAACATATACAATGTGCATTAAATAGAGAGCAATCAACTTTTTTAAACACAGTGATTGTTTGTTCTGAGTACCTATTAATGCAGAACACATTTGGGAATTTATATTTGGTGATATAAATAATTTTATAACTCTTCCCTTCCCCAACTTGAGGAGTTAATAATGAAATTAAGAAGCCAGGATATAAGTTACATGATAACAACATGAGGGCTTATATAGAGAGTGAAGAAAGAGAGAGAGAGAGAAAAGGAAGGAAGGAAGGAAAGCAAGGGCACACTACAAGGACTGGTATGCAGAGAAAGGTTAATGACTAGGGGCAGAGGCGACCCAGGAAAATCTAATGCGTGGCAGGGCTTGAGGTGGATTGTGAAGAAGTAGGCTGAAAGTCACAGACTGGCACAGAGTTGGAGGGGGCTACCACAGAACAGAGTTTCCTGCAATCAGAGATGTTCAAAGATGAGCAGGAATCCTACAGAGATTCCAGTCCAAGGTAGATGGCACAGGCAGCCAAACCAGGAAACATTAAGGAACAATGAATATTCCATTTGACTGGAGTTTGCACAGGAAAAAAATGGAAATACAGTTACGAGACAGGAGACATAAGGTGAATGCACTTAAATGTCCAACAAATATGAGGAAGGCACCTTATTTGCTGTTATATGAAAGCATGTGGAAGGAGGGGGTTGGGAAGTAGCATAGAAAAATAACCTCACAAAAGTTGGTAAGATGGTGCAATTGTGGAGTTGATAAGAGAGGTGCAATCAAGGTGAGGAGAATGTGCACGAATTAATACAAGTCTGAGTCTTAGGTGGTTACTAAATCTAAAGTAACCTCCCCAGCCACAGTTTCTCTATATTACTTATCAGCATCTGAAAGTATCCTATTAAGTTATTTGTTAACATGTCTGTTGTCTACTTCTTTTAGAATATAAGATTCAGGAGGGTAGAGACCTTCTTCGAGAACAATGAGTGGCCCTCACTAAATCTCTGCTGAATGAATCAATGAATCCTTTCACGGCCTTTCATCTGGAAGGAGAAAGGATAAGAATCCTCATCCACACTGGTCTGACCTGGAGCTCAACATGGCAGAGTGAATCCTTTGTCCTCCCAGTACACTGCCCAGGCATTTACTTAGACATGAAATGGACTATTTCTGTACGAATGCTGAACACAAGCCATCATGGTGAAATAGTCACGTATAGTGGAAGAACACTGGGGTGGGAATAAAGAAGCCTGGATTCTAGTCTTGGCTCTATTATAAACCTGACAGTCATTTCATCTCTCTGGACTTTAATTTCATTATCTATAAAAACAAAGGCTAGAGTTCTTCAAGCTATGAGCAGCCCTCAAACTTTACAATTCTAACAAAGAGAACATAATCTATATGGTCATGGTGGAGAATCTGATTCTCTAGCATTTTGTAGGATACACAATCATACTCCAGCAAACTTGAAAATCAGAAGTAAACTGTTTCCTATACTTGAACAACTTCTCTTGCCCCAAATAATTCAAGCTGATCTATTTTAGAAACAAGAATTTATAAATTTATAAATTCCCTTTTATCCTATCTGAAAACGGAGGCCAACTTTGTAATTATTCAGAACCATAGATTTTTAGGCCTGAGAAGAACTTTAGAAATCATCTAACCTAACCCCAGTCATTTACAACTGAAGAAATGGAGGCACAGAAATGCCAGAGACAATTAAAGAGGTGGCAGAGATCAGACCGTGAAACTTTTGTGAGCCACATCAAAAACTGTACACTTCATCCTATATGAAATGAGAAAGGTTTTAGGAGAGGATTAATTGAATTAGATCTGTGTTTTTGGAAGATGCCCCCTAGCACAAGTTTACATGCTTAATGAGTGGCAATCAATGAGAACACTGTTTCCATACCCGACGTCCCAAATAAATGTTCCTTTTGGCCTATACACTGGTCCCCAGACTAACTTTGGAGGCAGTGGGCACTCAGGCGTGATGCCCTCACTCCTATGTGCTTCTGTACACACCCCATTACCCCCGTCTGATGCTTGTATGTCACTGATGCTATTTTTTAAAAAGCATGGTGCATTTGTAAGGCTATAGCGTTTAACTCAATTTTGCCCTGTAAATGGATTATATTAGCATGTTAATGAACACTAATGCCTTCTTGCTCAGCCAATAAAATCTTGAAGTCATGCAGCTCAAAAGCAAGGACTCCGCATATTGAAGAATAATACACATCGGTATGGATTATTGCTAAATCTTGGCCCACCAGCTATGAAAAACTGCCTTGGCAAAATTGGCAAAGAGATCAATACCTTAATTCATAAACCGGGAAAAAGGCTAAGTTCTGAGAAATGTTAATTGTAGAAAGAGATTTGAGAGTAACATTTGGGAAGATAGTATTTTGAAAAATAAAAAATTTGCAAGTTTAACTAGGCTGCTCAATGAAAAATCAGTAAAGAATAAATTAAAATGCCATTTACAAATAAGCTAACATTGAAAGGAATTGCCAGCAATCATGTTTTAAAGTCAGTGGCATTAATGAGTTTGTTTACCAAATATTAATTTTTATGTGTTAAATACTATATCTATCACATGCTACTGAAACATGATTTTTCTGACATCTCAAAATAATAGCCATAAATTTCCTTCATTCATTTTTTAAAATTCATTCATTGTAAATTGTACAGTACATTCTTCAAGAGTGAAAGCTCTAGCATTATATCAGTTTTCTTGCTATTCTTAATAGAATATATATTATTCCTAGCTTTGAGGTTCCTGAATTTAAAATATACATGCATGGAGATATGCAGTGGAAAAATGTGAGACAGGGTTAGGAGTGGATCATAAAATAATGCCTACGGGGTAAGACGAGATAATTTGGAATATTAAGGGCAGAGGAAACAAAAGCAAGAGTAGTTTATCTATGTGAGTAATATTTATTGAATTCTTACTATGTCCAAGTACTAACTTTGACACCAATGGCATAGCCTTGAATAAGACAGATGTAGTATCCGTCCTTGCAGAGCTTATGGTCTTTCTGACAAGAGAGACAAGTAATAATAAAAAAGTGCAGTGGGAGTTTGATAAGGATAATGCCATCTGGAAAATAAAGTGAGGGCTCCAAACCTAGTCTTGCAGGCAAGGGAAAGCTTCCAGGACATATGACTTCTAAGCATAGGCCTAAAGGAGTAGAGTTAGCCAGGTGAGATGGAAAAGAGGGGAGCATTTCAAACAAGGAAACTGTGTGCAAATGCTGGAAAGTAAGAGAATTTGATATATTCAAAGAATGGCAAAACATTCAATGTGGCTAATGAAGTAAGCAGTGGCTAATGTGTGCGGAGGTCTTGCAAACCACGTGAAAGAGTTTGACATGATCCTATGATCAATGTAATATGTACATACGGTATAAAATTTTAAAAATACAATGGCGTTCACAATCAAAGTAAGTCTGACCCTCAGCCATTCAGTTTTCCCAGTCCTAATCCCTGAGACAACCTGTGTTACCAATTTCTGTGCAACCTTCCAGAGATGTTCTATGCCCATATAAGCCATGCATAGGCGAGTGTGTATGGGCTTCTCCTCTGAAGGGAGTTAAGCTGGGAAATGAGATGACATGAACTGCTAAGCAAGATCTTTTTAACTGCAAGGTAGAGGATGGATTAGGAAAGAGCAAAACTGGAAGCTAGGAGGAAGCTCACTTAGCAATTTGGGTTCCTTTGTCTGTGACACTATATTCTGGTTGAATATGGAGGAAGCGTGGCACATTCAAAAATATATATATTGGATTTAAAATTGATTGCACTCTGGAACTGAGGCATGCCTGCAGATGAGGGAGGGAAGCTCTCAAGAACAACATCCTTCTTTCTTAACTGAACAACTGGGTGGATTTGTACTGTGGGGAACTGGAGAAATGCATTTGGGTTACAGAGGAGTATGGTTTTAGACATGTTGAATTTGAGGTGCTCATGACATATCCAAGTAGAAATGTCCAAGAGGCAGTCAGATATGTGAGCCTAGAGCTCTGGAGAGAGGATGGGGCTGGAGGTCAAGAGTTGGGAGTCCTAAGCACACAGAAGGTAAACAAAGCCATGGTGACTGACAACAGCACCCAGGGAGTGGGTGCACCATGAGGAGGAAAAAATTAAGATGGAGTCCTGGAGGACTTCAACATTTAAGGGGCAAGTAAAGAAAAGAGACTGATAATGATTATTCAGAGGGGTAGCAGCACATCTAGAAGAGTGTTGGAAGCAAATGACTGACGAAATAGTAGTCAGCTATCACCTTTTCATCACACCTTTTGTATTTGGGGAAATCCCCGTCTCCCCAAGACGGAAGTCACAACTCAAATTTTCAGCGTACTTGGCAGCTAGTATATAGGATTTTAACCCACCATTGCCAAATAGGGGCACATATGCAAAGCTTCACTTCAGAAGAGAACTTCATAACTAAGCAAGGTTGTGAAATCTTCTAGAGGAATAGTGGAGAAGGCATTCAGCACTTCGGGGTGATAGCAGTGGCATAGCTTCTGGAGTCCAGGCCTGGGTGTCATCAGTGAGAATTGTGCAATATTTGGGTGAGTTGTAGTGTTGACACCAAGAGGCAGAGGCAGTGACATTTGTACATAGGCATGATGGGTGTTGTCTTGGCTAAACATCATCTAAACCTGTCCTCCCAAATATCTTGTGAGCCACCTAACATCCTAACATCCTTCAATATATTCCTTTTCTGCTTAAACTGCCAGAGTAATTCTATTGTTTGCAACTCTGATCCCTGATCAATACAGTGTAGCATCATGAAGACAAGGTAAATAAGTGTTTGAAGGAGGGAGCAATCAATAGAATTAATTGCTGCCTAGAGGTCAAGCAAGACACAGACTGAAAGGTGTCTGATTTAACAATATAGAAGTTATCAGTGACCTTGGTGAGAACAGTTTGGAGGAGAAATGGGATGAAAAATCTAGTTTGGAGTGGTTTAAGGAAAGCACCTGACATGAAGAAATGGAGATAGTGAGAACAGATCATGCCTTTAAGAAATCTGGCTATAAAGGGGAAGAGAGGCAATAACACAAAAGCTAGAAGGGGATGTGAGGTTAAGAGACAAACGAGCATAGTTAAATGCTGATGGGAAGGAGCAAAGAGAAAGAAGCTGAAAACTGAATTTGAAGGGATAACGGAGGGAGCAAGCTTCCTCTGAAGACAGGAAGAGATGAGATTCAGTACTCAGATGGACCCATTACTCCTAGGAGGAGGGGTATCCATTTCACTGAGACTAGCGGGAAGGATGGAAGGGTGGGTGTGAAGCATGTAGGGTTATGTAATGGAGCAGGAGGATGAGGAAGTTACTGTATGTTTCTTTTTTGTTGATAAGGAAGCTATCTGCTGAGAATCAGAGAATGGGTAGAGTCAAAGGTTTGCAGGGAATGGTGAGGGTTTGAAATAATCATTGTAGGAAATAAGAGGAAACCGAGCTGGGATGCATGGTACGATTACCAAGCAGAGCATAGCGCCCAGCTCACTCGGGTTGTTAACCATACACACACAGCTGTACAGATTTATCCACTTGACACTTTTGTAACACTTTGATTCTAACAGTGCATGTTCATGTGCATTATATGTTAATTCTCACAATAACCCCGTGACCTAGGGAGAACAGATAGAGTTAGCCCCTGTACACAGCCAAGGAACCTGTGTGAAGTTGAGAAGTTTCCCAAATGTTTGCTGTACGCTGGTGGTTGGCAAATCTAGACTAGAACCACTCGAAATAACCTACTGTTCCTCCACAATCTGGTCCCTTATCTTTGCAGCTTAATCTACTAACGCTCCTAGATATAAGCCTCCTGTTGCAGAAAAACTCCAAAACATATCTCGCTCTTTCTCTTTGCTTACTCCTCTCTGCCAATCTAAATTGGATTCACTCTTCAAGACCCAGATCAAGTCCCAAAACCTCCACAGTGTCTCCCTAACCTCTCTGACCATGGGGATTCCATCTGTCTCTACTTCCGCACTTTTCGTCTGTGCTTATTCATGGCTAGTTAGCAGCAGTTTTGGTTGAATCCAACTTGCTTGAAACTAAGGAACAGACAGGCTCATTTGAATGACTGCCTTGTCAAATTGGATTTGAAAATTCATCGAGTTGAATAGCATTCTTTCCAAGAAGGCAGATCAGTATTTTTAAATATTAAAAACTAATTTAACAAATATATATTTATTTTGCCAGAAAACAAGGGTTTCAGTCACTACAATATCCAAATTGCTGCCCATTCAGAGTTACTAGATTAATCTAAACATTACATCAATGCTTTCAGGAAAGATACGGAGCCACTCCAATTTCCAATTGCTTATTTATACATAAATCACTCACTAAATTGCATTGCTAAATTTGACAGTCTTAATCAATGTTTAACGTTGATTAGGAAGTATGACCTCACAACAATTCAGTATAAACAAACATATACATTCTACAATTTCAGTCCCATTTCTTCACCATCCCATTCTTATTTAAGGATATGAATAATCTATAAAAATCTGTTTGGAAGCACCTTCTTCATATTAAAGAAAAATTACTTGGAGGAAATTAAAAATGGAATAAAGAATAAAGATGAAAATATTCATATGCATTATTAAAATCCCAGCGATCTATTTTTATATCATACCAATGAATAAGAGACGTAATTGAGAACCATATGTCCTTGGCTTTTAACCAATGCTTCATGCTCATTAAGGCAGCAAAACTTTCCTAACTTTCTCTTGTGTCCAAACACATGAGGCTCTTTTTGCTCTGAAATAGGCATTTGCCCAAACAAACCAAGTCCTCCTCCATCACATAACTCAAATCTCTCATCCTTCTCTGTCACATTCATTTTCTGTGTGCCTAACTGCTTCCTGCAATCCAGCTACTGTTGTCTCCTACAAACTTATTCCTGTTTCTACTCATAATGTTAATAATGAAACTAAGATTTACTCCCATGTCTGTTGCTTTGACCACATCACTTCTTTTCTCTTCACAGTATCATATGGTTACACAACAGATCCCAAAGATAATCTCAGGACCATTAAATTAAAGTCAGATTTGTTTTATGTGTGCAATCCTTAAGCACGTCTAGCTATACTGTTTGCTTGCCGTTAACCATGCTCAAACTTCCATCTCCTATCTCGAAGACTTTTTTCAGATGTCCTTGATTCACATGATAATCTTATTTTATATTGGAGTTGACTCTCCTTTTTGAAAGCTAGTAAATACATAAAGAGAGAAAGAGAATTGTAAAAGGAATGCTAACAGCTGTGTTTCATTTCAAGCAAGCATTTGTTAATTGACTTCAACACATTTAACAAATACAACTGGGACATATGACTTTGATTTCTTAGAAGGCAAGACAGAGCCGATATTTCCAAGTTAATCTTTAAGTTATACCTGACCTTAAACTTACTAGAGTTGCAAAAAGACTTTTTCCATCAATTTCATTTTTAAAAGTTGTTCATCATGTGACGCCTCACATGTTACTTCAAATAAATTCCTTTCCAGGGAGAGGGCCTTTTTTTGGTTTAATAATTTTCATTTATCTAATGAAAAAGTGGTAAACTGCTGCGTCACGTGAGACACCTGCCATTGATTTACAACAAATTGCTTAATTCTAAGCAGACATTTTCTCCCTAAAATTAATAAACAAGTACATGCACATGTAATTATCAAGTATTTTAACCTGCTATTCACTTACAGAAGAAATAACATGAATTCCGATGGTTACATTGAAAGTCTTATCATACAATTTGCAAAAGGAGGACAAAATTATACATACTCTATATCCAAGAACTGCGTAGAATATAATTCAGAACAGAAAGGAATTTGGTGTAAAATGGTTTGGTTCTGGAAGTAATCCATGCTAACGTAGTTACTGAAGTAGCTAAAGATCTCGTTATAACTGGCTTAAAATATAAGGCAATATCATCATATGGACTCGATGAGTATTGTTGCCTTGAGTTTCCAATAAACTAAATGTGTAATATTTTAGTTCCAAAATAAATTTTTCTGGAAGGTATTTTCACATACTTAATCTCATTTAAACTCCACTCCCCCAACAACCTCATGAGACAAATTCTTCTGTTTAATAGACAAATTCTTCTGCAGCTCAAAGATAGGAAGTGATGTGCACAAGTTCCCATAGTTAGTAAACAGCAGAGGTAAGAATAAATCCAGGTCTTATTATGCAATGTTCTTTCCATGACATTAGAACTGCCCCCATCCGTCAAAAAGGGAAAGATTTTGATTTGATTCATATAAACATTTTGCATTCATTTGTTTATTAAATCCCAAAAATTCTTCTGACATATCTCTTTAAAAAATAATTACAGGTGGCTACACATATAAAGCTGCAAAGTATCCATCCAGGTACCAGAATGACTCTTGATGCACAAGAAGTGAATACAAAATAAGTATTTGTTCTGATTTACTTTTCAGTATTGACACAAGTGATAAGGGTGACAATACTTGTTTAACACTGGCAGGCAGTAAATGTTTCCATTATGCTACAAAGAAATGCAGAAGTAAACAATCTGGCGAGAATAGTGGACCAAACAAAACTCAAAATCACACCAGAAATTCAACAATGTTACAGGTTACGGATACAAATTTCCTTGGCTATTGATGAATGAGGCCTGCCTTCAATGTCTTCCCAGTTACTTCTGAATGCACTGTGAGTGTTTCTGTGGGTTCAGGAATAAATCAACACATACTTACTATCACTGCCCACTGCCATGCCCCTGGGCATCATCTGGGCCTTTTCCATGTTCTCTGAGTCTCTTCCAAAACTGGTACCTATCCCTGTGTTCCTAGTATCGCCCCTTTAAAAGAAGCTTCCATCCCCACAGCTACAAAACTCTTGAGACACCACACAGCACTTCTTCGGTCTTCATAGGATGTTCAGAACTACTCAAAATTGGAAAAAAAAAATGTTCTTCTAACTAACTTTGTTTTGTTCTTTGGGAGCTAGGCCCTATAGTAGCGTTTACGATGTCCTAAATATGACTTTATCCCCTTCAACATCATCACATTATGTCTCTCTCACCATTCAGTGTTAAAACCAGCCCAAAGGACCAGGCAGTCCTTACAAGCTTGTACATAAACCTCTCTTCGCCCCTGGCATAAAACCAAATGCCCCCAAGAGAATCAAATAATACAAACAGACACAGGGTCACGCTCACATACAGCCATGTTCTTATCTTTACTTAGTTTAGACGTTAGTGATTTTTCCCTCCAGGGGAAATTTGGCAATGTCTGGAGACTTTTTTGCTTATCATGACTGGGAGTGGGGGTGAAACAGCAAACAGCCATTGATGATTAAGTATCTAGGTACTAAAGGCTTTTTTTCCTTTTTGCAATTACTGATTATGGCTTTGAGCTGTTTAACCCACCCATTGTTAACTGTGCTGCTTAGGCAATATGCTATCTGACTCCCACTAGGCTCCTATAACATCTCCCTGGAGGCTGGGTCACCATGGTAATGAGGGTGTGAGCTGTTTTTCAGGAATTAGAACTCCTTGTCCACTTCAGGCCGGTTGAGACCACCAACTCATCAGCTGGGCCCAAGAGATGTCCAATAGGCGACCTTTTGATGTCAAGAAGCTAAAAACTCCACTCTCAGATCAAGCTAATGCCACCATTTTCTGAACATGGGTCCTATGAAGAGGCATGAAGTCTGACTATGCTTGCACAGATCATCAATGACTTCTCCTCCCCTCCCCTCCAAACACCTCTCTCCACATTTCAGACTACCTTACCCTGTATCCCATAAATATCCCTGAGTCCCTATTTTTGGGGAAGTGAGTTTGAGGCTCATGCCCTTGCTTCCTTACGTGGCTGCGTTGTGAGTTAACTCTCTCTCTGCTGCAATCTCATCTCGGTGTTTGGCTTTCTGCGCTGCCCGGCCGGCAAAAATGAACCTGGTTCGGTTACAGGGGGGTGAACAACAGTGTGCTGGTGGCATCTAGTGGGTAGAGGCCAAGGCCAGGGATGCTACTAAACATCGTACAAGACATGAGACAGTCCCTCACAACAAAGAACTATTCAGTCAAAAATGTCAATAGCGTGAAGGTTGAGAAACTCTGGTTTAAACTAAAACCATTCTGAAACACGGGAATATATGACCACACAAGCTTAACAATTCATCTCTCTAGGCAAGAGCATATTACCTAAAGACTCAAAAATAATAATTTTTGAAAAGTCATCCTTAGAAGGACATCAATATAGATTTAGCCTAGAACAATCCTTTTCAAACTTTAATGTGTATGAGAATCACCTGGGAAGCTGGTAAAAATGCAGATTTTTGAGATCCAACTCTGACCTACTTAAGCAGAATTAAGACTGCCTCCAGGAATCTGAATTTTTAACAAGCTCCTCAGGTAATTTTGATGCAGCTTGAGCCACACTCTAAGAAATAATGTTGAGGAAACCAAACTGTACACTGATGAAAACAAACTGAACACTTTATTCAGTGAACACTAAAATTCCTCTCCAGTTGAGCATGTGGCTGAAAAACTCTGGACAGCTACCAAATCATTAAGATGATAAATTAATAAACTGTGCTTTCAACTAGTGTTCTTCAAGATTTCACACGCATAGGAATCACCTGGAGATCTTAACACGCAGATTCTGAGTCAGTAGGTCTGAGATCAAGTATGAGATTCTGAATCTCTAACCAGCTCCCACGTGATGGCTTATATTGCTGCTCCTTGGATCAGCATGTTGAGTACTAAGGTCTTAAAAAACAACTGTCAAAAGAGTATAAAGACAAGACTACTCATTTTAACAAAGTGCGAAACCATCAATCACAATTCTAGTTTCCAGGCGCACATGAAAGACAGTATAGATTTTAAATGTTACCCCCACTAGAAAGTCAATCCTGTGAGAGCAGGAGCTTAGTTGGTTTTGCTCACGGCTACATCACCAGCCCCATTTGATACCTGGCACATAATATGCATTCAATAAATACTGTGAATAAATAAATGCTGAACAAGGACTCTCTATATGAAGTCTAATGATTGAAGCCAATTATAAATCAAAATCCCAAAAAGAGCCTATACATCCACCTCAGAGAGAAGAATGTACTTGTTGTTAACCCTACTTAATATACAGATATATCATTAATTGATGACTGAATTTATGATTTCTTTCCTATGGAGCATCCAAAGTGATCATGAACTCCAACAGACTCAAATATGAGTATTTTCTAGAGAAGTGCATTCTTTGGGGGGTAAAAAAATCAGCTGACCACGGAAGTCATACAACTATGGTGTGTGATTTCAAAAGAATAGTATGTGGGTAACACTGATTGTTTCTTCAACCTCCTTTGCATGAAAAACTATGCTTAAGAAGAAATTCAGAGTAATTTAATCTTTATTAGATTTTTTTAATTTAAAAATCCTCCCTTCATATTGTTACCACACAAAATGGGGTTCTCCTACCCGATATGCATAAACAAGCCAATTAATTATGGAATCAGTTTTTGGGTAAAGAGAGCAGTTTTATTCTGTGAGATTAATTTGCAGGGAGACAAGGGGAGTATGCCTTCAGATCTGTCTCCCCAGTTCAAGATTTGGGGCAAAATTTAAGAGGTTAGGGAGAACAAGCTGGCATGTGGACGCCCTGGCGGGGCAGGTTTTGATTGGTGGGCTTCAAGCATTTATGGTAAGGTTCCAAACATTTATGATGACGTGGGGAAGGAATTCTAACACCAGATCTTCTTGAATGACGGACCCCCCGCTTCTGAGAAGAGTCTGACTTTCAAGTTCCAGTCATGTCCTGGTCCTTTTGTTGCATGGGGAGGAGGATCGTTGGTTCCACAGTCATTTCAGGTTAAGATTTCTTCTTCTGCGCATGCTCTGACTATGTGACTTTGCAAATTTTCTCAAAGACAATTCTTAATCATTCTATTGACAAGAGACAAGGTCTGTTGAACTGGTCCTGGAGGGCCTGTGGTTATAATATCAGAAGATACCCTGGCTTCAAAGAAAAAAATGCCCTTTTCTTCTGATTTGAATATCTTAATGGTGTTCAAGTTTACAAATGAATAGAAATTGTTTTTGAGTTAGAAAAAGCTTAAGTATCACAGAGAGTAAATGATGAATTAACCCAGAAGAAGTGTAAATGCAAGTTCAAATTTAGCTGTGCCACTTGATAGAGATTTTCAGAACTTTTGCATCAATAAACTTCTCAATTAGAGAAGGAATGATTCTCATGAAAACAAACCAAAACAAAATATTGTTTCCTCAGTTTTGTACACATGTTAAATAGATGTTCCTCAGTGCCTTAAAAACACTTTAATGTTTCCATATGTCATATTAATCCTGAAAGCTGTTTTACATAGCGTATTTTTCACTTGGTCCGATGGATAGATGATGCCATTAAAAGGGCAGTTCATATTTAGAAGCATCAGAATTGCTTTTCCTCCTCTCTCTCTCTTTTATTTATTTATTTTTTGTTAATTTGTAACCAAGATGGTTAATTCTATGTGTTAACTTGACTAGGGCATGGGATAACCAGACATTTGGTCAAAACATTATTCTGGGTGTGTCTGTGAGGGTGCTTCTGAATGAGATTAACATTTGAATTGGTAGACTGAGTAAAGCAGATGGCCATCCCTAACGTGGGTGGGGCTCATTCAATCAATCGAACACGTGACTAGAACAAAAAGTTGCCTGCCTAACTGGATGAGCTGTGGCATTGGTCTTCTCCTGCCCTGGAACTGGAACTTACACCCTCAGCTCTTCTGGTTCTCAGGTCTTTAGACCTGGACTGAAACTACACCATCAGCTCTCCCAGTCTCTACCTTACTGACTGCAGATCTTGGGACTTCTCAGCCTCCAGAATTACATGAGCCAATTCTTTATAATGTCTCTCGCTCTCTCTGTCTCTCTGCCTGTCTGTCTCTCTCTCTCTATGTATATATCCTATTCTGATTTTTCTGGAGAACTCTGATTAATACAGTAATACAGAAAGCTTGGACTTTTTTTATTTAAGAAACTCTACCATAACATACCAGAGACAGTGCATCATTAACCATAGTTTTGAAAACTACGATGTCTGCTAGAATTCCCTAATTAATCCCACAGGGCTCAGTCCTCTGGTTATTTATCCCCACTCTGTTAGCAGGCCTCCCATTAGCTCCAGTGGGGACTTGTGGTGCTGGGTTTGCAGTCAGAGAACTGAGCTCATTCTACATCTTTCCCTTCATATCTGTTGGAGCAACTCTGTGAGGCTATCACTTATCCTACTCTACGAATCCTCTCAGATTGGCTCTATGTCTCGTAGTTAATGATATGCAGATACTGGCCCTGTCAAGAATTCATCACTAAACGAGTCAGTTGTGAAGTGGTAAGTAGCAGAGAGAGGGAAGGGACAGGGAGGAAGAAAGAACGGAAGGAGGAAGGGAAGGAGAGGGGAAGAAGAAGAGAGAAAGAAAAACACAGTTTGTTTTCCCATTGTCTTCCTGTGTGCGTTATTTACAGTGGACCCAGCTCATTACAGTTTCTTTAATGCCAATAAGCTGCTTTCTGGATGGACTACAAACTGTTTTTTCCTCTCCAGAAACATTCAATTTTTAAAGCCAGTTAACTGCTTTAAAAATTGTCTTTCTAAAGAAAAATCTTTTCTAAGTAAAAAAAGTTTTACTTATAAAACTAAGAATTAGATTAGGTATCTAATATGAAAATTAGAAGTAGTGAAAAAAAAACCACAGAATTTGAAAATAGGTGACATGCATTTGAACCCTGGGTTTATTGTTTGCTGTCTGGGTAAATGATTTTAGGTAAATCATTTAATATCCAAGCTCTTCAGTTTTCTCAGCTACAAAACAGGAGATTATAATAATGCCTACATCACAGGACTGCTGGATGAAATGAGGTTTTGTATGTGAAAAGCATTTTAAATGCCTCCAAAGAACCATATGGTTATTAGTCATTGGTGTTGTTTTTTTATTATAGCCCTGTTGACAAACAATAGCAGGAAAGAGAATACAAAATAGAAAAGAATCAAGAAATTACTTGTTTTCATTAAGAGTTATGCCCACATTACTTTGTAGCTGGGCTAGAATCTCCTGAAATGCTGAACAAGAAACAAGGCAGAAGAGGCATCATTAGCTACAGGATCGCATTACAAAGACAGGAATGAGGTGGGAGGAGACTGTGTTTCTTTTGTCATGAACGATGAAATAAAAAAGAAAATAGATATTTGAACTAGATGTCTAAAGGCAATAATTTATATTTTATGTTTGAAGGTGTACCATGCCTGGCACATAGCAGATGCTAAACAAACGTTTATTAAGATTCCAATCTCCACATTCAGCTGGCATTTATTAAGCACCTTCTACATGCCAGATATTTGATGTTCAAGTGAGTTCATTTGCAAATTGTAGAGAGAACTCAAATCTTACATAAAAACTTAGAGAGTTCAGTAAAAGCAATGGTGGAAATGGGAAAATTTCTGGGATTTATGATCCTTTTAATATGCAAGTCATTTATCAGTGCACATATAATTACAAATAATGAATGTTATGAACAAATGAATTCCTTTCCTTGCACTACCCAAAATAATTTTTAAAGCCCAATACATAACAATTTGAAACAACTGAATCCATTTTTAGCTATAAAAATCAATATGACAATTAGACTTTCTTAT
The DNA here is from genome assembly GCF_041296265.1 of Equus caballus. Taxonomy (NCBI): domain Eukaryota; kingdom Metazoa; phylum Chordata; class Mammalia; order Perissodactyla; family Equidae; genus Equus; species Equus caballus. The sequence continues at coordinate 76,101,694 of NC_091689.1, forward strand.
GCACAATATAAACACAATTCACTAAGTTCAATGCCTGTCCTGAATAATTACTTAGTGATCAGGTAGCCTAAAGGGACAACATGCTCAGCATATCTAAGCATTTCAAACCATCAATAAACAAATATTTTCTTGAACTCTATACTGTCTGTCCCTATTTTACAAGTTTGGGAGAATCCAAGGAAAATAAGCAGTCTATGACCACAAGACACTAATAGTATGGGTGGGAAAAACATATCCAGACACACATATATAAATCCCTTAATAAGTAATACAGTATACATATACAAAAGTATATTACATCTGGACAACTGCATATAAATCAGTACAGAACAATTCTTCAGTCAGATAAAATCAAAAACAGATTTGAGAAATTAAATCTATGTGCACTTAATTCATCAAGAAAATCTTCAAAGAAAAAATAAAAATTAAGCAGAGTCTACAAGGATGATGAAATCATGGACCATCATCAGACCAGAGAGTGAACGGGACTTCTGTCAGGTTGCATTAGTTTGCTAGGGCCACCAGAATAAAGTACCACAAACTGGGGGCTTAAGCAAAAGAGATTTATTGTCTCACCATTCTTTGGGCTAGAAGCCCAGAATCAAGGTGTTAGAGGGTTGAGTTGGTTCCTTCTGAGGCCGTGACGGACAGTCTGTTGCACACCCCTCACCTAGCTCCTGGTGCTTTGCTGACAATCTCTGGTGTTCCTTGGCTTGTAGGCACATCACCCCTAGCTCTGCCTTCATGTTCACATGACATTCTCCCCAGTGTCTGTGTCCAATTTCCCCTTTTTATAGGGACAGCAGTCACATTGGAGTAGGGTTCCACCCTTATCCAGTATGACTTCATCTTAACTGACTACATCTGCAAAATCCCTATTTCCAAATAAAGTCACATTCTGAGACACTCGAGATTAGGACTTCAACATAAGACTTCTGGAGGGACACAGTTCAATTCAGCACACAGACGAACCACCAAGAGCAAAGGAAATGGTCAACATAGCTGAGGGTGGCCTGTTAAGGCTTAATGGATGAATAGCTATGTAGGGCCCGGTGACAGAGAGCCTTAGAACTTTGGCAAAAGAGTCCGCACGATCTGGTGAGCAACAAGAAGGCAGCGTGAACTCTCAAGTAGAAGAAACAGTGTTTTGTAAACGCTAATCTGGAGCATGGGTCCTGGCTGAGGAGGAGAGGGAGAGACACAGAATGACTAAACAGAAGGTGGCATGAAGTAAAAGTGAAATCTGGGGGCTGGCCTGGTGGCGCAGTGGTTAAGTTCACACATTCCACTTCAGTGGCCCAGGGTTCACTAGTTTGGATCCCGGGTGTGGACCTATGCACTGCTTATCTAAGCCATGCTGAGCCAGGCATCCCACATATAAAGTAGAGGAAGATGGGCATGGATACTAACTCAGGGCCAGTCTTTCTCAGCAAAAAAAGAGGAGGATTGGCAGCAGATGTTAGCTCAGGGCTGATCTTCCTCAAAAAAAAAAAGAAATCTCATAGCAGGAGTGAGAATGAAACAGATTGAACAAATCCAAGACAAATTAGTCTATCAATAAAGGATTATTCTTTTAGAGCATTTAGACTATACCAAACGATTTCCTGTATTCTTGTTAATTTGAAGAAACATCCCACAAACTTACTTCAGAATTCATTAATAAGACATCAATTGCCAATTTCAGTAATTATGTGTGGTACAAAATTATATAAATGACTCACTTACACAGAACTGTTTTCCTGTTCTTAGAGTAATGCCAAAGACTTGGAGAGCAACAATGCCAGGGATTTTAAGGGGTCTGGGAATCAGGGAAAAGCTTCTTCATCGTAATGCTCTATCGGGCTGACACAGCTTAATCCCCAGCAACTATATGTGCTAAAGAGACTTACTTACCAAATGAATGACTTCTGAAGACGCTATCTAAAACAGAATGTCAAGATGGTCCTAACCTTACTGACTAGTGGAATGTCAAGAAGGACAATCTAGTCAAAACATCAAAAGCTCCCACGATTTTCAGTTTAAAGTGATGACACGTAGCAAAGAACCATTCTGAAAAACATGATGTCCAACTGAATTTTTGACATCTTTTATAGACTCTATGTAGTGACAAGAGACTAAATGAAAGAGGAAGTACTAAAAATTTGATAAGAATCTATAGGGAATAAGGGATATTGAATGAATGGAGATGAATATAAAGAGAAAGATGGTAAACATATAGTTTGTAAGTAACATAAAGGACGTCAATATACTTCCAGTTATTTTAGATCCTTTATATCTTAAAGGCTGGACAAACCATCCAGTCATAAAATCCTAATATTAAAACATGTTTGTAAACATCCAAGGAATTGCAAAACTCCTTCAAGAACAAGCAGTTATCATCTGCATGGCTGAGATAGTAGGGGCAGGAGCAGAGGGGTGCAGAATTTAAAAGGAAAAAAAGGGGGTAGAGAAGAAAAACCCTTCTTCAGCCCCACTTGCCCTCAAGCTGCTGCTCTCTTTCTCCTTCCCTTCATAAGCAAACTTCTGGAAGGAGTTCTCTCCCTTCATCAGATCCGTTTTTTCCCCACATGCCATCTTCCGTGTACTCCAAACTGGTTTCTGTCTTCACCTTTGCACCAAAATCTCCATTGCTGATGTCCTCAGTGTCATTTGTAGGTTCAATGCAAAAGATATCTTTCAGTCTTCATCTTTTTTGATCTCTCAGAAGCATTCTACTTCCTTCTTGAAATCTTCTCTTTCCCTTGGTTTCTGTGACACTATCTTCTCTTCTCTTTTCTCCTACATTTCAGCCATGACTTTGCTGTCTCCATCACCAAATCATCTTTTCTACAAAATGCTCAAATACTGGAGTTTTTCAAAACTCTCTTCCATTTCTTCAACTACCATTTATATGCCAAAGAATCCTGTGATTTATGTCCAACTTAAACTTCTCTGAACGCCACATCCATGTACCTTCAACCAGCTACTCATCTTAGATGTCCCATAGGCACTACAACCCAACATGATTTTTCCACCCCATCTGCTCCCTAAGTGAACAGCACCAATATCTGCCTAATCTCAGGCCAGAAACCTGAGTATCAACATTGAAACCTCTCTCCACACCATCCGTTATCACCAATTAATCATCAGGACTGGTTTTACCTTACGAATGCTCTCGAGAGCATCCACATCGCCATCTCCACTTTGAGTGCAAATCACCACTGTTTCCCATGCACCAGTTTCCCTGCATCCAGTCTTAGCCCTAGTCAGCCTGCAGTTGGAGTGATTTATTTAAAACACAAGTGTAATCATGGCACCCCTCTGCTTAAAACCTTTCACTGGCTCCCCCTTGTTCTTTGAATGAAACCCTTCATCTTTAGTTGCCCTTCAAAGCCCTGCTCTCCATCATTGGTTTCATCAGGCACCTCTCCCTCGCTCTCTGCCTCCAGCGCCTGGCTTTCCTTCAGTTCTTACAAAGTGCTTCTTTCACCTCCAGGCCTGCAGACATGAAGATTCCCTTTTTTCCCACTTTCACTTCTATGCCTACCTGATTTTTACTTATCCCTCAGATTTCAGAATAACACTGTTTTCTTCAAGCAAAATTTTCCCTAACCTCACCACCCATCCAGATTAGACCTTCTGTTAACTTATTTCTCTTTCAAGGCACTTGCCATTCTTGCAATTAAATGCTCTTTGGTGTAATGATCTGTTTATTACCTTTCTTGGCTGAAAGAATATTAGTCATGTATATCTTATTTACAGCTTCAACTCAAGCCTAGCCTTGAACAAAGTAGGCAGTCAATAGATATTTGTCAAATGAATAAATGAACTCCAATATTTACAGTGCTAATCTGACCCTGATCAAGGAAGCTAGAGTAAAAATCAATAGTCTCAATTACAGTGTCATATCATTAAGACAACCCCACCAATATAGTAAATAAAATTTATATCACTTATAAATGATCACTTGTTTATTTTTGTATATAATGAAAAGTCTAATTTCTTAGAGGACTGGAACTCTATAGGGCCAGCTGACAAATAACCTGTACAATTGCTTAAAGTTTTTTTTAAAAGTGTTGCTTACAAGAAATCAAAACATCCTTAAAATTAGCAACAATAGAATGAAAAGGAAAACCAAATTTGATCAGAATACTTTAAAACCTGTTAACATGAATAACAAAAGATATAAGTCCTCATGTATAAATAATTCAAGATCTCTATAATCAACAAATAAGTTTTTCCACCATTTTCTTAACTTTTGAAGATTACATCTTTAAATGACAAACAACATATAGAAATTTACAAGCCATTTTTCAGTGTGATGCATTCAGGATGGAAAATGGCTGCCAATTTGTGCTACACATAAACTTGTAGATAAAAACAGCGATCTAGTCTTTACGATTAAACTGATTTTCAATAGGTTGCGTTGATAAATACTTTAACCTAAATCTCTGGCCTCTTACCTTAAATTCTTTCATCTCAATAAATGGCAACACCGTCCATCTGTTGCTCAAACTCCAAACCTTGACTCCTCTTGATCCCTCTTCAATTCTCCTCCACAAGAAACTATCTGCAAGCATTGATGGCTCTGCTTCCGAAACATGCTATGGATATGCTCCCTCCTCTTTACCTTCCTTATCACGTTCCTAATCCAGTCCACCAACAATTTTGCCTAGATTACAGCAATGTCTTCCAACTAGTGTTCTCATTTACACTTCTGTTCTCCTCACCACATTAAACGCCACAGTTCATCTAACACGCTGCGGCCAGAGTCATCCTTTCAATACAAGTCTGTGCATGTCACTCCCCTACTTGAGACAAATTTATAATCCTTACAAGCCTCCCCAAATTACCCGGCCCTGCCTAATTCTCCCATTGCACCTCCTCTGACTTGTCTGCTTCATCACATTATCCTTCTTTCTGTTTCTAGAACATCGAAGCTAGTTCCCTCTTAGGGTCTCTCAACTTGCTATTCATTCTGGTTGGAATGCTCTGTTCCAGATCTTTCCGTGGCTGTTTCCTTTCATCAAGTCTCAAGTCAACTGTCAACCCTCCCCTCTCTAGCCCCAGAAGCTCTTCCTGACCATCTCATCCAAATTAACCCCCAATAAATCTCTACTACATCGTCTTGTTTTGTTTTCTTCCTATTATTTATTACTACCTGAAATCGTCTTCTCTATTTCTACAGGTACCCAGTTATTCTCTGTCCTCCCCTAGAAGGTAAGCTCCTGAGCATGCGAACCTTATCAGTTTTATTCACCATTTACTACCCAGTGCCTAGAAATATGCTTCATACACAGCAGGTGCTCACTAAACATTTATTACATGAGTGACTTCTTAACAACAACAAAAGCGGTAGCTCAAAATAAAAAATGTCATAAAATTAAGATTCAAAAAGAGATATCAACTGAATTTATATCATGTGGTTTCATATTATACACATTAACAATATCAATGAGGCTTATTACATATTAGAGAGCTCAAATATTGTGATGAAAAATACATTATCACACAAAGCCAGTTTAAATCCATTTCTCACATAAAAGTTTTCAAAATGAGGAATTTTAAATAAATCTGTATTACGAATGGAGAAGGGAAGCCATATGCCCCTCCTTCGGCAAAAATGGAATGGGTCTCTTTAGGACTACATCAGAAGCACTTAAAGAAATACTTTAGAAAAAAGGGTCCCTTTTAAAAATGAATACCGATTTTTAAAGCAGAAAAAAAATCTATTGAAAGCCAAGGAAAACAACAGAACTTGGTTTCCCAAGGGCCAAGGAATCATGACGTAGCTTAAACAGAGGCTGCATGTTCAAACCTTGGAGCTCTTCCATCTCCAAGGACCTATGGCACATTCTTGACATTTGGAAAAAGTAAGTCTAGAACCCTCCAAACCTTCAAATGCCCAAATACCACCATATCAGTGTTCTTACTTGCAAGACCCACTTGCTAGACACACAATTAATGAGAAGGATTCAAATCTGGGCCTCAGAGAAATAATAAACTACCATACCTCAGGGACTTCTGGGGTCGTCATGAACAGTCAAAGCCATAGTATTTGTGAATGCCAAGGGCCTCCTCACTGTATTTGGACTGTTTCCATGAGAGAATAAACTACCGTGGACATGAGTTAAGATTTAAAAAAATAACTAGGAAACTATTTACTCCACCAGAACTATTTACTAAACACCCTAGTGCATGATGCCAACCACTGAGATGACTCGCAGTAGCAAACAAAAGCAGTGGTGAGCACCTTGTCTTCCGGGTAATTGACTGCCTTTGTTACACAACATGGTCTGGAAAACTCTGACTCCAGTTCTGACTGCAAGCCACAGGAATCATGTCGATATGTGAACAATCTGAATATCTAATTATGAAAAAAAAAGAAGGCAATTTCACAGTGGAAGTATTGTTCTAATTCAAGAAACCAGCCATATTAACTTATTAGTCTGACACACAGCAGATAGCTGAAAAACTATACTTTGAAAGATAATTATTTTTAGCTGATTAATATGCTTCAAATTAAATTCACTGCTTTTAATGGGCCCATCAACTTGACAACCTGGGAAATTAATAAATTTTGCGTGCAGTACTCCTAGGAAATTTATATGGCTGAGCTACACATCATTGCAAGGATTACCTTCACAGTAGGCATTGTCCTCTCGAAGAGCCCTAAAACCATCGCGACAGCTGCAAACGGCCCTGTCATTCAGATTTCTGCAGACGGAATTCTCCATGCAGTTATGCCTTTCAGAACAAAAGTCATAACCTACAAGAAAACAGAAACTTATTCAGGTAAGCGAAACTCTGACAAAGCAAATAAACTTTATCTACTTCATATCGTCCCTTGATTTAGAAGCTATCTTCCCTAAATGATTTTTTACATTGATATCTTCATCCAATATTTATAGAACTCCATGCTATCTGTACTATAAACTTCTTTATGTTTAATACGTTAATTCTAATATTCTAATTACAGTCCTCCAAATATCAAAAACAAAGAAAGATCTTGGAAAGATTCTTCTACATTGTGAATCTTCATTTTCATAACACAGTGAAAAGTAATCTGAGAACTAGCAGTGGAACATTATCACTAACTAGGGGTAATACAGACCAGGCCAGACAAAATGTGCACATTGCATATTTAGGATATGAAATAGACAGCCTGGCATCCTTTAAAAAAAAAATTCCAAATGTATTAAAAAGTAAAAATTGCATCACTTTAATCTAATCTTCTCTGGAAATCTTCAAGGCAAAGAGCGTGCACTTAAAAGAAGAAAATTTTTATGAATTACAAAGATTTCACAGATCCCAGAGTTTATGAGAGGAAAGAAAAATGGAACATTTTATAAACAGTGACACCAATCATGTGTAATTTCGCATGATCTCTTTTTTCTGTGTGAATCCCTTGTTCAAAGATCATCTAAGATGCTGAAATGAAAATCTTGAACACTAGAATTCATTTTTAACGGAAATTACATGATCACACATCATTCAAACAATTTTCAAATTGCCTGATGCATGTTATCTATCTAGTTTTACATTGTCTAATGAATTACTATTTCAGTCCACATATAAAAGAAGACAGCACTAGAAGAATCTATTTCACGTAGCTCAGAATAAACTCATCTGTCTACAGCTAAGAGAAAACTCTGACTGGACAAAATCATGAATATGGAAGTTCTAAATCGGTTCATCTTATTAGTAATAAAATTACGATAGAACATGGTGATTCAGTGAAAGGGTGGCCTAAACTATACCACAGCCAACAGGTGGACTCTGTACAGCATAGTGGTTGATGCCCATTTTGACTGGTTGGTGCTCATTACGGATATTTTTAATATCACCCCAGAGTTAAAACATATCCCCCGTGAAATGCAACTAGGATGTATAGTAAAATAATGTTTGTATGACTTAACAAGCCTTAAGAAGGGGCATGCTCTCAAAATACAATGATGGCATTAAAAAGAGATAGAGGGGCCAGCCCAGTGGCATAGTGGTTAAGTTCGAAGGCTCTACATCAGCTGCCCAAGGTTCATGGGTTCATATCACGGACGCAGACCTACACACTGCTCATCAAGCCATACTGTGGCAGTGTCCCACATACAAAATGGAGGAAGACTGGCACAGATATTAGCTCAGGGACAATCTTCCTCAAGCAAAAAGAGGAAGATTGGCAACAGATGTTAGCTCAGGGCTGATCTTCCTCGTCAAAAAAGAAAACAAAAGAGAGAGAGAGAGAGAGATAGGAAAAATCAAATGAATTAGTGATTTCTACAGAAATAAAATAGAACAAAAAATATGTACAAAGACTAGAAAAATATATGGTCAATAATAGCATTTAAATCACTTGACAACCTTACTTTTCTTGACAAGATTCTTCACAATCTAAATGCTCATGATTAAAGCTGAATATTTAGAAGTAAAAAGTTCATTCTTAAGAAAAAGAAAAGTTAAATATGTTTTCTCCTAGGGTCTTTTTATTTCTTTCTTCTTTAAGTAGCTAAATTGAGACCATATTTCTTAAAACGTATTTCATTATCTTTTTACAATGCCTGAGGGGGAATAATTTCAGCTAAAAAGCCATCTTCATTCTCTATCCCAATAGCTCAGCACACCATCAATATAAAATGAAAAGGCTCCAAAAAGTCACTCCATATTTATGCTAAATTAAAACAAAGGTACTAAAAAAACTGGCTGGCTCCTTAAGATACATAGAAAATTAAGAGATCATGTTTTAACACGGTGCTAAGTCTTGGTATAATTTTACCTGTAATATTTCAAACAACTTTCAAGAGCGCTATGACTAAGAACAGGTACCGTTTCTAATGCATTTTTATTTTTCTTTCGTAAGCTTATATTTTTCAAAACTATCCATTCAACTTTTCACTTTGCTGCATTTTCTCTTCCCCCATTTTTCAGGCTCTGCCCAATCTATGCTACCACTGTCTATGCCATATGCCACCTCTATTACAACCCATTTGCAGTTCTGCCCAAGCGGTGGGGAGCCCCCTCATCTCAGCATCAAATATGCGCATGCTCACTATGCAGCGTCTAACTGCTGCAAGAATTTTCCAACTATTAGATACAGTGTGATCCCACTTTCACCATTTTAGGTTCAGTTAGAGAGTGCTTTACTTTTTATCAGATGGGTTTTTCTTATTAACCCAGAGACTTGAAAACTGAAAATTTCATCAATCAAATTCTAATTTACTCTAAACAATGTCAGATAGCTATTTTGATTTATTTTCTCAACAAACATGTTGATTGAATCTATTGGTTGTTTTACTGCTTAGATCCAAAATGGCAGGGTCAAAGGCTAACTACTGAGGGGTAGAAAATTCAGCTCAATTAAAGTGGGCTGTTTCCAATCTATAGGGAATAACTTCAAAAAGTCAGAGTAGGAGTTGGCAATAAATCATAGTCCTATTCCCTTCAGAGTTGCATTTCTACTCATGCGTGCTTGGCTTCTGGAGTTGGAAGACCTGGATTCACGTCCAAATTCCACCACTTACTGGCTATGAAAATCACTAGGCGTGTAAGTTAATTAACCTTTCTAAACCTTCAGTTTTTCTCACCTGTAAAATGAGGGTAATATCTACCGCACAAAAATGTAAGGTTCAAATGAGATCATCTACATAAAAGCATAATAGTATAGTATTTGTTAATAATTAAAGCAATTAGACTATTACTAATGAGCCACAAACCAAACATGTTGAGAAACCTATCATAAAATAAGTTTAAATATTTGTTACATATGGATGGATCAATGATCTAATACAATCTAGCCTTTCTTTTATTTCCTCCTTTGGATTTTAACCTCAAGGATACCAAGTTTTCTACTCCTTTTGTAAGCTTTTCAAATTTACATGAAGTTCTATACCTTTTATTAAGTATAGATCTTTCTATAAAATATTAATATGCATCTCTCTAGAACTGGATAAGCACGGAAGAGTGGATACAAAAGATTAGGACTAAGAATGATATACATAAAGGTTATACATAGTTATACAAAGGTTGTACATGACCAGGAAGAGAATACAGTAACTTTGAGGTGAATATTTGCTGGTTTTGCCTATAGGTATCTATTCCTCCTTTCGTGAGGAAAAAAAAAAAACAAAAACCCTAGTCATACTTTGGACGAAACATTTGCCCTTACTGTCAGCCCACAAGCTTATAGGAAAATGACTCTACTGCGCTACAGATAAGGCCAAGCCAATCAATGCATCCCACCAGCCAGAACACAATCATTTCTTAAGGGCTGGGCATATGATCCGATTGAGGCTAATGAAGATGATTAAAACTCAATCCTGAGATTTCTGTTCAACTCATGAGGATATTGAACTTTTTCTTCCACCTGCCTGGGTATCATACTGATGTGAACAGAAGAATGTAAGGGGTCTACCTGAGAACACATAGAGCCTGAAAATAAAGCCAGCTCGGAGGAGACAAACTGAGAGATGCAGCTGGGGAAAGGGGCAGGATTTGAGATCTGAATCAAGCTGCTTACTGGGACCATATATTTCTTTTTTTTTTTTCTTCTTTGCTTAAGTCAGTTGGATTGGGTGTTCTATTGTTTGCAAGATGACAGATAATCCTAATTTTTCCCAAAGTGTGCGTGGATGAATTTTTTCTTTTTGAATACTAATGGCAATGGATTTCTTTTAATATGTACAAGAAATACATGAATCTACAAATAATCCCATTATTTCATAGATAACACTGCTTAGGAATGAAACAAAATTGTTAAAAAATGAGTTGACTAACCGGATATAAAAAAATTAACTAAATAATGTTAATGGTGATAAATAGGTAAGAAGAATCATGAAGCTATGATTAAATAATGTGGGAAACCATGGATTATCCAGAAGTTGGGAGAAAACAATCTACACCCACTCAGCCTTCTGCATATGGATGCCCATACTACTTATAACTATACAGCACAATGAAATAAATGCAAAATTAAAGTGGGACATTTAGTGTATAGGCCTTAATGGTATTGCAAGCAGAGACAGGGGCTGCCAAGGGAGAAGGAGAATGGAAAGGGCTGCAGATATGAAAACTGAAATAAGATTATTTCTGTATCTTTCTAAGTCCTCGCTGTGTCACTGAGTCTGTGTCATGTGGTAATTTGTTACAAGCTTCCTTGAAAGGGCTCTCAAATATGAAAAAAGTGCAAAGAACATCGCTGCTACGCTGCTTCTGAGCTGCAGCTCCAGAAGACAGCCAGCTGTAGGGTACCTAGAAAACAGTTTGGTTGGATTTGATTTGGTGCCTAAACATTTGGAGCCTTATTTTGGTGCACAGCTTGGTTTCCAACCTCTAGGAGAAAGGTCAACACTTGAACCTCGTGCTCTCCTTCAGGGAATAATTACTAACTTGTTGAACAACTTACTCTTTCAGCTGTGAACACAGCATCTTTAGCACTAGGCAGATAGGCCTGGAAACTGGAGGCCAATTTTATTACAAATGAATCTGTCACAACATACATGTAGGAATAAGAATATTTAAGCCTTGAGAACTTGACTTTTTCTAGTTTAAAAGTCAGAGAATGCCAGGAGAACTCATTTGTTTATTCTATACATTTGAAGTCAGAAATTGAAGCCATCTTTATTATAAATGGTGCTAAATGTTTCAAGATGACCAACTTGTCCAATTTCAGTTCCAATATTATCTAAGCCAGTGATTCTCAATGCTGGCTGCATAAAAGAATTTATCTGGGAGTTTTTTAAAATGCTGATACCAAGGCTCCATCTCATATCAATTATATCAGAATCTCAGGTAAAGGGGGTGTAGGTCACAGTACATTTTGTCGTATTTTGAGTGAGCTGTGTAAACGCATTAATTTTTTAAACTATAAACAATCTAACATGATTTTCATAGCTAGCTTTTCCATTTCTTAACTTGCTTTTTGTAATATATCAAGCCTCTTTTAGAAAGAAAGGGATATGATCAGGGCTTCTCTTGACATATGAAAGGCCTATCTCAGCTTCTTACTCAAATCTTGTCCTAGCCAATCTTGACTAACTTCTATGCTATTCACTTCCCCAGTCTCTGACTAGCTTCTGGCCACTACTAGTGGATTAAAGACGGCCACAAATTTTTAATACTTCACTGATCCTGGTGGTGTCTATTTCCCCTCCCCTTGAATAAAGAGTGGCCTGTGACAGCTTTGACCAATGAAATGTGGTAGAAGTGATGCTTTGTCAGTTTCAGACCACGTCTTTAAGAGCCCAAGCCATCATTTAAGAAGTCTGACTACTAATCTGCTGGAGAGATCACAGGAAGTCCTGAGATTACATGGAGAGGTAGAGAGTTCTGGCTGTGCTCAGCCTTCCCATCAGCCCTACGAAGATGTCCAGCACACAGGGAGGCCATCGTGAACCTTCCAGCCCAGCCTACCTTCCAGCTGAGTGTCCCAGTTAACACCATGTGGAGCAAGATAATCACCTGGCCAAACCCTGTTTGAATTCCTGACCTAAAATATTATGATATATAATAAATAGTTGTTTTTTTTAAGCCACTGAGCTTTGGGGCAATTCGTTATGCAGCAATAGATAATGACTCAAAGTGTGGTCCACTGACTAGCAGTATCAGCATCACCTGAAAGCTTGTTAGAAATGCAGATTCTTGGGCTTGCCCCTAGACCTGCTGGATCAGGATATGCATTTTAATAACATGCCCAGGTTATCTGTATGGACATTCAAGCTCGAAAGGCACTGGGGTAGCCCACTTTTGGCTGTCAAAGACACTCCAGTCAAGCGCAGATGGAGTTCAGTTCCCAAATCAAGTGACTGAAATGAGTGCTCTTGATTCATTTCAAATTCCACACGTGCTCTATGCAAGGCACTGTGAGGATGAAAACTCCAATAGCCCTTCTTGTCTATTTGATGATAGTCCTTTTTAGTGGGGTTCCTTAGTTCCTGAGAGCTATCCTAAGAGCTCCTTGAAAGACAGACCAAGTCTTAAACCACTTTGAAATTCCCAAGAGCCTTACACAGAACTTTTAATTGAATGAATGGAAGAAGAAGCTAAAAAGAAAAACCTGCACCACCTTGCTAAAAATGAGAGAGAGGGATCTTATGTCTACTTTTAATAGATCAGGAAACGAAATGGAAGCAATTAAAATGAAACAAAATAGCACATGTTTTATAAAATTCCTTTTTCTTTTGTTGTTGTTGTTGTTAATGCCATGGAGTCGATTAGGACTCCTAGCACCCCTGTGTACAGCAGAGAGGAACCCTGCCCGGTCTTTTTGCACCATCCTCTCACCTTCCGACGCTGTATCAGACAATGCTCTGCTGCTATTCATAGGGTTTTCATAGCCAATTTTTTCAGAAGTGGGTGGCCAGGTCCTTCTTCCTAGTCTGTCTTAGTCTGGAAGCTCTGCTGAAACATGTCCACCATGGGCGACCCTGCTATTATCTGAAATACTGGTGGCAGAGCTTCCAGCATCACAGCAACATGCAGCTGCCACAGTGTGACAACTGACAGATGGGTGGTGTGATTCCCTGACCAGGAAACAAACCGGGGGTGGTTGTGGCCGCAAGAGCGCTGAATCTTAACCACTAGACAACCATCCTTTTTCTTACCTTTTTCTATTTAAACTTTGTTTTGCATCAACATAAAGGCCATTATTCGACCCAGTGCCAGTTTCACTTGGGGCAGTTCGTTATTCAGACTAACTATATGAGTTATAAGCACCAACTACATCCCGGGTGCCATACTAGGTATTAAGTATATAGAGATAAACATAAAGACTCAGCCCTACTTTCAAGGTGCATAATCCAATAAAGGAGATGGATTCACAAACACAAAATTTCAAGATAATACTAGAAGGCATATATAACTTCATGATTGGCAGGGATCATAAAGAGTTCTAGATTATCAATCCTTTATTTTAATACTTGAATCTATAATAAAATATAATAAAAAATAAGAACCTTTAATGCCTCCTGAGCTGGCCCACTGCATTTCCAAATAGCTCAAATTTTACTATTTTCTTATATTGAACCAAAAATTGAAGTCCCTTCTATTTATCGTTTCTAGGACTATCATCGCAGAGGCTGCACAGAACAAGCAACGCATGTCTGATGGCCTCTCTCTTCTTGGTCGTATAGAAGCCTATGAGTGAAGGGGAGTGGAACTGAGAAGAGAGAGATCTGAAGTAATCAAAACGGGAATTAGGCTAAGTCAATTATAAAAACAAACTGAAGAGAAACAAAGAGCAAACCAAAAAACAAAGGAAACCAATAAAATAATTCAGCACTGGTGCATAAGTTTTTTCAATAGTGTCATGCTGACTCAGAACCAGTCCACAGAGAGAAGTCTTGAGATCCAGAGCTTGCGACAGGTACAAGACACCTAGCAGAAACGCATAGGAAGATCTCAATTTTAATTCAAGAACTACAATAAACATTTCGAGACTACCTACTGTGTGCCAAATCAGGAAAGTATTTAGGGAAATACTAGTAGTCTTTGGAAATAAGTTGCTTATAAAAGTTTCTATTTTGTGTCAGTTGAATAGCCTCCTAGAATGACTCACACACAAAAATCTTACATTACAAAAAGCCTTACCTTTACAGACTCTGCAGCAGCTATGAGACAAGGTAATCTGATGAGATTCTGGACAATCCAAAGCTGGACAGCCTGAGCTCTCAACCAGCTTCATGGTCTGGTCCTGTTAGACAATAAAAAAGAATGCTTCAAACTTCTTAATTAGGACTTACTAAGAAGTTTCCAGATCCAGCATCCGAGAAGGTTCTTCTAACATGAGAGTAAAATTTTCACCCCGAGAACCTCTGCACAAATCACAGGGTTACTTGCAAAATGAGCTTAAGTCACAACCAGAAAGCCTTTAAAATGGACCGGCAGCTCTGGGAATGAAGCACACTCCACTGCAGCCATGTCTTCAATTTGCCAAACATCTGGGTAATCCTGAGACATTCTGTTAGTTTTACAACATATTTGCACATCCAGATGACAACTGTGGCAAAGATACAGCTTGAATTAGATGCACAGCTTACTTTGAAAAAATAAACAAATAAAAACTAAGGTTTTTAAACATTCTCATTTCAAAGTTTTCTAAAGTGTTACAAAGAGATTCTCACAAGTAAGACTGGGAAGGAATATTGGGGATCTCCCAGAAAACTATAAGGAAAATGAGGGCAGGATTTTTGTCTTTGTGAATGAATGCCTAGCATAATTTCTGGCACATAATTGGCACTCAAAAAAATTTCCTGAATGAATGAATAAAGCAATGTAAAATGAATATAGTTCCAGCAACCAAAGTAGATAAAATTCTCAAGGAGAAACCAAAATACAAAATACTTTTCTGATAAATATAGTAACCGGCTCTCAAGGCAGACTTTTGGCTTCTATGCTATCAACCTCCAATCTCTCCAGAACAAGGGTCATTACCCATGCTGTATTATGCTTACCAGTACATAAGTAGTAAAATAACTATTAGAACTTGCAGGCTTCCATTTTAAAACTGCTCAATAGCTTAGGTTTTTAGACATCATTTTTGTAAGTACTGCTCTATTGAAAAAATACTCATTTTAATATCTCCCTCTTCTATGGAAAGGACCTTCTCCAAATCATCACAATCTCTTACCAAGAAAGTGGCAGGAGACAAGGAGACACGGAGACATGTATACAGTAGAGTTAAATGCTATTCTGCCTTTGGTTTGATAGCAATAGCCATTCTGATCACCTTATTTTCAGAACCGCAGTGTTTTTCTGTGTTACTATCAAGTACACATTTTCAAGGCCACAAAACTCACAATAAAAGAACAAGGAAGGACTAGAATTGACAGGTAAGAAAATGGAAGCCTGAGAGAGCTGTCAATTATGTCAAGGTATAAATACAGAAACTAAGGGGCCTGAAGGGAGAAGAAACAATGGAAGTCCTTAACATCAAGAATCTTAAATCAAGAACTACAAAAGCTTATGATAATCCAGTAGAGCTGTGCTGTATAATCAATAGCCACTAGCTACAATGTAGCTCTTGAACACTGCAAATGCAAAATACACACAAGATTTTGAAAACTTAGTTTGAGAAAAGAATGTCAAATATTTCGTCAAGAATTCTATACTGATTACATGTTGAAAGGATAATATTTTGGATATTTGGATTAAATAGAAAAAATTTAGCCCAATAAAAATGACATGTGTGGCTTGCGTCACACTTCAGTTGGACAGCACGGCATTAGAGGATAGGAGATGGTGCTTTTGTTTGAGTAAATAAAAGGTAATATTGGTTCATTCGCCCCAAATTTACTAAGCACCTGCAGAGTTGCCTGCATGCAGACTTCTCACTAAACCAATTTTAAATGAAATCATTTTATACCTATTTTAAAATCAAATAGGCAATTATCCCAGTAAATTTCTAAACCATAATTATCAGTATTTTGGAATACACTGGTCAAATGAAAAGAATACACACACACACATTAAGGAGAGAAACTTCAAATGCCCTCAAGATTTTTTAATTTAGAGCTGATATTTCAAAGTTAGACTTCACCATTAGAAACCAGCTGACAAGTCTTCCACCTTCCTTGAAGTAACTCTTCTCTGATTCCCTTTTCTCAATCTTGAGTTCCTAGATCTCATTCCAAGTTTTTCAATCTTTATATCTTCAGTGGGACCTACTTCGCTCAAAACAGCATTGGTGTAGGGATGCTGATAGAGAAAAGTCCATCTAGAAGTACAGGTTCAGCAATTCGTGTTAACGTTCCTATGCCTCAGCTCCCTTATCTTAAGATGGCAACCTACTTCATGAGGAAATCCGATCTTTCATGTTCCAGGAATCAAATCTGTCACGGTTTTGCCTCTTTAGGACTTCTTCTTGCTTATCCCAAAGGTTTTCCAACTTAAGATACATGAGGGTATGGCTGGCTTTTTTCAGAATCAACTTATCTTGGCAAAATTCTTAGGATTTTCCTTTCCTGAACATTTAATAATCATATAAATGCTTAGTTTATTGGTGATGCCAGCAGAGTAAATCACTTATCTTAAATTTCTACATAACATACATACTAAATCTTCCCCAAAACCTACGTACAGAAGGCATTTAAAGAGGAAAACTAAAGATCAAATGTAAATGGAACCATAAAGAAGAAACTCTATATGTAGACTTTATATTCTTTCAGACAGACTATGATTGGAAATATAACATTATGGTGAAGAAATATAACATTATAATTTACAAAAGGCAAATGTGAAAAGTGTTATGAAACATATTTAGTTTTTCAATTAGTAAGGAGGTCAAGAAGTAGAGTTAAAAGGAATCACCTTTGCTTTAGAAGCACACGTCAAGAGACCATGGCATGAATTTATAAAGAATTCCCCTTCAAATCATTTAACAAATTCCTCCCAAAGGGATTGAGATCAATATCAGTCTCACCTCCACCCAACAGCTAATTTTTACTAGGTAATTTTTATGTTTTGTTTTTAGTTGGACTGAGTGAGATTTCTCACATGGGTCAAAACCATAAGTGACAGCGGCTGAGTCTTTAATGCTCATTTTCTTCACAACAGCAAAGAGCTGATTTGAATTTGGAAAATATAAGACAATTTCATAAAACTTTAATTTTACAAAAGATCATTTTTATTTATTGGGGAAAATATTTATAGTCATTAATTTACATATTTTAAAAATAATGGAAATTTCTATACATCTGAACTATAATTAATATCTAAATATTCTCTTTGCCTTAGAAGTTTTAAAGGTATTACAAGGATGAGATTTTAAAGAAACATTACTGTGTTTATATAATTGAAAGAATTTCAAAAAACCCATGAAGTTTCCTTACCTTGCACTCATAGAGAACACACACTCCAGAAGAGGAATAGACCGTATTTCTTTCTCCTTCAAAGTAGGTTCGTCCTTGAAATTGGCATATTGCTTTGGAATAAAAAATACGTATATGTTTATTTTTTATTAGGAAAAATAGTTTAGAGGTGTTCAGATCATTTTGCAACAATATTTCACATGTTCTTATGCCTTTTCGAGGTGTTTGAGTAACTACAAACCTAAATTCAATCTAGCATAAGGCACATGTGGGCTCGAGTAATTATCACGCCCACTACATTCAGAGAGTCAAATCAAGTACAAGAAGGAATAGGGGCAATGGTAAGTCAGATCTAGACTCTGGAAAAGGAGTGCCAGTAAGCAGACTCTCAGCCAGTCATTTGCCTCCTTGGTGATGTC
The DNA here is from genome assembly GCF_041296265.1 of Equus caballus. NCBI lineage: Eukaryota > Metazoa > Chordata > Mammalia > Perissodactyla > Equidae > Equus > Equus caballus. The sequence continues at coordinate 76,119,887 of NC_091689.1, forward strand.
CCACTTAGGGCATATTAAGCAGGTGCTTAGGGCAGCTACAAATCAGGGGCACCATAAATATGAGAAAAGTTCATTTTTTATATACCATTACAGAATTTTAAAATAGAAAATTAGAAAGAAGCTATGTTAGCTTCAGCACATATATGTGAATTTTATGTTTTATGGGTTAATATTATTTTATTTGTAAGTACACATGGGTTAGGGCACCCTATTTAGGATGTTGAAAGGTCTTAATCTGGGCCCGCCTTGCTTCCATCACAATTAAATAAAATTTTAAAGTAAAACTCCAGATTTGATGGGGAAAACATACTTTTAATTAGTGAGAATGCACAGAAAGTATCAAATCATTTTGGAGACTCTCAAAATATTTACAATTCACACAAACGTTTAGCCAATGGAAATTGTTTGCTTGTTTTGAAATGAATATTTCACACTATCCATGTTGACTCATCACCTAAACAGAGACAGATGCACCCCCTGAAGCTACGGAGACTTAACCTTCAGGATCCTTCTCTGGCTTAGACCCCTAAGACTCTGAACTAACTTTTGTCTTCATAATTTTGTATTGTTTCTCTTTGAAAGGGCAACTCAATATTGTAGACATTTTGGAGCTCCAGAACACCTAGATCACCCCAAGCTAATTACTTTCAAAGGCCAGTGGACGTGACCGTCTGATAGGAAAAGATTCAGGCAATGTGTTGGCTCTATTTACTAAATCCAATTTTTAATATTAACAACACGGATTTTACAAAATGGATGTGTACATTTCCTTTTAATTCCATTGCATGAATTAGAAGAAAATCTTTCCCTCTTCAGAATTTACATATTCCCACTACCTTCTAAAGTATTAAGTTACCTATAATAATCTGTAACAAAGAAATTAGACATACTTTTATCAGTATTGAACATATACATGATTGTACAAATATTCATATTTAAAGTGCAACCCAACTTTCATCTTCGCTGAAAAATTAACTGATTATTTAGAAGCTGCACATTTAAATAATGGAAAGCATGCACATTTTTAAAATGCCGTCCTTCAACTGATCTCCTTACTCGGCTTTTACTAACAAATTTCACTACATAATCTATATCACTGGCAAATTGATTTCAAAGTTTTGGCACTTTCTGGAAAAGAATTCAACTTACTGGCGTAAATTATATTACTTAAAAGCTGGCTGAAGCTTGCTCACTCATGAATATTCAAAATTAAACTACAGACTTGTCAGTTGCATCCCATCTATCATATTATGAATTAAAACAGCATGTGCATTGACTTCATGAATCTGATTGATTGTAAAACATCTCTCTCCGTAATTTTTGAGTGTGCTTTTCTTTTCTTATGAGATCCAACAACCTCAAAAAACCAAGATCTGGCATATTGCATATTCAATTATACTTAATAAGAGACACATTTTAGAAGATAATGAGAATAAATAAAACCTTCTTACATTCAGCACCTGCCATTTAAAGGTTTCTAAGCCTATTATATGACTTGGTAACTCCAGTCTATTCAAGTACAAGGGTAAGTTGTAGAAAAAAACTGAAGCTCCAAATCTTTCTTAGAACAGAGGGAAAAGGAAGAAGTGTAAAAAAGACAAGGGTAAATTCTCCTTAAGCAGAGTCTTATGATAATTTAATATACAGGCAGAGCAGATGGACCTTCTGTTCTAAACACTTAATTCAAAAGACTCAAATAGGCAACTAGTGGGACAATAGGGCACCAAATGGAGCTTGGCAGAGGGAGAAAGCACAAAAAAGAATGAGAGCACAATTGTTTCATTTCCTTTCAAGCAATGAGCACAAACAGGGGGAACTTGGCTTAGGGAGAACCCAACGTGAGTGATTTTTGCTTCGTTTCTTTTTCTGATCAGTTGCTGTGATTCTCCCTAATTCTGAGGTTTACCCCAAATACCTAATAATGCCATCAGGGTGTGCCTTCCCTAGGCTCATTAGGGGAAAAATGTTAAAAAACTCAGAAAATCTATAATCATTCCAAAAAATACTGCAAGGAATCCTAAAAATACCATTAGAATGGCTCTGGGGCTTAGGAGCAGATTGAAGGAGCAAAAGTCATATTAATTTATTAATCTATTTAACAAACATGTGCTGAGATCATACTACATGCCAGGTAGTCTGCTAAGTACCAGGATTCAAAGATGAATGGTACATGACACATGTCCTCACCATTTAGTAGAATTACCATCACCATTAGACAGACTCATACACAACTAAGGACAGTAAGAGCCAAACTGAAGTGGTATAATTGAGAAATTCGTAATTTATATGTAAACACAGGAGACTGAGTGGTGAACTTATGGAAAGGGAAAACTGGATCAAAGCTGAAGAAACAAAGGCTGGTGAAAGACCCAGACTCCGGCAACAGCAGGAAGCTATCATCACCCCAGGGCTAAGGAACAGGGACGGGAAATGGTTCTACCGGAACCCAGTGTGAGCTAGAGTTACGGGGAAGAGGCTGCCTAGGGGTAGCTGCACTCAGAAGAGACACAGCTACTGCCAGAAGCACAGCCTGGTGCAGGGAAGAAACATGGCCAACTCTCTCTCCTCCTGTCTGCCAATTTCCTGCCACTGCCTCTCATTGGCAAACCCTGTGCAAAGCCAATTGGCCAGGACAGCAGGGTGGGACAGTATGCAGAAGTCAGGCTCCTGGGGCACAGAGGGCAGAGGAGAGAGAATGGAACTGGGAGGGTGGAGTGCCCAGGAAGAAGAATGAGCACCCAGCACAGGTGGCTTTCATATTTCATTTTAAACCATGAAAAGGACTAGTTTACTATAAGGATAGGGTGCTTAGAAGGACAAGAGAGAGTAGAACAGAGAACAAATAAATTTTGAAGAGGGAAAAGAGAGACATTTTAAAATTGCAGATCCACTTTAAGAAAAAATCCAAATAACTTATCAAAATGAGGTGCATAGGCAAGCAGAAGGCAAGATGAAGAAACTGAGTTCTGCAGAGGTAGAGTGTCAAAACAGAAGGCCCAGGCCCTGATTTTTACCATGGCCAGCCCTTGCAGGTATCAGGGATAAAACCTCAGGGATAATAATAATCACCGTGCCTACCACAATACTGAAAGAAAGTCTCTGGAATTCCCTAACCAAAATGTACGTGCCTGCTTACCCTTCCCCAGCAGAGTACATAGTAGATGAAATCACTTTCTCAACAAAACAACAAAGAAATAATCACTTTGCTGGACTGATTTCTTTGTTAATTCAATTATATTTCCATGTTCGTAGTCAGAGGCTTCATTTCTTTCCTAATTTTGGGTGTGTGTGTGTGTTTGTGTGTGTGTAGATATACACACAGCATTGTTTCTTGTAACAAACCTTGGCCCCAAATCATTTACCAGCTTAAAGCAGAAATATATCAACCGGGCTGCATTTTCAAAGATCTATGCTAAGTGATTTATTGAGTAAATTATAAGTATATATTTTAAGACAGGAAGTTTCTAGGAAGAGGGATAGTCATTCATTCACACAGGCTTACCACTTTGCAGACTAAAAAGATGGGCCCTCATGAAGTCAGACTAACCTGGAGCATTACAGCTGCTCTTAAGTTATTAATATCAACCACTGTCAAATGCATATTTATTGTGACTCTGGTATGCTGTTTGCATAACTCCAGGGGGTGCCATTCACATCATGGTCTGTGTGAATTACGTCCACCAGAACTGTCCAGTGCACAGCCTGTTCAGCCACAGGTGGAGACATTAATTAGAATGTGGGGAAATTCAATAGGATGATATGACAATTGGTATATGTTTTACCAAGGCTATATCAAACATCACTAATTACATAGTTACTACCCCCATAATTATGAGAGAAACTGCGAAAGCAATTAATGAGAATTATTTTCACTTCATTTCCCCCCCATTTTAACAATTAACAAGAAATAAGAAGACAGAAACTAGTACAATGCAAATTTGAAAGTCATCAGTTATAAAAAAATGAGAAGTAATTTATACCACAGATTGACAAATGGATACGCGAAAGAAATCAGTAAAACTCCTAAGTCCTAAACTACACATTAAAATCCTGATTTACTGGTCATTAGTACAGAGATAGAAAATTCAGATCCTTCTAATGAGATTTAAAACAATTTCTGCAAACTTTTGCAGAAAGGATTATCCAAATCTAAAAATATTTTAGAATATAAAGCAAAAGAACTTTATACACACAAAAGTTTCACTTTCTACACCTTTCCTCACTCACTATATTTAGCTTTTCCTTTTTACTACTAGATTGGAAATACATGAGTCTACTTTAATCTTTCCAATTGGTATCAACACCTTTAAAAATTACCAAACACAAATTAAAAGTTACAGATACTGTGGAGAAAACAAGTATAACTCACTGAGGTGAGAAATGGGATTTAGAGTTTCTTTAAAATTCTCTTTGAAAATACCAGGTATCAATGATCTTTAGATTGTTTAAGCTGTCTGTTCTGGGTAGAGTTGTGGCTTTTACGTTGTTCTTTGGAATTCTGATTTCCTTTGGGAGGGCTCTTAAAAATCCCATGTACAATGGCAGTTATTTCATTCTGAGCCAACATCAGAGAATTTGTTAGTGATACACAAATCAAAGCTGTTGGATGAGAAAATATCTCATAAACTGTAATTACATATATTTGTATTTTTATTTTAGTTTTTAGAAAAGAATGTATAATAAATGCATTCATGAGGCAGGCTAACATTCTGTGGAGTCAAACAAAAATTTTAAAAGTGTTTCACTATTCTTAAAAGACTCCAATCAGCGGTGCTGCTATTTACCCAGCCCACAATCTTTTCCGTAATCTAGACTCACTTGGAGTCAGTTCTTAACAATACGGTTGTAATAAGAGCCTTGAGCACTAACTGCAATAAATTAATTTTTCCCTCTTCTGCAATGCTTAAATCTCCATTAGAGCACTGAACACATTTTTCCTTTTCTCTAGTTAGTTGTACACCTTTTTATCTTTTCTGCACGAGGACAAGGACAGTGCAGTGTCTTATTTGTCTCTGGATCTTATTCAGCACCCAGCATGGACCCTGCATAATAAACTCTAAAGGTTTGCTGAATTTTTTGGTAAGTTTTCTTCCAGCTTGCTGTTTGATGAAAGCCTAAAAATGAGTCAACTGGATCGCTCTGATCTTCATGTTTTCCTTTAGATTTGACCTTATCCTTTGATTTTGCCTCTTCTAATAAAGGTTCCATAAATTGGGCCCCACAGAAATATTTTGCCCTTTCTGTAAAATGGCAGCTTCTTTCCACTGGCGTAGAGCTAACGCTCCTGAAATGTGAGCTACTCTGTCTACAAGTTAATGAAAAAGTAGCTAGCTACTGAAGTAGCAGTAACTTCTTAACATGAATAATACAAGGTAACATGTACAAGGGAAGTCAGCTTGAACAATTTGATGACAAAACTTTCTCCTCCTCCTACATAAATCAGCTTTTATGAGTCAAAGCTATTTCAAATGATCACAATTTCAGTGTTTAAATAATCCACAAATTCATTAATGCATGATTGCTTCCTTTAACTAAATCTCATTAATTGTTTGGGAATTTAGTTGTTTACAAAACTAATATTAGAGTTTCGGAAATGAGATCATGAGAGGGGGCATGCAATCCTCCTTTCCTATTTTATCTATATCCTGTCCTTGGGTTTCTAAAGGACCAAAGTGTGCCTCTCGTAGGGGGCCGTAATTTAGGTCAGTAGCCTATTTTTCCAAAAACAGAACAGGCCCTCAAACACCATAAATCTAGCAGTAGTGAGGGGTTAGGAGGCAAAGGAGGATAAAAATAACTTCCAGAACAGAGTAAGAGCAAAAATTCTAACACCCTGTCCAGATCAACCTTTGGGTTAGAGGGGCTATACATACTGGGAGAACCAGAAGTGGATATTTAGAGGATAGCAGAAAAAAAGCCAAGTCTACAGCTGGAAGGAGAGATTCAGCACTTCTGCCCCTAATTTAATTTTACCCATTTAAATTGCGACTGACATATTCTGAAATTCTTTTCATTTAGCTAGCTTTCCATCCCCAGCTTTATTCTTGATCCTGGCTCATATACCATAGAACGGAGTCTTTAAAAAAGACAATGTAATCAATTCAGCTTGTCCCCTGGGTGCAAGAAAAATAAATTTAATGAGTGGAGGTAAAGATTTGGAGAAAAATAGTATATTGGCACCAATACATGAATACTGTTAAAGTAACAGAACATGAACACACATGAAACAACAGGTTTTATCACTTTACAAAGAAAATATAATGCATGATATAATAAGCAAAAGTTCACACACTGTCAATTTCAAAGCCAGAGCTAGAATTCATCTGGCAGTCCTTCGATGCATCTTTTCTTACCACTAAAAATCCAGCGAACTCAGTCAAAACTTGAACACCTAATCTTTGGATTAACTTTGTGGAACGTTTTTTCCAAAATGACTGGCACCTTTTAGATATATGTTGTTTTGATATTATAGTGAAGGTGTTGAACATAAAATGCTTTATGAACTAAAGCGTGATCCTTTTCACTATAAACCACACATCAGTGCTCAATTCAGAGATTACAAGTAAAGGCCCTGAAACAGTGGCTGTGTACTCTTGAGTACACACAGAACAAAGAAGAGGGAATGTATTCAGCGTAGCTCTCTCAGGAGGACATACTTTAAATGCACTTTCCTGAGAGGTATATTAATAACTCCTCCTATTACGCAAAGAATATGAGCGAAGGGAAGAGCAGAAGCACAGGTGAAAGGGAGCCAGCTCTGCATAGAACAAGACATGCAGAAGAGACAGCACGATGAGGAGGGAAGAGAGAGCAGAGGACGCAGCAGGAGACAGAAAAATTAAAACATATACTTGAGATGGGGCAGGAGAAAGGAAAGCAGAAAGCAACAAAAGGACAAACAGGAGAAGCAAAATAACTTTACAGGCTTGCAGCGAGAGTGGCAGACCTGGTGGAAATGAGCAGCATTTACAAGAACCTACTGTCCACCAGGCGCTGTCCTAGGAAGGCGCCTTCCTGCCTTCAAGGAACATTCAGCCTAGCACAGGAAACACATGAGTACAAGCACAGGGAACTCCAGACAACTCGGAAGCAGTGTGGGCACAGAAAGGATGAAAAAGTCTTACAAGGGTAGAGGGGCAAATGTTTCACAGAGGAGCATTTGAAAATGAGCACTACAGAAAATACGCTTTAATGTGATTTAAATCAGGGAAAGAGTACTCATGATATATTCAGAGCAGAGATAAAACAATCATCATAATAATATACTTGGTACCCAGGTCCTAAAGAACATCTAGACAAGACACCTATATAAGCTGGAACTAATTTATTATAGATTGGTTTTCTAGCCAATTTATATGCTCCCAACCTAGTGGGCCAACAGCTGTCAACTGTGTATGCATATTAAAATCACTTGAAGAACATTTAACACTCTCTCTGCCCCCAGCTGCATGGAAGACCACTTAATAAGAATCTCTGGGGGCCAGCCTGTGGCCGAGTGGTTAAGTTCGCGCGCTCCACTTTGGCGACCCAGGGTTTCACCAGTTCGGATCCTGGGCGTGGACATGGCACTGCTCATCAAGCCACGCTGAGGCAGCGTCCCACATACCACAACTAGAAGGACCCACAACTAAAATATACAACTATGTACCGGGGAGCTTTGGGGAGAAAAAGGAAAAATAAAATCCTTAAAAAAAAAAAAAAAGAGTCTCTGAGGATAGGACCCCAGCCTTTTTATTCTTTAAACCTAAGTACAGCTAAGCTTGAAAACTATTTTACTATGCAAAGAAATGATCTAGGAAAAGGGAAAAATACAATTAACCTTAAAATGGAGACAGTTATATAGATATTCAGCAAAAGGAGGTTTTTTATCCTGTTATCTGGATAGGTATTTGGTCCATTGTTTTAAAAAAAATAAAAAGTGAGAAATCATAGACAACAATAAATATGTACCTTAGACATTTTAATTTAAAACTCACTAATCCACACGCATTCCACATTTTGAAGAACACTTCTCTTTAGTATAAATTCTTTGTGGTCTTGCTTATATAAATAAAACATAACACATTGCCTACAATTTCTAAGTTTTTGTAGTTTTTCTTTTAAGCAGAGTAAGATAGATACTCACGAAGCAATCTGAAGAGGGATCTTTCTAATCCTGTTTCCTTCCACATTTTACAGTTGTCTTACTGACATCTAATTCAAGAGTATATTTTTTAGCAGCTTATCAGCCTTTTCCAAAGCACTCAACTTAATTTTTATTAAAAAAAAAGTATTTCTTTTCACATTCATATTTCACTGGTTTACATGTTATATATGTGCATGTAGTTATAACAATTCAATAATACTACGTTTACAAAACAAATACGACTGACATAAACAGGGTTAGGAACAGACACCTACCTCTTGGTTAGCATGCAAATCATGTCGTGGGAGTGTAAGAGTACAAGCTTAGCCTCAAGTTCAGCTGATACTTTTTTTCTTAACAAAGGCAATGGAAATTGTAGAAGAGTGCTTCTCAAATTCCCTGGGATCTTATTTAAATAAAGACTCTGATTAGACCTGGACAGGGGGGACTGAGATTCTGCATGTGTAGCCAGCTCCCAGTGATATGGATGCTGCTGGTCCAGCGATCACACTTTGTGTGGCAAAGTTGTAGATCACTGATTATTAACCCTGCTTGCACATAAGAATCATCCAGGGAGATTATTGAAAATACCAGTGTGGAACCAAGATTAATTAAATCAGAATCTTTACTAGAGGGGCCTAGGCATTGGTATTTTTTAAGAGTATCCAAGTTATTCCAATGTATGGCCAGTGTTGAGAATCACTGCTGTAGATTAACATAACTGGTCAATTTAGTGACTTTTTAATATAAATTTCCATCCTGCATAATATCAAGAGTGACTCACAAGATGTTACTATAAGAATCTGGCCAAAATTATTTTATTCTTATGCTATAGTTAAGGGTAACATCATAAACCTAAAGTTCTATTTCCAGTGGCTTCTTAACTTCTAAATCATTTACTTACATTTATAACTTCAAAAATTAATAGGAGGGGTCACACCGTGGCCGAGTGGTTGGGTTCACACCCTCCACTTCGGCAGCCCAGGGCTTCACTGGTTTGGATCCTGGGCGTGGACATGGCACCACTCCTCAGGCCATGTTGAGGTGGCGTCCCACATGCCACAACTAGAAGAACCCACAGCTAAAATATACAACTACGTACTGGGGGGATTTGAGGAGAAAAAACAACAACAAAAAATTAATAGGAGTGGGGCTGGCCCAGTGGCACAGCAGTTAAGTTTGCATGTTCTGCTTCGGCGGCCTGGGGTTCACCAGTTTGGATCCCAGGTGCGGACCTACGAACTACTTGTTAAGCCATGCTGTGGCAGGCATCCCACATATAAAGTAGAGGATGATGGGCACAGATGTTAGCTCAGGGCCAGTCTTCCTCAGCAAAAAGAGGAGGATTGGCAGCAGATGTTAGCTCAGGGCTAATCTTCCTCAAAAAAAAAAATAATAATAATTAATAGGAGTAATGGAAGTGGAGGCCAAGGGAGGGGAAGACAGGAGGTAAGAAGGAGAAAGAGAAAGAGAAGAACCATGTACACTGTAAGACTAGAGATTGAGCCTCATTAAGTACAGCTGTACTTGTATTTTGAGATAAAATATTTGTTGAAATACATCACTTTTCCTACTTTCAGACAATTTTCACCCTTAAGGGGCCAATTAAGTAAAAATTTTACAACTATACTAAATGAAACATTGAGGTTAAAATGTTAAACACATTAAGTCTAGAAATTATTAATAAATTAATTTAATTAAGAATTAAATTACCTCAAACTTAACATTTTTCATAATAATATGTCAAAATTTGATTATATTTCTCCCCCTAAAAGCCTCGAAATTAAGAAGTGAAAGGGCTTCCCATAATCTTTCATGTCTTTGAAGATACTATCATATGTATTGCTGTATTTCTCCTCACCTCCACTTATTAAGAAGAAATTACAGAAATGTTCATTCTCATCCTCTCACTCAGTAAATACTACCTGAGAGACTACTATATGCCAGACACTGTGCTCAGCGTTGGGGACAAAGTAGTGAGCAGAGAGATAAAGACCTTGCCCTCACAGAATCTGTATACAGGAGGATTCAAGGACAACTAACCAGGAAAATAAACAATAATAGCAGGTAAGTTACTGAATTATTAGGAGGCTATTTTGGATTTGATCAAGGAACACTTTGGATTGCTCAAGGAACACTTCTCTGAGGAGATGAAATTTTAGCTGAGACCAAAGGCTTAGAGGAGCTAATATGGGGAAGAATAATGCAAAAAAAATTCCAGGCAGAGGTGGAAATTAGCTTGGCTTATTTGAGAAACTGAGTGAACTCCAGCATGGAATTCTCTACTTATTTATTGTTACTGATTTCTTGCTTATTTGCATTTCAGTCAGATAGTATATACCCTGCATAATTTTAATTCTTTGAAATTTGCTGAGATGAGCTTTATGGACTGGTACATAATCAATATTTGTAAATGTTCCATGGGTGTTTAAAGGAATATGTAAAGTGCACTTTGGGAGCATAATGGTCCATGTGTTCATTAGGTTTGGATTGTTAATTACACTCAAGTGCTCTGTATCCTTAATGACTTTTTTGTGTGCTTGAATTCTGTCAATTACTGCCACTTCACTCTGACTATGGATTCATCTATTGCTCTCTGTAGTTCTGTCAATTTTGTTTCATATATGTTGAGGCTATATTATTAGATACATACAAATTGAAATTGCTATGTCTTCCTTGTGATTTGAAATTTTATCATTATGAAGTAACTCTAGTAATACTTTTTGCCTTAACGTCTACTTTATCTGACATGAATCAAGAGGAACCAACTTTCTTTTCCATGGGCTGTCTTTTACTGTTCTTTCAATTTTATCCTTTCTGTATCCTTATGTTTTAGATATGCATCTTTTAAACAAAACACAGCTAGATTTCATTAATTGTTTCAAAATATTTATCTGTTAAACTGGATCATTTAGTTCATTTACATTTTATTTTTTCATCATTCCATTTTCCCCTACACTCACTCAGTAAGACATTTTACTCCCTATTTTACTATAATGTTATTGTTGTATATTTTAATTCCATATATTCTTAAATAAGATATTATGAGAATGATGATAATTTTGTCTTATTCTATCAATATTCATTTAGATTTACTCACTATGTACTTCAGTTTTTTGAGCTTTCTATTTTTTTGAAAGATTTTTACCTTACTTCATTCTTGAAAGTTATTAAGTATATAATTCCAGGTCAGAAGTATTTCATACATACATATATATATATATATACAAATATAAATATAAATAATCATTTCCCTCCCCTCTGGCTTTAACTATTGTTGTTGAAAAGTCAGTGTGCACAATACTGAAGGAGAAGAACAAAGTTAGAGAACTGATGGTACCTGACTTCAAGACTTACCATAAACCTAGAGTAATCAAGACAGAGTGATATTGACAAAGAAAAACAAATAGACAAATAGGTCAATGGTACAGAATAGAGTGTCCAGAAATAGACCCCCATAAATATAGTCAACTGATCTTTGACAAAGAAGCAAAGACAATAACATGAAGCAAAGACAGTCTCTTCAACAAACGCTGCTGGAACAAATGGACATGCATGTGCAAAAAATGAATTTTGACATAGACCTTACATCCTTCACAAAAATTAACTCAAAATGGATCATAAACCTAAATATAAAATGCAAAACTATAAAACTCCTAGAAGATAACATAGGAGAAAACCTAGATGACCTTGACGCCTTTTAAGATCCAACACCAAAGTTAAGATCCATGAAGGAAATAATTGATAAGCTTGGCTTTATTAAAATTAAAAGCTTCTGAACTGCAAAAGACAATGTTAAGAAAATTAGCAGACAAGGTACAGACTGGGAGAAAATATTTGCAAGAGACACATCTGATGAAGAACTGTTATCCAAAATATACAAAGAACTCTTAAAATAAGACAACAATAAGCAAACAATCCAATTTAAAAGCGAGCTAAATACCTTAACAGACATATCATTAAAGAAGATATACAGATGTCAAATAAACATACGAAAAAATGCTCCACATCATATGTCATCAGAGAAGTGCAAATTAAAACAACAATGAAATACCACTAAACACCTATTAGAATGGCCAGGATCCAGAACACTGATAGCACCAAATGCTGGAGAGAATGTGGAGCAACAGGAACTCTCATGTGTTGCTGGTTGGAATGCCAAGTGGTACAGCCACTTTGGAAGACAGCTGGGTAGTTTCTAACAAAATTAAACACACTCTTACCATAGGATCAAGCAACCACTCTCCTTAGCATCTACCCAAAGTAGTTGAAAACTATGTTCACACAAAAATCTGTACATGGCTGTTTGTAGCAGCTTTACGCATAATTGCCAAAACTTGGAAGCCACGAAGATGTCTTTGAGTAAGTCCATGTGGCACACCCGGACAACAGAACATTATTCAGCGCTACAAATAAATCAGCTATCAAGCCATGAAAAGACATGCAGGAACCCTAAATGCATATTAATAAGTGAAAGAAACCAATCTTAAAAGGCTACATACTATATGATTCCAAATATATGACATTCTGGGAAAGGCAAAATTATGGAGACAATAAAAAGATCAGTAGTTACCAGGGATTGGTGGAGGACAGATGAACAGGCACAATACTGAGGATTTTTAAGACAGTGAAAATGCTCTGTATGATATTATAATGATGGATATATGGCATACATTTGTCCAAACCAATAGAATGTACAACACCAAGAGTGCCAAAAGTGAACCCTAAGGTAAACTATGGACTTTGGGTATTTATGACGTGTCAGTGTAGGCTCATCCTTGGTAACAAATGTATAATTCTGGTGAGTGATGTTGATAATGGGAGAGGCTATGCATGTGTGGAGGCATGAGGTATATGGGAAATTGCTCTACCTTCCTTCTCAGTTTGGTTGTGAACCTAAAACTGTTCTAAAACAAAAATGTCTAAAACAAAAGTCAGCGTGATCCATCTATTCATTACTCCTTTGAAGGTAATATTGTCATTGACTCCTTTTCAGGGTTTTTTCTATGTCTTCGATTTTCTAAAGTTTCACTATATTGTGTCTAGATGAGGATTTACGTTTATTTACCTTTCACGGTATTCACTAGGGTATTTGAATCTGCAGATTTGTGTCTTATATCAGTTTCAGAAAATTCTCAACTATTTTCCTCTCCTCTCCTTTTGGAACTCAGATGAAATGTATATTAAACATCCTCCTACATCCTCCCTATCCTCTTCCTTCTCTTTGGTATATTCCATCTCTTTTTAAGTTTTTGTTCTGACCTCTGAATAATTTCTTATGACCTATTTTCAAGTTCACTAATTCTCTATGTATCTCTGTCCACTCTGCTGATAAATCCATCCACTGAGGCTGTATTTTTTCCCCAGTTATTTTATTTTTCATTTTTAGAGTTTCTGTTTCTTTTTCTTCAAACTACCCATCTCATGTTTTCCTGTTCCCTGAAGATAAACCTAGACTCATCATGTTATTTCTTCAAACAGAATCATCATACTTGTATTGTATTAAATGTTGGTTAATTCTAACCTGACATCTTTTCAGTCTATTTCTGTTGTCTGTTGTTTTTGCCAGTTCTCATTCTTAGTGTTTTGTTTCCTTAGGTATCTAGCAGTACTTGAAAAAAATATTTCTAAGAATATCTTGAAGTGTGGGATGAAAGTAGATTACCCCAGCAAGGAGGTTCATTTTCTTTTGCCAAGTGCATAACACACAACCTTAAACTAAATGCAAGGCTTGAGGTCCCCTGAACAAGCTAGATGACTGCAACTCAAGCTTCAGGTCCTGAAGGTACAGCCTTTTGGAATACCTGTTCATTGTGATGAGGGTCCTCTGTATATTCTCAGCTTATAAAGTTGCTGGGCTTTTATTTCTGTCCCCTTTGCCCCATAAGGCTATAAAAAGGAGAGGTCTTGGGGTCAGCCTGGTGGCATAGTGGTTAAGTTGGCATGCTCTGCTTGGGTGGCCCAGGGTTCACTGATTCAGATCCTGGGTGCAGACCTGCAGACCATTCATCAAGCCATGCCCTGGTGGCATCCCACATACAAGAACTAGAAGGATCTATAACTAGGATATACAACTATGTACTGGGGCTTTTGGGAGGGAAAAAAAGGAGGAAGACTGGCAACAGATTGGCTCAGGGCCAATCTTCCTCACCAAAAAGCATATCTTAGGAAAAAAAAAGAAAAAGCAGCCAAAATTTTTTTTTTAATTAAAAAAATGAAAGGTCATATTTTCCAGGATTGAACAAAGACCCTCTTAGCCAAAGGAACTTCACTGACTGTTTATTTCACTGTGCTCCCTTCTTTGGACTTCTCTTCATTTTTGGTCTGGCAATTTCTTGCTATTTATTTTCAACTTTTTGATGTCTCAAATTTTTTGAAAATATTTTTATCCTCCTTTCTTAGTTGCTTTCAGAAATGGTTGATTCAAATAACTTAGTCTTCCTTTACCCAAAATAGGAAATTCCATTCTCAGCTTTCATCTTTTTGATTGAAAATAGAAGAGTAAAAACACTCTGTTGATGAAAACTAAGAAACTCTAAAGTTCAGATTAATTAATAACAAAAGTTTAAGTCAACCAAATTGAAAACAAGCATTCAATTCAAACAAACAAATAAAAACAGGTAACTCTATTAAGAGTTGCTAAAACAAAAAAATTCTTGACTCCCATAGAGGCCATACTACATAGAAATTACAAAGCAAAAACTAAGATTCTAGAGTTTCTTAATTATTCTAGATACTTAAGTATCTAAATACTTAAGTATCTAAATATTCTAGATATTTTCTTAATTAACCCAGTCTTTGCTAGCATGCGGCTCTGAAAAATTTAACAGTAGGCAAAGAGAAACCAGAAAAGAAGTTACCCCCAAATGTCTACTACCAGAAATTAGTCCAGACTAAATGTCATTAGACAATCTGAACTTTTAAATTATTTATTCTTATTTGTAATATTTTGCAAAGGATATTTAAAAATACAAATTTTTTTTTTGAGGAAGAATAGCCCTGAGCTAACTACTGCCAGTCCTCCTCTTTTTTGCTGAGGAAGACTGGCCCTGAGCTAACATCTGTGTCCATCATCCTCTACTTTATATGTGGGATGTCTGCCACAGCATGGCTTGACAAAGTAGTTCGTAGGTCCACACCTGGCGAATCCCGGGCAGCCTAGAAGCGGAACATGCGAACTTAACCACTGTGCCACCAGGCCAGCCGCTAAAAATACAATTTTATATACAAATTACAGTTATAGAGGGGCTGGCCCCGTGGCCGAGTGGTTAAGTTTGCGCACTCCATTGCAGGTGGCCCAGTGTTTCGTTGGTTCGAATCCTGGGCGCGGACATGGCACTGCTCATCAAACCACGCTGAGGTGGCATCCCACATGCCACAACTAGAAGGACCCACAACAAAGAATATACAACTATGTACCGGGGAGCTTTGGGGAGAAAAAGGAAAAAAAATAATAAAATCTTTAAAAAAAAGATTACAGTTATAGAATCAGCAAAGTTCTGATTTACACTTAGTCTCCACCTCCATGAAGTTAAAAGGAAAATGATACCTAGTGTTATACTGACTTCAAACTGATCTATGCAAGGATAAAGCTAATTTTTATTAAAAGTAAAAGAAAATTTCCCTAATTTATTTTATAAATTTATGCATTCAAATTACTATCATAATGTAAATACTCTCAGACCCTCCAGCCATTGACCAGATTTACTGTCATGCTTTATTTTTAATGGTATAATTACCTAAAATTGAAGGATTATTTTTCAGTTATTCAAACTTTTATCAAAATACTTATAGCTAACAATATTTTTCTTTATTCTGTGAAAAAAATATGAAAAATTCTAAATAAATACACTGTACTCTACTAAAATTAGTTCTTTTCTAACATTTCAGAGTGCAATTGCTTCATTTAATATAAGCATACCCACTTTTTGAATATTTTATTTTACTCTAAGTCTCCCATGTGTAGCTGCTAAATATCTATTTTCTTGGTCATGCATAATTGATCAGAATACAGCAATACTGGCCATTGTAATAATTGGAACAATCAAACAGTGTCAACTAGCACACATTTAGCTCACAATCAATGATTAGTTATAATAACAAAACACCTGTTTGTTCTTTTGTTGATAAAATGATGCCTCTTCAATAGGCAGATGGTATTTGTTTGACTACTCTTTCCATAGTCCTTTCCAATTTTTCATGCAAGACACCTCTAAGGATATTATTATTGTTATTTTAATTCCAAATCATCTCTTCTCCTGTAATTGTTTTTTGGCACATACCTCATATTGCTCTGTAATAACCCTCCAGATAAATACATGAATCTAGCACTTAGAGCATTGTTACCTGGCTGCATAACAATTTTGATCAATCTCCATCATTAAACGAATATTGGCCCACAGAGAATCATTCTTCCACTCTTTTGCTGGTTTTTATACGTGGGTTTTGCTCTTCATTAATTCCATATTGTCATTTAATTATTAAACTAAGTCTTCCTCTTCACCTCTGCTTATCCTCCCTCTGTATCCAACCAAGAGAGAATTCCTGCTCTCCAAGCCCTCACAATCTAATTAAAACACAAATACAAATGAAGACAAAGAGGACAAAAAGATGGCTACCAAGAAATGTGTGACCAACTACAAATTAACAAGATAAAAATATAGACCAGCTGCTGAGGGACTGAATAATGAAATCATAGGAACCAACTGCTGCTATTCAAGGAAGACCTCATAGCAAAGTACTGAAGTATTCAAATATGACCTTGGGGAACCCTTCACTGAATCTCCCAAATGAAAGAAGTTCTCCTCTACTCTATGGATCCACAGTACTTTCTATACACCTCTAAAATGGCATCCAGTATATTACATTGTAATCTGTTGCCCCTCACTGAACTGTGAAGTTATTGAGAAAAACACTGTATTACTGTGTTCATATCTCATCCATCTAGCTAAGTGCCTGGAACTTAAGGGTTTGTTCAATGAACTAAACAGTGCCATCTCCCATCTCTCTCCCACCCATGGACTATAATGATTCAAATACACTAGCATTAAAGTCCAACCCATTTTGGCTTGGAGGTCTTAATACTTGCTATTCCCTCTTTCTAGAATGGTCCCCCACCCATACACACACACACACACAAACACATACACACGTGCATACTCGTCCTTCTGATTTTAAATGGTACTTTTTTACAGAAGGCCTTTTTGAATTCCTGCATAAATTAAGTCCCAAGATTTGCTTCTCACAGCGCCTCATACTTTTTCTATGTTACTCTCAAGCAATTTGTAATCACATGTGTGCGTGTATGTATCCTAACCACAAAATCAAAGCACGAGATGAAAAATATAAACAAAAGCCTGTGGATTTTTTTTCAAAGGTGATTTCAGAGAAGAAAACTGAATATCCTTTATATATCTAAATGGTATGAAATATGGAGTTCCTAGAACATGTACAAATATCAAGATTAGAGTTTCTTTGGTCAAAATAGCTTGTAGTGGTCCTGAGAGTTGACTCAGTGTTGACAAACTATGACCCACAGGACAAATCCATCCACCACTCATTTTTGTACAGCTTGAGAGCTAATAATAGTGTTCACATCTCTAAATGGCTGGTGGAAAAAATCGAGAGACTAATAATATTTTATGATGTGAAAATTACATGAAATTCAAGTTTCAGTGTCAATAAACATGGTTTTATTGGAATATAGCCATGCTCATTCATTTACATATCATTTCTATGTAGAGTTTATATGCAAAGACAGAGTTAAGTGGCTGCAAAAGAGAATATGTGACCTGCAAAACCAAGAATAGTTATTGTCTGGCCCTTTATAGAAAACAATTTTCCAACCTTTATCCAAACTATTATTCTAGCCAAACGTGGTAATCCAATCCTCTTTGCTAACAACTAATTGAGTTATGGATAGGTGAGCCAATTCTGGCCAATGAACAATGAGAGGAAACCTGTAAGGAGACTTCTGGAGAAGATTTTCTTGGCCTTAAGAATGATAGACAGATAGAGAGAGCTGGTGTTTCCTTTACTCCTCGGGATGCATTTTACCTGGATGCAATTCCTGGAATTGTTATAATCATCTTGCTATGATCCCAAAGGCCAAGCCAACACACAAAGGAGGGTAGAAAAAAAGAGGCAAAGAGAGGCGGAGATGAGACCCTGGCATATTTTTCCCTGAGTTGCCCTGTCTGTGAACTGCTTCTTGTACGATATCATAAATTTTCCCTTTTTTTTCAGTCAATTTGCATCAGAGTTCTACATTCAAAGACATACACAGCTAAACCCAAAACTGTATGGCATGGTATTGGGCCACGAACAAGTGAAAAAAGAAAACTTGCTATAGCATTTAGTATAGGAAGGCATCTATACAGTTAAAAATGTGACACCAAAAGCTAACAAAAAGAGCCTAGAAGGGGAGGTGGTATGAAGTTTAGCAAAAGGCCAAATGGGAAAAACAATTTGTATATTTATATATTCATTCTAATGAACATGAACTAAATATTCTTTAGTTTTGGACTTAGTTTCTTCCATACCAGTTACCATTTGGCATGCAAGTGTCCCTCTGTGTATCAGAGGAAGATCTAAAATTCACACATGCCCCATTTTCCCACATGCGCCTTTGAATTTCAGAAAGAGGCAGGACACACCACAACATGGCATACTAGGAGGGCAGCTTGTGCCATGGCAATGGCACTTGGATGAGAGAGAGAATCTCTGATCCAGGACTGATATGGATAATCTATATGGTTATATAATAATAAAAAGTCATAGCAACAATAATAGCTAACACTTATATGGAGCTTATTATGTACCAGGCAATGTTTCAAAGTACTTTATATATGTTAACTCTAACTGTATCGATAAATCCTCTTGACTAAGCAAAGTCATTCAGATGGTAAGCAGCAATGCCAGGATTTAAAACCAGGTGGTCTTGCTCCAGAGCCCAGGCTTTTAATCAATATGTTATACTGTCCCTTATCTGACACTCAATTTTCTCATCTCTAAAACGAGGATTCTCCATCAGAGAAGCAATATACTCCACAAAATGTGGACAGAGTAAATTCTCAGTACTTAGTACCAGCAAAATATTAGAGGTCACAACAGTGTTTTTCACAAACTTTCATTTCATGGGCACATTTGTCAATACTGTCATCTTAGAATACAAATAATATTAACATTCATACATGCTAACAAGATAATATAATAAAATTGTTCCTTTCTACTTCTTTGTGTCTGAAATGTAGTCAAAAACAACAAAAAAATTCAGCTGTTTCACAGTAGATACACTTTCATAAATCATTGGTAAGAAAATTATTCTTCTCTACTGCTTAATCTTTATCGACAAGAAATCACTCCTTCTTTGGTGTTTCCTCATGATCCTATGTTTTATAGAAATAATCAAATTAAAGATATGTTCAACAGACTTTATTATCTCCTCTTTAACATCTAAACACTAAACGTTACTCATGCAAAGGAACCAAAATTAAATAAATCAGTACTGATATTATTATCTTCCCTATACCTATAATGTGGCTTAAAAGGGGTCATACAAAAGACTGCATGTTAAGAAATGCTTAGTTTCCATGGCACTCTAATTAAATAGAGCATACTTTGCTTATTGACTAGAATTGGAGACATCCAGCCAATGTAAACATTGGCTTACACAAATCACATTCTTCAAACTTGGACAGTATGAAAGCAATGAAAAGATTTACCTATTTACCAAATTAAAATGGTCAGAATTTAAGATCAGCTTTCCAAATTATGTATTCAAGCAATAAAATCAAATGCCAAAGAGGGAATATTAAAGGCAAGCAAAGAGAGAGGAGGAGACCAAAAAAACAATTAAAGGTAATACTACTTCACTTTATGGGATTTGTATAATGGTAAATTTGCACACACTCATAAATAATTTAGAGACGATGAAAGGCAAAATGACTCTGATAGAATCAGAGATCTCAGCATTAAATTAATATCACTCACGCCACATTAACCATGCATGATGAAATCAGTCCTCTCAATGAAAAGATGACTTCAAGAGGACTAACTCTGATATTGCGTTAGCACTGACAAGGATTTAAATCAAAGACTGACAGACAGTGAACCTCTTGAAGCTGCCTGTTACTTTAGTTCAGTCTCTCCCAACAGGTTTAGCTAAAGGCAAATTGCAAAAGAAATTTCCCTGGAAGATTTCAGTACAGCAGGAGCTACCGTAAAGGTGAGAAGATAAATAATGCATTATCAGCTCCTTTAAAAAATTATTTATTATGCATATTCAATATGTTTTCAATGTTATCTCCATTCCCCTCTACATTTCCTTACCCTTTTTCTCAACTCTACTGATATATGGGGAAAAAAAGGAAATATGTTTTTGTCATTGTCCTATTATTTTTGCTGATTCTGGTTTTTTGGGCCATTTTCCTTTCCTTCTTTCCTTTCTTTTCTTTCCCCAGTTAGGACATGTGTAGCACACATCAAAAGTTACTGCAGTGCTAAGGTGCATCGGCGGACACCTCTTCTTACTCACACAGGTTATGTCTTTTAATATTTCCATCCCCTACAGAAGAAACGATTTAGTAACCTCCTCAGAAGAGTGAGGAAGAATTAATGGCCTTTCAGGATCATTACGTGTATTTCCAAGATGCATTATGCTTAACTAACAACAGTGAGGCACTGCCCTCCTCACAGGTGCAGGAAAGGAGAGGGGAGCAGTGAGGGCATTCTTAGAACAACTGCAAATTGTGGTGGGAGAAGAGAAGTGACGCCATCATTCAGAATGTAGTGATGCGGAAAGGCAAACTGATGCCAAAAAAGAGAAATGGCCACAACGTGAGAAGCACGATCTTGCACACTATCAAAAACTTGTCACTTGGTGAGTATACATGGCACTGGAAAGGTGAGAAATATTCTCAAGCAACAAGATTATTACCACAAAAGACAGAAAGAGACTATATAAACCATGAAAATCAGCAGGAAACTACAAGGAAGAGAAAACGAGAAATTATAAAGGGGACTCCGAGGACACACACCAAACTCTGTGAAATGCGCGTTCCAAGAAAAGTCCTCTCTTCCACAAGGGGTTGGAATTAGAAAGGTGTCCTTTTTCACAGGAAAAGAAAGCCACCCAAAGGAGATTATTTTTCCTATTACATTTTTTCAAAAATAAAATTCAATTAACAAATGAAGATACTGCTGAAGATCAAATGAAAAGGGGAGGTATGTTCCTTTATAGCTTCTAGAGCAGATGGTGCTCAGAGAAGCCCATAATTACCTAGCAGAGCTAAGAGAGAAGAAGGTGAAATTCTATTAAAATTTCACATTAGGACAAATTATTTTGAGACTTTTATAAGGAGGTAGATATTTCCTAATACATTAATGCTGGAGGATTCACTGATAGGAAACAAGACGTTTTAGGGAGTTTATAAGCTTGTATGCTTTCATGTAACTATAATGCAAGCAACTCTAAAACGTCCATTTATTCTATTAAGAGGTGTGGATTACCAAGCCTGAAGGGCACTAATAGAAGATAATCAGAAATTTGCATTACCAGAAAATTCACTATATTCAGGTGAACATTACTCACGGAAAATGATTTCCTCTCAGTCCTTTCTCAGGGGCCACTCTCCTGGGAACCACGATAACAGCCAAAAGCAACATGGCTGACCAAAGAGTTCAGGCAAACCTACTTCTTTCTATTATGCTTCTATATATTCAGGCTGGCATACACCACACACATCCAGAGAAATAAGGCTTAATAACAAGTGCCAAAGTATTTTAAATGGAAAAATGAAGATAACAGGTTAAGAATGCAGTTAAGTTAGATAACTTAAGTGGAATTCTGCATTTGTAAAAGTGATCCAATATCAAAAGGAAATTATAACAAGAGTAATTATGAAAGGAAAGTGGGCGATATTTGTGTTCTTCCTAAAATACTACTAACAGGAGGAAAAATAAAAATCAGGATTTGGCAATAGCCTTCCAGTCTTAAAGTCAGAGAACAGAACAAAGCTCCCAAAAGGACCTCGCAGAGCAGATTAATTACTACAGAATTTCATAAAGAACTCAGTGAATGCTTAAGCAGGCTTCTTTGTAGGTCAAAGAGGACCAATCAGAAAATTGGGGTCATTAAGGGACGAGAGATAGGGTAATAGGAAATAAAATATAATTACAGAGTAAGTGAAAGGGGGAAGGAAGGAATAGCAGAAGTATTAATATTATTTTGGTTTCGGACAAACCACGTTTTCTTTAAAGACATTCAAAGACCAACTTAGATTTTTTTCCCATTCAATTGCATTTATTCTTTATATTCTATTTTAGATAGATATCCTCATGGCCTCAAGGGAGTGGCTCAGGTGCTAGAAGCATCTGAGCCTCTGAGATAACTATATTTCACATATATTTCGTTGAAAATTAGAAGCACACTATTTTCCTTCTTAAAATAATCATTAAAATTAGCTATTAGCTACACATATGTAATTTCAATTTTGTTTTCAAGAAACAAATCTGTAAAAGACAAACCAGAAACTATTGATGAGACTAAATATCTACATCTATGGCCAAGACATCATTTCATATTTTTCCTACATTTACGTTTGAGTCTATAATTCTTTATTTTTTAATCTATTTATTTATTTTTTCTTTTTGAGGAAGATCGACCCTGAGTTAACAGGGTCTGTTGCCAATCTTCCTCTTTTTTTTTTTTCCACAAAGCCCCAGTACACAGCTGTATATTCTAGTTGCAAGTCATTCTGGTTCTTCTATGAGGGACGCCACCACAGCATGGCTTGATGAGTGGTGCCAGGTCTGTGCCCAGGATCCAAACTGGCAAACCCCAGGCTGCCGAAGTGGAGCACATACACTTAACCACTCAGCCACGGGGCTAGCCCCTGAGTCTATAATTCTAAAGCTATATAAATTATGAAAACATTATTACTTCAACTTTTAAGCAATTTCTGCTTAACTTACTGAAATTTAAGGTTAAAATAATGAGTTCATCAAAATTTGAAATATGTAAACTTGTAATTTTACTGTAAAACTAAAAAATGAAATTATTGTAAGCTTCAATTAATTGATGCATTATCTAAGCTTTCAACTTGAACTTTTTTGCAAAAAGGTAATACCATCATTTTGCTTTATACACATTTCCATAATACACTGAGTACTATATAACTGTCTAAAATTATGAAATTAGTACAAGAGTTACTAGTTAGAAAGCAGTACAGGGGCCGCTGGTGGCACAGTGGTTAAGTTCACACGTTCGGCTTCAGCGGCCCACGGTTTGCCAGGTGCAGACATGGCACCGCTCAGCAAGCCATACTGTGGTAGGCGTCCCACATATAAAGTAGAGAAAGATGGGCCCAGATGTTAGCTCAGGGCCAGTCTTCCTCAGTAAAAAGAGGAGGATTGGCAGCAGTTAGCTCAGGGCTAATTGTCCTCAAAAAAATTAAAAAAGAAAGTAGTACAGAAAAGACTAGAAATTTACTTTTATTAACATCATCAACACTTCACACCTAGTTTTTTCATACTCAAAATCATTTCATATATATTATATAAATTACTCACCAGGGATTTAATTATCATAACAGCACCATTTAATAAAGGTTTATTTTGTTCTAGCAGTACTGTTGACACACAACCTCATTTAAGCTCACAACAAATAAACATAGAAATAAACAAAGAAATTAAGGTGAGCTTCAGTGATTTACCCATGTTCACAATACCGAAAGTGACAGACACTGGATTCCGATCCAGGTCTGACTTCAACTGCAGTTAATTACCACCTCATTACAGCTCGTGCTTCCCAACAAATGTGATGACATTCTGAGGAGAGCAATAAATCTCAATTCAGAAAGTCCTGAAAAGTGCCCCATGACTCACCCAGGACTTGGTTCCTTAGTTTCCCTCCTACCTCTTTAATTGCTCCTCATCTACTTTCCATTCCCTAAATATTTGTGTACCCCAACTTCCTACCTTCTGACTGCATTCCCTTCTCCTGAAAATCATCTTTTCCTCTCTAACAGCACCATTATTCTCAGTTACCTCAACTGTGCCTCAACATGGCTCAAAATGTTGGCATCATTGACTCCTCCTCCAAATTATAGTCAGTCAGTCAATTGCCAAGGTATGCACTGCCACAGCGGCACCCCACTCACTGCCATGGTCCAGGCTAAGTCTTCATTACTATCCACTAAATCGCTAAGCAAACTAAGAATAAAACCCCAGGAAATTACCTTGGTTTACAAAGTCCAGAGGGATATTTTAAGCTAAGGCTCCTTTCCCAGCATGCCTCTTAGGCTCCCCCATCCCACTGCCCTGGGCTTCTTGTAGTTCATTGAACACATGGGGCCAAGCACATGCCTGCTCTAGAGCCTTTGCACACAATGTCTCCCAAATAGCCACAAGGCCTGCTCCTTCACTTAATTCAGGTCTCAATGCAAATGCCACCTCCTCCAGAGACCACAGCACCCTGCCCCATCAGGCTTCACACCTTATCCTGACTGTTCCTTCACGGTTCTTTCAACCTCACATCATTGTAACTTATTTTGCGTTTACTGCCTTTCTCCCCAAGAGAAAGCAAGCTCTACTCATGCCAGAGAGAGATTTCTGTCTCTTTTATTCCCTACCTTGTCCCCTACCCTTTGACCTCTGCCTGGAACATGGAGGCACTGACTCATTCAATGAATTGATGAATGAATGACTGGATGGATTTTAACTGGTTTTCTTTCCACTCTCTTTTCCCTCTCTGACTTTACCATTAACAGTGCTGTGAATGTGGCTCAAAACACATCAAAACAAAACAGAGTTGGTAAAATGTAGGGTATTTTTAGGAAACAGTGAGTAGGTTGGTAAAATGTCCTATGTGGCCTAGGACTTGGCTATGTAACCTGCACAGCACCTTTAAACTTTTAACACTTTGTTTCCTCAGGGAATAATAATAACGCTTACGTCATAGGATTGTTTCATGGATTTGATGAGGCAATGTATAGAATAAGTGTATACAAAATGGCTGATGCGAGGGGTGGTACACAGTAAGCATTCAGTAAATATTAGATAGTATTATAATAGCCTCGCTTGCGGCCAGTTTTCCATTGCTGGTTTAGGGCTTTAAGTGTCAAGGTGAGGAGTTTGCACCTAATATAAACCCAGTGAATATTTTTTGTTAAATTTATTTCTAATTAATTAACATTTCCAATTAATAGATTTCAGCTTAATGCTAGTCCCTTCTGTGGAATTCCCAGGCACACTTCTCTCTTTCAAAATGCTATTCAACTAGAGTTACAAGAACTAGTTCACTCTTAAAGGCAAAAAAGTCATATCTATACCTCACACCATATACAAAGACAAACCCCAAATGTATTGAAATATTAAAATGATGTCAGGAGAAAAATTAACAGAATTTTTCTTAGACCTCAAGTTAGGGAAGGCTATTTTAAGAATTCATAAAGGAACAATGAGATACCATTTTACTCCTATGGATCTGACCCAATTTTAAATGATGATACTCAGTGTTGGTGAAGGAGTATGGTAACATAGCTGGTATAACTGGATATAATTTGGTACTTTGTGGTAAAAGTGTTAAAATGATGAATAGTCTTTGGCCCAGCTGTTACCCTTCCAAACATTTACCATAAAGAAATAATCCTATACTAAAGGTGAAACACACGAGGAATTCCCCTCATGTTTCTCTATTAGCTAAATGAAGCTTTCTTCTTCCAGACTCTATATTCAGTCAAAAACCAAGTATTGCATTATGAAAGTTATTCATTTTCTTTCATCTTCGCTGCCACTGATTGTGGTTTATGTTCCATTAATTTTTACCTAGACTACTACATACATTTTCTAAGAATAAAACCCACAGTCATTACCACAGACCAGTATATGACAAGGATTTCCAGAGTCACCACTATTATTAGAATTAATATGATTACAGGTATATTAGAAAGGAGACAAAACATCACTATTTATGGAAGATGTGAGTGACTACCTGGAAAAAAAGAGAATCCCTGAGAAACTATTTGAATCAATAATAGAGTTATAAAATAAGTAGACTAAAATCAATAGCCTTCCTTTATAAAATAATAACCTATTGAAAAGTGTAAGGTAAAAAAAAAAAATTCTATTCACTTAGCAACAGAAAATAAATGTAAAATACTGTGAAAAGCACAGCAAAACCACTATTTTTCCATCAGGATTTACTATTGACAACACTATGAGGCAGCTAATTCAACAAAAAGTCAAATATCTCTTTTTTTTCTCCCCTTTGTGAACCAACCAGGTGAACTGTATTCATACATTACTCCTGAATACCAACCTTTATAATGAGCTGTGATTTTCCTTTAACATACCTACCTGTACCTCACTGCCAAACTCACCTGGGTCCTCTGGGCTTCTAATTCTACCCCTTCTGTAGCTCATCCTCTTGGCCTTTCAGCCTTAATTGAATTCTGGTTTTCCCACAATACCACTTGCCTTATGGACCTCTCACGAGATAGCTGTATACTGCCTTACCACTGTGGATACTTCACAGTTATGGGCTGAACCGCATCCCTGCAAAGTTCTAACCCCTAGTAGCTCAGAATGTGACTACATTTGGAGATAAGGCTTTTGCAGGGGCGAAGTTAAAATGAGGCTGTCAGTGTGGACTAGAAAACAACTTGACTAGCGCCCCATAAGAAGAGGACGTTTAGAGACACCACGGCTGTGCAGGTACAGAGAAAAGACCATGGGAGGACACAGAGAGAAGGTGGTCATCCACAAGCCAAGGAGAAAGACCAGGAGAAACAAAACCTGCCAACACCTTGATCTCGAACTTCCAGCCTTCGAAACTGTGAGGAAAGAAATTTTTGTTGATTAAGTCACCCAGCGTGTGATATTTTATTATGGCAGTCCTAGCAAAATAATACATTCATGTGCATCATGCAGTGCATATTCTGTACTTCAGTGTCAGAAGGTACAGTTGGTGTCTTTTCTCTATTCTCACAAAATAATTTGCTCTTTGAGGTTCACGTCACCAACGTTCCTACCATTCATACACAAACACACACACACATTCATACACCCACAAACACATCATTGGGCACTCCCTTCATTCATTGCTGACTTTGAAATCTGAGTCACAATCTCTCTCTCCATCCAAATGGCTGCAATATTCTGGAAAATTCTGATATTCACATAATTGACCCATCCAGCACCCTAGCCTCTTGGCTTCTTTCATCCCACATCTACCCCTGCTTCACCTGCACAGTCATATTCTGCTCTCGTCTCATTCAAAATTATTCCAGCTCTAAATCAGACATTCTACTCTCCAACTCAAACTCCTTACCCTTCAAACTTGCTTCCTCAACAACTCTCACTGCATTGATTCTTCCACTTCATTAGTGCTTCCTATTCAGTATGAACTATCTTGCTCCCTATTGAATAGCCCTCAACTGTCCTTACCTTCTGTTCTATCCAATTTAAATCTCTTAAGTCTAAGTTTGAGCCATTTGGGGCCAATACCATAAATTTCTTTATCCAGAAAGCAAAATCCCAACCGTGGATGAACCAATCCACTTTCCTCATGCCTACATCTAGGCTGTGGAAAAGTTAGGGAAAAATCCTATCACCACATGGATGAACAGCACAGCTTCTAGTCAGCAACTTTATCTTG
This sequence comes from Equus caballus, assembly GCF_041296265.1. Taxonomy (NCBI): domain Eukaryota; kingdom Metazoa; phylum Chordata; class Mammalia; order Perissodactyla; family Equidae; genus Equus; species Equus caballus. The sequence goes on from NC_091689.1 coordinate 76,147,669, forward strand.
GTCCTTGAAATTTTCTGGCCACCTCTTTACATTTCTTAGGCAGCTATCTTTCAACCCATCTCTACCTCTGACTCCGCTTCTTCTCCCCAACAATTCACGTTGGGCCTCACTTCACAGAGAAAATAAAAGCTGTCAGACACAGACTCAACTCCAGCTTCCTTTCCACCAAATCTATACATTTAGCTACATCTATATCCACCCACTCTTCCTTCCCTCCTGTTTCTATATAGGAGGTGTCTCTCTACCCAGCAAAGGCAAAACCCTCCAGTTATGCTCTGAACCCTATCCTTTCTGTTCAGTTTATAGAATCAATTAATTCCTCCCTTCTATTTTCAGTCTCTCACTCTCTAATGGATACATGCCATCAACATTTAAATATTATCTATTCCTACTCCCTCTCATCTCAAAAAAAAAATCCTGAACCCTACATGTGTTTCCAGTAACTGCTTCATCGCTCCTCCCATTCATAGCCACATTTATTGCAAAAAGCACCACCACTCCCCCCACCCCCATCCACTCCTCATAGCCCATTTTAATCTGGCTTTCTTTCTGGTCCTCCAAAAGTCCTCTTAGTAAGACTATCATCTCCATATTTCAAATATAATGAAAAATGTTGGGTCTCCTCATTCCTGTCCTCTCAGCACCTTTTGTTATCAGGTATCACTTCCTCCATCCCAAAACATTCTTCCCTTACCTTTCATGGTATAAAAATACTTATGATTTTCCACGTAAATCTCTGGCAACTCCTTCTCAGACTATTTTACAGGCTCACCCACCTCTTACAGGCTTTAAATGTTAGACTGCCTCAAGGATTGGTTTTTGCCCTCATTTCCTCTCACTGTATTCTCTCCCTAAGTGACCCTAACCATTTCCATGGCTTCAATTATCATTTATGTACAAATGACTCCCATATTTATATCTCCCGTTCAGATCTTTCTTCTAAACTTCAGATTTATAAATCAAATTTCAATATTTCCTCTTAAACATCCATGGGCATCTTAAACTCCATATGACCAAAACTGAACTCATAACCTCCTCCAAACTTGTTTGTACTCCAGTACTCTCTACTTCAGAAAGTAGCATAATCATCCATCCATTTGCACAAGTCTGAAATACGAAACTCATCCGTAATACATCTCTCTCCCTTACTCCCTGAAACCCAGTCACCATAAGGAATCTATTCTACTTCCTATATATTCAAATCCACTCACTTCTTTCCAATTCCACAGCCATTATCCCACCCAGACTGCAACCTCTCTCAATTGGACTAGTGTTAATGTCTCCTGACTAATATCTCCACAACCCCTCCTGCACCTTTCGATTCCGTTCCCATACTGCTGCAGAGTAATCTATCTAAAATGTAATACTTCATTACATTTTACTGCTGTTTAAAGCCCTTCAAATGCTTCCTAATGCTTGGAGATAAATATCAAGGTCTTTCAAATCACCTGAAAGGCCCTGCATCATCTGGCCACTGCTTCTCTCTCCACCTTAGCCTGAAATACTCTACTTACATTCTCACACCATTCACTATGCTCAAGTCACACTGACAAAATACCGCAGACCACACATCAAATTAGAAAATATTTTTTTATGATGATATTATCTTGTGCTAGAGTGGGTATATAGAAACAGGCAGTCTTACATATTACTGAAGGGTAAATTGGTAAAACCTTTGAGAACAATTCTGTAATACATGTCAAAATTCTACAAATTTTGTATAATGTTTGACCTATAAATTCCTATTTTATAGATTCAACATGATATAATAATTATGGTGGTATTTTTATAATAGTAAAACCTAGAAACAAATGAACATTATGCTTTGTCTATCTGGTAGGCTATATATATATATATATATATATATATATTATATATAATGTATATATGTGTGTATATCCAACATTAATACTGCATATATGAAAACTCAACATTTTTCTAGCACAATCTAAACTGACTATCCTAATTAAACATTTTTAGTTTCCTGCTATATTAGCTGTGATAACTGGGTTATTTGGGAAATTTTTATCCTCAAAGTATTCAAAATCAGGAAATGATTTTAACTTGCCCTAAGAGAAAGTTTGCAACATTCAATGTAAAGAGTTTAGAAAAGACAATGCCTTCCATTCTTTCATGATGAGAATGCTGAGATGAGAAAGAATGCTTTTCTAAATGCTCTTAGCTTTGTGAATGTCTGCCACACATAACCCCTAGTTATTCTGCTTTATTAAAGTCTCATTTCAAAATATAGAAAGAATAAACTAGACACCATGAATAAAAGTACAATCAATTATTCTTTTTGCAGAAGATGCACAAGTATAATAATCTAAACTTACTGTTAATACGTATAGAAGAGATGAAGTACAATAAAACTTCTTGGAAAAAGGGCCAAAATACGGAATGCTTTATTCAATAAATGATGCAAAAAACACTTTTTGAAGATCTAGTGTGCATTAGATACGGTGTCAAGTGATGGAGCTGCAGAAATAAATGACAAATGGACCTGCCTTGTGTGAAATAGAATAACTCAATTCATTCTATATAAACCTGGGTTAGAATTTCTTCAGAAGCCTCACTCCTTACCTGCACTTACCTAGCACCACTGTTATTTCCACCTTGAGATTAGAATCCTAAGAGTTAACCATTTCTGATCCCTGTCTTTCTGGGCTAGTATTCTTTAAAGGCACCATACCACATTTCTATTCTGTGCTGTTTCAAACACTGTTCCAAAAGTAAAACCTCATGCCTCTAACATACTATCTGTTACCTCAACCAGACATGGCCTCTGACACAGTGGTTGACCACTAGTTTCACCAAGATCTTAATACTGCCTGAGAATGCAGGCTGCACCAAAGCTTAAAGCAGTGCCAGAGTAAGAATTGGGCCCTTGAGGTCAGTGAAGCCCACCATACTTCATATCCTGTTCGTTCTTGAGTGCAAACCCCCAGTTTGAAAGCAGCAACCAGGCATATCTCTCCTGCTTTCATCCCTATATCCCTCTAGATTTCCTTCCCCCTGAATCATCCTCCCAGGATGCTGAAAATTGTAGAAATAGCTAAAGTTTTCCATTTCCTGTTTCTATGGCCCTTTCAAAGTGATTTTACAGGTCATCCATCATCTGTACTGCCCTTGTGATTTGACTTGGCCAACAGAACATGGTAGAGGTACCAATAGGTGACAGAGTTCCTAGCCCAGGACTTTCTTAGCAATCTGAAAATGTCATGTGAACAACCCTGGACTAACCTCCTAGGTTGAAAGAAGACATAGAAAGAGGCTCCAGCTATCCCAGCCACAAAAAGTGAGGCCATCACAAACCAATCAGCTGAGTTAACCCACCAGCTAAATACAGGTGCATAAGCAAGCCCAGACAAGATTAGACTAACTAGATCAAGACTGAAAAAAACATTTCCAGGTGCACTTGAGCCCAATCCAAATTTCCAACCTGCTAAACTATTGTTTTAGGCTACTAAGTATTTGGATGTTTTGCTACAAAGCAAAAGTCCACTGATCCACAGGGCTTCCAATCCTCCATCTCAACCATTGCCCATACATATCCTCCATAATCTAACACCTCACAAAATGCACCCACCCTCCACTGCCCTGCTCTGATTAAAACTTGGATTTTCAGTGAGGATAATGCTTCTTTCTCTGAAACCATGTCATTTAGATTTTTTGTTTTCCCACATCCCATGTATGCTTGTGATAGGAAAGAGTGCCACTTCCAAAATACCACTCTTTCACCCTCATGGAAAAATCCGCCCTCCTTTGATATCTATGACATCCCTCTCTTCCACCCACTACCACCTCTCCTCATTAATATCACTATCTATGACAGAGTCACTGGGAACTTTGAAACCTGAAAAACAAACTTGCTCTTCACTTTGTCTTGGGAAACTTCGAATGGCCTTTGGAAAACTCGTTCAACACCCAGAATCTAAGTTTGCCTGCCTCCTTATACACAGTGAATTTCATTCCCTCACTACTTAAGCATCCCAGTTCCACAGCCATACCCTTGAACTTGTCAACACCCAACATTACTCCACCTCCGAAATATTTCAAATCTTAAACCATGAAGATGTTTTCACTAAGAGATACAAAATAACAAACAAGAATAACCACAAAAACTTTTTTTGTGGTGTCCATCAAAGAATTATCTCAAAAAAGTTACCAGAATCAGACAACCATATAACTGAGCTTTTAAAACCATTTAGGGACAGATAATTCTCATGATACGTAAGTCATCTGGAAGCATAAATGAGAGAAAATAACCCAAGGAAATTTTTAAAAAGAACGATGGTAGATTTGTTTTCTCAGATAATAACACATACTAGAAAGATGCACTAATTAAAATATTGTAGATTCAATACGTAAGAGACAAATATAATAGAAAATAATAGAAATCTTAGAAACAAACTCAAATACAGGTAAACATGTAAATATTTAATATAAGATAAAGTGACATGCTAATCAGTGAACAAAAGGATTATTCAACAAATGATACTGGAATTATTGGTTAACTTGTTTGACCAAAACAAAAAGTTAACTAAAATTATTTTCTCAGGAACACAAAAACAAATCCCAGATTGTTTAAACTTAAAATGAAGACGGGCCACTCAGAGGTTAGAAGGTACATATTTTTATGAATTAAAAGAGGAAAAAGCCATTTTTAGCATGACTAAAAGATTCAGTAACATAAAATGTTAAATCTCTTTATGTTGAAAAACACTAGTAAAAGAAGTAACTTCATGAAAACATATTTACAACATATATAACAGATGAGTTTTATTATAAAAAGAGCTCTTACAAATCAAGAAGCAAAACTACAAAGAATTAAATTTTAAAGTGGACAATGTACACAAAAAATCAATTCAAAAAATAAACAGAAATTGCCAACAAACATATGAAGGAAAATTCAACAATCCAGATTTCTGCCTCTACTTCTGAGCCTTGGCCCAGACTCCAGACTTACATATACAACTGCTTGCTCTACATTTCCACTTAAATGGCTAATACACCCCTCAAACAGAATATATCTAAACTGAACTCCTGATCTTAGCCACTCTCCCCAATCCAGCTCAATGATCAGCCTTCCCCACCCTAGTTAATAGCAACTACATTCTTCTACTTCCTCAGTCCAAAAACCTTGCAATCATTCTATCTCTTCTTTTACTCATGCCCATACGAAGCCATCAGAAAATCCTGTCGGCTCTACCCTCAAAATATATCCAGAATATATCTTCCCATCCCTTCCATCTCATGAAGCTCCCATCATCTCTTCTCTGGATAACGGCAAAAACAGATCTGCCTTGCTTAAAATATGCAACTTGCCTCCCATCGCCCTTAGGATAAAAATAAAACTCCTTCACTTGGCCCCTTCTTACCTCTCCAGAGGCATCTCACATCATGCTCTTGACTCTGCACATCAGCCACACCAGCCTCCTTTCACACCATCCTACCTTCCTATATAGAGATTTTGCATATTCCCTTCTCTCGGCCTGAACATTTCTTCCTTCATCTCTTCACTAGTGTAATGCTATTTCTTCATCAGATCTCAACTTGAACATCATTTTCTGAAGGAAGCCTCCCCTGAACTCCCTGCTAGGTGAATTTCACTTATTACAGGTGCTTACTGCTGCAACGTTGCATTGCATACTTGATCATTATATGATGAATATCTGTCTCCACGACCTGATTATTAGGTCTTTGAGAGCACAGAGCAATTTTATTTTGTTCACACCGTATCCCCAGTGTTGAGACTAATTCATACAGGGTCATAATAACTATTTTTCAAATGAATGAAAATTAAAGAAAAAACACTTAGTGGTATGACACACAATTTCACCTTTATTTCACTCAGTTTCTCTAGGCATAGAACAACTATCCCCATACTGCTATTTCTAGAATTATTCCAAGCTCTCCAGCTCCTAAATTCATTCCTGGGCATATGGCAAACTCAGCCAGGACAGTTAATCCAATTCGTGCATTCCGCTTCCCATTCTCCTCGTCGTCTCCCCAGCCCTAAGTCCGTCAGCATTAGGAACTGTGGTCTGCAGGGACGTTAACAGACAAACTAAATCAGCGAGCGAGTACAATGTCCATCTTGTTCTATAGCAGCCCACCCCCTCCCTTCTTCCCAACCAACAAATAAAAGTGACCTTCTGAGATTCAGGGCCTGAGAAATGCTGGAGGTACACTACAGACATGAACAAAAACGGGATATTCTTAATACTGCTTGCCGCGAGATGACCTAATTTATGATCAGAAAAATTCAACTTTTTATTGGCTTGAAAACATGATGCTTACCCACAAAATAGTGTGAAAAGAATGCATTACCCACTGCATTTTTTTTTTCTCTTCCTCTAAGCATAAGAATTAGCTTCCCAAATCTAACAATAACAACTCAGGCAAAAAAATACGTTTCATGTCTTCTTACAAATAATGCTACAATAAACTATGAGAACCTGAAACTGGTCAACAAGGCTTGAATAGGTTGAATAAAACCCGAGAGAACATAGAGGGCCATCTGTGCACACTCGGTTTTAGCATCGTGAGGTACATTAGTGCAGGCTCACTAACTCCTCCTACATCACCATCTTTGAAATAACCCCAGGAATCAAGTGGCACGGAGCACAATTCCAAGGGCATGGATTAATGGGAGAATTTTTGCAAAGGAGAAAAAGAAATTTAAGCTTGTGGAAAATGCATTGTCCTAAAGTTTTCTAGTACTGGATTGCTTCTATTAATCTTCTTAGTCTTACAAGACCTAAAATAAAAAACCAGACTTCAATGTATGTGGGACACGAATAGTTACAAGTTGGATGAGAACAGTTTAATTTAACATTGAGACAGCACAATTCATCTCAGCAGAGCCACCTGGCATAAACTAAAACTATATCTCTTATGAGACTGCAGCAAGCTACTAAAAGCCGGGGGAATCAGATTGATGTGAATTATTCCACCAGGAGTATTTAGAGAGAGACTTGATCTAATGAAAATGCAAAGATAACTTCAAAAATAAAAAAAGCTTTGGGGACCAAGGAGGAAGAATTCTCCATGACCAGTGACTACCAAGAATTCCAGTTAATAATCCAGGCAGGTCTAGATCTTTTCAGTAGGTACTTTTAAGTTTTAATTCAATCTGCCTTCCCTGTTCTTTCTTTACCAAAATCAAATAAAAACTCAAGCAGGAGAACTTTGCTTTTGAAATTTCTTTTCCTGAACTATCAGAATCAACAGTTTCTGTTCTGTACATGAGGTATTACGAAGTAATGAAAAGTTATGCTTCCTGCAACAGACATAGACACTTCATTTTAGTAATGAATACTGGATAATTTACATTTGCTTTTTCTCTCCTTTCTTACCGTATATAGACATAAGTGTTATAAAATTGCATTTCCTAAGTATTTACATATTCTTTGAACATATGATTATCGCTGTCTCCAGAACATCATAAATTTTTTTACTTCTCCATTCACACCGGATAATTTTCTTTTTGGATTTTCTTTTTGCACTAAAGAAATATGCTATACATCACACAAGGCAGCATAAGAGAAACCCTGCATGTCTTCAAACTGTGGTGCTGCCACTTGATTGGCTGGGTTATCTCAGGCAAATGAAATCACCTCCCTAAGCTTCCGTTTTCTCATCTGTAAATTGGAAGCCATTATGACTAGCAAGAAAAATGATTCATGTTAGTTCTCCTACTCCAAAAATACTTAATAAATGTCAGTTTAAAACAGAAACCTTGGGGCTGGCCCCATGGCCAGTGGTTAAGTTCACACACCCTGCTTCAGCAGCCCAGGATTTCACCAGTTTGGATCCTAGGCATGGACCCTGCACCACTCATCAAGCCATGCTGAGGTGGCATCCCACACAGCACAACCAGAAGGACCTATAACTAGAATATACAACTATGCACTGGGAGGTTTTGCGGAGAAGAAAAAGAAGATTGGCAACAGATGTAGCTTAAGTGCCAATCTTTACAAAAGAAAAAAAGAACATAAACCCTAAAACATGTATTAAGAGCTCTTCCTGAATAATTGAGATCCAAGAGAGAAGCATAAAGGTCCACTGAGAACCTGGGCAACAAGGAAAGCACACCTATGAGCTAAATCTTTGCTAAGTAAAGCGTGTTCCCCGTACCAGCAGAGCTGGCATTGCCCAGGGGCTAGTTAGAAATGCAAACGCTCAGGCCTCACCCCAGAACCACTGAATCATAATTTTCATTTTAACAAGATCCCCAGGTGATTCATACTCCCATTAAAATTTGAGCTAAGTGTCATGCTCATGCACACAGGCCTTAGAGATTGTTGGACAAAAATTCAGGTCTCAGCAAAATTACCAATGTATGTGTCGTGGATCACGGCGGTCAGTTGCCAATGATTAAAATTATAAATATCATATCTGTATATTATCTATTATGCTATGTGAACTTAAAATTATCTTTCCAGAGTTGCTGAGTTTGTTGAACAAGTATTTGTGAGACATCTGTCTACAACTTGAAATAATATTTATAAGTGAGGGCCACTCTGAAGCCAGTCAGCCCAGAATTTGTTTTACACTAACAATGTAACTAACATATTAAACCAACAGTAAGCCCACGATCTGAACCTCAAATCCTAAAAACCTAGTGTGGCCCTATGGCTTAGGCCCAAAACTCCAGAGACCGCATAGCCAGCTCCCCAAGAGGCAACATTCCAGCGACTGGGGTAAAGAGGGTGTGAATAGGAGTTGCTGCCATTTAGAAGCAAAATCTAGGCAAAGGCTCTCGTATATAATGTGGGTAGAATATTCTAGCAGCAGGCCAAGAGATTACAGCAGCCGTTCCAACAAATAGATATTTTACAAGCTTAACATTCCTGAGTTGGACGCAGCTCCATTCTTACCACTACCAACTCCAGGAACCATTTTTTAAAGCAATTTCATGTGATTTTATATGAATTTTTATGGTTAAATAGTTTTGAATTTGAAGCTAGCTTTTGCATTAAAAGAAACGTGCCTGAATTGTACTCTATCACAACCATCTCTAAACCGAAAAAGTGAATTCTTTTCTGATCCTTCCTCGCACTGAACTCCTATATCATTGTGTTTTCTTCATTTAATTTTTAGTCTATGCTAATTTTATACAATCTGTAAATATATACCAGAGAACACAAGTCACATACATTATTCAAGGCCTCCAGTGGGGAGCCCAGTACAGCTGAGCTACTGCTTTGTACTTTTTGTTGGGGAGGGTAGGTCTTGTCGCTTTATTCTCCAATGGGCACCACGATGTCCATTTGCCTTTATCAAGCAGTTGCTCTTGCGGAGTTACTACTTTCAACATAATTACCAAAATCAACTTGTAAGATGCTTTAAATTGCATATATCTTCTTTTTCCCTATTCTGATTACAAAATGCCATTTTGTGTGATTTCTATTGAGAAGAAAATAAGCTCATTTTTAAAACAGTTTCCTAACAACACTGCAGCTAAGAAGCTATATTATCTGCCTAAGATAAGTGTTTTTCTTCTCTCTTAGACTGAGTCTCATCTGAATGATATCTAGATATCACTCTTTTGCTTTGGGATAAATCTGAACTCCTTTCACTTGTTTCAAAGCCTCACAGTACTAAGGAGGACTAGCCTTCTGATCACCTAAAGAGTCCCATTTTTACTCTTTTAGAACTATGCCAGACGGTTTGATTTAATTATTATTACAGACAGATTTGCATAAAGCTTTCTTCTGAGGAGTTTTAGGCCATTTAAAGCAATGTCATTAGATGGGCAGAGAAATTCCTTTGAGAAAATGTAATGGGGCATGAAAAATAATAAAATCCACAAAATACATTTATTCAAGGATCTTAATAATGAAGAGAAATTACAATTCAGGGTGAAGAACTAGAGGCTGAGTACTTTCTATTATTTTAAAACAAAACATGATTAAATAGGCACAGCAGAATGCCTCCGAATCAGAGGGCAGTACTCCGTGCTCTGTCTTCTGGAAAACCACTTTCATTTCAGAAAAAAATAAATTCAATATATTCTTATGCCATCTATGGAATTTACTGAAGATGCGAACAGCAATTAATTGTAACAATAATTTCATGTGAACTCACTAGACAACATTGTCTGGGGTAAAACAAGAAGTTAGGCTTCCATAGACTATCATTCATTAAAGGATCTCCCATAAATTGATATTACTTTGTTTGGGAAAAAGAAAAAAACCCCCGATGCCCTTTTTACAGACCTAGTGAAACCAAGAGAAAAGTGGTGTTTTCAGGTTTCTCTCAGCACTGCCACCTAGTGCTTCTCGCTAAAGGGGAAAACCCCCCAAGACCAGCTTTTTGTAGAGTAAGTTGGGCAGAGCTGACAATATTTAAAAGTGCCCTAGTCTTCGACGCGGCAGTCACCATTAGCACCTTACTCTATGGATAAAGCCCCATAAAAGTGCACCAAGATTATGTATGAATGACATCCTGCAATATTGTTTTTCTTTTGAAAACAGAGAGTTTGAGAGAGAAGAAATAACACTAAGATAAAACTATACAGTGGAGTTATATGCAGCCATTTTTAAAGTTGGTTGATATGGAAACATGCCCAAGATAAAAGCCCAGAAAACTGTAGATATCACGTAACATACATGAAAAGCCCACGCACGCATATGTAAGTGGATGCATTGAAAATCATTTAGAAGGATTTACAAGGACTACAAGTTTTCAGCAGGCAAAAGGGAGATTTTTATGTTTTATTTTATATCTTTTTAGATGGATTGAATATTTACTGCATGCATGCATTACTTTTAGTTAAAACATTAAAAATGCTGTACCAGGATTAGGAGGAAAGAATGATAGTGAAACAACTTCTACTACTTGTAGGACTGTGAAGTAGAGGACACAGCAGCTAAATCATTGTGACATTGTCATCATCCTATGATTCTGCCCTGCCTTTTACTGGCATCCCAGCTATGCTACAAGCTAACTAATAAACAGTAGATTGTTAATTTTTCTAAAGATCATTAAAACATATCATGTGGTGTCTCATATAGTCATTCATCTGAAGGCTATAATGTTAATTATTCTTATTAATATACTGACAGTTCAGTACTTTTTCCACTGATTTGACATTTATCAGTTTTTATAATGTTTAAAAGATAGCATGCCAAATGTCTTCCTGAAGAGTTTATGAAAACATATCAGCACAAAATTAATGATAGTGTTTAGGAAGCCTACAGGATTGTTTTGATGAAATCTCTCTTTAACATACCTTAGCTAATTTGTCTTTAGTGAAAACATTCTCATCATAAGTTCAATTTTCTTAATGAAGTAATGCACAAGTGGACTATTTTCTTAATGAAGTAATGCACACTTTTCTTGCCCATTTTTTCACACATACCTATAAAATTAGAAAAGTGTCCTAATTCTATGATTCACCCAATATTATTTTAAATACTAAATTAAGGTAATTTTGGTAAGAAAAGACCATCCAGACCAAGGCCATAGACACAATTTACAGCAACACCATTACCTCTCCACTCATTCAATTGTTTGTTGTGACATTATACTCCTTAATAACTGCAAACTTTCTAAAAATAGTGCATCTGATATGTAAAACAACACACCTTCCCTTTGATCACTCTTTCTTCCTTTGTCGTTACTGCATAGATCCCCTCAGTCAGCACTGGCATTCTGGTCATGTAGCCCCTTGTGTCTCTACAGTGTCAACTAATTTATAATTGTGCTCATGCACAAGAACCTCCCATGCATACTGCATATTTCCCATGCTTCCAGCATTACTGGAGAGACAGCTAAGTTTATTGGTTATGTTGCTCCAAAATTATTTCTTTTTTAATGTAGCCTATATAAATTATGTTTTCCTTTTTATTAAGGACAAAGAGATTCCAGGTGAATTATATCCCACTGATTTTGTTCCTCATCCCTACATTCACACATTCAAAAGTCTCTGAATCATTTTTATTATACTGTCATTCCCTTTTTAAGAAAAATCCCCAAGTTACTTGAGTGGCAGTCATTTAATCTCTGTCCCTACTTTGCTACGCATTTTAAGTGACAGGCTAGAATCATCCATATTTGCATGCTAACATGAAAATAAAAGAATCAAACCTCCCAAACTACCATCTCCTGTCAAGAGCAAGAAAAATGCTCTCTGGAAAAGTGTACATATAAAAAAAAAAATCTACTCTTACTTTATATTATTTAAAACTAAAGTGGCCCATAAATATATGAAAACGTGCTCGTCTTCATTAGTCATCAGGGAAATGCAAATTTCAACTACAGTATAATATCATGTACCAAAATCATTTATCCTAATACCTAAAATGAAAAAGATCAAAAATGCCAAGTGTGGGCAAGGGTATGGAGCAACTGGAACTCTCATATATTGTTGGTGGCAGGGTAAATTGGTATAACTCCTTTAGAAAACTGTTAGGCAAAGCAAATTTGTGCAAGGGTAAGACAGCTGTGCCATAGAATAATACAGTTTTAACCTATGACCAAACAATTCTACTCTTAGGTATATAACCATCAGGCATGCATAACACCAAAAAACATGTAAAGAATGTTTATAGATGGACTATTTATACATCCAAACACCGGAAAGCACCAAACTGCCCTTCAATCATAGATTGGATTGTGGTACATTAGCACAAATAGAGTATATACAGCAATAAGTATGAATGATTGACATCTACATGCAAAAATATGGATAAATCTCACAAAGATGATTTTGAATGAAAGAAGCCAGACACAAAAGAAAACATAATGCATGACAAATTGGTTCCTGTGTCAACCTTGGTCAAGACTTATCCAAAATACTGAGGAAGAGAATGGCCTTAAAGAGAGTAACACTGTACATCAGAATATAATCCGAAAAAAACTACCTTGCATTACATACTAACTGTTCAATCTTACAAAGATCATTTAACCTCCATGATCTCATTATTGCTCTGTAAAATGGGGATAATGAAACCTTATCTCCCTAAAAGTAAACAGCCATTCTGAATATCTAAGGTCCTATGTAGCTTTAAGATCTACAAGCCAAAGACATAGTTTAACTACTCTGTATTTTCATCAATAAAAACATGAATGGTTCTTCTAATAAAAACAATAATAATAGCTAACATTGTTCTAAGCACTTTACATAATGTAAATTTACATATTTACATTAATCACTCCTCACACCAATCTTACAATATAGATATAATTGCCATCTCCATTTTACAGAGGAGAAAACTGAGAGTCTGAGAGGTTAACCAACTTGATCAAAGTTGCATAGCTAATAAGTGGTACAGGCAGAATTCAAATCCAGAAAATCTAACCTGATGACCCCCATACTTAGCTCCTGAGTACACAAAGACATTATAGTAACTCCATTTTATCTAAGTTGACAGGGCTTTTAAAATTAAGTTTAAAACAATTCGATGTCTAATCAACACAGATCATATTAAAACGTAATCTATATTGTGTACTGAAACTGATTTTGTTCAATCAAAAGGATGATGATTTTAATTTATTCATATAAATCCGGCCTCTTTGAGAAAACACCAGCTAAAATTAACTACTCTACTAGGCAAGCACCAACCAATTTTGACGGTCACAGTTGCCTTTCCTGTATCTGATGCTTCTCCAGAAACGGAGGGGAAATCTGTCTTTCTTGTTTTTGTTATTGTTGTTGTTTTTTTAAACACAGTCTCTTCTACAAAAAACATTATGGCACTAGTTCAGATCTCCTTCAGATTTCCCATGTTCATAAATCACCTTTTCTGTAAGGCAGAGCTCTGTGTTCAAACTTGAATCTACAATCCACTGAAAGGAAATAAATAAATGCAGTGAAAAGTTTAAAATTCTTTCTAATATCAGTGACTCTCAGCAACTTTCTATTTCGTAGAACTTTAGTCAATTATTTTCTGATAATTCTTTGCTTTTTGAAATCTAGATTGACATTTTACATACTTCAGTTTGACCTCATCCTATTTCAGAGTTAAAATCACCTAAAATATTTACACTTTACATTTTCTAGCACTACCTTGAATTTGTGTCATTCAATCTTGTGGATGGCTAGTTGAGAGCCGCTGACTGGGATAAAGGATGTGGTGATGGTGCTGAAATGGAAGAAGATAGAGGGATAAAGGCAGACTCCGCTTATTTTGTAATTCTGCCTAGACTTAGCCAGGACTTCAAATGGCTTTGTATGGTAAGCCTAGCTACCAGTCGATAGTAGTGGATCACTTAGATTAATTGCAGCGGACGATTTTAAAGAAAGAAGTAGGCTCACAAAGCATAGCACTTTCAGAAGGAACTTCTCTGTGATTTCTAACTAATTGTGTGTTCCCAGACAAGTCACGTATTCCCTCTTATTAGAAAGATGGAGGCAACAGCTACCTTAGAGAGTTGTAAAGGTGGTATGAGGAAGAAAGCGTGAGCCTTCTAACCTATGGAAGTGCTAGGACTTCGATATAGTTGTGATTACTATGACCTCAATGATTTGGCATTGGCATTCCTGCCCTTGGATTATATCTGTCTCTGTTTGGTTCCACCAGAGGAGCTCACTGGCAGGGGTGGGAAAGGTTAAGACTCTCCTCCCAACACTTTGTTTATGTAGATTCAAATAAAGAATTGGTTCTCTCTGACTTCTTTCCCAGAACAACAATCTTCTTATTATTCATCAGGATTTATATTTGGATAAAGGGCCGGAGCTGAAGTTACAGAGGGGAAATATAAAGCAGACTGCAAAATAGGGCTGCTGGGAGTTGCAGGAAGCGCACTGGTGAAAGAAGCCTGAAAGCATTAAATAAAGAACGTGGAAAAATGACGGACCACATGCACTTGCTTTGTTTGTCTCAGTCATGACAGAGTAAAATTCAGCAGGGAGGTCATATGCTTTACTTTCTAAGGGCTTCAGGAATAATAAGTGATTAATCTCTTGAGACAGTTCTCACCACAGAATATATTTTGTTAATTTATGTCATTAAAAGGGCTACTGAGCAAAAGAGTTTCAAAGATAGGTGAGTGCAGGGTATAAGAGGTAGGCTTATATTTATATTTTAAAAAGTAAAAAAACATAGAATCTAACTTATATTTCCTTGAAATCAAGCTTTTATAAATTATAACAATGATAATACTGACAAAATTAACACAGGAAAATGAGACTGTTTCTTTCCCTTTGTACCTAACAGTGAGATGCACACACACCACACATACACACACACCACACACATGCACACCACACACACACACCTATGTGTATTTTGGCTTCTCCCACTTTCAGCACATATGAAAATCAGAACAATCTAAACAAGCTAGTTAATGATTATTAAATGCATTTTAAATGCTATCTTTTTTAAAATAAGTTTTTGCAAAACTTTTCAGAAGAACATTCCCTGAAATATTTTTAGTGACTGGTTTTAAAATTGCACACCTGGAGAGACATTCCCAAATAATCTCTAAGAATATTTACCATATGAGCTAAATAATTATTTCCCTTAGGAAAAAAAATTCTGTGGGTGTTTACTGAAAATATCTTACTAGCTCTTGCAAAACGTTGAATTCATCAGAACTAGAAGTTCAAATATTTGAAATACAAACAAATATAGGCACAAATCCTCTATATTCCACGGCACTGAATATGACCAGAAAGATAAAGTCATTTTATTCTTAATATTTTTATTAAGACTGAATAAAGATGCCAATGAATTATTGTGGCATTTGTTCAGTGATGTTGTGGTCTCCTCACTGATCACTTACTTTCAGCTTTCATTACTTTATATATGAGGCAAACCGTCAATTTTCAATCATTAATACCAAGGTCTGCCAGAAGCACTTTGCATTAATGAATCTTAAAATATTCTACCATTGCATTAAGTCTAACTGTATGCTGGGAAGATTTCAAGCACAGTCTGATTTAGCAGGCAGCTTACAGTTGGGAACAGAGACAATTGGTAACATCGGAACTGAAATTCACTACTTCTGACTAATGCGTTTATCATGATGGTCCATTATTTCAATCAGCCTGTCTCTAATAAAATCGACATCACTTAATGCAAATCTATCATATTCACAGGTAACAATGTAGAAGTATTGGTGGAAAGAAGGATAAAAGAAGTAGGCAAAAAGTATGATTCCTACTATTGTTGTGTTATGAATATAAAGCCCTATAAAGGGCCCTTCGTTCTCCCACCTCCAACTATCTACAAAGAAAACTACACAACATCACCACAAGCTTTTAGTTATGAAGACAAGTTCAGGGGAAAACTCAGATTACTCCCCACCAAGGAAATTAGCTAGTGACATGTGTAAGAACAATCGCATTGAATCCTTCCTGGTTCGGCCGAACCTACTTGACTAGGCTAATACATTTTCGTGAAATGGACTGGCTTCGATGTAAAGTCTAACAAAATGAAATATAAAAGAGCTCATGAGGTAATTAAACCAATGGGCTATGAAGTGACTTCCTGATTTTACTCTGATAACTTGTCACTCTCTCCAGCAGTAGCACATTGCACACTATGTAGGCAAGAGAAAGGCATGGGAATGGTAACGGAGCAGGTAAACAGAAACCCTAGCAAATGCACCGCTGAATTCTCTCTCCCTCCCCTTCCCTTTCCCTCACCTCCTCTTTCCCTAAGTGTATGTGTGTGTGAGCGTGTGTGTGTGTGTGTGTGTGTGTGTGTGTGATTGTATAGTAGTCCCGCTTATCCGCGGGGGATACGTTCCAAGACCCCAGTGGATGCCCGAGACTGCAGATAGTAGCGAACCCTATAGATACCATGTTTTTTCCTAGATGTCCATACCTATGATAAAGTTTAATTTATAAATTAGGCATAGTAAGAGATTAACATTAATAATACAATAGAATAATTATAACAATATACTATAATAAAAGTTACCATAGATCTCGGCAACCTCAGCATATGATTTTTTTTCTTTCCTTATTAAGTTGAGAACTTTCACCTTTTCATTTAAAGGAAAGATTTTACTGTTTCTCTTTGGCATATCTGAATGGCCAGCATCACTGCTCTTGTGCTTTGGAGCCATTATTAAGTAAAATAAGGGTGACTTAAACACAAGTACTGCGATACTATAACAGTCAATCTGATATCCGAGAAAACTACTAAGTGACTAACAGGTGGATACTCTGGACAAAAGGATGCTTCAGGTCCGTGGCGGGACAGCAGGATGGAGTGGGATTTCATCATGCTACTCAGAACAGCATGGCATGCAATTTAATACTTATGAATAGTTTATTTCTGGAATTTTCCATTTAATATTTTCAGGCCACAGTTGACCACAGGCAACTGAAACCACAGAAAGCAAACTGACAGATAAGGAGGTACTACTGTATTGCACTTACACAGCCCTATATATTCTACAAACTTTATAGCAACTCAGTTCCCATATGTTACTATTCCTTGGCATAAAAACAGCTAACTTTTAAATGCCACTTTTAACGAGGATTTAAGGGCAGTCTTTTAAAGTACAAATAACATAGATGAAATGCTTTCTGTTGTTAAATGAATGATATAGAACCCCTTTGAGGATAGCTATGGATTCAAAGAGCATTTCCAGACATCAGAAGTGAAGTGCATACAATGGCTGCTAAAAGGAGGACAGATTCTTCACTCAGTGCTGTGCTCCTCTTGTTATGAATTAAGACCATGGCTCTGTCTACACTGGATGATTCTATAATAATGTGGACTTCTGTGGTGTGGGCTAATGGAGTTCGTGTAGCATCTGCTATTGAAGGTCATTTGTATCATGGATTTCCTTGGTTATTGTGGCTGAGTGTGAACCATTCTTAACCTATTTTGGAAGTATTTTTATCAATTCGCGTAACGAGAGAAATGCCTTCCACTTAAATTTCTTATATGTCTTTCCTACTACTGTCACTATATAGAATAGGTTCCTCCAAGAAAAAATTTTCCTGCTAGCAGACAAGTATAGCATTTTTAAATGGAAAAGAACGGGTCAACCAAAATAGAGAAGGTATTCTTCCTATTTTTATCATTTTAAAAAGCTATTTAGCTTGCCGAGATTAAACCAATGATGGGTGAATATTTATTAATACACAGCTTTATTTTTGCCAAAAAGGTATTCATCATAAAAATTATGCTCACATTTGCATTCCTTACAGCATTTGCCATCCACGTATGCAAGAGCTGACTTAAGGGGGCACTCAGGCATTGGGCAGATCAGAGTTTCACACTGGATGGTTCCATTCTGAGAAGAAAACAATATTTAAATAATTTCCAAGCTGCAGTTTGATCATCCTCAAGTATTTTTAATCTGTTCCTTAAATTTCAAACTCTTCACATGAAATGTCATAGATACCACCATTCTCTTTGGTTATTATGCCATAAAACCCATAATCCAGAGAGACCCGCAGTAATACAGATTGGATCCTGACCCAGCTGGTGATTGGCTCCCATCTTTTCTCCAGCAACTGATCCTAAATGCTCTAGACTTCTCACCTTCTGAGTGAGGTGGAAATGATATGGGTGGAGGGAAGAGCACACACTGACAGGGAAATAGCAGGCCAAGGCTAAGCCTGGGGCACTCATGTCTCCCCAGATTACTCATAAAATGAGCATCAATAAACCAGGAGATTTCTGGAATAGCTGCTGTCATCCTGGAGACTCAGTCTCAGGACTCAGAATCTTCCCATGGATATTAAGCTCAGAGAGGCCACCACCACAAGGCGGTGCTGACAATCACAAGAAGCACCTAACTGCAGACAGAAAGCAAGGAATTTAATTCCTGAAGGTCAACCAGAACTCCCAGGTAGCCAACGGTTCTTCTAGTCATTTCATTGACCTCACTACACCACATCTCCTTATTTTATTCAATTCGATTTTTGGCCCCCGTCAAACACGTTGGGAAGGCTTTAGGATATTTGCAAAGTGTTATAATTTACATAGGAACATAATAAGTTCCTGAATAGAAATCATAATGCATGCTCACTCGTGTGCACACATATGGCTATTTCAGATCTGCCTTCGACTTTTTCACATGTGTGATATTCTGCTTTTGAATAAACTTGATGAACTTGGAGAAATTCTTTTTTAAGGCTAATTCACAAAGACTTCTGACTTCTTTCCAGTAAAAAAGTTTTAACAAATGAATTCATGTGGAATTTAAATGTTCAAAGTCAAACTAGTTTGAACTTTTCTTTGAAAACAAACAATTTTTGAAATCCCAATGCACTAAATATTCTACTTTATTAGTGAACAATTAGCAAAATCATATTTATTTCAACTCTATAATTTGCATTCCACTTTATTAGCTAACTTTTAAAGATTATCTTACCTATTTAAACTCTATTATTTGCTTATATGGCCCAATCTGGTCACAGTATTTCATGCTGCACATAATTTAGTTGTATTAAAATGCATTCATACATGTAATCTATACAGAAACTGAAATACAATAATGTACGCCTGAAATTTACACAATATGACCTCAATAAAATTGCTTTTAAATGCATTAATAAACACATCAGGGGAAAAATCCCTGGTAATGTTAAGGATAACAGGACATAATCCCTTGGGAATCACCTTAGTAACCCAATTTAAATTGCTAACTTCACATGTGTACCAATAAACTTACACTTTACAGCATTCCTAAACCATAATCATCTTTATAGGCTAGAAAGTGTCTTTAATAATGCAAGACACAGTTCTTTAGATTTGACCGGGTTTCCTAGCACTTTAACGTTGTGTCTTGAGGAAACAGGTCTTGAAATTTTCATGATTACATTGTTTTAATAAATTTTTAAACAGTGGGGGCATCTGAGTTCCCTTAGTCTGAACTCCAGTGGAAGCCGTACCAGGCACGTGCAGTTCTTACAGCCGTCTGTCCAGGACTCAAATTCTCGGTAGGTAGTTCCCTTCATGGTGCAAGTCCTTTCACAATAGCACTGATCCAATCTATTCATTCGCTGTTCAGCTCGAGACAGCTGTAGCACAAAGGAAGGGGTTCATATTGTTCGCCATTCCAGCAACACAGAAACACAAAATACTCCAGTAGGCATCTGGGTTTTTTTAAGTGTATGGCAGTCATGATGACTATACCTATCAACCATTTGTTATAAATATATTTAAGCCTTTAAAAAGAAAAGGCTTTTCCCCCTCCTCATTTTCATGGTAAATTTGCTCCCTGCCTTTGAAAAAAAAAAAAAGCATAATTTATAAGATACAAATGAAGACTAAAATGGCATCACCCACAATGCAGAGAAGCATTTTCCATTGTTAAAAACGTTTTACTTCATGAATATGTTCACTCAAGTGAAAACATAAATTTTAGAACCTATATTGTGTCAGAAACAAATCATCGATATACAATACAACTTGCAGGTTATCAGTAACCACTATGCAAGATGACAACAGTCTGGTGAAACTATAAGTAAATTTGATACACGCATAAGACAGTGAATAACCCTACCACCGAAACATAGTGGTAGAAAGCATTTGTGGGGCCATTTCCTCGACATAACTCTAGTGCCCATATTCTTTACAAAGTCCTCTCACCTCTTTCCTCGTAATGAAAAACTAAATAATAATAAAAATGAAATTAAACAATAAATCCTGTTGCAATAAGCAGTGTAAAAACCAGGTAATCTGCCTCACTCTTGATTTATTGAATCGTTTGTTATACAGATGGCTAGGGTTTGAATACTGATAACTCTTTCCTTGAGCAGAGATTTAGATTCAGGACTAACAAACAAGAGAGTATAAGAAAAGTCTCAAAGGTGGACATCTGTGGTTATAAAGGAACTATGAGGAATCTTAAGGATTTTTGAGCACCCCCATACTATATTTACAAGTAGTTTTTACCTTGGCTGATGTTTTGGCTAAAATGTCCTGCAGCTCCATTATTTTCTGCACGAGTCCATGGAAGTCATTACAAGTTGGACAGGCTAGAATTACAAACACTACATTGGTCAAGTTGTATTTATAAGGGGTTCCATCTGGTTAAGTCTGTACTGACAACTAATATACAGGAACTCCAATTTCAAACTGACATTCTGGACAAAATTAAGCAGGAAGCACACTTTTCATCACACAGTGCAAGAACTAATGGACTTACTGCGATTAAGATCTGGGCACTGAGCGATAAATCCTTGGGGCATGACAAGTAACTGCACATCTTGCATTATACCCTGTGTGTGAAAAAATTTAAAAAGAGACATATTACTTTCATTTACCCAAATTATGTTCAACAGTCAAGTTCATGAAGAAAAACACTACAGGATAGACTCACCGAAATCCCTAAATAAAACCTTTTTGAATACATGACTACTACGTCAAATCAAGGGAAGAAATACATGAGACAAAATAGATGATTATCCATGTACTCTCCTATTGAGAATATTTTTAAAGCCTTAAGATTAAATGTCAAGATATAATTAAGAGGCAATAGTCATGTTGTTTTGAGAAGTTATTTTTAGTTAGCCACTGAAAAAAGGCTTGAAAATGACCTTTAAAAATCAACCTGAAAACCACTCCTGGTTTCAGCAACAGTGAAACTGGATACCAATTTTAAATGAACTGCAATCATCAAAGAGAAAAGGATAGAAAAATTGAGTCACAGAGCAATGCTCATTTGAGCATTTCTCATTTTTCAGTTGGATCTTTTAAAACTAATTTCTCAACTTAAAAAGGACAACAGATTTATTAAACAGCTGCAGCAGAACTTAATGACAAGCCCTTCAGAGTACAGAAAGTTTAGTATAAAATTTTTTAAAATGCCAGCTGAAAATGACCCATTTTACACAGAGGGCCACATCACACGTTTATAGGCAAAATTTACAGGCATCCTTAGTCTTTAAGGTATAATTAGCTTCCAGCTTACTGGGCTCTTAAAGCAAAGGCCAAATGGTAGCTCAGAAATGACCTCATCAGACATTCCAGCTGTCCCTTTCATCCACCACCCCTCTGTCTTCCTTCATCAACTTTATATATTTTCTTTAATTAATATTTCAATTTATCCTTTTAAAAATGCAAAAAGAATGTCTAATGACAGGGACGACAGCACCAACATATTGTCAAGACAATTTTGAATGTATCTACAAAGATTTACCAGTCACATACTGGCCTATATCTTCTACATGATTAATCTTATTAACGGCACTGTATAAAAAGAGTGTCAGTGGAATGATAAATATTTTAGTATACACTGCGGCAATTGCTGGATCTGTCGTTTGCTTGGGATTTGAATTAAGAGGCAACTTGTATACAAACTCCTATCACTTGGAAGCAGCAACATGAAAATGAGGCTACCACGTACAGTTATATAGTTTGTGCGCTGCACAAAAATTATGAGTTAAATTTACAACCTCTGGAGTAGCATACATAACAGATGTGTGAGAAGGATTCTGAGGCCACATCTGGGCTCCATAGGAAAGACCACCATGATTAAATAGAGGAGACCGGGCACTCATAGCACAAATTTGCCATCCCTTACATGGGAAAAGAGCATTGATTTTTCAGGATTCACAAGCATAGGATCAATTCCCCATGGCTGCCTTTGGGCACGTTACTTAACCTCTCCAAGCAGGTTTATGCTTATGTAAAAGAGAGATAAAAGGATAAAAGACCCTGCATCAAGGCCAGCAAGATCAGGATTCAACGGAATAACATATTGAAAGCACCTGGTTTTCAGGTAACAGTTTAAGTTTTTAAACTGTCTTCCTAGGATTACAGACCATGCTTAGAACACCACGTTAAAATCATCAGTACCTACTCTACCTAGAAATCTACGAGTTGGACACATGACCTATCATTCTTCTCTTTAACAACCACTTGCCAAGTCACTTCTGTATTACAGGCACTGTCACAGTCACTGGGAGAAAAATGATTCCACTACGGACTTGCAGTCAAGCAATGTTCTGGACTTTATCTCTTCATCCTTAGAATATAGAAAGTTAAACGGGATGTCTTTTAGATCCTCTATAATGATAAAATTCTATGGAGAGTATCACTAAGTAGATACTAAAGAAAAAGATATAAATTATGACTGCTTTCTAGTTTTGATAGATTTGTGCATACATATGTATTCTTTCTTACTTTCTGGAGTTCAAGGAGACTATGAATAACAAATATTGAAAAGTTTTCAATCCTCTATTATTAACATCCCTATAAAAGTATCATCAAAGGTTATATATCAATGGTGGAGAATTTATTTTAATATTAACATTTTAAATTTTTATTACTTTGAATGCCTAATTGCAAGAATGATATGCTAACTGCCCTGATTGCAGCCTTGCGATCATCTCTGTACTGTCTCAAGATCAACCTCATTCAGGAAAAAAGAGAAAATAGTGTCGGCCAGCTAAATAAATCACCAATGTAAAAAAAAAAAATAGACAGGGACACAAATAGAAAAAAAACTACAGAAGCAAATTCTTTTGTTTCACAACATGAAAAGCAAAATGTGCTTTTCCAAACTCATTAGAAAGTATTTACATTTAGACTTCATGATCAGAATTTAGTCAAAAGATACCTTAAAATATCCATGCGCATTATTTCTCTGTCCCAGCCAAAATGTTGTGCCCAGAGGCAAGTCTGTGGAGGGCTTTTCCACCACTCTTTCATATATTCTGCGAAAAAGGAACATCAGATAAGTGAGGTGAGTTGACAGTCATTTCTTGGAATCTTCCATTTCTTGAACTGAGAACATTTCACTTACTTATTGCAGTCAACGTGTAAAATCAAATGGGAGGCACTGATGGCTAGGGAGAGCTTGTGCCACTTGTCATCAGCCAAAATGTAAGGAAACACTTCTGTATGAGGGTGGTGGCTGCTTGAGCGGTAATGCAGCCTCACTTCATTCCGATGGCCACTGCTTTCCAGTTCCAGGTACCTGCACAGAGAAGAAGAGCTAGATGAGGTCCATGGAAAATAAAGTTCAAAAATTATTGACACAACTTCTCTCTCCAGAAAGATGGAGTAGATATGTTTTCCCCATTCTTCTCACTAAGTACTGCTAGACACCATATTATAAAACAAACATAAGAAGAGCCTGAACAACGAAGAAAAAAGAGAAAACCAGCGACAGATCTCGGGACCCAAGGAACAACACAGTGTTGAGTTTCCTGGGTTTTATTTTTGCCTCATATATCCCAGTCTTGAAGCTGAAGAAGCCAGAAACCTGGAAATATCAACGGATACAAATTTAAAAAGTCCCACAGAAGCCTGCTCTCTCTAGCCAAAGTACCAGAAAAGAGGAAGCCTAGCAAGACAAAAACTTTTAGAGAATAACCTCTCTATTCCAGCCAAACACCACAGAAAAAGACTGTGGCCCCATCCCCAACCATGCCAGCAAAGGTTAAGTGGGGAGCCTAGATTTCCACCTTCTTGAAGCAGAAATGAGGTACCCAACACCTCTGCTAGAGTGGTGACAGAGAGTACCAAGCAGAGAGCCAAGCTGGACAGTAATGAAGCCCCCCCCCCCCATGTCATCAGCAGAGATCACAGGAGGAGGAGCCTACATTTCCACTCCATCTCACAGTAACAAACACACTGCCCACTCCCCACTGGGATGGTGTCAGAGGAGGGCCAGTAGAGAGTCAGGACTTTCACTATCATTCAGCAGTAATGAGACCATCCCTAGCACAGTGTCAGCAGAGACCATGTAGGGAGTTGGAACTTCCACCCCTACCCAGAAATAATAGGAGCTCCCCCACAATTCTCAATAGAAGACAAGTAGGGAGCCTCTTTCACCTGGAAGTAACAAGACGGCACCCATCTATCCGCTGCCAGATCAGTGTCACAGAAAACTAGCTAAAACAGGGAGTTTAAAAAAGATCCAAGTCTCAGAACATGAAACAAAAATGTCCAGGTTTCAATCAAAAATCACATCATACCAAGAACCAAAAAGATCTCAAATTTAATGAAAAAAAATAACCAAAAGTTATCAACACCAAGACATTAGAGATGTTAATATTACCCATCAAAGATTTTAAAGAAGCATTGATAAAAGCAAGCAATTACTAATATGTTTGAACATGCTTGAAAGAAATGAAAAAAATAGACTAAGAACCAAGTAAATATATACAAAAGAAACAAATGGAAGTTTTAGAACTGAAAAATACAATAACTGAAATAAAAACCTCAAAGGATGAGCTAAATAGTAGAATAGAGGGACCAACAAAAGAATCAGCTAACTGAAAGATAGAACAAAAATTATCCAATCTAAAAAACCCAGAGAAAATAGACTGAAAAGAAAATGAACAGTCTCAGAGACCTGTGAGATTTTAACCGAAGGTCTAACATTTGTATACTTAGAGTCTATAAAAGAGGAGAAAGAGGGGAACTGAAAAAGGACTTGCAGAAATAATGGCTGAAAACGTCCCAAATTTGATGAGACATAAACTCACACATTCAAGAATCTAAGCAAACTCCAAACAAGATAAATTCAAAGAAATACTCTTCGTAATTAAACTTCTAAAAAACTAACAACAAAGAAAAAAATATTGAATGTAGTCAGAAAAAATTGACACCTTACGTAAAGGGAAAAACAATTAGAATGACAGTGGATTCCTCAGCAGAAACAATGGAAGCCAAAAGGAAATAGCACAATATTTTTCATGTGATGAAAGAAAAAGCTGTCAGCTCAGAATCCTATGCCCAGCAAAAATATCCTTCAGAAATGAAAAAGAAATCAAGATATTCTCAAAAGAAGGAAAATTAAGATAATTTGAATTAAGTGTCCAACTCAGATATACTATGTTTAAGGTTTCTATTCAGCCTAATGAACACTCAAAGGGGCATGTAGGGAGAACAACCAGGTCTACAAGTCTGAGGTGGGGAGAGGTCCATAAAGGATACAGGAATTTGGGAGTCAAAGGCATACAGACTGTATCGAAAGCCATGGAGGCATAGGGATTACCTAAGCAATTATTATAGATGAAAGAAGACTGATCTAACATCTTGAGGAAGAACCAGCAAAGGAAACCAATAAGTGTGACTAGTGAGATTAGAGGAGAGTGATGTCCCAAAGGCCTAGTGATGAAGAAGATCTCTCAAGAAAGAGGGAGGAATCAACTGTGTCAAATGCCACTAATAGGTCACGTAAGAGGAAGACTTAACCTCTGCATTTAGCAAAACAGAGGTGTTTGGTGACCCTAAAGCTATTTCAGAAAACCTTATAGGGAAGAATTCCGCATGAAGTAGGCTCAAGAGACAATGGGCAGAGAGAAATAAGGGACAAGTACAGACATTTTGGAGAAATGGGAAGGTAGCTGCTGAAACACATGTTGTCAAGGGAAGTTTGACTTTAGTTGGTAAGAAATACTACACGTTTGAAATAGTGAAAATCTGATAAAATACCAACTCTCCACTCATAGAGGAATTATGATACATCCGTATTCTGGAACAACATGCTGCTTTACAAAAGAATGAGATTCTGACACAAAACTATGCCAACAATGTTTACTATTAAGTAAACAAACAAAAAACTCTGTAGAATCCGATTTTATTTGACAAAACTGTGTGTGTGTGTGTGTGTGTGTTTGTGCGTGTGTATGTATCTCTTTAGAGAAAAAAAGATCAAGAAGGATACATACCAAGATGCTAACAGCAGTTACATCAGAGGAGTACAATTAGGGGGAAAGAATGTGAAGAAGCTTCTCATGTTTTTTCATATCCTTGAATTTTCTTCATTAATCATGTATTACTTCTTTAACGTAATATATAGTAAAAATTTTATTTTAAGATAAAAAACTAAGTAGTCGAGAATACAAATCATGTTTAGAACTTATTAAGAATAAGTAAAACACCACTTATTTGGTGTTTGATCCAGAAGACACAACTACAGAATCTTTTCTATATTATCATTTAACAGGTATTCACTATTGAATCAATCCAACAAGCGAATTTGATAATGATAAAGAAGTGTTTGCATTTAAAAAAAATGTCAGCAAACATACTGCCCAATTGCTATATACCTGTCAGTTCCTAACACATCAAGGCGAGGACCCTATTGTTGCTGTCGGGTCTCCTCCTCTAGCTGTTATTAGAAATGTCACCTGTATTGAATTCCTAAACTTGAGGTACTAAAACGAATCTTTAATAACAATGAGGCTGACACTATGCCCTACAAACAAGAACAACCCTTCAGAAGTTAAATATTTCACCAAAAGTTACATTTTCATTAGCATTATTCACTCAGCTTTTTTTTTTTATTAATGTTATGATAGATTACAACCTTGTGAGATTTCAGTTGTACATTTTTGTTAGTCATGTTGTGGGTACACCACCTCCCCCTCTGTGCCCTCCCCCCACCCCCCCTTTTCCCTGGTAACCACCGATCAGATCTCCTTATCAATATACTAACTTCCACCTATGAGTGGAGTCATATAGAGTTCGTCTTTCTCTGACTGGCTTATTTCGCTTAACATAATACCCTCGAGGTCCATCCACGTTGTTGTGAATGGGCCAATTTTGTCATTTTTTATGGCTGAGTAGTATTCCATTGATTCACTCAGCTTTTTAAAAAATGAAATAGATATGTAATACACAAAAAAAATCAATGAAGAAAAAATAATCATGTAAAACACTTAAAACTGTGCCAAGCACATGGTTAGTATTCACTAAATTTAGCTCACATTAAAAGAAGGGAAAACAGGTTGAAAGGAGTTGATCCATATCTTCAACATCAGTCACTACTAAGATGTACAAAATCGTATGAAGAAAAATTACAGGAAAATATGATTATTGCATACTTATAAGTTAAAAAGGATTTATAATGAACATTGGGCCTATTTTAATGAATCATTTTTCTAATAGCAATCATATTTACTTCCAGAACTCCACTGTCTCCTCTAGGTGATGTCTCAGTGGGAGGCAGGCCTGGTTCCTTCCCTTTTCCCCCACTGCATCCCCCACACCCAGGCTCAGCAGAGCAGAGTGGTTAAACATCCAAGTCCTAAGGCCTGGCTGCCAGGTTGACATCCGGGTACCCCTCCTGGCAGTGGTGAGCTATTTTTCCAATCTGTGCCTCATCTGGTTACTCAACTACAAAATGGGGTATGAAATATAGTTGCCTCAAAGGACTTCTGTGAGGATTTGAATGAGTTCATTTAAGAAAGCACTCGGAACATTACTCAGCACATACAAGACACTGAGTAAAGATAGTACATGTTAGCTACGTTTTTCATTTCAAAAAGTGAAGAGGTCAAATCCTCCCTCCTTCTCATGGTACAGCCAGGGGCAGGCCCACGACATACCCTAGCAATCTGATACTCTTCCTTCAGAGTGGAATCTTGATGGAGCACAGTAAGGAACGGAGGGAGGAGGGAGCTGCTTTGTGCTAGGGCAGCAGCATCCTGGTCAGCTATGTTAAGGTCACTCGGTATCTTGCTTCCTGCTTACTGACCCAGCAGGGCGCCTTCAGCTATTGCCTGTTCCAAATTCCAGTGCCCCAGCCTCCCATCAGTTCCGTAAGCTGCCCTCCCACCCACCACCTCCAAAGTCACCCTTCAACCAAGAACCTTAATTAACTGATACACTACATTTTTGTGACCACGGGGAAAACATACAACTGGAATAAAATCTATCAACATTTTTAAAAGCAATTGTTTGAGTGAATATAAACGGATTTAAGATTAGGCTTCAGAGAAATAGGCAACAGTGGACGAGACATCATTCATTTTAACAACCTCCTTCATAACTCAAGATCAAAGGATAAAAATAAGGTCATGTCTCATGTGACAAAAAGGTTACACACCACATGAAATGAGAATTTTTCTGCTGCCTTAAATTAAACCTAAATAGAAAAATGACTAGATCATCTCAGTACATTAAGCTACAACCCAGTTGTAAATTAGCCACCTGAAGAAAAGCCACATGCACTTCTAGTGCCAAACGTAGCACTGATGTAGCTCACGGATGGCACAGCTGTAAACAAGTCCAATGCACCAGCTGTGGAACTGACAGCCCAGCTGAGCCTCTCACTCCTACCTATGACCCAACCTCTCATGCCTCAGTTTCCTCATCTATAAAATGAGGAATCAGTGTGATAATCCATGTAAAGCAGGACGTCTGACACACAGTAAGCACTCAGTCAATGGTAACTATTTTTATTATTTGTCAATAATCCTAATTAGGCATCATGTATAAAGTCCAGCTTCTTATACCAATTCTGAGAATAACTATCAATTTGAATACATTTTTTAAGTGAAAGAATACAGAAACCAGCAGACAGAAGTTAGAGGCAAAAACAGGAGATTAATCCACTCTTACAGAAACTAGCTGACAGCACTGGTCTTATGGGGGCACTGGCATATCCAATAAAATATGCAAAGTGAAGTCCAGCAGTAGGGCTAAAATTATTGTGAGTTAGGCGACTTTGTTCATTTATCAGAGAAAACTGACTGTTTCACCTTGCCTCTTCCAATGATTCCTCAGATGTTGAGGGAGATGGCAGCGTGAGGAGAAAAAGGTGTATTTTTTAGCATTCCTCATTAGAATCATATTGATTCTATTTTTATTTTTTTGCTTTTAGTGGTATTTGGTCACCAGCGAGGCAGTATAACGCAGCAATTTAAAAGGGCTTACAGTCTTAATCCTGTCTCCATAGGTCACTAACTGGACAAGTTAAAAATCTTCCCCAAGCCTCGGTTTCCTCCCCTATCAAATAGAGATAATACGAGTTGTAAAAGTAACCTTACATGATTGTTTTAAGAACTTAATGAAATGAAAGTTGTAAGTGCATACGTTGCAGAGTTCCTGATAGAATAAGCACTCCATAAACACCATGATTATGACTTATATTTCCCATGATATATTTATGCATGCTATTGAAACAGCAAATTTTCAGAGTGGATTTTAACTTAAGCATGAATATCAGACAGAAATTTATGAGAAAATACCCAAATAACAATGCCTGAATCTCATCTATGATATTCCCATCAAATGGTCATCCAGTTTGTTTGAATTCATCCAGTGTCCAACAATTCATGACTCTGAAGCCAATCATTTCATTTTTAGAAAACAAATACCTTCCTTGTATTAAATCATAAAGGGAAAGGTGTATTTTTAAAACGATGATTGATTATTAATTTATTACAGCAAATATTTACTATGGGCACTGAGAATACGGCAATGAACAAGGCCAAATAACACTGACACTTAGAGATCCTCAATAATAAACACAATATTAAGTGAAAATTAAGTTTAGCCATTTCAAAACTAATAAGAATAATATTATAAAAGTCTTGCTGCAAGAAAGGAAGGCAGCTAGATTGGAGAGGTTAACAAAGTTTCTTCATGAATAATACAGCTGGGAGCCAAAATCCTTCACCAAGGGGAAAGATCAGTAGCAAATGGAATTAATTCATGATTGAAGCCCTGGCATTGAACATGATGGCTTGAAAAACAACCTCTCCGTCTTACTACCCTACATAACTGAGTTTACAATAAAATAAAAAGAAAAAACGGCCACTCATGAAATAGAGATAATTTATTACTATTAATGATGAGGACAGCAAGATAGAAAAAAATTCTAAGAAACAACACTTTGAGCTATGATCGTGGAGGGGAAGAAGATTTAGTGGCACTGTGTATATTTTTAAAATATCAATCTGAGAAAGGTCTTACACAAGGATGGAGAAAGAACAGATATGGTAAAGCTCTGATAATAAGTGAGTACTCCACCACAAAAGGGTATCCACCGGAGTGAAGGACTTGAAATAAGTCGTTGGATAAAGGGTAGTATCCGCTTAATGCTGGACCCTCTCAAACCTCAACTCACTTAGTTGTGACTGAGACCAACCAGGTGGAAATTAGAGAAAGACTGGAGAGAAAGAATTCAAAGTGGCAGACTCGAGGAAGATGAGTCTTCACTATTTTACCAAGAATGAACGCAAGAGCATACTGTCACAATGTGGAGGAAGACCCACCCGGGAATATGGACTACCGTGACGATCTGAAAATGCACATACGCAAGTGTGTTGAAAATCT
Organism: Equus caballus; assembly: GCF_041296265.1. Classification (NCBI taxonomy): domain Eukaryota; kingdom Metazoa; phylum Chordata; class Mammalia; order Perissodactyla; family Equidae; genus Equus; species Equus caballus. Next base: position 76,178,619 of record NC_091689.1, read on the forward strand.
AGCTTACAGATCTTACGAGGAGTTCACAGATTCTGTGAAGTCTGTTCATGGACTCCAAGCCAAGTATTCCTCCCTTACAGGAAAACCAAGCAGAAAATGGCTACTTGTGAAAGATTTGACAACGTGGTTTTATATATGTATATAATTTTTCTGATATAAAATAATAGGTTATAATTAGACAAAAATTCAGAAAATACACAAAACATGAAGAAGAAAATTAATATTACCAAATGGTCCTGCTGGCAAAAGATGACCAATATTAACATTTTTGCACGCATCTTTTGCAGTCCTTTTCATTTAACCATACACTGTGAACATCTTTCCACGTCAATAAAAGTAAAGCCATGGGAGCATGGCAGTTCATGGTATAGCCATACCGTAATTTATTTAATATCCAATTTCCTAGTACTGTTTCCAGTTTTTCATTCTTAATAAAAATGTTTCAATATATGTTTCTTTGTGCACTTGCACAATTACTTTCTTGGAATAAATTAGTAGAAAAGAAATTTCTGATTCAAATGGCATACATATTAAAAAGCAATTTGTTATATTCATTCATTCACTCACTTTTTTATTCATTCAATATTTTTTGAATGCCACTTTGTTCTAGGCTCTGTTCTAGGTTCTGGGAATACAGAAGCGAACCACAGAGATAAAAATGCCAGCCCTCATTGAATTTATATTAAAATAAAGTAAATAAGTCAAATGTATCAAATAAGTTACACAGTGATAAAATCTATGAAGAAAATTAAAGTAGGGAAGGAGGATAAGTACGGTAAGGTGATATTTAAAATAGGCTGTTCAGGAAAAGCCTAATTGAAAAAGTGACATCTAGTGAAACTCTGAAGGACAGCAATGACCCTGAGGCAGGAGCCTGCCTGGCAAGTTCCAGGAATATCACTGAAGCCTGTGTGGCTAGAGTGGAATGAGGAAGGGGCAGAATAGCAGGAAATTAGGTCAAAAAGCTCTCAAAAGGCAGGGAGTCAGATCATTCAGAGCCTTATCGTCTAACAGGATGACTTTAGCTGCCGTAGGTAGAAATCCATGAGAGGGTTTTTTGAATTGAGTTTTAATATGATCAACTAGACTGCAGTGTCAGAAATAGAGTATAGGGAGGGTGGGAGGTTGCAAAAGCTAATGCAAGGAGATGAGTTTGAATGTTATTGCTAGGGGTGGCTTGGACCAGGGAAGGTGGTGAAAAGGGTCCAACTCTGGAGATGTTTTGAAGAGGGCAATAAAGATTTCCTTAAGATTAAAAGTACAGTGTGAGACAAACAGAAATCAAGAAACATTTCAAGGTTGCTAGCCTGAGAAACTGGAAGAAAGCACTTGCCATTTACTGAGATAGGGAAGACTAAATGAAGAGCAAGTTTGAGGAAGGGGATGATGAGTTTGATGTTTGATATTCCAATTAAACGTCCAAGTGAAGATGCAGGTGAGCTGTCAGATATACAAGCATGGACTCCAAGGACAAAGATCAGGATAAGAGAAAAAACTAGGAAGTCACTGTTTCACAGAGATGGGATTTAAAGTTTTTAGACAGGATGGGATCACCCAGGACTGAATGGATGTAGAGAAGAAGTCTGAGCATCAAAGCTTAGAGCAGCCCTCCATTCAGATGTCAGGGGTGTGAGGAAGAAGGGGCCAGGTGACTGAGGAGTAAAACCAGAAGAGAGTGAGCTGTGAAAGCCAAGCACAGAAAGTGTTTGGAAGGAGGGAATAACCAAAGTCCAATAGGATGAGGACTCATAATTGAAGAACGGGTTTAGGAACATGGACATCAGTGGTGACTTTGACAAGTGCATTATCAGGGAAGCAGAGACAGCCAAAGCCTCACCAGAATGGGTTCAATAAAGAGTGAGAACAGAGGAAATGGAGACCCCTAAAGGGAAACAGAGAAGGAGCAGGAGCTGAACAGGGAAGTGAGGTCAATCGAGTGTTTTAGATGTGTAGATGTGGGGTTTTTTGCTTTGTTTTTAAGACTACAAATACCATAGCATATTTATAAGCTTATGGAAATACCAAATAGAGAGGAGAGAAAGTAATGATGCAAAAGCAAGAGTGAATTCCCAGAGCAATATCCTTGAGAAAGGATGCAACTTAATACGCAGCTGGAGTAGCTCACCTTTGCTAGGGTCATGGACACTAAACCTAAGTCAAAGGAGAGGAAAAAAAGAAAATACATCAGCGGAGATGCAGATGGGTTGGTGTGAGAAGTGGGAGGAGCTTGTGGAAGGAGACAAAGTTATCTGCCAAGTGAGCACGAGGCAGGAGGTGTCAGAAGCGCAGGGAAAGAGGAAAGGTATAATAGAGGCATGCAGCAGAGTGAGAGAGTGAATGGACCAGGAAACTACGGCAGCATTAAGGGCACTTTTGAAGTGCATATTGATGCAATTAAAGTGAGGTCAGCATGGTTCTGGACTCCTCCACAGCCAAGTTCAGCTGTAAGAGTACAACTGAGGCAGAGATGGAGTTGACAAGATTTTGGTTTTGCTGAGCAAGTACTAAGTAAAAGAGGACAAGGGAGATGACCATCTCTATATGAGAGAGATTCTAAAGTTGGACTGTGATTTAAACTGAAAAAAACAAAAATGAGTACATGTACGTGGATGAGAAACAGCAAAAAGATGGTAGTTACCAGATTGTAGGTTCTATGCAAATGTAGGAAATCATATTGCCAAATTCATCACTAGAGTCGTTGTATGGCAACAGGATAACAAATGACTCGTTTACCCACACATTTCATCAATAATGGCTATTGCGGCTGTTCCATGAAATATGTGTGTATATATACACACACATTCCTATATATTACTGTATATTCCTGCATCCACCCATCTCACTAAAGCTTCATATTAATTATAACACAGCTTTTCAGTTATTCTTGCAGGTTAATTATTAGACAATTTTAACAACTGCAAATATTTAGTTTAGAATATTTATATTCATATAACTATAAGAAGCCCTACTTGGTCCTGGTATTTTATTCTTTTAATATACTTCTGGCATTCATTTGTTACTATTTTAATAAGAATGTTGGCATCTGTACTCCTACGTAAGAGTGTCTTATAGTGTGTGTGTGTGTGTGTGTGTGTGTGTTCCATCCTCAGATTTCAGAATCAGGATTAAGAGAGACTTGAGCAGTGAACTGAGTAGATCTTTTCTTTTCCACACTCTGGAACAAATTACATTGCCTAAGTATTATCTGTTCCCTAAAGGTCTGAAAAACTCACATAAAAAATAATAAAAAAGTCAGAGTCTGGTGACTTCAGGGTGAAAGGATGAAAGGATCTAATTCTTTGACAAATTTTTTTATTCCTTCTATTATTACTAGTAATTAGGTTTTCTACATTATTTTTGAGTTGTTCTATTTGTGTTTTCACAGAAAATCATTCATTACATGCAAATTTTCTAATCTGTTAGCATAAGGTTGTATGTTAGTATTATTTTATATATTTTAATCTCCTCTCTATGACTCCCTCTTTTCAATTACATTATTGTTTATTTGTGCATTCTCTCCCTTGTCTTAATTAAACTTGTTCATTGAATTGACTTTTTAAAAGAACCATCTCTTGGTTATCCTTTCTAAATCATCAATGTTTTGCATTCATCTCATTAACACTTTTATTTTTCTATTCACAATTCTTGAATTTAGAATTTAATTTATTTCACCTCTATCTTTATTGTTTATTGTTAAAGAGGATGAATATGGTTTTGGCAGCACCCCATTGGTAGTTATAAGTAATTTTCTTATGTTAAGTTATAAGAATTAAGTTTTATGTTTTATCACTTGGTTTTATTTTTAGATTGCTTAGTTATTAACATTTTATTTTATTGCATTACAGCTAAAGACATACTCTCCAGAAAGTTGTAAGTAGGGAAAGCTTTTGAGAAGTGCATGTGTTCTAGTACATAAACACTTTGTGTGTATACTACACAGAAGTTTTTTAAATGTGTATTTCTATTTCTAAGCTTCAAATTTCTATATATATATGCATTAAATCATATTGATCATTGTTTTATCCTGATCCTGTAATTATATTCATTTCTATCTATTAGATGTATCAAATTCTAGTAGAGTTTTATTAAATCTCCCACTACAGTTACAGCTTTCCACATTTCTCCTTCAGTTTCAATCTTCTTTGATTTATATTTTGGTTTTATATTGCTCTTCTTAACGTAATTTTGTTTTATATTGTTTTATCAATGTAAAATAACCTACTTGCCACTTAATGAATTTTACCTTGAATTATTTGTCTGATATTAACATTGCCACTCCTACTTTCTTTTTATTTTAATTTGCTTCATCTATTTTTTTCCGTTATTTAAATTCTCTTTTTTAGATGTGATCCTTGTAAGTAGTTTAAACTTGAATTATATCTTTTCAATCCAATGTAAGAATATGTCTTTTCACAAGAAAATCAAATTTTCTGTAAGAATTATTAACATATTTGCCTTATTCTCACTGTGATAGCTTATGTTTTCTCATTTTTATTTCTTATTTTCTTTCCTTTCTTTTATTTTGTTGTTGGTCAAGTTGTTTTCTTCCTCTAGCTTCAAGAATGTAAGTAAATCCATAAACACCTCCAAAACAATGATAGAAATGTATGGTATACTTTTATTTCTCCTTTGTTCCCATGCTTCATATTTTGTTCAAATAATCTTGACTATTATATTTGCACCATATATCTCTTCTGTTTTTAAAATTATTTCTTTAAATTTCTCTCAGCTGAAAAGTTAATTTGATATCGACTACATTCTCACACCCAGAAGCAGAATTAAGCTAGAAATCAATAATAAAAAAGATGAGAGAATCCTCAAAAGTTTTAAAATTAAGCAATAAACTTTTAAGTAATCCATGGGTCAAAAAAGTCACAACATAATTGGAAAATATTTTGACCTGAATTACAATTTAAAAAAATAAAACATCAAAATCTGATGCACATAAAGTTATGCTGAGGGAAATTTATAGCCATAAACGTATATATTAGAAAAGAAGAAAGGGTGAAAATCAATGATTTAAGCATTCATCTCAGGAATGTGAAGAAAGAAAAACAACTTCAACCTAAAAAAGTAAAAGGAAAGAATAATAAATACACAGAGATAAAGCAATGATAAAGAAATTAGTGGGGGAAAAAAAGGCTAAAAAGTGGTCTTTCAAATGACTAATAAAACTGGCAAGCCCTTAGCAGGACTGATCAAGGAAAAAAGAGACAGAAAGGATCAATATAAAGAATGAAAAAGGATATTACTATAGATTCCACAGATACTGAAAAAAAATTAGAGGATAGAATGAAAAACCTTATCCTGATAAATTTGAAACTTTATTTAAAATGGGCAATTCCTTGAAAACTATACAACTCCTTGAAAACCACACAAGAACAAATAGAAAAATCTGAGTAATTCACATTCCTTGAAAAATATACAATTCCTGGAACAGTGACAAACATAACAATAAATAGAAAATTTGAGTAATTTCTATATGTATTTAAAATTTACATTTTATTTATTGTATTTACATTTGAATGTGTAATTAAAACCTTCCCACAAACATTACTCCAGTCTCAGATGGATAGATCAGCGAATTCTTTTAAATATTTTAAGGAAAAAGTAACATCAAGCTTTGACAAATTCTTCCAGAGATTATCAAAAAAGAGAACACAGCCTAACACACTTTATGAGGCAAAAACCTGACAAGGACATTACAAGAAGGGAAAACTACAAATCAATTTATTTCATAAGAATGATGGAAAAGTCCTAAACAAACATTAGCAAATATGTTCTAGTGATGTATACAAAGAATAATACATCATAACTAAGTGGAATTTATATCAGAAATTTAAAGTTGGTTTAACATTTGAAAAACATTCAATGTAATTCACTACATATTAACAAAATAAAGGAGAAAAATTTAAAGTCCAGCAGTTGCAGAAAATGCATTTGATAAAAATCAACATACATTCAATATATTTTTCAAAAATTCTGAGGAATAAAAGTGAAGTTCCTTTATATGAGATGGAGAATCTACAAATAAATAACAATAACTATGACAAACATCATACTTAATGGTGGAATATCAAAAGCTTTCCCCAGGTGATTGGGAAGATAAAGACATCAGCCAGCACACCCATATTGAATTGTGGCTGCTACCCAGTGCAATAAGACAGAAAAAAGTAGTAAAGGTATGAGAATTGGAAAGAAAGAAATATCACTGTTATTGGGAGTCAACATTATAATGAGTAGTAAGTGAATTAATGAATAAATGAATAATAAGGAATTATAAATTAATTTAACAAAGTCACTGGATAAAATATCAATGTGCAAAACTCAACTGTATTGCTAACAAATATAAAATGAAATTTAAAATGATGTCAATTAAAATAACATCAAAACATCACATACCCAGGAATAGATTTAACAGAAAATGTGCCATAATCTACAAAACATACTATGAAATGTTACTGAGACAAATTGAAGAATCTCTAATAGAAACACGTGAATCATCCCCAATTTATGCATAGATTTAATGAGATCCCAACCAAAAACCAAGCTGATTCTAAAATTGCAAGAAAATGTCAAAAATGCAAGTACATTACAGATAATCTTAAAGAAGAAGAAACTTGGAGGACTTACACTATCATATCTAAAATTATTATAAAACCACAGTAGTTAAAACTGTGCAATATTGGTACATAAGTAAGAATAGGTATTAATGGAATCAAATAGATAGTTGAGAAAAAGGCCCATACAAATAGGATCAGCTGATTATAGCAAAGATGACTTTGCAATGTTAGGAGAAAATAATGGTTCTTTCAAAAAATTGGGGAGCATTAATTGGATATCCATGTAGGAAAAAAATAAAGATCTTTGCAATGACTTCCAGCTCATATCTACCCGCTATGAGTATAGGCTATGTACAATACCATAAGATCCCCATTTCATGAAAATTCAAGGCATAGATTTGGAGGCTGCATTCATTCCACTCCACTCCTGATGGCTTCCCCAAAGCTATGCTGTTGGAGCCAGCCCTTGCTCCAACGTGAAGGTGTTGATGATATTTGAAAGGAAAGAAGTATAATCCTTTGATAACTCTCCAAGTGGGCTTCTACTGAAGCGTGGTAGGTTGAGAAAGGGTCACTTGCACTCTTTTCTTCTTTCTAAAACTTTCTCAACTTACTATTATTCCTTTATAATCCATAACATCCTTCTAATTTCAGAAATGGTTGCACTTTCTTCTATAGAACTCAGATTAACATATTAGAGAGGCAAATTTGAAGATTTTAATCATTTCAATACTATAAGGACAAGCAGTTCTGTTTTGAAAGACTTTAAGGAGATGTTTGTGAGTGTGTTTAATATAGTTTCATACAGTTAAGTAATGAAATACATTTGATGCCAAGGGATTCATTAACTGAGGTATCACTCCATTTGAATTGAAAGATGAAACTCCTATCCAAGAGTTATTTTAAAAGACCTAAATAAAACATGAATTTCCTTCTCCACTGAGTCTGTATGCTATTCCACTTCTCTACAGAGAGCAAGTGGAGTGAACTATCTCTGGATCTGTGAAACCACCTGTGATGGGTGTTGGTGGTCAAGCAGAGGTAAAAAAGATATAGAAATTACATTTTATACATCAAATCCCCACAACACATCCACTTTGATATGAAAGAATCTAAAATATATAGACATAGATAGGTAGCCTACAGTCCAGAAAGGAGGAACGTGTTTATTGAGGAATCATTAAATTAGTTAATCATTTAGTATACAGTCATGGGCCGCATAACAATGTTTCAGTCAACAATAGACCACATACATGATGGCGGTCCCATAAGATTAGTACCATATAGGCTAGGTGTGTAATAGGCCACATCATCTGGGTTTGTGTAAGTACACTCTATGATGTTCACACAATGACGAAATCTTCTACAACACATTTCTCAGAACACATCCCCAACGTTAAATGATACATGACTATACAAGACACCATGTACTTAATTTTACTTTAAAATATGGTTAATGTGTCATTTTTTAATTTCTGAATTTGGGTACTTATGTCAAGCTCTGAAAAAATAAAATAAAATTCATCTTTTCTGGATGTAGTTTTACCTCTTAGAATGGTTTAAGTCAGTTCTTCCTGAAGGAAAGAACTTGGTAATCTCCTGAAATCCAACCTATATATAAATTAAATATTATTATGGTTTTAGATGAATTGAGATTTGTGTATGTATATATGTATGCATGTGCTCTCTGTGTGTGTGTGTGTGTGTGTATGTATTCCCAAAAGGATATACCAATGTTCTCTCCAATTTCCAGATACTTAAGTGACTTTAAAAGTATATTAAGATGTGTGAGAAATTGCACTACTTCAAAGAACAAACAACAAAACAATATTTTTTTGGAAGAAAATGATACTCCCAGGACGGTAACTTTTCATCTTCACCTTCACCTAAAAAATGATTCACGATGCTTTTAGAGATACATCCATCCAGAGTGACGAAGTGACTCCCACAGACCCTCGATGTCCTATGACTTCACGCAGTTTTTTATCTGGTTTCAAATCTTCCTCCAAAGTTAACAATTTGCTTTCCTAAGGTCCTAAAAATCGACAGAAATTCTGTAGGCCAAGAGAGGTTGGCCTGTGTGGGACTTTTCGGCAGCTTTATATGTAACATTCTGAAACCATGGGCAGACAATAAAGGAAAAGCACCGACGCGTGTAAGACAACTACAAGTTCTGGGCAGACTGTAGTTGAAAGAACAGAATTAGTCACAGGGGAGAGTAAACTGTCAATGCCGCAGCATCTGTTTTCTGACATGCTTCATGGGTCATCATGTCTCCCCTATTGTTCAGAATAAATAAGAACCAAGGAAGAAGGGAACAGGATTCATGGGTCACCCACTGAGACGACATTTTGCTGTTAGTGAACCTATTATCTATCCTAAGAGTTCGCAATTGAAATGGGTACAGAACACCTCTAAGTAGGGGAAATAGAACCAACCTGGCCCCTAATTCTACCTGTTAGGAAAATGCCAAAAAGGTAGGAATCTTATTTTTAAGTTTTAGCTTAAACTTCTTATGGAGAGAGAATTAGAAAAATTAAAAGACAAAACATTTCCCCAATCATGCAGACCATAACGGCTTTATTTATACTGCATCAGCTTCAATAGGCCATGATGATGCTGTTGAAATACAGAAGCAAATTGTAAGGAAGAAAATTTCTGGATAAAAATTTTTAGTATAACAAAAAAAGCCCAACAGAGAAAAAAATACATGATTGTTGTTTCAAAAGCAATAGAATGCAAGAGTGGTAACCCTGTCAATAGGGTTCTTGGGTTTTGAGGGAAGTAGAAAAGCCACGGTGTTGGCTCTAAAATAAGCAGATAGAGAGGGTGTCAAGATAATGGTTAGGAAAATGGGCTCTGGCACCAGGCAGAATGGTTCAAATTTTGATTCTGCCATATACTGTAACCTTGGACATGAGACTTAACCTCTCAGGGCCCCATTTCCTTATCTGTAAAACAGGGATAATAAGGGTACATACTTCCAAGATTGAGATGAGCATTTAATGAGACTAATCCATATAAGGTATTTAGAGGACTATCTGACACAGAGTAGGATCCTGATAAAGTGTTAATACTTACAATGCAGAGAAAACATTTCAATGCACCTAAGAAATCAGCCAGCTACCACAAAGCCTGATACTGGCAGATGCTCTGCACTTCTCATGCAGTCATTCCGCAAATATCTATTAGCCATCTATATAGCAGGCATTGTACCAGGCACAGAGCATACAGGGAAAAGGAGACAAAGTCCAGGCTTTCAAAGAGCTTCCTATTTCATCATTTTCCTGTATTTACATTCTCCAGGATGATGATCTGATATAAACGCAGGCCTTTATTTTTCATGTCTACAATTCCTAGATTTCTGCCAAATCTTTATTTTACATCACCAGAAATTTTTATATTATTTTCGTATTTATTAGTTCACATTAGTCTACATTATTGAACCTACTTAGAAATACAGAGCTTAAAAATAAGCACATTTTTTTTCTTAATGTCATTGAACAAAACTCCTGCAGTAGACCTTGAATTTTGATAAGTTGAAGGTTGGAAAGATTTTGTCATGTATTTATTTCAGTTACTGGCTGATTGAAAACAATTAGATTTATTTTTTTAATGAAAACATGCATTTTTAACCTATTAGAAATGTCAAAAAGTGAAAACCCAGTAACTAGATGAAATGAAAGTTTGGAAAACCATAAACAAAACAGTCATAGCAGGCAAAATTCTTCTCTAATATCTCTTCTATAACTCTGATCTTGTTTTTATAAATATCTGATATATTAGTTCAATAAAGGCAATAGTGTATATAAAGCTATCAAGAGAAAGTTTTAAAAGCTAGGCAAATCACCTTTATGGAAATAAGATGTTATTTTCTCTGAATTCCATTCAGTACAAATGAATAATTTTTGTTAAAGAAAAATATAGTAGTTAATTTGAAGTTGCTTTACATACTGAATGCTGATACGCACTTAAAATAAGATGCAAAAAAGTCTGAGTTACTATTTTTGAGGAACATATTTTTATATAATATATATTCATTAAGTTTTTTATAATACTGGAAAATGAATTTGAGTTATAATGATTTTCAATTTTGTCATTTTATTCATGTCACTAAGAAGCAATAATAGCTGATACAGGTGAGCATGGTCAATGGATGTTAAGGAAAGGGGGGTAAAGGTTTGATGAGGAACAGATATCAGAATAAACTTAGAATATCTCCCTATAAAATGCTAATTAAAATCAAAGGAGAAAAATAGTGGAGAACTTGGCAGATCATCAACTTCACCAGGTGATCAAGGTTAACATCACCAGCAGTAAAACAGAGTGAGACAGTGTGCCTCCAGATGTGGTGTACTGAGAGAGTCGGCATCATTTCTGTGGTATTCCTAAGAAGAAGGCGTGGCCTGAGTGATGAGGAGACATCAGATGGACTCAGGGTGAGGGTGATCCTACAGAATCAAATGCCTATACTTCTAAGACCGTAAAAAATACCAAACAGGAAAAGACTGGAACTGCTCCAGATTGAAGGAGATTATAAAATACGACAAGCAAATACAACACGTGATCTTAGATAGAACCCTGGACCAAGAAGAAAAATGAGACATTGTTTAGACGGTTGATGAAATTTGAATGGGATCTGAAGACTGGATGATACTGTGGTATCAAGGTTGATTTCTTGATTGGAAGGTTGTATGTTGGCTATACGGGAGAGTGTCCTTGTTCTGAGAAAATACACACTAGAGTATTTAAAGGTGATGGAGCGTATTATCAGTAAAAGGTATATTGGACTAGAGAGGGTGATGGAGCAGATAAGCTAACAACATCACCAATTAGGAATCTGCTAAGAGGAGATTTGCACTGTTCTTGTGATTTTTCTGCAGGTTTAAAACTATTTCAAAAAAAATTATTATTTAAAAGCAAACGTTAACCTGGGAAAACTCTTGCATACATGAGTAACAATGAGTTGACATCCTTAACATACAAAGAATTCTTACAAATTATTTCTTTGTAGTTCACTCAAACTATCTATCTTACTTCTCTTTTGGTGCTGTTCAGGGCATTTTTACTGGCTAAATTAAATGGATTTAAGCCAAAATATTCAGTAACTCACGTATTTTGTGATACATTCAGCATCCCCAAGAATAATCAAACATAATTTTAACAATACCTAAAGTCTTAAATAACCAAAGGTTAAAGTACAAGGAAAGATAGCAGCATGTCAATCATCTCCTTCTTTCAAAATGTTCAATGGATAAAATTGCTGAAAAGAAGAGGCAAAGTATGAATGAATTTTATTCAGCTGTTATGAAATAGATCAATACACAGTTTCAATCACAAAAATCTAGACTCCTCTCCAAGATCAATGGAATTCAAGTGTATACAGCCGCAAAAGAAATAAAATTTCTTAAGTAATAGAGATAGTAAACTCCATTGTCAATAAAGACACCAAAATAATATTTTGTGTGGACTTTTTAAAAAGGTACATGCTTTACCATAACTAAAGAAAATTTTTTAAAAATTACAAATAAGCTGAATTCTATTTCCTGTCAATTGATAATAAACTGCAGAAAGATCATTAGAATTTTTAAATGAGCCCTTTGTAAAATGATTTTAAGGGACTGATCGAAGGCCTAAAGAGCATTTGAGAGGTTTCACACTGACATCAGAAGACTAAAAGGAGAAGAGTTTTAATGCCAAAGAATTAAAATATATTACAACAATCCCTCAACATTCATCTTGAAAAAGATCACTGAAATGTCAGTGCATATCAATGTATGGCAGATTAAAAAGAGAATTAAGTGAACTTTGATGGCACCTTGAAAATTTTCTTTTTATACTCTGAGTTCACCTGCCTCCCAAACACAAAAGAGAAAGTAATGTGGATATTATGGAAGATGTTCCTTTTGATACAAAACAGAATCCATTTTTCTGGTAATACTGTAACTTAAAAGTCTTTCACAAATTAAAAAATATAAGAGAAAAATCAAGATTCCACCTGAGTAACAGTAACCTATAAGGTTCCCAGGACTAAATCTAACAAAATATTTATATGCCCTTTATGGAGCTAAGTATAAAGAAGATAAAAGAAGAGATGAAAGAAGCTGGAGAGATAAGTCATATCCTTGGATTAAAGGAGTGAATATCAGAAAAATGTTAACTCAATGTATATTAACCTATAAATGTAATTCCAATACAAGTCCCAATGGGATATTTTTCATAGAACTCACCAAATTGATTCTAACGTTTATACCAAAGAATGAAATTTCAAACATAGCAAAAAATTCTGAACAGAAAGAACAAAGACCTCAACTATTAGACAGCAAGTCTTATACAACTAGAGCAATTGGAGTGGTGTGGTACTGCTGCACAGTCCCAAACAGATCAGTGGGACAGAAGACAGGGCTCAGACAACAGACCTCAGCCGTGATGGTGATTCAGCATTAATTTAGCATTCAGTATTTGGCACTGGTACATGTGGCGTTACAAATCTGCGAGAAAAGAATGCGTTGTTGGGGAAATGACATTGGGACCACCAGCTTCATGGGTTGGATATGACACCAGTTAATGGTACCCAGATCTAAGCTCAAGACATCAATTTCCTTTTCTTAGTAGGCAGGACAAAAAGATCATTCATTGAATATAGTGGAGTAGACCAAGATGGAGTTAAATACAGATGTGGTATTGCCTCCTCTCCAGATCCCAATTAACAGATGAAAAGTCAACTAACAACTGTATTCGCATTAATGCCCATGTATGTAGCACCTGTTGGAGAGCAAATGTTGAGCTCAGATAACCTCTCCTGCACTATGAGTCCATTGACACAAACTCTTTAACACCCAAAGAAGGTTCAAGAACATCAAGAACAGATGAATTTTTTTCTTACTTCCCAACAATTGCCCAAAATCATGCTAAATTTTGTTTTATTTTATATATTAGACCATGAATTTTTTCATACAGAATATTTTAAATTTTCTTCTTTTTCTTGAATTTTCTAATTGGTTTTCTCTTTCCTTTTTAGGACGAGAAAATAACGTATTCTTTCTTCATATGTCATTAACACAATCTCACTCTGTGGAGATAAAAGTTATTGTTTTGACTGCATATAAATTAAGAAAATTTAGTACACCAAAAAAATCACCATAAAGACTTTAAGGCAAATGAAAAATATAAATAATATGGAGTCAATACCCCAATTAAACACATCCTACATACTGGACACAGTGCTTGCTGGATTAATGACAATTCTGAAAAACTGGATATGATTTAAATGTCCGAAAATAGAAGGTTAATAAGATAAATTACAGACTATCAGTACAATAAATATCATGAAACCAATGAACATTTTAGAAATATATTTAATGACATTGGAAAATGATTTAGAATGATTTCACGAGCTCCAATTTCATGGATCTAAAAAGATTAGAAAGAAATAACATGTTAACAGTGGTTATTCTGGTAAAATGATTAAGGTTTTTGTTTTTTTCTTTTATATTCTCATATTTTTCAAATATTGTACAGTGAATATGGATTACCTACAAAATTAGAAACATTTTGTATGCTGTTTCAAAAAACACAGCAAGTGGGGAGAGGAAGACAGGACACTTAGCCTGACAATCTGGCACCAACCTCGAAACAACCTGCAAAATTGGGTACTAATGGTCTTTTCTGAGAAATTGAGGTTCAAAGAGGGAAAAGGACCTTCTCAGGGTTACCGTATGAGGAACTGGTGAAGTTTGAATTGACTCACCTAAACCCCTTTTGGGTACCAGTCCTTGTTCTATCCAAAGCACCAAGCAGGCTACCCACACCCAAGACTGGGCATATAGTATGTACCCAACCAGTGCTATGACAATAGGAGCTCAGGGAAAAGCCAGAACCATAGTATATTCTATGGACAGATACAGTTCTTGCTGCAGCAGGCACCGCGTGTTTCAATTCTGAACGCCCAAGGCTTAGCGCATGACTGGGGGACCTTAAATGTTTCAGAACAAATGAACAAATGCATTTAAAAAAACTTCTCCTTTGAAAAGGATTTTCAAATAAAATCTAGAGTCACCATATTTACAAATAATAAAAACATTAATTTGTTTCTTTGCCAAAACACGACCTTCTCTTAAACATTTTGGTAAAATAGAAACCTCAGAGTTTAAGAGTTTAGGCTCTGCCTTTAGCAAGCACATCACAGCAGCTGCTAACAAGAACCTGTATTTATGCTTAGAAAATTGCTTTTTTCCCCCCGCAACGTTCAGAATACAAAACCTTCTTAAATAAAAAAATGAAGTTCTCAGGAAAGTACACCCTCCACATTGTTACATTTAATTGCAAGGCATCGTGTATGAGAAAAAAAGCAACAAAATGTCCCTGCCTAAAGCACTTACACCACAAAGGAATTGATACATTTGATAGATTTGGTCTTTCTTTAAAAAAAAAAGTATTCTGGGCTAATGACTGAAAAAAATCTTCGTTTATGTACAGCTTCTATATGAAACGTGGAATTAGATAGTAAATCATTTAGTGATGATAAGCTTATAACTTAAAGGCAGTCAGGGAAAGCTACTGTGTCCTAAAATTTAGACATGTCAACATCTTCAAAAATTGTAAAATCAAGTCACAAGTGCTTATCAAAGAGACAGAAAAAAACCTAAAATAACATTCTCAAACTTTCCATTCCCAAGTGAAGAAACAGTATTTAGGAAAATTTTTAATCATTAGAAATATTTTTTAATGCCAGGATAAAAAGTAGCAAACTGATCATTAGTAGCTACATGAGCCAATTATCTCTAATGAACAATTAACCTTTACGATCACATAAAAAGAAATAACATGGCAACACAGAAATGGGAAGCACGAAAATATTCAAGCAGGAACACCAGTCTGGTTTCCGAAAACACAGGAGGCTTGATCCTCACTAACTGTTGCCTATACAACAGCTAAGATACTGGTATTCTGTCGTCTGGAGTGAAGAAAGTAGATGCGAAGGAGCCACCAGATGGATGCGGCAGGAAGGTCTTGCAATGGCCTACCATATCTGAGGCCTGATAATGGAACATGGTCAAAAGAGGATGGAAGCCCAGAAATACCCCTGCTCCTCTGCATCTCTGCCTAAGGAGGGAAATACTCAAAATGTGGACCAGGAGTAGACACAGGTTGGTTAGTCCATAGTTGCTGCAGCAGGAGCCAGTTGATTCATTCCTCAGCCCTGAAGAAACAGTGGAACGCTGACAAGTAGGAAAAGAACGCCTCGCTTCTTCAGCATGAAAAGGAGATTCGTGCTCCATGAAATAACCTCTCTATATTAAAATGTGTATTTCCTTCCATCACTTCACCTATATACAAATTTGGCACATTTAAGAAACATGAGAAACCCCATCTGCTTGCTGAGTCTTAACTTTAATTCAGTTTCTTTGATGAATCTGCTTGGTACTGACATATGTACACTTAACCACATCAGAATATATATTGCATCTTTCTTAATAATAAGGGAGGTATAAAATACGCATTAAAGATGCAATTTTTTTAGAGATAAATAATGATATAGAAACATACTTAAGAGAAGATAAGTAAAGGTTTTTTAATTATGTAGAACTTGAGGTTTGAAATTTTAATTTATAAGTCCTATTATCTTTGTTATTTATTAAGTGCAACCAAAAAGCAAAGAGTGTAGTAGCTGTTATGTCAAGCTGTTAATTTTATCCATAATAAGCAGTCATCTTTTAGTTCAGAACCATTAAGCCAAGCAAATATTGCCAGCAAGTTTAATTTTTACTTACTAATGTCAGGAAAAAGAAATGGCTGAATACATGACAAGCACTCACAAGTACGAAGATACATTTTATCAGCTTCATACATAAACACCTTCTTACTCATCCAGGATGTATATTAATTAATACTGAGAGTAGAAAAAAATTTCATTTATTTTACCTCAGGTTTATTAATGTAGAAGATGATGGCAAACTCAAGACAATCTTATATTTATTTGCAAAGCTATTGCCACAAATTATTTTCATGTAAGCTATATGTAAAGCATTCAAATTTAGAAGCATATACAATGTTTGGATAGC
Organism: Equus caballus; assembly: GCF_041296265.1. Taxonomy (NCBI): domain Eukaryota; kingdom Metazoa; phylum Chordata; class Mammalia; order Perissodactyla; family Equidae; genus Equus; species Equus caballus. The sequence continues at coordinate 76,195,246 of NC_091689.1, forward strand.
AGCAAAATTCCTAATAATAACCCCATGAGAACCAATTTATATATCTAAAGCCCAAGAATATCTTCAATAAAGGAGAAGTATTATATACTACAGAATATAATCTAGGCAACTATGCCACATCTACAGTAAGGTATAACAAAAAGATTTTATTTATCTTGAAGAAACTGTAGTTTCGTAAAACAGGAGAAGAAAACAGAGTCCTTTTGGAATTTAGGGAAATTTAGGGAACTATACTTTGCTCTTCAATGAGGCTTTACTGTTTTCATATTTCTCTTCTATATTTCCTGTATAAATGGGTAAGTGAACCAATATCTTAGAATTATTTCTCTATTCTTTATTTTTTCCCTAAAAAATATAATAGCCAGAAAACTATAATGATGAGAGAACACCTTTGATCTGCCTGAATGTTTTAATTCTTTCAGACATAAAGTGTCATATATTTTTGTCCTTTGTTTTTAGGTAACACTGATGTTGGCTAAATAGACACAGAAATGGCTGAAGAGCTTAACAGCTTTTTTACATCGTGCTCACATGAAGTTTGCAGTCTCATTTTTAATATTAACTTCTACTTGAAAAACGCCGTTTGAACCCAGCATCTCAGCTTGGGAGGCCAATGAGATTTTGCTCACAGCATACTGGGACACTGCTGATGAGGTTCCCAGGAGGTTCAGAATTACGTCACTTTGTCTGAAGCTATGTTTCAATGCCAAGGTTTGACTTAAGCCTTCTTCCAAATCTGAGATGGTGTGGTATCTGCCTTTCCTACTTGGTCTTGCTCTTAGCTCACTTCGGATACCCCAGAATCCGGGGCGTGCCCATTAGTCTCAGACATCCAAACCAACAAAGTTGTGTGATTAGGTTTCCAGCTTTAGCCCAGTGGCTGAGATGTTGCTATATAGCTCATTACAGGTGTTGTTATTCTCTAAGAACTTGACTTTAGCTGTTTCCAGGCGGTGGCTGGCATTTAGTGAAATTCTCATGCCACAACTCATGTCATCTCAGGATAGATTAGACACCCTGCATCAATATAGCAACTGGAACATTCTCCAGATCCTTTGCCCTAGCCTGATGAAAACTTTTTGATGTCATTTATGATTCCTGGTATACTCATGATGATCCCCTTTTGATCTTTCACTCATTTCTTCACCCATCAAATATTTATTTAGCATCTAACCGTGTATGACAGCATGGTAGATAAAATGGAGTTTACAGGTTTAATGCACAATCCTTTACGGCAAAAAACCAAAATCTAATCAAAAATTGTTGTCAGCTACGTAAAATTTTACACAGAAACACAAGTACACCTGGGAAAAAGATTAAAAAGCTGCATCCCAGAACGTTATGGTGGTTATCTCTAGATGCCAGGACTACAGGCAGTGGTGCTGGTAAATGTTTAATTGGCTCCCTTCTCGAGAGTAATTCTAAGATATTGGTTCATTTATCCATTTGTATAGGAAAGGTAGAAGAAGAGAAACACCTAAAAAATAAAGACTCATTGAAAAAAATATTTATCAATAAAAAATACATCAAAAAAAATTTTTTAAAAACAGGCTGCTTTGTAGCATTTGCTGATCTCCATGGTGTAAATACTCACACCATAGCTTACTTCAAGCTACCACGTTCACATCAATTGGCTCACAAAGTTTCAACTCTTGTAAGCCAGTGTAGGCCTGCTCAGCACACCACTTTACACTTTTCATAGTTTCAAAATGTCTTAATGACAATAGTGGTTGACCCCAGGAACAGAAACTAGGTGGCCAGAGACAGGGATGGAGATAGACTTTTTCTCTATACCCTGTTGTGCCTTTTAAATTTTGAACCACGGGAGGTATTACCAATTCAAAAAATAATAATTTAAATTTTAAAAATCCTCAATAAATATTTGTTACAACTGTGATCAAAAGCAGTAAATGATATTTTTAATGTCTCATACAATTAACACATATGTGTACATGTGAAACATTTAAATAACAACATAAGATGTTATATGTTAGAATGCCAAAGGAGTGGCACAAATTTAAAAACTGCATTGGAACCTAATGGAGGGAGAAATTAACGTAAACTGGAAAGGTCAGTAAAAGCTTCATGGAGGTTAGAGCAGAGTTCTGAAGGAAGAGAAGGATTTGGACAAGGAGCAAGAAAAGGAAGGGGATGACACAGAGATGATGAGCCGACTGGCCACTGTACCTGGCATTTATACTCTGACTGAATGATACCACTTTTCCCCATCTCTCCAGTACTGGAGCTGACTTTTGCCACAGTCTCTATTTCTTACTGACTTCTCCCTACTTAATTGGGCTTCAGAGCAGGCTGCACGACAACCAGGCGCTCACTGCAATCAGCTCGAGCAGAGGTAAGATTGGAGTCACAGACTGACATAAGGAAGAGAGAAGTCATCTTCTAGTTTCACGCCATCTCTAGTAAAAATATTAATGTGCGTTTAGTGTTTGTTTCGTAGCAGGCACTCTGTGGTCCAACTCACAGAGCCTAATTCATGGAGGAATAACTCAAGTCTTGTTCTTGTGCTTCCTACCTGGTAGGCAAGAACATGTGCTCAGATGAAGTACCACGCCCTCAGCCCATCCACACTCTATCCGCTGTGCAGAAGCTCTCTTCCATGAACCGGCAAGGACCTTATGGAGAGCGAGACCTACAGCTAATCACTGCCAGTTAAAGGGTGTCAGTCAACTATTCATTTTGACAGGCATTTTCAACATTTAACTGGTTTTATAGCTAACCATCCTGTGGAACACGAAATTCATTCACCTATACACGCACATATTTTGCAAACTAGTTCATCTGAGTGATACCTCAGGCAGTAACACAGATCAAAATAAGACATTTTTTGGAGACTTTTCCTGGATTTTTTAATGGTAAATGTGAGAATTTGATTACACCTGTTCTAATTTGTATCCACTGATGGAATGCTCCTTGGTCATTAAGAAAAATAAATTATAAATGAATATTTATTGGCATGGGAAAATCCTCCAAATATTTTGCCGGATTTTAAAAAGTAAGTTATAAAATATTATGGACAGAATGACCTAATTTTTTAAAATATTATATCTATACGCTTTAAGTAGACATTTATAACTGAAAACGTTAGTAAAAACTATCCCCAGGAGAGTGATTTTGACTTCCTTCTTTGTGATTTTGTGCATTTGTAAAATTTACTATAAATATTAAGTGCAATATTTGAAATTTGTAGCATAATTAAAGTTTTCACATTCTATAGGATCCATCCATCAATACATGAGAGTAGAACCCACATGACTTCCTGAGGAAAAGCTTGGCCTGCCCTAGGGAACTGCCTACTTCAGCCACCCACAGGCAGAGGGGAGTGCCTTCCATTCAGGCATGTCCTTGTTAGGCTTCTCAATTTTTATAATAAAATGTCAGTATTTCCTCCAACTCAATTGCTATTGATGCTTAACACAACACTCACTGAACTGTCGACAAAAAATAGCTGCAATTGGGGCATTTATCAGAGAAGTCAAACTTGCATTCAATATTATTCTCAAGAGCTACACTGAGAAAAGCAATTTATATGGACTATTGCCTGAAGGACGTGGTCTTTTATCAAGGTTTCATAGAGGAGGTGCTACTGGCATTTTGAGTAGAAAAACTTGGTTGTTGAAACAGAACTTTCAAGCACACTACCAAGGGCCTCCAAGGTAGTACTACTTCAGATACCTTCAGACATATTAGCACATTGTCCAGAAGCATGTTACTGGCATCACTGTAGATCTTCTTTTTCAAAAATGTCTTGTGACAGCATGCCACCAGCAACACGAAGCCCTCTAAACTTGTTTCTCTAAAGACACTCACTACAAATTCCATAAAAGGCCATAGGAGAAACAAGTCCCTGGTCTCAGAACCAAGAATAGTTGCATTCTCTCAATCATCCAACTGGATTTCTATTTTTTCTTTGCCCTGATTTGCATATTTCGTTTTATTTTTGTCTTGTCCCATAGATATCTCCATAAACCACCTTAAATTTTTTGTGGAAAAAAGCAGAGAATAAATAAATAAGTTTTCAGGAAATGATGAAACTACAGAGATGGGTGAGAATAAGACTAAGGAAGGAAAGATAACTTCAGCAACAATAACAGGAAAAAGAACAATACAAACTCTAACACAAGGTCTGTCAGGGTAATAGGAGGTTAGGAGATATCACAGTGGACTGGGGAAAACACTGGACTCAAGAATCAGAAGTGGGTTTGGATCCTGACTCTGTCACTAACTAAGTGATGTTGTGAAAAAATGGGCAGAAGAGAACCTAGTCTCACAATCTCTCATAGACACTGAGAGATGCCATAGCCCAGAGGTCCAGCAGGATGGTTCCATAATCATACTACCTGAGTTTAAACCTATTCCCACTTACTCTTGGGGATCTTTAACAGCAACTTAACCTCTCTAAGGCTTGTTGTTATTATCTGTAATATGGGAATGAGAATACTGATCTTGTATTATTATGGGACTTTCACAGAATTTTTTCTCAAGTATTCATAAGCACTTTATATGGATTTACAGATGAGTGGTTAATACTCTTAACCACTATAGAATACTGATGACAAAATGTACTAATGCATGTAAGGCACTGAGCACAGTGCCTAGCACATGCTAAGCCTTTAAGAACTGTTAGGTTATGAAGCAGATGAAAAGTGCCTTACAGATCTGAATGATTTTTTTATATAATGGAATGATATACTGTATCTCAAATATGGTATTTGTTTAAGTAAATGTTATCAAATTTACAGATGATACAGAGGAAGAATAAGTAAAACAAGAAATTATAGAATTAAGATTAAGTTTAACAAGTTTAACTGGAAAACATGAGAGCTGAGCACAAAGATTTATGTCTAAATATATTCATCATGGTGTTAATTATTAAAGTTAAGAAAGGAAATGAGAGTGATGTCAGCAACATGGCAGTGTGAGCTGTTCTCTTTGTCTCTTCCTCTTCAAACTACAACTAAATGAACATTCATTCATCCATGAAGGACACGCACACAGCACATCAGGACGCCTGAGAGATCCACGCAGCTATACATCTGAAGGTGGATGGACTACCCCCAGGGAGGTGGTGGAGATAGGTGAGCACTCTCTGTCTCCCAGGCATCCCAGTACCTCCATGTGACTGCTCTCCAGCTGAGGTATTCATGGCACCACAGTGGCCCCGAGGGTGGAAGCGCACCTCGGCACAACTGTGGAAACAAGGCAATGGCAGGCCTTAGCCCCTACATGATCACTTCCCTGGCAAGTGGGAGGCTCCACAGGACCACGCAGGCCACAGGGAAAGTCTCAAGCACAGGCCAAGTGGGGAGGCATCACCCACCAAGCATAAATGCTGTTGTGACGTAGAGCATATGGTGGCGGAGCTGCAAGTCTGGGCAAACCAGCTCCCGGCTGCTGGAACTGCCCATAGTACCACTGTGGCCCTGAAGCGAGGAACACATCTCAAGGGGACTGTGGGAGCAGGCAGCAACAGCCCTGAGCCACCACATGATTGCTTTCCCATTCGGTGGGAGATCCCACAGGTCTGCTGCGATCCCAAGGAGTGGCCCAGGCTTGGATAGGCACAGCTGACAGGGATCGCAGCAGACTCAGATTACACAGCTCTTGCCCCCCCATCTGTCCCCCAGTGGCAGCAGGTGAAACCTGTGATCAGATACTATCACTATGCAATGGCAAAATGCACTCCAACAAATGGTATGAAGAAATATACTAATAATCCAGACCAAAAGGAAAAAGACAAACAGCCACAAATCAATCCTGAAGGCACAGCAACCTACAATCTATATGACAGAAAATTCAAAACAGCCATCATAAAAAAACTGAACAAGTTACAAGAGAATTCAGAAAGACATTTACATGAAATCAGGAACAAAATTAACGAACAGAGAGAATTTTTCACAAAAGAGATTGAAACTATAAAGAAAAACCAATTCAAAATGTTGGAGATGAAATGGATGAGAGAAAGAAAAATCTAGAGTCCTTAAATAACAGAGCTAATATTATGGAGGATAGAATTGGCAATCTAGAGGACAGGAACACAGAAATGCTTCAGATGGAGGAGGAGAGAACTAAGACTAACAAGAAATGCAGAAATTCTCTGAAAACTATCCAACTCAATTAAGAAATGCAACATAAGGATTATAGGTATTCCAGAGGGAGAAGCGAGGGAGAAAGGAACAGAGAACTTGTTCAAAGAAGTAACAGCTGAGAACTTCCCAAACCTGGAGAAGAAGTTAGAATTACATGTAAATGAAGCCAACAGAACTCCTAATTACATCAATGCAGAAAGACCTTCTCCAAGGCATATATTAGTAAAGCAGGCAAAAACCAATGACAAAAATAAAATATTAAGGGCAGCAAGGCAGAAGAACATGACCTACAAAGAAATCCCTATCAGGCTTTCAGTGAATTTCTCAGCATAAACCTTACAGGCTAGGAGACAGTGGAATGATACATTCTAAATTCTGAAAGACAAAAACTTTTAGCCAAAGATACTATATCCAATAAAAATATCCTTCAGATATGATGGAGAAAGAAAAACTTCCCAGATAAACAAATGCTGAGGGAGTTCATCACCACAGGACACCCCCCTACAGGAATTGACCAAGAAGGTCCTCATACCTAAAAAGAAAAAAGAAAGTGATTATAAAGCCTTAAGCAAGGAGATAAATAGGCAGACAAATCAGAAAATTGCAACTCTCTTTCAGAACAGATTGGCAAACACTTAATTATAAATTTAAAGATAAAGGGAAGGAAAGCATCAAAAATAAATATAATCACTTCATTTTAACCACAAATGCACAAGACAGAATAAGTTGTGACAACAACAGCTTAAAAGGGGAAGAAGACAGGGATGAATCCTACTTAGACTAAGGTAATATGAGGCTATCAGAGAATGGATTATCTCATCTACAAGATCTTTTATACAAACCTCATGGTGACAACTAAACAAAAAATTAGAACACAGACACAAATGATAAATAAAGAGGAAACTGAGAAAACCATCATAAAGAGCTACCAAACTGAATTGACAGTCTGAAATACAGGGGACGAGAAACAAGGGAAATGCAAAAAAACTGGGAAACAAGTATAAGTGGCAGCATTAGGGACCGGCCCAGTGGTGCAGCACTTAAGTTCACATGTTCTGCTTCAGCAGCCTGGGGTTCAACAGTTCAGATCCCGGGTGAGGACATATGCACCACTTGTCAAGCCATGCTGTGGCAGGCGTCCCATATATAAAGTAGAGGAAGATGGGCACAGATGTTAGCTCAGGGCCAGTCTTCCTCAGCAAAAAGAGGAGGATTGCTGGCAGATGTTGGCTCAGGGCTAATCTTCCTCAAAAAAAAGAAAAAAAGCAGCATTAAGCCCTCATATACCAATAATCACTCTGAATGTAAATGTATTGAATTCCCCAGTCAAAAGACACAGAGTGGCTGGATGGATTAAAAAGCAAGACCCAACAATATGCTGCCTCCAGGAAACACATCTCACCTGTAAAGACCAACACAGACTTAGAGTGAAGGGATGGAAGAAAATACTCCAAACTAATGGCAAACAAAAGAAAGCAGGTGTTGCCACACTTATATCAGACAAAGTAAACTTCAAGATAAAAACAATGATGAGAGACAAACGGGCAGTATATAATGATAAAAGAGACACTCCACCAAGAGGACATAATAACACAGGAGCAGCAAAGTACATAAAGCAACTATTAAGTGACATAAAAGGAGACATTAACAGCAACACAATAATAGTACGGGACCTTAACATCCTGCTTTCATCAAAGGATAGATCAACCAGACAGAAAGTCAACGAGAAAACAGTGGAACCAAATGAAAAACTAGACCAGATGGACTTTATAGATGTATATAGAACACTCCATCCAAAATCAGCAGAACAGACATTTTTCTTGTGCACACGGAACATTCTCAAAGATAGACCATATGTGGGGAAACAAAATAAGCCTCAATAAATTTAAGAAGATTTAAATCATATCAAGCATCTTTTCAAACCATAATGCTATGACACTAGAAATCAACTACAAGAAGAAAACTTGGAAAGTGACAGACATGTGGAAACTAAACAACATGCTACTGAACAACAAATGGATCATTGAAGAAATCAAAGAATATCTTGAGACAAATGAAAATGAAAATACATCATACCAACTCATATGGGATGAGGGAAAAGTGGTCCCAAGAGGGAAATTCATAGCAGTATAGGCCCACCTTAACAAACAAGAAAAATCTCAAATAAGTAATCTTAAACTACACTTAACAGAGCCAGAAAAAGAAGAACAAACTAAGCCCAAAGTCAGCAGAAGGAAGGAAATAATAAAAATTAGAGCAGAAATAAATGAAATTGAAACCAAAAAAAACAGTAGAAAGGATCAATGAAATGAAGAGCTGGTTCTTTGAGAAGATAAACAAAATTGACAAACTCTTGCCAGACTCACTAAGAAAAAAAGAGAGAAGGCTCAAATAAATAAAATTAGAAATGAAAGAGGAGAAATTACAAGAGATACCAAGAAATACAAAGTATTATGAGAGAATACTATGAAAACTTATATGCCAACAAATTGGACAATCTAGAAGAAATGGATAAATTCTTAGACTCATACAGCCTCCCAAAACTGAACCAAGAAGAAATAGAGAATGTGATTAGACCAATCACAAGTAAAGATACTGAAACAGTAATCAAGAGCCTCCCAAAAAATAAAAGTCCAGGACCAGATGGCTTCTCTAGAGAATTCTACCAAACATTCAAAGAAGACTTAGTACCTATCCTCCTCAAATTATTCCAAAAAACTGAAGAAGATGGAAAACTTCCTAACACATTTTATGAAGCCGACATCACCCTGATCCCAAAGCCAGACAAGAACAACACAAAGAAGGAAAATTACAGGCCAGTGTCTCTGATGAAAATACATGCAAAAATCCTCAACAAAATATTGGCAAACTGAATATAGCAATACACATAGCGGATCATACACCATGATCAAGTGGGATTTATACCAGGGACACAGGGACAGTTGAACATCCGTAAATCAATCAAGGTGACACACCACATTAACAAAAGGAGGAATAGAAACCAAATGATCATCTCAATAGACGCAGAGAAAGCATTTGACAAGATCTAACATCCATTTACGATAAAAACTCTCAATAAAATGGGTAGAGAAAAGTACCTCAACGTAATAAAGGCCATATATAACAAACCCACAGCCGACATCATCTTCAGAGGGGAAAAACTGAAAGCCATCCCTCTGAGAACTGGAACAAGACAAGTGTGCCCACTCTTGCCACTCTTATTCAATGCAGTTCTGTAGGTTTCAGTCAGAGCAATTAGGCAAGGAAAAGAAATAAAAAGTATCCAAATTGGCAAGGAGGAAGTGAAACTCACTGTTTGCAGGTGATATGATTTTATATAAGATATGATCTTATATATCTAAAGAATCCATCAGAAAACTATTAGAAATAGTCAAAACACAGTAAAGTTGCAGGGTACAAAATCAACTTACAAAAATCAGTTGCATTTCGGGGGCTGGCCCCGTGGCCGAGTGGTTAAGTTCGCGCGCTCCGCTGCAGGCGGCCCAGTGTTTCGTTGGTTCGAATCCTGGGTGCGGACATGGCACTGCTCGTCAGACCACGCTGAGGCAGCGTCCCACATACCACAACTAGAAGAACCCACAGCGAGAAATATACAACTATGTACTGGGGGGCTTTGGGGAGAAAAAGGAAAAAATAAAATCTTTAAAAAAAAAAAATCAGTTGCATTTCTATACTCTAGTAATGAAATAACAGAAAGAGAACTCAAGAATACAATCTCATTTACAATCACAACAAAAAAGAATAAAATATTTAGGAATAAATTTAACTAAGGAGGTGAAAGACCTATATTATGAAAACTATAAAACATTATTGAAAGAAATCAATGATGACATAAAGAAATAGAAAGATATTCCATGCACATGGATTGGAAAAATAAACATAGCTTAAATGTCCATACTACCTAAAGCAACCTACAGATTCAATGCAATCCCAATGACATTCTTCATGGAAATAGAATAAAGAATCCTAGAATTCATATGGGGCAACAAAAGACCTTGAATAGCTAAAGCAATCCTGAGAAAAAAGAACAAAGCTGGAGGCACCACAATCCCTGACTTCAAAATATACTACAAAGCTATAGTAATCAAAACAGCATGGTACTGGTACAAAAACAGACACACAGATCAATGGAACAGAACTGAAAGCTCAGAAATAAAATCATACATATAAAGACAGCTAATCTTCAAGAAAGGAGTAAGAACATACAATGGACAAAGGAAAGTCTCTTCAATAAATGGTGTTAGGAAAACTGGACAGCCACATGCAAAAGAATAAAGGTAGACCACTATCTTTCTCCATACAAAAAAATTAATTCAAAATAGATTAAAGACTTGAAGGTAAGATGTGAAACCATAAAATGTGAAACCAGAAAATATAGGTAGTACACTCTTTGACATCAGTCTTCAAAGGATCTTTTCAAATACCATATCTACTCGGGCAAGGTAAACAAAAGAAAAAATAAACCAATGGGACTTCATCAGACTAAAAAGCTTCTGCAGGGCAAAGGAAACCAGGAACAAAACAAAAAGACAACCCACCAACTGGAAAAAAATATTTGCAAATCATATATCCTACAAGGGGTTAATCTCCAAAATATATAAAGAACTCATACAAATCAACAACAAAAAAACAAATAACCCCATCAAAAACTGGGCCGAGGATATGAATAGACATTTTTCCAAAGAAGATATACAGATGGCTAAGAAACACATGAAAAGATATTCAACATCACTAATCATCAGGGAAATGCAAATCAAAACTACAATGAGCTACCACACCACACCTGTTTGAATGGCTATAATTACCATGACGAAAAACAATAAATGTCAGAGAGGATGTGCAGAGAAGGGAACCCTCATACACTGCTGGTGGGAATGCAAACTGGTACAGCCACAATGGAAAACAGTAAGGAGATTTCTCAAAAAGTTAAAAATCGAAATACCATACAACCCAGCTCTTCCACTACTATGTATTTATCTGAGGAACTTGAAATCATCCATTCAAAGAGACTTATGCACCCTATGTTCACTGCAGCATTTTTAACAATAGCCAAGACATGGAAGCAACTCAAGTGCCCATCAACTGATGAACAGATAAAGAAGATGTGGTATATGGGGCCAACCCAGTAGGGTAGTGGTTAAGTTCACATACTCCATTTTGGCGACCTGGGGTTTACTGGTTTGCATCCTGGGCGTGGACATACATACCACTCACCAAGCCATGCTGAGGCAGCAGCCCACATACAAAATAGAAGAAGATTGGCACATATGTTAGCTCAGGGACAATCTTCCTCAAGAAAAAAGAGGAAGATTGGCAATAGATGTTAGCTCAGGGACAATCTTCCTCACAAAAAAAGATGTGGTATATATATATACAATGGAATACTACTTAACCATAATAAAAGACATAATCGTCCCATTTGCAACAGCATGGAAGGAACTTGAGAGTATTACGTTAAGTGAAATAAACCAGACAGAGAAAGACAGCACTGTATGATTTCACTCTTATATGGAAGATGCACAAACACATGGACAAAGAAAACAGATGAGTGGTTACCAGAGGGGAAGATGGTTGGAGAGTGGGCATAAGGGGTAGAGGGGCACATATATATGGTGACTGACAAATAATAACGTACAACTGAAATTTCACAATGTCATAAACTATTATGACCTCAATAATAAATAAATAAATAAATGAAAATAAAATTAAACAAAAAAGGAAATGAGTTAAATATCCAAAAGTAAGGGGTTGATCCAAGAAATCTGACATATCTACACACACAGAAAAAAGGACTGGATTAAAATAGGACATAATTTCAACACTGATCTCCTTTTGACAATATGATTTGTATGAGTTTTCCTATTTCTTTACACGTGCCAATTTTCCAAATTTTCTACAACGAAAATATGTTCCATAATAATTGGAAAAAACAAGCATAATTTTTAATTGAAATAAATCAACATAAAGCCCTACATGTAACTTTAACAAATCTACTTCACAGGAATAGTAAGAAAGGATCTGATGAAGGATGACTTGCTGTCACACAGATCCTTGCTTACCGTTCCTGTTCCGTGTGACAGCAAGTCATCCTTCATGAGACCTTTCATCAAGCATCCACCCGAACAAGGTCAGGTATTTCAGTTGTCCATATCCTTACTATATGGTGCTAAAAAAAATCTGCAAATGATTTTAATAAGTATTAGATGGGAAGGTGTAGATTACAAGAAGTCCATGTTGGGCAAACATTTGTTGAGTTAATATATTCAACTCCAGGGACCAAGAAAACATTGACTATCTAGGATCCATACAGCTGAGGGCAACAGACCTAGTGAAGTGCTACTGATCAAGTCTCAAGAGCAGCAGACGGAGTACCTAGATTTGGTTAGCCCAGAGACAAGAGGGGTAAGACAGGAGGCTGCAGTGGTCATCAAATATGTAAGGAATGTCATCTGGAAGAGGTTTGGGCGAGTTCCACGTCTCTGCAAACAGAGTGGCGGGAAAAAAGTTACAGGCCAGAAAAATCTAGTGCCCAAAATGCAGGGGAAAATTTCTTAGCAAGTAGAAATAACAGCAATAAATCAGGCTGCTCTGTGAAGAACAATCTTCCTTTATCATATATGAATCACGTCACCTAAAAACCCGATGGAGATGGGCAGAGGCACAGTGCCGGAAGCAAGGAGCTCACCTGGTATCAATCACCTGAAGACAAGGTCTGTCCCTGGGGCCAGAAACATACCAAGGGGCAAAACCCTAGTGAACCCTTGGAGACGCGACCTCTCCCTTTCTCACTCTGCCTTGTGGAGTCTAAGCCAAGCACCATGTGAGCGTTAGGATAGCACCCTCCTCTCAAACACAGGCCAAACTGGGAGGAAAGAAACGCAAGCGAGGGGCTTGGGAAGCTATGCCGATTCTTTGGAGCTGAAGATGGAATAAGATGAGGCCTTAAAGCCCTGAGAGTAAGCCAGATAGAGAATGACTAGGAACCTTGGTCTCAGTGTCAGCTTGCTCTGTTTTCTTCTTCACATCTATTTGCTTCTGTTTGCCCTTTAGTATACAGTAAAGATTTGCCAAGTCCCAGGCTGCCTCATCCCTCATAAGAGAAACCAAGAGGTTTCTGCCCACATCCGAACAGGGTCATTAAAGCCTTTATGTACATACCAGCACTTCACACGTATAAACTCTTTAACCTTCACAGCAACCTATAAAGTGGGTACTATTATTATCCCAGGATGAAAACAATGAGGCACGCGGAGGTTGTATGACTTACTCAAGGTCTAGAGAGAGTAAGCGGTGGTGTAGGTATTCAAAATATGAACGTGAAGGAACTTTTATTGTCAGAACTGTGGTTATTCTTTCAGGAAAGAATCATTTTAAGCTCATTTTAAAGTCATTTAAATCATTTGGTGTTATTGTGTAGCAATTTATGTGTATGCCAAGTGTCATGAATGAATTTCTTTTTCCTCCTCCCCATGACTCCCACTAGCTCTCCTAATCATGCTTCTACACGTGCGAGAAGCCGGGAGCTACGAGACAGCATGTTGATTCAACACACATCCAGGAAAACAGCTGTAACTACTGCAACCCACGAAGTGCATTGAAAAAGTTGTCTGTCAGTGATTAAAATTATAAGACTATTAAACTCTAAACCCAGGCAATTTCCTAAAAAAATAAAATACAGTATTTTTGAGGCTAACTATTCAGAAATTAAGAAGTATGTTTGACTTTAAGACTGAGGAAGATATCTCATGAGGAATTCGGTAATTAATAAATTTGTTTTAGGAAGGGTGACTTCTGTGTGCTCTTAGCAACATCAAAGGCAGCAGCTCCCACTTTTAGGCAGATCTCAATTACTTGTGTTTGTGATTTTGCATAATGCAGCAAAATTATTCGAGCTGTTTTAAACCAATCTTGTATATTGCGTCTCCTGCTTTGTTTACTTCTCTTTAATGTGTTCATTTAACCAGATAGAAACGAAAACACAAGAAACTCCAGCAGCCACACTTACCTATGATCCAAGTGGTGAATGGAGAGAATGACTCCGGAGTTTAAGTGGGTCTGTTTCAGGGTCACCAAGACGGTAAATTCATGTTTATTTCTCAGCTTCTGAAAAAACTGTTCAGCTGTAGCAGTGGATGCTTTTATACTTCTGGGAGTATCTAAAAAAGAAAGAAACATACACTAAGAATAAACCAGAATTTGGTTTTATAAAGTACCCTTTACATGCGACATTCTTCTAAAAACATTATCAAGTAATAACTGAGAAATACTAGGTTTCAGACTCTCCCAGTAAATTCTTTCAACGAGATTTTATGCTACGTGTAACATAGGACAGTAAAACCACAAGACATACTGAACTGGTATTTCAGGAATCTTTCTTCAAAAACGTCACCTTTGAGGCAAAGAATCCAAAAGAACTCTCTTTGAAGAGGTGTACTCCCAAGTTTTCTCCTTACACACTTCCTATATCCTGGATACCAAAGCCACGTCAGTGTCAACAATGAACAAAAAGATGTAGTTCTTAGAATAAGACCTAAAAGACCACGATACAGCCATTTAGCTTTTCTGACACCTCATGAGAGGAAATTGGATTTAAATCTATGTGCCACCTTCCACATTGATGTCTCTAGCCAGAAGGCTCTCTATAAATAGATTTTTTAAAAGATCATTGAAATTAGTCACTCTCAGCCTTCTGTGCAGTGGCTGAAACATTAAGATCAAATTATCTTACCACATTTGTTGAAAGAAATATGTAGAACCAATTCCCATGTCCCTCTCCCCAGGCTTAGGGAAAGCCTAGCCAAGGGAGGCTTGCCCAGGAAAGGAGGAACTTTGACCCTGCACTTCCGTCTGTTTTAGTTTTGCACTCTGACCTCAGGACCCAAAGGACACAAGGGAAATAGACAGGCAGAGAAATGGATTTAGTAGATAGGAAAAAGCTATCATTCAAGCCATCTGCTAACTGAGTAAAGGCTCTCCTATTCATAGTATGTGCAAAGGGGTGATGGGAGCCAGAAACAGCTTCTGTTGTTATCAAATCATTCTCCTCTTTTTTATGCTTTAGACTAGGTAGACTAGGTAAGTAGTTCTCAGTGAGGAAACTACTGCCATTTGGAGAGAACAATCCTTCCTTGTGCAAGACTGTCCCAAGAACTGCAGAATATTTAGCACCCCTGGGTCCCAGGCCCACTAAATGCCAATGGCAACCAATCCCTGGTCATTGTGACAACCCAAAGTCTCCCACACATTTCCAAGCATTCCCTCGGGAGCAGTGCAGCAGAAATATCAGTGAGAACCACAAACTTGATGAAACAGACATGATAAAATTAATCCTACGTTTCTAGCCTCACAAATATATGGAATAAAAATGTAATCACCTGCTCTGCGTCCATCACTGGGAACGCGCAGACATAGAGAAGCCCTCAAGATACCCATAAAATAGAGGAAGCGACAAATAATCCCAATACAATGAACAAAGTGCTGCCATACCCATAGGTACAAAGTGTTGCTGGATCACAGAGGGAAAAGTAGCCAACATCATCTGGACGGAGGATTTCATAGAAGAGAAGGCCTTTGATCAGAAGTTCACCAGGTAGAGAAGAGAGGGAAAAGCACTCCAGTCAGAGGAACGGCTTGTGAAAAAGCAGAGAGGTGTGACAGGGCATGACATGACTGAAGCAGTGAATAGGAGACAATATGAGAAGGAGTTGGACAGAAAAGTTAGACTGCATAGGCAGGACACTGTGTGCCAATGTAACGGACACCTGTTGTTTCTGTCAGCATCATCAGTTTGCCCTCTTGGTTAAAACAAAACAAACTCCTCTTTACCACTGAAAAATGACCCCTCCCCACTCTTAACCCAGGCCTTCTTCTCTGCTAGAAGGGCCCCGACCAATCAGAGCATCGCCTATCCCTGTTCGCAGTACTTGATTCAGGAACAGGCCCCTAATCCAGGGCAGTGAAGTCAGGCCCAGGATATTTGTTCAAAGTTTTAGAAAAAAGAAACTTTCTGGTTTCCAAAAAGAAACTTCCTTGGTTCCACTCAATATTCACAACTCAAAAGCATAACAATAATCTGCGATTTCTGCCAGGTCAAAGTAACAGTTTCTCCCCAGGCTCCATCAGGGATAAGACAGGCTGTGGAGGGGATTCCAGGCAATTCCCCCTAGCTCCAAAACCTTCTGCCTTTTTAAGGAAGCATACAAAATGCAATCCTATGCAAATAATTCATCTAGTGTTAACTTTTAGTCCACTCTAATTTATACACAAGTGAATCATTCACAAACTTCATTACTTCATTTTAATATGATAGATAAAAACAAATTAAATTATAAATATTTATTATGCTTCCCCCCTTTTCAGGCAGGTGGAGCCTGAGCAGCATCCTTTGTCTTGCCAAGCAGGATGATAGATGGGGATGCAAATGAGAGAAAGAGAGAAAGGACTACACTGAATACAGAAAGGACGATCAGACCCACAGAGATATCTAAAGCTGTGGCCCAGAGAGCTTGAGCTCTTATAGTGAGAGAAAAGGAACTTAGAAATAGGTGGCAGCTTCCTTACAAGGTGGAACTTTAGAGAAGAGATGTTTTAAATAGGATTTTCAGGAAGTTTTGCTGTTTGGTATGCATAGAAAATGTTCAATAAATCTCTGTATTATTCTCCATTGCTTTTGGAGTCAGATTTGCAGGGAAAGTTGAAAGGTTGTATTATTTTTGTGGGGCTTTTTGTTTGTTTGTTTTGTTTCCACATGAAATGACATATGAAGATCAACCTTAAGATGAAAGGAAGGAAGATCTAAAAGAATGGATTACATTTGAGTATCATTAGCAAAATGTAAGTCATCATGGTTGAAAATATGCTGAAGGAAACGAGGTAAAGGAAAACTATTTCTTTCCTTTCTTTCTGCTTTATCTCCCCAAATCCCCCCGGCACATAGTTGTATATCTTAGTTACAGGTCCTTCTAGTTGTGGCATATGGGACGCCGCCTCAACGTGACCTGCCGAGGTGCCATGTCGGCGCCCAGGATCCGAACCAGCGAAACCCTGGGCCGCCGCAGCGGAGCGCACGAACTTAACCACTCGGCCATGGGGCCGGCCCCAAAACTATTTCTTAAAAATTGATCCATCTGCATTTTGGAAAAATTTCTTTGGTAGCCACATGGAAGGTTATCTGAAGAAAGAAAACAAGCGAATATAGGGAGAACACTTAAGAAGCTTTGGCAATTCGAGTGATCCTTGACTTTTTTGTTAGATTTCACATATTTTAAACATCACATTTTCACATCCCAAAACTCCCTTTCCCAAGTTAAATTGATTTTTTTTTTTTTTTGCTTTGACCAGTAATGGTGATACAGAGCTACTGTTCCTTGCCCAACTTGTCAGACATGTTGACGAGAGAAACCTAACAGGGATATTTGCATTGAGATGCTTAAGAAAGTGCTCAAGGAGACCTGCGGAGCAGAACATCCTCCATCCCACCAGCGTGGTAAGTGGGGTCCCACAGGGTCTCTGTCCAGCTTAGACTTGAAGCTTATTCACTCCTGCAGGGTCACTATTTAGGACAGGATCTCTCACCCTGTCCACCTGCTCCTCTCAACCCATTACCTTCCTGTTTTGCTCCCTCTATGAATGTAGGGTGACCTGCAGGAAAGGGGAACCCTTCAGCATGAACATGGCCAGGAGAAGTCCCTTTCAGCTCATGCTGTAGTGGCAGGAAAAATAATATTCTTTTTTCCCATCCTTATTAACCAAGTTATTGCACAGAGGTTTGAAAACAAGGGCTTGCATGAAAGTCCCATCTGGTTGCAGTGAAGGGCAATGTGGAAGGCCAATGGGAAGAAGAAAACCCAGCCTGGCTTGCCAAGGCCTCAGGAAGGTCTCCCCACCTGGCATCCTCAACCCAGAGGGCCAGGACACAGGGAAAGATTTTTAAGTTAGCTGCATAGTGATGGAGCGAGCAACTACAGGAAATATAAGTCACGACTTCATCATAATTTTCAGTTCTCTGTCAAGAGAACACCATGTCCCACCAACTCTTACCTCACTCTAATAATATTTAAATTTATCGTTCCCCTTACAAACATATTTTCAAGAATTCATTATGCCTGAGTCCAGGAAGGATTTAAGAGGGCCTAAACTCTGTGAGTAGCATCAGAATGAACAGGAGAGGTAAAATTCAAGAGATACTTAGAAAGTAGGCTCTAAAGAGTTTGGTCACTGATAAAACACATGCAAAAGGTAAAAAAAGGGGAGAAAATTGAATCCCATTGAATCCAAAGTTTCTAGCTTGAGAGACTGAATGAAAGGAAATGGAGTAGGAGCATGATGGTACCCAGATGGGATTTCAGTTTTAGAAATGGTAATTTTGAGGTGCTATGGGGCATGCATGTGGAAGTGTCCAGGAGGAGGCTGGCTCTACAGAATTTGATCTCAAGAGAGAGGTCAAGGTTGGCAATACAGATTTAGAAGTCATCAGAATATGGTAGCTAAAGTCATAGGAGTACCTGAGAAAATCACAGGAATCACAGGAATGAGAGGAGGATGAAAGGATGGACCACAGAAACCCTAAATCTGTAGCAGAGTGGGGACAACATATATAACTTTACACACACACACACATACACACACATAATGCTGCACACCTGATACTATACAAACTTCATCCTTCAAAAATGTATATTAATAGATTTTCCCCCTTTGAACCCACATTCCATTTTGTTCTCACAAAGCCCTGGAAACTTAACGGGGGCAATTGTTACTATTTCCTTTTTCAATGAGTAAACAAGCCAAGGAACAATCCCATGGCTCACCCTAAGGCACCCAGCAAGTTAAAGGTGTAAGGGGATGACAATTTCCGGCCCAGGGTTCTTTCCACTAAATTGCCTCCTGAACAGGCATCTTTTATCCATGCTCAACTGCCACTCACAAACAGAAATGCAAATAAGAGAGCAGCAACACAGAAAATAATATAGAAAAAGTAATTATATAAGATAACATTTTTAGTTCCTTGAGTAGAGTAGTGATTTTAAGAAAGGTCACTTTCCCCATTTGCAATTCTGTTTCCCAATTCATAAAATTAGCATTTCCGCCTTCTATTTTCATCTCAAGGATTATATAATGTTCAGAGAGACTTCTGAGTTCCCATGATTATTACTATAAGATCTAATTCTGCTACTCACCAGAAAATCAAGTCAAAGAAACCACATGCGAGAATTTACTTTACTTTATTTTTGTTATCATTTCAGTTTTCATAACTGATCATTTAATTCAGGTATGTATTAAGCAATTTCTCAACAAAGCCTATGATTGGTTAAGAACCAAACATAGAAAAATAAAGCACGGTGGTTATAAGAACAAACTCTGAACCCAGAAGAATGAGGCTCCAATGCCAGCTATGCAGATTATTAGCCGTGCCTGGCATGTGGTGAACACCATGTGTTAGTTTTGGGGATTATAATACTTATTATTACCATCACTCTCTCAAGTAACGAGACTGCAGACCTGACTAAAACTACCAAGAGCCATAACACCCTTGTGGTGATTTTCTGAGCTTACTCTCATTCTAACTATCCCAAACTCAGCCACAAAGGATCATTTTCTATATTTGAAAATTGACATAAAAGTTTTTTGCAATCAAATTATTCTTAAGATAAAATCCTGCCTACCACTCTCTGTTTCTTGAGAACTATGAGAGATCATTCCCTTATAAACAAAATTAATCTAAAGTGAATTTCTTTTCAAAGAGGAGCTCATCAAGATTACTTGAATTGCCTCTTCAGAGAAAAACAGGCTGAGAAAAGGGGCCTTTAAACACTACTACTAAGTCCTATAGAAAAGCCTATAACTCGCCCACGCTGTATTAGGTCTTTTTAATTAGAGAACTGCTTGAGTTTCAAACAAAAATTTGTTTTAGAATTTTCCATTTTTATTATGTGCAAAGCCTAAAACTCCCACTAAGAAAACAACTAGTAGCAGTTTAAAGCAGTTATTAATAAACAATGAAGCAGCTCAGAAGCAATTACATCAAAATACTCATTTTTAGTCATGGGACTACCAGGATGGAGGGATGTGTTCATATGTGGATGCAATAACAATTTCTAGGGATTTAAACAATGTGCTATGTATTCTCCATATACAATGTTAAGAGGAGAAAGGAGAGGGAGAGAGAGACTGGTTTATTTCTAAAATAAACTGTACCTTAATGCAATTATGTGTGTGGTAGTAAATATGAGTGTTGACCGAAAAGGAGAGTCAAACTGGAACTTCTTTAAGTATTTTTAATATTAGTAGTAAAAGTAAAGAGAAGGGATTTGTCCATCTTCCAATAACAAAGAAATCGGTAAGAATTATTTTCTTCCTTAACACTTAAACTGCAGCACTACAGTTGGCAACATGAGCCAAATAAGTCTTTGCCCACTGACAGGTCTCTGTCCCATCTGCAGTGTGTAGAAACCTAAATTGATTTTCCCCCACATAACCAGACCAATAAAAACAACATGCGCAAATTCAATTATAAAAACAGTCTAATCTCAGCCATAAAATGGTTGACTTAGAATGTTCCAAAACTCATCAAATTACCCTTTTTGAAAAGTCTCTAACTATGAGAAGTTATTGTCTTCTAAATTTAGGTTAGAGATATACGAAGTTAGAACTATTATCATAGTTACTGTCCAGGGCTCTTACTCGCCCTTCAACATACCCACGCCTTTATAGTGCAAACTTTCAGGACAAAATAATAGTAACAATTTTAAAAGCCATTAAAATTTTATTAACACTGTATATGCGGTTTATAAAGTCCTTAAACATAAACAAAATCATTTAAGCCTCAAAGTAACTTTGAATAAATGGGATTATTAGCTCCATAGTAATAGAAATTACAGATGAGGAAAGAGAGGCACAGTGAAGCCAACACACTTGCGATTATCACCATTAGTGGCTCAAAATCAAGCTCATTTCTATGAACTTACTACATTAGAAAATTGTTGGTTCAAAACCTCGGGAACTTCTGGGTGAAATCTGAAATTGGCCTCATACATGGAGGGCGAGGAGAGACCGAAGAAAGAGGCAGACCACTCCAGACTGGTAGGTGGCACATTAAATAAGCAAGAGACCTTACACACAAGGCTTCTCTCGGGAGCTGCAAGACGAGCAGATCTCCGCCCACGACCGCCAGAATCTTTAAAATTTTGAGAGACGCCTTAACTGGGTTCAGTCATGCATACCGTCCAAATGGTCTCAACAACACTTTGTTTCTCAAGGCTGCATGCTCGAAAACACCTCCCACAGTGGGAACAGTGGGCAGAAGATATACTCCAAGGACAGGGTGGGGGCAAGAAGCCTCCGATTGCCCAGGTCCAGCTCACGCATCAACCAGCAGCCATGTCCTCTCAATGACCTCCTCCACCAGAACCAACAAAAGCAATTACGGATATAAATGAACAAATCCACCAAATCCATGTCACAGAACCAGGACCCCAACCCAGGCCAATGTGTTTCCTGTTATTACACAATGGTGCCCACCCAAGACAATGGTGATGCACACTCTGGAGAACAGATAAACCCTCGTTTTAAGTTAACTTTTATAAAAGTATATTCTGAAGATCAGTAAATACATTTCTCTTGATCTTTGAATAAATTTAGGTTTTTCAAGCCTACAAAACTATTCACATCATATAATCTCTCAGCTAGATACTCTAAACTATTGAGACGCAAACCGCACTAAATTTTAAAACCAAAAGCTTTTTAAAAAGATAATTTTCAAGTAATTCTCCTTCAAAAGTTATTGGGTAAAATGGATGAGCAATCCACAACTTTTCATGGAACAAACCCATATGTAAGAGTGAGACGACACCCTCACTCTACAGACATCTAAATGCCCTTTACATTACTAGGTTAAGGGAACCCAAGGACATACTCTTGGAAAGTCAACTTGGAAATTTCCCTTCTACATTGTATTCCCATTAAATCCCAAAACAGTCTCAAAAGTTTCTTCCAAATCCACAGCTAATTATAATTTGATTCAATGCACAATAAACATACGTATCTTCACGTATTATTTACAAAAATGTTTGTTGGCTTAATGTTGTGAATATTCAACCACATAAAAACATACATAAAACATAAATATAATCAGAAATCAGAACCAGAAGCATCAACCAACCATTCAAAGAAACAAAAACAAATAATAGGTTCTATGCCTGGATTTAGCAACTAAATCGTTGACTTTAAGCAAATCATTTATGACTCATACGTTGGAATTTTCATTAATAAAGTAGAACAAAATGGAGTCAGAATGTAGGGGGGCAACAAATTATAAAACATCTCTATCATTTGAAGCATAAAATTAAAATATTAAAATTTTATACAAAACAGATATAATACAAGTTATTAAGATTATTCCATTTTGTTTATTTCAATTCCATGCTAACAAGTAACTTTCTAATAATAATTTGGCTTGCCCAGTATGTTTTCCTTTAAAGAGAGCAGTAGTGATCAACTAGTATGAGTATTCTGGTTTAATTCACTGTAATAATCCTCACTGTAGATTAAAATTAAAATTGGCACTTGAATTTATAAGCAGCTTTTGGCTAGTGTTTAGAAGTTCCTCAGAACCTCACCAGCGAAGATACTGCTGTTTAGTTACCAGCAAAATGAAGAAGGAAAACAAGCCAAAATAGTGTTCCTCTTTATCATCTCTTCTCCCAACTGCAATAATGTTCAAGGATAAAGCCAAATAGGCAGAAATATTAAGCAAACAAAAGGGACAATGATAATTGACCACGATGACGATGACAATGACGATGGTGACGATGTCACTCACAAGTTTAACAGAGTGGTTGCATTCCTCTGTTGATCCTGCCGTATTACCTGTAAATAGCAGTCTCAGCAACATCATTTGAACACATGTAGCAGATTTATGAACCAGTAATTTGCATAACTTTATTTAAACCAACCCAAAATATCATATCAAGTTGAACCCAAACTGAATGCATACAATTTGTCAGCTAATATCACAAGCCAGTGTCTTAAATACATAGGGAAAATTAAATTCATGGACTATCATAATTTACAAAACATGCTTCTGCCTTCGACAATAGCCATTGAAAAACTGAATCAATGAAATGTTTGAATTTCTTTAAAAAAAAAGAAAAAACGAGTTTTCACTGATCTCACCTTTAATAGTAGATTAAAAGACTCAACTGCACCTTTGGATACTGACACCAATTATTGGTGTATGAGGTACTGCTTAAATTGGCAAATTACTCACCTTAACAGTAAAGTGTATAATTTTATGACATGTAATTTTTCTCTCTTGTGAATTATCCCATCTGTATTACCTAGCTATATCTTAAATACATATATAATACTCTTTGTAAAGTGTTTATCTATTACAAGAGTAACTATAAGTGCAAAAGAGAAACATACATAAATTTTTCTTTTAAGTGAAAACTGAATCACAAGTCATTCCTTTATTTTCCTTGAGGTCTGATCAAATATAAGAATGAAAGAGAAAAAAAATTTCTATCCAAAAAGCTGGCTATCTTTTTATTCACAGGTGCTGGTGTTTTGGCTTTAGTAGAATTATTAGTGTAAAAAGAAGAAAGCATGAGGCTGACCCAGTGGCACAGTGGTTAAGTTTGCACACTCCGCTTCAGTGGCCTGAGGTTCACAGGTTTGGATCCCGAGCACAGACCTACACACTGCTCATCAAGCCATGCTGTAGTGGCGTCCCACATACAAAACAGAGGAAGATTGGCAAAGATGTTGGCTCAGGGCCAATCTTCCTCACCAAAGGAAAAAAAAAAAAGAAGAAGAAAGCATAACAAAATGAAGGTGAGATTTCTATTATGTATCTTTAACATTTGAATGATACCTATTAATTGACAAGAATAAGGAATATGGATCTATAATATAGTTTTACATTTATAAAATGTGAAAGTTATAAATTGTGCAACCTCAGATTGCAAGCAGATTCTAACAGAATCTTTGCTGAATAGCTAAAGAGATAGTACGTGCTGCCCCATCAATTATGCAGAGCTGAAGTGCTGAAATGCACAATTTCATCTTCCACCTAATAGGCCAATTTGACCTGAGACATCAATTTTGGGAGTTTGTTCTGCTTTTATCTTTCTTTAATTATAATAATCAAATTATTTGAGAATAACAAGACACCAAAACATCAGTTATCATGATTAATCACCCTATCAAAATTGTGCTCTCTTTTTTTTTTTTTTACCGTTGTTATTTCCACTACAAGGAACAAAACAGCATTATAAGGTACCAAAGGACATGGGGCCCAGGATGATCAGTTTCTCAGTCCAGAGTTTCAGACACTAGCCATTATGTCAATCCCTGCCCTTGTTTCCCCAGGTCCCCTATCTGCTTCCCCTCAGTTTCTGAGACAGTCATGATAACGATGCCAGAAAATCAGAAGTGGGGCTCAGAATTAAGTCTTGCTACTCAGACATTCAACAAAAAAAGAGTTCTGAGAACTTGTGAAGCTTCTAAAAGAAACCATCTTCCAGCCCCACCATGTTGGCCCAGTCTACAAAGCTGAGCTGCTGCTTCAGGGTCCAGCCTAGAACTCTAAACTCCACCCTGCATGCCCATCTGCTTGATGGAGGCTCTGCTGCTCTGTCAGGATCTTGCCAATTCTCTCTGCTGTCCCTCAGGAACGGATGAACCTGCTAAAAGGCGTCAGAGTGCTAGTCCATCGAATGACGTCTGCCTGTCTTTGAACTGTGGGGCTACTGGACTTGCCCCATTCACCAGACTGGATATATCCCCAGCTCCCTCTCATCTTACACCCTGTCTCCACCCCATCCTATCACCCTCTTGGAGTTTCTCCCACACCTATAAGTTTTCCTAAATTAAATTCACAATTTAAATGTTACTCTAACCCTGAATAAAGCACAGAAGATTCACTTATTGTCGAAGCTAATCTCTGGACTTCACCTCACTAGAAGCTATATAACCTCCACTTTCCCAGGAGCCTTACATCTAATTCCACCAAGCCTGTGAACTTCCCATTTCGAGGCTTATATTTCTCCCTAAGTGCCCATTCCTGGGCTACAAATTGCCTCCAGTTTCCTGCTCACTTTAATTAATTCACCAAATATATGCACAGCACTTGCTATGTGCGAGGCATTCAACAATGAAGACGAGGAACAATCCAACACTATGACCTGTCCACTTCACCATAGCAGAGACTGCTAGTTGCCCTCCAATAGCAATAATTCTCTTCTTTTTAGTAATAAAACTCCCTACTTTTACCTGGGCACATGGCTGTCCAGCTAGAAATTGCATTCCCTAGTCTCCTTTGCAGTTAAAGTGGCCAGGTGACTTAAGCTCTGGTCAACAGGAAGTGAGTAGAAGTGATATATGCTTCAATCCAGATTTTATTATTAAAAAGGAAACTGATTTCCCTCCATTCTCCTTTGCCTCAGACCGGAATAGGGATATGATAGCAGGAAGCCAAGTTCTTCAGTGAGGACACGGGCATTGTGGGGCCTTGAATAATCTCACCTGGCAGAGCTACCCATCACGCCTAGAACCACCCGCCTACCTCTAGACAGTTACGTGAGAGAGATGAACCTTTCTTATTTGAGCACTGCATTTGGGCCTCTTTGTTACAGGAGCTTAGCCTATTCCCCAGGTAATCCATCTCCCCAAGTTTCCTAGGACTCATTCAGATGTTCCCCTGGGTGTCATTCTTTAAAACAAGGATCAGCAAAATTTTCTGTATACAGCCAGATAGTAAATATTTTGGGTTTTGCAGGCCACATACATCTCTGTTGTATATTCTTTTTATTTATTTATTTTTTAAATAATCTTTTAAAAATGTAAAAGTTGTTCTTAGCTCAAAGGGTCATATAAAAATAGGCCATAAATTTGGCCCATAGGGCCATAATTTATTGACCCCTGGAAGCAACAAATATAGGTATAATTTCCCTTAAATAAAGGGTAATTCTCTTATATCTTTAGTTAGTTATGTGTCTGTCTAGAAAGGCAGACTAAAACAATGTGATAAAAGGCTTAGTTAGAGCAAGTCTATATGCTATGTATGCAGAAAAGGAAGGAGGCAAATACTGCCTGTTAACTTGCTTTCATCACTGCTGTCGATGTGTATATTTGAGGGCATATCCTATCTTCTCTCATTCTGTGATGCTTTCCAAGAGCAGGATCAATTTTGTAATTCTCTTATTTTGCACAGTCCATGTAGAAAACAATCAATAAGTGTGGCAAATTGTCTTGTTCAATGATGACTTTGCCACCTACTTCTATGCCTTTTCATAACAGTGTATTCTCTGCTGAAATAACTAAGAAAAGGTTACATACAGATTTATTTTGCCTTCAAATATTCCTTTGCACTGCCGTCTACTGTAATATGATTTAACAGGTGGAGTAGGGGCCGGCCCTGTGGCCGAGTGGTTAAGTCCGCACGCTCCGCTCCAGCGGCCCAGGGTTTCACCGGTTCAGATCCTGGGCGCGAACATGGCACTGCTCATCAGGCCACGATGAGGTGGCGTCCCACATGACACAACTAGAAGGACATGCAACTAAGATATACAACTATGTACCGGGGGGATTTGGGGAGATAAAGCAGAAAAAAAAAAAGAAGAAGATTGGCAACAGTTGTTAGCTCAGGTGCCAATCTTTAAAAAAAAAAAAAAATAGGTGGAGTAGATGATAACCCCAACGAACTAAACTAGAATACACACTGAAAGTTTTACCACAGTGTTTCATATTGTTATGTATTAAGAACAAAGACTCTCCTTTCCCCTTGGAATGTGAACTGGCAAGTCTGCATGGGGATCCAAAATGTATGAAAAGAAATTAGTTCTTTGTAGCATTCTGAGATGAGCACGTTCCTAGAAAAGGGAATAACAAGGGCCTCAGTTAACAGCAGGTTCAAAACTCTCCCCTCAGATGATTACAGTGTGGGTTATTTTCTTAGAAATGTTATAAATTTCCAGAATCAGAGAAAATTTCTAATTGAATGGCCAGGAATACCCCCCAGAGACAAATGAAAGCACTGGACTTGTCTTCTCTCAGCTTCAACATCAGTTTTGAGGATGGCTGTGTGTTGACCTACACAGAACGTTCACAACACCTAAATTAGCGTTCTTGATTTTTTTCCTTTTGCTGTGTAAGATCAGATTTTAAAAAACAAATCAGACAAAAAGTCTACACAATGGCCTATAGATAATTTCTTCACTATATTTTACACTCTTTAAAGCAGAGGAGAACCGGGCATCACAAATAATCCAGGAATTAGAATGCAATGAGGATTTAACATGTCAATTCCGACCTTCTGGACAATTCTTTTCCTTTCATGATAGTCCACAGCTCTGACTGTTTGCTATGCACTTTCATTACTTTTCAGTGTGGCACTTTGCACTCCCTTATATCTTTCTCTGTTTCTTGTTTAATTGCTTTATATGTCAGTCTTAGATCCTCAGAAAGACTGATTTTAATCTCCTTGAGGGCAAGAACTGTACATTATACTTCTCTTCTATCCCAATAACTATCAGCAATTATAGCCCAAGACAGAGAGAAGCAGTTCAAGAAATATTTGTTGAATAGAGATGAATTAATTTTCCTTTTCAAGGTTTGGAGGATAAAACAACACACCTGCCTTGGCTGTGTGAGGACAGGTCACTCCCCTCCCCTCCCACTTCTCCACTAGAGCAAGGTTGACAAGCCCAGACTTGCTGCACAGCTCTAGGCAATACCTGATAATCTCACATGTAAACACAATTCATCGCGCACACAGGTTTATGGAGAGTCCTGGGAGGCACGGCCCATCCTAATTACCATGCGCAACTACCTCATTAGTCCAGGCAAGGAAAACTGTTAGAGTTTAAAATCTTATGAACATAACATCTGAATGTACTTTAAAACAAGCTGCTTTCTTTTATCCTAGAATTTCTTATTTGCGATTCCAAGTCATATATTCCTTCTTTGCTTTATATTCCACTTCCACAAAATTGTTTCTTTCTAGCATTTGGAAGATAAAATGGGTATTTCTACCTTGGTATCACATTTAGATATGGCTCTGAATTACATACAGCTATGTGAAAGATGTATTTCCATTTCTAATTTAGGAAATTAGGTCCAAACGGCAACAATGTATTTCCTATTTAAATACCAACGTCCAATGATTCATTCACATATTTCCTCATTTGCATACCTTCTCTCCCTTATCTGTACAATCTCACATTCACTCACCAGAAATATACTCTAATTTTGTTTTCTTCTGATGTTATACCTTTAGCATTATTATTCATTCTTGTGCATAAATGCAGAAGACATACAGTATACAAATGTGTGGGTGTATATATATGTGTGTGTGCATGTATACAAAAACAGACACATACACATTTTTGCTTTGGTCAACCTACAATTTATAAATGTGGCTGTTTCCAAAACATCATTGGTTGATCATTTTTTAGGATATTGGCCTGCATTTTTACACAGAAGCAATATTATACATGATGGTTAGGTCCTCAGAAGACTCAACCTTACTACAGTATGCTGTGGGTGATTTAAATCCAATGGATTCTGGTTTCAAATATCCAGTACGCTGAACTCAGAAATGCCTGGCACCTGGATGGGCAAGGGAGAAATACAGAAGCCAAGATGAGATAGAGACATGAGATAACTGAACAAGCTGTGGACTAGATATGGAAGAAGGGAACCAGCAGGTGAACTCAGGTTTGGTTCAAGTTGGGAAATCCAGGCAGCGGAAGCAGGATGTGCAAAGTGTGGAGGTGCGCAAAAGCATGGTACATTTGTGGACCTAGTATTTTTTATGGCTAGAGCATAAGGTGTGTGGGAGGAAGGGGGTGGGGGAATGGAGGGAGTCTAGACAGGTGGTTAGGAACAGATCATGGTTCTGTGATCAGTCTTTTCAGAGACACTGTGTTACTCAGAGAACTGCAGGGCTAAGATGAAACCAAAGCAGAAGCCCAGTTATATGAACTGGACCAGCAGAGTGGGGCACAAGGAAAAGGTCTGACTCAGTAGGCATGTAGCAGCATATGGCTTTTCTTAGGAACACCAGGCACCAGGCATTAGCACAGTGAATTCCAATCAGTTGTACCCCCACACTAGTGGGGCGAGGTCCCAATGTATTCCCTGTCCTGCTCAGATCTGGCTCAGGAACTAGGAATGGGTGGCACACAAGGCCTCAGTCACCTAAGCCTAAAAGTGCTGACACAGACCACCCTTTACAGCTTGGCCTCCAGGTAAAACCACATTCAAACTTCCTACTTAGGACCCTAAGAATGTCTCTTCCCTAAACACCACCTGTAAAGGGAATGGAGATTCTGCCTCCCTGAGCCACATTAGGCTATAGGAGCAGGAGCAACAGCCTGTGATGCTTCTGGCACCTCCGAAGGAAGAAGCGAAGAAGGGTATAGAAGAAACTCAGGGATCTTCAGAAGGACTAGCATACCTAGAGCCAGTGGGGAAGGAAGAGGAGTAGTCTTGGGGTGAAGAGCACTCTCTAAGTGGAGAGCCACTGGCAAGAAAGAAATCTCCCCACTCTCAAAGTATACCTGGAGACACTGGCAGTGTCTGCACACAGATGGGGCTGAGGGGTTTGTGAAGATGCTGAAGTTCAGATGAGTGTGATGGGGAAGCTGGGGCTAATATTTTCCTTTTCTATTTTTTTTTTTAGGAAGATTAGCCCTGAGCTAACATCTGCTGCCAATCCTCCTCTTTTTGCTGAGGAAAACTGGCCTTGAACTAACATGCGTGCCCTTCTTCCTCTACTTTATATGTGGGACGCCTACCACAGCATGGCTTGCCAAGTGGTGTCACGTCCGCACCTGGGATTCGAACTGGCGAACCCTGGGCTGCCGAAGCGGAACATGCGCACTTAACCACTGGGACACGGGGCCTGCCACAATATTTTTCTTCTAAGTCTAAAAGAGAGACTTATAAAGAGATGAAGAAGGAGCTTGTACTTTAAGAGGAGGGAGATACATAGAGCACGAGGTGGCCCCACAGAGACAGATGTTGCTGCCCCTCAGGAGCAGTGGTCACCTCTGCAGTGATCCCTGCAGTCAGAAAGAGCAAGCTCCTCAAGGGCAGGGACCAGGCCTGTTTCGCTTCATCTTCCACTGTCTACCTAGCATCCAGGATAGTGCCCAGCACATAGTGAGCCTTCTACAAATATTTGTTGAATGAATAACAAAAAAGCTAGCATTCACTGAGTGCTTACAACATGAGGCACTTTTCTAAGTGCTTTCTTCATATTAGCTAAGTAGGCTCTGTTCATGTCCTTATCTTACAGAGAGATGAAGTTACTTGTTCTAGAGGGAGCGGTTCCTCAATCTTGGCACTCTTCACATTTTGGACTAGATAATTCTTTGTTGGGGGGATTGTTCTAAGGATTGTGTGATACTTAGCAACATTCCTCACCTCCTGTAGGACCCCACCCCTAATGGTGACAACCCAAAGTGTCTCTAGACATTGCCAAATGTCCACTGGCAGACAAAACTGTCCCTGATTGAGGACCACTGTTTCAGGCTTCTAGCGGATAAGTGGTAGTGCCAGGATTCGAGCCCAGGCAGTCCATTGCAGTGTGTGCCCTTAACCTCTACATTACAGCTGCCAGACAAGCATACAACAGCCAGCATTTAGTGACGGCTTACTATGAGCCAGGCGCCATGCTGAGCGCTTTCCTACACCATCTTCTCTCATCATCACCTCAGCTGTGCATCTGGATAGCTACCTTTGAAACCAAACACTACAGAAGAGTAATTTAAAGTATTTTTCTTAACAAGTTGATTCATATCTTCCAGATACTTTTTCAAATATTTTTGGAGGACTCAGAACTACATTTGGGTTTTCTGATTGCTAAGGCTTTGACTTTTCTCTCCCATTTTTGGTAACAGCCGTGTTCCTAACAGAACTAAAAAATGGGTTAAATTATCCGCATTAAATCAATTCAGATTTCTATGCAGCATTAAGTACTTCTATCGTGCCAGGTTTATTATAATGTCCTGAAATCATCTTAAAGTAGAGGCACAAATCACTGGAGAATAGCTTCCTAGAGATGTGAGCTCCAAGAGTAAAACGGCCTTTGTGAAAGCTGCACCGGCCGTTACTGGATTGTAATGCTGCGAGTGCGCTTCACAGAAGCCTCGGCTCCCTAGGAACAGCACAAGCAAACCACAATCCATTGAGCTTCTCGCTCTTGTTTTTTAAATTTATCTAGACACTGAAGTCCGAGGAGTCCAACTGCAAATCCTTCTACCCGTCTTTGGTATTTAGAAGATGCAGCATGAAAAATATTCCTTATTAAAGGTAACAAAACCCACTGAGAAATATGGTACTAGAATTTGGTATCATGATGCTCCCCAAAGCACAAAAAGGACATCTGAAATTATGTCAACAGAGGATACCTTGAAAGGTCAGTGAGAGCACACATGTTGCTGACTATATTGAAAAAGCAGCAACTACTACTCATGTGGAACAATTGTGAAAAATGGTTGTTGTAAGTAATGTCAACGTGAATTACGAAGGCAATATACAAATTGTGAGTACCGACCCTTCGCTGCATAAACATATCTACATTTTGAATAAGTGTGGGCACTCTGGAGTCAGTGTGTACTGAGTTTCTATGCCAGTTCCATCATTTTCTAGCTTAAGCAAGTTAACCTCTTTGGGCCTTGGATATCTTGGCTCCCATCTGTAAAATGGTAATAATAATAATACATAGGGTCATTGTCAGGATTAATACATATAAACCGCTTAGAATAGCGCTTGGCACATAATAAGTACCCAACTAATGTCCCACATACATACACACACTCATGCACACACACTGAAATTCAAAGAATTCAGATTGATGTGCAAGAATAAATTGTTGTGTGAGTAAGTAAATAGGCAAGCCCCCATGCCAGATAACAGGACATGTCTGCAGCAATTCTACCAGAACTAAAATACTTACATTTTTTATTACATTATGAGTGACAAAAAAGTCAGGAAAGAATAGAACATTTCTCTAATAGATATGGATATGAACAGTCATTTCAACACGCACATCATCAGCTTTTAATAGCCGCAGTTGTAAATGAGTTCATCGACTAAGTGGGAATACGGTGAACTGCGAAATTGTCTTCTGCTGGTCTGGGAGCAGAGTTTCAACATCTGAGGAGGAGGAGGACCTGATGACTGCAAGATGGCAATTTTCTGAGTGTGATGAGGGGGTTTAATTTTGTGCATCTCCCACACCTCCCCCCACACACTCAATCTGTGCCACATGAGTGAATTTATATTACATCACTTCCTGTTCTTATTATGATCTTTGTAAAATTTTTCTCTTATTCCTTTACACCATCTGTGAAGGATTATTCTCTACCACTGTACTAATTACGCTTCTGCAGATATTTATATGCCCCTTTGGTAACCTTGGTAACCCCAAACAAAAATTTTAAAGAAAATTAAGGCACTGTCATCATTATAGGAAAAACTAGTGTATGTTTATGTTTTCATAATACTTACGACAATGGTAGTAAAGAAAAAGAAAACTGTACTAGAAGAAAACAGAGATGATCTATTATATACAAATAATACGCAACATAAGTCATAAAAAAGAATTATTTGTAACAATGACCCAGATCAATGCTTTAAGCATCCATAAGATTTCTCTTCATAAATATCGATTAAGAACATGAGCATTAGTATGTAAAACCAGGAAAATCCTGCACTATCCAAAAAATAATATCGATATTTGAATATATGAATAATGGCAAAATAAAAATGCTTTCCAAAAAGAGCCCTTCAGTGCTATACAGAAAAATTAATATGAAATGTGTACTTGTAATAATTCAATTCAGAGCTCTTTCTGCTACTGGAAATTTTTTTCACACTGCTAACACAACTTAGAGAAGTTTCCACGAGAGGACTATCATTCCCTCAGTTTACTGTCAAGGCTATGATCATAGTGAAAAGTTTTCATAATGACTCCACTGAAAAAGACCAAAATAATTCTGCTCTTCTAGCCCATGATAACACCATTTGCCTGCCATCTGGGGACACAGCTTTGGATTATTTTCTGGCAACTGGGCTTGGCTCCACTGCTTAACCCAGGTTGTCTCAGTTCCTCCCACGACTAACAGCACACACTTACGAGACAGACGCCACAGGTCAGGTTTCCATTCTGATTCTCCGTATTCAATGTTGTCTTATTGTCACTACCCATTCAACCTCATTCCAGGCCACTCTTCCACGTGCGCACTGCATTCTATCCACACGAAACCACTTGCATGCCTCCAAGGGCACCAAGCTCTTGAACTCCCCATATCTTTGCAAATGCAGTGTCTCTGCCTGGAACGTCCTTCCTTACCTCATTGTCCTGTCAAACAGGCACCTAAATACTTTGCAAGTTCCAGCTCAATCAAGGACCTTGCTCCAGGAGGTTGTCCTGAAGACCCCCTAGAGGTGGTAGAGGTAGTGATTTATTCCTCATAGTGCCAGCCCACTATGCTCTAGAGCTTTCCACATGAGGCTAACCATATAGCAGGATATTTATCTGATTTCACATCAACGTCCCTCACTACACTGTGAATTCCTTGAAAACAGTACTCAGGTCTTATCTATCCCAATTTAACCCACTTCCTGACATAATTTAAAACTCAATAAATGTGAATGGATTAGTAATAGCCCTCATTTATAAAGAACTTACTATATACCAAGGTTGCACATTTATCATCTCACTCAATAATCCCATGAGGAAATGACAGATGACAAAAATATATTTTTAGTCACCACTGAAGACAGCCTCCCAGAGATGAATGGCCAAATGAAGAAACGAATGACTGAATGAACAAATAAAATCTTTCAAATAAACTGGAATATTGGGGCTAGTGACCAGTCATCATCTATTGACTCTCTTTTCCATTTCCACCACTTCCACTCTAGTTCAAGGCTCTTGATATCCCACTTCTGGATGCTGCAATAGTCTCCTAGTCCCCCTGAATCCAATCTTTGCCTGTTCAAATCCATTCTACAAGATTGTTTGTTAAGCTGCATGTGCGTGGATGCATTGCTAAGAGTCTGTAGGTTACCTATAAGAATTGTAACATTTTGTGACTTGTTTGATAATAATTTTTTAACACTCATATTAATACATTCTTGAACATCTGGAAAACCACCTTGTGGGGGACTGTGATGAAATCTCAGTGACTGTCTTGGCATTTTTGTTTCTAACTGCATTGACTTCAGCAGGACTATTGTAATTGTCACAGACAAATGCAAAAAGATATGTGTAAATAACACACACAAATGGTGGCTTTGGGCCAAGAGATGGCCAGCTTACATCACTGAATACTGTAAGAAGAAAAGTTTCACAGTATTCACAGCAAAATGCCAAGGGAATTGAGTCATCCCACAGTACACGAATTGGGCTTAAAAGAACCTGCATCCTATCAGTCACCATCATATTTATGTCGTAAACAACAATTTAGTTTTTCAGCAAAACATTATCTATCATATTAAGCTAATGCTGTTAATTTGTATTTACAGCTTTGTATTTAAATTGTAAATGTGCTTTGATTTAAACGTAAGTGTAAGTGTTATTAGCACAAGGAATTTATACTTTGTTTTTCATTTACATAAATTTAAGCAACAATATAATACAAATAATTTAGGTACATAATAGGACCCAGCAAGAATTTTTTCTCCTTTAGAACAGGTTTATGCAATACACATGGTTGACAAATACTGACTAAAACATCCCAGTCATTTCATATAGTGGCCTTTTTTTTAAGTAGTCATTGTCTCTCCACGACTAAAAAGTCAAAATCCACACTGGCCCAGAATAGATTCAAGACACATGTCTATTGCTTTGATGTTAAAACGAACTTTCCTTAGCAAGGCTCTTTATTTTTCTTTCTAAATAGCATAATATATACTGCATCCTCTCTCAACAAACTCTAAGTAAGCAATGAAATAAAGAGGTTCCCTGACCAACAGAAATTTCAACCACATTTTTATAAATCTCTAGCTGAAAACACATTGTACCACGAGTAAGTCAAAGGTGCTACAGGAAATGTAGCTATTCATTCTCTCCTTTTTTTCAAGGCAGGAATAGGTCAAATATATGGAAAAGAGATATCATTTAAAATGCTGAAAATGTCTTTCTAAGACAGTTGTTTATGTGTCTGAATTTGAGGAGATTCCAAGCAGTTTTGCAAAACACTATAAGCAGGCAGACCCCTAAGCCTGATATTTTTTCTGGAAAATATTCTGAAAGTAGTGCTTTTTGCTGGCATATGACCTATGGGGGAAAACCATAATAATTTTATTAAAATTCATGAGTTTAAAACAAATAGACCAGTGAACACTTGTCCACTGGGCAATGCCTCAGAAATCTATTAGCTGAAAGTACAATGGCTAGAAAAGAATAGAAATTGGCAGGCTTTGTGGTATGACACTTCAAATTACTGCAATCTCCCTGATTGTCAGAAGTAACTGAACTTCTTTAAGTGCACCCCGTGGTCTTTTTCACATTCCTTACTTCTATATCATGTACCTTGTCTCAACTTTCTATAGATCAAATCTTTAAATATTAGATATCTTCAAGAATCTAATTGACAGGTAATACTATTTACATTTTTCTTTTCAAAAGGATAGCACAGACTTCCTGTCCTAGCCATAATGGAGCAATGGCTATCAAACTTACCCTCTACCATATAAAACTATAAAGTTAGACAGAATACAGAAAGCAACTATTTTTAGTCATTGGACAACAGACACCACAGAGCTGTGATGCTTGAGAAAACTTGGCTTCTGCCTACGTGTGCTTTCCAAACTGAGGCACAGGGAAATCGATGGAGCTCCAAGAGAGAGCAGCAATCTTTGCTGCACAAAGACAGAAGAGAGATGTGCAGAGGATAAGCTCCAGGAATCTGCACAGGGTTCCCAAGAACCCTGTGAATTTCCAAAGTTTGGCCAATTACTAAGCTGTGCACACACTGCGAATGACTCTAATAGACTGGCTAGAACAGCTCCTGAGAAGTATGAGCTGAACAGAGATTCCAGAGGTCACATATAAGCATGAGATTATGACCATCCAGAGCAGAGGGACCTCTCTGAACACCAAGAGTGTTCAAGCCCAGAAGCCATGCCTTAGGAGTGGAGCCCCTCTAGCTCTAGAGTAACAGCTACTCTAGAGCTGCCTTAAAAAATCCTGAAACGAAGCCTTAACAGAATAATGAGAAGCCTCCAGTAAAGTGACTGCCTATCAGAAAAAAACCTCAGCATTCTTCTGAGGAAGACAATAGAATAGAATGCAAAGGGCCCACAATAGCCAGAACAGTCCTGAAGAGGAACAGAGGGAGGAAGGAGGGAAAGGACAGCGGTAGGGAGAGAGGGAGGAAGTTGGAAGATCTCCACTACCTGATTTCAAGACTTACTACAAGTCCACAGTAATACAGGTCCACGGTAATCAGGACAGTGTGGTATAAGAATAGCCCAAAGAGTCTAGAAACAGGGGCATATTTATATGTTCAAGAGATTTTGACAAAAGCACCAAAGTAATTCAATGGGGAAAGGATAATGTTTTTAATAAATCATGCTGGAAAAATTGAATGTCCATATGGAAAAAAATCATCTTTGAATTCCATCTCATATCATAAAAACAAAAATAAATTCTAGATGCATTATAGAACTCAACATAAAAAGTAAAAACTATAAAACTTCTAGAAGACAGCACAGGAGAATACCTTTGAGAACTCGAGATAGGCAAAGATTTATCAGACAGAGCACAGAAAGCATCAGCTATAAAATAAAAAATAGATAAACTGGATTTCACCAAAATGAAAAACTTCCGTTCACCAAAAAACTTCATTAAGAAAATAAATAGCCAAGTGTACTGGGTTGCAGAGCGTCCCCCTAAGGTTCATGTCCACTGGAACTTCAGAATGTAACCTGATTTGGAATTAGTTAAAATAAGATTATACTAGATTAGGATGGGCCTAAATCCAATGACTGGTGTCCCTATAACAACACAGAGACACAGAAACACAGACACATAGACACAGAGGATAAGGCCAAGTGAAGACAGATGCAGAAATCGGAATGACGAAGTTACAAGTCAAGGAACACCAAGGGTTGTCAGGAGTTATCAGAAGCTAGAAAGAGGAAAGAAAGGATTCTTCAGAGGGAGCCTTGCCAATACCTTGATTTCAGATTTCTGGACTTCAGGACTGTGAGAGAATAAATTCCTGTTGTGTTAAGCCCCAAAGAGAGTTTATCATTGTGCACAAGGGATAGGAAAGGAATCTAACTTTTTTTAATTACAATTTTTAAAATTCTATTTGAATTTTAGACCAGCACCCATTCTATTATTTGAATTCTGCCAAGCCATAAACTGCCGGACAATTCCAATTTGTTCCTTACTGAATATCTTTGGACATAGCCTCTTAATCCCCTATATTTTCCATTCAAAAATGGAAATAATGAGAGTCCCAAAGTTCCAATAAAGTTTCCTAAATCTGGGTCGAGCCTCTTTTTCTATACAAACTAGGAAAATTTAAAGTCTTGGATACTTTATATCTTGAAAAAATTATGATTAAATAATACAGGCTTCAAGTTTCATTCTAAAAAGCCAGCTGTCGTATTAATTGTTACATATGTCAAACAAAAAACCCTCCCCATCACAAATCAGTGCATATATAAAAGGACAGAGACCATTAAGTGGGTATAGGCTTTCCTAATCAAATATTATGATTCCTGACAAAGTCTACCAGGTACAAGGAAGGGGACAAGAATGAGGGACAGTATGTAGAGCTGTGCTGTTCAACATGGTAAAAAGTAGCGTACGGTGTGGTGTACAACGTGGTGTGCAGTGGCTAGATCAGTACACTAGCCATGTGAGGCTATTTAAATTTGTCATTAAATTTAAATAAAATCTTAAAATTCAGTTCCTCAATCACATTAGCCACATTTCCACTGCTCAACAGCCACATGTGGCTAATGGCTACCATATTCAACATTTCCATCACATCATTCTGTTGGACAGCTCTGATTTAGAAAGGGAGTTGAGGGCAAGAGACAAGTCTAATGTAAAAGCTACATTTTAAATTCAATAGTTTTCTGAAGTGAAGGAAATGAGCCAACGCTAAGGATTAAGATTTGGAATTTTGTGAACCAGAGACTTTTCGTAAACACACACACACACACACACACACACACACAGCCCAACGGCAAAAACTAAAGGTCAATCAGTTTTATTATTGTATCTGCTCTCCGGTCACATTAGAGTCACCCCAAAGAGCTTGTGGCAGCAAAATTCAATTTCCTCCATTTCCAGGGAAAGCCTTTGAGCCAAGATGTACTTTTTCTCTGACTGCCTTAGTTGGTTAGTCTCTACGTCAAGGATTTAATCCTGAAGCCTTTTAAAATTCAAGACTTTAGATTAGAAGATGACTTGAGCTCCATGCTAAGGCAGTGCTTATTCTGGGCTTATAAAAATCCTAATATAATAAAAGTGGACTTGCAACATTTACACCCTGAGCACGAATAACCATATGGACTAATGACTGGAGTGGATCCCTTGAAGTTACTGACTTGCCATGTATGTGGTTTAATGCCATTTAAGAGACAACTTATAGGCCAGATGTCTGTAAAAGTGCTTTCATAGAATCTGTGGTTCATTTTGCAAGTGTATATTTAGAGATTATTGACCCCCAAAGACCACAAAAGTTCCTTTGGAGCCATCATAGTTAACGATGCATTTATCTTAAGGAAAAATTCTAGCACTGCCAGGCAGTCTACGGTGCCAGCATCAACATGGACATTCTGTTTTTATGAAGATTCTTGATACCACAGATGGGAATGGCTTCTTTAGTGCCACCGGGATCTAATCATATCAGACCCCACTAAGAGAGTGCTCAGTTTATGGATCACTGGCAATATTGATCAGCACAGCTCCTCTGGAACCATTATCATTTGTCATGTCAATATTGCTCGTGCTGCAATCTATTGCATTCAAGTTGCCACGCTAGTAGAGTAATCCAGGTTCCAGGTGGAAAAAAAATCTAATTTTTCTTCCATGCTTTCCCCTTCCAGACAATATGCCAAAGCATTATGACATTTTATTGTAAGCAATGGAACCCATTTAAGATGATCGATGCAAAATAAATCCTAAAACATATTTTTTCTAGTTTTTCTCAGGCCAATAATTTTAAGTTGTCCAAATGATCTTTCAATTTCCATGTGACCTCTATATGTATGAAACATAAAAATGTTACTTGGGATTTTTCAGTTACACCGCTTTCCAGAATTAAAAATGATCCATCTATCTACCACGGCATTCTGACAGTTCACAAACAATAATGTTCCAAAGCCAGTCTCAGCCACAGGTCTTTTGAAGGTGGCTTCTGAACACCTTGTGGAAGCCTAAGCGAGCTGATCAGCACCAGGTAAAGTTTTCCCCCTTACTCTACAATGCCTGATACTAGAACTCAGAATATTATATAACATTCTATGCTTCTGATCGCTCCAGGGCTGACAGGACAGGACAGAGAAAGGTCCACAGTAATGGGCTAGGGATTCAACTGTGCAGTCACCACCATCACCATTATTGCCACTGGCAGGGCAGTAACTCACCCCATGCCAAGCTCACTGGTACGGTCAGGATGCAAACAGGGTTAAGAATGGAATATGTGAATCTTCATCCTTATCAAGTAAGTGTACTGGATTATTATCTTATTTGTATGTGTATTTTACTTCTATTTACCCTATCTTCCAAACTAAGGTGCATCTGCCTTTAGTACTGTAATCATATATCCTATTGCTTTGTATTGTTTAACTCCACTGAAACTAATATAGTAGATTTCAAATGGTGCACTTATTTCTAGTTCCTTATGTGTAAGAGGGATAATATTTTATAAATTATTAATGAGCCTTTCTGAATGCATTCACCTTAGCTAGTCTAAGCATCCTTCTGCCTGGGAGGAAGATTTTAGCTCAGTATAGAAGGAATGCAAAAAAAAAAAAAAAAAGCCTAAGTAATATTCAACTTCTGTAATTCAAAAATAGGATTTTGCAGAAAAACATAGCTCTGCAAGCCTACTACTATCTCCAGAGAGGATTTTATAAATTTCTCAAGTTCTTCCTTCTGTATACCAAAAGCCAAGCTTGTTGAATATAGCTCATAGAGTTCCCTAGTAGTGTGCTAAACATACCCCTTCCACCATGACAGCAAGGGAGAAGAAGAGAGAAGTAAGAAGACTTTTTGAATTCAGAAAATTAGAATTAAAACACTCTCCTCACAAGACTGGAAAGGGCTGTGAAGAAAACAAAAAAAGGAGGAGCTAAAAGGAAAGATTTTCCTCTCTTGGGGCTTTGGCCTAGAGAGAGGGAGTTGCATTAAATAAGCGAGGGCATCAAAGAGGGCAGAGGAGGCCTCCTGTCCACGCTCCTTTGAACTTGGGAAGCTGACGGCTTTGGGGGCTGCAGTGCATCAACTCCGGGCATGGCTATATTGAAGTAACTCAGAAGCTTAGCAGGCTAAGGACGAGGGATGTCCTGAGATTCACATTCCCCAAGGTCTGGTTGGGGACCTTGCCACAGAGCGTACCAGAGAAGCAGTGAGGTGGCTTTACAGAGAGCAACGCAGAGGGGCCAGCCACCCACACGAGAGTCAAATGGGAGTTAGAGCCAGACCTCAGGATGCTCTATAGCACAAGGAGGACCAAGATAAGACAGTCGACCAAGTGATACCACTAAGTTCTGATTGGGCTAACAGAAAAGCC
Organism: Equus caballus; assembly: GCF_041296265.1. Taxonomy (NCBI): domain Eukaryota; kingdom Metazoa; phylum Chordata; class Mammalia; order Perissodactyla; family Equidae; genus Equus; species Equus caballus. Next base: position 76,236,149 of record NC_091689.1, read on the forward strand.
AGTGTACAAGTGACAGCAGCCAAAGATTTGAGCCACAGTTGACAGCAGAACAGTTAGCAACAAGTGGGCAGGGGACATCCCTCCAGAGAGCAGCTGAGAGATGGACAAAGACATTCACACACACACACACTGCAGACAGAAGAACCAGAAGTTATGCCTCCCAAAGATCTCAGGTCTTTCCTTTAGGTATGAGGTTGCCAAAGCCATCCCCCTCTCCTCATGAACCATCACCACTGTAGAAAAAAGCAGAAGGGGCAGACTATCTGAGAAACTGGGCTTTTTTTTTTTTATCAATAGACTTCACTCTTCACACCTGAAAAGAGCTCATGCTTTAAGCAGTTGTCACTGCACAAAAACCATTTAATAAGAATTTATTTCAACAGTTCTTTTTTTTTTTTTTAAGATTGGAATCAGAGCTAACATCTGTTGCCAATCTTCCTTTTTTCTTCTTCTTCTGAAGCCCCCCAGTACATAGTTGCATATTCTAGTTGTAGGTCCTTCTAGTTCTGCTATATGGGGCGCTGCCTCAGCACAACTTGATGGGTGGTGCTAGGTCCGAGGTCACAGCCTCCCACTGGTCCATCCATCTCCAGACATGTAAATTTGAATTTGAATAGCTTTAAGTGAAGTCTCAATTTTCCATTGATCTCACTACTCCTTATAATCTCATACTTGGTTCAGCGAACTCATTTATGTTACTTGCCTGGCCCATGTAAATAATGATTTTGTGACAGGCTGCTTTAAAATTTTAAGATGATTAGGTCTATTTCTTTTTGCTGCATTTACATGTTGGGAAAAAGGAACTCACAAATTAAGACGTTTTTAAAATTAGATGGATGTAAGATTTCTTGGACAGGACACCAAATGCACAAGCCATAAAAGAAGAAGAACGATAAATTAAATATCCCTGTTAATCAAAGGACTCCATTAAGAAAATGAATAGAGAAGCCATAAACTGGAAGAAAATATTCACAAAGCATATATCTGACATATGCTTGATCTATAATTTATGAAGAAATCCTATGAGAACCAACAATAAAAAGATGAAAAACTGGGGCTGGCCCGAAGGCATAGTGGTTAAGTTCAGCATGTTCTGCTTCGGTGGCCCAGGTTCTCAGATTCAGATCCCAGGCACAGACCTACACTGCTCATCAGCCATGCTGTGGCAGCAACCCACACACAAAGTAGAGGAAGACTGGCACAGATGTTAGCTCGTGGCTAATCTTCCTCAGCTAAAAAAAAAAAGACGAACAACCCATTTTTAAATGGACAGAACAACTGAATAGATAATTCAAAAAAAGAAAATATATGGCGGTCAGTGAGTAGTATATCATGAGATATCAGGAAAAAGCAAATTAAATCCAAAATGAGATGTCCCTTCACACCCACAAAAATGGCTAAAATTAAAAAGACTGCAAAAAACAAATGGTGGGCAGAGCATTTCTGTATGGTTACAGAATGGTACGAAATGCTACATCTACTTTGGGGAGCTGTTTGGCAGTTTCTTAAAAAGTTAAATATATATCTACCCAATAATTTCTCTGCTAGGTATTTACCCAGGAGGAAAAGAAAAAAGCCTATTTCCAAAGTGACTTGTACAAGAATATTTATGAAAGCCTTACTCACATAGCCAAAAACTAGAAACAACCTAGATGTTTATCAACAGGAAAATGGATGATCAAATTGTGGAATAGTCATACAATGGAATAATACCAACCTATAAAAAGGAATGCACTACTGATTCGCACAACATTGATAAATATCAAAAACGTTATGTGAAGTGAAAGAAGCCAGACACAAAAGAATACATACTGCATGGTTCCATTTATATAAAATCCAAATATAGGCAAACTAAATTTATCACATGAGAAAGAGGAGTTGTGGGGGATAGGACAGACAACAGACTGCCAAGGGGCACAGGGAACTTTCTGGGGAATTGGTAATGTTCTATATCTTGTTTTGGGTAGTGGTTACACAAGTGCATACAGTTATCAAAACTTATCAAACTATGCACTTAAGATTTGTACATTCAACTGCACTTAATTATGTCTCAATGAAAATATATCTAAATGAAAAGTAAGTGGACATAGTTACATAGAGAATAATGATAATTTTGAGAGAAAGAACTACTTAGTAGTCCTGAAAAAGATTTCTTTAATTATTACTTTTTCATGATTATAAAAGTAATGCAGACTTACAAATAATTCCAACAACATGAAAGTGAATTAAGTAGAAAGAGAAGTCTCTGTATAAGTGGAAATCTCTGTGTAAGTGGAAAAGTGTAAGAGATGGAGTGACAAAGATATCTCTTCCAAGCACTTCTTGATAATTTTTTTTTAAATGGTATCAAGAGAGTCTTTTGAAAAATATTTTGATTTCTTATAAAACCAGAATATATTAACGGTTTTGTTAATAAATCGTTATTAAAGATTATTTGTTATAATTTAATTTCAAAGATTACATTTAATTAGAGAGTGAGGCTCCACTTATCAAAGAAGGTATCAATACACAATAAGTCTTTTTTATAAAAAGTTAACATTGAAAATACCTACTAAAACAATTGAGTATGGCTCATTGAATAAAGTAAGTTTATGCAACTAAAGTTTCTCAGAGTCATTGCAAAATTTACCAACTTGAAATACAGGATAAACAGTAATAAAATGAATAAATAATTTGAAAATGATAGAGACTTGCAACAAAGCCCTGGCAACACCACTAAATGGAGCCTATTCCCACAGGGGCTCTATAAACCTTTGGCAACAATGACAATAACATAGATGTCACTGAAAGAAAACAGCCAAAGAGATCAGAAAGGATAAAGTGCAATTTAGGAGGAAAATGGTGATCCAGATGAAGGAATTAGATGAAACAGCCAAATATGATTTGGCTCTTGGGGTTAGCAGGAGGATGTAGGAGTCTAATTATCCTAGCTACAGTATACTTAAAATATCTATATTGTGTGTACATACTTATATAACTATGAATGAACTTAAGCTAGAATGTTATTAACTTAAAAAGCAAATTCCACAGTTATTTTACCCTCAGAACAAGTTTATTCGGGAATAGCCAAAAGAACTGCAATTCGAGTTCTGCATGCTATAGCAGATATAACCATAGGCAAATTCAGAGAACACAGGAGGGAAGCTTGCTTTATAGAGAAAAAGGGAGAGTAGGGAGGGACAGTTGTAAATGAAACTCCATTAGGGGAAAGTAACATTTCAGGGCAACAATGGCTTCTCATTGGCTGAGCTGCAGGGTTTCTCATTGGCTGGGCTGTTGCTGGGTGGGGAGAGAAATCTTCCTTCAGCAGCAAAGTAGTTGTACTTTGCAGAAATGCAAGGGTAATTGATGATGTATGGTAGGGCAGGAGAGCTCCCCCTACAGGCCTTCCCAACTCCAATTTAGTTGAAATTTCTCTTGTTAGGTTCCACACTATCCATTTTGCATTAATCAAGTAATTCATCAACACTTCCTTCTTTGTACAAAGAATCAACAAAAGAACCCTCAACAGCTATTGTTTATAATAGAAATATCTGGATCCATCTGGTCATCACACTACTGTCCTGGAAACAGTAAACAATATCTGATTCGGTTAGTCTTCCAAACTCACTCACCCATCACCACCCACCATCAGAAATCAAGAGGACTAAAGAATTCACATTCATAAATAAATATTAACGGCAAACTTCAGGAAGAATTTGGTAAGGGATTTGGTAAAGTCATTTCTATGCATTTTCTTTCAGAATAATAGTAAAACATTAAATGGGCTAAAACTTCAGACAAGTCCAAATTTGGATTCTTTGCTTATAGAGTGCATGTCAATAACAAGATGTGCACATACAAAAAAACAGATAACCAACCACTCTTAGTACCTGGTAATACCAAACAGAATGATATAGATGAAGTCAAGTATTATCGTGTTTCAATCTTTTTTAGCATCCTGCTTATGACTTTGCTGTCATTTTCACTTTTTACCGGTAATTTGTTCATTTACAGCTATAGCTACAGATAGAATTAAACTATAGCTCCAAAGATGAGAGTGCTTTCAAAATCAAAATGCAAAAAAGCTTAACAGGCCTATCTGGAGAAGGGAATAGTGGCTGACTAACATTTATTATAAAACCCATTCCTCCTACAGAGGGATGATGCGCCATGTGCAAAATGGCCTATTTCAGTTTCAAATGTTGGCAGCAATCTGCGCCAGCGAGACCCAGCTCCAGAGCCAGCAGTACCCAGGTCTTTTCATGCATCACACACTGGCAGCTGAATCTGTTTTGCACCATCTTATGCCGTGTCTTGTTCTTCCTCAATACCTAGAATGCCACAGGACAGATTTAGCCCTTCAAAAAACATTTGATCTTTTGTTTGTAAGTACATTTCATCCTACTTTCTCTAATTAAAAACAAGGTTCTCTGCAGCAAGAACTTAGAAAGAACATTTCATACTTCCCATTGTCCTCTCTCATATTTTTATAGATTTATTTTACAATGAGTTTTCTCCATTGAATCCACTAAAATATAAATGTGTTCACTGCCTAACGGACATCAATACCAGCAGAGCACTTGGTTTACTCTTTCTTTGAATGGACAGGCTTCTACCTAAAATTCTGTATCTCAATAACGATTTGAAAATTTCCTTCTGTGGAGTCATATCTCAACATACACTGTTAAAGAAAACTTTAATGTTTGATTTTCCTTATCTACTTCTTCTCTTACAATAGTGTGGAAAGAAAAGGCGTCCTCCAATATCTCCCAGTAGTACATATTTGTTGCATGGTTATATAATAACTTCAGAAAGTCTAAAATGAGCTAGTTCTGTATTTGCCCCTCGATTCTGTGTTTTCCCCATGAGAGAAAAGCTTTGTTACACACAGATGGCTTCCGTTTCAACACTCCCTCTAATTTCTTCATGAGGCAGCTAGGATGCTGTTTACTTAAAATTCAGCTTTTTCTTGCCTGATGCCTGTGTAATTAGCATCAGTCCCGAAAGTTTTAGAAATAAGACTGAGCCTGCAAGTTTCACAGCCTAACTGGCCTTTTCCCAACTTTGCCCTCTGACTTTACTAATTTGCTGACCAAAACAGCAAGTAATCACCAAATAAATAGGTGGGTTCTCCTCACTCAACAGTTTCCTGCCTTGTCAATGATTCACAGAGTGAACACTCATGTTTTTCCATTTGTCTCTGAAACATTCTAATTTGGAAGTATGCTATCAAAGAATAATTTAAATTACACTATTTGCACTGGAAATGCAACCCAATTATTAAAAATTGGACCCACAGCAGCACAGGGAAGAAAATGTACTAGGAGATGCTTTGTGGTCAAGAGGCATCCAGGATAAGGATAATGAAATTTTTGTAGCAACTTTTAAAAAATTGACCTCCCCGTCAGTGTCTTAGTGTCTTCCAGGTGAGTGGCAATAAATACACATCCAATCTGTGTTCTTCTCTTTCCTTTTGCAGGTCTCATTTCTTTCAAATTCCCACAATGCAGCTTCACATTCCAACTCAAGTTCTTATATCCAGTTCATTTCAACTTCAAATAGTTCTTAATTTTAACCCATAAAATAATAGTCTTGTAAAAAGTATAACTTAAAACAATGTCCTGTCACTTCAGTATCATCCTTTATCATAGAAATTAATGATAAACTTCAGAAAGATTTGTTAAGGGATATGGTAAAGGCAACCCAAATTTGAGTTACAAATATTAAAAGTCCAATTAAAATGAGTTCCAATTTCTGACTTTTGAATTTTAAGTTAAAAGAATTTGGAAAAGCCATTTCTGTGAGTTTTCTTTCAGAATAATAATGAAATAGTAAGTGTACTAAAACCCCAGACAAGCCCAAGTTTGTATTCTTTGGACTCAAATTTGGATTCAACAATCCCTCCTTTGAAACATTTTAGAGCATTTCTCCCCTTTATTTGGAGTATGATGTTTTTTCTTCTACAGGGAAAAATTCCTCCATTTTTTCATTTGAAAGGCAAAAATATAAAGCCTAGAGTCACAGTGCTTTTCTAAGATGCTTGCATTAAATTATCTATTAAGTATTCTATATAAATTCACTCTGAACATCAGGGGATAGAAAGTATTAACAAAAGCAATAACACTAATACTTACATTTCAACATAACTTTTGAAAATCAGTCTCAGAAGGAAGAACAAACATATGACTGATAGTATCATAAAATAAGTTGCCTCTCTGGAGTACTCATACACTTTAAATAAATCTATATTTATAGTATAATTAGCAATTTGAGGAAATATAGTAAGACTACACCAAAGCATATCAGTGAGCAACACGTCCTCCCCCAAACAAAGTTGACAGGCTCTCAGGAAACATCCAGGTTCAACATCCAGTTACCAGGAGCCCGGTATCTCATTGGTAGCACAGAGCAACCATGTAAATGCCTTTTTTGTTTTCCTTTTAACAAACCATCAGTCTCCAGGAAGAACTCTGCCCAGCTACAAGTTTATGTCAACACACAGAGTCCATAGAGAGGATGTTCAGCCACCAATTACTGTTGGAAATTTAAATAAGTTCTAAAAATATAGGTTATGTTCCACCCTGAAATACTTAATCTATCTGGCACTTTTTCTGGGACACTTAATGGTGCATCAGTACAATGTGTTATACTGTAAGAACACAGAATTAGACACAGTGCTTGCCTTGGGGATCCTCCACTTAAACAGACAAGTAAAACAGATTAAACACTAAAACACCAGTGTATGGAAGAAATAAAGTGGATCGCTACCATTAAGAATGAATAGTTATAAAACAGATACACAATGCATGGCACAGTAGTAAATGACAGGATATCTCTCAATAGCAAACTTCAGAGTACTAGAATAATCCAAGATCTTTTCAAAAGAGAACCCTATTTTTAAAATAGTGTTAAGGGTTGTCAGATAGATGAAAAAGGTGCTGGACATCAGACATTAGAATTTAAAAAATTAATTAAAAGGGAAAAGAGAGTACTTACTTCCAGTTGCAACTAAAGTGACCTTGGAAATCATTTAGTCTAATCCCCATCCCCACCCCATTGAAACATTTTCCCAGAAATACAGTTGTTTAATCTCTATTTGAATATTATTAGAAGCATGTTTACTGGATGGATGGATGGATGGATGGATGGATTGAGGATGGATGGACGGACAGACACAAGGATGGATATTCCTTAAATTAAGCCACTTAACTTTTGGAAACCTTATCTATTGAAAATGTTTTTCTACAATGACTCAAAATTTGCCTCTTCCCAACTTTCTTTACAGATCCTAGTTTTGCCCTGTATAACAGTGCTGTCCAGGAAATATATGAGAGCCACAAAAGTGAGTCACATAAGTAATTTTGTTTCTATTAGCCACATATGTGGCTTTGATTTTGATAACATATATATTTGAGCAAATATATCCAAAATATTATTTCAACATATAACCAAAATAAAAATCTTCAGATTTTACATTCTTTTTTGATACAGTCTTCAGAACTCTGTATATATTTTTATAATTACATCGCACCTCAATTTGCACGAGGCTCATTTCAAGTACTCAATAGCCACACCTGGCCAGTAGCTACTATATTGGACACTCAGCTCTAGACAATGGTTCACAAACTTGGCTGAATATCAGAACAACAGGAAATTTTTTCAAAATATAGATTACTAGGATTCAGCCCCCGACACTTGGATTTAGTTAGTTTTGGAGGGCCGGGGAGTCTTTTTAGCAGGGCAGTCAAGAAACCAGCGATCGTGAGGCTGGCATTTGAGAATCACTTCTCTAAAACAACACAAGGTAAATCTAAGTCCTACTATACACGACTGTCCTTTCAACATCTAAAACACATGGTCACATCTCCACTGTCTTTTATTTTCCAGGCTAAAAATTCCAAGTTCTTTCAACCATTCCTCATCTGACATGGTTTCCAAGCCTTTCAACTCCCTGGTCGCCGTCCTCTGGATGCACTCCAGTTTGTTTGATTTATTTGCAATAGTGGAGAAGTACCACAGCATAGATAATCCAAATTAATCCTTATTTGCCTTTGAAATGTTTCTCAGTACTTTCATACGAATATAAGTGTCTCTGCTAACTGCTGAATTCACAATACTTCAAACTACACTTCTACATTCTCGTTGTCAAGAAGCGTTCAGGATGTCCAGGTCCTTCAACACGTGGCAACTTCCTCTGCGGCACACTTCATCCTGGGATGGAGAAGAGCCCTCAGAAGAATTCAGCACTAAGTTCAGCAAAACTACCTTTTTTCCATGCCTCTCAACCCTCTTATCTTTTCTTACGACTAGAGAAGTAGATAGTTGTTTTGATTTAGAGAAGTGCTCTTCTGCCTTCTTTAAAGTTACACAAATATAAACATCATAATGTCACCAAAAGAAATCAGATTTGCCATGAAGACGGACTCAATTCAATGCCACAAATATTTACTCACCAGTGGTTTACTGAGCACATTATGTGTGCCACCGTAACAGTCCAGGAGGCTACAAGAAGGAACTAGGCAGAGTCCCAAGCCTCAATGGCATCACAGTTTAGTCAGCAAGACCAGGATATTTGCGTAACAAATATTTATGGAGTTCTTACTATAGGCTAGACGCTTGAGTTTGAGATCAGTGAATAAAACATTCAAAAATTCCTGCCCCTGTGGCGCTTACTTTCCAGCAGGGGAGACAGATAATAAACAATTCAAAAGATAAACAAGTGAACTGTATAGCATGTTATGTGATAAATGTGATAGAAACTAATAGATCAGAATAAGGGCCACCAAGAATACTTGTGGGGTGGAAGACAAGTTGAAATTTTACTCAGTGGTCAGAGTAGGCCTCATTAAAAAATTGATATTTGAGAAAACATGTGAAGGAAGTAAGGGAGAAAACATGCAGATACCGGGGGGAGGAGCTTTTCAGGCAGAGCAAACAGCCAGTGCAAAGGCTCTGAGGCAGGAGAGTACCTGGCCTGTTTGAGGAACCAGACCAGCGGAGTTAAAGCAAAGTGAGCAAGGGAGGGAGGAGCAGATTAGGCCAGAAAAGTAATGGGGTAGGGGTGGGAGAGCTCATGTAGGTCCTTGTAAGGCCTAATAAGAACTTTATCTTTTCTTTTGAATGAAATAGGGAACCATTGAATGTTTGGGGCAAAGCAGGAACATGATATGTATTACGTTTTAAAAGGATCACCCTGGCAATTACGTTGAGCATACTTGTTGTATCATACTGTGCTGCGAATACACTCTTGCAGGGGAGCAAGGAAGACCACTTAGGAGGCTATGAGATAATCCAGGTGAAAAATGGTGGTGGCTTGGACCCCATGGGGGGTGGCAGTAAGGAAAAGAAAAGTGGCCAGATTCTTAATTCAAAAAACTAACTCCAATACAGTGAGGCGATTGTTTTAACAGAGGATGCTAAGACAGCACAGAGGAAGCAACAATAATTCCACCAAAGGAAGGACCGTAGCCAAACGGACAGCTTGGCTGGGTCCTGAATGATATGTAAAAGGTCAGCAGGAAAAAGAACCAGGAAGAACAACCCAGAGAAGGGAACTGACGCAGAGTTGCTAATGGCCAGGAGAAATTTATGGCACGATCTTTCCCCTAGATCGGAACTTACAGTCTCAATAGGGAGACAAGACAGTAAATCACTTAAAGAACAGAGTCACAGGTGCTACTGGAATCAAAATTGGCAGAGGGACATCAGACTACAGAAATAAACAATAATGCCAGCAAGATATTCAAGAGAACAAGCCAAACAAGCAGCGGGAAATGCAAGGAAAGTGACTCCAATTCACTAAGGGTCCGCAGGACCATCCCAAGAGTTCTATCAACATTCCACCAGCCCTTAAACCATCACTCAAGGTTCCCTGAAACCTTATCCTCCCTCCGCCAGCTCCCATCAAAAGACCTAACTGGTACCTTGCCAAGGAATTCAAGATTACCCAGACAGAGCCAAGGAAAACTATTGTGGTGTTTGTTTCTCAGGACATCTAACAGTTCTCCCCGCAACATATAACTCAAAGCCTAAGCTAAACTTTTAATATGTTTGAAAAGTAACGTGTTGGAGTGACTACAGAGGAGCACTGTGAATCTTTTGTCAGTTTTCTCTATGCTCCTCCCACTTCTGGAACAGTGGGACAAGGGCAGGTTACACTCCTTCCTCTCTGAATTGGCCATTCATTCTCATCCATCTCTACCCAAATCCGCATCTCCTCTTCTCCCCAATAAAATGGAAACAGAAAAAACAGAACAGAAGATGCCTCAGGGCTAGTTTCTCCCCCACTGCCCTCCCCTCATCACGTGAAAAGTCACCTTACCTTAGCTCCTCCACAAAACCCAGCATTTCTACCTGGGAACCCCTAAAAATATTTAAAGGAGCGTGACCTGCTGCTAAGCTAATTCCAGAACAGAAATAATATTTAGCATGTCTTGAATGTTTAATAAATGTTAGGCAGTTCTATTCATTTAATCTACACATCAACCCTAAGAAATAGTACTGTTATTATCTCAACTAAAGCAGAGAAAAGTTAGGTAACAAGAACAAGTTCACACAGCTAGTGAACAAAGGGGCCAAGATTTGAGCCTAAGATGTCTTGCTCTGGAGTCTATGCTCCTAACTGCTACTACATTAATATGAACTTAGAATTACCTCCCTCATTTCTTCTCTTTGTCTAGACCAGGAGAGTGTGACCTTTCAGAGCAGCGGTTTGTTGCCCTCATTCTAAATCTTCCCTTTGTAGGGAGAGACACATAGGTTGCCTAGGTTCCCAGCCTTTCCCCAGACGAAGACTGCCAGCAGGGTGCCATCAAGAACAACTCAGACAATACTTGTCCAAGCGCCCAGTTCCTGGCAGCTGGCCAAATGGGAAAGGGACGCGTCACACTCCGTTTTTCTTCCCATCAGCTCTCTCTCTAATTCTTTTTAATTACAGTGGGCAATACCCGAGTTTCAATGAATACGAATTTATACAGTGAAGTGAAAGTCACTATAACAAAAAGAGCCACTAAAAACTGTTTGCTTATAAAACAAGTTTCCCCGTAAGATTGGCATCCATCTGTTCAATGTTAATTCTAAACTGAAACCCAGCAAAAGATGAAAATTTTCATGAAGTCAGCAAAAACGATGTAAGGGAAGTGGTCAAATGACACACAAAGGCATGAATTTATGATGATCTGACACAGGTAGATAAATTGTAAAAATAAAAATTTGACCAACATGATAATAGATACCTCAAAACAGAATGATTTCACATTGAAGGGTTAACAAAGAGTCCTCAGATATTGTTGCAAAGACAAACAAAAAACCCAACACTTAGTTTTACTCTATAATTAGCTCATAGTTAAATGATTACCAACATTTTTGTCATATATAGACGAAGACATATAATTTTCATAGTTTCCAGCTTCATTCTTTAAGATAAAGTTCCAAATTTTCTTTTTCACTATTTACAATGAAGTTTTGGTCCCTGTTTCACTTCCTGTGACAATTTACATAGACATCTTCCTTCCTCCGCTACACTGGGTGTCCCATCCTTATACAGCCATGCATCACATAACAGGGACAAGTTCTGATAAATGCGTCATTAGGCAATTTCATCATCATGTGAACGTCACAGAGTGCACTTACACAAACCTAGATTGTATAGCCTACTACAAACCTAGGCTACATGGTATTAATCTTATGGGACCACCGTCCTATATGCAACCCATTTTTGACCAAAACGTCGTTCTGCAGCACATGACTACATAGAAGCAGTGCAATAAATCTTTGCTAAATTGAATTGAAGTAAAATCAACAGGAGACATATCACACCAAAAGGCCTTAATGTCTAATACCTAAGTTATCAGTTAGCAGGTACTGGATTATAGACATATATCAAGAATGGGAAAGAGGATAGGTGTCTTCAAGAACAGTATATGGGACCAGAATGAGGACAATGAGCGAGTGAAAGATGGAATAAAGTCAAAGAAAGGCACAGGCCCTCACTTCAGCTGTTACCCTGGGTGCCCCTCAGCCATGACTTTCAAAGTCATCCATCGCCAGAGCCTGTCAACACAGCTCCAGCTCCTCCCAAATCAAACCCAGCTGGCATCCCACAAAGAGTCCTGGCACCTTCAATAGGAGACTTCTAGTTACGTTTGCCCCCATCCATAATTTTAACTACCACACTCACTGGGTGCCAAACACCAAGCTAAGTGCTATCCATTCTACTTCCAAAATTTCATGCTTTCTAATTTTTCCCCCGCTACCTCTGGACTAACCTCTTGGAGGAGGAAGGGTATATTTTTGAAAAAGGAACACAATCAAAAAGCCCAAGACTTGATGTTACCATTTGTTCTCAGAATTAGCTCATAGTTAAATGATGGGGAGGATCCCTTAAAGACTCAGCATTTAGTATGAAGACGCTGACTCTACATGTAAGAAACTATTTCAAGCCCCAAATGACTAAGATAACTTTAACTGACAAGTCAAGATTCCAACCAACCCACAAACACTCTCTCATGTGTAGTTAAAGGCGGGCTCAAAAAAAAGTTTAATTCAGTTACAAAACAAACAAATACTAATATTTAACATATATATTAGTTTCCTAACGCTGCTATAACAAATCACCACAAACTTAATGGCTAAATCAATGCAAATTTATTATCTCATAGTTCTGGAGGTCAGAAGTCCAAAATGGGGGCCAGCCCAGTGGCATATTGGTTAAGTTCACACACTCCACTTTGGTGGCCCAGGGTTCACGAGTTTGGATCCCAGGCCTGGACCTACACACCGCTCATCAAGCCATGCTGTAATGACATCCCACATTCAAAATAGAGGAAGACTGGCACAGATGTTAGCTCAACCACAATCTTCACCAAAAAAAAAAAAGAAGAAGAAGTCTAAAGTTAATCTCACTGGACTAAAATCAAGGTGTCATCAGGGCTGTGTTCCTCCTGAAGGTTCTAAAGGAAAATCCATTTTCTTGCCTTTTTCGGCTTCTAGAGACTGCCCATATTCCCTGGCTTGTGGCCCACTTGTATCTTCAAAGCCAGCAATGGCAGGTCTAGCCATTCTCTTACTGCATTACTCTGACACTCACTCTTCTACTTTCCTCCTTCAGATTTAAAAGACCTTATGATTACATGGGGCCTACCCAGATAATCCATGATAGTTTCCTTATCTTAAGGTCAGCTAGCTGATTAGTAACCTTAATTCCAACTGCAACCTTAATTCCCACTTGACATGTAACATAAGCTATTCCCAGGTTCCCAGGATTAGGACAAGAACATCTCTGATGGACCATTATTCTGCCTACCACGATATATCTTTGTCTAATGACAAATTTTCAATTATTCTATATTTATATGGCCTACCACATAACCTGGTGGTTCATTGGCTTCATTTCCTATCACAATCCTTATGCCTCCACTGCTCTGGATTTCTCCCATCGTCTCAAATGCACCTTGCTTGCCCCAGGTTCAGGATCTTTGCTCAGGCTGTTGCCTGTGTCTTGTTACCCTTCCCCTCTGAAGCCGTGCAGCCCGTCTCCTCCAGACTACCCTTATTTATTCTTCAGCTATTAGTTTAAACAACTCTTCCTCAAAGCCACTTTCCCTGATCCTACGACTCCCTCAACTAGAATACAGATTCCTGTTACACCCTTAGTTTTTCTTCACACCATTTATCTTAATGGTGATCAAATAATTATCTCTGTAATTGTTTGTTTAATGACTATTTTTAAGGCACTATGAAGGTAAAGTTCTAATTTATTCATTTGTTATATGCCTAACACCTGGCAGAACTGTAATTGCACAACAAAAATTTATCTGAAGGAATGAACATGTCTCCTTTAATCCTCAGAACAACAATTAATTTTATAATTGAGGGTACTGAAGCTCAGAGAAATTAAGTAACTTCACCACAGTAACACAACTCAGGGAATTCCACTTGGGTCTATCCGGTTACTAAGCCCAACTCTTAGTCACTGTGTTATTCTATACCCGTGGGTCACTAATGACCATTGTCCCTAAGTCCAAGGATGCTCACTGACCATCATACTGAAAACAAGTACTCAGTGCCACCTCACTTTCCCTAACGCAGTTACCTTTGCCTAAAGTCAATGGCCCACCACCAAATGGCCAAGTTCACTCCTGTTTTCAAATACTGGCATAAGAGTAGAATTGGGAACATTTTTTTTCCTTTAAAACCTTAAAGTTGTTTAAAAATAATTACTGAACTTATTTTCAAATTACCAACTCAGAAAAAAAATGCTTTGATTTTATCTACTTCTCTTGTGGGGATTAATGACATTATAAAATCTGTGAACACTTCAGAAGAAATTTTATTAAACCAATAGATGAAATTATCTACTTTGGGAACCTGGCCTGACAAATTGTTAAAACCAAAGATCTGAAAATGATGCTAACGTTGCTCGAAAGTCCTGGAACTGTGCTTCTCTACACTCTCATTCTTGGTCTCTCATGTAGAGAGAGGAAAGAACATTATTATGTCATTATCTTGACAAATATTTCCTAGATTCTAAACAAGGTAAGTAGAATTCTATTTCTAATTGCACTAGTCCTTCAGATTTCAGATCTCTTTACCACTTTTCACAGGTCTTTTTATCGTCAGCATTCAATTCTGTGTTCTTTAAAGATGTAAGTGTATTTTTGTGGCTATGAGTCAGACTGTACCTAGAAATACTTAGAAAATCTTGATATAGATTCCAAACTGTTGCCTGGACACTTTTTTCTTTTGAAAATTATTATAATTGGCACAGATCAAAAGCCACATTTATTAAGGGATGATCTAATATAGCACTTTTTTACCTCAATTTCCAAAGCAGCTATAAATAAAATTTCAACAATAAAACAATTTTAGTGATGCTATGGTTGCCGTTATGATAAAAATCAGTATGACTTTGAAATATATTTCGATTTTTTTATTCTGCGTATATAGTAAAATATTATAATTATTAATAGTAGATCAATATTGCACAATTTACAAAAATCATTCATAGTTTCAAAAAGCACAAATTGCAAGCATCTTAAAAACCACTAAAGAGAATAATGAAGTAGGCAAAAGGAGAAGCAATATTAAAGGAGCAAAAACCAGTGGGAAACTATGTGTTGAGATTTCTTTATCTTAAGGCTAAGAGACAAAAGAAGATGGTTATATGACTGCAGGAGAAATATAATGGTTCAAAATCTCTTCCATCTATTTAGAACATATCTGATAGTACAAAATAACTTATCTGATAGGTTTCTATGAAATCTGAGAACATTTCACAGGTTTGGTAATTTGTTACCATCCCCGCTAGGACATTTTACACACCACTCAAAAATATCAGCAGCACCTTCAATTCACTATAAATTGAATTCATAAAATCTTCAGAGTCTGAAAGCTTTTGTCTCTCTAAAACCCACTGAATCCAGTGAGGCACTGGGAGGGAGTCAAAACTGACTTCTTAACAATAGTTTCCACATTCTAACAGCAAAGAAAAGACCTTTCCAAAGTAATGCGGAACTATCATGCAGGCCCAAAGGTCCACCTATTGTCAATTTCAGCATCTAAATCTTAGGATAAAAGAAATCAATACATCAGTAATAGATGCCTCCTGAGAACACAGCAGGCAGTAAATCTTTTGCTGATTAACTAGCTATATGAAATAAGGTTCATAATTTGGCAGGAAATGAAATTTTACATCTTCAAATCTCATAAACTATATCGGTTGGGCATTTACTCTGTCTAAATGTGGGTGCTTGGTACCAACCAGGAAACAAAAACAACCAATTCGTCAATGTGCACTGATATCTACTTACAATGGACAATTCAGAGAAAACATATTTCATGTGCCTCATGTATTGGTAACACGATGCCTACCTTGAAGAACTGGCAATTTAAATAAAAATGAACACTAAACATTCCTTTAAAAAATTAACCAGGAAAAGATATTGATCCCTTGAGACTACTTCCTAGAAATTGTCTAAGGGGTTAGCGTCAGAACATAAAATGCACAGTCCTGAAGGTTTCTATCTGTGATGCTCAGACACTCTTTAGAAGAAGCTAGGAAGAACACTAATATAATTTAAAAGACCTTTGAAAATTTTAAGTGCACTTCGACATCATTTGTTTAGTAGGAGCTTCAGCTTCCAGAAAGCTTTCCGGTTATTCACATTAGCAGTCTTGAAATAACTTTGTTTCCAGTTCACAGGGATTGAAAATCAAAGATTAAAAAAAAAGAAAGAAAAAGAAAAAAACAAAAGCCTAACCCTAATGACACTTCTATTCCACTCTGTGATTCTTCTGACCGTCTAGTCTTATTTCCTTCATTAGATCTGGTCATTGTTTTTAAAGGATTCAATACCCTAGCCCCACCCCCACCCCACCCAGCAAAAAAGACCTTTAACTACATAAAATATTATTATAAATATTTTTCACAGTAAAAACATTTAGTGGGTTCCCCATAACTAGAAAATTACATTTTAGTTTCTCATAACAGTAAACTTATTTTAAATAAATGCAACACATGTCAATTTCCTCCTTTTCCCACTGTAAGCTTTCGTGTTACTGTCCATGGTGACACATACTGGCTATATCAGGCAACAACACCATTACAGAAACACTCAAGTTTTATTTTATGCCTATTTCTTGGTGGCAGATTTGCTGAAGTGGCTCTATTTGGCATATCCAACTCTTTAGTAATTATGAGTTGCACTTCTTTTGAAGCCATGGCACAAAAATCACACAAGAAAAATCTGAATGGGATGGGGAGGAGACACTTTAGTCAGTCCAGCAGATATGTTAAACCAAACTCCATTTCTCTTTTGCCTTCATCTATAGTTCACCGTATGTGAAATTAGTCTTTCTGTATGTGTTCAGCTACCTTTTAGAAGCTCATATCACAGCATCTTCCACAAACCAAGCCTTCTCCAAAAGCTTTAGGAAATCAAAGCTGAAGGCTTGATGCACTGGAATTTGCTTGACTAGACAATATATTTAAGTATAATTTAAAATGTAGACATTTGTGCATAACCAACGTCCACTGACTTCAAAAAAGTTTTTAAATCTTAAGAATACAATTAATGGCAATACAAGGTATACTTTTGAATTAACATTTATTTGAAATATTTTCAAAATAATTTTAAGAGAATATTATTCCTTTTCTCTTGTCATTGATGAAGAAGAAAGAATCATGATCTTTCCATGAGGAATCTTGTCTCAAATATATTGTGTTGTGATATACCGTAGAGAAAACTGCTGAGAGCTATTAATTTTTCCAGAAAGCTACCTACATAAAGAAATTCCTCCTAACTGGGCACCACTGTACTAGAAACTTTCAGAGAGCAGTGTTTTAACTAAGATTAAGCTATCCTATTTCCTACCTAAATCAATTTCACCCAAATGAGGCGTTTGTGTTATAATTCATTGTTCCCCAGACTCTAAAATCAACCATCTGCCATCGGAGTTTCTGTACAGTAATTAAGGGACTATCCATTAGAACTGGCAAGAGCACAAAGTAAGAAGGAGGAGGGGACGAGCGGGGAGAAAAACCAAGCCGCTTAAAAAAGAGATGGAAGGTCTGGGTGTCTCACGCTGACCCCTCCACCAGTATCAGCTCGGAAACTGTCATCCATGAGGCAATACAGAAGTTAGGAGGAGTGGCGAGGCCAACTCCTTCGGGATTATCCGGACTGAAACCGCACTGGGGTCTCAGCACGCTCTTCATACCTTGAAAGAGAAAGGCTTTCGTCCCATTATGCAGCCCGGGGACCTGGCGCACTCCGGTCGTGGACTCCCCAAGTTCTAACTCTGTTAAGACGTCAATCTGTAGGGAGGGGTCCACACCAAGCCCCCAAACTGGTGGGAGTTGGGGAGAGGGTAGGAAAGAAAGAAAAAGCTCCATCAAAATACAAGCCTCTTCCTCCCGGGCAGCAAAGAACCGCATCTTGGAGACAATATTGCCAAGTGACTACAGCGGCGACTCCCTCCGCCGCCGCCAAGAGCCTTACCTGAGATCAGCAGCCAAGCTTTAAATAGCGGAGCACCCAGTCCCATTTCCTTGCCCTACTTTAAACCCCTTTCGCTGCAAAGTTCCCCCTAGGCCCTGAGACCTTGGACTAGAAGTGTGACCCGCCCTGCCGTCTCGAGACTAGGCAAGCACAGACGAAATCCAAATCCAAACCCTTCCCCTACTCCAAGCTTCCCACTCCAGACCTACTTCGGGCGTCCCCAGCCAGCTCAGGCTGCCCCGAGGTGGGGGCCATCCCTTCCTCCCCGCCCCAGCTCTGCGGCCACTCACCTGCTCCGAGACCGAAGATCAAACAGAATGTTCTCAGTAAGACCCGAGACTCCATGGTGTGGATCTGCTCAGTCCATCGTCTCCCTCTTTAAAAATAAAAATCGAAGACGTTCTTGGAATCAAGCGGGAAAAAAGCGTTTGTCTCTCTTGCCGCTGCCTCGGATTCACTGATTAGTAGGATTAGTAGGATTTGGTTGCCTAAGAAAAAAAAGGGAGGACCCCCCAGGCACGTGAAGAACTTAGACCCTCCAATGCGCACATCATTCCCACACGCAGAGCCGAGGCGGCGGCGCCGGCTGGGCGGGGGCCCGGAGGGAGGGGTCGGGCTCGGGCTCGCCCGGGGCTGCTCCGAGGGGAATTTGCTCCGGAGGCGAAGAAAAGCAGCGGAAGGCACGCACACCCAGAGGCAGGGAGGCGGCCCCAAGAAAGCCGGGGCTGGGGCGGCACCCGCCCGGTTTCCCCGCCGCCCGAACCTGTTGTCAACGCAGAGACAATGGAGAGAGCCGGAGACGCGCGGAGGAGAGACAGCTCCTCCGGAGAGGGAGGGGCGGGCCCGCGGAGGCGGGGAGGGGAGGAGAAGGGAGGGACCGCCGAGGGCGAGGCCGGCGCTCCGCGTCTCTCTCCGCGGGCTCCTCGGTCTCCAAGCCCCGTCTAGCGAACCCTGGAGCAGCTGCAGCCTCCGCCCTCCTCCCTCCCTCCCTCGCTGACCCAGGCAACGCCAACCGCCTTTCGGGATCGAAAGATCTAAATTCAAGGTGCTAAGTTGATGCGCGGTCTTTGCTCTCACCCCTCGATTTCGGGCGCGTGTCTTGAAAGACGGACGGAGAGAGAAAGGACTACCCAGACGGAGACAGCGAGGCTAGGGGGAGATGCGCTCGCCCACCCTTTAGGCAAAGGAGGGAAGCCCGCGTACGGTTGTGCACTGGGCTCCGGAGCAGCCCCGGAGAGTGGAGAGGGGACTCCCTCTCGGACACATGCGGAGGAAGGCTGCCAAAGCAAGCTAAACTCCCGAGGTGGGGCTGGGCAAAACAGAGAGAGCCTGGTGGAGAGCCTGGGAAGCCCCGGGAGCCCTAGGAGAGAGGTTCCCTGCCCGGGGTGGGGCACTGGCGAGCTTCTCTGGCTCCGAGAGAGCAGGGGACAACTTAGCCAAGAACTGCTGGACAGCTCCGGGACCTCGCGCGCCCCCTGCCAAACACAACGCCCAGAACCGGGCTCTGGTTCTCCAGGACGAGCACACAGCCGGAGGCAAGGGCAGCAGAGCCAGCATGCCTGCCCACGCCGAAGCGAAGAGATAGACAGACAGACAGACTGACAGACAGACAGACAGACAGATAGACAGATAGACGGAGAGAAGAAGCGAGAAAAATAAGCAGAAGAAGACGGAGCCTGGGCAAGAGAGAAGAGTGAAAGGAGCCACCTCATTGTTGACCATACTTAGGCAGGCTCTATCCACCCTTCACCATACATGCCAGGTCCATAACAGTGAGGTCATTTGAGATCTAATTCTCAGCAGACAAAAGTATATTCAAGGTCAATGGCATATAATATTTTTCAACATAGTCCTAAAATTTTGAGGAAATTTTTGAATAACAGCATTCTACTCCCGTATTGAAAACGTAGGAGTTTCAAAAATGATTAAAATGCCCATGAAAATGGAAAAAATATAGAAAGGCTATGAGGTAAGGTATGTAGGAAGCCTCGAGAAGGTGAAGGGGCAAGAAAAAGAATTCTCCCCTACATCCTCCAGAATGGAACACGACCCTGCCAATCCCCTGATTTTAGCCCAGTGAGATCCATTTTAGACTTTCGAACCACAGAACTGTAAGATAGCAAATCTGTGTTGTTTTAATCCACTAAATTTGTGGTAATTTGTTTCAGCATCCATAGAAAACTAATATAAGTACTAACCACATAAGGAAAAATTCAGTCAAAATAGTAGACTCTACTCACCCTGAGAGGATCCCCTTCTACCATTAACGCATCTCAAAGCTAAATAAAATGTTCAAGAACTTTTTTTATACACAGATGAGCTTTAAACAAAAAAAGAAAGAAAATTCCCAGAACGGTAGTGGGAAAGAAGAGGTAGCTGGAGATTGGCAGAGAAAGGAGTAACTGATGCAACAATTGCAAGAGGGTGGGACACAGGGTTTCAGACTCAACAGGGACTGTAAGACAAAGGGTAGGATTTTAACATCCACACAAGAACTGGAAGCAATGAATTATAGCCAAAACCAGAAGATGTGAAGTTATTACTTCTCCCTCTGATAAAAACAAAGAACTTTGAAGGATTATACTATCCATGAAAATAAACTTTAAAAATTTTGCACGTTGGCCTAAGCAGTGACAGAAATGCTTGCCAGCTGCACATGACCATAGGCAGGAAACAACATCATCTATAATAAATGTCCAATCTCAAGCCTTGCCACTTGCAGGTAAATGGTCCAAAATTACATTCCACACAGGTGTCAGAATTCTAAAATCAAAAATTAGAATAAAATCCCCAGAATCTCCTGAAGAGGCAAATGTAAAACTTCTCTTAAAGGACCTTCCACAACTTCTGACACATAAGAAGAAAATTTCTGATGAGGATAAAATCTCAATAAAATAATAATAATCAATTGCAATGAAATAAAATATGTGAAAGACACGAGACACAGAAAAAGAGAAGTAGTATCTCATGAAATCAGAATATCAGAAAAATTTGATTAAAAGTATAAAATAAGTATGTTTAAATGTTTAAATAATCAGAGTGGGGTTTTTTTAAGGAATAGAAAAAAATAATGAAAAAACAGAATTGTGTAACAAAAGATCAGGCAGATTTCAAAGCAAACCAAACAGAACTTCTGTAAATAAAAGCACATTTAAAGACAATGTTGAAAACCCATTGCTATAAAAAGCAGCAATAAAATAGAGCTGAAAATTAGAGAACAAACACTCTGGGAACAAAAAATGAGATCTGAGAATATTATTGAGAATATGGCAAGAATGATTAAAAAAAAAGATGTACAACATGAACAAAACATGAATGTTAGAATTAAAAGATCCAAACATGCAACTACTTTGGAGATACCGAATAAGAGACTAGAGAGAATGGAAATAGACAGTGTTATAGGAAATATTTAAACAAATAAGAGTGAAAAGCTTTCAAAAATTAAATAATGACATGAGATTCTAATTCTGGGTAAAATGGAGTAAGCACACATCATCCTCTCATTCCCACTGAATGCTATTAAACCTGCACAGAATGCATGGAGTATCTAAAGCCTCTGAAAATTAAATAGTAGCAAGCAAATTGAGAAGGAAGACCAAAGTTTAAGGTACCACCATACTGACAGTGACTACTCTAAGAAACAGTCCACCATCCAAGTCACAGACCACTTCTAGGTGGTACACACATGGCATAAATCTGAATACACTACAAAGTCTTTGAAATCACACCAAAAGAAGCTAATCAAAACTTGCAATCTAAATCCAACAGGGTCAATTTTCTGCTTAAAAAAATAATTGTCATTCTCCATAGTACTTAACAAAATTCAGAGTCTCAGAATATAACATTAAAATGTTCAGGTTATAATCTGAAATTATTTGGCATTTGAAAAGCCAGGGAAACATCAACTTACATGAGAAAACTAAAATCAACAGACACCAATGCCAAGAGGACACAGACATTGGAATTATCCGGAAAAGACATTAAAGAAGATATTATAAAAATACTCCAAAAAATAAGGGCAAACACTCTTGAAACAAATGAAAAGACAGAAAGCGGCAGCAAATAAATAGAACATATACAAAAAACCAAGTGGAAGTTTTAGAACTGGAAAACATAATAACTGAAATTTAAAAACTCATTTTAGGGCCAGCCCAGTGGCACAGCAGTTAAGTTCACACGTTCCACTTTGGTGGCCCAGGGTTCACCGGTTTGGATCCCAGGTGTAGACATGGCACCACTTGGCAAGCCATGCTGTGGTAGGTGTTCCACAGATAAAGTGGAAGAAGATGGGCACGGATGTTAGCTCAGGGCCAGTCTCCCTCAGCAAAAAGAGGAGGATTGGCAGCAGATGTTAGCTCAGGGCTAAGCTTCCTCAAAAAAAACCTCATTAGAATGGGCTCAGTAGCAGAATGGAGATGACAGAGGAAAGAGTCAGTGGGCTTGAAGATAGATCAATTGAAATTATTCAATCTGAACAACAGAGAGAAGTTTTTTGTTTTGTTTATTTTAAATAATTATATCAGCAGGACCCTATGGGACAAAAGCAAAAGAACCTTAATGTCATCAGAATCCCAGGAGAGGAGAAAAAGTTCAGTGCCAAAAAACGTATTTCAAGAAATAATGGCCTAAGACTTTTTCAATTTGGCAAGAGACATAAACTTACAGATTCAAGGAGCTCAGTGAATCCCAAAGAGGATAAACTCAAAGAAATCCATGACCAGCCAAATCATAATCAAACTGCTGAAAACAACAGAAAAAGGAAAACTACCACAAAGAAAAAATTCCTGGAAGCAACTAGAGAAAAATGACGTGTTACTTATAGTGAAGCCACACTTTGCAATGAATGCAGACTTACCAGAAATCATGGAGGCCAAAAGGAAGGGAACAACACTTTTTAAGGTGTTCAAAGAATTCTGTCATCCCAGAATTCTACATCTGGTGAAAATATCCTTCAAGAATAAAGATGAAGGAAAAACATTCTCATATGAATAAAATCTAAAAGAATTGGTTGCCAGCAGGCTTGCTCTAAAAGAATTGCTAAAGGAAGTTCTTCAAACAGAAGGGAAATGATAACAGAAAGACAACCAGCATATCAGAAATGAAGGAATAATGACAGAAATGGTAAATATCTGAGTAAACATAACAGATTTTCTTCTCTTGAGTTTTGTAAAATATGTTTGATGGTTGTATTGGTTTTCTATTACTACTATAACAAATTACCACAAACTTAGTGGCTTAAAATAACACAGTTTATTTAAGTTTATTTACAGTTCTGTAGGTCATAAATCTGACACTGGTCTCATCAGGCTAAGCTCAAAATGTTGACGAGGCTGCATTCCCTTCTGAAGGGTCTAGGTGAGAATCCATTTCCATGCCTTTTTCAACCTTAGTTCATTGCCCCTTTCTTCTGTCTTCAAAGTCAGCAAGAGCAGACTAAGTCCTTCTCACAGTGCATTCTCTCTGGTTCTCGGACTACAGTTTGGAAAGGTCCTGTGCTTATAAGGACTTATATGATGATATTGGGGCCACTTGGATAATCTAGGATAATTTCACCATCTGAAGGCCCCTAATCGTAATCACATGTGCAAAGTTTCTTTAATGTAAGGTAACATATTCACAGGTTCTGGGAATTAGGGTGTGGACGTCTTTGGGGAGCCATTCTTCCAGCTATATAATTGAAAGAAAACACTTTTAAATTGTCTAATGGGGTTTCAGTGTGTGTAGAAATTCATTTC
This sequence comes from Equus caballus, assembly GCF_041296265.1. Lineage (NCBI taxonomy): Eukaryota > Metazoa > Chordata > Mammalia > Perissodactyla > Equidae > Equus > Equus caballus. The sequence continues at coordinate 76,259,865 of NC_091689.1, forward strand.
AAATATAATGTAGTAAGTGGAAGGTAAAAGAATTAAGAAAAGATATACTATGCAAACATTAATCAAAAGAATGTTTGAGTAGATATATTAATATCAGAAAAAGTAAACTTTAGAACAAATAAAATTACCAGGGATAAAGAGGTACATCATGTAATAATACAAGGCTCAATTCACAAAGAAGACATGACAATCCTACATGCACATGCACCTAATAGCAAAACTTTAAAATACATGAAAAAGTTACCCTAGGGAAATAGTGACAGAACTGAAGGAATAGATAAACCCACAAGTGTATTTAGAAACTTCCCACGTCTCTCTTTCGTAATCTTCAGTCCCAGGTAGTTACAATGCCAAATTCCACTAAACGTTTAAAGAAATAATAACATCAACTATACACAAATCTTCCAGAAAATAGAAAAGGTGGGAACATTTCCCAACTCTTTTTATGCAACTAGCATTACTCATACCAAAACCAGACAAAGACAATACAAAACTACAAAGAAAACTAGAACATAAACACAAAATATATCTTTTTTAACATACATGCAAAATCATCAACAAAATATTAGCGAATCAAATACAACAATATATAAAAAGAATAATAAACTACAATGAAGTGGGGTTCATGCCAAGAATGCAAGCTTGGTTTGATATTTTCAAATCAATCAATGTAGTCCACTACATTTACAATCTAAAGAAGATAAATCACGTGATGATAGTTGATGCAAGAAAAGCATTTGACAAAATTCAACACTAGCAATGATAAAATAAATAATTCACTGCAAAGTAAAAATAGAAGAGAACTTCTTCAATCTAATAAAGAACACTGAAAAAAATTCTACACTAACAAGGCAACATTGCACTGGAGTTTCTAATCAATGCAATGAGCCAAGAAAAATAAATAAAAGCCATTCCGATTGGAAAGGAAGAAATAATTTTTCCCTAGACGATTTTGTCATCTACATTTAAAAATTCCCAAAGTATCTATGAAAAAGCTACTAGGACTAGTAAGTAAGTTTAGAAATGTTACAGAAAACAAGGTCAACATACAGAAATCAGTTGTATTTCTATATTCCAGCAAGGAATAATTGAAAACATAAATAAACAATACCATCCATAACAGCATTAAAAAATATAAAATACTTATGGAGAAATCTAACTAAAAATACAGACAGGATTTTATACTGAAAACTAAAGAACATTGCTGAGTGAAATTAAAGAAGACCTAAATGGGTGTAAAGATTTACCATGCTCATTGATAAGAAGATTTAATATTATTAAGGCATAAGTTACACACATATTGATCTACAAATTCAAGACAATTCCAATCAAAAGCCCAATAGGGTATTTGATAACAATTGATAAGCTGACTATAAAATTTATATGGAAAAGCAAAGAAAATCAAAAAGGCAAAAAAAAAATTGAAAAGAGCAAAATTGGAGGATTCGCACTGACTTCAAGACTATACTAGAAAGCTATAGTAACTAGGACAGTTAGGTATTGGGATGAGGATAGACATATAAATAATAGAATACAATATAGGAATAGACCCACACATATATGCTTAATTGATCCTTTAAAAAGGCATCTAGATATTTCAATGGATAAACAATAATGTTTTAACAATGATGCTTGAACAACTGGACATCCATATAGGTAGGTAGGTAGGTAGGTAGGCTGGCAGGAAGGAAGGAAGGAAGGGGAGAGAAGAAATCCTTATCTGTAACCCTTATCTTGCATCATATATAAAAATTAACCTGAAAGAGATCACAAGCTTAAGTATAAAAGCTAAAACTATAAGACTTTTAGAAGACAACATAGGTGAAAATCTTTGTGGCTTGGGTTAGGCAAAGATTTCTTAAGCAGAGCAGAAAATGCACGTAAATTAAAAGGAAAAAAGTGATAAATCGTACTTCAAAATTAAAAAATAGCTTTTTGGAAGAAACCATTAAGAAAATTAAAAGAGAAAACACAGAAAAGGAGAAAATATTTGCAAAGCATATATCTAATAAAGGACTTGTATTCGGATTATTATAAAGAATTCTTATACTGCAAGACAAAAAAAATCAATTAAAAAAGGAAACAGGCAAAATATTTAAATAGACACTTTACCAAAAAGAGAGATACACATGGCTAAAAAGTACATGAAAAGGGCCCCAACATCAGCATTCATTAGGAAAATCCAAATTAAAACCACAATTAGATACACACTTATTAGAATGGCTAAAATTAAAGATTGACAAGTGCCGCTAGAAGCAAAGTGACATGAACTCTCCTTCTTTGCTGGAGGGAATCAAAATGGTACAGGCCCTTTGGAAAACTGTTTGGAAGCTCCTTATAAAGTAAAATATTCACTCCTAGGTATTTACTGTAGAGAAATGGAAACAGATTTCCTCAGAAAAACACATTTTGGAATGTTTATAGTAGATTTATTCATTTTAACCAAATGTAGAAACAGCCCAAACGTCCACTGACTGATAAATGGATAAACAAATTGTGGTGATTCAGGCAATGGAACACTATTCAGCAATAAAAAGCAGTGAACTGATACATGCAGCAATACGCTTCTTTGATATGCTGTTGCCTGTTACAAAACCTGTGATGATGACAGGGTGATTCTTGACTCATTTTCTTGTTCCCTTCATTTTACATCAACAATCCTCAGAGTATCTTGTTTTCTACTCCACGGGTAAGCGGAGAGTGGTTCAGATGTATTTAACCAACCACACACTTGGGCACCTCCCACACCTCACATGTAAGCTGAAATGGCCTAACACTTCAAGACTTTTATTTGTGAGGTTTTGTCAAAACAAATAAGACCACATAAAATAATAGAATGATTCTGAAAATAGACTAGGAAGGGTATAAAGAGACAAGAAGAGATTGGCAACTTTAAAATAGCATGATGACATATGACATGGAAAAAAGAATGGTAAGTGGGAGAAGAGCATTTATGTAACAAATGTGCCTCTCCTTCCAAAGCACACTCTTACTCACTTGTTGATGGTGGAAGGTCAAAGAGATGCCCATTTTGGACAAGGGAGGAGGTTGGGTTTCAGTCAACATTCTTTATATTCTCCACACACTTTGAACTATACACACAACTCATCTGAAACTCTCTAAGAAAGATAAGAGAAGTGTTTCAAACACAGTTCTCGAGGCAGCACGGTGAAAAGAAACAAGCTTGCAACTTGGTCAGGACTCTGGGGTCAAGGCCCTGTCCCACCTTTTTCCTGAGCCAGACACAACCTCCCTGCACCGGTTATCAGGACAGCATAATAACTAACGCCCATCTATCCCAGGGCTGCTGAGGGTCAAGTCCACTTCGAAAATTGCCATGCAGTGTATCAATGCTAGTTCTTACTGTCATCACATTAAACTATGCCACATCAGAATTGGCCTGTTTCTGTCATTCCCCTTGTGATTCAGTTATTGTCATGCAAAATAATGGCAATTAAAATCAGTCCATAGCAACAGGCAGAGAAAAGAGAAGTGGAAATGAGAATATGGGTAACTACATAGCACTGTTAGCTAGAGAACCTTGTTGGTTAAATACATATATATACAGTGTTCTGAGCAGAGGACTGACTTACTGGCTCACCAGATGTTATCAGTCTCAGCCCAGCCCCACTGGCCTGATGGTTAAGTTTGGCCTGGACCTCCCCACTCCTCAGTGGCCATGGGGAGGCTCACACACAAAAAGAGGAAGATTGGCAACAGATGTTAGCTTAGCTCAGGGCGAAACTTCCTCAGCAAAAAATAAAATCAAATAAAGTAAAATAAAATGTTATCAGTCTCCAAAAGCCATGAGTCATCTGTTAAAAAACTTATCCCACCATGCAGTCCTTAGTTTTAACTGCCAATAGACAGACAAACAGAGAAAGCACTGGCTGCTTTTGCCAATACACTGCAGTACACAGTGTTCATCGCAACAGAATGAATGGTCCACGTGGACCCAGCTCATCTGCGGGCTTCTGGCCTTGCTTAATGTTTCCTATCAAACGACAGGGCTTTGCCTAGCATTAAGAGACAAACTAACCCTCCTCAGAAGAGCTAAAGGCCAGAATATTCTTAGCAATATCTAGAAACCAGCATTACTTATGTTAGATTTCTCCCTTCATCCTGTAAACTTAACTCCAGAAATGGTAACTACAGAAATCATTAAAAATTCCATTTTCAGAGGAAGATTTTTATTTGTTTCTGCCTCTGCTATCATCAAAAATAATTCTCTTTTTCTAAGGCTACACATAGCCCACACCTTAAAGGAAATTTACTAAGTTCCGGCCTCAACACACAATAATTCAAAATCTCTCCTGACTCATCACATAATTCTTGCTAGTGCTTAGCTACCGACATTAGAATTTTCTTTTTGATGAACATGTAGTTACTAGAAGGAAATTCCAGACCAGGTTCCCAAATGCATGGCTTGAGAACAAGGATAAGAGGCTGGGAGGGACCCAGATTCAGCGTGAGCTCAGCTAAAGCATCTATTCACACATATCTTCAAATCCTCTGACAGGAAGAAATGCCTGAAGAGTTCTGTCAGCCTGCCAGGTCCAGCCATTATCTCCAGCTCTTACTGTCTTGGCCAAAGGCTGGACCCGAGAACACAAACAGAAAGACAGAGCTGCTGAATGAGCAGGTAAACAAAAGTGTGAGCACGGCAGGCAGTGTTAGGTCATCCTTATCCTTTCCCTGGGCAGGCTGACTCTCAACATTCATAGCGTTAAGGTGATTTGTTGGGAAGACTGGCCATCGCTCATAACTGCATAATAGGAAAGCTTGAAAAGTTCTCAATTTGCAAACCAAGACACAGACAAGTCAACTAATTTGTTCCAAATCACACAACTAATTAATTTCAGAGCTAGCGCATAAGCCTTGTTCTCCTAATTTACTTTTTTACTCAACAGTTGTGGAGGTCCAACTACGTGATAAGCACCATGCTCCATGACTCAGATCAGCAAATCTCAACCTGGGTCCAAGCGCCACTTTGACCAAAGGGACCTTATGAAGAGTTACAGACTAACCTACAAATATAACTGCTGCCTCCAGATCCTCCAAGAAAATTATGTGCCCCCTCATGGACTTTCTTGAACAGCTACATGAAGTATTATGTAGGCCCCAGCTATACGTCCCTGAGCGAATCTCTCACTTTCTGTCCCCACACTAACTCTGCTCTAGTACCTCTTGGGTGTTCCTTGAACCAGACAAGCATGCTCCTGCCTCAGGAACTTTGCACACCCATTTTTCTCTGTCTTGAATGCTCTTCTCCCACCCACTTCTTTCAAATATCACCTTCTTGGTGAGTCCTTCCCAAAGACCCTATTTGCAACCCCCCCCCCTTATATATACTCAGCACTTACTATGCCCATTCTTTGCTTAATTTTACTTATTTCTATATTTATTACATATTTGATTATTTGTTTACAGTCTATGTCCCTTCACTCTAGGATATAACCTCCATTTTTCACAGGTTTTATTCACTGCTTTATTCTTTTTTTTTTTTTTTTTTAAAGATTTTATTTTTTCCTTTTTCTCCCCAAAGCCCCCCGGTACATAGTTGTGTATCCTTCGTTGTGGGTTCTTCTAGTTGTGGCATGTGGGACGCTGCCTCAGCGTGGTCTGATGAGCAGTGCCATGTCCGCGCCCAGGATTCGAACTAACGAAACACTGGGCCGCCTGCAGCGGAGCGCGCGAACTTAACCACTCGGCCACGGGGCCAGCCCCATCACTGCTTTATTCTTAAGAGCTGCAACAGTGCCTGGCACATTGTAGATGTCAGTAAACATTTGTTGAATACAAGAATAATGTATATAAATGCACCTAGTATGTGTCTGGTATGTAGTAGACATTCAATAAACGGTAGCTACTATTATTTAGAATTTAACTAGAGTAAAGTTATGCAAACTAGAGATCAACAGGCTATAATCCTTTAAAGCACGCAAAACCTCCTTGTTAACATCTACAGAACATTCTACCTAGTTGCTAAGATATGGCAAAAGCCTGCCTCTTTCATATGTAGGTCACTACTATACATTCAAAATGGGTTCAACAAGTGATTTTTGATGGAGATCTAAGTTTCTAAGTGAAACCACCTGTGTAAAATTTGCAGTAGTTTTGTAAAATAATTTTTTTAGTGACAAAAAGAAATTGACAACTTATTTTCGCTTGTTATTTATCTCAGTCCTTCAGGTTCTTACTGATTGTACACAAGAATGTGCCTCAAAATGCCTCCAACTTAGGATAAAGCACATTCTTTTCATTTCCTTTAGTTTCCTCCTTTTCCCAGAGGAAAGTGTATCAATGTGACCGACAACTATTTTTCCGACATTACAAGTGTATTTCAAGTTTTTGCTCTTCTATTCCCTTTATTCACATATCAAATTATTTTTTCCCTTTGACTTGACTATTGTGGCATCCTGTTTCCTTCTGTGGGTGATCTATTATTTTAATTGACAAAAACTCATGTGTGAATGTAACTTTATTTTCTATACCTCATATTCAATTTAAGACCTCACTTTTTCCTGGCAAAAGAATAATAACTGTTGTTATTGAGTGATTACTATGTGCCAGACATTGTCCTAAGAGAAATAACTCACTGATTCTCCTAATAGCCCTATGAGGGACCCATATTACAGACGAGGAAAGTGAGGCATGGAGGGGTTAAATATCTACAGCTGGGGTCATACAGCTGATAGTGCTAAAGCTGTTCAAACAGAGGTAGTGTGACTCCAGTGTTGATTCTCTTAGACACTCCACTAGAGTTATCTCTTCTAAAAATTGCTAGAAAATTTAATCTAGTGAATTCTAGGCTGATTCAATCACTTCTATTTTTTTTTCCTGGTCATTTCCACTTTAAACTCAGTTGAAATTCTCCCCCTTCATATCATTGCCTGCAAGGGTGCATATATTTCATCAGGACAGTGGCAGAGAAGGCATCTTCTCCATCATCACCCTTACAGATTAGGGTGTGCTACTTGCATTCAAATCCCCCACTTTGCCCATTTGCCTCCTTCTAAGGTGGTCCTCACTCAGAGGGCCATCCTTGTTCCCTCTGCCCTGCCACTCTGACCACAGCTGTTTGAGTTTGATGAATGTTCCAGATATCCTAGTAGACTGGAACCAAGAAGAGAGGTCTGGTCTAGCCCAGAGGTGGTCATTGAAGCCATGGCAGTGGATCTTGCTGAAATTCTCCATGCTCTAATAGCTGGCAGATTCATATGCAATATGCAATCCCCTAGAGAGGTCATGTTCTCGAAGTTCTCCCACAGGATGAACCACAAAAGGACCTCTGCTCTCAGCTCAGTCACTGCCACTCCAGGAGCCCAGGTAGCTGGGACAATGTCCCTTAAGAGCCAAAGTCACTTACATTATTATTGTTGTTGTTATCATCATCATTGTTTTATTGTCGAATTTTTGTTTATTCTTAATTTTCTTATATATTAGTGTTCTCTTCAAAAAATTTATTTTTATTTCTATGACAGATTTTTTTCCTTCTGTGGGTCAGGACTCTGTATAGAAAAAGCTTTTTCCACCTTTCCCAGTAGACTGAAAGCTCTGTAAGAGCAGGGCTTGTGTCTATCTTATTCATGGTTGCACGTTTAAGGCCAAACATAATGCCAAGCAGTAAGTCCAGGGCTCAGGGCATATTTGTTTAAGCAAGTTGAAATGGAATTTCCTCTCCCTCTTCTTACTCAATTACTTAGAATGTGGATCTGTTCTTTGCCTTGAGAGGCCCTCAGAACAATATTTTTTTTACAAATCATATGGATATATTTATTGAATATATTGGCAAAGTACACTATAATTTAAAGACTACAGACATTTTCAAATATATCTTAGAAATGGAACGAGGCAATTCCAATAGCATGTTCATGATGTTGCTGTTTTCTTTCTAACCCTGGTAACTGTTCCACACTGAGTGAGGTATCCGGCAAACTTGTGAGGCTGCCACCGAGCTGGGAGAATAAGGGTATGGTTCAGAATAGGACTGCATCTCTTTTCAAGATGTGAGCATTTGAAAAAGGAATCAGTGTGTGAAGATCAATCTAGAGGAGCGTGTGAGTGAACAGTTGAATGGCATGACTAGAGTAGAGATAAAAATAGCACCAGACTGACAGACCCCATTCGAGGTTTCCACTGCCAATTCCACCACTGTGCATCTGCACGGGTCAAAGGATCTTCTCCATCACAACCACCAAGCCATAGTCACAAAAATACCTAACACCTACAAAGTGCCCACCAGCTTTCAGTCTCTGTGCTTAAAAGTTTTCATAGATTATTTCATTTATCCATCACAATAGCCCTATAAGGTAAATACCACTATTATTACCATCAAACTATTACAGATGAAGAAATCAAAGCAGAGAGAAAGGTAACCTGCCCGAGGTCGACATTAAGTAAGGGGCACAGTTGGGCTTTGAATCTTAACAATTTGATTCTAACACCCAAACTCTTTATTTTAACGTCATAAACCCAGAGGACATGAGTTTAACTCATGGAAATTCACATGGGGAAGACACTGCTGTTCGGCGCACTGCGTCAGTACGCACGCGGACCCGTCTGCCAGCGCTGCCGTAGCAGACTACCACAGACTGGGTGGCTTAGAACAACCGAAGTCTATGCCCTCGCGGTTCTGGAAGGTGGACGTCTGAATGAAGGGGATGGTCTGAGGCCTCTAGGAGGATCCCTTCTCGTCTTGCCCAGCTTCGGGTGGCCTCAGGTGTTCCCTGGTTTGCAGCTGCATACCGCCCATCTCTGCTCCAAGACCCCAACCCTTAATCAGTCCTTTCTCTTGAAGCTCTCTGAGTCTCAATGTTCTCACTAATTTTCTCTATCAGCAGTTACGTTCAATACATCAAGTCCTTTTCAGCTCCAGAATTCTATTATTCTAAATAAAACACGGCCCAATTAACTCTTCACATATTCAGTTATTAACACAATCACGTAAGCACAATTTTGCTAATAAGAACTTAGCATAAAGTCATCCTTCACTTAAATGACAATTATCAACATTATTTTAACACAGTTAAATCAAGTATTTCTGGGATCTCATCGGTGCCTCTTTACTGCTCGGAGTGGGCGGAGGCTGCGGTATCAGGCATGATTACAGAGGAGGCTCTCGTACCATCTTAGAACAAGCTGCCTACGCGATCTGAGAGTAGCTGAGCTCCTGTTCTGAGCACCTAAGCAAGCCTCACAGCTGGGCTCTCCCAAGCCTCCTAATCGTGAATGTCCACATAGCATCCTAAATAACGAGAATAACAACTATCATTGAGCCTTCAAAGGCTTCTTCCTGCCCTTAGGGCCATGTCCAAAACCCTAAACCTGCCTACACCAGTGTTTCACAAACTGTGTTTCTCAAACTATTAGAGACAGACTAACTTTTCCCAGTTTTATTGAGGTGATAGATGAATTTTTAATCTCTAATCCATTTGGAATCAACAGATTAGAGATTTAAAATTTTATGTTTGTAAAGTATAAGAAAACAAACTTTCAGAAAAATAAATGTAAAAAGACATACAAACTCAACAGAGCTAAAATTACATTTCAGTAAATCTAATCAGAACAAACATAAGAGGAAAGAATTACAGAAACTACATACCCTGTTTATTGCAAGCGTGCAGGAGATTGAAACGGAGAATCGCTGATTATGCTTAAGATTTTTGTCATTTGCAATCACAAAAAACAGAAAGTTATAAAGAAAATAGAAATTCCCGTATTAAATTGCTTTACAGACACTTTGAACGCACACTGTGTATATCAATAGTTGAGCTTGTCTTCTACTTGTTAATTTACCCAGGTTGGATTGATGACAATGCTACTCTCATGGGATAACATACATCTGTGTTTTGTTTTATTAACACTCATAATAGAGATATCAGTCTCACAAAGGAATATTGACAGAAATGGAAGAAAATGAATTACAGTAAGCTCAGGATATTTGTTTTTAATTTTTATCTAAAGTAGCAAGTGATGCTATATTTTCAAAATCTGTCTTTGATCCTTTGTCAGTAAACAGTTACAACAATTTATCATGTAAAGTCATGACTGAATTTCATTATCTTTCAAAAATTAAAAGGAATGCTGGATGCGCTATTTTTTCATTCATACATCTTCTTTTGATACAAAGTAAAACTCCAAACATTCTGTCAAATTTGTAAGGCATTCACAGATGTGCAACCCCAAGATCATCAGTTATCCCATTGATACTTTTTGTTAAATTACGGAACATGTCATAACAATCCATAGAAACTGCTCTTCTAAGCTTCTAACTCTCAATTTTACCCTTCGGTTTTACCTATTATTGAAATATACTTTACATTCCTTCCTTGAATGAATGTATTTAGATCATTGAAAATATCACAGATGTCAGATACATAAACAACAATTCACAACTTTAAAATGTTGAGATAAAACTGATTTCTTATCTTACAGAAAGACTAAGTTTCTTTTGTGGTTCAAATGTTCTCAACAGAACATCTTCCCTCTATAATCATCATAATAATTCAGCATGCAAAAACAATTGCTTATGCTCAGTTTTCCTATCATTCACATCAATAAATAATAATAAAGAGAATAATGTAGTAAAGAATTTAACACATTAGCCTTAACATAACTCACAATTTTTACCACATCACTAAGCACACTGCTGTCTAGTTCAGCTGACATTTTTCTTTTAACAAGTCTTTCTCAATGAAGGAAATCTTTACCTATGTATTTATTCCAGAATGCTTTTCTATTATTGCAGTTGCACTATTAGACGATACATCTACTTAAAACTTAAAGGGCAAACCACATTAGCTGACACTGACCACACGCTTAGATGCTGTGGTAACATCAAAATGCAGTAAGAGTTTCTACACATTTACTCTTTATTTATCTCATGTAGACCCATTATCAACAGTTTAAAACTAGCACCACACTTTGAGCAGCCTTGATCTACAAGACTCTCCATAATCCATCTCTCATTCAGCTGTCCAGTCTCATCTCATGCCACTTTCTTCCTCACTCTCTATACTCTGGTCATATGCAAATACTCCATGTTCTCTCCCACTTCAACTCTATAGTTCTATTAGAACTTGTCATCTTTTTTTTTTTTTTAAGATTTTATTTTCCTTTTTCTCTCCAAAGCCCCCTGGTACATAGTTGTATATTTTAGTTGTGGGTCCTTCTAGTTGTGGCACGTGGGATGCCGCCTCAGCATGGCCTGGAGAGCGGTGCCATGTCCGCGCCCAGGATCCGAACCGGCGAAACCCCAGGCCCCCGAAGCGGAGTGCAAGACCTTAACCACTAGGCCACGGGGCCTGCCCCTGAGCTTGTCATCTTTATAACCATTTATATCTGTGCTCCTTCTAGATCATAACCACTGTAGGGCCAGAGACTATGTCTACCTTGCTTGATCATCAAATCCCAAATGCCAGGAACATTGCAGACGTTCAATATTCATTGATCAGACTTTTTCTACAGCAGTTTACAGAGTATAGCCACAAAAATGTCTCTTCCTTTCTCATATCTCAGAAAAAATATAAAATAACATATTCAGACTCATTGGTAGCAACAGTAAAAAGTAACCCCCCATATTGATAATATGCCTCCTTCTAGGAACTATTTAGCTCCTGAGCCTTCTGGAGGCAGGAAAAGAAAAGGAATAAAGGAGAAGGGGGATGAGATGGGATGGGAAGGAGGGCAGACACAAATGAAGAAAGGGGCCAAGTCAGAAGAGCAGTACAAAAGCAGCTAAGTTTTCTGTATTTTGCCATTTGCTTGGCCTGGAATGGCCTTCCATCTCTCACTTTGCGTCCCCACTCTCACCCCATACCTGACCTGATGAACGTCCACTCATCCTTCAAGACTCACATGATTATCACTTCCCTTACACACACACACACACACACACACAGAGCTGAGGTTGGATGCTCCCTTCTCAACTGTATTCTTCAAATCCATAGCGCTCAGTATTCACCTCTGTTGCAAAATATATCCTATCATTTTCACAAAGTTGTTTACTTGTCTATCTCCCCTCTACCTAGAATGTATCTGCCTTGAGGGCAGGAATTCTTGCTCACCTTTGAAGTTCCAGCACGTGCCTGACCCAATGAAGATTTCAATATACGTTTGCTGATATGATGAATGAATAAGGTTGTGTCTATTTTCCTGGCCATGACAAGTGTCAGTAGGGTGGGGTAGATGACGGATGGGAGCAGGGGAGTAGAGAAGGGAAAAGAGAAAAGAATTGAGTGTGGAGTGAGGGATAGAAATTAGGCCAGATGGCAGTGAAAGGAACTCTTACGGGTGAAGTAAATGAGGACAGATATGTGGGAGAAAAAATAGATAAGAAAAAGAAGGCACAAAAGATCACTGAGTTATTACAAAAAACACTAATATTCCATGAAATTTTATCTTGCCTTTTTTTCTTTACTTGAGCATCCTTGTTCCTTTGCTTATTCATTTATTTTTCCAACAATAATTTACTGAGAATCTACTTTATAGAAGGCGTTGTGTTAGGTTCTAGGAATATGGAGATAGAGAACTGAGCTGGTAAGCAGCTAGTCCTGATACAGCATGATAAGAGCAAGAATAGAGATTTATACAGAATAGAAGAAGGGTGGGGAAGAAGGGCATGTAAACCAACAGACTCTACATATTTACCACATGGATCCTTTTGGCCCCTCAGTCAAAGAATGGACTGGTAACACATCAGTCCTTGCCTGAGATGGGTCGCCATGCTACGCCTTGGGAGGATAAAACATTCTGTGACTTAGAATTCTTTTCATATTTCTCAGTGTTCAGACTTAGAGTTTTGTCTTTAGCCAGTTTTAATAATAACAAAAATATATAAGACTATTCTAATTTAAGACATCTAAAGCTAGCCAGACAGGCAAATAATGTTTCACATTTTATGAATTATTTTTTATCCCCACTTTTCTGCAGCAAACAGACAAATTCCACCCCACCTAATGTAATAGGGAAAAGTATTGATTTCTGAATTTGCTAATTTCACTTTGCTGATATTTTATCTTGGATTTAGAACAGATTAATAACAGCCTAATGGAATATATCTACTTAACCTGATTTACTAGTATCATTATTTTCATCACTGCCATTTCTGTAAAACTTCAAAATTTGCTATCTGAGGTCTTCAGCTGGGTGTGTGATTTTTTAAACTGGTAAGCTGATGTATCGCATCAGATTTATCATATCTGATATCATATTTTATAATATGACATATATCATAATTTATAAATTCTATTCATTTAAAATCATTTAGTGCATAAAGTAAAATAAATGTTTATCTAAATTCAACCTTACACAAGAAGTTCAGATTAGGAAAAAACCATTAAACTTCAACTACAGTCTGGTTTCTAAAATAGCATGGTAACATGATGTAGAATCAGAAACTGAGTGTATTGCATACTGAATTTTCAATTAAATATTGATACCATTTGCTATGCTTTCATAACTCAAAGAGACTGTGAGGAGGGTGGGTAGAGTATGGAAAGTCGCTTTCCATAAGAAATTCTAGCTGGAACCCAGTCTAGAAGCTATGATGACAGACATAAAATCCTGGTTAACAATAGAGAGGGGAGCTAAAAGATATAATGAACAGTAAACATGTGGGTTAGAGGTATGAATCACAAAGGAGGTGGTAGGAAAACAGGTGATATTTGTTCTCCTATTTGATTGGTTGGAGTCGGCAAGGAGATAAGGCAGGAAGTAGAGAAGGAAGAAAGAAGCCCTATGGAGAAAGGAGGTCTCCTGCGCCCTTCCCCTTGGCACTTAGAGGAGAGGAGCAGATTGGATTCTTGCTTTGGTGCTAGAAGAGCATCTATTTCCCAGGGTAACAGAGTGTTAACTCTGGTCAAAGGGTGATATGATGAGATTACAGCAATTTACTAAGGGCCATCAGTTCAGTTAAAAGGAACAATATGGAACAGCTGAAATGCAAAGAGGAAATCCCAATTGGCATGTAAGATTTACATTTATTTTAGCCTTGCCTAAAATTAGTGTTTCATTTTCTGCATCTATTTATATAATTGATTAGTATTCATTTTGATGATTAAATAAAAAATATATTTTTGCAGATAAATGCAAAATCACAGTTTGGTCTAAACCTTCATTACAAACACATGGAGTTTTTCCTGCAATTGTTACCATCCTAAGTAGTTGAATTATAAGCCCTAAAGCCACAGTTTTCAAACTCTTTCTAACTCATGTTCCTTTCACAAACATGTGCTCCAAGGGAATTCTCATTTGTATCCACACCACTAAATATGATTTTTGTTGAGTTTTATTTTCTACAGTTTTTACTATGAAATCATATATCACCCCTCTACACCTTTAATTTGATACCAATACCACCACCCTATGGTACACCCTTCCCCCTTGAGATTCACAGCCTTAAGGAAATCATTCAACGTTTCTTTGGTGGCATTATATCACCAAAACATATAGAGATGGATTAAACAACTGGGTTACATTATTATCTAACATGTCTACACTGGTAAACACTGAATTCAACCGTTAATAAAACATAACACATACATCTATAAATAGAAAATATTTTGCTATATTTGGTTTTATAGAATGCTATAGTCTGATTGGGCTAGAGAAAATAAAGCATTTAGTGTGCTATTTAGGGGGGAAAAAGCAAAAGAGTTTGAGATTTCCATTTAGGTCAAAGTAGTTAAAAGAGTAATAACTACTCAGGAGGATGGGGAGAGGGGCTGCCAGGACAGATTTCAGTGTGGTTAAGTCAGAAAGCAAGGAAATGTCATTTTGGAAAGGCTGAAAGTTTTGCTACTCCACGAAAGTCACGCAACTAAGCAATTCTTGATGATTGCTAAGTCTATGTGCTAGTGTAAGCTACTGTGAAATACACAGCAAAGTTTAAAAAAAGAAGGAAATGTATATTTTTGTTCAAGATATCCAGCTGAGGTTAGCTCTATATGCTTCTTAAATAAGCTTGCAGGAGATTTCTAACATCTCCATCTCTTAGTTAAGTGCTCTGTTGATAAATGACAGAAATTAATATAATTTAAAAATTTAATCAAAATCAACTGACATTTCTTAAAAGGATTCTATGGCTAAGGTATACATGGGAGCAGCAAAAGCTTCAATGATGTATATTTCTAAAGGCATGTACCCTTAAGGAAGGTGTAGTCTAGTCACAAAAATATGTACGTACACACGTGAAAACTATTGGCAAAACAAAATGTAACTGGTTCCATGGGAGAGAAATTACTCAAAGTACTAGAGGAACACAAAGGACAACGGCAATAGATTAACTGGAATTTTCTTGGAGGATAGAGTGTTTGAGTCAGACTTTAAAGTAAATAAGTTGGTTTCTAAAGGGTAGAAAGGAGGATGAGGGATATTCTAGATGGATGACACATCAGAAGAAATGTTTCCTCCCTTTTTTAAAGAATAAAAATCTAGTTTACATGCATGCAATGAACAAGTAAGAGATAAGGACAGACAGGTAAGTGAAGCCCATAGCTTTCAAAGCCGTAGTGATTCTGGGCTTTATTTTGAAGACAATATGAAACTACTGAAAGTTTTTAAGCACAAGATTGACTCAGTCAGAGAACTTTAAAACATTCTTTGTTCTTTTGTGCAAGTACATACTAAATATATTATTGACAGGCCTTTATAAAAAGGCCTATCCATACAGTACTGGAGAAATCAGAATTTTAAAAATAAGCTGTGAATCCTCTCCAATTTGACAAGATGACTGTGAGTAATAATCACCTACTGGGGTTGGCTGAATACCTGTCAGGGTTGCCAGATCACAAAACACAATGCAGAAACTGACATAACAGTCTCAGAAACAAGAGAAAACCAATGAAAGTTCACATTTATAAAATAAGATGTGGCAAAGAGGAAGGTTTTCCAGGATTAAAACTTAACATCTTCAAAATCCAGACAAATGAACATGCATGGCCAGAAGCACTCAAAACGCATCTATCAAATGTGTAGATTCTGTTTTTTATTTTTAGTTTTTTTCTGAGGAAGATTAGCCCTGAGCTAACATCTGTGCCAATCTCTCTCCACTTTATATGTGGGTCACCGCCACAGCATGGCTGACAAGTGGTGCAGGTCTGCACCTGGGATCCAAACCCACGAACCTGAGCTGCTGAAGCAGAGCGTGACAAACTTAACCACTAAGCCACAGGTTAGGCCCCTGTGTAAGATTCTTTTGGATCGCTAGCTTATAAAGATAGCAAATTAAAAGCCTAAGTGTTATTTTGGAAAAATTCTTTTATTTTATTACATTGCATGCCCCAAATATGGGGAAAATGGGAAAAAGCTAGATCATACACTGTGACACAAATAATGCTATATGTTCAAAAAACTCTGTTTTCTTTTATTGTAAAGACACAGCAAGCATACACTTCCCCAGTCCCCTTGTTTAGGAAGAGCTCTTGACTGCACTGTGGCTAAGAGAATATGGGTAGAAGTGACATTCAACACTCCCAGGTCTGGCTCCTGAAACCTCCATGCTCTCTCTCTTTCCTTGTATTCTGGCCAGATGCAAAAATATCCAGTGGAATGCTCTGAGACTCTTGAAGATTTAAAAAGCAAAACACAAGAAAAGTCACATGGTAGAAGGAGATTAGATCCCTGAATGACTGTGTGGAAGAAGAGGCCCTCCTTTGACTTCCCAATGACCCTCACTGGATTGTGACATGAGCTAGAAATAGAGTTACTGAGATCTGGGATTGTTTGTTACAGTAGTTAGCACACTCTAATAAATATAGACTCCAAAACTGTATTCATATATAAAAATCAGAAGATTATACAATATAAATTCCAATCCTCCTCAAAGTACTTCAGGACACTTTCAAAGCAATAAATACACCAAAACATTACACTATAATCAAACTTCCAGGATACTAAAAAGCAAAGCTAAAGAGAAATGATTTCAGGGAAGAGATAGAGTCACTAGTTATTGCATTTTGAAATAAGGTGGCCTGATAGTTCATTAGGGATTTGGCTATTCCATGGCGATTCTCCAGTGGGCCTTGACCAGTGAGGGTCAGACACAGTTTGGGGAAGAGACAAAGGATCCTGAACACTAAATGACTAGACCAAATTTTCTCCAGCTTTACGAGTTTAAAAAGAAAATTCTTATTTGTAAGAGTTATGATGTAGATTTTTTTCTTGTACTTTCACCTTTATTTTTATATTTTTTCCTAGGACAGTTTTTATTCTTTCTTCTAATGTAGTTGTATTTGTGAGCCGGCATTTTTTCATTATCTATTTTTAATGTATTTTTTATTTTTTTGACAGATTTCTATTTTATGTGGTATTTTTTTATACATACTTTTAAATTTTCCTTTTCGATACTTCTTATCATTCTAAGCACAAGTTCTCGTGACTGTTTATAAATCTTATCTGAGATGACTCTAATTTCCAAATATGTTTCTTCTGTAAGATATGCTTTCTTGTAGTAGTATAGGTTTTTAAAGTGAGTAGTGAATGAGGCCAGACTGACCAAGCAAAACATAGAGCTCAGAAAATAAGAAATTGATGAATATAAATTCCTTCTTTAATATCTGGTCATTTGAGCACTGACAGATCCTTAGTGTCTCTTCTCAAATCACTTTTTTAAGATAAATTGAATTATTTCATATCCTCTTCTGGCCCATATCACCATCAGAATATCCTGCAACCCACAAGTAGATGATACAATATCTGACTAGCACTGAGCCCCAGAGGGGGCCATTTTGTTCGAATGTTCACAAATAGACATTCCTTTGCTGTGAGGAATCACACATATATTCATTTAACAAATGTTTAATGGTCTACTACACACCAGACATTGGTGATCTATTAACGAACAAAACACGAAAATTGCTACCCTCTCAGAGGCTTATGGGGGGGCAGTTAACGAACTAAATTAACTCCACAATTACTTACACAGTATGTTACACCATCACAAGAACTATGGAAATAATAAAATAGGAAAGATAAATAGGAAGTTTATAGAGAAGAAACAGAGGACACAGCAAATGCCTTGAGATAGGAACATTCTAGGCATACTTGAGGAACAGAAAGAGGATAGATTACCTGCAGCCGCAGTAGTACGACTGCGGTGGGGGGGAGAGTAAGAGGAGATGAGGTCAAAGATGTAACAGGGAGCCAAGTCATGCCAGCCTTGTGAGTCACTGTACGGACTTTGGCCTTTTCTTTAAGTGAAATGACCAGTCACTGAAGGATTTTGAACAAAGGAAAGATATTAAACGAGTTATATTTAAAATGTTTAATTCTGGCCTCTATGACAATGGCTGAAGGAGAAAGGGTGGAGCAAGTAGGAGACTATGACAATAATCAAGGTGAGAAATGATGATGGCTCAAACCGGGGTAATAGTGGTTAAATATGGTGAGAAGTGGTGAGATTCTGAGTATATACTGAAAATACACTGAATTCAGAGCAAATAGAACTTGCTGACAGATTGGATGTGAAGTATGAGAAAAAGAGAGGAATCAAGGAAGACTCTAAGGTTTTTTACATGAACAACTGGAGGGATAAAATTAGCACTTACTGAAATGGAAAAACTAGACAAAGAACTGGTTTGGGGAAGAGAAGCTAGAATCAGAAGGTAAGTGTGGGACACATTAAACTTGAGATGACTACTAGACATCCAAATGGAGATACTCAGCTGGCAGCTGGAATTACATGATGAGAATTCGGAGGAAAGGCACACGCAGGAAATATAAATCCAGAAGTTATCAGCATGTAGGCAATATTTAAAGCCATAAGACTAAATGAGATCACAAACACTATGAGAATGGAGGGGAAGAGAATAATCTGGAGCACTCCAACGTTAAGAATTCTGAAAGAAGAGAAAGACAGAGCAAAGGACTGAAAACAATAAGCCAGTGAATTAGGAGCAAAACCAAAAGAGGGCAGAGTCACAGCAGTGCCAAATGTCGCTTGTAGGTCAAGGAAAATGAGGATTGCTATTCGATCTTTGGAGTTAGCAACATGGAAGGCAGCAGTAACCTTGACCAGAGCTATTTCAGTTGAATGATGGGAGAAGAAGCCTATTTGGAATGATTCAAGAGGAAATGAGAGCAATGAAATTAGAGACAGTGAAGACAGACAACTTTTTGGAACAATTCTGCTCTAAAGGGAAGGAGAAAAATGCAATGGTAGCAGGAGAGAAGGGACAAAAGCATCAAAGGAAGTTGTCTTTATTTTTGTTTTAAAATGGAAGATATAACAGTACGTTTGTCAGACGGCAGGAAAGAACCATTAGGGAGATGAAAATTGGTGATTGAAGAGAAAAGAGGGAGAATCACTGGAGTGACGTTCTTGAGTACATTCGAGAAACGGAATCTAATACTAAGTAGCGGATTAGCCTTTGCTGGAAACTTGGATAGTCTTTCATCCATACTAACGAGAGAAGACAGAGCTTAGACACACAAAAGCAGAAGGTGTTTAAACGCAGTGGCATTTAAGGATGTTCTCTTCTGATTGCTTCTATTTTCTCATCTTCCTCATCTCATCTCCCTAAAGTTAGGAAGGGGTAGAAATGTTGGAAGTTTGGGGAAAAGGAAGAAGGTATGAAATAGACATTTAAGAGTATGGAAGTATGGGTGGCATGGGAAAATATGATGGCCAGGAAGCAGTATAAGTTGACTTGAGTTTAGGGGTCAAGAATTTGAAGTGAGACCAATAAGCATGGGAAGATACACAGGATAGATTAGGAACAGAAGAAGAGTTATATTTAACCAGTCTTATGATGGCCAAGGTATAGAGGGTATGTACAAATCGTGAAATTTGAGCTAGGTTAAAAAGGTGGTAAAATAGGAAGGAAATGAGGGATAAAAGGCAAGTAGAGACAAAGGATTGTTGAATTGGGGTATTAGGAAGTAAACTGAGGATAAGAGTTTATAACCAGAGAAAGACGCGTGGACTCGAGATTATGGCAAGGCTGCAATTATTAGTTATAATATAGTCTTGAAGGAACAAAGGGATGTGTCTGAGGAAGGATACAGAACAAGATCACTGAAGGAAAGGAGGTCAAGGAACCAAGTGGCTAGAGTAGTAGAAGGATCATTCAGGTGGATATCAAAATCTTTAAGAATTATGGCAGAAGTCATGTTGGAAGAAGCAGAAGTGAGCCAGGAGCTAAAACATTCAAAAAATAAGAGCATATTCAACAAAAAGTCCAAAGTAAATGAGTTGATGAACCTTTGGGCTATAAAGATAAGGTATTCCTCATTAGGAATGGGAACCTGCTTTTGCCTTTTACAGAGTGTTAATGACCACACTAGAAAAACAGATAATTCAACAATCAAGTTAAAAAGGAATCTATTAAGTAGTGGGTAAATCACCGTGACATCTTTAAGGCTGGATCACGCCTTTCCACTCTGTTGAAGGAGTTCTTCAGAAAAGAACCCATACAACTAATGCACTTCGACTGTCTCTGAAAGGAGAGTTAGCTGCCATAATTTATTTAGATTTACTTTGAAAGTATTTGACCTTAAAAAATACCTTACACAGAGCACACAAGAACAGAGAAATTATGAAATCAATACAATGCTCAAAAACTGAATAAGCAGTTACCTCTAAAAATAAACTAATATTTTTTAAATATGGGAGCAGGAGGAATGATAAGGAAGGAAATGATTGAGCCGTTTAATGAGATTATTTCCTCCCAGAGTATTCTAACTACTGTAAGTCAGCAGGGAAATGTGTAGGTTTCAGAGAATTGTTCCAATCATTCTGAACATTGATTAAATCTGTTCAAACGTAAGGAGACTATTAAGGAAAACATACATTTCCAGGGGTGACCATTTAGCTAAATGATGGCATTTTGATTTAGCAGCAAACACAAAATATTCCCAGTTAGATTTTAAATTATACTCACAAATTATAATCTTTCACAAAGATAAGTAGATGAAACACCAGAAAAAAAGTAAATGTATCTGTTTAATCTTTGCCTCCCCCAAAAAAGAAAACTACAAAGCTCTTATAGGCAATCTAGTTTCAGTGAATGTATCAAAATTAAAAGTAAATGAAAACTAGAGATGCTTTTCAAGGTAGCTGTGTGTCATGACTGAATATTTACTATGTGATAGACGCTGGGGAAACAAAAATGAGTAGGAGACACATCCCTGCCTTCAAGTCATCCACAAACTAGAGGGAAAGACATGCACATAAACAAAATATGTATGTGCAATATACATGTATATGCCAAATACTAGGGGACCAAAAAGGAGGGTGAGCACATCTTTCCGAGTCAGAGGAGGGCCACAGGTGATGTGAACTGGGCCTTGAGGACTTGAGGATTGAGTTGGAGTTCAGACTGAAGGAAGCCTATGTGTGTCTGTGTGCTGGGAGAGCGAGGTATTGGGAAAAGAGAAGCTCACTCAGAGGGAAATGCATCAGTAAAACTTAGAGGAATGAGAACGCACAGGACATTTAGTTAATTGCAAAGAGAGAGGTGTGGCTTATGAGGAGAAACAATGGATGACAAACTTGTAAAATGAAATTGGAAATGTAGCCTTGGAAGTAATTTATTTTTAAGACAGTTAAGTAGTCTGTTAGACTAAGTAGACTGTTTATCCTTACTCCTGTTAAGTAGTTATTTGCCAAAGTGTGTTCCATAGAATATCAGTTCTATAGAATGTTGTCGGACATTACGTGAAAAGACAGCATGTTTGATTGAACAAGGTTAAGCAAAATTTAAAAGATTTATTTACTCTAGACTTCTCTGCACTTCTTAATATACTACTACACATTGTGAATCTCAGGAAGAAAATAAATAAACAGTTTTACAAACTAATTTAACCAGAGAACACCCCTCCCCCTTTTTAGGAGCATAGTAGAAAACTAATGTTCTGTGGGAATGAAAAATGCTACTGGGGCAATAAAGAAATCACTGCAAAATAAATTGGTTTCCCATATATGACATCATATATCTACTCCTCCACCCAATAAACATTTATTTAGTATCTTCTTCATGCTATACCTAATAGTGCATAAAAGCACACAAGCCTTATAAATTCAAATTATGGTCATATGAATAAAAGTAATATTAGATTCTTACTGGATTAATCTGAACAAAACAAAAATGAACTTGGATTCTTACCGTAAAGGCTCCAAGTTCATCACAGTGTCGTAGTAGTTAGGAGTGGAGACTCAGAAGCTTAACTGCCTGGATTTAAATCCTAGCTACCCCACTTTCTAGCTGTGTGACCTTGGGCAAATTACTTACCCAATCTGTGCTGCATTTTTCTCCCCTCTAAAATGGGAATTGTAACGGTATCTAATACAGAAGTTGTTCTGATGATTAGATAAATTGAGTAAGTTAATATTTACAAAGTGCTTAGAACAGTGCTTGGCATATAGTAAGCATAATATGTTTTTTTAAGTCAATAAAATAAATATGCTAGGGTCAGACAAAGTTTTTCTTCCCTTTCCCAAAGTATTTTATTGCACATTTACTCTGGAAAATGTTTGTAATAAGTCAGTAGGCTATTTAGAGACTGGTGAAAATGTGATAACATAAAGCCATTTGGGCTCTTCCCTTAAGTAGGAAACTTTACTAAACATCCATCTTTACCCTAGGAGCGAGCCATGGTCTGCTCGCTCTCATCATTTTCTCTGCACACCTGGTTAAAAAAGTCAGGATACAAAAATGGAACAGCAGGATGAAGGAACACACTTAATTGCTAGTTTCTTCTTTATACTTCTTCCAATTTTTCAAATTGTCCAAAATCAGTATCTACTATTTTTATAGTTAGAAAAAAATGTTATTTTGAAAAGTCAGCTTTCAAACTAGAGTTAGAACAAAGATGAATACAATACGGTGACTTTTCTCCTTCCCAATCCAAAAACAGTAACCAGAGATAACTGGGAGGGGAAGGCAGGATTCAGAATTATGTTTCAAATTACAAATAGTTGTGAATTTACCAAAGAAATTCTAAGTCTTAATATACTAAAAAAATTCATGAACATTAATATATTTTAAAGAAAACAACATGATCCACACTGAAATCATAGCTGCTTGACAATTCAGGTCACTCTACCTTCTTTACAGAATTAAAAAAAAAAAAGGTTTTCAGAGTTACCTTAAAATTAAAATTGTAAGAAAGAGTTTAAGAACTTAAATTTTGACGATTAAAACTGAGAAGTCTTCTCATAGACATTTCATAATAATAAAGTCTAAAAGGCTTTTTTTCCCTTCAGATTGAATAAAAGCATATTCCCCATTTCAGTAAACGCTGACTGATCATTCTGATTCTCAGGTCAAAAATCTTAATCATTTCCCTCACATCCCACATCCAATTGCGCAGTGTATCCTCTCCACTCCCCTTCAATATTTATCCAGAATCTGAGCACTTACCCCCTCTACCCACAACCACCTGGGGCCAAGCCACCATCCTAATTGGTCTCCCTGCTACCGTCCTTCCCTTCAGTCAACGCTCAAAACAGCATCCAAAAGAGTGATCCCGTTACAACATAACTCACATGAGTGCCACTTCTCTGTCCAAAACCCTCAGCAGTTTTCCATCTTATTTGAAGTATAAGCTAACGTCCTAGCCAAGCCTTCCATGACCCGGTTCATGTCACCCGTCTGATCTCATTGTGCCTTGCCCTGTTCCATTTCAGTCTCTCCGGCATCCTTACTGTTTCTAGAACAATCCAGTCAGGCCTTTGCACATGCTGTTCTTTCCGCTTGCAATGTTCTTCCTACAGATGTCCACATGGCTCACCCCTCGCCTCTTTCAGCACTTTGCTCAAATGTCACCTTATCAATAAGGTTTTCCCTGACCACCTCTTTTAAACTTGCAAACCACCAGACACACATATTTCCTATCATCCTTCCCAGAATTTTCTCTACGTAGCACTTAACACCATCTAACACCCCCATATATTTTCCTTATTTATATCACTGAATCTCCTCAATAGAATGAAACCATCATGAGGACAGAATTTTTTTCTGTGTTTGGTTCTCTGATATATTCCCAGAGGCTAGAACAGTGCTTAGCACAAAATAGCTGCTCAATAAATACTTAGTGGATGTTAAATGAAAGTGGAGGTGTTGAGTAGGCTTTTGAATATATACTCTTGGAATTTGGAGAGAGGCCTGAGCTGGAGATATAATTTTAAGAGTCATCAGTGAAGATAGCATCAAAAATAAAGAGACTGGGTAGAGTCAGAAAAAAAAAAAAAAAAGAAACTTTCAAGAGAACTCATTTTCACAATATCCACTGGAAAATCATAATGATAAAAATAATACACTTTTTGCAAATGTCTAAGTAGCAAAATTTACAAAAATGAAGGCGATTAGAAAGATACAAAATATGTAACTAATTGTTAGAGTCTGAGTCAATACTTTTTAATTGCTTCCCAATTGCATTTTGCTTTATTTCATAGTCAAGGTTATCTTGTCTTCTTAGTAAATGAAGGACATGTTTCTCATCCTTGTTTACCATCTGATCTTAAACAACAACCACAGAACACTAATAAGGGAATGAAACATACGTAACGTGTTCCTAAAGAATTCCCATTCTGGTCTTCATCTTCTGTGACCACGTAATTGTACTGGTGACCGGCAGGACATGTGGGAATTAAAAGTACTATACTTGGAAGTAAGTGGAGATTACAAGTCTCTCTCCAATAATTTGAAACTTATTCTGAAGCTTCTTCAAAATAGAAATGTGGAGCCCAAGGTCAGACAACATTTTACTAAGAAGCGGCCATTAGAATGCAGAACAGTTGCCTCAAAGACTCTGCTGTCTGCATTTTCTGGAAACAGATGCGAAAAGTGGGGAAAGTATCATAAAATCACCTCCACCACTGCTTGGGAATTTGTGTTAATTGTATGGATGAAGTTTCAGCCCATTGTCCTTCTTAAAAAATATCGCTCATCAATCCTCGCCATTGGTTTCAACAGGATGCAGACAGAGTCGGGCTGGAAGATGCTCAGCTGCAGAGTAATCTAAAAGCTTTTGCAAACACCTTTAATGCATATTCACAATCACCACTTTCTAAAACGTAATATTTCATCACCTACTATATTTAAATTTCTAAAATCTGCATTATATATTTCAAGGATGTTTAAATCAAAGTGAAAGTATTGGAAAAGCCTACATAATTTAACAAGTAACATGTAATAGAGGGTGCTGAGTCAGCAGATGACAGGCAATCAACAGGCCAACCTCCACTGTAGGAAATCTGCAAATAACTGCAGACTTAAAGGCATGAAGATGAAGAAGCTGAGAAAGAAATTAAAATTTTATAAAGGAAATAGACAAGGGAAATCAAATGAAGGAAAAAAAGTATAAAGGCAAGAAAGTTGAAAACATAAAAACAACCTGAACAGTAAGTAAAAGAAAATCAAGTAAATGAAATGCCTTCAAGATCTAAATAAGCTAAAAAGAAATTGATATTATTCAACCATTGCACAAGACTCACATTTTTAAAAATGGAAATTATTATAATTGAGGTGGGGGCGTGAAGCACAAGAATTCTGGAATATTGTGGAAACTAATATTAAATAGGCCATCGTTGTGAGTTTTTCTTAGTCTTCTTTCCAATAAAATCTCTAGAGCCTTCTCTTCTCCATCACACCTCTCTAGCACTCCTCACTGCATCCAGCATTATAACCACAAATCTACCTTCCTCGACACAACACACCGATTTTCCTGGAAGAGAGGTGTGCAAAGAACGGAAGTCAAGAACATGACAAAATTTGAGCACCTTCTGGTTGGCCCATTCTAAGTCATATTTAACCCATATTGAACACTAGCATTATAGAGTCATAGACTCTCAAGATCAGAAGAGATTTTAAAGGGCTCCCAGTCCAACCAAGCACCCGTTCTCAATTCCCCGTGTAACACTCCTGCCAAGCAGCTAGGTTATTTTTACTGAAACATGTTGATGGATAGAGAATCCACCATCTTCCAGAATGACCCATTTCATCACAACCCAAACATCACTTCAGCCTGTTATGTATTCCATTCTTATGTCGCTCAAACTAAACATTTTACCTGAGACATTTACTGATAAGAAAACATAAAAACACAAAAGTGACTGAGGCCTACCCCACAGAGACTCTCATTTACTGATATGATTGGGGGATCCCTGAGAATCAGTATATTTTCAAAGCTCCCCAGATGATTCTAACATGCAGCCAGGATGGAGAAACACTGCCCCAAATTAAGTTCTCTCCACACCACAGCAGGGTTACTATTAGAAAATGTCACGTGATCCATCTCCTTAAAACTTCCATCTATTAGTCTCAGTTTGACTCCTTGATGAATTTACAATAGAATAAGGGACATTATAACATTCAGCGTGTGCAAGATTTGAATTCAGACAGACTCAGCCCAACCACTTCCTAAGTGAGGGCCCCCAGCCAAGTTGTCTGTCCTGAATCTCAGCTTCCACATCTGTAAAAAGAGGATAATAATAACGAATGGGGTTTGAGGGAGATAACACATTCCACATGGCCATCACAGTGCTATCATGTCCCTCTGAGCCTTCTCTAGGGAAATGTGGTGGACAGAGCCTAGGGTGGCCCCATGATTCGCACTCCTTGGTGTTCACATCCTGCATAATGCTCTCCCCTTGAGTGTATGTGGGACCTGTGACTTGCTTCTAATCTACAGAATATGGCAAAGATGAGGATATTTTCCAGATATAAGTAAGGTCTCAAATAAGTTTATTTTGACTTAACCAAAGGGAAGACTATACTAGGTGGGCCTGACTTAATCAGGGGAAAGCCCTTAAAAGACTGGACTCTCCCTGAAGCTGGAGATCCCAAGCAGGAGAGATGCTCCTGTGGGCTTGATGAAGTCAGGGTCATGATACAGAAGCTCACATGGAAGGTACTGGGGATGGCCTCAAGGAAGTGCAGGTGGCCTCCAGGGCCTCCAGCCAACAGCAAACAATGGGGAAAACTCAGAGCTCCCAGTCATAGAGCTTCAACGAAATGAATGTTGCCAACAACCCAAGTGAACTCAGAAGCAGATTCTCTCTCAGCCAATCCTCTAGACGAAAATGCAGCCTGTGAGGCCCCAAGCAGAGGGCCAGTTAAACTGTGCCCAGACTCCTGAGCCACAGGAACTTTGAGACAATTAATAGTGTGTTGTTTTGAGCCACTGAGTTTGTGAAAATTGGTTTGCAGCAGTAGAAAAGTAATACCGTTGTTGTTTGAACGTTTCAAGTCCTTTGTGGGTCCTGGTCACTCTACCCAAAACACTTCCACTTTAGCTAAACTTCCTTTAAAGTGTGGCTTCCAAAAGTGGATGCAACCATCATAGTAAAAATTTATTCAGGTAGAAATCATCAATGGATGCTAAATCTTGGACGGCAGTAGTGGTAGAATTTAATGAGAAACAAGATATTTACAATTAAATTTGACCATGCCCTGTTATATATCTTAAGGTACAGATCCTCTCTGTTGTGCTAGTCTCACATTTAGAGTAAAGAGAAAAGGGTGCTCTTGTTCTTAAATTATTTTGCTAATGAGCATCTTGGTCCATTTGGAGAGTAACCCAAAGCTTGCAAAATATGTTTTGGGAGAATTTCATAAAGTCATAAAAATTTCAATTGTATTTTACATTGATCTATTATAGTTTGTATTAATCACTTGTCCTGCACAATGACCTCACTAGCCTTGGGTTAATTTGGCATACTCATGTGCAAGTGTGTGGGTGTAGACACAGACGTGTGTGTAGATTCTCTTGCCAATCAGAAAACCTCAGAACCCTAGTTCTTTTTCATATTTGCACAGGCAAAGTAGATTTAAAAGTACCTTTAACCAATTCATATCCAAACATATCATGAAGCCTCATTCTTCCACCCTTGTTCGCAAACAGTTTTATGTCAGGCTATGTGAATGATCTATCTTTAGCTTCCAAAAGGAGGCTTTCTATTAAAAGCCTTCGTAAGGTAGCATGCAGAGGAGATTAAGAGCCCCCCTCCTATGACGGACACTACCGAACAGTCATTCATTGCTTCTCTTTCCTCCTTGCAGGCAGTCCCTGATTCCCAATGTAAAAGCTGTTAAGACCACAAATATAGTTTTCCACCTTCCTCATTGAGGGTATATGCATACAACCCCAAAGGGACCTGACAAAGACAGTCAACATGCTGAGAATGACAGAGGAAAAAAATAGAAAGAGCTTGAGTCCTCGATGAATTAGCCAGCCCTTCAACTACTCTGTTGCCAGGTCTCTTCAAACATGAGAAAATAAATGCTCCGTGTAAGCCACCTTGGGGGTATTCAGTTACCTGTAGCCACAAACATCCTAAATGATACACCTGCCTATCTCTAAGAATTTTTGAACCTTGCTAAGCCTCAGTTTTTTCAGCAATAGAAAAAGGAAATATGGAAACACAGTCTTTGCGGATGATCAGGTTAAGATGAGGTAAATAGGTTCTGGTACCACGTCCCATGTGTGGGCGTGTCCCCATACCAACAAGCAAGTTTCAGGACACCAGCTGGATGTCCTACAATTCAACTCAGTCCTGACACTATCTACCTAGGGATTGCATAAGATTCTACAGGTTAAGGGTTCAGTCCTGAAAGACTGCCCCGCCCCACCCCAGTCCCCCTCCCCCTACCTTCAGACGCCAGTCACAACTCCAGATTGTTACCTGTGCTTCTGACCGACTGGCTATAAATCAAAGGTTCCCAAGATCCTCTCCTCGGTTTAATTTGCTAGAGTGGCTCAAACAACTCAAAGAAATATTTTATTTACCAGATCACCAGTTTATTATAAAAAGATATAACTCAGGAAGAGCCAGATGGAAGAGATGCATAGGGCAAGGCATGAGGAACGGGCGTGGAGCTTCCATGCCCTCTCCAGGTGAGACAGGCTCCCACTATCTTCCTGTGTTCACCAACCCGGAAGCACTCTGACCCCTTTGGAGTTATTATAGAGGCTTTATTAAACAGGCATGATTAGTTAACTCATTAGCCATCCGTTACTGAGTCAATCTCCAGCCCCTCTCCCCTCCCTGGACTGAAAGCTCCAACCCTCCAATCACATGGCCAGCTCCACTGGCAACCATCCGCCATCCTCAGGTGCTTTCTAAAATTCACCTCATTAACCGAACAAAAGACACCTTTAGTGCTCTTATCACTTAGGAAATTCCTAGGGTTTTCAGAGCTCTGTGCTAGAAATCAGGACAAAGACCAAATATGTTTCTTATTGTAAATCAGAATCTCACGCGAGGTCGTTAGGGTGGGCTCTAATCCAATATGACTGTATCCTTATACAAAGAAGAAACTTGGACACAGAGACACACACAGGAAAAAACGCCATGGGAACATGAAGGTAGAGATCAGGATGATGCATCCACAAGCCGAGGAACACAGAGATGGCCAGCAAAGCAGCGGAAGCTAGGTGAGAGGCTTGGAACAGCCCTCGGAAGAAACCAACTCGGCCAGCACCTTGGTTTTAGACTTCTGGCCTCCAGAACTATGAGACAATCAATTTCTGTTGATATCCAGTTTGTGGTACTTTGTTACAGCAGCCCTAGAGAACTAATACATAATGCAATGTCAAAAATAAACCCAAATTCCAAAAGAAACCAAATACCCCCCCAAAAGAGAGTGTTCACATTTTTTATAGTCATGCAATCATAAGCTGATGTTTATTTTCTGGATAATTGATGGTAGTATAGTAGAAAAAAATAATTTTCAAAATAAAGTCTTTACATATGGATTGACCTTAGGTCAGAAACTTTAGAGCTTCTCAAAAGAAAGAGGAATATTCTACAGAGAAAGAAAACAGAATAATTTGGAGGATATGTATTTTAATAGAATCTAAGGAGAATTTTCAAATATACAGATGGAACAGAACAATAAAGAGGGTTAAGAGACAAGTGCACTTTCTTAATAAAATGATGAAATCACAAATGTTAGAATAGATTAAGAAGATAATAATGAGTGAGTAGAGAAACCATTTGGACGTATCTTTTAAATTCTTATTCTTTACAAAGAAATATAAATTGCTATATTTGCATTTTCAATCATTACTTTTTAAGTCTTTCAGTTCCTCGAGATTTCTTACTAAAGAATTGTCAGTAAAAAGAGGTGGAAGAAAATGTTTTGTATTGAATTTGAATACATTATTCATTTAATTACAGCCTTCAGATAACAAAGGTTTCCTAATGTAGTCTCACCTAAAATTAATAGATATATATTCAATGAATCCAAATGTTTAATGAGCTACAAAGTTTATTAACATTCCATTTCATTTATTTTTTAGTTTTATTAAAGCTCATCTATTCCCCACAGGTTTGTGATGCACATATCACATAAGAAAAAGGCAAAATTAAATTTACATTCTTATGTAGCAGAATTTCCTATAAGCAAATGAATACCAACATGGCTACATGATTTCAGAACTGCCAGATTTAAAAGCGAAGATTAAAGTTTTTATTTGCTTTTAATTAATCTTTTATTTATACATAGAGTGCAAACAAGTGCAAAAGTTACCAACAGATCTATAGAATGAGATTTTACATGAAAATGGGTATAATTTCTGAAAAATCATACACTAAAAGTAGACAGTAGCCCTACCGCTCAAATAAGTACCTCCCTCAGCTGTTGAGTGATGGCAGAAATTACTGAAGTGATTAATTTCTGTAAAAAGATAAATATTCTTTAAGGGGTAACACTTAAAGCTATTCTCACTGAAAATTTTTGCCATCCCAAACTAAAGGCAAATTTTTATAGATAGAGATGGGAACTTGGGGAGGAGGAAAGAAGCACCTAAGATGCAGGCTGGAAGCACCCACACCAACATTTGTCAGTTCCCTTATTTTATTCATATCTATTCAAGATTCTGTTTTTCCGAATGAACATCATCTTCTCATGTAAACCATGATATGGAAATCAGAGATCCAGATACCAGATACACTTAGGCAAACCAGGGTCTAATCCAAATTCATTTGCAAACATTTATTGAGTATCTACTATTCACAAGATTCTGAGCTAGATTTTATGGGAGATTCAAATCTAAGAAAGACATAGTGGCCAAGTTCTCAGAAGCTTTCAGTCCGGCTAGAGTATAAAATAAGTTTAAAATTCACTAACTATATAGGCAATATAACATGATGGTAAGAACACAGACCCATGAGTTAGATTGGTTTGAACTGTGGCTCCAACTTACAAGTCATGCAATGTCTCTCTGCTTCAGTTTCTCAGCTGTGCAATGGGAAAGAGCCGTTACAAAGACTAACTGAGTTAAATGTATGTAAAGCACTTGGAATAGTTCAAGCAATAATTATGAGGTAAGGGTCATTTGAGGAAACTCAAAGTGCTAATGGAATTCAAGGGAGGGCAAGATGGCACTGGATGGAAAAATCAGGAATGATTTTTCTAAGATAGATAAAATAAAGCAGACAATATTAGTGACTCCCTCTCCCCCATCATACACACAAGAACTCATCTACCATTTCAGAAAGTACTTCTGTCATTCTGTTGCCTGACAGGCTCACTTCGCGGGTGGATAGTACTGTAACTTATTCTTTTCCTTTTGTTTGCTCATTCTCCTTGGTCACAATGAGAACAACTTGCACTAAAACTGTCATTTTATAACAAAAATATGTCAACATTCCACACACAGTCTTTGCAAAAATGTCAGGATGAATTTTTATGATGCGAATGTCATGAATATCCTTCCACATTCATTTATTTTTAATATATGAAGAAGTTCGCTCTTGTCTGCTAAGGGAAGAGAGAACACGAGACTAATTTGGTTCGTATCACGGTATTGATTTTTCAGGATGGCATAGATATTGGTGTGGTTGGAATTCAACCAAATAATCCAGAACAATCAAAAATAACTTATCATGCTTACACAAAGTAAAATATTAATACCTCTTCAAATGTTTGTACACCATATAGAACTTATTTTAAAATGTTTTTAAAACTACACTACAATATAAACTATATAAACTTTTAAAATATTAACTTCTTCAGTTTTCTTTTAACTTAGAGAAGTAGGTATTGTGTGTTGAATTGTGTTCCCAGAAAGATATGTCATAGTGCTAACTCCCACTCCCATACCTGGAAATGAGACCTTATTTGGAAATAGGGTCTTCGCAGATATAATCAAGCTATGACGTCATGCTGTATTAAGGTAGGCCCTGATCAAATGACTGGTATCCTTATAAAAAGAGGGAAATTTGGACACAGAGACAGAGCAGACACACATAGAGAAGAAGTCCATGTAATGATGGAGACGAGATTGAAGTGTGCAGCTGCAAGCTACGGAACACCAAGGACTGCCAGCACACAGCAGAAGCAGGAAGAGGCCAGGAAAGATTCTTCCCCAGAGCCTTGGAGGCAGCACGGCCCTACTGAAACCTTGATTTCAGACTTCTAGCCTCCAGAACTGTGATAGGATAAATTTTGGTTGTTTTAAGACACCTGGTTTGTGGTACTTTGCTATGGTAGCCCTAGGAAATTAACACAGTAGGTCAACTCATTCATTCGGCAACACTTATTGACTCTGCTATGTGCTGGCATGCACCTAGTGCTGGGGATGCTGGGTGAGCAAGTGTGACAAAATCCCAGTTCTCAGGAGCTTATGTTCTTGCAGAGAGGACAAACATTCAACGAACAAAATGTACTATCTTTCGTTAAATTCAATCGCCAACATCCTATCCAAAGTACCTCTCTCAAGTCATTCTCTAACAGTAGTTTGTTTAATTTTCTTTATAATCTTCATCACTATATGAAATTGTCTTCTTTGTTTTATCCTATGATCGTTGTCAGTCCCCTCTCATTTCATTCCCAGCTTTTAGAGGAGTATGTGGCATTGTAAACATCCAATAATTGTTAAATGAATGAATGAATGAATAAAAAAGGTATAGGATAGCAGAGTGCTTATTAAGGAGGTGTGACCTTTTCTAAAGATCAAAACAGGCTTCCCTGTGGAAATGATATTTGGGCAGAGTAATAAATAGGAGTTAACTGCTCACTAGGGACTAATGGAAATTAATTTGAAGAATAGACAGTAAAGAGTATTTTAAGCAAAGAAAATAGCACTGATGGAAGCCTTAAGGCAGGAAAGAATAGAGCACACTTCAGAAATTCATAGGTCAAGGTGGCTCAGGCCCAAAGAGTGAAGGAGAGGCTACATCGAGGCAAGTCTGGTGAAGCAGGGAGTGACCAGATCCTAGAGGGCACTGAAGCCAGCTTAAGCATTTTGACCTTATCCTAGTAAACAACAGAAAATCTTTGCAGGGTTTTCAGAAGCAGAGTGAATGATCATATTTGCCTTTTAAAAGTTTCTCTCTGGCTCCTGGTTATGGTTGGAAGCAGACAAGAGAGAACATGGAGGGACGAGTTACGGGCTATTACAGCAGTCTGGATAAGACATAAGGGTGGCTTAGAGCAGGAAGCTAGCTATGAAGGAATAGACAGATTCAAAGGTTGCATAAGTAGTTAAAAAAAACAGACAGAAGATTGTGATGGATTAGATGTGAAGGATAAGGACAAGGTTTCTGGCTCATGCTGCTGGGTGAACGGGGTATCATTCTTTCTAATAAGGAAGTAGAAGATAATCGGGTAGCAGAGGACGGGTAAAAGAGTTTAGTTTTGACCATGTTGAGTTTCCAATGACACATCCATATGCAGATACTGAGTAGACAGCATCACAGATGAGTCTGGATCTTGGCAGAGAGGGTTGGGCAGAGACATCCTGTAAGGAATCATGGACCTAGAGATGGTAATTGGCAACTGTATTCAGAGAGAAGAGAAGAAGGTCTTGGATTATGTCTTGAGAAACTAAAGCAATTGTATATATCTTTAATTTCTTTACAATCTAGAGGACTTTTTATTTTTGTGAACATAATCTCTCCATTGCCTAGTTTGCTTTTAAAAAAAATTTAAACACACTGAAAAACATCAAATCTGTTGCAGTCAAATGCTCTACCACTGAGCTATATCCACTAAACATCAAATATTCGGAATCTTATTCTTAACAATGAGATCCTAAATGTGACTCAAAGGGGATTATAAATTTAATTTGCTTTAATGTATGTATCAACGGTAAATTTATAGCAATTAAACCTCTTGACATTTATTCTGTACATTTGTAAATTCCAAGTAAGTTTTGGATAAATATTCTTCATAGAAGAAATTACCTTGGTGCTTGCTTTGGCAGCACATATACTAAAATTGGAACAATACAGAGAAGATTAGCAGGGCCCCTGCTCAAGGATGACATGCAAATTTGTGAAGTATTCCATATTTTAAAAAAAAGAAAGAAAAAGAAAAAAATCAACTTGCCTTGCTATATTCAAGCTTCCTATATAAATATCTTCATACAAATTCAAACCCAAGACAAGTTATTGTCACCAGATTGAATTCTCATTCCTTTCTCAACTTTGAACTAGTTTTTCATTTTCTGATATGCCTTTGGATTATTGAGTACTTCCTGACTAGAAGAGAGGTAAGAGAGCAACGACTTAACACCATGACTAATACACAAAACCAACCTCAGGTCATAAGAGCGTGAAAACACAGGCAGGAGGTGATAACATGGACAGACTGTTCTTTCCAGAAACTGCTTTGGAAATGGGCAATATTATGGAATGTTTATGGAATCTAATTTCCACTTAATTCAGAGAAAAAATTGCCAATTTTAAGATGTCTTCTTATTATTTACAAAACAAAAGCTTATTTCTAACCAACCCATCTTTGAAGTGTCTTGCATCTTAAAATTTATTTATTCTGTTCCCTTCCATCATCCTTGAATCAAAATTGATCATAAAGTTATAAACACAGTCTCCTCGATTCTCCTTACTTGTTATATAACTAAGCTATCAGTGTTGATCATATAGAGTGATAGGAATTTCAGAACTATAAGCCTCTTTAGAAATCATTTGGTTCAATTTTATTTTCATAGGTGAGGAAACAGAAGCTTAAAGACATTAACTGACTTCCCCCAAAACACACATTAATGGTTTTCCTTTTCAACAGTTTACTACCAATGTTACTACCACTTAACTCATCTTTTCATATTTTGGAGGGAAAAACTGTGCTGAGCTAAACTATCTATCATTATACACAAGTTTTATCCCACTATAAGTAAGCTGCTCTTTAATAGTAGACATAAATCAACTATTATCTTTCAAAGGTTACTAGCATTCCGTATTATATAATAAAAGTCTCAGGAAAGAATACAGAGCATTTCAGTTCCAGCTCTCCTTCTCTGTTGTATCATGAGGTCATATTTGGAATGTTCTTTTACTCCAGTGTAAAGTAAACTGCGTATTTCCATGAGGACTTTTACTGTACTCTTCCTTAATTCATAATATGAAGGGGAGTATTAAGAGGAATTTACAAATCTGTAACTCCTCATCACAAAAATAGGGATTTGACTCCTACTGTTCCAGAAATCTCACTGAATAAAAAAGGTTCATAAATGCTGAATTTCGTAAAAATAGATTACAAATATATTTTTCATCTTCTCTTGGAGTTTACCTTGATTCCTTCTCATTTCTCAAAGTGACCTTTGGAAATACTGCAATCTTCAATTCACGAGCAGAGAAAGACACCCATTCCTGCCTCAACGAAGTAATTTTAGAAATTACAATAATAGGGCATCACTATGAACAGTAATAGGGCATCACTATGAACAGTAACAGGGCATCACTATGAACAGTAACAGGGCATCACTATGAACAGTAATAGGGCATCACTATGAACAGTAATAGGGCATCACTATGAACACAATGGAGGGAAAGGAAATTTTTAGCTAAGTATAACTCATATCCACAATTTCAGGATATACATTTATATAACAGGAGAATTAGGTATATATTTAATTCTTTCTCACGTTCTCATTGCAAAATTGAATAAAATCCAAACTCCTTACTAAGTCCTAGAAGACCTGTCACCATCTCAACATTGCCCAATTCCAGCCTCATCTCAGACCACTTCCTCACTCACTACCCATCCACCATCTGTCCCTTGAAAATGACGACATACAGCCAAACGCAAGACCTTTGCTTTAGCTTTTCTCAATGCCTGGACTATTCTTACCCTTGATCTTCACATAGCAGGGTAGCCTTCCCTGACCATCCTGTCTATGCACACACGTGCCCACCTCAGGTCTCTCCTATTACCCTGCAGGGCATTTGTTACTATCTAAAATCATTGTTATTTTATAAGTTTATAATCCACCTTTCCCCAATAGACTATAAACTACATGAGGAAAGGGATTTTAATCCTAATTTACTCTTTGGTCCCCAGGCACATAGATCAGTGCCAAGCACGTAGCTGACGCTCAACTAATAGGCATTAAATGAACGTAAAGTTGATATTGGTCTAATGCTATTTATACCTGTCATTCACTCAACTACATTTATTGTATACTCTGTGTAAGATAACTTACTGGGTATTATCTAACAGTAAAATTTTCAAGTAGAGTTTTCCAAATTCCTAAGATCAGAAGGAAAATCAAATCCTAAAATTATAAAAGGTTAATGTTGACCTTGAACTTAGAGATGATCTAGAGCAGCTTCTTTGTCTTACACAGGTGGGAACTAAGAGACAGGGACAATAGTGTCCTGCCCAAGGTAACACGTTTTCACTGTTTCTAAAAAAGAAGTTGCTAAGTCAGACTCTCAATGGAATAGCTATAACACTAACATATGAAGTTTATTTCCCACCAATGAAGTACAATTTCTATTATAACTATATTATAAACATTATTACCATGACTACTACCACCACTTCTACCAGATTCTGGGGTAGATGTGAGATAGCACTTTGTTTCCTAAATGTGTGAATGACTACGCCTAAAACACACCAAATCCTTTAAACACCAAACAGATCAATCAGTCACCAAATACATAAATTCCATCAACTCTTTATCAATTGACAGACTATAGCCTGCTCAAACCAGCTGACAATAAAAATCAAGGACTACAGCCCAAAATGGTTGAATCAGTAGTACCATAAAAGATATAATCCCACACCAAGGCAAACACATTGAATTGATTATTTCATTTTGTGTGTAAGTTAAGGCTTGCAGTACGTCACACAGTGCCTCTAACAGAGGGGTCAATAAATACTGAATTGAATATGTTACAGATACTAAGTAACCGTCAGATGGCAGCTGGACAGATGGATGAAAGAAAGAATGGTTCAATTCATGAAAACTTCTATCACCAGGTTTGTGCTATTCTGCTTCGTATCTCTCGTCGTCCTTGGTACAGTGCTATGCACAGCCCAGATGATCCTTCTGGCAACATTCAGGGAATCAAAGAATCCTTAGTGTTAGCGTTAATTTGGGGTTAGAAGAAGAGTTAAGAATTTATTTCTCTATGAAGACTTCACTTAACCAAAATCCATCTCTTCCAAATGACCATCTAGCTCCTTTTTAAAGATATTCACAGCTGTGCCTCCTTTAATAACTTTCAGGTACTTAGCAACAGAATATGTGGAAAATCTTCCCTAATAAATAACACAGAAAGCCCTTCAGTTGCCGCTGTAGTTTTAAAAACTGATTTCTTTTAAGAATATAACAATATTTTGGGTTAGAAACCTTTCATCTTTTGACTATGTCTGTTAGGAGGCAATGAATTTGGTGGGCTTAAGTACCTTTAAAATTAATACAGTCAGGGTCCACCCAGTAGAACCCGGTTGGCTTGCACTTTGTACCAGGACAAAGTGAGATACGGTAAAGTCGGGGAGGAAGCAACAGGTTCCTTTTCACCCCATGGCCCTCCTCTCATCACCATCCTGTGAAAAGTCTGGAACCCCCTTGAGATGGTCTGCTTGTTGCCTGTATCATGATAACCTGACAAATCCCCTTTGCAAAAGCCCCTACTGTGCCCTAAAAAGACAGCGCAGTTAGAAAGCTTAAGCTATT
Source organism: Equus caballus (assembly GCF_041296265.1). Classification (NCBI taxonomy): domain Eukaryota; kingdom Metazoa; phylum Chordata; class Mammalia; order Perissodactyla; family Equidae; genus Equus; species Equus caballus. Next base: position 76,297,737 of record NC_091689.1, read on the forward strand.
CCTTACACCTTTAGAACATAACATTTCACATTAAATTGATAGCCGTCACCAACAACTACAGGGCATGACAGCTACATACACCATACAGGTGAGTGGTTAAACGTTGCACACACAATGTAGGTAAACAGTTAACGTGGTTAACGGGCTCTGCAGCCCCCTGAACTTGCATTCAGGTCCCAGCCCCCACTCACCAGATGCCTGCTCTTGGAACCTTCTCCAATTGCTCTAAGCCTCAGTATTTTCACCTGTGAAAGCAGAATAATTGCACCTGTTTCTTAGCACTATTGCGTGAATTAAATAAATGCCTGATGTGTCTGACAAGTAGTGGGCCTTCAAGCACAGTAATTAGTAGTGGCAGTAATGAGAGCATAAATGGCTTAAATACTTCAAACACCAACTAAAAGCACAAACATATCTGCTCATGTGCATTCAGTGATTTGAAAGTTAACCATGGCGGTTCCACCCACTCACCACTACAAAATCCAAATAGAAGGAAATGGAGAAAAGTGAACCACAACCTGTCTTCTCTGTTGCAAGTTTTCTAATTAGCACGTTAACTAATTCACTCCTTACAAATGTGCAATTCGTAAACAGAAACTGTTGTCTTAGACATTGATAAGTGATTTTAAAAATGTAAATGCATTACAAACTCATTGTAATTAGACAGAATTAAGAATTGCACACAATTTGTTTTCTCTTTATGCTGGACTTTTTTTTATTTTACAAATTCATGATTCTAACAAGGACACTATGTTAAGGCATTAATTAAAATCTGTAGTATCTTGGATGGATATGCAATTTTCATTAAGTGAACCCAGTATGGTCAAAGTGAATCTCAAAAATAATTCACTCCCCAAATACTTTAAACCTAAGTCTTCTGAACATATTTTTAGCAATAATGTTTGTTTTGTTTTGCGTTGTTTTACTTTTCAGATTTAGTGGATCATAAGAAAGTAACAGTGAAGTTTTGCTTTCTTGGGTAGATCCAATTGACATTGTGTTTTGCACGTAAGCGGGCTCAGAATCATTATAAACTGATTCAACTGCAAATTTATTTGCAAATTTGGAGAAGTCAACTTCAAAACAATGAAACTAAAAAATATCTAGTATAAAGGTAAGGATGCGATTAAACACCAAAATATTAAGTGAAAAGAAATCAACCCTATATCTCAGATGCTTTTCTACATGAGGATAAACAAAAAAATACCCAATTAAATGACTTACTCATTTCAAACACCCAAACTACAACGAGTACTAAAGAACAAAAACATTTTATCCATAAAGCTTTAAAAAATAATTCCTAATTCATATTTGAGCTAGACTATGTTTAACAATTTTTCTTTTTCTTGGTAAATAATTATTTAAAGAAAAAATAGTGCAAAAAATCCACCCTATTCTATGCCATTTTGGGGAATTAGTCATTGTGCACTAATTCTTGTTATTCTCTATTCTACGGCTATTTCTCTGGGCCTCTCTAAAATCACACAATAAATTTGGCCTTGACTGTGACAGTCTTTCTTTCTTACTTACATATCACCTTTATATGTAAAGAAACAGGGGGAGAGGGAGAGTCTTTAAAAAGTAAAACCCTGTTCTGGGGACTCCAAATCATCAGAAGAACTACAGCGCCACCTTGTGGAAGAAACTATCGAGTGAAATGCTTTGATTCCATTAGGAAAGAAATGTGATTGAATATCTTAGCCATCAACTCTAGTTTCTTTTAATGATATATAACTTTTAAATGTTTTAATCTGGAATGTCTGTCAAACAGCAAAGGCTGCTATTACTTTAGGGGACTAACATATATAATGCAGAAACCAGATGATTTAGGTGTATGTTATGGATAAAGAAAAATACAAAGTTAACATCTTTATTAGAGGTTTCCCCAGAACCTAGGAGGAAAAGAGGGTGGGGGTGGGAGAGAAATAAAGCTGGACGTCTTGGCTTTTCCATCCTTGAAAGGAATAAGGAAACTCTTAACATGAATGCAGCACAGTTTCTGAGGAACTTATTAAGGAAGCACTTCCTTTAATCAATCAGAAAAGACAGAGGCAGAAATAAGTTAAGGAGGTGGGAGGGGAAATATGGTTGATTGGGTGAGATGAGAGCAGTACATCTCTCTCTATTTTTTCTTCCTAGTTCAATTAACCAAAATATAGTGAGAGGCTATAACGTGCCAAGCACGCGCTAGGCACAGGGAGTGAAAAGACGAATGATACACACAGTCCCTTCCTCAAGACACTGAGAGGGTGGGGAAGCACACAGACTGAGGTGGAGGAAATGCTCAGAAAGGCCTCTCTGGGAGATCACGCTCGCTACCTGAAAGACACCGAACAGAACCTCAAGGGGTATGAAAAAGGGTAGAAGACTGTTCACTCACTCTCTCAAATCAGCAAGCAGACCAAATAAGGAAACAAGGGGTGAACCCTTTACTCCAAAGTACTTTTCAAAGTACTTTCCAAACTACTGTGTATCCCATACAAACCCCAAAAAAGCATACAGTATAGAACGTCCCTTTAGAGTTAAAACCCTCTCCTTCCTCTGTGCTCCCATAACAATTTGCTCACAACCTAATATGAACCTTAACTCCTTATGAATAATTATGAATGGTTACTTAGCTGCCTGCTTCATCTAGGACTGTGAGCTCTTTGAAAATCAAGATTATCTTACTCACCTTTTTTTTTTGGTGAGGAAGATTGTCCCTGAGCTAACATCTGTGCCAATCTTCCTCTGTTTTGTATGTGGGACCTGCCACAGCATGGCTTGATGAGCAGTGTGTAGGTCCACACCTGGGATCCGAACCCACAAACCCCAGGCCACCAAAGAAGAGTGAGCAAACTTAACCACTATGCCACCAGGCCAGCCCCTCTTACTATTCCTTTTGTACTTAACACCAACCACAGTGCATATTCAGCACTCCACACATTTGCTGAGTTGAATCAGTTCTATTTTACAATGGTATTTGTGTCTGGCCAATGCTAAGCTCCAGAGTAAGAATCATGCAGACATTCCTTGAGACACCCAGGCCAGCACTAACCAACAGTGGGCTGATCTATTTCTAAGGGTGTCATTTAGCAAGCTCTTGTTTGGGGGACCTTCAGCCCTGAGTCTGTTTTTAAAACTCCATCTCCTAAACACACAAGGGCAGCGGAGAGCAGAGAAATTGTCTCCGTATCTACATCTATGTTTTTCATTTGGGAGTGGGAAACCTGGGGATGGTTTTTTTCTAAAATTTTCTAAATTGTCTTTCTTTAAGCAAACAACAATCTAAAGAGGTAGCTTGCTTGCCTGACAAAAAACTAAAAAGAATAAAGCAAGAAACATTAATATTATCTAAGAAGCTGACAAATCTCCGAGGGTGGCAGCTCGGCTCTCCCTCCCCCTCACGCCGCCCTCTCACCTCCTGGCTCACACTCCTCCCCACCCCCGCCCACCGGGCCTTTATTTTTACCTAAAATATTATCACCTGATTACAGAAGAGTTCGCAGCAGCCAGAGAGGAGAGTTGGTTACAAATCATTAACAAAGAGCAATTCGGAATCCAACTTCTGTCTTATTGGACTAACTTTTATTTCCATTTTATTCGGCCACGTTTAGGCACTCATCTCAAGCTAGTCCCACCAGTGCGCTTGATTGCAAAAAGAAACAAAACTCGCCAACTTGTAAACAACAAATGGAAGTCAAGATCTCTAGAGAAACCACTGTTAAGAAATTCAAAGTGTCCCACATTTGCCGTGTGCTTGGATACTAAAAGGGAGAGCTCAGCATGACGGTACCATATGTATGCAGATCAAGTACCGAATTCCCAGCAAGTCTATTTCTAAGTGAGGGCCAACAGTTTTATAAGCTGGCTTGCAAAGAAGAAATGCTTCGGCAGTCATTCAATAAGAAGAGAAATCTTGACGTGAAATAACAATTCTTTCAGCTCTCTATAGGGTCAAGGATTTAAGCTTCGCAGAGAAAATGCAGTGCCAAGATGGGGAAAAGTCATTACAATGCACCGAAAATCTCTCTCATCTAAAATGTCATTCCGACTTGTACTCTTGTAATAGAAAGTGTTAAGCATGAAGCTCATATTACAATCTATTTCTTAACTCCTACTTTTGATTAAACAAGAGAGTTGCACAAAAGGTCCAGGCCTAGTATCTGGTGCTTAATTGTTTCCTTCTCTTTTCCCTTTGAAAGTGAAAGGACTGTGAGCATGTTTCTCATTTCCTTAGAAGAATTATCAAGCCTCTCTGAATCTCGGTTTCTTCCTACGAAGGATAATAACACCACCTCAGCCAGTCACTGTGAGGGGTAAAAGACACAACAGATGTAAACAGCTAATTGTAAGCAGGTGCTCAGTAGAAAGAGTTCTCATTATTGGCACTGTTTTATTTTTTTTAGAGTGATTTTGGTATAAACTGCATATCCAAACTTCTAACATTTACAACATTCACCAAAACCCAATTTAAATAGATAAACTGTGCTCAAATCTTGTTGGTGTTACACAGAAAACCTCCAAGTTAGTGAAGCTCCTTTCTTATTAGATATTTCTAAAACAAGAGATTGTTCAAAGTGTCAGCTTTGGGATTTTAATAATAAAATAGAATTATCCATCTATAGTCTAGTTCGTTTTTCATCAAAAATCAGTTTCCAAAAAGAAAATCCAATTGTACCAACACAAAAATCCTAGTTGTGGCTGGTTGAAAAATCTGAGATCTTGTTGAAAAAGACAAGAATATGTCCTTTAGCAGCTCTGAGGTAGTTAAGTTGAAAATGCCAAGGAAAGTGGTATTTTTGTGGTTATTTTATTACCCTTTCCAGCAATTTTCCACTTGGATACCTTTTAAACTTGCAATTTAGCCCACACTTTCTCCTTTATTGTATTTCAATCTGGGAGGCAAATATGTTAATCAACTTAATCGAAGAGCTGGAACCACCAAGAATTCTCCTTCTAGTTTTACTATTGATTTAGCTCTTAAATTTCCATTAATTAAATTAGGATAATAACCTGACTACTTGCAGGACAGCGTTGGCAAGAACTCTCGTGCTTCATCTCCGCATCTCCCCTCCATTTCCCACTGACAGAAAACAATTGTGGAACTAAATTTATCACAGTAAAAGTGCTTCCATTAAAAGATCTGATATTAAGTAAAATTCAGCAATAACCATAAATGACTTCCCTCTTTCCTACAAACCACACATATTCCCTTCTTCTCAACACAGTTCTAATTGCGTCGTATGGAAACCTATGAAATTAATTTCTCCTGGTTTTGGTCACTCCAATCCCTTGAACGAGCCCAAGAGAGCCAAGGGCTGAGCTCTGGAGCTCTCCATTATTTAAAACACATTTAAAGGTCCAAAGGAGACTCTGGGCAAGCAGACTGAGAAGGAGGATGGATGATAAATCAAAATAGTACGGTGTCTTAAAACTAAGTGAAAAGAAAGTTTCAAGAAGGTAGAAGTGATCAATTGTAAACACTGCTGATAAGCAGAGGAAGAGGAAGCCAGATCATCAGATCTGACAAGATAGAGGTTGCTATTGGCGCACACGGGCATGGTTTCTGTGGAACAGTGGAATCAAAGCCTGATTAGAACTGTCATGAGGATGGGAGCTGAGAACAAGGAGACACTGAGGTTTGCTGTAAAGGATGGGAAAAAAGTTGGTAGGCATGGGGGCATCGAAACAAGGGAGGTTTCTTTTTCCCTTTTGTTTAAGATTGCTGATAATAGAGCACGTTACTGCAGAGGAGATAGGACACATGGAATGATGCAACACAGAAAAGAGAGAATTATGGCAGCAAAGTTCTTGAGGAAGTGAAAAGAGACGGAATCCAGTACACAAGTAAAGGGTTGTCTCAAAATGGGGAAAGAGACACTTTCATTGTAACAGAAGGCTACAGATGTGGGCTGGCTGGTTGATGGAAAAATAACATAATCTGATCGCTTCTGCTTTCTCAGTGAGCTAAGAAGCAGAATCACTGAGAGTAAGGAGCTGGGAGGAGGAGCTGGAAATTTGAGAAGAAAGTAGAAAGTGTGAAATAGTAATCTCTAGAGAGAGAAAATCAATCAATAAGGAAATGGGACCTGTGGCCGACTGAACCGCAGAGACTGCATGAAGGCCCACTTGACACGCATAGTAATGAAACTGAAAAGAGATCAGCCAGAATAGTTAGGTATTTTTTTCTAGCCATCAACTGCAAGCTTGGGAAACATTTATTGAGTGTTTATTATGTGCCAAGAATGGTTCTAAGCGTTTTACATTTAATAATACCTCTGAGCCCACAACAACCCCATGAGATAGGTGCACATGAGGAAACTGAGGCACAGAGCTGTTAAGAAATTTATCCAGAGCCACATAGCTAATAAATGTTGGACCCAGGATTCAAGGAGTATATGTCCAGAGCTCACATCTTTAACTTCTAAACTACAGTACCTTTCTGCAAATAGTTGGGATTAGTCAGTGTTGGTCTTCTACCATTTGAGTAAGGCAGGGAAGGAGGCAAGGAAGCTGAGGGTGTTTGCAAGTAATTAGACAATGGAATCTAATCTGGACAAGGAGCAAGTGAGGAGTGCTGGGAAGTAGAGAGTGGTGGACACCAAAAATGGTGGAGTCAATGGCTTGGAAGCCCCAGTGTGATCAAAAAATTATCATAGAGGCAAAGCTGAAAAGAGAGAGTGGTGGCTGGTGACTGGGATGTTAGAAATTGAAAATCTGAGGGCAATATACTTGTTCATAATGACAAAATCTAAGGTTTGACCATGAGAATTGGGAGCTATTGTTGGAGGAGGGGCGAGGAAAAGATTATATGAGAAAATCGGGGATTAGATGTATTTTCTACATGAACCAGGGATAGCAATGGAAGGAAGGATGTATTGGGTGTGAAAATCTTCACCAAGTGAGGAAGATTGGCCAGGAGACTGGGAGATTACTGCAGGACGAAAGGATGCTTATAGTCAGCTAGTCTTGTCCAAATAGGGGTTACCAACTCATCCTAGTTTGCCCAGAATTTTCCCAGTTTTAGCACCGAAAGGCCTACATCTTGGTCCTCCATGAAATTGGGAGGTTGAGAGAGGAGGAAGGATGAGATATTTTCTGGAAGAGGCAATGAAAAGATAACACCTGCTCCATCTGCAGGCCCTGTGTGATGTGGATGTTATGAGTTTTACATTTAAAACCCTGTCATGTGACAGGTACCACTACTCCACTTAACTCCTCATCTCAGAATAGGAGGCTTTGCTCACATTAGCTGATTTATTTGAGGCAGATTTCCACCACATTTTCCTCCAATTTTGTCTGACTTGTTCCCGTAAGGGTAGTAATCATGTTTCCTATCTTCTTAAACCTAATATGCTCTAAAAGCTACAGCTAATTCTCTATGATCAATAAGTGTTGTAACTGCCTGAATGCGCCCAGTGGAAAATATTGCTCAGTTGAGAAACTCATGTCCCACTAAAGAGCCTGAACACTCAAGGAAGGACTGGTATCGCAGTATCCCCCTACTCCCACATGCCTGAAATAAGAAATCTCTCTGCCACGGAAGCATCCGCAACTCCCACCCCACTATTTCGAAGACTTCTGGGCCTAGAATATGGAGAATCATAGTATTTCATAGATAGAAGAAACCTTAAAGATACTTTAGAAGTTACTAAAGAGTCATGGAAACCATCTTCTTTGATTGAATCCTTACATGAACTCTCCACTCAGATTATGCACTAAATGTCGTTTCTGCGCGTTTCTAGTTTCACATGGCAACAAATGCTGCATGCTGTTTTCCAATTTGTTTTAGTATTGCACGTCAACAAAATTTGTGGCATATTAAGTGATTTCAGAATAGTATGTGCACAGAAAAAGGCTGAAAGAATACATAAAAGGTTAACTGAAAAATAATCCAAAAGCTGCAATGAGACCATCAGGATGGTCTGAGCTGTCTTCCGGGTCTTTCCTGCCTTCTTCTCTCCTTGCTCTTATCAGTAAACTTCTCAAAAGCAATTTCTTCAACTCCAATTCACTCTTGGGTTTGCAATCTGATTTTGGCCCACACTCTCTAATTACTATTACTAGTCACTAATTACTATTTTGATAGTCATTTCTGAGAAAATTCCAATTTCCTCTACTTTTATTATTTTGAGCATATACAGAATGAACTGTGTAACTACATACGAGCTAATTTTTATACAATTGTTAGTCACACAAATTTATAAGTGAGAAAAAAATCCTTTGATAGAAACCACATATCCACAATTCGAGGTTTAAACGTCCATCCTGCCAAATTCAGTACCCATCCCTCCTTGAAATTTCAGCAACACTAAAAACATTACCTATCTCTTCTTCCCAAAATTTTCTCACCGCTGTCCTATTTATTAAATATTTCTTCTCTTATTCTATTATTTTCTTTCCTTCCCTCTACCTTCAAAATTAGTTCATTATTTTATATAATTCTTGAACATTTAGCAATACTTTATGTCATCTCTCCTTTTAAAATTCTTTTTCTCTGAATGTATTTCCTGAATATTCCTTCTTTGGCTTCCTTAGTGGCTTTTTGTCTTCTTCTGGTCTCAAAGGCAGGTCATTTTCAAGAACCTACACTTGGACTTCACCCTTCTTTCTACAAAATTCTCCCTTCTTTCTTCATTAGTCATGTTGTCTCTTCTTGTGATTTCATTGGCCATTTCTAAACAGAATGTATCCCAAACCCAAACCTTTTTAGAATTCCTTCCTGCAGTTCCAACCTGTTGCTGAACATCTCCACCTGGGCGTCCCGCAGTCACCTCACACTCCATTTAAAATCACACCCATCTTCCCAACCAAAACCAGTTCTTCTTCTGATTTCCCTAAATCGGGTTAAAGAAGCTGCCAATGTCAGGGTCACCCAAACTTGATAACTGTATTTTTAATATATCCTAGTCAGTTAAAAAGGTTACCTTATTCTACCTCCACCATACGTCTGACAATCATTTCTTCTTATTCACTTCAATCATAATAGCTTCTTAATTGTGTTAATCGCCACCTTCCAGTTCATCTAGAATACTGTTGCCAAATTAATCTTCCAAAACCCAATGTTATAAAATCCTTTATCCAGAAACTTTTGACAGCCTTCTACTGTATGGCAAAATAAACTCAACCTACCTAGCCTGGCATCCTAGCCCCTCCAGGTGTATGCATTTCTCTGATAATACTTATGTGACAAAAGAGTCACACCTCTTAGATTCTAAAATCAGAAACAAGGAAATCCGGAATAATCAAAATTACCCTGGAAAAGCCCTTGGACAGGCGCTCCACTGGAGACCACGAGTTGGTTCGGCACAGGCAGTTTTTCCTCCAGCGTTGGAACAGATTCCTGTTTCTTTGGTTGAGCACCAGATGAAGTAGTTGGCTTGCTTTTAGGGTCCATTTTAAACGAAAAATGCATATATGCATATCTTTAAAAATTAGAATCACACTCAGCTCAGTGATATGTTCACACTTGAGAGGCCCCCAGGACAGAGACAAGTGGAGGGAACCACAGATTCACATCTTTCCTGACCTACTCACACCGGGGAATCATTGAAAGCAACGATGGGCAGTCTTGCCAGCACTATTTAAATTGGAATTTTTCTCTCTGTTTTATTTCTGGGACTGTTAGTTTGCTTTTGTTTTGTTAAAATGATGTCATTCCACTTCTGTCTTCTTTAAAAGTTATCTAGATACTTTACTTCTTCCCCAGAACTTGGAGGAGAGGAATCATGCCATATGCCTATTCGTATCTTCTCCCGCACTTAACACTGCACTGAGTCACCGTAAATATTCTCTCAACAAATCCAATTTGCTTTGATTTGTTTATAATAGTTAAGTGGATACCAGGGTACTTTCTAACAGAATATGCCGAATGAAAATATTTCCTATTTTATTAAGAATCTATATCTTTTTCCACGAACGCATATTGACAAAGTCTTTTCTACTGCAATTTTTAAAAAGCAGCGGCTATTTTTTCCACAATAAATTGGTCCATTTTAAATACAATAATAAAATAATAGTAAACTCCAGTGGAGGCAGTGAAATAGAAATATACTTGCTATCTATATTTGATAAAAATACACGTTAAAGTATATGTATATTTAAATACAGACTCATATATCTCCGTTCCAAATTAATAAGTATAATCTAGAGATGTCATATTAAACTAATAACAAGGAAATTACTGTAGTATGTCATCACGACTATATTAAAATCACCAAAGAAACTGATAGCATTCCTGCCGTAGACTATGTAAGGTTTGCCAGTGTTAATTTACATATACCCTATAAATAGAATCAAAACCTCCCAGAAAATCATAATTATACTACCCCACGTAACCTAAGATTGTTACTAGAGCCATTTAAATATTTACCTTGGGGAAGTATAAGATATCCAGAGCTGCATCTGGGAGTCAATTTAAATAAACTACCCTGGCATTTTGAGGGACACACAAAAATAAACTTTGGACTCACGGCCCCATCCTCTAGATACCTGTATTTGATTCTTCCTGAAATTTAGTCATAGGATCTACCCTGTAGCATCCGAGAGTGCACACTCGACAGATTTGACAAGTCATCTTGAGCAGGGGCAGTGCCAGTGGACATGCCCCAGACGTACCCAAAGGGAAACTATAAGAGTGACTCTAGGCGGTGTCACACACCCTTGCTTCCCTGGGCAACATCCGCGGGGCTTCGAGAATGTTCCTAGGAACGTTGATCCCCGAGTGAAGGTTGGAGCTTTCCAGCGACCACTAGAGGGCTGCGGGGAGCGCTACTGCAGGCTGCCCCCTGGGGGTCGGAGAAGGAAATGGCTCCAGCGATGTGATGAAGTCTACACGTTGAGCGCCAACCCGCAACCGGCCCTGAGCCTAAAACAGAGACCCAGTGAATGCAGGGGCTGGACCTCGGGTATTTGAAGCTAGACAGGTCATGGATGCCAGGCGTGCTTAGTAGAGAAGGACCTTCATATCTAGAAGTTTGTAGCTTTTCACACATATCCAAAGATGTTGCCCTGAAGGAGAAAAGTTATATTCAGAACTAGAAAAATAATAGAATTTAGACACACTTTGGAATCAAACAGACTTGTATTCCAATTACAGTTTTGCCTTTTACTAGCATGGTGTGGTGAGTGAGTAATATATTTAATCTCTCCAGTCTTCAGGTTCCTTATCTGGAAAATGTAAAGTGCTTGGTATAGACGGTGCTTCAAAAATAGAATGCATTCGATAAAATACACTGTTGTGGTTGTTTTCATTTAACCTACTTGTTTTGTTACTTTTTTTTAACCTAATACAGTGGGATTCTTTGAGACTCTGGGTATATCATTCAGTGCTCTCCCCAGCTACCTTTAATAAAATCTGGCCTCTCTGTCAAGATCCACACAGACTCCAGACCAATAAGAGCCAGACCTGGTGAAACATGAGTTGCCCCGGAAAAGTCTATTGCTCCCAGATCTGCTGTTTTGTACTTTAGGCATAGACTTGTAATTGTTCTCGTGAACATCAGACTGCAGCCTATCTAACTCCCCACCTAGTGGTGCCAACATGTCTAAATGGAACTTTCATCTGCATGTCTGGTACCTTGATTCACCAAGGAGTCGGTAGCCTGATCCTGAATTGCAATCTCGAGAATTGGCAGGATGGGGAGGAAATGTAGTACGAGGGGCCAAGCTACCTACCTAATGCCTGCCAGTCCCTTTGCCTAGTACTGGTCTCTGCACCTCGGTTCCAGCTATTAAGCATCCCAACATGGGGCACCAATGGCTCCCTGTTTAATGAATCTAATCCAGCCTGGTGCTGCCACCCAGAAGTTTCCCCCGTCCCATCTGTCTTTGCATCAGACTGTTGGACACTGACGTCAGCCCGAGTTTAAACTGTTATACCCTCAGCTTAGATTTTAAACTTTCGGTCTCCTTAGAGTCCATTTTCCCAAGCCCTCATTGCACAAACAGCCCACCTTAGTCTCAGATTGTTCCTTTCTCCGTTACAGCTCTCAATGGACCAGACAGTTATGGCTGCATTTTTTTTTAATAAGGAAAGATGAGGGTTGGAGTTATTGTCTGGAGACACTGAACTAGCACTAAGATTCCTCATAGAAGACATGGCTATAGAAATAGGGTCAATTGACACCATTAGTTAATTTCGTTAGTTAATGTTTTTATCAAGGAAACACACAAAAAGACACAGACACAACTATTAAAAGAGTTCTCTGTCCTCTAATCAAGAACGTAATTAATGCACAATAACTATGGATTATTAACTAGTAGGGCAGCTTTTGTCTAATCTCTTTATGGTAGGCCATGTGCTTGGGGTTCTTCTTCATTTTTTTCTTGTAATGATGGATTTTCCTGGATCCATCTGTTCTTCTTCTCTGGAGCCCCTCATGACCAGAAGTATGTATTTCCAGGATAGCAAGATGGGAGTTGAGTGGTGCAGGAATTAATTCATGGCCCAAGAATTGCAAGGGATAATAAATAGTCCACACAGATATTACAACAGAATTTAGACCTTATTAGACCTCAATGTGTCATAATAGATGGACACTGATATTCATCTTAAAGTACTGGCGAGTACCTCACATTTCCTCTCCAGTTTCAGTTTAGCATTCTACCTTTCATGTTCTCATTGATTTGTAAATTAATAAGTTAGTCAGGGAGGAGAAATTAATTTGACCGGATGTTTGTCAATATTATTATGAAAAAATGTTCAAATACTATACTGTACATTCTGTCCTACAAAAACAAGCGCTATCTCTATCCGTATGTGAAATAGGGAATTTGCCACACCAGTCAATTACGAAAACTAATCTTTGAATTCCTTTGAATTAAACATCAAAGGATTAGATGCCAGAAAAGGCAACAACAGATTTTGTTCCATATCGACGTTATAAAACTGCAACTCTGAAAAGGATTTTTGCAGGAGTTTACTGCTTTCTAGAGTACTGTCATCAAGTTTTGACAGAAAGTATTTCAAGCACCCAATTAGGAAAACAAACAGCTATTAAATGTCCAAAATGTCTATCATCATGGATGTTTCAATAATAGAATAATGTTCACATGTTTCCTTCTGCCTCGTTCTTGAAAAGTACTCAGTTCAAGGTGTGTTCATTCATTCTTACAAATATATTTTCCCACTCTGTCAAAAAGAGAAGCATAATTCAACTGAAGTGTATCAGAACTGTACTTCCTTATACCATATTATGTGTCAAGCTGTAAATAACGTGAACTTTTTATGAATACATTATGCATGGGATATGTTCCCAGGGTTGCATATAAAGAGTATTTTAATGACATACATTTTTTTAGGTAACCAAAAGCAAGTTGCTATTTCAACAACCCATGGACTGAATATAAAGCAATTTTAAAGTGTTCTAACACAAGGTCTGAAGTCCTGGTGCCCAAAATATTGACAAGCCAACACAGTAAGCTTTATCTAGAAAATTAATCCCTTTAGGAAATTATGTCAGCCACTGTGGACATTTTTTTTTTCATACTTCAAGTATTTACTACCATATGATTAGAATTTCTGTTTTAGTGTTGAATGTCTTAAAATGGTGTCTATCACTGCATACACTTTAGATATAAATGCACATATACAATTTTTATTTTATTAAGTTATGTGAATGATTGGGAAACGCAGAGCCAAAAATTTTATCATTTGTAGCAGGGAAAGCAAACAAATATCATGCATAATGTGAAAAGGCTCACGATATATTATATTAAAAAGCTGGGTATAAACTTGAGATAAAGAATAATCTTGACTTCATGAAAAGAAAAAATACATTCTTATGAAAACCTGGAAGAAATCCAACAAAATGCTAACTGTAGATATCTCTTTGAGGATGCAAGTTCTTTCTTTGTATATTTCTGTATTTTTCCATTCTCTACAATAAATGCTAATTTTATTTTCAGAAAAAAAATGACACTTCTTTATTAAACAAGTGTTTTTTGAGCACCTGCTATAAGCTGGGTACTGTTCTAGGCACTGAGTGTGCAGCAGGAAAGAAAACATATAAGTAAATAGAATGTTAGATGTGGACAAATGCTATGGAGGGAAAAAAAAAGCAGGTTAGGGAGATAGGGAAATATAGGGAACGGGGAAGTGTGAGTTTGTACAGGGCGGTCAGGGAAGGCGTTACTACTGAGTCAACATGCAGGGAGGGAGAGCCGTGCAGAAAGTGGAAGAGTGAATCCTGAGGGATGTGGGAGAAGAGTCATCTAGGCTGAAGAAATAGCAGGTGAAAATCACCGATGTAGAAGGGTGCCTGGCATGTTTGAAGAAGGGCGAGAGCTGGAGGAGAAGAGTGGTAGATGATGAGCTCAGAGAAGGAGCTCAGAATCAGGGCTTGAGACATTGACAAGACATCGGCTTAGAGAGACCACTGGAGGGCTTCAAGGAGGAGTGCGTGGTCTGACTTACATTTGAAAGGGGGTGCCCTGGCTCTTATATGCAGAATAGACTGTGGAGCACAGAGGTGGAAGTTGGGAGACAAGTCAGAAGTTGTTCCAGGGATCCAGAGAGAGATGAAGATGGTTTGGATCAGAATGTCACTGGAAGGGTGATGAGAAGTGATCAGATATGAAGGTGCACTATACGCTAAGGGTGAATGAGTGAGGGATTTGAGAATTGTTCATAATGAGGTTAAAGTGTATATTTGCATATGTGACTGTTAATTTTATGTGTCAACTTGACTAGGTTAAGTGATGCCCAGATAGCTGGTAAAACATTATTTCTAGATGTGTCTGTGAGGGTGTTTCTAGAAGAGATTAGCATTTGTATTGGTAGACTGAGTAAAGTTAATGGCCCTCACCAACGTGGGTGGGCATCATGCAATCTGTTGAGGGCCTAAATAGAACAGGTGGAGGAAAGGTGAATTTGCTATCCCTGCTTGAGCTAGGACATCCATCTTCTCCAGTCCTGGGCCATCAGCGCTCCTGCTTCTCAGGCCTTTGGACTCAGCTGAACAACACCACTGGCTTTCCTGGGTCTCCAGCTGCAGACGGCAGACCTCTCAGCGTCCATAATTGCATCAGACAATTCCTACAATAAATCTCCTCTTATATAAATCTATGGAGACCCTAATGATTCTCTTTCTCTGAAGAACCCTAATACAGCCTGTTTCCTTATATGAAAGGTCTAATGTTTAATAACTCAATGTCTCAGTTTTTCTGTGTCTTAAGAAAGGTCTTACAACAACAATTTACTGCAAAAATATATTGGGTTTTTATTTTAGCACAGAAAGAATTAGTAAACTTTTACTTTGATTATACATAGGAAACTTTAGCCAGGTACAGTTAAGTTTCCACACTATATTCTTGCTGGTTCTTGAAGAATTAGTGTCATGCATCCAGTGAACACTCATGAGACAATTTTTCTAAAATACAGTACAGTCATCTTTTAAACAGCCTATGCATCTAAAGCGAGAAAATGGCCTTACTGCATCTTAAATCATACCATCCCTGTTCTCAGACAGTTAGTTTGCGAGGATGGTCACATGCTGACCCTGAGGGACAGGTTTATTAAGAGAGCAACTTAAATCACTAATTCTTCAAAAACTGATTCCAGAGGATATTGAAAAAAATGTCACCTTTATGAAAAGGCTGTTTTTAATGTTAATTCCAAAATATGGAATAAAAGCTTCCAATAGCTAAGAATTTAAACTTTAAAACAAATAGCCGTGGGTTTGAGTCCCTGCTCACCTTTCACCAGCTGTGTGACCTTGAGCTGGTCACTTAAGCTCTCTGAGCCTCAGTTTCCTCAACTGTAAAATGTAACCATAATGAATACCTCAAAAGTGATTAGGAACGATTTTTGCTTTGTGAATTCCTAAAGTCTCCTGGATATCAGGGTCTGTGCTTGCCTTTAACCCCAGATTTTCCACTCCAGCCAACTTTCCTTCTTACAGTCTCCCAGTGTGACAGCTCCTGATTACCATGCCCAGGCGATTTCTACGGCAGTGGAAAATACATATAGGAGGCGCTCTGTGAAAGTAGATGTTACCCTCACTTCTACGTCTCTTTAGTGCTGTTTACTTTTGGCTACACCTTCTAGTTCACCTTGTTATTGAATTATTGTCTTCATTGTTAACTACACTTATTCTGTTTCTTCTTTGTGCCAGATGCATTTTGCTAGGCACTTTCATAAAGTTGTCTCATTTAATTTTAACAGACATCCTGAATGACGATGTTATTTTTCAGAGGCAGGCAGAATAGCGGCCTCCAAAGAAGATCATGCTGTAATTCCCAGGCCCTGTGATTACGGTATTTTACCCGGCAAAGGGGCCTTTGCAGATGTGATTAAGTTTAAGGACCTTGAGATGTAGAGATTGTCCTGGATTCTCTGGTGGGCCCAATCTAATCACGGGTGTGCTTAAAGGAGGAGAACATTTCCTGGTTGGGATCAGAAGACTAGAGAAGATGGCAGTGTAGGAAGGAATCAACCCACCATTTCTGGGGGCCACAAGCCCAGAAATGAGGTGTCCCCCAGAAGCTGGAAAAGAGGAGCAAATGGGTTCTCCCCTAGAGCTGCCAGGAAAGAACACAGCCCTGCTGACGCCTTAATGTCAGCCCAGGGAGACTCCTGTCAGACTTCGGATCTCCAGAACTCTGTGATAACAAATTTGTGTTGTTTCAGGCCACTAAGTTTGTGGTAGTTTGTTACAGCAGCAATAGGAAATTAATATACATCATTTCTCATAAATTTTAAAATTTTAGAGAAATAAGGTCTTCTGTTCTAATGTTTGCTCAGCTACATCTTCTGGGTTCCTCTCCCTTCGCTTTCTCATCAGCCTTTGTTGTCCCAGGTCTAGCCACCCACCTGTCCTCGAACGCTCTGTCACACGCATTTAAAGCATAGACTATCACTTCTTTTATGTTGATATCAAAGTGCCAAATTTTTATCTATCCCTTATTCAGTGGCATATGTGCAGATAGTAACTGTACAGAAAAAAATGCCATCATAGACTTTAGCCAAAAAGGTAAATATGTGGGACCTTAAATATGTATCCATAATGAATCCAAATCTGACAGTTTGCAAATGCCCTAATTAAGACTTAAATAAATAGACTAGCTCTACCAGACTCCATGCAATGAGCTCCCCAAATTGAAGCCTTGGGCACAAAGCTTGATATGTCTGGCTTTTTCACCTGGGTCTGGGAGATAAGTCAATTTGACCTTTCATTACAAGAAACCAAGAATGGAAAGATCCATCTGGCCTCAGGCCTAAAACCACATTCTCCCATTCCAGATTACCTTGTCATTATAATAGATGAAACCTTGACTCTCCTGGTACATGAATTAAAGAAATTGAATATTTTATCTAGTCTGTGAATGCATCACACTGGATTATACTGATATTTATATATATATATATCTATCTTTAAATTGAACTGTGAGCTCCCTGGGTAGCCTGTTCAGTGCTGTGTTCTCAGCACCCAACACAGTTTACATCACTGTGGGTAGACTCTCAGGAAATCTTGAAAAAATCATTAATTAACTAAACAAGAGGGCAAATGATAGACCAGGTCAAGTTTGTTTGCTCGTCTCTGTACTTCCCTAGCAGTCCCCTTCTTCTATGTGTGGGTACTAGTTTCCTTTTCCAACCTCTCAATACTCCGCCATGCTGGTCCTTGGTCCTCTCATGCTAGTCCCTTCATATGCCCACCTGCCTCCAGCTCAGTTCAATCCTATACTTTCCCATCCAGGGAGAATAAGGGATAAGATGTTTGTTTCTGAACTGACTCAGCTGCAAGATGGCTTCAATTCTCTGGATGAGACAACTGTTTACAGGTGACTCCTTTACTTCTGGATGCTTTTGAGGGTTCGTCGGAAGCTCCTATGCTGGGTCCCTCCAGCAGTAACTTCAGTGAAGGGGACAGTACCTCTCCTTTGCCTGACCCCTTTCTGGCTTTATCCTCCACACAGACACTCTTCCAGGAAATGCTCTTAGACAGGACTTCTGATGGCTCTAAACAGCTCTCTCTACTATGTGGACCTTATCTAGTCTACGAGGAACATTCATACATCTTCTAACCCACAGCTAGAGGAGAGTGCACTTGCTTCCCAGACACAGCAACTGGTGTCCACTCTCCCACACACTGGCTCACAGCTAGTCTCTCCTGCACTCAGGACCTCCTGGTGGCAATCAGACCTCAGTCTCTGGGTCTCCCAAAATCCAGGAGACACATCTCAAGCTCTTGGAGTAGTCCCACTGAAGCCCCCTTTCTCCAGGTTTGAGATAAAGGTGGGGAAAACACTTATCCTACCTCCTTGAAAGGAAGGTATTGGAATAACAACTTAGAATTTCTCTCCTAAAAATATTTTCACAAATACTCCCTTTTTTCAGCTTTTCTACCTTTCATGTCATTAATAGGATGATAAGCCTTCTCGGTTTGCCCAGAACCGTCCCAGTTTTAGCAATAAAAGTCCTGCATCTCAGCAAACCCTCAGCCCAGGCAAAGGGTGACAGTTGATAACTCTACCTTTGGATGAAAGGTCCAAGAGTTATAAAACTGAGTTTTGTTCACATGCTTTCAAAAGCCGAATTATGATGTGGCATCTAACTTTGGTACACAGTATCAATATTATCCTATTGTCTCAAATTTTCAACATTACATCCCATTACTTACATACATATACACAAATACATATAGGCCAGATAGAACTGTTGTGATTATTTTCGTCTTACAGAAGAGCAAATAAAGGCTTACAGGATTCAATAACTTGTTCAAAGTCTCAGTTTGGCTGAGAATGTGAAGCAACTAGAATTCTTATACATTGCTGGTAAAATGTAAAATGGCATATTTGGAAAACAGTTTGACAGTTTCTTTGAAAGTTAAGTCCACACTACCCGTATGACTCAGTAAGCCCATTTCGAGGAATTTACCCAAGAGAAGTTAAAGCATTTTATTTTCTGTGGCAAAATTTTTGTACATAAATGTTCATGGCAGCTTCATCCATAATAGCCCAAACTGGAAACACCTAAATGTCTATTAACAGAATAGATTTTTAAAAATTGTGGTATATATGTGCAATGGCATACTTCTCAACAAGAAAAGCAACTAAACTATTGATACATTCAACAACATGGATGAATCTCAAAAATATCACACAGCTGAGCAAAAGAAGCTGGCTTGAAAGACTACATGAAGTATTATGAAACTAGACAAATGTAATCTGTACTGATAGAAAGCAAAGAAGCAGTTGCCTGGGACTAAGAGTGGGGAAAGGGGCTTAGGGGGGTTACACCTTGGAAGGTGTACAAGGGAATATTTTGTACTGATGGATATGTACTATATCTTGATTGTGGGTAGTTCCCCAGGTGAACAGATTTGTCAAAACTCATCAATCTGCACACTTAAAATTATACCTCAGTAAAATTATTCATAAAACTTAAGGAACTAGAAAAAGAAGAACAAACTAAACTCAAAGCTAGCAAAAGGAAGGAAATAGTAAAAATTAGAGCAGAGATAAATGAAATAGAGAATAAAAAAACAATTAAGAAAACCAATGAGGGGCGGGCTCCGTGGCCGAGTGGTTAAGTTGACGTGCTCCGCTGCGGCGGCCCAGGGTTCGGATCCTGGGCCCGGACATGGCACCACTCGTCAGGCCACGTTGAGGCAGCGTCCCACATCCCACAACTAAAAGGACCTGCAACTAAGATATACAACTGTGTACAGGGGGTGTTTGGGGAGATAAAACAGAAAAAAAAAAAAAAAAAAAAGATTGGCAACAGTCGTTAGCCCAGGTGCCAATCCTTAAAAAAAATTTTTTTAAAAAAGAGGAAGATTGGCAAGTTGTTAGCCCAGGTGCCAATCTTTAAAAAGAAAAGGAAAGAAAAGAAAAGAAAAGAAAAGAAAAGAAAACCATTGAAACGAGAAGTTGGTTCTTGGAAAAAGATCAATAAAATTGACAAACCTTTAGTTAGATGTACTGAGAAAAAAGAGGGAAGATTCAGATTACTAAAATTAGAAATGAAAATGGAGACATCACTACTGATTCTATAGAAATAAAACGGATTGTAGGAGAGTAGTATGAACAATTGTACATCAACTGGATAGACTATAGGAAATGGGCAAATTACCACAAACAGAAAACTTGCTAAGACTAAATCACCACGAAATAGAAAATCTGAATAGATTTATAACTAGCAGGGAGATTGAATCAATAATCAAAAATCTCCCAACAAAGGAAAGCCCTGGACCTGATGGCTTCTCTGGTGAATCCTGCCAAACATTTAAAGAAAACCTAACACCAATGCTTCTCAAACTTTTCCAAAAAATGAAGAGAAGAGAGTACTTCCCACCTGGTTCTTTGAGGCCAACATTACCCTGGTATTGAAGCTAAACAAAGACACTACAAGAAAAGAAAACTACAGACCAATTCCCTTATGAACACTGATGCAAAAGTCCTCAACAAAACACTAGCAAATCGAATTCAGCAGCATATTAAGCAGCATATTAAAAGGATTGCACACCATGACCAAGTAGGATTTATTCCTAGAATGCTTGGAACTTTCAACACAAGAAAATGAATCAACGTAATACACTACATTAACAGAATGAAGGGGGGAAAAACAAATGATCATCTCAATGGATCCAGAAAAGCATTTGACAAAACGCAATACCTTTTCATCATAAAAACACTAAAAAACTAGAGCTGGAAAGAAATTACCTCAACACAATAAAATCCATACATCAAAAACTCACAACAAACACCATACTCAATGGTGAAAGACTGAAATCTTTTCCTCTAAGATCAAGAACAAAGCAAGGATGCCCACTTTTGCCACTTCTATTCAACATAGTACTGGAAGTTCTATCTGGAGCACTTAGGCAAGAAAAGAGATAAAAGGCATCCACGTTGGAAAGGAAGAAGTAAAATGATCTCTGTTCACAGATAATATGATCTTATATGTAAAAACTGCAAAGATTCCACAAAAAAAACTGTTAGAACTACTAAATGAATTCAGCAGGATACAAAACCAACACACAAAAATCAGTTGCATTTCTATACACTGATAGCAAACAATCCGAAAAAGAAATTAATAAAACAATTCCATTTACAATATCATTGAGAAAAAATAAAATACTTAGGAATTATCTTAACCGAGGAGGTGAGAGACTTATACAATGAAAACTACAAAACATTGCTGAAAAAAATTAACAAAGACAAATAAATGCAAACACATCCCAGGTTCATGGATTAGGAGACTTAATGTTGTTGGGATGTCAGTCGTGGTCTACAGCTTCAACACAGTCTCTATCAAAACTAATGTTGTTTTTTGCGGGAATAGAAAAGCTCATCCTAAAATTCATATGGAAGCTCAAGGGACATCAAACAGCCAAAGCAATCTTGAAAAAGAACAAAGCTGGAGGCCTCACACTTCCTGATTTCAAACTTACTACAAAGTTATAGGAAACAAAACAGTGTGGTGTTGGCATAAAGATAGATATATAGACCAATGGACTAGAATAGAGAGCTCAGAAATAAACCCTTGTATATACGGTCAAATGATTTTTGACAAGGCTGCCAAGACTATTCAACGGATAGTCTATTCAACAAATGGTTCTGGGAAAACTGGATATCCACATGCAAAACTATGAAATTGGACCGTTACCTAACACCATATACAAAAATTAACTCAAAATGGATCAAAGACCTAAATGTAAGATTTAACTGTAATTCTCTTAGAAGAAAATATAAGGCAAAAATTTCACAACATTGGATTTGGCAATGATTTCTTGGACGTGACACCAAAGGAAACTGGATTTCATGAAAATTTTCAAAATTTGTGCATCAAAACGTGTGATCAACAGAGTGAAAAGGCAACCCACAGAATGGAAGAAAATATTTGTGAATCATGTACTGTTAAGGAGTTAATATCCAGAATATATAAAGAACTCCTAAAACTCAACAACAAAAAATCTGATTCAAAAATGGACAAAGGACTTAAATAGACATTTTTCCAAAGAAGATATACAAATGGCCAATAAGCATATGAAAAGCTGCTCAACATCACTAATCATTAGAGAAATGCAAATCAAAACTAATGCCACCTCACATCTATTAGGATGGCTACTATCCAAAAAAAAACCCCAAAACGAAGACAGAAAATAACAAGGGTTGGTGAGGATCTGGAGAAACTGGAACACTATACATTGTTGGTGGGAATGTAAAACGTTACAGCCACATAGAAAACAGTGCAATGGTTTCTCAAAAAACTAAAAATAAAATTACCATATGATCCAGCAATTCCACATCTGGGTGTATACCCAAAAGAATTGAAAGCAGGGTCTTGAAGAGATATTTGTACACTCGTATTCATAGCAGCATATTCACAATAGCTAAAACATGGAGGCAACCCAAGTGTCCATCAACAAAATCTAGTACATACATCCAATAGAGTATAATTCAGCCTTAGAAAGAAACACAATTCTAACACATGATATAACACGGATGAACCTTGAGGACATTATACTAAGTGAAATAAGCTGGTCACAAATACTATACGATTCCATTTATATGAAGTACTTACAGTAGTCAAAATCATAGAGACAGAAAGTAGAATGATGGTTGCCAGCAGCTGGAGAGAAGGGAGGAATGGGTAGTTATTGCTTAATGGGTACAGAGTTTCAGTTTTACAAGATGAAAAGAGTTCTAAAGATGGATGACGGTGATGGTGGCACAACATTATGAATGTGTTTAATACCACTGAACCCTACACTTAAGAATAGTTAAGATGATGTATTTTATGTTATGTTTATTTTACCACATTAAAACAAATATTAGAAAAAGCCTATATGAATGTGGGGGGAAGAATGGCTGGAAGAATTTAAGCGGCTGTCTGTGGGTTTTGCAATGGGAGAGGCAGGGGAAAGAAAATAAGGGACTTTGTAAAAATAAGCCTTTTAATACTATTGCCCTTCAAACTATTCACATGTAATACTTGAATAAAAACACAATGCAATTTCTATTTGAAGCTATCATTTCCTTAGGGTGTTGAAAAATTAATTTCAATGAATCTGATTTTTCAATCATCATCATCCCTCATTTTCCCTTCCCCAGAGCTCTTTTAAAGGGAAATTACAGCTATGACACTGTCCCTTATTCCTGACTACGTGGGTCCTATCAGTCTAGAGACTCTTCTAATTTCATGCCATGCACAAGGAAATTGGGACTACTTTTGCTGTTTTTGTGCCATGCTGTGGCGTAAGCATATCTGCCTAGATTTATAGACACCCTTCCTTCTCTGAGGTCTTCATACCTCCCTGGGATTCAGCCATGTTAAACTCAAAGCATGGGACCCAACTATTCAGAACACGCTGATACTTCTGATCTTAGTGTGTCTTCTTGGTCTCCACAGTTCCAAACCCAAATAATCACTTCTAATGGGAAGAGATAGCCCCATACCATTTTCTATTTCTTCATTCTCTTTCTTGTTGTTGGAGGCATCTAGAACAAGCTCCTCAATAAGCATAAATTTCTGGAAATCAAAACCTAGGAGGGATTTTTCTGCCTTACTTCATGCCACATCCTTTCCCTGAGGCAAAGAATACAAAATTAACCACCATCTCAGTGAATTAGAGCGAAGGTAAGGGGAGAAATACTGGAGGAAAATTCAATGATCTCAGAAAAATATTTTACTATGAAAAGACAAACAAAGGGAGACATGAACAGATTGTAATTTAAAAAAATATTTTTAATTGCTCTGGCGCCTACTAGGACTAGATATTGGAGATACTCGGGGAAAAGTGGAAAGAGATCAGCTTGGAAATTATTTCAGTAGTAAGACTGAGAGTGGGCACAGAATGGAAAGAAATAAACAAATTAAAGCTATAAAGCCTGCTGCTCTTAACCACTGTGATACATTGTTTCCCGATGAATGGCTCTCAAACCCATTGACCTACAGTTTAGTGCCTGGTTGGATGATTGGATTCTGCAGACCAAGGGTATTAGCGTTTTAAGAGAGGACTTTACCCTATTAGAGTGGATGAAATGATTAAGGGAGGGATGAGGATATATTTACTCCTTACACCTCCCTGGAGGGAAACAGCCTCAGATTGTTAAAATTACCTGCCCACGGTCCCAAACTAGAAAATGGTGGTGCTGGTATTCTATTCCTGATAAAAATATCTCGATGACCTTTGCATGTCAGCAACTGATAGGTTGGAGTTGATATTTTTGAATGGAGAACTTAACATGTGTGCCTTAATCTTAGCATTCTCCCACTAATGAACTATAAGACAAGGGTAATGAAATATAGACATCATGACACCCATGCCAAGGACATACTCCTGGGTCTGGCTGCTGCATAGAAGGTTCAAGCGGAATGTCTATCTCGATCTTTTTATTCAACTTGCCTCTTTTCTCAAACTCCCTGTCTTAGTTTGGGCTGCTATACCATAGACTGGGTGGCTTAAGCAACAAATATTTATTTTTCATGATTCTGGAGGCTGCAAGTCTGAGATCAGGATGCCAGCATGGTCAGTTCTTGGTGAGGGCTCTCTTCCTGGTTAGCCCCTCACATGGCCTTTCCTTGGTACGTGAACACAGGGGGACATCTTGTGTGTCTTCCTCTTTTTATAAGGAGACCAATCCCATTACGGGGACTCCACCTTCATGACCTCATTTAAACTTAATCACCTTCCAAAGCCCTATGTCCAAATACCACCACACTGGGGAGTAGGGCTTCAACATGTGAATTTGGGGGGGGACATAAACATTTAGTCCACAGCACCCAGTCAATATTATCTTTAAAAATCCCATGAAGTAACAATAACTAAACTCCGTGGCTGATATTCAGTGTTTACTTTCAAATTACTATGTGGTTTAAAATACCAATACCTATAAAGTTGGTTTATTTTTAGGTCAAGTAACAAACTAACATCTCTTGCCCAAAATAACTGAATTATACCAAAACTTCAGTGAAGACGTGATTACAGATTTCCCAATGCCAAGTTTCATAAGATCTGAAAGTAAATTGTTCTAAATACTTTTAATGCAGAGCTTAATGCTATCTATTGGCATTGAAAAAAAGATTTTAAAGAAAAGACATAAAATGTTAGTGTTTGTCTAAATGGTAGAGTAATGGGTAACCATTTGCTACTTCCTCCTTGCACTTCCCTGTGTGGTCCAAATTTACTAAAATGTGTATTTATCGCTTTTATGGTTAAAAGAAAAATTAGTAGACTTCTGAATTTTAATGCCATTTCTGGTAGCAGTCCATGAAATATTTTTTTCTCACTAAAATAGTAATGAAAGTTCTGAAAAAAGATGAAGATGCAACACTGAAAATTAGGCTTAAGATTCAAGCATGATGCAATGTGGCTTCCCAGGCTTTCCCCTCGTGGCCCATCAGTGTGTCACAGTGACCTGTACAGTATTCTGAAGTCACACTCTGAACTCAGGCATTTCCTAGGTGTCCTCTAAACTTCTAAGTGCAATCATGATGGGAGGAAGTCAGTTGACCTCACACAAGATTTCCAGAGGAAAAAAACAGTTAAAGGTTATTAGCATTGCTGTCAAAATAGAAATAATCAGCCCTGTTCAAGAAAAAAATTCACTGGCATTGGCCACTTTTCACTCTAGTAAAAGAATAATCAGAAAAATGTAAAAATGCCACCCAAAGTACATGACATTGAGTCTAGAACATCATCAATCATGACAATGACCTTGAATGCAATAAACATTTTCAAAAACTTTATTGTCAGTTAGATCAAGAGACAGGTAGCCCCTTTACGGTTATAAATGTACAGATAACATAATTATTATTTTTGACATCAAAGAGTACAAATAATTATTTTATGGATCTTTAAAACTCCAATTGGATAATCTGAGTACTTTTAAATTAGGAAATATTAATATAAAATATAAGGAAGATAATATCTCACCAAGCTCCTCTTCATTGTCTTTCATCTAAGACTTGAGAAGATTCTTTTCTATTATGTTATATATATACATACACATATATATACGCACACATATATATACACTTACACACACGTACATAATGTTAGAAAAATGTAATTAAAAACAAAATCTTCTCCCAACCCAAAAATCTTCTCCACAAAGATAGTAGAGAGAGAAACCACTTTTACTATTGAACAAACATTCGCTTAGAATGTGATGCGCATCACAGGTAATGCACTAAGAGACTGCAAAGTCAGAAAGGAATCTCACCTCCTCCTATAACCATCACATACATGTTCTCAAGATAAACAACAACTAATCCTCAAGGAAGGGGAGTTGACATCACCATCTGTCACACATAGTCCATCCTAAATTTACCTGGTAACTGAGGTGGCCATTTGGGTTAGATAATTGGCTTTATCTAGAGGAGAAACAAACATCTCACAGCTTTATGGCAGGAGGTGGTTTTGCCATGTGGAGCGAGGCGCCCACCAACGTTGGGCTCGTACTTTGCCACAGAGTCTGGGAGAGAGCGGCGCTGCCCCCTTGATGTATACATTCAAAGAGACAGCCCCCAAGTCCTTGAGAAGGACATTCTGGGGTCATGAAGCTGACAAAAAGCCCTATCTAGTTTTGGAAAGAATTTTTTTACATTTCAAAGAGGAGAAAGTACTTACAATCTCCAGTTTTCTAAATTAAGTGCTCTAAGAAAATGGAGACTTTTCTTCCCTTATTTTCAACAGGGAAAACAACCTCTAATTTTTTACTTTTATTTGTCCCTACGATAACTATATGTAAAAACTATATATGTGTGTTTGTGTGTGTAAAACTACATAAAAATGATTTTTCTATACGTATGTGTACATGTACATAGAGTATGATACTAACTATGTATAATAAAAGCTGATGGCAAAAAGGCTATATGGTAAACGATGGTGTCAAAAAGACTAGAGGGCAAAAATACACCAAAAAGTTACTATCAGTCATGTCTGCCTAATAAGGTTCTGAGTCATTTTTATTTCCTTTCTTCTACTTTAATGTATGTTAAATGATTTCATCAAAAGTGTATATCCTGTTTTTCCTTGAAAAATAAAAGGAAAAAACAGAGGCTGTTTTTAAAATATTGAAAAATATCTCCCAAGAATTCTCAACAAAAACTTTTCCACCTGTGAGAAAACAAGTTGCCAAATTTTTTATTAAAAATAATCTGAGGCATTCAGTTATTTACGACGCTTTGTCTTATCAGCTTCAGAGCAGTTTTTTCTTCAGTGAGGCGAAGACCAGTGGTGAGTCTCTCTGGACCGGGTTTCTATGGCTGGCAGTGTTCATGTGTTAGTAGAGGAGAAAAGCTGATTGATTGTTAGCATGATGAGGGAGAGAGCCAGACACAGGTTCAGCGACTGAGTTGATGAGTAGTACAATTAACTAGTGTTTCCTACCAACGGTGATTCGAGTAACATTAAGCTATTTTCAGAATGGTTCTCTCTTTTGAGATATAAGACACCAGGACTGTTTCCCCCATTTAGGAATTCTTTTCTCACAAGACAAATACACTTCTCTCTCTTATGTATCTCAATCCTTGCAAGTGGACACACGGCTTCCTACCTTCCTTTCTTTCTTCCTTCCTTCCCTCCCTCCCTTTCTGGATAGTTCAGTGCTAAAGCCACTAGGCAGGGCCAAGCAAGATGGGCTCCAATCTGCCTTTTCATCTGCAGGCTCCATGCTCTCTGTCATGAACTCTTTGCTCCAGCTAGATTAAACCACTTGTTCTCTCCACCTCTGTACATTTATTTACCCTGAAGAGTCTTCTGCCTAGCATGTCCACGAGTTACTCCCAGCTGCCTTCCCCACCGTTTCTGCCCAATGTCTCAACCAGTCCCATCCACCCTCAGGGCATGATATCTCAAGGACTACCACCACCACAAGATGATATGTGCCTCCTCTTAACTTTCTCAGAACTTTTTCTGTTTCTCCCTTGTGGCATATCACTTTCTCTGTTGCATTATTATTATTCGAGAATATATCTTATCATCTCAACCAGATTGTAAACTCACTCAGAGCAGAAAGGGAAGAATTTATATACGATGAATCTTATCGTTCCCTAAAGTATGCAGTACAGTACATGTAACACTACTAGACATTTAATCAGAATCTGTTAATGATTTATTAGGGGACAAAAGGAAGAAAGGCCATTTTAGGCAACAAGAACAAAGAAGTAGAGATGGAAATTAATACATTTCATCATTTATTCAGCATGTATGGAGCTCCTGCTATGTGTCAGGTACAGTAAAGAAATAAAAAAGATTGTGATAGATGGAAATAGTGGAAGACAAGTAAATATGGTGATGGCTTAGGCCATATGGCTATACAGAGATCAGCACAGGTCAGGCTGAAGAGTAGGGACTTCAGACTAGAGATGATAAGAAGCCAATATAATGATTTATAATGATTTATAATTTATCATAATATTAATGAGTTATAATGGTTCATTAATTGTCTATTATGTCTCTTTATATACATTACTTCATTTAACCATCACAATAATCCTGTGACATTTGTAGATTAAGAAACAAGTTTAAAGAGATTTAGAAATGCGTCCAAGGTTAACATGAAGGTTAAGACGACTGATATTTTGTGCAGTTAATACAGGGCAGGCCTGGGATTTAAACCCAGGGCAATGCTTAAACATGGTTACATACCTACCAGGCTCTCAGGTAGAGGAAAAACTGAATAAAAGAGTGTAATTGTAGGGAAATTCTTATGACAGTGGCCAATTGGATGAGCTAAGTTTGGAAAGGGCCGAGGAGGACACATTAAGAATGTGCCCCAGTGATTCCCCACCTTCGTCCACTAAGCCAGGTTTTCGAGAGTCTCCAGAAAATAACGCTATCCCATTCTAATGCAAATCTGTTGTAGACAACATGCAAAAGTAGAAATGCACAGGTGACCCTAAAGTCTTAATACAAAGGCTTATTTTTTTCGGAAAAGGTACCAAGAAGAAATTGATCATATACCGAAACAAAACATACTAATAATTATAGGTGACTGGAAAGCAAAATCAGGAAAAGCAGAACCAGACATTGTCAGAAAATTTGGACTAGGGGTCAGAAAGGAAGCAGGAGACCGGCTTGCGGATTTCTGCAAAGCCAACAATCTGTACATTACAAATCCGTGCTTCAAGCAACCGCACAGACCACTATATACACGGATATGACCAGATGGCCAACATAGAAGTCAAACAGATGACGTAACGAGAAGCGGGAGATGGAGAAACTGTATTCTCTGTGCCAGAACAAGACCAGGAGCAGATTGTGGTCCTGACCATGAACAGCTCGTATCAAATATCAGAGTAGAGCTGGTGAAGAGCACTAAAAGAATGGCAGTGCCAAAATATAATGGAAACAACATTCCTCACGAGTTTAAAGTCCACATAAAAACCAGATTTGCGTTGTTACAGCTAACTGACCAAGAACCGGAAAAGCTACAGACTGAAACCAGGTATATTAAGGAAGAACGTGAAAAGACAATGCCTGAAGTAAAAAGAAAAGAAAAATGGAGATGGATGACAGAAGAAACACTAAAAAATGTTAAGAACAGGCAAGGAGCAAAAGTAAAAGGTGACAAAAGTAGGGTTAAAATCTGGAACGCAGCTTTTAAGCTACTGTCACATACAGATAAAGAGAACCACTATGATGGCCAATGCAAAAAGGTAGAAGAAAACAACAGAAAAGGAAGAGCAAGAAGTATCTTCCAGAAGTTCAAGAAATCAAAGGGAAATTTAAACCTAGACTAGGAATGCCGAACAACCAACAGGGAAGCACACTATCTGACCAGGACAAAATAAAGGAAGGTGCGAACAGTACACGGAAGATCTATACGGAAGAGGCAAAGACTCCTGCGAGGAAGAACCCATAATTCTAGAAAGTAAAGCGAAAGCTGCCCTGAAAGTACTGGAAAGAAATAAGTCACAGGGGTAGATGGGATATTGATAGAGTTATTTCAACCCACAGAGACTGAAACTGTCAAAATCCTAACAAGAATATACCAACAAATAAGGAAAACAAAACAATCGCTTACGGACTGAAACACTCAATATATATCCCAATCCCCAAGAAATGAGATGCCAAGGAGTGCAGTAGCTATAGGTGCATTGCTCTAATTTCCCAGACAAGTAAAATGATGCTCAAGGTACTACAACAAAGGGTTTTACCTTAATGGAGCAAGCAATGCCTGATGGCCAAGCTGGATTTCAAAACAGGAGAGGAAGAGAAGATCTAATTGCGATTATTCATTGGCCACTGGAGTGCTCCAAAAAATTTCAAAAGGTTTAGTCTATGTTTTATAGACTACAGTAAAGCCTTTGTTTGTGTGAATCACGAAAAGCTATTAGCTGCTCTAAAAGAAATGGCTGTGCCTCGGCACTTGACTGTCCTGACGTGTGACCTGTGTTGTAGACAAGAAGCCACTGTCAGGACAGAATATGGAGAGATAGAATGGTTTCCTACAGGCAAAGGTGTCAGACAGGGTGCATTTTATCTCCCTGTCTGTTTAATCTGCATGCAGAACATATCACATGAAAAACTGGGCTAGACTCAGATGAAGGAGGAGTGAAAATTGGTGGAAGAAATATCAACAGTCTAAGATATGCAGATGACACCATCCCTCTGGCAGAAAGCAACAATGACTTGAAACGACTTCTGAAGAAAGTGAAAGAAGAAGGTGCCAAAGCAGACTGCATTTGAATATCGAGAAGACATAAATCACGACTACAGAAGAACTACACAACTTTAACGTAGATAATGAAGACATTGACATTGTTAAAGAATTTGTTTCCCTTGGTTCCGTCATCAGTTTAAACGGAGACTGCAGCCAAGAAATCAAGGGAAGACTGAGACTTGGAAGGGCAGCAATGGAAGATTTAGGGGAGATCATCAAGCGTAAGGAAGCGTCATTAGAGACTAAGGCCAAGATTACCCACACCTTCAAATTCCCAATTACTATGCGCGGGTGCGAACGTTAGACAGTGAAGGAGGCTGACAGGAAAACAATGAATTCACTTGAAATATGGTGTTGGAGGAGAGCTCTTTGGATACCCTGGCCTGCCAGAAAGATGAACAAGTGGGTCCTAGAACAAATCAAGCCTGAACTGTCGCTGGAGGCAAAAATGATACAACCAAGGCTGTGGTACTTTGGGCACATCATGAGAAGGCAGGATTCTTCAGAAAAGACAATGATGCGGGGAAAAGTAGAAGGCAGAAGGAAAAGAAAAACACCAAATATGAGCTGGATTGACTCCAAAAAGGAGGGTGCAGGCGTGAGTCTACAGGAGCTGTGTAGGGCTGTTGAGGACAGGACACTGTGGACGTCACTCATTCACAGGGTCACCAGGAATAGGAGGTGACTTGATGACACATAACAACAAGAAACCTAATTAACTGGCAATGTTTGGGATGAAAAGATCATTATTCTACCATGTCAAGGGACGTTCTCCAAGACAATTGATCTTGACTCTTCAAAAATGTCAATCCTATGAAAGAAAAAAGCCTGAGAACTACTTTAGATTAAAAGAGATTCAAGAGACAAGACAACTAAATGAAATAGGTGACCCCTGACTGGATCCTGGATTTTCTTTTAGAAGAGGGTGTAAGGAACATTATTGGCACAATTGAGGAAATTTGAGTACTGGCTGTATATTAGATAATACTACCATATCAATGTTAAAACTGTGGGTGAAATAATGGCATTGCAGGATGTAGGAAAATGACCTAGTTCTTAGGCATTAATGCTGAAATACTTAGGAATGCAGTGGCATGGTGCCTGCAACTTATTTTTAAATAATTCTGCAAAATAAATAAACATACATATACATATACAAAGTAAAAGAGAAAAGTCGCAATGCAAACAACAGATGAAACTAGATGATGTTTTACAAGTGTTCATTCTTTCAACTTTGAAATTTTTCTAAATAAAAAAGCCAAAAAAGCATATCATCGTCCTAAAAAAGCAGGGAACCAAGGGCCAGCCCGGTGGCACAGCAGATAAATTTGCACGTTCTGCTTTGGTGGCCTGGGGTTCACCAGTTCAGATCCCAGGTGCAGACCTACACTCTGCTCATCAAGCCATGCTGTGGCAGGCATCCCACATATAAAATAGAGGAAGATGGGCACGGGTGTAGCTCAGGGCCAATCTTCCTCAGCAAAAAGAGGAGGGTTGGTGGCGAATGTTAGCTCAGGGCTAATCTTCCTCAAAAAAAAATAAAAAGCAGGGAACCATTTACAGATCAATATGAGTAACTTTTAAAATATAAACAGACTAACACACTAACAGAAAAACCTACTTGCTAAGTTATCATCGACTGAGAAAGTTCTTGTGAACAGTATGGAAACGTCCAACACCATCACTGGCTCTCATAAATCTTGAGGCAAATTGTGTCTTTTAACATTTGTGTGAACTTTCAAAGCAGAAGTAAACCTTAGTTAACTTTTCAAGCTGAAATAATTAGGAAACTAAGCAGTGAATGTTCAAAGCACTCTAACCATTTCCTGTATTAATGGAAGAGCTTTGAAATGCTTAACCATAATATTCTTGTGGCTTTTTACAGGGATTAAAGTTTAAAAAAGAATTTTTTTTTTTTGTAATCTCTGAAACAATGGAGTGAGAGGGGATAATTTGTATAAAAATCATTAAGCAGAAAATCTTCAAGAATTATAGTCTTTAGAAATTCGTTTCTGTTATTTTCTCCCTAGAGCCCTCCTGCACAAGAAAGGACTGAGGTGGTGCCAGGAACTTTTTACTATAAAACATTATGATGCCAGTGTGGCTTACACATCCAGGCAACATCTGGCACACCAGTAAAGAGGACTCCAATTAGTGAAGGGTCTGCGAAAGACATAAGACACATTTAATAGTTAAATCTTGATTTCTTTTAGTGGTGATGCACTCAGTTTAGAGACAGGAAAATATAATTTCAAATCTTTATTCCTTAAACTCTCTGAACAGTGGAAAGAAGAGCACAAACCCTATTTTTCTCCCTACACAGGAATCCTCAAAATCATTATTGAATTCCTACTTTATATTGTGACTTCAAAATATGTCTGAAAGCTAGTTCTGCATTATTGCTGGATATGATCTTACAATAATTTCTATAGATCTCCACATGATAGAAACATTTTCCAAAATGTTTAAATAAGTGACGCTTCCATGAAGTATCTGCTTAAATCTAGAAGGAACTGACCACTTTTCCAGATGTAGTTTATAAAGTGCTAAAAGAATGCTAGTTGTTTTTTAGGGAGGAAGAAAGTTTACTTAATCATATCCCCTTTGAATTTGTGTTTCTTTTTGACCACGTCTCACAGTTGTAGCCACAGTGCTGAGGCTTCAAAACCTAAAGGTCATCAAGCATTAACTTAAAATCTATCATACACAGCTCATTAAACTAGAAAAATAGACCATGACCACATGGTCATAGTTTTTCTAATTTATCACAGCAAAGGTTCCCTGGTCCCTTAGGAATGGTGTGTAGTCCAAGAAAGCTTAACCGTAAATTTCCATGTAAAATACTGTCCTAATACAAGTACTGTTTCAAGAAAAATAATATCTCTATATGAGAAGCCAGAGCACAAATGGTCCACTCTTTTGAATGAATATGCACGATGGTACTATCCCATTGATTCAAAATCGCAGAAATCCGATTTTGTCTAGCTGTCTTCTTCCTTCTCTGGTCACCATTCGTGCTGTCCACAAAATATTTGAGCACCTAATAAAATGCCCTTCTGGGTCTGTTTGAAGTCACATTGACCTTGTGACTTGCTTTGACCAGTAAGACATGAGAATAAGTGCCAGGTAGATACTTCAAAAGCTGGTGCATAATAATAAAGAGTACCCGGCTTTCTTTCCCTCTACCACAGTGACTACCAACCTCCAGCTGGAGCGGCTTCATCAGACTGAGTCCTGAAGAGAGGGCACTGCAGAGTGGAGCCCTCAAATTACCCACGATGGGCATGCCACAAGAAATAAACCCTATAGCTATAAGCCACTGAGGTTTGGGGGTTTTATATTAGTTACCACAGCATAAGCAGACCTATCCTGACTAGTATACCTCCCATGTTTTATTGAAGATGAGTATGTTAGGTTCTTAAAGTTTGCAAAGAGTAAAGAGATATGCTTTTGTTACTTGGCTGATGGGTGTCTATTATAATAGTATATATAGAAGGAAATAAGGAGTTAGAGAAAACAGCCCCAGTAGCTGCAGACCAAGCCTTATGGATACAAGATACAAGGCAGCACTTGCTTTCCTGCTGTCCTCTCAACAGGAGTCACCTGTTGATGGATAGTCAAGAGCTCTCACTTTATAGGGACTCAACTGTATTCCGTCTCCTTTGTTCTACTCTCCCTGCAACAACTGTCAACTTATAAGGCTTCTGTAACACTGACAATGGGTCTACTAATGCCCCAGCACTTAGAGAAATTCCCAACTGCTTGGTTCAGTTGCATCAGAACATGCCCCCATCCACATGCAAGAAGTTCAAGCTCCCGGGTTCTGAAGGTCTGACAAGTGTCCAAGATCCTTGAACCTTAATTTGACCTGAGGCCACAAGCCAGTGAGGAGCCCACCTTCGAGGACGCCTTGTCTTCCGCTTTACTCTCGCTTCCTAGTGACCCTCCCCCTCCTTCTCAACTGGAGAAATCCACTCCCCCTACGTGTTCCTCTCTCCTTCCAGTCACCCTCCTGCACCCTCTCTTCTCTTCTCCCCTTCTCCAGACTTAGCTATTTTTTTCAGAGTAGAAAAAAGTAATTCTTTGTGTAAGCATTGGAAACCTTGGTCTCAAACTTGGTGAGCAGTTTCTTAAATCTTTGTTTCTGCTTCTGGTGTGGGGTAGGGTACCTTCAAGTTACCAGAAAAGAAGGGCTAGAAAGCAAACTGAATATGTTGAGATAGAATGCTTCATACTTGCATTCAATTTCCCTAAGAATAAGAATCTGATTAAGCATCCACTGACCAGTCAGTAAACACATGGGCACTCTATACGCCATGATTAACCTACGGATGTTAAGACTCCAAGTCAGACATCGATCCTTGGGCTTATCATGTGAAGCTAGATTGTCAGGGTCACCTGGAACAAAGTAGAGCATTCTAGGTACAAAAGGTTGGATGTGGCCACTATTGTCAAAAAGGCAGCTTTCCTCAGAAGAGGACTGTAGATAAGCCAGCCAGCCCTCATTGGGTTCAGTTCACTCCTGTCATCTGAAACCTCATTTAAAATAAATGTAGTTATTTAATCTCTAGTATAGTTCAAATTTTCATTTCATTGACTTGAAAATCCATTGCCCCTTGCTTGGAAAGGATTCCCCATCTTATACAAGTGGGAAATCTTCCAATTCCTAATGGGTGTTGAAGTGGTAAGAGAGAATTCTTTATACTCTACCAAGGGGCAGAAAGGAGGGTGACAAAATATCCAAGCAAATAGAAGCAGAAAGAAAATTTAAAGTGACACAGTGCATAAGCATAACATGTTTACATGCCTTTTACAGTTTACAAAGTATTTTTGCATAAATTACAAAAAAACACTGATCCTATGATTAGAGATTTTCCTTGTTTAGTCTACTGCTAATTTTATGAGTCTCTTTTTCTCTATCTATAAAGTGGAACTATTAACAGGATCTAGATTTCATAGTTGGTATCAAGGTTAAATGAAATAAGGCGTGTGAAAAATTTTCATGAACTACCTGGTATTATACAGTAATATAATTTTATAAAATTATCCAATTCAATTACCATTCAGACCAATAATCACTGATTAAAGACTTTTTATGTGCCAGACAATATGCTATGTGCTGGGAATACAAAGATAAACAAGACATAGCCCGGATGCTCAAAGAGCTTACAATTTCATAGGTAAGAGAAACATGGGGAAAATGATTTCAATAAAATATGGCAGATTTGTGATAAAGGTATGCATAGAGTCTGAGGGTGTATAGATGAAGTCATTAGTCTAATCTTGAGGTACAAGAAAACATCCTGGAGGAAGTGATGTCTTAAAGGATCGGGGACAATCTGGAAGAATGAAGGGTTGAAAAATCTCCAGTTTTTATTTATCACCTTATACAGAAATTGTCAGTTTGCCCTATTAAAATGTAAGCTATTTGTACATTGCTAGCTCCTCTATTAGATGGACAACTTCCAGGAAGGGACCAGGTCTCATTTATCTTCATATGCCCCCTGAGTCTACTTGAATATTGGTAAGGGATTGGACTCAGGTGCCCTGAATACAAAGAAGGTACAGATAACTATGTACATAATTACCAAGATTTTACTGTTACCATAGTGTCATAGAATTATGGAATTTTAGAGCTGGTGTTGGAATTGATCTTGAGGGCATTTAAACCACCATGTGAACATAACGTAGAAGAAACTGAGTTCCAGAAAGGTCCACACAAGTGATTAATGGCTGTATCTCAAGCCTAGGATTCTGAATTTTTAAACCATTGTATAGTACGGCCATAGTGCTATGTGCTTATATAGACATGCTTATATAGAAACATATGCAAATATGCACGTACAAGCATAGGCAGGATATACATACACACAGTTGGATTTGGGGGATGAAGGCATCCCTGTTTCAGGATCCCTTAAATTGTAAATACCCAAACATTTCAATTACAAAGTGAGGAGAGAGATCCAGACCTTAAGCCCCTCAATCCTCATAGGTAAAATTACCTTTTGTTCTCAGTTCAGAAAATCTTTGAAGTTATTCTAGCCTAGAACAACTCACCTTATGTTGCAAAAAAAGCCAATAAATTACAAGTGCCTAGGCCAAAATCTCGGAAAGCACTTCTGACAGGATATTCTAAATGGTGCTTAGGAATGCGGGTTTTCTGTAAACTGGCTTGTGGCAACTCTAAGTTACATTGAAATGCGATGCCAATAGATACTTATGTTGGGAGAGGTTAATGGTCATGGCATACTTTTCAGACACCTAAATACTGCCCTCAGTCAACCACCCCTCCCTGTCAGTTTGCTGGAGAAAATGTAGGCATGAGGGGCTAACAAGACACTGAAACACACTATTTCTAACAAGGGAGTTAGACACAAACTCCAACCTAGAACTCCAGTGTGCTTGCCTTGAGGACTCCTGCCTGAGTGAGGGAGGCTTGAGAGGCCTGAAGGCCTGAAGCTAAATAGAGCCAAAACCCTACTGTGCCTTCTTGCCCCTCAAGCATAAACATTAATCTCAGTTCTTTCCACTCTAAAGCAAGGAAGGGCTGATCCAGAGGCCTTTGGCTGCAAGAGGAGAGAACAGAGTAGTAAGCCAGAAAGGGAGGGCCTACCTAATGCCTAGAGAAGAGCAGGCTTAGCCTACCCACCCTACCCAGCCGATCTGAACTGCTCAGCTTCCCTTTCCTCAGTCAAGTGAGAGCAGGAGGCAGAGGTTTCAGAGGTGAGCCAAAGAAAGAAGGGTAGCCCAAGAGAGGGGCAGCTCCCCAAACTTACACCCACTTTCCAGCCCTATGGAAGAAGGAGGAACATCCCAGGAATGTGGTCCAGGTCCTCTTACTCTAGCCTGAAAGAAGCAAGAAAGTCAGAAGGGCCACATTCATTTATTCCTTTAACTCAGTTCAATGAAGCTTCTACCCAATAGCACAAGGAATAAAAAATTATCTCAAAAATGCCTGGCACTCTTCCCCAAAAGAGATTGAATGGTTATAGGGTGGGCATCTATGAGTTTTCTTGGCTTGCAATCAACATTTATTAAGGTGTTCAATAGAAAAATTCCAAATAAGCAACTTTGAAATGTTGGAACTTTTATGTACAAAATTACACAGATGAAAAACTCATATGCATATACTCAAAAATATGAAAACAGAGATGTCAAATGGATAGATCAAGCAACTGATTTTTTTTCAACATTAAATCACAGCCCGAATTCTATTCATGCCTATACCCTTCCTCTGAGCATATTAAACTCAACTTTTCTATCCTTGAAATACTAGCCTTTTCTTTTCAGTAGTTCTTCATATACTTTTTTATGTACATTATTCACCCCATCTTCTTACTTTGTCAAGTGTACTGCTGAACCATCAAAACATCTTCAGTGGTAGCATTTGTATTACTTATTGTTATGATGTTACAGAGATGAATGGACTCTGTGATGTTGTGATTTATAATAAGAAAGATATTTGTCCTGGTTCCTAGCACAGAGCTCCTAAAACCCTTGGAATTTCTTAAGTGATAAGGGCAATAAAGATGTCTTGATATTCATAACAAACGTCTTTCAACCACACTTGAGTTTATGTTATTGACGTGACTTTTGGAAAGCACTTAAGGATGGGGGCCAGGTGCCAGAGGAATCAACCACTTGATTAGAGAGTTGGAACTTTCAGTCCCATGCCTCTGACCTCCAGGGAGGGGAGAGGGGCTGGAGATTGAATTGATGGCCAAGGGTCAATGATATAGTCATTCATGCTTACGTAATTAAACTTCCATAAATATCCCAAAAGATGGGGTTCAGAGAGCTTCCAGGTTGGTGAACACGAGGAGTTTCGGGGAGATTGGTGCACTTGGAGAGAGCATGGAAGCTACAAGCCCTTTCCTCATAGCCTGCCCTATGCATTTCTTCCGTCTGACTGTTCCTGAGTTATACCCTTTTGTAATAAACCAGTGATCTAGCAAGTAAAATATTTCTCCAACTTCTGTGAGCTGCTCTAGAAAATTAACCAATCCCTAGGAGTAGGTAGCAGGAACCTCCCGTCTATGGCTGGTCAGTCAGAAGCACAGGTGACAACCTGGACTTGTGACAGGCGTCTAAAGAAGGGG
This sequence comes from Equus caballus, assembly GCF_041296265.1. Lineage (NCBI taxonomy): Eukaryota > Metazoa > Chordata > Mammalia > Perissodactyla > Equidae > Equus > Equus caballus. The sequence continues at coordinate 76,336,439 of NC_091689.1, forward strand.
AATAGGCAATCTTATTGGACTGGGCCCTTAACTTGTGGGATCTGATGCTACCTCCAGGTAGATGGTGTCAGAATTGAGTTGAATTGTAGGACACCCAGCTGATGTACGAAAATTGCTTGGTGGTGTGGGAAACCGCCTCCCCCAAGTTGGAATTGGTAATAAACTCAGTTTAATCTCTGAGTATTTAATACTTGTAGATACTATTATATACGGTATTTTTTACAACTTCTATTTCTGGTTATTTGATACTAATATATAGAAATACAATTTATTCCAAAACGTTGTTAAACTAATTTATTAGTTCTAATAGATTTTTGTACATTCAATTGAATGTCCTACATAAATGATCATGTCTGTTGTAAATAAAGACAGTTTTACTTCTTCCTTTCCAATATGGATGCCTTTTATTTCTTTTTCTTGCTATACTGAATAAGCTACAACCTCCAATTCAATGTTGAAGAGAAGTGCTGTGATCCAGCCAATTCTGCTCCTAGGTATTTACTCAAGAAAAATTAATGTATATATCCATATGAACACTATACACAAATGTTTTAGCACTTTGTCATAGCCAAAAACTGAAACAGCCCAAATGTCTATCAACAGATGAATGAATAAACAAACTGTGGTATATCCATACAATGGAATATTGTTCATAAGGAATGAATGATTGATTTGCTTCAACATGAATGGATGTTCATCAAAGATCTTGAACAATGGATGAGGATGAATCTCAAAATAATTATGCTGAGTGAAAGAAGCCAGACAGAAGAGTACATACTGTGGGATTTCAGTTATGTAAAATTCTGGGAGATGAAAATTAATGGAAATGCAAATTAAAGGAAAGCAGAACAGTGCTTATTTGGAAATGGGGTCGAGAGATAATGGAGAGAGACTGGAGGAAGGGATTGCAAATGGGCATGAGGAAATTTGGAGGGATGATGGATATTTTAATTATCTTGATTGTGGTTATGTTTTTATGGGTTATAAATATGTCCAAACCTATCATTTTATACATTTTAAATATTTGTAGTTTATGATATGTCAATTATACCTCAATGAAACTGTTAAAGACAATTTTTTTCTTTTTTTAAAAAACACTGCAGGCAATGAATAAACTCAGGTCCAGGATTATCTGGTTGGTAGCAGATATAGAATGTCATGTCTATTGCAGAATTACACCTCCACAAACTCCCTAAATGTAGTCCAAACTCTGAGACATTTGAAAAGCAATTATAAAGGCTGATTTTAATAGGTGATTGAGTGAAGACCAATATTCTATCAATTGAAATGTGAAATAAATATTGTGGAGAGGCAGTTCTCAGAGAAAAGTTCCTAATGGTTCTACTGGATTTAAACTGGGGGTACATAATAATTTTAAGGTATATAAAGCATAGGATTTTAAGAATAATATATTCTTGGCAGGTAGCATAGTTTAGGGATGGAATAGATGAGAGAAAAACAAGTTGGATGCATATAATTAGTACTAAGCAAATATTACCAACTGTTTAGTTACTGGTAATAAGTGGAGGAAATTTCTGCTCTTTTTCCAGGGAAATGAAGAAACCATCCATTGGTGACCTCCCACTCTCAATTACAAAGCCATGGTCTCTGACTTCACGGAAACGTTCTTGAACTTCTTTGTGGAGATCATTCAGTCCTAAGACCCTGGGATGTTTGCTCAATTCCTCACACCTATAGCAACAGTTCCCTAATAGGTTGTACCCAGGGCTCATTCTGCTGTGCATGTTAGAAGGCAATGGTTGTAAGCAAACATAGATCAACTCTCAATGCTGTCTCCATCTGTTGCCTCACTCCGGAGTACCATCCATTTATTAATACAGTATCCCAGCCTGATCCCTCACCAGGCTTTATGATTTCTGAAGTTTCCACAGGGTTTCTGGTTCATGAGATATTATTTGCTTTCCTTGAATGAAAATGTACTGTTATTCAAAACCTGAACGTCCTAAGCTACTTTTCATAAACCTAATTTCCACTGTTTCTATCAAGCTTCTAATATATCTGAATTACTGCATTTCCTTTGGAAAATTATACTATAGTAACTTCAAAAACCCAAAAGCCAGCATTCTATTTAAAAGCAAAGTTCTAGTACCATGTCCTGTATCACTTGGGAATCCTGAGATGTGATCTCTTCCCTTGAAATATGAAATAAGTGGTTAACTAAGACAGTTGTCCAAGCTATTCAAGTGTTTTTGAATTTTGTCTATGTATTCTTAATTGTTTGAATTCAGTAAGATTTGGGCTCACCAAATTAGTATTTTATAGTCAAGTCATTCTATTAGTTAAGACTCTTTTAATTGCTAGTGATAAAGGCCCATCTCACATTAAGTTAAACAAAACAGAGATTGCATTAGCTTACATAAATGAAAAGTTCATAGGTTTCTAGCTTTAAGCATAGTGGGATCCAGGTGTTCATATGCGGCTCTCACTCTTCCTATCTTGGACAGGCCTTCTAGGTACAATGAATAGCTGCAGCCTGCAAGATCACATCAGTCTATCTTAGCAACCCCCATAGAAAGGAGGCAACTTTCCCAACAGTTCCAGCAGACAATTACCAGGGGCAACTCCTCCTGAACTAAGCACTGTGGCCAGGGGACTCCGGTGCTTTAATTAGTCAAGCCTGGGGCATGTGTCCTCTTCTGCATCTGGAAGACGGAGTCATCCATGCTCAAATCATATGGAATGAGTTCTCCTCAGGAATAGATGGGATTTGCAAACAGATATGATATGAGATGCTAGGCAGATAAGATCACAATTTTCAAGAAGATGATAATGTTCTCAAAGACATATCTACAAGAGACTATAAAATGAAGTGTGAAATTAAATAATACTGAAGTGCCAACACATAGAAGACAAACTGTATTTGTGCCACAGGTAATCAGACAACTCTCCTGGAGACAGTTATCAAGAAAAACATTTGGAGGCAGTGAGGTTACAAGAGCCTTGGATGCCTCCTTGCTATTCGTTCTGTCTATACTGCCAAATCGACCTTCCTAAAGCACTGCTGAAGAACCTTCGGTAGCGCCTCAAGACTTACCTGATAAGGCAAGGCATCTTAGTCTGAAGATAATCAGACAGAATTCTATTCAAATTCAGTTAATAATACATATAGCTTATGACTTTAAATGAACTATATAGTCTCTTTAAGCCTCGGTTTACTCATTTGTAGAATTAAAATATAATGCCTCCTTCTGTGGATGTTGGAGAATGAAATGAGCCTATCACAGTATTTGGTGCATAGTCCATGCTCAGCAAGTAGAGGAGGTATTGTCATTAATATTATTGCTCACCGTCTCTGCAGGAACAGCCTTCTTCCTATTATTCTCTTGTCAGATCTTCCCAACACTTTCCTCACTCAGTGTAAGCTTGATAAAAGCAGAGATTCTGGCCATTTTATTTGCTGATGGCTCCGTGGGGCTTTGAACTGCACCTGTAACAGAGTGAGCATGCTCAATAAGCACTTGAATGACTGAATGAATGAATGGCCTAACTTGTCTCCCACCTTGACTAGTTAACTTCATTGAGGAGATGATCCCTGCTCAATTCATTTTTATATTACCCCAAGTCCTTAGTTCATATTCTGGAACAAATAAATACTTGTTGAATGAATGAATGAATGAATGGATGAAAACTTGAACAATTGCCTCAATGCTCCATTTTCACTTTTCAAACACTGATACAGTCAATGAACACTTTTAACTGCAATCGTAATCATCATTCCTAGCATTTTAAGCTCCATATTCAGAGGAAAAAAATGCTGCAAATAATATGCCTTCATGTTCAATCAAATACACATACAAACTAAAGTTAAAAGCATAAGAAGTGTCATTTATGTTGTTCGATGGCATTAAAAATGTAAAGATTGCTCAATGATTTAGAGTGCTTTTTTCCTAAACCTGTCTGCTTTTCAATCCCAGACAATAAATAGTAAATAGCATGTATTTAATAAAACATTTCTGAAGCCAGAGCATATTATTGAATGATCAAGAAAATGTGCCTTTTAACACACACAGGGATGATATAATCACCTTTTTAATGAATCCCTAGACCGCAGCAGAAAGTTTTATAAATTCCAAATAGTGAGATTTTTATGAAAGTTATTAGCACACTTGTTCACCAAAGAACTTTATGCCATTTCCTGGGATTTTTAACTGTTTTAATGAGGCAACAGTTACAAAGAGGCTTGAAGCCTAAACTTTCATGGCAATATAATAGAACAAAGATCCGTTTAGCCACCACTTAAGTCATTCCCCAGGCACTTGCACACTGGATCAGCATGATAAAATAAGGCAGAGATGACTCGTTTTCTCCAAATCTTAATGGCACTGTGTAGTTGAACATGATTTGAACCCATGTTAGTGAATTTCTTAATGGAAAAATATGAATTCCTACCTTTAAAAATTAAATGACCCTTTGGAGACTTACGAAAAAGAAGGCTCACCCAATTTTGCTAACTTTGAAGGGCCCATACCAAACAACATCTTGATGTATTAGTATATGAATCAAAAACATCTGTATCATGTTTGGCTTAAAATATACACTGATTTTAAAATAAAGTGGAAAGTTTTTGTAAAAATATATGCTTTCTTTCAAAGAATGTAAACCATAAACACATTTTTTGATAGTGTTCTAAAATGTAATTCAGTTGTTTGAAATAAAGCTCAGAGAAGTCTATCTTTCTTCCTGATATGGGACTGCATAGAACCTTTTAGCAGAGAGTTTTGCCCTGAGATAATTGACTAGAGTAGGTCTATTGACAGGCTTGAGGAAGTCCCTGAAACCCCTGAAATTGTGTTCAAAGTTTTGTGTGTAAATGCAGCATGTCTTTAACTAGAGCAGAGTTTCTCAATCTTGGCATTATTGACATTTGGGGCCAGATAATTCTTTGTGTTGGAGCTGTCCTATGCATTGTAGGATGTTTAGCATTATCCCTGACCTCTACCCACTAGATGCCACTAGCGCAGCCCCAATCGTAACTATCAAAAATGTCTCCAGACATTATAGATGTTCCTGGAGAACCAATGATGTAGAGAGAAGGCCCACTGCTTTTATCAAATTCCCAAACAGGTTAAGAGCCACTGCCCTGGTGTATGCAACAAGAGTCCAAGTCACCTCCCCACTGGGCCCCTTAGATAAGCATGCTGGTTTGGCCTTTGAGATTCCCCCCAAAATGAAACCCATTGCTGTTACTCTTGTGGCAGGCAGAGTGATGGGTCCCCCCACCACCCACCCTCCCCCTGGGAAGTGCAATCACCTAAAGACCTGTGTTTTCAAAAACCTCCGACTAAGATCTCCCAATTGCCAGATGGCTTCAGAAAGTCTAAGGATTATGTTTAAAGAAGAGGAGTCATGAACCTCCTAGGTTTGTTGCTCATCTTATTTGGATTTCCCACCACACAGCCCAGTGCCTGACTCATGAAATCAATACATATGTAGTTAATGATTGGATAACTGAATTGTGAAAACCATGGCATCTATGAGAGCTTATTCTTAATTAAAAGATCCATTGTATGAGGTGGTTCTGGAGTCACTCTCTCCCACAGTTCTGATTTTCTCTGCCTAACTACTGTAACCCTCAGAGATCCACCCCAGAGAGAACAGAGCCCAGTGAGTGCATTCCACACCATTATCTTGGACTTGGCAATGGACTCTCTCTGCTGCATATAGGTTTGGCCCCATGTGCAGGTCACAGGTATCGCTGAAGGCATGTGACATCCAACGTACCTCTATCACCTCTGCTGGCACCCTTGTCGGATATGGACTAGTCCTCACGCTCTGCTTTCCTTTTGCTAACAAGCCCATGGATTTTAACCTGCTTTCCTTTTCTCTTTAAAACTGCTACCACCACCCACTGTCCTTGACGTTCTTTTCCAATTCTAACTCTGAAGTGGAATACAATCTCTTTAGTGCCTTACACACACATACACAACTTTCTTGCCTAAGCCACACCAGATTGGATTAAACAAAACAAAATTCAGCCACCTACTATTTTGAGAGACACCCTAAAACATAAGGACATAAAAAGCTTTAAAAGTACAAGTGTGAAATACCACCCAAAAGAGAGCTGATGTAGCAAAAAGGACTCCAAGTACAAGAGCATCACCAAAGTTAAAGAGGTTTGCTACATGACAAAAGTTTGATTCACTAGGAATACAACTCCAAACTCATATGTACTAATAAAACAACTTTAAGACGTGTGAAGCAAAATTTGACAGAACTACACAAGCAACTTGATAAATCCTCTATTGCAGTGAGATTTTGTCATAACTTTCTCAGCAATTGAATCAAACAATTCTAAATTAATAAGTATATAAAGATTTGGCAATACTACTAACAAGCTTGATTTAATACACATATATGTTCCAAACCTTGCCCATACAATCCACTCTCCAATAAAATATTTCACACCAATTCCCCTAGGGAAACCTCCACTCTCTCCTTCCTATCTGCTCTCTCAGCTGATTTCCTTCTACTCCGCTGAGACATTTTAAGCAGTAAGAATTTCTCCTGATTCCTTCTACATCTACCCACTGACGAGCATCTGCACTCATTCTCTGTCTTCCTGTGTTTACTACAGATGAACTGTCTGTGCTCCTATGTAACGCCAGTCCCTGCTCTTGTGCACTACTCTCCATCCCCTCTAGCCTTCTTTCTCCAATAGTCCTCCTTTCTCTCCTGTTCCGTTCGGCTGGATCATTCCTATTAACATTCCCATTAAAGCATGACCCCATCCCCTGCAAATACGTCCCTTTCTCTCCTCCCCACTGCTAGTATCTACTTACTGTCTTCCAACACCTCTCCTCTGATACTCTCAAATCTTCTCTAGTCTGACATTCACATCCATCACTCCACTGAAACTGTTTGTGTCAAGATCTCCATTGCTAAATCCAGTGGTCTTTTCTGAGTTCCCATCTTACTATACTATTGTCAGCATCGATCCAACTGATCACTCTTTCCTTCTTTATTCACTTTCTTCATTAGCTTCTAGAACACTCATCCCCTTGGCTTTCCTCCCATTTCAAAGTTTGGTCCTTCTCAGTCTCTTTTACTGGTTCCTCAACTCCTCTCATAACTCTTAACAAATTGGAGAGCCTCAGGGCCCAGCCCTTGGTCCTCTTCTCTTCTCTCCCTGTACTCACTCCCTTAGCAACCGCATCTTGTCTCAGGGCTTAACTGCTGTCTATATGTTAATGACTCCCAAATGTATATCTCCAGCCCAGGCCTCTCTCCTGAAATCTAAGTTTGTATTTCCAGTTAGCTACTGAACATCTCCACTTGAAGAGCTCATTGACATCACAAACTCAACATGTTTAAACTTAAATTCTGATCTCTCCCCAAGAAGCCGAACTCACACACAGACTTCCCCATCTCAATTCATAATGATTCCATCCCTCCATGAGTCCAGGCAAAAACCTTAGAGTCTTTCTTATTTCCTCTGTCTCATACCACCTTTGCTATGTCAGGAAGTCCATTTTCTATCATTAACATACATCCAGAAGTCAACCACTTCTCTCTACCACCGTGGTTCAAGCCACCGTTATCCCCTCCAAGGTTTGGTACACTATCCTCCTGACTTTCCTGCTTCCATCCTTCTCCTTTTAGTCTATTCTCAACACAGTAGCTGCAGTAACCTTTTGAAAATGTAAATCACATCATGGCATTTCCCTGCTTCCCCTCTCAGAGCAAACTCCAAAGACCTTATAAGGAAGTGTACCTCGTATTATCTGACCTCATCTCTTACTATTCTCTTTGCTGTTTGCACACCTCCAGTCACATTGCTCCTTGCTGTCCTTTGAACATAACACACAAGCTCCCACTTACCACCATCTCCATCTATGTACTCTGTCTTCCCATTTAGATCCTTTGCACTCTCTGTTCCAGCTACATGAAATGCTCTTCTCCCAGACACCTACTAATTTCCTCTCCTTCTTCATGTCTTCGCTCAAATGTCCTGTTCTTAGTGAAGCCCTCCATGACACTTTTATCCACAATTGCAAAGACCACCCCCAGCCTTCCTATATCACTTTTTCCTCCATGGCCTTTATCAGATTCTTACAAACTTCTAATTTACTGACATACCACACTCATTATTTATTGTCTGTCTTCCTGCACTAGAATGTGTGCTCTTAAGGACAGAGATCTGTCTGTTTCGTTCCCTGATGTATCCCAGGCACCTCAAAGAGTTCCTGACACATTGTACACACTTAGTAGATATTTGTTAAATGAAAGAATGAATGACTGAACAAACGAATAAATGCATGAATACTTAGAACTCTACATCCAACATTCTTGTCAAAACACAAATGGAATCATTACAAAATTTGAGCATGTATCATGCTATAAACAAGTCTAAGCAAATATTAAAAATCACTATTGTACAGACTAATGTGGAAACACACTTGCAATTATAAAAGAGGAAGTAGAGTCTGTCTGAAAGCAAAAAGAGGAATGTCTCACCCAGAATTCTATGTTCAGGTGCATATTAAAGGAAGAAATAATATTTAGGAAATTTTAAAAATGTGTATAGCTGAGGATGGGAAGGAGAGCACAATGAGGTTAGAGTGTTCTAGAATGAAAGAACTTGAGCAAAGACCTGAAGGCAATAGCAAGAGTGTGAAGAGCAAGATGCACTGAAAAAAGTCTGGAGTGAGGAGATGGAGGGGAATGATGAGATTGGATTGAGAATTAAGTAGGAACCATTTCACAAAGGTCTGCGTGCAGCTTATTAAAAAATGTAAACCTCATCCTAAAAGCAGCAGAAAGCCTCCAGTTCATTTACCTCTTTATCACCAGTGACCTTTCTCTCCATCTCATCAGCCACTCATCCTCTACAGTCCCATTCTAGACCTCATCAGTACCACAAACTGCATTACTTCTAAAATCTTAATTTCAAATATTACACTTATCAAACACCAGGACACTTGTTTACGTACTGCCACAGCTAAAAGCCATCACCTTCACCAAGATCCCACTACACTGAGCCTACCACTTTCTCAGTAACAATCAGTCCCTCCCTGCCTCATCCCTTCCATGGTCTAGGCTAGACCTCATGGTCCAGCATCATAATTACACTCTTTCCAAATACCTTGAGCTCTCTTACTCTTTCCTCCCTCCATACTACTCTTCTGGCAAAACCCTGAACGCTAATCTGCCTTCCTTGTACATGTGCTGGCATCTGAAAATCGCTAGAGAAAAATCATATATGTAAACCTACTTGTTTCACTTTAAATTCGTATCACAGACCACAAATGGGTACTTAGAAAGACCTAGAAATCCTACTCTGTTTCTCTGATAGATTCACTTCCCCAACCCTCTTTCATCCTATGTCCTGTTTCTCCAACCTTTCATACCCTTCCTCAGCCTTCACCTTCTCCCTCAGCCGATGACTTTGTCTCATAGTTCATTGAAAGCTATAAATGGGTAGACTCTTCTCATCCTCTACCTACAAACACACCCACCTCTCCATTGCTCTTCTCTTTGAGTCCAAGAGAGAAAGTGCTCTCTCTTCCTAAAGGAAGCCCCCTCCTCCACACGTGGCTCTTCATCCAATCCCTCTTGCTGTCCTCAAGACTAGCTCTTTCTCTCTCTTTCCTTCGTTATTATCGTTCCCTCTCAACCAAATCATTCCATTGTTATCCTAATATTCTCTGGCAGCTCCAACTTAAAAGGATCTCACTTCATTGCATGATCCCCTCCAGGTTCCACGCTCTGTTTCCACTCCCCTTCACAGCAAAACTGCTTCGAACATTTCCTATACTCAACCCTGTTCACTTTTTCACTTTTCATTCTCTTTTCAACCCACTCCAGTCTGGCTTTCACTTCCTACCATTCCAATTAAGGCTGTTTTTATCAACATCATCCTCTCTGTTGTCAAATTCAGAGAGCTTTTCTCTGTCCTTAACTTACCTCTCAGCAGCATTCCAGGAGGAGGTTAACCTTCTCTTTCTTGAAACAACCTTCTTTTGACTTCCCTGACACAATACATTCTTGCTTGTCCTCTTACCTCACTGCCTATCCCTTCTCTCTTTTGCTATCTCTTTGCAAGCTCTATTTGTTGGTGTTCCTCAGAGCCACTCCAGGCTTCTTTTCTTCTCTTTTCTCTCTACACTTTTTCTTTTGTGATCCCATCCAATGGTTTTAAATACCGGCTATATTTTGATGACTCCCAAATTGATATCTCTAGTATGGATGTCTCTTCTCAGCCCCAGATACCCATAACCAACTTTAACCAATGTCCATTTGAATGACTCACCAGCTTAATGAGCCCAAAACTGGATTTCCAATCTAAACCCATTCCCCACACATTCACTATCCTAGTAAATGCCTTCATTGCTCATCTCATTGCTCAACCCACAAGCCTCAGAATCTTTATGATCCCTTCCTTTCCTTCATCCATCACATTTAGTCCATCAGAAAGCCCTACTGATTTTAGCAACAAAACCTATCTCAAATATGTCCATTTCTTTTCATTTAAAATACCATCAGCTTTATCCATGCCACCATCACTTCATTTCACAAGTCTACTGAATAGCCTTTTTCCTTTCTTTCCTTTTTTCTTTCTCTTTCTTTCTCTCTTCCTGCCTCCCTCCCTCCTTCCTTCCTTCTTTCCTTTCCTTTTCCCTCTCTCTCTCTGTCTACTTTTTCTCTCTTGCTCAGCACTTTCCACTCCATTCCCCACAAACAGGAAGTAATTTTTTAAAATAGTAATAATAAGATTATTCCTTCACCCTTCCATGGCTTCCTATGGCACTTAGAATAAAACCCAAACCCCTTACCATATCTTATACAACTGGGCATGATTTAGTCCCTGCCCAACTCGGCAGACTCTTCCCCCTTGCTGACCAATGCTCATCCCCATAGATCTTGCCTCAGTTCCTCAGACATGGTATGCTCACCTGTTTCCAAGCATTTGCACATGACCTTTCCTCTGTCAGGAAGCTTCCTCCCACCACTCTGTATATCTAGCTTCTTCTCATTCTTCAGGATGAACCTGAAATGTTGCCAGCCAGAGTAAAGTTTGCCCTACCTCTACCCTGTTTCTCTGTTCTAGAACTTATTATAATTTATACTTTTTTAATTGACTTGGATCATCTTTTTACTGAAATTGAATATAAGCTGTGCAGGCAATGATCATGTCTAACTTGTTCACCATTACATTCCTATAGTCTAGCACACAGCCTTGCACTATACATATTTGTTGAATGAAATAAATTAGGAATTAATAAAATAGTAGAAGGGGAGTGACATGATTAAATTCATGTTTTAGGGTAATGGCTTTTAACTGGGGACACTCTCCCCTCCCCCAAAGGACATCTGGCAATGTCTGGAGATATTTTTTATTGTTATGACTGAGGTGAAGGAGGGTTTGATAACAGGTGGAAGCTAGGGTTGCTGATCAACATCCTACAAGGCAAGGACAGCTCTGCACAACAAAGAATTATCTGGCCCCAAGTGCCCATAGTTCCGAGGTTAAGAAACTCTGTTTTAGAGAGACCAAGACAAAATTTGAAACTAGACTATTGCTAGTTAGTCTCTTCCTCAGTTAGCACCGGGGAGATCAGTTAGAAGGTCTTTCCAGGTAAGAGAGGATGTCCTGGAATGGAATAAAGCATGTGGTATGGAGAGAAGTAATTATGTGTTTATGATGTATGGCTAGAGGATAAATGTTTAGAACTGACTGTACTTTGTGATTAACTATATGAGGGAGAGAGAGAGAGTCAGACAGACAGACAAAGACATCCAGGATTACTTGCAAGCTTCTGGTTTAGATATCTAAATAAAAGCAGTGCATTCATTGAGTCTGAAGATATAAGAAGTTGAGCTCTCTTGAAGAGAAAGATGCAATCAGTCTCGAATGAAACGTGAAGTTGATAAATGGTTGTGGAACTCACGAGACAAGCCTAACAAATTCCACTGCTAAAGTAAGAAACCTGAGATACAAATTCTCAGAGATAAATCAAGACAACTCTTATAAAGGCAAAAACAATATGGCATGAAGACATAGCATACAGTATAGTTACTACAGATATTTCATAAAAGGAAAGAAAAAAGAATAACATAGAATAAGGTAAAAAGGAATAAAACATTCAGATATGCAGTGATTAAAAATATCTAGAGAAAATAATTGAGGTCATATAATAAAACATAAATCGAACTTAAAATAAGTAAAGATGATAGAGAGTAGAAAATCTTTAAATTGAATGTGTAATTCCTTTTAACACAAGTGAACAATGAAATAGCCCATTTGTATTATTTATGTGGAAGGAATTTAAAAGTTTTATGATATATAGAGAAAAGATAATAGTATCCAATTTAACACAACAGTATTAGGGCTTCTGATTTTATTTCTGACCTTTATGACTTAAAGTTCTTCATCATAAGGATTATATATGTTTACAGGACCACAATATTAAACTATACTTTTGACTAAGAGAAATTGTACTGAAGATCAAGGCTTAATTGTAAAAGACTAGGACATTTGAAAACACGGATTGTAATAAGCAGAAGAATGCCCTCCCTCCCCTAAAGATATCAGGTCCTAATCCCTGGCACATTTGACCTTGTCTGGAGAAAGGGTCTTTGTAGATGTGATTAAGTTAAGCATCTTGAGATGGGGAGATTATCCTGGGTGATCTGAGTGGGCCCTAAATGCAATCACATGTAATTTTATAAGAGGGAGGGAGAGGGAGATTTGACATGGACAGAAGTAGAGAAGACATGGACAGAAAGGGAGGCCACGTGGCTGTGGAGACAGATTGCAGTGACACAACCACAAGCCAAGGAATGTTGGCAGCCAGCAAGAGCTGGAAGAGGCAAGAAATAGATTCTTCCCTAGAATCTCCAGAAGCAGCCAGCCATGCTGACACCTTGATGTCAGCCCAGTAATAGTGATTTTGGACTTCTTGCCTCCAGAACTGTAAGAGAATACATTTCTGTATTAATGTAGATAATACAGATGTACATAATATTGTTATGAACCAAACTGCATCCCCCCAAGATTCATATGTTGAAGCTCTAACCCCCAATGTGATTATATTTGGAGACAGAGGCTTTAAAGAAGTAATTAAGGTTAAATTCAGTCATAAGGGTGTGGCCCTAATCTAATAGAATGGCGTCCTTATAAGAAGAGGAAGAGACACCAGAGACTGCTGTGTCTCTGCACAGGCACAGAAGAAGGGCCATGTGAGGATACAGCGAGAAGGGGGTCGTCTGCCAGCCAGGAAGAGGGGCCTCACCAAAAACCAACCCTGCTGGTACCTTAATCTTGAATGTCCAGCCTCCAGAACCCTGAGAAAATAAATCTCTGCTGTTTAAGCCACACAGTCTTGGTCTTCTGTTACGACAGCCTAAACTGACTAATGCAAATATGCTTTTTACTCTGCCTGTATCAGAAAGCCATCTTTGCATTATTATGTGACTAATTGCTTACGTTTTCCTCTGTAATTTGAGTTTGTGCTCAAAGTTATACAACATAAGAAGAAAAAGACTGGACTGTAGAAAACTATAAGTATTTCCCATGAGCCCGCCATACTTTGGAAATCGTCACGGCCACCCCTAGGATGACTGGAGTGGGTACTCTTCTTGCCACTCTCACTTACCTGTCTTTTCCTCACATGTGCACTACTTTCACTTAAAAAGAGAGCTGTATAGGGGCCAGCCCGGTGGCATAGTGGCTAAGTTCTCACGCTCCACTTTGGTGGTCGGAGATTCACGGGTTTGGATCCGGATGTGGACCTACACACCACACGTCAAACCATGCTGTGATGATGTCCCTACAAAATAGAGGATGACTGGCACACATGTTAGCTTAGGGACAATCTTCCTCACAAAAAAAAAAAGAGAGAGAGCTGTGTAAAAGACAAATGCATGGGGAAAACTGGAGTAAAACTCTTGAATATCATTTAATTTCAAATCAAACCAACAAACGTTTATTGCGGAATTAGCAAATTCCAGGCTTCCCAGTAGCTACTAATGATGGAGAGGGGAAAATACAGACGGGTCTCCTGATCGTACAGAACTTAAAGTCTATCTATATTGATAAGGTCAGGAAGACAAAAAATAAACAGGTAGTTACAAGGCGTTGAGGGTGTCGGGAGAGGGAGGATCAGAGTGCTGTGGGAACATACAGGAAGGAATTTAACTTGGGAGACCAGGGAAGACCTGAAGGATGAGTGAGAGCAGGTGAGAATTGTAGGTGCGGAGCACAGAAGGAGAGCAGTCCAGGGTTAGCTTGTGTAAAGGCTTGGGAGAGTTGGGAGAGTTTCAGAGATTTAAGGAAATGAAGAAAATCCACCTTGCCTGGAATTTAAAAAACAAGAAGGAAAGTGGAATCAGATCTCAGAGGACATTGTAAACTAGGTGAGGGGGGTTGGTCTTCATTTTAGCTTACAGGAGACCCACAGAAAGACAAACGAGAAGGGCCTGATCAGATTTGCATTTTAAAAGGATCATTCTGACTTAGCCTGGAGAAGGAGCTGGAAGGAAGCTAGAAGGAATGCGGGAAAGGAAGCTAGGAAACAAGAAGTGCAAACAAGGGAGAATGGTGATCCTGAATGCATTAGTGGCTGTGGGGATGGATAGAAGGGGACAGACTGAAGAGATTTTAAGGGAATGCATAGACAAGACTTGGTAATTAATTACATATGAGAGGAGCGGGGAAGAAAGAGTCAAGCTGACTCCCACGTTGCTGGTCATCGTATTTTGTTATTTACTGAAAGGAGGAAATACTGGTGAAGATTTGAGGTGAAAGAAGAGCTCATTTGAATTTGAGATGTCTCTGAGATACCCAAGCCAAGATGTGTGTTTTCTAATTGTAAAAGTAATATATAGTGTATTATTTGGAAAGTGGAGAATAAGGAAAAGAAAGCAAACACTATCTTTAACCCCACTACTCAGAGACAGCTATAGTTAATATATGGTGTGGTCTTTTCTCTAAAACTGTACACACACACACATCTAATATTAAGCTATCAATTGTTTTGTAATCTGTTTTCCCTTTAACAACGAATCATGGTCATTTTTACAGATGATCATTCTTCTACAACATTATTTTCAATGGCTGCATAGGATTTCATTATACAAGTTCGCTAAACTGATTTAACCAATCCCCTATTCCTATCAAAAATATATTATGAGAGGGCTTTTAGGGCAGTGAAACTATTCTGTATGATACACATCATTATACATTTTTCAAAACCCATAGAATGTACAACACCAAGAGTGGACCCTAACATAAACTACGGACTTTAGGTGATAATGATGTATGAATGCAGGTTCTTCAATTGTAACAAACGTACCACTCTGGCGCAAGATGTTGATAGTGGGGGAGGCTGTGTATATGCAGGGGTAGGAGGCATATGGGAAATCTCTGTACCTTCCACTCAATTTTGCTGTGAACCTAAAGCTGCTCTAAAAAATGAAATCTAATATATTATGATGAGCATCCTTCTGTATAAAACTGTCTGCACATTTCTAACTATTTCCTTAAGATAAATTCCAGTAAGTGGAATGGTCTGGTCAAAGGGTATGCTCATTTAACAACTTGTTTGTTTTACTAAATTGCCTTCCAGTAAGTGTTGATAACTTACACTCCCACCAAGAGAGCACACTTGCATGGATTTTTGATCCCTGACTCAACAGTGCCCATATTGTATTTCACTCACATCTCCGTTTACCCCATCCTCAAAATAGAGCTGTAAAAACATTATTGAACATTTCTGTCAACATCCCTATTCTCTTAACCACAATATAATACCAGGCTCACTCTGTCTTTTCATTACAAACTAGCTGCATCACTGAGAAAATATATGCCATGCTAATTTGTCTTCATTTAAAATTTCAAAGAAATTCCCACATGGATCCCAGATGTTGACCATTTAATGCAAGAAGGTGTTTCCTCATTATACAAATATGGTATGTGTCCAAAATATTGGCATTGTTTAGTTTATGAATCACTTAAAATAACTACATCACAAAAAACAATGGTTCATGTGTGAGTCATAAATTAAACAATGCCAATTTTTTGATGTGCACATTTGTATAATAAGGAAACACCTTCTTGGATTAAATGGTCAACATCTGGAATCCATGTGAGGGCTTTAAAAAATTAGTCCTGCATTTTCTTAAATTTTCCCAGTGTGGAAAGAAACTCAAAGTGGAGGACATTTTTACAAAAATTTCCCTGCCCCAAATATTCTTGCAAGTAGTACATTTCTTGGTTGGTACAAAAGCTTAAGTCAAAGCAATATAAACCAAATTCCATTACAAGAAAATGCCAACGGAGTCTAAATCTTTTGTTTGTTCTAGATCTTTTGCTATGATATTGTAAAATACAGTTGTAATAGGTTGAATAGTGATTTCCAAAAAGATATGTCCATGTCCTAACTCCTTGAACCTATTAACGTGACCTTATTTGAAACAAGGGCCTTTGTAAATGTAATTTAATTAAGGATTTGAGATGTGATCATTCTGGACTTAGAGTCGGCTCTAAATCCAATGACAGGCGTCCTTATAAGAGAAAGGCAGAGGGAATTTGTGACAGAGAAACACAGGATAGAAGATCACATGAAGTCAGAGGTAGAGATGGGAGTCACACAGCCCAAGCCAAAGAATGCCTAGAACCACCAGAAGCTGGAAGAGGCAGCTTCCTAAAATCTTCAGAGGCACCATGGCCCCGCTGACATCTTGACTTTGGATTTTTAGCCTCCGCAACTCTGAGAGAATAAATTTCTGTGGTTTTAAGCCACACAGTTGGTGGTAATCTTTTATGGCCACCCTAGGAAGCTACAATGGAAATTCATAGTAATAGAATTAGATATACATTATGAATGAATCATATCAATGTATTTTATACAAACTTGACATACCTGATTTTTTGGCTTTCAATTAGCATCAAGCACTTCATGGTTCTTCTTTGGGTTTAAATAACATTAAATGCTTCCTTTTAACCTTGGAATGTTCTGATCTCAAAAGTTTCTCCCCATAATTTCTGTTGTTCAAGCAACTTTGGGAGAACACCCATAGTGTTGTGAGAGCCGGGGGATTCTAGACTAAGTAGGCAAAGCTTATCATCTCTGCCTTCAAAATGGTGATAGATGCCAGATACCCATTAGCTTGCTTGACGTCTGCCCACATTGTGGACAATAATACATACTTAAGAAAGTTAAATAATGCATCAATGTGACTGCAAAGCACAATTAAGCAGAGAGAGAGTATTACCCTATGTAAGCATGTTTGCTGCTGGCTATATACTGAAATCCAGACATGTACACTCCCTTGGATTTTGAATGGATGGGATATGTTTTGAAAAACTTCATGGTGGCTTTCTGGAAGAGGCATCCCATTTGGAATGTTTGATACTCTTTGATATTCAACACCACTGAAAGTATAAGCTCAAACTTCTTCAATTTTCATTCTACGTCTTACGTTTGCTGAGCTTTCATTTAGTTAAAAGAAATCAGAAGCATGAGATTGTTTTCCTTAAGTATGTTTTATGGCACAGGAGCCCATGATCATTCTTTTCATGACCTGCTATCTCCAGGCCCCATCCCCATCGTCCACCTCAAGAAGTGATGGAGTCACAATGGAATATTACACAGCCGCCATAAATAGTTTCAAAGAATTTTTAATGGCATGGGAAAACGTTTTCTGTATAAAGTTGAGTAAAAAAAAAACAGGATAAACTGGGTGTACACTATGATCCAAATTCGTTCAGACATACACACATTTACATATACGTACATTCAAAAGTGAAAATTTTTCACAAAAGAGCTAAATTGGCTATCTCCAGATTACACATGAATTTTTTCTTGTTAGCTATATTTTCAAGTGTGTTGCTTTATAATGAGCACGTATAACTTTTATAGCCAAAAATAATAATGAAATGGAACCCAACTAATAGCTGGAAGCTAAGAACGATTTTTGTGGGGCTAGCACTACGTCCCTAAGGTAGTTGTTTATTTCAGAAATGGTTTGTAAAGCACATAAATTAATTCAGCAAAAATCTCCCTATATATTCAAGAATACTCATCACTCCAATTACCCCCTACTTGTGTTATTTGCTTTTTCTTCACTCTTCCTACCTATGACGTGTATTGGTTGATCCGAGGCTGAGAAAGTAGAAAGAAAAAAGTAGAAGGTAGAAAGTTAGGGAATTCTTCCCTTGGACTCCTTCTGCCTCTTCTTGGGACCAACGTGGCCTGAAGAGAGGAGAGATAACATAGAAAACCAGCAATACCAAGCAGCTTGTATTTTTCTGAATAGTGGGGCACTTAATAAGCCCACCAGTACCATCACCACCCCTGCTGCAAATGGAGAAATGAGGTTTCTGGAGGATGTCAGGCGATTATTTTTTGCCCCAAATTTACTGGATCCAGGCCCCAGCAGCATGGAATATTTCAAAAGCTGTTTGCCAAGAAGGGTAGATTGCTTGAGGGCCAGGACCACGCTGTGCCTCATATTTGTTTACACAGAGCCTACGACAGTGCCTCACACATAGTGCCCAACGAGTGTTGAAATCCAGAGAGAAAAAACATTTTTGTGGATTTCAGATGCCTGTAGAGGCAGTGCCTAACAAGCTTATGAACACGATGGAATGAGCTTTGTTGCATTCAAGGCCAGCAGAGCTTGATTAAATCATTGGTCATCAAGGGATGGGCCGTGGAAAACGTCGGGGAGTAGTACGTAGCTTTTAAAAGGATGCATCAGAATGGGGAGTGAAGGGGGCCAGAAAGGACATGTGTGGTTTGGAGAAGCGTATTTAATTACGAGTTTATATTTGAAAAGTGAAAAAAGTATGTGTATATGATTCTCAGAGAGTGGAGTGGGGGGTGTGGATGTTGAAGAGGATGTATGAAGTATCTGTCCAAATCTGAGCATGTACCCAAAACTGGCTGGAAAGTATGGCGTGTTCATGTGTATGGATTTTTAAAGTTTGAGAACCACTGGACTAAATAATTGAGTTCCCCATTCAAACCAACTCATTAGTAAGAAAACACAGTTGCTTTTAAACCTCAATGACCGTGGCCTTCACTGTCTCCAGATCCAGTGATCATTCCTAACTTGCTAACATACTTCCAACCCTCTATGTTTAGCTTTATAAAATATTTATCTTTATAAAAGCTAGAGGATGAAAAAAAAAAGCTAGAGGATTGTGCTCACCGATTTTTCTTCTCATCCACTTAAGCTCCATTTGACAATTTCTTTTAAAAATTTTTAAAGACTTTTGCCTCCAGGCTTCTATGGTGCTGGTGCTTCCTAGAGCAGGATTTGAAAAGAAGATGACAAATATACTATTATGTGATCACATGGAGAAAAGAAGTCTGCATCTAGACAGAGGAAAATGCATGGATAAGGACACTGCAGGTGGAGGGAGGGTCAGCAGAGCACAAATTCAGAGAGAAGGGAGACCCCTGTCAATGAAAACATGGAGCTCAGCAGTTCTCTCCGATGATTCAGGTAAGTGAAGGCACATCATGCATATGTGTGTGTGTTTCCTACCCCTAATAATTCATCCAAAGAGTCCTGTTCCTAAGCCTTAAGGCATTCGAAAGAGGAAACCAACTAAAAGATTCATTTCTATAGTCTAGCATCAGGCTAATCGTACAGACAGAAGCCTCTGTTGGGTCTCAGAGCTCAGGGTGAAACCCATGCAAAGATCATCTAAGCGCCAATCAGCCCACTTCTAAAACCTGGGTAATCAGATGGCCATGACACAGATTTTTCTCATTTGATTTTCCAGTTATTCTCAAGAAACATTGGCTATAGATAAGTACTTTATGATTTTTAACAGAGTGATAAAAAAATACAATTCCATTTCACACTGAATCACTCCTATGGGACTATTCTCTATAGAGGCTTCAGGGTTGAAGGTTTTTGCAATTCTTTACTTTCCCTAAACTTCTAAATTAATAGAGAAGAGAATGCGGAAGCGAAAACCATTCCCCAAGTAAGAGATTGTAAAGTACAACGTGCTTCTGAATTTCTTTAAAAATAAATCTCACTGCAATCCCCAAAATGTACGTTTTACAAGGTATCCCATAGCTGGGTGAACACATTCCCCAGGGGTATGCACCCCTGCATGGTGGGTAAGATTTCAAGATTTGAAACTTGAGTGCCAGGGTCCAAATCCCATTTACTGACCTCATGACCTTGGACAATCACCCTAACCATTCTGCCTCAGGTCCCTTGTCTGGGTAAGAGAAATCCTAGGGAGTAAGTGAGTTCATCCACCCTAAAGGTCTGAGACAGTCTCCAGCACATAGAAAGAACCCAATAAATGTAAATGAGGTTAACATATACAAAGAAAAGAAACCATACTCTAAATCATTTTAAGACAAGTTTTAAAATTTAAATTGTTGTCAGCAGATCCCTGCCTCTATTTCCCGCAAACAGGCACTGAGACAAGCTTCTTCTGAGATAACTTTTTAGTAAAAGATCTCGTGATAAAGACACAGGCTGGCAAACACCAACGCAAATTCCATTCATACAAAATAATTTCCTGATGCTGATTCAAACCATTATCTTCTGAAATATCACTTTTTCTAAACCCTAAACCTTCAAAGTCTATAGCTAAGAATGTAAGCAAATTAGAAGCCACTCTTTACATAGCTTTCTAACAAAATTCCACATCATGAACTTCTAATAATGTTTCTTGTCCGCAGATTAATAATAACCTAGTTCAAAACCACATCATTTCCTTTTTCTGCCTCATTTCCTTCAAAGTGAAACAGAATTTTTTCTTGGACCTGGAATAAAAATTTCTAGATTAACTAAGCAAATCGTTACCAGAAATGCAATTTTATAATAACACTATTTCAGGATACTCAAAAACATAAAACATCTGTGTAGTGTTTGTTAATACTATAACCTAATATATATAGTGTATACCATCTAAGTGGAAAATTGAGTCTATAACTAGAAGTGCGAACAGAAATCACTAGAGATTCCATCAGTATTTGTGTTTTGAAGGCCAGTTGGAAGCATTTTAAGAAATGTGACACTTCTTTAAGTCTTGGCCGGAGGTCACAAAGCACTTGACACAGATGTATTGTTTGGCCAACATAGTATTTTAAAATTATTAAACTCAATTATCTTTAGGTGGGCCATGTCCTCTACTTACGTGACAGGCCCTTAAAGGCATTTCATTTTGCAACCCCTGGTTAAGGCCCACCCTTACAGAGAAGAGATCAAAAGAGATCATTAGTTAAATGGGTACCTCTCTCACTGATGGCCTGATAAAGTCCAGAGACTTGGAAATTAAGCATACTAATAATTACATTGAGAAATTCTTGGGCCAGCCTTGTGGCCGAGGGGTTAGGTTCGCACGCTCCACGTCTGTGGCCCAGGGTTTCGAGGGTTCGGATCCTGGGCGTGGCCATGGCACTGCTCATCAGGCCATGCTGAGGTGGCGTCCCACATAGCACAACCAGAGGGACCTACAACTAGAATGTACAACTATGTACTGGGGAGGTTTGGGGAAAATAAGGAAAAAAAAAGATTCGCAACAGATGTTAGCACAGGTGCCAATCTTTTTAAAAAAAAGAAAAGAAATTCTTCTAGTTTGCTTCTTGGATTAATTTTAAAGATGTATTTTCAGCATATGTATCTAGCAGTGGCTCATTTGGTTAGTATTACTGAGCTAAGTTGTTAAAATTCATTTACAGCTGGATGCTGAAAGAAACCAGAAAATAGAGAATTTTTAAAAACATGTTCTTGTGGCATGAAAATTTGGACTAAAGTCTAAATTTTACATTATTTTCAAAAAATTAATACCATTCAGTCAACAGTTGGTTTTTCTTCACACAAAAGGAAATGAATTTGCTCAATGCAATATTTAAAGAGGAACTGGTTTCTACTATTTTAATGAATATATATATACACACACAGAAACATATGCATATATACACACACTCAGGGCACGGACTGAGTCAACTATTACTCTCATTCTTTTCAGTTCCATCGTACTTTCTGGGGGATTCTATTCCACTTACAAATTAAGTCTGAGTCTAGGACCCAAATAAGAGAACACTGGACAGGGTTTCCTAACGCATTAGTTCACGCATCACTCCAAAGGTGTTAGGTTTTAGGCACTGATGAGGCACAAGCTAGCTGGCTTCAAAGTCTAAGTGTTACTAGTTCAGTGTTCTGTTAAATTAACATGGAGGAATGCTTCCATTCAGCAGGCCCCAGGAAGTACAGCCTTGTCTCCAGCTTCTTCTTCAGAACACAAATAGAAGGCAGCTTCCAGTGAATTTGCTTCTGGGGCCAGTGCCCTTGAACTCTCTTGGATTAGTCTTTCTGAAGGTTCTGGCGAATTCTCCCTCCATCTTGGACTCGAGTGCTGTTGGGAGACTTCCCAGAGTGAAGGACACGGAGACGGGAAACCCAGAGCAGATCTCGAGAGGGGATCCTCTTGGAGGCCTACTTCTTGGATACACCTGTTGGAAAGCACTTCCTTTTCTTTGGAATTCCGCCATTTCATCCTTCTGTTCTGAAACCAGATTTTCACCTATTGATAAAACAATTGGACAAAATGATCGCTTATTCCTTGTTACTTCACTTCGGCATTTTAACCTGTAATTTCTCCTACTCTGCCTTCAACAGAATATCTTATTATGAGAGCCAGCCTGGCAAAGTCCTTGTGGCTTTTCACACGGGCTCCTTCAAAAATATCTGGGAAATTACTTTAGTGTAATAGCCCCCCACACACTTATGAAACAAAATGACTGTGGTAAATTGGTTACATCCTGTAAGTCTGACATCATTCAAGACTGATTTAACTCTCTTTGATATTTTAAAACATCATTTAGTATGCGCTAAATTATTTATTCAAAGGAAATGCTATTGACTAGGAATAGATGTGAGTGTTTATTTTGTGCCAGGTGTCAGGCCATGCACTCTGCGTGGATTATATAATTGGATTCTCACAATGCCTGCAAGAAGTCCTCATTTCACATGTAAGAAAACTGAGGGTCAGAGCAATGAACCAGTTCCAGGTCACACGGCTAGCAAAACGGAAGAGCTTAGACTAGAATCCCTGACTGTCCCACTCCAGTGTCCAGGCTCTTATATAAACACTGACCTCATCAGGAACTTGTGGACACTAAATTAAGAATACATTTTATAATGCTTTGATAAATTGCAGGCTTTATACTGTTTCCAGGTTTGATGACTCCCAGGATTTATCAAACTCAACAAATTAGGCTCAATAAATAACAACTGATTGTAATTAATCCCAGAGTGCTTATGTTGGTGATTTTTAATTTGAGCCATCCCATCCGCCTCACCCCACCTGAGTATCTCTACTATTAACCTCTCTCTTTATCTACTATGTAGTCCATGGTGCCTCAGCAGAAAACTTCACAGGTGGTTTCCTGGTATCTTCAAAGCCAACCACATTGTTTTCCTGTGCGTTACATTGCATCCTTACAGGAACAATTTAGATTTCTATTTTTAAAACAAAACCAGGAAAATTTTTACCTAAAGAAATAATTATTAAAGTGTATCAACCAAATATTTCTCTCAATAAAGGAAAAACTTCTACCTGAGATGGTCTTTCCAGATGGGCAAAATAATTTCTTCCTTCTTTCAACTTGATTGGCAATGTTCAAAATGGCTACAAAAGATTATCTACCCCAGGTAATTGAGTGAAAAGACTGCCATCTCAGTTACAATCCTGTGATTAACGCTTTTCACAAGAAAACACTCCTACCGTGTAGGTACCAGAGCATTTGGCTCTATGCATGAACTCATTTATTCTTTGCAGTGGGCATTTACTTCTAGAAACCCTGTCAAGTATTTCTAATGGGTTTTCACTAAGACAGTTATTTGTTCCCATTGGTGATTCCTTCTCATCACATTCATTATTTTCTTCTTCCCTTAGCTTTTCTATATATCTAGAAATTTTTTTGAGTGATATCTCAATTAAAAAAATCCCAAAAGCGGCCGGCCCCATGGCATAGTAGTTAAGTCTGGTGTGCTCTGCTTCAGCGGCCCGAGTTTGCAGGTTTGGATCCTAGGCGTAGACCTACACCACTTATTGGCCATGCCAATGGGTTGGTGGCAACCCATGTATAAAGTAGAGGAGGACTGGCACAGATGTTAGCTCAGGGCTAATCTTCTTCAGCAAAAAAAATATCATGAATGAAGTTTTTTCACAATCAGTGGTATTGAGACAAATGTATATATTTGGGTAAAATCATAAAATAAACGTTCTACCACTCAACACATACAAAAACAAATTTCAGATGGATTAAATGGCTAAACATAAAAACAAAACTATAAAAGTTCCAGAAGAAAATATGATATCATCATTATAGTCTTGGGGAGAGGAATGTTTTCTTAAGCATGACATAAACCACCGAAGCCACAAAGGAAAAGACAGACAGAGCTGATTACAGAAAAATGAGAAATTTCTGTACAAATAAAAACATCATAAACATATGAAAAAGCCAAAAACTACCCAAAAGAATTAAAAGCAGAGACCCAAAGAGTTACTTGTACACCCATGTTCATAGTAGTATTATTCACAAAAGCCAGAAAGTGGAAGTAACCCAAGTGTCCATTGATAGATGAATGCATAAAGAAATGTGGTACAGACATACAGCAGACTATTATTCAGCCCTAAAAAATAAGGAAATTCTGACACATGATACAACATGGATGAAACTTGAAGACATTGTGCTAAGTGAAATAAGCCAGTCACAAAAAGACAAATATAGTATAATTCCACTCATATGAGGTACCTAGAGTAATCAAATTTATAGAGACAGAAAGTAGAATGGCAACTGCCAGGGGCTTGCGGCAGGGAAGAATGGGAAATCATTGTTTAAGGATGCAGAATTTCAGTTTTGCAAGATGAAAAAAGTTCTGGAGATGGATGGTGGTGATGGTTGTACAACAATGTGAATGTGTTTGATGCCACTGAATTGTACACTTAAAAAAGGTTAAATGGGGGGCCAGTCTGGTGGCATAGTGGGTGGGTTCACTCACTCTGCTTCAGCAGCCCAGGGTTCGAAGATTGGGATCCTGGGCACAGACCTACACACGTCCATGTTGGAGTGGCATCCCCCATACAGAATAGAGGAAGATTGGCACAAATGTTAGCTCAGGCCCAATCTTCCTCACCAAAAGAAAAAAGTTTAAATGGTAAATTTTATCTTATGTATATTTTACCACACACACACACAAAAAAAAGCCACAAATTTGGAGAGGATTTTTCAACAGCTGTGACAAGAAAATGTTTAACCATAACATTTCAAATATTTTGATTAACAGCCAAAATAATTGCTACATATCAACAAAAAGATAATATGATAGAAAAAAATGGTGCAGCCATGAAAAGGCCAATTCACAGATTAAAAATGGCCAGTAAAATGTTTAAAAGACCCTCAAGTTATGGTAATTTGGAAAATTCAAATTAAAAGTCAACAAATACAATTGCCAATAAGGTTGCCAACATTTTAGAAGTTATCAATAATGGAGGATTTTCAAAAAGGGACTGTTTATTAGTAAGCATGAAAATTTTATATAGTTTAGTATCATGATACAATATCCTATTTGGAAAGGAATTTTTTAATCTATCACAATTTAAAATGTACATAAACTTTAACACATAAATCCCACTCCTAGGTCCCTTTCATACACGAATATTTGCAGTGCATAAAGGTATGCAATAGTGAAAATTGGAAGTAACTTAAAGTTGAGGATGGCTAAATGAACTATGATATAGCCACATAATAATCTGTTATGAGACATTTACTAAAAAAGAATGAAGCAAATCTCTATGTACTGACATGGAAGCATGCATCCCATGACATCTGAATGAGGGGGGGAAGCAAAGTGCAAAACCATGTGCATTGTCAGCAGCTTTATACATAACAGCCAAAAACTGGGAACCATCCAAATGCTCCCCATTACAATGAATAAAGTGTGGTATGCCGTATAATGGACACCACACAGCAATGAGTACGAATGAGCTACAGCTACACGCAACAACAGGAAGGACTCTCATAGACGTAAGGTCAAGTACAAGAAGCCACATACAAAAGCATATGTACTGATTGATTCTATTTATACCAAGTATAAAAACAGGAAAACTAATCGAAGTCAGGAGAGTGGATACCCTTGGAAGGAGCGGGTAGTGACTGGGAGGGGATATGCAGGGGGCTGCTGGCCCGGTGGTGATGTTCTTCTGCTTGATCTGTGTGCTGGTTACACAGGTGATTTGTATTGTCTTTTAGAAGAAGTCAAAATATATGCAGAGTATGATCCCATTTTTACTTAAAAATATATATACACAATTCTAGGTCTCAGCTTCTTCATTTGTAAAATAGGGGTCATAAAAGTGACCACCTCATGGGGTCATTGTAAGGATAAATGACACCAAATGCAAGGGCACATGGTAGTCATTATGCAAGTGTTTGTGTGGTTATATGTTTGTGCATATACAACACAAAGATAAATTTATTTTAAAAATACAGTCATGCACTGCACAGTGACATCTCGGTCAACGACGGACCACACACACGATGGTGGTCCTGTAAGATCAGTACCATACAGTGTGGGTGTGCAGTAGGCTATACCATCTAGGTTTGTGTGAGTACACTCTGTGATGTTTGTACAATGATGAAATTGCCTAATGACATATTTCTCTGAATGTATCCCTGTCATTAAGCGACACACAACTAGAACATGATATAAATATCATACCATGATATGTCAATAAATTCAAACAAGAACCATTTACAAATGACAGTAGTAACCAAGGAATTGGATTGGAAGAGTAGATGAGTTTTTATTTTTAACTTTACCAATTTCCCTTTTGTTTCAATTTACTGTAATAAATACCATGTATTAGTTGTGTAATTAGATATATATACAAATAAGAAAATGTTAAATGGCTTCTGAGATGTTCATAAAATTCAGTAAGATAAAGATCATTCTTGAGGCACTTGAATTTTAAAAACAATATAATCAACTCTGTAAAACTATGCACCTGTGGATAAGAAGTGGAAGAAGATATACAAATAGGAAACAGTTTGTTTTCTTGGAGTGGAGAGATTATGGTCATCCCTTCATAAACATTCTTTTTTTTTTTTTTTTTGAGGAAGATTGGCCCTGAGCTAACATCTACTGCCAATCCTCCTCTTTTTGCTGAGGAAGACTGGCCCTGAGCAAACATCCATGCCCATCATCCTCTACTTTATATTTGGGATGCCTGCCACAGCATGGCTTGACAAGTGGTGCCACGTCCAAAGCGGAACGTGCACACTTAACCGCTGCGCCACTGGGCCAACCCCCCTCATAAATATTCTTTAATACGCTTACTGAAGTCTCTTTTTGACAGTCTATTTTTAAGAAGACCATATGTACTATAGGAGATTTTCACACTTTCTCAGAGCACTGTCAGATCAAACCTGGCCACTTTTCATCTTTTAACACCTACTTCAAGTTCCAACACAAGCAGAGGGCCCCCAACCTCCCAAACCTGCACATTTTATCCCCTCTGACTCTGGAGCCTCCCATCCATACCAATGAGATGCAGCCCAGGCCTACCAAGCCCCCATTTGGTCCTCACTCAGGCCCACCAACTCCTCTGAGGATCAGACAGTCCTGTCACTAGACTTCCCAGGGGTATGTGGACCAGTCAGCCCTACGACTGTCCTTTCCGGAGATGGGGGGGATTAACGTAAGGCTCCAGAGAGAGACATAACTTTGAGGACCACTGATCTAGCTCCTTTATTTGGCAGTGTATCTAATCTACAAGCTATACTGCCTATACCAGGCAGTATATCCAACCTGTATTATTGTCCTGTATTGTTCTCTAACTGTTCATGAGCTTCTGCTTTGGTTTTCCCAGTTGCAAGGAATATATTTTGATCAGTATTTATCAATATTCCCTCTTACTGCCCACCTATCACAGCATCTTGCACACAACAGACCATCAAGATACAGCTACTGATTTATCTGTCATATATACAAAATCGCTCTGTGACATAGATCGAATTCCTGTATTTGTCCCTGTTTTTTAATTGGGAAACTGAGGCACAGGGCAGTCAGGTAAGGTTATGGAACCATTAGTACCACACAACATGGAAAGCACAGACTGGCTGAGCTGGGCCAATTACCCTCTACCACACCACATACTCTTTCCTATGACCAGAGAAAGTTGTGGTGGGGAGGAACACAGATCGCTTCCCTAGCTAGGGAAAGGAAGCAAGGTTATAAGATTTTCATCCAAAAATAACCGGTTTAATAAAATCCAAACTTAGAAACCAGATCATTTGTATTGAGGGAAGAACAATAGAGCATGTGGTTAACACAGGGCCTCTGCTAGCCCTTCAACGGTTTCATGTTAATTCAAAAAATCCAGGTGGCTGTAGCTCTGCACCAGGAAAGCCAGCTTAGTAAGCAGAGTACCTATTGCATTTCAGTTGCTGCCATCTCCCTCAGCCAAGTGCCCTTGTGCAGTGAACAACCTGCATAACAGGACATGGTGGCTCTAGGTCACGGAGAATGCAAACTCCAGAGTCAGGTTGCCTAGGGTGGGAGCCCAGCTCCAAAGCAGCTTCATTATGTGACACGGGATCTATGTTTACTTCTCTACATTTCCTCATCTGGAAAATGGGGATGCTTATTTCATATGGTGATTATAAGAAGGATTAAACAGGAAAATGCTAGTGCCTTATACCATTAATTATTTATAATAAGCAGGCCAATCTCTACCTGGAGTATTCTACACTTCCCAAAAGGCCAGAAAGTCTCATTCAAAACTATATGAAACTTCAGTATACAAGAAAGATTTGTAAGTTTTTCAAATGTGAAATTACTTAACTGTAATTCACATAAGCCCAAAGTGCAAAATAATGAAATCCATTTAGAGGTGTTTATGAGTCGCTCTTTCATACCTTGATTTTGGATTGAAACGAACAAAAAGACAGGAAAACTGGTTCCTGCTTTTGTAGGGAATTATGTGGCCTGCTTTTCTGAAAACAGAGCAAACAACTTAATGATGTAAATGCACCTCCTTTGCATTTCTCTTCCTTCGGGAAGAATCAATCAGGGAAAAACCTAGATCTCTCAGCAAATGAACCTATTTCCAGATAGGAATTGTGACATATATTTCCACCAACCAAAAAATTAGGAAATTATTTCAATAATGCTTCAGAGTCCAGGACATGCCTCGTAAAGCAAATATCTGCCAAAGGAATGGATTTCATTGTATTGCGCTTCGGGAGCAGTGGACATCTTTCTGCCCATCAGTACCTGCGATTCCTTTAGTCCCAAGTTGATGGCAAGTTTCTTTCTGTCTGTTTTGCTGATATATTTCTGCTTCTGAAACATCTTCTCCAGAGCCTTTCTCTGGTCCTCAGAAAAGACAGCTCTTCTTAAAATACCCCTCCGGGTTTTGGAATTAGAGTCCTGGGTCAGGAGAGGCAGCACACTCTCTTCTCCTAGACGAGAAAAAAAGACACAAAAGCCCAGTTAGCTTTAGTGAGAAGAAGTCGGCTGTCTTGCCCAGGATGGCACCCTCCTTCTCTATACCATGGCCAAATTCTCTCACCTCTGAACTCTGCACACTCAGAGCAGAGCTTCTTAACCTCTTTTTGGTCGTGAACTCTGCTGAGAATCTGAGAAATACTCTTTGCTCCCATTACGAGAAAATATATATGCTGCGGGGCCAGGCTGGTGGCACAGCAGTTAAGTTCACACGTTCTGCTTCGGCAGCCCGGGGTTCGCAGGTTCGGATCCCGGGTGCGGACATGACACTGCTTGGCAAGCCATGCTGTGGCAGGCGTCCCACATATAAAGTAGAGGAAGATGGGCATGGATGTTAGCTCAGGGCTAGTCTTCCTTAGCAAAAAGAGGAGGATTGGCAGCAGATGTTAGCTCAGGGCTAATCTTCCAAAAAAAAAAAAAAAAAGAATGCTTGCCTTCCCAATTTTATGTACTATGTCAGAAAGTCCACGGTCCCAGGTCACAAAGCTCCAATGCAGAACAAGTAGTAAGTGGTTTAAACACCTCATTTTTCTCTAATTCTTCCTTTATTTATTCATTCATTTATTCTCTCAACAAATTTTTGAACACTTAGCATATGCCAGGCACCCTGCTCAATGCTACACATTGAGAAATAAGACGGATGTATTTTATTGCCCTCAATACCTGAAAAATTGAGTGGAAGGTATTTATTGAACTAGTGTCACAAGTGTGATGAAGTGTTCCTAAGGAGGGTGCCTTGGGAGCACAATGCAAGGCATGTGATCTTAATCTGGGATGTCAGGGAAAGCTTGCAAGAGTCAGAGATGTTTAACCTGAGAAGGGAGGTTTGGAAGACCCCACTCACCACCCTCCAATTCAGCTGAGCATCAACTCCTTCCGGTCAGAGATATTTAATACTTTTTCTGCCTTTTTCTGGCTAGCACAACACTGGCTCCCACCCTCTGAGAGTTTCATTCATCATTCATCATTCATTCATTCACTCATTCAGCCTCCCAGTTTTGGTAGGCAGAATACTGGCCTTCCTAAAGATGGCCAGGTCCCAATTCCCAGAACCTGTGAATGCGTTACATTACATCACAAGGGGAAACTAAGGTTGCAAATGGAATTACAGTTGCTAATCAGCTGACCCTGAGATTAGGAGATGGGCCCACTGTAATCACAAGGGATCTTATAAGTGGAAGAGGAAGGCAAAAAAGGAAGTCACAGTCAAAGAGAGATTTGAGGATGCTACATTTTTTGATTTGAAGATGGAGGAAGGGGTCACGAGCCAAGAAATGCAGGCAACCACTAGAAACTGGAAAATGCAAGGAAACAGATTCTCCCTTTGAGCCTCCAAAAGGAACATAGCCTGGCTGACACCTTGATTTTAGTCCAGTGAGACCACTTCAGACTTCTGACCTCCATAACTGTAAGATTTGTACTGTTTTAAGATGTTAGGTTTGTGGAAATTCATTACAGCAGCAAGAGAACAATAATACATTGGGTATCAGGCTCACTGGGCTAACTGCTAAGGAAACGAGGCAAACAGCACATGGTCCCTGGCCTCAAGGCGCTCACCTTGTCATGGGAGGACTGGCACAAGAACATCATTCTAGAATACAGGCACCAGGGGAGCAGGGACTCCAGTTTACAGCTGTAGCTGGTATGCATTTTAGTGCTTAATAATTATTTCTAAATAAACAAGCAAATCTACAAAATGCTCTGGCATCACAAAGGAGGAAATGATGAGTTTGAGAAAATAGTCAGGTTGAGCCAAGTCTAAAAGAACAATCCAGTTCAAGAGAGAAAGAACCAAGACCAATCCAGGCAGAGTGACTAGCATGTCTAAAGCACTAAGGCACAGAGGAAGAAAGTCTATCCAAGGAAAACTAGGCAGTCTGCAAGGCTGGGGAAGGGCATGCAGCAGAGGGTGCAAGCTGGCTACCATATCCAGCCTGTAGATGGGCTTTGTTTGGTCCTAGAGTGTTGGTGAAGAATTCTGATTTAATTGTCCACATTTAATACCTGGGAGGTTCCATAGGAAGCCCAGGTCTACAACGTCTCTTCAAAGGTAACCACAACGGGCTCACCCTCCCACAAAGAGCTTCCAGAGTGAGTAGCAGGTGTCCCCTTTAGATGAAGCATGTGGCCCCCAGTTTGTCACAGCCTCACCTAGCTTACTTTTTACCTGTCGGGCTCTTGAAGACATTTGGACCTCTGGCAAAGAGATTACGGAGTGGAATGGAGCCAGATCATAGAGAACCATAAGGGGCTGGGACATTATCCAATAGGTAGTGAAGATCAATAGAAGATGTTTAAGCAGGGTGTGACATGATAATAATAAACATACACTGAGCACTTACTCTATACTGTTATACTTACTCTGTGTTAACCCTAACATGCATTATTTCATTTAATCTTCCCAACCAATCTATGCCATGAATGCTACTATTATTCTCCCCAGTTTCCAGATGAATAAAATGAAGCTTACGTAGCTTAAGTAACTTCACCCAAGGTTACCTGGCTAGGGCTTCAAACCCAGGAAGACTAATTCCAAGACAAATGCTCTTAAACCATACAAGATTGACACAATCCGACTTGTATTTTAGAAGGAAAATGTCAATAAGTGAATAAATCTTGTCAGTTCTACTTCTGTAACATGGTAGCTTCCTTTCTTATTTGTCTAAAAGACTGCAAACATCTCCCTGCTAGTCCTTCAGCTCTGAGTTACACCTCACTCCAGTTCATGCTCACATTGCAAGAGGAACCACTGGCCTCTCCCTCTTTCCTTCCAGCTCTGTAACATTCGCATCTCCCTAGAAATGCCATAGCCCCCAGGGTGTCATTAAGCCCAACTCTTTACAAAGGTCTACTTTTATTGATGCCCTTTCCATTCATCCTCTCATAGGATCTTGGTTAATTCTCCATTCACAGCACCATTTTTTTTTGCCTGTTTCATGCCAAGGTCATATCTTGAAGTCAGGTTTTGACAACAGGATTCACGATTTCTTTATCAAAGATTTAAATAGTTTTATGTAATATTGGTCAATAATAAAATATCCTAAATATCCCGATATGTTCATCTCTTTCTAAACGCTTTTCTTCTATGAACTTTCCTCGGTATAGAGACCATGGAATTGGCCCTTCTGCATTATTTCAGAGCACAAATTCACCTGTTGGGACGATGTCTCTCTAGGAAGCCTGAGGACAAAGGACTTTGAGTGTGGCAGAACTGATTTTAGAACTCAGCACTTACCTGTGTGACTTGGAGCAAGTTACTTAGTCTCTTTCAGCTTATCTTACAGGGTTGCTCTAAGGATATGACGAAATAGCACACAAAAATTTCAGTGGCTAGCCTAGAGTAAGGATCCCACAAATCTATTTTACTTCCCGTTGCTGGATTTCATTTGATTCTTATAAGAACCATATGCCACAGGCATCCTCCATACAGATGAAGCAGTGTTCAGAGCAGTTAAGGTCCAAAGCTACAGAAAGGACGCAGAGCTCAGCTGGTAGCAAGGCCTTCCGAATCCAAACTCTTGGCTCCTTCCTCTGCCCCACACTGCCTCTTTACTCAGGCATGATGGGTCAAAAACGGGAAGGAAGAAACACTTATAAACACAGCCAGAGCTCCTGTCTGTGACTACAGGCTTCTGCACCCTGTCTTGGACCAGTGTGTGAGCCTAGGCTACATGGCATCTCCTACACAGCCTGGTAACTGTGTCCTCAAATCCCAGCATGCCCTTCTCACTTGATATTTTGATTCTGGCACTCTTAATTTGTAAATGTATCCAGCCTGCCATTATTACAGCCAAATGTATTAAAAGTGAGGGAAGAAACTTAACCAAAGGTAAAAAATGCATAAGTACATTATGCTATATCCACTTGGTGAAATTCTAAAGAACCATTAAAGATGAGGGCTATGAAGCCCAGGCAACAGCGGAGATACATATAATACACATAAGATACATACTATGCTTACAACTAAGTAAAAACACAGAGGAGAAAAAGATTGAAAAGGAAAAAGTAAACACTAAGACAGGCTATTGTTCTAGTTATGGACAAATAATTCACCTCCACTCTACATTTTAAGTCTAGCTCTATTTTCAAAGGAGAACAAGCAAACTCTGCAGCAACCTTTTTGGGAATAATCTGGCAGAGCGACTGAAGATGAGTCCAATCCATCCTTCACATGCTCACAGTTGATAAGGAGAGGTCTGAGAAGAATACAGACAGCCGCAGTACAGTGAAATAAATACCCGCAGGGCAAGCACAGAAAGCATTTAAGCTCCAGAGAGGAAGCCACTTAGACTTGGAGGCCAACAGACTAACTCCTGAGAGAGAAGAGCAGCTAGAATAGCAATTCCTCTTGCAAGCAGAGAAGAGGGAGTAACATTTGCAGATGGGTGAGTGGGGTGAGGACAAATGTGAAGCATGGTGGATCTAGGAATCTCACACAGCTTGGTGTTTCCAGACTGCAGAGTATGAATGGGAAGAACACAGGAGATAAGCTGGGAAGGTAGATTAGGGCCAGGGGTGACTGAAACGAATTAAGGTTATAACTTGCCATAAAAGAAAGACTTTCAAGGAGGACCTAACCAACTTAGCATTTTAGAAAGGCCAATGTTTTCTGAGTTAATAAAACTTTTTATATCTATATAGACATACAAAACAAATTTATGGACCAAAAGCCCAGCTTAAAAAAATCTACATATATTTTTCTCTAAGTACAGGTTTTACAAGTACGGGTCATGATTCCACTTGTTTTAGCCCCTTGTTCACCAAGATCTACTTGTTTAAATAAAACAATGGGTAACACATCTAAATTGCCCCTAACACTTTTTATGAAAACCCATAGGTTTTCCTGATGAGCTATTTTTAAGTAAAGAGAAAGAAGATTGCCATCAAGGGAATCTACAAATAAATTATTCTCACCAATGTGGTACATACTAACACTTTGGGGGGCAGGGACCCAAAGCACACCTCAGTCTCTGAAAGAGAGATCTGGAGTGGTTATGAGGGTCACAGGGTTAACTCCTGGGTCTGGCCCTCAGGTTTCAGTGCCCTATGACAAACATCAATACAACCAACGAACGAGAAAAAAATATGGCAAAAAAATATCACATTCTTCCTTTCTTTGCTAGTCATCTGGTTTTTCTTAGCGTTGCTCTCAATACCCAGATCATGCTTGTTTTCATAAAGTGATGGCCTTGGGTTCCTACAAGATGCCATCTCTACCATGGATGCTCCTTTCCATGTCTCACCCACGAGTCTTTTATGGCTCTCTCTGGATGGAATCATAAACCGCATGATGAAGCTACACCATTTTCATACCTTCTAAACCTATGAACATGTGCTCAAATTTATGCCTACAGAACAAACATACGGACTTCACGAACTTGTTGGAGACAAAAAATCTCTCAGAAGCTACTGAAAAGTCATAAGCAACAAATATCTCTGACTATTCCTAAATTCATGACACATGTCCGACTAGTATGGAAACTTCCAGGTGACAAAAAATGAATAATATAAAAATAAAAATAAACAGATACAGAGTTTAAGGCATGTAGTAGAAAAGAGGCTTTAAAAGCCAAGGCCACCAAATACAGGTGCTACAGGCTTTACCAATTTGAGGATATCATTATTACTATTATTACTGTACAATGTGGTTTCCATATATATCTGGGGCTCAACATGTGCTCACATATGTGCCAGCTACATGCAGCGTGTCATGTAATCTTTACAATAACCCCCAGAGGTAGATATTAACAGCCCCAATTTCCATAGGAGAAAACTGAGGCTCCAGAAAGTTCAGTCGTGCAATTGAGGTCATGCATCAAAGCAGAGTGAGGCCAATACATGCTCTTTAAAATTACACCAAAGATTGTCAAAGCTATGAGCGGGCAGATAAAGAGGTTGGGAGGTGGGGAAAGTCGTATTAAAATGGCAGAATGACCTCAGATCCAGTTTTCAAAGGCATAATTCCCTGGATCCTGACATAGCCCCCAAGCACCACCCCTCACAGAATCCCTGTGTGTAATGGCCCTCGTGGAGGGCACTACAAATGGAGGTGGGCTGTGTGTGAATGACACTGTTGGGTGGGGGGAGCAATAGAGAAACACAGCATTAGATAAACCAGTGGAAGCCTCTGCCTCTGCCTTTGCCTTGACCTCGAGGAAAGAGGTCTTAACTCTGAAGACAGGGCATTGCTACTTATGAGAGCCAGCAACCTAGAGCACAAAGGGGGACCCAATGCAATCACTATCTAGACACCAGCCCAAGAGTAAATAGATGCAGCTCTGCCTTATCTTGTTCCCCCTACAAGCCAACAGAGTCCCGTCCCATAAACAGTGTGCTAGCACTTTGTGTGATGTTTAGACTCATCTTGACTCATTTGAATCTCTGGATTATTGATCCCATTTGGAGTAGTTTCCTTTGTCCTACGTCCTTTCACCTTATTGCTTCAGGCAGTTCAGTAAAGGGTTTTGAACCATTCATGCCCAGTGCTGCCCTTTGCTTCATGGTAAGCTTCTGGACCCTGCCAGGGCATGGGCCTCGCTGTTTCCTGTTCTCCTGTTCCAGCCTCTACTCCCAATCTGGGCTACCTTCGGATCACAGCAACTCAAACAGTGAAATATCATGGCCACTACCAATAAACCAAGTTGTTTCAGGTTGTCTTTCTCAGTTTACACAGGCCTTCTGTATTAAAAACTAACTGATAACCCAACATCATTCTGACTTTGCAGGGAAGTTATATCACAAGTCTATGAAGCAATACTGAATCTAGACCCCTCAAGGCTTTCAGTAAAAAAACTTAAGATTATTTCAGGATAGCTCAAGTCAGAGATTACCAACAAACCTTTCAGAAACAGAATTCTTTCATCCTTTTCTATAGATTCAACAGTAGCTTCTCAGAGCAAGAAGAGACAAGAGGTCATCTGCTTAATCCTGGCCTCCCCACCAGGCCAGCTAAGATGCCGTCAGCCTCCATTAACTATGTCCTCAAACATAAGTAATTTCGAACCCTGAGTCTGTGTCTCCTTCCCGAAGACAGCTTTCCTCACACACGGGATGGTTCTTGTCTGTCGGCTCCTCTTTCTCTGCAAGAACACTCACAACTTGTTACTTCCCGTCGCCTATCTTTTAGGCATTTCTCAATTTCTCTCCCGTGAAGAGCTTTCTTACCCTTCTTATTTTGAAGTGTGAAGATGTGGTGTGAGTGTGTGTGTGTATTTTATGTAATTCCTCTGGATTTGAGGTTTGGAGAGAGAAGATAGAGCGTTTGCCTGGCCCCCCCTATTTAAACTAGAAGTCTATGTTCCAATCGCTATATAATCTAGTATTTGAGAATGCTATACAATAATACTTCATTATCATACAGTTTGATTTGCTAAAAATTTTTCCCTTACATTAAGCCGAAATTCAACTTGCACTAAACTTCACTCATTGGCCCCAATTCTATCCTTGATATTTATATTGAATACAGTACATCTAATTTGAAGATAATTCTCATGTCCTATTATTTTTCTTCCCCCCTAGCCTAAACGTACCCAATTGCTTTCAAAACTTCCTGACCAGTCATATAGACCCTTCACCATTTTAGTTGCTGACCACCTCCTGACCTGGTTTTTCTATGCAAATTTCTCCAAAGTGCCTTTTAAAGTGGGCCTCCAGAACTGAATAGGTGGTGGCAGTCAGACCTTTACAGAGCCCAGGAGGACTCTTAACTCCCTTGTTCTGGAGACTATTTCTAACAGCACAATCCAACATCCCCATATCATACTGAAGACACATATTGAGCTAAGAGAACAACCCTTTGCCACTTTGTTCTATGCAGCCACTTCTCTGCCTCCCCTATTCTGTACCTGGCACACTTGTTTTCGAGATTGTAAAATCAGGACTTTACCAGCTGCTCTATTAGATTTCATGTTATGTTCAGGCAAGGGCTGCAGACAAGATCAGGGACAAACACCCTATAGCACCAAGCAACTCCCCTCCCCAGCCCCAGCCTCCACTACTTCTGAACATTTGGGGAGAAAGGAAACCTCATTCCACGAACAGCTGCCCAAACACTTTCACTGCCTCTGCAGAACTGCTGAATAGGACCGTCAACTTGGAAAATCCATTGTCTTTGAGTCTCCCACTCCTTTAACTATTCTCCCTGGTTGACCGAGTGTCATTTATCTATGGAGCCCCCCTCCCTTCGCTATTGAGAAGTCACAACCTAGATTCAACTTATCGCACAAACTTGACTATGTCTTCACCAAAATAATTAGGCTTCTTTCTCTTCTTAGAACAAAATGCTGCATCCCTCTGAAGACTTAGAGGGCTGAAGATAAATCCTTATAAAAGAAACTTTCACGCAGCCTTTTGTGGACTTCCACACATCTTGGTCAGTTTCCTCAGCCCACTCACCACTCCAGCTGAGAGCAGCAGAAGAGAACACAGCCAGGTCAGGCGGCCAGAACACTAATCAGAGGCGTTGCCCATCTTGGACAGTGACACTCACAGGACCAACCTACATCCACAATATTAAAATAATGTCCCCTCCCTGCAGCCTTCAACAAAATCCTAAATTCAAATTTGGAGAGTATATATATTACACTCTAAGCTTTAACAAGGAAGGGAAGATAGTAAAATGATCTCAAAATGTAGACTATAAGTTCATCTCCCAAGAAAAAGGCAGAACAGTTTGTCCCAGAAGAATATTTCGCCATTCCTATTCTTATGATGCTGCTCCAAATTTAAACTTTGTCTTTTAATGTATAAAGTTCTAAAAAGGTCAAATTCAAGTTGGGTACTCAAAGACAACACAAAATAATTACCTGATTAATTCAATTAGCTAGTCTACATGAATAAGACTCCTATACTTTCACAGGTAGTTTTTTTTTAAGGTCATTCTCTGCATAATTTCCAGAACTTTCTATTTCATTTTAGCTGAGAAATATGTTATTTTGAAAAGAACCTTATGGATGTAATATCAAAGATTTTCCTTACACTGCTTTGGGGGAGGGAAGAACTTTTACCACTGCCTTTTAACTTTTCTCCACTGTAACAGTTGTGCTTGAATAGCCTATTAAGCTATTTACTATATATGAGCCGCGCACTGGATGACTGATTGTTTCCACATTGCAACAACAAGTCAATCATAAATCTAAAAGGTTAACAAGAAAAACCAAATCAACTTTAAACAAGTAAACCATGTCAAAAAGTCAAAATGATATTTCACTTGCTGGTTACAGACATGTTGATCTGATCAACACTTTTGAAGAGAGTGACATCAATACTTCGAAACAGTGATGAGGGCCACTGATTCCATCACTTATTAAAATTTTTTAGAATAAAACCTTAATTTTGGCTGTCCAGGCTGAAATTTAATACCAGATTATTTCGACAGTTTGTTTTCCTTCTTTTGTACAATAGGAAAAAATTGAAATGCTTGGGCATAAAAATCATTCTTATTAAAAAAAGAACATCTAGAAAAATTAAATAAAAAATTTATTGAATACCTTAAATAAAAAGATTCCAGTGCAGATGTAAGCCTTATTAACTGTTCCTTGGTATCATGGTTATTTATGTAAACTCTTTTTTCTTTTGAGGAAGATTAGCCCTGAGCTAAGTATTGCCAGTCCTCCTCTTTTTGCTGAGGAAGCCTGGCCCTGAGCTAACATCGTGCCCATCTTCCTCTACTTTATATGTGGGACTCCTACCACAGCAAGGCGTGCCAAGCAGTGCCATGTCCGCACCCAGGATCCGAACCGGTGAACCCCGGGCCGCCGAGAAGCGGAATGTGCACACTTAACCGCTGCGCCACTGGGCCGGCCCCTATGTAAAAATTTTTTATTGACAGCACAAATCCACCATTTCATTATTATTTGCTGCCAATATAAGAAACATTATAAACAAGAAATTCATTTCAGATTTTTTTTAGCTAATGAGACACCAAAGTTTATTAAAAACACTGTGGCATCTCTAAATTGTTTTAAAATGCCAACTTTATGGAGAAATGGAGACAAACCAATGCAGCATTCTCCATCCTTGATCTGAACTGCACTGATTTTCCCCTTGTGTGTTTTATTAAATAAAAAAGATGGGGGCCGGCCCAGAGGCATAGTGGTTAAGTTCATGCACTCCACTTCAGCGGCCTGGGGTTCGCAGGTTCGGATACCTGGCATGGACCTACACACCACTCATCAGCCATGCTGTGGCAGCATCCCACGTACAAAGTAGAGTAAGACTGGCACAGACGTTAGCTCAGCAACAACCTTCCTCAAGTAAAAAGAGGAAGATTGGCAACAGATGTAAGCTCAGGGTCAATCTTCCCCACCAAAAAAATAAAAACAAAAAAGATGAAAATAAGACTTTATAAGCCTCCCAGGATAGACACCCCAATTTACCACAGTTCTGCCATAAAGATGGAAGAACTAAGAAGCAGATGGAGGAAAATGAGACTTGCTTAATTTTTTGAGCGACTGTGAAGCTGAAGTTATCTAGGAACGTCTTTAGAATTACTTTTATGCACTCTATTAACTAAACTACCCTGGGCGTTAGTGTACTTTTATGGCTTAGCGACTCTTATTAAAACACTACTGAAAAATGAATACACACACACACACACTCACACATACATGAATGCCCACCTGTTACACGGAATTTTTTTGGTCCATTTCCACTTACCCAAACTACCTTGCCAGAGATTTTGTGAAGTAGAAGATCAGTATTACATCAAGGTGAAATCACTGAAATTTAGCATAGGATCTCTTTTAATCTCTACCCCTAGAATACAACACTAAAGACTTAATTCCAAGATGCCACGACACTACTATCAGATATTTGGGTTTTCCAGCAGTCTCTTCCTAATGCTCTAATATATGGTGATAAATGTCTCCTTAATTTGCACAACAGTTTTCAATTGCCCTCATAGGAGACCACCTTGAAGGAGCGAGTAAAAGGTTTAGTCATGGTTTCCATTTTCCTATTTGAATCAATACGTTCTAGTTAAATGGACAATTAATAGGTCACTTCCAAAATAGTAGCGTATCAGTCCTGGTTAATAAACAATCCCCACAGTTGATAATGGGCCCTATGTATTCAGCAAGGCCTGTATACACTCAGCTCATCCACTAAATCCCCTTTCAGGTGGACAGGGTTATATGGGAAGATGAGCTAGAATGAGTCTATAAAAGTCAGTTTCATTCACTGCTTTATTTTTCAGTCAAGTGCTTTAAATGGTGTCCAGAAATTCACTTGGAATGTGAGACAGGAGAAAAGACTGACACACAGAGCCTGGCTTTATGACGATACAAAAGGGCAACTGACCCTTGCCCGGGCCTTTTCCGTGTGAAATGGTTCCTAAAGTTCATCTGCACAGTGAAAAATCGTGGTGAGGTCGCGTGTGGATGAGTCAAGTGAAAGTGAAGCTTGGTCACGGGTCTGTCCCCCATTGTGGCCGGGGCCCAGCCATGTAAAGTGCTCTGTGGGAAAGTATCAGCCCCCTAAAGAGATGCTCAGAAGCTCGCAGCTCATTAAACGGCCAGCATTTGCTGCCTCACTTGTCAGGAATCATTCTGTGGAGCAACTGCTCTCCTGCAACATTCATAAAACACACGCAGAGAGGCAGCAAGGATCGGCATTCAACCGTGATGCTGCTCTGTACTTTCGTCTGACTCAAGTCCTCTTTCACTTTTCACCTGATGGAGCCGTAAACCTGAATCCATGTTTTCTCTTGGGCGGCTGCAATGAATGCACTCCTTCACTGGACTTCTCTAACCCAAACTCAAATTCTCTGTCTACAGATTCTTACCTGACATAGAAATCTCAAGATCAAGGTGAACTTTATTTATTTTTAGTTAGATTGTTTTTACATACGCGTGTGTGCACACAAACACTCTTCAAGTTTTTCAAAGTTGTCATTCTCACTCCAGTCCCAGACACTATTAAAATTTTATAATGTTTGATGAAAGCTCTCTTAAAAATATTTCCTACGACCCTGGCTAGTTTTCTTCAAGAGCATAAAGAGGAGGTATTTACCTCCTTTTACAATCTTAATTTTAAGTTATTTCCTATGGACACCTAGTGACTATCTGTGTCACATTTTCACCTGAATGGAAATTTTACACAGCAGAATTTCTTAGCCTGCCTTCCTTTCTTTTTTCTTCTTTAAATGAGTATGGCTACACATTTCAGAAAGAGCCAAACTGGTCCCTTTGAGATCTTTTATATCAAATGGAAAACAAGTTGCTTCCCTTAGTGTGTCAGCCCTGGGTTTCAAAGCCATTAGAAACCGCTCACAATTGCTCAGTGTGCTGAGGTTTGATAAATCTCTGGAAAGCTCCTGAATGGGATCGCTGTGATTTTTAGTGAGGAATTAGCTCCTTGCCATTGCACTACCAATTAGTTTTCCAGAGCCCATTAAATCCTGCTGCTTTGGTTTACAGAATAACTGAGGCATTGCTGATGAAGCAGAAAAACTTACTTGGAAAAGCAGTGGGGGATGCAGGGCGCCGACAGGACCCACCGCAGCACGCCGAGCAGAATGGCGGGGCGCTCAGAAAAAAGGGTTTGGAAGGCGCTGCAGAGAAAGCATTGATCTCATTGATTAGCCATGTCTTTTAGACGATATTCAAAATTCCAGTTTCCCAAAAGTCACCGAGTAAAAGCACTTCCTTTTTGGAGCCTTTACTTAATTAGAACTTTTACTGAAATTAAAGTCATTCTAGAGCAGGCTTTGTTGTCCAAGAGCTTGCCAAATAATTTAATCAAGATTTGGAAGACGTGGTAGAAAGACTCAAATTACCAAAACCAAACGTGTGGCCATAATTATAAGTAGTAAATAGCAAACATTCCTATATTTAGAATATCTAAGAGCAACACTGTCCCAGTGAACTCCCTGTGATGAGGGACATGTCCTATATCTGCACTGTCCAACATGGTGTCGACTTGCCACAAATGGCGACTGAGCACTTGAAATGTGGCTAGTCTCACTGGCTAAGTGAATTCTTAATTTAAATTATTTTAAATTAAACAGACTCATGTAGGTAGGGGCTATCATACTGAATAGCACAGCTCTAGATCTAATACTTACCAAGAAACAACTTGTATGTTATGTGCTTAAGTTTAATTTTTAAAAGAGATTATATTACTCTGTTTATTGTTAGAAGGTTCTTCGAAATACAGTTAGTTGCATTCCAAAGTTGATAATAGCAAATTTACTAAGCAATTCCATAACAAAAAGTGGTTTTTCTCATCACTTTTACTCGTTTAAAAGTATGTGAGAATAGTAATAACATTTTATCTCAAGAGAAACCCAGTTAATCTGAAAGAATTTGTGTTTATAGCATAGGGGGTTGCCGTAAAATTCTGTTCTGCTCATTTTATTAAACTAATCTATTCATAACATTTTCAATACATACACATGGAATAGTTATCATTATTGTTGTAAATAAAGACATTTTAAACTCTGTTTCTCAGTAGTTGAAAAGTAGCTAGAAAGGATGTCACAGAACGTTAATAACAGCTCTTCTTAATTGAGCACTTACTACATACCAGATTTTGGTTAAGAACTTTAAATATACCATGTCCTCTGGTAAGATGGGGTTTAATACAATATAAATATGGGTGAGAGTTCCTGAAGGCAGGCAACTTGCTTTTACCATGGCATACCCAGCAGAGTGCCTGGCACATTCTAAATAGTCAACAAATTTTCAATAAATGAATGAAAACTAAGAAATAGGAAACTTCTGATCTTCTTAGGTAAATAATGAGGATCAGGAATTAACTCCTTCTCTGTTCCCCTCATATACCCTCAAATAGAGTATCTTCCATAACAGATGACTTGAAATCTAGAACACGACTTGAAAATAAATATTTTTATTATTCTCTCTTCATATTCAATGGCAACTTTTCTTTTATTAATCATATATAGTGAACATTATTTTGATAGGAATACATACCTTTTTCAAGAATACAGTAATATCAGGCTTGTATTTTAACCAATTGATAAGCATGTGTTTATTTTCACCAACATCTTTGAAGGATATAGCAAAATAAGTGTATTGCCTAATAAGAATTTTGTAGTCTCAGGGTCCTTAATGCCTTCAAATTGGAAAATAACCATAAATGCAGGGTTTTTTCTATAATACAATGGAAAGTTGCCAATATTAATGTTCTTAGTTTTTTAATAACTGAATTTTCAAGTAAAAAAATGTTCGTCTTAATGCTGTTTTGAAGATATGGCAACTAAAGCAAAGTATGAAAAGGAGACCCATTTTGGTGTTCAAAAAGTTCTATGAAACTTTTTTTTAAATTTCACCGTTATCACATGTCATTCTAATACTGACTGTAGAACCATTATAGAAATGACAAATCATTTCACTTGAATGTATATTACAAGAGTATGATAGAGTTACATTTTCCATTATTTCTACGAATATATGAAGTACTTTGAAAAATGGAAAAATGGAAATATATTTCTTGCTTCATTATATTTATTCTCAAGCATTTCTGTTAACTAACTTACTTCATCTCCAAAATAAACACTCCATAGACAATTAACTTATGGTCATTGAGCTGTTTGGCATTTTTTTTTTTTTTTGAGGAAGATTAGCCCTGAGCTAACTACTGCCAATCCTCCTCTTTTTGCTGAGGAAGACTGGCCTTGAGCTAACATTTGTGCCCATCTTCCTCTACTTTATATGTGGGACGCCTACCACAGCATGGCTTTGCCAAGTGGTGCCATGTCCGCACCTGGGATCCGAACCAGCGAACCCTGGGCCGCCAAAGCAGAACATGCGCACTTAACCGCTGTGCCACTGGGCCGGCCCCTGGCATTTTTTAAATAGAGGTAACAGAAAAAGACTCTGCAATGTTGCATTTACATACATAAATTTAAATATTTATCATGATAGCTGGAAACACACAAATATGAAATATTTTTGCTCAATATGAAGTGTAGAAAATAAGTACACTATTAACACTATTAAAATAACAATGCAGGACATGTACAAATTACAAATTTTACTATTCTAATCAAACTATTTCTTAGTCTAATCCTATGGCCCTAAAAAGGGAAAATTAAAGGATAAAAAAAATGAATGGTTCGTTTGAGATAAATGAGACTCTAAGCTATATGATTTTAGTGTTAAATTTACCATAAAAAGAGTTTTAATTGAGCAGTTTGTTATACTGCTTTATATTACCCTATCTTAATATAGTAAAGCTGTAATCAAAATGACATGCTATCTACAGTAACAACTGTAGGGGCTAAAGAACCACATGTGACATGACCAGGCTTAAAGTTCTATTGTGTAGAATTTCTTCACCATTTTAAATCACCTCTTTGACATACATATATTTACACAGGAGA
This sequence comes from Equus caballus, assembly GCF_041296265.1. Classification (NCBI taxonomy): domain Eukaryota; kingdom Metazoa; phylum Chordata; class Mammalia; order Perissodactyla; family Equidae; genus Equus; species Equus caballus. The sequence goes on from NC_091689.1 coordinate 76,381,299, forward strand.
TTAGTCAATTCTTGAGTGCTATACATAAATACACCTTGTTTAAGCTGGTTTATGTGGAAATTGCTGTGAAATTCCAATTAAGTGCTCCATTTTTTTTTAACATGCTCCTACTTTGACATAAGTCAAATGCTAATCCAGCTGAGCATGCGATTGCAGGAGTGTTGAATGAAGTTAGGAAATAACCATTTAAAACAACGCAATGCATTAAAAAATAGATATCACACTTTTATGTTTGTAAACCACACACTTTTTAAAGCAATGAGCAAAAAGGAAACTCACATTTGAAAAAGACAAAGTGACAAGTTGACAGATGTGTTAAAACCTTTGTAAGCCATTAAGAACCACTTTGAAGATGCTTTGAAAAGGGTAGAGAACAAGGCTATTTCACCCTGGATGATATGCATTTCAAAGCCCATCAATGGAATCTATAGGCAGCCACTCTATCATTTATCATGTGAGCAACAACTCATTGTAGACTTGGTGAGCGATATTTATGATGATAACATGTAAGAAGTGTCTACTATATGCCCAGCACTGGACTGGCTATGAATTTAACACACGCTATTTCATTCATTCACGAACATTCTACCTCTCATGGGCATGTATCTAGAATACGATGATGACTGTTTTCAGCAAATTTTTTTTAAAGGACAAGAGAAACAAATATTTTAGCATAATACCTAGTTATTAGCCATGAGGGATAAGGGATTCATGCACAGAGACAGCCAGTCATTCAGTAAGAGTAACTTTCCAAGTTTTCCGCAAGAGAAAAACAAATGGCTTTTCCTATGGAAAAAACGCACACTGTCAGGGTCTCAGCATGATGTTAGGTTTTCTTGGTGCAACACTTCACGATATTCCAAATTTTGCCGCATCCTGCCAACAAATCTAACTTCCAGTTTCTGGGAGAATCTAAGTTACAAACAAATGACTCAAAAATTTTGGAACCAAACTGAGGCCTGTCTGAATCCAAATGGCTAAAATCCCTTATTCACAGCAAACTTCATGAACTTTTCACTTCTTAATCAGATGTTCTGACTTATCTGAAGATACGGCATCAAAATATTTAAGAATTATTTTGAATGTTTAGCTACAACTGGAACTTAGAGCCAACTTACTGGTGAACTGGCCTGATTTTTTTAAACTTAACTAGATAGTTCTGTGATGCAAGTATCTCACAGCCAAGGATGGTCACAAGCCTAGTTACAGAGCAATTATTTTCAAAATTCTGTTGTCTAGAAAATAAGCAATATATTACAAAAAATTTTTTGTTATTTTCATTCTTCTTTTCTGCTGGAGAACAACACAAATCTTAATGGGGTGAAATCACATTCTTTTTATTATCAATGCAAACTGGTATTAACTAACTTGAGGTGACATCTCAAAGAAAGAATACCACAGATTACTAATAAAACCTTCAAATAAACTTCAGGAACCTACTGTGATGCTCTGCCAATTAGGCAGCACATTTTAAGAAGGATGAGAAGAAATGAGAAAAGATTCCAAGATGTCTTACTAATGCAACCAAAGGGTCAAAAAATACCTCTGGGAAAGAATAGCGGGGAATTAAATAATTTCAAAAGGATGGTTTTGGGGTCAGCCTGGTGGCATAGTGGGTAAGTTCGCATGCCCCGCTTTGGCGGCCCGGGGGTTCCCCGGTTCAGATCCCGGGTGTAGACCTATGTACTGCTTATCAAGCCAAGCTGAGGCAGGCGTCCCACATATAAAGTAGAGGAAGATAGGCATGGATGTTAGCTCAAGGTCAATCTTCCTCAGCAAAAAAGAGGAGGATTGGTGGTGGATGTTAGCAAAGGGCTAATCTTCCTCACAAAAAAAAAAAAGGATGGTTTTAATGACCTCCTTCAAGTGCCAGGTACATGGGCACTGGGAATAAAGATAATTAAACTTCTGACCTGAAAATAATACACAAATGAACCTACTATCTGGAGCAGAGTAGACCCAAACAACGAGACTCTAAAGAATGGTAATCATCTGTCTTGAGTAGTAAAACCTAAGAAATATCAATTATTTAACGATGTGTGACTTATTTTATCACACAACCCAGAAGGAATTAATGTCTGTGATCCCCATGCAAACTTGCCTTCAATCACAAGGGAAAGCAAGTTAAGTAAATTCATCCTTACCTTTCTGCTTGTCAAAAACAACAGAAGTCAGCATTTCTTTGTCTGACATATTTTAGAGAAAGTAAAACAAAGTTCTTAATGTTCGGGTACAGCTCAGAAGAAGATAAATCAAGTGCAATCTCGACTTGTTTGATTCTGTCCTTTTAATTCCATGGAAATAATATTTATTGTATATCTATCAAATGTCACATAGTACACAGTGTCCTGGGACTATGAAACATGAAAAAGGATGGTTTCCCTCCCTGGAAGGATTTCTATTTTTTTTTAAGAATTTCTATTTTTTAACGTCCCTTAATTTACAGATTTTCAATCTGCTGGTCACGAAATGAAACGTAAATTTCTCCATTCTCCAAATTCAATTTTGTTCTGTCAAGTCTGAGGCATTCCGCAAGGAGATGAGATCTGAGTTTCCCTAACCACTGTTTCTCAACCCTGAATACACATTAGAATTACGTTGAGTGCTTTTCAAAGACACAGATGCCTGGGCTCCACATCCACTGGGTTAAATCAAGCTGGCTAGGAGTGGGCCTGCTAGCATAGCCTTGTCTCCAAAGCTGCACAGGTGAATATAATGCACAGCCAGATGAGACCGCTGAAAAGAACATAAAACAATGCCCAACATGTAGCAGGCACTCAATAAATGTTAGCCTTTACTCCTACCGTTACTCTATTATTTGAGATCACTCTAACACAACATATAGAAAGAAGCAGCAGGGTCCAGACTTTCACTGAATATAGATAAGTATAAAGAAAAGAATATTGTTAGGAAGACTTTGTCAAAAAAGGCTTGAAGCAGGAAAAACACCTTAACCTGGACCTTGATTTGGAAGGTATTTGGAACGACAAAAGGAGAGAGAGAGCCATTCCAGGAAGGAGAGTTTGCATGAACAAAGGAAAGGAGGCAAGGATGTGGTGACGCATGGGGCCAGTTAAGGAGGCAAGGAGGTGGTGACGCATGGGGCCATTTAAGGAGACCAGGAAAACTACTGGACAAGGCCAAAGGAGCGAGCGTTATGCAACGTACTTGGAGGAGCTAAACACAGCTGATGGAATGAAGGTCTGGAAGGACAAACCAAATATTATTATTTGATCTAATAGTCAAATGGGGATGATTAAGGTTGTCCTGAGTAGCTTCGTGTTATGACAAAGCTATATTTTAGAAAAATTCACCTGGCAGTAGTGAAGACATGCTGGAATAAGGAGGGGCTAAATGGAAGGATTCTACTGCACTAATAATATGCTGCAGCAATAGGTAACCAGAACCATTGGTCTGGACACTCTCACCAGCATCTTCTCCCCACAACACCAACAGATGGGTAGGGTCTGGCTTCTCCTCCTGGGACCCTAGTCCATTGCAACCACCAAAGATGGTCACTCCCTCTGTTGCCTCTCCCTTCAGGGAGTCTCCACTAGAGACTGCTCAAACCAGTTCTGGAAAAAAATGAGCTACATTTGAGGAAATTTCTTGCTCTTTTTACTATAAAATCAATGTCATGGAAGAGAATACCATAACAGAATAGTACCTGTAGCTCTCAAAAACTCTAAAAGCCTTGGGGCCACCCCAGTGGCCTAGTGGTTAAGTTCCGCATGCTCTGCTTCACCGGCCCAGGTTCAGTTCCCAGGTGTGGACCTACACCACTTGTCAGTGGCCATGCTGTGGCAGCAACCCACATACAAAATAGAGGAAGACTGGGACAGATGTTAGCTCAGGGCATATCTACCTCAAACAAAAAGAGGAAGACTGGCAACAGATGTTAGCTCAGGGCAAATCTTCCTCAGCAAAAAAACCTCTAAATGCCTTAGTGGAGGCTCCTTGAGCTCCCAGCCTACCACTCTATGTGATTTATTCCTACATTGGTCTACTCCAGCAGGAGACAGACCTAACAGGAATTGTGTCTGCTGATGGTTACCTTGATTTCACTCTGTAGCAGATTTTAAATGGCTGCAAATGATTTGACACTCCTCCCATTGAGAGGTAGGGTCTATTTCCCCTTCTCCTGGATTTTGATGATCCTGGCTCGCCTGACCAACGGACGTGGAAAAAGTAACATTCTGGAACTTCCAAGGCTAGGTCATAAGAGCCTTGCAGCTACTGCCTGGGTTTCTTAGAATGTTTGCTCTTAGAACTCTCCCTTTCAGAACCCAGGCACCATGCTATAAGAAACTCAAAAGTCCAAGTGTGGATGCCACAATGAACAGCAGCAGTTGCACACCCAGGCAACAGCCAGCATCAACTGTCAGCCACATGAGTAGCCATCTTGGATATCCAGCCCAGCTGAGCCTACAGATGACCACAGCCCCAGCTGACATCTGTTATCTGCAATCGCATGAGACTCCAAGTGAGAACTACCCAGCTGACCCAGTCAACCCACAAAACTGAGAGAAAACAATAAATTGTTCCTGTAAGCACTAAGATTTGACGTGGTTTCTTTTATCACAGAATGCTTATTACAGAATACTCCTTTTACCAATATTGTACTTATGGTGGAGTGGTGGAAAGGAGTCTTTCACATCTTTCCGTGTATCTTATCAATGGGCTTTTGAGGTATGGGGTTAAAAGTCAAATGCTGATCCTAATCTCTGTTCTCATTTTGAAATGAGGAAGCAGAGGCTCGAGGAGATTACGTGAATTGCTTAGGATTTTATAACCATTCATATAAAGACCTTAGACTTGAATCTAGGCTTTAAAATGATAGAAATGCTGCTCAAACCAGCTCTGAAAACTATACAGTATTTTCAAATTTTCCCAATTTGCTTTTATGCGTTGGAGAAAGTGTTGGCAAACTTTTACTATAAAGGGCCAGATAGTAAATACATTAGGCTTTGCACACCATACCGTCTCGCGGCAACTACTCAGTGTGTGGTACAAAAGCACCTGTAGAAAATATGTGACCAAATAGGGGTGACTCTGTTCCTGTTTTGAAGAATCAGACTGTTTTTTTGTTTCAGACCAATATAACTACAGAATTGGTTCAACACGCCTAAACTCAATCCAGCCCTTGGTTAGTCTATTAAAAAACTTGCCAGAAGTCACGGTTTTTAATCTCTTTTAATGTACGTGCATTTTCTCAAAGAACAACTTACTAACTCCTTCACAGATTTTAATTTAAAAAGTATTAGAAATTTGAAGTTTTAAAGAACAAGATATTTTGAGTCCTCTCAAGAGGACTGTAGAAATGTATATACTGTATATTCTATTTCTGATGGTCACTTAGAATTAATAAAATTAAGATTATTACAGCATGATGCCTGAACACGTGAAAGAAAAGTGAAAAACTTAGTTCAGCTTTGGAATATTTATAATTAAGAAGACAAATTTTCATCAATATTTAGAAAAAGACTTGAAATATTTTCTTTTTTTTCTTTCTTTCTTTTTCCCAAATGCTTTGGTTCTGAAACAAAAGTCTAAAAACGTTTTGATCTTTGACTTCAGAGAGAATTTTAGTGGCTTAAGTTTACTGTTCACATAACACAAAAAGTACGCCCCTGAAATATTCACAACTAATAGCTGGTTGACAAAATGAACAATACTATTAAAAGTAAAATCAGTTATGGGAACTTTATATAAAGTGATGAATCACTCAGCATTGCCAAATCAAGTACTGACTGGAGGCTAAAAAGAATGAAAGGGAGAGATTTCATTAAAAGTGGAAACATTATTGAAAGTAAAATAAAATATTTTGGAATAAAATATACAAGGGTCTGGTAAGCATATTATATGTTAAAGCAAAAACTCAATTCCTTACTGAGAGAGTATAAAATAGAAGCATGATCTAATGAAGCCTTAAATACGGATTCTAACAAGCATTCCTAGATAAAAATCACATTGTTTCTTTCTTACAACTTGCCTTTTTATTCCTGATAGACTCCAGGTGTCTTTGAAAGAAAACGAAGTTATTTAACTGACTTAAAAATTGCATACCTTCATTATGAAAAAGAGTTACTGTAATTAAGAAAAAACCTTTACTTAGAGCCTCTGTTAACCCAAGATGAAGTGGACAAACACTCTAGTAAGAGTTGCAAAGCAAGTCCTCTCAAAAGATATAAGAAGGGTTCTAAGTTGGACAATGTCAACAACAGAAATAGGGCGATGGAAACTAGGTTGCCTGAGGAGTAAATGAAGTATCTACTCCCCACACTAACATAGGGCACATCTGTTTAAATATTTTCAAGATGATAACATTTCTCTTCTGTTAGAACTTTCATAGCAAGGAATCTCAAAGTATTTTACGAATACGTCTATTACTGAAGTTGCTTCCTTTACTTACAAGTTGCTACCTTTTTACCACCGTTCAGCAGCAAACCTAATCATAAAATGTCTTCTTACAGCAAAACGGACTTTTTTCCGGTGAGCACAAGAACAGGAGGGAGGTGGCAAATCCAAAGAGGAATACAGCGGAGTCTAATGCACAGCTTTGGTTCCAAAATCTGAGCCACATTTATGGCAAACAAATGTAGATAAAATCACCATTGACAATCCTTTTAAATTGCCCACAACATATGGCATCCTTTGGCTTCCAGTATGTAACCCTGAACTCTCTGAATCCTACATTTATTTCTGCATAAATCCTTATGTAATTTTCTGGGCACTCAAACCGTTGTGTCTGTTAAAATAACCCTCAAATCCCTTAAGCGAATAAGAGTTACAGGCAAAGTTCTAAAATGTTCCTACTTGCCTGCGGATTTACTCCCATTTTATTACTAAACCTCAATAACTTCAATACATGTTAACAGATTGAAATTCCTTCTTGTTAAAGCAAAGTCGCAAAGAGTGCGTTGGGGGTTGAGAGAGGGGTACTAAAGTCAGAGGCAAGTTACAGGCACATAAATTGCTACCCTGTTGTAGTTCCTACTCATATTATTTTGTTAGGGGTGCGGCTTATTCCATCAGTATTAGAAGCAAAGGGATTAGCAGTCCTATTGGTTCTCTTCACTTTAAGAACTTCTCCTTGAACCTGAAGGAGTTTATTAACTTGAGGACCATATAATAATTTGTTCACTGCTGATTCCTCGTGAAGTTACAAAAGTTATTAATATGTTCATATAAATCCAAAGGTATGTTAAACAGATTAGAAAAAATAGACAGATGTAGTAAGAACATGCTTCAGGATTATCTACAAATTCCACCAAAGGATGGTTAGGGTGATGGCCCGAGCAAGGAACCACCAGAACAGTTCTCATCATTATCTTTTTCTGAATCCCCTGTTATCCTTGTCCTGGTTCTGGGTCAGCATCAGCAACATTCAAGATTCTGCAATTTTAACTTGCTAAAACAAATCTAGAGCAGGTTTACCAAAAATAAAGGACAAACTCTAGCCTAGTAAGTCAGATCACAAAGTCTCCAATTCGACTGGAATCCCCATTTGGAGCATAGATCCATCTTTTCCTACCTCTGCCAAGTACCTAAAACGTAAGAGAAGCTATTTTATTTCACACTTTCAGCATATCTCAGTGAAAGTGGAAAAAAACCACCAGTTGGAGTACAAACATAAGCGCAAGTAGTTTAAGACGGAGTCAAGGATTAATAAACAAACAGAAACTGGGGTGGGGAGGTGGACAAGACAACAACAGCGCACATTAAGCGTTAATGGCAAGAAATAATCCTCACAGGGTGCCAGGAAAAATACTATGGAGCTGGTTCCATTTCTATATTATACACTACAACTTACTTGACAAAATTACTTTAAAAAAAAGAACAGTTCAACTCACCTATCCAGAATAAACATTTGCTTTCTAAGCCTTTTATATGCAGCACAAGGAGTACATTTAATTATCAATCAATTATATTGAGGAAATTATTTTTGTCAAATATTTTCTAAAATATTTCAAATAAATGTTCTTAAAAAGGAAAGCTATCTACTCCACTTATTTTGAAGAAAATTTGTGGCATAACTAAGAGAAATTGAAAATTTTTAGCTTTTTACATTTCAAGACCCTCTTTTATATACAAAAACATGAATATTTTAATCTAGCACAATATTTGCCAAATAACGACATTAATGAACTTCTGGGGAAGGATCTCTGATGATTAGAATTTACTTGCAAAACCCCCTCATTTCCACTAATAAACTATAACAGATCCAAGACCTTTTGTTTTGTTCTTCTCCAGATAAAACCTCTGGAGGGGAACCTACTTACCACCTACTATTGCACTAAATGTGTCCCTCTTATGCCTTGAGGAATGCCTTTGGATTTTTAAAATAAAGTCTTTAAACTATATAAATAATTTGACAACATATAGCTATGGGATATTCATTTTCTTGCTCTAAATACTCAAAGACTTGCCAATTTTTAGGGATGAAGCACTGACAGCTATACTTTCATCCATGGCCTGTAAATCTGTGTTACCATGTAACTGTCACCACCTTTCAGACACATAACAAGATGAAGGGGAAAACCAGTTTCTCTCCTTAGGGGCTCAGATACAAAATCACAATCTGATTTATTATTGTGATACATGTAATTGGTTATCCCATTATCCCTCACTAGTTTCTCATATTCAATGAAAGACTAATCTAAGGAACCTGAAGATTTGGGGCAATTTTCTTCTCTTTCACAAGTTCACAGATGTTTAAACTGATACTTTAGACAAAAAAACCATTATCAAGTGGAATAATCATTGTAGGAAAAAAATGGCCTAAGATGAGAGTTACGGCAGCTAACAATTATGAAAACGCTTAGTAAACCATAAAGCAGTACAGAACACGGAATGTTAAGGTCCACAGGGGCAAGGACAGTTATCTGTTTTGTTCACTGATTATCCCAAGGGCCTAGAAGAGAGTCTGACACATGGGACACACACAGTAAGCATTTGCTGAATGAATAAAATACATGGTATAATTAAAAGTGGGTAACAAAAATAATGAAGCAGAAATGCATGCAGTGCCCTAGAGCTGTATTTCACCAATGCACTTAAAAAGAACTCTGGGATTTTCTTATTCAACATTTAGACGGGTGCACTCAAACTAAGGTTGAAAAAAGCGTTGGTAGTCAATATGCCGAAATGATTAAAAATCACGTCTTGTGTGTGATCCACTTCTAAGTTCCTGTCTAAAGGATCAGAACTGGTTGTTCATGGACATTTCAGAGAGAAATATTATCTTTCTGAAAACAGAAGCTTTTTTATCTCCTTTCTAGTCTCTATAAAACATCAGTCACTATTTCATCCTCATCGAATTTTCAGGTGATAACTAACATTGTCAGCAGTCATTATAACTTCATAATTCTACACAGTGTAAAAATTCCCACAACATTCAGTAAGGCAAGAATCGGTCACTTAAATACAACTGTTCAGAAAACTACATTCTTTGTCAAATTATAGAAACGAATGTTAAATGCTGGTTTTAAGCAGAATATTTGTGGGCACAAATTTACAGGGTTTTAATTTGCTTCTGAAGATATTTTTCTAGTTTCAAAAATTAAATGCACTCTTCAGAAGCATGGTTTTTTGAAATAAAAGGTTATTTGTTCAAACAAAGATTACCTAGGAGAACATCAAACCCTCAATGAGGAGTGAATTAAACATTAGAAAAAAATATATCCCTAAAGAATTTTAGAATACTTCAAAGGGAAATATAAATAATGATACCCTCTACATTATTCAAAAAAAATTACTTTTGCATTTTGGCACTTCAAGTGTACAAGAATGAATATGTTCTCAAAAACAAAAAAGAATGGAGTTAGAAAACCCTTTTCCCAATAATTGCAGTATTTTGAATGAAACGAACAGGTATACAAAATTATTTTTCAGAGTTATTGAAATATCTGCATTTGATTCGCATTTGGTTTATTTAAATTTAATCTGTAAAATCTCCAAAGGTTAAAATTAAGTAACTTTCCATGGTTGACTGGCCAAGCACGATCAGGAGCAATTTAAGAATGCTTGAAAAATAACTTCTATGATTACGATGCCAAATCGCCATAAGTTATGCAAATCACCAAATTGTCTCGAAAATGTTATTTTTATACGACAACATTAATTACTAACTCTTGGCTACGTGAACCTGCCTTATACGCTTCTAATTTTCCTAATACTTCAAAAAGAACAGAGTGGCCCACATTTCCAAGGCACATAAACTTTGCCTTGACTGTATTTGTTCCTCTCCCAGGGTGCAAAAAGGCTTCGTAGAATTTAGGTTTTACACTATGCGAATGAGACCGCTGCTCATGTAATTATATTTGTTCCATTCTGTTAGTAACCATTTCAAACTGAATGCCCAGGACAGGTTCTAAACATGTTAAATTCTATAAAGACATTAGCGATAAATTTGATCCGGCAGTTTGCCGGGACAATGAATCTGCTGAAAAAGCGTCTATTAGTCATTCTGGACAAACCCAATGGGATTAAAAGAATGAGTTAAGATAGCCTAAGGACGCAGCCCAAAAAGAAGAAAAAAATATTAATCCAGCTGGATCTCAGCTCCTGAGATCCTTTTCCCTTTTTCATTGCCAATTTCGGCAGCCCCTCCATAACGTCTAGCTAATATTGGACTAAACTATCCGCATCCTCCCCTCCTCAGTCATACTACTCAGGTTTTATGCGGGAATTACCAACAAGCCAAGCAAAACTGCCCTTCTTTTGGTAAATTCTCACTTATTACTGACTTTCTGCTCCAGGAGACAATTTAGCTGTTGCAGCTCAACAAGAAGTAAAAGTCGGCCTCAGTGATCCAAAATCTAAGAGTGGAGAAAGCCAAAACTTTGCGCAACCCTGCCACCAAAAATCTTCGCGCGCCTTCTCGAACCGTCCTGATCCGCGCAACAGAGGCAAAAGCCCCCGAAGCGGGCCACGCGGAAACTCCTTGCCAAGAACTTTCCTGGGAGCCGGTGTCACGCGGCCTCCGGTACAGGAGCGGGCGGTTAGAAACGCTGAACCTGGGAAAATCCACGCAACTGGTCGAGCGAGCTCAGAGATCTCGGGACTGGGGCTGTCCTTTCCGGCTAACATAACGAGGTGCCTTCAGGGTTTCTCCGGAAAGGCCTGAAAATCAAGGTAGCACTACCACTTGTTGAAGGAAGGGGACATGGAGGAAGCTGGTGGCATGGGATGGCGGGGAAATCACAATTTGTGATGGTCCCCTCCTTACCCTGGAAGAGGCACCTCCACTAAAACTGGAGATGCTCTAGGAAAGTCCCAGGCCGGCGCGGAATACTGCGCCCTGGGGCTGGGGCGCCGTGCGCACCTCCCGCGCGCCCAGATCTCGGGACCGGTCTGCTGGGAGGCGCCAGGCACGGCTGGGGAGGAGACAGCTGGCTCACCTGGGGCTGAAGGATGGAAGGTACAGTCCCGGTTCCCCGGAGCCCGGCCCGGCAGCCTTACTCCGTCCGCCGAGGGGCTGAACACTTGAAAAGCCCACCGCGGGCCGTAGGGCGCCCCGGCGGGGCTGACTTGTTCGGCCGCGGGGCACAGCTTGAGAGGTACTGGGCTGGCAGGCAGGGGCCGGACCTGCGCGCCGGCGACGGCGGTGGCGGTGGCGGTGGCTAGTGCGGCCGCCGGGCCGTGGGGCGGAGGTGGCTGCAGCCCGGGCGGCGGGGCGCCTCCGGCCCGCAGCAAGTTCTCGATCAGGAAACTCTTGCCCAGGTTGCCAAAGCCCGGCGCTGCGGGGAGGTTCAGGAGCGCGGAGGAGGCCACCACGTCCCAGTAGGCGCCGGCGTGGGCCGCCACGGCGCTGGGGAGCATAGTGCGGCGCCCGCGGGCCGGCTACGCGCCCGCCCCTCGCTCGCGCCCCGCACCGCGCCCCGCGCCGCCGCCTCCCGCAGGGCTGGAGCGCGCTGAGCGATGGCACGGAGGACGCCGGCAGGCTTGGAACCGTATTATTTGTTTGGGTTGGGCGTTTTTTAAGGGATGGGAGGAGTGAGTGTGGGAGGGGGAGCTGTGCGTTTCCCGGGCCCGCGGCGTAGGCTCTGGGAGCGCCGGGGGAGTCCCTCCCGCTGTCTATGCAGATCCGGACGGGTTTTTTCTGGAAGGCTGGAAGGTGTGTCCAGCTCATCCATTCATGTCACCCGGCTCACAAAGTGACAGACGCGGCCAACAATAAGCGCAGCTCGGAGAGTCCCAGCTTTGGCTAGGGGAGGGGATGCGTAGCGGGAGGAGGTGGGGCGTGGAGGCGACGTGGACCCGGCGCGCTCGCCCGCTCCCAGCGGCCGGGTGGAGCTGCAGCCCTCGCTCCGGAGCCCACGCAGCCTCGGGGGCGCGAGGGCTCGGGGACGCCGGCAAGGAGCGCCCTGGGGGCTGGCAGCCCTCGCATCTGGAGAGCGAGCGCCCGGCGGACCACCTGTTGGGTGACCCTTGGCTCTTAAGAGTTGATGTCACTTCAGGAACCAACGGACATCCAAGGGAAGTGAGCGGAGTAATTATAAAGCTCCTCATTTTGGAATCTGTTTATATCAACGACGTGTTAGTGTCTTGAAAGGGCTGTCGTCATCAGAGAAAGTCACAAGTGTTATTGAGATTGTCGTGGTCGTGCAGATGAAAAGTTACCTTTTAAAGAGTGGGTTGTTTACATATTAAATGTGGACCCTATTTTAAGGGGAAAGGAAATGAATTTTTCTAGGAGAGCTTTTAAGAAATTTCTCGGTTTCTAGGGATTCATTTCCAGTCACTTCTTAATAAGATTTGATTTAAGAATAACTCCAGTAGCGATGATCTAATAAATTTTGGTGTAGAGAAGGGGATCTTAGTCGGAGTCGGTTAAATGGCACAGATGGCTGGATCCAAAACCCCTGGAAGAATAGTTAGCCCTAAGTTCGCCTAGCCATCTGTGGTTGGGTACTCCATCGCAGAGAAGGGGATGAGAACACTGAATTACTTAGCATTATAATTGCTCTTCCCCGCCCCCCCCCCCCAGAAATTTGTGTATTTTTCGATTTATTAAGAGTCTGCTGAATAGATCCTGGACAGGTGAAAAAGTGCATGTGTGTGTGTGGGGGGGGGGGAGGTGTAATCAAAAGTCCGTTTAACCACAAGGTAATTTTAAAGCTCCTCATTTTGGAAACTGTGTCAATGAAGTGTTAAGACTGCGACTTCTCTGTCAGTTAACACTTCCCATTGCCACTCTCCTGTGCAAATTTAGATGAATTTATTTAGAATAAGGATGTCTGCAAAGTTTGGGGGTCACATGTAGAGTTGTCCTCTTTTCCCTCATAATAATTTGGTCCCTGGCTTCAATTTACTTAAAAGCTGGCTGGAGTTGCCAGGCTAGGGAGATTCATTTCCTTTTAAAAATTCACCTTTTGGTGTACTGGTTGACTTATTTTTCATTTACACTAGCTAGGTCCAAAGCTTTTGTAAGGTCCACGCTCCCCAAAGATGAGCATAGGTAGCTAAATTAATAAAGTTAGAATTCTTTTCTAATGTCATGTACAATTTTATCACCTGCTGCTAAATGGGAAGGAAGTTATTTGCAAGACTGGTGTATCCTACTAGTATTCATTCACTTATTGATTTAGTCAACAGACCTTTACTGAGCCTATTTATTGAGCACTTGTGGTGGTCCTGGGAATATACAGAGAGAAGAAAGTTCTGGTCCTTGCTTTGTAGGAGTTCACAGATGTGTGAGGGAGAAAAACAAGTTACACCTGAAGAGGGGCTTGTAATTTGGAAGGAAAAGTATGGGAAAACTTCCAGAGGAAGTCTCCCCCAAACTGAATCTTCAGAGGTGAGAGTAGTGGTTGGGGATAGGATGTGAAGTAGTAACCTTTGAGATTAGCAAGAAAAAGAGAGATTACATCATCACTGCCATTCACATATCATAGGCACTGTTTACCCAGTGTTTCCATTCAGTCGGGTATAGTACTCCACACTTTATTCATGTTAACTCGTTTATCTTCACAATAATCCTATAAAGTTGGACTGTTTTTATCCCATGTTACTGATGGGATTCAGAGAATTTAAGTAACTTTCCTAAGGTCACTCAACTCCCAGAGGCTGAGACACAATCCAAGCTGGATGAGTCCAAAGCCTTTGCTCTTAACGGGCACCCCCTTCACAAACCTGGTTTGCCATGCTAAATGGTGTCACTTGGCCATACCAGGGAGGCCGAAAAACAAGTATTCCATTTTTCTTTAGTGGAAGGTGGCAATAATATTTGAGTCGAGAATGACTGTTGCATCAGCCAACTTGCCACAGCCAGATAGGAGACAACTGGAGGAATCCAGACGCAAAATGATGTGGAATTTAATAAAATTAATGGCAAGAAGAATGGGATGGAAAGGATAAATATTGCTATGGTTGAATCTATAAGACTGGATGATTCAGGTCTCAACTGTGGTGATCCCCTCCCTCCCCAGGGGACATGTGGCAATGTCTGGAGATATTTTTGGTTGTCACAACTTGTCAGGGGGTGGGGGGATTAGTTACTGGCATCTAGTAGGAAGAGGCCAACGATGCTGCTCAACACCCTATAATGCAACAAAGAATTATCCAGCCCAAAATGTCAATAGTGTGGTGATTGAGAAACCTTGATTACAGAGGATAAAGCAGAACGTAGGATCACTCCTAGTTTTCTGGTTTAGTGCCTGAGTAGATGCCCACTTACCAATATGGGGACTTATGAGATGAGGAGCAGGTTTTACATGGGATATGAACAAAAAGATGGAGTTAGACATTCTGGTTGTTTGTGGAATTTTCCAGAGAGAATAATGTGGTGAGAAGAGAACTGAGTCAAGAGATGAATGCTGGATGATACCAGCATTAAGGGAATGGATAAAAGAAAGAGGAGCTGTGAAGGAGACTGAAAACAAGCAGTCACAGTTCAAAGATGGAACCCAAGACAGACTGATGTCATGGAAGACAAAGGAGAGAACGTTTCAGAAGGAGGAAGGGCAGGCTTTGGTAAAGAACTGCTGTATGCTCACCAGATTCTTTCCCAACTGGACAAACAGCTACCATGCATTTCCCAGCCTCCCTTGCAGATTGCGTATGGCCAATGGAATAAGAGTAGAAGTGATATATTTCTCCCCCAGTTCTGTCTCCTGCTAACAATCCACGTGGTCCTCCACACACCTTGCTCTTCAGCTGCCAGATGCAGAGGTCCAGCGGAGGACCCTAATTTCCTAAGGGATGGTGGAACCACAAGATGAAAGGAGCTTGAGTCCCTGAATCACTACCTAGAAGGCCAACAGACATGAGTATTTATAGGAGTAAATCATGACATAGGCAGAAACTAAATCTTTATTAGGTAATGCCGTTAAAATTTAGGAGTTGGTTTCCACAGCATATCCTCACCTACTTTAATCAATATGCAACTCTGTAAATACCTCAGACCAAAAGAAGTAACTTGGTCCTCAGTCACACAGGCAAGAGCCCTTTTATGGGGAGCGAGGGAGGCAGAAACAAGGTTGTGGATGATTGAAGGCCAATAGAAGGTAAGAAAGCAGAGAAGTAGAGGTTGAAGAAACATAGAGGAAAAGCTAAAGGGAGTCATAGATTAAAGAAGAGATGAATATATTTATATGAGAAAAAAACAGGTACTACAGACAGTGGGCTGAAGATAAAAGAGAGATGGGGGTGTTTGATGGAGCAAAGAGAGGTGATGTGCCCTGCACGGGCTGTGTGGGCTCTTTACCTCTTGGCAAGGAAGTGTTCCAAGCCCAAGGCCCATTCTTATGTAGCCGAGTTGAGGATGAAAGACTGCATACAGGAGACTGCCTTTCCCTGCAGTTAGCTTTGTCTTCAATTAACAGCAGAGGGTTTTTTAGTTAGCACAATGGACATTACAAATTATTTTTCAGGGGATGAATAAGTGGTGTTTAAGATGGGGAGGAAAGCATTCCCACTTAATTCTGAACCAGTCCTGTGTTCGGTCACTGATTTAGAGAAATCTTGAGCCTAAACAAATGATGATGTTAGCAGCATCCCGGGACTGGAACACTGTCCCATTTCCTCAAGTGAATCTTTCATAGAGGATGTGAACTTGAAAGGGCCCAGAGCTGGACATCATTGAGCTTACAAAACATATCATTTGACTCTGTACCTGCTTGCACATCAATGTTTAAGTGTGTCATAGAATTTGGTCTGACGCTTTCACACCTGGTAGTGGAGTTAGGGGGATGGCTCTGTATCTGTTAAATTGCTTCATTAGCTATTAGATGCTACTGATATTTATGAAAAAGAACCTAATAATTGAGAATGCCCAAATAGGCTCAGGCCATTTTGCTACAGTGTTTTCATTCCCTAAAGAACCACTTTGGCCTATGCTGAGATCTGGTTCAATAAGAGAGCATCATCACAAACTCAATGCCTTCAGGGTCTGATGGGTAGCCTAGGGGTAGCCAGGTGTAAAATAATAGGGAGTGTGAGTTAGCTGTTACAGAGGCGGGGAGGTGGACAGGAGGAGAGGAAGGGACGGAGCCTGCCAAGCAAAAGCATATGCCTGGACCGAGGTTGTCGTTAGGCTGCAGAAGTAGGTTGGGGCCCGATTGTGCCTTATATGCAGTACTCAGGATTTTGGACTTGATCCTGAAAGCAATGAAATGTGCACAAGAAAAAAAAGTTGTAACTATGTGTGGTGATGGATGTTAACTAAACTTATTGTGGTAATCATTTTGCTATATTTACACATAGCAATCATTACGTTGTACACCTAAAACTAATACAATGTTTTATGTCAGTTATATCTCACTATTAAAAAAGCAATGAGATGTGAGCTAATGTTTGCATTTTAAAAGACCACTCCTGTGGGATGAAGACTGTACTAGGATCTGGAAAAGATTCTGATTGGAGACTATTAAAGTAATCCAGATAAGAGATCCTGGGAGTCTGGGCTGGGTTTGTGGCAGTGATGATGGAGAGAGGCAGGAAAATTTGAGAGGTATCTAGAAGGTATCTGTGAATTTAGAGTCTGAGGAAGCCTTGTCTCTCCCAAGGACCCAGCCTGCTTCGTTTTATCAGACCGTGAGAACTATACAGCCCATTGTATTTCCTGATGTGTTGTGAATGCGGAGAAGTTGAGCTAATTTTAGAGTTCAAGTGCAGTAACTCTCTTAGCTTGTATTTCTCTCAGCAACATCCTCTCCTTAGTCCACTTTAGATTGTTTATGTTTATTCTGATTGCTCTGTTTCTATCCATTTAGTGCACCTCCTCAAATCCTATAAGTAATAAACAAATGCAACAAATGTAAATCTTTTTTTGAGGCGGGGTGGTGAGGAAGATTGGCCCTGAGCTAACTTCTATGCCAGTCTTCCTCTATTTTGTATATGTGACGCTGTCACAGCATGGCTTGATGAACGGTGTGTAGGTCCGTGCCTCGGATCTGAACCTGTGAACCCCAGGCCACTGAAGCAGAGCACGTGAACTTAACCACTATGCAACCGGGCTGGACCTCATAAATCTTTTTTAAGCACACATGCTTAGAATAGTTTTACTAAGAATTGGACCTCTGTAATGGGTCTGAAGACGCTCTTCCCTATTCCTCCATGAATTCTTCCTTTTGGGCAGGAGAGTCTGTGCTTGCTGGAGGGAGAAGGCTTCTCATAGCCCAGGGAATATGGACTCTGGATGGTGAACTCCAGGATGAATTGCTGACTTCTCTTTGCAGCCTCTGAGCACCTGCTCCAACAACCAGACATCTTTGAAAAGAGGACACAATTGCGAGGAGCTAGGTTGTGTCCTCAACTGAAAGGAGAAGATTCAAGGGAATCATTGTAGCTTTCTCAGTAAGCCACTGGAAATCCGGCTGGTGCAGGGTCACTCAGGGAGAAACACATAGTTCCCAGTAACTGCTAACTGTGGAGATTCCACAGCCCAACACCCACTCACGACCCAGAGCCTCGGGGGGATTACATGCTAATCCATGAGTTAGAGAAAAAAAAAAGAAAGAAAAGTACGGGAATATGTTACGAGTTAGGTACATTCAGCCACTTCAATAGTCATTTCTCAATTAAATTCTGTACAATTCTAGACTTTCTTAAATATTCTCCCCTTCCCTCCACCCCACCCCATCTCCAGATACTCTTGGGTCTTTGAAATAGATTCTAAAAATCTGGCTCACCTCTGAAAGACATTTATAAATATGTTTTCCATTTTGATCTGGCAGGACTCATGTTCTTATTGTCCTACTTTTCCTGCACATGTCTTTTCTGGCTGGCCCTGTTGGCTTTGTGCGGATCATTTTGCCATGCCTCAGGCATTGTTCATCTCCGTGCCCTGCATTCTACCTTCAAGCTCTATTTTACTGACTTTCTTCTGTAACTGGGAGACTTCCCAGTTTCTTTCCAGGCCATTCAGTTTCTTTGGCATTACTTGCTCATTGATCATTTCGAACCACTTTTCCACTTGTGCTGCTTGGCCCAAAGTGAAATGCGAGACGACTGAAAGATTTTGAGGAAATGACTCTGGATGCTGCTGAGCAGCAGTCTTTTCAACCATTTCTCATTAGCTGTGTCCTCAAAGTCACAGGTGCCTCTCATTCATATTGAAATCCTTCCGAGTTTCCTGGTTTGACCTGAATCGCTGCTTTGGACAAAAGCGACGATGCACATTGCATTTTGAATTTTGTCATATTCCCCAATGTTTACACCAAAATAGTCCCTTCAGAGAAACATTAATTTTTTTACATTTACTGCCAAAATTATGAAGTACACACAGAGAAGTTAATCCCTTGTCAAGCTCCTCTCTAAGGCTGTGAATCCAGGCTCTCTGAACCAAATTTAGATGTGCTAATCTCCTTGCTTTAGAGTGCCGTTTGTCTAGTGAAAATTGATCTCGTGTAAAATGTAATAAGCATTTTAGGCAAATAAACAAAAATTAATCCCCAGAGTTTTTTTCTAGCCGCTCAGTCTTCTATTGAGATTCGCAGCTTTCATTTGGAAACTAGAATAATATTACTAAGCTTCTGAAGAAAGCGTTGCTTGACGGTCAGCCATTTAAATTGTGTGATGTACTTCCCAAGTGACATTCCTTACATCACTCAAATACCCTCCCTTTTTTTCTTACTTTCTTCCTTTAGCCTAAACACCTTGACCAGTCATTGAGCAATGAACTTGTTAAATGGCACACCACTTACATGAGTGACACACCAACATCTTTCATTTCTTCTTATATTGCAATATTGCATGTATAGATTGAATTATTTAATTAGGTTGATTCTGGCAATGTCTCACCTTTCTAATAGAATATAACTACTAATTAGTCCTCAATTTAGGGTTCTTGTTATATTGGAAAATAATAAGCTTTGATTTCTTTGAAATATTCTACAAGTCTGACCTCTTACTAATTCAAAATGGCCTTCTCCTAGTCAATACCCCATCAATGTAAGATTTTACTATACTTGTTGCAAATGTATGCAATGGTCAAAGAGAGGGATAGGTTAGGTTCTGCTCTGGTTACACACAACTCCGAGATCATAATGACTTAATGCAATAAAAGTTTATGTCCGGGGGGCCAGCCCCGTGGCTGAGTGGTTAAGTTCGCACGCTCCGATGCGGCGGCCCAGGGTTTCGCTGGTTCGGATCCTGGGCGCGGACATGGCACCGCTCGTCAGGCCACATTGAGGTGGCATCCTACATGCTACAACTAGAAGGACCTGCAACTAAGATATACAGCTATGTACCAGGTGGAACGTGGGGAGATAAAGCATAAAAAAAAAAAAAGATTGGCAACAATTGTTAGCTCAGGTGCCAATCTTTAGGAAAAAAAAAAGATTGGCCACAATTGTTAGCTCAGGTGCCAATCTTTAAAAAAAGACGGTTTATGTCCATTTGGGTGGGCTACAGCTCTCCTCCACAAAGAATTCATTCTTGGACTCAAGCTGATGGAGTAACGTCTGCCTGAAACATTTTTGGCCTTTTGGTAGAAGGAAAAGAAAGTGTAGCAAAGCGCATACTGACTCTTAAACTTTCTGCCCCGAAGGGCACATGTTCCTTCAGCTAACATTTCATTGGCCAAAGTAAGTCACGTGGCTATGCTTGAATTCAATAGGGTGAGGAAATACAATTTTTGCATAGGGTTGGAGCACTGGATATTTGTGAACAGTAATAAAGTATAGTACAGTATCCTGATGATACAATATACTGCATCAGTCAGAACTCAGAACAGACAAACACTGGGCTATAAAAGCAAAGGAAAATATGATATAAAACAATAAATTCCATTTTATCACATGAGGCATTATTTTTGGTTGGGGTGAGTAGTAATAAGACCACATCATAATACAATTAACTTATTTATTTAGATACCTATGCTGTTTTTTTCTTTCATTTTGATTAATTATATGAATTTTTCTTACTCTGCCTAATACAATTCTTAAATTGAGGCAGCAGTGAAAAATTTCATACTCCCTGATAATACAGATCATTGCTGTCAGATTTTTATACATTTTAAACTGTAGCTAATAAATTACTCTATGTAAACCACAGTATTTCTTCAATCATTAAAATAACAACTGTTTATTCTCTAAAAATATGTTTGATGAAATACTCTAGTTAAAAATAAAGAAAGTATGGGGCTGGCCCAGTAGTGCAGCAGTTAAGTGTGCACATTCCACTTCGGTGGCCTGAGGTTCACTGGTTCGAATCCCGGGTGCAGACATGGCACCACTTGGCAAGCCATGTTGTGGTAGGTGTGCCACATATAAAGCAGAGGAAGATGGGCATGGATGTTAGCTCAGGCCCAGTCTTCCTCAGCAAAAAGAGGAGGATTGGCAGATGTTAGCTTAGGGCTAATCTTCCTCAAAAAAAATAAAATAAAGGAACTAACTTCTCCCCCATCACCCATTTTTTTAAGAGTTGGAAGATATTTGCTTGCTTCTATTAGATGTAGTTACAGATAGGCAAAAAAAAAAATACAGTTTTTAAAAGTGAATTAATGCCTTTCTGAGCTAGCTACTACTTATCAAGTGTTTACCAGGTTTATTTATTCAAAAATACTTACCAACTGCCCATCTGTACTTACAGTGAGCAGGCACAGTGAAGACCATGATGAATAAGACAGAAATGGTCTCTGTCCTCATGGAGTTTAAATTCTAGTTAGAGATAGGGGATACACTATTAATTAAATAAATGACATAATTGTAGATTGTGATAAATGACAAGAAAAAATGAAATGGATGTTCTGTTTAGGGAACGAATTGAGATGGACTGAATATATTCCAAAATATATTTTAGAAATAAAATATATAGATCTTATGGATGGATAGTATGAACAGGATGAGGAATAGGAAGAAATCAAGGATCATTCAATGTCTGGGTAGATCAACTGGGTGGATGATGGTATCATCAACTGAGATGGAGAAGACTAGAAGAAAATCAAATTTTGGAGGAAGCCAGAAGCAGAGAACTTCCATGTTTGACATGTTAAGCTTGAGAAGCTTATTAGATATAGAAGCACAAACATCAAATAGTCAGAAAAAGAGTAACGTGTAATGTATAATCTGTAATATATGTAATATAAAATATGTTATATGATATAATGTGCATAATGTTATATGTTTTATATATACATATAGAGACAGAGACAGAGTAGGATGTTTAAAGATAAAACGGAGGCGATGGAGCCAGCAAAGAAGATGGGGAAGGAGTGGAAAACTTTTTCTGTAAAGGGTCAGATAGTAAATATTTTAGGATTTGCAAGCCATAACGTCTCTGTCACAACACCTTAACTCTGCAGTTACAGTACCAGAGCAGCCACAGACAATCCAGAAATGCGTGTACGTGACTGTCTCCCAATAAGGCTTTATTTATGGGCAGAATTTGCATTTCATATAATTTTACATTTCATGAAATATTATTATCCTTTGTATTCATTTTCAACTATTTAAAATGTGAAAAACACCTTTAGCTCACAGGCCCTGCAAAAGCAGGTGGTGGGCCAGGTTCGGCCCATGGGCTGTAGTTTGCTGACCTCTGAGGGAAACTCCCATGTATTAGTTACCTATGACTGTGTAACAATAACCCTAAAATTTAGCAGGTTAACACAACAAATATTTGTTTCCTCACAGTTTCTGTGGAGCAGGAATCTGGGCTCAGCTTATGTGGGTCCTCTGGCCCAGGGTCTCTCACAGGCTGCAGTTGAGGTGTTGGCTGGGGCTGAGTCACCTCAAGCCTTGACTGGGGAGGACCTGCTTCCAAGCTCATCTAGTAGTGCTTGGCAGGATTCAGTTCCTCCCTGCCTGTTGGCCAGAGACCTCCTTTGGTTTTTCCTATTTGGGCCTGTCCATAGGGAAGCTCACAACATGGCAGCTGGCTTCTATCAAAATGAAAAAGTGTGAGGAAGAGCGAGCAAGCAAGATGGAAGCCAGAGTCTTTTTGTAATGTAATCTCAGAAGTATCATCCCATTACTTCTGCCATATTCTGTTCAAGCAAGTCGCTAGGTCCAGTCCACACTCAAGGTGAGGGGATTACAGAAGGGCATGACTACCAGGAATTGGGGATCACTGGGAGCCATCTCAGAAACTAGCCCCCATACCTGGAACATGTGGTGTCACACGCAGGCTGAGAGGAGAATGGTTCCAGAATGCACAGTGGTCAGCTGTATTAGATATTGCTGAAAGTGTTGGAAAGATAAGAATGGAAAAGTATTAGATATAAGGGTTGATAGGAAGAATGAAATGAAGGAAAGTTAAGTAGTGACTGTGTTAAGGCCACTTTCAAGAATTTTTGCTATAAAAGAGTCTAGAAGTGAGGCAGTCGCTACAAAGGGATGAGAAGTAAGTAAGAGTAGTAAAAAAAAAAAAGGCGGCAATCAATTCTGAGCATACTTGTATGCTGATAGGAATAATCCAGTAAAAAAAGAGAAATTCTTGATGCTAAAGGGAAGAAAAACTGCAGGACTGTCCCTAAGAACAGGAGAAGTGATAGGATCCAGATCACTTGTGGGAGGATGGATCTCCGATGGGAGGAAGGATGCATCCCCCATTGTAACTGCATGGGACTCGGGAAGAAGGTTCAGTGCAAGCAGTTCATTGACATGGTGGTGGAAAGATATTGGCGTTCCTGGATAGCTTTTATATCTTCAGAAAAGAGTGAGGGGCCGGTCCAGTGCCGCAGTGGTTAAGTGCATACATTACGCTTCGGCAGCCCAGGGTTTGCTGGCCCGGATCCCAGGTGCGGACATGGCACCGCTTGGCAAGCCATGCTGTGGTAGGCATCCCACATATAAAGTGGAGGAAGATGGGCATGGATGTTAGCTCAGGGCCAGCCTTCCTCAGCTAAAAGAGGAGGATTGGCAGCAGTTAGCTCAGGGCTAATCTTCCTCAAAAAAAAAAGAACAGTGTGAAATGGAGCAAACTGGTACAGGAGGTTTAGAGGATGGAGGTGTAGATACGAAATGGAACGCTATTTTTTGAAAAGTACAAGAGTAAATTTACTGGGAACACATTTTAAGATTGCCTGGCATGATTGAGCTCTGTGTGCATGTTTTTAATGTCCATCAGTCAGCCTGGTGACCTCATTTTCTCTAGTAACTTTCAGCTGCTCAAGTTTGCGCGTGAAGAAAAGGGATAATTTGAGAGTTTGCTGACATGTACAATAGGGAGGAGAAGGGGAGGCACTGATTGTATTTAAAAAGGAGTAAATGACCAGAGACTCAAGGCGGGTCAATAGAAGTGAAACCAAGCCAGTCTGATGGTGAGGGGGTGGTGGGATAATAGAAAGTGGATGCTTCTTTACAGAAAAATGAGATTCAGATGAGAAGTTGACCATTTAAAAATGCTTCTCATAAGTAAAGCCTCGTTAATAAGAAGATATTTTACATGTGAAATCCGTGTTTAACTTTGAATTAGATTGATATGATAGTTTTAAATCACTCAGAAAGAAAGGGGGTTTCTCCTTTAAGAAATATGGTACTAAAAATCTTCCCACTGTGAGGGAAGAATCAGTTAAGTTGACAAAGGAAATTTGTGATCTTTAAAAGGAAAGGGAAGTTTGTTCAGAAAGGGTAGGAGAAGGTTGATGCTGAGAACCAACGAGGGCAATCAGTGTTTCTTCTCTAGTTTCCTAACCCTGTAATTTCAAAGCCTGGACGTGCATAAGAACCATCTGTTTAGAGCTTGCTAAAAATCAGATGTCAGGCATCACTCAACACCTTCTGAATCACAATCAGAATTCAAATCAGTGCCTTTGACAATCGCCCCCAGATGTTGCTAATGGATAGTGGGGCTGAATGTAACCTTTAACTGGCCTGGCAACTTCTGCTACCTGCTTCTTGAAAGCAAGTCACCATAGAAGTGTGCCTACCCAAAGACCATCATGCTAAGAGAAGCCCATGCTTCATGAGATGCCACTTAGAGAAAGAGGGGCAGAGATGGGGGATGTCAGAAAGAGACACACAAACGCTAAGACACATCTAGGCAGTAGACAAATGAATGAGCCATCTTGGATGCCTGATTCTGTAGAGGCTTCATTTGGTTCCAGCCCCAGGCACCATCTGACTCAACAGCATAAGACTCCAAGGGAGAATTATTCAGCTGAGCCTATTCAGTGTATAAGATCATGAGAGAGAGTAATAAATTGTATTTTAAGCCACTGGATTTTACAGTAGTTTTTTATGCAGCAATAGATGACTGAAACACCATTTCCTACTGCCTCCCCAGGGACTTTGTCACCAATAAACTCCTTTCTGTATAAAAATAACAATAACTAACATTTACTGAGGTTTACTATCTTCCATACACTGTTCTACATACTTTTCGTGAAATTCTCTCAATAACCCTATTGAGATAGGTGCCATTTTTTACAGAAGATGAAATTTACTCAAGGTCGCACAAATAGAAAGTTATGTAGAGCAAGGCAGTGGGATCCCAGAGCCTGCACGCTTAACCACCAGATGCACCTTTAATATGCGCCCCTCTTTTGGGTCTTCCCTATGTGTGTTAAACATGCTCACGTTTCTCCCATCTTACAAAGCCAAACTCATCCTTGACCTTAGGGAGGCTCCTCTAGCAATCACTCCTTTTCTCTCTTTTTAGCTTTAAACTTAGCCTTTTAGAAAGGACGTCTACTTTCTGTCTCTGCTTCCTCCAGGTCACTCCTCAATGAATGGATGGATGAGTGAATGAATGAGACCCATCCTAACTAGCTTTCTCCTGTCTGTCTTTGGCCTTCCAAGATATTTCTTTTTTTTCTTATGCATGAAATACTTTAGGGATCTGCTACGTGTTCCTCTATCTCACTGGCATTGCCAAATTGCTCTGTAGTAATCATGTCACTCCCACCAGCAGTGTATGAGAGTTCCATATCTCCACACCCTTGCCAAAACCTGGTATTATAGGACTTTTTTTACAATTTGGTATGTGTAGAATACTAATCTCATTTTTCTGTTTGCATTTCCCAAGTTACTAATGGAGTCAAGTATCTTGTCCTACGTTTATTGACCTTTGGGACTTCCTTTTCTGTGAACTGATTTCTTACATCCTTTGTACATTTTATTTTTGGCTCGGTTGTCTTAGTTCTTCGTTCTTTTTAAATAGATTAGGATACTGATCCTGAATCAGTTGTGTATATTTCAAATTTCTTCTTCCAGGCCACAGGTTTTATTTTTACTTTTTAAATGTCTTTAAATTGTTTTTTTTGAGTTCATAATAGTTTACAGCAATGTGAGATTTCAGTTGTACATTATTTCTTGACTGTCACCACATAAGTGCTCCCCTTCACCCCCAGTGCCCCCCCCTACCTTCCCCTGGTAACCACTGAATTGTTTTCTTTGTCCCAGTACTTGTTTATAGTCCACACGTGAGTGAAATCATATGGTGTTTGTCTTTCTCTGTCTGGCTTATTTCGCTAAGGGTAATGCCCTCTAGGTCCTTCCATGTTATTGCAAATGGGATAAATTTGTCTTTTTTTCTGGCTGAGTAGTATTCCATTGTGTGTATGTATATATATATATATATATATATATATATATATATATATATATATATATATACCACATCTTCTTTATCCAATCATCTGTCGATGGGCACTTGGGTTGGTTCCATGTCTTGGCTATTGTGAATAGTGCTTCAATGAAGATAGGGGTGCATATGTTACTTTGGATTGTTGATTTCAATAAATGTCTTTAAATTTTTATATGATCAGAATATCCTTATTTTCCTTTATGTTTGATGATTGAAACCTGTCTTATGAAATATTTCACTAGCCTATGGTCATAAATATTGTCTCTCTTATTTTCTCCCAAAAGTTTAAAAATTTTGCCCTTCACGTGTAAATATTTAATTCACCTGTAATCACTTTTTGTATATGGTGTGAGATAAGGATCTAACTTTGTCAAAGCATGATGAAACCGATGCTCAATATCAGACATAAAAAGGTGATGTTGAGTTTATTTCTGATCAGCATATCAGAGCAGAGTAGACTGTTGACCTTACCTAGGGTTTTTGGCGATATGGAGCTCATGGATTGGTGGACTTTTGAAGGCATGCTCGGGTTGACATCATCTGTAGTTGTAGTAACGTAATTACTCAGATAAGGTAGTGGGTGATTTGTTGACACTTCAGGTATATTGTGTTTTTGGGGTGAATCTGTCCCTGACTAGCTGACTTTCAGAAGCAGATTGCTGATACTGTTTGGTTGACTTGCAAAAGTGGGGAGTTATTGTTCGTCTATTGAACAGGTTTAAAACTGATTCCGGTGGCTGCTTTTTACCATGGTGACAGAACAATCCCTTTTAGAAAAAGTTTATGGAAACTCTTTAAATTCTCAATTCTGTCTCTTGTTTCTCATTCATCCAGAACTGTAGAAGAAATAATCAAGGATTTTCTGTATCTTACCACAAGTTGTTGATTCTCTTAAAGATGTGGTTTGTAGAGATCTGATTTTTAGATTGAGCATTAATTGGTGTGATTCTATCCTGTGCTTATCTGGAATCATTTAAGTCACCTGTCAGGACAGTAGCTCTGCAGAAGTACTTAAGACACTGAACAACAGACATCAAACAGCTATGAGACACATAAATTACATAGAAGTATTTAAGATAGGTCTAGAAGATTCTCCAGAACTAGGCCTGATTAAGGAATTATTCCCAACAATTTCCTATGTCCATCTTAAATAGCCAGGCTGCTTTTTACTTTAGCCAAGACGTAGATTGTTTTACCTTATCAAAAAGGTTAATGCAGTACAACATGAAATGTTGGTCATGGGGCATATCCTTTCCTGACTGGCCAAAAGAAAGAGAGTGTGTGTGTGTGTGTGTGTGTGTGTGTGTGTGTGTAAAATCTCTATTTTTAGTTGCAAGGTTCTATACGTGTTCATTACATCAAGCTGTTATATAAATTGTTCATAGCCTTGCAAATTATCTGTTTGAATTTTTAATTACTGAGCTGTCTTAAAATCTCTCATTGTTAGATACTTGTTTCATTCATATGTAATTTATATCTTCCTTCTAATAATGTTTCATCTTTAAAGTCTATTTTGTCTAATATTCATATAGTCACACCAGCTTTGTTTATGTTACTACTTTTCTGCTATATTTTTACATTCTTTTACTTTTAAATATTCTATGTCCTTATATTTTATACGTGTGTTTTAGATATAGCTGGATTTTTAAAATCTACTCTGACAACCTCTGTCTTTTAATTAGTGAATTTAACTCATTTATATTCAGTATGATTGCTAATATTTTCAATGTATTTCTACGATTTTGTTTTGTGCTTTCTACTTACCTTTCTTTACTATGCATTCTCTTTCCTTCTTTCTTGCCTGCTGTTGAATTGATAATGTTTTATTTATTCCTTTTTCCTTCTCTATGGACCAAGAGATATGTACTCTATTTCTATTCCATTAATGGTTAATCTCAACATTTTAACATTAGTCTAAAGTTAATGAATATCTCTACTGTTGTCCTAAACAACTTAACTCTAAATACTTTACTAATTTACGTGTTATTTTTCTGCAGTATTTTAGTTCCATCTTGTTTTTATACCCTTAATATGATAATTATTTACATATACTCACCCAGTTACAAATTTCTTTACTTAACTATTCCTTCTTGAACATCGTTGATATTTTCTGTTTGTAGTCTATCTTTATAGTACATCCATTTTTCAATGAGTAGAAATTCTTGTTGAAAATGTCTTCAGTTTCCTGAAATCCTTGAACGATGGCTTATCTGTCTATAAATTTTAGGTTTACAGTGGTTTTCTCTTGACTTTTGGAGATATTATTCCGTTTTCATTTGGATTCTATTGTTGCTGATACCAAACCTGCTGTCAGTCTAACTGTCAGTCTTTTGTAGATAATCCGTCTTTTCTCTTTTGGTTGCTTTTAAGGTCTCTCTGTTTCACTATGCTATATCTAGTGATAACTCTTTTCCCTTTTTGAAAAATCCTCCTGAGAACTTGTGGCATTTCCTGAATATGATGGTTCATATAGTTGATCAATTCTAGAAAATTCTCAGCTACTGTATCTTTAAATACTACTTCTCTTCCAGCCATTCTCTAGTCTTGCTCTCTTCTAAAATCCTGCTAGACCAATTCTAGACCTTTTTTAGCTCTATTTTCCATTTCTCTTATCTTCTTTTTCATCTTTTCCTCACTTCAGTCTTCTAGGTAATTTCTTTGTATCTGTATTCCAGACATTATTTCTCCTCTTCAGCTGTTTAATTTGCTATTTAATTTAAATTAGTGGAATTTTTACTTAAATGGTTACATTTTCAATTTTAATTTTAAATGTTCTACTAGTTCTTTTTTCAAATCTTCCTGGCCATTTTAAATAATATATTTATCTTTTCTCATATTTTAATTCTTTTTTAATGTTTTTAAGTGATTTAAGCATACTTATTTTATGGGGTCTATCAATAATTTGTTATCTGAAGATCCTGAGGTCCTATACCTATGTTTTTATGTGTCATATGAAATTTGCTTCTGTTAGATTGCTTCCTTGTGTATTGCAGTTTTGGATTATGAACTCATTTTTATTTATTTATTTATTTTGAGGAAGATTAGCCCTGAGCTAACATCTGTCACCAATCCTCCTCTTTTTGCTGAGGAAGACTGTGCCTGAGCTAACATCCATGCCCATCTTCCTCTACTTTATACATGAGACACATACCACAGCATGGCTTGACAAGTGGTGCATAGGTCCGCACCCAGGATCCAAACCGGGGAACCCCAGGCCGCCAAAGCAGAACATGTGAACTTAACTGCTGCACCACTGGGCTGGCCCCATGAACTCATTTTTAATGGATTTATATCTTGAAGAAATCCACTATGATCTGACTTCAGTGTGTGTTACTCTAGAGATACTTTGTGGCTACTTCTTCCAACTTTCTCAGCCCTGCCAGCATGAGGTTTCAGGAAGATACAAATTGAGGAATTGAAACTGAAACCCAAGCTATATATTTAAAGTGAATATGTCACATTTTATCCTGTAACTTTTAATTATTTTATATCAGTAAATTTCTTATTTTGTTTCCCTATATTACCAAAAATAGAAATGCTTTATTTTTCACCGGGAGCCAGATTAGTCTTTTTATAAAGTTTAAATCTAGTCATATAACTCCCCTGCTTAAAACCCTTCAGTGGTTTTCTTTTTTCTCTTCCTTTTTTTTTAGATTAAAATGGAATCTAAAATCATTAACATGCCCTTCAAAGCCATGAATGATCTGACTTCCCTAGGTTACTGCTTTTTGTTTGGTTCCTTGAGAGCGTTATGTTCCTTCTCATTTCTGAGCCTTTGCACATACTATTCCCTCTGCCAGAAAGCCCCCGCTCTGTCCCAGCTTCACCTGGAAAACGTCCACTTGTCTTTTTGGTCTCAGCTTGAATGTCTCTTCCTCAGGAAACCTGCCCTGAATTCTCCAATCTCACAGCAGCCAAGGTTAGGCTTCCATGTTACTCACTTTCAAAGTACTCTCAGGGTTTTCTTTAAGTGTAATTAAATCATTTCTAGTTTAATGGCTCTTCCCTCCACCTGAATAAGCTCCACATGAATCAGGCTGGGTCAGTAGGTTCTGTTCCTTCCTAGCAGTTAGTTGTCTACATTGCAAAATAAAACGACGTTTACCATTGTTTTACATTTTAAAGCAGACACACGCATTATTATTTAATATAAACTTGCTGCAAAGAGTTGTATCAGGAAATCAAATTGATATTTCAAGTACAAGAAATTGCACTGAAGTTTTTAGAGTGTTGGAGAATAAAGAGCTTAATTCTAGGCAGGAAAATATTTTTTTAAATACTAATTTACGTTAAATTCCATTGTTTCTGAGGTAATCAGTATAATTTATGAACTGCTACTATTGCCTATACTAGGCATTATTACTTTTTATTGCTACTTACGTTTCTCAAATCGTGACATCCGTAAAAAAAAAGAAATATATTTCATAAAAGACAAGCTCTGTTATAATGATGATACTGTCTAATAAAAAAAAGTCCCCTTTTCTTTATATTGAATGGCAGGAAGCTCAACAAAGAAATAGGTCACTTATGATAAAGCACAGAGCAGTCAAATTTAGTTGGCTAACCAAATTTAGCCTCCTTAATACACAGACATTGTACAAGAAGATATCTGAGTAAACAAAGTACTCTTTGACTCAAGTAATTCTTTTCATTGTCTCCCTTTAATTAAAGTTGATTTGCTTCTTAAAGGGAGGCTCATATTTCTGACTTCATATTTTTTCTTTGTCAAAGAAGAAACTTATATTACTCTATGTGCACATATGCCACATTATAGGTGGCAATAAATATATGCTGAATAAAATGATTAATTACCAACCTGAATGTTATTTCATAATGATTGATTGGGTCTTATTCTACTTTTTACTCCCAAGAAGATATCAAAATGACTCTTCTTGGATTTTTCATCTTGTGTATATATATTTTTTGCTTTCTTCTGAAAACTGTTCCCAAGGTACTTTTTGAGCACTGGTTCATATCTCTGACCTAATTATTGTAAAAGCATTCCAGGCACTTTCCTTGCTTCCTATCTCTGTTTTCTTCAATCACACCACCACGCCAACATATAATTTACATTTTCAACATTCCTTCATTCAGAATTAATTAAATGAATATTTACTAAGCATTTGTATACTTGGTATTGTTATAAGGGCTAAGGACTCAGGAGTGAACCAAATCAGTGTGCCCCTCATCTCATAGAACTTGCCTTCTCCTGGGGAGACAGAAGACAAATAATACATATATATTGTGTTGGCAGTTGACATTAGCTACTGTAAAGAAAATAAAGCAGAGTGAGGGGATAGAGTGTTAAGTAATGTTATTTTGGTTGGGATTCAAAAAGGGCTTTCTAATAGTATTCAGGCAAAAATCTGAATGACGTGAGGGCACAAATCGTGAAAATACCTAGGAAAGAGGATTAGAATCTGAGGAACGGCAAGTACAGGGCCTGAGGTGAGTGCACACTTGGTGGTTTTGAAGAACAGTAAGGAGGCCAAAGTGGATGGAGCATGGTTTGCTGGGGAGAGAAAGGAAGTGATGCTGGAGAGAGAGCCTGGAACCAGATCATTTATAGCTAAATGGGTCATCCAAAGGACTTTTCGGTTTTATTCTAAGTCTGATGGGCAAGCAATGGATGATCAAGAGCAGGGAAGTTATATGATTTGGTTTGCATGTAGAATAGTCACCCCAGCTTCTAAGTAGAGGAATTGGAGGGGGATTGAAGTGGTCCAGGTGAGGGGTAACAGGGGCCTGGACTAGGGTTGACGTAGTGGAGGCAATGAGAAGTGATCATATTTGGGGATTATATTGAATTTAGCTCCTGTATTTGCTGATGGATTGGGGAGTCAAGAATTGCTCCTTTTTAAAAATTTTACCTGAATCCCATGAGATGCCACAAGGTGCTGTGAGATTAGTTTTGGGTATTTTTAGCCTGGGATGCCTGTTAGAGGCACAGATGAAGGTGTTGCTTAGGGAATTTGATACAGGAGTTTGGAGTTCAGAGGAGAGTTGGAGCTGGAGATAAAAATTTGGAAATCATCAATATGTAAATGGCATTTGAAACTGTGCAATTGGGTGAGATCATCCAGGTTGTTGCTTTTCAGTCTTTTTCATGTCATGGCCCACATACAAAATTATAATGTTTGTACACTTGAACAGGCAAATGAACAAAGCTGCCTGAAGCTAGGGGTGATAACCCAGAGCCTCCAGGAATAACATCTTGGAAATATTTATAACTTGTGGGTTCACACTGGTTAGGACAATAGTAAAAAAAAGAATGCCACGGGCACTCCAACCTTTAGAGGTTAAGAAATAGTAGAAGATTTAGCAAAAGAGACTGAAAAGGAGTTGAGGTAAAGTAAGAGGGAAACCAGGACCATGTGGCATCTCAAGAGCCAAGTAAAGAAACCAAATCAAGAAGGAGAATCAACTAGTCTGCTGCTGCAGCAGGGGTGAGTAAGATGAAGGTCAAGAATTGACTATTACCCATTTTGAAGATAAACAAAATGAGTTTCAGAGAAGTTGCCCAAGGTCTGGGATGGGGCCTGAGATTCTGTATTACTAATAAGATCCCAGGTGATACAGATGCTGCTGGTTTATGGACCACGCTGAGAAGCAAGGCTCTTCTGCACCAAACTCTCCTGCCTAGGTCTTTTTCTTTAGTTTTTAAATAGGAAATATTTTTTTTAAAAAAAGAATTGACTATTAGATTTGGCAAAATTGAGATTTTTAAGGACCTTCAAAAAGTTTTATTTTAGTCTCATCATGAAGACAAAAGCCTGATTGGAATGGAGTTGAAAAAATACAGGAAATGAAGAAGGAGCTGCAGTGCATTCAAGGAAATCTCTTGAGGAGTTTTGCTATAGAGGGGAGCAGAGTAATGGAGCAGTACCTGAACAGGGATGTGTGAGGGTTTTTTGTTTTGTTTTCTAAGGGAGCTATTACAGCGTGCTCATACCCTGAGGAGAATAACCCAAGGTAAGGGAAAAGTGATATTTCAGGAGAAAGATGAGATAATTACAGGAGTTAAGTCCAAACGAAGGTGAGCTCTTCACCTGCACAATTGGGCTTCTTGAGTCCATGTACAACCAGGTTACTTGGCCTCATCTAGGAGTATGGTCAGTTCATCTGTTTTAACGAGTCAAAAGGCAGAGACTGTGAGTACAGACATAAATTAGTAGATTTGTTGGTGTGAGAATAAGGAAGTTCTTAACCGATTACTTTTCTGTTTGGTGAAATAAACAAAAATATCAACAATGAGTGAGTGGAGTGGGAGTTAATTCTATATGGGAGGGGGAAAAAATGGTATTTTTTTTAAAGTCTTCTTAGAGAATGAGGAAGTAAATTGGCTAGGTGAATGTTGGAGATCTGGCTTATGATTTGTGGTTATAACTTTAAAATGAGACCATTCTGTCTGGTTGTAAGTTTAGCTTCACCAGGAACAGGAGCAGAGCAGACAGAGTTGGACTTAGGCGTGATTTGGGTTTTACCAGTGATGCAACAAGGGGACAGAGAGGCAAGAAGCTGAGGTTAGATGGAAGGGAGTGATTGTAATGATTAACCATGGAATCTAAGCCAGGTAAAAAGAGGTGCAAGTACATAGGGTGGATAATAAACTGAAAAAGTTGTAGGGTCAATGAATTGAAAATTCCCTTGGGATCAAAGAATTGTTAAAGTCATAGTGTCGAGGAACTAAGTTAAAATGTAGGAGATGGTATTCTCTAGAGAGTGGGATGCTTGCTGTTGTTGATATGTTGTTGATATGTTGTTAATATGTTGTTGATATGTTGTTGCATATGTTGAAATCCCAACCCCTAATGTGATAGTATTAGAAGGTGGGGACTTTGCAGGGTAATTAGGTCATGAGGGTGGAGCCCTCATGAATGGGATAAGTGCCCTTATAAGAAGACTTAAGAGAGATGATTTATCTCTTGGTCATGTGAGGATACAATGAGAGATAGCTGTCTGCAAACCAGAAGAGTACCCTCACCAAACACTAGATCTACTGGCACCTTGATCTTGGATTTCCCAGCCTCCAGAACTGTGACAAATAAATGTTTGTTGACTGAGCCACCTCGTCTTTGGTATTCTGTTATAGAAGCCCAAATTGACTAAGACAGGGAGTGGGGTGTTGGTGTTGTTTTTCTTGTTTTTGGTAATGACAAGTTCCATGGAAGTAGGTTGTCCGAGGGGAGTGAAGAACAAGATCACAGGAGGGAAGGAGGTCAGGGAGGAAGTGAAGTTTCAGGGTTTGGGATGAAACAGTCACGTGGGAACAGAAATGACCAAGAATGCTGACAAGTCATGGAGTCACAGTCATCTAAAAAGCAGTAAGGGCTGTGCTAAAATCTTCAATGAGTAAGGAAAAGCGACCAGAATGATTGTGGGTGTCTGCAGTGTAGTAGAGTGAAGGTCGATAACCCAATATAATTCTTCACAAGAAGAGGAATTTTTCTTTTTAAGCAAGGAAGTAAGAACGGTCGTTGGGAAACAATAAAAAGGAGTAAAAGGGCCACTATCCCACTTCCAGACCCATTGTTTTCCAGATGGGAGTGGGAGCAGCCATCGCTAGAGAAGACCCAGTGATGCTGTCTTCTTAAGGGAGTGCAAGAATTTGGTTAGAGCAAGTAGGTGGTGGGAGTGTTCAGAGAAGGAATTTGAAGACAGAGGAGACTTTGATGATGACAATGAAAAGTTCCAGAGGGCATAGTGGAAGGATTTGCAGGTCAATGAGGGGTGGAATTTGGGTTAGCTTATGGGATATGCAGTGACAAGAAAGGTCAGGGAATTTGGCCCCGATCTTTCCAGTAGGATCTCAGCCATACTTCCCTGAAATCCTCTACCCATTTGATTTAAAATCTCCTCCACACAGCTATACCAGTTGCCCCAAACTGATGCAAAATATGGCTTTATCCCTCCTTTCTTGTGTTTCCTCTAAGAAATTTCCCCATATTCTTACTCAGTCAGGATTCATCTCTCTGCATACCTCTATAATTGCCTAACATAATCTGCCATTTACTTATTCATTTGTGCATAGTTATTTCTCCCACAGTAGGCTATGTGTTCCTGAACTGCATATGAGGCAGCTCATATGCTCCATGGTACCTAGAACTGTTGTCAAAGGTCAGTAGAAATGTAATTGATTGAATTCTCCCCTTTATTCACCCTGAGGCCTCCAGACTTCGGCATTATATCCACGATGGTGGTAGATTACCCACCAAAGATCCAAGTCAAGGTGGTCCTGCTGCCTCAGCCTCATTCTCCCCAATCTCCAAGAAGTCTGGCCACTGCCTTTTGGGGATAAACAAACAGCATAAGACTGGGAATAGTCATTTTTCATTTGTGGACCATAGATGTACCCACACAAGATGTGAAAATAAAATACTGCCCAAGTTGGGGTGGAAACTGGAAAAAACTAGCACTTCATACTCTTTGTAATATAAAAATACAGCTATGGAGTATGGAGGCCAAAAGATTCCGTTCTCATAGTAATGATTAAAGCCAAGAGTAACTTAATTTCACAAAGTTGTTTTGTTTATCAATTCTAAATATACACATGCACAAACAGACACATGCTTATAAAAACTGTTTATATAATTAAAACTACTTGACATTTTAATCAATTAATTATATCTGCCTTTATTACAAGTGATAAATAGGTATTATTCTGTTATAATGTAATTTTAAAGTATGCATATAATTTTAAATGTACTGTGAAGTGAAAATATGATTTCACAGTTTTAAAACTTTTTCCCTATGTAAGCATATTATACTGCTTTGACTTTGCTGAAAAGTTATTTTAAGATGTACCCATTTTATTTTTAAAAGTGTCCTTGTATTTTGTGTTTCTTTTTCTACTTACTGATAATCTTATTATTATAAACCTTTTATGTGATTTGTATGCATATTACTGCTTTTCAAAGTTGATGAGCTGTTCTCACATTCTTTCAAACACACATCGTAGATTGATTTTTAAATTCCCAAATGGTATAAATAATTATTTCTAAAAGAATTCTATGTGAAAGTAAAACTTTTCTGCGAAAAACAGACGAGTTTTACCTTATTTAAACTTCTCAATGATTGTCAATTAATTGCTCTGAATACTGTAAGAGAGTACAGCAACGACTTTGAGGGTGGCACTGAGAGTCAGTGTACCCAGATTATTTTGGGGTTCTGGGTGGAGAATTAAGTTATGGTTAAAATGCTTTGCTTTCACAGTCATCCACTAGGCTGAGAATGCACAGGCGTCAGAGTGTTGTCTCTGGAGTCGGGCTGCCTGGGTTCACATCCCAGCTTTACCACTCAGAAGTGTGATGCTGGGTCAGTTACTTAAGCTGTCTATGGCAGACATTATTGTTCCTTATACAAAAGACATTCCCTACCTTTTCTCTTCTGCCTTTTTCTTGTTGACAGAGGCTTCACACCCCTACAAAAGCCAAAAATACCAACTGTTCTCCTGGCTTCCCTTGAAGTTAGGTAGTGACCTGTGATCCAGTCCTGTCCAGTGGGTGTAAAACAAGTCTGCCAGAGATATTCCGGGACAGGTTTCCCTCCCCGTTAAATAGAGACTAGGAGTCAATGCAATTCTTTGGCTAAATGTTGTTCTGTCTCTCTGGTGCCTGAAGCTGTGGCGGGCGGCCATGTGGAACTTATGAAAGGACAAGCCAAAGGAAGGGTCAACCTGAGGGGGACAAAACAGGAAGACCTTGAGCCCTTGATGACATCACTAAGCCACTGGGCAAATCAGAGACCTTTTTGCCAGAATTCCTGTTATGTTAGATAAAAAATGTTCCTCATTATTTAATTCATATTTAATTGGGCATTCTGTTAACTCACACGTAAGAGTATCTTATACTCTCCAGTTCGGTGTTGGATAGATATAATGATAGCAGATACCTTTGTCTTGTATTTTATTTCAAGAGAAAGTTTTCAATTTCACCATTAAGTATAATGACATGTATACGGTTTTTTAGAACCCTTTATCAGTAAACCAGTCCTAGTTTACTAAAAGTGTTTTTAAAATTATAGGTGGAGGTTGAATTTTTCTGCATCTATTGAAATCCTATGATTTTTCTGCTTTGTTTTGTTACTGTGACAAATTGTATTAACTTATTTGTAAATTGTATCTAACCTAGAACTCCTGGTCACCTAACTTTCTATTATAATTAATCCATTATCCATTTTGCATATTGTTGGGTTTGGTTTGCTATGTTCATCCACGTTTATAAAAAAGATTGACCATTAATTTCCCTTTCTCATAATGTCCTTGTCAGATTTTGGATTGAAGATATGCTGGCTTCATGAAATGAATTCATAAAAGTCTTTTTCAATTGTCTGGAAGAGTTTTGCAAGAGAGGAAGTATTTCTTCTTTAAGTATATTTTAGAATTTGCTGATTAAATCATGTGGTCCTAGAGCTTTCTTTGTAGGAATATTTTAAATTACAAATAAATTTTTTAATAACTAAAAATATTCGGATTTTCTATTTTAGGGGGAGGTCAGTATTGGACCAAATACACTTTTCAAAGAATGTATCTATTTCACCTCATTTTTAAGTATATTGGTATAAAATTATTTGTAATATCCTCTTATTATTTTTTTAATATCTGCATGGTTTATAAAAATGTTCTTTTTTATTTGTAACGTATTACTTATGTTGTCTTTATTTTTTCTTGATCAATCTCTTTGCTTTTTATTTAATTAGTTTATGCTTTTATATTCATTATTTCCTGCTATTTACTTTCTTTGGGTTTATTTTGCTGTTCTTCTAACTTCTTGAGATAGATATTTTAATCATTAATTTTAGACTTTTTTTTCAAGTATTTGCTTTTCAAGCTGCATGTTTTCCATGCAAGTTTTAAATCTGTGTTATTTTTGTTATCAATTAGTTCAGAATAT
This sequence comes from Equus caballus, assembly GCF_041296265.1. Lineage (NCBI taxonomy): Eukaryota > Metazoa > Chordata > Mammalia > Perissodactyla > Equidae > Equus > Equus caballus. Next base: position 76,419,164 of record NC_091689.1, read on the forward strand.
CTTCTGATTTCCAGTGTAATTTATTCTTTGACCCATGGATTGTTTACAAGTATATTTTTAATTGTCTAATATGTTGGGATTTTCAAGTTACCTTTTTATCTTTTTCTTTCACTTACTTGGATTTTGGTCCAAAAACATCCTTTGAAATTTTTTGTGGCTTGCTTTATGGCCCAGTACATGGTCAATCTTTGTAAATATTCTGTACGTGATGAAAATAATGTGCATTCTGCAGTTGTAATAGAGTATTGTTAATCATTTTGTTCAAATCTTCAATATCCTTATTTTGTTTTGTTTTATGCTTGTTTTGCTTTTTATAACAGTTACTCAGTGTAATTGTGGCTTTGAGCTTTTTTTCCTTGTAGTTTTGCCAATTTTTTCTTTGTATATTTTGAGGTCACATCAAGTTCAGATACTTTTATAATTGTTTTATCCTCCTGCAAAAATGAGCCTTTTCCATCCTTTTACCTCTAACTTTTCTGAATACTTAGCATACATACTTTAGATGTGTCTCTTATAAAGATATATAGTTGGATATTTTAATCCAAACTGACAATCTTTGTCTTTTGATTGGAGTACTTTAATCCATAAATATTTAATGTATTTGATTTACTTGAACTAAAACATACCGTTTAACTCAGTTTTTCTATTTGTCTCATCACTTCTGTGTTCCTTTTCTCCCCTTCTTTTGAATCAATTGTTTTGATCCAGTAGTGACATCTTAAATCACAGTAGTGTAAATATCAAAACCAGGAAATTGACACTGGTACATTACTGTTAACTAGACTGCAGACTTTATTCAGTTTTAATTTTTTAATCTGCATTCATTTGTGTGTGTGTGTGTGTGTGTGTAGTTCTTGCAGATCCCTCCTCCCACTTGTTCCTATCCTCTGGCAATGACTAATTTGTTCTCTACCTTTATAATTTTGTCTTTTTTTGCTGAGGAAGATTCACCCTGAGCTAACATCTGTTGCCAATCTTCCTCTTTTTGTTTGAGGAAGATTCACCTTGACCTAACGTCTATGCCAGTCTTCCTCTATTTTGTATATGGGTCGCCACCACAGCATGACCACCAACGAGTGGTATAGGTTCATGCCTGGGAATTGAACCCCGGCCACCAAAGCAGAGTGCACCGAACTTCACCACTAGGCCACAGGGCCAGCTCCCATAGTTTTGTCATTTTGACAGTGACCTAAAATTGGAATCATACAGTTTCTGACCTTTTGATATTAGCTTTTTTCACTAAGCGTAATGCCCTTGTGGCCTGTCCAAGTTCTTGTGTGCATCACTAGTGTGTTCCTTTTTATAGCTAAGTAATATTACACAGTATGGATGTGTGTTTAGCTTTACATTGTTGAAAGTCTAAATGCCTTTTTGAAATGATATTTTCAACTTACAATGGGCTTATCAGGATGTAATCCCATTGTAAGTTGAGGAAGATGTGTAGTCTCCTTATGTGTCAAGTTATCTTTGTGTAACATACATTGTATATAAAAATGTGTTCGTGAAATGATTTGAGACCTAGGATAATGGTACCTTTCTCTAGAGAGGATTTTCCATTTGCTTTTGCCAAACACCTGGGGATATTAGCAATCTAGAATTGCCTTTATTCAATTTCAAGAATTGAGATTTTCTAGGGCACGTAGACCTGAGGGCTGGATTACTGTTGTTCACTTATATTAGTAAAGTATAGCCCTTCTGGGTCCCAAACCAAGGTGTTCACCTGAGCCCCCAACCTTAACAGGTCCTAGATTCCAACTTTTGTTGCCCCATGAACCTGTCAAAAGCACTCCTGTCCACCGTCTCTTGCAAACTTTCAAGTTCCAGCAGGGAAAATGTTCCCCTCTTCCTGTATACTCTCTCCTCAAATACCAAACTCACATTTCTGTATTTCTGTGTTCTTCTGGATTTGGGGTCCTAATTATTCACTACCTCATCAGCAGTCTGTGAGTTTCAAGCAAACGTTTTTGGGGTTCCCCTCCAGCTTTTCTAGTTGTCTGTGATACATCTAAATTGCCTTGTCTTCCATTTTCCAAAGCCATTCATAAACCCTCTGACCTTTGATCTCAACTGTAAAATGAGGGTAATAATTATATCTCTATCTTATAGATGAAAGGATTAAATAAAGTTGCATTGGTAAGGTGCTTAGCAAAGTACTTACATCTAATAAGTGCTCAATAAATATTGGCAATAATAATAATATCATCTTGATCATTATGATAATTGTGAAATATGTTTCTTAGCTGTGAGCAGTCCAAAACCAAACTATTAAGGCAAAGAGAACTTTAAAGAAATGCTTTGTACTGACCAAACCAGATATAAACCCAAATCCCCAACATGTTCCCCCAACGTCTGGCAGCATTTGGTTCAAAATCTTAATGCCGATAATCCCACATGTTTTCCAATCAGTGATTTTACCATAGGCCATAGGAAGAATTTATCCAAATCGTAAATGCTAACAGGTTCAAACAGATACTTAGCTATCAAAAAGACATAGTCAAGAGGAAAATTGCTGAGTATAAAAATTCCAGCTGGGTTAAGCTGTCTCTTTTTTCTTGTGACCTTTTTGTAAATAGTTGAATAAGTTTCTGCCAATCATGTCAAACTCTCCATTTTTTTTCTTAACTTTTTCCCATGCTTGAGTCAGGCTGTCTCTGTTAGCATTATTTCGGTTGTGTATAACAGAGAAACCTAACCTTGCTCCAGACTAGAATGGCAGCTCCATAAGTTATCAAAGCCTCAGGACCCTTCCAGTTCATTGCTCTGCCATCTATACGATGTGATTCTAATCTTCAAGGTCCACATGGCTGCTAGAGCTCCAACATCACATCTGTATTCCAGGCAGTTGGATTTTAGGGGTGAGCAAAGGAGTTAGAGGGAAAGCACTCCTCCTTCCTTTTAAGAAGATTTCTTGGAGGATCCTCATAATACTTCTGTTTCTATTTTATGGACCAGAACATAGTCACGTCATCACACCTAACCAACAAGAAGGCTGGGAAATGTAGTCCTTTACCTACGCAAGATGTGTGTTCATTCACTAAAGAGAAAGAGGTGAATCAATATTATGAGTTAACAGACAGTCTGTGCCTCAAAGGACTGTGGACTAAGAAATAAAAAGAATCGTAGTGAATTTACTGAAATACTAAGTTAAGTTTTTGTGAAAAGATAATATTTTCCAGGTTACTTTATCCCTAATGCAACCAATAGCAAGGGGGGCATCATGAGGAAAGGAATCAAAGCTTAAGAACATGGATTGGAGAAAAAAATTATCTGAAAAAAAAAAGAGACTAAAAAGGTATGGGCAAAAAGGAACAGGTGAAGAGTGAATTTCTGGGCCTTCAACACAGTTTAGAAAACTTACGAATTAAACGCCAAGCTGGTATTTTTCAGGTGGAATATTTCTGTACAACATCGTTGGATATGCAGGAATTAAAATCAGAACGCCTCCAACAGTGTGCCCATCGCTTTCGTGATGAATGCTTTCAGAATAGGTCCTCAGACACTTATATCTACCTCTTAATTAAACACATGAGAATTTGATTTTTCACTTATGAAATATTTTCTCCGGGCCGTATTCAAAACAGCTCTTTGGCTGGCTGGGTTTGTGAAGAATTGTGCATAGCACCCGCTCTGCTGAATTCCATGGCACTCCAGAAGATTTTATGCAGTGATGTCAAAGGGTAATTTTGCAAAGTAGGTTAGCATAGACGTTTCCAGATAATTACTTGGTTTGGGGACCATCTACTCACTTAAAATATTTTCCAATAATTTCTATATTTGGTAAACTCTCCTCCTGAACCTCAAATTGTAATACATATTTATGCTATTAATTTTCCAGTGACTATTCTAAAATATGTCAGTGTTGATCATTGGGTCTAAATTCTGGGTGCTGTCATGTTTTAAAATGCAAATCTACATTGTACAATGCCCTTTGCCTTATTTTTTCCTCAGGGCCTTCTTACCTCTGGCCTGGGCTTTAAAATATAGCTTATAATAATCTGCGTTTGATGCTAGAAACCGAAGTTAAGAAAATCCGTTTCATTCAACGACAACAAAAAATTCGCGGAGGAAAAAAATGTACTTTTTTCTGAGTTCATTTAAAAGCACATGAAAGTTTAGCTTTAAGGAGGCAGGAGAGATGGGTCAGACTTTCTTTTGCCTGCTTGCCAGAGGATGCTAACAAGTCATTGTCTTTTCTCACTCAGGCATAAATGCCTGAAAACTCCTTTTTCTTCTGCTTACCATTGCCTTAACCGGTAATACTCTTCTCAGACAGCAAGATACCTGAATGTCTCAACATTTATCTGTGCTAAAACAGGCTCATTTCATGTGAATGCCTGCCAGGCAGGAACTAGGCTGTCAGCTTCATCCCATCAAAAAGACTTTCAGTCCCAAGGACTGATGGCAGGTTCCAATTGTTAAGTCCTTCTTGCTTGAACTGAATTTTAAAGTCAGGCTCCTAATGTTTAACAGTGGAGCTCAAAGAGAACATTTAGCCAGAAATGTTGCAGTTCTAAATATAAAACTCTTGGCTATGGATTTTGTTCTTGTTGTCATTATTTTTAAATGTGGCTACTGAGTGAAACTCTAGGGCAGCAAATAATGTGTAAGGGCAACCAATACTGCAGAATAGTTCTTGTTTTGGTACATTCGCTTTGTAAGTGATTTATTAAGGGAGACTGAAAAAGCCTGATTAAAATGCATAAACAGTGCTGAACAGTAAACAACCATGTCTAAGGATGAAAAAATGGGACCCACATGCTGTGCATGGAAATTGCCCTTAACAACATGGCCTATTGTTGAACAGATAGGAAGCCAAAGGTTGCTTGTAATCAAATTTGAAGTTTCCCATCACTTATAAAAGCAACACTTCCTTGTGCAAACGTTTCAATTTGTTGTAGTTAAAAACTGCTTCCTGACTTAATCCTTACAGAAACCAGGAGTTTTTTGGACTGTCAGGTGGGTAGAAAAATTTAGACAGCCCATAGACCAAAAAAAGTCTAAATGAAACCAAGTTTGTATGTTGAGGGAGAAATAAAATCTAAATATTTAACAAGAGCAAATTAAAGCAGAAATAGAGTTCAAGATAATTTTTTTTTTTTTTTTTTTTTGGTATTTCATTTAAACAAGGAAAAAGGACTTTTATGGGCTAAGCATTCAAATCTCTTCCCTTTTCTCATTCAAAAATAAAACAAATTGAAATATGTACAAATATCAAATCATTATGTTGTACACCTGAAACTAATATAATGTTGGATGTCAATTATACCTCAGTAAAAAATAAATGCTTTTTAATAAAATAAAACAAATTTTAAAGAAAAATTTTCAAAAGAAAAAAAAAAACTGGCTCACTGTAGCCTGAATCAAGTCTATGGGAAAAGAGAAAAAAATCATTATGTGATTTTTTGACAATATGGCAAGACTTATCTGATTGGCTAAATTACATGAGTACAAATGCAAGAATTATTATAAAATAGTAATTCCATAAATTTATGTTTTGAAGAATATTCATTGCTAATTAAAGAAACAAAAAAAATTATCTGCCAAACTTTTAAGCCATATTTATTCTTCCACTGTATGGATATAAGAGTATAAAGAAAATTAAGTTAGATAAATTTGAATAATTTCTTTCATACTATTTATATTATAATATGTAGTGTCTTAGTTACCTGAAGAACATTTTTTAAATGTTTTAATACCATTTTTCCAAAGAAATTTAAAGACTAAACAAAAAAAGTCATCGCTTTTCATCCTCCTAACAAATCTCTTATTGTTAAGCATGCAAATCTTTTTCTTTTCCCAGCAATAATTTTGTAATGAACATCCTTATACCATAATCTTTATGTACATCTCTAATTATTTCTCTGACACAAATTCCTTCACATGTGATTTCTAGATCCTGGAGCATGAAAATTTCCCTTATTGAAAAATGGCCTTCTAGAAAAGTCTTACCAATTTTCATCCTACCAGTAGTACAAGACACTGTATCAAAATTAGCATTTTTTGTTATCTTGTCTTAATCTGTACCAAATTAATAAGTGAAAATGGCATCTTTTTAAAATAATTTGCATGTCTTTGACACGTCTTTTATAATTTTAATAATGTTTAGGATTCTTTCATTGTTCTTCTTATGTGAATTTCTTCCTAGTAGCACCTCTGATCCTTTCATAGGGTTTGCAGGAGAATTAAATGAGATAATTCATATGAAGTGCTTAATATAGTGACTAGAAAAATCCTAAGTGTTTGATAATAGTTAATGAGTTTTAGTTATAATTATGAGTATTGATTTGTTTTCACTATATATTGCAGGTATAAATGTCATCAGTAAAGAAACTCAATTTAAATGAAGATAGCATTACCATTACTCTGAAGTTACCCAGTTAATAGTAAAATAAAATTTATCCTTTCTGTAAAGAACATGAAATCACAAATCTACGGAGGGAAGTTCTTGGTAAGTAATGTATTCATGCCCCCCCAATCCCAATAACCATCACAAGCCCTTCCCTTTACTTTGGGAACAGAGTAGTGAGTCCAAGTCCTCGGTCCATAGATGGACAGGGATGTTTCTTATGCCAAAAAGTGTCCTGTGCACCTCTTTGCTGGAATGCAGAGGAATAGTGCAGCCTGCAGTGCACATTGCTGCCAGCTACAGGGAGAGAAATACAAGTCTGGGCCAAGTGTGACCTCAGAGGCAGGATCAACAACAGAAGGGGCATTGAAGGGGCTCTTGCTCCGCTTCAAAACCAGAAAGTAGGCTTTTCAGTACCTTAAAGAGAGTGCTTAATTTTTGCTAAGATCATAAGTATAATTCCTCATTTGGCAATAATTGCAGTCAGCCTCCTAAGCTAATTCCTTGCCTCTAAATTCTTGCGTGACCAAGCCATCGTGACATTGCTACAGATTTGTCATCCTGAAACTCAGGGTGGATTATGCTCTTCCCGTCTTAGAATACTTTGGCTCTTCTTACCGCTCCACACCTTTGCTCATGAAAGAAAGTCTGAACTATTAGCATAGCATTCACTGCCCTTCTCTGTCCAGCCTTACTTTTTCAGCAGCAACTCCACCTCATTTTTCTGCACATTCTGTGCTCCAGATACTAGTCTACTCACCACTTCTCACACATGGACCATGAAAATATTTGTTCCTCCAAGATTTTGCTCATATTTACTGCTCCCTGAGCCTGGAATGCCTGTCTTCCGTTCTCTGTTGACAGAGACCCTGCGTATTCTTCAAAGTCCTGCCCAGATTCTTTCCATCAAATTTAATCATTCCTTCCTCTGTAGTCTTAATATATAATCTATTTGGCATATTTCCTTCTGCCTTGTATTATTGATGGTTATTTACACAACTGCTTTCCCCCTTAGATTATAAGCATATGAGAAATAGTGACCATATTTTAATCATGTTTGATTTCCCCACAGCCCAGCACCATACTCACAAAAAGGAAGTGCCCAGTAATTATTTCATAAGTTGAATTGAATCTTCAATTACTAGTTTTAGTTTCTTTCTATATAAATATGACAATTTCCTCTATGAGAAAAAGACACTCTCCATTGGTTCCAAAGTAGGGTTTCCAGAAAAATACAGGACATCCAGTTAAATTTTTGAATTTTGAAATTCAAATTTAACTGGATGTCCTGTATTTTTATTTGCTAAATCTAGCCACCCTAGTCCAAAGACATGCCAGTTTCACCACTGTCAGGGTTAACTTCTGGGCAACAGTGAATTTGTGTGGGCATAAATCTGTTTGCATCCAATTCTGCTGTAGCATTGTGTTTGTAGCCACCATGAATCCTCTTCATGTAAGGGGAATATAATGTTTTTGGGGGAAAAAAAGAGCAGAACAAAGGTAGTCATTTATAACTTGATCCTTATGTTCTCACAGGCAAAATAGAATAGATATTTGTGGAACCCAAATTCCAGGTATTAGTACCAATTCTTCAAATAGCTAGTCGTTCTGATCAACAAGATGGCCAAGGTAAACCTTTGAGGTCATTGAGACATTCTCCTTTTGTATCATCACCCAGGATGTTTCTTCATGCTGCCCTTGGTCTCTTGTTGTCTCTCTAGCATCCCAACCACAATGGGGTCATTGTGTGGGCTCTGCTTCTGCCAGCTTTCCATGCTCAGCCCTGAGGACCCATGTCTATGACCAGGTTAGTTGATAACGTCTGCTAACCTTGGCCCTCACCTACACCTTTTCTCTTTTCTAGTTTCCTAGGCAACAGTTTGTTAGTCTAATAATAAACCAGTGCTTGCCATCATACAATGAGAAGAGATCAACAGAGCCCACAGGATTCTCCGTTGCTTCTAGATAGCATCTGCAGTTTAACACTAATCTTCTGGGGACAATTCCTGGCTCCCCCTACGTAGTCTTATCAAAGAGGGTTGGAATTTCCTGGAGGAGTGGATGATGTACTATGTAAGGGAATTATTATTTGGAGAGAGAAACCTTGCAGTATCCTTCAAATCAAATTATGTGAGCCGCTGTCTGCTGATGAGTTAAGCAGAATCTCTTATTTGCAGAACAGTAACTAGTGTGTTGAGACCTCACCATTTCTGACTACAAAGTAATTTCCTATTTATTCAAACTACATCTAAGTTGAGCTCCCACTTGCCCATAAGGAACTTATTGCTCCTCAGAAGAATGCTCTCATCGTCCTCCTATTGGCCATCAGAGAAGAAACCCCTTAGGATCTTCAAGCCTGGCCTCTGTCAAATCTCTATTCCTCTGCTTCTGCAGACAAAAGCTGCCAGGAGCTCATGGCTTCACTGGAAAAATACTCCCACAGAACCACAGACACATTTAGAGTAATATAGTTGATTAATTGCACAGAATACATTTTTGGCATGCAGCATATTGCAAAAGCAACTGTCGTTAAGATAAAGCCAATGACTTTGGCCACTTTAGCAACTGCAATTGAGTCGATCACACAGACTATTAGCAGAAATGTGAAGGAACCTGTAGGGAGATTGTGACTGCTGAATTAAGTGGAACAGAGGCTGCACGTGGCCTTCTGATAGAAGAGTGAGCAAGCTCGTATCTGCCGGCATATTGCTCTACACTCTAAAGTTGTGAAGGCCAAGGTGTAAGTAGTATACTCATTAGGTGTGTGGTTGCAGATATCTGAAACCAACTGTCGCTACTTTTAAAAAACAAAAATAAAGAGGAATGTATTACAAGGACATAATGATTCAAGAGCGTTCTCAGAATTCAAAGGAAGAAGAGGCTGATGGACACTGAACACAGGAATCTCTGGAAAGTCCATAATCCTGCCTCTCAGCTCGCCATCTTTCTATGTGGTGTTTCATTCCTTTGGCCATCAGTTTCCTCTGCTCCCAAATCTTCATAGAGATTTGACCCACCATATTGTGGTCAGCACCATAAAAAGAATAAAGGCTTTTCTTGAAGAGGGGGGTCATAGTTCTCAAAATGGCTGCCAGCGTCCCAGCCTCAGTGGGATGTGAGGGAAGGAGAGGGGTCTTTGCGAGCTGGGCAGACACTTCAAAAGGTATAGGCTACAAGCAGTCATAGCTACCTTTTCGCTGAGACAAATTAAAAAGCGGAAATAGTAGAGAGGCCAGATATCTGGTTATATGCTGATGTTAAATTTATGATGAAGCAAATTCAGAATGGAAATAAAGTATATGAAAAAAATTGCAATTTACAAAATGGAATGTTCTATAGCATATATCGGAAACTCCTATCCGACAAACCCTTAACTGTTGACTTATTTGTCACCCTTAATTGCTAAGCAGGACATCTCTTAGAAATAAAACTCAGTTCAGTTGATTTAAAATAACATCATTCCATTTGGACTTGAAAGGTTTTTGCTCTAAATTTACTGATGGTTTATCATTAGCAGAGTTCGGACCTCCTGCCTGAGTAAGTTTCCTCAGTGCAATCAGATTTCATTCAAATACTCTCGAAAGAAGTGAAAAGCAATCTTACAAAAAGTGACTTTGGGATGCGATTCAGCTCTGTGATAGAGGACTGATAAATGTGAATGAAGCCTTACTCAGTACTTCTCATTTTTATACTTTTCTTTAGTGTCCCTTTCACTCAATGGTTATACTTTCTAGTCACTTCTCATAGTCATTTCCAAGGCATTTTTGTGCAGCCTTATCATAAAAAAAATTAGTACATTCCTCCAATTTATGTTTATTTACTAAAATATACATTATAGAGTGAATAAATAAAAACTATAAAATGTGAGGCCGGCCCAGTCGCATAGTGGTTAAGTTTGCGTGTTCTGCTTCGGCAGCCCCGGGTTTGCAGGTTCAGATCCCAGGCGCGAGCCCAGCACTGCTCATCAAGCCACGCTGTGGTGGCATCCCACATGTTAAAAATAGAGGAAGGTTGACACAGATGTTAGCTCAGGGACAATCAGTCTTCCTCAAGCAAAAAGAGGAAGATTGGCAACAGATGTTAGCTCAGGGCCAATCTTCCTCACACACACAAAACACTGTAAAATGTGATCTACAAGGAATCTGAGTAGAAGTTCTAACGTTGTTTTCCCATGCCTCAACCATCATCTTGTGCACTGATCTGTTGTCACAGGTCAGTTCATCTGAGTTGAGTTGTTCTTAATGCATCATTTTCAGTGTCCTGAAGGACAGTCCTGAACTTTAGCTGTAAGGTGTTCTTGGTAACCACATCTTGAAATGAACTCTCGAGACTCAACTTTTCACTGTATAAGTGTCTTGAAAATTTGTCTGTAGTGCCCCAAAGCACTGAATGAGCGTAAAAGTGACCAGCATCAAACTGGCAAAGTGAATTTTCTGAAAACGTGAAAAATTGGAAAGAGGCATATTGGCTGGGCTGGGCTTTGAGCATAAGTCTCCACACACTGATGTAGGTGGAGCAGGGATTCGGGCTGTGCTGACTGAGACGCACAGAACCCTCCAAGGGAAGAAGGGAAGCCAGTCGGGTAATGATGCTCTCCAGGGATCAAATTCTCTTGCTTTCTTCCTACATGCATTCCCTTGTCGTCTCCCAGACAGCAAGACCCTGAGGTGATGCTGACCTTGCCAGCGTCTCGGACCAGAGAAAATCATGAGATACAGTCACAAATAAGCCAGCAGTCTTATCCTTTAAGAAAGCCCTTCTCACAAAATGAATGACCAAAATTTGGCAGCAAACCAAAAATAATATTTATTAAATGGCAGGTAAGGGGTTCATATCTCTGATCTATAATAAGTGGATACAAATTGATGAGAACAGTAAGACCTTCCACTAAATAAATTGGCTAGGGCTACTAAATAATAGGCCCGCCCGGTGGTGCAGTGGTTAAGTTCGCATGTTCTGCTGCAGTGGCCTGGGGTTCGCCAGTTCGGATCCCGGGTGCAGACCTATGCACCGCTTGTCAAGCCATGCTGTGGCGGGTGTCCCACATATAAAGTAGAGAAAGATAGGCATGGATGTTAGCTCAGGGCCAGTCGTCCTCAGCAAAAAAAGAGGAGGATTGGCAGCAGATGGTAGCTCAGGGCTAATCTTCCTCAAAAAGAAAAAAAGTTTGTTGTTGACCTACAGTAGTGGCAATAACCAAGAAAAAAATACATAAGTAAAAGGTTCCAGGTAGAAATAGCCAAAAATTCTCAGTTATTTTTCTTGGTTGATGGATCTAAGAATGATTTTAATTTCTTCTTTCTATAGTTTCTATTTTTATATGTATTTTAAAATTTATATTCATGTAACAAATATTTATTAAGGATCTACCTCCCATGTTTCAGACATTCTCTTCAGTGCTCAGGATAAAGCAATAACAAAGACAAAATTTTTACTCTCAATAGGGTGCCAGATTTAGCAAATAAAAGTATAGGCATCTAATGAAATTTGAATTTCAGATAAACAATGACAATTTTTTAGTATAAATATAGTATTTTATCTGCAATCCTAACTCTCCAGGAATTTAATTTACTGGGGGATAAATTTCTACAATGAGCATAAATTAACTTTTTGAATAAATTTTTTGTTGTAGTAAAATACACATAGTGTAAAATGTACTGTTTTAACCATTTTAAAGTGTACAGTTCAGTGGTATTAAGTTTGTTCACAATGTTGTGCAACCATCGCTACTGTCTACTTCCAGAATTTCTTCATCCCCTCAAAGGGAAAACCCTGTACATATTAAGCATTCACTTCCCCATTCCCCACTCTCCACACTGCCTGGCGGCCGCTGATCTGCTTTCTGTCTCTATAGATTTGCCTAATCTGGACACTTCTTATAAATGAAGTCATACAAGATGTGGCCTTTTGCGTCTGGCTTCTTTCACGTAGCTTAGTGTTTCTAAGGTTCATCCGTGCTGTAGCGTTTATCAGAATGTCCTTCCCTTTTGTAGCTGAGTAACATTCCATTGTATATATATAAACGCACCGTATTTTGTTTATTCATTCGTCTGTGATGGACATCTGGATTGTTTTACGTTTTGGCTATTGTGAAGTTTGTATTAATTTTATACTTTAAAAAAATGTTTTATTTAAACCATTAAAAGCCTCAAGGGATAATGAAAATCTTTCTCAGAGCCTCCTCTCTCTCACTGGTATATGTTTAAATAACTGACTAAAGTAGAAGGCCAGGCAATAGTCAATCAACACAGAATAAGGTAAGCAAAATAAAGTAAAATGTGGCAGATATGAAGAAGCATGTAATACAGATCTCGCCATCAGTAAGATCATCCCAGATTCTGGGAAATGAAAGTCAAGAGCCCAGTGCTGAATCACAGCGAGGCTCCTGTGCCTGTCAGCCAGAAACAGCTGAGTTTAGATCACAAAAGCAGGACTGCCCCGGAGCAGTATGTAGGATGCGTCACATCTGCATGATTGAAAAGCTTCCCAGCAAAACTGTGCTTCCCAGAGAAAAAAGAGAGAGCCTTATCCAAAAACAAATCATATTTTCCAATCCTTTTAAAGGTACTAAGGTTCAAAAATAGTGGAGTCCCTCCTCCGGCCCCTCCTCACAGCACATGTCAGATCACTAATTCCTGCCTTCCCATTTTTAGTGAGTGTTCTTTTGTTTTCGGTCCTCTGAGGTTTTCAGACTTACATCAGTCAATTCTTCCTTCCAGCAGCTGGGGGAAGCTGGCTTGCCAGACTTTGTGCTGGCATCATCTCAGAGCAGTATGAAGCACGAGAGAGAGAAGCAGACACAGGGCACCTTCCCACTTTTCTCTCCTTTGGCAGGAGCCAGGCAGCCAATGTCTGATCCAAAGCCAAAGGAGACACAGAGGGGTGAGGCTGAGTAAGATGGGGAGGTGACCATCAAAGTCAGACACTCAAGATTCCTCAGGTGTCTTCTATGACTTGGTCGGTTCATTCCCTCTTCCAGAACTTGCCAGACTTTTCTTCCTTTGCCCTTGCTCAAGTTACCTACATTACCTTATCTCCTACTGCCCACTAACTAAAATTTTATGTGTTTTTCATTTAAGGCTGAATGCAAATTCTCCTTTCTCCAAAGAGGCCTTGCTGATTCTTCTTCCTTCTTTGGATTCTATCTCATCATGTTTATTATAATTGCTGCATATTATTCGTTATTCGTGTTTTGTGTTGGCACTTGCTCCTTGAGCCTACCGCCATCCAGCAGACATAATACAGTCCCTATGGCTGGTCCCCTCATGGTAGCAACTGCATTCCACCTGTTTCTGAATCCTCTCCATCCTTTCATTTACCTGCCACACACCCATCACAGTGTTGTCCTCAGGTTTGATACTCAGGAAAAAGTATTGAATGGATGAATAGTTCCTTAGTTTTAGACTCCAATTTCAGGGGCAAAGAAGTCTCTTCAAATACAAAATACCTGAACATCAGGGTAGTGATGTTGACCTGCCCACTGCATGCTGAAATTATTTGATTGCTTCTTTACATTATCTGAGTAGATGGAGCATCTTCCCTGTTTTTATTCTTAAAAGAATTTGTCTTTTGGCATGCAAAAGGGAGATTTTAGCTCACTTTTCTCTGGATACCTCCCAAAGAGTCCTTTCCTTCATTTCCATTTTTTTTCCTTTAACTATTTTTTCCTACACTTAATTTTTCAATTTAATCTTCTACATGAAATCATACAAACTTTTACCCTGTTACTGTTTTCATAATTTTTTTCTGTAGTAGTAACTCAAATATTCCAAATGATCATGCACTAGAATAATTTCCATAGTTCTGTGAAAAGTGGGAAAATAGCACACTGTTTTGAAGGAAATAACCGGAGCATCAATTTCTGTAACCTAAAGTAGCTGGGATGTTGTTGTTGTTGTGAGTCATGCTGCTGACTTTACGTTGTTCCAATTGCAGGATAGTTGTGGACTTTATTAACTCATTCATTTCTTCAACAAACGTTTATTGACTATGATCTTTGAGATGTTTAAGTAAGTACTGCACTGCTATATGCTGGCTGATTTTCCTCCAAACTCTGACTGCTTTTCTTATTTTCTTTTGCCATCACAACTTTCCCATCATCCCTTAACGACTGGTGTTCTCCAGGGGCCTGTTCTCGAGTCTCTTCCTTCTGTTGCTGGGAATGGCTGACATCTGACACAGATGCAGTCACCTCCCTCTCTGGAGCCAATGGTAGATACTAGTCGTCCTTCATGGCGCTTTCCCACTATGCCTGAAAGTGGCCTTCAATTCTCTCTCAACACAGCCTTTCAGAAAGCTCTCAGTCATTTGAAGATGATATGCAACAGGCAATCTTTCTGCGTCCCCTGCTTTTCTCTCCCTGAATGATTTCATCTCCTCCTATGGCTTCCACTTTCACGTCTGTGAGGAGGATGTCCAAAGTCTCCCTGACATTTTTCTGAGTCTAGATTCCTATTTCCAATAACCTAAAGTCCTTCTCCACCTAGTGGCTCAAACTCAGCTTATCCAAAACCAGACTTAGAATATTCTCCAGAAAACCTGCTCTTAGGAATTACTATTTACAATCACCTGGCCTAGAGACTTTAGGCTCATTTCTACTTTCTCTTCTCTCTCACTGCTCATCTGCATATGCAGTTAATCATTAAGTTATATTAATTCTACTTCATAAATGTCTCTTAAATATATCACTTCTTATTCTTTTCCACTTGTCTAGTTTAAGCCCTCAAAGATTGCCTACATGAGTTCTTGCAATAGCTCTCTCCTTCTCCATGAATGAACTACTCCTTCTCCAAATTATCCTCCACCTTGTCATCAATTATCTTCCTAAGGCTTTGATCTGACCATGTTAATAGTTTCTTTCATTTCCTTCAATGGATTTTTTAAGTCCTTCAATGTCACCAGGAGAAATATCAGATTCCTTCTTAGCATAGTGTATCCACAGCCCTTCACACTCCAGCACCAAATTACTTTTCCAAGCACATCTCTTGTGACTCCCCACCCTCAGCTTTCTGCTTCAGGCATCTAGTACAAGCTACTCCCTAAATACACCACGAACGTTCATACCTGTGTCTTTCCTCATGCTGTGCACTCTGCTTAGAATGCCTTTTCCCCCACTAGCTGCCCAGGGAAATTCTCGCCCTTCAAAGTTTGGATCTACTTTTCTTCTCAATCCCCTTTACTCTCTAGCCCAGCCTTTGTCAACGGTTCATTACTATGTTGTATGATGGTTAGTTGAGTCTATTCCACCAGGCTGTTGACTCCTGGACTAGTCTTATCCATTTTTGTATCTATGATATGAACAGCCGAGTTCCAAACACACAGTAAAAGACCAGTTCCTGGCATGTGCCAAAGCAAAGCATACCCCGTATTCTAAGTCACTTTTCTCCTTAAAGAGTAGCTAGTTGGTAAAAGAAGATGATTAGTTTGGCTTCTATCTGAGTCTTATCACATGGTCTTGAATTGGAAATTGTTGAGTTGCCAATATTTTTCCCAAGCCTCCAGTGAAATTTTCTTGGAAGCTTATGCAGTGAGGTGATTCATCCAGACTTTGTAAAACAAAATCGTTCCTCCATTTTCTTGTTTTAGAAACAAAAACAAAACCATCAATGCTTGATTGACATAAGCGGAAAAACCCTTTTGTTTTGAGTAATCCAGTGTTTTCATTAAGTAAGATGCAGAGTAGGGAGAGGAAAAGAGTCTTTGTAGGGGGTTCCAGAGGCATTCTGCCCAAGAAAATCTGATTAATTTGAATAGTAGAATTGGAATCTCCAACCATACCTCATAAAAGCCATTCCTAGGGAAAAAGACTTCACAGTAACAAGCGGCTTCTACTTCTGGATAGAAATCCCATTTCATGCTTCCTTCCTGCTTTCTGGAAGAAAGTGTTTCATGACACTTTCAGACTGCAATGTATTTTAAAGAAGGAAACCTGCTTATGGTAGTGGTTGGGCATCATAATGTGACATAATCAAATGTTGGTCTATGTAATGACATAACTCTTTGCTATAAAATTTAAAAACATTAGAAGGTATCAGAGAGGTAATTCACGCTAGACTTTAAAATTAAAGCAAATTAGTACTCGTGGTGGCAGGTCTGCCCTAAGCCAATGTAATAATATTTACCTGCATTATAAAACTGTATTTAATGAGGCAAATGGGATTCATGAATTAGAATGTAGTTTATGAGAGAACAAAGGCCTCCAGTCCAGATATTGCTGTCAGCAATTCCCATTGGAATTCTTTCATGAACTGTGGAAGTTGACTTGAATTATGCAGTCCAGATTTTAAGTGGAAGCATTAAAAAATGGATCAAGACACAGAAAAGTGGAAAAAAAATTCCCACAAAGCGAGGATACCAGTAAGTGAATCTTTCCTACAAATAAAAAGATGCCAGATTACAAATGAGCACTCTCTTTAGTTGGCGGGCTAAATCAGTGTGCAGGCCAGGATAAAGGGAACAATGGACACCTTCTGACACCAGGCTGTGTGTCTGGTGAGCATCCCTCAGTGCAAATGTTAGTACTGTGTGAGTATTTATTGTGTTTCTATAAAGTCCTAATGAGCTCCTTGGGTGAGAGTGAAACCCTTTGCTTTTTCACACTGTGCTCAAGACCCCTAAACTTCATGGGGTCAAATCTAAAGAAAGGGTAATGGGCCATGAGGTCCAGCTTAATAGACCTGATATTAACACAGCAGCCAGAATGTCACCAAATGCAAGTTTCGGGCAAGCAATGAATGAAGTATTTGTTACACTTAAATAATATACAAAGCTTATAACAGAGTAGTGGCACTATATCAGTGTCATCATGGCAGGACTTTGAAAATCTGCCATGTATGAAATAACCCTGTAACACATCTTTAGGTTACAATAGATAAATTTGCCTTCCAACAGCAAATAATAAATTAGAATGGAAAGTTATGCAACTACAGTGACTGCCTACAGTTATTTTTAGAGATGAAAATCTCTTGCCCTTAGAAATAATCAGGATACTATCAGCATCTAATACTCATATAATGGAAATGCATTGTACTCTTCACGTGGATTATATTGTTCATATACTTAAATGTATTTCTTAAATGAAACAAAGATTTTTCTCCTCTAATGGTCTGGTTTCTTTAGCATAGCATCCCTTGCTTTGAAATGAGTAAAACATAACCACACTGATGTCATGAAGCAGAACCACTTGTGTAAATATAGGACTCTTTTGCCAGACTCCTTCATCCGTGTCGTTGTTGGCTCATCACAGTGAGCCTAGTCTCTTATTACAGTGAACTTCAGTTCAAGTGACACAATGAAAGCCTCAGTCTTGGGATCTGAAAGCGTTGCATTCTGAGGTGTTGTTCGTAAGTTAACGTTAAAAGCATCGTCATCCTCTCCTCTGGATAAGGATGGGAAGATCTGAGGGCGTGAGCCAGTAAAAATAGTTGTGTGCTTGTACAGCTTCGATGTTTTTATTTTCTGCTGGGTTAGATACTTTTCTTTGGAATTGACTCAAGTAGGTTATAAATTATTTGAGGACAAGGACTCTCTCTCTACTTGTTTTATGTTTCTATTCCCAACACCAAAGACAAAGCTGCAGTATTGTCTACACACCTCAAACCTGATTGCTATATATAAGAAATGTTATTCATTCCTGACTAACTCCTCTTTTTTCCATGACTTGATTATCACAAAAATGGAAAGTTGCATTTATTCAGGAAGCTCAGACAATATATTATCAAATTAGTGAACAAATTAGCGAAATTCAAGATATGCTATCGTGAATTTTCAGCAGATTATTCACTGCTGACTCTCCATTTCACTTTTCCTTATTGTTTTGATTTCCAGTAGTCTGCCCCTTCCACTAATTTTCAGGCGTTACTTGAATGTCACTTTCATATTTTTAAAATTAGAAAAGGTTCAAATAGATGAAAAACCTCATGGGTTTCAGATAACTAGTTTCAGTGTTCAAGTACATAAAGCAAGGACATTTACAAACGAAAAAATGCTCCTGGACTCTTTAAGTTCCGTGGTTAACTGCCATCATTTCTCTTTGACTATTCTCTTTGACTAATGGGGATGGAAAGAATGACATAATCATTTACTTTTGTTGTTGTTGTTGTTGTTGTTGTTGTTGTTGAGGAATATTGGCCCTGAGCTAACACCTGTTGCCAATCCTCCTCTTTTTGCTTGAGGAAGAGTGGCCCTGAGATAACATCTGTGCCCATCCTCCTCTATTTTGTATGTGGGTCACCACCACAGCATGGCTTGACAAATGGTGTACATCCATGCCCAGGATCTGAACCCGAGAACCCAGCCCACTGAAGCAGAGTGCGCTGAACTTAACTGCTCCATCTCCAGGCTGGCCCCCATAATCACTTGCTTTTACCTGTTGCTATTTTTAAAGGAAATGTGGAGAAATTTAGAAGTTGAAACCAGTTAATTGTTATTAATTTTTTTAAAAACCCAAAAGCGTCTATCGATGAGGTTGACCCTAAAGAATGGACACTAGGAGCCAGCCAAATGTGCATGATACAGGAACATCAAAACTCTGACCTGCCTAAAAATATCACTTCCACTAGCCTGCCAGAGTACCTAGAATTTCTATCACTGGAGTGGTTGCTGTGCTTTGGAACATCCTTTATAGAAGGCCCACTAAAATGCAGGCACAATGCGTTTACCAAACAATATCCATTCTCTCTCCAGTATGTATTAGCCAAGAGCAGGACACAGTCTAGAGTAGATTGTCTGAACCAAAAAAGAGTACAGACCTGAGTAAAGTAGGATGTGAAAGGAATTCTGGAGATTCTCGAGGCCCCAAGGAATGCACGAGGAGGCCACGTAATGCACCACCTGAGAGAGTGGGGTGATACTGAAGACTGCCTCGTACGAAATTGGGCATAACGCCTAGAGATGCCTATTAGTGTACTGTTTCTACATGTTTCCCTAAAATTAGCATTCTTAAAGGAATTTATATTTATCCTCCCTGGCTTAAACATACCAAGGTGTAGTTTTTAAAAATAAGTGTGTAATTCATTTCTTCTGATAGAATTTTAGAAGTAAGACCAACACAGATGTTAGGAAAGAGGTACTTCCACTTCCAGCCAAGATGGAGTACCAGGGACTAGATTTACCCTCCCACCATATCTGTAGGTATACATACATAGATTTGAAGGAATGATTTTCAAGACACTGAACATTAGGAAGTGAGGGACACTGATACCCAAAATGATTTTTTTTAAATAAACTTTATTTTTTAAAGGAGTTCTAGGTACACAGCAAAAGTAAGTAGAAAGTACAGAGTTCCCGGATATTCTCTTCTTCCCCCCGACACACAACACCCCCTACTGTCAACATCCCACACCAGAGTGGTACACTTGTTACAATCGATGAACCTACATTGACACATCCTTCACACCCAAAGTCCATAGTTTACATTAAGGTTCACTCTTGGTGGTGTACATTCTATGGGTTTTAACAAGTGTATGTATAATGACATGTATCCACCATTATAGTATCATACAGATATTTCACTACCCCTAAAATCCTCTGTGTTCTGCCTATTCATCTCTCCTTCCCCGTTAACCCCTGGAAACCACTGATCTTTTTACTGTCTCCACAGTTTGCTTTTTCCAGGATGTTATATAGTTCAATCATACAGTATGTAGCCTTTTCAGGTTGGCTTCTTTCACTTAGTAATACACATTTAAGTTTCTTCCGTGTCTTTTCATGACTTGATAGCTCATTCCTGTTTAGGACTGACTAATATTCCATTATCTGGATGTACCACAGTTTATCCAGTCAACTACTGTAGAACATCTTGGCTACGTCCAGGCTTTGGCGATTATGAATAAAGCTCCTATAAACATCCATGGGCAGGCTTCTGTGTGAGTATAAATTTGGATAAATACCAGAGAATGCAATCATTGTATCATATTGTAAGAGTATATCTAGTTTTATATGAAACCGCCAAACTGTCTCGCGAAGTGGCTGTGACATTTTGCATTTCCACCAGCAATGAATGAGAGTTCCTGTTGCTCTACATCCTCACCAGCATTTGGTGTTGTCAGTGTTTTGGCTTTTCACCATTCTAATAGGTGTGTAGTGGTACCACATTATAGTTTTAATTTGCATTTGTCTAATGACATATGATGTTGGGCATCTTCTCATATGCTTATTTGCCATCTATGTATCATCTTTGGTGAGGTGTCTATTTAGGTCTTCTGCCTATTTTTTAATTGGATTGTTTCCTTTCTTATTGTTGAGTTTTAAGAGTTCTTTGTATATTTTGGATAACAGTCCTTTATCTGATATGTCTTTTACAAACTTTTTCTACCACTCTGTGGCTTGACTTCATTCTCTTGACAGTATTTTTCACAGAGCAGAAATTTTTAATTTTACTACAGTCCAGCTTATCAATTATTTCTTTCATGGATCATGACTTTGGTGTTGTTTCTAAAAAGTCATCATCTTGCTCAAGGCCATCTAAATTTTCCCCTCTGTTATCCTCCAGGAGTTTTATAGTTTTGCACTTTGCATTTTATTATACGATCCATTTTGAGTTAATTTTTGTGAAGGTTGTAAGATCTGTGTCTAGATTCATATTTTTGCATGTGAATATCCAGTTGTTTTAGCACATTTCTTGAAAAGACTATTTTTTCTCCATTATATTGCCTTTGCTCCTCATCAAATATCAGTTGACTGTATGTATGTGGATCTATTTCTGGGCTCTCATTATGTTCCATTGATCTGTTTGTCCATTCTTTTGCCAATACCACATTGTCTTGATTACTATAGCTTTTGGGGATCAAGTAGTAAGTCTTGAAGTGAGGTAGCATCAGTCCTCCAACTGTGTTCTTCTCCTTCAATATTGTGTTGTCTATTCTGGTTCTTTTGCCTCTCCACATAAACTTTAGAATCAGTTTGTTAATGTCTACAAAATAACTTGCTGAGATTTTGATTGGGATTGCATTGAATCAATAGATCAAGTTGGGAAAAAGTGACATCTTGACAATATTGAGTATTCCTATCATGAACATCAATACCTGAGATGATGAATTTTTTGAATACTTTGCTTATCTAAATATATTTAGATAAATATATTTATCTAAAGTAAAATAAGAGATGCTTTAATTGGAAAAATTACTATGTTATTAGAAAATAATAAAATTAGGGGCTTTTTAAAAAAGAATACTTTTTTGATGCCTTTAATTATAAAAATTATTAAATATCCCCAAATTTTCTTACAAATGTTAAAACAATTCGTTTATTTAATAAATATTTATTGAGCACTAATAGGCGCTAGACACTACACAAGGCGCTGGGATCAAGAGCACACAAGACAAGAATTCTCTCTGCTAAAAGCTCACAATTTGGAGGTTGATGAGCAATAGGGGATTGCAATACAATGTCATAAGAGTTACTAATGGGTGTCAGTAATTCAGAGTGTTTGGGGTCAACTAGAAGGGGTAAAACTTAGCTTCAATGGTCGGAGAAGGCTTCCTGCAGAGGGTAACATGTAATGGAGACTCCTCCTCCTCTTCCCAACTTTTAAATTTTGAAAGACTCCATCCTCATCTCTATCTGTATCCATTCCCTAGACAATTGCATCCATTCCAAGACTTTAAATTGTATCTTCAGCTGTTGAGTCCCAGTGCTGATTGTCCAGCATGCCTGACTTCTCTCTTGAGCTCTAAACTCAGATGTGCAGCTGCCCGCTAGACATTGACATTCGGTTGTCTGTTTCAAATTTATTGTAAGAAAATATTCTTGATTTTCTTCTCCAAACCTAGTTTCTCCCATCTTCCCATCTTAGCAACTCACTAACCTTTGAGAGAACCATGACTTCCCTCTTGCCTTCACATTCCACAGTCAGCTCATCAGCAAATCCTGTTGACTCTAATTTCAAAATAAATCCCAATGCCAGTGACCTCTCACCACCTCGCCCACTATCTCCTAGTTCAAGCCAGCATCATTGTTTGTCTGAGCTATTGTAATAGACCACTGGCTCTCCTCCTGTTTCCAGTACCGCTCCTCCACAGTAGTCTGAGTGATTAAAAATTTTTTTTTTAAAAATTTTGGAATGGCCATGTGTTCTCAAAAGGCTTCCTATCAGGCTTAAACTAAAATCCAAATTTCTTACAATGGTGCACCCAGATTATTTGGTCCCTGCCTACCTCTCTCTTGTTTCCCCTGCTCCACCTTTTGCTCACTCATTCCAGCTGAAACTGGTTTTGTTGCTGATCCTCAAAGATGCCACTCTTGTTTTCACATTAAGGCCTTTGTGCCTGCTCTTCCCTTAGCCCAGAATGTTCTTTCCTCAGATCTTAGCAGAGTTCTAGACCTGAACCTCACATTTCAAGGGCCCAGGGAAAAGTGAAAATAGACACTCTATATCTTATGTTTCAGATGATAAAGCAAGACAACAAACTCCCAGATAAAGTGTACTCTATCCTCTTGCCTTGACAAATAGACTCTCGTGGTCACAATTTTTTCTAATTGTAAAGCTACGGTTATTATATGATATAGTTGACAAAATATCAAAGATTATTAAACTTAATTTTTTTGTGTGTCTGGATGTTTCGTTGATGGAACAGCAATGCCTAAATGAGTAGTAAAATACATAATTCATAAGTTATTTTGTGTCTTAATCCATTAAACATTTTTCTTACTCTCATTTCAGCAAAATCACAATTTTTATAATCAAGATTTTTACATAATGTATTTTGTTGACAATATTGATCTAAAGGATTAAAAATAAAATGTAATTGTATTTAAAATGCATACGATTTGAATATATTCTAATGAAAAAGTTAAAAATTAAAGTAAAAAAATTAAAATTATTTTTCAGTTTTTCAAAGAAGTTATAGTAAAGATTTCAAAATTAGGTATTAAAATTAAAAGATAAAATATAAATATAACTAATGAATATCAAAATGTTAATATAATTGTTTAAACAAAGATGAAATTTTATTTCTTTTTGGAAAATTTACTTAAATTGTACTAAATATTTTTATACATATAAAATGATCCACAATTTTAGTGTTCCATGTCCATCTAATTGTCAATGTGAAAAATAAAATTAATTTGTATCTCCAAAACCAGAAATCAAAACAGGAGGAGAAGGAAGTAAATGGACATTTAGCACTAATGGGAAATAATTTTTCATTATGCAAGAATCTATTCCTTTCTGGTTGGAGGAATTTGACAATTCAATTAATATCTCTCTTATCTTGGCACCTCTCTTACTCGTATCCTCTCCAACACCAAGAGCAGCACAGCTTACCCACCCTCACGGCATTAGGCCTTTTGTTTTGAGGTCACAGCACAAGAGTTTTTGACAGAAGTTTCCCTGGGGGCTGAGCCATTGTACTCACAAGAAGCGGTGTTTAGGGTCATTAGTTATGCTGTGGCAGCACTGAGTGCCAGACCCCGGGTGACTGAAGCTTCCATGTATTCTTTAATAAATTTGTTTTTGTGTGTTGTGATATGTAGGTCCCTCTAATGAGCAGAACCCAAGAGGGAAGCTGCCCTCTTGCCCGAACCTAAAGTTGGTATTACAAAGCTCGCTCCTCTAATTCTTTCAGTTTTGATTCAAATATCACCTTATTAGACACTCCCAACACACAAATACACACATGCACACACATGCACACACACACGCCTGCATGCACACCTGAATGCCCATTTATAGACCCATGTGCCTTTACCATCCTCTAGACCCTATTCCAGATCTAATTTTCTTCAGAGTACTTCCTCCTACCTGACATGTGTCATGTATTGATTTATTATTGCCTGTCTCCCAACTAGAATGTAAGCTCTGTAAACAAATGCTCCTTTCCTCTTTCCTCTCCGGTCACTGTTGGGCAGTGTGTGCAGGTGTTTAGGGGGCGGGAATGGGAGCATTGGCTAGAAAGAAGGTAACACAAGGAATCCAGAAAAATTACCCAATTTGCTGTTGCTCAGGGATATTTTTGACAAATACCATAAAATACAACTGTTCTCCAGATTTGCGTATTTACAATGAAAGCTAAGGGAATCTTCTGATAGGATTTGAGTTTGAGAGCAGAGAAATTAAGACTCTTTGCAGACTATCCTCTTGGGTGTTCTGTAGTGAGAACCTGAGGGAGCCCCTGAAGGCCTTGGTCACCTCCATGGTCCCATCAGTTTGTTTCCCTGAGTGAGGTCATACACACCTTACCAAAACCAGACCCTCCCCCTTACAAATGTGTTTACTTGGTAATATCCTTTGCTAAATAATAAAATGTCAAGTTACAAAGATACAGATATTGTCCCATCCCAGTAAAACTAAAATGGAAAAATAATTGTCACAACAACTACAATCTAAATGCACACCAAAAAATGGTTTTCTTAGGGAAGAATTCTCATAAGTACAAGGCTATGTTATTTCCTGGGCTTTTTTGAGTTTTTTTTTTATCTTATCCTTTTTCATTCCCTTTCTCTCAAACCGTCCCTTGTAAAAAAAAAAAAAAGTACCTAAAGGAAGTCATTGTAAAAATTAAGTTAATGTATCATGACTGAAGCCAAAAATATATAGTTTCCTTATAATTGCCATGAAGGAGAAAAAACTGTGGGACTCATCCCGTTAAGCGGGTTGTTAATGACATAGACGTCACTAGCTGAAACAGCCCCAACTGTGATCAACCTCATCAAAATTTGGTTCCTTTTCCCCATTGAAATGTTTCTTCACTAAATTGTTTGTGGTGTGCCTATGCCAGTGGCTTCAAAGCATTTCTTTTTTTCTTTTTTTAAAAACTTTAAATATATGCTCTCCCTTCAGCAGTTTCTTACAATCTTTTAAGCTGTTGGAAATTGAATCTTTTAATGGCAGCAAGATCAGTTAGCTGCTGTAAACATTCAGTAGCTATCCAAAACGTCTGCGTCAGACGCCAAGTGAAAATATGAGGTTTCATGTTTTATTCTGAAGACTTAAACTCCTTTATAAAGAGACATCAAGAATTAATAGTGATTTGTGATTTCCTAGGAAAATTCTGCCACCTGGAATTTAAATATAGGAATCTGCAGTTAAAAAAATGAAATCAACCTCATAGTTTGAGGTTGTTTTTCTACAGTTCTGTGTACAATTACCTATGGAAAAAGAGAGAAAGGAGGAAAGGAAATCATCATAGAATTAAAGTGTTTTAGGACAAAAATTATGTAAAGTTCACAAAGCAGCTTTACTTCAGGTTTGAGTAATTCTCAGAGTACAGATGCATACAATTAGTAATCATAGCGCTGGTCTTTCTTTGATAAAACCTCCAGTTATCTGTGGAGTATGTTTTATTTAACAAGCCTTTATTAAATTGCTGTGTGTCAGGAAATGTGCTCTCCGCTAAAGATGTAAAATTTAATTCCCATTCTAGTGGAGAAGAGCTACCTTTAATTAAAAAAACACTACATTTAATACCCAAAAGAATTGAAAGAAGGATCTCAAAGAGATAGTTGTACATCCATGTTCATAGCAGCATTATTCACAACATCTAAAATGTAGAAGCAACCAAATGTCCCTGGACAGATGAATGGATAAGCAAACTGTGTTATATACATACAATGAAATATTACTCAGCCTCAAAAAGGAAGGACATTCTGCTACATGCTATAACATGGAAGAACGTGAGGACATTATGCTAAGTGAAATAAGCCAACCACAAAAAAAACTAACATAGTGTGATTCCACTTGTATGAGGTACCGAGAATAGTCAAAATCATATAGAAACAAATAGAATGGTGGTTGCCAGGGGCTAGGGGAAGCAGAAATGGAGAGTTATTGTTTAATGGCTACAGAGTTTCAGTTTTGCAAGATGAAGAGTTCCAGAGATGGATGGTGATGATTGCACAATAACGTGAATGTATTTAAGGCCACTGAACTGTACACTTAAAAATGATTAAAATGGTAAATTTGTGCTATGTGTATTTTATCACAATAAAAAATTGAAAAAACCCCTACATTTCAAAATTATAAGTACATAATAGAAACATAGACAATATACAGTAGAGTCATAGAAGAGGAAGAAATTACCTCTGCGTCAGGTGGGGAGATAGCCAGAGAAGGCTTGCTGTGGAGGGGATTGCTGAGTGAGACCTCAGAGGGCACAAAATGCATTAGCACTTGCTGAATCAACTCCAGTTAACAGCAGATTGACCACACTCCCATTCCCCCTGTAAATATACTGCCTGATAACCACGGCTACTGGTTGCTAGTTATAGTAACTGCCTTCTGGAGTGCCCAGGCTTCCCCTCTCACCTGATGACTTGTGTGCTTATCAAGAGTCAGATATACAGATGGTGAACAGGTGCATGAAAAGATGTTCAACATCTGTAATTATTAGGGAAATGCAACTCAAAAGTACAATGAGACATCACCTCGCACCAGCCAGAAGGGCTATTATGAAGAAGACAAGAAATAACAAGTGTTGGAGAGGATGTGGAGAGAAGGGAACCCTCGTACACTGCTGGCGGGACTGCAAACTGGTGCACCCACTATGGAAAACAGTATGGAGGTTCCTCAAAAACTTAAGAATAGATCTACCATATGATCTAGCTATTCCACTTCTGAGTGTTTATCCAAAGAACAGGAAAACACTAATTCAAAAAGATATATGCACCCTTATATTCATTACTGCATTATTCACAATAGCCAAGACTTAGAAACAACCTAAGTGCCCATCAACAGATGAATGGATAAATACGGTATAATATATACAGAGGAATACTACTAGGCCATGAAAAAGATGAAGTCTTTCCATTTGCTACAACGTAGATGGATCTTGAGGCCGTTATGCTAAGCAAAATAAGTCAGATGAAGACAGCCAAATACCATGTGATTTCACTCATAGTGAAAGATAAAACAACAACAGCAAACAAATGCATAGACATAGAGAATAGATCGATGGTTACCAGAAGGGAATGGGGGAGGGGTAAAAAGACACATGTATATGGTAATTGATGGCAGTTAGACTTTGGGTGGTGAACATGACTTAGTCTACACAGAAATCAAAATATAACGATGTACAGCTGTAATTTATATAATGCTATAAACCAATGTTCAATAAAAAATTTTAATAAAACTATAAATAAATAGTAAATTTTTTAAAGGGTCAGAAGCATTGATTCCCCAGTGTTTATGCCCATTGTACTTATTGTAATTACTCAGTCAAATTAAATATTATGTAAACCAATTCTTTCAGCATGAAAAGGAAGAGAAGTGTTGATCTGTAAAAATGAATGCTTTGGAAAGGCTCCATAAATTAGTCACTATAAAAAAATTGAAATTTTTGTTGCATTAGGTGTGAGTAAGACACTTACAAATAACTGGAAGAAAATTGTAAACGTCTAGATAAATTTTGCACGCAGATTACTTTGCAAGTGCCCTTAAGTTTCTCTTCCTCTTTAATGAAATCAAAACTAGAGATTGTAGAATAATGCAAAAAGGACAAAGATAATGCAAGATGAACTATAAGAAACTTCAATCAGCAGACACTATCTCAAAGAAAAAGCCTTGGCCCTACGCTAAAGTTTGACAACTAAATGTGACATTTATATGTTTTAATTTAAAATAATTAAATATAGATACTATATATATCTATAATCTTTTAATTATTCCCTTTTTCTACCACACTATCAATTACAGGTTTGATTTCCTTGGTTAAGAAGACATAGTGATTTAGAACACAGGCTCTGGAACCAGATTGCCTGGGTTGAATTATAGCTCTACCAGTTATGAGCTATGTGAGCTCGGGCAAATTAATCTCTTTGTACTTTAGTTTTATCATCTATTAAGTGGGGCTAATAATACTACAATATCTAAGAGATTTGTTTTAAGGACTAAATTATTTGGTATATGTAAATACACGTAGCTACACTTATGTGAATTATACTGACACGATAAATGCTCTATAAATGTTAGCCATTACGTCTACTAATAATGGTACCTTTACTACTGCTACGAACTGTATTTTGCCAAGGAGAGAGGAGACAGAAGAAGGATGGGAAGAAGAGAGTACATTTGGAGGAGGGAATGGCCCGCAAACCACAGAGTTGTGAGCATGCCAACTGGAGGTGTGGTACATGTATCAAAGATGAATGATGAGGTGGTCTTGGGTTCAGAGGAGGAAGGTGCTTTTCTGCCATCCCATTCCTAACCCACCCTGTACCTGTAATTCTCTCTGCTCTCTTAGTCACTTATTATATGCCAGGTCCTGAGATGCTAATGAACATTGAGAACATAGGTCTCAAACCCTAACAAATTTACAATTTAGCGAGAGATTCTGATACATATATAATACAAGTGAATACATGCTGCTAAGAATACATTATATATTCTGTATGTAAAAATGTGTTACTGGTGCAAAGAGGAGGGTGTAACAAATTGACCTGAGACAGTATAATAAAAAGTGGTAATTGAGCTGAAAGTTAAGGATGAATAAGAGTTTAGCCATAAATGATAGCATAAAATAATAAACATCCAATATGCTTGTCATCACTAGAATAGAGAAGGTAATCAGAATGCCCTTTCCAAGTAATTAGAGCAACAAAGAAACCTTCTGCCCTACACTAGAATATTTGGAAAGTATAACGTCTGTATCACAAGGTCACGGGTATTTTCTGTTGGACTCATCCTTGATAAAACTCTGATGTATTTCCTGGAGCCAAACCACCTATGATTAAGTCATATGACTTCAGAACTATTCCTTTCTTCCATCTTCCTATCTTTTAGCTCTCCAGCTTAGACAACTGGCAAGATAAAAATGAACATGAAATGTTGAGAACAACCAAGAAAAGGCTATAACCATTGTTCACTGTCTTTCCCTTCCAAGTGAAAAAATAAAAGGAGATTCCATAAAATCATTCCACTTTGGTGTCATATGTGATGGGCGATGTGCTTCTGGCATTTTTATTCTGTGCCTCATGTTGACATTATAGCCATGGGGGCGGGGGTAGGGAGGAACTAACTTTCTCCTGAATGTTCACTAAAGATTCAAAATGGACAATGAAGAGATCAAGCTCTCACACTGGATTCAGCACAGAAAAGCGGCTACAGCACAGGGGCTCAAGTCAGCCGGATTCCTACCCCGCAACTGAGTCACTGTGCGACACTGCAAAAGCTACTGAACTTCTGTAAAACGTGGACACTCTTGTCCTATGGCACCTCTGGAAGATTAAGTAAAAGTAAAGGTTAAGTAAATTAATAAAATAATCTAGCACATTATAGATATTTCATAAATGTTTTTTGAATGCATAAACTTACAAAACACAGCTCTTTTCATTCCTCACCTTTTTTGAAAATACTTTATTGATTTCTAATTTCAATAGTAATTGTATTCACTTGTTAGGGCTGCCATAGCAAGGTACTGCAAATTGGGTGGTGTAACATGAATTTGTTGTCTGACAATTCTGGAGGCTAGAAGTCTGGGATCAAGGTGTTGACAGCAGTGGTTGGCTCTTTCTGAGGGCTGGGTTGGCTCTTTCTGAGGGCTGGGAGGGAAGGAGCTGTTCCAGGCCTCTCTCCTTGGCTCGTACATGGCCATCTTCTCCCTGTGTCTCCTCACCTCATCTTCCTTCCACACATGTCTGTCTCTGTGTCTAAATTCCTCCTTTTTATAAGGACTCTTATTCCAGTATGATCTCATCTTAGCTTAACTAATTACATCTGCAACTAATTCCAAGTAAGGTCACATTCTGAGGTTCTGGGGGCTAGGATGTCGACATACAAATGGGAGATGGGTGCAATTCAACCCACAAGCGTAATGAAGGCTTTGTGTAATAATTCAAGCAGTGTGGAGGTAGAAAAAGTTAATGGTCGTGACTGACCAGGTGGCATAGTGGTTAAGTTCTCACGCTGTGCTCTGGCAGCCCAGGGTTCTCAGATTCAGATCCTGGGTTCAGACCTACACACCACTGTATCTGGCGGCATCCCACATACAAAACATAGAGAAACATTGGCACAGATGTTAGCTCAGCAACAATCTTCCTCAAGCAAAAAGAGGATTGGCAGCAGATGTTAGCTCAGGGCCAATCTTCCTGACCAAAAAAAAAAAAAAAAAAAAGTTAATGGTCTCCTCCCCTGATGCAATCCCATTCTTCTGCTAACATTTTGGGATGTATCCTTCCATAAGTCTTTCTCTGCCTACACACACACACACACACACACACACACTCACACCACATATTACATAGTTTTATGTTTAAACACAGAGTCTTTTTATAAAAATTCAATTGTATTATACATATTGTTTAGCTCCTTGCTTTTTCCACTTCACAATGTATCATGGATATTTTTCTAAATCAATGAGTATAGACCTATGTGAATGCCTAATATTCTCTAGTATAAATAAATAATCTATTCAATACTTGTTCTATTGGTGGATATTCAGAGCATTTGCGGGATTTTGGTATATCCCCTTTTCAAATGCAGCAATATGCAATTTCAGTCAGCTTTTTCCTCACAACTCGTGCTTTTATTTATGTAAGTTAGATTCCTAGAAGTGGCATTTCTAGGTCAAAGATATGCACATTTAAATTTAATATTACCAGATGACTTTCAAAAATGTTTTAGCAGTTCATACATTCACCAGTAGTGCCCAAGAAGTATCAATTTTTCCCACATTTTTACCAAAGTAGATTTGATCAGTTTTTTAAAATTTCTGTCTCTCTGACACATGAAAATTATCTCTTTGTTTCTTTAATATACTTGTCCCTTACCACCTCTGAGGTACAGCATCTTTTCAAATGTTTATTGGCTATTGGTGTCCCTCATCTGACAATTGCTAGATCATCTCGTGTACCTGTTTTTGTGATATGTTTCTTCTCTTTGAACCATTCACAGGACTCATTGTGTATAAGGGAAATTAACACCTTGTCCTATGTTCTGCAAATATTCTTTTTCAGTCTGTTATTTGGTTTTCAACTTTGTAATGGTGTCTTTTCCCATTCAGAAATTTTAGGTTTTTGTGTAATCAAATTTGTTCATTTTTTTTATGATTTGTGGATTTTTCTGTCTTGCCCGCGAATACCCCTACCCCCAAGATTAGCAGTCTCCTTCATTATACTCTAATATCCTCTTTGTATTTGTTGTAAGTTACAACTCTGTTTTTCTTCCTTCCAGGTGAATGTTCCATTCCTTTAACACTGTGTGTAAGGTGATTCTTTTTCTCGCTAAATTGAAATGTAAGTATCACCACATCCTACATTCTTGTTTTAAAGAATACTTGTGAGGCTGGCCTGGTGGCTCAGCGGTTAAGTGCACATGTTCCGCTTCAGCGGCCTGGGGTTCGCTAGTTTGGATCCCAGGTGTGGACATGGCACCACTTAGCAAGCCATGCTGTGGTAGGCGTCCCACATATAAAGTAGAGGAAGATGGGCACAGATGTTAGCTGAGAGCCAGTCTTCCTCAGCAAAAAGAGGAGGATTGGTGGCAGATGTTAGCTCAGGGCATATCTTCCTCAAAAAAAAAAAAAAAAATACTTGAATTGGTTTCTGTGTTCTCTGTTCTGTTTCATTCATCAATTTGTTCATTCTTGAGCCAATATTCGTATTATTTTTATTGTAAAATAAAAATAGGCCATATTGGAAGTTTTAATATCTGGTTCCCCTTTGCTATTTGGGTGTTTTCTCATAAATTTCTTGACAACATTTGTGCACTTTTTCTTCCATATTAACTTTAGAATTATTTTGACCAGCTGAAAACAACAACAATAGCAACAATGAGACTCTGATCCAAATTGCTTTAAAGTTATATACATATTTGGGAATATTAATGATTTTCCCTGTGCAGGAATCACACACATCAAAACCATAAGGTTAATATGAAAGCTGCGGCTCGGAAAGGTTCTGTAACTTGCCCAAGGCCACGCAGCCGGCAGAAGACAGAAACCGCCCTTCATATCTCTCTGGTGCAAATTCCACATTAATCACCTCCTTCATTCATATCAGAGAAGGAAGGTGATAAATTAAATTACTGAGATTCTCTTGAGTAAAATACATGGCAGCTTAACCATTTACAAGGCTGTCAGACACAAGCAGAGCTTGACCAAGCATGGCACCAGTTCATAAGTAAATTGTTAGCTTTTAGCCCAATAAACGCTTTCTCATTTTTCGAAAGATCTAGATAGAATTAGAATGAGAAATAGACTTCCACTTAATAAGTACCTGGAAGATCCCTGGCTCAAACACATCTTTACTGGTGTGGAATTCTGTTATTATAGCTTCATTTTTTGGCTTAAAAACTTATTCTTCTAAAATGTACCCTTATAAAGATTACTGCACCTATTGGTATGAATTGGTTTAATTGCTACTCTTTAAACAACCAGCTAGCAAAGTCTCAATTGAAATAGAAGTTTGATCGTGGGTGGTGGAGCCTGGAGATGAGAGTGGTTTTGGAAAATGGGACAGCACCTCAGGGTAGCCAAGGTGAAATAGGACGCTGGAGGAGAGGAGAAGCCTGGACAGGTGGACGGACTGACGAGCAGATAGCTTGAAAGGACCCAAGGGCTGGGAGAATTCTACTTATTCTGCTTGTGTATTATGCATATTTCTTTAAACTATTGGATCAAAGGCATGCTTATAATTTCCTCAAAAGAAATCACTGGGCATGGCATAAACTGACGAGTGAATAATTTTCATTATAGAGAGAAGTAATGTCAAATTATTACTCCAGAATGTAGGCTGAAATATCAATCAAATATTCATTAACTTATTAAGAAGATTGGCATCTATCCTGAATTTACCATATGTAGCTATAATAGATTTGCTTAAAACATTTTCAAATAAAAGGGAAGTTATTTTTAAATGTGATACGAAATGTCCATTATTTAAGAGTTTAAAAGACATATTGCGATATTCTGCACTAAATACAATATTTTAATACGGACTGGTGTCCCAAACAATTATATGTTATTTGCAATAGACATATGCCTTCAAAAAAAAAAAAACAAACAAGCGAAAAACCCCCTTTAGGAATGGAGTTTTGTGAAAGTGGTGCTGGATTAGAAGTTACAGGCTGTGTCACTCTGCTGGGGACATTGCACACAGTTGGGAGAGGATGCAAATGAGATGAGGCGCAATACAGGCTTTGAGAACTGCAAAAGCCTACAAAATGCAAAGCTTTCTATTACCATACAAGGCTCAGTGTGCTCTACTGTGGTGTGCCTAAGTAAGAATTTTAAATGCCAGTATCAAAATTTAAATTCAATAGAAATCTCACTATTTGAAGGATTTTGCAGTTTTTTGTAAATACACCATCCCTAAATCAAAATTTGTTTTTGTAAATTTAACTTATTTGGTTTTCTTAGAATGAGGTTGCTTTACTGTACAAATATGATAGTTTCATTTTTGTTCATCTGATTGATTGAAAACATTCGGTCCTCAGAGGTCTCCTAAATGCTCCATTCGGGAGTGACTGCGTCCCATTCATGCCCTCCTTGTACTGGACACAGAAAGCAAAGGCAGTGCTGCCACCAACAGGAAAATGCAAGACCCAGGATCTCCTCTTAAACCCAAATCCTCCATTTTCCCCACTTAGAACTCTTGTTAAATAAACTAAGGCATAGGATGGGCAACAGAAAAACAAAATGGAAAAGAGCTCCTTAGATGAATGAAACTTAAATTTAAAACTAAACAAAATTACATCCTATAACAGCAAAAAAAAAAAAGAAGGCATTGTGGAATAACAGACTTCAAGGCAAATGTTCTGGGTGTAAGGTGCAGTGCAGACATCGTTAGCAGCGATTGATCTCCATTAAATATCTAGTAAGGAGTCTCCATGAGAATATTTGTCCTTGTCTACATGACTAAAATACAAAGAAATAAATGCCAAAGGAAATACCAGCGTGCATTTAGTAAGAAATTTGGTTTGTGTAATATAATTTCATGACTATGTTGTTGTCTAAGGGTATAGATGTGTAATTTGCACTCCGCTCACTGTGAAGTTTTGTTTTTATTGCAAAAATAAAGGTTTTATGTTATAAAAGCATCATTCAAAAGGACCAGGAAAAATGGAGTACTAACATTTAAAAGGTATGTAATATGATTTTTCTTAAAACTAAAACTATATAAATTATAGTTTATCATTATATAAATTAATATATGTGTTATAGTTTGTGTTTTAATTTGGACATAATTGAGGTCTACATATCCATATAAGGCTTTTCCAACTCTTACCTTCAAAGGCTCCCCCAGTCCTTGGTCTGGAATCATCTTTGTGAGCATTCGAGGAAATTAGAAAATGTTCTTTCTGTAGTCACAGCCATGAGAAGAAAATTGTGGGGTGCCATTAAACCCCCAGCTCCTCCCATCCATTTTTTTTAACTACTCAACCCTTCTCATTTCAAATAGCTCAGAATTACAAAAGACCAAATTCCTCACTCAGTTACGCCCACACAATTCCCACAGCTTTTTTGTAAATTTTATTAAACACATCCGAAGCTACGTTATCCCAAATGAACATGGTATTTATTTATTTTACTTCCAATTAATATTTGTTTGATATTAAAGAAATTTCTTAGAATTTTCATGAAAATCATCAAAGGTCGTAGAAAATCAATTTTAGTCAGTGTGTTTTTAATTCTTGACTTTCGACCACCTGTTAAGCACTTGCTGTATGGCCATCCCTGTTTGAGGCACTGAATCTGCCAAAATGAACATGGCACAGTCTTCTTGATTCTAAAACTAAGAATTAATAAAGGAACAATTTTTTATGTCTAAACTTTGAATGTATATATTTGCAGATACTCCATGTAGAATTCACAATGAACATGAAAGGTTATAATCACAATTATTAGTGAAATTTCACAACTCTGATAATGCCCCTAGCTTGTTTCATCCATCTGTTGGTACTCAGTGTTTCAGTGTTGAATAACACGACTTTTTCTTCCATCAAATTACGTCATTTAGACCACACTATTCTGAGTGTGTGATTCTTTGAAAATGAAGATGACATGATTTAACAATTCTTAAAAGGGCAGAGAGCACAGATGGGTTCTAAATTCCTCCACCCCATGTCTTCTTTCTCAGCAAACTTTCGATCCACACCACACAGCTGTAGGAAGGTGCGCCATGTTGGCGATTTGCACTGTGGCTCTCCAGCCCATCATGCTTCCCCAGCTCGCACTGTCACAGTAGCCTCCCAGCTAGAATCCTTGCCTCCAGACTCACCTGCATGTCAATCCGTTCTCTGTACACTCAACCATATTATGTCTATTTAAAACCCTTCAACTTTATCTTAAAACCATCGGTATAAAATCCAAACTTCTTGGAATTTCTCTTGAGGACCTTCATTATCTGACCCTTCCTTAGCTCCAGCTATACCGACTTTTTGCAGTCTCCCAAATCGTGCTTTCTTTTGCCTCCTGACCTTTGCATGTTTTAGCCCCTCTGCCTGGAATTCCCTTCTTCCCTTCTGTTCCTTATTCTGCCTAACCTTTATGTGTCCTTCAATGCTCTGCTTAGCTATCTTCTTCCCCAGAACCTTCCTTGATTCACAAACAGGTTAAGTGTCTGTCATAGAGTGGGTTAAGTGGTGCCTATCACAAATTCTTCCACAGAACCTCGTGCTCACCCTATCCTATCTTAGTGCATATCATTTTTTTGTGACCATCTGTTTAATTATCCATTTCCCCAATTATAAAAGCAGGGAGTCGGCCTTATTCATCTTTGAACTTTCAATCCATGACATACAGTAGTGCTCAACAAAAATCTACTGAATAAAGAACTGAGGAGTAAGTTTGCTCTTCCTAAAATGAAGCCTATAGGCCTGTCCGCTCATATTAGCATGAGGTTCTCATCTACAAAATTGAGCGCTCACGGAGGACGGATAACTCACAGGAGAAGGTTCTCTTGCTATAAATTATGCAAATGGGAATCTGTATGAGGATAACTGCTTAAAACATTTTCTTTTGGTTAAGCATTAAGAATCACAGTACATCTGATTTTTAATTTACTGATGAACAAGGTAATACAACATATCAGAGAAGGGATGGAGAGCTGAATGCAAATTGAGAAGTCATAAGCCATGTCTCTTTGTCCCAAAGGACGGCCCATTGAAGGTTGATTAATAAGCAACAATCAGTTGTCTAATCACCTTTCAGGCTTTCTCAGATGGCCAGCTGTCCTCCCCGAGTGACACCTTTTTCGTCTCCCTACTGTATCACATCTCCCTACACATGAGTATCCAGAATTAGATTCATTGTTCACATAATACGAGATATGTCAATACAGGCTGACTAAAGGCCCAGGCATGAAAGTAAACCTGGTCGTAATCTATTCCCACGGCTGCCACTGATACCAGACTTTCTTCATCACCCCTATAGGTCCACTTCCACCAGGTAATCCTTCCCAGCATTAGCAGTCTAGGATTTCATTCTTGTTCTTAACACTCCTGTGTTTCTTCATCTATGTGCTTCTATTGCTTTTAATTAGTGTAACTTCTTGAACTTCAAAAAGAAACCAAGAATACTTGGCACCAATTAAAACAAAGAGGATTAATTACCAATTCCCAGAATCCATTTCTGCTGGTGGTAACATGTCTCTTCTTCACCTGTGAGAATAAACTCCTTTAGCTATCTAGGATTTTTGCTTTAAATGCTGAAAATGAAAAATAAAAATGTTGGAAGTGCTCGAAATAACAAAACACAAAATTTCATATTCGGGGTAAGGTTTGCCACCAAAATAAGCAGTATAGATATCTTGATAACATCTCTTTCCTTCTCGTGTGTAAGTAAAATGTCTACATAAAATAATTTTATCTTATTAGGTTAAATAGCAGCACTGCTGAAAGCAATATGTTGGGGGTTACTACAGGATAGTCTCATTCTTCCAGGATTTGATTAACATTTTTTTCAACTGTTATTTCCCTCAGCTACAGGATGATAAATGGCATACATAAAAGTTAGCCTACAGCACTGTAGGATTATGTGACTTGTGAAGCATCAAAGAGGAATTAAATAATGGTTAATCCTGGTCTAAGATTTGAGTGTGTTTTATGGTGTTTGATAACTGCAAAGCAGTGAAAAGGTTCTGAGCTCTGAGTCTCAGTCCTGCTTGTACAACTCTAGGTTTGTGATTTGGGGCCTATCAGTTCATTATCCCCGCCTTCCTTCTTTCCTTCCCTCCCTGGGAAAATACAAAGATGATTTAGCCAATGTCTCTCAAGAGGTCTCTGATTCTCAGTTTCCTTATTTGTAAAATGAGGCTTTCTTAATGAAGATTAAATAAAATAAAATATGTTAAATAAAATAAAATATGTTAAAGTATTTTGTAAGTGGTTAGAAGCCATGCAGATGTTAAATGTTATTATAATAACTAAAAATAATGATGAGAATGTTTAATGAATAGAGGTCCTCCTTAAAATATTTCTTTCTCCTTTTAAAATCTTTATTTGGAAATAAATTCAAACTTACAGAAACGTTGCCCAAATAACAATAGAGCAAAGAACACCCTGATACCTTTCACCCAGATCATCTATTTGTAACGTTTTACCCCATTTGCTCCCTCTTTCTTTTCTCTCTCCCTCTCTGTCGCTGAATTTTCTTTCCTGAACCAGTTGGAGATGTTACATGCATTATAGCCCATCACCCCTATATATTTCAGTATTTCCTAAGAATACAGGTATTTGCTTACATAACAATAGTATAGCTTTCAACTTTAGTAAATGTGGCATTGGTATAGTACTTTCATCTCGTTTGTCATCCCTATCCCAATGTCATCAATTGACCCAATAATATTTTACAGCATCGTTTCACCTCCCCGAGTATGGGATTCAGCCTAGATCAGCTATTGCAAGTAGCTGTCAGGTCTCTTTAGCATCCTTTAATCTGGAATGTTTCCACACCCTTTCTTTGTCTTTTATGATATTGACAATTTTTAAGAATAGAATCCTCCTCTCTTTTTTTTGTAATAGAACATTCCTCATTTTTTGGTTGTTTCACTTTTTTAATGATTATTTTATATTCATCAACTGAAGGTTCTATTCCTACCCCTGGGAACCCAGAAGCCATCCCTGTGCGTAAAAGGATAGCATACGCTGGGTGTCTGACTTGCCACAAGTGATAGTGTAGTGTTAATTCCATCTCCCTCCTCTCCAGCCCTATTTCTTCCCCTCGTTCTTCTATTGTTCTGTTGATCCTTAGACGGTGACATCCAACTACTCTTCCTTCTTCTTATCCGCACTAAATGGATCATGAACGGTAGGTCATGTCTGTCCCCCTCATTCCCACAGGAAGGAGAGGGGCACACGGAAGAGCTGATGGTTCTGACAGCACCACAAGGGGGCTGCATCGCGTTTTGTTTCTGGTTCTAAATCATCCTTGATCCTTCTACTGCATCCCCCACCTTCCTAACCTCCGTAGGCTCTTCCTACTAAATGACAGATATAGTTACCTTTCCGAGTTTTCAGGATGTACCTTGAACCCTAGAAGAACCAAATGTGTTCAGCAGGATTTATTATCACCATTTTGCAGATAAGGAAACAGAGGCTCAGACACATGAAGCGATTTTCTCCATAATCAGGTGCTTAGAGGTCACCATCTAAGATTCAGGCTGAAACCCAAGGCTTCTGCTTGCTTGTCCAATGCTTCTCCACTACATTTTGATGCCTCCTTACAGTAACTTGCCACTCATAGATCCTCAGTAATTCTCTGGCGTGGTGGCCCAAGACACAGTACACTGAGGCTAATCTTCCTCCTGCTTTATGGAAAACCGTAGTGGTGTTTTCAGATGGCACATTTAGGGCATGTAGTGCTTACACTCTTGCTGAAACAAACTTGAAATTTGGCCAAAATATAGAAATACATTTATTGTAATTTGCATTTAGCAAATTTGAAAGAAATATATAGCTCTGAGAAATCTTCCATAAGTATTCATCAGAATCAGTCTAAAGAATGACAGCCTTTAAATGAGGAGTTCATATTGTGAGGATCCTAACTTGCAAATACACACAATCATGGAACACATCCAACAAAAGACAGGAAAAAACCTAAGAGATCCTCCCAACTTCCTTATTACAGTACAACTCATGCCCATTAAAGAAAACGTATAAATATGCAAACTCTGAAAAGGGAGGACACTAACCACCTAACAAATGTGGAAACTAAGAGATCTAGTCTGAAGTGTCTTGAATGTGGCCGCGCTGGCCGTTACTAACAGAGCTGGGATCAGACCTCAGATCTCCTGGCTGTTAGTTCGGTGCACTCGCCTACATTTTATGAGTTATTTATGATATATAAATTCAAAAAGTTTCCAATCCTCTCATATAGAACAAAAATATACACTGACCTAAATTATATAGAGCCAAGATAGACTTTTAGAAAAATTAAATATTAAATTGAGCAAATACTTTTTTTTAAAGAAAGAAAATTCATTGTAGGGGGCCTTTACTGAGGAAAATGCAGATAAGATATCTTTAGCCTCAGGCCAGTAGGAGAGAGAAAGGTGTACGACAGTTGTCTTCTTTCTTCAAGGATTTTCTCAAGTTGGGCAGTCAGCTGAGGCTCGGGATGTTTGTGATAATCGCACCCATTTCAAGTTAATTTTGGTCTATGCTACATGATAAGAGTTGAGGTTCATTTTTTTGTATGTGGATGCCCAATTGTTCCAGCACCATTTGTTTGCTGTTCTGAATACTAGATTATGAGATTAACTCCAAAAAAATCTCAAACATCAAAACGACACACAGGCATCATGCATACTGCATGAGCAAGCTTTCTTCCCCTTTAAGTAGATCTCTCTAGGAAATAGAATTAAGCCTTTAAGAGTTCACCCAAAGATAATGAGGAACTTATTTTTTCTCAAAATATAGTGAAATAAAAGGTAAGCACCCGTGTTATCGTATGTCATAAATGCTCTTGGGAGTTTTCTTAAAGAAATCACCAGTAGGAGTTAAAGAGAACAAAATTTCAAGAAACGTAAAGGAAGCAATTATTAGAATTTATCAAACATCCAAGGTATAAGAAGGCAGAGTATAAAATCTGCAATTCGCTTAAGGAGCTTGCTACAAATGCTCCAGTTCCAAAATGATTTGCCACTTCACGATGGGTTGAACTGTTCAAAAACTGTCCACTTGGTGGCACCATGGTGCTGCCGCAGGAATGAGCCTGCTGATTCCAGCAAAGGTTGTTGGGGACTGATTTCTTACGTAGGGTTTCATGATTCTTAAACATGTGGTCATACCACAATACGTGCCAACAACAGACAATTGCCCTAGTCATTTGTGCCAGGGAAGAAAAAGAAAAAAGCATTTGTAGGTTGCCCAAGCAAAACAGATTGGGCAGGATTTAAGAGGACTTGTAGGGCAGGTTGAACAAGTGGATAGATGAAAGCCAAACCTGCTTTTTATCTACATTCTTAGACGGAAACACCTCTGTAGGGTTTTTTCTCTCTCTCTCTTCTTATGACTTGATTCTGAGCAGAAAAATTGACATTAAAAACTTCAGCCCAAATGAAAGCTCGGATTGAGCTTCATTTGCTCCTTAATACATGTTTATTGAGCATCCGCTCTGCCATCATTATTGGGCACCATAAGTTACATGATAGAAGGCTAAACACAGTTCCTAGGCTTGATGTTCTTTCAGTCTACCTGAGAAGACAAGATGTACTTGTGAAACAGTAATGGCTGAACTGTGTGCTGAAGAGAGAGCCAACTGGGAACCATAATTATGAAAGGCTTCACCAAGCAGGTGGGACTATAGCTGGTCTTAAAGAATGGCTTCATTGTGGCAGGCAGCCTGTTGCTGGACAGCTGAGTGGAAACAGCGCAGGCGGGAGTAGGGCTCCCGTGGGCAGTCATTCTGGTGGCGTGGCTGAGGAAGGAGGAGGTCAGAGCATCCTGCTGTGCAGCAGTCAGCTGGAGAAGCAGCCATCCCAACGGGATTTCCCTGCCTCTTCATCCAATTGAGCCATTACGCAATGGATCTGACTCATGGATCCAGTTTTTAAATTATGTAGATTTTTTTCTTCCATACATTGAGGTGAACACAATCTATTGATTCATTTCATTTATATTTTGTGCAGTTGAGTTAGAAATTTGAGCACCACATTTGTGGGATGTCTATGAAATAATCTGGTAGATCATGAACCTACAGAATAAAGTCCATACTTCTTAGAAAGTGTTGATGATGTTTGACAGCTTGACCTCAGTCCATACTGAAGTATGTAGGGGTGAAATTATATAAAGCCTGGGTATTCTTTAACATATTTCAGCAGTAAAAAAAACAATATATATTGCAGCATCATATAATTTTGATAATTGTTGATTCTGAATGATGGATATAGGAATTTATTTTACTGTTCTATTTTGGTGTACATTTGAAGTGGTTTTTGGTACCTTTTTCTTAAAAATTAGTTGATGGTTTGAAAAGATAATTCTGGCACTGGGCAAGACTGAGGTTAAAGGAGGTGGGTCCAGGTGAGGATGTGGATGACAAGGAAATGGAGCAAAATGTAGCACTAAGCCCTCTAACTGAGAAAAGCACTATTTACCAATTTGTTCTACCCAAAGCATGGTGGAAATAATGTCTGTCCTCCCAGAGAGATTTACCAGTTAAAAAAGAATCTTCAGAAAATGGACTGCTGCTTCTCGCTTCAACCCACTTGTCCAGCTGTGACAAGTAGGAGTTCAAGAGATAATCAGTCAAATGTGGATTATCAAGGACCGTGCATTGGGAAGATAATAGCATCTACTAAACAAAGAATGTGTGCACACAACTGTTAAGGTACTTCTACACAGATTCTCCCAAACATCTAAGAAAAGCCATTCTTATGTGTGCCTGTCCTCTAGAATTCCTCTGGCATTCTATTCTCTCATCTGCAGGCTAAAGAGAGGGAGGCTAGCAAATCAAGAAACATTGAAAAAGAAAGAAACGATTTTTTAAATGAGCCATTGTGTTATAGTGGATGAGTAAGAAAACAGCTTAGAATTCGGATTCTTCCACTTTTGAGTTGTGGGATTGAGGACAAGTCATTGAACTTTTCTGAAATTCAGTTTATGCGTCTATAAAATAGTGGTGCTAATAACGTCACAGGTCTGCTGTAGGAATAGACAGTGTAATGAAGTGCTTTTCTAAGTGTTTACTTGTGGCCATAATTTTGCACTGCAACATGCGCTCTCCTCCACCTTCCCTTGTATGCATTCCCACCAGTCCTGAAGTCCACAGCAGAGGAGGATAAATACACAAGATTACAAATTATAGGGTCAGGAGAGACCCAACCAGGTATGAGATGAAAGCCATCTGGGAATGATAGGAAAAGCGGAACCTGGTTGGTCTCCTCCAGGCGGAAGGCAAGCTGTAAGAGCAAGCCAGAAGGTTGGAGAGAGAGAAGGAAAGTGTGGGAAGCAGCCTTAAAAAGCAGAATGATACTAAGGAGCAGCACTTCTCCCTCCCAATGTTTCCTTCTCTGTGGAGGGAGCTTTTCTAAAGTAACTCCTGGCCTCTCTTTGCTCGCTCACTTAACTCCTGTACCAGAGAGGCGGGGTAATGTATCTGATTGGTGAGTTTGGAATAAGACACACGACAAACATAAGCCAGCCCTTTCCTCTTCCTTTCTCTCGTGGCATCTGCAGGCCTGCCAAGAGCATGAATTTTGGTCTGCTTTGTTACTGATACCATTGTGGTAAATGTACCATGGGTACATGGCAAAAATGGGCTTTCCAAAACTGAAATCCAGAATTAGATAGAATTACCCACATATTCCATAGGTGCTAGAAAATTGCAGTCCTACCTCACAGAGGGCAAATTCCAATTTACAGCCAAGCTTACCAGATGACTAACCCGATCTGCCATGAAATATATTTATATAATTGTAATATTATAAATGGTGTTGATTGGTTCCAACTTTCAAATCATCTATAGACAAAGCATAGGTGACATATCTAGTTACAGAATAGAACGTAAGTGCTATAAATCTTGATGGTGTAAAAATAATGGCATTATTGACTTATCTTGGTGTGTAGAGGAGAGAGAAGGTTATGTACGGAATTTTCATGTTCCCCCAAATTCATATGT
Organism: Equus caballus; assembly: GCF_041296265.1. Classification (NCBI taxonomy): domain Eukaryota; kingdom Metazoa; phylum Chordata; class Mammalia; order Perissodactyla; family Equidae; genus Equus; species Equus caballus. The sequence continues at coordinate 76,462,499 of NC_091689.1, forward strand.
TGAAATTCTAACCCCCATGTGATGGTATTATGAGGTAGGGCCTTTGGGAGGTAGTTAGGTCCTGAGCGTGGAACCCTCCTCATGAATGGGATTAGTGCCTTTATAAAAGGCACCCCAGAGAGCTCCTCACTCTGCTCTCTGCCTTGTGAGGACACAGTGAGAAGATGGCCATCTGCAAAACAGCAAGTGGACCCTCATCAGACACACCATCTTCTGGGGCTTTGATCCTGGATTTTCCAGCCTCCAGAACTGTGAGAAATAAATTTCTGTTGTTTGAGCCACCCAGTCTGTGGTACTTTGTTATAGCAACCCTAACTGACTAAAACACATGCTCATCTTTTAAAAACGTAAGTCATTTGTCACTCTCCTGCTTGAAACCTCCATGGCTCCCTACTTCACCTGGAATAAAATCCAAACTGTTTTCTGTGGGCTTCTAGGCCCTATAGGCTCTGCCTCTGCTCTGCTCTTGTCTCATCTGGTGCACATTCCCCGCCACTCACAACATGCTGACCCACAACATTCTGGCCCTATGACAGCTTCTGAAAAGTGAAAACATTTCCACTGCTTTTGTACCTGCCTTGACATGTAAATGTGAAGCCCATATGCTCCCCTCTCCAATGCAATTTAACTTTCTTTCTCCCTCAACAATGTATACAATATTATATTATACATACAATAATATATTGCTCCTTTTCACTCGTGTTTGCAAGATCTGTCTTTGTTGATAACTCAACTTAATTGCTTTACAGTGGCCCACTGTATGAATAAGCCTCGTTTATTCGTGCATTCCCCTACCAACGAACATTCGGATTGTTTCCAACTCTTTGTTTTTACTAGTAGATTTTAGTAAATACCCTTTATCGAATTTAAGAAGATTCTTTATCACCTGACAGGACTTTTTTTATAGTAAGTAAACCTCAGATTTTATCAAGTATTTTTATTACAATTATCTGCTAAGATGTTTATATAACTTTACTTTTTCTATCAATGTATTAAATTACTTGCATAGATTTTCCAATATTAAACTGTTCTTGATTTGTGAGATAAGCTCAGCATTGGTCGTGATTACCATTTTTAAATACTGCTACCTGGATTTAGTGTACTAATAATTCATTTCATAATTTCACGTCTGTGTCCGTAAGTGGGATTTGTCAATAAGTTGATGGCTTAGTTTTAGTGTGCAAGGTTATACCAGGCTTATGCAGTGAGTTGAATGTCTTTCCCTTTTTTTCCTCTTGTCTGAAAAAGCTTATCTACCTGTTCCTTGAAACTTTCATGCAACTCATCTTTTGTTACCTGAAACACGCTCTTTTAGAGGAGTAAATCAGTTAAAATGATACAATTTATTTAGTGATTTAATGCGAGCTCGGCTAGCCAAAGAGTGAAAAGAAAGATATCTTGGACTCTCAAGATCTGGTAGTAGAGCTCCTTTATTCAGAGAATAGCATGGGGACAGGACCCATGGGCAGTGAAGAGCTGCAATGTATTGAGGGTTAGGGCTAAATTTATAAGGCGTGGCTACGCGACTTATTTTTCCCAGACAAAGGAAAGATGATGTAAACGGTCATTAAAATGGTATCAGTGCAGGAGGGGTCTGGATACTGTGTGGTCGTATAGCTTTAGATATGAATCTGGTCATATAGATCGGCATGTAGGCCAGGATGCCCTGGGCTTCTCTCCCTGGGGTAGCCTTGATTCACATCAGTTATTCGTTTATTTGAGTTTCCTATTTTTTCTGAGTTTGTTTTAATATTTTTTTTTTAGAAAATTGTCTATTTAAGTCTTTAAAATTATTGGTAAAAATGTTGGTTAGTCTCTAAAATTGTATATATACTGTGTGTGTATATATATATATTTATACACACACACACACACACACACACACACACACACAGTGTTTGTGATTATACCCTGTAATTATGTCTCTGTGTTCCTATTGCAGTTTATTGGTGGCTGCTTTTATTTTTTTGGTCAGTTTTCTTAGGGATGTATACTTTTTGTCTTTTCAAAAAATAATTTTTGGGTTTGTTAATTATTACTATTGGTGATTTTTCTTGGCTTATTTTCTCTGTTCATTTCTGCTCTTATTGTTATTAACTTCTATTTTTTGTGTAAGTTTACTGTTTCATTTGCACAGTGTCTTGAATTAAATCATGAAATCGTTTATTGAAAATAATGTTTATTGTTTATAAGTAAATACATTAAAGCATAAATTTCCTCCTAAATATTATAGCTGCATAATACAAATCTTGAAATGTAGTGGGTTTTTGTTCAATCTTAAATATTTTTACCCTTTTTTGTGTGGTTTTCTCTTTAGCCCATGAATTATTTGGGAGTGTTGGAGTTTCTTAAAGCTGTTATTTTGGGGGGCTGGCCCCGTGGCCGAGTGGTTAAGTTCACGTGCTCCGCTTCGGTGGCCCAGGGTTTCCCCGATTCGGATCCTGGGCACGGATATGGCACCACTCATCAAGCCATGCTGAGGCGGCATCCCACATGCCACAACTAGAAGGACCCACAACTAAAAATATACAACTATGTACCAGAGGGCTTTGGGGAGAAAAGGGAAAAATAAAATCTTTAAAAAAACCCTATTATTTTGTTATTGCTTTCTAGTTTAATTACATTATAGTTAAAGAACATGGTCTGTGTGGTAGTAATTCTTTGAAATTTGTTGAAACACTCTCTGTTACCTAATACATATTCAGTTTTTATAGATGTTCTATCTGTGCTTGAAAAGAATTTATATTCTTTCTAAATTGGGCAAAAGGTTTTGTATGTGTGCATACGTGTCTATGTATGACAAATTCTTAATTTAGTAGATCAAATATTATTTATCCCTACTAATTTTTACTCTTGTCTATTTTGTCTGTTTTTAATCAAGGTTTTTAAAATCATTCAACCATGATTGTGGGTTTTTCCATTTCTCTTTGTGGTTCACTTGGTTTTGCTTTTTGTAGTTTGAGGCTGTGTTACCAAGTCTATTCATGCTCATGATTATTATGCTTTCTTTGTGGATTGTTCTTTTATCATTGTGTAGGTCTGCTTCAACCCTATTAATGCATTTTATAAGTTCTCTTTTGTTTGACTTTAAAATCTTATTACAGGTTCTGTTCTGATTATGATCCTAGTTTTACTTTGTGGTTTCATTTTATGGGCGTATCTATGAGCAGTAAATAGCTTAATTTTAGAAAACCTTTTATTTGTATTTCAATAGCTGAATTTGATCCATTTATACTTATTTTGCTTATTGAGACCTCTAGAATTATTTGTCTTATTCTGTGTTTTATGTTTACCGTGCTTCTTTGCTTCTTTTCCACAGTTTCTTTCCTTTAGTTGATTTGATAAAGTTATTTATTAAAAGTTTGAAAATCTCAGTATCTTTTTCTTCATAATAAAATTATAACTCTTTTAACTATACACTGAGTTTCTCCCTCCCATTTACAGGCATTATTTAATTAATTTACAAGTGTGTTTATCAGTTAGGCATCATATTTTCTTTTTTTGTTAGAGTAAATCTTTGTAAAAAGCTCTTTAATTGAGGGCTTGTGGAAAGAAAACTCTTTTTGTATATCTGAATGATGTCTGCATTTTAAACTCCATCTCGAACAATAGTTTAGCTGGGCATAAAATTATATTTTAGGTCTGCCAATAAAACTCCAAGGAATTGGGGCAAACAAGTCCTTCATGGAAGGGGAATCTAGGCAGCACATCGCAGAGTCCATTGCACCACAAGTCTGCTGCCGCCCTGACATAATTTGAGAGATGTCACAGACTGAGTCTCTGCAAGAGTGGCTTGGCCCACATTCTAATTGCTCAACGGTATCATCCTCCCTTACTACCCCATGTAGACCACTTTATGTAAATGCTTTAGCTCTGGCAGGTGTCATAGCTCTTTTTTAGCTTACCTTCACAGTCTAGGGGGTCTGCTACAGTCCCCAATTCCTTTTACAAGAAATGAGTCTGGAGCAAATGTTGCTAGATCTTGGCGGTGGTGGTTTTTAATTCAATCCGAGAGGGTTTGAATTTTCATCACTTCAACCCATTTCTATTTATTTTGATTTGTGCTGTGTTAGAACTTACTTATGCTATCTTATTTTGTATTCTATTTACTGTACTTTATTTTATTTCTGATTTTCTGTCTTCTACACAGTAGGTAAAATTTTCTTTGTCTGATGTGAAAGTTATACATTCTATTTTTATTCTTCTTGTGAGGACTCATTCTTGTATTTATTTTCCTTTAAATTTCTTAGCCTTATAGGTGATCTGCTTTTCCCTGAATAAGATCCCTGAATGAGTGAATAAATGAGGAAGAATATGATGTAAATAAGGGATGCACTAAAACAAAATGACAAAGTTTAAAATAAAAGGATGGGCCAAGATTTTTCAGCCACGTCCCAGTTAAAATGAAGCAGAAGAGGGACCAGTCCTGAGTGGTTGAAGTTCCACGCACCCCACTTCGGCAGCCCAGGTTCATGGGTTGGGAACCCAGGTGTGGACCTACTCCACTCATCAGCTGTGCTGTGGAGGCATCCCACCTATGAAGCAGAGGAAGACTGGCACAGATGTTAGCTCAGGGCGAATCTCTTCACAAAAAACAATAAAGCAGGATAAATTGTATAAAATAGAATCCAAGTGAAAAAGAAATGAATAGTGTAAAAGTCATCAATCCACAATAAAAAACATATCATTGACCTTTAAGCACTAAATAAAATAGTTTTAAAATATAGAAAGTAATGATTATTAAAAATCAAAGCAGAAACAAAGACATATAGTCTGGAAGACTTTATAGACCATTCTTAGCCTTTGACAGATCATGTACGCAAAAAATAAACAAAGGCATAAAGAATTTGAAATATAGGGAAAAAAGGAACCCTGCAAAAAATACATAGTTCCTTGTGTGTTTGATACATATATGAAAATTGACAGTGTGCTAGATTCACTAGGTTAGCCGACCCAACAATCATTGTAAACTTTGTAGTCTACCATAGAGACCGGAAAACTGAAAAGGAACCTGTCTGTAGGCTCTCCTGTGGCTGGGGGTGGGCGCCCACGTGGTTCAGTTCTAGCAAAGACACATCAGCACAAATCCGCTAGTGCTGCCTCTTCACCTTCTGCTTTTCTTCCTGCCTGGACTGTACACGCTTACCCAAGACGCAGCACCATCTCTCCATATTGGCGGAGCAGGAGAAGAGAAAGAGCCTTGTTCCTGTGGAGATCCTAGACTTCCTTCTGTGGACCTGTTCCGGGACACAAATCAGACACTTCCTCATTCCAGCCCCTTGATTGGGTTTTCTGGCACTTGCTGCTGAGGCTAATTTACACAGCCACAAAGAAAACATCCATAAATACGCCAGCACAAAACCTGTGCAGGACACATCCTCAACCACAATTCAACAAAACTAGAAAGAAATAATAAGGGCTTTAAAGTCAATTATAAAATTTAAAGCATTCTTCTCAGTAACTACTAGCAAAAGAGGAAAGTAGAATGCAAATATATACTATTTGGACAAAAATAAAATTAAGGTATTAAATTAAGAATTCTTAAGACATAATAATGAAATTACAAATTCTACTCCCCAGAATTCCTTATCTACCCTTTCTGTTTATTTTTTCCCCAAACTTTATCACTTTCTCATATACTACATAATTTACTGCATTTTCTACTTAGTTTCCACCTGCCCCACTAGAATGGAAGCTCCATGAAGCGAGGATTTCTGTCTGTTTTATTCACTGTTGTATCCCCAGCCCTTGAAGTATTGCCTGGCTCACAGTAGACATTCAGTAAAACTGTTGAATGAGTTAATAACTCCACTGAAAGCCAAATGCACAATCTTGATTTTTATCATTAAAATAAAAAATGAAAGTAAATAATGCAACTCAAGTTAAAAGAGAGGAACAGCAATCAATCATCAAATAAATAAAATTCTAAGTAAAGCAGAAAGAAAAATAATAAAGATAAACAGAAATTAATGAATTTTGAAGTGTAAGTTTCATAACTGAATAGAATTCTCAATGGAAAAAAATAGAATAGACAGACTTCTGGTAAATATAATCAAGAAAAATGGAAAATGACAAATAAAAATAGGAAGGAAAAAGAAGCTATTGTAACAGCTAGAAAGGAGAATAAATGATGGTAGAGAACTATTTATAATTCCCTGCCTATAAAATTTAGTCTTAAAAACTAGACAATTTTCTATGAAAATATAAATTTAATAAAATTGACTTAAGAAGGTCAACAAAATCTGAATAGATCGATAATCATCAGTAACCAAAAAATGGAAGGTTATCAAATCATTATTTTTAAAAATAGAAGGCTTTCAGAAGGATTTTTTTCAGTCAATTCTTTCAAACTTTCAAGGAAATATAAATCTCTGTGCTATAGAAAACTATTAAATAACATAGCAACACATGAAATTGCTGTTGAATTTTATTAAGTGCCTTTTCACTATCCATTGATGGTATTTTCTTCTGACCCTATTGATTTGATTTATAGTGTTAATAAAAGTCCTCATAATAAATTATCGTTGCATTGTTGTGGTGTAGAAATCTTTTACTCTGCTGTTGAATTCAGTTTGCTAGTCCAACTGCACAATAGAATATTAAACAGCCAATTAAAGGGGAGGTTCTGAAAAATTTTTATGACATGAGAAAATGCTTATGAAATAATGTTTTCTTTATTTTATGTCCTCTAGTGAGTTGAAAATTATATGCCTCTATTCTTCCAGCACGGCATTTCTCAGGCTTAAATTCCACGTTGTCTGACATTAACACTGCCACCTTGACTTTTGATGTTTCTTACAGTGTGGTGCATTGATAAGTGGTGGTCTCCAGGGGTCCATCAAATGATCTACCAGTAGTTTCACAATTATAAAGGAAAAAGTGATGAAACCATTTTGGTCACATACATTTCTCCAATTTGAAATATTAGATTAATAGTGATTTTCACAGAAAACCCATCACAATCTAATGACCTTTGTCTTTTTAAAGTTGTGCAAGTAGTGAAAGGATCATCTCAGCTAACATTAAGTTAACAGCATGAAGCTCTTCTCAATTAGCATCTTTTCACATTCTCTGCACATTTCCGTTAGTTAAAGGACTGTTTCCAAAGGACCTGGACAAGTTAAGACCTCTTTTCTCTCCCCTCAAGCCCATTTGCCTCCAGATTACAGTTGTGACAACTTCTACCTGTGTTCTACTTGTGGACATTAGCATTTTTCCACATTATTTGCACATTATTCACATATTTGCGTTATTTGCAAGTTGTTTCCATTTGCTATATTTGCATTTTGCTTTTTGTGTTATAGCTCAAGTTCCAGGAAATGGATCAGTGGGTCAAGAGTGTTATATTAAAGAGTAGTAATTAACAAGCCGATTCTGAGATGTCTATGGAAATACAAAGGCTCTAGAAGGGTCAACACTACCTTAATAAAGGATGAGAGTTATTTTATGAATTTTATAACTATTTTTTATGATTTTGAATGGCCTGTGTGGTATATGTATTATCTTGAGTAGCCTAAACCTGAAATAAATAGGACTGAAATATATAGAAAACAAGGTATCAGAATTTTTAATTTTTTTTTTTTAAGGAAGTTCAGCCCTGAGCTAACATCTGCCAATCCTCCTCTTTTTGCTGAGGAAGACTGGCCCTGAGCTAACAACCGTGCCCATCTTCCTTTACTTTATATGTGGGACGCCTACCACAGCATGCCTTGATGAGCAATGCCATGTCCGCACCCAGGATCCGAACCAGCGGACCCCAGGCCGCCAAAAAGGAACGTGCGCACTTAACCACTGGACCACCGGGCCGGCCCCAAGATATCAGAATTTTTAATAAGACAACGCAAACAGCACAATAGTAGAGCATTTGACCCTTACTCGATCATTTTCTTCGCTTGTCTGAAAAGAGACTGACAAGTGGGTCTGTTTAAAAAAATCACTCCAAGCACTGCAACTCTCAGCCTCCTCTGGTAGAAAGAGTGGTCCAGCTTCCAGTATGGCAGAGTGTACTGGTGGCTAGTTCACTGCAAGTGGGAGTTCCCTGTGCTGCTTTGGTCCTAGTGATGTGGGCTCAGCAAGCCGAGGAGTCAAAAGAAAGATTTCTTGGATTCTCAAGGTGTGGTGGTTGTGCTCTTTTATTCAGAGAATAGCAAGGGGACAGAACCCCTGGGCAGGAAAGAAATGCAATGTGTTGAGGGTAGGGTTTAATTTATAAGGCGTGGGTATGTGAGTTATTTTTTACTAGACAAAGGAAAGGTCATGTAAAAAGAAGTCATTAAAATGGTATCAGTGCAGGTGGGGTCTGGTTATCTGTGGTCGCATAACTTTAGATGTGAGTCAGGTCAGGACCTCCTATACTCCCCCCAGGGTGATACATATCAGCATGTAGGCCAGAATGCCTGGGGCTTCTCTCCCTAGGGCAGCCTTGATCCCACATCACTAGCATCCGGCTGTGTGTCCCCTATGTCAGAGCCTACTGAACTCTATTATGATTTATGCTGGAGGACATGCTGAAGACTCTTGTTCCCTTTCCTCTTTCCTCCTTTAATTGTTGTAGTGTTCCAGACAGTTCCAATTCTTTCTCTAGACTCACAGTTCCTGCTAGACCAGCACCAAGAATTTCATTCACTTTATTTAAGAAGAGGTGGTTACAGCTTTAATCTGGAGGCAAGCAGCTTGCTTGCTACCAGCTGCTCAGTATGGGGGAGAAAACAGGGGTCCAGCTTCATCAGATACAACTAATTACCCTGATCATTGCCTCAAACACCCTGCCTTCTCTTTGTCTTGGTTGGCCCTGAGCTGACGTATGTCTGAGGCTCTCTGAGAAAGGAGCCTTACTTGTGTGTGGGTGCTCCTGTGAGTATTTTGGGTGATGTTTATTCTTTTTCCAGCCCCAGCAGAGAAGGAGCCGGCAGAAAGGAGGAGATTGACAATAAACAAGAGAAGAAATAATTGACAAAGCAAGTTCCCTGAGGGTCTGGAAAGGATAGAATTGAAAACACAGGCAGAACAGGAATCGCAACATTTTTCCTTCTGTTAAATGGAAGAGAAGATGAAAAACCAGGAGCAAGGACAGCCTCAGATAAATGACCACAGTGCCTTGCCTTTAATAGTGACTCGAATAAATACTTACTGAATTCAATAGATTTAACTAGCGACACAAACTACCAGCTCCCAGTGAATAAGAAAAGGTGTCATTGAAACATTATATCCAGCAATCAGCCACATGGAAATTTAATACAGATATTTAGAGCAGAACACTGGGCTGGGCGGGCCATGTAGTTGACCTAATAGAGCAAACGGTATACTCGGTAGTCACCTATTCTTTTAATTATAATGATGCCCAAAGGTACCTTGTAAGTCACTGGCAGCATAAATGCTTTCTCTCCTATAAACATTCCTAAAAGATGAAGGAAGGAAACTAACAAGAATTGAGCTCTTAATTGTCAGGCTCTGTGCCAAATACCCTAATATGTGGTAGTTTCATTTAATTCCTCACTACAACACTATTGAAGAAAGTGACTCAGAAAAATCAAGAACTTTGCCAAGGTCATCAGTCTACAAAGCAGAGCTGGGATTCAAACTCAAGCCCAGCTTAAAAGTCTACTCTTGCCACATGCAGCCACGCGACAGTGTAACAATACAAAAGAAAAAGAAAGTTTAATCTCCAGTAAATTAATTTCATGCCAGAAAGAGAGGGTTCAGGTACCTAACAGAGACAAAGTCCGGCAGAAAAACCATCCCAGTTAACCTGACTCTTTTCTGTAGCTCTATAAAGTGTCATAGATTTGTGGGTGTTTTCAGAAAATTGACAACTTCTGGATGGAGCATAACTTTTTGTTCATCTCAAGACTTCCTCGATACTGGTGAGAAAACAATTTTAAAATGCTTCCTATTTCTCTCGCTCTGAATTTGAGGTCCTCTATTATTTTCTGTTGTCAAAACTCAGACAAACCTTATTATTTTATTAGGTCATTGGATATGATTTATATGTCTCCGAGGAGAAGTGACTGCAGAAAGGGAGAGTGATAGGACTTATCAGGCCCTGAGTGGACTGAGCTCACCCATTAAGTTAGCCTGTCCGCCCTGCTCTTGACAGTGATTAATGCTTCCCCTTCCTGCCGCTTCCAATGCTTGTTCTTCTGGAGTGCCAATTCCAGATGTTATTGTTATATTGTGGCAGCACTTATAGCCCAAATGTGCCAGTGGTTTTTGTGTCTTGGGCATAGTCCTGCTGTAAGAGTTCTCTGGTTGGCCCCCTTCCCATACATCCTCCGGGAAGCCCAAAATGACCAGCATGAGCCAGTCACAGCCTCTGAAACAACCGGCATAACCTCCCTCACTTGGGCCACATTCAAGTTCAAATTGTTTCTCCATTGCATGTCGCCAACTCTCCATTTACCTGATAGTTCCTGCTTTACCTTCATCAGCCTTCATTGTGATAGAACCTGGTGAGCCCTACAAGCTGAGTGTTTGCCCAAATAACAGCTGTTTCCTGCCCCAGGGCAGGTGACTAGAGACAACAAGAGATAGGATTTCCTTATGTCAGTCAGGTCCACTAGGTTATGCTGTGATAACAAATGACCCCAAAATGTCAGCAGCTTACAACAACAAAAGTCTATTTCTCATTCATATTATATGTTCACTGCGGGTTGGCCTCAGCTCTGCACCATGTTGTCTTCACTCCAGGACCCAGGCTAACAGAGCAACCTCTCTGGGGAACATTAAGTCTGTGGCAGAGGCCAAGGAAGCATGACAAAACACAAGCTCGTTCTTAAAGTGTCTGTCCCCACTTCACCAACAAAGCAAGTCATATGGCCACTCCTGATAGCAACAGAGAGGGAACGTGAAATCCTCCTTCAGGAGCAGCACCCCATGGAGGGGCAGCCAACAATTTGAGCGTTAATACAATCCACCACTGTGGCCTTGATGGAGACCTGTCAGGACATCCCCAAATTGCCCAGAAGGATCGCCATCTATAGAGCCCAAGGAGCCAAGTCTCAAGATTTCACAAGAGTGGGCCAGGACAGCAGAGACCTGCTCATTTTTCTCAGCCGCACGTGCGGTGTTGAATTGAGCTCCTCTGACATTGACAGGTGGCGCTGGTTTCCCAGAGACTCCCTGAGGCGAGTCAAGGTGTTGCTCCTGGTCTTTGTAATTCCTAGGCTGTGTGATCCCAGCACCTAAAGAGGCAGACCTCACCCCTCGCCCAGCCCCTGGGGCAGGGTAGATAGAGGAGCGCCTCCACCAGAGGCTGCATTTCTGTCAGTCAAGGACGCTCTACTCTGACTCACTTCTTTTTACAGCGCGTCAGAGAGCAAATTAGATCACTTTGAAGGAATACATTATGACCCATCTGTCCATTCGAATAATTCACTGACCTTCCTTTTTCCACCCTAGCAGAAGGGTGTTCAAAACAGTTGTCTCCGTGATAAATCTTTACCGCTTTAGTAGTATAAATGTTGTTGTGCTGGACGTTTTATGCTGTGATTATTTCTGTGTTGAAATGTATAGGACTTAGGAAGATAATGCTGTCCTCAGCAACATGAGACACATATGAAACAAAGATGATTTAATGATTTGAATTATATTAATATACAGAAAATGCCTATCTATGTAGGAAGTTCTTCTAAATATAAAAATCTAGTTGAATATCATTTCAAAAGTGTTAATAATACAATAATTTTAAGTACACCATTTGGGGGCTACACGCACACAAATTATATATTAAAAATGTATATATATAATTTTTAATTTTTTGAGGAATCTCCATAGTGGCTGCACCAGTTTGCATTCCCACCAGCAGCGTATGAGGGTTCCTTTTTCTCCACAACCTCTCCAACATTTGTTACTATTTGTTTTAGTTATTTTTGTCATTCTAATGGGTGTAAGGTGATATATTAGTATAGTTTTGATTTGCATTTCCCTGATGATCAGCGATGATGAGCATCTTTTCATGTGCCTATTGGCCATCCGCATATCTTCTTTGGAGAAATGTCTGTTCATGTCTCCAGCCCATTTTTTGATTGGGTTGTTTAATTTTTTCTTGTTGAGTTGTGTGAGTTCTTTATATATTATGGATATTAAGCCTTTGTCAGATATATGACTTGCAAATATTTTTTCCCAATTAGTGGGTTGTTTTTTTGTTTCAATCCTGTTTTCATTTGCCTTGAAGAAGCTCTTTAATCTGATGAAGTCCCATTTGTTTATTCTTTCTATTGTGTCCCTTGTCTGAGAAGACATGGTGTCCGAAAAGATCCTTTTAATACTGATGTCAAAGAGTGTACTGCCTACATTTTCTTCTAGAAGCCTTATGGTTTCAGGTCTCAGCTTTAGGTCTTTAATCCATTTTGAGTTTATTTTGGTGAATGGTGAAAAAGAATGGTCAATTTTCATTCTTTTACATGTGGCTTTCCAGTTTTCCCAGCACCATTTGTTGAAAAGACTTTCTTTTCTCCATTGTATGCCCTCAGCTCCTATGTCAAAGATTAGCTGTCCATAGATCTGTGGTTTTATTTCTGGGCTTTCAATTCTGTTCCATTGATCTGTGCACCAATTTTTGTACCAGTACCATGCTGTTTTGATTACTGTAGCTTTGTAGTATGTTTTGAAGTCAGGGATTGTGATACCTCCAGCTGTGTTCTTTTTTCTCAGGATTGCTTTAGAAATTCGGGGTCTTTTGTTGCTCCATATGAATTTTGGGATTCTTTGTTCTATTTCTGTAAAGAATGTCATTGGGATTCTGATTGGGATGGCGTTGAATCTGTAGATTGCTTTAGGTAGTATGGACATTTTAACTATGTTTATTCTTCCAATCCATGTGCATGGAATGTCTTTCCATCTCTTTATGTCATCATCCATTTCTTTCAGAAAAGCCTTGTAAGTTTCATTGTATAGGTCTTTCACTTCCTTAGTTAAATTCACCCCAAGGTATTTTATTCTTTTTGTTGCGATTGTGAATGGTATTGTGTTCTTGAGTTCTTTTTCTGTTAGTTCATGATTAGAGTATAGAAATGCTACTGATTTATGTAAACTGATTTTATACCCTGCAACTTTGCTGTAGTTGTTGATTACTTCTAACAGTTTTCCAATGGATTCTTTGGGGTTTTCTATATATAAGATCATGTCGTCTGCAAACAGCGAGAGTTTCACTTCTTACCCCCCTATTTGGATTCCTTTTATTCCTTTTTCTTGCTCTGGCCAGGACCTCCTGTACTATGTTAAATAAGAGTGGTGATAGAGGGCATCCTTGTCTCGTTCCTGTTCTCAGGGGGATGGCGCTCAGTTTTTGCCCATTGAGAATGATGTTGTCTGTGGGTTTGTCATATATGGCCTTTATTATGTTGAGGTAGTTCCCTTCTATCTCCATTTTGTTCAGAGTTTTTATCATAAATGGCTGTTGGATCTTGTCAAATGCTTTCTCTGCATCTATTGAGATGCTCATGTGGTTTTTATTCCTCAGTTTGTTGATGTGGTGTATCACGTTGATTGATTTGCGGATGTTGAACCATCCCTGCATCCCTGGTATGAATCCCACTTGATCATGATGTATGATCCTTTTGATGAATTGCTGTATTCGGGTTGCCAAAATTTTGTTGAGAATTTTTGCATCTATGTTCATCAGCAATATTGACCTGTAGTTCTCCTTTTTTGTGCTGTCCTTGTCAGGTTTTGGTATCAGCGTGATGTTGGCCTCGTAGAATGTGTTAGGAAGTGTTCAATCCTCCCTAATTTTTTGGAATAGCTTGAAAAGGATAGGTATTAAAAATAGAACTACCATATGATCCAGCTATTCCACTACTGGGTATTTATCCAGAGAGCTTGAAGTCAGCAATTCCAAAAGTCCTATGCACCCCAATGTTTATTGCAGCATTATTTACAATTGCCAAGATATGGAAGCAACCTAAGTGCCCATCAACAGATGATTGGATGAAGAAGATGTGGTATATATATACAATGGAATACTAGTCAGCCATAAAAAGGAACAAAATCGTCCCATTTGCAACAACATGGATGGACCTTGAGGGAATTATGTTAAGTGAAGTAAGCCAGATAGAAAAGGACAATCTCTGTATGACTCCACTCATATGAGGACTTTAAACCTGTGGACAAAGAGAACAGATTAGTGGCTACCACTACCAGGGGAAAGGGGGTTGGGGGTGGGCACAAAGGGTGAAGGGTTGCAGCTACAACACGACTGACAGACAATAATATACAACTGAAATTTCACAAGATTATAACGTATCATTAACTCAATAAAAAATTTAAAAAAAGAAAAAAGAAAAAGAAAAAAATGTATGTATATATATATATAAAATCTGACTATCAAGAATTTATTACTCATATAAATCAGGGAGACAAAGAAGACCAACTTAAAAAGTGTCTCCCATGATGATATGTTATAAGTAACCTATAATCCTGTACCATTGTAGTTGAGCTTTTAAACTCACGTTAAAACAACTGATGTTCCTTTGTTCAAGAAATATTTATTGAACACCAATCAGGAACGAGGCACTGTTCCAGGCACAGGAGATACAGCAGAAAATAAAGCAGATAAAGATCCAAGGCTTAATGGAACTGAGGTTCTAGTTGGAGGAGAAAGACAGCAAACAAAATACAGTGGCTATCTTCTCTATGCTCCCCCTGACCGCTCTCCAGCCTTCTCCACCCTGATCTGTGCATCTGTACAGACCACAGCAACTTGCCTTCTCATCTCCATTGGATCTGGCCAATGGGAGGCACTTGTGACACAAAAGGAGAGTAAAGTTGGGGAGTTTATTCATCATGGGATGGCTGCGTTCTTCTTCCAAAGACAGCCTTCTCGAAGCTGCTATCCTCTCTAGATTCCTCTCTCGATTCTAGTAACTGAGTTTTCACTTTGCCCCTACTGGCCTCGGGGTGGCAATGGCTCCCTACCACCACTGCCATTGTTGCTGGCCCCAAGGCCCTACTGGTGTCCCTGCACCTTGTCCCCACCTTTGCTCACAGTTCTTGTACTATGCTGTCTTCAGACCACCAGTTCAAGGATACTGTTTCCTGCTATAACCCTGACCAATACACAAAATAAAGGAAGAAATTATATAGTAGCTTAGATGTTGGCAAGTGCTGTCAAGAAAAATGACTCAGGGAAAGGTGATAAGGAGTACTGGGTCGGGGCAGGCTTTTTGAATAGTGTGGTCAGGCAAGGCTTCATCAGTAAAAGTATATAGTACAAAAAATTTGCATATCTCCAGCAGAACTTTCCTTTCCAAGGCAATCTTGCAAAGAATCCCAAAATGTAAAACCTAGAATTGAGGAACAGCACTGGTTGAAACAGAGGCAGGAGTTGGGGTGAAGGCTCAGAGCCTTCCCACATGGCCTAGTCCTCCCCTGCCCTCTGGACCACAAACTCTTCCACTGCTACACCCTCAGCTTCGGACACACCTCTGTTGACCCTCGGGCTCTGAGATACACAGAACCAAGGGTGACACAAAATATTCAGTTCTTAATCCTCTCAAGTTTTATGCCACCTCATTGCAGAGAAACCTACTACTACTCATCTCACACTCAGGAATAGCTTTTATAGAACATGATTTAAGGTTCTGTCCTCGTGTCTCACCCACTGCTGAAAAAAGAAGTGGCCTCACGCGTATTCATTTTTTCATCTTTATTTGTAAAATTGC
The DNA here is from genome assembly GCF_041296265.1 of Equus caballus. Classification (NCBI taxonomy): domain Eukaryota; kingdom Metazoa; phylum Chordata; class Mammalia; order Perissodactyla; family Equidae; genus Equus; species Equus caballus. The sequence goes on from NC_091689.1 coordinate 76,478,158, forward strand.
CATTAAGGATCTTGTCCCTATTTTTCTCAATGTCCTCATTACAAAGACCCATGTGAAAAATTAACTCAGATCTCAGGACCAGGAGAATGTTTCTCTGTCCTGATACACTAAGATGTGTCCTTCTACTGGACAATGAGAAGGATGTTTCCCTCTTGGCATTGGCCGACTGGAATCTCAGAGGTAAGTGTCATGCTAAATTGCTATGACTTTTCTCAAAAATGCTTTCTTAATATGATTTTCTTCTCTAGGTCTTCTGTTTTTGGTTTTTGTTTTATATGTTTGTTTTTATTGTATTTATGATTTTCTTACAGAAATGGGTAGCTGGAAATAAATATTAGAATGCTTCTAATTTAAATATTTTATTTTAGTTTTGGTTGACTTTTTTTTTTGGCTGTATCTAGAACATCAAAATAATCTATAAATGATGAAAATTTAGCCAATTAATAATTTTTGCTCCCTATGATAGCCAAAATAAGCAATTTGACTGATTTGTCTTTCCCACTCAAGAGACTGTATTTCTTCTTTCATGAAAAGAAAAGACAATATTTCTGGGTAATTTATTATTTCCAGGATTGGGTGCTCAGTACTGAGGGCTCAAAGATGAATGTGGTACAGACCCTGTCGTCAAGGAGTTTACTGTCAAGAATTAAATTTATTTTATTCTTTCAAACTTCTTATTCAGAACCAGTATTTATTTGTAGTTAAAAACTAATTTGCAAAATAATACATTTTTAAAAGCATTCATTTTCCTACTTAGTTCTTCTGTTCTCTCATGGCAACAGATACAGAGATAAAAGAAATTAAAATTCTAAACATTCTGCAACTGTAACTTGCCCCCAAACAACCATGGGATTGTTTTGAAAATACTTCCTGCAACAAGCATTTATGGAGGCCTGCCAAGGCTGCTGACAAGCCATTGGGTCCATGGTGCTTTTGCTCTTGACCCATCCTACTCCCTTCAACATCAAATCCTCTGAAAACTTTTTTCTTAAAATTTTTTTATTGTGGTCATAATAGCTTATAGCATAGTGAGATTTCAATTGTACATTATTGTTTGTCATACACCATCTGTGCACCCCTTCACCCCTTGTGCCCACCCTCCACTCCCCTTCCCCTGGTAACCACTAATTTATTCTCTTTGTAAGCTTGTTTATATTCCACGTATGAGTGAAATCATATGATGTTTGTCTTTCTCTGTCTGCCTTATTTCACTTAACATGAAGCCCTCAGGGTTCATCCATGTGGTTGTAAATGGGATGATTTCATCTTTTTTATGGCTGAGTAGTATTCCAGTGTGTATATATGCCACATCTTCTTTATCCAATCATCCGTCGATGAGCACTTGGGTTGCTTCCACGTCTTGGCTATTGTGAATAATGCTGCGAGGAACATAGGGGTGCATAAGTCTCTTTGAATTGTTGATTTCAAGTTCTTTGGGTACATACCCAGTAGTGAGATACCTGGGTCATGTGATATTTCTGTTTTTAATTTTTTGAGAAATCTCCATACTGTTTTCCAAAGTGGCTGTGCCACTTTGCATTCCCACCAGCAGTGGATGAGGGTTCCCTTTTCTCCACAATCTCTCCAACATTTGTTGTTTTTTGTCTTGGTGATTATAGTCATTCTAACCCGTGTAAGACGGTATCTAAGTGTAGTTTTGATTTGCATTTCCCTGATGATTAGTGATGTTGAGCATCTTTTCATGTGCCTCTTGGCCATCTGTATATCTGTCTTCTTTGGAAAAATGTCTGTTCACATCTTATGCCCACTTTATGATTGAGTTGTTTGTTTTTTTGTAGTTCATTTGTGTGAGCTCTTATGTATTATGGAGATGAACCTCTTATTGGATATATGATTTGCAAATATTTTCTCCCAGTTGGTGGGGTTGTTTTTTCGTTTTGGTCTTGGTTTCCTTTGCCTTCCAGAAGCTCTTTAGTCTGATGAAGTCCCACTTGTTTTTCTTTTGTTTCCCTTGTCCGAGTAGACATGGTATTCGAAAAGATCCTTTTAAGTCTGATGTCAAAGAGTATACTGCCTATATTCTCTTCCAGAAGTCTTATGGTTTTAGGTCTTACCTTCAAGTCTTTGGCCCATTTTGAGTCTATTTTTGTGCCTGGGGAAAGATAATGGTCTACTTTCATTCTTTTGTATGCGGCTGTCCAGTTTTCCCAGCACCATTTATTGAAGAGGCTTTCCTTCCTCCAGTGTATGTTCTTGGCTCCTTTGTCGAAGATTAGCTGTGCATAAATGTGTGGTTTTATTTCTGAGCTTTCAATTCTGGTCCATTGATTTGTGTGTCTGTTCTTGTACCAGTACCATGCTGTTTTGATTACCATAGCTTTGTAATATATTTTGAAGCCAGGGATTACAATGCCACCAGCTTTATTCTTGTTTTTCAGTATTGCTTTGGCTATTCGGGGTCTTTTCTTGCTCCAGATGAATTTTAAGATACTTTGTTATATTTCTATAAAGAATGTCATTGGGATTCTGATTGGGATTGCATTGAATCTGTAGATGACTTTAGGTAGTATGGACATTTTAACTATGTTTATTCTTCTGATCCATGTGCATGGAATATCTTTTCATTTCTTTATGTCATTATTGATTTCTTTCAGTAATGTTTTATACTTTTCTTTGTATACGTCTTTCACCTCGTTGGTTAAATTTATTCCTAGATATTTTATTCTTTTTGTTGCAATTGTAAATGGAATTGTATTCTTGAGTTCTTGTTCTGTTAGTTTATTATTTGAGTATAGAAATGCAATTGATTTTTGTAAGTTGATTTTGTACCCTGCAACTTTGCTGTAGTTGTTGATTATTTCTAACAGTTTTCTGATTGATTCTTTAGGGTTTTCTATATATGAAATCATGTCATCTGGAAAGAGCAAGAGTTTCACTTCTTCAATGCCTATTTGGATTCCTTTTATTTCTTTTTCTTGCCTAATTGCTCTGGCCAAAACCTCCAGTACTATGTTGAGTAAGAGTGGTGAGAGTGGGCACCCTTGTCTTGTTCCTGTGCTCAGAGGGATGGCTTTCAGTTTTTCCCCATTGAGTATGATGTTAGCTGTGGGTTTGTCATATATGGCCTTTATCTTGTTGAGGTACATTCCTTCTGTACCCATTTTATTGACAGTTTTTATCATGAATGGATGTTGGATCTTGTCAAATGCTTTCTCTGCATCTATGGAGATTATCATGTGTTTTTTCTTCCTCATTTTGTTAATATGGTATATCACATTGATTGATTCGTGGATGTTGAACTATCCTTGTGTCCCTGGTATGAATCCCACTTGATTATGGTGTGTGATCTTTTTAATGTATTAATGTATTTGGTTTGCCAATATTTTGTTCAGGATTTTTTGCATCTATGTTCATCAGCAATATTGGCCTCTAGTTTTCCTTCTTTGTGTTGTCATTATCTGGCTTTGTAGTTGGCCTCGTAGAAGGTGTTAGGAATATTTCCATCTTCCTCAATTTTTTGGAATAGTTTGAGAAGAATGGGGAATAAATCTTCTTTGAATGTTTAGTAGAATTCTCCTGAGAAGCCATCTGGTCCTGGACTTTTGGGGGAGGTTTTTGATTACTGTTTCAATTTCTTTACTTGTCATTGATCTATTCAGATTCTCTATTGCATCTTGATTCAGTCTTGGAAAGTTGTAAGAGTCTAAGAATTTATCCATTTCTTCTAGATTGTCCAGTTTGTTGGCATATAGTTTTTCATAATATTCTCTTGTAATCTTTTGTATTTCAGTGGTATCCATTGTAATTTCTCCTCTTTCATTTCTAATTTCATTTATTTGAGCCTTCTCTCTTTTTTTCTTAGTGAGTCTGGCTAAGGGTTTGTCAATTTTGTTTATCTTCTCAAAGAACCAGCTCTTTGTTTCACTGATCCTTTTTACAGTCTTTTTTGTTTCAATTTCATTTATTTCTGCTCTAATTTTTATTATTTCCCTCCTTCTGCTGAGTTTGGGCTTTGTTTGTTCTTCTTTTTCTAATTCTGTTAGGTGTAGTTTAAGATTTTTTTATTTGAGCTTTTTCTTGTTTGTTAACATGAGCCTGTATTGCTATAAATTGCCCTCTTAGGACTGCTTTTACTGCACCCCCATGAGTTGGTATTGTGTGGTTTTTTTCTCATTTGTCTCCAAATATTTTTTGATTTCTCCTTTTATTTCTTTGATGACTCATTGGTTGTTCAGTAGCATGTTGTTTAGTCTCCACATTTTTGTTCCTTTCCCTGCTTTTTTCTTATAGTTGATTTCTAGTTTAATAGCATTATGGTTGGAGAAGATAGTAGATATGATTTCAACCTTCTTAAAGTTATTGAGGTTTGCCTTGTTTCCCAATATATGGTCTATCCTTGAGAATGTTCCATGCGCACTTGAGAAGAATATATACTCTGCTGTTTTTGGATGAAGTACTCTATTTATATCTATTAAGTTCATCTGGTCTAGTTTTTCACTTAATTCCACTATCTCGTTGTTGACTTTTTGTCTGGATGATCTATCCATTGAAGTAAGTGGGGTGTTGAAGTCCCCTACTATTATTGTGTTGTTGTTAATATCTCCTTTTAGGTTTGTTAATAGTTGCTTTATGTACTTTGGTGCTCCTGTGTTGGGTGCATATATGTTTATAAGTGTCATGTCTTCTTGCTGGAGGGTCCCTTTTATCATTAAATACTGCCCCTCTATGTCTCTCTTTACCTGTTTTGTCTTGAAGTCTACTTTGTGTGATATAAGTATGGCAACACCTGCTTTCTTTTGTTTGCCATTAGTTTGGAGTATCATCTTCCATCCCTTCACTCTGATCCTATGTTTGTCTTTAGAACTGAGATATGTTTCCTGGAGGCAGCATATTGTTGGGTCTTGCTCTTTAATCCATCCTGCCACTCTGTGTCTTTTGATTAGAGATTTCAGTCCATTTACATTACATTATATGCACCATTATACAAATATACGTATATACATTATACGAGTATACATATATACATTATACGAACCATTAGATTTGTACAAAAAGTCTCGAAGATGAGATAGTCCATTTTCTGATTGCCTCTTATTTCCTTAGACTATACTGATTCCATCCCTTTCCTCTTCTCCTTCTAAGTTATTTTTGTCATATCTTATTCCATCTTGTGTTGTGAGTTTGTGGTCAAGGTGATGATATGATTTTTATTTTGGTATTTTCCTTTTCTTTATCCTTGATGTAAGAGTTAAGTGTTTACCAACGTGATGTGATAGAGAGCTGTCGATTTCTGATTGCTGCATACCTATTCATCTCCTTGCCTCGGAGCTTTATAGCCCCCTTCTTCTTTTTTCTTTTTTTTCCCTTCAGCTATGACAGCCTTCTTGAGGATTCCTAGTAGTGGGGGTCTTGTGGCGAAGAACTCCCTTAGCTTTTGTTAATCTAGGAAAGTTTTTATTGTTCCATCATATCTGAAGCTGATTTTTGCTGGATAGAGAATTCTTGGCTGGAAGTTTTTGTCTTTCAGGATTTTGAAAATATCATCCCACTCTCTCCTAGCCTGTAAGGTTTCTGCTGAGAAATTCACTGAAAGCCTGATAGGGGTTCCTTTGTAAGTTATTTTCTTCTGCCTTGCTGCCCTTAATATTTTTTCTTTGTCATTGACTTTTGCCAGCTTTACTAGTATATACCTTGCAGTAGGTCTTTTTACATTAACATAGTTGGGAGTTCTGGTAGCCTCTTTCATGTGAATTTCCATCTACTTTCCCAGGTTTGGGAAATTCTCTGCTATTATTTCTTTGAACAGCTTTCTGCTCCATTCTCCTTCTCTTCCTCCTCTGGAATAACTATAATCCTTATGTTGCATTTCCTAATTGAGTCAGGTATTTCTCTGAGAGCTTCTTAATTTCTTTTTAGTCTTAGTACTCTCTTCTCCTCCCTCTGAATCATTTCTATAGTATTGTCTTCTAAATTGCTAATTTGGTCTTCCATATTGTCAGTTTTGTTGTTTAAGGAGTCCAGATGTTTTTTAATCTCATCCATTGTCTTTTTCATCTCCAACAATTCTGATTGGTTCTTCTTTAAAGTTTCAATCTCTTTTGTGAAGAAGCTCCTGAATTCATTAATTTGTCTTTCTGTGTTTTCTTGTAACTCATTGAGGTTTTTTTTTATGATAGCTATTTTGTGTTCTTTGTCATTTAGGTTATGGAGGTTTCTGTGTCTTTGGGGTTGGTTTCTGGGTACTTGTCACTTTCCTTCTGGTCTGGAGATTTAATATACTTTCTCATACTGCTTGATGGTGTGAATTTTTGCCTCCATATGTGATTATTATCTGGTCACTGCTGCCACGTGCCTCCACTGGGTGAAGATCACGTGCTGTGTATTCTGGGTGCAGCACAATCTGGGGCTCCCCAGCTCTGACCACTGGCAGCTTTTCTCACTGTGTGATGCTCTGGCTGATGACAGATCTGGAGCACTGGGCAGAAGGAGGAGTGCTCTCCTTCCCCTGTGCTTCCCCCAGCCTCCGCTTCTCACTCTGTGTGGAGCTCTGGGTGATAGCAGGACTGGAATACCAGGTGGGGTGAGGAGCACTTTCTTATACCTGCATGCCTCCCCCAGCTAATGCCTCTCTCCCTGCATGGTGCTCTGGGCGCTCACTGGGCTCCACCTGCCACTGCTTCTCTCTCCTCGTGTGGTGCTCCCAGAGATTGTGTGGCTGGAGCACAGAGTTGGAGCACCAGGCAGGAACAGAGCACCTCTCCCCAGATGAGCTGCTCCTCTAAATGGCCCCTCCTTCGCTGTCCTGCTCTTCTGGCACATGTGGGGTGGAGCACGGGGCTGGAGCGCTAGGCAGGAACAGAGCTCATCTTCCCAACTGAGCCACTCCTCCAACTGGCCCCTCCCTCAACATGCCACTCTCACAGCAAACATAGGGTGGAGCACGGGGCTGGAGCATCAGACAGGAACAGAGCGCCTCTCTCCAGCTGTGCCCCTTCTCTGGCCATGGCTCTTCTCTCTCCGTGGAACTCCTGCAAAGCAGCTTCACCTTCTTTTGGAGGATCCAGCCTCACCACCATCTTCAGGCATATGGCTACATGGGTCTCCCAGACATCTCCTGTGTTGTGTGTGTGTCCTCTGTTGGTGTTTGAATATCCTTTTGGTTGTATTTTAGAAGGGAGAGTCTGAGGGAAAAGCTCACTCTGCCATGATGCTGATGTCAGCAGCTCCTCTTAAAACTTCTAACATCAGTATTTGGCTTTGAAAGTCTGAAAGTCTAACAGGTCAAGCTATCTTTTTATATCAATCATAATTTCTAGCAAGGTTTGTAACTTTCCAAGTTTGGTAAATCATTTTTTGCCATTGACTATGTTAAAACTATCCACCAAGGTTTTTTAAGATCTCCAGGTGACAGATATGACCAGCACCAGCGAATCTCCAACTTCTATGCCATTCATTCATTTGACAGATATTCACCAAGCATCTGCAGTATTCCAGGCTCAATACTGTGTGCTGGGATATAAAATGGTAAACGAGACAGATGTGTTCTCTGCCCTCATGGAGCCACATCTAACAGAGACACGAACAGTAAACAAACACTCCAAGTGTGATGAGGGCAAGGATTTTGGTCTGTTGCCTTCACTATCGTATCTCCCAAGCATATAACAATGCCAGGCTCAATAAATATTTGCTGATTGTATGGTGATGGATGGAAACTAGACTTTTGGTAGTGAGCATGCTGTAGTGTATACAAATGTTGAATTATGATGTTGCACACCTGAAATTTACATAATTTTATAAACTGGTGTTACCTCAATTAAAAAGAAAATTTGCTGAATAAATAATATGACATAGGAAGAACAGAGTGCTACAGGAACATAAGCGAGGGGGACCTCATCTGGTCTGGGGAACTGAGGAAGGTCATCCTAAAGAAATGGCACTTCATCCGATACTTAAAGAATGAGTTGAAGAGGAAAGGGAAGAGTGACACATGTGGAAGAAAAACTTTGTTCAAAGGCCCAGATGCGAGAACTGAAGTTTTAAAAATACATATGTACGTACATACATACCGAGAATAGCTGACGTGCAAAGAGCATAGAACAGAGTGACAAGAGATGGGTTGGAAAGTTTAACAGAAACACCAGCTCAGACAACCTCACCAAGCAAGTTAAGAATTTTGTACTCTAGGGGCAGGCCTGGTGGCGCAGTGGTTAAGTTCGCACGTTCCACTTCTCGGTGGCCCAGGGTTTGCCAGTTCGGATCCCAGGTGTGGACGTGGCACCGCTTGGCAAAAGCCATGCTGTGGTAGGCATCCCACATATAAAGTAGAGGAAGATGGGAACGGATGTTAGCTCAGGGCCAGTCTTTCTCAGCAAAAAGAGGAGGATTGGCAGTAGTTAGCTCAGGGCTAATCTTCCTCAAAAAAAAAAAAGAATTTTGTACTCTATCTTACAGGCAATGGGAAACCATTGAAGTGTTTCCAGTAGATGGGTGATGTGATCAGATTTCTATTTTTAAAAGATCCCTCTAGGTATAGAGAGAAGTCCTTGTTGCTGATGTTAAAGAGTGATGCCTTATTCTCATAATCTTATTGCTCTACACTCTTCATTCCCATTCCTACTTCCTCTGTAGTGCTCAGTCTATAAGACATCTTTGTCAAAATCCCATATCCCTCCTGTGTGCCCAATTTTCCCCTCAGAGAGGGCAGCATCATTGTCTCCTAGACAGACACCTTCTGCACTCATCTATGTTTTTTACTCCATGTTCCCTTTCAGTCATAAACATACCATATCTTGATTTATAGTACCATATACATGTAACTTATATCCCAATATTCTCTTCTGTGATGACTCAATACCCATAATATCCGAACAAGCTAATTTAAACTTCTCTGCCTCCAGGAAATCCAGACCCCTGCACAATTCTGAGAATATCCAGAAAATGCTCACATTCCTCTGTTGTTGTTTGCTCTCGCATTCAAAACTGATGGTCCCCAAATTTCCCTAATCACTTCTGGCAGTCTCATCATCACTTTTATATGCTGCCCAAGAGTCTGCAGGTGCACATTGCCCCAAAACACGGACCTCCCTTCATTCCCCAAAGCACAACTGAAGACTCAGGAACAGAGGAGAATTTCAGGAAAGAAAAGCAGAGCCTCAGTTTGGTTCTCAGCTCTCACTGTTATCACATCCTTTAAGTGGGGGTCCTCAATTGGCAGGCTCCTCCATAGCCCCCAGCCAGCTGCTATGTTGCTGGAACCAATGTCAGTTCAAATGAGAGTCTGGCTCTTGCCCAACCTCTCCCCTTGTGTCTCCAGCCCAAACATTCCTTTTCTCTTAACCCCAACCAGCGGGGGTAAACCTGGAAGCCCCATAATAATCTGCAAGTGTTGCCAACCTGTGCAGAATGACGATAGCTGTTTACACTCCTAGAGGAAGGAGTCTTGGTCCTCTGCATTTCAACCTCTCTTCCAGACTCGCCTCTGGGATTTACTTAACTTGGCAAACCAAAAAGCCCACTAAAATGTTTGTTTCCAACTTAAAAAGCAGTTTCCCTTTGCAAGACAATTCTGCTACATCCCCCTAGAACACAGACATGGGGGCAGTTTTTGAACTAACATTTTTTATTCACTTTAAAGACGTACAAATATGTTTAATGGGGAGAAAAATTATACGTACACCCACCCAGTGTTTCTCAAATTTTCCAAACTAATTACTCCTAACAAGTGAGAATTCCATGAGGATCTGGACATGTTATCTCAAAGCAGCCTATGGCAAGCATATTTTTTCTTTGGAGTCTTGTTATTTTATCTTCTAAAGTTCACACACATTTTTACATTCCACTGCATAATATGTCCATTTATTTCAATATGTAACAATAGAATGAAATACATTTAAACCCATTCTTATAGCTGTAAGGAAGAGCTGCAAAATTTTATCATATAAAATACAGAATTGCATCATTCCAAAATTATTGAAATGACCGGGGCAAGCCTACAGAGCTGGGAGTTTTGGGGGTCACCAAGTTATATACACATCAAATTATGTACACATTTGCTTTATCGTGGGCCTCATGATATCCTGATACTTTTTGAGAACACTATAGTATGTGATTCATACCAAAAAATGGGGTAAGGAATGAACATAGAGTAATCAAGCTCCACTGTGATATGGAATTTTGGCACTTTTTGGAGTTCATTCACTAGCGAAGTGACTTGATCTCACCCATCAACTTTGATTAGCATATGATTCAACTTCTTGCCTCAATAAAATTAGAAATTACTACATATGATGAAATCTTGACATCGCTTTCAAAAAGTTGAAACCTTAAATGTTTTCTCAACCATATCTTCCAGAAAACAGAGGTTGAAGGAAGGATTAAGATGCTAACATTTTATATGAGAGGAGCAAGCCATGAGAGTGATGGAGAAAGGGAAGTCAGGCAAGGTGCAAGGCACTGTCTTCAGACCACCTTGCTTATCTCAAGGTCAGGATGATAATCCTAAAGGAGACTTATTGGGTGGATTCACATAGTACGTGCAAACTCTCTGGAAGAGTAACAAGGAGAAGCCATACCTTAGAGTAATCCGTAGGAGAGAGAAAAGAGGAAGAATTGATCTCTCTCCTATCTTCTAGCCTTGTCTCAGGGGGACCTAAGTCCCACACACCTCCGTTCTCTGGGCAACTGCTCAGGACAATAGAGTCCATGCTGTACAGTGAGGGGTTTCATCTAAGTGCAGAAGTGGAGGGGATCCCAGTGTAGGTGGAGGGATGAACTAGAAGAAGAAAAAAAAGGAAGTCATCAAGAGACACTGAGGTTCACAAGGTTTGTGTCCCAACAAGCAAGCTATGAAAAAATGTCAAAGTCCTATCATATTCACCAACTCCTATAGGATGTCCAATAAAAAAGATTATCATCCTGATCCTAAGATGAATGAACTTCACATAAAGCCTACATTATGGTCCCTCTAATTTGAATTCCTCAATCTGTACAATATTATAGCGTTTGCTGGTCTGTAACCCCCAAACTTAGTATCTAATTATATTTCTCGGACAGTTTTCTAAATGCTTGTGTAATATTTTCCCTCTCGTCATAATTTTATTTACTCTAAGTCAGGGACCAAAATAATACAGCATAATGGTTCAGAACATGGGCGTTAGACAATTTACTAATCATTATAAGTTTCAGTTTCTTAGTAAACTCATTCTTTTATAAAGAACAAATGAGATGATGCATGAAAAACACTCTGTAAATGCCTGGCACATAACACTTAAGAAACATTTCATATTGCTGTTGTAATTATTATTGATAATTATTTTCAAACCTGAAGTCAGTTAGTAAAGTGTGGAATATGCCATAAATGTTCAATAAAAAATTTTGTTTATTGATTGATCCATGTAGGCTATGCTTTTTAAAATAATTCATCTATACATGAAGGAATAAAATACTTTTCTGGGTCTTTTTTGATTTATTTGTCGAATGAAGGAATTAGATTAAATTACCTCAAAATTCCATAGTTATTATTATTTGTTAAAGTTATTTGTTATTGTTGGAATATCCATTTGTAATCTCTTCTAGTTACTAGCAAACATATGTACAACATGTACTATTATGGAGAAATTATGAAAATAAGCACTGGGTGTGTAAAATATGATTCATAATGATGACACAGAAGATGCTCCACTTAGATATCTAACTGTCCTACCAAAACTGAATATATGGAAAACTAAACTCATCATCTTGCCCCACAAAGCTTTTCTTTTGCTCTCTATCACGATGAGTAGTATGTCCAGCCACCCAGGAGCTCTTGGCAAAGACCAAGGTGTTGGGCTTGACATTTCATTTAATCTCAACACATCTTGTTACTTCTATCTCCAATATATGTGTTTGAATCCATCTTCATTAGCACCAACTAGTTCAAGCCACCATCATCTCCTTTCTTGTTTTCCTACAATCATTCTTGAATCCTCTAATCCATTCTCCACACCCCCCAATATGACCATTTTAAAACCAAATCTATTATTTCCTCCACTTCTAGGTTATAATCACTCAGTGTCTTCTGTGGTAGATGAGATTATCATAGAAAAAATACTCCCTCCCCAACCTGTCTCCTTTAGATTACACTCCTGTGTCCCATTGACATTGGGCATGACCATGTGACTGACTTTGTCGAATGGGATGTTAGTTGATGTGGCACAGCAGAAGCTGTGCCTGTTGTTTGCTGGCAGGCGTGCTCTTTGTGCTTCTGCCATCACCATGAAAAGAGCTTCCTCAGGTAGCTACTGGCCATTAGGCCTATGCCCCAGAATGATACATGTGGAACAGACCCTTTTGAGCTGACCCTCTGACCTGCAGCCCCAAGCCAAGCCAACCCAGTTGACTTGTGTAAGCAAGAAATAAATGCTTACCATCTTGTGCTCTTGCAATATGGTGGTTGTCTGTTATGCAGCAATAGCTAACTGAGACAGCTTCGTGTAAAATCAACTTAAAGACTCTTCCTATGACCTAAAAGGCCTATTATGGGTCTCTTCATCCTCATCTTATACCCTGCTCGCTCCTCTTCCTCCCCACACTGTCTTCTAACCACTCTTTCAGTTCTTCAGATATGCCGAAGCCCTTTCCCACCCTGGAGTCTCTACACACGTTGTTCTCTTGGCCTGGATGTTATTTCTCTCTCTCTCGTCTAGCCAACTTCTACTCACCATCAATCTCTCCTTATATGTCCCCACCTCAGGGCAACCAGCCTTAAACTCCTCCTCACCCAAATACCAGCCTGGGAATCACCCCCACATTACACAGTTCCGCTCACTCTGTACATTTGTTTCCTAGCGCTCATAAGAATTGTAAGTTATTAACTTGGGGAAATATTTATTTAATGTCTCTTACACTAAATACTTAGCTCCATCACATCAGGAACAATGTCAGTCTTGTTTACTTTTGTACCTTCATGGCTAGCACATGCTTGGCATCATAAATACTTGAATAAACAACTTGAGTCACTCATATTTTCTTGATTGGTGCAGACTAAAATAATATTTACGCACTGTTTATCTTTTATCAAATAATGTCAATAAAGCTATCATCTTTTAGAGCCCTTCAATTGCAGGTTGTTTTGCTTGAGCAGACAATTTTCTTGTCTTTCTAGAATGCAGTGTTCCTCATATTCTTGTCACTACAATACATCTAAGGATGTCACCAGGCTGAAATGACAGCTAACAATCTACCTTTTCCTTGTTATAGCTCTAGCAGTAACCTTTGACAAATTGCATTATGATACCCCATATGTAAATAAAAATATTAAAAGAAATTATAACTTGCCAGAGCCTAGTTTTCAATATTAAGGGAATTTTTAAACGAAAATGTTGTTAAGGGAGAAGGGTAAAAGAAGAACATGTTGAGTCCAGGATTGTGACAAAGGAGGAAGGAGCATCCCAGGTAGCGTTTAAAAAAATCAGCCTGTTATCCCATATGTGCAAGAAATTTTAATTGTGAGGAAAAGGTAGGGGGTGGGGAAGGATCGAGGATGGGAGGGAGGGAGAGAAAGAAAGGAAGGGTGGGAGGGAAAGAATGAAGAGGAGGGGAGGAAGAGAAGGAAGGAAGAGAGGGGACTTTCAGTAATCATCAGCCCCACTGGTTGAAACCAGATTGGAACAGAAGCTCCTCTCTATAAAATAAGTAACCGTCGTCATCAGGCTTCTAAAATTGCTGTTAAGGGGTTAACAAACAGTCTGAGGGCTGGAACTCTGCCAGGGCCACTCTGCTAAAGCAGCTGTGTAAGCAACAGACTCTGTAACCTTCAGAGCAGCTGTTAGGAGCAGCAGAGAATGAGGGTCAGCCCATATGGGAGAATAGGTCAAATCAGCGTTTTTACACAGAAAATTTCAAGGTAAACCTTCTTGCAGAGTTTTTTGATAGTACCTTCTGTAGTGTCTAAAATCTGTTCTTCCGTCACCGTAAACCATTAGCAAATAAGACCAGGAAGGCCAGATTTTATCAGGCTTCTTTTCAAGAATGACCTACATCGATGGGCCCCAAAGCACCTGTGTTTCTATACCTGAGAACAAAACAATTTGGTAATAAACTGAGCTGAATTTTAAGTATTGTTGCATACTACGGCTGCATTCTCCTAGGTAATATGCTTAAGGTACTTAACATTATGCCAGAGCAGTGAATGTTTATGATCTGATCCACCCAAAATAGCACCTGTTCCTGGGATGTGTTATTGCCTCTCCTTGGCATATGATTAAAAGGGAAATTGCCATTTTCTTACAAATCCCAGCTAGTCACCACCATCGTTTGGTCCAGGGATGCTTGTCTGACAGAAACTGGATTAGTAAGAATATCCCACCTGCTGGACACAGTTTAATCGTCTGGGACAGGGTACGTGACATCTGTTGAGGTAGTTCAAACTGTTCCTTAGGCTACAGTTTTTGGTTTTTTGTTTGTTTGTTTACTTGGGACTAGGGAGAGTTTCGATCCCTCCTCAGTGGCGTGGTGGGGAGGAGCGCGGAGAAGAGCGGCTGGTATCTGTTTCCTGCTGTGTAGCGAGAGCTAGTGTGAGAGCATGAAAGCAACACGCAGAGAAGAGCAGAGAGAAGAAAGATAGACCAACCCAGTGGCTGTCAAGTCCATGTTCCAGGTACCTCTAAAACCAGCCAGGGTCCTGGTTTCTGTCACTTGCAACCTAAAGTTCTAATCTACACTGACATCTAGTAACAATTCAGTAAATGATGAATAGTATTGGAGAGCCTATGGACCATATTTTGGAAAGCCCAAATCAAGATTCTGAGTCTGAAAAAGGATTTCTCACATTTGTGATTTTTCTCTATCAAATTCTTACAAATGTGTAAATGCCCAGTGATACTTTGTCAAATATTTAAAGTATCATTTTTTAAAAAGGACTAAAATTATGTAATCATGGGAATACCCTGAAATATCCAATAAGTCCGGGTGCCAAAATCTGGGATGCTGAAAGCAATAGACATCATATGGAAAGACACGGAATTGGACTATTCCTCCAGAAATGAAAACAATTCTGAATTGAAAACGTGTCAGTTAAACTACAGTGCCTAAAATCTACATTAAGATTGTTATTATACTCCTAGGGTGCCAGAATAAATATATGTTATCTGATTATTCCTGTGGAGAATTTCATATACAGAACTATGAAGAGGGAAGATATATATGTGGTATGAAAATGCATCCAAATGCTCTCAAGCTTTAAGCAAAACAGCTTCAGTAACTAGGAGTTCGAGACTCTTCCTCTACCCGGGCTGGGCTAATCCAAAGTATGAAAGATGCAAAATTTGTCTTCCGTGTTTTTCTCATGAGCACTAGGTATATACATCTCCCAAATCTTAAGAAACTCTTTTGGCAAAATGAATTTCTCCCTGCTCTGGACTCCTGTAAAATTATGCTTCATGTTGAATCTCCCATTTTACATCATATTTCCACCTTCCCTGCTAGAATATGAACCTTTCAAGGGCAAAGTTTGTTTTGAAAAACAGTAAGTGTTAACCAAATTGATTGTTCTCTCCTTGAAAGAACTGAATTGAAGAAATGAGCTAAAATTCAATAGCTAAAAAATTACGTTAAGATAAGCTTCTTGTATTTCTGTTCCCTGAGGACAAAAACAGTGGCTTTTTTTGACCGTGAACCCAAAGTAAGAAATATGTTTTACTTTGTCACATGGTACACATGTACAGAGGTACATAAAACCGAAACAGAAATTTCACAAAACAATATTTGTTCTTAAAACCTGTGACAAGCTCTGACATCTATTCCAGTCTATTTTGATCTTTCTAATAATAATGGCTGCAATTCGTTAAATTAACTTCATGAACCCCGATAAGTCATGACCCATAGTTTGAAAACATTGCTCTCATAAGAACCTAAGGTTTGGTGTGTGTTTATTAGAGAAGGTGGAAATTGAGTGGAATGAGTTGAGTGGAATTCTCAAACCAGGTGAAGCTTCAAAAACAGCCATTATGTCTATATGCTGGCAGCTGGCTTTTACCCTTTTATCTGCATCTCTTCCTCCTTCCTGGTGGCTGGAATGCAGATGTGATGGCTGTTTTTATACCGTGAGCAACATTGGGAGTGGAAGACGGAAGGATGAGGAACCAAATAAAAGGAATGGGAGGGTGGGTAACTAAAAGCCCCGTAGAGCCCAGTTGTCGTACCATCACAGGACGGCCCACGTCTGCACTTGGACATGAGAAATTAATGGTCTTTTGTTTAAACCATCGTTTTGCAGGAGTTACTATTACTTGCTGTTCAATCTAATCTTAACCAATACAAGCATGCAGAGTGAAAACAGGATAAAAACAGAACCCGAGGGAGGATTTTAGCTGTAGAGTGGAGGAAAATCAGACTGAGAAGAAATAATCAAAGAGAAGGAGGAAAACCAGCAGAAAACTATACCTGGAAAACTAAAGAAATATTTAAAGGAAGGGAGAAATAAAGCATCAGATATTACTGAATCAGCTGATAGAACGACCAAGAAGTATCTAATGGTAGGCCTATATTTCTCAACTTTTAATGTGTGTAGGAATCATTCGGTGTCTTGTTAACATGCAGAATATAATTCAGTAGGTCTGGGGTGGGGCAGTTCTGACAAGCCTCCAGGTGATGTCGATGATACTGGTCGGCTCACAGCGGCAAAGGTTTAGGCCGGAGTGGTTCTCAAAGAGCAGTTCTTGAACCGGCAGCATCAGGATCACCAGGGAACTCGATAGGAATGCACGTTCTGGCTCTCACCCCAGATCCACTGACTCAGAAACCCTGGGGGTGGGGCAATCTGTTTTAACAAGACCACCAGGGCATTCTGATGCACATTGAAGTCTGACAGCCACTGGTGAGAGCAATGATAATAATAACAGTGACTTCCACAGATGTTGATCACCAACTGTGGGCCAGGCCCTTTCACACTTTTCTTACGTTATCTTGTTTGGTCCTCACAACAATCCATTTTATCAATGAGGAAACTAAGACTGAGAAGTTAAATACATTCTCAAGGTCACAAGACTGGCTAGTGGTGGATCCGGAAAACCACGTCTGTCTGACACCTACGTCCATTCTCTGGCCACTTTGCCAACTCACCTTCAAGGGTCAACGGTGATATTATCATAAACAATTTCAGCAGGGAATGAAGACAGAAGCCAGATTGCAGTGGCTTTGAAAGACAGGAAGTGGGAAAGGTGAAAAACACTTTATCAACAACTTTGACTTTGAAGGAGAAAAGAGACATAGAATGAAAACCAGAAGGTAATGGAGAGTGTGTGTGTGTATCTATTTATTTGCTTGCTTGCTTGTTCTTAAGAGGAGAAACACAGAGGTAAAAGAGGAAAAGAGAATTTCAAGATACAGGTATGTGTTAGAGATTTCAGAAAACCAAACTTGAGCACAATCAGGAGAATATGAATGAGGAAGAATAGATGTTAATTATCTTAGGAACGCTTTGAGGAAATGGGATATTTATCCCCGGAAGGGCCGAGTCTTAGGTGTAATGCAATAGTGAACTTTAAATACCTAATGAGCTGTTATATAGAAGGGGAACAAACCTTATGTTTATAGCTCCAGAGAGTAGACCAGGGGATGGAAGTTACAGGGGATACATTTCACCTTAAAATGAGAAAGAAAAGTCTAATGACTCAAGTTATTTGAAAACAGAATGACTTGCCCCTTGAGATGGTGATATTCTTGTTACGGAGAGCACTTAGGGAAAAGCTGTGTGACACCCCTGAGGCAGGTGTGGTAGGGATTCCTGTGAACTCCTTGGGGGTTTTAAGCATGATAAAATTCTCTGCTATGGCTCTGTACTGCCTGCTGCTCTGGTAAACTGGGGAGTACAGTTCTGCTTGTGGTAAGAAATGTCTTCTTTGTGTAGTTTACATCTTGAAGGCTTCTTGCTATAATTCCTAGGTAGCGGAGGTGGAAAAGGTGATTGCCCACATCTCTGACATTATCAAAACAATTCACGTATGTGAAGTAATTTAAGTCCCCATTTAGACTTAGAATCAGGGATTCTAAATTCTCACTTCTTTTATAGATCCTATTTCTAAACCTCCACTCACTTTTCTTTCCCTAGATGATTTTGACTGTGTAAACAAGTGACTGGATTTTTCTATTATGCTAAATTGGAGTCCTTTTATTATATATTTCAGCATTACTAGCTTTAGCAGATTTTGTTCAGAGCATTCTACAGACATCACCATGACTTAATAGGTAGAATGTCTCCCATATGATAGACGCCATTATTTCCAAAGCAGAGGAAATCATATTTTGATGAAGTTATGAAAGGAAAATCACAAAACCCAGCATGTCTCAACAGATCCCAAA
This sequence comes from Equus caballus, assembly GCF_041296265.1. Classification (NCBI taxonomy): domain Eukaryota; kingdom Metazoa; phylum Chordata; class Mammalia; order Perissodactyla; family Equidae; genus Equus; species Equus caballus. The sequence continues at coordinate 76,496,455 of NC_091689.1, forward strand.
TCGACCCCACAGAGACTTGATCTTTTCTTCTTTCTCATAGCCTAAAGACAGCAGCATGACCCAAAAACTTCCTGGTCTCTCCACCGTGGACAATCAGGCCACTGGAAAGGGAGATGAAACTGAAGGCCTCTGCCCTCTGAGAAGATGAACAGAACTCACCAGAGTAAGTGGTGGCTTTTTTGCCCCTGGTGAAAGGGCAGAACAAAGGCTTCTGGGGTCGCTCTGGAAAGCGACACCATCTGTTGCACCTGTTGTGAAGAACAGTTGGTCCCGAGACCATATTGTAGATTACAATCAAAAGCTGCCATTTATAGAATTTGCTATTTCCTCTTGGGTTCATATTCATTGCTGTGGGAAATGCTTTGTGAAACTGGATTCAAACCTAGATTTTGCAAATTTTAAGTGACCAGAACTCTCTATCTCTTAAACTGGAGAAATAACGTCATTGACCCTTTGTTCTTGCCTTGTGAATTTGGAAAGAGGGTTTCTAAGGTTACACTCAGGTTTTTCGTTTATTTTTACTTTATCGAGGTCACATTGGTTGATAAAATTATGTAAATTTCAGATGTACATCATTATATTTTGGCTTCTTTATAGACTGCATCGTGTTCACCACCAGAAGTCTAGTTTCCATCCATCACCATATATATGTGTCCCTTTACCCCTTTCACCCTCCCCCACCGTCTTTCCTCTGGTAACCACCAATCTGTTCTCTGTATCTATATGTGTGTTTGTTTGTTTATCGTCTACATATGATACACTCCGGTTTTTAACTTGAATCATGATACGTGGGTTTGCTTTTGAGCAGAATGTCTTTCCCTTCACATACCTTTGTAATATTTGGTAGAATACGATAATTAATATATAATTATATATACATGCATATGTATATATGTGTGAGTGTGAACATATATATATGAAATTTTGGACACTTACCTCTGCAGCTTCAGATTGAAAGTGGCAATTCTATTTGATATATTGTCACATGATATTTGCATGCACATATATTATTAGGAACATGTCAAGAGAGAATGAAAAGAACATATACCCAGTACAATCCATTCCTTTGAAATACTTTAAAAAGAAACAATATTTTTATATTGTAGTATTATTTTGCCAATATTTGAGTCCTTCTCACAGACTTGAAGGTCAATAAAATTTACAAAGAGTATAGTCTAGAAAGGCAGAATTCTAAGATTCTATGGTGTTCCTCGAAAATAATTTGCTCGTGGCACATACTACAATGTGTTTCAAAAGTTCCTATGCTTATTTTTTGCACCTTTTAAAGTAACAAATAATCCCCAAATGGGTCTTTTAAGTTTCTGTGTAATGCAATCATGGCATTTTGGTTAAATTAGAAGAATTTTTGATAGGGCCATCATTGCTCAAAATATCTGGAAGAGCTAGTTTGAAAACTAGGGGAAAATAGAGACAAGAAGATTTCTTTCTGACTCATCGCCTGAGTTAGTCTAATAGTTTACTGTTCTTCTATTTCATCTCCCGAGGGAAGGAAGGGAGGAAGAGAACATTTCTTTTCTGTCTTGGCGCCTTTGGAAGTAGGGCCATTACCAGTGGACCACTAGGAGGCAGCACAGAACCGGGAACCAGGAACCTCGGGTTTGGTCCTGCTTAGCACCAGCTGTGTCTCACTGACTGTCACCTAAACTCTCTGAGCTTCAGTTTCCTCATCACAGCCATGCCAGGGTTTTGATATAGTTATTGTTAGTGTTGTTTTCAGGATTTGTTGAGACTATGACCCACTTGGGGGGCGATGTGCTGGTGGACATGGGTTGGAAACTCCAGAGTGGTCCACCAAGGTCTGTGTGTTTGAAGGAAGATGGAGCCTCCTGGGGACTCTCTAGTCTAAGGCACAGTGGCATGATCCAAGCTCATGAGAGGGTCAGGAGAGGGAGAGACTTTGAGTACAACCAGGGGTGTGCTGCTCACCCAGCCCTCTAGCTTCCCCTTACATCTCATGTAGGATGTGATGTCAATTCTTGCGGCAGGGCGTGTGTAGATAAACATCAGTCTGTTCATTTGTAAGAAGACGTTACCATCTCCAGGATCCGAAGACTCACATCCCTGCACTCAGAACATTCTCGTCCTTTGGGAAGACTGACATGAAAAGCCAGATGATAATCAGAAGGTTGCTGGGTGACAACTGTTGAAGAGCATCTGGATCTGATGTGTCTGTCTCCCATAGACACGGCCTTGTTGGTGGGACCAGAATGTGTGAAGTCTGACAGCTATTGCCCCCTTTCAGCTCTTGGTGTGGCAAATACACTGCCCACCTGTGCTGTTTTGTGACGTTACTTTCATCCACGGGCCTGGGAAAATGACGGCTGTGTATCTTTAAAAGAACTCAAGTAAATGACCCCTGATTTCTCTCCTGGGTTAGTATTTGTGCTTCGGTAGAGTCACCGGGCAGCAGCATAGCTTAATGGTAAAGTTCTAGCACTGAAGGCAGCCTGCCCGGTACAGATCTGGACGCTGTGACCTGCCATGACAGCTGGGCAAATTACTTAATCTCTCTGTGACTCCACCTTCTTCATCTCTAAAATGGGAGAATAATAGTATGTACGTTCCAAAATTGTGATGAAGATTAAATGAACTAATACATAAAACATTTGACATAGTGCTTGCCACATAGTGAATACTTAAGTTTTAGCCGTTTTGAGAATGTACTTGCCCGTTTTCCTTGCCATTTTTTTTATGGCCTTAATGAGTTTAATATAAGTAATGACTTATTTTTGTCCATAACAAGGTGGTGTTATAACATGGTTCAGTATTTAATATACAGATACTGATTAGTTGGTTGGCATAGCCAATTTTTTAGCAGAAGTATTTAATATATACATGCTGATGAGTTTGTTGACATAGCTAATTTTTATAAGTAGTGTTATTATTACTATTATCACTGTAATGAATCACGATGCTAAAATAAAACTTTTTTTCAAATTAATGAGCATGTATTCCTTAGGCACAAAGAAAATAAATATCTACTCCTGGTTGAAGTCTTTTTTCGACTAGAGTCATGGCCTTCACAGGGAGACAATCTATTGACCACTTCCGGAGCTGTGCTGTGGAAAAAGAAGAGACCAGAAAAAGGAAGCCTTGGGGACATGTTTTGCATGAATTAGCAAAGTCCAATGTGAGCATTCTGCGTAAGTGTGTAAGGGTGTGTTTGTATCCTTATTCCTATTCCCATTGTAGGAGTAATTAAGGAAAACATATAGTTCCGAAGCTCTGGGTAAAAGCTGCAAAATAAAAATGGTGGACAATTTTAAACCACAGAATGGAACTCCTTTAGCAATTCTAAGTAGAGGCCATTGGATGTGCTTCTTTTGCAGTTGTTTTTGAGCCATTTATTTCATGTAAAATATATTACCCCAAGCAATTTTTTAATCTCATCTTTTAAGGGTTTAAGACTTAATAAGCGGCAAGCTAAAAATGTAGTTAAACGTGTAAATCATTTGTACAAATAATCGATAATAGGATTTATTAGAGAATATAATAGCCAGTATAACAGTTAATCTTGAGTAAATGAATAATTTGTGAAGGACTTCATGACTTTTCAAGAAATTTATAAGCACATGGTTAGATTTAGATCAGTGCCTTAGGTAATTTCGGGATATAAAATAATAAAAATATTATAGGATGAATTTTTGAAGTTTGGAATATAGAGAGCATGATTGATGCTGTGAAATCATTGTTTTAATTACACTTTCTTTAGCAGTTGGATTATAGCCGCTACCTTTTAATGCCAAGTTTTGAAAAATCCCCCTCACATTCATCTCTGTTTCTAGCACCTCTCCCTGCTGTTTTGCCTTTCCAGAGTCGCACATGCACATCGTGAGGAAAGTTAGGGGCAGGTCAACAGAGACTGCCATTAAAAACAACAAAAATCAATATTTATGCTTTCATGTCTTTCAGGAAGGGCGTCTACGTGGTGGTAAGTATGAGTTGGTGTAAGAACTGCCCCCTCCTGGTGAAAGTAATGAGAATGGGCTAGAATTCTCAGAGAGAGATGCCCACCGAGCACCCAGAGGCAGTGCTCTGGGTGCTAGTGCCTCTAGTGGGTCTCCAGGGACCACCGTTTTGCTCTCAGCTTAGTGGGTTTAGAAACTCAGTTTGGTCCATGTGTCTCAATAATCAGCCTCTCGGGGACTCACATCAACCAAATCATCCCAATCAGAATCCCAGTGAATTAGGTTGCAGTGAAAAATATGTAGCCTTTCCTGTGACCATAATATTGAAGCTGGACAGCGACAGTGTCTCATTTTGCTCCCTGTTGTGACCAAGGTGCCTAGCATAGTGTTTTGCACATAGCAGCCATTCAATGGATATTAACTACATTTTTTTTTTTTAAAGAAAGAAATCAGTGGCCAGCCCAGTGTCGCAGCGGTTAAGTGCGCACGTTCCGCTTTGGTGGCCCGGGGTTCACTGGTTCGGATCCCGGGTGTGGACATGGCACCGCTTGGCAAGCCATGCTGTGGTAGGTGTCCCACATATGAAGTAGAGGAAGATGGGCACGGATGTTCTCTCAGGGCCAGTCTTCCTCAGCAAAAAGAGAGGAGGATTGGCAGCGGATGTTAGCTCAGTGCTAATCTTCCTCAAAAAAAAAAAAAAGAAAGAAAGAAAGGGGGTAAGATCAAGGAAGGGATGTAATTCTGAGTGAAATGTCATCCAAATCATAAAAGCTTAGTATTCCAGCCCATCTCCTCAGAAAATATAGTTGTGATATACTAGTTAATACTAGTTTATACTACTTCTGAAGATGCCATTTTTTTCTCTTGAGAAAAAGAAAATGACTTGAATTCCTTTAGCCTCTTTTGTTTTCATTCTTTATTCTGTTTATAACTCAGTCTTTCTTCAGAGAGATTACATTATAACTGACAAAGTGTCAACTTATCCAGCACTCCCTCTCAGAAACTCAGCCCTGGTCAGCTCGCTCAGACTTGGGAGTACCCAGATCTTCCTGGGGACATATTAATAGACAGTCCCTTTGTTCTTGGAGGTAATCTCTTCCAAATTAAGGGTGCTCTCTTCACCCGTGTGTATCATCCACAAAGACCATCTGAAAGAGGAGATAATGCTCCATTGAGTAGATCATATATTTCAACACATCTCTGCCCACCACAAAAGGTAATGGCAATTCTGTGTTAGTTGTTGGTACTCCCTCCCCAGCAAAAAAGAAAAAGAAAAAGAACCTCTTATATCCAATTTTTAAATTCCTGTATTTGAAACAAATTGCTACTTGTTACTTCAGAATTATGCACAGGTATTGATAATACAAATCGCATCCTGTCTGATTTTTGGGGTCCAGGGTTGTCCAACAGTCTTCTCTGTGAAAATGTTAAAAAGTCAAAAAATTCCCTCATTCTGAGCCAGCCTGGTGGTGCAGCAGTTAAGTTCGCACGTTCCGCTTCTCAGCAGCCTGGGGTTCGCCAGTTCGAATCCCGGGTGCGGACATGGCACCGCTTGGCACGCCATGCTGTGGTAGGCGTCCCACATATAAAGTAGAGGAAGATGGGCACGGATGTGAGCTCAGGGCCAGGCTTCCTCAGCAAAAAAGAGGAGAACTGGCAGTAGTTAGCTCAGGGCTAATCTTCCTCAAAAAAAAAAAAAAAATTCTCATTCTAATTCTTGGCCCAAATCAGGACTGTGCATACCTGGCACAAAGAACCACTTAACTGACAGCTCCAGGCTTCCCTGGCTAATCAATTCCCTCAGCAGCTCTGAATCCTGCTTAGAAAATGTACACGACGTGAAGACCAGATGGTGTCCCCTGGGTGATGCCAAGGAATCCTGCGGGCCTTTTCCTGCCCTGGGTCAGAGCCTCAAACACAATATTGAGTGGGGAGGGAACATGCAGAGGACAGACTTCCCTCTCTTAGCTTTTTTTCCCAGCAAATGCCCAGGGAAATTTTCCCTGTTAAGGCTATTACTGTTATCTTTATTATTAATGCTAAAAATAATAAAGATAATGTTGAGAGTTACAATCATTATGATGGTGCTAATAATGACTCATATTAACCAAACGTCTGTTCTGGGCAAGTCTTTCCCTAGTATTTTACAGATATTGCCTCATTTAATCTTGAGAACAACTCTAGGAAGGTTTATCCCTCTCATTATACAGATGAAGAAATTGAGGGCTGCAGGGTTCAAACCTTTGCTTAAGATGACACAGCAATTAATTGGCATAACTGGCATTGGTCCTTTGGATGGTCTGACTCCAGAGCGCAGTTTCTTAACTAGTGCTCTCGGCCTCTCCTATCTCAAATCCCAGCAGGGGAATGAGTTGCATGACACATGCCAACGAGAGAATCTCAGATTTCTAAAAATCTCGTTAGATTACTTTTTATATTTACCCTTCGGTCAATCTTGACTTATCTGGGGGCAGATATGTATAACTAGCCCTCTTGGCTCACCTACCTTTATGCTCTGCTAAACTTTTTAGCCCTTTAGGATTTACATCCATCCCGTTAGAAGGGAAAGAGAGAAAAGTGAGAGGGAGAAGACAGATCAGTTAATTGTGTTACCATAACAGCTTTGGGTAGAGATGAGAGACTTTAAAACGAATGTATAAAGTTAAGCTTCAGAATTATCTATTTCTTTAGCGCTTCATTCATCTGGGTATAATGAGATGAGTCAGCCAGCAGCCAAATCCCACTTACGATTGTGATATAAGGATTAGGAGGAAAAACTTCATAGATTCTATTTCTGCCATTGTTGCACTAAGAACATTTGTTTTATGTTTTTTTTTAATAGTTGGAATTTGTAAAAACAATTTATGAATACCATTTAATTGCTATGAAACCATAGTTTTCCAGTTTATTATTCTTGACTCAATTTTTTTAAATGTTTAGAAAGGCAAGCTTTATTAATTGCTTTCATATCTTTCCTATTATTTTGCTTTTCTATGATTGTTCAGAAATTAGTAAGTTAATAACAGAGAGACGTGCAGACAAATGAAAGTCTATCCTATTTCTAATGACGTTTAAAGAAGACAATCCACAATTTCCCTTGATGTTTCTTTTCTGAAATTTTCAGTGTTCATTGAAGGAATGACTCTCTACTGTCTAAATCCTATTCCTGTGGGTGAGTTGTCATTCCTTCTGCTCTGTCCCCATGGAGATGGAGAATAGTTTGTCATAGGAACAGAGAGGGGTTAACTTACACGCTATGAAAGGTTCTGAGTTTGATATAATGGAGAAGACCCAGAAATTAAATTTTAATAGGCCTCTAGATTTGGGCAGCAATCAAAGATTTTCTCTATAGCAACAATTACACACACCAGTGATCTGAGATCAAATATTTATGTCTTCCCCTACATGCTAGAGAACTAGCATTTTGCTGGTTACTGTTAATACCAGGGCAATTCAATAGAGGGCAAAAGAGACTAAAAATGTCATTTCACAGAGGAAACTGTAAGAGAAAGCAATAACAAGCCTGGAAAAGATTAAACACAATTGGAAATGAGTCTAAACTGAAATAAAATACTATATGTGAGTAGATTTTTAGAGGGCTATAATTTTAACTTCTACTAAAGGATGGCCTTTTGCCTGTCACTGAAACATGTACAAAAGAAGACTAAAAAGCCTGATACTAGCAGGAAACAAAAGCTCTTCCCCAGTTCCGCAAAGTACTTTCCTTTCTAGAATTATATTGTTTGAAGAAGTCTCTTCCAGTATGCCTTGGGGCAAATGTAACCATTTTTTAAAATGAAATATAAATTATACTTTCCTTTGGAAAAATTTCATTTCCTTCAGTGTTGCTAACAGAAAGCAGTAACAGTAAATTCTGCTCATGCAGGACGCCATCAAACAATAGCAACGTCACCCACCGTAGAGGACTACAGCTGTCTTCACATTAGCGTCATCATCACCAGTACCATGATGACCACATTACCAATTGCTAAACCATAATATCTTTGGGGGTGCAATCTTACAGCAAATTCGCCCACACCAGATACTTTTCAGGAACTATTATAGAGCTGCCCTTGAAGAATTTATGCTTCAGGAACTTACATTAAAGTATTATATTGCTATTCTTACATGACTTTATTTCTTTCTGTTCACATTTCTGCTGATTGTATTTGGTTCCAGGGAAGCTGTGAAACTCTGTTATTTCTTCCCATTTGGCTCCAAATAATACGACCTAATAGCCTCCTTAGGACCTCTTCAATCTCTTCTGGGGTCTCTAAACTTGGGATAGCTCCAATGAGGATATCATCCCTTGGGAAAGTGCTTGTATAATTCAGAAGGGCAGATAGGACCAGAGACAAGAGGAGATAATTAGTAATAGAAGGCAGTTCTGAATGGATGGCATGCCTGGCCAGAGTTCAGCAGAGGGAGAGAACACTGGGTCTGCTGGAGTCTGGGAAGGCTTCGTGGAGAAGGGTCTTGAAGTAGGGATGAGGTTCCAAGGCGGCAGACACTGGAGGAAAGTTGCTGTTCAGATGATGTAAACAGCTAATATGAAGGCTGGGGGGATGGAAGGAGTAAGGACGTTCGTGGGGTGGTAAATAGATCTGTCTGTCTGTGATGAGGGGTTTATGAAGATGAGAAGTAGGAGATAAGGATGAAAAAGCTGGTTGTTGCAGGTCTTGAATGGCAGGCCAAGACACTTGATTTTTATTGTCCATTCGTGTGGGAGTTGTTGAAGATTTCCAGAATAGGGAAGTGACAGGATGAAGATGGTATTTTAAGAAGTTTAATATGGAAGCAAAGTGCAGAATGGATGTGATAGGAACAGAAATCTCCTCTCTGGCATGGGAAGGCACATTAGGAATTCCTATAAAATGCCAGACATCAATCATATTCATTAGCAAACATTTATTGAGTGTTTATTATCCACTGGGCATCATTCCAGGCCCCAGGAATTCAGTAATTAACAAAAGTGGGTCCAGATTGTTTGGGGCCCGAAGTTCAAAGAGTTTGATGAGACTTCTTTAAGAAAAAGAATACAAAATACAAAATTAAAGATAGGGCTTTTGAAGAGGCGCATGCAAAGGAGGGTCCCTGAGCATAAGCCTCATGAGCTTATTGGTAAATTTCCATCTGGTTGTCGAGACAGACAAAGCATCTGCTCTCTCGAAGCTTATGTTCTAGAGGAGGTAGGGAAGGAAAGACAGGTAATAAGTAAACAAATGAGATATTTTTCAGAAAGTGATACATGGCATGATAGAGAGTGAGAAGAGGGAGGGGATGACACGACAAGGAGGGCACAGCTTCTGATGGGCTGTCTGTCTGGGAAGGCTTTCTGGGACGGTGGACAGCATTCCAGGAGGAGAGCCTGGAGGAGGCGCTCACACAGCATGTCTGAGGAACAGATACAAACCTGTATGGCAGAATGTAGTGAGTAGAATAGAATATGAGGTCCAAGAGGTAGGCAGGAGCCTGATCACATAGAACCTTGTAGGCTACTGTAAGGAGGAGCTGGATTTAATTATAAGTGTTTGGGTTATCTACTGCTGTGTAACAAAACACCTCACAACTCAGTGTTTTAAAACAATAACCATTTAATCATCTCTCACAATTCTGTGAGTTGACTTGGCTTAGCTGGGTGGTTCTTCTGCTTCACATGGTGTCAGCTGGGGCTGCACTTATCTCAGGGCTATACAAGGCTGGGACAGTCAAGATGGCTCACTCATTTGTCTGGTGTATTGGCAGAGATGACTAGACTGCTGGACTCAGCTGGACACTGGCATGGCTGGACCTCTCCCTCTCGTTCTCTCCATGTGGTTTCAAGGTCTCTCCCATGAGATCTCTCCAACAGGATAGGTAGACCACTTATATGGCAGCTCAGGACTTCTAAAAGTACAAAAGCAGAAGCCACCAAGACTTCTTAAGGCTTCAGCCCAGAAATGGCACAGCATCACTTCTGCTGCATTCTATTGGTTAAAGTGAGTGACGGGGCACTCGGATTCAGTGATGCAGGTGAATACATGAGGGTGTGAATACTGGGAGATGTGGTTCATTGGAGGGCAGCTATCGCTGAAGCCATTTAAGTTTTAAAAGACCACTCTAGGGGCTGGCTGGGTGGCGCAGCGGGTAAGTGCGCACGTTCTGCTTTGGTGGCCTGGGGTTCACCGGTTCAGGTCCCGGGTGCGGACATGGCACCGCTGGGCAAGCCATGCTGTGGTAGGTGTCCCACATATAAAGTAGAGGAAGATGGGCATAGATGTTAGCTCAGGGCCAGTCTTCCTCAGCAAAAAGAGGACAATTGGCAGCAGATGTTAGCTCAGGGCTAATCGTCCTCAAAAAACAAAAAACAAACAAAAAAAGACCACTCTAGTGGTGGAGAATGCATTGTAGGCCTGTTAGGAGGAATGATGATATTCTGGTAAGAGGTGGTGGTTGCCTGAACTATGGTGATAGCTGTGGATGTGGAAACAAGTAGGTGGACTTGGGGATGGGGTAAAGAAGGTATGTTCACCCAATAGTTAGAAGCATGTCTGGCATATGTTGAAATAAAAAGTAAAGTAAGGTATTAGGACTTTAGTCATTTGGGAGTTACTGTGATTTCTCGAATGGAGAATTGACAGAATGAAAGTAGTGCTTCAAGAGGATTCATGGGAGAGCAGAGTATAGAACGGATTCAGGCAGAAGCTGAGTGCAAGAAAGGAAAAGCGATCTGAGACAGGAGGCAGGTTAGCAAATTCATTCTTCCCAGGCTTAGATGCTACATCCTAAACCATAGTGATAGCAGATCAAATGGAAAAGGATGAGAAGCAACAGATGTGAGAACATCGTGAAGGCAGAGTCGACAGCACTTAGTGACTGCTTGGAAAGGGAGATTAGGAAAAAGAAAGAATCAGCGATGGGTCCATTAATCAAGATTAATTTATCAAGGTTCCAAGCCAGGGTGATGGAGATGGCTGGTACCATTGATAGAACTAGGAAGGTTAAGAGAAGGAGCTGGCTTTCAAGAGAAAGATGTGTTCACTGTTACACCTGTCGCTTTTGGTAGGGCCACCCAAATAGAAATGCTAAGTGGGAAAAGCCTTGGAAATACAAGGTTGGACCTCAGGAGGAGTGGAATCAGAGAGGTAGACCCACCCGCGTATACGTAGAGGTGCAGGTTGAAGCCATGGGAGAGATGAGCCCTGATAGGAATGGGCTGTTGGAGAAGAGAAACAGAACAGAGAGTCAAGGGCAAAATTTTTTAAAAGTTCAGTTCTAAAAAAATGAGAGTTTCAAAAAGGACTTAGTGGTCGGTAGACTCAAGGCCTGCACAGAGCACTCAGATGATGTAAGCATTGGGTTTGGCAACCTGGAGATCTTTAGCAAGCTTTTAGAAAGCACTTTGGAGTGATCAGATCAAAGATCAGGCAGACAAGATTTAGAGACTAAGAAAAAGTGAAAGGAGGGGAAAGGGTTTGTGGTACTGTGGTCCAGACAACTACCCTCCATTTAGTGGTTACCCATTTGGTGCAGAGGGAAAAAAAAGAAAAAAATGCATGTTTTACAATGAGGAGGCCCGCTTTAAAGGAACCTAGGGTGCCAAGTTATCTGTTAGCCCTAAGCATCACTCTATACAAGAATTGAATTTACTTAACAAGATGAAAAAACAAATAAAAACAAAGTTTTTCATATTATAGAAACAGTAGTTTAAAATGGGCATGGACTTTTTTCTGCTCTGAACTAGAAAGACAGTCTTCCTCCCTTTTTTAAAAGAAATTAATCACTCTTTCTTTCTTTGCCAAGAATATGAAAACATGCTTTATTCCTTTTTCATCCTGGGATACAGTTCCAAGAATCTCTGTAGCAGTGATAGGGAAAAAGAAACCCTTTAAAAAAAAGACATTTTCCTCAGTCTTCCTGATTGATTCTTCCTGCATGGACCATCTTTAACCAAACCTATAGTTTGCAGTACTGTACCACCTTTAAAATATCTCTTACAGATTTGGCAAGGAGATGGCAGTTTTTTTTGAAGTAGCTGTATTTTTCTCTTTTTCTTCTATAATTCATTTAACAAGTAGTCACATGAGTCACAAGGCCAGACTGCTAGAAGTTTGAGATGTTTCCGAGAAAACTGGGGGAAAAAATCTTGACATCTATAGGAAGCAAAGTTTAAAAAAACACACCTCTAAATTTCTGAGAAATTGGCACACAATTTCAATTGCTTCCTTCTAAACTATAATGATAAAATGTTATTTGTTATTATTATTGCTATTATTATTCTGCATTGCAGACAAATGGACGGAGAGCCAGAGTTCTCTAGCTCTGTGTCTAAGAGGCAGTGACATGGGGTTGGATTCAGGCAAATCTGGGTTTGAATTCCTGCTTCATCACTTACTAGCTGTGCCAGGGACTGCTAACTGCTCTAAATGTTCCTTGTCAACTTGTATTTAGTAATAAGATATCCTAAGTTTTAGCAGGGCACATGGCTGCCCAGCCATAGGCTACATTTCCCAGCATCCCTTGCAGCTAGGTGTGGCCATGCAACTAAATTCAAGTCAGTGGGATGTGAGTAGAAAGGATTTACACAATTTCTGAGTCATCTCCTTCAGGACAAAGCTACTTGCCCTAAGTATTGTCTTTCCCCTTCCCCAAGGCTGGAACATGTATATGGTGGTGACCGAGCTTTGGCCATGCAGGAGATGGCAGGAGCAACATAAAGGTAACCTGGGTCCTGGAAGAATTTCATAGAGTAGATCTGCTCCAACAACCTGGAATGCTTACATGGGGGCTGTGAAGAAATAAGCATTAATTAAATTAATTAAGCCACTATATTTTGTGGTCTCTTATCACAGTAGTTCAGATTGTAACTTTGAAAATGCACTTGTTAAGAGTCCTTGGTATTTAACACCTCTGAATCTCAGTTTCTTCTTCCGTAAATTGGGGATAATGTCTATATTGTATCCTTGTTGTGAAGATGAAATAAGAAAATTCACAGGAGGACCAGAGCCTTGAACATGAGAGGTGCATGATATATATTTGTTGTCTTCCCTTTAGCCACTTAGGAACATGTGTTTCATGTACCTTTTCAATGAATCTAGAAAATACAGAGACTACATGTCAAGCAGCTGAATAATATGATTTGCACTGTACAGGAGACACTCCATTCCAAGACACTCCACATGTTGTTTGAAAACTCAGGAAGTAACCATGTTAATCAGATGGAGTCCAGTTAATCCAGAAACTAGGTTCCCCATGAAATCTCCAGTGCCTAGCCTAGTGCATTGTAGGCCCTCAGTAAATATTAATTGAAAGAACAACTACTCAGCCACAGACCATTCAGATTAGAGGTTGTGAATGCTAAGGAATCCTGACTGATAACTTTCCTGTTGTGAGGATTGGTTGACATTATGTATGAGAAAGTCCCTAGCAAAGACATGACATATATATATATACATATATATATATTTATATACATATAATAGGCACTCAAAAGTTTTAATCAGACCATAAGCTTCTTGAAGGCCAGTTCTGTGTCTTGTTTACCACTGTATCCCAAGCGCATAGCACACAGTAAGACTAAGTAAGTCAATATCTGTTGAGCAAGGAGAACATTGATATGGAATGAGTTAGCTACTTTTATGTCCATCACTTCCCTACCCTGACTGCACCCAAGGAGGACACTGACATACAAAGGGAAATAACTTGCTCAAAGTGACACCGTTCATAAGTTGCAGAGTCAAGAATTCACCCAAACCCAGCCCTTACTGGGTCCACATTTTGAGGTCTTTCGACTTTCAACCTAGGTCAATTCTACTTCTTCTTTTTTTTTTTTTGAGGAAGATTAGCCCTGAACTAACTGCCGCCAATCCTCCTCTTTTCACTGAGGAAGACTGGCCCTGAGCTCACATCCGTGCCCATCTGTCTCCACTTTAAATATGGGACGCCTACCACAGCGTGGCTTGGCAAGTGGTGCCATGTCTGCACCCGGGATCTGAACCGGCGAACCCCGGGCCGCCGAAAAGCCAAATGTACGCACTTAACTGCTGTGCCACTGGGCCGGCCCTCAATTCTCTGTCTTGAGGGCAGACTTTGAGAGAAGTAAGATATTTGTGTACCAATGGATGACGAAAAACAACATTAAGGAGGAAGGAGAAGTTACAGGGAATTTTTTTTCTGTTTTAAAGATTTTCCTAGGTACTATACAACCCCACAGCCATGGTAATTCTTCCCATTCCTTGTTTCTTAGAGGATATAAACCATTCTAAAGCACCCCTCCCATTTTCTTCCACCAATCTATGGTATAGCTAGAACTTTTAGATCCCTATGGAAAAAAAGTTTTAAATAATTTTCTTCAAAGACTCTTTGTTCAGTGGCCACATTCACAAATCTCCAGCCTTCAGCCCTGGGTGGTATTTACACTAGAGAGGAGAAAAAGGGAGAAGCCACCAGCGGGGCTCTCGTGTTCTAACCCTAGGATGCTGGCAATGCCCTTTACTCTTGCATCACAAATAGAGCAACAGAGGAGCTGCTGATCTTCAACGAGATAGGTCACTGCTCTCAGAAAGGGGAACGGCAGAAGTGGTTCCCCTGTTCCTATGGTGGCTGAGGAGTTGATTATGAGTGACCTGGGTAAGACTGGCTCAAGATGAAGTTCTGAAGGGGGCAGGTTTTTCTCCCCAGTGTATCGTATCTCCCCTCCCAACTTATCTATTCTATGAACCATTACTGTTTTTAGAGGCGTATTGTTTTTAGCAACTATTTGATGACAAAGGTCCTGGCTGACTAGATTTTAAGTTGGACGCTCTAGCAGGACTATTTGTATATCAAAAAAGCAGGTGATGATGAAAAATTCCAGATGAGAAAAAGGGCCCTATTGCAGCTTTTTTGGTCTAATTTAGCCTCAGAAATGCTTCCTCTGTGGTATCTCCACATACTTGACTTGAAAAATAGAAACCTGTAATTGACCATGCTTCCATATTTCTTCTCAGGACCAACTCATCTCCAACAAAATAAATTAATATTTATTTGTAGGAAATATTATGTGTGTGCGCTCAGTTTTAGCAAGTTCCTACATATATTATCTGTAAATATTGTATTTGGTCTCAGACGTCCATGATGATATTTAATTAATACTTTTTTCCCCTGTTTTCATTATTTCTTGCTATCTCCTTTCTTCTCTTACCACTTGTTCCTCTTTTTCTCTAAGCTGAATCACAAAGGTGGACACTGCTCAGAGTGGACCTTTGAAAACCATGCTAGGTCCTTTCCTATTACACCCCTGGATGTGGAAAAGAAAGGTGCTCTTAAGGTTTTGCCATCCTGGGTCTAAACTTGTGGATACTCTTGTGAGAAGCCCCAAAAGACGGTAGTAGAAGCTGCCTTCAATCCAGCTTGGTTCTCTGGGGCCATGATTGTTTCTACACATGGAGGCTTCTGTATGTGGATGCTTTGCACCCATGCAGAAACCAAAACCAACCCACATCTACCCCAGTGGTGGTGAAATAGACAGACAAGGAAGGCCTGCCCTCACCAGAACTTTGTGTCTTCTAGGGTTCAGATTAGATCTGGATGGAAAAAATTATTCTCAAGTTAGAACATATATGGAAAGATAATGAGGGACCAGACATGCATTTGGGGAGGGAGAGATCTTGGGGGTAGATTGGGGTTGAAATTGTTGACTTAGTAAACAGAGGGGGAAAAATATCATGAAGCCAGTGACATGTTGGAATTTGAAGTCTTTTGGTAAAAATACTAAACCTCTTTTTTTTTTTGCCACTGTGTGTCCAGGAGACAGGCGTGGGAGTGGCAGGGAAGGGTAGATGGGGCAGGTCGGGCGCAGCCCAGGGAGAGAAGAGCGAAGGGAAGCAGATTCAGGTCGAGAAATTCCTTGTGAAGAAGAAACTATGTAATTTCTTCCTTTCACATCCAGTTTTTAAAATGTAGTCAGTCTTCTACTTGGAGGGTGATGATGTGATAGCACCAAACGGCTGACAAACGCAAACCAGGCCAAACATGGTACTGATGGGGTGTAAGACACACTTCCTTAGTAACAAGTAGAATCTACATGTGGAAAGATAATGAATATTCTCAAAAGTCATTCAAAAGTATAAAAACAGGGCATTTATGATTGTTTAGGAACACTATACTTTCCATGAATTACTAGACAGAAAAAAAATCCATTACACTTATGTTGCTCAGCTGAGCTCTCATTTCTGGAATCCAAGAGATACACAATAATCCCTTATTGCCTGCACAGTCCTTCCCCTGGTGTCACCAGCAGGGTTAGAATCCCGGCCTGCTCTTATGCCCCTCTGGCACAGTAGCCAGTGACAGCTTCACTGTTGGAGGTGGGAGGGACATGGAACACCTGATTATCAAGGACAAGGCGGCCCCACTTTGCAGTAAACACAATATGGCATCCACAGCTTCATTGTCGAGTCAAACAAGAGACATCTTCCATGTTTAGAGATTTTTTAATTTTTTCACACATATATATATGTGATATATATATATATGTACATATATCATAATCGAGTTTGCCTCTATTATTGGAGCATGGAGTATAGAAAGATCCCAGCACAGTGTTTTATATTTTTACATCAAATTGAAAAGAGGATGATATGTTCCGATACAGTTGAGACATGCTTTATTAAATAAAGATAAGCACGATTTGTTTTAGGAGGGCTTCATTTTTTAAAAATTTTTTTCCTTTTTCTCCCCAAAGCCCCCCGGTACATAGTTATGTATTCCTAGTTGTGGGTCCTTCTAGTTGTGGTATGTGGGACACCGTTTCAACGTGGCCCGATGAGCGGTGCCATGTCCGCACCCAGGATTTGAACCAGGGCTGCCACAGCAGAGCTCGTGAACTTAACCACTCGGCCACCGGGCAGCCCCTAGGAGGGCTTCTGAGAGGCTTTGTGAATCCCAAAGAGGGCGGAAGGTTTGGGGCATTTCCCTAATGGTTTTGGCCACCAAACTCTATTTTCTTCTTTCTTTCTTTTCACTTTTTAATTTTCCTTTTAACCAGGTCATGTCAAAGGATTAGAATACTAAACTGAAAGGCTTCTTTAGAGGCTCAATGTCATTAATTCAACAAATGTTTCAAAACCAGTCAGACAGCAATACTTAATAAGCACCTATTATGCACCAGGCACTGTCCTAGCTGCCCTATGGGGTGAAAGAGACAAAATCTTTGCCCTCGGTGAGCTTTTGTTTACTGAAGAAACATAAGCAACACAGAGATAAACAGTTTCACAAGGGGCCGGCCTGGTGGCGCAGCGGTTAAGTGCGCACATTCTGCTTTGTTGGCCTGCAGTTCGCCAGTTCAGATCCCGGGTGAGGACACGGCACCACTTGGCAAGCCATGCTGTGGTAGGCGTCCCACATATAAAGTAGAGGAAGATGGGCATGATGTTAGCTCAGGGCTAGTCTTCCTCAGCAAAAAGAGGAGGATTGGCAGAAGTTAGCTCAGGGCTACTCTTCCTCAAAAAAAAAAGAGAAAGTTTCACGAGTGCAGGGGAGAAAATAAGAGAGCCTAATGTGACCCATTTGAGCTGATAGCTGAATGAAAAGGTGGAGGGAGCCTCGTGAAGACTGGGTGGAACCTTCTGAGGAAGGAGAAACAGCAAAGGCAAAGACCTTTACATGGAAACCCATTTGGCTGGTGTTCATAGAAGAGAAAGAAGATGAGGGTAGCTGAAGAGGTTCCGGCAAGGGGAGAGCAAAGGGAGATGAAGGCAGCGGCTGGCAGGGCCAAGGGAGGAGCGTGCTAGATTCAGTGGTAAGTCTCTGGAGCCTATGTCTGGGGTTTGTTTATTTGTTTTTACTTTTTATTTTGAAGTACTTTCAAAGTTACAGAGAAGATGAAAGAATTACAAAGAACTCCCATATACCTTCCACCCAGGTTCCCCTACAAATCCATAGTACAACCATCTTAATTAGTAAATTAATATTGGTATTTACCTATCAATTAACAGATTCCATTTAATTTCTACAGTTATCCTAATAATAGCTTTTATAGCAAGTTTCTTTTTCTTTTGGTACTGGATCCAACGTAGAATCATGGGTTGCGTTTAATTGTCATATCTCTTTAATCCACTTCAATCTGGAATAGTTCTTCAGTCTTTCCTTATCTTCTGAGACCTAGACAATTTTAAGGATTGCAGGCCAATTATTTTGTAGAATGCCCATCAGTTTGGGTTTCTCTGATGTTTCCTTAAAATTAGATTCAGGTTATGCCTTTTTGGCAGGAATTTTACAGAAGTTATGCATTCTTCTCAGTAAGACATATAAGAAAACACATGACGTTAACTTGTCCCATTTCTAGTGATGTTAATTTTGGTTAAGGAGGTGTCTATCAGATTTCTCCACTCTAAAATTATTTACCTGTGTAATAAATTATTTTGTAGTAAAAAGCTTTGAGACTATGTAAATATCCCATTCCTTATCAACTTTTACCCCTGGTTTTAGTATCCATTGATGCTTCATGTCTGAATACTATCATGATGGCTTTCAAGTGGCGAGTTCCCAATTTCATCATTCCTTCAACATTTATTAGTTGCAGTCCAATGTAAGAAAGAGTTTTCCATTGCCCCCTTTTCATTCATTCTTTCACTCACTGGCTTATTCACTTATATCTGTGTGTACTCCTGGATTCCTTTTGTATTCAATATATTTTTTGTGCTTATATATAAATATTACGTATAGTTTTTTACTTCATTTATTTCTCTGGCTGCTCAAATTGTCCCAGATTTGACCAGTGGGAACCCCTTCAGGCTGCATCCTGTGCCCTTCTGACATTTCTTCATCTTTTTAAGCTCTTCCTTACTTTTGGGTCCAAGAAAATGTTCCAGGCTCCTCTTGCGCTTCCCCTGCTCCAGCCCTGGAATCAGCCATTTCTCCCAGGAGCCCTGGTTCCTTTCAGTGGGGCATGGTATTTAGAAACAAGATCTAGGTGCTAAGTGTGGTCATAGCCACCAGGATGTTATTGCCTCTAGACCCTCTCATTAGACTGAGGGAGGAAATATACACACATATGTATATACATATATACATAACACATATAGCATCTATTTCTATATCTAACTACCTAGGTATATATATTTTAAAATACCACGACTTCTCCAATATCTCCAATTCCTATCAAAACCATAGGATTTATTTTAGTCTTCCCCCTTCCATATTTGTACCTTATTTACTTACTTGTTCTTTCCTCCCTTATGTAACCAATCTTTTAACCCCACCAGTTCTTCCTCAACCTTGGAATGCTGTCTCCTCACAACCCCTCCACCTCCTCAGCTCTGACTGTCCCCTTGGTCCCAGCTCTTCACGAAGGCCCTGCCAGCTGTGGCTACCTCAAAGGATGAGAAAGAAGACAAATGAGATTTTTTAAAGAAAAAAATAAGGGAAGAGACGGGAACAAAAAAGGAAGAGAAAGAAAGACACTAAAGGGGTTTTTTTCCCCCCTTTTTTAAAAAAATAAAATTTAAAACATACAAAAAATAGAATAGTATACTGACTCCTCCCTATCACCTCGCATTGACAGTTCTCAGCTCCTGACCAGCCTTGTTCAATCAATACCCTTATCGACTTCCTCTCTCCCTGGATTATCTTGAAACAATCCCAGAAATCACATCATTTCATCTATAAAGATTTCTGTATGTCTATCAAAGAAATTTTTAACTACAACACTGTTATCACACCTTAGAAATTCACAGTTGTTTCTTAATATCATCAAATATCTAGGGAGTGTTCAAATTTCTTCAGTCGTGGAGCGTTTTAAGCAGGGAAGGAACACATTCAGATAGGGACTTTCAAAGCATCTCTTTAGCTGCTGACTGGAGAATGGGCTGTAAGGAAGAAAGAAGAAAGGCAGGAAGATCAATTGGGGGTTTGCTGACTGCTTTAGCCAGGGATGATGGTTACTTGGATCAGGGTGTATCATGGGAGGCAAGAGAAAGGGGTCAGATGCTTGATGTGTTTTGGAGATGGACTGAGCCAGATTTGTTGAACAGATTGGACATGGATATGAGAGAAAAAGAGGAAAAGAATTTCGCCTAAATTTTTGGCCTGAGCAAGTGACTAGCTGTTATACTGTATTAACTATCTGGTGCTATGTAACAAATTACCCCCAAACATAATCATTTTTTATCTCTTGTCATGCCTGTGAGTCAGGAATTCAGACAGGTCACAGTAGAAATGGCTTGTTTCTGTTCCATGTGTAGAACCTTAAATGGATGGCTCAAAGGCTGGAGGCTGGAACCATTTAAAGGCCCGTTCAACTTACCTGTCTAATGGTTAATGTTGGCTGTCAGCTTAGCCCTTACCTGTCCCTCTCAGCTGGAATATGTACACATGGCTTCTCTATGTGGTCTGAGCTCTTTCACAGCATGGTCTTCGGCTTCAAAAAGTGAGCGTCTTGAGAGAGGTAGAGAGCCAAGCATAGGAAGCTCTACCGTTTCTGTGGTCTAGTCTCAGAAGTCACATAGCATCACTTCCTCTGTGTTCCATTGATCAGGGCAGTCACATACTCTGCTCAGAGCCAAGGATAGAGAACACAGAGCCCACCTTTCAGTGGAACAGTGTCAGTCACATTGTAAGAAGAGCATGGGAAATAGGATAATATTTTGGTGCGGCTATCTTTATAAAATGCAACCTGCCATAGGTGTTATTCATTAAATGGAGCCAATTTGGGTAATGGTGTTTGGTGGTATTAATAAGCCTGTTTTTGCCAAGCAGGAATGTAGAATATACAGTTGGAAATAAGAATCTGGAGCACTCAAGAAATGTCCAGGTTAGAGATAAAGATTTAGGGGTCATCAAGATGATATTTTAAAATCATGAGACTGGATGAAATAACCTCAGGGAAGAGGAGGAGATAGGATAGAGGGTTGGAGGTCTTGAAGAGGAGGAGTGAATGTCAAGCATGGAGGGAATCAGATGAGTGAGATGTCCTAAAAGACTAGAGAAGAAGAGTTTCAACAAGGAGGAAGTAGGATCACTTTCAAGAAGCACCTTCTATGTAGGATTCAAATATTAAAAAAAAAAAAAACCTTACAAGCTTCATATACAGGGTGAGCTATTCATACAAAGTCACTTTAATTATATTGAGATATAACTAAATAATTAGATAAGCATTAAGAGTAAAGTATATTAAATGCTAGCATGGGAAAATATAGGATGCTCTGCAAGTATCAGAGGCATTCAATATAGACTGGGAAAGGTCAAGGAAGTCCTCCAGGAGGAAGTGAAATTTAAGCTGAGACCTGATGGATAAATGAAAGCCAGTTCAAGATGGGGAGAAATGGTCCAAGTAGGGAGAATAGCTTGTGAAAAGTCTTGGAGGTATAGTAGAGAACGCAACTTTCAAATAACAGTAGGTGCTGGAGGTACTGAGATGCTGAAGTGTTGAGAATGAGGCTTGGGATATAGACAGGGTGTCAAGTCATGAAGAAGTTAGCCACTATCCACCGTGCAATGCAAAACCCTTGGGGAATTTGAAAGGAGTGATTCCATCCGATTTTCATGTCAAGAGAATCATTTCTGACCACAAGAAGGAGAATGGATTGGAAAGAATAAGAAAACTAGGAAGGAGTCTTCAGCAGTAATCCAGGTGAGAAACAGCTCCAGCGGTTCTAACAAGTCCACACCACCAAAATACTCAACTTCCTGATCTTACCACTTTTGTTCAGTCGTGGACTCAGTGCTCTATCTTTTGGATCCTATAATACATCATTAAATACCCTCAACTCCCTCCCACTCTTTCCCTCTGTTGAATTTACCTAGCAAAACCCTACCCTAGTTATAGTTAGGTCCACCTATTTGATACATGGACCTGGGTAGTGGAATGTGCCTGGAAAAAATAGGACCATGATAATAGATTTCATTTTAGTTCCTGATCTCATATGAGTCCTTCTTGGATCCTATGCTATTTCCCTAGTCCATTTACCTTCCAGCTGTCTTAGATAACTATTCCAAACCTTCTCTCTGATTAAACCTCCTTCCACATTCTCACCCCCTGCTAATGACCTTTGTTTTCTATTTTACTGAGAAAATAGAAATTACCAAAAGATAGTTTCCAGAGCTTGAGGACATTATATTAGGTGAAATAAGCCAGACACAAAGACAAATACTGTATGATTCCATGTATATGAGTTATCCAAAGCAGTTAAACTTAGAAACAGACAGTAGAACAGTAGTTGGCAGGGGCTGTAGAGGAGGGGAAAATGGGAACTGTTTAACGAGTATAGAGTTTCTGTTTTGCAAGATGAAAAGATTCTACAGATCTGTTGCATAATAATGTGAGTATATGTAACACTACTGACTATACACTTAGAAATGCTTAAGATGGTAAATTATATGTTATGCCTTTTTTTATCACAATTAAAAAAAAATGGCTTTCATTCCACAGCCTGGTCCACTCTCAGCTGCATGCACTGCACCCACCCCAGGTCTTTTGTTCATATTCAAGCAGAGGTGCCAATGAAAACAAACCAGAGATGTCTGCACAGAGTTCCTGCCCTAAGAAAAGCCCAGGGCAGAAAGGTGAGCATGTCCAATGCAAAGAGTCTCAGAGCTCCTAATGACTCCAGCCCAGAACTGCAGCAGAAGTTGCCAGTGAGACCATCACTGGGGTGAAGCTGATGGGGCTCCTGCACACGTCTGTGGAAGATACAGAGTGGAATGTACCCCAGGGAGGACTGGGCCGGTATGGCACATGGAGTAACGAAGATCAGCATCGCTGACCAGAATCTATGCCCATTATGAGCGAGCAGGGGGAAGGCGGCCTGCATGCTGCCCAGGGTGGGTGAGAACTGACCTGGTGGGACACAAGGCCACCTGGGCCCAGAAGAAACAGCAGAGACCTAAGTATTTGGTCCTTTTGTCCCCAAAGATTGAGGGGCCTCAGGGACAGTTTGGGAGAAAAATTTAATGCTGAGCTGGACTCACAGCTCCATTCTTGGGCACCATTTTGTTGCCTGTCCTGACTTAGCCAAATGGACATTTAACACTTGTCAAAAATATCCCTTCAGAACACTCACTCTGAGTTGCCTGCTAATTCCATGAAGTCATTTGTGGTTCTTCCATGATAATCTATAGGGGGAAACTGTGTAATTGCTAAAAATAATGAATGTAAATCAACACACAATAAGTGGTTCTTTATAAATACCTATTTGCGCAGGTTGTTTACCTGCTGAAACAGCTCCATCTCAAAAGAATAATATACCATTTAAAAATTAGGTCAAGTTGGGGCTGGCCCTGTGGCCTGGTGGTTAAGTT
Organism: Equus caballus; assembly: GCF_041296265.1. Taxonomy (NCBI): domain Eukaryota; kingdom Metazoa; phylum Chordata; class Mammalia; order Perissodactyla; family Equidae; genus Equus; species Equus caballus. The sequence continues at coordinate 76,519,641 of NC_091689.1, forward strand.
CAGCATGCTCCGCTTTGGTGGCCCAGGTTCAGTTCCCAGGTGCAGACCTACACCACTCATCGGTGGCCATGCTGTGGCAGTGACACACATACAAAATAGAGGAAGATTGGCACAGATGTTAGCTCAGGGCTAATCTTCCTCAGGAGGAAAAAAAAGCTGGGTTAAGGGAAAGGACAAAATAACTCAGGGTTTGACAAACTTTCTGTAAAGGGTGAGATAGTAAATATTTTCAGATTTGCAGGCCACACGGTCTCAGTAAATGAGACAAAAGGTTCCCAGAAGGCTTAGGTAATTCTGTGAGTTGACTGTGAGACAAAAATATGCCCTCTGTCGATTATAAAAAATATCTCACAATGTTCCAGAAAAGGTGATTTTACTTCCCTTCGTTCACAAAATTATTTGTGAATTAAATGCTAGTGAAAACGGAGACTACAGGGCACGTCAAAGAGCCATGGAGAATCGTGCCTTGATGTGGTTTGTCCACTTCCCTCAACCACTGCTCTAGCTGTTGTAGGGAGTTATTTCTAACTTCTCTATGAGACCCTCATGTCATTTTTCCCCTGATACCTCACCCTGCTTTGCAAAGCATTATATATTTTAAAATGGAACTAAAATAAAAATAACTTTGAGATTGTGTTAGAGCAATCTATGCTGTCCCCTCCCCTCCCCCCCATCCCCACCCCCACCCCCCACCCCCCGGCCCCCAGCAATGCCTTAGATTCTATAGGATTGGACTGGGCATGTGAACATTTGGGGGTATTTGATATTCCTCATCCTGTGTGGCAGTTGAGGACCAGCTATTGAGAAAGCTGTGGCCTCCACTCAATTTCATAAACCAAAAAAAAAAAAACAAAAACAACTAAGAAAGTCTCTTTTTTAAAAAAGTATCCTGCCCACCACTAACCCAGCTGTCCTCACACCTTGATTCTAACCTCATCCAGCAGTGTAGGTAGTTCTAATCCTAATTTTTGCCGTGATAATTTTTGCCTAATTTTCTGCCCCTGCAAGAAAGTAAAGCGATCCTGCATTAGGGCCTCCGAGACTGCCAGGAGAAGAGGCACTTATTCCAAATTCTTCAAGGAGAGCCCATTTACCAACATTCCCCAGCAAAACAAAAACCAAAACATCTAATTCTGAAAATTTAGTAACCAAAAAACTATCTGGATTGCTCAGTTGCTTTCAAGCAGGGCTACAGGTAATCTGGCCTCAATCCTCCTCTAAAAGAAAGTTCTAATCTCAAATTTCTGCCTTCCCAACATTAGAACCCTACTTCCTCAGAACTCAAGTCATCACAGAACCAAAGAGATTAATGGCCCCGTCGAAGACTACTTTCCCACTTCATTGACTCATCTTTCTGGGCATAAGAAAGATGGATCTCGGGGAATGACAATGAATCAAAATGGAAACTGGAAAATCAGCTATAATTTGAGTTATCTCTTTACTGGAGCAAATCAACCCCCCGCTTGGTGCCAGCTAGTAAGCTGATAAATGCATTTGTCTCTTCCTCAATAAATAGAGAACACGAGAAGAAGTTTGCTTTCACCAGGAAAGTACAGCAAGTCCCAAGGGCCCTTTTTTAAGATTCTAAACTGACAAGGCATTTTCATGTAGCGGGCGGAGCAATCAGCTTTGGAATCCTAGCCTTACTGCTTATGTGCATGTTCTTGGTTCTTGAGCCCTGCGCATTTACTCAGAGAAGCAATATTACAAAGTGGTTAGGGGCCCAGCCCCTGGAGTCAAAACCCCAGGGTTTGAACCCTGACCTAATGGAAAGATCTGGTGTTCACCATGTAGCCTACTGATCAAACTTAGCACCCATAATGGTGGTACACTCTGCCAGGGTGCACCTCCTACCTAAATGGCAAATGACAAACACAGCATCTTCTAAGACAGATTCTTGCCAAAAATGTTTAACTTGAATCTAAGCCTCTGACTTAAGGTCCAGTTTGTAGGAAATACTAGATATTGAGCAATAGCATTAGGGGAAAAAATTATGCACAGCTGTTTATTCACTTGAAAAAGTCAGTCATTTGGAAAAAAAGCAGGGAATATAATCAATCGCAGTGTGTGGAATGTGATTGGGTGCTGGTATGAAAAGGCTTGGCCATTAAAGACTCTGAGACTTGAATGTGGAAGGGCTATTAGTTGGTATAAGGAAAATATTGTTAAATCTTTTCTTCGTGAATATACTATTTAGGTAGGGATGACATGTCATGAGTTCTGCAACATTAACTTGGTTCAATGAAATATATTCAGAGAGACAAATACAAATCAAATATAGCAAAATATTCCCAATTGTTGAAACTTGGTGGTGGATGTATAGGTGTCTGTTATACTATTCTTTCCACTTCTCTACATGTCTGAAAACTTTCAAAATAAACATTTGGGGGAAAGAAAGATAGCTTCCACAGCTCCTACCAATACATTTACCAATACACCTGCATCCATACACTGTATCTTCCCTATGGCTTTCATGATGGATGTTTTATCCTGCTTTTTTATGGCCAATATCTACATGCTATATTAGAGCTCATCACTTTCACTTGCCCAAGGACATCATGACAGCAATTTTTCCTTCTCTCTCCCACATTATGACCTTTCTCTCTCTTGACCCCATACTCTTCTATCTACTAGTACATTTCTCCATTACCTTTTACAGAAAAACTCAATTCAATTCAATAAATATTTATTGAGTACCTACTATGTGCTGGGGATATGATAATAAGCAAAAGACAAAATCACTACTGTCATGGAGCTCATGTTTTAGTTGGTGAAGACAGATAATAAAGAGAGTACGTAAACAAATGCTGTAGTACGTAAGAGGGATCTAGGTGACAGGAGAAAATAAAGCAAAGTAAGAGGGATGGAGAGTACACATGTAGAGGTGTCCAGGGTTGCTGACAAACTACATGGGACCTTGTATGGACAGAGCCATGCACCATGGCTCACGACAAGCATAGATTTCAGGCCTCATTTTATTCCCCTTGACCAGGCACCTGTGTAGAGTAAACATCTTACACAATCATATGAGATGACTCTGGAGATTTTACAATTTAAATGGAGTGGCTTTGTGAATACCTTAGATTTTCCTCTGGTTAGAATGGGGAGCTGTTGGTGGTGTGAGCAGAGAGTAATATGATCTGCCTTATGGTTTAAAAGCATCACTTTGGCTATTGTGTTGAGAATGGACTGTAGGGGGACAAAGGTGGAAGCAGGGAAACCAGATAGAAAAATAATCCAAGTAAGAGAGGATGATGTCATAGATGAGATGTGAGTGGTGAAGGTGGTATGTAGTGGTCCAATTCTTGATGAATATTTTAATAGACTTAAAAGGATCTGCTGATGGAGTGGCTATGGAGTGTACAAGAAAGAGAGGCGTCAAGGATGACTGCAGGGTTTGGGGCCTGAACAAGCAGAAGGATGGAGTTGTGACTATCTGAGATAGAGAAGATTATGGACAGACCAGGGTTTGGGAGGAAGATGAGGAAGTTCGGTTTTGGATGTTAAATTTTAGCTGCCTATTAGAATCCAGTTGAGATGGATATGAAAGTCTGGAGTTCATGGGTCTCAAAGAGTTTCAAGTCTCCTCAAAAGAAGTGTCTATAGGGGCTGGCCCCGTGGCCGAGTGGTTAAGTTCACGCGCTCCGCTGCAGGCGGCCCAGTGTTTCGTTGGTTCGAATCCTGGGTGTGGACATGGCACTGCTCATCAGACCACGCTGAGGCAGCGTCCCACATGCCACAATTAGAAGAACCCACAACGAAGAATACACAACTATGTACCGGGGGGGCTTTGGGGAGAAAAAGGAAAAAATAAAATCTTTAAAAAAAAAAAAAAAGAAGTGTCTATAGTCGTTACCACTTCCTGTTCCTTTGTTCTCCTGTGAACTTGTGGTGTAATAAAAAATATATTTGATCTTTGTCCCCAGTTCCTGGCACAAACCTCTTCAAACCCTTAGAAGTTTCTGAGTGATAGGAGTGTCTTTTGTCCTTCATAAGGAGTCCCTTTTTTGAGCTTATGCTAATGAGGTGACTTAGAGTGGTGGACCTAGAAAGCCTCAGTATGGGGCTGGTCACCAGAAAGACCAAGTGATGAGAGGGTTGGAACTTTCAGCCCCATCCACGAACCTCTGAGAAGGGGAAGTGGGAGGGTGCTGCAGATTAGGCTCTATAAAAACTCTTGAACAGGGGCAGGCCTGGTTGCGCAGCGGTTAAGTTCTCGGGCTCTACTTTGGCAGCCCAGGGTGTGCGGGTTCAGATCCTGGGCATGGACCTACACACAGCTCATCAAGCCATACTGTGGCAGGCACCCCACATATAAAGTAGAGGAAGATAGGCATAGATGTTAGCTCAGGGCCAGTCTTTCTCAGCAAAAAGAGGAGGATTGGCAGATGTTAGCTCAGGGCTAATAATCTTCCTCAAAAAAAAATCTATTCTTATTTATTATAGATAAAAGATTATATCTGTAATCCACATCTACCACTACCACTCTGGTTTGAAACCATCCTCCCTTGTCTGAATTTAAGACCTAGTCTCTTCACTGGCCTCCCTGCTTCTACACTTGCTCTTCTACAGTCTAGCCCATTTTCCATAAAGCAGTCAGAAAGATCCTTTTAAAACATAAGTTACATTATGCCACCCATTTATTCAAAACTTTCCAAAGTCTTTCCATGTTATTCAGAGTAAAAGCCCAAGGCCTTCTGATGGCCAAAAGTGATTTGCAGCACTCCCCTCCCCCACCAGCCCTGCCTTCCTACCGCTCCCCACCCCCATCGCTATGCCACAGTCCCCTTGGCCTCTCTGCTTTGCCTGAAGACACCAAGCATGCTTGTCCTCAAGGTTTTTGCACTTGCGTTTCCCTGTTCTTAAAATTCTATTCCCTCAGGGGGTCTTGTTCCCTCACTTCTTCAGAATTCTGCTAAAATGTCACCTTATCAGAGAGGCTTTCCCTAACCACTCTGTGTAAAGTCTGTCCCCCACAACCATCATTCTCCATTGCCCTTGCCCTTCTTCATTTTTCTCATGAGTCCTCATCATTTCCTGACATGCACTTTCCATTTGTCTCTATCCACTGAAATGGAAGGTCATGAAGGAAGGGATGTTGTCTGTCTTTGTTTTTTGTTTTCACTATTAAATCCCCAACCCCCAGGAAAGTGGCCAGCATATAGGTAGTTCTCAATAACTAAGAATGAGAAATGATGGCCGTATGTGTGAGAACGGTAATAGTGGAGCTGTGTGGCAGCCAGCCTCCAAGCTCCCAATGATTCCTGCCTCTGCTTTTCACGCTCCTGTATAAGCCCCTCCCACAGTGAGTAGAGCTGGCTGACCTGTCCAACCAAAGGAGAAATGACTATGTGTGACCTCCAGGGTTAGGTCATACAGGATGTTGTGGCTTCCACCTCACCATTCTCTTGGATTGCTCATTCTGGAGGAAGTCAGCATTGTATCATGAGGACACTCAGGCCCAGAAGGAACAGAGCTCCTGCTAAGAAGCACCGGTGCTTGAGAGTGAACTGTCTTGAGACAGAACTATCTTAGGAGCAGATCTCAGACCCTAGTCAAGCTTTCAGGTGACTATGGCCTTGGCCAATGTCTTGACTATGACATCAAGAGAACCCAAGCCAGACCCCTTGACTATGCTGCTCCCCAATTCCTGACACACAGAAACTGTGTGAGATTACACATTTATTATTGCTCTAAGCCATTAAATTGTGGGATAATCTATTACGCCATAGTTGCCATGATCTCTTTGTTGGTTCTCCCCTGGACTTTTGCACTTGCTTTTCCTTTTGCTTAAAACTCCATTCCCTCAGAGAGTTGCACGTCTTAATCTCTTACTTCCTTCAGGTCTCTGCTAAAATGTCATGCTATGCAGTTATGTGGCAATGCAGCAGTAGATAACAAATACAGGATGTGTGCCAGATATCCAGGAGGCAGATGCAACAGGATTTAGCAATTGATGGGATATGGGGGATAAGAGAGAAAGGAAGGAGACAAAATGATTCTCAAACTATTGGCTTGTATAACTAGTTTGTACCATTCCTGGATTTAGGGACACAAGCTTGGGGCAGAGATTATAAATCTGGTTTTGGACCTGTTGAATTTGAAATGTCTAAGAAATATCCAAGTGATGTCCAGCGTGCAGGCAGATATACCATTTATAACACAGAAGAGACATCTGTGCTGGCAATAAAGATCTTGGAATCAAGGCCAGCTATACAATTTGTAGGACCCAGTGTAAAATGAAAATGCAGGGTCCCTTGTTCAAAGAGCACATGAGGCCTACCAGAAGCCATGTCTCCCTCCCACCAACTTGTAGGACTGACAAACCACGCTCTGACTGAGAGCAGGGAAGTTGGGCCAGGTATCTACTTCTCATGGACTCTATGCTCCAACCCACATTGAAGGGACAACCTACAAGAGATTGAAACTTCCTTGCCAGGATGCACTCACATAGAGGATGGGCAAGAGATTCATCCCCACTAAGTTGCCCACTGAACACACTATGGCTGCCACCATGGTCAGGGACAGCTGCCGCCATGCCTGGTCCTCAGTTCCAGGATCTGATGGTCCTGGTCCCGGGTGGGGCGAGGAGGAGGAGGGCAGCAGGGCTGGGGTGCCAAGGAATGGGGGGAGCTGGCAGCTGAGAACCTGTCTCAGGGCAGCAGAGAGGTGGCTGGAGGCAGGACAGCTTGTGAATGAGGCACACTCTATTGACTGATTGGACTTCACTCACACAACAAAAATTCAAAGATAAGGTTATTAAGAATTTCAAGCCAGTAAATGCAGAGCATTAAGACCCCAAGCATTATGCCCTTCTGTGTGCAGGACCCTGTGTGAATGAACTGTTTGTATGCCCACGAAACTGGTCCTTCATAGAAAAGGTAATAAAGTTATAAGACTGAATGAGTTCAATAAAGAAAGATGAGAAGAAAAGAAGCCCAAGGACTGAAGCCCAAGAAGCACCAACCTTTAAGGGATGGACAGAGAAAGAGCATCCTGTGGCCATCAGAAGACCGAAGAATGAGAAAATACTTGGTTTATGATGCCCAACTTGGAAAAGTTTTCAAATATAGCAACTTGGCCACATGTGGCTAGGCATATTTTATTTCACAAACTATTCATGATATAGATGTTAATTTTTCAGGGTCAAGGGTGTGATTCTTACATAGGCCTATCACCTTGATAATTTTTGAAGCATAGATTACTCAAATTGAAAAAAAAATAGTGCATGAGAGAAGCCACAGGAAATAAATGGAATAAATGCAAGAATGAAATTTACCAATAAAAGAGTCACAGCTAACCTAAGTAAATAATTCATTTCCCTTCCACCAACCGTCGCCTTTACATATAAGGCCGGCAATGCCTCTCTGCAACATTTATCAAGCAAGAAAAATGTAAACTGTAAAATCTGTGAAGAATTTGAGATGACTCATTGAAACCTGTTGCAAAATCAACCACAGGAGTTTTCTAACTACTAATTAACTTGGAGCAAAGTCTTAGGCCATGAAAACCAGACCATTTGGTGAGAGACACGTGGCAGGGAGTTGATGAGACTTTGAGAACTTCAAATTGGTGGGAAAAAATGATTTTTTTTAATGGACTCAGAAATGTCTCTGAGATGGTTTAAGAAGCAGCTAAGAGCACAGATTCTGGAAGCAGCTGCTTGGGTTTGAATCCTACCTCTGCCACCCACTCCCTGTGTGAATTTGGACAAGTTATTCAATTGCACCCCCACCCCCATGCCTGAGTAAAAGAGTAGTAACAACTCCTAGGGGTGTTATGAGGGTTAAATGACTGAATGCAAAACATTTAGAACTGTGCCTAGCACGTACAAAGCACTATATACACGCTTGTTGAATGAAAATGGTGAAAAACTGATCGTGTAACCAAAATACTGCTGGAATTTCTACTTTAGTAGGTCTCATAAGCTTTCAAGAGAGAAGTCATCAAAAGAAAACACTCTTTTCTCCTTGTCTTTTTTTTTTTTTTTTTTTTTTTAGGAAGATTAGCCCTGAGCTAACATTTGCCATCAATCCTCCTCTTTTTGCTGAGGAAGATTGGCCCATATTCCTCTACTTTCTATGTGGGACTCATGCCACAGCATGGCTTGACAAGCAGTGTGTAATCTGCACCAGGGATGTGAATAGGTGATTCCTGGGCCACTTAAGCAGAACATGTGAACTGAACTGCTGTGCCATGGGCCGCTGCCTCTCCTTGTCATTTTTTTCATTTTTATTCTCCCATCTTTTCTTCCTCCCTCCATCTTCAGAGTACTGTATTGTTTTCTCTTTATATTAAAAACAATATTCTTTTTACAAAAAAGTTCTTTAAGTAAGTATAGGGGCCAGCCCCATAGCCCAGTGGTTAAGTTTGCGCACTCACTTCAGCGGCCCAGGGGTTCACAGGTTCGGATCCTGGGCATGGACCTAGCACCATTCATCAAGCCATGCTGAGGCTGTATCCCACATAGCAGAGCCAGAAGGACGTACAACTAGAATAAACAACTATGTACTGGGGGGCTTTGGGGAGAAGAAGAAGAAAAGAAAAGATTGGCAACATATGTTACCTCAGGTGCCAGTCTTTAAAATAAAAAAAGGTAAGTATAGTGTTTCCTGGCTATTTTCCGAAAAGTAATCTCATGTCTTGGAATGCATATTCATGGCTATTTTCGCACTTATGATTGGTCTCAATGTTTTATTTCTTTCATATGAAAACATCAACAATAAGTACCTGGGAGAATAAAATGTACAGATTTAGTGTTACTGTAATAATCCTGGTACTTCAGTGGAAAAAATATAAAAAGTATCAATGAGAAGTGTTAGAGAGACAATATCACAAGGATGTTCAAACACCTTCCAGCCCTTTTGAGAAGCCAAAACTGACCCGAGTTCACCAGCTCCTTCGAAAAAAGTTCTGCAGACACACAATCCCAGGAACCTGCAGTTTAAACTACCCCGTGTTTTCAAAGTAGAAATCCCTTTGTATCTGCCCTACTGCTCCTTTTGGTCTCCAGGAATGCATTCTTTTACTCTCTGGGTTAATTTTGTTTCACTGCTTTGTTTGTTTCCTCTGGTCACTATAGTACTTTTCACGCTGCTTTAAAATAGAGCTTACGCCTAACCAGAGCGGCGGTCTTTGGTTCCTTTCGCTTTGCTGACACAGAGGACTGTTTCCATCGCCCACGTGAGCTGCTTCCCTCAGCGATCATCTTCCTTCCGACCACTCCCTGTGCGTGCTCACGCGGGTGGGGCCAGAGGGCGCTTGTCTCGCCTCCTAAACCTCACTTTATGTGGAAATCCTCCCGCCTTTGTAAACATATTTCTTAAGATCTCTCTGTTTTATCTTTGTCTTCTGCTGCTTATTTTCTACGAGTTTTGCCTCTTTTCTCTGTAATCTCACTGTCTCCCCCCCAGAATACACTTTCCCCCACTCTGGAGTCAGAGGAATTGATACTTTAAGGTCCTCCATTGGCTTCACGTCGCCTTTAACCACCGGTTCAGACGTGCTCGCTTTCAGTCTTCTTCATGGGAGCTGCAGCAGGATTTCCCCCTCCCCAGTAAGAGACGTCCAAGAACGCCAGCCTTGGCGTGTGTCCATACATGACCTTGGAAGAGAATGCTGCGTCGCCTGGGGACAACGTTTGGGGAACCCTGTCCACTCCCACGCTCGCGTGCTCCCGCCTCCCTCTTCTGCGAGTTCACCCGTGTGCAGAACGCGAACGCCAGCGACTCCCTCCGGTCTCCCGACTTCCTTCTGAGCGCCTCATAAAACCCAGGGAAGTTCAATCATTCCGCAGCCAGCCTCGGCTCGCTCACTGGGCATGCTCAGTGGCCAGGTCCGGCTCGAGTGGCGAGTGGTGGCCTTTGGGGCTGGGCTCGGCTAGGCTATCGCATCGGCTCGGCTTCCCGGAGCGCGGGCGGGACACAGCGGCCCGTGAGCCCGAGCGAGAGGCGGCCCGCGGTCCCCGGCCGGGCGCAGGGCCCCGCGAGAGCCGCGTCGTTCCGGAACCCGGGAGCCCCCAACTTCGCGCCAAGTTCAGAGCCGCCTTCGGGGGGAGCCATGCAAATGATGACCTGGGACGTCTTGCTAGAAATGGAGCCGGAGGAGGACGACGACGAGGATGGGGATATCGGTGAGCGAGGGGTCCGAGGCGGGAACAAGTGGGGCGACTGCTTGGGGGCGCTGCACTCTCCGCGGGGGCGCTTTGCGGGGACCGGCGGCGGCTGCGAGCGGCGCGCGGGGACCGGGAGAAGGACGGCGGCGCCGAGCTCCGTCCGCATTGCGGCCCCCGCGCGCTGCCGACCCGACCGCCTCCCGGCTCAGCCCCGGGCGGGCGGCGGGCCCCGGGGAGGCGCAGGGCGCGCATGGGCCTCCAGCTCAGGTTCTGGACGGGCGGGGACGCAGCCCCTGAACAGTCACGGTGGACCGGAGGATGCCTTCGCGCGCAGCAGTCTTGTCTCAGAAGCAACAACTTTTGGGGCATTTCCTCCGTCTGGAACTAGCGCTGGGGATTCCGGGGGCCCGCGAGCCCGTAGGCGGGGAGCGGCCCGGGTTTGCAGCGCAGGGGTGTGGCCCACCTGAATCGCCTTTAAGATGAAAGAGGTTGCCGGGCTCTGGGAGGGAGGGTTGGGGCTGGGTGGGGCGACCCGGGGAACGGATTTGTGGCCGCCGGGCGCGGGCGGGATCCTTTTTTCAGCCGCAGAGCTCGCGGGGGAAGTGCTCGGAAGAGGAAGCCCTGGATAGGGTAGGCTGCGGGGCGTTTCCTCCTCGGCCTGTGGGGCCCCTGGAGCTTGAGGGGAAAGCCTGGGGCGCCCGGTTTCTAGTTAGAGTTAACCATGCGTAGAAGTGGTAGACGGACTGTTGAGAGAGCTGTTAAAGCGCAAAAAAGCAAACAAAAGGGGTGGGAGGAGGAGAGGAAGAGGAATGGAGGAGGAAGAGGAGGAGGGGGGAGAAATATGAGGTCCCTAAAGAGAACTCTGTCGGGAAATGATGACATATTGGGTCCCTCCAGAAGACGGGCAATCGAATTACCATGCTGGTCTGTTCAGACTCAGACTCGGTTTCCTGGACGCCAAATCAGTTTTGAAACAACAGTTCTTCCTCATGTCCTAAAAACCTGTTCTCTAATAACTTTAAAGTAACTTAATTTTAGGAGTTAGCTGTGGTTTTTCTTCCTTTCAGTCTTTAGGCACTGTTCATTTTTAAATTTTCTGTTTTTCCAGTTTTATTGAGATATAGTTGACATAGAACACTATGTAAGTTTAAGGTGTACAACCTGTTGGTTTGATACACTTGTAAATATATTGCAAGATGATTACCACCTTAGCGTTGGCTAACACCTTCATCGCCTCACCTAGTCACCATTTCTTTTTTTGTGGTGAGACTGTTTAAGATGTACTCTCTTAGCAACTTTCAAGCATGTGATACAGTATTATTAACCATAATCGCCGTGCTGTACGTTAAATCCGCAGAACTCTTTTGTCTTATGACTGGAAATTTGTACCTTTTGACTAATATCGCCCCATCCCCCTCCCCCATTCTACCGGTTCTGTGAGTTCAGCTTTTTTAGATTTCACGTCTACGTGGTATCATACGGTATTTGTCTTTCTCTGTCTCATTTATTTCACTTAGCGTCATGCCCTCAAGGTTCATCCATGTTGTCTCAAATGTCAGAATTGCCTTCTTTCTCTGGCTGAATAATATTCTATGGTGTATATATACCGCATTCTCTTGATTCATTCCTCCGTAGATGGACCCTTAAGTAGTTTTCCTATCTTGCCTATAGTAGGCACTGCTCATTTAAATCCAAAGAATGGATAACTTCCTTGTTGACCAGGGACGAATTGAATAGAGGGGATGATACTCCATGGTTTAGCTTTACCCTTCATTCATTTGAGAACAGTTTATTAGTTTTCCTTCCTATGGAGGGAGCAAATAGTGGTAGTCTTTTTTTTATAGGAGAGAAAACCGAAGCTCCCAGGTTCCTCTCCCTAGCTTCTCAGAGAGCTAATTAAGATTCACACCCAGGTTTCCTGTCTTGCTAGACCTGTGGAGATGAGCGCATTTTCCACCTGGTCCCTCCGGCTATCGGCTAATGTATAATACTACTATTTAGCAGGCTTTAGTAGTAAATTATGATTACATATAAATATAAATCATAGGGGCAAACTTAAAAAAGTTGTAATAAAATTAGCACTGTCTGTTTCATGGGAAAATACTCTTGTCTGTTATAGTAAGGTGTCACTGTTTATACTGAGAATTGTAAATAAATGAGGGTTAAAAACTCGAATGGACATTGAAGTAAGCAAGAGGTCTGAGCTTTTTATTTTTCCACTGTGCCAACAATAGATCTCAATTTAGAAAGAAAACTAACTTGGTGTAGTCTGTGTTTACCTGATGAGGCATCAGAAAATTCATTCTAAGTGTGTGGCAATAGGCTCTTATTTTTTATTTAAGAATTTTTTTTGCTGAGTAAGATTAGCCCTGAGCTAACATCTGTTGCCAATCTTCCTCCTTTTTTATTTGAGGAAGATTCTCCCTGAGCTAAAATCTGTGCCAGTCTTCCTCTACTTTTTTTAATACGTGGGTTGCACCACAGGATGGCTGACAAATGGTCTAGGAACCTGGACTGCTGAAGCAGAGTGCGCCCAACTTAACCTCTAGGCCACGGAGCTGGCTCCAATAGGCTCTTAGTTTTAATTACAGATGTAATTTAAGCTGGTTCTATCAACTCAAGCAGTGTTGATATACTTAAGAAAAAGGTAAATATCTCTACCCCTTGTTCTCCCCACCCTGCAAGGGCTACTGATATTAATACTTTAGTGTATACAGGGGCCAATTCAGCGTATTTTATGTCAGGCATATCATTTAACAGGTCTCAGCAACTTTTGGTTGTTATACAAACTTAATGTGGGTTGCAGTGATTTTATATCGAGAGAAAATGTTTACCACATCAGTGGGGAGTTTATGTCATGGTAAAATAATAAGTCTTTTAAAAGATTACCGGAAGTAGGCTGATGGTAAACAGGCTTTTACAAAATAATTTCCAACTGTGGGAGAGGAGACTCTGGTGAAATGATGTTATAATTTTAACCTCTGCTCTAGTTTTGTAATGTAGGGCTGTGTTAAAGCTGTTGACTAACATTTCTCCTCGTACTTGATTATCGCTACTAATAGTTGTATAATCATTTAAAAGCCATGCAGGTACTGACGATTTCTATGAAATCCCTTTTTGAATTTATAATTCAGAGCAGGGAGTTATTTAGACACAAGCTCCTGGGTAAAACATCTGACATTAGCATTAGCTAATTTGCAAGAGACAAAAGGAAAATAAACTTTTTAAACTAGATGTGGTCCCTGGCTACGTCTAGAGATGTTTCGCATTCATATATGGAAGTGTGCCCTCTAGTCTACTGGGATTGAGGGCCTTATTTAGCAGAGCGTTTCTGCTGACTTTTGAAGCACTGTTTAGTGATTAAGTCTCAGGGTTGCCTCCTTTTTTGGGATGCACTGATCTAGAGAATCAAAGATGGCAAATCTCACCATGGGCGTCTTTTCTGCATTTGCCTAATGCATGGTCACCAGAAATTGTGCTCAAAAGCTTACTAATGAAGCAACCTGTAAGCATGAGAGCATTTTTGCAAAAGGCCGCTTACTTTCTAAATCAGCGCCAACAACCGACCACAGGTGTTACATCCAGGCAGGAAATACTTGGCTTGTGGCCTTTTTTGCAGCCGGGTGGGTGGAGATCCCTGGGTTTGGAGGCACTGGGGAGGCAGGTTCTGTGTGCTGAAGAGGAGCGCTGGCTGCTCTGCTTCCATGGGGAACGTTCCCCCCCCCCCAATTAATCAGTGAATTGACTTCATCTCTTCCTGTTGATGTAGAAAGTGATAGGAATATTTTTTGCAGCCCAATGTAGAAATTATATTTCGTCTGCTGTTTTGTTTCTTACATTGCTATGGTTCAAACTCTGCTGAGGGAGGAAAAATAGTCTCATAAAAGAAGGAAATTATCAGGAACTAGTCAGACACTAGCCAGCCCTGGTGGTCTAGTGGTTAAGATTCAGGGCTCTCAACTGCGGCGGCCCAGGTTCATTTCCTGGTCAGGGAACCATACCACCTGTCTGTCAGTTGTCATACTCTGGTGGCTGTATGTTGCTGTGATGCTGAGAACTTTGTCACCAGTATTTCAAATACCAGCAGGGTCACCCGTGGTGGACAGGTTTCAGCAGAGCTTCCAGACTAAGACAGACTAGGAAGAAGGACCTGGCCACCCACTTCCGGGGGAAAAATTTGGCCATGGAAACCCTGTGAATAGCAGCGGAGCATTGTCTGACCCAGTGCCAGGAGGTGAGAGGATGGCACGGAAAGACTGGACATGGTTCTCTCCTGCTCTGCACAGGGTAGCTGGCAGTCAGAATCAACTCGTTGGCACTGACAGCAAGTCAGATAGTTCAGGCAAAAAGTTCTTTGTGTAGATGCTTGGTTGCTGTGGATTTCCGGTCTGTCTGTGCTAGAGCTTACTCTGATCCCCACAGCTCAGAGTAGGTCTGAGCTTATGAAAGAGGCAGCATCTATCTATAAGGTCTCAGAGACCGATTGATTCCAGTCAGCAAGAGGAGCCGGGGATGACACTTGGACTGGAGGTGAATGATTGGGTGGAAAGTGGCAGCAGGAGAGGAGAATTTCTGTTGTTCCAACAAGTCCTGCAGCTTTCTCCCCTGCTTTCATTCCCCTTCTGGTAACATCCAGACTCACCTCCTCTCGTTCTCAGTAGCTCCCCCTTCTAAGCCCCTCACCAACTCAGAAACCTATTATGGTCCTCCTAGCTCAAGTGCCCACCAACGAATTCTCACACCCCTTATTTTTCTGTTCTATACAATTAGCATCCACCTTGTATTTTGTCTTGATTGTTCATTAATTTTGCATTAATTATCCCCGCAACTAGAGTGTAAATTTCATGAGGACTGGGACTCTGTCATTTGGATCTTTGAGAGATCATGCAAAACATCCCAGATGTTGTAGACATTCCAGTGCTATATTTAAAAAAAAATTCTCTCTTCCTCACCCTCTAAAACATAAGCTCCCTGAAGGCTGGTGTCTTGTGTGCTTTGTGTTCTAAGCTATGCCCCTGGTGCCTAGAATGGTGCTTAATAGTCCATAGATGCCAGGCAAGTCATTGTTGAAAGAATGAATAAATGAATTACTCTTTTGAAATAATTTGCTTAACAGAGTGGTTAGTGGTGTATGGCCCTAGCAGAATTCTCTTCTATTGCACTTTGAGATACCCTCAGTCAGCTGTTATAAAAATGGTGATTGTGCAGGAGCTGGCCCAGTGGTGTAGTGGTTAAGTTTGCACGCTATGCTTTGGTGGCCTGGGGTTTGCAGGTTTGGATCCCAGGTGCAGACTTAGCACCGCTCATCAAGCCACACTGGTGGCATCCCACATAAAATAGAGGAAGATTGGCACAGATGTTAGCCCAGTGACAATCTTCCTCAAGCAAAAAGAGGACGATTGGCAACAGATGTTAGCTCAGTGACAATCTTCCTCACCAAAAAAAAAAAAAAGTTGATTGTGCGTACTCTGCTAGATTCCAGGGTCCCTGACCTCCAGTACCTCACTATCTAGGAAGTAGGCAGATATGTGAGTAGGTAATTGCAGTAATCTGTGAAATGTTGTAATCAAGATATATACCAGGGTGTGTGGTGGTTTCAAGGAGAAAGCATGTAACCTTGCTTAGGGGAATCCAGGAGGGCTCTACAGTGGCAGCCCTGGAAGGGATGAAAAGATAGGTGAGGGGATGGGGCTAGGACAGTGGAGTGTCCTGAGCATTCCTAAATGTACCATAATTTCTCAAAAAATAAACCTTGATGTTGCTCTTGCCTTATTCGCTATGGGGGGTGTGTGTGTGTGAATATATGTGTATTCATTCTATACTAGGGGTATGGGGTGTGGCAGCTAAAAAAACAAGGCAAATTATCCTCAAAATCTTTCCCTTTGAGCATAGTCAGTCTTGCCCTTTTTCATAAAGCTTTTGTTATTTTCGGTTTCAAATCCATAATCACAGTTTTTCTCCCATTTTATAACTCTCAAGTCAAATAATTGCTTTCCAAAAGGTTCTCCAGTCTCCTCTTAGAATTCCCATTGTTCTTTGGATCTGACACAAACACGGTTCTAAAAGAGATCCACACACACTATTTTCTTTTTTTCTGAAGGGGTTACAGCAGTCACATATTTTGATTGCTGAACGTTTCTTTCTTTTTCCTTCTAGAAGTCGAAATTTAGGCCAAAAGTTCCTGCAGAAGTTTCCGTCAGAAATACTATTTAAATTCTGACTTTCTTGAGGAGAGATTATAATGTATCAAGAATCCCACGAGCTAGCTTTAAGTTGAAGGATGGTCTTGAACTCTCAAAGTGGCATTTATAGCAGGTTAGATTTAAATGATGATATTTTAATAAAAGTTTCCACTCTAGCTAATATTTTAGGTTTTCTTCTGTCATCATACTTATCAGTTTGCATTTTGTATTCTAGCTGATTCACTACTGCTTTATAAAAAGTTTGTGGTCTTGGAGGGAGAGGCAATATCTTATTCACCTTTGTAGCCCCAGCATGTGTATCATAAGGCTTTTCACATGGTAGAGACTCAAGAAACATTTGTTCAGGGACTGTTTTTTAGATTGTAATGGAAGCCTTGAATGCCATAAGATTTATGTTGCTTGATCTGCTTTTAATATAATGGATTTAGGGCTGCGTCTGTGCAAAAAATCACTAGTTGTAGAACTGAAAAGTATCATTTCCAATTACCTTCAACCAAGGAAATGTACTTCTTGACTGATTGGTAACTCACATGTAAGGATAGAGAGTGTGAGAAGTGAACACAATCAAGTGATTGTCTTAAGTCGTTATTGTTGTTGTTATTAATATTATTGCTTTTCCTTTGGTTTTGACTTGCCTTTTAATACTGCAACTCAAATTAATTAGCATCCATCCCAAGAAGCAGTGAGTTTAAAGAATACTAGATGCAAATGTCAACAATAGCATGTTTTGGACGTGTACCAACGAGCAGTTCAAATGCTATTCAGCCAAAACATCAAACAGAACGTTTGCATAGAAGACAAGTTGAGGGGTAATGGGCAATTTTCTCTGCCTGTAGTATCTATTACTACCCTGGCTACATGTCTGAATACTAATCGAAAGAACTTGCTGCAATAAGTTATTCCGCAGCCAAAAATACAAATGAAAGAAAATATATTCTTTTGTGAAGTCCAGATGTTGCTTTTATATTTAATGCTTTCGGTCTAGGACACTGCAACTCGACTATATCCCACGCTATTTTAAAGTACAAATACTTGAAATTGGACAAAAAAGGATATTGGTCTTTAAAATTCTCTTTTCTATAATTTTTATTTTAACTTTGGCAGAACTTTAGTCATAGGCCAAAGTCATGTAAATAGATGTTCTTTCACAAATTGTAATTATGCAAATTATAGGCTTGTTTATAAAGCTTGTTTTATATCAACTAAGATTGTGTTTACATAATTGAATTTTTTTATGATTTCTCCAGACATTCTTTCTGGATGTTTGAAATATAATTTTTGGCTTTGCAGTGACAAAATGTTGGCTAACTTGTGGTATCACAAAGACACAACATTAA
Source organism: Equus caballus (assembly GCF_041296265.1). Classification (NCBI taxonomy): domain Eukaryota; kingdom Metazoa; phylum Chordata; class Mammalia; order Perissodactyla; family Equidae; genus Equus; species Equus caballus. Next base: position 76,537,295 of record NC_091689.1, read on the forward strand.
GCATGTTTTTCTTTTTCCTGATTTGTGTTAATTTTTTTTTTTGGTAAGAAAGATTCTCCCTGAGCTAACAACTGCTGCCAATCTTCCTCTTTTTGCTTGAGGAAGATTCGCCCTGAGCTAACATCTGTGCCACTCTTCCTCTATTTTGTGAGTCTCTGCCTCAGCATGGCCGCTGACGACTGGTTGTAGGTCTGTGCCTGGGAACCAAACCTGGGCCGCTGAAGCGGAGCACACCAACTTAACCACTAGGCCACAGGGCGGGCCCCTGTGCTAAGTTTTTACGAAAAATTATTCCCCGCTAAATTCTAAACAAAAATGCACCCTCCCTACGTATAAAACTCAATCAGACCCTTAACATTGTTTTGTTATCATTTATATTATGATTTGAAACAGTTGCCTTCATTTGTTGTATCAAGTTCTTCTACTTGTGTCTTCTATTCCTTATTAAACAAGCCCTGAATGCTTAATTTGTATAAAACATAAGATACTCTTTCTGAAAAAAGAAAAACCAACCAACAAAACTCACCATTGTTTCTAAGTGAGACAAATAGTAAAGGAAACCGAATACCTTCACTGATCTTAGATACTACTTAGGAAAAGTAGAAGATTTTAAAGAGAGAACTTCTTGGTTTCTTTGGGGTCAGTTCATCCCTAAAGAGGACAGGGGAAAAAATGTTAAAAGAAGAAGGAGCCGGTGAAGGCTGTGTTGGTGCAGAGTGGTCAAGAGCCAGGAAGAAAGACTTACAGTCAGAAGACCTGAGTTTGTGGTTGGCTTTGTCACCTAGAATCTATCACCTGAGGCAAGTTTCTAGGCTCCTCTGAGCCTGTTTCTTCAGCCCTGTGGGGTAGCTGAGAGAATGCAAGGTGGTATGTACAGTGCTGGGTGGGGCCTTTCACTCACAGTCCACAAGTGGCAGTTGCATCACCATCCTCATGCGTCCTTTTCACCATCCTGATGCGTTCTTTTATTTGAAAGCAGTCATGGGAACTGCTGCTCTTAACCTCAGCCGTCTCTAAGTGCTTTCCCCTCCAACATTGCTGTCAGTCTGCTGTTGCTCTGTGTCACATTATGGGTGCAGGAACTGCCCACTAAATGTCAGGTTAAGGATGATCAAGACAGTGGCTGTGCTGCAGACACATGTATTTAAAGATAAAGGAGTTGCAGAATAGCGTGCGGTTTCTGCACAGAGGTAATTATTGTGTGTGTTTTTCCTATAATCGCACAGATCTTCAGATAGACTGACAATGCTCTCCAAATTCTAGGAAACTTATTTCAGGGGGAATCTCTTACAGGGAATCTTAGCAGAAGGTCCTGGGGGCTGACACTTAGCAGGCTCCCAATAAACGGCTCATAAATGTGGGGATTGGATTTCCATTGGTAGGCCTGTGGCTCATCCCATTCTTCCAATTTCTGTCAGACAGTTCTAACCATAGTATGTGTGCTCCCGTGTGTTACCATACAATTGTGTACACAACAGGTGAGGCAGGAGACATGTAAGTAAGAAATGGATAGCTTTTATTACAAATTGAGCCTTTAGAATATCATGGGAGAATGGGGGAGAGAAAGAGTAATGATGAGATTCTCCATGGTGAGGATTCTCCATGATTCCATTGTTACTGCTGAAATGTGGGAACATGGAGGATCGTCCAGAGAGTTAGGTGTTCAGCGGAGGGAGGGCAGTCAGGCAGCCTGTGAGGGGAGCACTCGCTGACCTGATGTTAACCTATTTGACTTGCGCATTCTTCCCACCACTCGCTTCCTGGTTTTTAACCATTGTGTATGCAGACAGTCAGTTTCGGTCCCTTATTCTCTGAATTGGAGATTATGGTGAGAGAGGATCTTCTCAGCCATCTTGTTAACCTGCACAACCAAACCCCACTCTCAGGGGGCTATGGAGATGCCTTGGGAATTTACATCCACTTGGATGTGGAGGGGAAGAGGAGACCCTAGGCCCTTTGTTCCCCTCTCTGAGGGGATCCCAAACCCTGGATAAGTGTAGGTGTTAGGGATCAGTCAGGTGAAAGTGATCTTTTCTTAAGGTTTGGATTTGCAGGTAAAAACCGGAATTTGATTAGTGGTACTTATACTGGAGATTAAAAGAAAATGATGACTCATCCCTGTGTTGAAAGATGATTTCCACCATCTGTTGTAGATGGTCTCCCCTTGGCCAAGGATGTGGATTGGCATCCTGCTGTCCAGCGGCTGTCTATGGTGAGGAAGACATGGGCCTCTCTGCTGGCCTGTGGTCCTTTTTATTTATCCACGTCCACTCCTTTTCCTGCTCTGCAGCTGCCCATCATCCTTCTCAGAGTCCTTTGTCCTAACTCTGACTCAGTCCTTTCATCAGACACTTAGCCTGGTTCTGCACAGAGAGAGCACTCTACTTAAACCTGAGTTTTAGACAGATCTGAGTTCAAATTCTAGCTCAGACATCCACCAGCTGTGTGATCTTGAGTCATTAATGTACCTCTCCCCTTACGTAAAAGCCGATATTAGAACCTACTTCTGAGGTGATTGTAACAAAAATGGTATAATTAGAAAAACCTTACTTTTCAGGGTTGTGGTGTCTGATACACTAAAAGCTTTCCATGGTCATGAGCTAAAGTTGTTAATATTATAGGTAGCTGTTTTTACCTATGTCTTAACCCAGATTGACCCCTTTCATTTTTTATTAGAGATTTCGCCTTTCTCCCAGGGCTGTACCTTCCGTTTATACAGCTCATTGTCACTTTTTGTTTTTTTTTCATTAAACTGTGAGCATCTTGAGAACTGTCGTGTCAGTGAGCAGCATAGTGCCTGACACATAGTAGGTGATCAGTAAATTCTTTTTGCGTGAATGAGTAAATGAATGAGAGAGATTATTGCAGAGCCTTGTGGCATGATTAGATTGATAGGGTCTTGGATATAGATCAGCTCTTGGGCAGGTTCTTATAACTTTGGAGCCCTAGTTTCTATATCAGAAAAATGTAGTAGCGATAATAATACAGAAGGGGTAGCAATAATTTACAGATTCGTTATAAGGCTTAATATATTAATATATACAAAGTATGAGGGACAGTTCCTGGCCTGTAGTAGACCAGTAAATAATAGTTGCAGTCATTGTAAAACAACTAACGGGGCCGGCCCGGTGGCGCAGTGGTTAAGTGCGTATGTGCCGCTTCTCGGCGGCCAGGGGTTCGCCGGTTCGGATCCCAGGTGCGGACATGGCACCGCTTGGCAAAAGCTGTGCTGTGGTAGGCGTCCCACATATAAAGTAGGGGAAGATGGGCACGGATGTTAGCTCAGGGCCAGTCTTCCTCAACAAAAAGAGGAGGATTGGCAGTAGTTAGCTCAGGGCTAATCTTCCTCAAACAAACAAACAACTAAAAATGAAATATAAGTGACTGAGGTAGCCTAAATTGGATTTTCCAGTAGATGCATTTCACAATAGAATTCTATCATTGTTTGAATATATATATATAATTTTAGTAAGAAAGGTAAGAGAATATAGTGTAAAGATTCGTAGTGAGATAATAAGTGACAGTTGCTAGCCTTTACACTGAAGAAAATGTGTAAGAAATAAAAGCATTTTTTTTTTTAAAGATCGGCACCTGAGCTAACATCTGTTACCAATCTATTTTTTTTTTTTCCCTTCTTTTCCCCAAAGCCCCCCAGTGCGTAGTTGTATATTCTAGTTGCAAATCTGGTTCTGCTATGTGGGATGCCACCTCAGCGTGGCCTGATGAGTGGTGCTAGGTCCCCACCCTGGATCTGAATCAGTGAAAACCTGGGCTGCTGAAGCAGTGTGCGTGAACTTAACCACTAGACCGTGGGGCCGGCCCCCAAAGTATTTGTTAATCTAGGAAATTTAAGATTTTAAAGTATCTTGTATGAAGGTCTAGAGAGTAGTGTTCTTGATATTGATCATGTGAACTTTTAATAAAAGTATATTTGTAGTTATCAGTTGAGTGGTCAGTTATTTTAAATGGAAAAACTCTAAAATGTTTAATTTGCCCATGAGGCTAAAATCTCTGTTCCTTGAGTGTTACTGAATGGTTTGAGGTCAAATAAACCTGTTAAAAGAGATGACTGTGGTACAGAGCAAAACGATAAAAGTGAAGATAGGAACACACAAAGAAACCGTTCCCCTGAGCTTCTGGATTGTTTTGAATTTCGTGATATGAAAAATGAAACTAATCTCTATCTAGTTTACAGAACAGATAAGTGAAATGATGTTTTTCATTTTGTATATTAGGAGTTGGGGAACGATGCAGCCGGTATCCAATATTTAGAACTGAAACGCTGCCAGGCCCCCTTCAGCAGCATCAGACCTAAGAAAAGTCAGACATTCCATTCCATTTGGGTAGATGAGAGCAAAATGAAAGAAGGCTGGTTTCATCCCCAAATAAGGTAGAGGTTAAGATTATTTGCTTTCTACTTAAGCCTTTCATAGAAGTGACTTTTCAGTAAAAGCCAAAATTCCATCCTTCAGTTACTGCACTTGGAATTCCTGTTCTTGCTGCCTGTCCACTGGGGTTCGACCTATACTCCATGCAGAAGATTGCCAGACTGTCTCATATTTCCTGCCTCCATTTAAATTTAAATAGCATTTAGAACTCACTGGGTATATGCTTCTATAACGGGCATATCACAGCGTACAAATCACAGAGGAGACGTGAACATTTCCACACAGGCCTTGTCATCCGCTCCAAGGGTAAGCAACCCAGCGAACGACTTTTGAGCAATGGGGTAATCATGGTTTTCCTGAGCATTACGGTTGCCTAAACTGTGGCTAGTGGCTTGTTTTATACTCTGAAGTACTTATTTTGAAGAGTTCAGTCACAGTCTCAACTAACTTATTTGGGGGAAAAAAAAATCCCTTTGAAAGCAGACCGTGGAATTTGCCGGCAATGGCCTTCATGAATTAGTTCTATTGCTGTTTTAAAAAGTCATGTGCATAGAGATTTCGTTTCGCTCAGAGCACTGGATTGATCTTGTCTCACAGACTATTAATTCAGTAAATATTTTCTGAAGACGTCCTATGGGTCATGTGCTATTCAAGGTCTGAGGATACAGCACCAGATAGAAACGAACTTGTCCTCATGTTACTGGCACATAGGTTCTTGTTGTCCCCTAGGATGGAAATCAAGAGAGACAACAAACGGGAGTAGAAAAGTAAAAGTTTATTAGCTTGTGCACAGGAGAGGCACAAGGGAGCAGGTCTGGAAAGGAAAGGGGCAGGTGACCGGCTCCTTAGGGAACAGGATTGTGGGGCTTTTATTAGGCAAAGGCTGGGGAGGAGGGCCTTGTCAGGGCATGTAGAGGTGGGGTTGTGCTTGCGCCTGTGCTGGCACATAGCATGCTAGTACGTACGATGCATGTATCAGTAGCATGCTAGCTCTCCACCCCTGCGTGTGATTTTTACTATGCTGATGGGGCTAGGGCCACCTTCAGTGGACTCCTGGGTGCTAGGGCGCATGCGTACGCCCAGGAATGTCCAGAGGCTGTGGCATGTGGATCTTGGTGGTCTCTGTCTGATTCTCCTAGCTTGCCCGTTGCTTAGGGGCCTTATCTTGTTAGGCCAGGGGCCTTGCAGATGGCCCTGTCTTGTTAAACTGGTTCCTGTCTCACTCAGTGGAGCTTACATTCTAATAAGCGATAAAATAGAAACCAAAAACGCGTGCAGAAATACATTCATTTATCTAATGTCTGTTCAGCACCTTCTGTGCTGGGCATTGTGCTCAGCACTAGAAATTCCTCAGTACCCAAGGCAGAGATAGCTCTGCCCTCAACAAGTAGGCAGACTGGCAGGGAAGACAAACCTGCCAACAAATTACCAGCAATTTATATTTAAAGATTGTGAGAAAAGAGACTGAGCCAGGATAGCACAGCTGAGAACAGAACTTGAGTGTATCCACAGCCAGTTCAAGGGGACGGCCCTCACTGGGGGATGGCTGACAAGTGCAGCTCTTATTTTCATAATTCTGAAAATAATGTGGCCTTAGACCATAAGCTTTAAAAAGCGAGTCTGGGAGAAGGCTCAAGATATGTATGTTAGAGGGGCTGGCCCCGTGGCCGAGCGGTTAAGTTTGTGCGCTCCGCTGCAGGCGGCCCAGTGTTTCGTTGGTTCGAATCCTGGGCGCGGACATGACACTGCTCATCAAACCACGCTGAGGCAGCATCCCACGTGCCACAACTAGAAGGACCCACAACAAAGAATATACAACTATGTACCGGGGGGCTTTGGGGAGAAAAAGGAAAAAATAAAATCTTAAAAAAAAAAAAAAAAAAAAAGATATGTATGTTAGATTACCATGTAAAACACCACAAATGTTTTCAGGCTCCCAATTCCAGTTGTACTGGGCGAATCCTCCAGGTGGAAGCTTTGTTTATACTGATTTCTATAGCTGTTCATGCACCTTGCGAAGGTGAGCAAGTAGCATTGTTGTTGTATGGTCTTATGCCCCTTTATTCCTGGGGAGGTTGGCTGAAATATTAGTGCTGGGTTGGAAAGCAACAAAAGTTGACAGGTACTCCCAGTTCCCTTATTCTTCCTTTGTAGCTCAATTTAGCATAATCTTCTCCCTAAATGAAGTTAAAGGAACTGAGAGGTTAGGTCTAAGCAATTCTGTAGCTTTCCTGAGTTGACAAAGGAAGAGAAAAAAGAGATGCAGCGGGTCCATCTGTTTGCCGCACTCCACCTTTTCCTCTCCTGACTAGAAAGGGGTGGGGAGCTAGCAAAGAGGCCCTTTCCTGAATTCTCGGCCAGGACCGGGTTCTCTCATCTTCCTGCCCTGAATGGTGGCAGGGTGTGACTCATTCCTGTCCGGAAGTGACTGACTTTGGCTCGGAGTCATCACCAGGTCCCTGAAGGCTGAATCAGAATTTGACTGAGGGTGGAAAAGCCCCACCGGGACACTGATGTGCTCCCTCGAGGTTTTTCCCCTTGAGAAATCCTAGTACTAGAGAATCGCTCTGTAGAATTCTTTTCCTGTGAATACCCAAAGTACCCTGGTAATAGGGTAAGATGATGCAAATTATAACTTGTTTTGTTTTCACTGGATAAGGCAGAAAGAAATGGATGCAAATTCTGTTTTCATTTGCTATGCAAAAATCTGGTTACTTCCTCTGTCAGGATCTTTCGTACATGACTGAAATCTAGCAGATAATATGACTATATTATTAAGAGTATTGTTATATCCACTGCATCTAATCCCTTCCAGATTGGGACTGTTTTCTTCATAAGTGCCATTGAGATTAAGCGTGAGAGATCCTACCATTAACCCTTTGCAATGCTTTTATCTGTTGTTTGAGCATAGTGATGTTTATTTAGTCCAGTGGTATTTTTTAACATTTAAAAGACGTATTTTACATACAGTAAAATGCACAGTTAACTGTTCAGTTTGGTAAGTTTTGACGGTTGTAGCACTACCACCCAAAACAAGATAAGGACATTTCCATCATCCTTTCAAGTCAGGCCTCTCCCCCTAATCCAGGCGAACACTTAATGACTTCTACGACCATAACTCGGTTTCTCCTGTTCTGGAAGTTCATATAAATGGAATCATATAGGATGCAATCTTTTCTGTGTCTGGCTTCTTTCACTTAGCATAATATTTTTAGAAATTCCATTCATGTTATTGTGGGTATCAGTAGTTGTCCAGTATATTTTAACTATAAGAATATCTGGAAAAATATTTTGAATTAAATCTTGAAGTTTTACATCTCTGAGAAGGAGCAAACTAACAATACTTAACCTTTTAATTCTGTTTTTTACTTTAAAGTATTTTCTGGTCTTGGTTATTTTTGTAATCCCTTTCGCAGCTCACACAATGCCTTGCCTATAGTAAGAATTTAGCAGATATTAAGTTGGAATATGTGAGGAAAGTGAACGCACATCTCATTTGATAGAAATTCAAGTTTTAATTGTGCTGCTGTGACTGTGAAACCAAACTGCACATTCCTTCTGGGCGTTGGTCGACTGACGGTTTCCCAGAGGAGTGTCGTTCGCGTCCAGAGTGGACTGTTTATGGATGCCTTCCTTCAGGGTAAACAGTTCAAGTGTAATAATTCATTTTTCCAAAAGGTCACCTCTTATTGATGTTTTTTACTGGTAAAAATATTCTAAACAGATATTATTAGCCTCAGGTGGTAACCGAAGAGCTCTGAGAATAGAAAAGGAAAAGTTGACCTATCCAAAATGAAGGCGTGCCTCAATGTTGGTGTGAGATATTAGATGCAAAATATTTGTTCAAGCACATGTGTTCCAAGTTCCCAGAGAAGTTATTGACGCTGACGTTGGTTTCCCTTAGGGATGACTCATGATTTCTTGAGTCTGGTTTCCACTGTTAGTCATCCTCACTGCTAGGTTAAAGCAGGCCTTGGATTCCAGCCTTTACAGACCCCTGTCCCCACCCCCGTGATTCCTACCTCCTGACTCAGTTGCACCAAGGGCTCTGGAACCAATTCTGATTCCAGCCATGAAGCATTTTAAAATTCAGCATTTAGTATCAGTCCAGCATTAACCTTGTGTTTCAGTTTTGACGATTTGACTTTTTTTTTTGAGGAAGAGTAGCCCTGAGCTAACAGCTGCTGCCAGTCCTCCTTTTTTTTTTTTTTTTTGGCCCTGAGCTAACATCCATGCCCATCTTCCTTTACTTTTGTATGTGGGACGCCTGCCACAGCATGGCTTGATAAGCAGTGCAGAGGTCCGCACCTGGGATCCGAACCAGCAAACCCCGGGCCACTGAAGCAGAGCATACAAACTTCACTGCTGTGCCACCAGGCCAGCCCCTTGGCTTTCTTTTGCCTCAACTCTCTTCTCAGAAACATGCCTAGGACCCCAGTCTCTTTAGTTCTTCAGGTCCTGGCTTACTCTTGTCACTGTCTCCTGATTGCTCTCATGCCCTCGAAATCAAGCCCGTCCTCCCACTGTGTGGTGCTACCTGCCCCCTGCCTATTAGCAGACCCTGATGATCGCCTGCCTGCGTCCCCAGATTGAATAACAAGGGCTGTACCTCTGTTCCCTTCTTTAGCTGGTGTACCAGTGGTACCGCAAATCGTGGGCCCTACACTGTGGTCACTTCATTAGTCATGCCGTGCCGGCTGCTGTGAGTGGGGCTGTGAGTAAGAGTTGGCTACAGTTACCCGCAGTAGGAGATAGGAGACTTAGCTTCAGCCTGGCACCTAAGAAAGATCCAGTGTTTACTGGAATGTGGGAAAACCACCTCCTGGGCATAGCAGAAATCAGTGCCTGGCAGTAAACAGTTCTATTCAAAAGCAGTTCCCGATGCTGAGGAATGACCTAGTTGAGCAGCAGGATATCTGAGCAGAGCTAGCACTCAGCAAGGAGCGCTGATGGCTGTACGCCACCCCTCCCCATTCTTCATATGGAAAACAGGTATTTTCCTCAGTCTTGTGCATACAGCTTTCAGAAAAGTCTCCTACTCAAAAAGATGTGCTGGGAATCCAAAGAGTTGAGAACCACTCTTGGCTTGTTCCTTCCCTCCCTGATGCTTGTGGTGTTCCTGAACCAACGTGCCTGTTTGTCTCCGCGGTGCTGGGTCACCACATCCTCTCAGGTGGCTTCCTCCCGGCTGCCGCCCGCACTGGGTTTATTCCCTGGCACTTGACCCGCTGTGGAGGCAGGCCTCATTCCTCCCAGGCAGCCTCCAGAACCTCAGCCTGGATCTTTCCTGGGCCAGGCTGACCGTCTTTGGAAATGAAAGAGGCTGTATGTGAAGGGAAGAAGGATCTCGTCTGCCTTAGGTGAGGGAAATTAGCAGAGAATACACACGCTAAACTGTCCTATGTTGCAACGGAACCTGGAAGACGTCTGGTTCAAATTTTAATTAAAAACAGATAAATTCTGTGAATAGCTAAACTGTAAGGTTTATTGTCAGACTTCCGATAGCACTAGTGTGTATTGCCATTCGTTTTATTAAGCTTCGTGAGCTCTCACATGAGAAGTTCAAAATGGATTGGGAAAGGTTTCCGTCTGAATTTTTTATTTTGTACAATAAAGTTACTGTGTTTCACATGCTGCTGAAAAAAGTTGATTGTGACTCCTGACTTTTAATCGGCAACTAGAATTTTCTACATATAATACTTGTAAAATATTAATATACTTTACCTATGACTTATGCTGTATATCGTGTTAATTGTGACTTTATTTGTCCACACATATTGAGAGATTATTTGGATAATAATATAATTGTGATAAATTGCTTTGTAGTTATTTGAAGTCTAAATGAGTTTATCGTACATAGGAGTCCCCTTGGCCATGCATTCTGAACTGTTAAAAGCACCACTTTCTTAGTATTGTCTAGCCGTGGCAACCTGGAATAAAACATTTAATTGTTCTGCATATCTCTCTCCTGATATGTAGAGCTTTGATTGAATTTGCTTGCTTTTGGTCTTATGAGAGATGTTTATGGATAAATATTTTAGTGTCATTAATTACTGCAAATTAAATGGGAGAGATTCAGACGCAGTACAGATTGCCTTCTCATTTACAGCAAGTTACCTCCCAGAAATGTGCACTAGGGAGAAATACTTAAATCGAAGTTCATTTTCTCGTAGGAATAGTGTACAAAGGGAGATTGTACAAAGAGCCTTTTGTCCTGTATGTTATAGAAATAATTTACTAATGCTTTATTTAATCTAATATAAATGCTATGTAAGCCTTTCCCTGACGCGTAAATAATTGGCTGGAGAGGGAAATATGGTAATAATATAAACTCATATTTGATTTTGGATGACAGAATAGTAAAAGTTTCTGTTTATGTTCTTTGTGATTCCTGTCTTATTTTTATTGTAACCATTAGAAGGTGAGTGAATGAAAGCCTTCCCGGGTCGGTGGGATTCAGAATGGCTTTTTCAAGGAGAGTATCGTGGGGCCTGCCAGGTGGTTCAGTGGTTAAGTGCGCACATTCCGCTTCTGCAGGCCGGGGTTCGCCGGTTTGAATCCCGGGTGCAGACATGGCACTGCATGGCAAGCCATGCTGTGGCAGGCGTCCCACATATAAAGTAGAGGAAGATGGGCATGGATGTTAGCTCAGGGCCAGTCTTCCTTGGCAAAACGAGGAGAATTGGCAGCAGCTGTTAGCTCAGGGCTAATCTTCCTCAAGAAAAAAAGAGTATCTATGAGACCTCTTTGAGGAGACTTGTGGGAGTTTCAGGCATAGTGGATGACGATTTTGAGAAACTGCCCAGGAAGTGGCTGCATTTTTGTTTTGCCCGAGCACTGGTACTACATGGGTTCTTGAGGTCTGTAGATCTCCATAGGTGAGCTTGGGGTTGGGAGAGTTCTTTAATCCCCTAAACCACAGGGGAAATGGGTTTATTTGTGTATTTACAGGTCTCTGGCAAAGGGAATCCATAACTTTCATCAGATTCTTAAGGGCTCCTTGAACCCAAAGGACTGAATCGCCAGTTTAATAAAACTGCAGCAATTATGATACATAACTCAGGAGTTAAGGTTTGTCAGCTGCACAGGTCTGTAAAATTGTTAACCAACACTACTGCCTATTGAAACAGAAAATCTGTTTTCCTGTGCTGTCATCATCAGCTTCCACATGGACATTTCATAAGATCCACTTGCTTTAAAATGTGTGCACTACAGTGGATTCCCTTAGGTTGGGGAAAGATCAGAGAAGGCATAGAGAATGTTGTTGTTGTTCTTTATTTCTCGACTTTTGACTTCCTGGTTTTTTTGTTTTTTTTTTTTTTAATTTTTTCTTTTTCCTTTTTCTCCCCAAAGCCCCCCTGGTACATAGTTGTATATTCTTCGTTGTGGGTCCTTCTAGTTGTGGTATGTGGGACGCTGCCTCAGCGTGGTTTGATGAGCAGTGCCATGTCCACGCCCAGGATTCGAACCAACGAAACACTGGGCCGCCTGCAGTGGAGCGCGTGAACTTAACCACTCGGCCACGGGGCCAGCCCCTGACTTCCTGTTTTAATTAGGAATCTTTGGTTATAGGGAACAGAAAGCCAAATCAATGGCCTGGATAATAATGGGCATTTATTAGTGCAATAACAGAAACGTTGAGAGGTAGGTTTGTCTTGTAGCTAAGAGGCAGTGGTGGTTTCCCCCTTGTGAATCCCTTTTCACCACAGCATCCACAGGAAGAACAAGTTCTGGTAACTTCTCTTTCCTAGAAGTCCCAGCAAATAGCTCTGATAGGATCATATGCCCATCCCTGAAACACCATTGTGGACATGAGTTATAGGGTTGGTTAATCAGCCCTAGATGAGAGTGGAGTTACTTAAGCCACATACATGAAAATGGGGAATGTGTATATTTCTTTTGAACGTTTGTATTATTACCTTCTAAAATGAAAGCTGCAGTGAAATAATCTGTCAGTTCAAGGTACTGAGATGTAATTTTTAATATCCATAATCGAATAGTTTTATGTTTGCTTTTCCTAATCCAAAAATTGGAGATAGATTTTTTTATTGCTCTGTCTTAAAAATGAAAAATTAAACCTGATGTTTTTGGGGGGGCTTTCATGAGAGCCCTCCTCTCTCTCCTTGGGTTGGTGGTGTTGGTGGCTCTTGATAGAAAAGATATTTCCTTGGCTTAATCTGCTTTTTCACTGTGTTACTGCAAATGTTGCTGAAATATCTCTCTAGTATGAAGCAGTAGAAAAGGCTCATCAGGAAGGGTTTTCTTTCTTTCTTTTTTTTTTTTAAGATCTGTTGCCAATCTTTTTTTTCCTCCTCCCCACAGCCCCCAATACATAGTTGTATATTCTGGTGGTGAATGCCTCTGGTTGTGCTATGTGGGATGCCGCCTCAGCATGGCCTGACGAGCGGTGCCATGTCTGCATCCAGGATCCGAGCCAGCGAAACCCTGGGCCGCCAAAGTGGAGTGCGAACATACGAGCTTAACTACTAGGCCACGGGCCGGCCCCAGGAGGGGTTTTCTGATGTTAGAATGACTGAATTAAAAGCTTTGCTACTTTCTGGTTGTGCCACCTTAAGTAGGTTGTTGAATCTCTGAGCCATTTTTTTTCTCATTATAAAGATAAAATGAGATAATATACTTAAAGGGCTTAGTACAGTGCCTAGGACTAGTAGCTATTTATATTAGCCAAATTATGCAAAGCTCATGATTTCAGATAAAATGATTATAATATGTACAAGAACTTAATTACAGGCATTCAGGAATGGGCCCATGGCTAATTACTGTGCGTATAGAATGAATCTGTTCATTGTAATTTTGCATGGATTCTCTTGGGTAGGACTCCAGAAATTAGATTGACATTTTAGTAGGAAAAAAAACAACCCAAGAAGATTATTAAGTTGACAGAAATAGCATATGGTACATTAATATTACTAATAAGCGTTACTTGTGTTACTGAGTTAGGTCTGAAAATATCAAGAGGGAAATTAGCTTACACTGAATTTCCAAGACTGTCTGAGGCTAAGTACACAGTACGTATTTAACTGATTTTATTCTTCGGGTGACTTTATTCTGTTTATACTGGGGCTCACTTCTCATAATATAATGGGAATAAACAAAAATGAGTATATTCCTTTACCTTCTGCAGTAAATAGTTCCGATCAGAATTGTTGAATCAGTGACATTCTTTGGAGCCAGTGAGTACAAGACTGAAACCTATTGAAAGTTTACTTTGTGGTTTTTGGTTTTCTTACACTTTCTAGTGTAATCCTTTTTGAGTTTTTTGGAATTTTTTTAACCGGGGTCAGTAGAGTGCCTGAAATATTTCTACACTTGGGAATTCAAGTCAAAATAAACATTGTGAGGAAAGAGAAATGGGGCTGAGGTTGTTGGACTTTGGGGGAAAAAAAAAAAAAAGCTGACCAGTAGCCTGTAATAATGTAGGGAGGCCAGTTGTGGGAATGGATATAGAGGGAATCCTAGTGGATTTAAGGAATTCACTCTTATAATTAAGCTAGTAGAATAGATTGTTAAACCCTTGATGAGGTCCAAGTATAGACTTTTCCCCAAGAATGTTTAAAACTAAACAAAGCAGTGATTGGTCTGATGGTTTTCAGAAAGCTACCTGGCCTCCACAGCTTAGCTTTTGAAGTCACAGCACCATTTCAATCATATTCGGTTAGAGGAAGCAGTCACAAGCCTGCCCAGATTCAAGGGGAGGAGACATAGCCTCTACTACCTAATGAGAGGTGTTTCCATGGATTAATGGCCATATTTTAAAGTTGCTGTGGTCCCATTCACCATATATGGTAAAGTTTGCTCCACTATGGTAAAACTTGCTGTTTTAAATTTAGCCTTCTCAAACTCTTGACAAGGCAGAAAAGCGTATGTCGTAGGAGAGAATGCCGCTGACCGAAATGAACACCCTGTTCTCCAGTCCTTCTTTCTTGCCCATTCTCCTGTAGTATTTGCTTATTCATTTAATTTTTTAAAATTATATTTTATTTGTTCAGCCTCCATCTTGGGGTCCCTGAACAACTGCTTAAGTTTTTTTAAATTATTATTTAATATAGATAATACTGAGATCTTGAAAAGCAGAGTTGGAGAGCATTTCCGTAGGCTTGACTTGGATGAAGTGCACAGGCCACTTCTTAACCTGTTCAATTCCAGTAAGTGGTGGCTTGAAGTGCCAGCTGCACCTGGCGGAACACACAACAATCACAAAAAAATCATTTCAACAGTTGGAAAACGGAGAGTAATTTATGATTAAACAACCAAACTGCCTGGTTTGATGCATCATGTTTCCACAGTTTGGAAGTTAAATGAAATACTTTGCATCCGTCTCTCCTGGAGACCTGTGTATATCCTGAATATAACAGGTGGGGTTGGAAAGAGTTCAGAGAAATCATTAAGCAAATATTTCAGGACAGTGATCAGAAAGCTCTAAACACAAATGTATCTGTATCCCAGAAGATGCTTAATCATTTTTTTAAAACTCTAGGTGATTTTTTAAAACTCTAGGTGTTTTTAGGGCCTGGCCTGGTGGCACAGTGGTTAAGTTCGCACATTCTGCTTCGGTGGCCCAGGGTTCACTGGTAGGGATCCCGGGTGCAGACCTAGGCACTGCTTGTCAAGCCATGCTGTGGCAGGCCTCCCACATATAAAGTGGAGGAAGATGGGCACTAATGTTAGCTCAGGGCCAGTCTTCCTCAGCAAAGAGAAGAGGATTGGCAGCAGATGTTAGCTCACGGCTAATCTTCCTCAAAAAAAAAAAAAAAATACTGTTTTTATTAGCTACAGTTTATAAGAAATGATGTCTCTCCATTGTTTCTTAGACAAGGGCACATGCGGAAATTCAGCTGACAATTAGTGTTCTCATTAAATACTTATTTCACCGCTGTGAAGGAGTTTTGTTACTCAGGCCCGTAAAGCTTAGTATTGTTGGAACACAAAATCAATCGTAAAGTGGTGCATTTGCACACAGGTTAGGAACAGCTTTCACAGTGGGCAGTTTACCCTCTATTAAGCCAAAACAATTCTCACATTTTTCTGAGACTCAAAGTTAACCGTAAGGAGGTAGTGGGGAAAATCAGCATTTATTTTATTAAAAAAAATGTATTTCATCTCATTACGTTTTATGTATATTGGTTTGGTTATTGATACACATAAATGTAAATATAAATTTTGGCTCTGAGGGGCAAGTTACACTAAGGGTATGATCTTTATAAGTCTCTTTCTCTAAGTCAGCTTTGGAGATTTGTGGAAACCTTCACCCAACATGGACTTGTGATTCCTGACTCATTCGGGTGTCGATATATTTTAAAAGTTACCACTGTATTGTTCTTGCTTACTCTCTGCACATGCTCACATAATTAGCACTGTGTTATTAAAGGCTTATTGTGTCTACTTTTTAAACTGGCCACACTTCCTTGTTCTGTCAAAAAAATTTTTCTTTGGTTTGTTGATAGTGAGATGTTCTGTGGACCAGCATAACATAAATCAAGGTCTTTACAGGGAGTAGGGAGCATAATTCTGGCTATTTAATATCACATTTATTTATTGAGTAAGTATGACATTGTTAGTGGAAGAAAATGAGAATAATACAGAGGAAGAACAAAAGTGATAGTGCCGAATAATGACTGTTAACATTCTGGTTTATATCAGGAGTGAAATAAAAAATATTTAGCAGCCACCAGCTAATCAGAATGGACTCCGTCCTTACACAACACGTGCTGTCTGGTTAAAATTGGTCCTGGATTGTATCTCTCTGGATATTTTCCCATTCATGCATAGACATGCCATATATTTTAAACAATTAGCTTTATTACCATGGGCCCTCATAAACTGTCTGGAATAGACTTTCGTAGGCTGATTCCAGCAATTTAATTTTATGTATGAGCAATAGAAGTCGAGTCCACAGAATTGAAAAATAAGATTATTTACTTGTTTATGAATTTACTTTTGACCTGGCTTGTTAAACATATAGTAATGGGAGATTTCCATTTGGTAAATGGAAGGTGATACGTACATCTTTTTCAAAGCAGAGCACATCTTAGGGAGAGAAGTGCAGCCTTACGGGTTATCTTTATTCTGCTCATTCCCACTGGGCTTTCCCATCTGAAGTCACTGGGAGTCCAGGGCTTGCTTCTCATCCCCTTCCAGGCCCCCTCCACCAATCAAGTTGCAGAGGAGAAAAAATAAAATTCAGAAATCCTTAAATATATAAAGTTATTCCTTGTTTGAAATAATTTATAAGAGGCACGGTGAAGCCATTAATAACAATGAAATGTGAAATTGGGGGCCATGAAGGAAGCACATGATTTAGAGAGTTTAACTGTTGCCTCTAAATCTGCACATGATTACAAGTTAGAAGATACACAGTATCATTAACGACTTGGCTTTAGATAGTTAACCTCTTACAACAGTAAAACATGAAAATGTCTAAGGTGTTTCGCTGAAGTTATCTGAATGCATTAGATTACTTTGAGTCAGATGTTATTTTAGTTATAGGTGGTCACCAGTGTCATAGTTGCATTATCTGTAAAACAAGAGGTTTGGACTAGATTATACCCAAGATTCCTCCCAGCTTACTGATTCCGTAGTTGTATATTAATAACGCCTATAATGAAGCAGTAATTTTTGGTTTATGCGTTAGATTTGCAAAAACTCTTTAGGACTCTCCGTGTAATAGTTCCAGAAAGTTCACCAGTCTTGTGGATAAGAAGGTTGATGGATGCTGGATGATACTGAAAGAGGAAGGCAGTGGGGAAAGACTTATGAGTTGACAGTTTGGAGAGCCAGGAGAAGGTTACTCCAAGATTCTGGAAACCCAGATTTGTAATACAGTTGTCCACATCTCCTGAAGATGGGCCGGGAAGTAGGGGGAAAGAGGAGGAGGGGATGTCGCTGTGGTGATTATTGTGTGGGAAGGCGGTACCTGCCAGATCATGGCTTTGGCCCAGTGAAGATTATTTTTCCTGCCGTGTTTTCGCACAGCTATCACATGTGGTCAAGGAGTCTAGGCCACAAAACTGTGCAATTGGATGTCTTGAATATATCTCCTTTGTTTTCCCTGTGATCTATGAGGAAATATTTAACTTGTTGGATTATTTATTTGTTTATGGCCCTAGTTCTGTACCTGTTGCTATCGTTTACTGAAAGCCTACCCAGGTCAGAGGCCAGCGTGAGAAGAGGAGCATCAGTGTGAGTCAGCATACCTCGTCCAGCCCTGTGTCTCCCCGTCACTAGCCTTTACCTGATAATTGTCTTTTCTATTTCCCCCAGAGCGTGCACAGATCTTACGTTTTAGTTATGGTATGCTGACAATATGCTATTATGTAAGTAACTGGTTATTAGTTAGACCTGAGTTGATTTTTGTTTCGTGGAAAGCCCACAAAGTACATGATAGTTATGATGATGATTATGATCATGATGATAAGAACATAGTAATAAACGAATCCTCACTGAGTATGTACTGTGTGCCGGGTGCTCTTCAAGTGCTTAACATTAATTCATTGACTCCTCACAACAACTTTGGTTGGTAGGTACTGTTATGATCCCATTTTTCCAGGTAAAGAAACACTAACTTGTCAAATGGCTGAGCTGGGAATTGAACTGAGGCCATGTGTCTCCAGAGTCCGTGTTCTTGAGCACTACACAGCACTCTCTCCCAGAAGACAGGGCTGCGTGGGGCTGGGCAAGTCTGTTGAAGGTATCATAGATGCTAACAACTGCTTGTGCTTATAGAACCAACTCTTGATTGTCACATTTTAAGTTTGTTTTTGGAAAATAATAATTACAGCTTAGTTTCAATAATTTGGGGTTTTTTTGTTTGGATACTCGAATATTAATCACACTTTGGTAGAGTGAACATAAAATGGTGGCATTTAACTTTTTTCACTAGATACGCATGTGATTAAATGAATTGTGGGAATTTCCCAAGATTACTAATACATAAGGTGAGACCTATCAGTTGAAAATGAAGTGAGAATATGCCTTATAGCCAATTTCTTCTATAAACAAACTCAATATATTTGAATGCATAAAAGCAAAGTTTCCTGGTTCTGTTATCTTATTTCATATATATATATATATTTTAGGAAGATTAGCCCTGAACTAACATCTCCTGCCAATCCTCCTCTTTTTGCTGAGGAGGACTGGCCCAGGGCTAACATCCGTGCCCATTTCCCTCTACTTTATATGTGGGACACCTACCACAGCATGGCTTGCCAAGTGGTGCCATGTCCGCACCCGGGATCCAAACCTGCAAACCCAGCCGCTGAAGTGGAATGTGTGAACTTTACTGCTGCGCCACCGGGCCGGCCCGATATTATATATTTTTGTCTGAATGCCAAAGCCATGAAATAATCACATTTTAAAGTAACCTTGATCAAGATTTGAGTCATCAAATTTTTAACTTCCTTGCATATTTTATAATTGAGAATAAGCTAGTTTTTTACATAAATTTGCCATATGTAAGTAAATGTCTCTTACATTGTAAACGCGAAAAAATTGTCACCATAGTTTTTGTATGTCCAGATGATCAAACTCCATCAAATTTCATTCCTGTTTGTGAGATTGTTCTTAATTTTATAGCGTCTTATTTTCTGTCATTTATCCATTTATCCCTTTCCTCTCTCCTTGCTTCCCCACTTTCATTGTTCTGGTATTTATTGTTTATCATCTTAGAAGCCCTTAATCTTGGTCGTCTTTGACTGCTTCGGGATTAGCCATCATTGCTGTATTCTCTCTCTTCGCTGGAATTCTTTCCTCCAATGGAAGCAGACATGTTGCTGGAGGAGGCCATAATGGACATTGCTCCTTGGATATTTTTCCTAAAGGAATCATCAGGGAATCATAGAATTCTCCTCAATTTAGGAATAATTGTTCCAAAGTCATTTTCATTTTGTTAAATTACAGTTTTATTAAATTATAGTCTCTACTAGTTTTGACTCCAAGTTCTGGGTGGTGATCAGGAGGGGAAATGATGGCTCCATCAGCTCCTCCTAGATGGGCGGATCATGCATCTCCTGGCGCAGGTCCCTCTACTGTAATCTTGAAGTGAGCGCATCTCTTCTTATGGTCAGGATGCAGTCAATTTGAGTGTGCATGTGTGTACACATACACATGTGTATGTACTGTTGATAAAGATGATAAAAGATGAATTCACAGTATTTTGCCTTTCTTGGCTTTATCAAACACCATCACAGTAATCGTTTCAGATTCTGGTTCTTTCCTAGCTTTCTAAGCCACATTTACCCGAAGCAGTGAAGGTAATTTGCTTTCATATCTGTGTGTCTGTTGATGCTTTGGTACCTTGGAAGAGCTAGTGTTTTCCATTTATTAGATTGTTATTACTGTTAATCATTACAAAATCTTCTTATTACTGCCCATATATAAATCAGGAAAAATAAATTTTATTTCTAGCATTCTAACGTGGTTAAAAAAATTCATGAATAGAGGAAACTTCTTATGCAAATGTAAGCAGCGGACAGAGAATAAATATGGGCACAAACTCTTGCTATTATAATCATCTTTTGACCTCTGCCACCCTTTGTATCGCTGAAGTAATGACTGTTTGATATTTATTATAAAGCATATTAAATTCCTTGATTAACTGAACCTTTCATTCCTCTTTTTTGTTTTATGTAGCAGTGAAAATAGATTGTTCTATTATCCTTCTTGCCAGGAAATTTATAAAATGTACAAAATTATTCATAAATGTATTTTAAACTGGAGATATATTAATGTATTATTGGGTGTACTGAGCAGAAAACATTTCTTTTCACATTTGAATGGCAGGCACATGATTATAAATTCACTTCCTACTGAATATTAATCATCAGCTCCATATGGCTGATGGATAAAGCTCTGAGAGGCAGCCAGGAGATGTAAATTCTTACCCTCATCATGGACTTTTTATGGAATTTTGTTTAATGTTTAAAATCGACTGAGTGGCCTTTGAATGATGAAAAAAAAATCATTCTTGCTGAGAAGTCCAAGGGCAGTATGGTCCCGATGGTTTTCCTTCCACTGCTGTCTTGGCTTCTGTGATGTGGGCCCTTTGGCCCTTCTCCTGCATCTGACGGTACCTTCTCGGTCCCCTGCTCCACTTAAACCACTGGTGTCGCTTAGACCGCCAACCTCAGTCCACTTCTGTTCTTGCTCTGCTGTACGTGTTTCCTGAGGGCATTCTCACTCACACTTGCAGTTTATAGGTTCTGGCCTTTTCTTGGACTTCAGATGCCCCTCCAGGCCATCTCCAGCAGAATGCAGCCCCCTCTGTGCTTTCTCCTTTCTCAATCACTCTGTTACCCCCACTCCACCTGCCTGTGACCTCCTCAGTCTGGTCTGACGCTGACTCCCCAGCACTTGGCAAGGAACCTGGCACACAGGAGGCACTCAGAATGCGTTCAGTGATTTAACGTTTGCAGTTGAACTTAATATCCCCCCTACACACTGAAAAATGCATCTCTCTCAATGAATGGCATCCCCCGTCCAGTCTTCCCTACCTCCTCACTCTCCTCACACCACCCTGCTGCTGCTTTTTCTCCACATCCAGTCCTTTAAATTCTGCCTTCTGAGTCCATGCCCTCCTTCCATCCCCAGTATCCCTGCCTGGGTCCTAGGCTTTAGTGTGTCTCCCCTGGACTGCGACCATATTCCTTAGTTTGCATTTCAGCCTTCCCATCTTGTCTTCTCAAATCCATCCTTCTTCATACTGTTGCCAGATTAAGAACCTGTCATCCTCCTGAACTTACAAGCCTTCAGTGAAGAAAACTGCAGACCTTACCAACACTGTAAAAAGATTGAACTAAATGCCAGAGGCATTTTCTGTGCTGCCTGTATGGAAAGACGACACAGTAAAGTGTTCATACTTTCCAGGTTTATTCTTTCAGTTTATTACAATGCTAATCAAGATCCCAAGGGAATTTCCTGAGAAAATTGCATAAAATGATTCACTTGTATAAATTAAATGAATGAGAATAAATAAGAAAAATTGAAGTGAAAGAGTATGGTCTTTGCCGTAAGAAAACTTGGTGTTGAATCTCCGCTCCACTACATAATAGCTGTGTGGTCTTGCACGGTTTCTCCTCACCCTTCGCAATGTCTTCCTCTTTTTTTTTTTCTAATTCTTTAATTATTTTTTTATTATTTTTTTTTTAGGAAGATTAGCCCTGAGCTAACATCTGCCGGCAATCCTCCTCTTTTTGCTGGGGGAAGATCAGCCCTGAGCTAACAATCGTGCCCATCTTCCTCTACTTTATATGTGGGATGCCTGCCACAGCATGGCTTAACAAGTGGTGTGTAGGTCCACACCTGGGATCTGAACCAGCGAACCCCAGGCCGCTGAAGTGGAATGTGCGAACCTAACCGCTGTGCCACCGGGCCCCGATGTCTTCCTCTTTAAAATGGCATTACAATAGTAACTACCTCTAAGAATTGTTGTGAGGATTAAGTTGACATAATGACAGAATGCATGTTGTGCATTTAGCACAATGTCTGGTATCTAACGAATGCTTAATAACTGTTAGCAGAGTCAAAGTAACATGAAAATCGTAGTCACACACACATACGTGCATGTATGTGTAATAGGTAAAGATGAAAGAATTGTAATAGTAGTTGTCTCTATGTGGTGGGGTTATAAATTTGTTTTATTGTGTCGACGCAAATAATCGGTAACCAATCTGTGAATCAAAATTGGGGTGAGTTTATTATGAGCCAGAGTGAGGATTATAACCCACCAAGGCATTAGAAGGTGTTCTGAAGAAGCATGGGTTTCAGTATAGTCTTATGTCTTTTTCTAACAAGAATATACATTAAACACACTCAGGATACATTTTCATCAGAGTTTCAAAGAGCTGTTCAGTTTCAAATTAGCAGATCAACATGACCGAGATGTCAGGAAAGGGACTAATCCGGGTGTTACCAATAGGGCGTTACCAGTAGGTGTAGGAGGGGAGTATGTGTTCTAGAATATCTCGAGGGAGTGCATTCTTTACTTCAGTGGTTAAGCACTTGTACAATGTGTGTTTGATAGGCCGTAGGTCAGGTTGCTTAGTTCAAGCCGAATCAGTTTTGAACCTGAATGGTTACCTCATATACCTCACTATGAAAATCTCTTGTCACTTGTTTGTGCCTTTTCTCCATTTTCTATAATTATCATTTATTACTTTTTAAGTAGGAAAGAAAAAAATAGTCTTTCAGTGACTTCTCGCCTTTACGCGATAAAATGCAAGCTCCCTTGCACCTCATTCAGTGCCCTTAACCTCATCCCTCTGTACTTTGGTCTCATCTCGTACAACTCCTGCCTACCGTTTTAAAGAGTCACCGGGAATCCTGAATTTCTTTATTCCTTGCACACACTGGTTCCTTCCTGCATGCCTTGCTGTCCCCTCTGCCTGTAATGTCCGCTCCTAAGGTTGTCTAGTTTATTGCTGCTCCTCCTCTGAAGATTTCGCTTAAAATCACTCATCAGGTTGAGCATTAAGATCCCTTTGTTAAAACGGTCCGATTTTGTGTCTATTTCCCTTAATGGAATGTTTTTCTCCAGAATAAGGACTTCTCTAGAAGCTGGAAATAAAAGATGATAAAGTTACAGTGCCTGCCCTCAGGCTTTTTCTAATCTAGCAGAAGGAAAAGGGCATGTGAATACATGAAGGTACTAAACATTGTAGGATCTCAGATACAAGTGCTTGCAGAGCGTAGGAGAACAGAAAGAAGGGCACAGTTGGTCCTTTTGGGGGGAGTGGGTGAATTAGGGTAAATGGTTCTGAATGTTTTCATTCAAGAGACGATGTGCTGCTGAACAGGTGTTTCCTGGGCAGATAACGTGGGGACGAGTGTTCCAGGCAGGGTGTGGGAGAATGGTCCAACCTTCAGAATGGTGACGAGTTGAATTTGAGGTGGCGTTGCCCTGGTGCATGGCACATGGTAGAAGCTCAAAAATATTCCGCCTAAACAGTATGCCCCCTCCTGGTGTCTGCATATGGGCTTCAGGGGTTTGTGAATCCCCAGAAATTGTATACAATATATATATATTTTTAACTTTTTATTGAGATTATGATAGTTTACAACCTCATGAAATTTCAGTTGTACCTTATTGTTTGTCAGTCGTGTTGTAGGTGCACCACTTCACCCTTTGTGCTCACCTCCCAACCCCTCTTTCCCCTGGTAACCAGTAATCTGTTCTCTTTGTCTACGTGTTTCACTTCCACTTATGAGTGGAGTCATACAGAGATTGTCCTTCTCTATCTGGCTTATTTCACTTAACATAATACCCTCAAGGTCTGTCCATGTTGTGAATGGGACGATTTTATCCTTTTTTATGGCTGAATAGTATTCCATTATATATATACACCATATCTTCTTTATCCAGTCATCAGTTGATGGGCACTTAGGTTGCTTCCATGTCTTGGCTATTGTAAATAATGCTGCAATGAACATAGGGGTGTATGGGACTTTTGGAATTGCTGATTTCAAGTTCTTTGGATAGATACCCAGTAGTGGGATGGCTGGGTCTTATGGTATTTCTATTTTTAATTTTCTGAGAAATCATCATACTGTTTTCGATAGTGGCTGTACCAGTTTGCATTCCCACCGACAGTGTGTATACAATATTTTATGTTTATTTGCTTCTAAGAATTGTTCTGGGGAGAGGATCCTTGCATTTCATCAGATGTCCCCAGAGTTGCATGGCCCATGAAAGGTTAAAAACCACTCTTTTGTCAGTTTGTCATTTCAATAGAAATGAGTGAGGTGAGAGGCAGAGGATAAAAAATGATTTGAAGATGAACAGTCCCTCGCTGCAGCTGGTGGGGTGCACCTGGGCATCGCATCCACAGGGCAGTTAGTCACCTGCTGGAGCCACTGAGGGCCTGGTCACAATGGGCCCTTCTGGTAATGGCTCCACACACGCTTGTCCAGCTCCTTTCAGCAAGCAGGCTCATTCCTGTCTCTTTGTTTGCTCCAGCTAAGCTGTTACAGTGTTCTTTCCCTGATAGTCAAAGCAGCTCTCCAGGGCAGGAAACATCATGGGGTTGAAAGACTGGGGAGAGAATGGAAGCATCATATGTTTTATTCTGAAAATAAAGTAAGGAGGTGAAGGTGTGAGGAGAGCAAGAAAGCAAATACAGCAACCAAAGCAATTCAGTGGCAGTGGTATTAAACGACTGCATGAAAAGTCTGCAACAGCATTAACCCTTCAGGGACACTGGGTCAGCTCATTCATTCCTCAGCGGCCGATAAAGAGATGTGTGAATTATCCAACTCTGAGAATCCTGCCCAAGCAGATCCAGTGTCCCCCTCCTCTGTCCCTCTGTGCAGCTGTAATAATACCTGTACATAACCTTTGTTCTAGAACGTATTGCACTGTGGTGTAATTGTTGATATTCTTTTCTTCCATAAGGCAGGACTGGCTCATTTTTGAATGCCCAGGATTTAGGGCGGGGCTCAGTACATGTGGGTTGAAAGAGTGAACTCGAGCTTTCTAGCCTGAGAGACGGTGGAGTTCGGAGTTGAGCCTGCACAAAGCAAACCCCATACAGCTGAAGATTTCCATTCTCCTTTGCCCAGGGAGGGACTGGAGTGAAAGAGCTAGTGAAGGGAGGGAGCAGATGGACTGCAGAGATAGGAGTTGCTCTGCTGAGTGGAGGGATTTGGTGCCGTGTTGAATCTGATGCGATCTCGGACACGATCAGCTTGCTACACAATTTGGTAACCAATAAGGCAAAGCGGAGGACAAAGGGTGTGGGAGCGGACGTGGAGGGCACTGTGGGTCACACTCGGATTCGTTTTAGGAACACACAAACACCCCAATCCGTTGCCCAAAGTCAAGTAACCTTCAGAAGCATAATGATTAGTTGTATCTATTTTTCAAAGCTCAACACTGGGATGCATGAATTAGGCTCCTGCTCAAAGGCATTCGAGGATCCCCAGCTAACAGAATGGGCGGGGGAAGCTTGCAGTGGGCTCAGAGGAGCCATAAAATAAAGACTTAACAATGGGAATGTTGCAGAAGAGAAGGGTGGTGTCATGATTTCAGGTGTATAAAATACTGCTCAGAAGATAATGATTAATCTTTTCCTTTTCCTGAGAAACAAAGAACAGGAAAATTGTTTGGAATGGTATCATGAGGGTTTCTGAATTGATGGGGTGAATTAGAAGATTGTTGCAAATATCTTCCTATACTTCTATCATATTAGTTTTATTAGTTATAGGTAGTTGGCCATTTTTAACATTCAAATCATTTACCCCGGTGCTTTCTCAGATTAGCCACACTTGGTGTACAGATGGAGAGGGAAGGAAACTAGTGATATTGATTGAGCATCTGACAGCAGGCTCTGGGTTTTCCTACATCTCTGATTTGCAGACATCCCATTTAATACCCACAGGGTAGGTATTATTATGTCCACTTATTTGTGGGGAAATTGAGGCCAGGGGCACTCGAGGACAAGCATAGGTGACAGTCCTAGGTCTATGTTATATGTTACTTCAGTCCTGAGTCTGTGTGACTCCAAAGGCCTTTCTTCCAATTTATCCGTAAATATGATGACTCTAACATTTACTGAGGCCGTCTGGATGCCTCATTCTCTCTGAAGCCTTCCTGACTGGCCCATCACGGGTCCTGAAAGCCTTCATCTCTGCCAACAGCTGTGTGTTTGATGCAGTTTGGCATTGCATGTACAAAACAACCATCTATTGCAGCTTCTTAGGCTGGACAAAGCATATTTTTGGAGCAGCAAATCTGTAATGTGTGCTCTCTGGCATAACAAAAGAAAAAAGAAGAAAAATACTTTTCAGTATAGTACTGATAAAATTTTGACTCAAATGGCATGCCTTTGGGCTGTCTTCACAGTGAAGGCCAGCACTGGTGGTGTGCAGTGTACAAGTACACCGAGGATCAGAGCAAGGTGAGTGATTCCCATCTAGGTTAAACTTGCTGGAACCAGACCTTCCTGTCCCTGATAGCTGCTGGGCTGTCTTTTTCTGATGGTAACCGTTATACTGGGCTGTTGTAGAAATTTTGGAAAACACTGAAAATGGCAAATAAAACAAAAATCACCTATCATGCTACTGCCCAAAGATAAACCAAACACAAATACCTTAGTGTGCTTCTTTCTAGCCTTTTAAAAATGCACATGTAATTTTGTATGGTTTAGACATACAGCCTCCTGCCTTTTCACTTAACTTGCCTAATAAGCATTCTCTAATATTTATTTGATTTTTTTACATTGTCATAAAATATGCATAATGTAATTTACCATTTTACCCATTTTCAGGTGTACAATTGAGTGGCTTTAAGTACATTCACCATGTGGTACAACCATCATCCCTATCTACCTCCAGACCTTTCTCATCAACAGTATTCCCTCTACTTTAAAATACTTCTCAAACCACATTTAATGGCTAAATAGTATTCTACCATATAGAATTTACTTGAAAGTGTTTTCTAGCAAACATTCAACAGATGCTTATTTTGTGCTTACTCTGAGATGGACTTGATGGCTAAGGTAGTGAAGAAAACGTGCTTTTTGCCCTCCAGGACCTTAAATCTGGTGGAGGAAACGGCCATAAGCGGGCAGTTTGAGTCCTGTAGAGGGTGGTAAGCACAGGGGCCATGGGAGCATATAGGAGAACTGAACTTGAGGTGTAATTTACATAATCATTCCTTGATTATTGCAGATCTAGTGTGTATCAGATATTTTGGGCTGTTCTAAATAATATTGAGATATTTGTTGCTATAAATATTCACATTTCAGATTATTTTATGAAGATTTTAAAAAGTGGAACTGTTGGACGACTCATTGTAACAGGGCAGTAAGAGGAGTTCTTTTAGAACGCTGGTTATTATTACTCACTGTGCTGCTCTCAAGGTTAGGAGCTGCCACCAGACATTTCCATTGCCTATTACTAACTTTTTATAAACGTGCATCTAACTTGCCTTTGGCAGGATTGTGTGAAGAGTTGGGGCTGAGACCTCAGTGTATCCAACTGGGAAGAGTTAGGGAGGGCAGAGGCAAGGGGATCGTGGCTGAGGTTGACGTTATGTCACAGCTAACATGCGAACTGTCCAGCTCTTTGTACTCATTTCAGAGGCCTTGGTCTGACTCATGCTTTAGGGCTGTGCTCCATGTGCGTGCTGACAGAGCTTGCTTGGCTCCCTTCTGTGAAATTCCAGACTCGTGAACTTGAAGTCCGTTGTGAAATAAAAGTAGCCTATAAAAAAAAACAGTATCTGTTTATCATCTTAACAGAAACTCCTCGTCTATTATCAGAGCTGGGAGAGACCTTTGGGTATCATATACTCTTCCCTGTTCTGACTACAGAGGAAGATTCTGAGGCTTCGAAAAGTCAAGCAGCGTTCTGAAGGAAGGCAGTTGGGGAGATGTAGAAGAGGACTGAAAGCTCGTGTCTCTTCGTTTATCTGGCGCTCATCCCATTGTCCGCCCCAAGTCGTCTTAGCCTTTGTTCTTCTCACAGGAATTGTTTTCTTCTTCCCACTTTTTAATTCCTGATTTTGTTCTCTGCTGTTTCCTTCAAAGATGTTATGCATTTTCAGCGTTAAATTCATATACATGCTGGCTGATGTCTATCGACAGTCATCATGGGGGTGATTTTGCGTGCTGGTGTGTTTGCAAGCTTTCTTCTGTGCTGGTCCTTAGCCTACTAATTTGACTGCTGACTGTCTCTCCATCTTGGCCTCATTGTTGATTGGAAAGTTTCTGTTGACTCTGGCAAATGTTACCAGTTGTCTTATTTTGCCCCCTCTGCTCCCTTTGTGTTAGTCCCTTTCGGTAGTTTTGTTGGATTTTGCTTTTTGTTAATTTTAAGAAGTAATACACGCTCCTGTGATGTGGTAAATGTGGGAACCTTGTCTTGGACCACAGAGTAAACAATTTTTAAATAGGTCATTCATGTTGAGAATAGGAATTAATAGGAATCAGCACAGATCTCTGCTGTGTTAATTTCATGATGGCTGATAGAAAATAAGGGTTAGTTGGTAAAGCTTTACCGTGAGTACACATGTATATATTTGTGTAAATGTGTGTATACTTTATGTGTAGTAACTCTTGCTTCTAAGGCCAAATTTATTTTCAGGAGAGCTTCATTTCTACGTAAGGACTTTAAGTGTGGGACCATGGGTCCCCCGATAATAATTAGAAAAAGCAACTTAAAAAGGCAGAGCACCAGATTTGGTCTGAGGCTGTCAGCCCCAACGTGAAGTAATTATGATGCAGTTAGAAAATCCTGTGGCTTAGATTCCAAACAATTTCTGGTCATCAGTATCTCAAAATAATTCACAGAGTTACCAGGTCCTTTCATTTATGAGAGAGAGGAATGACTCCTCATTTATCTTAAGTCTTTTGTGTTGGCAATTCCATCCTTAATTAAAAAAGCATTGGCATTTTCATGATGAAAATGGTCTTCCTGGGTTTATAGCTTAGTCCATTAATGTAGTGTTTCAAAACTGATTGGCGTTAGCCTGAAGAGTTACTTTTATACAAAAGCAACTTAAAAATTCATTTTGGGGTGTCTTGATTTTAAAGATGACTTGAGACATCTGTTCCTCCTGTGTTGGGTCTACTGAATCAGTATTAAGTTCCATAGCACTAAGGAATAAATACAGCGCACTTCACTTCCTCAGAAGATGGATAGCCATTCCCATTCTCTGTTAAGGGGCTTGAGGAGAGCCCAAGGAGACATACCCTGGCTCTATACCTCTCCCTTGTTCTTGTACTCATTTTCTTCTGTATCTTTCAGTGTGAAATAATAATAATGATAATGATGATAGCTATTATATTTCTTAAGTGCTTACTATCAGGCCATGTATTAAATCCCATTTAGTATTCATAAGATCCCCATGAAGATAGGCAGTATGATGCCCATTTTACAGATTTAGAAGCTGAGACCTTTCCCAACTGATCACCTGATTGACCTCCCGATGCCTCTTGATTGATTGATTTCTTGTCATTTCCCTACCAGCTCTAGTCCATTCTGCACATCACTGCTGGTCCCATCCCTGTGGTTTATAACATTCTCCTTCAGAAACGCCTTCAAAGACTCCACACTGCATAGGGATAAAGCCCAAAGTTCAGTATAGGTGCAGGTTGGCCCAACTTCTTTAACCTGATAGCCCACAACCTCCTTACAAGAACCTGCACCTCAGACCTACCCTAAGGTGAACGTGCTGTGTCCTCTCCACCTGTTTCCCCTGCTCCGACATTGGCAAATGCCTACAATTTGCAGGCACTGTGTTAGGATTTTAGGTAGATAGTTCTTGCCTTCATAACTTTGTACTCAGTGGCAAGACTGACCTGGACATAAATCACTTCTCCTTAACCTTTGTGTATCTAGTCCCAGATTGGTTTAGAGCTCTTGTGCTTGGTGAAACTTTCTCCATCCAGTCAAGGCAAAAGTGATTCCCCCGTCCTCTGAATGCAGCCTGGACTGACTGTACCAAGTATTTATCTTCAAGTTTTGATCTTCTTTTCACGTGCCTGGGTCTTAACCCACTTCTAGGTTATAGACTCGAGAGGCAAAGTCTGTGGTTTTACTATATCTCTGAACTCTAAACTCTAATTTTTAAAGAGAGTATTGATTAATTTGTAAAAATCTATAAAATTTTCATAAATAAGCTTTAGCCTTGGACTACCATACTTTTAATATATTCCATTGTGGTCTGAGACCACGTGTATTAAAGTATAAAAAATTAGGTTGGCACACAAATATGGTTTGTTTTCGTGGATTTTTTAAAACCCTGGTGCCAAGTCTTTTTTTTTTGGATTGAATTAATATTACTGTGACACCTTCATCTTCATTAGTTATCAGCACAGGGAGAAAGCCTTTTGAATATAAGCCAAGCCTTAGAAAGACACTAATAAATAAAATATCTTGGGCTCTAGTCCTTCCAGTTGTGGGATTTCTTTAAATTACCATAAAAGATAAGTGGTATGAGCAGAAGGAGTCCTGAATCAGGAGGTAGGAAACATATTCTAGTCTTGGCTCAAGTCACTTAATGGGGTGATCCTGACTTAGTCAGAAGCACCATGAGCCCCAGTTTCTTCACATGTCGCATGAAGCCATCTGTATTACAACGGACATGATGGGGTTTGGACCCATTGAAGACTTTTTCTGTGCCTGTCTGTGTTGTTAGTTGAATTGCATCTGTGTATTTATTTATATGTGGTATTAGTTTGCAAGGCCTGCTGGAACAAAACACCTGCCGACTGGGTGGCTTAAGCAACAGGAATTTATTTTCTCAGGATTCTGGAGGCTGGAAATCGAAGGTCAAGGTGTTCGCACCTTTGGTTTCTTCGGAGGCCTCTCTTCCTGGCTTGCAGATGCCACTTTCTCTGTGTCCTCGCATGGTCTGTTTTGTGTGTGTGCATCCCTGGCGTCTCTTTGCATGTCCGTATTTCCTCTTTTTATAAGGACACCAGTCAGATCAGATTCGGGCCCATTCCAAAGACCTCATTTTAACTTCATCGCCTCTTTAAAGGCCCCGTTTCCAAACATAGTCACATTCTGAGGTATTGGGAGTTAGGGCTTCAATATATTATTTTTAGGAGACTCAATTCAGCCTATAACATCTGTTTAAAATAACATTCATTTGTTTTAAATTGTGAACAGAAAGACCAATATAAAGAAGAACCCCAAAATAGCCATTCACCTATTTAATGCCTATTATTGAAAAGGGGAGGGTATAAGTACATGAAAAGATAGTTCGTACTGTATTGAAGGATGTAAAAGGAAAAATAATGCTCTGCTAACCCTCTACTCCTACAGGAAGGCAACTTCTTTCAGTACATTTACACAATGTTTACCATACAGAGACCAGGTGCATTTGTTTCATGTCTTCATGTCTTATTATAGAATACAGATCTTTCTGTATCGGCTTGTGCTCCGTATTGGCCTTCTTTTAAATGGCTACGTAGTATTCCATTGTGTGTGTGTACCAGATTTTAATTTAACTAGTCGCCAGTTAGTGGGCATTTAGGTTGTTTCGGGGTCCCCTCCTCCCCTTCCCTTCAATGGAGTTGCATTCCTTTTAATACTCATGATGGAAAGAATAGTGACAACCCCCCTAACAAAAATAAGTAGCCCCCAATTTTGGTGAAGACAGCCTCTGCTTTTCACCTTCCTGTTTATTGGTCCTCTTTAGAGTTGTTGTGAAAGGTGTTTCAGTCTTTCTTAGCCTCCGGTACCTGACCATCTGCCAGTGCCTCTCCTTCCTGCCTGATGTGCAAGGAGGGGCTTCCCTTGGCGGCCTCAGGTCATCTCTGTGCAGCAGTCCATCCTCGGGAAGAAAGGCCCTCCGAATCATTAGCAGGCATCGACTATTTTTAGTTAAGTAAAACAGTTTTTCTTGTAAGATTTGCTGTTTCCATGCCCACGACGGCACATGAATCCTTTCTGGCTGCTGCTTCTCTTTGGAGAGGGGCCAGCTTTCTAATGGAATGTGAGCAGTCTGACTAATCAAGATTTACTGCCGAGACCCGGGTGCCTGCTACTCATTGGATTTGCAGACCCTCCGAGCTAAGATGCAGCTCTGAGATGAAGCGCAGTGCAGAGGCCCCATCCTGTCCTTCGGGCCTCCCTCCTTCCCCAGGCCCAGCCTCTTCGCCACAGGTATCATCTGGCATTATTTTATAAGCTGTGCCACAGTACAGATGTTCTTTTCTGAAGAATTACTTGCATTTCTGACTCATTTCAGGAAATGAGGCGGTCTATCAGAGGTGTTCTTCATTTCCAGACCCCCGGAGAGTTCATTTTCTCCTGGGATTTCTAACCACATGTGGGCAGTGCTTTATTTACCCAGATGTGAGAAATAACAGTAATGAACAGTCCTCTTCTAAGGCAGCCTTTACGTCCCCGCAGAATCCAGTGTGAAGGCCCAGAGGTAACTTACTTTCTTATTAATGCGAATATTTCTGAGGCTTTGGTTTCGTGATGCTTGTGGACATGCTGTGTGTATGGGCTTTGGTGCAGGAAAAATATAATTTAGGAACAGCTTTAAGAGGTAGTCTGGAGTGTTTCTAATTACTGTTTGTTTAGTTCTCCATTGCCTAATAAGTGGATTTAAGTAACCTTGGTGGTAGGGAATGTAATGTTCATATTACAGTCAACCATGCACATCAAATTCTAACCAAGTATTGCAGAGAACACACCATGGAGTTATTTTATAGACATATTCTATTGAATTTTAATTTTAGAACTGAGAGCATTTTGGAATGGGCATTTTCTACCTCTCATGCATCAACATGAGTTGTGCATATGCCCCAAATCAACCCTACAGTGTGGTACAACCCCATTTAAAATTCATCGGTGGCCTTTGGCATTCTGTTCTCTTTTTAATTTGACGTGAGGGAGAGAGAGAGGGAGAAACTTAGAGTTTCTCTTTCCTTCCTTTTCCCATTGGCTTGGTATAGGAAACTGAAGTATTAAGAGGGCCTATAACAGTGGTTCTCAACCTTGGCTAGACCTTGGAATCAGCCTGGGAACTTTAAAAAATACTGATGCCTGGGTCCCACCCCAGAGATTCTGGTTTAATTGTCTGGAATGCAGCCTGCCCTGGGGTTTTTAAAAAAGCTCCCTCGCAGGGATGATATTGTGCACTCAGGGTTGAGAACCACAGACCTGAGAGAGCATCTCCTCCAGGGGTTCTCAGCCTTGGCTGCAGACTAGCATTGCCTGGAGAGCTTTTTCAAGAAACACCGATGCCCCACCGGTTGAAACCCTATTTCTAGAGGAGGGACCCAGTATTTTTAGAAAGCTCCCAGATGATTCTGATGCACAGCAAGGGTTAAGGTCAACTGACGTAATCTAGCCACCCTGTGTCATAGATAAGGAAAAATGAGAACTAGAGAGGTCAAATGGCTCGCTCACAGTCAGATCCTAGTTGTTGCAGCAGCAGGTCTGGGATTCAGGTCTGATGCCTCCAACTCGTCTCTTTGCTGCCTAGCACCGCCCCCGTATATTTATCTGTTGTATTTATTGATGCCTCCTCATCCCTCAGGTGATGATCCTGCCTCCAAGAGGCCTTTTCTGACTCCTCACGCTCTCCTTCCATCCAGTCAGGGTAAGATGCCCTTCCTTTGTGTTTAAAACTTTACTTACCCTTCCCCTGGGCTGTCAACTCCAGGAGGAGAGGTCCCATAGCTCCTTTATCCTGTCTACAACTTGCTGGCATGTAGTAGAGTCCCACAAAACATTTGTTGAAGTTCCCTAATTTTTTATTTATCAAATAGTCCACAGGGCTTGCTAAAAATAATCTATTTCTATATGCCAGCTTCTGAAAATAGCTTCTGAAAGCAAAAGTTCCTTCTTACCTGTCTGCAGCCCCCTGTACTTTGGGTCAAGGTCCCATACAAGGACTTCCCACCCCTCCCTTCCAGGAGAGAGATTTTTTTTGGCAAAAAAAAGAAAGAAAAATGTTTTTCAGGAAATTTTGATGACCAAACAATGGAACATGATTTCAGTGACCTTCTGTGTTGCTCAAGGTGTTTCCAACATCCAGGGATTTTTGAATATCATACTTAGAAGTGCACGTGACATTGGGGCTGGCCCCATGGCTGAGTGGTTAAGTTCGCACTCTCTGCTGCAGGCGGCCCAGTGTTTCGTTGGTTCGAATCCTGGGCACGGACATGGCACTGCTCATCAGACCACGCTGAGACAGTGTCCCACATGCCACAACTAGAAGGACCCACAACGAAGAATATACAACTATGTACTGGGGGGCTTTGGGGAGAAAAAGGAAAAAAAATAAAATCTTTAAAAAAAGGAAACGTGCATGTGGTATAAGTGAAAGGGAGCATGTGGCATTACCCTCAGGCAAAAAGTTGGCTGAAGAAAATAATGCTATTTTATGGAAATATGTTTTAAGGATTAAATTATTTCCTTTATTGTACTGCATATATAACTGAGCAGCCACATTCCGTGAGCACAGCTGAATTAAATCCTTCAGCCTCTCTGGATTAATACGTTAAAATCTTTTCAATTGATTAAAAAAAAAACACTATCCATCTTCTGTCATCTCAGTTTACTTAAGGTCATGCTTGGCCAGTGTCCTGTTTTTATTTGAAAAATATTTCCAGATTCGCAATATTTGTGTTTACTCTCGTCGCTATAACAGAGATTTGTCTCAGAGAGCAGGTTGCAGCCAGTGTCTCTAGCTTACACATGGTGAGGGGGCTCCACAGAGGGGGGGACAGAAAGTAGCTGTTTTTTTTGTTTGGAGAATTCAGGGTTAAAGCTTTTAGAGCCAAGAGCTGAGTTGTAGGGTAGATGTTAAGATGGTTTTAGGATGTTGCAGAAAGGAGAGAAGAAAGACCAGAGTGTGTGAAATCGTTTTCAAGTCTTAATAGGACTTCATAGTTTCATGCTGTGTGATTGGGAAAGTGGCGATGTGGCAGCGTGTAAGGGAAGCCACTGTATATCAGGGGAAATCTTCCTAGAACAAATAATTCCTTTTTTTTTTTTTCTTTTTTTTGAGGAAGATTAGCCCTGAGCTAACATCTGCCGCCAATCCTCCTCTTTTTGCTGAGGAAGCCTGGCCCTGAGCTAACATCCATGCCCATTTTCCTTTACTTTATACGTGGGACGCCTACCACAGCATGGCGTGCCAGATGGTGCCATGTTCGCACCCGGGATCTGAACTGGCGAACCCCAGGCCGCTGAGAAGTGGAACATGTGCACTTAACTGCTGTGCCACCTGGCCAGCCCCATAGAACAAATATTCTTAAAAATTTCAGAGAAAGGTAAGTCATTTAGCTGGAGGTAGATGTAAAACATTTTTATATTAAAATATTTTTGAATTATATTGTGAAATATAAAGTACAATGTTTGCATGACTTTTGTTTTAAGATAAAATATGAAATTTTAAAGAACCGCCTGTCTGGGGCTTGCCCCGTGGCCAAGTGGTTACGTTCGCACGCTCCGCTGCAGGCAGCCCAGTGTTTCGTTGGTTCAAATCCTGGGCGCGGACATGGCACTGCTCATCAAACCACGCTGAGGCAGCGTCCCACATGCCACAACTAGAAGAACCCACAACGAAGAATATACAACTATGTACTGGGGGGCTTTGGGGAGAAAAAGGGAAAAAATAAAATCTTTAAAAAAGAAAAAAGAACTGCCTGCCCATTCTCTCCTTTGCTGCTATTTGGATGAAAAATTAACAAACCAATAAGTTTTTGCTAAGTAACCAACTTCTATTACACTAATTTCAGAGGCTCAGCAGTACATTCCAGAAAAGGAGGAGGAGAGAAAGGAAGGGTTTATTACGTAAGACACAGTGTTCAGTGTTTTAAGTCTGATATACTGTCGAATCTTTACGACCTCCTTGCAAATTAGGACTTATTCACACCAATTTTTACATGTGACGAGGTTATATGCATCTGTCCGCTAGGGCGCAGATCCAGAATTTGAATCCAGGTCTGTCTGATTCCAAAGTCCTTGTATTTTTCCACCCAAACATGGTGTCGTATGTCATGAGGTTGGAGAAGTCTCCAGAAGAGACTTGTTATTAACTGAGTATTTGCCACACTTGTAGAAGCGGACTGACTTTAACTTCCCTTAGAGTTGTTATTTAACACCAACAGTTAACATTTATAAACTTCTGTGACACCCTTAAAAGCATTTTCTCATGATGGTCTGAAGTTCTGACTTTAGAATGACACGTTGTTATTGCAGTGACCCTCAGAGGATTCCAGTGTATTCATTGTCATGATTTACAAGGGAGGAAAGGAGCAGTGAGCAATGGCCATTTTTGGTCAAAAGACATAGGGTCAGGTAGAATTTTGTGATATGTCTCTCAGACATCACGCGTTTGACTTGGAGTGGGGAACAGAGCAAAGTGGTTGATCATTTGTGCCTTGCCATGCGATTCCTGGGTTTAAGAATCCTGACTCTATTAGCCACTAGCTGTGTGATCTCAGGCAAATCACCTGACCTCTTTGTGCCTTAGTTTCCTCATCAGTAAGATGAGAACAACAATAACTCGATTGTTGTTTGTTTTAAGAATTAAATAACATAAGGCGTATAAAGAGCTTAGAACATCATGTGATGCAAAGTTCATGCTCCATAAAGGTTTAGCTATTCTTAGTGGACAAAAGCTAGATGGTACACAGCCCAGGGATCCCACTCCTAGATACTGACCCAAAAGAAACGAAAGTGTCCACTAAGACCTTTTAGCGAAAGTTCATAGAAGTTCATTCATAATAGCTAAAACCTGGAAACAACTTGAATGTCCACCAACTGGTGAGTGGATAAACTGTGCTACATTCATCATTCATACAACGGAATACTATTCAGCAGCAAAAAGGAACAAATTACTGATTCAGGCAACAACATAGATAAATCTAAAAAGCATTATGCTAAAAGAAAGAAGCCAGACACAAAAGGCTGCATACTATTTGGTGTTGTTTATATGACATCCTGAAAAGGCAAAACTGTAGAGACAAAAATCAGATCATTGCTTGCCAAAGACTGGAAGTGAGCGGAGGAGACTGACTGCAGAGGGGCAAGAGGCCACTTTTTAGGGTGATGGAATAGCCTGTATCTTCATTGTGGTCGAGGTTACATGATTGTATACATTTGTCAGAACGCATCAGACTTAACAAGGGTAAATTTTTACTGTTAAACCACAATAAACTCGATTAAAAAAAAGTCAGATGCTGCAATATGAACAAAGAAGAGTGGGAGAAAAAGGGATTAGAAATGGTAAATAGTCTGAAGTTGCAGAAACTGCAGCTGTTCTGCAGTTTCAGTGATGTCTAAGATGGGAGGAAGGATTTCATCCATTTTCCTCTCACAGGCTGTGAGTTGGAAAAATGTAGAAACCTATAGACTCGTTGTGTCTTGGCGTAACCTGTCTGATGCTCTTTTCTGTGAGCAGTGGTCTGCTTCCCCAGTTTTTAAGCGTACCTGTTAGAGCTGTTCCTGTTTCACAGGCACAGGGATCTCCTGGGTTGCTTCCTGGGAGAATCCTGAGGGAGGGCTTGCCATGTGCTGAGGCATTCATGGCAACAGAGTGTTGGTGTTCTAGATGAAAAACGAAGTAGTCCAGTACACTTATGGGTAAGGAATGTTATCTCAGAGCATTGTTCATTCATCAGGAGTCACGGAGGCCCTTGGCACTTTGTCCTGGAGCTGATGCTTATCTCAGCAGCACTGGGCACAGTTGACCACTCCCTCCTTCCTGAAATTCTTTCTTTACTTGCCTTCTGTGACGCTCCTCCATCTTGATTCTGCTCACAACTCACTTGGTTTTTCCTCAGGCTCCCCTGCTGGATCCTTCTCTTCCTCTTCCTGGCCTTCTAAACTTCGGAGTGCCGAGAGCTTTGTTCTCTGACCTCTTCCCCATCTCAACTCACTCCTTAGGTCATCTCATTCATTTCCAGAGCCTTAAATACCCTCTATGTGTTGGTGACCTCTACATACTTATCTCCAGTCCCTATCTCTCCCTTGCTTCTCAGTTCCCTGTTTACTTCTCCACTTGGTTATCTAATAGACGTCTCAAATGTAGCACGTCCAAAACCCACTTCTTGATTTGTTTTCTAAACCTAGACTTCTTCCCTTGTTCCTCATCTCAGCAGTGACTCCAGCCAGTTGCCCAAGCCAAAAACCTGAAGTCCTCCTTGATTCTTGCCTTTCTCTCGCTGCTCATATTCCGTTCATTAGCATCTATGCCAAATCCAAGTGCTCCTGACTGCCCACCCCCACACCTAAATCCGAGCCCAGGCGCCACCACGTCTGGCTGGGACTTCTACAGTCGCTTCCTAAGCCATCTTCCTCCCTCCACTCATGTACCTCAGGGCTGAGTTCACACAATAGTCACAGTCATTCTTCTGCTTGATAATTTTATACTGCCTGCAGTGGTTTCTCTACAAACAGTATAAAGTCCAGACTCTTAGCCACGTTGTACTGTAGGCCCCTTCTGCCTCTCTGTCCCCGTCTCTTCCTTCTTCCCGCTCGGCCTGTCTCTCAAGGTGCTCCAGCCACACCGGCCTCTCACTGTCCCCTGACTCACCGCCCTCCTGCCTGGAACACTATTCTCAGCCTGCTCTCATCTCCTTTCACCTCCCAATCCCTTCCTGTCTAGGATCCTTGCTCCTGACGTCATCCAGTTCTCCCTCAAATGCCACCCCCTCGGATCTGGCATCTCTGACTCACCTATCAAAAATATCACTGTTACTCTCTATCCCCTTGACCTGCTTTATTTGACTTCAAAGCATTTGTTTCCACCTGAAATTGTGTGTTTTTGTTTATTGCCTCTGTGCCTTGGTAGATCATAAGCTCACTAAAGACATTGCTCTGGTGCTCAATAAATATTTTTTGAACTACCGAAGGAATAGTGAATTTATGCTCTGGTACTCATATTAAAAATGAAAGAACCAGGGGCTAGCCGGGTGGTGCAGCGGTTAAGTTCACACGTTCTGCTTCTCGGCGGCCTGGGGTTCACCAGTTCAGATCCCGGGTGTGGACATGGCACTGCTTGGCAAAAGCCATGCTGTGGTAGGTGTCCCACGTATAAAGTAGAGGAAGCTGGGCATGGATGTTAGCTCAGGGCCAGTCTTCCTCAGTAAAAAGAGGAGGATTGGCAGCAGTTAGCTCAGGGCTAATCTTCCTCAAAAAAAAACCGAAAAAACAACAAAAACCCAAACAAACAACAACAAAAATTAAAGAACCAAACACCTTTCTAGACCCTAACATCCCTCTCCATCTCACCTCATTTTTATGTCCCCTTTTAAGGCAGAATTTCTGAAATGTTACTTAGATGTGCTATAAGCTCTTCATTACTCATTTCCTCTTCACCCTGTTACAATCTGGCATCTTTTCCATCATTCTTGTGAAATGTATCAGGGTCATTCAAAATCTGTGTGTTGCTGCTTCCAATAGATGACATTCCTATCCTGTCTTAACTAGATCTCTGAGTAGGTTTAAGCACAGTTGTCCATTCTGTTCTTTTTTTTTTTTTTTTTAGGAAGATTAGCTCTGAGCTAACATCCGTGCCCATCTTCCTCTACTTAATATGTGGGAGGCCTGCCACAGCATGGCTTGCCAAGCGGTACATAGGTCCACACCTGGGATCCAAACCGGTGACCCCCGGGCCACAGAAGCAGAATGTACAAACCCAACTGCTGTGCCACTGGGTGGCCCCTCCATTCCGTTCTTGAAATTCCTCTTAACTTGGCTTCCCCCTTCCCTACTAGCCATTCCTTGGTCCTTTGCTGGCATTTCCTTCTTTTTGGGACCTCTGAATGTTGAGAATTCTTCAGGGTGTGACTTAGGCTCTCTTCTCGCTCTACGCACTTATCTATTCCCAGGGCTTTAAATAGCATCATTGAGCTGATGACTCTCCAGTGTATTTGTTCAACACTAGCCTCTCCTGAGCCGTAGACCCTACATCCTACTGCCTCCTTGATGTCTCTTTGGACGTCTCATGCCTAAGGAGGAACTCTTGATTCACTTCTATATCCCGTCTACCCAAACCTGCCTTTCCACATCCAGTCTTTGCCATCTCAGTAAATGGTACCACCATCCTCCCCGTTTCCAAAGTTGGAAATCTGGGTGTCATCCTTGGTTTCTCCTTTATTGATGCCCCCCCCCTTCCCCCAGTAATTTAGTTCTACCTTCAAAATATATTTTGAATTTGTCTTCTCTGTCTCCACTACTACTCTCTTGGGCCAGCTTTGTTACCTGGACCTCAACAGTATCTGATACCTGGTCTGTTGTTTCTGCTCTGGTCACAGCAGAGTGCTCTGTCATTCTGTGATGCCACACACTGCTTACAGTCCACGCACGGTGTAATACGGTGCCTACCTCCTCATCAACCTCATTTCTCCACTCCCCTCCAGTCACACTGACCTCTTTCCATCACATCCTTGAGCACACCAAGATATTTTCTGCTTCAGAACCATTGGCTTGCTTTTCCCCTTCCTTGAATGTTCTTTCTTTAGCCCTGCATGGCCAAATGCTTTTCATCCTTTACTTCTCAACTTAAACATCCCCCCTCAGGGAGCCTCCTGTGACCACACTGCCCAAAATACTTCCCTCTCTTATTCTCTATCATAGCAACCTATGTACTTCCTTCTTGTCACTAAGCAGAGGCAGTTCTTTAAAAAGTATTTACTTTTAGTTTTTATTATGGAATATAAGTTCCCCAAAAAGGGACTTTTTCTGTCTTGTTAACTGTTACATCTTCTGTATCTAGGTATCAGAATGGGGATTCTTATGTTTATATGTGTTGTGTTGTGAGATGCTTGACATGAATCCTCACCCCCATTTTTCTAAAAAGGGAAAAAGTTTTTGTCAAAGTTTTGTATAATTAGTTTATAAAGTTTACATAATTAGGAAATGAAATAATACTATAAGATTTGTTACGAAAAACAGCATCTCCCCTTTCATTTTCTGTTCCCCAGAGGCAAGTGTTTTCAACTTTAGCTGATTATTTTTAGTAATTACTTTTATAACTTTAATGAACATATTTGTACTGTTGCTTATCTATTTTTTAGTTTTAGGAGTTGTCTATTGATGTAAAAGTGAGTAGCTTGCTGTCGTCTTTCCCTGCCCCCTCCCCTCTCACACAACTTTCCCATCCTCCTAATTGTAGTTGTATTGTAATTTTGGTAAGATCAATATGCAGTGTTTACTTTATTATAACTGTGTAATATTTTCCACACAAGAGCCCTGTAATATAGTT
Source organism: Equus caballus (assembly GCF_041296265.1). Lineage (NCBI taxonomy): Eukaryota > Metazoa > Chordata > Mammalia > Perissodactyla > Equidae > Equus > Equus caballus. The sequence goes on from NC_091689.1 coordinate 76,578,380, forward strand.
TGATTATCTTTCCTCTCAAGACTACACAGCAGATATTGATTTTTTTCTCTTAGTTTTTGATGTACTTATGAATATTCAGCCTCAGACTCTGCTTGAGTTGTAATCTCCTCTTAATTAGTCAACCACCTAGAGAATCTATTACAGTCATCTTTTGGGGGAAATTCCTACCAGAGCTTTCTGATCTTCGCTCTGTCTAGGCTGCTCTTTGGTTTCCGAACAGCTAGGGTTTTGCCTTCACCACCCTCCTGAGGACTCCTTGTGCCTCTCTGGTATTGCAGCTGTCAATCTTTGGAGCTTACGACTTATTTCTTTGTTGGTTTACTACTTCATTTTGGTGGAGCACATGCTCCAGTTTCTTATGGAGAAAGGGTATAAGAGAGGTTTTTTGAGACTTGCAGGTGTGACAATACCTTTGTTCTCCCCTGGCTTTTAATTGATGGCTTGACTAAGTTTATCATTCTAAGGTAGAAATTGTCTGTTCTCAGAATTTTGGAGCCTCTATCTTCCAGAGTTGCTCTTGAGAAGTTCCTGCCATTCTAACTTAAAATCCTTTGTATGAAACTCTTTCTTCCTGGAAATTCCATAATGATGTACCTTGGTGTAGAGAATCTGTTTGCATTTAATATACTAGAAACTCTGTTGGCCTTTTCACTGTGGAATCCCTCTTATTCCCACCCCACCCCGTCCTTTCTTTAAAGGGAACAATGTCCTTCAGTTCTGGAAACTTCTTTCCTTGGCAATTACTTCCCCTCCATTTTCTTTGATAATGAACACTCTGTTACTATTTGGATACTGGCTATGCCCAATTGGCCCCGAAACTCTCCTTCTGTTTTCCATCTCTTTGTCTTTTTGTTCAACTTTCTTGGACATTTCCTGAAATGTATCTTTCTCGCCTTCTATTGAACTTTTAATCTGCCATCATTTTAATTTCTAAGAGCTCTTTTTTATTTTCTGAATCTTTTTCTCTCTTTGATAACATCTTGTTCTTACTTCATGGATGTATTTTTCTCAGATCTCTGAAGATGCTGGGGTTTTGGTCTTTTTCTTTTTTTAATTACATTTTTTTTTTTTTGCTGAGAAAGATTAGCTCTGAGCTAACATCTCTCGCTCATCTTCCTCTTTCTTATTTGCTTGAGGAAGATTAGCCCTGTGCTAACATCTGTGCCAGTGTTCCTCCACTTAACATTTTTTTTTCACTCTTTTTTTTTTTTTTAAGATTCGCACCTTAGCTAATATCTGTTGCCAGTCTTTTTTCTTCTTTTTCTTCTTCTCCCCAAAGTCCCCTGGTACGTAGTTGTAAATTCTCGTGGTAGGTCTTTCTGGTTCTGATATGTGGGACGCTGCTTCATTATAGCTTGATGAGCAGTGCTAGGTCCACACCCAGGACCTGAACTGGTGAAAACCGGGGCTTCAGAAGCAGAGCACACAAACTTAACCACTAGGCCATGGGGCCGGCCCACCTCCACTTTATATGTGGGCCACTGCCACAGCATGGCTGAGGAGTAGTGTAGGTCCATGCCCAGGATCTGAACCCATGAACCTGGGCCACCAAAGCAGAGCATGCTGAACTTAACCACTATGCCATGGGGCTGGCCCCTGTTCTTTGTTTTTTTTAAATTTCTTCTTCCTGTTCTTTTCTCTCTCCTCAAGTGGCTTTGCTGTTTCTCTGTTAGATACTTTCCTTAATATTTGGAAACTCTTGCTCTTCCCTCTTGTTTTAGATTAACTATCTGAAAAGATGGCTGGAAGTTCTTTGATAGTGGACGGGGTTTGGCAATTCTGGGCTTCCTTCTAGGGTGACCTGGCTGGGATGTTTCTTTTTGTTTTGTTTAGGGTATCCTGATAGTATTTTTAGGTCTTTTTTTTTTTTTTTTTAAGCTGATCAGATTCCCCAGAGAAAATATGACTAGTCAGAAAGCTACGTAGAGACTGGAGTCTTTTATTGACTTTTGTTGACTTTTTTATTGACTGATCTTTTATTGACTCTTTTCAGAGAACACATTTCCAGTCTTCTCCTAGGTGGGGCGTGGGGGTTTGGAGGCAATCGCTTATTTTCAAGGAGTGAGGGAGAGAATCTGGGGCTCTAACTACTTCTTAAACAGACTTTCAGTCAATTCTCCACCCCACCTTCACCCCTACTTCCAGAGGAACCTGGTGCTGCCAGTCCCTCAGCCTCATGGGGGTTTATAATTTAAATGAAGTTGCTTCTAGGTGGTCCTAGTTTTGGATTGAGCTTTCTCCAGTTGGCTAAGCCAGTTGCTGTTAGACCATTTGCTCTCTCCATCTTCCAAAATTGTGTTACTATCTCTTCTTCTGTGCTCTTTGTCTTTATCTGTTTGTGTTAGTATTTGAGGAGGGGTAGAACTAAATGCACATATTCAGTACTCCATCTTTACGGAAAAGTTTCACTTGACATGAGTTTTAAATTTTTATGAGGCGTTTGTTTGCACTTCAGTTCATGAGGCATTTGATCATGAAACAGATTTCTGTATAAGTTGTGAATCTCCATTTTCACCAACTTCACTTCTTTTCCTACTTATGGGGGGGGGGGGGGGGGTGAGGTATGGTGGAAAGTTCCCTGGGCTGAAAGTTAGGAGACTTGGATTCTATTTCTAGATTTGCTACAAACTGTTTAATCCTGGACATTCTCTCTCGTCATTATTTCCTCATCTATACGACCAGGCAATTGAAATAGATGATTTGAAGATCTCTTTGTACCCATAGATTGATTTTATTTCCAAGAAGTTAAGATAATCCTGTGTAACTGAACACCAGGTTAGGAAACAGAGCTGTAGCAGCCAACTGAGGAAATGCAAAATTTAAGCTTCTCCTTGTATTTGTCAGTCTCTGTAACTCTGACATCTTTAAAGTCTCAAGTAAAATTGCAACCCACATTTCATGAACAAGAAACTGTTAAAAGGTTAAAAATTCTGAAATTTTTTTCTCTGGGCTATTTTCAGCTGATCGCAGTTCAGCTCCAAAACATACTTGGCTTCATGTTCTCGATAGCTAGATAAAGTGTTAGTTCTGAGCCAGAAAAACAGGAAAGATAATAGAGAAAGAGGTCTATTTTTTTGCCTTTTCCCCTCTGGCAGGGATGGCCATCCTGGTAGCACCCTATGTGGATGTGGCCTTCCCCTCCATGCCGCGTGTGAGTAGATAATAGCCCGGCTGTATTTTCTCCCTCCCCCACCTTGCTGTTTCTCAGTGAGATGGAAAGACAGTGTGGACGTTGCATGTCACTGTGGTTTTGACTGGCGGGGGTGATTTCCAACCCAACGTGCTCAGCAGTGGTCAGTACAATGACTGAGGAGAAATGTGATCTCTGAGGTCAGGGACCTTGTGGCCCAGAGACCACAGTGAGGTTCCTAAGGGCACTGCTTCTCAAATTGGGGTGCACAATAGAGCCACCCCTGCCCCTGTTACTAAACCAGACTCGGTGGGCGGGGTGTAGGAATCATTTTGTGAAAGTTCCCCAGGTTATGATGTTATGTTGGCTCCTTATGCTGACTCTGGGGAACTATCTTCTTAGGGACAGGAGGCTAAAAAGAAAATCAGAGTTGTGAGCATTTGCAGAACTCAGGAGAAAAGAGCAGGACAGACGCTGAACCCAGCACAGCAGCCAGCTGATGCGCGAATCCATCGCAGCAACGATTTCAAACTCTCACCGCCTTCCTCAGTCTCTGCTCTGCATCCTCTCCCCTCACTCTTTATGGATCATCTTGCTTCTGAAATGAGAGACGAATGGAAACTTTCAGGGGATACTGCCTCAACTTCCTTTCTTGTGTTTGTGTGTGTATAATGCACACTTATCTTTGCTTTTCCGATTGAGGTTTACCCCTCTACATATGTCTCTCTACATCAGTGATCCCCCCTATGTAGTTTTCTTTTATTCTTTTCCATCAACATTTGTGTGTGTGTGTCTGACTATGTAATATAAATACATATTTCATCTTAGAAAACAAGGCACCACAAACAAAATTTACCTTCCTCAAAGAGACATCTGATATGGACGCTGCATTGGGAACCTTTATCTAAAAGTGTTAACAGATGCCGTGGGATAAATTACACAGGAGCTGGCCTCGGGGGGAGCCCTGAATATTTTCAGACGTAAAGGTCCACAGAGGATACCAGAGAGCTGGAAGAACCTCTCAGAGAAGGAAAGCAAGAAAAGGGAGTCTTCAAAAGAAGTCGTGGTCAGCTGTGTCAAAGGTGGTTGAGATGTCGAGTAAGGCAGAAATGTAAAATGGGCATTAGGTTTAGCAGTGTGCAAGTCATGGATGACCTTAGCCAGACCTGGACGGTGGGAGGTAGAGGCCGAATCCCCATTGGAGAGTTGCCGGCTCCCCTAGAGCCCTGGCAGGAGTATTAAGGATTTTGGACTGTGTTGTAATGCAATAGATGCAGTGGAAAAGGCTGATAAAGTTGTTTTTCCTTTTTATGATAGCCTCTTATCTTTATTGTTTTGTTCTGATTACCAAATCATTATATACTCATTGTAAAAGTTTATTTTATTTTATTTGTTTATTTATTGAGGAAGATTGGCCCTGAGCTAACATCTGTTGCCAATCTTCCTCTTTTCGCTTGAGGAAGATGGTCACTGAGCTAACATCTGTGCCAGTCTTCTTCTGTTTTTGTGGGATGCTGCCACAGTGTGCCTTGATGAGCAATGCTAGGTCTGCGCCCAGGATCTGAACCTGTGAACCCCGGGCCTCCAAAGTGGAGCATGTGGTCTTTACTACTACGCCCCTGGGCCGGCCCCATTATTATTATTTTTTTATTTTAATTTTGTTTCGCAGGGAAAGATTCTGAGATAACGTCTGTTGGCAATCTTCCTCTTTTTTTCCCCTCCTCAAACCCCATTGCATGGTTGTATGTCCTTGTTGTAAGTTGGTCTAGTTTCTATGTGAGCTGCTCCCACAGCATGACAGCTGACAGACAGGTGGTGTGCTTCCGTGACTGGGAAGCAAACCGGGGCCGCCAAAGCAGTGAGATCACCGAACTTGAACCACTAGGCCATCAGAGCTGGCTCTTAAAGTTTTAAACATTAAAAAATAGAACCAAGAGGAATCTCCATAATTGCATTCCCTCGTATATAACCACTGTTAATAATTTGAGGTACTTCCTTCAAGATTTTTCTGTGCACATGCTACCGCAACACACACTTAGACACATCTACTTTACAAAAATTGGGTTTATTGCGTATAGTCTGCTAAAGCTTATGTTTTCACCTGCGTATTTCAGATATCCCACTGCATGAGGCAGATGGGAAGTGTTCTGTTGTGCTGTAGTATTCTCTGGAGATTTGTTTCAGACATTTTTGCTCTCTCACATAATGCTACACTGAACGTACTTGTGCATTCCTTTCCTATATGTCCAGGAATTGCTATGCAGCGAGTTCCTAAAGTGGAATTGTGAGTCACAGGGCGTGACTGTTGAGATTCTGATACTGCTGCAGTGCCCAAGGGGAGGCTTTTTTTGGATTGTTTTGTTTTTAAGATGGAAGAAATTTGAGCACGATGAGGGGCAAATAAAGAGTAGGTTGAAGTCACAGGAGAAAGTGCTGAATATCCGATAAGGGAGAAGGTCAGTGGGAATGGAAACCAAGGCATGGAAGGAGGCCTTAGGCTGAGGAAGGGAGATCAGATGAAGCGGCGGACAGGGTCCACAGCGACTGCTACATCCCCAGAGCCTTGCCCAGTCCTGGCGCATAGCAGGCACTCACCAAATGCTTGTTGGTTGAATGAATAAACGAATGTAGTTTGGCTGATTTGGCAATAGAACTTAATTTTTCCAGCTGAGAGCATCTAGTTTTCCCACTTTCTCTACAAAATCGGAGGTTAAGATGTGCTACTGAAACTGGTGAAGGAGGGGTTGGAGATTTGAAAGGCCCTTCTTGCTCAATGAGCCCAGTGGCCAGGTCAAACAGGGCTGCTAGCTTAGGCATCTCTTACCTTCCTCTCTAGTTAGCCTGCAAGGCCTGTTGATTCTAACACCTTGAGATCACTGGACTGCATCTAATTCTATTCATTCCCACTACCACCATCACTACGTTGGTTCCAGCCTGGATTTCCTTATGAGAGCAGCCTCTTCGATGGGCCCCTGTTTCCTCTTATGCATCCCTCAGCACTCGGTTTAGGGGCCACCTTCTCCACCCCCAGCCTGGCTGGCTTAGGACTCTCTTCTTTGTCTCCCCAGCCCTGTGCACGCATCTGTTCTCCCTGGATGGTCACTTGTGTTTATTTACCTAAAGCCTTCATATGTAAATGTCTTAAGGGCCATTTTTACATCTCTCAGACCTACTATAGTGTTTACCTCATGTTGCGTGCTAAATAAGTGACAGATATTATTATTATTTTAAATTCTAGATTATTTTTTAATTTTTTTCCTTTTTCTCCCCAAAGCCCCATGGTACATAGTTGTATATTCTTCGTTGTAGGTCCTTCTAGTTGTGGCATGTGGGACGCTGCCTCAGCATGGTTTGATGAGCAGTGCCATGTCCGCGTCCAGGATTCAAACCAACGAAACACTGGGCCGCCTGCAGCGGAGCGCGCGAACTTAACCACTCGGCCACGGGGCCAGCCCCAACGGGTGTTATTTTATGTGTGAAAGTCTGATGCTTACATAAACTTGGTACATGGAAGGAAGGACAGGGACAAAAACCGGCATGAGATGAACTCACAAAGGATCAATAGCTTAAGACATTTGATCCTGGAACAAAGCCTCAGGATTATTACTCCTTGGGGAGAGGCAATCTGATTTAAGTGTTATTTGTATTATTATTTTTGTAATTAGTACTTTAAATGCATATTTTGAGAAAATTTACATACCTTGCATCTCCTAGGTGATTTACCTATGTTCAGATGACCTGTTTATTTTTAAAATCTCAATTAAAGAACTACTTTGTGGTATTTTCTAGAATAGAAATGCCTGAACCTCCTTGGCTGCATCTGGCCAGCTGGAGGATAATCACATAATTGAAGTCCCTGATGGGATTCTAAAAAGAAATGACCTTCCAACCCATTAAATAAAGAGCTCCCAAATTGGGATGGAATGTTCCAGTTGGGATCTGCCTGCCTCCCCTCCATCACCATGCCCCCGCCCCCATCTACTGGGGAGAGTGGTAGGAGATCTTTAGCAGCTGGCGACAGGACTAGTGTTTCAAGTTATAGAATCAAAGTGTAATGAAAGAAGAGCCCCAAAGAGTTGGTTATTTTTTTCTGTGGAGCAAACAGCGTGGGTTCAGACCTTCTAAAGCGTTACATTTGCAGCTGAAAAATGTTGTGGTCCGATTAATGAGAGTAATTGACAGGACTCCTCCACATCCCTGGGACAGTCTAGAGAGGCATTTGTGAGGGTCATAGTGCTGGATAAAGAGATTAGCACCCCGGGGCAGGGTCCAGATGCTTCTTGCCAAGACCCTTCCTCCCACCGGAGGTCTGAGTTTCTCTCAACAGTTACCTATTCACAGCACATTTGCTGCATCCGCAGTTAGGATGGCTACGCCAGTCCTGCAGCATGAGGGAGTGACTGGGGCCCGCTCTGGGTGCCCCACTTCCCAGAAGTCACCTGAGGAGGATGAGGCTTTTGCTGCCATCCTTCCGCTTGCCTCTCATTGTGTTACCGCTGAGCAGCGGCTGCACAGGGGGTGGTAACCGAATATAAATTTGAATCCCCTCAACCATATAGGCATTCAATTCTATTTAGCCTAAGATAATATGCTGAACTGTCAGAACTGATCCATTCAAAAGGAATTTTTGTCATCTCAGTCTATTTTTAACGACGGCTTAAAAAATGTATTCATACGTTCAAAATTTAAGCAATGGGCATGATTTAGAAATACCTAAATAATAATACAGTAGAGAATGCATAAAAACGGGATGAAATAGACTAATGTGTTTCTTGAGTTCTCTTCATTTTCCATGTAGACTGAATTTATAGATACTCTCCTGATTTTTGAAGTAATAGATCATTTAATAAACTACTGTCGACGTCTTTATTTCTCAACATATTCCAAAGGCTATACCCCTCTTTCAAAAATGAGAAGAACTTCAGGGAGATTCAGCCAACATTTTTTCCCCTCTCGTTATGTAATCCTTGTAGCTAATGTTTGTCTAGGTTTCCTATGTGCAGGCACCATGCTAAACACTTCACATGCCACAGCTCATTTCATCTTCAAAAGAAGCCTGCAAGGAAGTGCTGTTCACTCCATAGTTCAGGTGCGGACTCTGAGGCCTGGAAAGGTTGGATAAGCTGCCCAGGGTCACACCTTTTGGAGGTGGTGGGTCTGGGATTTGAATTCAGGTCTGTCTGACTCCAGCAGCAGCCTTAGAGAAGTTGTGCATCCATTTGGTCAGTCGCTCGGCAGATAATCATGGAGTGCACAGGGTGGCCCAGACACTATTCTAGGTGCTTGGGATCCAGCTACAAATAAGGCAAAATCTCTGCCCTCTTGGAAATCACATAATATATATAACTAAGTAATTATTAAGTGCTAAAGGAAAGGACAGCAGGAGAAGGTGACAGAGAATAGTGGCTCTACCCTGGAGGTGGATTTTTGAGGGACAGCCTCTCTGAGGCAAGGATTGAGCAGAGACTTGAATAATGCAAGAGAGCAAGCTACCTAAGGTCAGGGGGCAGTGTAATATAGTGGTTATAATCTTGGCCTGTGGGCTCCTGGGTTCAAATTCCTGTTCTCCTGCTCATTAGCTGTGGGATCTTGGGCAAAATACTTGACTTCTCTGTGCCTCTTCATCAGTGATGTAAAGGTGACTATGATACTTACCTTTACCCTATAGGGCTGTTGTGAGGATGAAATGGGTTCATCTGTCTAAGAAACCCCACCTACTGCTGCCTGGTACAGCCTAACCCACAATGAGTAGCATATTGTTAACTACTTTTTTTTAGTAAGATACACATAACCTAAAATTTACCATTGTAACCATTTTTGTTTTTCCCCTGAGGAAGATTAGCCGTGAGCCAACATCTGTGCCAGTCTTCCTCCACTTTATATGTGAGTCCCCACCACAGCATGGCTGATGAGTGGTGTAGGTCCATGACTGGGATCTGAACCTGTGAACTTGGGCTGCTGAAGTGGAGTGCACTGAATTTAACTACTATGCCACGGGGCTGGCCCAGCATTGTAACCATTTTTAAGTGTACAGTTCACTGGCATTCACATTGTTGTGCAACCATCCCCACCATCCATCTCCAGAACTTTTTCATCTGCAAAACTGAAAGTCTGCTTCTGTTAAACAATAATTCCCCATTGCTCCCTCCCCCAGCCTCTAGCAGCCACCATTCTGCTTTCTGTCTGTAGGAATTGAACTACTCTAGACACCTAAGATAAGTGGAGTTACACAATATTTGCCATGTTGTGACTGGCTTATTTCAATTGGCGTAATGTCCTTGGGTTTCATCCATGTTGTGATATGTGTCAGAATTTGCTTTTCAAGGCTAACTAATATTCCATTGTGTGTTTTGCTTATCCATTCGTCTGTTGATGGACACTTGGATTGCTGCCACCTGTTGGCTATTGTGAATATTGCTGCAGTGAGTAGGGTGTGCAAATATTTGTTCGAGTTCCTGCTTTCACTTCTTTTGGGTATATACTATATATAGTTTTATAATCTACTTTTTCACATTGAAATATATTGTTAAAATTTTCTGTCATGAATATTCTTCTACAAAATTATTTTAAATAGGTACTCTCATATAGCTGTATCCTAATTGATTTAAGCCATCAAATATTATTTCCTAGAAATAGAACTATAAGATTGAAGGGTATGACTAATATTAAAGCTTTGGCTGCATTTGCCAAGTTGCCACCCAGAAAACTCATACAACCTGACACTGTCTATGTGTTCTCTGCATCTTTCCTAATATTAGGTATTAATCACTGTTTTCTGTCAATTTGGTCATTAAAAATGGTATATCAATTCTGGTTTTCTTTTTACGCAAATTTTAGAGTTCGCTTTCTCTGTTAGAGTTTATTTGTGGCTGATTACTAGGGGAAAGATTGACTTGGTAAACATCCAACTTGTGAAATGGTGGGAAGTGGCAATCTCTGGGCCCTTCCTTCTTGGTCTTTCCTGTGAGCCTTTTGCTCTGTGTGGATGTGACAAGCTGCTGTAATTGGGATTTAAGTTCTGTTATTGTGTGCTGAATACGTTCTTACTAGTTATATTTTCACAGTTCCTTACTTACAGTTCAAAAATCCAAAAAGTGTTGAAAAAAAATTTGAACTCATCTGCTGGAGAAACCTGACCTTGGCCAACAGGAGACCGCTTATGTTTTTTTTCCTTTATCCCACTTAGAATGACTATTCATATTTTTGGCTGCAAAATATGAATGTGTTTGAGTAAGGGGTGCATCATATTATACGGTATATGTGTGTAAGAGCTATTTTCTTTTTGAATTCTGAAAAACTCTGAAACACAAGTTTTCGCATCAAAGGTTTTGGATAAGAGAATGTGGACCTATAGTTATCGATTTTTTTCCTTCTTGGATTTCCCTGTTCTCTTCCCTCCTGGGCTTCAAAAACTGCTTTTGAAATTAGGCCTACTCTGGTAGTTAAGCATGAAGTTATGAGTCAAATGTACTTTGAGTTTAAAGACAATAGGAATTGAAGAGTGGTGTCTTTTTTCATCCCCGGGACATGTATAATCACTGTAATCTGGGTCCTGACAGGTCAGTGACTAGAACCAAGTTTCAGCTGAGCCACAGCCAACTGCAAACTCAGGGTGGTGTTCAGTTGGGAACCCTGAGGGTCTGAGGAGCCCTGAACCAGTTGGACTGTGAAGTGATAGCTTTCCAAGATGTTTTTGGAACATATTTCTATAATTAATACCATTTGTCCTTTATAGAACATCAGCTGTTCTTAGCCAAGCTTTTAAAAAAACAACTTCAAATTGGTTAAAATTAAATAAAAATACTTTTCTGTTATATCATCAATAATTGTTAGTTATTAGATTTAAATTATTAAGTTGTTAAAATAGTAAGGGTTGCAGAAATGGAAAAACTGACTCAAATTCATTGAATTTGCAAGGGGCCCCAAATAGCGAAAACACTTTTGAAAAAGAACAGCAAAATCAGAGGACTCCCATTTCCTGATTTCACAACTTATGACAAAACTACACTAATCAAAAATCAGTAATCAAAAACAGTGTGGTACTGGCATAAGAGTAAACATATAGATCAATAGAATAGAATTGAAAGTCCAAAAATAAATCTATATATCTCTGGCAAATTGGTTTTTGAAAAGGATGCCAAGTACAGTCAATGAGCAGAGTCTTTGTAACAAATGGCATTGTGGCAACTGGATTTCCACACAAAAAGAATGAAGTTAGACTTCTACTTCACATCATGTACATAAGAGCTAAAACCATAAAACTCTTAGAAGAAAACAGAGAGATAAATCTTCATGACCTTGGATTTGGCAATGGGTTCTTAGATATAACACCAAAAGCGTGAGCAATGACAACAAAAAAATAGATAAATTAAACCCCTCAAAATTACAAACTTTTGTTCATCAAAGGACATTATTGAGAAACTGAAAAAGACAACTAACAGAGTTTGAGAAATATTTGGAAATCACGTATGATAAGACTTTAATATCCACAATATATAAAGAACTCCTACAACTCAACAAAAAGACAACCCAACTGAAAAATGGGCAAAGGATTTGAGTAGACATTTCTCCAAAAAAGATATACAAATGGCCAGTGGGACATGGAAAGATGCTCAACATCATATGCCTTTAGGGAAATGTAAATCAAAACCACAACACTGGGGCTGGCCCTGTGGCCAAGTGATCAAGTTATGTGCTCTGCTTTGGCGGCCCAGGGTTTCACTGGTTTGAATCCTGGATGCAGACATGGCACCACTCATCAGACCATGCTGAGGCGGCATCCCACATAGCACAACTAGAAGGACCTGCAGCTAGAATATACAACTATGTACTGGGGGGCTTTGGGGAGAAGAAGGGGGAAAAACCCCATAACACTATTTCATAGCTACCAGGATGGCTAGAATTTCGTAAAAACAGAAAATAACAAGTGTTGGTGAGGATATGGAGAAATTGGAAACCTCATGCTTTGCTGATGGGAATGTAAAATGGCGCAGCAGCCACTGTGGAAAACAGTTTGGTGGTTCCTTAACAAGCTAAACTTAAAATTACCATGTGACTCAGTAATTCCTTTCGTAAGTATATACCCCAAAGAATTGAAAACAGGGAATCAAACAAATGCTTGTATGTCTTTAGTTGTTGTAACATTATTCACAATAGCCAAAAGGCACAAAAATCCCAAGTGTCCATCAACAGATGAATGGATAAGCAAAATGTGGTATACACATACAGTGGAATATTATTCAGCCATAAAAAGGAACAAAGTTCTGATGCAGGCTACAACATGGATGAACCTTGACATTATTATGCTAAGTGAAATAAACCAGAAACAAAAGGACAAATGTTGTATGATTCCACTTGTATGAAATATCTAAAATAGGCAAATTCATAGAGACAGAAAATAGATTAGAGGTTACCATGGACTAGGGGGAGGGGGAAGTGGGGAGTTATTGCTTAAGGGTTACAGAGTCTCTGAGGTGATTAAAAAAAAAAAGTTTTGGAAATAGAGGTGATGGTTGCACAACATCATGAACAGAATTAATGCCACCAAATTTACACTTAAAAATGGTTAAAATTGGCAAATTTTATGTTTTATATATGTCACAGTAAAGAAGTTTTTTAAGATGGTGAAGGAACCAATGAATTCAGTTGGGATCTGATAGGTTTGTAGTATACATTGGACTTTTCTATAAAGGCATTACCTGATCTGGTTGCGATGTGAGAATGGATAATGTGATGATAGTTCCCAGCTCTTCAAAAGGAGTCATGTTTAACTTCTAGGTGTATTTTTAGAGCTGATTTATTGGGGAGGGATGGCGGGAATAGGGAAAGACAGTGGATAAGAGCTAAAACAACAGTAAGCATCACTGGAAATGTAACAAGATGCAGAAAATTATGTTTACCAGAGCTCTTCTTAGAGATGGTATTGTTATGCGTAGATGGAAGAAATCCTTAGAGTTACCACTTGGGGTAGGGCCAGGAGGATGAGATGCCCAAGGGACGCACTGAACTGTCCCCCCTTTTGTTCTGCTGTGGCGTCTTTTGTGCTGCGGGTAGGAGCAGCTTCCTGTTTGATGTGTTGCTGGACCAGTGGGCAGGATGGAGAAGAGGCTGAGCCTGTCCTTTTTATAAATATTGTCCACATATTTGAAAAATATTATCTGCTTTGTGTGTGGACATATCTTAGTGTGGCCTAATGAAATATGTTTCTGGAAATATGAAAATTCTTTTATTATTATGTAGGTAATTAAATTGCATTCTGAGGAACTGAAGAGCACTAGTAACTTTTCTGGAGTGACAAAGAGTTTATAATTCATTCTATTATTTGTTCATTCACCCACTTATGGAACATCAGTGATATGCTAGGTATTGTTTCAGGTTCTGAGGAGACAAAGTAGAATAAGACAGTGGCTTGCCCTCCAGGAGCCCATGGACCAGTGGAGGGAAAAAACCAGTCATGGCCATACAGTGTGATAAGGCGGATGGACACCTATCTTTTTCCCAGATTTCATCTTCTGTCCTGGGGGCCAGTTGTGAAAGAGTAACTAACTACCATGTGATTATTTGGGACTCTGCTCAGTGTAAGCTGCAAATTTGTTTATAATAATCACTCATTTTTCTTTCTTTCTTTTCCACACTCTAACTAGAAGACCAACTGAAAAATAATGTATTTTAGTAAGCAGTGATGCAACAATTGAGTTTTGAACCCCTCGTATAGTGATATGACAGGTTTTACTAGACACGCAAAGCGCTCTAGGAGTAGAGGCAAGTAACTTAACTTGGTATGGAAATGGTGACATTGAAATACAAATTTAAAGAAAGGGTAAAATGGGGGGTGAGGGGATGTGCATTCCAGATGGAATATACTTAGGATGAGGTTGATAATAAAAAGGATGAAACTTGGTGATTGACCAGATGTCGAGACTAAGGGAAAGAGAAAAGTCAAGAATGGCCCCAGCTCTGGCTGAGGTAGGTGATTCGATGCTAATACATTAATCAAGAAGGCAAGCGAAACAGGGGGACCTTTGGGGCAAGGAAGTTTTTTCCATAATGTTGGGAGAAGGTTTATGAATTTTCTAAATTGCCTGATGGATAGTACGGGGTTCCAGCCATGAGTCAAAAATTTTCTTACCCTAACAAATTTGACATCTTCATGAATGACATTTTTTCTTCTTCCCTTTATTGTCCTACTTCCACTTCCAGAATTATCTGAGAGAGAAAGAGAGAGTGCTTTTGTCTTTCTCAAGATGGGAAAACCAGAGAACTTTAATGGAAACCATCAACTTGAATTTAGAATTTGTATTCCAGAAATGATTAGAGAAGAATGCCACATTTTTTTTTTTCATTTAAATATTACAGTCATTGAGTTTGTATGCCAGTAACAAGCTGGGGTAAGAGAGAGGTCAGTCCAGATTCAGCAAAGTGAGGAAACATTTCCTGATTCACATTTCTTTTCATGAAAGTAGTAGCCAACAGTGCTTAGGACAGTGAAGTCATTCAAAAATATTTGCTGAATTAATGTTATCTTTTTCTATGTTTAAATTTATTTTATTATTAAAAAAGGGAATGAATGGCAGGGATAGCCAGGTAAGAAGTCAGAAGGAAAAACTGGTGCTTAACAAGGTCAAAGACGCCAAATTTATTGAAAATGGAAGTAAAAAAATAATAGCTTATATTTATATGGTACTTAACAGTTTTCAAGTCACTTTTATATATGTGTCAGTTAATTTATTCTCCACAATAGCCTACTGATGTAGGTATTATAGCCTATATTTGGTTGACGAGGACACTGAGATATAGGGTTAAGGAATTTGCCTGAAGCCACAGGTTTGTACCTTGTGGAGATCTTACAATACAAGGTCGTTGCCCTGTGTGGTGAAACACAGCCATCTTAGCCTTTAAAGAAATTTTCCTGTCTCTGTGTTTTATGTTTCATTATTAACTTTCTTTTCAGTAACAATGACTTTTTGGTCCCATTTTAGAATCTCTTTGTAATATTATAGGGCCTGTAATCTGCAGGCTTACCTCTGGATAATATGGGAAATAGATTTTTCCCTACCTAATTGCCACCAAAATACAGTAGATCCTGTTAAAAACTGAGGCCAGAGAAGGAGACACTGGAACCTGGAGACCAAATTTGACTACCATAGGATGGTGTAAGACCTGGGGCGTAGGCTCAGCAGTAAGTGATGTGGGGAGTGAGACTGGGCAGTCTCCACATAGTATCTGGAAGGTATGGAGTGACAGGAAATGGTGGCTCAAGTATGTGGTTGCTTTGAAAATGGTGGTTGTTGAGTGCTGGCATTCAGGTCAAACATCAGATGTATGCTGAGATCCAGTTTTCAGAGACTTCTAGTCAATTGCGAGAAGAGAGTTTTAGGTCCAGGATTGCCTGGCAGATCACTAGATTTCCTGCCATCTGGATATGTGAGCACATCTTCATTCCCAAGGTGATATGGGCCATCCTTTTGACTTTTTTTTTAGTTGGACATCCACTAAATCATGGAATTCCTGAGGATAGTTTATATACCCTCTTTATCTTGTATTTGTACTTATATCACCTAGCTCCATCCTTGGCACATGAATATCTTTAGCCACTTGCCAAAATATTGTATCTGTTTGTTTATTTTGTGGAGTTTTTCCATTAGTTCTTCTCATCGTGAACCCTATGTCAATACATTTCACTGCATTGTTTTTTTCATTGTTTGTTTTTCAAGCTATGTTAGTCTGTTATTTGTCAATACTTTTTTGCCTTGTACTCATAGTGCTATTTTAATTCCTTATCAGCTTATATTTAGCATCAGAGGGCCACATGGAATTGTTCAGAGCAGCTCAGGAGACACATTAGTGTATTCAAAAAGATGTCCAATTTTGGAATCAGACAGATTGAGATTCCCATTGTTACTTCTAGTGGTTGACCTCAGGCAACTTATAACCTCCAAGTTTTTATCCTCTGTGAAAACGAGGATAAAAATAGGATTCAATAAGATCAGACATTTAGAAGTGCCAGGCACAAAATGGCACACTCAGGAAATTTCTGTTTATATTTCTTCATATCACTGGGTCTGTGTACACAAACCTAATTTATATTTATATAGTGCTTTATTTTTTTACAGCATCCTTTTGAATTGTCATTTGTATCTTGCACAACTCTGAGATAACCAGGGAAACGTAATTTTATCACTAGCATCAGATAAATAAACTGAGAATAAGTGATTACTCAGGATTGTGCAGGTAAGTTGCAGAGTCAGAGCTTGAACTCAGTCAGCCCCCTCAATCCATGCCCAGTGCCCTTTGCACCAGGCTGTGGTCTGTTTTTACCTGCTGTCTCTCTTATGCTCACGATGTCTCCAATCATTTCACTGGCAACCAGTCACCATAATAAATACGTCATTTGTACCCAACCACCTGCCCTGCTGGTGCTCTAAGCTAGATGAAGTGTGGATGCCTAATTCTGATTACTTTTATTGCTAGGGTACTACTTATCAGGCACTTTGGGTTTTACCCATGCCTGAGAGGTCGTTTTGTGTGTTCTGATGGATAATAGATTATCTAAGTGATAACATTGTAGATAATGGCTCTTTTTATTGGCCAGTCTAAGTAAGTCTCAGTCATCCTTGGGTAGAAGTTCTCTCTCTGTTTAGCAATTGGGATAATAAGTATTAGTTACTCCATTTCTAACTGATAGACAAGTAATCATGTGAACTGCAACTTTCTGGGGAGGTTTCCACTGTTCTGTTTTTACCGTTATTAACCTGTTAATGTGACTGCGCCTCTAGACGTTTCTCTTGGGCTCTTCATTTTGTACTGCCAACTAAGTATGTTAGAACTTGTACCACCACCGACTTTATTGCTCTAATCTTACTGTACTAACTGCATTCTATTTGCTTCATTTTTAAGTAATTGTTATGTGATTAATTACTATCAAATTTAGGAAAGAAAAATGCTTAGTGGATTTCTTTTGACCTAAATCCTCGATTATTTGGTTTTTGCCTACAGTAAAGCAACTGATAATGTGTGTGTACAGTGTTTTCCTCTCTGCAGTACTCCATAAGTCTGTCTAGCCTAGCACTTACTAATTATGCTAAAATGGACGTTTATCATGTCTCAAATTCCTTTCCTCAAGAAGAAGGAGCCTTATCTGGTGCTTCTTGGTATCCCCAGAGCCTAATAACACAGTGACTGTGCAAAATACAAGGTAGGCAATGGATGTTTGTGGAACCTGACTTTCCATTGCACTTTCCTTGTGCATCCATACAAAGTTCCATTGACATGTCAAGACCGAAGTTTTTTCATCATATTAGAATAACTAGTTTTCAGTTGTCTAGTCAGCTTTTTGATGAACAGGTAACATTGAGGTCCCAGATACTTTTTATATTCCGAGTGCAGACATTAATGAACTAATCGTGATGCCATTCAAGGTGGTACTTCTGTAGTATAAAGTGAAGCTTTGTGACAATACTAAAAATATATTTCAAAATATTACATTTGAAAAATGAGTTATGTAAAGAAAGAAAATTTAACGTTTACCTGTTTAGATTGTTTTTCGCCCTGATTCTGTCCCTGTTTTAATAAAAAGCCCTCAAAGTGTCACCTTGAATTTGACTAATTTAGTTTTGCTGAGAAATGAACTTTTTCAGCTGTGTTAGATTACCAGAAATGAGAATATCAAATGGTAACTGGAGCCCGTCAGTAGTGGAAGTATAATTATCATATTAGCATCATAAATCATTTGCTTCTCAGTACTATATTAGGTCATGAGAGCAACAGCTGCAGCTTTGTTCTACCTAGATGGTGTTTCAATAAAACCGTTTCTGTTTTTATTCACTCACATTTACAGTTTCTCCTTTGTGTTGACATTAACCAGTGAATCTATTAGTTTCCATTACCAGCAGAATAACTAAAACTATAAATATTTCTATATTTTCTCTCACAAATCCTTTCAAGACGCATAGATGCCTTTAATTTGATAGAACATCTGGGTAAAACATCTTGTTTCTCCTCTGTCTTTAGGCAACGTGCATACTTTCTTAAGTCTGTCCTTTCATTAAAGAGAAAAGAATCAGCGATAGCAGCTCGGTCCCATCTGTTGACCCCAGATACATACTAGATAAATTGGGCATCTAATTATAAAGGAATCCAGATAAAATCCAAAAGTCAGGTCACTCTGTCAGATTTACAACATGCATTTAAAACATATCTGCAGTATTCTGTTTCATTGACTTGCTAGTTCTGCCAGAAAACAATGTATCCTAAATACCACAGATATAATTTCTTCAATATCTATCTTAATGCTATAAAAAGGTTAGGTCTTTTTTTCCTATTGTAAACCAAGCTGCAAAACACCAACTTAAAACACTCTCAAGGGCCAGGTATATAAACACATTTTAGCAAGTTTTAAAGGTGGTCTGCAGGAATGTAATTATCTTGGACAAGTGTTGTTCTGATATTGGAGTAAACAACTTATTACATTACAGTTCTCTAAGTGACTGCAGTAATTGCTGTCACTCTTCTGGAGTTCTCAGAGGCAAGCACCTTAATTTCAGCTTTGGCTGCAGCCCTGCAAGTCTTGGCTCACCTCATCTGTTTCCTGTTTATGCTTTAGTTCACGTCTGGAGGACCTTTGTGACCTCAGTTATTTGACTTAGAATCACTTGTTTGTGCTGTTATTTCTACTGGCATTTCCTTTTAGTTCATAGGCATACAATGATATGAGTTCAGTGGACAAGATTCGGAGTGAATCTAAAATCCAGATATTGGCGTGTTTCTTAGTGATGTGCCAAAACTCAGTATTTGATAGCTGAATTGTTGGCTGATATTTTGGTTTTGCTGAACAATCACTTAGAGATGTTTTATGAATCTCCCCTATACATGCCCAGCTTTCTTTTGGGCCACTGAAGGGATTGATAGGAGCTCAGCCTTTTCTTTCATAAAAGCCTCTAATGGATTTAAAAAAAAAATGCTATGCATTAAGAAAAAAGTCACTGCAAAGTCAAGATAACATCACACTTGATAAAATTAAAAGTAATTTCTAACATAATTTGATGCTTATTCCATACTCAATCTCCCCAGTTTCATAAATATGTCCTTGACAGCTGGTTTGTCCAGGGCAGTGATAGCAAACCTCTTCGTCTCAAGTTCATGTGCAACGAGCCAAACACTGAGACATTGGTGGAGACATGGAGATGGAGAAAAATTTATTCAAATTGGCCAAAATGAGAAGGTGGGAGTACGAGTTTGCTCAAATCCACCTTAACAAGCAGGGAGGTTTTACAGAGCTAAGGGGCTTGCCAGGAGGAGCTTTGGAGAAACAGAGGGGTCACTCCTGATAAGCCCCTGGGCAATCTGACTTCTGGGCTTCAGTGGCTGCTGAGGGCTGGCCATCCAGTGATTGCAGTTGCCCAGAAGGCATTCTCTTTCTTCTGCAAAGCAAGCTCACAAATCTTCTGCAAAACAAGGTTACAAATCCTTGAAACCAGAGTCACCCCTCAAGTTAAACAGGAAAACAACAAATTGCTTATTGAATTATCTACAGTAATTCTCAGATACTCGGCTTCAGTAGGATCCATTTGAGTACCACATATTGCTAATGGTTGTTGTGATATTATGACTTATAATGAAAAATATATATATTTGGTCTTCTCCATTCCTGGCACGGAACTCCTAAAACTGTTGGAATTTACTAAGGGACAAGAGCAATAAAGCTGTCTTTTGTTATGTTAATGAGGCAACTTTGGAAAGCCCCTAGATAGCCAAAGGATGGGGGCTGGTTGCCAGGGGAATCCACCTTGTGGTTAATGGGTTGGAACTTTCAGTCCCATCCCTTGACCTCCCTGGAGGGGAGAGGAGCTGGAGGTTGAATAAATTGCCAATGGCCAGTGATTTAATCAGTCATCCCTATGTAGTGAAGTCTCCGTAAAACCCCAAAAGGATTGGGTTTGGAGAGCTTCCCGATTGGTGAACTCGGGGAGATGGTGCACTCAGAGAGGGCATGAAGCTCTGCATCCCTTCCCTGATACCTTGACCCATGTACTCCTTCATCTGGCTATTCGTCTGTAACCTTTATATTACCCTTTATAATAAACTGATAGATGTAAGTAAACGTTTGTCTGAGTTCGGTGTGCTGATCTAGCAAATTAATAGAACCCAAGGAATGGGTTGTGGGAACCTTTGATTTGTAGCCAATTGTTCAGAAGCACAGGTAACAACCTGGACTTGTGATTGGCCTCTGAACTGAGAGGGCACTTGTGGGACTGAGGCCTTGAGGTGTGACTATCCATCTCCAAACAGATAGTGTCAGAAGTGAGTTAATTTCTTGCTGTGTTGGGAAAAACACACATTGGCGTTATGTTCCTTAGGGCTCTTTAAGTCTTTAACAGTCTGAGTTTTTCATGTCATTGATTTGTTGAAGAGGCTGGACCAGTTGGTGAATGAGAGTATTTATTTAATTGTCTTTCAACATTTAATCTTTATTTAAACTTATTTAAATATTTAAGAATATTTAAGTTTATTTAATTAAGAATGTTTTCCTATACGACCAAAATTACGTTGTTAGACTTTTCAATATTAATAATTTATTAATATAATCCAACACTTAATCAATATTCACATTTTCTCAAAAAAATTTTTAAGTCTTTTACATCTGGTTTTTTAAAACTATGATCTAATCTAGAACAACACACTAGAAATGGTTGTTTTGTTCTCAACAATCACTTTTGTTCCTTTCAGGAACTTGTTGAGAAGATGAGATTAGTGTCTTCCAGAATGACTGACCTTCTGGATTTGGTTCCTGTATCCCTCTAATGCTGTGTGGTCCAGTGCAGGAGCCACTAGTCACATGTGGCTGTTGGGCTTCTGAAATGTGGCTAGTCCAAATTGAGATGTGCTGGGAGTATAACATGCACCTTGGATTTCTAAGACTTAGGACAAAAGAAATGTAAAAATATTTCACTAATTTTTTATATTGACTACATGTTCAAATGATAATCTGGATATAACAATTTAAATAAATTATTTTATGGGCCAGCCCCGTGGCCGAGTGGTTTCAGGGTTTCACTGGTTCAGATCCTGGGTGGGGACATGGCACCACTCGTCAGGCCACATTGAGGCAGCGTCCCACATGCCACAACTAGAAGGACCTGCAACTAAGATATACAACTATGTACCAGGGGGGATTTGGGGAGATAAAGCAGGAAAAAAAAAAAAAAAAGATTGGCCATTGTTGTTAGCTCAGGTGCCAATCTTTAAAAATAAATAAATAATATTATTAAAATAAATTTTACCTGTTTCTTTTTCATTTTCTAAATGTTTCTCCAGTAGCCCTCTTATCCACAATCTCGCTTTCCATGGTTTCAGTTACCATTGGCCAACAACAGTTCAAAAATATTAAATGGAAAATTCCAGCAATAATTCATAAACTTCGAATTGTGTGCAGTTTTGAGTATCGTGATGACATATCATGCTGTCCCGCTGTGTGCCACCTGGGACTGAATCCTGTCTTTGTCCAGTGTATCCATGCTGTGTATGGTACCCATCCATGAGTCACTCAGTAGCTGTCTCTGTTATCAGATTGACTGTCAGGCGGTATGGCAGGGCTTATGTTCAAATAACCCTTATTTTCCTTAACAATGGTCCCAAAGCCCAAGAGTAGTGATGCTAGCAATTGAGGTATGCCAAAGAGAAGCTGTAAAGTGCTTCCTTTAAGTGAAAAGGTGAAAGTTCTCAACTTAATAAGGAAAGAAAAAAATTGTATGCTGAGGTTGCTAAAATCTATGGTAACTTTTATTAGAGTATATTGTTATAATTGTTCTATTTTATTATTAGTTATTGTTGTTAATCTCTTAATGTGCCTAATTTATAAATTAAACTTTATCATAGGTATGTATATATAGGAGCAAACGTGGTATATATAGGGTTCGCTACTGTCTGAGGTTTCAAGCATCCACTGGGGGTCTTGGAACATATCCCCCACGGATAAAGGGGGACTGCTGTACTAGAAAATTTTGTTTGGCTCCCAGTATATTTCTATCAGATAGCTGTTCATCAGATCTTGAAACAGAACATTGCTTCCCTGAAATGACTCCACATCAATTCCCTGAGATGTAGGAGGAAAAAGAGCATCAATAGGCTAAAGTGTTCCTTAGCTAGAGTTTTGTAACTTTTAGTTGCTTGTCCTTTCATGTAGAAGCTAAGTGATTTTTCCATGGTAGATCTAGCCTAGAGCATTTTAAGCCCTAATATCCTACAAGCATGGTGTTGTCCGATAGATGGAACAGCTGCTGAAGATTTTGAGTGTCCCTGAAAGCTGAAAGTGTTGAATAAGATACACCTGCAAGTCTGCCACAAATGCTCAATATAGTTGGTAAGCTGATTTAAAAGAAAAGTGTATAAGCCAATGAAAGTTCGTGCTTCATGTATTTATTCATTTGTTTATTCTTAGTGTTGGGAAACCTTGAACAGACGATTGTCCCCACTTTTGGAAACCTGGAAAGTCAGCATAATTTCCGAACCCCAGAGACTGTGAGTACTGCTACTGTATCTTAAATTTGTGTCGGTTAGCTAGGGGTTTTTTCACAAAATGGAGATAAAGGTTTTTTTTATGGATTCTTGCCTTCTGTGGCTCTAGATGTGGCGCAGGTCCTGCTGGCGGCGACTGTGTGTTCAGAGCTCTGGTTCTCTGGGGAACAGGTGACGGAACTGCAGCGTCTTGGCATCAAGCTCTATGTAGACTTGCTCTTCAGACTACTTGTAATCACAAATGGGAACTCATTCTGCAATAAAACAGCATCATATTTCTGAAACTCCCCTTTCATTCATTGATACCCTTGCTGTCAGTTTCTGCTGTTAGTAATTCTGGAAACCAATCTTTACTGAGCACAGGCAGTGCATTGACCAGTCTGATTCCCATTTCATTGTGGAGCCTTTGGTAATACAACCTATATAAATATATCTTCTAGGTGTAGGAATATTCTATTGGTTGTTCCTACTAAGAGGTGAACTAAATGCTCCCACTAAATTAGACTCATTAAGGATTATCCATGGTTTCTACCCTCAAGGAATTAAAAATCTTATTAGATGCCACTGTGATTTTATTAATGCCTTGTTTAAAGAGAATCAAGCACATAGGAGGCCTTGTGCAGAATGTCCTTACTAAATAGATTTTATATTAGGCTCATTTGGAGAGGGGGATGGGAAGAAGTGTTTCTCTGACTCAGGTACCATATTATTGCACCAGATGTGTAGGAAAAGCATGCCAAGAGCCACCTAGATTTACTGATTTTTGCCCCCTGCCGCAAATGGCATGTCTACCACTTTAGCAGCGCAAAAATCTTTTTTTGGTTTCTTTTCAAAGTGTGATATACAGTCGCCACTCCAGTAATTGGCAGAGCACAATTGTATTATCGATAAAGACAAAAAGAGAACTCATTATATACTTTTTCTCTTCTCACTCACTCACTATGGGTTGCCCACTCAATTCAGCCAAGAGTAAGGAAACTAGGCAGTGCTCTAGACTAAAAAGGATCGCACATAAAACTGTATCCACAGTGCCATTTTATTTCAAAGTGTGGGACTCCTGTGGTGTTCTAGCAGATTGCCTACTGTGAAAATCACTTGGATGTAATAGAAAGACACGGTATTCAATGACTTCCTTATTATATTCAGTGAGATTTTCAGTGAAGGAAAATTATGAATGCTCACCAATATTCCTGCATCTTAAAGGAGCAGAATAGTTTTGTGATTTTTCTGACTTCTGCAGTTAGAGCCCCAAAGCAGAATGGACACAGATATTTCACATTTGAGGATGATACTGGTATGGACTCGTGGAGCTGGACCTTTGTTGTTGTTACTTTCTAACTGCTTTTTGCTGACCATCTTTGAGCAACATATCTAATCTGAAAAGAACTGTGCACAATAAGGTGTTTGTGTGCCTAGTAAACATATATATGGTTCACACCAATTCCCTGTGTGAAAATAAAAGTATTTTTCTCAAAAACAGGTTTTAGTGTATTATGATGTTGGAGATCGGCATGCGTCTGTGGTGTCTTTGCCACAGACAGCCTACACTGGTTATTACACTGACGATCTTCCACCTTCAGTGGAAGATCTTGACTGCCACCTTTCCCTTTGCAAGGTATGAAGACTGGTGAGTCTGAGCTAGAATGTGCACACGTGGAACTTGAGGGTCACAGAATACATTTATTGTTTTGAGATACTTGTCTTACCCATGAGTCTGCGAACGTTCAAGGTGGAAGGAGATTCTTAGGCTAAATCTGCATATTTCTGTTTTTCACTGTTACACCTCAAGAGTACCTGGAGTCATTTCTTTAGGCCACACTGGTGGAGCTGAAGTTGTGAATCCCCATTTCCTTATGTGCATGATTGATGTCGGATTTCTATATCCTGCTGTTATCTTTCTCTTACTGAGTATTCATACCATGTTCAGGAAGGAATCTGTGATTTTCCTCTGCTTTATGGATTTGACCGATCTGACGCTCATCGCATGCCACATCTTTGCAGAGAGTGTGCATAGCTGCCTGTATTTCTCCTCACATCAGTATAGCTTGTGTACTCCCAATTCCATAGTGAATATTCGGCAAACTGTGGTCTCCAGGGTAAACAAACGGGAGGTGTAGAAGGCGCCTTGAGAATAGGGTACTCAAGGGAAGCAGACATGGTATTTAAGCGTAACCTCTCTTGTGGGCAGAAAGTTACGGCATCAGTGAAAATGGGTGGCTCTGGTCCTGGAGGCAGGTGGGTTGGGCAAATGGCAGGACAAAATCAGGTAAGTTGATCCAAAGCAAAATTGTAATCAGAAATAGGGGTAGCAGTACTAACCTGGGAGCAGAAAGAACCGAAAGGCAAAGCAAAATGGAAACAGACTGAGAAGAAAAGGAGCTGAAAAATCAGTATTCTCCTTTCCTGCATCTGGCATTTTGGAAGGTCCAGCTGCAGTTTGCTGAGTTGAACTGAAACAAAGCGAGGCATAGTCCATGTTTACTCAGGCCTTATCCTCGAATAGTTCAGATTTTATAAGGATCAAGAGCCTGGTGTTTTTATATAACAGGTGATTTATGTAGTTTGGCCAGCAGGGAGAACAAAATGCTTATCATTATTAGTTTGTTTCCTTCAGAATTTCTGTTTTCCTTTCGTTGGAATCAAGGCCTAAGAGAGCAGTGCTGGTTGAGTAGCCTTGGTTACCAGCTTGATAAGCACATTAACGTTTTCTTTCACAGCTCAGGTGTCTATAATGTGACTAGTCAGGCAAAGCTAGCACTTTCTGTAGAGTCTATGTAAATCATGGGTGAATAAATGCTGCTGTGAACCCGCCGTGTGGCCTGCAGACAGCAGCCCACCTTATCTTCAGCAAGGCCCACACTGGTTCTCCTTCTCTGCTCGCCAGTTTGTCCGTTGATGATCTGTCATCTGCGAACCTATGTTGCTCCTCTCCACCTTTCATTCCACTTTACAGACTGAGGCGAGTGAGTTTAGCCAAACGATGCTGAAATGTTAAGGGGTGACTAGAGATGTGGACATAAGGCGTGTGTGGTCTTGCTACCCCCAGAAACATCAGAGAAACTGGGAATGTGTTGAAAGTAGACATAGACCCGCTCTGAGATGAGGTGGATGTGTGGGTGGGGGTCAAGGTGAAAGGGACCTGGCTAAATGCTGATATTACAGAGAGTCACTTGGTGATCTCACTGTGCTGGGAAGCCATCTCAGTCCCAGTTCAATTTTTTTATTTAAGCACAATGAAAATCTGGTTTATAACTTGCTTTATTAACATTTTATCCTGAACATTTTCCCATGCTGTTTTTTCCTCTGACATTATTGTTATCTTCTCTAACATTATGTATTCCCTTGTGTCAAGAACTATAATTCATCACATTGTAATTTTCAAGGCAGTTAGTTGAAGGGGAATCTAATCAGGGAAATGGTGGCATGGCTGTCTGGAACCATGTGATGGGTGACCATCATTTTGGGACATGGACCCTGAAAATAGACAGAGTACATGATGATAGGTATGAGAGTCTGGGGAAGGGGATCAGTCATAGTGAGACTGGGGAATGAGTACCAGAGACCCAGATCACCTTGCAGAATTCAGGCTTAGAAGCAGAGACTGCAGAACTAGGCAGTCTGGTTAGAACCGAGGATAGAGAGTCCTCCCGGTGGCGATGGAGCAGATACAGGTGGTTCTGCAATATGGTAGCATGCAGGTACAGCGCATCCCAGGCTCCCCTCTGGTGCTTCCAATCCCAGGTCTGGTTAAGAGCAAATGAGATCTGAGGGGCCAGGGCAGGGGCTCAGCAGTCACGATTGGCCCAGCAGACCCCAGATTGATTCCAAGCCCCAAGGACTGGGGAAAAAACTGAGGATTGAGGGGTCACTAGGAGGAAAGGTTGGGTAGTGGTCAAAGCTCTTTCTAGAAACCCTTCCTCTGTTGGAACTGACCCAGGAACTCAAATGGGCCTGATTGCCTGAGTACCCATGGGGTGAGGGATATGTGTGGGCAAGAACTCCTTCTAGCAGCAGTGAATGTGCTTGCAGCCAGCTGGATAGAAACCAGGCTGTGGTCTACATGAAAACACATGGAAGGAAAGAGAAGGCTAAGGAATTACATTTTATGATCTAAGTCTCGCTAGTAATACCCCCTTTTCCGATCTCGCCAGGACTCGAGGTTTATAGATAACTCTCCTGGCTTTTTAGAGGCAGGAAGATTCTTATCATCTATGTCTCATGCCAGTTGATGATATTTTCCTTTGTTTAGCTTCTACCAAATTTGGAATAAATAATAAGAAAGAGTTACAGCTGGGAAAAGAGTCTTAGGATTACAATAGGATAAACCAGGGAAGATGTTGAGAAAATACAGGATTTAGAAAGACTAAACTAGAAGAACAGACTCAGGAAGATGAGGATTAAAGTGGAGCAAATGTATGTCCCCTTCGTTCAGCACACATGGGTATGCAGAGAGAAGGAGGTCTGAAGCATAGTTATCCCATTTGGGATTTTGTGTAACTGGCTCCCTTTTTGAGGGACAATACTAATTTGTAGAAAATACTGTTGATTCCCTGAAATTCAAGTTTGATTGTCTTTAACGAGGTGAAAATCTGTGCGATCCCTAAGAAAGAATTAAAATGTTAATTCATTCAATAAATATTTACTTGATGTCTACTATTTTAAGCACTATAGTGAACAAGCAGAAAATATCCTTGCACTTGTGGAGCTTACATTTTGCTGGAGGAGACATAAAATACATAACATGTCACATGATAAGTCCTTCAGGGAAAAATAAAGTAAGGATTGTTTGTGTGTGTGTTGTGGGGGGGGGGCTATAGTTCTAAATGGAGTGTTCAGGGCATATCTCACCAAGAAGGTGACAAGCGAAAAGACCCGAAGGCAGAGGTGCTGGAGCAAACTATTTGGAAATTTAGATGGAGCATTCCGGGCAGAAAGAATAGCATAGACAAAGGTCCTGAGGTGGGAATTTGCGATATGTTTGAGGAAATGGAAGGAGGCCTCCGTGACTGGATAGAATGAAGAATGATGAAAGTAGTAGATAGTAGGGACTCTATAGGCCATTGTATACACTTTGGTTTTACTCTGAGTTACGAAGTTATTTGAGGGTAAGCCTTTGGAGGATAAACTGGGGGTAGGATGGGGGGAGGTTGTTGAGCAGAAGAATGACTTGCTCTGACCTCACCTATGTTTTAGCAGAATCACTTTGGCTGTGGTGAGAATAGACTATGGAGGAACAAGAGCAGAAGCAGGGAGGCCTACTGGATTTTTCAGGAATCCAAGTGAGAGGTGGTGTTGGCTTGGTCCTGAGTGTTGATTATGGCAGTAGGGAGACATACTCAAATTCTCAGTATGTTTTGAAGGTAAAACCAATAGGATTTGTTGACAGATCAGATGTGAGGTGTGTGAGAAAGAGCGTCAAGAATGACTCCAAAGTTTTGACCCGGACCACTGCAGAAGGAACAGTTGGAAGAAAGAGTATGCAGAGAAAAATCAAAATTCTGTTTTGTGTGTGTAAAGTTGGAGATGTCCAAGTGGAGATGTTGGTATACATTTGGATGTATGAGTATGGAGTCAAAGAGAGGGGTCCAGCTAGAGATCTGGGAATTGTCAGCATACAGCTGATGTTTAAAGCTGTGGGACTGAATGAGAACAGCAAGCGAGTGAGAGAGGTAGAGTAAGGAAGAGGTCCTGGACTGAGCCCTGGGTGCTCCATTGTTTTACTGGTCAGGGTGGTGAGGAAGAATTGGCAGAGGAGGCTGAGGAGGAGTCAGTGAGTTAGGAGGGAAACAAGGAGAGTCTTGGAAGCCAAACAAAGAAAGTATAAAGTGGAGGGAGTAGAGACGATTCATAATGGGAGGGGAGAAAAGGAATTAGATACATGGAATTTAGATAACACTTTCAAAAGTTTTTTCCTGAACAAGAATGCAGATAAAGGAGATATTATCTAGAAGGGGATTAGGGTGAAGAGAGTTTTTTGCTTTATTTAGTTAGTTTTAAGGTGGCAGGAATTACTGTTTGTAAGGTGATGGGAATATTCCAATAGAGAGAGAAAATCTGAAGATGTAAGAGTGAGAGGGAAGAATTTCTGGAATGACATCCTTGAGAAGGAAGAAGGGATGGAATCTTGTCCATAAGTGGAGGGGTTGGCCTACCCCCATAGCTGTAGAGATGATTCATTCTTAGAAGTAGGAGGAAGCCAGAGTATTGGAGCACAGGGGGAATTAGATCAGTAGATTTTCTAGTAGGAATTTGTTGAAGTTTTTTCTTGATTGCTTCTTATTTAGCAATGAAATGGGAAGCAAGGCATTAGCTTAGATTGAGGAAGGGAGAAAGAGGAAAAGGTATGGTGCAGTTATCTGGGAGTAAATGCACTGGGAAATGTAATATGATTGTCTGGCAGCCCTAAGAGCCCACTTGAGGTTGGTGGGCATGATGGTTGTGTGCTTTTCCCATTCAAGTCCAGCTTGGGGGAGCAGGTATGGGACAGGCAAGGAGTTGGATATAACCATTTGGGGATTTCCCCAAGTCACTTCAGCAAAGCAAGACAAGGGTAAGAGAGTTACTGGTGTTTGCAAGAGAGTAGAGAACCATGGACATGAGGAAGGTGAGGCAATACGATCAATAGGTTTAGACTCTAGTGGGGTTTGATAGTTTTTGGCATCAGGTATTGGAGAGAGTGAACTGGAAAAAAATGAGTTGGTAGTTGAAGAGTCAGATGTTTATAATTGAGGGAGGAATTACAGTAACTGGTAAAGACAGGGTCTGAGATATGAACATCGGAATGAGGGGCTGAGGCTGGGTGGAGTTGCGAAGACAGGGTGTTGGAAGCATAACATGTGTGGATATGGAAATCCCCAAGAATTATGTCAGGAGTAATGTATTGGAGAAATAACAGTGAGTCAAAACTTAAATCTCCAAAGAGTGAGGGGGCAGTAAGTTAGGAGCAGTAGATGGCTACAAAAGGAGATGACCAGAGAGGTAGGAGGAACATCTGGAGAGTGGCAGATAGAAACTGAGAAACAGAAGAAGTGGTGAGTAATTTTGGGGGTTGCGTAGTGACTCAGTCATGTCAGGATTTCTCAACATCAGCACCACTGACATTTGGACTGGATACCTCTTTGTTGTGGGGAGCTGTCCTGTCCATTGTAGGATGTTCAGCAGCATCCCTGGCCTCTACCCACGAGATGCAAAGGACCCCCTCCCCAGTTGTGACAACCAGATATCTCCAGACGTTGCCAAATGTCCCCTGGGGCAGAATTGCCCCAAGTTGAGAACCACTGAGTTAGGTGTATACTGAAAAGGCATTGAGGTCACTGGTGTCCTTATATAGAGCTATTTCTAGAGAGTATTGGGGATGCCAGTCTAATCCAGATTAGAGTGGATTATGGAATGAACATAAGAAAAGAAAATAGAAAATACTGACCTCTCATTCAAGGAGTTTGACTAGGAAGGGCTGGAGGATGAGAGAGGGAGAGAGAACTGAAGGAGAATAGGAGAGCCAGAGATGATTTCCTTCCGTGAGATGGAGAGCCTTGAAAACGTTTAAATATTTATAAGAAGGATCTATATGAGAGGAACAATTGAATCTAGAGAAGAGTAGCTTTGAAAAGGGCTTTCCAAGCACATGTGAAGGAATCACCATTAGATAGGAGCATTAGATAGGAGCAATGTCTCCTAAGGTATACTCCTAGAGAGTTGATGCTGTTGGTCTGTGGATTTGATGGAGAGAAGCTGAGGGAGTTCCCATCCGACAGCTTCAATTTTAGCTGTTGAGAGTGAAGAGAACACTGAAGGAGTTGGCACTTTGAAGTGTTGTGGAGAGCAGGAGACCAAACTGACCTGGAAAAACCTGGAAAAAGTTCTAGGTTTTCTGGGCAGTGGTAAGGGCCTGTGTGGGGCTGATAAGCCTTAATTTACAATGATGCCAAACTGCCCTTCTATGGCTTTCTCTAGCGGCACTTAGACACAGAAAAAGCAAATGGCAGGCTTCAGCCAGAGTTGGGGCTTTGCTAGATGGGCATGATGGAAAGAGTAGAGTTGGCCAAAGTGTTACTGAAGTGATGAGCTGTAAAATGTAACCTTACAAAGGAGGGCAGGGAAAAAAAGGATCTGCAGATTGATTAGAAAGAGTCATGGGGCCTTAGAGCTCATTGTGAAATCACTAGATATTATTTGTGGTCAGAAAGAGGGATTCTTGAGTAAGTGATTTTGGAAAGGGAATTTTTCAAATGATGGCAAGGTCCAGGCTGGGACCATGGCAGTTAGTGCATGAAAAGGAGAAGATCATTGGTGATAAGAAGTCAAGTTACTGAGGGGCCAAGGTGCACTGGTCATGCCTGTGGATTCAGATGTCCTTCTGGTGTGATAGAGGACTCCGACTGGACAGGGAAATGTGAACCAGGGACCAAATTTCCAATGAACCAGAAACGGAAGCTGGGAACTAGGAAATGATAGGCTCTAGGAAACCCTGGACAATATTTACTTGCATGGACCTAAAAGGAACTGATCTTCCCCCAAGAACATTGAGGAGTAATGGTCTGGAAGTGACACAGAGAACACAGAGAATGTCAGTCTTACTTCCTTGTCTTGAAATGTGAAAGCTGTGAGAGAATAATCAAAACCAGCTGCCCACAGGTCTGCAGATTTTTGTTTCAAAGCGGTTGGTCATGTTTTGTTTCAAAGTACATTAAGCATCCTTTTTAGTGTTCCTTTTTTTCCCCCGAAATCCAGACTTCGTTTTGGTTATTTCTAGTCAAAATGACCCTGAGGCAACTGAATTGGTGCTGGACCTCTTAAGAGAGATTATGGTCAGTCCAAGGTCTTTCTGGCTAATCCCACAAACCCAACTAAATCCCAAGGTCAGCCTCCAGCTCCCAGGATCTTCACATTCCTGAAGACTGGGAATAAGTTGGCACCCTCCCGTTCAAGCATTTCTTGACTTGCACTCGTGTGCCTTCTCTAAACAGAGAAATAGAGTGGCTTTGCCTTGTAGCTTTTGGCACTAAATTCACCAATCTAAAAGAGTAAAGAAGCTCAACCGAAAAAACCAAACATAGGAATGTTAGCTTGGCAAAAGGTCTCTTGAAAGGGGAAATGAAATCACAGATAAACTGGCTGGTAAGAACTGCTAAATTGGCTCATTTGCTGTGGTAGGAATTCACAGGGCATATCAACGTTGAAAGCCTTTTGTGCGTTTAAGAACAAAAAGTGATGGAATGTGTACTTTGCCTGAATATGGAGGAATGGGGACCTGTTCATTTGTTTTATGTGGCTGATTCAGGAGCTACATTTGTGGATTTCTAGGATTGGGGGGTAGGAGCAAAAATAGTTTAATATGCCAAGATCTCCATCGCAAATTTCTTTCTGAGTCAGTTCTTTAGAATGCAGAATGTATTTCCCCAGAGAAACAGTCATAAATGGTGATTAGGCTTCTAGGCCCAACCAGGCCACACCCACTAAAGTCAGTTTAACTCAGAGTGCTAGCAAATTATCATTCTGTACTAATAATCCGCTGGAACACTCCAATCTTATTTTTTCCATTATTACTAAAAAATGTGAGAGTGAAACTAAAGTCTAGAGTGAGTGAGTTGACACTTGTGAAAAAATATTTAGTGCGATGAGATTGATGGATTTTGAGTTATGGTAGACCCTGAAGAAGCAAGTGATTGGTCCAAAACTTGAAGACGACAGAGATGACAGAGACGAGCTTATCAGCTTCTCTATTGTTTTGTCTTTTCTGTTAATGAAGGCGAACTTTAGATTGAAATGATTCAAGCCCTCGTGAGGGGCTATAGAAGCCCATGCTGCATGAGGATATTTTAGAAAGGGATATATAATTGTTCCAAATGAGTTTAAATTCCTGGCTAGAAAAATTATGTATCAGCCAGGGTATTAAAAGCGCTTGTAGATTTGCTCATGGAACCACAGTTGGTAATCTTGAGTTGATATGGGAACTGGGACAGGTGGCAGAATAGTATAGGGGGACAAATGTGACAATTTTCAAAAAGGGGCAGGGTTAGGGTAAAAGTTGGGCATAGACTAAATTCTGATAAATGGAGACATTGAAGCTGGAGCATTAATCTCTGGGAATAGTACAGAATGAGATTTTTAAGCAGATGGTTTGTGAATGCTAGGAAAAGAAAAGGTCATCAGGAGCCAACAAGACTTCAATAAAAATAAGTCACGTCAAACTGAGCACATTACTTTTTTTTTAAATAGGTGCTATTAGACTGGTAGAACAGGAGAAAGCCACAGACGTTTTTGCGTGTTTTGATTTTACCAAGGTATACGGAAAAATTGCATTTAAATACGGAATGAAGAAATGTGGGCCTGGTGAGAGTGTGTTTTTCTGGGCAATTGCCCTTACCAAGACTGTGGAATAATGGACAGAAATCAATTTGTAGAGGAGACAAAAATCAATATGAATTAAAGTAAGCTCCTGCTCCTAATTCATAAATATCAGTTGCTTAAGTAAAGATCCTAAGGGCTGAGGCTAATGACTGGTCACGTGAAAAGCCTAGGTATTCGGCTAATTAAACTCAGTATGAATTGAACATGTAATAACAGTGTCAAAAAAGTTAATGCAAATCTAGGTTGCATTTGTACCTATGTGTCCAGAACAAAGGAAGAACTAGGCTTCTCCTGTTCAGTATTGGTAAAGGCACCTCCCATTATGGGCGCTGCATTTTAAGGGGAAGCATGTTGAACGGAAAAGGGTCAACATGGTAGTGGATCCTGACACTCAGGCAAGAACATCACAACAAGTTTAAATATTTGATAATGATAATTGGTGGATGGAGTTGCAAAATATATTACGAAGACCCACGAATAGAAGGTATATATAGGCAGACCGATGTCATTTCAGTAGAAAGACATTCTCATAATTCAAATACCTTAACTCCTTGGAGTAGTTCAAATTCAGATGGACCGGATAACAATCTAGGCAGGCGATGATGAATGCTTGAACCAGGATGTGTCCGTGGGGATGCTAAGGAAGGGCGTACATGTGTTATGTGTAGCAGGACCTGGTAGCTGATAGAAAGTGGGGAATGAGAGAAAAAGAGGATGTTTCTGGAAATATACCACCCCAGTGAGTTATATGTGGCTCACTGATGAATCTGAGTTGCTTTCATTTTATTTTTTTCCCTCGTTCAACTTATTATCATCATCAGTCAAATTATATAATTAATTAAAACCCTTTCCTCCATATGACAGTGTTCATTCTACCTGGTTTTATTCCCCTATTTTCAGAAACCCTTGACTGTAAAATGCTTTGTGAACTCCTGCCCCACAAAGGATCCCATTTGAAATTCAACAAGCTATCTATTATCTGGGGAATGTCAAGATTAATTTGACAAAAACATGCGGGAGGAAAGCAGGGAGCCCTGGGCATTCGGAACAAAGATGTGCTATCAGTATTTACTATGGAACTCATTTGATTATAAGTCATCTAGAAGCATATCACAGTAATGGCCAAAAAAGCCCACAGAAGCAAAAGAATTGAGTTAAAGTTGAGAGTCTGCTGGTAAATAACCTGACCGTGCCATGACCTAAAAAACAGCCTTAATGTAAAAAGTTGTAATAAAAATTTAAAGAGAAACACAGAACTTGGTGGAAATGTATACACGATATGAATTCACGGGATTCCTGGAAAATTCAAAATGAGAGACCAGTGGGATTTCAACTGTAGCTGTTCCTCCCATATTCTGAACTCTTAATTAATTTGGAAGGCTTAAGGGCTTTGGAAAGATGATTTAAAATCCTTTTATTTCTGAAGTCCCACTAGTTAACTGTAGTTTTGCTCATTTCAACGAATAATAATAAAAAGTGCATCTTTACTGTAAGTCTCAAATGTATTCCTTAAGTCTATCTCTGGTTAAAACAAAACCCAACAAACTATAAATATACTTTTACCTGGAAAACTCTAATGGCTCCTTCAAAAAGAAAATGCGTTTATAGTTCCTTCTCCCAAGTCACTTTCTGAAATGTAGATAAATGTGACCTGACAGATTGTAATAACTAGCAAAGAGCATTTTCATTAATTATAATGGGCAAACCAGTAATACGGATCTTTACGATGTTAGTAGGAATTAGAGTATGTCAAGTCAGGACCGTCCTTGGAGCTGGAGTAGAATTTGACTGCTAAGCCCACATCCCTTAAAATAAAAACATATAATGCAAATTTGGACAGATCGTTCAGTGATGCTAATGATGTACCAGCATTTCAAACAGTAAATAGACTGTCTTGTGAAATAGGAAAGTAAGAAGATTGAAGAAGAGAGAGGTGAATGAGACGAGGTACTTCTGAGACTTTGAAAAGTGTTTCTACTTTTTCTTTTGGTAAGGGAAAGTCATTCTAAAACTCCCTCCAGGAAGCTGAGTGTAAGATGGAATTGCAGGGAATTGCGAGCCCTCTGTCCCTACGCAGCCCTGCTCTCGGTCCCCTGTGGGCAAGTCGCTTTTCCTTTTAAGACCTCCATCTCTTCATGTATAAAAAACAGAAAAATCAGCACATTTTCATCGCTGGGGTGTTGTTCAGTGACTGCACTGTGATTGAAAAGCATTTCAACTCTCTTAAAAGCATACTCATGAAATAATAATACAGTGAGAAGTCTTATCTAACATTTATGGGTGCTTAGAGTTGACAAAGCACATTGCAGGCGTGGAGCTAGCCAGCCTTGAAGTGGCCACAGCCCCACCTTCTCATCCCCTTTTCAGTGAAATCAGACTCTGTTGGCAGCAGGAATTGCTTCTATTCTCCTTAGAAGAGCACACAGGAGCATTTGTGACTTAGGCTCCTGAGAAAGTAGATACAGGCACTTAGGTGTCCACCAGATTATCAGTGAGTTGAGAAATAATCATACCCAGCAAGATTATAAAATGCCAACAGTGCTATCACTGCTATCAATAAATAAATACGTTGAGCACTTACTAACACTTGCTAATAGAATTTTCAATTGAACTAGAAATAAGAGCTATCTAAATTATGCACTATTTTGAATAAACCACTAGCAGTGTCACTAAATTTTGCAGTAAAATTTTCATTTATTCAGTCATTTAATATTTATTAATCAATATGCTTTGAGGAATGCCAAGCAGCATATCTCAGTGTTTACCCTCAGGGCCAAGAGTGGGTATACTGTTGCCTCTATCTCCTGCACATTGTCTTATTATCTGACAGATGTCAGTCATGCAGTTGATGCTGGTTAGTTGATGGTTGAATGAAAGAATGTCAGGCAGTGTGCAGTGTGGGATGAGTTCCAACGGCACTTAGAATGAAAGCGCTAGAAGGGTTCAGGTTATGACCACGGTTCACAGCCCCCTGCTGTGTGGCAGAATCACCTCAAGATCTCTCTTAAAGAGTGAAGGCCGGGCTCCACCTTCAGGTGCTAACCTTGGTCTTGGTTAGAACGTGAATATGTCTATGTAAAGTTTATGAAGGTGACTCTAATATGCAGCCAGGTTTAAGAATCACTGTTTCTGAAAAATCAGATTTGTATTTTTGAAGGAGGTGGTATATAGCTCAAGTTTGAAGAGTACATTTCAATAGGTACTGAAATCAGTATCAAAATCTGTACCAATTAAGGTTTTACCAGAAAACAGGACCAGTGGGATATATATACACACACACGTGCACACACACATATGTGTATATATATGTATGTGTGCATATCTGTAGCTATGTACACACATGCTTGTGAGTGTGCACAGAGAGAGGAAGATATTAAAGAGATTTATCTCAAGGAATTGGCTTCTGCTGTTGTGGGGTCTACTCCATAGGGCACACGGGCAGGAAGGGCAGCCCGGAGACCCTTGAGCAGGGACTGACCCTGCAGGCTATAGGTGGGATTTCTTGTTCTCAGAGAAGCCTCAATTTCCCCACTAAGGCCATTTAATTGGATGA
Organism: Equus caballus; assembly: GCF_041296265.1. NCBI lineage: Eukaryota > Metazoa > Chordata > Mammalia > Perissodactyla > Equidae > Equus > Equus caballus. The sequence goes on from NC_091689.1 coordinate 76,614,925, forward strand.
GTCCCACCCAGATCATTGAGAATAGTGTCCTTTACTTAAAGTCAATGGATTATAGATGTTAACCACATCTATAAAATACCTTCACAGCAACACCTAGATTAGTGTTTGATTAAATAGCTGGGTACTATAGGCTAGCCAAGCTGATGCATGAACCTAACTATCACAGTGGATATGCTACAGGAGGGTATTCTAATGGCATTCCATAAACAAATCAAAGTGGAAACGAGGGAGGTGCTCAGTTTGTTTTGAGCATAGAGTTGCTCTAGGGGAGTGGGAGGAGATGAAGTTAGAAAGATAGTTTAGGGTCTAATGTAGAAGTGTTGGACTAAGGGTTGGGACGTTTGAGCTGAAAAGACAAGACAATGCTATAGCAGCACTGTCCAACAGAACTTTCTCTGATGATGGAAATGTTCTGACTCTGCTGTCCAGCACGACAGCCACTTGGCCACACGTGGCTGTGGAGACACTTAGAATGTGGCTAGTGAGACAGAGAAACTGAATTTTGAATTTTGTTTAGTTTTAATTCATGTATTTAATTCAATAACACATGTGACTATTAGCTACTGTATTGGACAGTGCAGCTATAGAGAGATCAGTCTGGCAGGAGTATACAGGATGCATTGGAAGGACAACCAGAAAGCAAGCAGGCCACGTAGACGATGCTTATAGTCCCAGTGTAGGGGGTGTGGACACAGAGGAAGTGGAAAGGAAGAGAGATGAGAAGTGAGGGAGTAGGGAATGGAATCAAAGACAACCTTATGGTTGGCCACTTCTCTATCTTTCCGGCCACTTCTCTGTCTTTCCTACCACTTCTCTACCTTTATGCTTTCCCCTCCTCTTCCACCCAAGCCCTTCCTGTCTGTTAGATTTCCTCAGAGCTCATCCCAGCTCGTCTTTTCTCGTTCTTCTTACGCTCACTTCCTTAGCTCCAATTACAGGCTCTCTGTTAACAGCTCACAAGTTCATATTTATAGTCTTAGATCTTCCCTCTCAACCCCAGACCCCTGATATCTCCACTTGGAAATCTCACACTCTTACTGGTCCCCTCCCAGTCATATTTCTCGTCCAGTTTTCTGAATTTTGATAAATATAATCGTCATCCTCTTAGCTGCACAAGCCAGAAACATGAGAATCCTCCTGACACCTTGTTTCTGATCTGCTGATTCTAAGTGTAAGTTCAGCTTCTATCTGTCCCTTTCTCTCATCCCTGTTACTACCCCATCAGAATAGGTTGCCACCTTTCTTCTCTGGACTCGTGCAGTCTCCCCATGACCACTTTGCCACCCACTCTCTATTCTCTAAACAATTCCTTTAAAAACAGAAATCAGATCATTTCATTTTTTTCTGTGATGTGTAATGAAATCTTCCTCTTGTTGCTTTATCTATCGTGTCACAAAATGTCACAGGATAAAGGATTAATTAATTTCAGTTGATTTATTTAATAATATTTATCCATTTAATATTTCTATAACCATATTAAGCTGGTACTATTGGGAAATATCACTGAAATATATCCCTTAGGGCATATACTCTAGTGAGACAGACAGACAATCAAATACATAAATAGCTAGATAATTAAAGTTGTGAGACGTCACATTTAAGAACTGAGTGTAAGGTGCTCTGAGAGTATATAAGGAAGAGACCTAAGTGAATCAGGCAGGTCAAGGAAGGGCTCCATAAAGAGGAGCTGGCCAGGCAAAGTCAGAGGAGATTCTAGGAAGTGGGAACTGCGAAGAGAGGAGGGAAATACTTTACTTAGATTGAATACAATGTAACCATTAAAAACGTTAATGGAATATAGAAACTGACAATTGCATCGGGCTGGAATGTGGTCTTAAATTTTCCAAGCCATCTGGAGCAGCCTTTGGAAACCAACAAGACTGAACCTTTATAAAACTTGACTAAGATGCTTCTATTAAACACTTTGACCTGAATATGTTGTCTCAAGTCAATTCAGCAGTTCTGTTGGGTTACTTTCCTAGGTGTTATAGGTTAAAAAACAAAAACAGATTTTTTACTTCATTGTTTTCATCAAACTATAATAATAGTGTGTATACATAAAAGAGATGACATTATAATGTATATGGATTATATTATACTATTATAATTTATATTCGGCGAAATTAAGAGCCAAAATGAATGGTATAGAACAGTAGTTCTAAACTTTTTATATTACACTTTATTACACTCTTGATAAAGTATTGACCCCAAAGAGCTTTTTTTATGTGGGGATATTGATTGATATTTACTATATTAGAACTTAAAACTGGAAAAATTTAAATATTCATTTAAACATAATCAATACTAAACTCAATACACATGAACATAAGTAAGATATTTTTATGAAAAATAACTTTTCTAAAACAAAAAAGTAAGGTGGCATTATTTTACATATTTTATAGATCTCTTTAAGAGAAGACAGCTGGATTTTTATATCTGCTTCTGCAGTTAAAAGTTGCAGTATGTTGTTTGGTTGAAGTATATGAAGTAGATCCAGCTTGCACAGATAGGTAGTCAGAAAAGAGGACTATTTTAAAGCGTTTACAGGTAATTGTGGATATTCTTCTTTGATACCATATTAAAACTCAACAAATGATAGTTTCTTAAAGGCTGGTTGCAATGTGGAATGTAAAACCTTATCACTGAACTTTTTGTATATTAAAAAGCTATCTTGCATTTTGAATAGATCTTTCCCCAAGCTTGATTTTTATCACCCTGCATGGGGCTGTTGGAAAATATTGGTTCACTGAGTTAAGCAGCTTTTACAAAGATCAACCCATTTTATTATACAATATGAGAAAAACTATGTTTATTAGCATTCTCATCAGGAAAGCCACTGAATATTAGGAAGCTGTCAAATTCACAGTGGTGAATACAAATTGTCCTAAATTCTAATATTGCTTGAAAGCTCGAATTTTATCGTTAGCAATAAATATGGTCAGTTGTTTTCCTTGAAATGGCAGTTTCACTTTGTGCATTTTGGGGAAAATATCTGCTAAATACCCAAGTCTGTATAACTGAACTTTGTGTCAGTTGTCTGTCAAGTAAAAGTGTTTGTGGAAAAAAGTTGGCAACTCAAAAATTGCGTAAGCCCTTTTCCTCAAGACAATCATCATACTTCAGTGTGCAGTGGAAATGTTTTATGAGCACTGCCATTTCTTCACATCGAATATTAAAAACCTGTTTCCTCAAGGGTCAGGATTTAATAAAATGAGTAACGGTTACAGCTTCATCAAGAACATTGTTAAGTGACATTTTTTACCGTATGTCAAAAATACAATGATGACTAGTACAGTTTGGTACCACTGCCGAGTTATGCTAAGACATTGGCTGTTTTACCCACCGTTACTTATGCACCATCATGGGAGATGTTAATACAATGAGAAAGATAAATAACATCTTAGTATTATTATAAAAATAGTTGTGACCCCATGGGCCCCTTGAAAGTGTGTCAGGAATCCCCAGAGGCCCATGGAACATGCCTCCCTTGGCATAGGCAGTATAGTGAGGGAGAAAGAAGCATGAACCCAAGTTGTTAGGAAGGCTTCATGAGAGAAAAACTGAGCTGGACCTTAAAGGAGAAGTAAGATTTGGTTAGGTGGTAAGGAGAGAGGGAAAGAGATTTCAGGAATGGAAATCACCTGAGCAAAGGAGTAGAGGCAGAAAGCAGCATATATATAGAAACACCCAGTTTTTGTCCACGTCTCTAACAAACAATATCCTTGGCAAGGAACTGGGGTTATAAAATACAATATACCAGTAACCTTTGACTTTTTTTGTCTTTAGTTCTCATATCACTTCTACCTTTGGAGTAATTAGTCTCCATTTCACTCTGTTCCATCTATTGCCATCACTCTAGTCTGCACTCTTGACTCTTACTAACTAGATTACAATTAACACCCCAGTCGGTCTCCTTGGACCCAGCTGTCCTGTCTGTCAATTCACCTTCCTTTTTTCTGATAACAAGAACTCTATCATTGAACACATTTCCTTTTTGTCCCGCTACCAGGAGCATTTGTGCCAAATGTCATGTTAAAATTCCAACCATGACAGTTGTCTCAGTGGTTAGTACATTTTCTTCTTCCTCCTTTCTCTGGCTCGGATTCTCTCTCTCTATTTACAATTCATTAATCTTATTGTTTTCGTTATATTTGGTGCCAGATGTCATAAGACTTCTTTTGAAAGAGGTTGGAGGAGGGGAAGAATACAATTTAAGGATGATATATTAACCCTTGCCATATTTTATGCATTTCTGGAATGAGGCCCTTTGCTTCAATCACATTTTACTCAAAACTTGGATAAAGCTAAAAAAAACCTCTGACATCCAAAACCAAAGCACCAACGCTTAATTTCAAAGAATTTCAACAAATTCAGTTAATCTGGTTGGAGGAAATAAAAGGGTAGTGCAATACCTATTAAAGACAGGTAAGTTGACAGCAAAAGGAAGTGACGCCTCATAACCTGAATAATGGAAGAGGGGAAAAGCAAGATGTAGCTGGAAGTTCCTATTGATAATAAAGTCTGTGAGTGCACCCATCACAGCTAGTAATCAATAAAGAACTGTGATGTCTTAAACTGGACCATACCAACAGCTCACATTTGTTGGGCTTTTACTGTGTTCTATCTAGGCTCTGTGCTTTGCTTTACATGCATCAGTCACTTAATCTTCACAATATCTTTGCATTTCTTTCTACGATTTCCCCCTTTTTACACAAGAATAAACTTAGTTTTAAAGAGATAAAATATATACACAAAGGCACATGGCTAGTTGTACAGAGTTGTGATTCGAACCCAGCTCTGCCAGATGCCAAACCCATGTTCTTTATTCTTATTTTAGGCTCCCTTCATTTTTACCTCCTTAATAGTAATAATCATAGCAGCTAAGTTATGTTCAATATTCTCTCTTTAAGAAATCAAAAAATACTATGTACTATATTTGAGAAAATTTTGAGCACAATTTTGAGTAACTTTCTTTTTTTTGCTGAGGAATATTAGCCCCGAGCTAACATCTGTTGCCAATCTTCCTCTTTTTTTGCTTGAGGAAGATTAGCCATGAGCTATTAACTGTGCCGGTCTTCCTCCACTTTATATGTGGGTCGCCACCACGACATGGCTGACAAGTGGGGTAGGTCCACACCCAGGATCCGAACCCCAGCTGCCAAAGTAGAGCACACGAACTTAATCACCATGCCATGGACCAGCCCCCATGAAGTAACCTTTTTTTAGTTGATATAAAGTTTATCTGAAAATTCATTTCCTCATAGCACTTTATTTCCTGAAAATTCCCAATAATTGACGGGAAGAGGATTTTATAAGGTCTTATTTATTATCTGCTGTCAGTCTGAAACATTTTTAGGCCATTGTTTTAAATGAATCATTTGGGTTTTTTATTTTGTTTTGGAAACATCTCTGCATCCTCATTTTCATACCACAAAGAACAGCCATTCTTGTAAACTGCTTCTTGAGTTAAAGGAGAGAAAGTAATATCTTTATAAACATTACCAACTGAAAGGGGTTGTCACAATCCTTAGCTTTGCTGGGCACTAGATACTCTGATTTGCTTTTCTTCCTCTTGCTTTGAATCCGGTTACAAACATCAGTTCTCAGAGAAGTGGTCTGAGATTTTGGCCAAAGGACTGGACATAACAGTCCAGTGAGGAACTTACAGTTGATGACAGGACTCTTGTGCTGCAAACCCTGAGCAGCTAAAAAGTTAAAAATAACTCAGGGCAGTTCTTCAACTAGAAATGGAAACCTCCAGTGAAAGATGAAGTACTCTCGGGGAGTGACGGATTGTAACTTTAAGGGAGTCGGAAGAAGAATTACATGGGAACCTAGCAAAGAGCTTAAGACTTGTTGCCTTAGCTACACCCTCAGTTACACCTTATCTGTCTTCTTCAGCCCAACAGTCTGAGTGGCTGTAACTTGAAACTCCCTTTTCTTTTCGTTCTCGCATTATAATCACCTTCTATGAGATCAGCTCTTCATTCAAAAGCATCGAATTTCAGAGGCTGGTAACCTGGGTCAGTTGTGTGGCAGGTGACTGAGAAAAGGGGGAAAGTTCAGAGCCATGGATTTGGTGAATGAGAACTGTCAGTAAATATTTTTGAGCCATAACCAGTTTCCCAAGAACTGAAAATAGATATGCTAAAGACAGTTGAAATATGGTTAACTAAGAGAAACAAGAAGGTAGGTGGAGGGGAACCTGAAGTCACGCTGAAATGATTTTTCCTTAAGACTAAGATCTTAAAATAAAGTTGTAGATAGAATATTGTGAAAGTCCGTTAAGTTATAAAAGTCCATTAAGTCATAAAGCGATATTATTTTGGTTCTGATTCCAGCATATAAGACTGGGAGCTATTTCTTAAAGGTCCAAAAATGTAATTTAAGACAACCATTCTGCCTAGGTGGAAAACCTACAGAACATTCTTCCTCAGGAGGTTGTAGAAACTGAAAATGCTAATAGGTTCAAAAAAGTTTTAGGAATGTTACATCTATAATGGAATATTAAAGCAAAGAAGACACTTGGAGGATGCTGAAACCTCAAGAGGTTGTCTGCCAGGAGGATAACCATTGCCTCCCAAACCTCCTCTTGTACCACTGGTCTTGTTTTATTACATCTATCACTTTGTGTTTCCTAAGACTTTATTGAGAATATCTTACAGTTTAAGCTGACCCGCGTTTCTTTCACCAATGTTCCCACTGCCAGATGAGAACAGTGCAAACAGATGATGGCTTCTTCTAGAAAAGGAAAAGTATGAAAACAACCTCTAGAGACCTGTTCCCATTTTTCCTTTTCTTTTCCTTTTTTGACTCTTCTTTCCTTGTTTCTCTTCTTTTCTGCAGATTACCTTTAAGGAAGGCTTAAATGGAGGTTTTAAAATGGTGGAAAGCCTGTCGGAAAACAGGAAAGCAAAAAAAGTTTGTAGTCATGCTAATGAAAATCCGAATGGCAATGCTAGGTGTGGGTGGAAGGAAAAAGTTCAGTGAGCGTGCCTCCCCTGTGAGAGAGCTCTGAACTCAGCATCTTCCTGCAGTAGAAAGCTTATTATCTAGCCTAGTTACTTAACTTCTTTTAAGGAAGCTTTAATTGAAAGGTCATTAAAAGTTCTATTTTCATGTTTCCTCAAGTCTCGTACAGAACTTTTAAGAATATTTAAAATCAGACAAGAACTGCATTTGATGAAACTGCTTCTTCGGCATGGACTAGAGGGAACTATTTAACAACACTTAATGCTCCAGGCATTATGTCTTCATCCTCATCCGGCATCTGAAATGGGATGTTCTAATAATAGAGCTGGAGAGTTTATTTTAACACAAGCAAAGAGAAACAAAGGCAAAATGCATATTCCAAATTGGGAGGCCGTTGGCATGTGAACATTCCCTTGTGTATATAACAAAGAAGAAGACGATGATTTTCATGGCACAATCTGATGATATTTATAAGTGAACTATATCTCTGATGAAAAATGACTGAAAATAAAAAGTTCAGCTATGTGGGAATGAGTTATAGCCATTTACCAAGATAAAATAGCAGGATGATTTTTAAAGAATTTATACATAACAATTGTTAACTTGCAACAGAAATAATTTATAAACTGAGTAAGTGGTAAGTTCTAAATTTAAAAAAAATATGAGTCAAAATATATAACTGATATTTGGTAGTTACACAGGTGGCATGCGTACTATAAAGGAAAGTATGTCAGCTGGGGACACCCTGACCTCTAAAACTAGTGTTGCACATTCCAGTTCAATGTCTGCATTTCAGAAAACACATCAACATTGTTGAACCCAGGGCTGGCTGACCGTGCCCTAGAATATTTCTCCCTTTCCCTTTTGGGACTTACTTCATAGTCCTATGGGCCTCTTCTATATTGCCATTCCAACTGCTTGCCCCATTTGCCTGTGTGGTCTTTAGGATCTCATCAGTAAAACCTAAGATAATCTACTGGAAAGGGATTAAATAATAAGATAGTTCAGTTAGATCGAGAATGGTAATTGGCATTTCACAAAAGCAGTAATTCAATTAGGCAGTATCCATGAAAATGTTAGAGCTCTCTAATTAAAAAGTGCAAATGAAAAAAAAAATATTTTGCCTACTATGGGAAAAGTGAAAAAGTCCAGTATCTAGTGAAGGTAGAAAAGGGGCACGTTCATACTATGTTGGTGGAAGTGTTCATTTTTATAAATATTTTGGATAACAGTTTAGCAACCTGTATATCAAAAGCTTCTAAAAAGGCCACATCAGTTCAAATCCACTTCTAGAATTTAGCCTAAGGAAGCAGTAACTGAACATGTGCACAGATAGATATGTACAAGGATACTCACTGCAGCAATGTTTATAAAAGCAACAAATTGGAAACAACTTATGTGTTCATCGGTGGAGGAACTGTTTAACTAAATTATAGTGCAGCTATTAAACATGATGCAGAGCTTTATATCAAGTTAGAAAAATGTCTGATAGATTTTTATAAAACAGTATGTATAGAGGGCTGCCGTTTTGGTTAATGTGTGTGTGTGTGTGTGTGTGTTTAAACCCAAAAGGATGTACTCAGATATGAAGAAGCTCAGCTCATCTTTGGGAAATGGGATTACTTATGACTTTCATTTTTTCCTTTATACTTTTCTGTATCTTCAGAACTTTTTAATACTAAGTATATATTACTTTAATCATCAGGAAAAAAGTCTGTTTTTATTCTAGGAAAAAAGTGAATGGAGCTCCCGCTACATGCAAAGGCTCAGCAGAGAACTGAGGGTGAACACGACCTCGCCACTGGCCTTCAGAAGTTAATAGAATGGGGAAGGAGACGGTGTGATTTATGCAAAAGTCATTCTGGGTCATTCCTGAGTACACTTTGATCAACACAGAATCACCACCAAGGGACGTTCTTGGAACCCAAGTCTTTTGCTTCTAAACTTTTGTTTCCCTAGAACTTGCTATGTGCATGGATTTAGGGTTTACTGAAAAATAGGAGATCGTATATTTTCACTTTAGTTTTCTGCTATGATTAAAGTTTGTTTTGTTCTGTTGTGTTCTTCTTGGAATTACCTACTTTGTTTTGTTAGTTGTACAGACTGCAGAGAGCCACATGTGTTTTCTGCATTCACATATCAACTGCTTTTTAAATTGATTATGTAAGTGTTTTGATATTTTTTGTGGTGTTAATTCCTCAACTATTGTTGTTAGACAATGAAACTTTCTTGCATCCTGCTTTGGGTAAAGGTCAAGACCATTAACCCAAATAAGCCTGGAATACTCTCCAATCTTGTAGTAAATTAAGCCATATCAGGGCAGGAATACACTATTGGGAAATTCTAGAGGTACCGTCAGACAGTATCACTTACTGTCCAAAGCAAGGTTCCGACACCCTGACACATAGAGTTTGAGCACAGATCCCAATCTGACCACTTTTTATCCAGATTTCAGGCAAATCATTTAAATTCAGCATTTTAAACTCTCCAAGTAGATGCCGCTGTTGTGAGATGGGACTTAGGATCTTGATTTTGCGGGGTTATTTGAGGACTCCTTTCGTAGACACTTGAGAAGTGTAAGGCTGGACAAATGTTAAGTAAGCAGCAAGTTATTTCGTGGACTCACCAAGTGCTGATGCCAGGATTCCAGGAGGGTGCTGGGTAAGAGGGGCTGTTCGCCTACACCTGACCCAAATGCCACAGGGCAGTTAACACTCAGGCAGCAGTTTCCCAGATGCTCTCACACCCCAGCCCTTCTTTCTCCGCCCAGAAGACAGATGTAATCAACGTAACCGTTCGTATGTCTGAAGCATCATATTCAGGGAGAAATCCAGAGCCTCATTTTATTCAGAGATTGCTTATGAGAAATTTTCCTACCAGGCAATTGCTAGAAAATACTCATCTTTGGATTTGTCTTTCTGTCCACTAGGAGATTCTTTCTCACCCACTCGTCCTATTGAACAGCAGTCTCAACCAGCTCTGGGGACAGGACTGGTACCCACACGTCCTTCTAGCCAATAGCAAAAAAACCATATTTTTTCATGTTCTCGAACTCACAGCTCCAGCTTGAAAGCACGGTGCAGAGGAATCTTGCTGCTTGTGTTTTTATTCTGATTTGATTCAGGAGGACCCTGTCCTCTTGGGCTCTTTGGTTGAAGGAGCTGCCCCACAAATAAAAGGAGGAGAGAAACCAGCTGAGAGGAGGGAGGCCTGGAAAACATCACTGTTTAAATGGCACCTGACCTCCCTTCTTTCTCTCTCTCTCCTGCACTACTTGGCCAAGCTCTCACTTCTCAGATCTCTCCGTGGTCAGACCAAGCGTGTCTCCTTTTCATCCCAAGTGTGAAATGTTAATGCCGACGGCCAGAGACAGAGGTGGTCAGGTTGCTATTCCACAATGGTGGGCTGCATTGTTTTGGCTTATTTGGATATAGTGACAAATGAACATAGGTAGTTTTTTTAACCATGGCAGCCATTAACTTTTAGTGCCATGTTAGGTCTGGTTGCCACAAATGAGTAAATGATGCTAGATTGGTGGACTCTAGTATTCTTAGGACCAGAGAGGGCAATGGGTATGAATAGATATAACATATTATAGACTCCAAACTGTAATTAGAAATTTACTTGATTTTTTTTTCCCAGGAGGAAAGAAATATCAACAGCTAGAGACTCTGTTTACTCCCTTGGCGTTGGAGACATTTTCCTAAGACCGTCAGGGTAACAATTAATAAGTTACCCTGATGAGAAAGTCAGTAACCGTACGTAAGCTCTGAGCTCTAAAATGTTTGTACCTGATAAATTTTAAACCTTCAAGTGTTTTTAAATTTAAGCTGTTGAACAAGGAAAGTTGGGTTTCAGGTTTTCTTGTATTTTATCTTGGTGCCATTTGCCTTGGTAGAAAAGACTAAAGATCAAATTTTGAGTGGACTCCCAGAGAAGGCATAGAGGTCAGGCCTCGAATAATATATCTCTGAATAGTCACTCATTTAAAGAAGATTATCAGTGTTTATCTTGAGAAATTATTGAAATTTACTTCATATAAAGCACAACTTTAGGGGGGAATTATTTTTTTTGTTTTCTGTCATTTCAGCGTCCTGTTGGGTGAATTAGGCCAGTAGTGGAACTTGTTACTGAAATAGCCAGGCTTTTTTTTTTTTTTTTTTTTTTTAAACAGCACAGTTGTGTTCATAAATCAAGCTTTTTTATTCAGGCCAATTCCCTTGTTTGTTCCCTCTTCTTTCCAGCCCAGCATTTAGTTTCTCTTTTCTTCCCAGTTGCCTAGTAGAGTTTCTTCTGCCAAGAGATGGTAAACCTGGATTTCACAACACTAGAGAATTGGCAGTTGTTTCCCTCGCATTGCCTCCTAATGATACCATATCAGAGTTTGACCTAGTTATTTCACACAGACAGCTGTTGCCAAGTCCGTGGGGCTTTTCGCCAAACAAAGGGCCATGATCTTCTATCACACATGAGAGACGTACATGCAGACCAGATTACTTGGGAGCCCGCTGCCAACCTGTGTGGCTGAGCAATGTTTGTGCAAGGAGGAGTGCCCGGAGCCATGTGTAGGAGTGGTTCTCATTCCAGGCCTAATTCTTCAGAACTCAGCTTCGAACTCCTGCTGAATGCCACCAAAGGCAACAGAATGTGAACTACAGGATCAAGTTGCTTTTGTGCCCTTTTCAGACTTCTGTAATGATGACCAGGTTTTCGTGACTATATTCCACCCTGCTTCACCGCCTCTTTGCCATTCTGAGAAATTCTTTCTTTTTTTCCCTCTATACGGAATATTCCTCTAGCAACTGCCCTGGTTGTCACCAATAGTAACATCTTCATTGCAAGGAAGGGAAATTGAAGGGGCCTCAAGGACTCTGTAGCTGAAAAGAAGATGACAGGGCTTAGCATTTTTGTATTGCTTTAAATACTGTTTATTGGTTTTAAATAGCTAAACTCCAAATGAAAGAGCTGGATAGTGGCATCAGCTTAAGACATTGATGTGTTTGTTTTCCAGGCCCCTCAGTGCCCTGGCTAGGAAAGGTCTCTAGGCAAAATGACATTGTTGTGGTTAGCATCCCTGGTTAAATGCGGCTGCCTGCATTCTGCAAGTGGAAGAACCCGCCAAACGGGAGAAGCTTCAAGTACTACTAATAAATCGTCACATGCTCCATGGTGGAACAGAGGAAAGAAATGACAAATGTTGCATTGTTTATGTTTAGCAAAAAATACATCTTCTCCAAAGTGTGAAGAAAAGGAGGAAGTGGTAGTAAAATTAGGTGATGCTTGTACAAAATGCAGAGGAGAATTAATCACACTTAATGATTAAGTGGTTCTGCCATACGACTGCAAAATGCAATCTCTCTGTCAGTTGGTAACAAAAAAGAATTGGAAAATTTGAAAATACTATTTATCACTTAAAAAGCAGTCTGATTCTTAAACAACAGCAAAATTCTCCTGAGCATCGTGACGAGCTGTGTGAGGAACACATACTCAAATCTTTCCTTAGGTCAAATTAAAACAATTCTATCCAAATCCATATGGTAATTGAGATTGTTTTAAACTGTATTCGGTCTGTGTTCTGTTGTTGTTTATTCGTTTTTAAGCCATAAGGCATTTAGGCTCTAAATTAAAGGCTCATTTTTTTGTTGTTGTTGCTGGTTTTTTTTTTGTTTATTTTGCTAGGAGTAAGGGTTTATCTTGTGGATCTGGGGACAAATACTAATAACCAGTGTAGCTCTTGTATATATCAAAGCATCTTCTGGCATTTGTTTAAGGTTATAAAATGATACCTTCTATAAAGTAGTGAGGTCCAGAGAGAAGTCATGAAAAATGATGAAAAGGTTAGAAAATACGACATAAGAAGGATGAGATTTTTATAAACAGTGCTTTGTCTCAGATTTCTCTTCTTGTTAAATGAACTTTAGCCCTTCAGATAGGCACCTCTGGTTACTGTGTTCATTTCCAAACTTGATACTCCTTTTGCGATTGAGGCTGAAATAATTCTGGGATGATTGTGTTACATACATTATGCTGATTTTTTTCCCCATGGGTTTGTAGAGTAATGCTAAATTGCTCAATTCAAGGACTCCTTTCACCAAGAATAGACTGTGCTTGCAAAGATCATGGTAACCATGACCTCTTCTCGGTCAAGTAACTAACAATGGATGTATTTCTCTTTGTCTATATACATATCAATGTACCTGTTAAGGCTAGAAAATATACATTTATAAATTTTATATTAAAATTAATTTTTCTGTTCCACACAGGCAGAATTTAATGGAAAGTCTGACGCCCTCTATTTTAATGATGGCCAGCGAAGAATCGACTTTGTTCTAGTGTATGAAGATGAACGTAGAAAAGAGACCAATAAAAAGGGTTCAAATGTAAAACAAAGGGTAAGTTTTTATGTTATTTTTTCTTTCTTTTTATTCCTTATCATATTGTGAAAATGTGAGCAACAAAGTGAAACTGGTGTTTGAAATATCATATGCCAAACATGTCTTCATATTTGCTCTGCTCATCGTTCTCTCAAGGCATGTTAACAAAAATTTTTTTAAAAATTTGAACAAGAAACTTCCTCAAGCTCTTAACGTCACTTGGTTTTACAGCTGAAACCAGACTCTCTTCCAAGGAATTGCACTGTCTATCTGTAGAAGAGGTTTGCATTAAAAGCACACTTGGCTATGTGCGACTGTGTGGGAAAGGAGGCTAATGATTAATAATGACAGCAAGTGTAATAACAGCTAGCTATGTGCTCAGTCACGGATGGTATGTGCCTTTTGCATGCATTTTCTCATTGAATTCTTATAATAACCCATGAGGTGCCTTCTATTATATCATTACAGACGACAGAGTTGATTGCCCAGGGTCACAGACTACAGTATAAGAAATAGTGGAACCGTGGTTCAAACTCTTGACTTAAATCTAGAACCTGCTCTCTAGACTTCTCCATTTTCTGTCGCCTCCCTTCCTTCCTTTTTTTATCTATTGCCAGTCAAGCTGCTCCTTCATCCTTTTCCTTTGCTTCAAGTTCTTTCAGGTAGGAGAGCCATCTTTATATTGAGATATGAAACCATTTAATAGGCTGGGGTTATAACAACTGCTTGGATCTTCTTTATCTGAACCCAAACTGTATTAAACTCAAACAGGACAAAAACAGAGAGCATACATGTAAGTGTTACTTTTACTCACCTTGAAAATCACTCCCTCATTCTTTGTTTTTTCTTACATCTGTGCTGTTACACACACACCACTTGAATTGTCCCTCTCTGGATTTTCTCTCTGAAATATATCATTCTTAAATCTGTAATGATTTCTGTCCCTTCTTCCAAATCAAGTGATGAAACCTGCTTAAAATGAAGCAATCAGTCCTGTTTTATTTTGGGTTTTTGTTTGTTTTGGAAGGGGTAAGTTTGGAGGTTTGTATTTGCATGGTGTCACAGAATGAGCCCAGGCTTTGGAACCTGGCATTCAAATTCTTATTCTGCCTCTCTATTATTTGGAGTAATTCTAGTTGATATAACAAGCTGGCCTCAAATTACATTGGCTTGACACAATAAAAGTTTAGATTTTGCTCATGTCAAGTCAAATGTGGCACTCCACCTAGGCACGATGGTTTGGGGGTACCGGTGGGACTATGTTCATTGCAGTCAGGCAGGAACCCAGGCTGTGACACAGAGGCTTTGCCATATTCAGTAGATTGTTTCTAAGATCATCCTAGGCACCAACAGAAATAGTAGATAGGTTAAGAGAGAGGATGGAGAGAGTACTTGGGCTCTTTACAACTTCAGCCTGGGAGTACAACATCAATTGTGTTCACGTTCTATTGGTCAGAACTCAGGAAGGTGGAAAGTGTAGTTTCTGGTTGGATAGCCATGTCTCAGTAGGAACCCTGTGCTGTGGAGGGAGAACACGAATCTTTGGTGGACAGCTAGCTTGCCTTCGCCACAGCTACTAACTGGCTATGTGACTTTGGAGTGAATTTTCTTATCAATATGGTATTTTATTACTATTTTTGAGATACATGTTATTTTTACATTTTGACATCTCAAATCAGGGTACATCTTACCAATGGTGTATCACATAATTTCATTGGCTGAATTTTTTCTTATTGGTATATAAAATATTGTCTCATCACACAGTCACTGGCATCTTAGAATCAGGAAAATGGGAATCCCAATACCTAATCCATAAGATTATGGTTAGGGTTAAATAAAATATAAAGATGTTATATAAATTGTCAGCACCTATTAGATAATAGATGTTAATTCCTGTACCTTCCCTTTTTTCTGGAGTTTTCTTAAAACAGTGCGCTGCTATGAAAAGGCGTGACTCTCCTTCTGTTATTATATAATTTTATCACTAGAGTAAATAAAATAGCTTAGAGTATTTTATCATTTTCCTGTGGACACTAAGATATATTCTGTGCAGTCAGTCACCATCATCAAATATTTATTAAGCATCCATATGCCAATGGAACTGCATTGAGCACTATATAAAGTAAGTTGAACAAATCTAATCCATTAAAGTATTAAAGGAGACAGTTCTGGTTTTAAACAAGAGCTTCACTGCCGTGGTGAAGGGGCCCTCGAGCTGCTTACATTATTAATAGGTTCTGCATCTGCTTTACACAGAAACTTAGGTCCCAGGGTGACTCTCATAAATCAGGAGAAAAAAAAATCATCATTAGTTTGGCAATCCCTGAACTCATGGGTAGATGTACCATGATGTTGGTTTTTATAAGGTGTGCTTTGAAGTATTTTGAGTCTATATTTGTACATATTACTTAATTTAGACTCTACTGGAATTCAAAGCTCAGCTTGGAATCGTATTTTTATTACTTGGAATCATACTTGCAAGTTCTGTCATGCTCTCTGTTAGGCTTATTCAGGATTTAGGACAACACCGAGGAAAGGCAATTTCAAAATCCTGTTTTCTGTGGGAGAAAAAAAAGTTATTTCTAAATTATATTAATTTCCTAAAGCCAGCATCAAGGTTGACTTTGCCAGGGGCTGATCTAAAGAGTATTGTTAAATACTTTTTTAAAGATGGAGAAAGATAGAAGTGATGGGGCCACAAACATTAAAAACAGAGGAGTACAAGGCTGCATGTTCCCATGAATAAAAGAGAAAATATTTTTCTAACCAAACCTCCAAATTGCATGTAACTTTGTCCCCTTATATCAATGAAAATATTGTGGAAACTTCACACTTTCCTTTAAAAAGCATAAACCATTTATATTTAGATTATGCATGGAGATAATTATAAGTTGTTTCAATAATAAACACTCATTTATCCAGGACTATCCTTGGCACAGAATCAGTTTGAATGTTTTCTGTTGCAAGTAACTGGAAAACCAAACTCAAATGGCTTAAACGCTAAAAGGAAATAATAATTTTCCCATTTAAGAAGTAGCCTGGAGATAGGACCATTTCTGGGTTAGATAATTTATTGGCTTAATGAGGTCATCAGGATAAACTCTTTTTAGTTCTAATAGTTTCTAAAGCTTGTTTTAAGTTTTCTCAAAGGAAGACCATAGTGTGTACAAATTACAGTTTTGCTCTATCTTTCCCATCTTTTTACTTCTTTCCTTTTCTTGTCCAAGTGCAACGGCTAAGACCTCTTGAATAAAACCAGTAACATATAGTAGTCACCATTGTAATGTTCCTGATTTCAATGAGAATGTTTCTAAAATTTGACTGCTAAATATCACAGTTGCTATAAATTCTTGGTAGTTTTCTTCTTAAAAGTTAAAGGAGTTCCTTCTAGTCCTAGATTGCTAAGAGTTTTTATAATTGGATTTTAAATTTTATCAAGTGCTTTTTTTTTTCCTATCAAGGTGATCACATGGCTTTATTTCTCATTGTCTTATGTACATTAAGTGTATGGTTATTTGTGGCTAATAAGATGATAACTAACTCAAAAATCATTCGCTTTTGGCTTCAACATGCAATGTATAATTTTTATAGTCATTATCTCCCTACTTATGCTAACACTATGTTAACATAGCTTATTTATTTATAATTCATTAAAAAGTGTTTGAGGTCACTTATGGAAATATATCAAGACTAAAAGTAATTAGATGAGGAAATCAGGGAGACAGAAATATAAAGGCCAGAAAAGTAAAATGAAGCCATGTGTCAGAGTAATAAACAAAATGATTTATTGTTAACCATAAGGTCCTGTTTAGAAGTTAGAGTTCAGCTGCAAATGTGCCTCTGAGTTTCCGTGTAGCCAAAGGAAACAGGGGATGTTATCAATAACGTGGTCTAAAGTTTCAACACAATAAAAACAAAACTGATTATTTGAAAGAAGTATAATGTTCTGGTCTGAGGATCCCCCAGAAAGGAATTTATCCCATGAAGCCTCATAAAGGGGAAGGCAAGATTGAATAGACTTACACTGGCATACCTTCTCTACATTGAAGAAATAAAGAGAGGGCAGAAGCGGATTATGAAGAATCAGAATGGTATAAGAAATTTCCTGGAAATGACATATTTGCCATAGATAGTCCATAAATTGGAAACTTGAGGCTCATATTAAGACATGTTGAGAAGAGATGGTGGCAACCAGTGTTGGGGGTTTCATCTTTTCAGATCACTTTTCGTAGGTGTTCTGTCGTCTTTTGTAGGGAGCGAAATCAGATCTATCTTCAACTCTTTAATACTTCAGATGAAGGCAGGGAGCTCTTCTTTATATTTTTATCTCCTTCTTTTACACCCACTTGCTTTTACTGTGATTGTAGGTTAAAAGGAATAAATTAAATTAGAATCAGCAGTTTCAAATTGCAGCTACAAAATGTGTTGCTGGTATAAGCATGTGTGGTTTTATTTTTGAGTGCTCAGCACAGGAGCAATGAAGCCAAATCTTGCTTCTTATTTCTAAAATGGGAAGTGTCCTTGGGCCCAATCCTTTAAAACAGACAAACAGAGGACAGTGAAATCCTGAAAAGTAAAATCTGATTATTTCACTTCATCTCACAAAGATGTGGAGAAGAGAAAACCCTTTTTCCAATTGGTCCTTCTGAGGTCTGGCCTTAGGTTTGAATGAAGAAGCTGTTATTTGCCTTGGTATTGACAGTCAACAGTTTCTCACTTTTTTTTTTTTTTTGGTGAGGAAGATTCACCCTGAGCTAATATCTGTGCCAGTCTTCTTCTATTTTGTACGTGCGTCACCACCACAGCATGGCCACCAACAAGTGGTGTAGGTCTGTGCCCAGGAACCAAACCTGGGCTGCCAAAGTGGAGTGTGCCAAACTTAACCACTAGGCAACCAGGCCGGTCCCCTGTCTCGCTTTTTTAAAGGGTCATCTGTAAGAGGGTAGCAGGTCGGAAAAATCAACTGTACTGATTTCCCATATAGAACAGGCTTGAAGGGGATAAAAAATCATAAAAGAATGGCTGCTTCTGTGCACACAAAAGGGGTGTCCTAAAACACAGTATTTCTTAAACCTGTCTGATGATGAGTCATCTGCTTTGCTTGTTAAAACTAGATTATTCAGGCCCCATCCTATACCTGCTTAGTTGGAATCTCCAGGAGAAGCGCCCAATGACCTACATTTTGAGTAAGCACTCCAGGTTGTTCATATAAGCAGGTTAGGTCTGGAAAACACTTCCCTAAAATGTTTACAGTGGTAATTATCTCATCAGTCAATTATAGATGATTTTTTTTCTTCTTGGAAAATTTCTGTTTCCTAAGTTACTATTTATTTGCACCAAAAATGTTAATTTGAAAAGAAAAGTTGGAAGTGAACTTGAGCTAGATATTCACTTCCATTTTGTGCTTATCACTTAGAATGCTCGTCTATCCCTGTCCCCTTACTTAGTGAACACACGTTGCTTTCTTGAGTGAAGTCCTCATCAGATTGGTCTACTAACATTAAATGTTTTATCACCAATGTGTGAATTTCAATTAAGTCTCAATTAAATAATTTATTCCGCTTACCAAACCTTCTTGAGCACATGATATATAACTAATAAATAGCACTTAGAGTAATTAGACAGTAATTTTTTGCACAAATTAAGTCCCTTGACTTCTTTCTCATCCATCTTTGTAAGCTTAATAAAGATTGGTAAGTTGAAAAATATAGTGACAGCACCATCAGTACTTTGCCAGCAAAGCTGTAAGAATATTCAAAATTAATCTGTGTGTGCGTTTCATTAATCCCAACTGATTTATGCTTTCTTATCATCACAGCGTATTCAGTAATTTTACTTCTGAGACATTGCAATCCCTGCTTTTTGTGCTGAAAAAGCTGGGTGACATAAAGAAAATGGTAAATATTGGTGTTTACAATCAGTATTATTACTGTATAATTCATAAGCAAATCCTTCCCAACAATGACTTTATTAAGCCAAATGGGATGTGTAATCTGAGATGCTCAGGGACAGAAAGCTTTCTTAATTACGACAGCCTGTCCTTTGTGATTTTGATTGCTTTATCCTTTATTTCTCTGACAGCTCTGTTAACCTCTTCAAAGAGGTTTGAATAAAATTCTGGTTTTTGGGGTGGGATAGGTGCTCTTGTCCTCTTTCACTTTGAACCACCAGTCCCAACTATTACACTATTCAACAGTCATAGAATCACACACATCACATATATATATATATATATGTATATTTTTTTTTTTTTTTGGTGAGGAAGATTGGCCCTGAGCTAACATCCCTTGCTGATCTTCCTCTGTTTGCTTGAGGAAGATTGTCACTGAGTTAACATCTGTGCCAGTCTTCCTCTGTTTTGTATGTGGGATGCCTCCACAGCATGGCTTGATAAGTGATGTGCAGGTCCACACTGGGGGTCTGAACTGGCAAACCCCAGGCTGCCAAAGTGGAGTGCCTGAACTTGACCACTGTGCCACTGGGCTGCCTCACATGCATCTTTTTATGATGTACATAGGTTCTCAATGATTATAGTCACTTTGGCTTTACTAGAAATAAGTAAAAACAAGATAGATTCGGGTTCCAATGCCAACGAATGTGCTCCCCCACAGATAGAGAGCCAGTGAGTCTAGTTTAGTCATTTTGTGCTGCCAAATACAGATCATAGATTATAAACATAGTGTAGGTTATTATATGTAAACTTTTCCAATAAGGCACATCGATAATTTTTAGTTAAAAATTGTGTCGCATTACATATTCATTTATTCAACAAATATTTATTGAGCAATGGCTGTGTCAGGCAATATGCAATATTAATTTTCTTTCATTTTTAACATGGAAGACGGCTCTCCTCTAATTTTTTTAAATGTCAAGAACACTGTTACTTATCCAAGTGTAAATTCTACGGAGAAGTAAAGATGATGATTTCAAATTAAATAGCTTTAAGCAATCTTTTCTTAAGTAAGCAAGTCTTTTCCTGATATAGGCCTATTTGACAAATATAGCACGCATGCTAATTTACTTCAGCTACCTGACAAACCATGCAAACTGGTTTGATCAATTTTAAAAACATTCCACTAGTTCTTTGTGAATTGCCATGCCAAGGGAAAATAACAAGAACTGTCTTATTAAAGTAACACCAAGGTGACATATTATCATGTTTAAGCAAATATAAATGTCCTATCCTTGATTCAACTGTTTAAGTATTTATAGTTATGGTAACATAGACGGCATTATAAACCAACTCCAAGGTCTACCAATTATCTTGGGAGAAATCAGGTACATATCTCAGGAGTTCTTTGTAAAGAACTACATTAGAACTAAAATAGGATAAATTAGTTCAGCCTTTCTGGAGGGCAGTGTGGCAATATATATTAAAGAATTTGAAATTGCATATACTCTTTGATTAACAATTCTGCTTCTAGGACTTTATCCTGAGGAGGTAATCATGGATGCACAAAGATTGCTCTACAAGGATTTTCATAATAGTGAAAACTTAGAAACAACCTAAATATCCAACAATTTGAGATTGGTTAAATAAGTTACAGTACATCTCTCTGAGAGAATATCAAGCTGTTACAATGAGATTGAAGAGAAGTATTTTGAAGGTTTTCTACATCTATGATAGTCGCATGTGCTGTACACTCTTATTAGTGACTTCCTTTATTATACACAAAAATGAAGCAAAAGAGAGGAGATATAGAGATGTGTTTGCATCCTTCAGAGACTGAAAAGGATATCAATCCATCCAATATCAAAGAAGGCTGTCCAAGGACCAGGACAGCTAAGTGGTATAGAAGAGTCAAGGAGAGGCGGAGCTGAGTGACTCAGCATTAAGATCCATTTCCTGCAGTTCTAGTAAAATCGTGTCATTGGTGTCCCACTGGGGTTAAGGTGTCATTGGGTGCACAGTATGGAGGCCAAGTCAGTTGGCGTTGCCTACTTTTGTTTAGATGTTTGGCATTAAAAAGGAAAGGTGAGCCTCTAAGCCCTGTGGGGTAGAGTGGATTTTTTTATTTTTAAAGGAATAAGGGAAGTTGAGCGTGTTTGAAGGCAGAGAAAGAGGATAATGAGGGCTAACATGTCTACAGGGCTTATTATGTGTCAGGCATCATGCTGAGGACATTATACTCAGGATCACATTTAATCCTTAAAAAAAAACCCCAAGATGAAGCTATTTCTTGTCCTCTTTTTGAAACGAAGCTGCTGATGCTTGTAGAGTTTATTTGCCCAGCATCACAGTGCTAGCAAATGGCAGAACCAGGATTTGAATTTTGACTCTGAATCTAACCATTATGCCCAAGAGTAAAAGGAAAACTCAAACCACAAGAGCTAAAGGGGCCGTTTGCTAGACTGAAATCTGAGAGGAGAGAGTCCCATGCAGGGGAGGAGGAGTTACAGCCTCAAGGTAGAAATTCCACAGAGGAGGAACCGTGTGTGACTTGCACCATGCAGCGTGGTGCAGTCGTGTTGACACAGCTGATACAACCAAGACAGGAGTGGTTTGTGTTTGGTATGTTTGATGATAGAACTGCCTTCTAGTGGGGCTGCTTCATTCCCAGCTCTCTGAACCATCCCCCTTTTGTCATCTAGTAATTCAGACTCCAAGATGTCTGGAAATCACTTCATGCTCTGGAGGCCCTAAGCTCTTTTGTGCTAGTACGTTCCAGAATTGAACTCTCTCTCTCTCCTCCATCATATCCTATAATACCCATAAGAGAAAGCTCATGGAACATTTTGAGGGGCTCACGAAAGGGGAGCCCAGTTGCTACACTGCAGTCATTTGTATTCCTCAGTCCATTCCTACGTAACAGGCAACCATTGAGCCGCCGTCCACTCGAGTTATTCGTTCCTTCATCAGACATTTTATGGCATGTTTCTTCTGTGGTAGGCCTGTTCTAAGTGGCAAGGATTATCAAGATGAAAAGACAAACATCTCTGGGGCAGAGATGGTAAATGAAGAGCAGGCTGGGCTATGGAAGGATTTAATACTCTTAAAGATGGGAAACGTTTAAGGTGTTTGTTGGCTGAGTAAGAGCAAGAAAGAGAAAGGAATGGAGAGAAGAGAAGGTATTGCTGAAGCAAGCTCAGGAAGAGATAGGAAAAGGATTCAGCCTTCTACAGCAAGAGGAGAGATGGCGTCCAGCTGTTGATAGGTGGAAAGACTCCTGCAGGAGTTCACAGTGAGTGGCTGCCGTTTTCTCTGTGAGGAAGGAGGCAAGGTCACTCGCAGAGTCTGCTGGTCTGGGAGTTAGGTGGGGAGTGTGAGGAGCGCCTTGACAGTTGGGAACAGCTGGTTGGTGGATGAGGAGGGGCCAGGAAGGAGAAGGCTGCACATCATGGTGGGCCTAGCTGTGGTGGGAACCGTGAATTTCTCGTAAGGCCAGTTAAGACAGTTCTGTGATTTATTTTTACCAGCACTAAATTGTTAACATACCCAGTAAGCCACAGGAAAAGCTCCTCTTTTGACTGATTCTTCTTTCCTTCTAATTAGAAGGGCATTTGTCTACAAGAACTAAAATCTTTGGGTCTGAGCCTTCACATCCGAACTGAAGTTATTCCTGACTGGCTTCTAGAGGATACAGAAGGCACAGTCATGGATCCTGCTTACGACCTACTCGTGAGGCCATCTGGGTTGCCCCTTGTACAGCCTCAGAGCGAGTCGTCTCCCCTGAAGGAGAGGAAGTCACAGTGGCCCATCTGCTCCGAAAACTCGCTCCCTCCACCATACACTGATTTAGGTTTTAGGCTAACATGTTTTCCCTAGTTTGTGGCTATGCTATCAGTTAGGAGTCTTGCTGGCATTTACAGAAATGAGCTCTGATTTAAGCAGACAAGGAGTTTATTAGAAGAATGTTAGGGAGCTCACAGTTTCTTTTGAAGGGTTGAACAAACAAGCCTGGAGACTAGGCTACCAGAAGCACTGCCCCACATGCCATTGCAGAGCCCGTCTGGGAGGAAAGCATGGTTGCTCCCCTGGGCCTAGAGCTGCGACTTGCACCTCTGGTACCACTGACCAGCAGTGGTCCCCAAAAGCTCCTGCCAAAACCTCTGCTATCTGTGGAACTGGCATTCGCTCTCCCAAACACCCCAGAATAGGTTCTGCTTGGCCGGACTTCTTTGCATCACTAGCTTCTGATTCAGAGTCTGGAGTGAGAGATCTGATTAATAGGGCTGAGCTCATGTGCCAGTAGCTGAGCTTCACAGGAGACAAAGTCTGCATTTTTATCTGCTGTAGTGGACGTGGGCTCTGGTGGGAGCTGAAATGTTGGGTGGCCTTCAAGAACAACATGTCCTTTACAGTGCCATGGAACACGTGAATAAATGTTTCAGTCCTTCTGTATTGGGTGAAAAGTCTTAGGTCACTGGAGGCTGAGTTTCTCCATCGTGCCTCTCTTGCAGACTATTTTAAATTCTTCTTGGAGTCTTCAGCACTTTGCAGGATGTCCTCAGAAACTTGTTTGTAGAATGAATCAATAAGTGTTTGTTGAGTATATTCTTTCAGCGAACATGCATTGGGCATATACTCTGTGCTAAGCATTATGTTGAGTATTGTTGGCAAGACCAAAAATGCTTGTGTGTAATAGTAAAGAAGCAGTCAGGAGCAAGAACTGGAATACTTTGCAAGGATCAAAATATGAGGATTAAGATCTAGAGTGAAGAAATACTGCTTAGATACGAAGTAGGGTAAGTGTGAATCAGCTTCCCAAGCAGAGGTTGGGGATATGGTGCATCAGGGATAGAAAGGGCTGAAAGACTATGGGGTGAATTGCAGAGCTGGCAGAGGTGGGAGGCACGCAGAGTGGACAGTTGCACCCCAAGCTCTTCTCGCTATCATCTGACTCAGGCATTTCTAGGCAAGCTGCTTGTTCATTTTAGGGGAGCTTGTAGAACTTGCTGGTTTTTCTCTTAAGTGACTATTGTATGCTTCAATTACAACAAGCAATTAAATGTGTTATATCTGTAAAGCTCTTAGAACAGCATCTGGCATGTTGTAAGGACTATATAACCATTTAGTAAATATATGAAAATAAAGTAATATTCTGTTTCTGATACTTCCACAAAATATGTTAGAGATTCCACTTAGACTCACATTTAGCCAAATGCCAGGTGTCTTTTTTTCACCTTTTGACCTTTGGCCTTTTTCATACAGCATCTGCTTTACATTTATTAGGTGCCTTTCTTATTCTTGGCACTGTCTACACTACAGCTGCTCCGCGCCTCTTCTGCCCGTTGGCAGTTGGCAAGTCATGAATGTGCTCCCCAGGCAAAGTGGCCTGACTGCCACAGCTGGTGGATTGCCTAGGCCTTGACCCAGAAATTCCTCTCTGTCTTATCAACTGCTGAAGTTAAAAAAAACAAAAACAAAAAAACAAACTTTAATCCATCTTTTCCAGTTGTCTTCAGTGGAGAATTGGTCCAGTTCACCTCCTGTGATTACTAGAAATGGAAATTCTAGTTTATGTGGTTTAAATCATATGATCCTCGTGAGAACCTAAAAAGGAACCAACCCAGTGGGGTTTTCTCCCTTCTGCAGATGAGGAAAATGAAGCAAGAGAGTTTAAGTTTCCTGCCAAGGGTCAAAGGGCTGATAAGTAATGGCGCCAGAATTTGAACATAGGCAGTCTGGTTTTAGAACTTGTGTGCTAACTGCTGTGTCCACCTATTTTCTTCTTTCATAAGGCAGTCTAACTGCTTCATCGTCAAAAGCATTCTTTTAAAAGGTCAAACGAGTCTCTACCTTTACATACTTCCTTTACAACTTAGGACACAGCTTGGCAAAAGCCACGTCACATAGAGTTTAATGTCAATAAATATAGTATATTCTGTATCTTTTTAAATGGCCACATAGCATGGACAGGTGTATTATCAATTAATTAGTTCCTTATTTTTGTAGATTTAGATGTTTTTTATACTTTGCAAACATTTCAGTCTTGCAGAGAGAAGAATTCCCTTAAATTTTGCCCAGATTGTCTGTGTTGTTTTATTGATTTGGGCAAGGCATGCAGAGGTGAAATAGACACATTCAAAATTGAACCATTTGAATGTCTGGTATGGAAATAAAATTTTTAAAATCTAGAATGTCGCATCTTGGGTTATAACTCTGATAAATGACATAAAACTTCATTTGTGTGTAAAATTGCTGATAAGCCAAAAAAAGTCCATGAAATTGTGCCAAAGCCAGAGACTGAGAGGCTGAGAACCCATGGGACAACCAAGGGCCTTCCAGAGTGCTAAAGGAATCCAGGTGTAATCCGTGGCATTTCATCTGAGGAATCCGACACCCACAAATCACCAATACTCAGGCACTTTCATTGCTTCTGTGCCATTTTGAGCAAATGTATCTCTTCGTCAGGTTCACACTGGTTTGTTGTTTATTTTTTCTTAAAAAAACCTTTTTCTTCCCTTAGTAAAACTAAAGGCCTAACATATTTCCTAATTTCTTTTGACAGAGAAAAAGACAAGCATATGAATCTAACCTCATCTGTGATGGCCTGAAGCTGGAAGCAACAAGATCAGTAAGTGTCTGTCTCTTTCCGTCCCTTGGCTGACCATTGCTCTTGGGAACCTGAATGTCGCTTGGAATGCCGGAGTGGCATTTTGAAACGTGTAACCTCAGCCACGCCTTAGTTGTAGGCTGGGAGGGGAGTCAATCAAAATCTGCATTATAGAATGTATGTAGTCATATGTCACATGTCCCTTAACAATGGGGATATGTTCTGAGAAATGCATTGTTAGGCAATTTTGTGGTTGTGCAAACCTCATAGAATGTTCTTACACAAACCTAGGTGGTATAGCCTGCTACACACCGAGGCTATATGGTACTCATCTTATGGGACCACCATCATATATGAGGTCTATTGTTGATCAGAGTGTCATTATCTGGGGCATGACTGTATTTGTTTCTGATCAAAGTGAGCAGATCTTTTTTAAGAGCCCAAAAATGTAATCATAAACCCATGTATAAATTATCGTGTTCTTCTTTTAAGAACCTTTTTAAAGATTTTTTAAATTTTACCAACCATAGTTTACAAAATAAAGTTACAAAATGTAGGAATAGTGAAAATAAAAATCATCTGTATCTTAATTATCATAAATAATCGTGTAGTCCTTCTTAACTTTTTTTTGCTCAATTATCTATGTTTTTCCCTTCCAAAAAGGAGAATTATTATTTTACAGTTTTTTAATTTGCTTTTTTCCCTTTAATACATAGTAAATGCCTTTCTATATCAATAAATAGAATTCTTCAACATCCTTTTTAATGACAGCATAATATGCTATTGCACAGATATATAATAAACAGTCCTCTTCTAGGTTTAAGAAATTTAAAATTTGTCATTACGGTAACACTACAATGAATTTTCTAGTGTTTTTATTTTTGCTCACTAATTTGAATGGAGTGATAGGCAAATTAACAAGTTTGCTGTTCTTTATTGAAAATATTAGTACGTTTATGAAAGAACTGTGATAAGGATTTTAATTACTTTCTCAATAATTTGAACCAAGAAATTATCTTTAAGGCAAAAATTTATCGTGGTTTGCAAATCTATTTTTATTATATCTTCCCTTTTACTAGCATCCTCTGTGTGTGTGTGTGTGTGTGTGTGTGTGTGTGTGTGTGTGTGTTTATATGCACGCGTGTGTTTTAACTACCAGCAACATAAGAAAAACCTATGTGTTTTAAAATTGTGAAAGTAGTTGGTTTGGTTTCCTAGTTTGTGTTTTTAATTCTTCAAATACAGGTTGTGGATGATAAGCTTGTATTTGTAAAAGTACATGCCCCGTGGGAGGTATTATGTACATATGCTGAGATAATGCACATCAAATTACCTCTGAAACCCAATGATCTGAAAACCCGGTCCTCAGCCTTCGGTAATTTCAACTGGTTCACCAAATTCTTCCAAGTGGATGAAAATATCATCAAGCCAGAGCAAGAGTTTTTCACTGCTCCATTTGAGAAGAACCGGATGAATGATTTTTATATTCAAGATCGAGATACCTTCTTCAATCCAGCCACCAGAAGCCGCATTGTAAGTCTAAGTCAAATTTAGTTGCTGTCTTGGGGTGATTTGGAACCTGCTGTTGAGTAATTAGTGGTTTGGTTTGGTTGGTTTAGTTTTGTTTGTAAAGCTGCCAAAAAGAAAAGAAGAGAAGTATGCCTGCAGATCCCTGTTACAGTAGTAAACAATGGTAGGTTAATTATGCTGTATAAACCACACAGTCTATTTTGGAATCTTTTTAGGTTTACTTCATCCTCTCTCGGGTCAGTTATGAAGTGAAGGACAATGTGAAAAAGTTTGGGATTAACAGACTTGTCAACTCTGGAATCTACAAAGCAGCCTTTCCTCTCCATGATGTAAGTCAAATGGCAGAAGTGAAATAGAATACCTACTGTCTACTCTACTGTTAATAGGGAGGGCTTAATCTTCTTGACCTTAAGTTTCTTCCTCCGTAAAATGAAGATAATATGTCACAAGATGACAAGCTCATTCAGAGCAGGAAGCAAGTTCTGTTGTTCACTGCTGAATCCCGCTCATAGTGAATGCCCTCCGTTTGAATGAGTGAGTGAACGAATGAATGAGCAGTAGCTCTCCCGTAGTTCATGTGTAAAGCAGTGTAGATTAGCAGGTAAGAGCATGCACTCTAGGGCCAAATTGCCTGCTCTGTCACTTTCCTGGTGGATGACCTTGTGAAAGTCATTTAGCCTCTCTGTTTCTCACTTTCCTCATCAGCAAAATGGGGGTAACGATAGGACCAACCTCACAGAGTTGTGGGGTTAACTAGTCCATGTTAAACGTTAGAACAGTCCCTGGCATGTAGGAAGTAGTACTATATATGTGTTAGCTATTTTCATAATTACTGACAGATGTTATTATCAACCAGAAAAGTATTAGTTCTTTGTAAGCAAAATACGTCTTAGACCATATCATTTTCTGAAATACCACTTTTAAACTATGCCCTGGAATATCACAGGGCTTTTAAAAAGGCACCTGTGAGGGTCCTTGTCACAATGGCAATACGGCAGAGTGTCGACATTTTTTAAGGACTATGTTCTGAGATGACAGCAATTCCTTAAATTCAAGAGCACTTCTTTAGCCAATAATATCTCTCATGAATGTAATTTTTAAAATGTGACTGCTTCAGACCCTTAATGATTCGGTAAATGCAGGGATGTTATATCTAAGCTCTTTAAAAAAAATTTGTCATTGAAATAAATTAAATACTATATTATATTGCGCTGTTACTTTGTTACGTTCACTATCAATTTATCTGAATCTCTAAGACAAAAGAAAGCAGAGACTGAGAATGATAATCGCTACTGTGTAGTACATGTATTTGTGGATGAAGACAATATTGAAATGTACTATACAAGATAATAAAACTAGGACACTCAACAACTGCTTGATACACGTGCGTGAATAGAGGATAGGGAGCTGAGTGGAGAAGCAGACGCTGAACTTCCTGGCTAAGAGATCCAACATAGCAGTCCAGCCTGACAGTCCACGTGTTTTATATTTATGCTCCAGCAAAATGAGCAGTTATAGCATGACATGAACTTGGGAACACTTGCAAATAGTTGTCATGAATATTAATCTGGGATGCCAAGATTCTATAGTATTCAGTTGGCATCTGCCTATACTCAGTTCTTTCCCTCTAAAGTCTCCTGTAATCGCAGTGGTCCCACATCCAGGCTAAAGAATGGTCTCGTGTGGTATTTGGAAGGGAGGTGAGTGGAAGTTAGGACCCATGTTAAGGCTTGGCTGGGTGATAACCTGGTTCTAGTATAGGAGGAAGGAAAATGAGTCAGGTGAGAAGACGAGCGATTAAATTTAAGCAGAGGCAGGAAAGTTTTGTTTCTTGAATAAGGAAAGTGTATAACATGTTATCAAGCTTCTTTGTTGTTTGTATTCTACATGTGGTCACAGGATAACTTCTGAATTTGGGGACAAAGAAGCCTGAGTTTTAGAATTGACCGTGCTGCTAACCAGTTAAGGCCTTGCTTCCCCTGGGTGTCCAAGGATGGAGCTGGACCGTCAGGTCTTCCTCCATTGTGGCAGTTTTGGCACTTGAGCAGCCCAATTTTTCATTATAGATAATGAAAATGACTGGCCCACTTATAGGACAGTAAGCATCCCCAGGACTCTTACCAAGTACCAAGTAACTGTTCTCCAGGATTGTAACAACTAAGCATTCCCACGTTCACAAATGGCTCTCAAGGAGTTAGTAATACCCCCGGTTGAGAATCAGTAAAAATTACATGGTATTTCCTCCCTTTCAGCAAATAAGGGCCCTTTATCCACAAATGACTATGAAGTCTTAGTACCATATTTAATAAACAGATTTGTGAACACCTGATGATTGGGATGCTCACTTATTTGCTTCTGCTTCCTAGTGCCACTTCAGCTGGCCATCACAAGATGTCAGCTGTCCTAATGAACGGTACCTTCTGTATAGGGAATGGGCTCATCCTCGAAGCTTCTACAAAAAGCAGCCCTTGGATCTTATCAGGTGAGTTGGTGTAGAAGGCACTCCAGTGGGAAGGGCTCAGGGTTGCCCTCATGGCATCTAAGTTTGACAACACTCAGAGTGTTGCCAACCAGGGAAGCTCGCTCAGACCTCTGAGCTTCGTTGCCTAGAGTTTTTATTGAGGCTTCATTACATAGGTATGATTAATTGAGTCATTGCTCTCGTGGCTCAGTCTCCAGCCCCTTTCTCTCTCAGAAGTTGGTCCATGATCACATGGCTCAAAGCCCCAACATTCTGATCACATCGGTGGTCATTCTGGTGTGGCCAGCCCCCATCTTGAGTCATCTCATTAGCACAAACCATTAGGAGTCCACCATGAATAACAAAGACACTCCTATCTTGGAAAATTCCAAGGGTTTAGAGGTTGCCTTCAAGGAACTGGAACCATAGACCCACCAAATTCTTCATTACACAAGAATAAATGTTAGATTTAGCTTAAATGGTATGATAAGAGAGAGAAATTGTCGCTGCTTTTCTGTATCTGCTGTTAGGTTCTGTTTCACTGTATCATGGGACTACAGTGTCAAGCTCGGCATTTGTCTTCTCAGAGCACCAGTGTCTGCTGCTCTCCAGAAGCTTATGTTGTTTGGGC
Organism: Equus caballus; assembly: GCF_041296265.1. Taxonomy (NCBI): domain Eukaryota; kingdom Metazoa; phylum Chordata; class Mammalia; order Perissodactyla; family Equidae; genus Equus; species Equus caballus. The sequence goes on from NC_091689.1 coordinate 76,645,390, forward strand.
AAGGCTGCTGGAGAGAGACCAAGAATAACCAAACAAACAAACAAATAAGAATGAGCAAACAAATAAGTAAACACAATTTCTGATCAAAAGGAAAGTTTCATAACACATTGATGAGATGGAGGGGTATGGGAAGTGAGTCAAGAAAGTTAGCCTCGAGTAGGTGACAGAGGAGCTGAGACATGGATAGTAAAAAGGAGCCAGTACTTTGAGGATTTGGAAGAAGTCATTCCAGGAATAGAAGGCGCTTGTAAAATGGTCCCAAGGCACAAATATATTTGGCGAGTTTGAGGAAATATCAGAGACTCATATTGAAGTGCTGATGTGAAAGAGAATGAGGAGACACGAGGTTGGAAGGATAGCTGGAGCCCAGAAAGGAGTTTAGACTTGACGTGCAATGAGAAGCAGTTGTCATATTTTAAGCATTCAAGTGATTTTATCTTGTTCCCATTTTGCAAAGATAGTGTGGAGAACGGAGAGTAGGGCGCAGAGGAAGCAGGGAGACCAGGTGGGAGCCATTGGTGTGGCCCAGAGGAGAGACTGTGGGAACAGATCTGGAAGGTGTGTTAGGAGTAGAGTTGACAGGACTTGGTTATGGATTGGATGTGGAGGATGAGAAGAAGAAGAGAGTCAAGGCGTTCCCCAAGTAAGCCTGGAGCCGAGAGGCTGTTCTTTCTACAATATCTCAGTGCCCCATGCAGGTGCCCACCTACTTGGGAAGATCTCTTAATCTTTAAAGTGAGGGTTTTAAAACGCTGAATAATTTCTGCTTTGTTTTGTTTGACATTTTATTAGGGGAAATTTCAAACATATATAGAAGTAGAACAGTACAGCAAACCTGCATTTATCTGTCACCCAGCTCTGAAAATTATAAACTCATAGCCAATCTTGTTTCATCTTTATCTCTACCTCCTTCCCTTCTCCTCCACTGGATCATTTTGAAGAAAACAAAGATTTCATTCTGAAGAAAACATTTGAAGATATCAAATATAATATCATTTCATTAGTAAAATGACAAGATTTCTTTTCAATACAACCAGAATACTTTTTTTAAAAAACAGTCATGTAATAATCAGTGTTCACATTTCCCTGATTGTCACAAAAAAGTATTTTTAAATAGTTTTTTGGTTCAAATCAGGATCCAGACAAGGTCCAGATGTCGCAGCTAACATCTCTCTCAGCTGTCTTCTAATCTATAATTTCCTCTGTTTCTTGTTTTCCTTGCAATTGTTGAGGGGTTTCTCCATTCTCTGTTTTGCTGATTTCATCCTCCCCTGTGTGGTGGTATTAAAACTTCCTCTGTCCTAGGTATTTGCTTTAGCTAAGTAATTTTTTCTATTGAGGTAACATTGGTTAATAACATTATATAAATTTCAAGTGTACATAATTGTATGCTGACTTCTGTGTGTAAACTACATCGTGTTAACCACCAAAAGTCTAGTTTCCGTTCATCACTGTCCAAATGTACCCCTGTACCCCTTTCACCCTACCCCCCTTCCTCTCTGGTAACCACCAATCTGTTCTCCTTATCTATGGGTTTGTTTCTTGTTGTTTTATCTTCTACATATGAGTGAAATCATATGGTATTTGTCTTTCTCTGTGTGACTTATTTTGCTTAGCATAATACCCTCAAAGTCCATCCATGTTGTTGCAAATCTTCAGGCAAGGGAATCGAAAGAAAAAATAAATAAATTGGGACTACATCAAACTAAAAAGCTTCTGCACAGCAAAGGAAACCATCAACAAAACAAAAAGACAACCTACCGATTAGGAGAAGATATTTGCAAATCGTATATTCAATAAGAGGTTAATATATAAAATACATAAAGAACACATAGAATTCAACAACCACAGAAAACAACCTGATTAAAAAATAGGCAGAGGATCCATATAGACATTTTTCCAAAGAAGATAGACAGATGGCCAACAGACGTATGAAAAGATGTTCAGTATTACAAATTATTAGGGAAATGCAAATCAAACTGCAATGAGAAATCACCTCATGCCCATCAGAATGTCTGTTATTAAAAAGACACGAACTAAGAAGTGTTGGAGAAGATGTGAAAAAAAGGGAACCCTTTTACACTGCTGGTGGGAATGTAAACTGGTGCATCCACTATGGAAAACAGTATGGAGATTCCTCAAAAAATAAAAAATAAAACTATCTTGTGATCCAGCTATTCCACTTCTGGGCATTTATCCAAAGAACACAAAAACGCTAATTCGAAAAGATACATGCATCCCTATGTTCATTGCAGCATTATTCACAATAGCCAAGAGTTGGAAGCAACATAAGTGCCCATCAATGGGAAGGAATGGGTAAGAAAATATGGCATATATATATACAATGGAATACTACTCAGCCATAAAAAAGATTAGCTAAATAATTTGTTCCTCATTTAAGAGCCTGATTTGAGGTTTGACTTTATGCAAGAATACTTGACATGTGGAGTTTTGTACTTCTGTGAGAAGGTACATAATGTCCAGTTGTCTCTCTCTCTCTTTTATTTTTGGTGAGGAATATTGTTCTTGAGCTAACATCTGTGGAAATCCTCCTCTAGTTTGTATGTAGGATGCCACCATACGATGGCCTGATGAGCAGTGTGTAGGTCCACATTCGGGATCTGAACCCATGAGCCCTGGGCCACTGAAACGGAGCATGTGAACTTAACCACTATGTCACCAGGCCAGCCTCTGCTTGTCTGTCTCTTTGGTGTTGATAGCAGCCATTAATGATTGTTGCCTAGATTTATTATTTCATACGGGATTTTATTCTAATATTTCCTTTGGTCATATTCTGATGTCCTCCTTCATTTATTAGCTAGTTTACAGTCATGAAGAAGCACTTTCTCTCATTAACTCTTGTTATCCTGTTGAATAAAATTTTAAAAGAGGATGTTTGTATATATGTAAATATTTGAAGTTGACATTCTTGTGAGGTTTTCCTTTTATGTTAAACCTATATAGCATCTGTTGACAGGGCGATAGGTTTTTGATGCGTTCTTAATCATTTTTTATGGGTTGATTGGTTTTTTTTTTCCTTTGGTAAAAAAAAAAAATTTCCCCAATATTTCAAGTATATTTTGCTAAGGGAAACAGATTTAATTATTTCCTGTCCTTGGTCCACATGTTCCCTTCGCTGTGTTCCACTAGTAACCCCTTGAGTATTCTGGCTGTTACAGCTTCATCTGTGGTTCCCAGGGATTACCAGAGGGAAAACGAATTCTTTCCCAAAAAGCAAACCAAACAAACCAGAAAGAGCAATCTGGAGCAAACAGACTTTGCACAGAAACACAGAAAGTTTTCCCAAAAAACTTCTTCAGAATGATAAGAAAAGATATGGTATCCACAAGACAAGGACAGGATTCCATGAAAAAGGATCATTCTGAGAATAAAATATTGCTCTTGGAAATGAAAAATGTGATAGAACAGAAAAAGTCCAACAATAGTGTTAGAAAATGAAGTTGAAGAAATTGTGCACAAAGTAGAGCAAAAATATAAAGACAGGAAATAAAAGGCAGAAAAGATAAAAACTAGAAGATGAGTCTGGGAGGTGCAATGAACAAATAATAGGAGTAGGAGAAACAAGAACAGAGAAAATGGAGGGAGGAAATCGGAGAAATACTTCAAGAAGAGCGTCTGAAGAACCGTGTTGAAGAACTGAACTCTGTGTGTCTCCGGAGGAAGGAGTCTACCAAGCGCTCCCGGACAATGGAAACAGAGCCATCAGGCCACTCAGCATGACATCTCAGGACACTGGAGACAAAGAGAAGATTCTTCAAACCTCCAGAAAGAAAAACAGGCTTCATGTGAAGGAGCAAGACTCAGAATAGCATTGACCTTTTCAACAGCACTGCAAGGTGGAAAAAGAGAAGTAACTTCAAATTTCTAAGGGAGGTGCTTTTTCAATTTACAATTCCATATGTGGACAGACTGCTAATTAAGGGTGAGGAATTTTCTCAGTTTAAATACGTAAGGCGCAGTGGGGGAGGTGCTCCCCCAAGACAGAGAAAGACATAGATTCAATAAACAGGGATTCCCAGCACGAGAGAGGGACTGAGAGATGCAGACGACAGCTCTGTGGCAGGCCCAGCAAGTCATTAATCCAGGTTTGAGGAGACCTGAAGGGCTTTATACCAGGAGATGAAATTAATAGACTACCTCATGTGTTAGAAGGAAGTTATATATTGGGGGAAAATCTGGGCTTGAATTGTTAAGTACACAGAAAACTAAGCAATGAGCCACCAAGACAATTACTAACTCCAGGGAAAACAAAATATTGGGCAGGAACGAAAAAGTAAGCTGAGCAGATGACTAGATTCAGTGGTGCGTAGTCTTTACAGAGTCAAAATAATGTAGAGCCAAGGATCTTGATCTAAACAAAATTATGATGTAACTATGTTGAGAGGGTGGAGGTGTGGATGTGTAGATGAGACGGGGGGTTGAAAGAGAGCTCAATCCTCATCTTCTAAGGTGGGAAGTCAACAGACGATACATGAAACTGAAAAATCAATAAGCTACACTGCAAGTATAATTATTTAGAGATATTGAGGTAGGTATTCCAAGAATCAGCTTTTGACTTGAAAGTTGCTTCTGGGCGACAGGAAATGGGGTACGTTGTTGGGGACTGCTCCTTTTTATAATCAGTCTTCTAGAACTATTTGACTATTGAATGAATGTATCGTTATAACTTTGATTAAAAAATCAAAGCTGAATTTTTAAAAATTGGTGTTAAGAATTGGGATGTTTTCAGCAGAGAGACAGAATATCATGTTTGAAGAGACCTCATTATTCCCAGCCTTTCAGCAAGAACTAGGAGGCAGGCTTCTGTTTAAGATTCAAAAATTCTTTCTGACCTCCTTGCCTACCGTGTAACAGGATACCTTTGGAAATAATGATCTCCCTGTCAATGTAAATATCCAGTCAGGGACTGCCCGACTGGCTCTCTACATATAGCAGGATGTTTTTTACTACTGGGGGGTTGGACCAGGCAACTTCTAACAGTCTTTTCAGTTTTAAATGGGGCACGTCCACGGTGGATGGTTAATAAGAACATACAACAGAAAGTTTAACAGCAAACAGTTGAAGACATCGTAATCCCATTGCTAAGCTTTTTCCCTCCCAGGCATTATCCTGCACCTGCCATTTGCCTGCATTCCATGAGCCAAACAACAAAGCCCCAATCACATGAAAATTGACGTACTTTGTTCCTCCCATCTCCTATTGCACGTTAGTTTTATCTCTTCTTTTTCCCGTGGATGTGGCCTACACCCAGGCCTGTGACTGTGGAGCTGGTCTCATAGCTGCCCTTTGAGCGCTGGTCCAGCCCAGGGATGTTCCTGTCTGAAGTCCCCCAGGCCTCCAGGTTGTTCTCAGAGCTAAGTCTCCACTAGGATAAGCCCGAGGAGCTCAGCCCGGCTCCATACTGAGCCAGAAGTCTCACACAGGCCTCAGATCTAAGTAAATCTACACGTTCTACCAGCCAACACTGAGCCAGGAGTGAATCCGTCTAGGAAAGTATCAACAACAGCATAGTCGCCTCAACCATCACTCCTTGCTTTCTCCTCCTCCCTAAGCCCTTGTTTCTGCCTAGCTGTATTTGTCTCCCTTTCAGGAGCAGTAAGGCACTGCTTCATGCCTGCTTCATGCTTCTTCCAATCTTGTCTACTTGATCTCGTCCATTTTACCCCAGAGCACACCACTGATCAGTTTTTAAAATTTGGAAAAAAAGTGTCAGAAACAAGGAATACAGGACAGTGGATTCCTCAGCCCTATCCATCCTGCCCTCTCCCATTCTCCCAGTGAACTTTATAAATATTTTGGTCAGAGAGACATTCCACTACTAATTATTATTATTATTATTATCCGTCATTTTCTTGTTATTATTTGTGAGTTACCTTACATTTGCTCCAAGGAAGTTCCCTAGACAAACAAAAGCAAGTAACTGTAGCAGACTGTGCTGATTTGTTTTCTGCATGTTAAGAATGGTCTTTTGGAGAATGTGTCACTGTGCTGGTCTTTACAAAGAATGATGATGATGCTCTCTGTTTGCTCCATATTCAGCATTTTTCCGTCCTTTGCTCTATTCTGGTTTACTTTACTTCTGCAGGCTAACCAGTGATCAGTACTTCCGTGATATGTAAAATACTTTTTGTTTCCTAGAGGACTTTGGAATCGGCTGTGAAAATGAACATGTTTTAAGTGTGAGTGAGGTCAGAAGTTTAATGTTAATGCCTCCTTTATTTAAAATCAGAAATTAATATTAGGATGAAGCTGCAGAGTGATTATTTGTGTCTATTTTCTAAAAATAATTTGTCTTTCTTCAGGAAATATTATGGAGAAAAGATTGGAATCTATTTTGCTTGGCTGGGCTATTACACGAAGATGCTTCTCCTGGCAGCAGTAGTTGGAGTGGCTTGCTTTCTCTACGGATATATTAATCAAGATAACTGTACATGGAGGTAAGCTCTGTTTATTCCTTGTTACCATGCCGAAAAGTTGATTAGACTTGAAATTATTTTCAAGGTCTTGGACTGATTTAGTAAAAAAAAGACTCATCACAGAACGCTTACCACTTTGGATAATATACCCCTTTTGTTCTGAGTATAATAACTAAGTGAAGTGGAAAAATTTTTCCTTAGATAATGCAGCCCAGTCTCTGACAGGAATATTACCCTTGGGAAGCACTCCAATATTTTAAGACAGTACTTTGTTTGAAAAAGAAAGGCGGTCTGAAGGGAGGACTATCCTTGAACTTCTGGCCCCCAGAGGAATGCTTCACTTACCCCTGCAGGCTGTGGGCCAGGAGCAGCTCTGATTTTTTCAAGGTTTCAACGGCAAAACTGGTAAAATTGGTGTTTTTGTGCTTTTGGAAATGACTTCTTAATATGTATTAAGAAATATATGTTTAAAAACTCGAGTAAACAATAGTTTTGCTTTACTTTAAAAAAAATTAGCCCTTACAAAGTTAGGGAAAAGGATAGAGAATTAGTTTGTGGTCGATGTTGGAATTCAGAGACCAGCTGCGCTGTCCAAAGGGAAATACCTGGGTGCCGGGACACTGAATTTCCCCATCACTGTTTGGAATTGTGTCATTATTCCTCTGCTTTTGGTGGTCTCAACCTCTAGAAGGGATGCAGGCCTGAACCAGGCATTTTCTCTTGTTAATTTGGCTTCTATCCAGGTTTGACAGCCAGGTCAAATTTCTGGGCACCAGCGATGAGCTGATAACCAATTTTTCTAGCCCCAAGCATATCAGCCTAGCTCCCGAGGCAGGAAGCTTACATGGCAGGCCTGACGTATAAGCATAATTATCCATTCTGTTTAATAGAGGATTCTGAGTGTTTTGTACCCATTACGGCTTCTTGGCTGGAAAGCTGCAGATAATCTCTGAAGTCCTCTACTCTCTTCACTGGAAAAGAGTTTAGGGCCAGAGGCTGAATGTTGATGCTTTTGCCTAAATTTGTCTTTGGCTTCGCCATCGTTTTGTATATTGTTCCAACCAAAAAAAGGCATTTCAAAAACACACACAGTGCACAACTAGCATTTTTATAAGGTTCTTGCATGGTGGTTCTCATGGTAATTCCTTTTATAAAATCACCATGACAGTCACACCACACATTTCCTACTGTTCCCCACAGATTAATCTACAGAACACTGGGGGAGGGTCTTGGGATATATACGCCCTGTGCTCAAAACTATGAGGGCTTTAATTATTTATTATGTATTTTTTAAATATTTAAAATATATGCATTTTAAATAATTTTCAGTTAATTTTATTACATAGTGAATAGATTCACAAGAATAGAACATGTATTTATGGTATAAGGAATAATGATCCATCACCCAATTTAAGAAAAAGAGCATGCTGTTACCTGGGAAGTACTTTGCTCAATTATGTCTCCACTTTCCCCTTTGGAAATAACAACTGTACTAACTTTTGATTTTTAACATTCCTTTACGTATTCTTTATCACGTATATTTGTATCCACACAAAATATGTTTCATTTTGTGTGTTTTGAAAACGTCTATGCATAAATGGAGGATACTGTAGGTATTTCTTTTTATATAAAATTCCTGTTTTAAGCTTATGCCCCTTTTCAAAATAACAGCTTTATTGAGATCTTATTCACATACCATAAAATGCATCCTTTGAAAATGTACAATTCAGTGGTTTTAAGTACATTTACAGGCTGTTTAATTTCAGAACATTTTCATCACCCCAAAAAGAAACAAGTACCCTTTAGCAGTCACTCTCTAACCCACCTTTCTTTAGCCCCTGCAACCACTAATCTACTTTCTGTCTCTATGAATTTGCTTATTCTGGACATTTCCTGTAAGCGGAACCATACAGTATGTAGCCTTTTGTGACTGTCATCTTTCACTTAGTGTAATGTTTTCAAGGCTCATCCACCTTGTAGCATGTATCAGTACTTCATTCCTTTTGGTGGCCAAATAGTATTCCATTCTATGAACATACCACATTTTTTTTCCATTTGTCAGTTGACATTTGTGTTATTTTCACCTTTTGGTTATTATGAATAATTCTATGATTATTCATGTATAAGTTTTTGTGTGGACTGATATTTTCAGTTCTCTTGAGAATATACCAAAGAATGGAATTGCTGGGATATATGGTAAGTCTACATTTTACATTTTGAGGAATTGCCAAAGTATTTTCCAAAGTGGCCATATCATTTTACATTGCCATTAGTAATGTATGATAATTCCAGTTTCTCCACATCCTCATCAACACTTGTTATTATAGGGGTTTTTAAAAAATATATATATTAGCCACTGTAGTGGGTCTCAAGTGATATGTTGTTGATCTTGAACATCTTTTCATGTGCTTATTTGTCATTTGTATATCTTTTTGGGAGAAACATCTATTCAAATCCTTTGCCTATTTTAATTGTGTTATTTGGTCTTTTTATTGTTGAATTGTGTGTTCTCTATATATTCTGGATAAAAGTCCCTTATCAGATATATTGCAAGTATTTTCTCCCATTCTGTGGGTTGTCTTTTCCTTTTCTTGATGATGTCCTTGGAAGCACAAAAGTTTTTGATTTTAAAGAAGTCCAGTTTACCTAACTTTTTTCTTTTATATCTTAGAAACCATTTGTAATCCAAAGTCATTTTCTCAATATTTACTTCTAAAAGTTTTATAGTTTGAGGTCTGTGATTCATTTCGAGTTAATTTTTGTAAATGGTATGAAGTAAGGGTTCAACTTTATCCTTTTCCAGGTGTGTATCCAGGTGTCCCAGGGCCATTTTTGAAAAGAGTATATTCTTTTCCTATTGGATTCTCTTGATACCCTTGTCAAAATCAATTGTCCCTGAGTGCAGGAGTTTATTTGTGGACTCTCAGTTCTTTCCCATTGATCTATATGTCTGTCCTTTATGCAGGTACCACACTATATTGATGACTGTAGCTTTATAGTAAGTTTTGAAATTGGAAACTTTGTTCTTCTTTTTCAAAATTGTTTTGGCTATTCCAGGTCCCTTACATTTCTATATTAATTTTAGAATCAGCTTGTCAATTTATGCAAAAAAGCCTGCTGGGATTTTGATAGAAATTGCATTGAATCTGCAGCTTAGTTTGAGGGCTATTGCCATCTGAACAATATTAATTCTTCCAATCCATGAACACAGAATGTCTTTCTGTTTATTTAGGTTGTCTTTAATTTCTATCAACAACGTTTTGTAGTTTTCAGTCTACAAGTTTCATGCTAATTTTTGCAAATTTATTCTAAGTATTTTATTCTTTTTGATGCTATGGTAAATGAAATTAGTTCCTTAATTGCAGTTTTTGGATTATTCATTGCTAGTGTATGGAAATATAATTGCTTTTTTGTATTTTGACTTTCTGTCTTATAATCTTGCTGAACTGGTGTATTAACTCTAAATTTTTTTGGTGACTTCAATAGGATTTTAATATACAATATCATGTCCTCTGCAATAGAAATAGTTTTACTTATTCCTTTCCAATCTGGAGGCCTTTGATTTATTTTCCTTCTCTTGTTGAGCTGACCAGAACCTCCAGTACAATGTTGATCTTGGGAGGAAAGCATTCACTCTTCACCATTAAATATGATGTTTGCTGTGGGGTTTTCATAGATACTCTTTATCAGATTGAAGAATTTCTCTTCTATTCCTAGTTATTGCCCATTATTTTATTAGTATGGCATATTACATGAATTGATTTTTGTATGTTGAACTATCCTTGTATTTCTGGGTACCTCACTCTTGATAACAAGCCTCCTTATATGTTACTGGATTTGATTTGCTAGTATTTTGTTGAGGATTTTTGCATTTATATTCAGAAGAGACATTGGTCTGTAGTTTCCTTGTGATGCCTTGTATCAGGGTAATACTGGTCTCATAGAATGAATTGAGAATTGTTCCCTCTTCTTTATTTTTTGATTAGCTTGTGAAGCATTGGTGTTAGTTCTTCTTTAAATGTTGATAGAATTCACCCATGAGCCATCTGTGTTTAGGCATTTCTCTCTGGGAAGTTTTTGATTACTAATTCAGTGTTTTGTTATAGGTCTCTTCAGGTTTTCTATTTCTTCTTAAGTCAGCTTTAATCACTTATGTCTTTCTAGAAATTTGTTCATTTCATCTAGATTATCTAATTTGTTGGCATGTAATTATTCATAGTATCCCCTTATGATCCCTTTTATTTTTGTAAGGTCAGTATTAATGTCCCTCCTTTTATTTCTAATTTTAGTAATTTGAATCTTCTCACTTTTTTTCTTGATTAGCCTAGCTAAAGATTTGTCAATTTTGTTGATTTTTTTCAAAGAACTTTTGGTTTTGTTGATTTTTCTCTTCTTTATTTATTTCTGCCTTTTGATTGGACTGTTTAGTTCATTTACATTTACTGTAATCTCTTAGCAGGTTGGAGTTACTTCTGCCACTTTTCTATTTGTTTTCTGTATGTCTTCTTTTTATATTCCTCCCTTACCACATTTTTTTGTATAGAATAAATATTTTCTAGTATACCATTTTAATTTGTTGCTTCTTTTACTCTAGTTTTTTGAGTTATTTTCTTAAGTGGTTGCCCCGGAGATTATATATAATGGTGTGTGTTAAAACAATCTAGTTCAGATTAAGGCCAACTTAATTTCAATAGTATACAAAAACTTTGCTTTGGTATAGGTCTTGTTCCCTCCCCCCACCCCCCTTTGTCCTGTTATTGTCATATAAATTACATCTTTATGCAGTATAAACCCATGAACACATTTTTATAATAATTATTTTATGCAATTGTCTTTTACATCAGCTAGGAAAAGAAAATAATTACATGCAAAAATATATTTACACTGTCTTTTGTGTTTGCCTGTGTAGTTACTCTGCCCGTGCTCTTTATTTCTTCGTGGAGGTTTGAGTTACTGTCTAATGTCCTTTAAGCCTGAAGGACTCTTCTTAGTATTTCTTGTAGGACAGGTCTGCTAGCAACTGATTCTTTCAGATTATATTTGTCTAGGAATGTCTTAATTTCTCCTTCATTTTTGAAGAATAATTTTGCTGGATATAGAATACTTGGTTGACAGTCTGTTCCTTTCAGCACTTTGACCATATCATCCCGCTGCCTTCTGGCCTCCATAGTTTCTGATGAGAAGTAAGCTATTAATCTTATTGAAGAGACTTTGTATGTTTTGAATCGCTTTTCCCTTTCAAGATTCTCTCTTTGTCCTTGTCTTTTGATGCTTCGAGTATGATGTGCCTATGTTTAGATGTCTTTTGAGTTTATCCTGCTTGGAGTTTTCTTGGATGTGCAAATTAATGTTTTCATCAAATTTGGGCAGTTTTGGGCCAGTATTTCTTCAAATATTCTTTCTGCCCCTTTCTTTCTCTCCTTTCCTTCTGGACTCCTATTATATGTATACGGGCATTGTTGTTGATGTCTCGCCAGTCTTTGAGGTGGTGTTCATTTTTCTTCATTACTTTTTCTGTTTTTCAAACTGGATAATCTCAATAGACCTAGTTTTAAGTTTGCTGAGTTTTTTCTTCTGCCAGTTCATTATCTGCAGAAGATCCCCTCTGGTGAATTTTTCATTTTAGTTATTATACTTTTCATCTCTAAGATTTCCACTTGGTTCTTTTTAATTATCTGTATCTCTTCATTGATGTTCTTTATATGGTAAGAAGTTGTTCACCTACTTTAACTCCTTAGGCATGGTTCCTTTTAGTTCTTTGGACATGTCCATACTTGCCTATTTAAGTCTTTGTCATCTAGTAGGTCCAACTTCTGAGTGTCCTCAGGGTCAGTTTGTATTAACTGCCTTTTTTCCCTCTGTCATGGCCACACTTTTCTGTTTAAGTATCTTATAGTTTTCTGTTGAATGCTGGGAATTTTAGATATTATAATGTGGCAGATCTGGAAATCAGATTTTCCTCCTTTTCAGGGTTTGTTGTTGCTTCTGTTTGTTGCTGTCATTGCTGCTGCTGCTGCTGTTCATTTAGTTAGTTTTCTGAACTAATTCTTTAAAGTCTGTTTTCTTTCTTGTGTGTGGCCGTTGAAGTCTGTGTTTATTAAACTTAATTGTCGGCGGATTGAACAGTGATTCCTTTATATGCCTGGAGTCAAGTCATTCTTTGTGCTTTTGCCAAGTGGCTGTGTGTCTTTGTGTTGGGAATGCCTTCACCAGTCCAGCAGGCAATTTGCAGCTCTTCCCTCTTCTTTACTTTTTGCTTATGCAGAACCTCAAGGTCAGCCAGAGGTGAAGGATTCAAGTTTTCTCAGGTCTTTCCTGGCCATGTGTACTATTCCACACATGCACATGGCTTTCTACAATCCTAGGAATAATATGTTGGAGCTTTTTAAAGCCCCCTATGGACATCTCATTCCCCAATTGTTCTTTTTGAGTTTTTTGGTCAGTGTCTTGTTAGCCCCCTACTGGTATCATTGCCCCAAGTGGTTGCAATGTTGAACAATTTCTGCTAATTGCTTTCAGCAGACACTCTGGGGACTGTTGGCACAGTGTGAACTCTAGGACAGGTCAAAAAATGACAATCCTGAGAATGGAGCTTTACCAGGGACCTGCTAGACTGATCAAATAGTGACAGTTCTCTGGGGATGGATTTTTTGGGTAATTTCAAACCACTTCTGCCCCCTTCAGGGACTTCTAGGGTAGCATGGTTGTGAGGGTTTAAGGTTGTGTGGTTTTAAGGCTGCCATGAGGCTGAGGATGTGAGGATGGGGCAAGGTCAAGTTAAAATGCCACAAAGCTCACTACTATGAGCCATTTTTCCTCAAATAGACTTCTCAAATTGCTATGGGCCTTTGTTTAATTTCCAGAGTTCTGCAGAGGTTAATTTTGATGAATTTCACCAGTGTTCTTATTGCTTTTATAGAGGAGCAGATTTTCCAGGATCTTTGCTCAGATATTCTAAAAGTGCTTCCCATGCCCATTTGTCTTTAACTGACTTATTTGCAAGACCAACTAATTATACAACTCCAGTCCCATTCACGTGAGAGTCCCTCTGAATGGCTTCTTCTAGAGGGGACAGTGTGCAGCCTGTTCTTACTAATTTGTAGGAGTTCTTTAAATGCTCCAGTGAATAGTCATTTGTCATTTTTATGTGTTGCAAAACTTCTACCAGTTTGTAGCTGGTTCTTTTTTTCCTCCCTTTATGGTGTATTTTAATGAAGTTCTCATTTTTAAAAGATTTTGAGTGTATCGATATTTTCCTTTATGATTTATGCCTCTTGGTTTTTCATGTGTGGAAATTCTCCTTACCCCAAGGTTATCTGGATGTTCTCCTATTTTTTTCTAATAAGCTGGTACAGTTGCATTCTCATTTTCTACCTGGAATTGATTTGTATATGATAGGATTTAGGGGTTCGATTTCATGTTTTTCCATATGGATATTCCATTGCAGCAGCCCTATTTATTGAAATGTCACTTCTCACCTTACTGATTTGCTGGGCCAGCCCTGTCATGAGTCAGTTTTTGTATAAACAGAGGTCTCTTGCTGAGCTCTTTATTTTGTTCTTGTGGTCAGTTTTTCTTAACCTATGCCAATAGCACCTGTTCACTAGAAGTGTTTTGACTGTTCTGAGCCCTTTGCTCTTCTCATTGAATTTACACCTTAAATGGGAGAGAAATGACATCTTTAAATATTGCTTTGTCCAAATTGTGAACATGATAACATATCCATATATATAGGGCTTCTTCCCTCTTTCAGAACAGTTTTATAATTTCCTCTATTTAAATCTTATACATCTTGAATTAGATTTATTCCTAGATTCTTTATATTTTTTAAGCTGTTGAAAAATGCTTTTTTTAAAATTAATTCCTAATTGTTGCAGGTCTGTAGGAACACAATTCCTTATTGTGAATCTGTGTATATTTTGTATACTGATTTTGTGTCCAGCAAACTTACTAAAGGCACTTATTCTCATGATTTGTCTGTAGGTTCTGCTGAGTCATCTATATAGACAATCATGTTATCTGTTAGTAATAGCATTTTCTTTTTTCCTCGCCAATCCTCCTGCGCTGCAAGGACCTCCACTGAAAAGAAGAGGTGATAGCAGGATCCATCATCTTGTTTCTGATCTAAAGGAAATACTTTCAGCTTTTTACCATTAAGTATAATGTTTTTTATAGGTTTTATGTAGCAAGCCTTTATCAGGTTAATGAAGTTCATTTCCATTCTGAGTTTTATAAGAGTTTAGTTCAGTAGTCTAGTTTCATTTTCTTATCATGAATGTATGTTGGATTTTATCATGCTGCTAGAAAAGAAAGTCGTATTCGTTAAAATTTTTTAAATTAAATTTTATTTTTCTCTTTTCTTTAGCAAAGAAGTCTGTGATCCTAGAATTGGCGGCGAGATCATAATGTGTCCTCAGTGCGATAAGGGTTGTCCATTCTGGAGACTGAATATTACTTGCGAATCCTCAAAGGTAATTTTTGTTGTTCCAGACATTTACAAGTGATGAAAGATGTCTTTTCTTTTAATAATTTTCGTACAACATAGAAATTATTTTTTTCTCTGAGGAATTCAGAAAGGTAATTTTCAGCTAAACCTTCATTCTAAAAGGCAGATATGGAATGTGTTTAATCCTCTTTTACAAATAATTGAGATTAAAGCCTTATCTAAAATCTCCTGGAGGGTCACTGAGGAATGTGGCATTGAAACTCTTTGAGTATTTCAAGTAATCAAAGCAGAAATCTCAAACCCAGCTTATCTCATGAATACTATTTAACAGGTTTACTATTATCAGTGTTTTCCTTAATTCAAGTGAGTAGAAACCTGAAATTTGTACTTCTGTTTTCCCCTTTTTTTATTAGTCTTTTTATTGAGATCATAATGATTTATAACATTGTAAAATTTGGGGTGTACATTATTATTTATCAATTTCTGACTATACTTCATCGTGCTCACTACCAGTAGTCTAATTTTTGTCTGACACCATACATATGTGCCCCTTTACCCCTTTTGCTCACCCTCAACCCCCTTCCTCTCTGTTAAACCCCTCATCTGTTCTCTTTATCCATGTATTTGTTATCTTCAACATATGAGTGAAATCACGCAGTTTTTATCTTTCTCTGTCTGGCTTATTTTGCTTAACTTCATATCCTCAAGGTCCATCCGTGTTGTTGCACATGGGACGATTTTGTCTTTTTTTATAGCTGAGTAGTATTCCATTGTATATCTGTGCCACATCTTCTTTATCCATTCATCCATAGAAGGGGACTTGCGTTGATTCCACATCTTTGCTATTGTGACTAATGCTGCGATGAACACAGGGGTGAATAAATCTCTTTGGATTATTGATTTCAAGTTCTCTGGATAAATACCCAACAGTGGAATAGCTGGATCGTATGGTATTTCTATTTTTTATTTTTTGAGAAATCTCCATACTGTTTTCCATCTTGGCTGCACCAGTTTGCATCCCCACCGTCAGTGCGTGAGGATTCTTTTTACTCCACATCATCTCCAACATTTGTTGTTTTTTTTCTTGGTAATTATAGCCATTTTGACCAGTGTGATGTGATATCTCATGGTAGTTTTGATTTGCATTTCCCCAATAATTAGTGATGTTGAACATCATTTCATGTGTTGGCCATCTGTATATCTTCTTTGGAAAAATGTTCGTATGCTCTGCCCATTTTTTGATCTGGCTGTTTGTTTTTTTGATGTTGAGTTGTATGAGTTCTTTGTGTATTTTGGAGATCAACTCCTTGTCAGATAAATGATTTGCAAATATTTTCTCCCAGTTGGTGGGTTGTCTTCATTTTGTTCACGGTTTCCTTTGCTTTGCAGAAGCTTTTTCGTCTGATGTAGTGCCATTTGTTAACTTTTTCTTTTGTTTCACTTGCCCAAGTAGACACGGTATTTGAAAAGATGCTGCTAAGACTCATGTAAAATAGTGTACTGCCTATATGTTCTTCCAGGAGGTTTATGGTTTCAGGTCTTACATTCAAGTCTTTAATCCATTTTGGGTTAATTTTTGTATATGATGTAAGATAGTGGTCTACTTTCATTCGTTTGTGTGTGGCTGTCCAGTTTTCCTGCCACCATTTATTGAAGAGACTTTCCTTTCTCCATTGTATGTTCTTGGCTCCTTCATTGAAGATTAGCTGTCCATAGATGTGTGGTTTTATTTCTGGGCTTTCAGTTCTGTTCCATTGATCTATGTGTCTGTTTTGGTGCCAGTACCATGCTGTTTTGATTACTATAGCTTTGTATTATATTTTGAAGTCAAGGATTGTGATGCCTCCAGCTTTGTCCTTTTTTCTCAAGATTGCTTTGGCTATTCAGGGTCTTTTCTTGTTCCATATAAATTTTGGGATTCTTTGTTCTATTTCCGTGAAGAATGTCTTTGGGATTCTGAGAATCTGTAGATTGCTTTAGGTCATATGGACATTTTAACCATGTTTATTCTTCCGACCCATGAGCATTGGATATCTTTCCATTTCTTTATGTCTTCTTCAATTTCTTTCAATGTCTTAGAGTTTTCAGTGTATAGGTCTTTCACCTCTTTAAGTTTATTCCTGGATGTTTTATTTTTTTGTTGTTGCGATTGTAACTGGGATTGTATTCTTAAGTTCTCTTTCTGCTAGTTCATTCTTAGTGTATAGAAATGCAGCTGATTTTGTTTTAAATTGATTTTTTACCCTGCAACTTTGCTGTAGTCATTGATTATTTCTAATAGTTTTCTGATGGATTCTTTAGAGTTTTCTATATATAGAATCACGTCATCTGCAAACAGCAAGTGTTTCACTTCTTCCTTTCCAATTTGGATTCCTTTTGGTTCTTTTTTTTTTCTTAATTGCTCTGGCCAAGACCTCCAGTATTATGTTGAATAAGAGTGGTGAACGTGGGCACCCTTGTTTTGTTCCTGTTCCAGAGGCATGGCTTTCAGTTTTTCCCCATTGAGTATGATGTTGTCTGTGGTTTTCTCATATATAGCCTTTATTATGTTGAGGTACTTTCTTTCTATACCCATTTTATTGAGAGTTTTTATCATAAATAGATGTTGGATCTTGTCAAATACTTTCTCTGCATCTATGGAGATTATCATGTGGTTTTTGTTCCTCATTTTGTTAATGTGGTGTATCACATTGATTGATTTGTGGATGTTGAACCATCCCTGCGTCCCTGGAATAAATCCCGCTCGATGATGGTGTATAATCCTTTTAATGTACTGCTGTATTCAGTTTGCCAGTATTTTGTTGAGGATTTTTGCATCTGTGTTCATCAGCAATATTGGCCCATAATTTTCCTTCTTTGTGTTGTCCTTGTCTGGTTTTGGTATCAGGATAATGTTGGCTTCATGGAATGAGTTCAGAAGCGTTCCATCTTCTTCAATTTTTTGGAATAGTTTGAGAAGGATAGGTATTAAATCTTCTTTGAATGTTTGGTAGAATTCTCTGGAGAAGCCATCTAGTCCTGGACTTTTGTTTTTTGGGAGGTTTTTGATTACTGTTTCAATCTCTTTATTTCTGATTGGTCTGTTCAGATTCTCTATTTCTTCTTGATTCAGTTTTGGGAGGTTGTATGAGTCTAACAATTTATCCATTTCTTCTAGGTTGTCCAATTTGGGAGCATATAGTTTTTATAGTATTCTCTTAATCCTTTGCATTTCTGTAGTATCTGTTGTAACTTCTCTTTCATCTCTAATTTTCTTTATTTGAGCCTTCTCTCTTTTTTCTTGGTGAGTCTGATTAAGGATTTTTCAATTTTGTTTATCATCTCAAAGAACCAGTTCTTAGTTTCATTAATCCTTTCTACTGTTTTTTAAGTCTCTATTTCATTTATTTCTGCTCTGATTTTTATTTTCCCTCCTTCTGCTGACTTTGGGCTTTGTTTGTTCCTTTTCTAGCCCTGTTAGGTGTAGTTTAAGATTACTTATTTGAGATTTTTCTTGTTGGTTGAGGTAGGCCTGTATTGCTATGAATTTCTCTCTTAGGACTGCTTCTGCTGCATCCCATAAGAGTTGTTATGTTGTATTTTCATTTCATTTGTATCCAGGTATTTTTTAATTTCCCCTTTGATTTCTTCATTGATCCAATGGTTGTTCAGTAGCATGTTGTTTAGTATCCACATATTTCTGCCTTTCCCAGTTTTTTTCTTGTAGTTGATTTCTAGTTTCATAGCATTGTGATCACAAAAGATAGTTGAGATGATTTTAATCTTCTTGAATTTATTGAGGCTTGCCTTGTTTCCCAACATATGCCCTATCTTTGAGAATGATCCATGTGTATTTGAGAAGAATGTGTATTCCGCTGTCTTTGGATGGAATGCTCTCTATATATCTATTAAGTCCATCTGATCAAGTGTTTTGTTTAAATCTACTATTTTGTTAACTTTTTGGCGAGATGACCTGTCCATTCATGCAGGTGGGTGGGGTGTTGAGGTGCCCTACTATTGTTATGTTGCTCTTAATTTCTCCCTTTAAGTCTGTTAATAATTGCTTTATGTACTTTGGTGCCTCTGTGTTGGGTACATATATATTAATAAGTGTTATGTCCTCTTGGTGGAATGTCCCTTTTATCATTATGTACTGCCCCTCTTTGTCTCTCCTTGTCTTTTTTAACTTGAAGTCTGCTTTGTCTGATATAAATGTGACAACACCTGCTTTCTTTTGTTTGCCATTATCTTGGAGTATTGTCTTCCATCCCTTCACTCTGAGCCTATGTTTGTCTTTAGAACTGAGATGTTTTTCCTGGAGGCAGTGTATTGTTAGGTCTTGTTTTTTAATTCATCCAGCTACTCTGCATCTTTTGATTATAGAATTCAATACATTTACATTTAGAGTGATTATTGATATATGAGGGCTTAATACTGTCATGTTCTCTCTTGTTTTCTGGTTGTTCTGTGTTTCTATTTTTTCTCTTCCTTTGTATTTTTGACTGCCATTTCATTTTGGTGGTTTTCTGAGGAGGTTTTTCTCAGTTTTCCCTCTTTTCCTGAATTGTGGCTCTACTCAGATTTTTTGTTTAGTGGTTACCATGGGGCTTGTGTAAAAGATCTCGTAGATTAAATAGTCCAATTTCTCGTAGCCTCTTACTTGTATTAACCTAAGCATATTCCATCCCTCTCCTCTTACCTTTCTGAGTTATTGCTGTTACAAATTATTCTGTTTTTAATGTTGTGAGTTTGTGACTAAGTTGCAGTGTTTATAATTACTTTTGATGCTTTCTTTGCCTTTATCTTTTAAGTTATAATTGAGTATTTGCCTCCCTGTTCTGATAGGGAGCTGCAGTTTTCTGATTATGTCTATTTATCTCCTTGCTCAAAGCTTTTTAGAACTTTGCCCTTTTTTCCTCGTGTGTGGGCATCTTTAATTATCTCTTGTAGGGGAGGTTTTGTAGCAGTGAACTCCCTCAGCTTTTGTTTATCTGGAATAGCTTTTGTATCTCCATTATATCTGAAGGAAAGTTTTGCTGGATAGAGTATTCTTGCTTGAAAGTTTTTGTCTTTCAGTATTTCGAATATTTCATTCCCTTCTCTCCTAGCCTGTAGTGTTTCTGCCAAGAAATCCGCTGAAAGCTTAATAGGGTTTCCTTTGTAGGTTATTTTCTTCTGTGTTGCTGCCCTTAATATTTTTTTTTGTCATTGACTTTTGCCAGTTTTACATTATATGCCTTGGAGAAGGTCTTTTAGCATTGAAGTAATTAAGCATTCTATTAACTTCTTGTATTTGTAAATCCATTTCCTTCCCCAGGTTTGGGAAGTTCTCAGCTACAATTTCTTTGAACAAGCTCTCTGCTCCTTTCTCCTTCACTTCTCTCTCTGTAATACCTATAATCCTTATGTTGCTTTTCTTACGTGAATTGGATAGTTTCTTGAAGAATTCCTTCATTTAAAAAAAATTTTAGTTCTGTCTCCTCCTCCAGCCTGTAGAATTTCTATATTTTTATCCTCTAAATCACTAATTCTTTCCTCCTAATATAAGCTCATTTTTTCAGGATTCTAGATTATTTTTTATTTCATTAATTGTGTTTTTCATATCCAGAATTTCTGCTTGTTTTTTTTATAGTTTCAATCAATCTCTTTGGTGAAGAGATTCATTTTATTCCTGAGCCCATTGAACTGTTTTTCTGTGTTCTCTTGTAAATCATTGCTTTTCTTTATGACAGCTACTTTGAATTCTCTGTCATTTAGATTGTAAATTTCTGTGCCTTCAGGGTTGGTTTCTGGAGAATTGTCATTTTCCTTCTGATCTTAGTTGTTGCTGCGGTGTCTTATTATGTTTGATGAACTAATGTTTTGAAGGGACATTTGTGGTACTATTAGCTTCCACCTGCTACCGCTAGGGGGAAACAGGAGCTGAGTGTCTTGTCCCACCCCATCTGCTGGAAGCTGTGGGAGTACTCTGGGCCCTTGTGCCAGCCTGAACAGCATTCACAGACTTGTGTGGACTGTGCTTGGTGGGTGGGGCTTCCTCCAGGACCAAGCCCAGGGGTATGCTCCCCTCTTCAGGGAAAGTGATCACAAGCTGGCTAAGGTCTGCCACTGTCTCTTCCTACAGTTGCCTCAGGGCATGTTCCCTCTTTCAGGGCTCAGTGGTACTATATGCACTTGTATGAGCCTGGGATGCACTTGCCCCAGTGTGTGTATCTGCTGCTGTCTCTGCTTGCGGTCCACCTGCTTCTGTGGTTGGTGGGTGGGACTTCCTCACTGGGACCAAGCTAGGGTCACTCATTTGAGTTGCAGGGGCATGGAGAGCTCCCCCCACGCTGGGAAAGCGATAATGAGCAGGGTAAGGGCTGCCACCTCTCCCTCCTGTCACCCTTGCATGTTCCGACTTTTGGGGCACTTGCTTCAGGCTGGAAAGCATTTGTACAGGTGCACAGGGCTACTGGGAAAAGCAGGGAGTGCTCACCTATCTCCACTGCTTTCTAGAAGGCCACTCAATCCCTCCTCAGATGTACAGCTGCATGTCTCAGGTGTCCTGTTGTGCTGTGTGGGCTTTCTCTGTTGGCCAGTGAACGTACATTTAGTTGTAGTTCAAAAGGGGAAGAGAGAAAGGGAGCAGCTCACTCTGCCATGTTGCTGACGTTACCTCCTCCAACTTTTAAAGTGTACTGAAACTTTGTTTGGATTTTTAAAGAACTTGCTGGTCGAATTTAGACTGTATCTATAAATATGCTTAAGAAAGGTTTTGTATATAAATGCTAACAGATACTTTGTCTGAAAACATTCCCACAAATCACATCTGGTTCCCCTTATATGTGCAGATAGTCTTGACCTATATGACTTTGTAAAATCCAGGAGATTGAGGACAAGCATTGAGACTGGAGGGAGCTTACTGAAAAGCATTCCAGAAACTCTAGACAAGAAGAAAGATGGTCAGCTTACTTTGCAGAATTTTCCTGACAACGTTGACATGTTATTTTCCCTTCTCTTAATCTTTTCTCTGTCTCCTTGTTGTGCCAGGAAAGTTTAGGAATTTTTATATGATTTCAGAATATTCTGATCTGCTCCATGTAAGTCTTATTTTAACTGAATACTTTGCTATTATAGTGATGTCACTTTATATTTTATAATTTGCAAAGTTCTTGTACTTATGTTATCACTTTTGACACACAAAACAACCCTGTGAGACAGGCAGAACAGGTATAATCTCCATTTTACAGATTAAAAAACACTGCGGATCTGAGAGATTAAATAAATTTGCTCAAAGTCAGCCACCTAGTAATTGATAAAGCCAGAAATTGACAGCAAATCTGCATTTTTTGCCATTACTGTGTTCCTCATCAGCTGACAGTAGTACCAGGCACATCACTCACAAGTTGAGATCTTATGTTTGAAAAATTATTCCACTACTTAAGTAAGATGATTACAGGGTATTGTCAACACATGGATTTTTATGCTTAATTTATGAATTAAAGTATATTTCATTGTCCCACCCCCTCAAACCACTACAAATTCTAGACTATAAATATCTGTCGTAGATTGCACAAAGTAAAAGACTTGAAGCTAGTAAGAGGGAAGCTGCTGTCCAGTGATGTTGGCTCATGAAGATCACTAGGTAGTGCATATCTCCAGGCACTGGATTTAAGGCAAATGCCACCAATAATACCGGAGGCAAATTATACTCCACAGACTACAATTGGGAATTCCATTTTCCTTAAGAAATTCTCTCTTTCACACAGCCTACTCCCATCTCTTCTTTCATATCTTCTGCTTCACCCACCCATCTTTAAGCACATGCCTTTCAAATATGTCCCTGTGTATATTTGTTTTTCATTGTTTGGAAAAAATGAATCTTTCATTGTAGACAGTTTCCTGAAGGCTCTGTTGAGTGTGTCAGTGATTTACAAAGGGAAGGAAGCATATAAAAGAATTAAATGGAAAAAAAAAAAGTTAAAGGAGAAAAAGAGAGCACCTTTTCATGCTTTCCTGTTTGTTGGTTAATTCAATCAATTCTTCATTCATACATTTATCTATATATTCATTTCTGCCTCTTTCTTCTGAAAAGAGATGGAGTTTTCACTAATTGACATGTATTTAAAAGAGTTAACAAATTAGAAATAGAAATATAAAATCAGGATCAAGGAAATGAAGAAAAAGTTATGGAAATAATCAGGATTAATATTGTGTTTGTAATTGAGCATTAAATAAGGTTCTTTGCTTTTTGGCTGGCGAGATAAAAGGGAAACATGGTAAGTTATAATATTTTGTTCTTAAAAGTATATTGTTATAAAATTTTGATTCTGTTCCTTTGCGGGAAGACAACCTAACATAACTAATGGTCACCATTCTAGATTTTGATTGGTTCCTCTGCTTAAAATCATCCTGTCTGCATTTGCAGCTCTCTTGTCTTTCCTGCTCCGTGTGACTAAAGCAGTATACTGACTTAGGGCTGCTCTTAACATAGCTTTTGTTCCCTCTCTGTGCTGTCCTGCCAAGCAAGCTAGGCTAAGCTTTCTTACCAATGAAGCCCCTTGCTTACCTCCTCCTCTACTTCCTGCTTCCATGTCGCTCATTGGGCATGTAGAGCAGAGAGGCCAGCCCTCTTATTCTTTCTCTTGGATCCTTGATTATTACACACGTGGCAAAAATGGTAGCTTCCTCCAAGCCCCCTTACTCCCTCTCATAGGAATACAAGGCACATCCCTTGTCTTGATTTAGTCAGCTGGGGCCATCTTGGCATTAGCAAACTTGTTTTTTCTCAGTGCTCCTATTTTTTCCTCCAGCACTGACAGATGTGCTTCTAGGGGCTTTTTCTCAGCATAGTAGGGCGAAGAATTCACAAGTAGGATTTTTCTTTCTGGAGTGGGTGGACAGAGGTGTCAGGGCAAGTAAGGAGCTATCAGAGGGAAGCTTGCACTGAGTCCTAAAAGAGGAGTAACATTGGGCAAGATCTTCAATAATCCCTTATAACATGCAGAACTGTTTTTCATAGGACTTTTCTTATAATAATGTTCAATAAGGGATAAGGCGGAACATTAAAACACAACTTTGAGAAGATGGTTCTATAAGAGTCAAAGCTAAGAGATTTGAAGTATGTGGTCCGTGGAGTTCCAGGACTAGAGGAATAGGTGAAGAGCATTGCTCCCCAGAGCTGTCACTCATTTACTAATTCTGTTTTCCTTGAGCTGGAGTTTTGAGAGAAATAATTGCATGACAGACAATTTGGGATTGTGCTTTCTGATCAGGGTCTATATGGATGATTGAGGGGCTTCTATATTCTTTGGAAAACAGATGTATGAGAAGATGGTTAGGTGGAAACTTTTTTTATGAAAATAGCATAACTAATGTTTTTACACAGATGACAGTTTACTCACTTTACATCAGGATAAAGGGCAACTCAAAAAGTTACCTAAAACCAAGTAGAGTTTTCCTTAGAAATAGTTTGGAATTTTCTTTTAACATTTGAAAGTTTGCTTTTTTTTTTTCTTAACATATAGCTTCTTTCTCTACCTGTTTTCTTTACTTTTCAAATGATGTATCATAAAGTTGATATTATAGATTTGCCACTTTTGCTATTAACTTCATTGATTTTTGAGGGGGAGATGTAAAAATGCTCACTAATGAAAAATTAGTAACTAATTGAAAGATTTTCCAGGAATTCATAGAGGGAGCTAGACTATGTATATACTAGCATAAAGGTGAAACTTAGCAGAACAAGTGAATAGAGCCTCCTTTGCATAAGTATGTCATTTATTCATTCATGGTTATTGTACCCACTGTAATGTCAGCAGAAGCCTGTGCATCCTTAATCTAATGGAAGCCTCCGTCAGTGAAGGTAGAAAAGCCATCACTGGGTTTGAGGGAACAAAGCTCCCCTGGGGGAGAGCCATCTCAGAATAAACCCCAGCTTTGTACTTCTCTTAACAAGAACAGCTGGAATTCAAGAACTTACTCTCTGACCTGGTGGGATGATGATAAGATGCAAATTATAAATCTAAAAGTTGTTTGGAGTTGATTGTATTTGTAGGGCCATACTACCTCCTCAATTCACTATGACAGTTCGTAAAAAGAGGCTATTATTCAAAGAGATGACAGAGGCTTTAAACAAAGTGGAATCTTAGCAAGTATTCCTGTTTCTCTATCATAATATCAAAAGGTTCCATTGGAAAATACACTGTTAAATACAGCAAAGGCTGTTTGCTTTCAAAAGCATGAGAAATCCCATCAATAAGTGTGTAGTAGATACAATGATTGTTAAACTAGGTATCAACTTTAAAAGGAAATTTAAACTGTAGAATACACAAAGCATTGCATAAGTGGAGAACAGGATTCATTTGTATGTCATTATTGTATTTTCCAGAAATTGTGCATCTTTGACAGTTTTGGAACCCTAGTCTTTGCAGTATTTATGGGGATATGGGGTAAGTTATTTTAATTTTTTCGGTTTACTTTTGCCTCTAACATAAAAAAAAAAATCCAAAAACCCTAAGATCATTCAAGCACCCAATTTAATGACAGTTTACAGTTTTACATAGGCTATCACTTTTAGCACTTGGGTTGTCCAAGCCTCAGCCCCCCTAGAGATCCATTTATAACTTTTAAGGCCATTGTATCAGTTGCTGCATAAAAAACTGCCTCCAAATGTAGTGGCTTAAAACACACATTTATTGCTGCTTATGGTTCTCTGCATCAGCTGAGAGGTTCTTCAGGCACATGCTGGCTCAGCCGGTCTCTGTAATTAGCTGGCAGCTCCACTGGTGTAGATTATCTGGCTGTCGCCAGGCTGGTTTGGTCTTTGGGGCCCAGCTGGGCCAGCTTGCCTTGCTCCAGGTGGTCTCGTCCTCCAGTGGGCTAGCCCAGGATTCTTCACATGGTGCTTTTAGGGTTCCAAAGAGAAGCAAGAGAGGACAAGCCCCAATGCGCAAGCATTTTTTAAGCTTATAGTTGCATCAAGTTTGCAAATGTCTCATCAGCCAAAGCAAGTTATGGCCAAGCCGACAACAATGTGAAGAGGTGGGAGGACTGCCCCTGGGCTTGGATACAGGGAGGCATGATTCATGGGGAGCCATTATTGTAACAATCCCCACAACTGTGATTCAGCCTGGCTTGCATGAGGTTATGGTCTGGGGGAAGCAGCAACACAGAGATTACAGGTAAGCTTTCTTCTTTATACACCTCGATATGAGTGTGTGTTTAATAAATATGTGCTGCTCTTATAATAACAATTCCATTTAATAAATAGAAGAGATATAATCCTGAAGAACATAATTTGTATATAGAAGCTTTAACACTGTATCTATACTGTTTACTTTGAATAGCATCATTAATGAGACAATTATTTTCTTTAAATGCAGACTTTTAAATGTTTAATTAATGTAAATATTCTACCATAGAAGAAAAAAATTACCATTTTCAGAGATAAACGTGTTTCCAATTTCATTGTGTAAGTCAAGGGGAAATAGAGGTCAGGTTTTAGATAGGTGGGGGAAGAAACTGAACCAGGTCTCTTATTTTTGAGATGATGACACATCAACATGTGAGACTCACAGAAACAGTTCTTTACAGGTATCCTCGGCAGTGTTTCTCTTTGCAGGGGTTGTGCCTATGAAAGGTCACCAAATGCATCACAGAACAGGCAATCCAATTATTTTGGACACACCTCAGAGACATTAGTTGCCAGACCTGAATAAAGTGAACTGTAAGATGGCCAAACTTACCTAAAAATTACATTGTCATTCAGACATTTAGCATGTGTTGGCTGGAGACCAAACACTGGCTAATATTTGACACACAGAAGAATAAAGATCAAGTTCATGTATTAAGATCTTCTGTACTCCTGCATTGTAATATACATTATTTTTTTTACCCAGCAAGAGCATAGGTCCCAAACACATGGGTGGTGGGCACTTTTAACTATTGTCTTAACCTTAGTCTCAGCACTCATTCATAATCTATAAATTCTCACACGTCACTTGAACTCCATATACTAATAGATGCTGGTAGCCCTAATTAAAAAAGACATTCTAAATGAAGCAAAAATATATATTAATTTTGACACTGAAGAAACAAACCTCAAATTTCCTAGCTCACTTTGCTTTCTATGATCATTAACTACACCATCTTTATAGAACTGACTTAAGCATTTGGAGCTGATGATTTTATTTCATCAGATTTTAGAATGCAGAAAACGTTTCAGCACTGCTTGTAGCACCATATGTGTATCTGTAAGGATATGTATGATGAAGTCTTTAAGTGTCTTATATTGCTTTTCTTGTTACCTCTGCCTAATGAGAACTACTGCTGTGAGCCTCTTTATAGAGAGTCAGAAATTGCAGAATTTCCAGGGATCATTGGAGTTTTTCATATCACCATCATCATATTCCTGTACCACCTCTTGTGTGCCCAGATGTATGTGGCACTTAGAGTATTTTTCTCCTCCCTAGGAATTATAAGTTGAGGGTAGAAAATGTTTTATAATAAATGTAGTACAAATCATATACTTACCTGAAAAACGTCCGTCCACCCTTTTAGGCCAAGCCAGCTCGCCCATGCATACAGACTCATAGAGTCCTAAACACCAACCTCTGGTTGAAGTAAAGGTTCTGAACGTATCCTCCTCTCCTCATCCTTGTTGCTTCTTAGCTAGTTCTATCTGATTCTCCTTGGCTCCAGGCTCTTGGTTGCATGATGGCAATTTTTAATTTTGACCTTTAAGTTCTAGGCTAGGCCTAGTGGTTTCCCAAAAAACACCAGACTCCTGGCTCATGAGGGTAGGAGAGGGTGAATCAGGAAGCCTCATTATCTGCACTTGGGGATCAGGAAATGACTATTGCAACT
Organism: Equus caballus; assembly: GCF_041296265.1. Taxonomy (NCBI): domain Eukaryota; kingdom Metazoa; phylum Chordata; class Mammalia; order Perissodactyla; family Equidae; genus Equus; species Equus caballus. Next base: position 76,673,101 of record NC_091689.1, read on the forward strand.
ATTCATTCAGATCTTTGCTGCTCCTGCTGGGTCCACACCAGCAAAATGTCCTACCTACAACCACCTCTGCCTCCATTCAGCTTGGTTTCTGATGTGACACACAGATGTATTTGATGGGCATCTAAAAAATCCTATCTGGAATCCTAGCTGCAAGACAGTCTGAAAAATGTAGTTTTTGACCTTGTGGTCTTTCAGTGAGAAAGTGGGAATGAAAGCTGAGCAAGCTCATCTACCTTATCTGCCTTTGTGAGTGAAGAGGTCTGAATAATTTCAAGGCCCAATAAAAAGTCCCAGCCCTTCAGCAGCAAACTCTTATAGGAGCCAGAACACTCCCATCTACCACAGTGTGCCTCTTCTCCTTAGGTGTTGCTGGATATATCTACCAGCGCTTGACTGATCAGATCCTCTCTTTTGTGCAGTCATATATCACTAGACACTGGAGATATGTTCTGAGAAATGCGACGTTAGGCAATTTCATTGTTGTGCACACATCATAGAGTGTACTTACATAAACCTAGATGGTACAGCCAGCTACTCACTTGGGCTATATGGTACTAATCTTATGTGACCACCGTCGTATATGTGGTCTGTCATTGGTGAAATGTCGTTATGTGGTGCATGACTGTGTATGGGCCTCTCTTCATCTGATGCATACTTTCTCTAAATGTAATAATATCATAATTAAGAGGACAAGTTGTTGCTGATTCCTAGGTCCTAGGCAGCCTTCCCTCTTCTCTCATTATATGTTGATGTGAGAGTCCTAATTATGTCCCTCTAATCGACTGGAGCTTCGTGACGTGTGGTTTGCCAGAGAACAGAAGTGCAGTGCCTCCCACTGGAGCTCTACCAGTTGTCTTTTGCAGGGAGAGAGCAAAAGATACAGAACAGGAAATTCCTGTCTGACACCATACACAGTCACCTCAGGTCCTGGGGCACACAGCAATGGGAGGCAGCAGTGACGTAGCCCAGCAGTACTCCAGAACGGTGGCTGGTTCTACGAGGCTACCAGTGTCTTCCATGGACCCTGCAAAGTCCTTGGCTTGTGTGAAATGAGGGACTAAGAAACTCCCACCCATTCCTGCAACTCTCCCGGGGTTTTCACCTTCAAGCTTGAGGATGTGCTTACAACTCATTCTGTTTCATCAGGTCCTTTCTTGTTTGCACGGCAGTCCTATCACTTCCTTGGCAAAACTGCTCCTGAAGTTCAGGATTTGGTAAACAGTAAAGTTCAGGATTTTACCGCTTATGTAAAAGGATGAAAAGGAGGAAGGGGAAGAGTATCCGCTTGTTCTTCCCTTACAGCACTGGTTAGAATTGCTTATGTTGCTTTTTCTGAGAAAAGTAAGTTTGTGTTCATAAATCATCTCCTGTTGATGCTATTGCCAGATAGATACTGAGTAAACAGATATCTCTTATACTCCTATTTTAATAATGAGGAAAATGCCACTCAGAGAGATTAAGCAAATTACCCAGGGCCCCAAAGCGACAAGCATGAATAAGAGCTCTGCAAATAATTTGGCTGTCATCAGCCTTTAGATCATTGACAAAAAGCAGCGTATGTTAATATAGTTGTAGCAAGCTTTTAGAAAGATACAGAAATAGTTATTTTGATTGATATAATTGCACTCTTTTGTCTGCTGCTCTGAAAAATAGAAATGGGTTAGAAAATGTGGGTTCTGCTTCCTCGGTTCTACCTCACCTGACACAGGTATAGATCCTTCTTTCTGTAACAGGAATAAGGGAGCACCAGGCTCCCAGCCTCATTTTAACAGGCTTAGGAGATGAGTCCTGGTTCCTTCATTTATACCTGCCTGTAGGTGCCACAGTGCACAGGACTTTGATGTCCATCACAATTTCCTTTAAAAACAGATATGTTTGAAGATACAAATTCATGAAGGTGAGCTGCTTTTTTAATAAAATGAAAAGTAACTTTACTTTGTAGAGAAGGTAATTGAAGATTTTCTCCATTGAAAATTAGTAAAATAATTTCAAAAACATCTATATTTCTCATATTTAGATTAAAATTGCAAAATTTAGGGGGATTATGGGAACACAGGAAGATATCTAGAGTGGCTTTAGGGAGCTTTTTCCAGGTGGCTGGGCTCATAAAGAGGCCATAATGGGCCAGACACCTCTTCCCACCCAAAGGCCCTTTCCTGAGGTTGGGAAGGGCCAGAGTTCCCCCTGGTGTGTGGTCCTAGTGCCTTGAGTGAGCTGTGAGGTGAGGACAGTACACGTGATGACTCCTTCTGTCTGTCTATCCTGCACTCCCACCAGCAGTCAAAGGGCTAGAACTATCATGACCTCACCAATAAACTGTCACATCTCCATGGTTTGTTCTTCACCTCAGGCTCTCTGGGCCCAAGTGGACTGGAAGAGTAGAGTGGTGGGAAGTGGATGGTTAGGCACAGGGAGGAGCAGCTGGAGTCAGCTGGGCCCTCTAAGTGCATGAGTCTGTCCTTCACGGGTCCCAGGTGGTGGGGGGGTCCTCCAGTTACTTCATTCAGCTGAAGTTTATTCACTGACTGCTGCGTGGTAGTGTTTCAGCTGTGAACAAAACAAAACCCTGCCCTCGAGAAGGTGATGTTCTAGTGGGCCTGATAAACAATAAGCACAGAAGCAGATATAGGTCAGGATGCATGAGTGCTGTCAATTTTGGAGTACAGAAATTGAGGTCAGCAGAGGGAATAAAGTGTGCCCCTTTGGGGAGAATGTACACTACCACCGGACTGATTTCATAGTTACAGAGTGGGAGACAGATCAAAAGAACTTCAGGGGCGGAGGGTATCTGCGATACTGGTGGTAGAATTCTCAGGTAAAAAGTAGGGCTGTTCTGTTTGATGGGGATGCATGGCGGTTATCACGGAGCCGCTGAGCCTTTAGTAAGTGGATGGTGTATACTGTGCTGCTTCATATGCAGCCCAACGAGGGTTGGCTCTTGGGTGACTCACTGCCCCAGCAGGGGTCTCTTTGGGGAGTATCTGCCATACAAGGCCAGCATGGGCCAGGTGGGGAGCAGGACTAGCCAGTCACAGCTGGGTCACAGAGTTTCCTAATGCCCTCAAGGCTTTCATCCCTTTGATACCTCATTTCCCCCTTGGTGGGGACAAGGGCACCAATGGCTGGGCACTTTCTCAGTGGCAGAGGCATCACTCTCCATACTGAACACTCAACAATGTTGGCTATGGCCTTGGCTAGACAACGTGGTGGGATAGCTGAGTTAATGAGACGTGGGCGGCACACTTCCATTCTCACAGGTCTTTTTTTGAAGGTTCCATTCAGAGAGCACGTGTACTCTCTTACCCATAAATGAGGAACAGGCTCTTTCAGTCTGGGAAGGAGGTGCTAAGGCCAAGTCCACAAGCTCAGAGGGATGCACAGGCATGCAGAAGGAGAAAGAGGACCTTCCTGAGAGCAGAGCAGCCAAATCAGTCCCTCTGTCTGGGGTCTGACAGGCAAGCCAGATAAATCCATCGTAAAGCCAATGGATTACAATGTGAACTACAGCTTGGGGGGGAGGGGCATCTATTCCTCTGTAAAGAGGCTAGGAGGCCTCACGTAACTCCTGTACTGGGTGTCAAAGTTGCACAAGGGGGACTAGCTTCCTTCCAGCTCCCCAGCCCAGTAGGAGGTAAGAAGTGGTCTCTCCCACTAACGGTGAGTTCTGTGCCTCCATTAACAGCAGCATCTGTAGCCCTATCTTCCCTTGTAAACCTCTGGGTAGCGACAGCAATGGCATCGTGAGGGTTGGTGTACCCACAGAGACAGCACCTGGGACAGAGGGCGGTTACTAGCATTATGTCCCGGACGAGTATCAGAATCAGACACTGGGAAAGTGAGCAGTGATGACATCTAAGCAAAGAGTGGGTGCCATGGTACAGAGCCAAAGGAAGGTGGGTTATGGAACAGGTAGCTTAGGGCAGAACCACATAGTAAGAAGACCGTGGGCTCCAGAGCCAAGAATGCCTGGGTTCAATTCCTGACTCCAACACTGTAATTTCGGGCAAGTATTTGAACCTTTGTGTGCCTCTGTTTCTTGGTGTCTAAATCGGGGATGGTGATACAGTTACCTCAGAGGCTTATGACAGACACCATATCATTAAGCTCACCACAGCCTATGAGGGAGGCTCAGTTTCCACCATTCTACAGAGAGGGAAATGGGGGTTCAAAAAGTTGAAACATTTTATCCAGTAGTCACACATCTAATAATTGTCAGAACCAGAATTTGAACTTCCAATGTCCAGGTTATTTCCACTCTCACTCACTGTTATGGGGGAATTAGTAAAGCCAAAACAAACACTGCTGGGAGTGGGGGCTGTAAACATTTCCGTTGTCTTCGCCACTGGGAGCGTTGAGTTCAAGCTCCTCACGGCCGTGTCCTGAGGTTTTGCTCCTGCATCCCAGGCTGCCCGCTGCAGGCTCTGCAGAACTTCAGGCAAGCATCTCTTGGCTCTCTACGCCAGTGATGCTCAACCCTGACTGCTGAGTGGGGCTTTTAAAAAAACAAAAAACAAGGCACAAGTCTGACTCCAAACCAATAAGGTCAGAATCTCAGGTGGTGTCCAGTCTCAGTGTTTTTTAAAAGCTCCCAGGTGCTTCTCGTGTGCAGCCAGGGTGAGAACTACCCCTCCACGGCTCATTTACTGATCTCATCCAGTACTGGGGCCTACTGGACATCTCTTCTGTGGCCCACAGGCAGCTGATCAGAACTGAACCAGTTGTCCTCTCTGACTTCTTCCCTTACTGCCCTTGTTCTTTCAGGGAATGGCACTAGAATTTCGGACATCGCCCAAGCCAGAAACCTAGCTGACCTCTTCCCCCTGCTTCTATCACACCTGCATCCATTCCCCTACCTGCTAAACATGCCATCTTCTCCCTTCTCCCGGCCAAAGCAGGCCTCCTCGCATACCTGCCAGTAGGTCTCTCTAGACCACCTTCAACGTCTCCTCCTCCTTTAAGTTAAAATCGGAACTCCTTTCAAGGCACGCAAGGTCCTTTGTGATGTGCCCCCGTGGCTCTCTCCACCTGGCTGCCCCACCCTCCTCATCACACCCTGTGCTCACTTCCAGGCTATTTGCAGTTCCTGGAAAGGACTAGGCTCTCTGTGGCCTCCTTGCCTTTGCACTTGCAGCTCCCTGGGGGGAAGCGGCCTTAATATTCCACCTTGACTTGATCAGCTCTTAGTCATCTCAGAAGTCACCGCAGTGGTCCCCTCCTCTGGGAGAGCCTTGGTTCCGTGTTCTGGCTTTGTCTGCCCAAAGCAACCTGTGCTTACCTTTATCATAACCCTCAACTGTGCCTATCGCTTCACCTAGGAGCTTCTTCAAGGAGGGACTGTGTCTTTTTTCTCTTTCTTCTCAGCACACAGTAGAGACTCAGAAACTATTTGTGGATGAAACAGTGGTAATTCCTGAATTTCTGTAGAGGAAGAGCTTAGCGGTAGCAGTCTGCTTGGAAGAAGGGCCAAGGGGTTTAATCTGAAACTACATTTTCAGTTAACTTGTAATGTCTTTTTTTAGTATTGTAAGTTGCAAGTGTTAAATAAAGATTTCTAAAAATTATTGTATTCATACTTTACACCATTGAGAAAAATATCAATTTTCCATATTTAAGAATATAATTATTTTAATTTGGGGTGGCTTGAGTGGTGGTACATAGAGATTTGGTGTCTACTAAAGCATCCCCCATGCCAGACCCCTAGGAGGGAAGAGACGGAGAGGGATGTAGGCAAGAGCAGACTGGAGGAGGGACCATAAACGGCTTTTGAATTATGATGGTTATTTGTGTTTTTTAGTTGGCAATAAAGTGCTGGTAGCAGATGTTTTAGCATTAGACATACTCGCATGCCGTCTGACCATCACATTATTACCTTTCCCATAAGCTACAGTCTGTTTTCCCAAGTTGAATAATTATTATCATCATTTTCTAAAGAATAAACATTAACTCATTTGTCTCTTTTAAATATTAGTAGCATCTATTAATTAGATTTTATTGACCATATTGCAAAAGTATTATGGATAACTAATATTAATTCAGTACAGATTTCTGAGCCATCAATCATCATTGAAGATCCAAATGATGCTGTTCCTTCTCTTCACTAGTCACTTTGTTTTTGGAGTTTTGGAAGCGGCGCCAGGCAGAGCTTGAGTATGAATGGGACACTGTTGAGCTACAGCAGGAAGAACAACCCCGGCCGGAATATGAGGCACGGTGTACTCACGTGGTGATCAATGAGATTACTCAGGTAAAGAGGATGTGATTTAGATGCAATTTAGTCTGTTTATTGCAGTGGTTCTCAGCCTTGGCTGCACATTGGAATCACCCAGGGACCTCAAATAATATTGATGCCTGGGTTCCATCACTACATACTCTGATGGTGCTTAGTGGCCTGGGGTGTGTTCTGGGCAGAGAGATTTTTTTAAAGCTCCTCTGGTGATTCTGATCTGCAGCCAAGGTGAAGATGCACTGCTCAGAACAGTGGACATGGGAGAGAAATGAGGTTCCTTTTATAATAACAGTAAAAATGAAAAAAAATAATTCGACTCTGACATAAATGCTTAAGAAAAGATGCATTGGTTTATGTCCTTTCTTTCACAATACCAGTAAAAAATGCAAAAAAAATTAGACTCTATGACATATAGATGTGTAAGAAAAGAGCATTGGTTTTCATAGTTGATTCTCACTTTTTCTCATGCACCTTCGTTCTTACAGCCTCTTTTTCATCCTAGACTAGATGCCCCTTTATGTTGTACTAAGCCTCAGTCACTGCTCCACCTTCCGGTTGGGACGTGCACAGTATAGTGTGGCTTTTCTCCTGAGGTTGGAGAAAGGATGGAGGAAGAAGGGAAGCATTTTTTGAGGTCTAACTATGTTCAGGCACTGTACTAGACATTTCATATATGGGAAAGGTAAATTTGCTGCTGCAAAATAAAAAATAAAACTATATATCTCTCTGTATAAATATTCCAAAGCCAGTTGAAAGATGATCTTCGAATCATCTGCATTATTGCTTCTCTCCATCAACAGAAAATGTAGAGCTGATTGTACTTGCAGTTATCAGCATAGGGACAGTAGGTTTTGAATACGAATAACTCTTGGAAAGAAAATGCTTTTACCAAGAGCATCTGAAAATGTCTCCAACTATAGATTTTATAAACTGAATCACAGATTTACAGAATGTTGGCTCTAAAATGGACTAGAGGGAACAGTTCAACCTCCTCATTTTATAAATGGGAAAAAATGAGGTTATCAACAGAAGGTGACACTTGTCTTTTACAATATAATAAGCTTTAAATAATCCCCATTATGAGTAGTTCCCACTGTTTACTACGGAAGACAGAGTCAAAGCGTATGTTGTTGAAAGATTGTACATTCAGAAATAAAGGCTGAAACTTAGACAAAATTAGATGCTCATAATGTCTTGAGTACTGAAAAACAAAAGCTTATAATATTAGCAATGTAGGTAAAATACTGAAGAAAAGTCAACTGGTAATTTAAACCTGCCAAGTTTAAATTTAAAATTGTCAACTAGTGAGTCAAATTTCCATTGGAACACTGCTTGTTAAAAAAGTGAAGATGAAGGTTCAAGTTTCTTGATCTTTCTTCCTCATTTTACTCTTGTTGCTAATGCCTCCTCCATTGGTTTAGAGAAGCCTGTAGTGTGCCGGTGAAGTCTTGGGGACGAAACTGTCTGAATTCACATCTGAACACAGCAACTTACTAGCTGAATGATCTTGGACAAATTGTTTAACTTCTCTTTGCCATAGTTTCCTCAACTGTAAAATGGGAATAATAGAGTTGCTTCCTCACATGATGCTAGTAAGAATTGATTGACTTAATGTATAGAACCTACTTAGAGTAGTACCTGGCGTAGAGTAAATGCCGTGTAAGTTCTGGCAGCTATTATTATACAATAGCTACTCTTACAATCCTGGTAAATCTTGAGAAGTATTGATTTCTTCTCTGAAAATTTTAAATATAGTCATAATAAACTATAAAATGGAAACTCTAAAAGTTCATAGCTATACCAAATTAATATATAAAGCTCAACTAAGAAACACCTAATGGAGACCTGGTATTTGCAGACAGCCATGAAATATTTTGTCTTGCATGGGCCCTGTGCTATCATGGTAGCCACTTCTAAAATCCAAGACAAGCTCAGGAGTGTACTTACAGCTTGGCGTTGTCAGATACCAGACTCTGGCGCTCAGGTCATGGCAAATAAACAGTTTATTATTCACGCTTACATTTTCAGAAAATATTATGAAAATGAACACTGCTCGTGTTTTGTTTGTTTGTTTGAAGTTGTTAACAAACAACACGCAATTAAAGTAAGGAGGCTATGTTTGAAAACTAATTTTTTAAAACACGAAGCCTAGGATTTAGTGACTGATCAGAAGAAAAATCATTTCATTGGAGTGAATCCCTTGATTGACTAAAATTCTTTTTTTTGTTTTAATTAGGAGGAGGAACGCATTCCGTTTACTGCCTTCGGAAAATGTATACGAATGACCGTGTGTGCAAGTGCTGTCTTGTTCTGGGTAAGAGTCCGTCGCAGATGTTTTAATATCTAATTTTAAATGTCAAGAAAAACGAAAAGCCAAGCTGGAAAGTATGTAGCCTCAGAGAGAATTGTTTCCAGAGAACTACTTAGCCACCACATGGAGCTACTCTTGAGGTTTCAAAATATCCGTCTCTTCTTAGTGGTTCGTTGAATTTCTTTCACCTCATTTGTTTAAATCAGATCAATGCTTTGGGATTTTCCAGTTTCTGGGGAAGAGACCAAATGGGAGGCAGTAAGAATTCTAAAATTTTCCAACGGTAACAATTAAAATTAATTAATTAACAATTAAAATGTCTAGGAATAGCCTTAACCAAAAGATAATAGGAACTATCAAAGAAAACATGAAAACCACTGAAAGACATAAAAGAAGTCTTAAAACAAATGATTCTAGATAAAAAGACATTATTTCTAAAATATCGCAATTTATGAAATTAATTTTTATTATTGGTAAAATCATATTAGTCATATAATAATTAGTAATATAATGAGAGTTTATTGGCTCAAGAATAGCCAGATTAGTGAATAGGACACGAAGCCCAGATATGGGCCCTGTTATCAATAGTAATTTAACAAATGAGAAGGGAGGCATTATAAATCAGTGGGATAAGTAAAGATTATTCAATAGATGGTAGTGGAACACTTGTTAGCTATTTGAGGGAAAAAGTAAAGACTGAAACCATACTATGAACCACATACTGTAATAAGTTCCAGAAACATTCAAAAAAAGTCACACCATAAAAAACTAGAAATAAATATTGGTGACTATACAGTCTCTAGATGTCAAAAGACTTTCTAAACTTAATAGCAATGGAAAAAATTTCAGAGGGAAATATTTAAAGATTTCCATACATCCAAATCTTCCTAAGTTTAAACAAAACATCAGAAGAAATATTGTCAACAAATAGGGCAAAGGGATAATCTCTTCAATACATAGAGTCCAGAGCATTTCTAAGATAACACCAAAGGTCCCAGGAGCTAAGGAGACAGAGAAACATGAATAGACATTCAGAAGAGAAAAAAATATCATGGCATGTGTCATACCTCAATAGTAATTGAATCAGTGCACATTAAAATGAAGGACAGTTTTTCACTTCTGAAGTGATACGGCTCAGTGTGTGTGAGGATGAAGTGTATTGATGAGCTCCTCTCACACCTAGGCTATTGGAATTTGACAGTGCTCTGGCCTTCTTAGAAAGCAGTTTGGCAGTACATATCACGAGGCAAAAATATTCACGTGCTGGGGCCGGCCCTGTGGCTCAGCAGTTAAGTGCACATGTTCTGCTTCGGCGGCCTGGGGTTCGCTGGTTTGGATCCCGGGTGCAGACATGGCACTGCTTGGCAAGCCATGCTGTGGTAGGCATCCCACACAGAAGGTAGAGGAAGATGGGCATGGATGTTAGCTCAGGGCCAGTCTTCTTCAGCAAAAAGAGGAGGATTGGCAGCAGTTAGCTCAGGGCTAATCTTCCTCAAAAAAAAATATATATTCATATGCTTTAATCCACTAATTCAGCTACATCTCAGCCAAAATATCCTACTTCCAACCCTTCATACAGTGGGGTATTGTGTGGCCATGAAAAGTATGTCCATGAAAAATTTTTGCCGTGTAAAAATGTTATGAAGGAATTATGCCTATATGTAGATGTAGATACATTTTTTTCCTATTTCTCTTTTTTTTTTAGTTAGGAGTCTTTCAATTGTAGGTGACAGAAAATCAATCTCCACTTGGTTTAAACAACAGCAACAAAAATGGGGGTGAGTGGGATTTATCGGTTCCTGTAACTGAAAATCCCAGGTTTGAGGTATGGCTTCAGTCAAGGACAGATGCTGCGGCCCAGATGACATCAACGGCTATGTTTTGTTCTGTCTTCATTCTGTTCCTAGTGGTCTCCCAATATGGTGGTTCAAGGCTCTCCCTTATGGTCACAAAATGGCTGCAGCATTCCAGATCTCACATCATATTCAAGCCAAGAGAGGTCTCTTTTAGCATCTTCCTCTATTGACAGAGGAAGCTTTTCTTCCCCATGGGAGCTGGCAGATATCTCCTCACATCTCAGTGGCTCTTATATTATCAGTCCTTGAATCAGTTGCTGAGGCCAATAGGATGAAACACCTGTTTGTCTCAAACCAATCAGGATCTACCTCTGGAGCCCAGAGTCGAGTCCAGCCCAAACCACAGGACTGAAAGTAGAGAAGAAGTTATTCCCTGGAAGCAAAGTCTGGATCCTGGGCCTGGTGCTGTGACCGAGTGGTTAAGTTTATATGCTCTGCTTTGGGGGCCTGGGGTTTGCTGGTTCAGATCCTGGGCACAGACCTAGTATCGCTCATCAAGCCATGCTGGGTCAGCATCCCACATAGAAGAACTAGAAGAACCTACAAGTGGGGTATATAACTATGTACTGGAGAGCTTTGGGGAGAAAAAAAAAAAAAGGAAGATTGGCAAGAGATGTTAGCTCAGGGCCAGTCTTCCTCACCAAAAAAAAAAAAAAACAAAAAAAAACTGGGTCCTCTTCTAAGACTGGGAACAGATCCAAGGTTGCAAAAGCAAGCAGTATCCACTACAGGGTACTTTCAAATTTTCCTTAATAAGCATGCAATAAAGTTATGACCAGGGGGCCAGCCTGATGGTGTAGCAGTTAAGTTCGTGCACTCCACTTTGGCAGTCCAGGGTTTGCCAGTTTGGATCCTGGGCGCAGACCTATGCACTGCTTATCCAGCCATGCTGTGGCAGGCGTCCCACATATAAAGCAGAGGAAGATGGGCTCAGGGCCAATCTTTCTCAGCAAAAAGAGGAGGATTGGCAGCAGATGGTAGCTCAGGGCTAATCTTCCTCAAAAAAATAAAAAGTTATGATCAGAAAAGTATTTTAAAGTTATAATCAGAAAAGATATGTAAGAAACTTGAGGAAGGAGAATGAAAAGCTTCCCAGCCTCCTATGAAGAAATATTGAACCTATCAAGTGCCCCAAAGAAGTATGGAAACATGTCGAGTTTGTAAAAGCTCTGAAATGAATTAGAATTCATTTCATAAACCATGTGGGAGCAGTGCCATGTCAAGGTTAGCGTGTCTTTGGAACCTTTGAGTATCTCAGCTCTTTCGCTTACTATTGGCTTAATTTGGGGCTTAATCTCTCTGTGGTTCCATTTCCTCATCTGTAAAGGAGGTGTAATACTACCTATCTCACAGGGCTGTTGTGGGGATTTAAAAAACAGATGTGTACTGAGGTGAATAGTAAACATTTAAAGAATCTTAAGAGGGGCCAGCCCAGTGGCATAGTAGTTAAGTTTGCATGTTCCGCTTTGGCAGCCCAGGGTTCACCAGTTCAGATCCCAGGCACGGACCTAGTACCCGCTCATCAAGCCATGCTGTGACAGCATCCCACATCAATAGAGGAAGATGGGCACAGGTGTTAGCTCAGGGCCAGTCTTCCTCACACACACACACATACACACACACACACACAAAATCTTAATGACTATAATTACTTAATACTTGAAATATTATGAAGATAATTTTTTAAATACATACCATCAAATGGCCTGTATGTGTTGTGCTGAGTGAGGAAGACTTGATATATTTTCTCTTGTAGCACATTTTTGTCAGCCTTGGCTAATTTTCACATACACTCATGCACACACAAAAATGTTATTCCTTTCGCAAATGTTAAGCCTTAACTATGAAGGAAAGGAGATGAGAGAGATTAGAGGAGGAAATATAATGCCTTCTCTACAAACTGGTGGCTCGACAAGTAGGAAAAGCATCTTGCTAACACTTGGTCGCCAAAATCATTGCTAACTTTTATATGGTATTTTTCATGTGCCTGGGCTTAATGTGCTCCATGTTTTTACCCAAAGTAACTCACTGAATGCTCACAACAGTCCTGTAAGTAGTTGCTGTTGTTATCCCCGCATTATACAGATGAGGAAATTAAAGCCCAAAAGGGTGAGTAATTTGCACCAGGTCCCACAGCTCGTGGCAGAGCTGGGATTCAAAGGCTCCAGGACTGTGGTTGGACTCACCCCCTTCACTGCTCTCCGCAGGCCTCCCGCGGTGACTGTAAACAACATGACATGTTTCACTTGGTCCTGAACTTCACATTCTTCGCAGCTTTTCTCTCTTGTGGTAGTTATCACGAGCAGTCGGACACATCGAGTACCTGCTTCTGGAGTAAGTCCAAGAAAGTAGATGCAGGGCTAACAGTTTCAAAATGGGACCTTTAATCTGTGTTGTTCAGTGGCCAGAGAAAACCTACCGAGTGGGGCAGTGAAATTCTACCACGTGCAAACTATGCTTCGGACGCCCCCACCAACACTGGGTGTGTGCAGTCAAAACTACAGTGGATTAATGAAATGAATCTTGTGCAAAGTCACATATGAATAACTGCCAGCTTAAACTCTTAAGATCCAAGTGTGAAAAATGGGTGAAGCTTTTATCAGCAGAGACCTGCTGCCATTCCAGCAGTGACCTCGGGCACCTCTGCATCTTCATTGGTCCCCTTCAGAACCTCACCTGCTGCGGGTTGTTAAGACAAGAGCTAGCGGCTGCTGACCCTTGAACCAGCGATGAGTTCTCTGTTGGAAGGAAACATATCCCCTTTATAGATTATAACTGAGCAAAAACACTAATTCATAACCTAAATCTGTAATTATAGAAGCGATGTTTTTACTGGTTCTGCTATACAGAAACCTTTTTCTTCTACCAGAACCTGCTACCATTAATCCCATTTTTACGCTATCTGAAGATACATTCTCTCTTTTTTTAATGGACCTTCTTTTTTAAAGTATTAAATTTACAGAAAAATTGCACAAAAAGTACAGAGTCCCCATATACCCCTCACGCCCTGCACACAATTTCTCCTATTGTTAACATCTTACTTGAGTGGGTATACTCTCTTTGGACTTCCATCATTCCTTTTCCTTTCTTTGGAATTTAACATGCCCGATTCGCATCTCTCTTGTGGCAGTTATATGAAATTTACATCACTTCACACATGCACCTTGTCCATTTAAGTGTGACGCCAATTTTTAAGTATAGAAATATGATTATGGCTGTGTCTCATGCTGCTGTGTTTCTTGTGTTTTCAGGTCCTATTGATCATCGCTTCAGTTATTGGGATCATTGTCTACAGGCTGTCGGTGTTCATAGTATTTTATGCAAAACTTCCCAAGGCCTCTAATACGACAGACCCAATCCAGAAATATCTGACTCCACAGACAGCCACGACCATTACTGCTTCCATCATCAGCTTCATCATCATCGTGATTCTGAACATGATGTATGAAAAAGTGGCAATCATGATTACTAACTTTGGTAAGGTCCTACAATAGCTTAGGTCATTCCTAAGACATTTTTAGGACCTGGTAAAAATAGAGACTGTATCTTTTAGGCATTTTAATTCCAGGATGTTAGAATTTTTAGCAAATTTCAAGTGTAAACATATTTTCTCTAGCTTGTATAGGAAATGAATTATCTACAGCTTTGCATTACTAAAAGGGACAAAGCAAAGACATCATTATAATGTCCAAGCTCTGTGTAAACAGATCAGTGCTGAATAATATTTTCAATTACATTAGATCATGTACCCTATTGTTGAAAGTAAATGGTCTCTTTATTGCAAATAAGTGGAATAGTGTCATGGTTCCAGGGGCAAATATGCTCCTCTGTTGCTGAGAGGACAAGTAATCACTCTGTTGCGTGCCTTCCCCCCCCCCATGCTGTTCATTTTAATATAGATCCATTCTCATCAGCGCTGGCTTTTGTAATAAATGTTTCTTCTCTCTGGCTTGTATCCCAGGCAGCTGCTTAGTGGCCTGAGTTACGTGCTTCCCACACATTGCATATGCCTGGGTCGTTCTCCAAATGGTCTGCTTGGTGGTCATCTCCTAAAAATGATCAGACCGCTTTAAATCCTAAACTAGGAGGATGACCCATTTCCCATTTTATCTTCCCCAAACGCTTCGAGTAAGTTGCCCCTTGTTTTGCTTGTTTTCTTCAACAGATCGACCTTACTGCAATTCAGGAAGACAAGAGAATACATTTAGCAGACTATTCAAAAGTAACTTTCTGTCAATTTATTTGATAGCATTGTGCTTGTAAATTTTAAGGAAGAGTTGAATATTTTCTGCCTTGTGGGGCTATTATATTCCTGGGGCGGGGGAACTCCTAGAACAATGTGTGAACTTGGAAGTAACACAGTAGCTATATTAAGGAATTCAAAACAGCTTTAAGGGAAACTGTGAATTGTATTTTTTTTTTAACATGTTAACTCATGTATCAGTGTCTTTGATTAGGATCTCAAAGCTGTTGACAATTTTGAAATCCTACTTTTCTTTGTTTTAATTACAGAACTCCCAAGGACCCAAACTGATTATGAGAATAGCCTAACCATGAAGATGTTCTTATTCCAGTTTGTCAACTACTACTCTTCATGTTTCTACATTGCATTCTTTAAGGGCAAATTTGTGGGTTATCCAGGAGATCCAGTTTATTGGCTGGGAAAATACAGAAATGAAGAGGTATGAATATAGAATTGTATTCTCTTGACAATCGAAGTTGCTTCATGTTTTCTCTCAGTTTCCCGATGAACAGTTTTTTCATTGTATATTCCTTAGATTTTATTTTAGTCTAAACAGAATATCAGAAAAAATAAAATTGCTATTTCATGTTAGACCCGTCTAAAATTTAAATGAGATTTTCTTAACATTTCCAGTGTGATCCAGGTGGCTGTCTCTTTGAATTGACAACGCAGCTGACAATAATCATGGGAGGAAAATCAATCTGGAATAACATACTAGAGGTGGTATTTCCGTGAGTATTAAGTTGTGTGACCTTGGGGATAGGACAAGTGATAAAACAGCCCACCCATGCAAGTCATTTACCTACAGCTCCGCACAGCGGAATGCCCACCTCTAAAATAGAGTAGAGGGGCCGGCCCGGTGGCACAGTGGTTGAGTTCGCACGTTCTGCTTCTCAGCGGCCCGGGGTTCGCCGGTTCGGATCCCAGGTGTGGACATGGCACTGCTTGGCACACCATGCTGTGGTAGGCATCCCATGTATAAAGTAGAGGAAGATGGGCATGATGTTAGCTCAGGGCCAGGCTTCCTCAGCAAAAAAGAGGAGGACTGGCAGTAGTTAGCTCAGGGCTAATCTTCCTCAAAAAATTTAAAAAAAAAATTAAAAAAATAAAATGGAGTAGACTTGGGGCCCGGCCCCGTGGCCAAGTGGTTAAGTTCATGCGCTCTGCTTCAGTGGCTCAGGGTTTCGCCAGTTCAAATCCTGGCCGCGGACATGGCACCACTCGTCAGGCCATGCTGAGGAGGCATCCCACATGCCACAACGAGAAGGACCTGCAACTGAAAATACACAACTATGTACCGGGGGCCTTTGGGGAGAAAAAGAAAAAAATTTTTTAAAAAAACCATGTTAAAATAGAGTAGACTCTATGGTTATTAAAGGTCTCCATACAAGGTGATCCCAACCAATGGTGTAAATATGTTTACACCATTAAATCCAGCATTTAATTATTAAGTTTAAAAACTCCTTCTTTATATTTACCTTAAATCCCCACCTGCTATAGTTTATGCCTATTAGCCCTGTTAGCTGTTGGTGGCTGACTGATGTAGCCCTTTGAGGGGTGGCCCTTGTTAGAGCCGTGAACTAAGTATTTCCACAACTTCTCACAACTTTCTCCTCCCTTTATACCATGCATTTGAAAATCAGTAGTAGGGGTTGGCCCCGTGGCCGAGTGGTTAAGTTCGCACACTTCGCTTTGGCAGCCCAGGGTTTTGCCGGTCCAGATCCTGGGCATGGACATGGCACCGCTCGTCAGGCCACAGTGAGGTGGCATCCCATATGCCACATGACTGGAGGGCCCCACAACTAAAAACACACAACTATGTACTAGGGAGGCTTTGGGGAGAAAAAGGAAAAATGAAATCTTTAAAAATAAGTAATAGTAGTTTGTTGAGTTCCTAGGATGTGCTAGTCACTATCATATATATCTCACGTAATCTTCCAAACTATCCTTATTTTTAATGTCCCTTTTGCAAATGAAGATTTGAGAAGAACGTATGTTAGCTAAGGTCACACTGTCCTTTTAAATTTTAGTTTAAGCCTGATCCCATATTAGTGGAAGGTCCAATGCCACCTGCGATTTCTGGGAGCTCAGTATTAGTTTTCTATTGTTGCTGTAACAAATCTCCACAAACTTAATGGTCATAGGAGGGAAAAAAAAACCCACCACAAAACAACACAGATTTAATATCTTATGGTTCCTTAAGTCAGAAGTCTGGCACAGGTCTCACTGGGCTAAAGTCAAGGTGTTAGCAGGACTGGGTTCCTTCCTGAAGGTTCTATGGGAATCTGTTTCTGTGCCTTTTCTGGCTTCTAGAGGCCGTCCACATTCCTTGGCATGTAACCTCTTTTCTCCATCTCAAAGCCAGCAACGTTGCATGTCTTTGACTCTTCCGCTCTGTCACATCTCCCCTCCTCTCCCTTCTTTTCTGCCTTCTACTTCTAATGACCCTGGGATTACCTTGGGCCCACCTGAATAATCTCCCTTTCTTAAAGTCAGCTGATTAGCAACCGTAACTCCATATGCAACCGTAATTCCCCTTTGCCATGTCACCTAACGTATTCATAGACGTCATAACCTAACATAGACATCTTTGGGGGGGGGGGGGCATTTTTCTGCCTGTCACACTTAGCTTTTCAAGATAATTTCTGGCTCTGAGTTTCTCCTCTCACAAAATTTTTGATCTGTCTTCTGTCTTGGCTCCCACATCTATACTCTCTACTCTGGGCCAACCTGAATGTAGAGTGTAGCCCCTCTCCTTAGCATCCTCCACAACCACTCACACAAGCATGCTTTACTGATGTTTGGGGCACGGAGGCAGAAATTCAAAAAACTTTAATTTTGAAATTTAAAAAAACCTCCATCTTTTTAAAGACTTTCATCCCACTAAACAACTGGGGTTTGGTTTGGTTTGGTTTGGTTTTTAACTTATCACCCGTCTATGTAGGCTCCAGTCTCCTGCCATTTTACTTGTCTTCCCTCTACCACATACAGCTTCACTTTCTTTCTTCTTCTCTCTTCTCCCCATTACTAAGTTTCTGTTCATTCTCTTTGTAGAGCAGTGAAATTCTTTTCTTCCTATTTTTATAGAGCAGAAATCTCTGGATTTCAGTGTGTCCTTTCATATTTTTTCACCAGGGCTTCATCGTCCATCTTCAAGGTGAATTAGCAGGGTCAGTCTCTAAACAAAGACATCCCCCTCCTCCCAAAACAAGGTTCTGATCTTAGCTGTGAAGTTAATATTTTTTTTTACCCTACTGTGTCCCTTACCTTTGTTGAGCTCATATTCAGATTTTTCCAGATGAGTAAAGGTAGGTCATGCGCAAACACTGTGTTTCTATATGAAAATAAATAGAGGAAAGGCTTAACTCAGATTTTTAAAAAGCATTTTCTGAAGCAAGTAGGTTAATTATTTAACACTAAATTTTCATGACTAATTGGTTGTCAGTGAGCAATTTTCTGATTTAAAAAATTAGGTGTGGAGGGTATATTTCCTAAACAGGTGCTGAGAAATTCATATGAAATGAAACTTGATCACATGAAATATTTTAAAATAAAGGATGTGTTATCGTATCCATGGTCTGTTTGTACCTTCAAGTAAAATTGTTCTATTACTCCATTGTGGCAAATTACAGTGACCTGAACTTTGCCTTCAGTTGTTTCTACCCCTGGCCTAAAATATTAGGCAATGTGGTTTTGAATTATCTTTCCCTTGTTTGAAAGCTGGGAATGCTAAGTGTTAGCCAAATTAGAGAGTGACTTGCGCTCTTCTCTCCACTGCTTCTTCTCTTTGCATAAATGCTGGTTTCCTTCCTCCTTTTTTCAGGCAAAATCTTAACATGCCAAAGATGTATCAGTCACTCTTGCTACTTGAAACTGTATCCATCCCAAAAATACATAGCAAGGGAGAGACAAGCCTTATAAGTCAAGGGCTGATTTCATGCCATTTAAATATTTCAAAAGGAACACAGTGATGTGAGTTTCACCATCAACTTACTTCCTCCTCCTCCCGACCCGACTTGGAGTCCTTGACTAGGATTCTTGGAGCAAATGAAGAAGCCTGTCTGGCCCTGTGATCCAGTTCCCTTTGAGCTCTCTCCAGTACCGAAGGCAGTACCTGGCATTGCGTGGGCACTCAGTCAGAAGCACTGGAGGGAGGGAGTGACTCACATGCTTCAAATACATGACATCAGTAAATTAATAGAGTTGTTTGTAGAAACCAGAGAACGACCACAGAGCTCTTTGGTCTTCCCAGCCTCACTTAGTATTTTGATATTTGAGCATTCCTGGGAATTTTATTCTGTACTTGACGAAAGGCTGGTACAATTCCTGCATTAAGCAACTCGCTCTAGAGAGAGAAACTTTTATGATAAAATGTTAAGGAAAATAGAGGCCGGCCCGGTGGCACAATGGTTAAGTTTGCACATTCTGCTTCAGCGGCCAGAGGTTTGCCAGTTAGGATCCCAGGTGCGGACCTATGCACTGCTTATCCAGCCATGCTGTGGCAGGCATCCCACATACAAAGTAGAGGAAGATGGGCATGGACATTACCTCAGGGCCAGTCTTCCTCAGCAAAATTAGAGGATTGGCGGCAGATGTTAGCTCAGGGCTAATCTTCCTCAAAAAAAAAAAAAGTTAAGGAAAATAGAGTTAAATATCCAAAATGCCAAGAGCATCATCCTTTGGTGTTTACATAATGGATGGCTGTAATTTTCTTCCTTGGTATGTTTTCTGTATTTTCTACAATGGGTATGCACTGCACTACTTATATAATAAGAAAACGTGAACTGCTATGAGAGAAAATATCCCTTCTCAAGATATGATTTGGCTAGAGGATGAACCAGAGACATACAATAAGAAAATCCTAAATACAGGTCCCCCTCACTATCCACACTCACTCTGTAAGTTCTGGAACAGTAAACTCGAGAATGAAATAGATTCAGTTAGTGAAGGATGCTTGTATTCAAAATTAGCAAGTAGGAATACTGTAGCATGTCCTAAACAGGAATGGTGATTATCTGTAGGGTGTGGATTAAGCATGATAATGTAGATACAAAGACAAAATGAGGTGTAAAATGCTTCACACTGTGCTTTACACATAACAAGTACTTAGTGAAGGGCAACTTATTCTGCTGCTGTTATGTTAATATGCATGGTAAATTCCTAAGAAAATTATTTTGTAACCCCTGCTAAAGGGAGGAAGCTGCTGGCCTTGGTGGGGGGAAGAAGTATCTGGCACCTGGGGCCTTATCTCAGACTTGACTGATTCCAGAGCTCTGGGTTGGGGTATAGGATGCTGCACTATCAACAAGCCTTGCATGTCATTCTGATGGTGCTGATGTGGGATCCACCAATCCAGACAGCACTGTGTCCCCAAGCCAAGAGTCTAAGTAACTTAAGCCTTATTTCTGGTTGGCTTCAGCTAGCATAGCCTGTATTGGTCAAGAGAAAAGTCCCACGCAGCGGGTTTTGATGTGTTAGGAAGTGTGCTAAATACCTTACCTGTTTTAAATCATTTAATCCCAACAGCAACCCTGGGAAGTGCAGGTTTTTATCCCCCAACTTCATTTGAACTTGACTAAAGTTAAATGGCAAGTAAGCAATGAAGTGTGGGTCCAGATTGAGGAGTGTCTGAGTCCATATCCCGTCCACTTTCCACAGTCTCCTGCTGTGTCCCCAATGTCATAGAAGAGGAAGAAGTGGAGAAAGATTGTGAAGCCAGGGGCATATTCCGTTGTAGAGAAATCTCCCCTTAATAAACCTTGGGGAGAGGTCAGTGATACGTTAACACTGAGGTCAGTAGCAGTGGGAAACCCAGCACAGTGAGCTCTCTCTAACTCATATTTTACACGGTGCATGTGCCTGTAGGCAGCGTACACAACCGTCTTGACAGGAGTGTGACGCCTTCTCATTGTCTGAATTTGAAATCCATACAAACGTGGTGTTTAATCAGCCAAAGCTTAGCCAGATGTTTCTATCTGTATTTGAAGTTGTTTGTTGTTGTGCCTCTTCTGATGAGCTCCACGAGTAAACCACAAGCCAGCTGTTGCTTTAGGGGACAACGGTTCTTTAGGCTACAGGTGCACACTTCATTTCACTGCCAACGCTGATTCCTTTTCAGGACAAATGGCTGTAAAGAAGGGGAAAGCATTTATCTGGGACGCTAGGCTTTGAGAAAGGAAAAAACATAACACATAAGAAAGACAGCAGACAGCTCTGGGGGGGGCAGTATCCAGTAGTGGGCAGAGCGCCGGGCCGCCATTTGAGGCTGTGTCTTCTGGTTCTTCACTCTGACTTGAGGAGGCATTTCACTTCTCTGGTCCTTGATTTGTTCGGCTTAAAATAGGGTCTTGGACCTGTTTTATCTAATGTCAAAGTATGTCACTTTTCTCTCAGTGACCGACCCTCAATGGCTCCCCACTTCCCTCAGAGTAAAAAATGCCCCAATCCTCACAGTGATCTCTTAGGCCCCAACCCCCTACTGGCCCTGGACCACATCAGCCTCTATGCTGTCCATCAAATGTGGGAGGCCTGCCTGCTCCTGCCTCCAGGGCTCTTCAGTGCTGTTCCCTCCACCCCTTTGCCTCCGTCACACCCTTATTGGAATGTCCCTCTTACCCAGGCCTTCCCTGCCACCGTCCCCCCCCACGCCCCCCCCCCCACCGCAGATGTAGACCCTCTCCCTTCCTTGCCCCACTTTATTCTCCTGCACAGCACTTGTCACCAGCTCACATACCATGTCTGTCTTTTATTTTCTCTGCTGATTTTCCTACTGGAAAGACCATTTTGAATAAGATGGAAATTAAAAAAAAACTAAATCAAATGGGGGAAAATATCTTTTAAAAATCAACCTGCCCCCATGGAGAGGAGGTAGGAGAAAAAATAGCAATTAGAATTTTGATAGACCCAGGTGTATAGTCAGTACTATTTTTCAAAATATTTTGGGGTAGAGAGGCAGAAATAAAAAATTTAGCATGAAAACAAGAAGTTTGTGTAGTTATATACATACAAGATTATGTATTCAGCTTCAGATATCAGCAAAATACTTTGATGACCTTGGTCTGATAATGTTCTGATGTATAATTTGATCTTTTTTGGCAGCTGGGTCATGAATATATGTAGACTGTATTTCACGGCTTCGAGCACAGAAAAGAAGACCCCACGATGGGAACAGGACTACCACCTGCAGCTCATGGGAAAACTGGGGTTATTTTATGAATATCTTGAAATGAGTAAGTCCTTTGTGAAGTTTTACGTGATATAAATTACATTGGAGCATGTTTGGGATCCCAAGAGCACCCATTATTGAGCCAAATAATTCTCCAGCATATTGAAATGAAGAGGAGTATGTTTTTCTCCACTAGACAAAATTATACAGTCAGGCTTTCCAATAAGGTGACTGTGTGTATCTTTGTCAATATTTATGTTGTAGAAAGCTAAAGATTTATTACCAAGCAATGAAATGGAATATTCATTGAAGTACACATTCACCATTATTTCTCAGAGCATTTGAGCAGTGTTGTCTGAAAATGAACTCAGAACTATTGTTAGATGTGATTCAGCTTGGGCTGGAGTCCATGCAGGCGCAGCTGTTGGCCGATACACTTCTGAACCGGGTCGTTTAAGTAAGCCTGTACAGAAAGCCTGGAGGAGCCTGCTGCTCTGTGGCAGAAATGATCACAGGGTCTCCCCTTTCATACCTCACACCTGCCTTTGACAGCCTGTGAGGTGTGAATAGCTATCTATTTCTTCTGGCCAGTGGTTTCTGCCTGGTTCCTTGAGTGACCTCATGGTTAATCACTGGCTTGAATTCAAAACCTCTTTGCTGGTCTGGAATTACGATTTAGCACAGTTCCCCTCCTACTTGAATGTCTTTGCCCATTTGTGCGATATTTGCTTGGGCTCTGTTTCTCTTCACTTGCACTTGGTTTTGAGCTCTCAGTTGCCTTTAAATGGATACATCTCAAAATAGATTTCATAGGAAAACACCATCTTTTCTATTACGCATGACACGTTTCTATCTAATAGAAGGCTAACAATTTACGTGTTTTGCATCTGTCCCTTTCAGCTAACTGTTGCATTAAATTACAATTTTTTTAAACTTAGGAGAATAGAACAGGAAGTACAACACCTTGGTTGACAGGCCTTGCATTTCTGCATACAGGTTGGCGTGTTTGCAAAGGCTACCCCCCTTGTGGTTCCTGTTTACAAGTCTACAGATAGAGGGTGGTTTTTATTAAATCGCATTCTATATATAAAATAATTGCTTTTAAAAATATACATTATATGTAGAAACACATCTGCTTCCTTCGGTGAGTGAAAGGTTCCTCTTTAGCTTCTTCAGTCAACAACACTTTGCAGCCTGGAGTCTGATTTGAATTTCATTTTTGCTTTTTTAATGTTTCATGACCAGGTTCGATTAAGGGTGTAGCTTCAGTGCATAATGTAGGCTTTATATTTATTTATTTATTTGTTCTGTTTCTTTTCAAAAAGACTACAGTTACCTGTTATTCCAAAATGAGTCATAATTGTAAATATTTCTTATTGGAGCTATTATCAGCATCAGTAATAATGACGTTCTGGGGCAGAATATCATTTGTTATTTTAGCACAAAAAAAAACCTTGGAAAAAAGCTATTTTTCTGTACTTGATCAGTCAAATAAATGGCACGGAGAGGAAAAGTTATATGGTCATGCTTTGGGGAGAAGTTAATATGACTTTTAGAGTTTCATTATCTCATGAAAATAATTACCAAGTAAATAATTTGGCCTCACCCTACCCTACAAGAAAGGATGGAATAACAACTGTTAGAGACATATTTTTTAGATTTATTAAATTGTTTTTCTATTATCCAAATAATGTGGAATTAGAAGAATTAATCCTTTTCTGAGAGCAGGCAGTCTGTTATTCTGTATTCAGCACCAGAGTGAAATCTATTTTTTGTTCTTTTAGTTCGTATAGAGTTTTCAAGTGCCTCTTGAATTATTTTTGTTCTTCTAAAATAAATATAGAGCTCCTTTCGCCACGGTTTCCTCCCTCCTGTTTTTCCCGTGTTCATTAATGATGCCACCATCTACCTTTTTAATCAGCCTCCCAGCTGCTGAAGGGAACTGTCTTCTGACAGACCACCCTGGAGCCCTCCCCCTTGCGTAGGCCTTGCCCCCAGCCACCATCTCTGTTCCTCTCTGCCCACAGAGGGAACTAGAACTTGCCTCTGCCTGAAATACCTTTCTCTTCTTTTCTACCTGAGGAATTCCTGCCAAGCCTCAGCAGGAACCCTCAGCCCTTCACACAGATTTGCTGCTCTTTTCTCTAGGCATTAACAGCACCTGAGTCCTGTCTGATGGTATGTGATGGTGTGCATGCGTCTTTCCCTGGCTAGATTAGTCCTTTAGAGGTAGCTGCCCAGGCCTTTGCATCTTTCAGTCCTCAACTGGAGCACCACAGCCTGGTCCTAGTACTCATAAATATTTATTTAAGTGACTTGAGTTTGAAGTTTCAGCATACACATACAACTGTTAATTGAGTTTACATTAACATTGCCCCAGCCACCCCCACCAACTTCTATATAGCATATATGTTTTGGGTTTTTACTGAGTAAAATTTCTTTTTTATGTTATTTAGTGAATTTCCGACCATCCTTTGAAATTATTAGAGTAACCCTGGGGTGTTAACCAAAACTGCCTCCCTAAGTGTATGGTCCTGACTTCTGAGAACTCAGACACGGAACATAAGAGAAATAATCAGTCTTAAAATCTGGAAGCCATAAGGTACCATTTTAGACTTAGAGCACCACACAGCACCGACACCAGTCTCTTGAGCACTTGGTGATGCCTTCCCAGGGGCCAGGGCCCATAATTCAAGTGCGGTCTCAGAGCAGATTTGAAAGCGATGAAGTGGGCCCTGTTTGTCTCTGGTTCTGCCTCTTCCACCCTTGCCATGTTAACTTGACCTTGCCTTCCTTCATCCCCAAGTTCACTTTTAAAGACCTGTTAAAGCAGTGGCCTTCATATATAATTTTCTCCATTAGTTTACTGTAATTAATATCAACTGTTCCTCAACATCTCCTTGCACCCACCCCTGCACTCCCAGCACTCAGGCCTGCCATCCCCCTCCTCCCTCATCTCTGCTCTGTTTCTGCTCACCACGTGCAATGGTGTTTCCTCATCTTTGCAGGATGTGCTTTCCAAAATGGCAATTAGGTAACTGGGGGGCTTTGGAGGCCTCCTATCTCTTTACTCATTCATTCATTCATTCATTCAGTAAACATTTATTAAGCACCTGCTATGCCAAACACTGTATCAATTGCTGGGAATACCAAGACAAGTAAGACTTGGTGCCTGCCCTCACAGAGCCAAGTGAGGGGTAGAGAGTACTTGGTGGATTGTTAGGAAAGTGAATGCAAATCAGACTTCCTAGAGCAGGTGACATTTGAACTGGATTTTGAAGGGTGAATGGAAGTTAGCTGCCTAAAGTATGGTGGGGAAAATGGACATTTCATGCAGAGAGGTGGACACATTTAAAAGTACGAGGACATGAAACAGTTTGGCCAGGTCCAAGAATGGCGAGTAAATATGGCTAGAACAAAGGATCCATAGGTGGAAATACAAGGTAAGCAAGGGCTGTGTCATGATGGCTCTTGTGTACTTAGCCAGGGGACTTAAACTGATCCTTAAAGAAATATGATACATAAGAATATTTGTAAGCAAGAGAATTGTGTAACGTTTATGTTGAAGAAGGTCAGATTCCTCTGGCAGCAGAAGGAAAGATGATATTTTGGGTAGAGTTTATATTTCGTGGGAGGAGGCTGTTTCAGGAGGCTAACGCTAGGTACCTCAGACTACAAGTGATAAGTGCCTAAATCAAGGCTGAGAGGATAGGAGTAGAGCTAGGGAGACACATTTGCTAGGTGTTAAAGAGGTAACTAGTATGGCAGGTGAGGAATAGAATTGTTGAGATAACTTCAAGGAGCCTAAATATGCCAGGTGGAATATTAAGGAGAGGAGCTGGTTTTGAGGAAATGGTTCAGTGTTGGATATCTTGAGTGTGAGGTGTCTATGGGACATCTGAGAGACGCTGTCCATTAGAAAGCTGGATTTGCCAGTTAGGAGCTCAGAGGAGCTGTGGGTGAGGCCCTGGGGGTGATTCAGACATGCCAGGCAGAGAATCGATGATGAGGCCATGGGGAAAAGGGGTATTTAAAGGGTGAATGGGGCAAGAGAAATCCACAAAGAGAAGGGAGAATAGCAGAACAGTTGGAAGAAATCTAGCTAGTTGTATCAATACAGAGAAGGCTTAGAAGGCAATAACTTTGCTTAACAGGGATTTGAACACTGACTAAAAGGAGCATGATGAAAAATATGGGGCATGGGGGAAGCAAGAACTAGAGCCCACATTTACTTGCTTAGACTGTGGGGGGAAAGCGGAAGAAGCGCTGTAGCTAAGTAGCCTTTAAAAAAATACATACGCTTATATACACACACACACTCCCATCTAGGCTTTTTAAAATTAAGTAAAACCATCAGGGAGGAAAAACATTCCACAGAGATGGAAATGTTTGGCCATATGAAAAGCTGCCTAGTAATCAAAGAAATGGGGACTGAAAATGTAAACTGGCTTTGGAATATGCAGCCACTAGCAGTTAACGAGAGGAGTTTCAGCGCAGTGGTGGGGACCACAGCAGGGCATGGGGCCTTGAAGAGGGAGTGAGTAGTAGAGAAATAATCAGTGTAGGTACTTCAACAAACTTGACTGTACAGCGGGGAGAAAAGCATAAAAAGTATGAGAGCACAATATAGGGTCATGAAAATGTCCCAGGCAAGGGTTATCTTTGTTTTGACCCTGGGTGTTTTTGGTCTTGCTGAATTAATAGGTCTTTCTTGTTGTTGTTCTTGTTTTCAAAAGTTGTTCAGAAAGTTCTTCTCACCTGAATATCAGAACAGATTATACCATGTTGGTTTTTTCTGGTGCTTTATTTTTTAATCAAAAAATTTTAATCTATCTGGAATTTATTTTGGTGTCAAAAGTGAGGACAGCAGACCAGCTTTTCCAGTGATTTAGCTAATTGCTCCAATACTTGAATCCACTGATTTGAAGTATCACTTTTATAATATATTAAAATCCCATGAGCATCTGCGTCTATTCTTGACGTCTATTCTGCTTAATTCGTACTATCTATTAATGCATTAGTTCTAAACTCTTTGAAAAACCATAGCATTATAATATGCATGAATATCTCCTAGAGCTGGTCTCATTTTCTCCTTTTTCAGAATTTCCCTAATACTGTCAATTCAGACATCCCTCCTCATTATTTTACTTGTGTCATTGTGTATATTTTTTGAAGAACTTTAGCATCGCCTTTCAGCTTTTTTCCTTAAATCCATTTGGGACTATTAACTAAACTTGCATTCGAATTCTAAATTATATTTTAGAGAAAAAACATTTGATATGTCCCCAAAGTTGAGTCTACTCAATTAAGAGTATAGTACATCCTACCATTCATTCATTCATCATTTGTTTTTATTTTTTTAAGTCAATTATCATAACAGTCTTAACATTTCTAATTTTTTCCTAAATGGTGTGTGCTTTTGTTGTTATTATAAATGGTATCTTTTTTTTTCTTTGGGATTTTTAACTGGGTTTTTTGCTAATAAATATAGTCCTAATTTCTGGCTTCTCTCGAATAATGAGTTTTGCAACATTGGGCCCTCATTCCAAGATGGCGACTATGAGTGTTCCCTTTCATTAGGACATGCACTTGCCAGTTTACCACAACTCACTGCACCCATTCCACACATTTCTCTAACTTGCCTGGCCCCTGTGGACAGATGAGTTTATTTCAGGTCGGATGAGTCATAGACGCAGATGTTGACCTCACTGCTCAGTGTTGTGCCGCTGACTGTATGACATCACTAACTCTGGTCCTTGCCTGTCTGACTTTCCTGAATACAATGACTCCTGCCTGACCTGTGGACCTGCCAGATTTTTCCAGCTCTGTCTGCTCTTGTGCAGCACACACCCTGGAGTCTCAGACCTGAAGCAAATGCTGGCTCCTCCTACCTAGACACCCCCTCCACAGTCTTGCCCTTCCTGGCCAGAGGGTCCCTGTCCCTGGTCTGAGCACTAGCCCTACGGGGCTGTAACCTTTCTTCTCATCCAGTCTTAGTTATGTACCTTAACCAGGTTACTTTAAAGGTCTGCGACTTAGGAGGGAGGGGTCTACAATGCAAAAATTTCTTTCTTAAATCTCTGGCCTGATCATTTCTGACCTCTACCTCTCCATGGTATAGCTGACCCCACATCTCTGCTGCCCCATATATATAGTGAGGCCAATAAATTACAGACAAGGAGAAAAGAACTCCTAAGCTACCACTTGAATTTTGACGTCCTTTGACCACATAGACTGCAACAACTCTAAGATAAAAATTCCTAAAGAAGGATTATGTTTTGACTTGTTAAGACACTTTTATCACGTACATTTCCGTGATTTGTAATAATACCACAAATTCTCTGAATGTGCTGCCCTCGCATTCACAGACTCAGGGGAGCTGGCTCACTTGCCTATTTTCAGCATATTTCCTCCAACATTCTCTAAGCATAGCCTTCCCAGAGGTACATTTCTTATTTCTTTTTAACTCGTTAGATACTTCCACAATATTCCTTTTTTTAAAATCCTAAACCACAAATAATCTTCCAACATTCTATTATTTCAACACTGAGAATGAATAATGTGCTTAGAGTGTCCCAAGTTTATTACCAGCAAATAACTTTGGTTGATTGAAAATTTTTAAATATGTTATTCCTATTAAGTGTATACACGTGAAAGAAGCAGGCTATAATTAGCCTTCTTTCCAGAGATTTCATATTTGTGTTTTGTTTGGATTCTTTTATTGTTGAATGTTATTATGACCCCGGATGTCTTTTCTCTTTGGGATTTAGTTTGTTGTTTGCCCTTCTCTTTCTTTATAAGAGTAAAGGAAAATATGTTGTCCTTCCATCCATCCACCACTCCATGATGTGTGTCCATTCCATTGACAGTTATTCAGTTTGGGTTCGTCACCTTATTTGTGGCCTCTTTTCCACTGGCCCCTCTGTTGGCTCTGGTGAACAATATACTGGAAATAAGAGTGGACGCGTGGAAAATGACTACCCAGTATAGACGCATGGTGCCAGAAAAAGCCCAAGACATCGGAGCATGGCAGCCCATCATGCAAGGAATAGCAATTCTGGCTGTGGTGACCAATGTGAGTAAACCTAGGCTTCACAGGGTGAAGACCTCGGAAAGTCCAAAAATGCATGAGGGTTGCTGTTTAAAGAAACAAATGTTTGGTATTTTTTAAAATGAGAGGAAGATGCCAATACCGTTGTCCATTTACATGACATAGTTCTTAGAACTGTAATTATTCTTTTTTTAATGTATTTTAATTGTTTGTTTATTATTATTTTTGACTTAGAAAGTCAAGACCTTTTACAGAGGCCCTTGCTAAGAGTGACCATTTATCCTTTTTTGTTGCTCATTTGCTAGAGTTTTTATTCAATAGAAACATTGTAATAGTAATAAGAATAAGTCCTAACTCTTCAATCCTCACGACTATAAAAGGAGTTATCCAGTAGTGCTTTTATAATGCAGAGAGAAATCCATCCATTTAGAGTTTTATGACTAGAATAAGAGCTGTCATTCCATCATATTTTACTATATATCTCAAACTATCAACTTAAAACATGAATTATTTGATGACGAAGTATAAACATTGTGCATTTCAAATCGCTTGAGGTTCTGCAAAGAGGTGGGTTTAGAGCTGGCCCTGTCTTTCCTCCCCACCCCACTCGTTGGTCTTTGCTAACCGCTTTCTGTTCCTTAACCAAGCAGCCTCACACCCTGCATATATCCCAGCTGTGAGGGAACAGAATTCAGTTGTTTATAACCTGTGTTGATTATGGACCAGTGCAAACAGTCTTTTGGGGGTTTTTTTTGCACAGGCCAACAGGGAGCTCTCAGGCAGAGCAGTTCCCATGCCAGCCCATCAGGGGACCTCCTTCCCTAGAAGTACCCTTAAAACCAGGGCTATTTCCTCCCTTTTTTCACTGCCAATTTCACGCCCCAGTCACAGTCCCTAACAAAATGATATCCCAGGGGCCGGCCGGTGGCACACTGGTTAAGTTTGCAAGTTCCACTTCGGCGGCCTGGGGTTCTCGGGTTCGGATCCCGGGTGCAGACATGGCACCACTTGGCAAGCCATTCTGTGGTAGGCATCCCACAAATAAAGTAGAGGAATATGGGCACGGATGTTAGCTCAGGGCCAGTCTTCCTCAAAAAAAAAGGGATATCCCAGTTTTAATTTCTTAATCAAGCCACACTTGTCCTGAGTCCCCAGCTTTTTCCCATCAGCACTTGTAGAAACAGAAGAGAACTGGGCAGTGTCTGTCTGGGTCAGGCCCCTGGATGCGGGAGGTTGCTGAGCCCTGCAGACTCTGGCATCAGACCCGAGCTCCAGCTCCCAGCACTGCCGCTTCCCAGCTGCATGATCTTGGGGCAGGCCTTAACACTTCCAAGCTTCATTTTATCATTTGTAAATTGAATAATTGCCTATCACATCTTTTAAGAATATTATATACCACAAAGGGTGGGTAGGGAATTCAGTGAGTTAATGCAGAGAATACACAGAGCCTGGTCCTCATGGAATGTCAGCTGCTGCTATTTTATCATCTTCATTACTCATCATCATTAACAGTGACTCTGTGTAGACTTTGACAGGTGTCCAAACTAGGGGCACAAGAATTTTACAAAGTGTCACTGTCTGGACCGTGGTTACAGTTTTGCAAAATAAAACAAGTTATCTGGAACCCAGCTGTCACCACCCCCACCCCCAAGAATGCTTAATTTATTTGAATTGCATGCTATCCCTACTTTTTGGGGAAAGTTGCAGATCACACACAAAAAACAGCTTGCAGATCACGTCAGTTTCCATTTACCCAATAGCCCACTCCTTCAACATCCACTGTGCTGCAACATGAAGACTGAGGCCTTTCATGTCGCACAGTCATAAAAGGATGAATCTGTCATGTTCAATATGCTATACAACATTAAGCAAGGCAGGAACGTCTACTTCTGTGCTTTAGGAAAATTTTAAGCAACAAGGTTGGGAACTAAAAGGGTTTTTCTTTGACCTTCAGCTAACCAGAAAATTCAATTGACTCAGACTCCCCATTCCTCAAACGTTCTGCTTTGATTGTGTCAGGCACCTTCTCCTGGTCCCCCCAGCATGGCTCCACTCCATTAGCACAGACGGAGTATTGGCTGTGTTTCCAAGCTTACCCTATGTGTATGTGTATGTGTCTACACACACAGGCACACACACGCCCGCTAATTGGTCATGCTGGTTCTTAATCCATTCGTCGTTTTTTCTTATAACTTAGGTATCGTTTTATTATACTCAAGGAAAACTGCTTATTAGATCATTGATTAAACTATGGACAATCTTTTTTTCCATATTATTAGGATTCGTTAGAGCTTCCAAGATGCAGTTCCTGCATATTTTGTATACATGTATGTAAGAATTAAACATGTATATTAACCTTTCACATACCTAAGGTGTGCCTCCACAATCTAATGTGCACAAAAAAGGCTAACTTTCCATAATAGGAGAACTTTTAACTGTAGGAAGAAGAGAATGGCCACCAGAGATGAGAATGGACATCCAGCAGGCATTTGATGTAAAAATCATTCGTTTTAAAGCTGCTTGTTCAATAAATAAGCTGAATTGACGTTGTTGTATCATGCCAGAGCATCTGCTATTGAAGACCAATTTTAATTTATTTTGATATAAATGGAAAATTGTGTTCAGAACAGCATGGGAAATGAGGCCCACTGCATTTATTTGTATTCTTGCAGCGTGTCTCAGAGCAGCTCATTTCAGGAGGAAAAGGTATCTTGTCAGGAGACAATAGAATTATCTTCCTTGTTGGAATTTCTGTAGCTTCCTGAAGCGCATCTGCAGGTGCTTCTGTAAAAAGCTTTCGTTGAGTTAAGTGATAACAGGAGATTTTAATCTATTGAAATCTGGAGAAAGTGAAATATTCTTGCTTTACCCGCCCCCCCCCCCCCACCACCACTGATAAACAGGCACGCACGCTCAAACACACACACACACACAAAATTCACTTCAGAGGAAATGACAAAGCTGGTTCCGGTGGGGGGTGGCATTTCGCAATAGAAAAGCCCCTTAGTTGTTTTTCTCGCATTGCCTGAGATCTTGCTGGTTGGCGTGTGGTCTCACTGTGTCTAAAGCATGTGTTCAAATGACTACTGCTAAAAAATTATGTTGTGCCCAAAATATGTCTGTTCTTCTGTTTCAGTAAATGACTGAATCATTTAGCTTTGTTTTGTCACATAGAATTTGGATTCAGGTATATTCTTCACTTTCTCCTTCCTTCAAACCAGTTTTATTCATTGGAGAGTTTAAAGCCGAAATTAAAGAACTTTAGAGAAAATTCACATAATTCACAATAGCTTTACATGCTAATAGATGTCAGCCTGACTCAGACCCAGGTTTAAGGTTGACTCATATTTATTCCTTTAATCTGGGAACACACTAAACTTTCTT
Source organism: Equus caballus (assembly GCF_041296265.1). NCBI lineage: Eukaryota > Metazoa > Chordata > Mammalia > Perissodactyla > Equidae > Equus > Equus caballus. Next base: position 76,705,337 of record NC_091689.1, read on the forward strand.
TGTTATTTGATAATTTATTATGTTCATAACTTTATCCATCTAATCTTTTGGCAGTTCAGAGGCTCAGACACTAGATCTAACAAAAGAGACATCATTGCTAGACTGTGTGAATAGAACAACTCCAATATAGTTTCCTGCTACCTACATTTTATTAAAATTAATAAAAAATTATTGCTCTTTAATGAAGCAACATCCATAAATATATATGCAGAGTTTGAAATAAATCAGACTAGGGTTGACTTGTCTAAATAAGTCAAGATAGTATAGAGAAAAAAGTATGCATTTGAAGGACATTATTTACTTTGATCAAGGAAAATATATTATGGAGTTTACTTTCTATTTTTAAGAGGCAAGTGATAAAAAAAATGAGTTTTATATCAATTATTTACTCTCCAAAGGGAATTATATAAAGACAAACTATTTTCATAATATTGACCTTAGTATTACATATACAAAAAGGCCTTCTAAATCATAAAAGATTAAAATTGTATCAAGTAGAACTCCATAGTTGATTGAATTTTATTATACTCTAATTTTTGAAAATACCAATTTACATACAATATCTGAAAGCAACTCTTGAGTCATCCACAATACCCTAGTGTACAATTATTCTTATCGTACTTAAGAAACATAATAGGCAGCTCTTAGGCTTTGCTTTTGAACTGCAAGTGGACTTCAGGACGTTGGTTAGAACTGAAGACCAAGAGGAAAGCAACTGTTCCCCTTTAAAGCAGCTGCTCAAAGACTTTAGGACATTCACTATTTACATCCGTTTGACAGAAATGGATTAAGGTTTCTGAATCTTTAATTTTAAAAAAATCTAATGATGAAAATGTCGTTCTGGCATATTTGTTAACTATAGGTGTAAAGGCTCTAAATTAATGCCACCTTTATTGTTTTCCTGCCAACACAGGCCATGATCATTGCTTTCACGTCAGACATGATCCCCCGCCTGGTGTATTACTGGTCCTTCTCTGTGCCTCCTTATGGGAACCACACTGACTACACCATGAAGGGGTACATCAACAATACGCTCTCCATCTTCAACACCTCGGACTTCACAGAGAGAAGCCGTGAAAATCTAGACTCCGACCTTGGTGACCATACCACATGCAGGCAAGTTCTGCTTCCATGTTTAAAAACGCACTTCATCTTTTTTATTGTAATGTAATGTAATTCTATTTGGTATCATTTAAATAAGGTTCCTAGAGACATTTTTGCCTTTCTTTTCAATCAAACTTTAAAAAGGATAAGATATAAAAATTAATATGGACTGGGGTTAGAACATTCAAGTCGAACCATAAAGCAACATTTAAAGATGAGAGTTTCAAGTGATTACGGGGATTCTGGTCCAAGAGAAAAGTCTTGTATCTTAGAAATGAAGAAGCTCTCAGAGTTCCAAGAAGCAAAATAATTCAGTTGTTCTGACTAGTAGGTTATTCAAGCACAACCTGATAATACTGAATGATGACAAAGTAGCCTCCTCACTTAAAGAAATACAAAGACAGGAGATGTAAATACTTCAGCCTAGCCTGGCGGTATTCTCTGAAAATATTCCAAAGCTGTCTTCATTGATTTTAATGGCTGGTAAGTATCCTTACAACTGTGGACAGTATACATTAACTAAATTCCCAATTGATATAGTTTGTTGACCATAGGTCATGGAGTCTTCTTTATTAATCAGTCTTAAACCTAAAGGAGGCTTTAAAATTTATATAGTTCAACTCAAAGCCTTCTCTGATTCAAATTCTCAACAATGCAATGTAGAAACCAGAAATAAGCCCCAAATCAGTGTTTCAAAGTTACACACAGTAGATTCTCTTCAGAGTCCCACATTGAATCTGCTTGTTCTTACTTTAGATAATTCTAAAGAGTAATTAAACTCTTCTAGGTCTAATAGTTACAGGCAGAAAATTAGAGATATGCTACCTGAGGGGAATACACTAACAACAATGGCACATGACATCTGACAGCAAAATGATTAGGTAAAAAAATTATAACAAGTTCGTAGTACTCTCTTTAGGGAGAGAGAACCCCATAGCTGAGTGGACCCTGATGACACCATTATATAAATAAATTTACAGACACATTTCTGAAAATACACTAAATTGTTTCAGTTATCCTTTTTTGAGAAAGCAGGGATAAAACTCTGGCAAAAAACTTTGAGATACTTTGGTTCTTCTTTACAAAGATGGAGTCCGTCATTACCATCATCTTTCTATTGTATTTTAAATGATGTATTACTGGAATAGTTATTTCACGGTTTTGTCAGCAAATTAAACTCTTGGAGAAACTGTAACTGATGTCCGATTTAACAGAGCATTGCATTAAAGATGACCCCTCTTTCAATGGGCCCTTGGTTACAGTATTTGATCAAAAAGAACAATCTCCTGACATGCCTCCATTTTGTTTCCAGGTATCGTGATTTCCGGTACCCTCCTGGACACCCACAGCAATATAAACACAACATCTACTACTGGCACGTGATCGCAGCCAAGTTGGCTTTTATCATTGTCATGGAGGTAGGAGAAGTATACCTTGAAATCATTTGTAAGATAGTATATTTGCAGACCTTTTACTAGCTTCAGGTGTTGCCAACTCTGACTTAAAATGTACCACTTGTACTTATCTCTTACTAGTCATTATTTTAGGACATTTATTAATCAGATTTGACCTGAGGATACCCATCATGCTCTTGTTAATTAAATGAAGTTGGTTATCAGCTTTAAAAGCTAAAAGCATGTTATGTTTTAGGGGGATTTGGTTCCTTTCAATTCAGTGTTGAGTGCCATTGTTTTATTTGGAGCACTGGGCTGCATGTTAGACTGTGAAGGGGCTATAAGATGTGATCTCTGCCCTTGAAACTTTTATCACTAGAATAGTTTAATTTGAATTAGGTATTTTTATTGCATTTTCATAGTCTACCTTTTTACGGTAGCTTTTTATATCCCTAAAGTTAACTAGCTCTAAAAGATGGCTAAAGCAGCTATAAATTTGAAATTGATCTGGCCAACTTTCCTTCTTACACTGCGTGACAACTACCACCAAACTCCAGAGCCTCAGAAGTTGTTTGATTGGGGTGGGCAGTTAGGATTACATTTAGCTGCAAGAGACAGAAAGCCCATCTACAGTGGCTTAAAAAATTAGGGTTGATTTCTCTCCCGTAACAAAGCTCACTAGAAGTAGGTGGTTGCTCCTGAATCAATACTGCTCACTGATAGATGGATGGTATCTCTGATTCTCTAGATTTTCTCTCATTGTGTGTCACTTTATGGTTGTGAAGTGACTGCTCCCCCTCCAGATAACGCATTTATGTTCTAGGCAGGAAGAAGGAGGAGGGCGATGCTCGCCATGTCTGTTTCTTTTGTCGGGAAAGAAAATGCTTTGCCGAAGCCCCCAGAGCAGGCTTCTACCTACATCTCCTTGGCTAGAACTATAGGACAGGGCTCCTCCCAGCAGCGAAGTAGGCTGAGACAGGAGGTATTTGGTTTGCTCTGAATACAATCAGAATCTGTTAGCAAGAAAGAAGTGGGATGGGTCATTTTTCTAGTAGTTTTTACATAGCTACCGAACGGTAACAGAAGAAAGTAATTCATCATTAGCTTACCATCGTAAGTGGATTCCTGAAGTACAGTATCTGAGATATCAGCAAGAGTCACGAGCTTATATTCAAATGTGTAGTTGCCAAAGTGTTTAGACTTCTGCTTTTGAGATCATGGTGAACTAGATACGTGAGGGGCCATCCCACTACAAAACATTTAGAGTCAACTTAAAACATAATTTCCTTTGCATTTTTGAGCTCACTAGAAGGGAGGAGAATCTACAAAAGGGGGGAAAAAACGGTGATGGGCTAACATAGAAGTGCTCTGAGAACAAATGCTATTGTCAGTGCCTCCATCTAAAAGCTCAAGGAGACCAAGCCTTTGGTCAGAAGTGAGGTGGAAGAGCTGAACTTGAGACTCTTGGATTCATCCAGGGACCCAAAAAAGGCTAAGTTTGCCTCAGAGGAGAAGGAAATACATACCTTCTCTGGAGAAAAGTCTCTTCAATTTAGATCCTAGGTTTTTCTCAGATTGAGATAATCAAATATGAACTTACAATCAAAGATCAACAATGACAAAGGTAAATTTAAAAAGAAAAATGAGGGGCCAGCCTGGTGGTGCAGCAGTTAAGTTCGCACATTCCCCTTTGGTGGCCTGGGGTTTGCCGGTTCGGATCCCAGGTGCAGACATGGCACTGCTTGGTAAGCCACGCTGTGGTAGGCGTCCCACATACAAAGTGGAGGAAGATGGGCAAGGATGTTAGCTCAGGGCCAGTCTTCCTCAGTAAAAAGAGGAGGATTGGCAGCAGTTAGCTCAGGGCTAATTCTTCCTCAAAAAAAAAAAAAAAAACCATGAATGAGATTCAGCAGAAAAAAACAACTGATTTGGACCCTCAGTAACTTTAAGAGTTTGAATTATCAGATAAGGAATATAAATTAACTATATATGAAAATGTTTAAACAAATAAATGACAGAATCAAAAATGAGCAAACAATAAGAAACAATTAAATTACAAGGCAGTTTTGAAAAATAATTAAAACTTTGACATAATATATATTGTCAAAATGAAAAATTAAAATATGGATTAAACAGAAGTTTAGGCAAATGTAAAGAGAGAATTAGTGAATTGGAAGATAGGTCTGAAAAAAATTGCCCGAACACATCACAGAGAGATAAGAAAATGGAAAATATGAAAAAGAGGTTAAGCTATATGGAAAAAAGAATAAGGATTACCTTAAAAAAATCATGGAAAGGGGGCTGGCCCTGTGGCCAAGTGGTTGGGTTCACGCACTCTGCTTTGGCAGCCCGGGGTTTCATGGGTTCACATCCTAGGTGGAGACATGGTACCACTTGTGGGGCCATGCTGGGGACACATCCCACGTAGCCCAACCACAGGGACCTACAGCTGGAATGTACAACTGTGTACTGGGGGGGTTGGGGGAGAAGAAGAAGAAGATTGGCGACAGATGTTGACTCAGATGCTAATCTTTAAAAAAAGAAGAAAATCATAGAAGAAGAAAATGGATAATAGAGGAAAGGCAATATTTTAAGAGTTAACAGCTAAAATATTTCCAGAATACATGAAAGATATCAGTTCACAGAGCAGAAAGCACAATATATATCAAACAGAATAAAGAAGTCCACATTTACACTCATTGTAAGGAAAATGCAGCACACCAAAGATAAGATCTTAAAATTAAGCAGAGAAAAAAGATGGATGACGGACAAAGAAAATTAAAATTAGAATGAGAGTAGACTATATTACAGCAACAGTGAAAGCCAGAAGAGAGTTGTCTAGTTTCTTCAAAATGCTAAAGAAGGGAGCTGCAAACCTAGACTTATAGGAAAACTTTGAGTAATTGAAAAATCCTTCCACAACGAAACACCAGGCCATATGGTTTTCTCGGAGAGTGATACCCAAACTTTCTACAACAGATTAATCTTAGACAAATTCTTCCAGAGGTCAGGTAAAGGAAATACTCTCCCACTCCTTTTACATCCTAAAATCAAACAAGGATAGAAAGAGAAAAGAAAATTATAAGCCAATCTCACTCATTACCTAGATGCAAAGATCTTTTTAAAATGGGCAGACTGAATCTAGCAATTATTTTTTAGAGATGGCATCAAACCACATTGGCTTTATCCCAGAAATAGAAGGATGGCGTAATATAGAAAATCCACATATCTCTAAATATTACCTTCCTCAGAAATAGTTGGGAAAAAACCCAAAGCTCTATTTCCTACAACTACTTTTGCCTCTTTACTATGTAATGTTCCTCATTCAAACATTAATCTCTCTCTCATCTCAAAATATTCTCCACCCTCACATTACCTAACTTAGGAGCATTTGACGCAGCTGATCGCTCTCTCCTCCTTGAAACTCTTCCTCACTTGACTCCAGGAAGACATATTTTTAACTTCTTAATTTCTTTGCCAGTCCCTTCCTTCCCTTCTCCTTAATGATCCTGGGGTTCATTCTCTGGTTGTCTTCTTTTCTCTCTACAGTCAGCCTTGGTGATCTCATGCAATCCGTTGGCTTTAAATGCCATCTGTATGCCAATGACTCACAAATGGGTATCTCCAGAATGCCTCTCTTCTGAACTCAACCCATGAATCCAACTGCCTACTTGAACTTTCTGCTTGGAAATCTAACAGATATCTCAAATCTACTGCCCCAAATTCCCATATTTTCTTAAATCCACTCATAATAGTCTTCTCCCAACTCTGCCCTAAATCTGTTCCAATCACAGTCAGTCTTCTGCCTCTCAATTATGGCAATTCCATCTCCAGTTGTTCAGACCAGAATTCTGGAAGTCCTCCTTGTTTTCTCTGTTCCTCTTATCCCACATCCAGTCCTGTTGGCTTTCCTTTTGAAAATACATCATGAATCTGACCATTTCTTACCAACTCTACCACTACTACCCAGGTTGGAACCACTATCATTTCTTTCCTGAATTACAGCAACAGTCTCTTAACTGGGCTCCCTATTGTCATCATATCTCACTCAGAGTAAAAGCCAAAGTCCTTACAATGACCTACAAGGGCTTACGCAATCTAGTCGTACTCCGTTACCTCTCTGATGTCACTTCTCTCCTCCTTGCTACTTCACTCCAGCCTTGCCATTCCTGGAATACATCCTGCAGGCTTCCACCATATAGACTCTGCACTGGCTATTCCCTTTGCCTAGAATGTCTTTCCTCTTGATATCAGCATGGCTAATTTCCTCACCTCCTTAAAGTCTTTGCTCAATGAGGCATATTCAGACTAATCTATATAAAATCTATATAAAATTCACCTCTACCATAACACTCACAATAATCTTACTCTGCTTTACTGTTTTCCCATAACTCCTATCACTTTTTAACACCATGTATAATTTATTTGTTTTTAATTATGTTTTTTGTATATTATCTCGATCCCCTTGCTAAGTCAGGGATATTTAAATAGTGAATAAATGAAGAGGTGTTCAACCTCATTAGTCATCAGGGAAATGCAAAGTCAGACCAAAGTGCAAGTTGATTTCATAATCATTACGTTGGTTAAAAAATGTCTGATGACAAGTGTGGTCAAGGATACAGAGCAGCAGAAACTGTTACATGCTGCCGTTGGGAGTGTAAGCTGTATAACTGCTTTGGAAAATACTTTGGTACCATCCTGAAAAATTGAACATCCGTGAAACATAGGGTCTCAGCAGTCCCACTCCTAGGTGCATACTCTTGAGAAACTCTCACAAATACACTCCAGAATCCAAGCACAAGAACATTCCCAACATCGTTGTTTCTAACACAAAAACTAGAAACAAGCCCAATACCTTTTGATAGGGGAACAAATAAATTATAGCATATTCAAACAGTGGAATATTATACAGAAGTGAAAAGAAACAATATACATATACTCACACAGATAGGATAGTGTTTTACCTTTGGGGAAGAAGCCTGGGAATGAGGTGGGAAAGGAACACACACAAAAAATACCACAGCATTGTCAAGGTCATGGCAAGTGAAAGAGATATTAGATATATTCATTTCTACGTATCAAATAGTATTCTTGAAATTTATAAAGTAACAAAATGTAACTCCTGGGGCTGGCCCCTTAGCACAACAGTTAAGTGGGCACGTTCTGCTTTGGCAGCCCAGGGTTCGCCTGTTTGGATCCTGGGTGTGGACATGGCACCGCTTGGCAAGCCATGCTGTGGTAGGCATCCCACATATAAAGTGGAGGAAGATGGGCATGGATGTTAGCTCAGGGCCAGTCTTCTTCAGCAAAAAAGAGGAGGACTGGCAGCAGACATTAGCTCAGGGCTAATCTTCCTCAAAAAAAAAAAAAAGTAACTCCTTGGCAGAGCCACATTATGGTGGAAGAGATTGGATGTACATGTAGAATGCCCACCACCTTGCCCACATATACTGCCCTAATGACCAGCAAAAATAAATGAAAGGAACTCTGTATTTCCCTCCATTTCTCTGTGATTGACATTTTTCTTCTTCTCTCTTTCAGCATCTCATCTACTCTGTGAAATTTTTCATTTCATATGCAATTCCAGACGTATCGAAAAGCACAAAGAGCAAGATCAAGAGAGAAAAATACCTAACCCAAAAGCTCCTTCATGAGAATCACCTCAAAGATATGACAAAAAGTTTCGGGGTCATAGCTGAGAGGATGGGAGAAGTAATAGATAACAATTTACGACCAAAAGTAGAATAAGAGCTTATGTTCTGAGAAGCACTTTAAAGAATTTAGCTCTGTCCAAATATATTATAAATCACTAATGAGAATGTTTAAGTGAAATCACTTTGGCAAATATGAGTCTTAACTATTGCCTTTTTCATGTAGATTGTTTTTCAGTTTCAGCTAGTGATACAGGAACTGGAAAACATAAAACGTCGATCAAGAAGACCATAATGCCAATCACCTAGAAAACCAAAAATATGACCTTTTTTTGATAGATTGGAATTTCAATAACAGAAAAAGTCTCTTAGTGTGTTTCAAAACCACTCCTTCTCGAATGGATTCCTTTTTCCCTCCGTTTGATCACATTCATGCCCTTCTATTCTCAAGCACATGATCTCTTACTGTTAGGCAGGGTTTCGTTTCTTCGCTTGGCCAGATCTGTTCCCGAGTTATCTTTCCCTTACAGTGTCATCATTAAAAACTAGACATGCTAGCTTTGTGTGATTAAAAATAGCTAGTTCAGAATTCAGTTTGAATGCTCTATTAAGTGGCAGACAGACTCAAGAATTCACAGTATTTAGGTGTATTATCACATCCCTACAGAAAGGAATCCTCAGTGAATAAGAGGAAATAGTTTCAGTCTTCATTTTGGCCTGTCTTTCCGTCGTAGAGAAATACTCTTAATGATTGGAGTAAAGATCGCAAGGTTCTGAGGCATATTTATGCTAATCCACAGTGACACATTTATCTTCCAGAAGCGCTCCTAGAATGTTCTATGCCTAATCACTGTTGACTGCTTTGCAAATCTCAAGGGACTAGATGACAAAAGCGGGGAAAGGTACAGATTCAAATAGAACTGTAACTCATATTGATTAGGATAATTAATTTACCTCTTCTAAAGATGTGTAGTTTCTTGAAAAAAATGAAATCGAGTGATTAAATTACATTTTTATCAACATGATGGTCCAGAAAAGATAAGCCCATCAATTTCCCACCAGTTGCCTTTTATTCATTAGATACAGGAGGTCCAGGATTACAGATCACAAGCACCATCATCAATGGCTTACCACACAGCCATTGTCACCTGTTGGTGCTGCACATGATTAAGAGAACAGAGGGTGCCCTCGTTGTGAGCCACCCGTGTTCCTGTGTGGAGAGTGCTTTTGGGCAGGGATTCTTCCTGTCCAGGTGATCAGCATTCCAAAGCATCTGCCATAAGGAAGGCAGCTCCGTGCACCCTCCGTTCTCTTGTTCCCAGCCCAGTAACGTGTTTGTAATTGCATGTTTGCACCAGGAGAGTGTGTGTGGAGAGGGAGGGGGAGAGACAGGAGCATACCTAGATTATTCCCAATCAAGACAAGTGACTCTGAATGAATTTGATTTGAGCTTCCAGCTTCCCTTAAGGCCAGTCAGGCCATGAAGGGTAACAAAAGAAAATGGTTTGGTCGCAAACCCTGCCACCAGCTGGAGGTAACTTCCTCTGCCACCATGTGTATCTAGCCCTCATTTGTTCAGCTCATCGGTCTTGTCTGCACTTCACTGCCTTTTCAGGTGCCAGGCCCTCTGGTAGGCTCTGGAGGAGAGACAGGGCCCGCAGCCTCACCCTTGACTGTAACAGGGCCATGCTGGGGGCAGGAGAGGCCATTTTGCACCAGGCTCTTGCTAGATGGGCCACCACCCACTGGGATGCTGCTAAATGCTCAGGTGCCCCAGGAGCCAAGCCACTCAGAATCCCAGCAGCAAAGGAAAATGAAACACGTTTCGGTGAGATTTAGAGGTCTGTTATAGTAGAGTAGCTTAACTCCAGGTCACAATTCTAAATGCCTGCCATGAATGTTAAAACAAAACAAGACAAAACAGTATTTATGTAGGGCTCATCAAAGCAGTATTCTAGACTTTTGAATTGTCCCAGTGGATCAGGGACGACATTCCACTAACTTTCTTGATAATGATAACAGGATGATGAGAGTGCATTCATGACAGGCCGTGTGAGGTCTGACTGCACGGGGAGTGAGAAATGAATTTCTTCCCGCGGGGAAGCCATTTCTTACTGCTCCTTCCTGCTCACCTTTGATACTGCTCCTGGAAGTGGCCTCACTTCCTCTCCTCTTACCTCTTCTCTTCTCCGACGTGTATGACTATATCCTAGTGTTGGATTTCGCAGTTATTCATTCTTTATGGACACATAGAAAAGGAAATGTTTTTGCCTTATCTCTTTGTATATAAAATAGAACTTCAAAAGAATTGTGCCTTTGTGTTTTCATAAGTCACCTTTCATAAATCGTCTTTATAGTTTAAAATACGCTTCTGTGGACAGGAGGGGGAAAACCTCTACATTTCTAAAGGCAGCAGTGTGATGTATGACACTGCCAATATTCCCAAACAGCTACGTTGTAGTGAGGGACCCAGGGTCACCCGTGACACCGACAGTGTTAATGTAAGTCTAGTGCTGACTTGTCAGTGCTGAAAAATGTGGGGCTGTGTCTGCAGGCAGTTGTGGGCTGGATCTATAAATGTGAGCAGGGGCAGCACCCCTGGAAAAAGGATGGGTGTGGCAGCAGACCTATGAAGGGAAAATCTGGCCCTAGACCTGCCCAGTGTTAACCACTAGAGACGTGTAGTTTTATATTCTGTTGTAATGCCTGTGAATTTTAATGGATTGAGCATTGGACGAAAATACTCAGGGGATTTTTCTTTAACGTCCCTCGGATGTTTTAGATACGCCAATAGAAAGGGAAAGCTATCAGTTTTGTTTGAAAACAAAACAAAGCCATCTTGTAAACTGTTGGTCACCAAAAGTCTTCTCTCTTAATTGCACGTGAATTTCAGAAAGCATCAATTCACAATAGGGGGGCAGAATGTGCTCTGCTGTTGAAACACTTCTTGTACCATTTTCCCATGTTCATATTACATTTTAAGGTGTTTGAAAAGTTACAATGTATGAACGGCTTAACTAAAGGAGAACTACAACATTCATGATGCTTTTCATACACTATGGCATAAGATGTAAAGTTTCCAATTTTTGTGAATTTCTGCATTTTAATGTTCTTTTATAATTATGAACATTGTAATAAATTCATTTTTAAAAACAATACTGTGGTCTACTCAGTACTTAATTTTCTTAAAGGTTTTAAGAAAGAGTGCAAATCTATCCATTTACCAATTATCATTTAGATAAACGTGCACTTTTGGGTAGATGATATCTAAAATTGTATTGTCACAGCCTACACTGACTTTGAAAGATTTTTCTGGGGAAATTGGGGACGGGGTCTCTGCCAGGGCTGCTGCATCCAGCTGTTGGGACTGAGCCCTGTCCTGGGCACAGAGCCTGAGACCAGGTGGGAGCTGAAGCCCAGCCCAGCTCTGCTCGCCACGCCAGGTGCCCTAGTGTCAGGCTGCATCCATGAGAGGAAGAGGGGCTTTTAATTCATAAAGATGGCTTTTGCTTGCTAAGCCAGATCACAGGGAGCAGTGTCACCCGGAGAGGGCAAGTCTCTAATAAGTCTCAGAAAAGCTCTGTTTGGACCTGCCATGGCCCTGGGTATAGAAAGAGGAAATTATGGAGAAGAATATAAAGGAAAATCTCATTACAAAGATCAACCTTTTTTTTTTTTTCTTTATCCTGGACTACATATAATCCAGATTTTAACTCATTCCATCCTTTGATTTTTTTTTTTTTTTGACCAGCTTATATCTCATTAGGCTTCCAATAAAACTAAGTCAAATGTAATCCATAACTGGACCAACAGGAAGAAGCCTTTTCTGATCCCTAAATGCTGCTGTTGGGATCGGTATTAATAATGCTATTCTTCCCTTCGAGGATTTTAAGTCCAGCAAAGGGGCAACTAGAAGTTAATTTCTTAAGCAAAGTACCCTTTTCTCCTTTGAGGGGAATGCTGAGATCTGCAATAATTGGTATGTATCTGACCCCCACCAGGCACCATGCCAATGTTTATTTACACGTTATCTCACTGCCAACATGGTTTTAGTGCAGACAAACCTTAAGTAGCTTGAAAAAAATGATGATAGAAGAAGTATATGAATTTGAAAGAAATGCAACATGTTAAGAAATCCCAAGCTGTACGAAAGGGCTGTGCGGGAAACCTAAGTCCTGCCCTTGCGCCAGCCCAGCCACTCCCCAGAGGGCCAGGGAAGGGTAGTTGGAGCCATCAAGGCAATCTTATTGCCCAAAAGAGACTTGAGAGATTTGCTTTGGTTTTAGAAAAGTATATTCAGTGTATTAAACTTGCAGACGAGACAAGCTAGTTCTTTCCTTAAGCTTTTAAGTTCAGCCCAAATCCTACTCTTTTCATAAATCCCATTCTTTTCATAAGTCTAGCAAATTTTTACCACTTTTTAAGGGACCTTTGAATGTTTGGTTCAGCTTGCAAACTTAATGAAATGCTTTAGTATATCAGAAATAGCAATTATAAATCTTGTCTATTCCATTTCCTTTTCAAGTTCTCCAGTGTCCCACCAACTGTGGCCAAGAAGCTGTAAGGGGAGGAACGGCACACTCTTCTTTGTCCTGCTCTTCTCTTTAGAGGATACCTTTCACGAAGCCAGTTAGGCCATGTCCTCCCCGTCACCCTCCGTTACAGGGAGACAAGTGACTATACAAGTGAACAATGGCCAGACTATATATAAAAATAGAACGCTGCCCCACAACCTGCAGCTACCAGCCCAGGAAACCAAGCCCTCATCAACCATAATCAGACCGGGAAACCAGCCAGACTTGTAGGAAGTCAGACTGTTTTATCTCTAGTGACAGTCTAGGGAGTCAAATCATAACCCCTGAAACCATCAGCCCCAAATGGGCACGACTTGACCAATAACTGACAGCTTCCCTAATTTTTATCCCAACTTCCAACTTAGGACCAACCAGAGGAAGCCAAATATGCTCCCCTAACCAATCACACAGGAAGCCCCACTTCTAGTTAGCCTGCCTCAGTTTCCCCATGCCAACAGCCTCCCATTAGGGCACGCCTGAAAGCCTTCCCTTTTTTCCTCTATAAAGCTTTCCCACTCCTCTGCCTGCCTTTAGTCTCTGCCAAAACACAAGTGAGGGTGACTGACTCTTTTGCTATAGGAGCTCTGAATAAATAGACTTGACTTGTTCTCATTTGGTTAATCTTTATTTCCACTAAGTTATGTAACCTCTCTAGGCTCTAGCTTCCTAATCCAAAAATGGGACTAAATGGTTCCCACCAGTCAGGGTCAGTTTGAAGTCCCTAATGTCTCACACTGGGTTCAGTGTGCCAGGGAGTATAAGAGACCACAGGACGAATAGGAGGCGTCTTCTTGGAGGTGAGTGTTTCCATAATTAGGGGAGAAATGGTCATATTAAAACAAACATAGATATGTTATGGAATGGAAGGCAAAATGTGAATGAATGTTTTCATATAACAATCTTCAAAGCAGTTCCATGCTTAGGATGAGCTGTTTTCTCCAGACCCCTGGGTTCTACCTTTGTTTTCCTCTCCTCGTTGGATCTTGGGTGGGAAAGTCTGAGCAATATTGACCTATGTTGAAAGCACCTGGTCAGCCATGAGATTCTAGAACGGCAGTTCTCAAAGTGTGATCTGGGTTCCCTTGGGAGGGTCTGAGACCTTTTCAGGAGGTCTACAAAGGCAAAACTATCTTCATATTCATACGAAGACATTATTTGCCTTTTTCGCTCTCGTTCTCTCCTGAGTGTACCGTTGAGTTTCCAGAGGCTGCATGACACGGGATGGGGCCCCAGACTGAACGCAGACGCAGTTAGCAGTATCCAGCTGTCTTCTCTTTAGCCAGACATTAAAAATATAAGACAGTTCCCTCTTCTCACATTTTGAAAATGACACTTACTTTTCATTAAAACATTTTATATTTCACATGCAGTGGGTTTATTGTCATTATTTTAAAATTATTAAGTAAATGTTTTACATTTCTCAGTTCTAGCTTCTAATACACTAAATAAATATGATGCACATGAACAAAAGTTGTTTTGGGTCCTCAATAATTCGTGAGAGTATGAAGGGGTTTGGCGACCAAAAAGCATGAGAACCACTGCTTATCATAATAAGAATTTGAACCAGAGCCAACCACGGCATTCATGTTTGATTCGGACAGTAAAATTTCAAGTGTGAGGGTGGCAGAGAAAACCACTGAGCCCTTTCCACTCTCGATGCATGTGAAATCCATGTTCTGATCAATGTCAATGACTTCTCTTGAAGCTCGGGCTCCAACACCAGGGCTGTGTTTGTGCTTCTGCTCAGACAAATCTCTCATGGGTGCCTGATGCCTGCTGAGCTCTTGGTTTTTATTTCCCGGCTGTCTGCCCTGGGCTGCATAACTTGATGAGGCCTACTATGGTTTCTTTTGTGTATCCTGCCACATTTAGCACATAATCTTGTATATATTTTGGATTCCAGCTGTTTTACTTGGAAATCTTGGGGTCTCAGGGGAGGAAATGTGACCAGCAATATTACTGGACTAGCATGCAAAAAGTGGTCAGAACTGCAAATCCTAGTGCCATTTAGGGGCCCAATACAAAAACATGGCTGTCCATTGATCCTGCAAGCCATATGCAGGGAGCAATCTCATTAAAGATATTTCCTTCAAACAAGGAGGATAGTATATTTTTTCACTGTTGTATCTATAGGAGACCTGGCAGAGAGTAGATATTCAATAAATACTTCTTGAATGAATGCGTGCCTTACCTTCCTTAATATCAGATTTTTCCAGACAAGAGATTTAGGAAGTGTACCCAGGAAAGTAGAATAATGTTAAAATGGAAATGACAACTGATAGCTCAAGATACCAAATCAAGGTGCTTAAAGCTAGAGGTGTTGGTTTGGTACAATGGCGAGGTGGTCAGAAGTCCTGATGTGAGCTGTGAGGAATTGTGTCCTATATCTCTTTACTGCAGACATTGCTACTTCTCCAGCCACCACTGACAGCTCTCTGCCAGCCACCAACAACCAGCCCAACACTGAAGTATGTCACGGTCCCATATGCAGCTATAATTGCCTTCAGAGATGGGTTACCAATGATTTTGTCACAGGGCAATGTAAAAGGCCAATGAAATGGATCTGGGACTCTGAAGCTCTCAATTCCCATATTCAAATGCTGCACTGAACAAACTCCTGAACCCATCCGCTGTGTTGGTACTCATGACTCGCTCTCACTTGGTTCCTCCAATTGGAGACAGACCCAACTGGCAGGCAGATTGAGCAAAGCCATCACGATATTGGTGTCCTGTTACTCCTCGTCCATAAGAGAAGTAAAAGGGAGTCTGTCTGGGCATGTGGGCATTTGAATTTGGGCCTTTAAACAAACACTCACAGGTAAATGCTGGCTCTCATTTTCATTCAGCCTTGCTGGAAACAATAAGCACCAGAATATGCAAGATATGGTTTGACTGCCATATTTGACAGAGGTTTTTCCATGAAATCAGACTTTTGAAAGAACCAACTCTTGACTTTGCTGACTCACTCTACTATGTCTTTACTTTCTATTCCATAATACCTACTTTATTCTTTACTATTTTTTTGAGGTTTACTCTGTATTATTCTTTATGTACTTAATTTCTTAAGTTAGATTCACTCAACAAATTCAACAACTCATTCAACAAATATTTCTGTGTCTACCTTGTGGCAGGCATTGGTTTACATACTGGAGATAGAGTAGTGTTGCATGGCTCATTAATTTTCTAATATTGGCGGTTAAGATGGTAAATTTCCCTCTAAATCCCATTTTAAATGCAACTCACAAGCTTTTATATTTAGAGCTTTTGTTGTTAAATTCTAAGTATTTAAAATTTTTGTTCATGTTTTGCTTTGCTTTTTAATCTGAAATGCCTTTATGTCACTTTCATTCTTAAAAGGTAGTTTAATTTCCTTTTTATCTAAGAGATATTTTACTGTGTGATTTGAAATTTTTAACAGTTCCTGTATATTATCGAGTCTGACCTTGATTACATTATAGCAAGAAAAGTTTCTTATGCTGTGAAACTTATTTTTTGACATTTGTCAAGACTTTACTTTTAAACTGATATCTAAGATATTTTTTAAATATTCTATGTGTACTTAAGAATTTATTTCTCCGGGCCAGCCCTGTGGCTGGATGTTGGGTTCGAGCGCTCTGCTGCAGCAGCCCAGGGTTTCACCAGTTCGGATCGTGGGCGTGGACATGGCACTGCTCATCAAGCCATGCTGAGGTGGTGTCCCACATGCCATAACTAGAAGGACCCACAACTAAAAATATGCAACTATGTACCAGGGGGCTTTGGGGAGAAAAAGGAAAAAATAAAATCTTAAAAAAAAAAACTTATTTCTCAAATGACATCAGCAATCATGGAAGAGGAGGCTCCAGGTCCTTATTCCCCCAAGGAAACATCACATAAACAACTACAGACTGACTAAAATTGCTTCGGAGAGCTCTGGAAACCAGTCAAGGATCCACAGCAACCAAGTGAACACCCACATCAAGAAAAAGCAACACTTGAAATGGTAGGACATTTTGTGATGTTTCTGCTCAACCTTGTCCCACCCCCTCTCTGATGGGCCATGGCATGGTTGGGAACTGGTACCCAATTCCAGTTTTCCTCCTACTGGAAGGAAGGAAAAGGAAAAATGTTTGCAACATTCTGGCCTGTCTTTTGGCTGTCCAAGGGACTGGTTTCTGTCTCACCTGACCCAGAGTTCAGAGGGGAATAACAAGTTTGGATATTGGGTTGAAAGCCATGGATGGCAGTGCTGGGCACCTGGCCATAAAAACAAGTGCAAGGGGACTGCAGACTGCGAACACTGGGTGACAAGAGAGTATAATAGAGCCTTAGGGCCCTGAGAAGAAGCAGGGGTGAGACTCTTAGGGAAATTAAGTCATTTATAAGCACCTGTGTATACAGGGATCCTGGGGGAAAAAGCACATGCACAGGCCTGGAGGAGACACATGCCCAGAAAAGGCCTAAGAATACCTCAAGCCTTCACACTGGCTGGATTAGAGGATATCTTTCTCCTCGTGGAGCCAGTCAGCAAAGACTGGAAGGGGTGGCTGTTGTTTAAATGCCCAGTTTTCAACAAAAGATCACAAGGCATGCAAAGAACCAGGGAGGTGACATCCCCAAGAGGGAGATGTAAGAGACCCCAGCCTCCATCCTCCCACCACAAAGATCAACAATTAAACAGCTGTCCATGGACAAAACCAGCTCTGAGGGAGCTCTGAAGTCCACTGAAGAA
The DNA here is from genome assembly GCF_041296265.1 of Equus caballus. Taxonomy (NCBI): domain Eukaryota; kingdom Metazoa; phylum Chordata; class Mammalia; order Perissodactyla; family Equidae; genus Equus; species Equus caballus. The sequence continues at coordinate 76,722,771 of NC_091689.1, forward strand.
ACTTCAGCAACACAATGGGACCAAAAAACCTGAGAATAACTGCACACAAAGAGAAGACAACCAGCTTCATTTTGTCTGCATCATCCCTTTCCCCCAAGTCAGCATTGCTCAGGCCCAAGAGGGAATTTCACACCTAGAAAGAGTTCCCCTCACTGGCAAAGAGAGAGTGGGGTGAGTATCCAGCTTCCCCAGCTCTTTGGGAGACTGCATGAAGATCCCACTTCAATTTCACCCCACCCAGATGGGCAAAGCTGAGATGTATAGTGATGGGTAGAAACAAGGACAAAGAGCAGGGACTACAGGGGCAGCCACACAACAGAAGTGATCATGGTTTACAGTGACCTGCTCTACAGATAAACTCAGCAGTTTGCACCGCAGAAGAAGGAACCAATGGCCAGCCCAGCTCCTGTGGGTCCCCTGCAGATTTCACCAGCTTTCACCCCATAGGTATTTGCATTTGCGGATGCCTGCCTGCTCCCTACTCCCATCAGCCCCCCTAGCAGCCAAAGCCCAGGAACCACACCAGCAGGCCTAGACGTGAGTGCCAAATGCCAGCCTAGACCTCTGTGGCTGACTCCCACCACCATGCACACACTTGGGGCTAGCCCCTCCAGCTGTGCACTTGCACACTGCTGGCCTGATGCACATCACCAGACTCCACTGCAGTGCACATGCCCAGGGGAAGATTGTACAGCCACAGGAGAGCACACCGACAGCGAGAGCCACACAGCTGCCAGTGACCCTATAGTTGACCCAGGCCCTTGCTGACTGCTCTAGCCCCCATCACTACATGTGTGTCTGCAACTGGCCCCTGACATTATATGCTCAACTGCAGCTGGTCCCTGTAGTTGAGTGTGTGCACACCACTGGCTCTAGTCACCACTGCTGTCTACCCTGGTCCCTAGCCACTGGACAAGAAGGCACCACTGAGAACCCCAACAGCTTTTGCAGCCACTGCAGACCACCACAGTGCTCACCAAGTACCACACAGTTGTCAGTGTTATGGACCCTAGCAGCTTCAGCTGAAGAGACATCAAGCCCCCTGGGGCCCAGTGCCACCACATGCCCCTACACATGGCACCCTATGCCATTAGACCCGTGATCACAGCACACCCCAGCATGCTCCCACCTTCAAGTGAAAGTCTTTCCTTACTGAAGTCAGCCCATAAAGTCTGGAAGAGGTGACTGCTTCTTCAGATATGCAGACACCTCTCCAAGGACACAAGAATCACAAAGAATCAGGGAAAAATTACCCCACCAAAAGAATACAGTAAACCTCTAGTAACTGGCCCCAAATAAATGGAGATCCAGGAGTTTCCTGACAAAAAATTCTAAATAATTGTTCTACAGATGCTCAAAGAGCTACAAGAGAACACAGATAAACAATATAACAATATCAAGAAAACAATAAAAGAACAAAATGAGAAGTTTAACAGAGATAGCAAATATAAAAAACATAAAAAAGAACGAAACAGGGGTTGGCCCCATGGCTTAGTGGTTAAGTTTTGTGTGCTCCACTTCAGTGGCCTGGGTTTGCAGATTTGGATCCTGGGCACAGACCTATACCACTCATCAGCTGTGCTGTGATGGTGACCCACATACAAAATAGAGGAATATTGGCATAGATGTTTGCTCAGGGAAAATATTCCTCAAGCCAAAAAGAGGAAGATTGGCAACAGATGTTAGCTTAGGGCTAATCTTCCTCAACAACAACAAGAAAATGAACCAAACAGAAATTTTGAAGATGAAGAATATGACTTAACTGAAGAATTCAACAGAGAGCTTCAACAACAGACGTGATGAAGCAGAAGAAAGAATAAATGAGCTCAAAGATAGATCAACTGAAATTATTCAAATCAGAGGGGCAAAAACAATGGAAAAAGGTAAAGAAAGCCTACACAGTGATCTGTGGAGTACTATCCAAAGAAAAAAATAGAGAATTATTAGAGTTCCAGAAGGAGAAGAGAGAGAGAAGGGGGCAGAGGATATTGAAAGCAATAATGGCTGAGAACTTCCCAAATCTGGAGAGAGAGATGGATATCCAAATCCATGAAGCTCAAAGATAACCAAACAAAATCAACTTAAAAAAACCTTCTCCATGATACATTATAATAAAACTATCAAAAATTAAAGACAAAGAGAGAATCTTAAAGGCAGCAGGAGAAACAAAGCTTGTAACTTACAAGAGAAGCCCCATAAGGCTATCACAGGACTTCTCAGCAGAAACTTTCCAGGCCAGAAGAGAGCAGGAAGATATATACAAAGTGCTATAAGAAAAAAATTTCCAACAGAGAATACTTTACCCAGCAAAGCTGTCTTCAGAAATGAAGAAAAGATAAATACTTTTCACAGACAAACAAAAGCTGAGGGAATTTATCACCACTAGACCTGCCTTCCAAGAAATGCTGAAAGGAGTTCTTTAGGATGAAATGGAAAGACACTGATTAGTAACACAAAAACATGTGAAAATATTCAATACACTGGTAAAGGTAAGTATAAGTCAGATTCAGAATACTCTAATACATTAATACGGTAGAGTGTTAACCAATTAACTCTAGTATAAAGGTTAAAGAACAAGAATATTAAAAGTAACTATAGCTACAATAATTTGTTAACAGATTCACAATGTAAAAGGAGATAAATTGTGACATCAAAAACATAAAAGGAGGAGAAGTAAAAGGGTAGACATTTATATGCAATCAAGATTAAATTGTTAGCATAGACTGTTAAACATATAGGATATTTTATGTAAGCCTTATAGTAACCACAAAGAAAAAACCTACAGTAGATTCACAAAAGATAAAGAGAAGGGAATCAAAGCATACCACTACAAAAAATCATCAATTCAAAAGGAAGCAAGAGTGAAAGAAAGGAACAACAAAACTAACAGAAAACAGTTAATAAGATGGCATTAGCAAGTCTTTACCTATCAATAATTACTCTAAGTATAAATGAATTGAATTCTGAAACCAAAGACAGAGAGTGGCAGGATAGATTGAAAAAATAACATCCAAAGATATGCTGCCTATAAGAGACTCATTTTAGCTTTAAGGATACACATAGGCTCAAAATGAAGGGATGGAAAAAGATAGTCCATAAAAGTGGAAACCAAAAGAGAGCATGGGTAGCTATAATTATATCAGACAAAATAGACTTTAAGCCAAAAATGGTAACGAGACAAAGAATGTCACTATATGATGACTAAGGGGTCAACTCATGAAGAAGATATAACAATTATAAATATATACGTACCCAACATCTGAGCACCTAAACATATTAAGCAAATACTAAGGATCTGAAGGGACAAAAAGACAACAGTGCAATAATAGTAGGGGACTCAATTCCCCCTCATTCAATAATGGATAGATCATCCAGACAGAAAATCAAGAAGGAAACATTGGTCTTGAACCATTCTTAGACCAAAGACCTCACAGATATATAGAGGACATTCCATCCAACAGCAGCAGAATGCATTCTTCTCAAGTGCTCATGAAACATTCTCCAGGATAAATCATGATAGGTCACAAAGTAAGTCTTAGCAAATTTAAGAAGACTGAAGTCATGCCAAGTATCTTCTTCAACAACAATGGTATGAAACTAGCAATCAACAATAAGAGGAAAGCTGGAAAATTCACAAATTTGTAGAAATTAAATCATACACTCATGAACTTTTTTCAAAGAAGAAAAAAAGGAAATCCAAAAATATCTTGAAATAAATAAAATTGGAAACACAGCATATCAAAACTGCTGCAAAGCAGTTCTAAGAGGAAGTTTAAGGCAACAAACAGCTACATTAAAAAAAAAAAAACAACCTAGCTTTATACCTTAAGAAACTAGGAAAAAAAGAACAAACTAAAACCAAAGTTAGCAGAAGGAAATAAAAACATCAGAGCAGAAGTAAATGAGAGAAAGACCAGAAAAACAACAAAGATAAAGAAACCTAAGAGGTGGTTCTTTGAAAAGATAAACAATATTGACAAACCTTTAGCTAGACTAAGAAAAAAAGAAAGACGACTCAAATACATAAAATCAGAAATGAATGAAAGAGGAGACATTACAACTGATGCCACCGAAATACAAAGGATCATAAGAGACTACTATGAACAATTATACTCCAGTAAATTGGATAACTTAGGAGAAATGGATAAATTTCTAGAAATACATAACCTACCAAGACTGAATCACGAAGAAATAGAAAATCTGAACAGTCCAATAATGAGTAAGAAGTTTGAATCAGTAATGAAAAGACTCCTAACAAAGAAAAATCCAGGACCAGATGGTTTTACTGGTGAATTCTACTAAACATTCAAAGAAGGATTAATGCCAATCCTTCTCACACTCTTCCAAAAAATTGAAGGGAAGGAACACTCCCTAATTAATTTTATGAGGCCAGCATTACCCTGACACCAAAACCAGATAAGGACATTACAAGAAAAGAATACTACAGACCAAATTTCCTGATGAATATAGATGCAAAAATTCTCAAGAAAATATTAGCAAACTGAATTCAACAGCATGTTAAAAGGATCATACACCATGATCAAGCAGGATTTATCCCTGGGATGCAAGAATGGTTCAACATAAGCAAATCAATAAAGGTGGTACACCTCATTAATAGAATGAAAGATACAAATCATATGATCATCTCAATAGATGCAGAAAAAGCATTTGACAATATACAACATTCCTTTCGCGATAAAACTCTCAATATATTGGGTATACAAGGAAAGTACTTTAACACAATAAAGGCCATATATGACAAGCCCACAGCTAACATTATACTCAATGGTGAAAGACTGAAAGCTTTTCTTTCAAGATCAGAAACAAGACAAGGGTGCCCACACTCATCACTCCTATTCAACATAATAGTGGAAGTCCTAGCCAGAGAAATCAGGAAAGAAAAAGAAATAAAAGGCATCCAGATTGGGAAAGAAGAAGCAAAATTGAGTTTATTTGCAGGTGATATGATATTACATATAGAAAATTCTAAAGATTCTACCAAAAAACTCTTAGACCTATTCTAGGAATTCAGTAAAGTTGCAGGATACAAAATCGACATACAGGGGCTGGCCCCGTGGCTGAGTGGTTAAGTTCGCCCACTCCACTGCCTGCAGCCCAGTGTTTCGTTGGTTTGAATCCTGAGCGTAGACATGGACCTGCTCATCAAACCACGCTGAGGCAGCGTCCCACATACCACAACTAGAAGGACCCACAATGAAGAATATACAACTACATACTGGGGGGCCTTGGGGAGAAAAAGGAAAAAATAAAATCTTTAAAAAAAAAAACAAAATCAACATACAAAATCAGTAGCATTCCTATACGTTAAGAATGAATTGAAAAAGAAATATGAGTAACAATCCCATTCACAATGGCATCAAAAATAATAAAATACTTAGGAATAAATTTAATCAAGGAAGTGAAAGATCTGTACACTGAAAACTAAAAGACTTTGATGAAAGAAATTGAAAAAGACACAAATGGAAAGATATCTTGTGTTCATGGATCAGAAGAATTAATATTGTCAAACTGTCCATACTATTCAAAGACATGTACAGATTCAATTCAATCTGTATCAAAATTTCAAAGGCATTTTTCATAGAAAGAACAATCCTTAAATTTGTATGTTATCACAAAAGACCCCAAACAGCCAGAGCAATCTTGAGAAAGAACAAAGTTGGAAGCATTACACTTCCTGATTTCAAACTACACTACAAAACTGTAGTAATTAAAGCAGTATGGTCCTGGCATAAAAATAGACACATAGACCAACTGGAACAGAACCAAGAGCCCAGAAATTAACCCTCACATATATGGTTAACTAATATTTGACAAGGGAGCGAAAACACTCGATGGGGAAAATGATGCTGGAAAAAATGGATAACCGCATACAGAAGAATGAAAATAGATCCCCATCTTTCACCGTTCACAAAAAGTAATTTAAAATGGATTAAAGACTTAGAAATAAGAATGGAAACCAGAAAACTCCTAGAAGAAAACACAGGAAAAATGCTTCTTGATAATCATCTTGGCAATCATTTTTTGGATATGAAACCAAAAGCACAAGCAACAAAAGCAAAAATTAATGTGAGATTACATCAAACTAAAAAGTTTCTTCACAGCAAAAGAAACAGTCAACAAAATGAAAAGGCAACCTATGGAATGGGAGAAAATATTTGCAAATCATATATCTGATAAAGGGTTAATATCCAATATATATAAAAAACTCAGACAACTCAACAGCAACAAAACCCCAAACAATCTGATTTAAAAATGGGCAGAGAACCTGAACAGACATGTTCCCAAACAAGACGTACAAATGGCCAACAGGTACATGAAAAGGTGCTCAACATCACTAATCATCAGGGAAATGCAAATCAAAACTACAATGAGATATCACCTTACACCTGTTAGAATGGCCATGATAAAAAGATAAAGAATAGCCAGTGTTGGAGAGGATGTAGAGAAAAGGGAAACTGTATACTGTTGATGGGAATGTAAATTGCTGAAGCCCCTATGGAAAACAGTATGAAGTTTCCTCAAACAACTGAAAATAGAACTACAATATAATCCAGCAACACAACTTCTGGGTATACATTGAAATAAAATGAAAACAGGGTCTCAAAGAGATATCTGCAATGTTCATTGCAGCATTATTCACAATAGCCAAGGTACAGAAACAACCTAAGTGTCCTCTACAGATAAATAGATAAAGAAGAGGTGGTATATAGATACAGTGGAATATTGTTTGTCACAAGAAAGAAGGAAATCCTGCCATTGTGACAACTTGGATGGACCTTGAGGGCACTATGCTAATTGAAATCAATCAGAAGGAGAAAGACAAATACTGTACAATATCACTTCTTTGTGGAATCTGAAAAAGCCAAACTCATAGAAACAGAGAGTAAAATGGTCATTACTAGGGGCTGGGGGTGGGGGAAATAAGGAGATGTTGGCCAAAGAGTACAAACTTCCTGTTATAAGATGAATAAATTCTGGAGATCTAAAGTACAGCATGGTGATTACAGTTAGTAATACTGTACTATACACTTGAAAGTTGCTAAGAGAATAGATCTTAAATGTTCTCACCACAAAAAAGAAATGGTAATTATGTGACATGATGGAGGTTTAGCTAACGCTGTGGTGGCAAACAATTTGCAATATATTAGTGTATTAAATTAACACATTGTGCACCTTAAACTTACCCAATGTTCTATGTCATTTATATCTCAATAAAGCTGGAAAAAATTAAAATCAAACAACAGAGATGTTTTTAGGAGTGTTATTTGCTTGCCATGTTTATAACTTATTTCTCCAAATGGATGTGCTGACCATTCTATAAATCATATAGAGAAGTGATTAAAGACAGATGTAATAAAGAAAAAAAAAACACAGAAAAACAAAGAAACAGGTTAACACTGACCATTCAAAGAAACAAAATAAATCTCCGGAAACCAACTCTAAAGAAAAACAGGCATTGGATTTACTAAACAAAGACTAAAACAACTGTCTTAAGTATGCTCAAAGAGCTAAAGAAAAACATGGATGAAGAACCAAAAGAAATCGGGAAAATTATATTTGAACAAAAAGAGAATATCAACAGAGAGATAGAAATTATATAAAAGAAACAAACTTTGGAGCTGAAAAACACAGAGACTAAATTGAAAAATTCATTAGCGAGATTCATTAGCAGACCCAAATAAGTAGATGGAAAAAAAATCAGCAAATTGAAAATAGGTCATTTGTAATTACCCAGGATGAGGAGCGAAAAGAAACACAAATGAAGAAAAGTGAACAGAATCTAAGGGACTTATGGGATGCCATCAAGCAGACCAATATACACAGTCTGGGAATCTCAGAAGGAAAAGAAGCGAAGAAAGTCAGATAGTTTATTTGAAGAAATAATGCCTGAAATTTTCCCAAATTTGAGGAAAAACATATATATGCAAATACAAGAACCTCGATGAACTCCAAGTAGGAAAAACCAGAAGAGATTCACACTGAGACACATTATAATCAAGTTGTCTAATGACTTTACAAAGAAAGAATCTTGAGAGGGGCAATGAAAAAGTTACTCTCCACTTACACTAGACCCTCAAGATTCCCAGCAGACTTCTCAGAAGAAGTCTTACAGACCAAAAGGCAGTAAGATGATACGTTTAAAGTGCTATAAGAGAAAAACTGTCAACACATAATTCTATATCTGACAAAACCATCCTTCAAAAATGAGGCAGAAATTAGGACATTTCCCGATAAATATAAACTGAGATAGTTCATTACTACTAGACCTGCCCTAGGAAAATGCTAAAGAGACTTCTTCAAGTTGAAATGAAAGGACGCCAAACAGTTACTCAAAACTATACAAAAATGTAAAGTTTTCTGCCAAAGTTAACATAGACAAATATAAAAAGCAGTATTATCATGATTTTGTTTCATAAATCCACTTTTTATTATTCTACAGGATTTTTAAAAAATGCACAAAAAATCATCATAAATCTCTGTTAATGGGCATACAATATATAAAGGTGTAATTTATGACATAAATAACATAAAGGGAGCAGAGAGGTAAAGGAGTGGATTTTTTCTACACAACTGAACTTAAGTTGATAATAGTTTAAAACAAATACTTATAACTTTAGGATGCTATATGTAATCCCCACGGTAACCATAAAGAAAATATCTATAGAATATACACAAAGGAAAATGAAAAGGGAATTAAAATGTGTCACTACAAAACATCAACTAAACACAAAAGAAGGCAATAAGGGACAAAAAAGCTTTAAGACACACAGGGCCAGCCTTGGTGGCTTAGTGGTTGGGTTTGGCGCACTCTGCTTCAGTAGCACAGGTTTAGTTCCCAGGCATGGACCTATGCCACTTATCTGTTGGTGGCCATACTGTAGTGGTGGCTCACATACAAAGCATAGAAGAAGATTGGCAGTGGATGTTAGCTCAGAGCAAATCTTCCTCAGCAAAAAAAAAAAAAAAAAAAAAAAGCCATAAGACATACAGAAAACAAATAACAAAATGACAATAGTAAATCCTTCACTATCGCTAGTTACTTTAAACCTAAATGGATTAAACTTCCCAATCGAAAGACATAGCTAGACAGAATGATACAGAGACTCATTTTAGATCTAAGGGCACAAACAGCTGAAAGTGAGAGGATGGAAAAGATATTCCATGCAAATAGTAACTCAAAGATAGCAGGGAATGCTATTCTAATATCAGACAAAATAGAATTTAAGTCAAAAACTGTTATAAGAAACAAAGACAGACATTATATAATGACAAAATTTTCAATTCACTAAGAAGATGTAACAATTATAAATGTATTTGCAGCAAACATCAGAGCTCCAAAATATAGGAAGCCAACAGTGACAGAATAGAAAGGAGAAGCAGACAGTGCTACAAAAATAGTAGGAGACTTCAATATCCCACTTTCAATAACAGATAGAAAGGCCAGGCTGCAGAGCAATAAAGAAAGAAAGAACTTGAACAACATCATAAACTGGACCTAACAGACACACATAGAACACTTCACCCAATAATAGCAGAATAGACATTTTCCTCAACGCACATGGAACACTGTCCAGGATAGACCATACATCAGGCCAACAAACAGGTCTTATGAATTTAAAAGATTGAAATTATACAAAGTATCTTTTCTGATAGCAAAAGAATGAAATTAATTCAATAGCAGAAGGAAAACTGGAAAACCCAAAAATATGCGGAAATTAAACAACACACTCCTAAACAACTTTGGGTTAATGAAGAAATCACAAGGAAAATTAGAAAATATTCTGAGACAAATGAAAACGAAAACACAACATACCAAAACTTTTGAGATTCAGTGAAAACAGTACTAACTGGGAAATTCTTAGCAGTAAATGCTCATATCAAAAAAGAAGAACAATCTGAGAGCAAAACCTAAGTTTTACCTTAAGGAAATAAAAAAAAAAGAAAGTAAACTCAAAGCTAGCAGAAAGAAAGAAATAATAAAGATTAAACCAGAGATAAACAAAATAGAGAATAAAAAACTAATAGAGAAAATCAATGAAATCAAGAGTTGATTGTTCAAAAACATCAAGAAAACTTCAGCTGCAGTGACTAAAAAAAGAGAGAAGACTCAAATAACTAGTATCAGAAAGGAAAGAGGGGACATTACAATAGATTTTTACAGAAATGAAAAGGATTATAAGAGAGTACTATGAACAATTATACACCAACAAATTGAATTTCCCAGATGAAATGGACAAATTTCTAGAAACACACAAAAGAAAAATTAACATCAATCTTCCTCACACTCTTCCTAGAAACTGAAGAGGAGGGAATATTTCCAAACTCATTGATGAGGTCAGCATTCCCCAGATACCAACACCTGACAAAGATACTACATGAAAATTACAAACCATATCCCTGATGAATATTGCTGCTAAAATCCTCAAGAAAATACTAGCAGACAGAATTTAACAACACTTAAAAGGATTATATACCATGACCAAGTGGGATTTATTCCTGGAATGCAAAGATGTTTCAATATACAAATATTAATCAATGCAATACACCCACATTAACAAAAGAAGGGAGTAGGGGAACCCATGATCATCTCAATTGATGCAGAAAAAGCATTTGACATAATTTAATCCCTTTCCATGATATAAACACTCAACAAACTAGGAACAAAAGGTGACTACCTCAACATTATAAAGGCCATAAATGAAAAGCCCACAGCTAACATCATACTCAATAGTGAAAGACTGAGAGCATTTCCTCTAAGAACACGACAAAGGTGCTTACTTTCATCACTTCTATTCAACAAAGCATTGGAATCCCAAGCCAGAGCAATTAGGCAAGAAAAAGAAATGAAAGGCATCCAAATTGCAAAGGAAAAATTCAAATTATCTGTTCATAGAAAATATGATTTTATATTAGAAAATCCTAAAGATTCCACACAAAAAGAATCTTAGAACTAGCAAATTCAGAAAAATTACAGAATAGAAAAATCAACACACAAAAATCATTTGCATTCTATGCATTAATAATGAAAAATCTGAAAAGGAAACTAAGAAAATTCCATTTACAATGGCATCAAAACCAATAAAATAGGAATAAACTTAAGGAGGTGAGAGACTTGTACACTGAAAACTACAAATCATTGCTGAAATAGAGAAGACACCAATAAAGACATTCTGTGCTCATGAATTGAAAGACTTATTATTATTTATCACTGCTACCCAAAGTGATCGATAGATTCAATGCAATCTCTATCAAAATCCCAATGACATTGTTTGCAGAGATAGGAAAATCCATCCTAAAATTCATATGGAATATCAAGGGACTTCGAATAGCCTAAACAATCTTGAAAAAGAACAAAGTTCAAGCTTTCACACTTCTTGATTTCAAAATTTAACTCTAAAGGCACAGTAATCAGTATGGTACTGGCCAACGACGCATTAAATCTACTTAAATTTATGTTCTGTATTGGATAATTCAACATCAGAAGGTCTTGGGTATCTAATTTTGCTTTTTGTTGTTTCTGCTAATATCATCACACATAATGGGTCATTTCCTACGTGTTCTGAAATTTTGAACTGTGAAGTCTTATTTGGGGTTTGATCATAAGAGTCCTGGAGAGCCTGAGTAAGGAGACAAGGCGCTATGGGCGATGGGCATTTGCTTTTGCCAGGGGCCCCGGCATCTTCTCAAACAAGAACCACATTAATTCCTCAGACTAGGGTTTCCTAGACGTTCAGGCAGTGTAACGTCAAATCCCAAGCCCACAGTGGGAAGGCCTCCCTTATATCAGGGGAGACATTTTTTTTCAACCTGGAGCTTAGGCCACGATAAGCAAGTGTCTTCGTCATTTCTCTTTGCCAGCTGGTGGATTTTTTCCTAGTCCATTCTTTCATTCAGAATGTATCCCTCGAGATCTTGGGTTTAGAGGAAGCTCTAAGTTCCAATTCCCCATCCTGCTTGGGTCTAAAAGCCTTGGCTTCTATCTCCTGTTCTACCACTAAAATGAAAGCCTCTTGGTTACTGAAATTGATGAATGTTTCCCCGGGAAGTCGGTGCTGCGGGATGAACTTGCCTCACAAGTTTCCAGCTCCTTCTTTCATTTTGTCTCCTGAAGATTTTTCTATCTCATGATTTCAGCTATGTGTTTAAAGGATATTTGTTATAATTTATCTAGCATTCCTAGGAGTTTTCTATTGGGTGGCTGTTCAGGCTATTTACTCCATCACATTGCCAAAATTATAGGCCCATGTGTTACTGTTGTAATAAGGAAAAAAATTCAATGTTTTTTTCCTTAAAAAAGAAAATGAAAACATAGAGGAGTCTTAGATGAGGGTGCACCACTGAAAAATCTTTATCAGACATATAACTCCTGTGTTCACTTCTCTTAGCTCTTCTTCGTTTCCCAGGTTGCTTGAGCAGTAAACTACTTAAAAGGAGATGGGCATGGGTCCATAAGTATACTGCTACCGGGGTGTGGAGCGTGGGGCAGTGGGAAACTCCAGCTTGTTCTGAGACTAGACCTGAGCAAAGAACTCCAAGAACTAGACTGGGGCAGGCCAGATAGTGAGAAGAGAAACAAAAAATCAGGCTGAGTCCTTAAGGCCTGTAATCAGGAGAAAATACAAGAAACTCATCAAAGGTTTAAGGGGCCCAGGAACTCACAAGTTGAAAACATAAATATTCAGGCAAGAGGGGAGAATTCTTCAGCATCCTTAAATGGGTTACTCTTACCCTGCCTATTTATCGAGTATGTTTATCCAAATTACCTCTAAGGTTTGATAAGGACTACATTCTTAGATAAATAAGTTTTGTTTTCTGACCTCATCAGGAAAGAAAACAACTCATGGAGAATTTAAATAACTGGCACCAAAGTGATATGTTTGTCCATCTCTATCTCTCAGCCAGAAATGAAACTCAAGACTGACAGGCTCTGTACCTCTGTCCCTTTGTCCCGAGTGGCTCTCCTCCACCATCTCTAAGGAAATAAGTTCACACTGTACCATGAAGTGGCACAGAATTTCCCAGAGGAGAGAACATCACAGAGGACATTTGTGGACTTTCTGAGCGTCTCTCTCAGGTTTTGAATGGTTTACTACAACCCTATCTAAGAGAGGGAAGCAAGCGCTGGGCGTCTCAAAGACAACAGGTCAGCACAGTTGTTCTGCATTCATAGAATTAATTCACTTTTAGGAAAACAAAAGAAAAGAATCAACATGAGAATTTCCTTAATGCAGGCTTCAGCAAACGATGGCCCGTGGGCCAAATCTGGCTAGCCACTGGCTTGTATAAATAAAGTTTTATTGGAACACAGTCCCAGCAATTTGTGTATGCATTATCTACGCGGCTTCACGTGACAATGGCAGGGCTGAGTAGTTGTGACAGAGACCATACAACTCGGAAACCTAAAACATGTTTTCTGGCCCTTTACAGAAACAAGTTTGCTGACCCGTCTAAACACTCTATTTCAGTTTTCTTGTCTAGTCATAATCCAATATGACCAATCAAATGTAACGAAGATGTCTCAAAGGATGTTTTCCTCACAATTTTGCTGGAGACATCCTAGCCTCTCTTTTCTTCCTTGCCTCCCCTCTACCGCTATACTACTCTCTCTACCACCATAGTACTCACTGTATTTCTAGCTGCAGTTTTCTCATTTGTATAAGGAAATACATGTAGTACCTTCTTCACTGAGTTATTGTGAGAATCAAAGGAGATAGGAGAGAGGGCTCCATGGAGACTCGACACATTGTAAACATTCAGTAAATAGTGGCTGTGATTAAAATCCATCCATTCATTCAGCACACAGTTACTTAGTTTGTTGTGGGTTGAGTTGTGCCCTCTCCCCAAATACATATGTAGAAGTACTAACCCTCAGTACCTCAGAACATGACCTTATTCAGAGATAAGGTCTTTACAGAGGTAATCAAGTTAAATGGGGTCATTAGGGTGAACCCTAGTCCAATGTGACTGGTGTCCTTTTAAGAAGGGGAAATTCGGTATGAACACTTGCAAAGGGAAGATGAGGTGAAGACACAGAGAAGACGGCCATCTGCAAGCCGAGGACAGAGGCCTGGAGCAGCTCCTTCCCTCACAGCCCTCGGAAGATACCAACCCTGCTGATAACTTGACCTCAGACTTCTAACCTCCAGAACTGTGAGACAGTAAATTTCTGTTAAGTGCTGTGGACTGATTATGTTCCCCGAAACTCATATGTTGAAACCCTAATCTCCAACGCGATGGGACTTGGAGATGGGGCCTTTGGGAGGTAATTAGGTCATGAGAGTGGAGCCCCCAACGATGGGATTAGTCCTCTTAAGAAGAGACACAAGAGGCCAGCCCCGTGGCCGAGTGGTTAAGTTCATGTGCTCTGCTTCAGTGGCCCGCAGTTCACCGGTTCAGATCCTGGGTGTGGACATAGCGCCACTCATCAAGTCAGCTGAGGGGGCGTCCCACATAGAGGAGCTAGAAGAACCCACATCTATGTACTGGGGGGCTTTGGGGAGGAAAAAAAGAGGATGACTGGCAACAGATATTAGCTCAGGGCCAATCCTCAAAAAAAAAAAAAAAAACAGAAGAGACTCAAGCGAGGTTGCTCCCTCTCTCTCTCCCCGCCGTGTGAGGACACAAGAAGGTCCCTCTGCAAACCAGGAAGAGGATTCTCCCAGGAATCAACTTGCCTCCAGGACTGTGAAAAATACATTTCTATTCTTTAAGCCACCCAGTTTGTGGTATTTTTGTTCCAGGAGCCTGAACTAAGACGTTCAGCCACACAGTCTGTGACACTTTGTTACCGCTGCCCTAGCAAACACAGATTTCTATAAGGAAAAAAGCAAACAAATAATAATCCTGAACACTAGGAGGTGCTACTTGGAATCAGTAACTCATCTCTCTGAGATGACATTTGTGCTGTGACCTGAATTGTTAACAAGGAGCAAACCATACAAAAATTTTGGGAAAACTCATTCCAGCTGGAAGAAATTGTAAGTGCAAAGGTTCTAGAGCAGGAGTGAGCTTGCTGGTAAAACTCTCATCTAGCTTTTTCTTACCTTGAATGTGGATGATATAGATGTGATGTCTGGAGCTGTAAGAGCCATCTTGAGACCATGAGGCAACAAGCATAAGGTCAGACGCCAACATACCAAGGATGACTGGAAAAAAAAGAAAGAATCAGATTACTTCATGGAATTGTTAAACAGCTGCGCCAATACCTCCAACCGCCTCCTCAGGATTTCTTGTTCTGTGAGAAAAATTAATCCCTTTTTGTTCAAAGCACCATTAATCAGTTTTTCCATTACTTGGAGCCAAAAATATTCCTAACAGACATAACATTGTACAATGTGGTAAAGATTACTAGACTTTGAAGGTTTTTAATCTGGGGAATGACGGAATCTGATTTAAGTTTTAAAAGAACATTTTGTGAAATTAAGAATTGTAGAAAATGTGACCATAGAATTCCGGAATAGATCTTTTAAGCTTTGTATACATGATAAGCTCAAGTTATATTCTAAATGTAATAGGAAGCTACAGTAGGAAATGTCAAATCCGACTTGTATTTTTAGATATAAATTTGTATTTTAGATATGCTCTGGTTGTATAGTTAGGAGATCAGTTCAAAGGCAGTTGTACTAGCCAGGAAAAATATGATGGTGGATTGACAAGGGTGATATCAGTAAAGACAGAGAAAATTGGGGAAAAAGAACATCCCGGCTACTACCAGAACATAGGCACAAGCTGTTAGACAGCTATCAGTCATGAAAATGAAGGATAATGGAACCAGATGGATTCGGGAAACATTTTTTGGATGTAGTCTTGAATGAATTTGCTAACAAACTGGATGTGAGATGAAAAGAAGGAAAGATAGGAGTTGAGAATAACTCATATTTTTTTGCCTAAGCAAGTAGGTGGATGGAGATGATATTGTTTAGAAGAAGTCAGTATAAAATTAAGCGTTCTGTTTTCTTCATGTTAAGTTTCAGATCTTAATAAGACGTCCAAGTCAGGATATCAAGTGAGCATTGGATATATATATGTGGAGCTTAGGGCTGCCTTGAGACCTAGATATGTAAGCTTGGACTCAGCTGCATGCATGTGTAAGATTGGATCTGATCTCCTAGAGAGAGAAAAGATCACGCCAAACCAAACTCTGGCACCTGTCAATCACTTCAACATTGATCAGGGAAGGAGGAGGAGGTTCAGAAGGCATTGTCTGAGGAAGGAGGGAAAGTAGAGCAGTGTGTTCTTGTGGAAGGCAATAGAAGATGCTTCAGGCGAGGGGAGGGTCATCCATCTCAAATGCTGACAGGTCAAGAAAAGGAAGAAAGAAGGGACGTTTGGATTTGGCAAGATGGTAAATCGTGAAAACAATTTCAGTGGATTGACGGGGTCAGAAGCCCATTCAAGCGGATTGTAGAAATCGTTAGCCATAAAAAAAAGAGACAGTGATCATAGACAATTATAATGGGAGAGCTGGGGAAAACACCTGTACTTCCCCTGAGGCCTACATTCTTTCCACTTGCCTTTTTCACTATTTTTCCTTCTGTTTCCCTTTGTGCTACGTGGTCCTCTGGGCTAGAGCCCAAAGTCCCGTGAGACGGAAGTGGCCTGGGAGCCCCAGGTGTGGTGGTCCAGGGCAGGGAGCAGACATCCTCCATCCTTTTGCTGCCTCACCAACTGCACACAACGCTGAAAGGTGTTTGTTCCCGGTTGAAGACAGAATTCTGAATTT
Source organism: Equus caballus (assembly GCF_041296265.1). Taxonomy (NCBI): domain Eukaryota; kingdom Metazoa; phylum Chordata; class Mammalia; order Perissodactyla; family Equidae; genus Equus; species Equus caballus. Next base: position 76,739,515 of record NC_091689.1, read on the forward strand.
TCTGCCTCTGTTGTATGTGGGATCTTCAGCCTAGCATCACCTTCATTTCGCTCTTTCATTTAATTTACTTAGTTTCTCCAAAGCAGCAGAGAACGAGTTGTGTTTGTGTCAGTTTATTTTAATGTATAATGAGCGATTCAAATGATTGCACATCACACATTCAAATTTTGTTGAATGTGTAATCATTTAAGTGAACACAGGTGCCACACGCCTGTGCGCGCCTGGAAGGGCACCCCCTGTGCTCATGTGGAAAGAAGATGATGTCTTGGCTGTACCGAACTCATATCTTAATTTCTTTTTAATTTCGTTCTTCCTCAACTGCTTTGTTTTTTTCATCTAATAAAGCATGCGGAACGCTGGGTGCTGCAAGGTAGATATTTGGCCCAACAGCAAACCTGAAACCATTCTGAAACACACATGAAACAGCAAGCTGGCAAAGGTGGAGTGTATTTTTAACTTTGGGGATGAAAAATTATAAATCTGTGCTCTTTAAAATTAGCACTTTCAGGAAGGTATGAAACCCTGGAAACAAGGATGAAAGAAATTAAATTACCCTCTCTGATGATGTTCCTGTGAGGTAGGAGTAATGGCACTACAACGTCTTTCATGTCACTCCTGACAGTTTAGTATCAGTCCCCCCAGGCGGGCTGATGTAATCACCTCTGGCATGTTTCACTGTAGCGCTGACTGGCGTGGCATTATTAATACGACCATGTCATTTCATAATTAACTTACCTTTTATTTTTCAAACAGGAACTACGTCTTGTAAAACGAAAGCACTTGGGGTTTCTCTGAATAGGCTCCTGAAGTGTTTATCTGCCCACATCACTAAATCCCATTCCAGGCTCAGATCTAGGACCCCGTTCACTCTCACCACCTAACCTGCTCCAGTCACTCTGGGGGAGTCAGAAGTCCTTGTGCACTACCATGACTAGTATCATCAAAGAAATTCTTCACTGCTAATCACTTGTTACACCTGAATACACGTGAAGACTCAGCTGAGAAACCAGGGCTTCTCAAAATGAGGTATGTGACCACTTTCACCAGACTCAGCTGAACGGCTTATTAAAAAGTCTTGATTCCTATTTGCCACCCCACTCAATCAGATCTCTGAAAGGAACCCTGGCATCTGCATTTTTAAGAAGACCTCCAAGGGTATTTAGCCCCTCTAATCCTTTTTGTGTGTGTGTGAAGAGTGTCACTGAGCTAACATCTGTGCCAGGCTTCCTCTATTTTATGTGGGATGCTGCCATAGCGCGGCTTGACGAATGGTGCTAGATCTGTGCCTAGGATCTGAACCTGCGAACCCCAGGCTGCCGAAGCGGAGCATGTGAACTTAACCACTACCAGGCTGGCCCAAGCCCTTTAATACTTAAGAACTATTGAATTAAACTATTTTATATTAGCTACCTTTAAATATGATACTACTTGCTTGTCATTAAGCTATTTCCTATGTGTGTGTATAATGTTGGGTGCTACTATACCATAATTGGGATGGGTGCCTACACCCTCTTCTTTAGCAATGCTGCTCTCAGAGACTTGGCAAAAGTAATGTATCTAGTGGACATGGTGCCATCACCCCCATCAAAACTGATTCGGTGTGAGCTGGACCTCTGACCCCAGCTGAGTCGATTAGAGCCTCTCTCTTAATAATTTAAACTGAGATAACAAAACTGTAGTTATTGGTGTTAGTCACTGGAACTGGAGAGTCACACACACCTTCAAGGCTGGGAGTTTGGAGACTGTGTGGATGAATGAGCAAGCAAGGAGAACGATACCACAGTGAGAAGCAGATGTCCTAAAAGAGGCAGAAATGAAATACACCGCGAAGAGAAAGAGAAGCTGAGCATGGGCAAGAGAGAAAGGAAAAGAACAGGAATCTTGTCCCTACAGACTCCCAGGTTACAACTGAGACTCCCATGAGGTTCAGCTGGGCTTCCAGCTCTTCGATTCCCTATGCTGAAACGGGTGTGTTTGTTTCTTCTCCTTGCAACCAAACGGCACCTGAGTTCATCAGGGATACTTGGCTTTTCAATGTTCAGAATAAGCTGAGTTCCTCGTCTCTTACCAGGAACTTCCTGGTAGACTAGTACAAAAACAAAAGTAGGTAAACTCTTGGTTTATTTATTTGAAAAGCTGCTCTTTCATGCTTCTAGGCGGAGTTCAATTAAACTCACAAAGCAGAAATGTTGAACACGTGGGTTGCAAGGCCACTAGCGAGAGTAGTTGTCTTATTGTTCCCTGCCTCCCTTTGGAAAAGTTGAGGGACAAGCTGGCAGGAAAAAGTTCAATTGCCTTCAAGGGTCATCCATCTGCTTCTAAGCCAACAAATACATCCCTATCTTGAAAACCTGCAGCTGAGATCAACTAAAAACAAACAAAAAACCCCTGAAATCTTTGCCTAAAAAATAATAAGCAAAAAGAAAAAGATGCCAGTGTTGACCACAGCCAACACCTGGCTGGCTTGCTAATGGAGTGCTGGGAACACAGACCTCATCCACTGACTGTTCATTAGGCAGAGAAGAATTTTCATTTCCCCTTCAGACAGATTCCAGTGATCAGTGGGAAAGCTTTGAGAAAGGGATGGCATTCCACTCTCCCCCATCCGTCCTCCCTTTACTTCCCTCTCTTCCACTCCTCACTCCACTCCCCTGGCAGCTGTTCCAGGAAAAGGAGCCGGGAGCTGGAGGGGGGCCCCAGGCTGGTCTGTGTAAGCACAAGCTGTGCCAGGTTTTCAGCTGCAATTAATTTTCCAGATAAGCTCTAAACCTCTGAAACGCATTTGAAATTGAAATGCTGATACAGTCGTCAACCACCGCAGTACACAACCCTAAATCTTGAGTACAGATAGTTGTTTGTTGGTAATAATGAAGTACAATATACATTTAATTAGTGTGAGATTTAGGAAATGTGCAGTGTAATAAAACAATATTCTAATTAGGGTTGGGGAAACGTCTGAAAACGATTTGCACAGTACCATCAAAGGAGTTCTTACAAAATACACTGAAATCTGCTTTTACCAAGCAGAAAAAAAAATCAAACAGAAGAGACAACGTCTTTATGCCGTTGAATATAGTCCCAGGGACAGCACCAGATTAAAAACAAACGTTTGGTAGAAGTGGAGTGGTCAGCCTAGGGGAAAAAATGGAATCTCGATGAGAAAGCCCTAGCTTGATTGTTAGTAAAAGTCCAGGCTGTCCTCACACCTTAGTTTATTTTCCTGTGATTTTATGCTATAAGCTCTCTAACTTCCTGTTCAAACACATCATCTGTTAGCTGGGAATGCCACATGTACCCGTGACCAAGGATGCTGTGATTAATGATGATGCATTTCTTAAGAGCCCCTAAGTCCTGCAAAGGAATGGGTAATCTAAACAGACTCTGCGAAAGAACAACCGCCTGATGGAAGAAACACAGCCGGGTCAGGAAACTTACATTCTAATCCCCTTGATTGTAATTTTCTGTGTGACCTTGAGAAAGTCAATTAACACCTCTGTGCTTCAAACTCCTTATCTGAAAGCTGAGGATAGTGGGGTTTCGTCTGGGCCACGTTTTATAGAGCTCAGATAATTCCTATATTATAATGAACATGAGTAAAAAGTGGTGGGGGAAAACAAGATTGTGTGTTAACCTCTTCCTCTCTGTCACATATACATACACACATACACACTCACATACACATATACCCACGTGCAATAACAACTAGGAAAAAATGAGGAGTAGTTTCTTAGTTTATTGAATTGGTTTTTATTTATTTTTAAAAGGTATGCTTTTTTCTGTGTGTGAGGAACATTGGCCCTGAGCTAACATCTGTTGACAATCTGCCTCTTTTTTTTTTTCCTCCCCAAAGTCCCAGTATGTAGTTGTAAGTGCTTCTAGTTCTTCTTTGGGGGATGCTGCCACAGAATGGCTTGATGAGCAGTGTGTAGGTCCGTGCCCAGAATCCGAACTGGTGAACCCTGGGCCAGAGGAGGGGAGCACTCGAACTTAATGCCTATGCCACGGGGCTGCCCCAGGTTTTGTTTATCTTTTAAAGGGAAGATTAATGACTTTTTAAAGTCAGGGCACTTAGTATTTAGAAATAATTCACTTTTTATTGTAAGTCAGAAAATTTCCCTTGGATGTAACAATCCACTTTAAAAGGGTAAAAATAATTTTTAACATCTGCCCAAAATAAAATCTAGATAATAGGAATTTTTTGAAGCTGCTCTTTTGGAAAAATAGATCTATATACACTTTAAAATTCTGAATTCAAAAGATCAAGTGTAAAGTATTTATGTGATTTTGGGCAAGTTAATTAATCCTTCTGCGGCTCTGTTTCCTGTTTACAAAAACATTGCGTTACCAAGAAAATGGTGAAGAATAACTTGGCCAAACTAACCTCATTTTTTTCTCTTCATTTGGAGTTGTTGTTACACGAATGTAAATAATATAGAATTTCCTATCTGGTAACTCCTTAAAAACCACCTAATCTAAACCCTTGCTTTTGTAGATAAACAGACTGAGGCCCAGAGAGATTAAATGGCTTGTTCAAGGTCACACAGGTGGCCAGGTTGTGTCTGTCCCCAAGCAGTGTGCTTTTGCCACATTGCAACTGCCTCATGGGTGCGAAGGTGTTCATACCCCTCCAAACAATGAATAGAGGACTCTAATCAGAGCCAACTGGTACAATTTGTCTCAATTCTGCAGTACTGCATATTTGTCAAGATATTACCACTTTTTTTAATATTGAAAAGATATCAGGTGATATTACCATTATTTTGACAGTCAGCTAGAAAGCCCAGAAAGAGGAATTAACAGCGTATCATTTTAGAACACCTTATAACACTATTGGGAAGAGCGATTTTGACATTTTTATATGACTAGGCATGGTTGGTTGTAAATACTGCATTTGCTTGACTGAAATCTGTTTTAGCCATCCTCAATTTCTGCAGAGAAGCCTCACCAACTGAAGATGAAGTTCACACACACTAAACAACCTGATGGCAAATATGGCCCTCAGGGATAACACCTCACTAGGATGGGTTTCTCTTACGGCATATTTGCTTGTCCTGTCAGCCACTGGTGAAGGACCCCAGACTACGGGTTGGTTTAATCCTGAGCTAATATTCATCTTCTCAGTTTGATTTATCCACATTGAGTGAAGTTAATAGACTGTAAAAGTTTTGGATTCATATACCACGAAAACTCTGCACTTACCCCCGTACTCCACCAAAATTAGGAACATGCATAAGATTTTCAGCTTTCAATTTCCAACTTTTTATTTTGCTAAGAAAAAAATAGCTAACCAACTATCACCATGATTTCATAAAATAATTTAAACCAAAAAGAGAAAATATCACATTCTCAAAATAAAAACTTTATATTAAATACTTTGACTTTATGAAACACTAACCACTGTGTCCTTATTTTACAATCAAACAGTGACAACTCCTTTACAGAAATCATGAAACCAGGTAGGTGTATTTCAGATGTTTAACTGATTAAGAGAACTTAAATGTATTGGATAAAATGCGTCTACATTATCTGTTTTATTTTCTAGTCCTTTAAACTGGGAAGTCAGTGAATTACCTGTTTAATGTTTAACAAACGCAGATGTCTGAGCTGCACCCCAGATCTGCTGGGAGAATCAGAAGCTCTGCTTTCCTGGGTGTGATCTTATTGTGGAATGGCAGCAGTACAAGGAGCCGAGCAAATCACTCAAGAACTTTGAAAGTATTATGACGTTCCATTGGCCCAGCCCAACATCATTGAGACAAGGCAATATACTCTCTCTGCTCTTATGGGAAGCAATACAAAGTCATATAACAAAGGCACGGGTGTCTTGTAATTCTATAACAAGGGAGGGAATATAGACTTGGAACATAATCCAATCTACTCCAGCTTAATATCTAAAAATGTGCCATACTACACAAATAATGATGGCCTACCTCATCATCCAGGCAAGTAGGCAAGATTTTTATTCTTCCAAATGACAGTTTCCACAGGAGTGTTTCCAGAGAAAGGCGCACATGTTAGCAGGCCTACCTGCTGGTTTCCATCTTAAGAAGTAGGCGGTCTGTTACACTTTATACCAAAAGCAAGGTTTGTCTTATAGTTTTCTTTTTAATAATTTTCATGTTAAGTCCTTAATATGCCTTGTACCGTCTTACCATTTAGATGAAAAACTTCTCCAAGGCAGACTTGTCGTGGATCTGCTGTGCAGAACGGAGCAGCAATTTCTGCACCTGTTTGACTTCCTCACCTAGGGCAGTGGTTCATGACATCTGACTCCCCAAGAGCAGAGTCTGGGCACTGGTATTTTTTAAAAGCTTCTCCAGGTAATTCAAAAGTGCAGCCAGGGTTGAGAACCATTGGCTAGGGCCTCTGACCCATGCTTGAATAAAAATGCCACAAAGAAGTTGTACCCCACGCAAAACGCCCCTGTGCTAGAAGAAGCCTCAAAGCCAGTTTGCAAGAAGATAGGTTGTCCTCTCGGGCCCACTCAGACCAGCGGCATCAGCATCACCTGGGAGCTCGTGAGAAACGCAGTCTCTCAGGCCCCTCCACAGACCTACTGAATCAGGAAATGAGAGTTTAGAAGATCTCCAGGTGACTCAAATCCACATCAAAGTCTGAGAAGTACTGCTGAAAATCTTAAATCTTAATGAGGCAAGATGAATCAGTCTCCCCTTAGAACACTTTCTTCTTAGCAGGTTTCTGCGATTCAAGTCCAGGATTCAGCATCAGGAATATTGCAGGTGAATTAATTACTAGAGTGAGATACATATGTAACACAGTATAGTGTAATATAATGTATGATATAATATAATGTAATATAATATGATTTTCCCTCCTTTTCAAATAAATTTATTTGCAGAGGAGGAAACCTTAAATTGTGTTAGGAATAGATGGAGTAGCATCAACTAGCCAGCACACCAGTACTTCCTTGCCGCTTTGTTTCGCTGTGGTGGAGATAAAATAGATAAGATCTGCTGCTTGCCTTCAGGCTGCTTACATTCTAAAAAGAGATGCTGACAAGTAAACAACTAACCAGAACTTAATGTGGTCTAAAATCCTAAGCTAAATGGAGTCAGATTCTCTGGGTTAAAGTTCTGGTCCCTAGCTGAGTGATTTTAGACAAAGTACCTAACTTTTTTCTGTCTCAGTTTTCTTCTCTATAAAATAAAAAAAGTAAAATAAATAAAATAAATAAAATCCTAAACTAGAAAGACAGCAATGTTTTAGGGCAGTGACTCTCAAACGTGAATGTGCTTTAGAACCACCTGGAAGGCTCTTTCAACCACAGATTGCTGCACCCCCAGAGTTTTTTCAGTAAGTCTGTGGTGGGACCTGAGAACTCCATTACTCTCATGGAATTCTCGGACCAGCAGGGAGAGTAGACAAGACAATAAGGCCAGGAGAGAAGAGGAGAGACTATGGAACGATGTGTGTGTGATGTCAGAGCCAGGATGGGAACTGGTTGCCTCACCCAGTGTGGGGAGTGAAGGAAGGTTTCTGGAGAAAGGGACACAAGCCTAAATTCCTCAGTGGCCAAAATGCTCAACAGGGCCTATGAGACCCTGCATGATCTGGGCCCACTCTTTATTTTCAGCTAATTATAAGTCATTGTTTCTCTTACTCTTCACACTCTGGAACTGGACCAATTTCATTTCTTTGCAGCCTCAGGACCTTTGTACATGCTTTTCCCTTGGCTTGGAATTCTCTTGTCTTTCTTACCTAGAGAATCATTTCTCACTTTATGAGGTTCAACTTAAATACCACTTCCACAAAGATTTCCCTGTGCCTCCAAGATTAGATCAATACCCCTGTTTTACTCTCTGAAGTCTTCCTGAATTTCAGCTTCCTAGCATTTATCACAATAGTAATTAATTCATTATGTGAGGGTTATTTGTTTAGTGCCTGTATCCCCTATTAAAGTATAAGGGCTGTGGGACATTACTAAGTCTTCTCCATACCTGTATTCTGAGCTCTTAACACAGTATCTAGAACATAAGTACTCAGGATTCCATTTCGTAAATGAAAACCGAGAAGTAAAGAATGAAAAGGAGTAGTTAGGCAAAGAGGTTGAGAAGGCAAGGGACAGCAGGCGTGGAGGCCCTGAGGTAGCACAGAGCACTGCTCAACGAAGGAACTGCGGGGATACCAAGACGGTCAGGGTCTAGGCAGAGAGAAGTAAGAGATGGGCCTGAAGAGGCAGTCGAGGCGAAGACACTGAAGGGCTTCAAACCGGGGAATCTCACACCAGATCTGTGCTTTTAAAAGCCTACTCTGACTGCTTCATGGTTGCCCCAGCTCCAGTTTGTGGGGAGCAAGAGTGAACAATGATATCATTGGGAGGGTTTTCTAGGAGTCCAGGTGCTGGTAACACTGGGTAGGGAGGTGGCGGTGGGAAGGGAGAGGTAAGGACACTTGAGCAGGACATTTAGGAGATAGTCCTGATGGTGCCTGGTGGTGGATTGAGTGTGTGGATGAATGAGAGGAAAAGCCATCACGGTCGATATGCAGGTTTTCGGTTTGTAGAGATGTCAGTGCCATTTACTGAGATAGGAACAATGAACCTCCTGGTCACACAGAGCTCCTCCTAGGAAGGACACAGAGTCCTTCTAACTAAGAGCATAGACTCCTAGACTGCAAGAGGCTGAGACTCGGGAAAACCTAGGGCTACTGAACTTTAGAGACCACCAGATGGACCTTAGAGACCATTCCAGAATATGTGTGTGTGTGTGTGTGTATATTACATATTATATATGTAGTGTATATACATATTATATGTAGTAAATATGTATATAGTTTCACACTGAATAAATAATAAATAAAATTATTTGAAAAAACTTCTGTCACTAAAAATATCAATCACCACTGTGCTGTGCCAATGCCCTTATACTCTGTTGGATTGACAGGTGATATACAATCTCAATTTGGTTATTTCATATATCAGTGTGATTATACGTTCCTATATCTAGAGGTGGAGATTTTTCTTCTAAATCAGTGGTTGGCAAAATTTTTCTATAAAGGGCCAGATAGTATCTTATACTTTACAGATGATAGTCTTTGTTGCAACTATCCAACTCTGCCAGTGTAGCTCAGAGGCAGCCATAGACGATGTGTAACATGGCTGTGTTTCACTAAAAGCTTACTTGTGGACACAGAATTTTGAATTTCATATCACCTTCACATATTACAAAAATATCCTCCTTTTGTTTTTCAACCAATTAAAAAAGTAAAAACCATTCTTAACGCAAGGACTCTACTACTACGGTATTAGGGCCATGGGCTGGAGTCATAGGCTTCCATCCTAAACCAGGGACTTTTCCCCAGAGACACAGAGTCACGATGTTCAGGTAAGGAAAGGCAGGCATTAATGCCATGTCCTGGTCTTATGTAATCCAATGGGGAAAAGAGGACAAGATTCCTAGCCAAGAAGAGGAATTGAAGTTTCTCATGATTCCAGGCAGTTGGGAGCTTCTGAAAGCAGAGAAGTGAAGGCGGAACCATTCCATGTCGTCTGTTTGGGAGAAGCAGATCTCAGAGGCCCTAAAGCGAAGTGCCTCAGTCTGCCAGCTGCAGTTCTGACTTGAATTCCTCTTCTTACTCAGGACCCAGGTACATCAGGTGAACTGGGCATAGTAACTCACCAATCCTTTTAAGATGTAACGCTAAAAGCCAATCACATTCTCAGTTTTCAAACATAGCAGTGGTACCTAAATTCAAACTGCTGTATTATCATCAAGTTGGGTAAACTAACCTTATATAAGAGAACTACAGGCTTCAGTGACTTCAGGGACAATATAAAGATTAAAGAAAGGTAGTGTCATCATAAAGTGACTTTGCTTAAGGAACTTTGAGTTATCTCTAAACCAATCTCCTTGGATCTCCCAGAAAAACTGACAAACTCAAAAGATTGTCCACAGACTAAGAATATGTATATGATCAGAGCTGGATATACATATCACCATATATGCCCACCAATCCTCTCTTTATAAACAAATTATAACTGTATGTATGTAATTGTTTACACCAAAGTGTTTAACTTCTGGACTATGGACTACTTGAGGCTAGGGATCTTATTCATTTCTGATTATCAGTATCCACTATAATTACTATCACATAGATGAGGCGTAATAAATGTCGGTTGAATGAGTTAACAAAAAGGTCGTAATGTTATTAAAATTGTTAACAGGGGAAACAAGTAATATACGCTTTTGCTCCAAAATACGAAATCTCATCTTAAAATAGTTATTGAGGAATATACTTTGTGTATGCTCTCTTCTATCTGAATAGTCTGGAGACTAAGGAAGTCGGTGATAAAATAAAGGTATTAAATAAAAAATAAATATTAGAATTTCTTGCTTCCTTACCTGAGGATCACGTGGGATTCTGCTCATTAAATACCCCTGGGAAAACACTGCTCAGTCTGCTTACCCAAGAGCCAATCCCACCTCCCCTTCTCTCTCGCCACCTTCCGCAGCACAGGCTGAAAAATGCAGGCTCACTTTCTCAGTCTCTGCATCAAAGAAGGCCATGTGACCATGTTGCGGCTAATGAGCTGTAACCTGAAGTCTCCCAGGGACTCCTGGGAAATGCGTGCTTTCCTGATAAAGGGTCTGATAACAGGCACAAACTTTTTCTCTTCTGCTTTGAATGTGTGGCAACAGGAACCAATTTCAACCATGAGGATAAGGCCAGAAGAATGCCAACATACATTCTGGCATCATTCAGCTGCTAAACCAACACCTAAATCTTTCTATCTCTAGATTTCTTAGATGAGAAAAGTAACCAAATTAATTAAACCACTCATTGATAGATAATATTCTTTTTCTTGCAAATGAACACATACCTAATGGATAAAAAGCCTATTTTTTAAAACAAGAACTCTTAGGCACCAATTAAGTAATCTCCAAATGTTACAGCACAGTCACTAAAGAGTATCTTACTGCTTTCTGTTAAACTAAAGGTTATTTGGAGGCCCTTTTTAAACTCTGGTCCATCTGGTCTATAGCTATTTAAACCACTACTGGGGCTGGCCCAGTGGTGTAGTGGTTAAGTTTGCACACTCCACTTTGGCGGCCCAGGGTTCACAGGTTTGGATCCCAGGCATGGACCTAGCACTACTTGTCAAGCCACGCTGTGGTGGCATCCCACATAAAATAGAGGAAGATTGGCACAGATGTTAGCTCAGGGCCAATCTTCCTCACAAAACAAAAAACAAACAAACAAAAAAACCAAACCACTGCCATTCACTGTGTCTTTGGCACTTGTTTGCTCTCACTCTGAGCACTAATCTCTCAAGAACATCTTAGTTTCTTCTACTCAACAATGTGAAGCACAAATACGTTAATATTCCATAATTTCTTTCCCTTTTAAATGAGGTGAATTTTTTTATTTATTCAATTTCTTTATGACATATCTCTAAAAAAGATGTAAGTTTACTTACATCAGAAGTCTTAGACAGGCAAGTGACATCAGCAAGAAGGCAGACTAGTAAGCTCCACACCATCATTCTCCCACAGAAACTCCAAATAAACAACTTATAGTCCAAAGTAGCTTTGTGATAATTCTAGAAGCCAGTTAAATAGTTGCAGCAAATAAGTGAACACTTGAGAAAAACTCACACTCAAAAGGGTAGGAAATTTCATAGTGTTTCTGCCCACCATTGCCCCACTTCCTCCCCAGTGGACTGAGGTATGTTGGGAGGAGGATGCTCAATTCCTGGTTCCTCCCTTGGGATGGAAAGAAAGAGTGGAACTTGCTTACCACATTTTGGCTTATCTAGGGGATGCCTGGGGGACTGGTTTCTGTCTCCCCTCACTCAGGGCACAGACAGGAATGGAGGTATAGTTAGGATATCAGGTTGGAGGCCTCTGGAAGCAGTGGTGCGCACTGTGGCACATGAGAGCTGCAAGAAGACTGCAGACCTGTGGACACCTGGGTCAAGAGATTATGGGCAGAGGAATACAACAGAGCCTCTAAGGCCTTGAGAAGAAGCAGGAATGAGACTATAGGAAATTAAGACACTTAAAAGCAGCTGTTTACAAGAGGAAACTGGGTAAAAAGCACCAACACAGGACCCGGAAGACATATCCCCAGAACAGGCCTGAGAGGACCCCGAGCCTTCACACTGAACTGATTAATGAAAGTTTACCCCTGCACAGAGCCAATCCACAAAGATTGGGTGAGGTACTGTCTTTTCAAAAGTGCAATTTTCAAAAAAGATCACAAGGTATACAAAGAAATGGGAAACATGGCCAACTGAAAAGAAAAAATAATACTCCAGAAACTGAAACTAAAGAATCACAGGCCTCAGACTTACTTCACAAAAACTTTAAAATAACTTTTTTGTTCTGCTTTTTCTCCCCAAATCCCCCCAGTACATAGTTGCATATTTTAGTTGTGGGTCCTTCTATTTGTAGCATATGGGGCGCCACCTCAATGTGGCCTGACAAGTGCCATGTCTACGCCCAGGATCCAAACTGGCAAAACCCTGGGCCACTGAAGCAGAGCACACAAACTCGGCCACAGGGCCGGCCCCTAAAATACCTGTCTTAAATATACTCAGTGAGCTAAAGGAGAACTGGACAGATGAGTAAACAACATCAGGAAAATGATATAGGAACAAAATGAAAATATCGACAAAAAGGTAGAAATTATAAAAAGGAGCCAAGCAGAAAATCTAGAACTGAAAAATATAATAACTGAATTGAAAAATTCACTAGAGGGGTTCAACATAAGACTTGAACAGTCAGAAGAAAGAATTAACAAACTTAAAGACAAAAAATTTGAAATTATCACATCTAAGGAGCAAAAAAAAAAAAAAGGAAAATGAAGAAAAGTGAACAGAGCCTAAGGGACATATGGACACCATCAAATGGACCAATATCCACATTAAGGCAGTGTCAGAAGGAAGAGAGAAAAAGGGACAGAGAACTTATTTGAAGAAATAATGATTGTAAACTCCCCAAATTTGAGGAATGGCATAGACACACAAATACAAGAAGCTCAACAAGCTCCAAATAGGAAAATCCAAAGAGATCCACACCAAGACTCATAATCAAATTGTTGAAGGTCAAAGACAGAATTTTGAAAGCCTCGAAAGAGAAGTAACTCATCATGTATAAGGGATCCTCAATAACATCATCAGCAGATTTTTCAGCACAAGCCTTGCAGGCCACAAGGCAGTGGCCTGATATATTTAGTGTTGAAAGAAGAAAACCATCAATTAAAAACACTATATCCATAAAAACTGTCTTTTGAAAATGAGGGAGAGATTCAGACATTCCCAGATAAACAAAAACTGGGTGGTTTATTATCATTTGATCTGCCCTACAGGAAATGCTAAAGGGAGTCCTTCAAGTTGAAATGAATGAACACTAGACAGTAACTTGAAATCATATGAAAATATAAAGTTCTTTGGTAAAAGTAAATATATGGACAAACATAAATGCCTGTATATTGTTTTTGTTTGTTTGTTTGTTTTGCTGAAGAAGATTCACCCTGAGCTAACAGCTGTGCCATCTTCCTCTATTTTGTATGTGGGTTGCCTCCACAACATTGTAGGAATGACCAGTGTTGTAGGTCTGCACCCAGGAACCAAACTTGGGCTGCTGAAGTGGAGCATGCCAAACTTAACCACTAGGCCATGAGGCCAGCCCCTATTGTATTTTTAACTCGCAGCTCCACTGTTATTTTGTTACAGAATTTAAAGACAAAAGCATAAAATATATTATAAATATGTTAATGGGCACACAATATACAAAGATGTAATTGGTGGCATCAATAAAGTGGGGAGGGGCAGAGATATAAAGGTGTAGCCTTTTTGTTTGCAGTTGAATTTGAGTTAGTAACAGTTTAAAATAGATTATTATAATTTTAGGATGTTTTATGGAATCCCCTTGGCAATCAGAAAGAAAATATCTGTAGAACATACAGAAAAGAAATGAGAAGAGAGTCAAAACATGTCACTACAAAAAATCAACAAAATAAAAAGGAAGGCAGTAAGGGAGGAAATGAGGAATATAAAGCCAAAATAAGATATACAGAAAACAAATAACAAAATGCCAATAGTAAGCCTTTCCACATCAGTAATAATTTAAAAGCAAATGGATTGAATTCCTCAATCAAAAGTCATAGATTAGAAGAAAGGATTAAAAAAAAATAGGATCCAACTAGAAGCTGTTTACAAGAGATTCACTTTAGATTTAAGGACATGCATAGGTTGAAAATAAAAAGATGGAAAAAGATTCCACACAAATAGTAACCAAAATTGAGCAGGGGTGGCTATAATAATACCAGACACAATAGCTTTAAGTCAATGACTGTTGCAAGACAGAAAGATGGACATTATATAATGACGAATTCACCAGGAAGAAATACCAGTCATCCTGTTAGACTTTATGAATCCACATATATGAGGTACCTAGATGGGTCAAAATCACAGAGATAGAAAGTAGAATGGAGGTTACCAGGGACTGAAGGGAGGGGAAATGGGGAGTTCTTTCTTTATGGGTGTATAGTCTCAGTTTTTTTAAAGATGAAAAGAGTTGTTTAGACTGGTTGCACAACAATGTGAATGGACTTAACACTACTGAATGGTACACTTGAAAATGGTTAAGATGGGGGCTGGCCTGGTTGCTTAGTGGTTAAGTTCGCTCGCTCTGCTTTGGGCCCAGGGTTCACTGGCACATGGACCTACGCACCGCTTATCAAGCCACGTGGTGGCAGGTGTCCCACATATAAAGTAGAGGAAGATTGGCATGGATGTCAACTCAGGGCAGATTTTCCTCAGCAAAAAGAGGAGGATTGGTGGCAGATGTTAGCTCAGGGCTAATCTTCATCAAAAAAAAAAAGTTAAGACGGTAAATTTTATGTTACGTGCATTGCACTTCAATTGAAAATTTTAAAGACATACAAAATATTAGTAAAATAGACAAAGTAATTAACAGCCAGAAACCAAAAAATAAAATAAATTAAAATATTCTAGCCTATTAGTTAACCTGGATCCAGTGCTTAATCACTATAGCTTCCTGTCAGCCAGGGCAAAAAGGGAAATATGATAGGTTTCATAATTCTTTTACTGAAAGGGGAATAAAAGTTAGTTCTTTGGAAGAAGTGTAGTCTTCCTTGGCGTGAAATCCTGACTCTCATTTCTTTATAGAGAGCCTCAGTTATTTTGTTTGCTTTGTTTTGTTTTCACCATTCACTGAAAACTTTTATGACTTTTCTCTTTATCTTTGATATGCAAAATTTTACTATAATGTATCTGTCTGGGTCTTTTTTCAACTCCCCAGCCTTTAGTGGGCACTATCAATCTGAAGATTCATGTCCTAGGGGGGAATCGTTTCTGTTATTCTTCCGATATTTCCTCTCCTTGATTCTTTGTGTTCTCTTCTGCAACACCTGCCATTCTGCAGCAACTGCCATACCGATATGGGAGTTTTGGGAGCCATCTTCGGTGTCTCTGTTTTTCTCTCTATTTTACCTTTTCTCTTTTGCTTTCTAATCTGCAGGAATTCCTTAGTAATTTTCAATAGTCTCACTTTCTAATTGGATCTTTACTTATCTCTTTCTCCTACTGATAGTTTATGATGAGGATTTTTAGGCTGCTTAATTTTAAAACAGTTTATGATGAGGATTTTTAGGCTGCTTAATTTTAAAACAGTTTGTGATGAGGATTTTTAGGCTGCTTAATTTTAAAACTGCAGATGAGAACCAGGCTCCGAGGAGTGGAATTTGCTTGCCCTTTGATCAGAGACAATTGCATTTGTGGAGGAAATCTCCATGCCTCCCTCTCTGCGCCAGGAGGAAGGGGGGATGGCCTTATCTCTGGAAACTCTTAATGGGGAAGGCAAGTACTTAAGTTGTTTACTGTCTGGCAACCTCATGTAACTGACCCCCACCCCAAAATCCTCCTTTGTCTTTAGCTGAAGATAATATTTGAGCGGTGACTTCTGCCATTTACTCATTCCTGTTTGATTCTTATCTAAAAGTTGTGGGACCACCCAATGGCCGGACCCTACCGGCACTGGTACCATTTTAACTTTTTTTCCTTTGTCTTGTAAAGAGATGACTCACATACCCATGCCTTAAATTTAGCCCTAACCCTCAACTCGGGGCAGCAGCAGGAGCTCTGACTGCCCGTGGGTCCTGTCCCCACACACCAGCTCTGCCTGCCCATGGGTCCTGTCCCCATGCTATTCTATACTATTCTCTAAATAAAAGAGCAGTACTGCCAGATCTTGAGAGTCTAAGAAATCTTTCTTTCGACTCCTCGGCTCACCGACCCCGCATCAGTTTATATATCATTTAATTATTTATCTTGACGGTTTTTTATATTTATGTTTATATTTATAGGATCCCCAATTGGCTGTTTTTAAAAGTAGGATCTTCTCATTTTGGGATATAATATCCTTTCTTGTCCCTCTAAAGACATTAATTACGACATTTTATAAGATATTTTTGCACGCTAGTAATTCTATTTGCTCAGGTGTTGACTTTTAAGTTTCTTTGTGAGTCTCTTTCACGATGTTCCTTTCCGTATGTGGTTAGTGATTCCTAGCTGTGTGTTCATCTTCGTGGTTGAGACTCCCCAGTCTCCTCTCTGTGGCTACTGCTTCTGTTTATTGTCTCTTGACAACGGCAATCATGGGCAAAGTTCTTAAACTCCAGGTCCTCATGCCTCAGCTAGCTTGGGAGTTGATTTTCCTAGTGAAATTACAACGCAAAAGCTTAAATAAGACAGTCCTCAAGGTATGATACCTAACAGAGGCCAGCTTTTTTGGAAAGTATTCATGTTTCTGGAATTCTAGTATTCTTGTCTATTACTAATACCGAAAGTAATATGCCTATTACCTTTGAACAAATTCAGTCTTACCTAGATCATCTTCTTAAATAAGTCTTGACCAATCAATCCCTTAGCGAACTCACATAGTGGAAATTAGGTATGGATTCACGGAAGAAAATAACATTTTCGGTTAAATTTGGTGGTTCTATAGTTATTCATGGAAGCTCAAGGGATGAAAGTGTTTTGGGTTAGGTTTTGGTGGAGGTGGTTTTTTTCCCCTTGTGACTCTGAATTCACTCTGGGACTAAAACCCATTACTTTTTGGAACCTTGAGCAGTATAAGCGATGCTGACAATGGTGAGGAGGCTCAGAGGCAGAGCGGGACTTGCTATTTTATGGCTGTAAGGTATTTTTCTATTTCTTTGCAGGTAAAAATTTGATTTAACTTCAAGAACAGATTACTTCTTTTTTGGAGGGAAAGCTTTTAATAGGACTTTTGGTTATAAAAAGGTAAGGTTCATATTCCAGAGTAGATAGGGCTTCTGATCTGAATAATAAGGCAAAAGATCATTTTCTTTGTGGGTAGAGTTGATTCTCATCAGCTGTTTCCTTAGGAAGATGGGTACATTCTAAATACAAATTTAGACGCTACAATATCTGAAATTTAGTTTTTACTCTTGGGAATGTTTGTGCATCTTGCGTATGTAAAACAAGACATGAAATCGCCTCTTTCCCTCTTGCTTGTGAAGGAACCCTACAAAGCACTGGACTGCCCGCAGAGCAAGGACTGCTGAAACTTAAACTATCCTCTGACGTGTTTTTGAGACTTATTCTGATATTATTGTGACACGAGAATCAGCCTCTGCAGGATGGACCCCCACCCAAAATTTGTTTTGGGTGTCAAAACTGAGGATATCACACAAACACCAAGAGGGTATGAAGAGGATATGTATTGCTACACAATGGAAGCTGGGGCATGCAAGGCAGGCCTCCCAGGCAGGCCCAAAATGGCTCAGGAGAGAAAGAAAATGAGACTAGCTTTGGGTTTTTATTGTGGATAGGGGATGCAGCTGGGGTGTGGGGTCCCCTGCACAGACAAAGACTTGCATGGTTTGAACCTCCCCCAATCCTAAAGGAGGGAGCACTCAGACTTGCTCATCAGCTTTCCCAGATGTGGGGTGTAAGCGGAAGAAGGAAGGATGAGGCATAAGAACTGCCTGCAGTCAAACATCAACAAATGGAGTCAGACTCCTTATTGTAGATGCTAAGCTACTGTTTTCGTGGACCCTCCAGGGCCAACCCCTTGGAGTAAGAAGTAAGGTCTCCTTATAAAAATACACCGTTTTGGGTCTGGCCCAGTGGTGTAGTGGTTAAGTTCGCATGTTCCGTTTTGGCAGCATGGGGTTCACAGGTTCAGATCCCAGGCACAGAGCTGGCACTGTTTGTCAAGCCATGCTGTGGTGGCATCCTACATAAAATAGAGGAAGATTGGCAACAGACGTTAGCTCAGGGCCAACAAAATCTTCCTCACAAAACAAAACAAAACAAAAATACATCATTTCAACTATCGATCAATCTGGGAAGATGTTAACCTGGTTCAGGAAAAAAATACTTGGAGATGGGGCTTAAACTGTGCTATGAAATAAATGGCTTCTTTTCTGGAGCCTCAACGAGTCCAGCAGCTTGAAGTATAGAAGGGGAGAAGCTCAAGGGCACCACTCCCGGGATCAGAGCAGGGAGCCTCCGCAACTTGAGGGCAGATGAGGCCAGGGGCAGAAGAGAGTGTCTGGTGGGGGACTGTGGAGGAGCTTGAGCCTGGGACCCCGAAAGTATGGTCATATGTGATTTCAAACAGTCTATGCCGCAATCCTCTGCATTGTATTCAAGCTTTCAACGGTCTCGTTAAACAGGCAGCCTGGTCCCAGCTACTATGGCGGGAATTTAGGGACAGGCCTGCACCTCTGTGCCCACACCTGAGCAAAGGAGCGTAGAGAGAACTGCAGCAGTGGGAAGAAAATCTAACTCAATGCTTCGAGAGGAGCCTGCAGAAGAGCAAAGCAGAGGTCAAGGCCAGACGGTCAGCTAAAGTGACAGCCAACCAGGTATACAGGTGCAACATGCAAGCATGAGAGAGTGTTCTCGGAGACACTCAGGGAAACAAACAATGGACTCTCTATAGACAAATGGAAAGGGGACTCACGTTACTGAAATTTGGGTATTCAAAGGAAATGATACATGGGACATTTGGACTACATAAACATCAAATAATAAATGACATGAGGATGAACTTGAAATTTTCCTGTTCTTGATAATTTCAAAAAATTTTGATAAAGAGATGAAATGTTTTCACAAGAAAATTCACACCATACCATTAGAACAGAATAATATTCAAGATTCTCTGTGTCTCCTTGACAGACCAAAAAACTTACCCCAGGAACACAATGAGTAAGACGCCCTGATTGAGGACCGTAATGAATTATCGTGGACAGGTGGTTAGGTTGTATGGTAGGAAATATTTAGAAACATTACAGAAAATTTATATTAAGCAATAGACACATAGATCAATGGAACAGAATAGAGAACTCAGAAATAGCCCCACACAAGGGCTGTCAACTAGTTTTTGACAAAGGTGCAGAAAGCAATTTTTGAAAAGTCTTTTTCAGCCAATAGTACTTGGGCAATTGGACATGCATAGAGAAAGTGAACGTCATGGTAAGTCTGAGAAATTATGCAAAAATTAACTCAAAATCAATCATAGACTTTAATGTAAAATGTAAACGATAAAACTTTTAGAAGATAACATAGGAGAAATTTTGGGCATCAGTGATGACTTCTTAGACTTGACACCAAAAGCATGATCCATAAAGGAAAACAAATCAATAAATTGGACTTCATCAAAATAAAACACTTTTGCTATGTGAAAGAGCCCGTTAAGAGGATAAAAAGACAAGCTAGAGTGTGGGAGAAAATATTTGCAAACCGCACATCTGACAAAGGAGTCATATCTTAGTATACAAAGAACTCTCAAACTGCACTATAAAACAAATAAACAAAAAAGACAATCCAATTAGAAAATAGACAAAAGACATGAAGAGACATTTCACTGAGGATACATGGATAGAAAATAAGCACATGAAAAGATGTTTGACATCACTAGCTGTTAATGCAGGAAGGGAGCCTTAAGTCTGGCCTCAGATGAGTAGGGTTTTATAAATTAATGAGGGTTCTAACACGTAAGCTCAAAAGTCCTATTGGATCCCAACAACATTGTTTGTTCTAATGTCTTTTGTTAAAGTTTAAATTTTTCTGCAATTATGTATCACTATGTCTAGTATGGTTCTGTTTATATATATATATATACACACACACACACAATTTAATTTAGATATATATAAATTTATATATAAATATTTATAAATATAAATATATATAAAAATTTATATAAATAAATAAATATATATAAAAATAAATTGTGTGTATATATATATATAACTGGGAAAATTTGAACACTAGGTATTTGATGTTCTTTAAGAGTTATTTATTTAGAAAATTTTATGTGTGGCAATGGTTTTCAAAAGTCCTTATCTTTCAGAGAAAAATACTTAAGTATTTACTAATGAAATGTTATTATGCCTTAAATTTGCTTACAAATAACCCAGGGAGGGATGGAAGAAAGTGAGTGGGAGTACGGATAAAAGATTGACTAAAAATTGGTAACAGGTGAAGTTGGGCAATAGGCATATTGAGCCAATGCTCATTATAATATTCTAATTTTTTCAAGTTTGAAATTTTTCATAATAAAGATTAAAGTAAATTAAAATAAATTTACATATATGTTTCTATGTGCATAGGAAAACAAAATCTGAAAGGATACATGCCAAACTGTTAACCATGGGTATTTCTGGAGCATAAAACTGGAGTGGAAGGAGGGGAAATTTCTATTTTTTACTTTATACACTTCGAAATTTTTACAAGGAACATTGTGGGGCATCAGAATTGGCCACCCCAAAATGTGTCTCTTTGCTTTCCTTATTTTTAAGAGCAAAGACTCTGAAAGAAACTTTGACTTTCCCACTCAGTGTGTAAAGAATTCAAGTTAGAAGCCCTGTTCCAGGAAGGAGCAATTACTGTAAGAAAACTGTGGTATAATGTAAAATGTGTCTCTCGGGTCACATTGTCTATAAATGGCCCTGCAAACTCTTGTTTAACAAACATTTGCATTTCCATCTCCATGTAAATTGCCTTCCTCCTCTCTGGAGTCCCAAACCGCTACCCCCAACATCTTCCTTTGTCTTTATCTGAAGATGGTATTGAAGGTGGAAGGCTTCTGTCATTCGAGTCAGTTACTCAGTTTTCCTGGGTCTCTCCCATGTATGTGTTATTAAACTTTGTCTGATTTTCTCTTGTTTTTCTGTCTCATGTGAATTTAATTCTTAGACCAGCCAGAAGGACCTAGGGGGTAGAGGAATTGTCTTCCTCCCCTACAACATACACGTTATTTTTTAATTAGAAAGAACAATAAAAATTTTAAATTTATGAGATTGCTTTTTACAATTAATCTTTCTTTTAATTAGTTGATTATACCATATAGAGAATTTTCAAATGTAAAACACTTTAAGGAGTCTCAAATATTGCTAGAAATTTACACAAGGAGAAGCCCATAAAAAGTATTGTGAAGCTAAACTTGAGAATCATCTTCTACACAATTTGATCCAGATCTTATGGCTTCTCAAAGCAAATAAAATAATCCAATTGCACAGACTCAGCCACTAGTTTTACATTTATCTCTTTAAGGCATCAGAGCAGAGTTGGACAAATTTCCTGTTGGAAATGTTAAACAATGATCCAGAAGAGTGAATTTACCTCGGGCTCAGTTCTTGCAATTTGAGTCTTTGAAAAATATACTTAATTCTATTCGTAACCACTAGGGCTCAGTGTCTTCTTTAAAATGTGAAATTAATGCATTTCAGAAAACAAAATAATCACAAAACTTATTCTAAGTTGGTGTTGAATAGAAAATAAATTGTCTTTGTGATAATCTCTGGTCTTATTTAAAAAAACAAATTCCAGGGAAATTTGTGAAGGCTGGGGGTGGATCCTTGGTAAGACACTTCTTTTATTTCCCTTTCTGCTGAGATGATTGAGGGGAATTTTGTTTGCTTATTAAAAGAAAACAATAATGCCCCTAGTGATGGATTTATATTTTTAGTAATTATTTGAATTCCTTCTTCGAGAGTGTTTACCTATATCGTGATGGGCATACTCATCAAGAGCTCAATCAAGAAGAATTGAGGCCCTCATTGTTTGACTGTAGGTAAACTGAGATATAGAGTTTGAGGCTCTACATTTGGATGGCTGGCATCCACTGTTTCCTCACTGATGGGTGGCGTTTCAACACAGAACTTCCTATTTTTAGATTTCCAAGGGACTTCAAGGTAAACACAGCCATTGGAGTAAGCTTTTTGGGGGCATTCAAACAGTTCTGCTTCTCTGTGGAAGCTTTTAGTTCTCCCAGAGAATCTCTCATGCTGGCAGCCTTAAAGGTTGGTCATTTCCATCAACAGTACTGACAACTCTGTCCTGTAAATACTGCTTTCTCCCGAAGCAGCAGTTTAGGGAGAAGTAATAAGGTTCCTCTTTTCATATTCCTGCCTTGCCCCAAAGGGAAGGGGAATGTGCACATACGCTTTCTCTGTGACAAGGAAGTGCTAGAGAGGGAGTGTCCACCCCTCTTACTTACCCCTGACTTCCCTTCCCTATGGGAGGAGGTCTGACTGATCAGACTGGATAGGCATGAGGCCACGGTCTCTATGGAGTGGACCTGGCATGCTAAGAGCCACTGCACACTTGATGCAAGGTCTCTTGCTCTCAAGGCACAGGGTTGCTCGTCTGGTCTCTGTGTCAGCACAGGGAGCAGGGACCGCCCCTGCCAAGGCCGCCTGGGCTCTGTTCTCCCTCTCACGGA
The DNA here is from genome assembly GCF_041296265.1 of Equus caballus. NCBI lineage: Eukaryota > Metazoa > Chordata > Mammalia > Perissodactyla > Equidae > Equus > Equus caballus. Next base: position 76,762,260 of record NC_091689.1, read on the forward strand.
TGGAGTGGGGATGTGCTCTGCAGTTCTACTGTCTTCCATTGGGATGGGTGGTAAGAGGTCCCAATCTCCAAGTTGGCCATGACTAGAAAGCCCTAATGATATTTCATCCCCTCTCTCAATCCATCTTTTGTCTGTTTACCAGCCAAGAGCCACAAGGTGGGGGAGCTGGCGAGTAAAAGGATGTATGTACAAAGTTTTGTGACAAATGCACTTTACGCAGGGAATGAAAACAGAGCCCAGGTACTCATATTGCGTTCACACATGTCAATAGCGTAGACTCTACCTATGCCCAGCTCTGGCGTCATGCATGCAGATTCACACTTGAAACCATCTGGGCTTCCCTCTGGAGGAGTGGATGCTTTCCTTTCCCTGGCTGATGTGAATAAACAAGCACATCTTTAGTTTTCCTTCAAAGACAAAAGGATAAACTTATAGATATATGTATAGTTCGAAGATTTCGAGGAATAAGCGCGTGACAAAGATTTTCAAAGGAGGAGTTTTTAAAAAAATTTACCTCTCATCTCCTGAGAGGATAACAATCTCTGTTTATGACACAGAGCTGTAGTGTTCTACAGTTAGGGTTGCCATATTAAGTAAAAACAAAACAAAACAAGATGCCCAGCTAAATCTGAATTTTGAATTTGAGTAACGAATAATTTTTAGTTATTATACACTAAGACGTACTTATACTAAAAATTATTCATGTTTATCTGAAATTCACATTTAACTGGGTGCCTGGTATTTTGTTTATAAATAAATAATTATTTATTGCTCCATAGGCAGCTCTATCTGTAGTAGAACACATTCACTACAGAAGCCGAAGATTTTTTGAAAGCTCAGATGTTTATTAAATAATATTTTCCTTATCACCAAGCAATTATAGTATTATTTCCTTCTTTTCTTCTTCCTTCAATAAATATTTAGTAAGCATTTACTACATGCCAGATACTGTTTTATGTGCTGGAGGAAGAGAGTATGCAACTCAAAGAAAAAAAATATATGTAAATAACTCCCCCAAAATGTTGAAGAAAATGAAACAGGTGATATGATACAGAATGTCTGGCTGGAGCAGGCTACCTTGGCTCCAACGGTCAGGGAAGTCCTCCCTGAAGAGGTGATATTTCAACTGAGTCCTAAGGAACAAGAAATAGGCAGATATAAGAAGGTTTCATAGAAATAAGTTGTAGGCAGTAGGAACTATAAAAGCCCAAAGACGGTATATTAGTTTCCTGTGGCTGTTGTAAAAAAATTACTACAAATTTAGTGGTTTAAGACAACAAAAATTTTTCTCTTATCGTTCTAGAGGCTATACATCTGAAAACAAGGTGTTCCCAGGGCCATGCTCCGTCTGCTCCTTGCCTCTCCCAGCTTCCGGTAGCTGCCAGCATTTCTTGGCTTGTGTCTGAATCACTCCAGCCTTCAAGAGCAGCATCTTCAAATCTCCTCTGTGTGTGTCTGTCTAATCTCCCTCTGCCTCTCTCTTATAAGGACTCTTGTGATGGCATTTAAGGCCCACCAACTAATCCAAGATAATCAACCTTCCTAGCTCAAGATACTTAATTTAATCATATCTGGGGGAAACACCCCCCCCCTTTTTTTGCCATATAAGATAACATCGCAGGTTCCAGGCATTAGGACACGGATATATGTGGTGGTGGGAGCATTTTTCAGCCTCCCTTTGATGGGAAGGAGCTGGGCATGTTCGAATAGAGTGTGTGGCTGGAGCAGCATGCACGAGAGAGAAGTGGAGGCCATGAGAGCTGAGAGGTAGACAGGGCTGGCAGGTGTCAGATGTTTAGTTTAATGTTAGTGGACAGCTAGAGAAAGATTTTAAAGATGGAATGACAAGATTTACATTTTTAAAAGCATTTCTCTGATCACCTTGTAGAGGCTAGATAGCAATGGGGGCAAGAGTGAGAGGAAATGGAGTTGTTAGAGCGACAGTTCCAACCAGAGAAGGGCGGGCTGAGGTATTGGTCACTTGGTAGCAAGGGAGAGGATGGGACATGGTTGGACAAAAGGGATAGATTTTGGAGAAAGCGCCATGAGAACTTACTGATGGATTAGATAAGAAAGTAAAAAAGAAAAAAGAGTATCATGGAATTCTCCTAGGCTTGGGGCTAATGTTAATAAGAAGCTAAATGTTGAAGTCTGATGGACTTGGGTAAGAATCTCCAGTCTGCTGTAGGGAGAGGATTGCACACAGAGTCAAGGAAGGAGTGGGTTTTGTCGTCCAAAACTCCATTTGATAAAGTAAGTGTGCTCTTTGGGAAAGAAACGTTTTTCTTCCATCCAAAATTGAGTCTTAACAAAGGCATCACACTTCAGAGCAAGGTTAAAAAGAATGAGAGCAGCGCTGTTACGATGATTGATGACGACTTGACGTGCACCTGTTAATGCCATAAACCTCTCGCCTCCTGGGTCGGGTTCACTTGGCAGGCAGCATCTTTCACGTCCAGGGTGAAGAGTGGCTCAGCAACCAGGAAATCCTGTGTACAGTGATGTTTTCCACCACATGGTACTCATCAATAAAGAGGGGCTGGCAACGAATCAATTGCTGTGTTGCAAGTTGGGCAGAGGTAAGAGTGATGATGAGAACTCTGATCACAAGGTGTGGGAGTTAGTTCTAGTGTGTCCTGTCACCAGGGACTGGTCACCAATGCCACTGCAAGTCATTCCACCTCCCTCGGTCTCAGTTTCCTCAAGTGTAAGAGATAAGAGTTGTTGAGAAGGTCAAATGAGATAATGAATGTGCCAATCCTTTGGAAACAATGAAGATCTAACAACAACTTGTCATTTTTATGTTTTACTGTATTATGTATTTTAGTATTCGCATCCTCCACAGTGCTTTGCACTTAGTATAAATTCAATAATTTTTTCTCAAATTTAATTAAGTTAGTACAACCAACATGGCCAAAACCCAGGCAGATTTGTGTGGCAAGTTCTGATGGATTGATCATTGGAGATGGGCACCATAGTTCCCTGACTCACATTCAGATGTCCTTTATCAGGAAAAGGAAATGGCCAACACCGGCTGTCTTCAGTCTGACACAAAGGATTCCAGCCAAAAACATAATATACCAGGGTCATGCAACCTCAAATATGTTGCAGATAACTTCACTAAAATATCAAATTATTAATGAAGGTCACCCACAGCCCAGAATCAGGGCTTGAAAGAGTAGCCATCATTTGCAAAGGCAAGTTGTTGGTTAAGTCTGTCTGACTGGAAGAATGAAAAGTTTCCTATGGTTCTCGAAGATTTTATTTATGTAAAATAACTTATTATTTCAGGTTTCTATCAAGTAGATTTGAGGAGATAACTGTGACCTACTGGATCCAGCCATCAGCCATGTCTGTGGCTACTCTGAGATCCCATCAGTTTGATGCTGGAAAGAGATTAGTGGAATTTTACATCCTCTCACACACAGCGTTGTCTAAGGACAATGAAACACAAATGATAAATTATAAATGCAATTTCATTTTCTCCATAACCTGTCTCATCAATTAAGATTGTTCACAAAATTTAAAAAGATTTATTTTCTAAAAGATATGCCATCTACGTTCATTAATTCATGAATGGGTTACCTTTTAAATGTCACCCAGTTTTATCTAAGAGCTACTGTCACATCTTTTTTCATTTCTTTTCAAAAGCCCAACCTCTATCTTCCTTTTTGGTTTCCTATGGTCTTCTGTTATGATAGAAAAGATTAAATGTCATACTTAATTTAAAATCAATATTTTCTGAGGCCATGCTGCAGACAGATGTGGACCTGGACTTATAGTACAGTATTTAACAACAAAGCATCCTTTCCAAATATACATCTTCAAAACTAATTTATCATAACCATGGCTATAATAACAGTTCTGTTGGCATCTGTGAATATTACAAGTCAAGGTCCATCAATTTTATTAGCCAAGCCGTGATAGAATGTTACTGAAGAACTGATGAAGATATGTATAATAATTGCAACCAGTAGAAATGACAAAGCTCTGATTCAGTTTGATCTTCATGTAATCACACAGTGTAGGAAGTATTTGGGTCATCTTGTCTATTTCCACGGTATTAAGGGTAACCGGACATTATCTGGGGTCCTTTGTATTTATTTTAGGAGTAAGGTAGAGCAGGAAATACAAGCAGAGAATAGCAGTAACCAACAGCTTTTAAAAAATTCTGGCAAGGACCAGCCCTGGTGGCCTAGTGGTTAAGTTCAGCATGCTCCCGTTCAGCGGCCTGGGTTCAGTTCCCCGGCATGGACCTACACCACTCATCTGTCAGTGGTTGTGCTGTCCCAGCTGCTCACATACAAAAAGAGGAAGATTGGCAACAGATGTTAGCTCAGGGCGAATCTTCCTCAAGAAAAAAAAAATTCTGTCAAGTAGCCTGGCTTCTAGGAAAGTGCCCAGCCTGGCTCATAGACATCATCACATTCTATTTGATAAACCAGTACAGATTAAAAAAAAATCCACTCAGGTCATGAAACAATTATTTATCTATATATTCCCAGGCCACCAGAGAAAATCAGAAAGGTCTTCGTGATAATCATAAACTATAAAAAGAAACATAGCCTTACTTTCTACAAAATCTTTCATAAGAAGTTGTGTTGGGGAGAAAATTCTTGAGCATTTGCTATAGCTGGAGAACCCTACCTGGGGCCCCCATAGAACATTCTCTGGTAAGTGTGGTATCCTTGAGGTCTGTGTCTGGAGGTCTATGATTCCTAAGTCATGACCTTGATTCCTTGATTCCACTCATAGAGGCATGACTAGAGGACTTCATTATCTCTGACCTCATGCATCAATTCAGATTTTCCAGATGTATAAGGAAGGACGTGCTTTTCAAGAAGTTTCTAATTTTCCGGAAGCTCAGCTCCTTATTTACATCAACATTCTCTCAAGAGTATATGGCCTTCCCCTTACAAATCTTGGGATGTAACTTTTAAATTGCCATTTGTCCCAAAGATCTCTCTCTCTTCAAATCGCAGAACTAACCCACTCACATCTCTCCCAGGTTCATTCCTTCCCCCATCTTCTAGGTAGTCTTCAGTTGGGTAAGGAAGACTCTGTCCACTAAGCTGGGGCTTCTCAAACTTCAGTGTGCACCCAAAACACCTGGAAAATCAGGACCTCACTACCAGAGATTCTGATCCATTAGGGCCAGCATTAGGTCTGAGAATGTGCATTTCCATCAAGCTCACAAATCACACTTTGTGTAGCACTGCTGTAAGTCACAGTGAGAGCATCTGAACTGCTGAGCTTTGAATTTCCATCCCCTCAGTCATTTACTTTGCTACAGCAGAGGAGCCTTTCCTCCGTCCATAATGATTCTCACCTCTTCTGGGTGCTAATGGTCTGATGTGCCACCATGCTACCGTTATTCATCACCTCATCTGAATATTATAGCTCCGTCTACCACTAGCGAATGGAAGCCTCATCCAAACTTTGATAGTTGGATACTTGAATTGCCATTGCTGCTCAAGCTCCATACAGGGCCATATTAGTGGTATCGTCCATCATTTATATCCTTGGAGGGGCACACATCCTTTAGCTGCAGCTGGACTAAATTCAGGGTGGTCCTCTTGCTCAAACTTCCACCTATGTCATTTGCTGTGGCCTGAACGTTTGTGTCTCCTCAAAATTCATATGTTGAAGGTGATAGTATTAGGAGGAATGATTACATCATGAGGTAGAGCCTTCACGAATGGGATTAATGCTCTTATAAAAGAGACCCCACAGAGCTTCCTACCCTTCTCTGCCATGTGAGGATACAATAAGAAGTCTGTGACTGGGAAGAAGGCCCTCATCTGATCGTGCTGGCACCCTAATCTCAGACTCCAACCTCCAGAACTGTGAGAAATCAATTTCCGTTGTTTATGAGCCACCCCGTCTCTGGTATTTTGTTGTAGTAGCCTCAACAGTCTAAAACAACATCACATCCTGCTTTACCCTTGACTCCTGCTGAATGGACAGTGGGCTCCGAGAACATAAGGTGTGAGAAGTGAACATTTGACTCAAAGAAAGAGGGATCCACTGAGAAATCTGAGCCAACCAGATCAATGCATTCTGTTTGTTGTTGTTTTAAAAGATTTTTTTTTAAAGAGTAGTTTTAGGTTCACAGCAAAATTGAGAGGAAGGTGCAGAGAGTTCCCATAAACCCCTGTCCCCACACATGCATAGCCTCCCCATTATCAATGTCCCCCACCAGAGTGGTACATTTGTTACAACTGATGAACCCACACTGACACATCATAATCCCCCAAAGTCCATAGTTTACCTTAGGGTTCACTCTTGGTGTTGTACTTTCTATGGGTTTTGATAAGCATATAATGACGTGTATCCACCATTATAGTAATCATATAGAGTATTTTCACTGCCCTAAAAATCCTCTGTGTGCCTATTCATATCTCTCCCCACCAACCTCTGACAGCCTTTTAATGTCTCCATAGATTTGCCTTTTCTAGAATGCCATGTAGTTGGAATAAGATTGGGTTATTTCACTTAGTAATATGCATTTAAGTTTCCTCCATGTCTTTTCATGACTTGATACCTCATTTCTTTCTAGCACTGGATAATATCCCATTGTCTGGATGTACCACAGTTTATTTATCCATTCACGTACTCAACGACACCTTGATTTCTTCCAAGTTTTGGCAATTAGGAATATAGATACTATAAACATCCATATACAGGTTTTGGTGTGGGTATAAGTTTTCAACTCCTTTGGGTAAATGGCAAGGAGAGCGAGTGCTGGATTATATGGTAAGAGTACTCTTAGTTTCATAAGAAACTGCCAAAATGCCTTCTAAAGTAGATGTATTATTTTGATTCCCATGAGCAGTGAATAAGAGTTCTCGTTGCTCCACATCCTCACCAGTATTTGGTGTTGTCAGTGTTCCAATTTTGGTCATTCAAATAGGTGTGTAGTGATATCTCATTGTTGTTTTAATTTGCATTCCCCTGATGTGGAGCATCTTTTCATACGCTTATTTACTATCTGTAAATCCTTTTTGGTGAGGTGTCTGTTAAGGTCTTTGGCCCCTGTTTTAATTGTGGTGTTTTGTTTTCTCATAATTGAGTTTTAAGAGTTCTTTGTATATTTTAGATAACAGTTCTTTATCAGATGTGTCTTTTGCAAATATTTTCTCCCAGTCTGTGTCATCTCTTATTCTCTTGATATTGTCTTTCACAAAGCAGACTTTAATGACTTCCAGCTTATTAATGATTTCTTTCATAGATTGTGTTCTTGGTGTTGTATCTAAAAACTCATTGCCACACCCAAGGTCATCTAGATTTTTCTCTTATGTTATCTTCTATGACCCACTTTGAGTTGTTTTTTGTGAAGGGTGTAAGTTCTGTGGGTAAATTCATTTTTTTTGCACATGGATGTCCAGTTGTTCCAGCACCATTTGTTGAAAAGACTATCTTTGCTCCATTGTACTGCCTTGTGCCTTTTTCAAAGATCACTTGATTATATGTGTGTGGGTCTATTCTTAGGCTTTGTATTCTTCTCCATTGATCTATTTGCCTGTTCTTTTGCCAGCACCACATAGTCTTGATTACTGTAACTTTATAGTAATTCTTGAAGTCAGGTAGTGTCAATCCTCCAACTTTTTTCTTCTCCTTCAGATTGTGTTGGCTATTCTGGATCTTTTGCCTCTCCATATAAACTTTGGAATCAGTTTGTCAATATCCACAAAATAACTTTCCGGGATTTTGACTGGGCTTGCATTGAATCTATAGATCAAGTAGGGCAGGACGAGTATCTTGACAATATTGAGTTTTCCTATTCATGAACATGAAATATCATTCCATTTATTTAGTTATTTGATTTCTTTCATCAGAGTTTTGTAGTTTTCCTCATGCAGATCTTCTACATATTTTGTTAGATTTATATGTATTTCTCTTTGGAGGTGCTAATGCAAACAGTGTTGTGTTTTTAATTTCAAAAACCTGTTCATTGCTGGTATATAGGAAAGCAATTGATTTTTGTATAGAAATCTTACATCCTGCAACCTTATGATAATCGTTTATTAGTTCCAGGAGTTTTTTTTGTCGATTCTTTCAGATTTTCTACGTGGATGATCATGTCTCCTGTGAACAAAGACAGTTTTATTTCTTCCTTCCCAATCTGTATCACTTTTATTTCCTTTTCTTGTATTATTGCATTAGCAAGGACTTTTAGTAACCATACTGAAAAGGTGTGGTGAGAGAGGATATCCTTGCCTTGTACCTGATCTTAGTGAGAGAGCTTCAAGTTTTTCACCATTATATATTAGCTGTAGGTTTTTTGTAGATATTCTTTATCAAGTTGAGAAAGTTCCCCTCTATTCCTATTTTAATGAGAGTTTTTATCATGAATGAGTGCTGGATTTTTTAAAATTCTTTTTCTGAATCTATTGATATGATCATGTGGTTTTTCTTTTTTACCCTGTTAATATGATGGAGTAAATTTATTTGTATACCTGGGACAAATCTCACTTGGTCATGGTGTGTAATTTTTTTTTATACATTGTTGGATTCAATTTGCTAATATTTTGTCTAGGATTTTTGCAACTAAATTGATGAGAGATATTGGTCTGTCGTTTTCTTTTCTTATAATGTCTTTGCTTCTGGTATTAGGATAATGCTTGCTTCATAGAATGAGTCAGGAGGTATTCGTCTGCTTCTATTCTCTGAAAGGGAATGTAGAGAACTGGAATAATTTCTTCCTTATATGTTTGGTGGAATTTACCACCAAACCCATCTGGGCCTGGTGCTTTCTGTTTTGGAAGGTTATTAATTATTGATTCAATTTCTTTAATATATATAGGCCTATTCAGGTTGTTTATTTCTTCTTGTGCGAGTTTTGACAGATTGTGTCTTTCAAAGAATTAGTCCATTTTATCTAGATTATCAAATTTGTGGGCATAGAGTTGTTCATAGTATTTGGTTATTATTCTTTTAATGTCCATGGGGTCTGTAGTGATGTCCTCTCTTTCATTTCTGATATTAGTAATTTATATTTATATCTTCTCTCTATGGTCTCTCATTAGCCTGTCTAGATGCTTATCAATTTTATTGATCTCTTTAAAGAATCAGCTTTTGGTTTCACTGATTTTCTGTTTTCAATTCCTTTATTTCTCTTCTTCTTATTATTATTTCCTTTCTTCTGCTGACTTTGGATTTAATTTGCTCTTCTTTTTCTAGTTTCCTAACATGGAAACTCAGATGACTGATTTTAGATTTTTCTTCTTTTCTAAAATAAACATTCACTGCTTTTAATTTCCCTCTAACCACTGCTTTTGCTTCATCCTACAAATTTTGATAATTTGTGTTGTCATTTTCATTTAGCCCAATATATTTTAAAATTTCTCTTGAGATTTTTTTCCTTCAAATCCTTGAGATTTGTTCAAAAGGAAACAAGACTAGCTAATTTTTTAAATAAAGCAGACTTCAAAGCAAAAAATGTTATCAGGGATAAAGGGTTACTTCTCCAAGAAGACATAAAAGTCCTTAATATGTGTGCACCTGATAACAGTGCCAAACTATGCGAGGAAAAAACTGATAAAACTGCAAGGAGAAATAGACGAATCCACTATCATAGTTGGAGAATTCAACATCCTTTATCAGAAATTGACAGATACAGCAGGCAGAAAATCAGTAAGGACATAGTTGAACTCAAAATACCATCAATCAACTGGATATACTACTTCATCCAATAACAGCAGAATACACATTATTCTCAAGCTCAAATGAAACACTCGTCAAGATGGAGCACGTTCTAGGAGATAAAATACACATTAACAAATTTAAAAGAGTAGAAATTATACAATGTCTGCTGTCAGATCACAAGGGAATTAACCTAGAAATCAATAACGGAAAGATAACTGGAAAATCCCCAAATAAGTGGAGATTAAACAGCATGGTTCTAAATAACAGTTCAGGTGTTCTTACCCCAGCCCTGGTTCCTGTGGCAGTTCCCACTTGTGAGTCTCTGCTCCAGCAAGACATGTCCTTCTGTATTTGCCTGTCTGTCTTTCCAACCTTGGGGCCATAATTTGCCCTGTGTCCTGTCTTTTCTTATGGACCCTAGAAGACTTGTTGATTTTTCAATCTGTTAAGCTTTTTAGTTGTTGTTGGAATGGTGTGGTGACTTCCAAGCTCCTTACATGTGGAACCATAAAACAGAAGTCTTTGTTCTGTTTTGAACAAAGAAACACACAAGAAAGCCCAAGTCTATGGTAGACACTTGAGCAAATAAGTTATAGAAATAGGCTAAGGCAGCCATGCTGGTCAACGTGCAAGATCAGTAAAAATAGGAGTAGAGGAAGGTGACCAATTAGAAGGATGGATCAGATGGTGAGGCTCCCTGCAGCCACTGAGAGATTAGATTTCAAGTGTTTGTGGCCAGGCATCCTTGTGCAGGACCCAACCAAGTCAGCGGTTCTGCCGACACCAGTTTTTTTGGTGACAGTACTACGGAATAGGCTGGGAATAGTTTGCCAGTCAATAAATATTGAGATAAAGGATACTAGAGAATGCAGAGCAATGCTCTAAGGTAGAAAACAAGAAAATGGCACAAGAAGGAGAGACATTATGATTTTCCATAGCGTCCATGGATGAGGGTGGAGAAATGACCATTTTAGGAGTCTAAGAGTTTTAGGACACAAACCAGGCCAATTCACCACATCATTACATTCAGAGTTTTTTTTTTAAAAAAAAGTAGTCTAATTTACCTCAATGTTTAACAGTATTTATAACCTTGATCTATCCTTCACAAAATGACTATAATTCACTTGTGTGTATGTATGTTTTTTTGTCTAAAAAGCCGCTTTTACTTTTCTAGTTTCTTGAGTGCCTATTATGTTCTAGTTTCTATTCTCTGTTCTAAAGATACAATGGAAAATAATCTAATTTCCAATTTTGAGAATTCAACTGTTCATCACTATGGAAATGAGTAAGAATAGTAGGGATACACTAACATTAGAACAGTTTCACCCCATGGAATACAAGCTGCAATGTGGTGTTTTTCTTGATTTACTTGTACATGTTCTTCCTGGTCCATTATTTTGCTTCCACATCCTTCTTGTCCTAGGTTGCCTAATTATTCTAATTTTTGCCAGGTATTTGAGGGTGAATCTAGAAGTGAAAGGTAAAGCAAACAGTCGTGGACTAGCTTCTAGGTACGTATCATGCCCATTTGTGATTTTTCTCATAACAACCTATAGTATTCACAAGCTAAGGTTCTTAGGGTACTGGCCCAGTGACATTTATCAACAGTTGTTGCATTCTGTCTTTTAGATCTTAGGAATCGAGTAGCCCAATAACTTTTCTTCTTTTGCCACAAAGATGAAGGGAAACACCTGACAATTTTGTAAGAAGTAAGTTTTTTAAATCTTTAAGAAAATAAGGTCTAACAGAATTATGTACTTGAAGCTTCATAGAGAAGGGACCCACAAGATATGTCATCGCACTCTGCTCACTGTAAATTGTGCTAGTCTTCTGGATTTCAGAAAGGAGCTCTTTAGGTGGATTAGGCTATAAAAAGACCTTCTTTATAGTCAGAGCAAATGGAGAATTGATGTAATTGCTTGTATCATATATTTTAAGAATCACAAAGTCAAATGCCTGCAGGGGCCAGGCAGGTAATATAAAAATGTGACGAGGGCCATGCACGGGCACCGGCACACTGGAGAGCATGTGCCCTGTTTAAGGGCTTTGCTCAGCAAGAGCATCAGGGTCATGTGGGAACATAGGCTCAGGACTCTGAGAGTGTCCCATTTTCCAATTAAAGAGATGTGTGTTAATGTGCAGTCTCTTAATTTTAAGTGTTGCAAACTCCTCATAAAACTTTAAGCCCTTTGCAGGACAAACAAAAGTATTCTGCAGATGAAATATACCCCACAGTTACCATGACCATCCAGTCCTGACATCTGATCCGGTTTATTACATCAGTTCTCTGCTTCATCTGATCAAATTTTTGTATTGCTTCCTCTGTGCAAAGAGAGGATAAGCCCCAGAGAGGGAGAAGTGGGGATGTGCAGAGCCGTATTATAAAAAAGACTTTAAAAATCCACTGTGCTTTCAGAAATGATATAAAGGAAAGAGCTTTGACATCTCCCGTTAGGATAGGAGAGATTTCTTGACAGGGAATTGTCTGCTCTGTTCTGTGGCACTTTAGTTATGCTAGGTTACTCATCTGACATCCTCCATCTTTTTTAAAATTTGAAATCCGATCACTCTTTCCAGAGTACCCAGACCTCAAGTTTAATTTTAGCTAATCCAGTATATAGAAGCTTGTATTTTTTGGATTCTTTCCTCATCATAAACATCTGGAAAATGGTTAATATTGTGTCATGTTTTTATAGATAACTTTTTATAAAGAGCAATGAAAAGAAAATCAAGTCGAAGTTTCCTTTTCTACATAAATCTGAAAAGATCTTCCTACACACCACCTTTTCTCACCTTCCCTGAAGAGTCAGCCATAAAACATGCCATTGACCACTCAGAACAATTTTCAGACGATCCTCCTGAGAAGGGGAAAAACTTCCATTTATTTATGACTTTTCACAATCTATTTCCTTCATGTTTCAAATCATGTCAGATGTCTTATTGCCATGACACACAATGCCCAGTAGAGACAGTTCGGTGTGGCTCCCATCACTTTTGATAACACATCGCTCAGAGCAATTACACATTGGCCTCAAGTGTTTCTAAAAAGCAGTCTCAGGAAAACCATTTCTGTTTTTCCAACTCAGTCTTTAAGTTGAAAATATTGTCTATAGCCTAAACCAGGACTGGCATTTATTCACTCATTCAACGCATATTTATTGAAGGCTTCCACATTTATTGAGGCACTCCGCTAGGAATCAGGAACACAATGTGAGGCGGCAGAAATTAATCACACCAACAAGCACGTAATCACAAACTTTAATAAGTACCCTGAAGGAGGATCACGAAATGCTGTGGGGGTCTAAAATGGAACATGCCCTGGTCTGGGGATGGAGGAGAAGATGTGCCTCAGGAAGTGATGCTTAAGCTGATAGCTCCGGAGCAGTTAGGTACCAAAATGCGGAAGAGGAAGTGGGGAAGAATGTTCCACTCAGAGAGAACCATACATGTAAAGGTCCAGGGAGGAAACACGCCCATTTAAAGAGCTGAAAGCAAGCAACAATGGCTGGTGTTCTAAAGGAAAGAGGGTGCAAAATGAGGTAGGTCCAACAGATAGGTAGAGACCAGATCACTCAGAACCTTCTAGGAAGAGCCATGGGAAGCTATTGATGGATTTAGGATGGAGGAGTGATGTTTTCATATTTGCATTTTTAAAGGATCTTTCACTCTGGTGAGGGAGAGTGGATGCAAGGAGACTGGTTCCAAGTGTATCAACTGTGCATTTCTGATGTTTTGACATCTGGGGCCTTGCCGGCCCTGGAGAGACTGCCCCTCCAAGGGCTAGTCAATTTTTAGAGATAGTCAAGACTGTCTTGCAAGTGCTCCTTTCATATGCAAACCAACTAATCCAAAGCCTGAATCCTAAACCATCTCCTTTATTGGGCTTTTATACTCTGACCCCCTATCCACCTGCCCTAATCACCCCACAGCCAGGAACCAGACAACTAGGGAGAACCCCATGCCCCAGAAACCATTGAAATTATTCAAACTAGCCAATCCTAAGCCTGCTCACATTGCCTCACCCATTCCTTCCCTTGGAAACCATAATAAATGCTCTTGCCCACATTTTCCCTTCGCTCCCTCTGCCTCCTGACCATCCTGGTGCTTCCTCATGTGGGCCCCTTGAGTGGCATGCTATGCCTCCTGTTTCTAGAGATCTGTGACTATCAACTTCTTCCTTCATGACAGTCATTTCTGTGTCTGCAGGTCTTACCATACCCGATTAAAACAAACTTTGGGTACCTTTAAAACATAAAGCCACAGTGGCAAGACAGGTAACTTCTGATGGTGGCTTGGACTAGGATGGTCTCAGTGGAGAGGAAGAAAAATGGAAAAGTAAGATGGATTGGATATGGGGGTGAGGAAGAGGGAGGTGTCTCGGATGATTTCTGGGTTTATGTGTCGTTCAATTAAATAGATGATGGTGCCACGTACAAAGAGAGGAAATCCAGGAAGAGGACCATGTTTGGGAGAGAGGATGAGGAGTAAAATGTGCTTTCAAGACAACCAAAATTAAATGTTGCATGGACGGTTGGAGGTAAGCTCATAATCAGGGAAAAGAATCCCCACCAACTGTCCGTCTACCCGTAAGATGAGGACTCCAAGGCAGTACTATTTATAGACTGTGAATTTTTTTCCCTAATATAGCATATTTTTGATTGATGTAAATGACAATTTAAAATGAGAAACATTACTATATTTATACCTTACTGGTCATGAAAAATTAGTTTTGAGATGCTGCAGATGCTTTCTGATACACATCTGTCTGCCTGCTGTCCACGTTAAACTAAAATCCATTCTCACAGTGAAATATTCTCCGAACTTGAGCCAAATTGCCTTAAAGTACCCTTCATTCTATGAACCATAAGGACAGTACTTCTTTTAATGTGACAAGAAATCACGTTGTCAGGTTCCCCTGATTCACCCCCATAATCGCACTTCCTTGAATCACACTGCAAAACAAGTTGTTCTCAGATTGATCTTTAAATTTATGGGATGAAGAAGATAAGTTTCGGGAAAAATTCCAAGTTTGCTGTTATTCTTGTAATTGGCCAGTCTTTTCATAGTCTCAGGATAAAAATAGGGAGAACAACAGAGTGACACAAGCTTTTCGCCCCTCCCTTGAAACACAAACTACAGAGGTGCTAAAATAATGACTCTGCTACTATTGTTATTACAAAGCAAGTTCAAGGGCGGTTTGCTCTCTTTATTGTGTTTTGAGAAGTTTTAAGAAAAGTGACTTCTGAAGATGTTTTTCTCTAGCTCAATTTTGCCTAAGGGGCTAAATTGAATGAAAAAAAGAAGTCTACACCCTTTCAGAAGGAAACAAGACTATTTCATGGTAATTAATCATACTCATAGGATCCTGATTTTGGATTGTGTGAGAAAACTGTCTACCAGCAGCAGCTGTTACTTAGGAAATACAGCTGCCCGAATACAGCAAGATAAGGAAGGACGTAACCACTTTTTACAGTGTCCTAAGGGGATGCAAGCAGAAGGTTGCAACTGGTGGTCACATTCATGACGCATTCTGGGCCCCGGTGAAATCTTCTGACAGCTTTGAGGAAGGCTGCCACCGAATCCACAACCAGAAAAAGAAGAAAAGAAGAATTCCAAGCACATCTTGTCTCGTTTCTCACTTATAACGGACGGAGCAAGAAGAGGACATCTACAACATACTGTCACATTGCTTATTAATAATAATAATAACAATAAGCCTTTTAGTGCCCATACAATGCATTGGCACTGTACCAATGGACTTACTTAAATTATCTCATGTAATCTTCATTACAACCCGATGAGGCAATTACTGCCATTATCCCCATAGAAGAAAAATAAATACCATATATGTCCAAATATATATTTTCCCAAAATTATCCATCAGAAAAAAGTTGCTTCATATTCAATTCTGCAGAAAGTCCTCCCATATTATAGAGGACTTTTTTAGTTACTAAGTTTTGAACGTCAGAATAGCTGGAGGAAGACGTATTTACCTGAAATGATCATAACTGGTACCAGTTTTGGGTGCTCATGAAAGTTATCTGGTAGCATTGGTTTAGAAAAAAAGAGGCAAAGAAATTTAGGACAAATTTATTAATTACTCCAAGTAGGCAACTAATAAAGCTCATGACTCAACTCTTTTTAAATTATTTTAAGAGGTTATGTTGTAAACATAATGATTGTTCACTAATGAATTTAAAAATCCACCTTCCTAATGTCATGCAAATGTATACTTACGGAGTGGGATAAAATTTCTAGTGAGAGCATCAAACAGATTCAAAAAGTTTGGATTCTCACAGTTTGGATGGTGTGAAGATAGACTCCGAAAAGCTGTGTGAGGCAGCTCAGACAAGTGGCCAAAGAAACGACAAAGACATAGATGTCAAAGAAGCTTGGGGAGAATTTAAACCAAAGTATTTCATGAAGTATGAGACCGAAAAAAAGCAATACTTATAAACTAATAAGTTATTTCATATATAATAGAATTTTTAAAATGTACATGTAACCAAATGTGTAAATATCACAAATTATATCTTACAATTGAATGTTTTTTCTTATGTTTATATATTTAAATTGACCAAAAACATATTTTTGAGATCCTTTTACTAGGAAAGTGAGAACTCACTTTATTTCCAGGTTTGCCTAATGTGAGCATCTGTGGTATTTTTCCCCAAGGTCCCCACCCTGTTACCAAGGAGTGGAAGCAGGCTTTTAACTCGTCTTCAGAATCTAAAACCTGCCCTTATTCACTCTTCTTTATTGCTTTGTATGTGACCCCAATTTTCTTTTCACGTACTTAAAGACAGTGTGATGGTTAATTTTGTGTATCTTAGCCGGGCCATGGTGCCAGGATATGTGGTCAAACATTATTCTGGATGTTTCTGTGAGGGTGTTTTTGGATGAGATTAACATTTAAATCAGTAGACTTTGAGTAAAGCAAATTGTCCTACATAATGTGGGTGGGCCTCGTCCAATCAGTTGAAGGCCTGAATAGAACAAAGATTGACCTCCCCTGAGCAAGAGGAAATTGAACTTGAACTGCAACATTGACTCTTTCCTGGGTCTTCAGTCTGACTGCCTTCAGACTTGAACCACAGCATCAGCCTTTCTCTGGGTCTCCAGCCTGCCAGCCCACCCTACAGATTTTGGACTTGCCAGCCTCCATAATCATGTGAGTGAATTCCTTAAAATAAATCTCTTTCTATATATATATACACATTCTATTGGTTATTTTTCTCTGGAGAACCCTGACACATACAGGCACAACCCAAGTTCTCAATTTCTTTGACATTCTCTTCTTTCAGTTCTTTTTTCCCCATAGTAATTTCTGAACACAAGAAGTACTCAAAATACTTGTTCATAGACTTATACTTAGTAAATATGAGAAATAAGTACATTTTCTCTTAGACTATTTAAAACTTTTAGGATGCAACTTTTACTGATTCCATTCCTCTCCCACCCCATAAGTGTTTTAAAAAATAGCAGTTTGGCTAATTCATAGACATTAACCTCCTGGTTTTTCTCTTCCTGTCCTAAATGCTGGATTCCCAAACTTTCTGGTTTCTTGCAGATCCAATAGAGTGTCCTGAAGTAGAGAGAGCAAGCTAGACGGAGGTAGGCAAGTTGAATCAGAGGATAGAAATGGGCTTTCAGAAGTTCAACGCAGAGATTCAATTGTGTCCCATTCAACAAACCTTTATGAAATTCCTCCCATGTGCAAGGCACTGGGGTAGACCTATACAGGATACAAAGGTGAGTATTCATGGCATCAGTGTCTACTCAGCCCCCTAAGTTAGAAGCCTTGGGGGTTTAGTAATAATAAAAATAATTGCAATTACATACTTGATGCCAGGAGCCATTCTATGTGCTTTTTATTTTTTAATTTACTTTAATTTTCAAAACAACTCTATGATATATAAAAGATAACTATTATCATTGCCATTTTACAAAAGCTGAGTTTAAGTAACTTGCCAAAGGTTATAGAGTAAGTAAATGGCCGAGTCAGGGTTCAGACCCAGGGAATCCAGTGCCCAAGTCCGTGCTGTTTACCACCAGTTTCCCTGCCTCTGGTCACCGCTTTTCTCTCTTCTCCCTCCTCCCAGGGCTATTCTGTCCCCATTTTGTAGAGAAGAGTCACACCTCCAGGAGTTCTAGCTAATACATGTATGAAATAGCAAATTGGAAAGGAAGTAATTGGAATATTAACGGTTATCTTTTCAAAGAATGCCAAATCCTTTCAATATCCAAGGAAAGCTACAAACTCTCTCAACACAGTCAAAGATTTTACATATAACTTTAGGAGATTCACAGCCTATCCAGAGATCAGTATAAAAACCCTTGAACCAGACAAATGTGAATACAATTGAAGAATGCTCCCAGATAAGGACTAGATTTTGAGCAACTGTGGCTGTGGAGATGGATAATGCTCTGTGAGAAAAGATCAGCCTTGTGTAGACCAGCGTGGAATGCCAAACAAGTCCCTGAATGAAGCAGAGCCGGCACAACATAGGAGGAAGAGAATCTGGGCAGCACCCAGACCAACACGCCCAGCATACTTCTAGCCTATGCTATGCTTATAAATGTAGATTATTTATGACTGGCTACCAGTGAAGCAAGATGGCAAAAAAGCACTGACTCCCTCCTCTGACCCCCAACTCTGAATATGCCATGAAAGCAAGAGACTGGCTAGTGGATCCAAGGACACTGAAAAATCTTTGGGGAGACATTGAGTCCCAGTTTGGGGAGGAAATGAGAGCCTAGCACAAAGGAGAGCCAGAGAGCAAGGATACAGCAACACCAGCCTGACTCCAGCCAGAGGATGGAGTAAGGACACAGCAGTATTAGAGCCTGGTTGGAGTGAGGGGCGGATGATAAGAGGTGCAGGTGGGCTAGCTGGCCCCTGAGCATCTTCTTTCTCTACCCCACTACAGGTCAGACCATTACAACATGGGGAGGTAGCCTTGGAAAAAGGGCACTGAAAAGATTTTACCAAGAGGTTCCCTAAGGAACAGGGTCCCTGGTGTGTGTGTGTGTGTGTGTGTGTGTGTGTGTAGGGGGAGATAAAAGGAAATGACTACAATACTAGAGTTTCTACATCCTAATTCATGCCTTCCCTCCATTCATTTAGGTGGATACAAACTAAGACCTGTGCCTTCTGCCTGTCTGTCGCCCGACATGCACAATACCACCAAGAGATCTGGTAGACCGCAGCGACCATGAACCGTCAGGAGTATAAATAGGACACCTGAGGAGCACAAGTACCATAAAAGAAAAACAGCAAATTAAACAACTTATATAAGAGAAAGCAGAATTAATTGATCAGCTAGAATAAGAATTTAAAATATGTAAAATAAAAATCCTCAGAGAGAGAAGGGGGAATATTAGAAACATGAAGCAGGAAATGCAATTTGAAGGAAAACCAATTGGAGACACTGGATATAAAAAACGTTGCTTTTAAAATAAACTCAATCGATAAATTGAATGACAGAATAAATAGAACCAAAGAACAAGCTGGTGAGCTGAAAAACCAGGTTGACAAATATCAGAAAGGACTAAAGAGAGAAAGCATAAAAAACAAATTTAAAAGATACGGAGGAAAGCAGTAAAAATGTCAAGATCTATATAACAGAAGCCATACAAGGAGATAAAAGTAGATTGGGATGGGAGGGCAGGGCAGGAAATATGGAAGAAATAATAACCAAAAATGAAAAGACAAAAGACCCCAAATTTAAAGGACTCACAGAGACTAGAACTCACAGAAAACATACACAAAAAAACCTACAACTAGATTCATTATGGTGAAATTTGAGAACATCAAAGACAAAGAGAACATTCTAAAGGCCCCCTCATGAGAAAAGCAAATCACTTGTCTATGAACAAGAATCAGGTTGCTATCAGACTTCTCAAAAACAACACTCAATACAAGAAGGTAATGGAGTAACGTTTCCAAAGTTTTGTTGGAAAATTTACTGAAACCAGGATTTTATATCCAGATAAACTATTGTTTGAACGTGAGGGCACAATAAAGATATACTGAAGCATAATCCAGAAGTTTACCACATGACCCACTTTGCAAGCACTCTTAAGGGAAACAATCCAATAAGAAGATAAATGAATCCAAGAGACAGGATCAAGAGATGGGAAGAAATAGCATTGATAACTTGGTAAACATTATTGTTTGTCAAATCAATGGGCTCTAAAGTGGGACAAATGAATGCCAGGCCAACATGAGTTATGGCTGTGCAATGGTTAATTTTATGTGTCAACATGGCTGGGCCAAAGGGACCCAGATATTTGTTCAAATGTATCCAGAAGTTGCTGCGAAGGTAATTTTTAGATAAGATCAACATTTAAATCAGTAGATATTGAGCTAAGCAGATTACCCTCCATAATGTGGGTGGGCCTCATCCAATCAGTTGAAGGCCTTAAGAAAAAGATTGGCTTCCCCTAAGGAAGAAGAAATTCTGCCAGAAGACTGCCATTGGACCCAAATTTCAATGTCAACTCCTCCCTGAGTCTCCAGCCATCCAGCCCCCATGACTGTGTAAGCCAATTACTTAAAATCTCAATCAGTTTCTCTTTCTCTCTCTTGGTTTCTCTGTAGAAACGTGATTAAAACAGGTGGTGTGCTATAGAAAGATATTAAAACATTTACCTGTATTTATTATTTAATCTCCTTTCTAAAAATTTTCTTAGTGAAACTTTCATAACGTCCATAATTTATTAATATAGTGTATGTCATATAATTTAAAATTAAGTGTATGTGTGTGTGCATGCGCAATTTTTTTTTTACTAATATGGGCACATGATTTAAAAAGCTTGCAGATCACCAGCCTAAACAACAACTAAATAATATATCCATAAAAGTACATAGTGAAAACTATAGTGAATACTGAAATGGAGGGGGGGTGGGAGAGAGAAGTAGAGACCAATGGGAAGGAAAGCAAGATAAGGCACCTATTTTATTTTGAGAAAAGACACAGATGTTAATGAGCTTAAGACATTGATAGAGGAAAATAATATTTATTTATAAAAAATGACACAATTTAGTCTAAAGTATACAGATTTGAAGATTTTAATGATTTTTTCCTTTTTCTTTATAAAATCAAATTAAAAGCACCTTCAGGTATTGGTAAAGAAATATATGTATAGATGTTCCTAAGAGTCCCAGGTTAGGTAGCAGCCACTGAAGTGTTTGCAAAATGGAGTGCTTAAAATATTAGAGTGAGAGAAGAAAATACGTGAAATTTTATTTATATTCAATTTTATCTCAAATATATTAATTTCTATCTTTGTGGGTGTTTTGTAATATAAAGTACTAGTAAAATAGAATAAATGTGAAATTTGTTAATAAATAAACAGCATACATTTGAATGGGTGGATGGGTATTCTTTTTGTGTGTTACATCTTTTTAAAATGTGGAGATGCTCCCACCTCGGAGAATGACGCCTAAGCAGAGTCTATTCCTATCTGAGCGTGCCACTCATTACACAGTCTTTTCCTGGCAAACTCCTACTCATCCTTTGTGTCGACATAGCTGAGGAGCCACCCTCTGTCACAGAGGGTCCCTTCCAGGGAGTCTGGCCAGCAGGTACCTTCAATCTCCCCTCCTGTTCACAGGGACAGGCCCCACAGCACATTTGTGCGAGCTCAAAGGTTCCAAACACCTTGGTTACCAGTGGTGATTAATCCAGAATTAGACTGAACTGGAACCAAAGCTAGATTAACTAGATTCTGCCTCTCAGAAATTTGCATTCAGAGACACTAATTAAACTTTGTTCATCAATAGAAGCAAAGACCTGTGAACTTGGGAATTATGGGGTAGACCTTCTTCCGAGAACCAGAGGAGAGAACTTCATCTTTGCTTAGCTTTGCTACTGGAGGCGTTATGTTGCCAAGCTTTACTTCATCTGTAAAGAATTTCAGTGTTTGTGTTTTTTTCTCCCAACCTTCATTTATTTTTTTAATTTAATTTTTTTAAAGATTGGCACCTGAGCTAACATCTATTGCCAATCTTTTCTTCTTCTTCTTCTTCTCCCCAAAGCCCCCCAGTACGTAGTTGTATATTCTAGTTGTAGGTCCTTCTGGTTGTGCTACGTGGGACACCACCTCAGCATGGCTTGATGAGCGGTGCCATCTCCACACCCAGGATCTGAACTGGAGAAACCCTGAGCCGCCAAAGCAGAGCACACGAATTTAACCACTTGTCACAGGGCTGGCCCCCAACTTTTAATTTTTGAAAAATTTCAAACACTCAAAAAGTTGAAAAAATAATATAACAAGCACCTGTGTACCCTTCTCCTAGATTATTAGCGTTTTGCCACATTTGCTTCTTTAAGCTTTCTCTCTCTCCATGTATTATGTATATATGTATGGATATATTACACATTATATATGTGCCTATATACCTTATGTGTATAAACACACACATTTAGAGCTGAAGCATTTGACATTAAGCTGCAGACACCATGACGCATTATCCCTAAATACTTAGCATGTTTATCTTAAGAATAAGTTATTCTCCTTCATAACCCCCTACAGCATTACCACAACCAAGAAATTTAACTTATCATCTAATATACAGTCCATATTCAAATGTTCCCTTTTGACGCCAAAATGTCTTTTATAACTGTTTTGTAATTTCTGATCCAGAATCCAATCAAGGCTTTAGCATTGTATTTGGCTATGTCCCTTTAGTTTGTTTTAACGTAGAATAGCCTGCTATTTTGTTTTTGTTTTTCATGACATTGTATTTGTAGAGTCCAGGCCAATTGTCTTACAGAAGATCTACTCTACATTCTGAATTGGTATGACTGTTTCCTCCTGACTAGAGTCAGATTATTGCAGGAGCGTTACACAGACAACACGGTGTATTCCCTACTGCATTGCACGAGGTGAACTTATTACTGGGGATGCTAAATTTAATCCATTGTAAAGAATGCCTTTTCCTTTTATAACTAATAAGTAATCTGTAGGGTGATTCTTTCAGACTGTGTGAATAACTAGATCCCCAATAAACTTTTATCCAGTGGTTTTAGGATCTATTATTAATCTTTGCCATAATCGATTATTAAATTGTGGGTTGAAAAATGGTGATTTTCTAATTGTCATGCTGTGTACATATTAATTAGAATTCTTCGCTAAAGAAGAGCTTTCTTTTTCTTCCATCCCACCCTCTTTTATAACTCAGGGTTGGTTTTTTTTTCATTCAACATATTACAACCCATTACCAACATCATGCTTTATGGTGCTCAAAATGTCACAAATTTGGCTTGTATTATTGAATCTCAAAGACTATGTGTTCAGCTGAGGGAGAGAGCAAAATACAATGGTTAGAACATGGGCTTTCAAGTCAGACAGCTCTTCAGGAAGCTGCCACTTACGAAAAGTGTGGTAGTAAGCAAGTTACTTAAATCCAGGAGCTTCAATTTCTTCACCTGCAAAATAATGTGAATAACACCCACCTCACAGAACAGGAGCCAAGACTGTTTGGTTCACTGCTGAATCCCCAATATTGAAGTCATTCGGGAGACAATAAATACCTGTTGACTCTGTAAAGCATCTAGAACAGTGCCTGCTACATAATAGCAGCAGAATAAATGAGTTGTTTCTGTTGTTCATATTTATCTAATATGATCTGGATTTATTAGTTAACTATTATTGAGACCTCTTTAAGTATAAACCGTTGTGCTGGCCATCAAGAAAGGACCAGAGGGTGAGACTACTTCCAATTCAACTTAGCCATGAAAATAATGATTATTATTATTGTTTCCATGAGAACTAATATTTGTGTAGTGCTCACTATGTGACAGGCAGTGTTCTAAGCTCTCAATTAACTTATTTACTTCTCTCAACAACCATAAGAGTTAAGCTCTATTATTATCCCTGTTTTTTTTAACGATTGGCACCTGAGCTAACATCTGTTGCCAATCTTCCTTTCTTCTTCTTCTTCTCCCCAAAGCCCCCCAGTACGTAGTTGTATATTCTAGTTGTGGGTCCTTCTGGTTGTACTGTGTAGGATGCCACGTCAGCATGGCCTGATGAGCAGTGCTAGGTCCGTGCCTAGGGTCCAAACTGGCAAAACCCCAGGCTACCAAAGTGGAGTGGTCAAACTTTACCACCTGGCCACAGGGCCAGCCCCTATTATCCCTATTTTAAGATTTGGAAAGGGGGCCCAAAAAGGATAACTAAGATGCCTCATACTCAGTAAGTGGTGGAGCCAGGATTCACACACTGGCAACATGGTATCAAAGGTGTTCTTGTACATACTATGCTATGCTAAAGAGAGGAGAGCTTTTAAAAATAAGATAAATAAAAGCAGAAGGTGCTTTTTATACAGGACCAGGTATAGTAGAGCACATGACATTCATTTGAAGAAAGACATACTTTACTGGCACAGAACTGACAATGAAGGTTTAAGGTTCTTGTCCCGAAGTCTCCTAGCATCATAATTTGTTTTAAAAGATCACATTTTGGAAGATGCTGAGACCATTGCAAATGAAGACTTCATTTGCAGAACTTAAGGAACTAAAGGCAATTTAATCCTTGGAAAATGAGAAGTAGATGCCAGCTCTTATCTTCGTCTAGTGTTTTATGGCAGCCGTTCAGTAATATACACGGTTATGTCTGAATAACCCACCAGATGGTCCAGCTGTGAGAATGTTATTGTTTTCTACCAATTTGTGTTACTCCCATGGTTTCACAAGTTCTGGTTCTTGAACCATCAAAAGACACTACAGGTTTTTCCTTAAGCTGTGACAAAAGAACGGGTTTCCCAAATCGATCACAAAAGTTTTGTCAGATATAGAGGCAAATTCACAGGCAAATGTCAGTGCTTTTTACAATCTCTGTGAAAGGCTGCATGTTTAGTTTATGGGAGTTTTTCCTTCCAAGAGGGACTAAAGGTTTGATAGAGAGTTTTCATATGAGCAGGCCGTACCCATTGCTACCGCTGTCAATTAGTTAATGCACTTTGTGAAAAATAATCCCTGTCTCTCAAAGGCCATTTGGTTATTTCTCTTTACTCTCTTCCCTTCTTCGCTGTTATGTGGAATTGCCTGCCTAATCTTATTTGAGTGAGCATACTGGTCATTCGCAGGCACTATATGTTCCCAGCTATCTGTATCCTACAAGAAAGATAAGCAATAAGAATTCACACAGTGTGAATGATAGCCTAATAATTACTATCTTGTGCATTAGGAGATGCAGAGCTGACGGCTATGCAGCCATTCAAACAGTTAAGCATGAATTACCACACTATAATTCAGGGCCTGAAGCCTCTTCTATACATAGAAGCAGATGCCTCTTTGCCACAAAAGGGAAACCAGTAGTAATCTGGAGGGGAAAAAAAGCGTTGTTGTTGTTGTTTTTTTTAACACCAGAGTGACCCCATTAACGCTATTGCACCCAGAACTTAGGCATATGATATGTCTCTGAATCCCCCCGAAGCAGCCCTACATTGACCCCAGTCTTATTCAGCCTCCCTGTGGTCTTGCAGGGCCAGCAATGGATTTATCCAGCTCGCATAATTTCTCTTTGTGCCAGCACAAAAAGGTTTTTCTAACAACAAAAAACACAACAAAACCAGCAGTCTCCCCCAAAGACTCTACTTACTGAAAGTTACATTTGGGCGTGTTCCCGCCTGTGTGTGTGTGTGTGTGTCCAAGAATAAGTCCCCCATGGCATTTCAGGGAAAGCAGGCACTCTAGAACCTTCTTATCACAGCCTACAAGGTCCTATGCCATCTGGCCCCAGCCTGTGTTTCAGACTCGATCGCCCTGCACTGTCTCCTGTCTCACTCACATGGCTCCAGCCACACTTGCCACATTGCTGCTCCCCACACCCGCCCACTATACACACGCATCAGAGTATTTGTTCTTCCTTCCCCCTGCAAGCCTCTTCAATCAGGCGTCTGCCTGGCTGCTACCCCACTTCATTCATGTTGACTCCTCCGCGGTGAAGGAAAGATATGGAATAAGGAGTAGAATAAGGACAGAAAAAGAAGGCCTAAGAGAGTCCTTTCTAGGTCATAATTCATCATAGCATCCCATGCCATTTTTTTGCTTCTTTACCTGAATTATTTTTCTCCCAAGAAAATCACCACCTGCTTTTGAATTATGTATACATGTGAGCCTGTCTCTTTCACTACATTTTAAACTCCCTAAGCCAGTTCCTTTATTGTTTCCTTTACTGCTTTTTAGCATCCTATCCTCAGCCCTTAGAAAAGCGCCTGATGCATAGTGGGCCGTAAAATATGTGTTGAATGAAGAAATGAATTAACGCACTACCAGTTTCAAGAAATGGAAGACCGAATATCTCCTTTTTTTCTTTTAAAGAAGCAGAAGCACGAGTCCTTCAACCAGTCCTTAAAGAGTGCTTCCCTCACGTAGCCCCCTTTCCACTTGGATGACCAACTAGTTTGTGATGTAACGGTGGGGCCACACCTCCAAGGATTTGCTCTGGGAATGGACAAAATCTTCTGGTGCACCCTTCCACTATAGAAACTATCGGTTAGATTGAGAAGCAAAAGTTCTCTGACCTGAGCTCTTTCTAAAATGTGATCTTGAATTTTGAAGTATTAAAGAAAAGCTGTCATTTCAAAGCTGCTGCTGATTTTTTGTAGAACTTAAAAAAGAAACCCAGGGAAACACATTAATGGGGTTTTGACTGTGAATGACAACACATTGGGTTTATCCTGGAATGAGACTGTTGAGGGTAAAGAAACTAAATTTCTCAGCATAATAACTAACAAAAATTTTCCATTTGCATCAAAATTCCCAGAAGGGAGACCTCTAGACTTGAGGGAGAAGGAAGACGGGGAAGCAACTTTGTTGGGAGAAAGTGAGCACAATAAAATGATGAGAGCTAAGGAGAAAGACAGTGAGGAGAACTCAAAAAGAAAATTATAGTTCCACTTTACCTATGCATGTAGATTCAAAAATCCTAAGAAAAATATCAGCAAATCAATTTTACAATGTTAAATACGCTTAACACGTAAAAGGTATTGTTAGTTAAATATATTAAATAAAATTATAGAATGAAGTAAAATGTATTAAAAATAATATGTCATAATCAAGAATGTAAGGAACATCATCAGAAAATCAATATCAGAAAATATATTATTGTAATTTGTGACATTAATAGACTAAAGGGAAAAAAGTCATGTAATTAACTCAGTTGATGCCAGAAAACATTTGATGAGTTAATGCCTATTAAGATGAAAAAAATAATAAGCTAGGAATAGTAAAGAACATCCTTGGTAAAATTTACATACTAAAACTCCTAATATTATACTTTATGGAGGAACTTTAAAGGCATGGCTGTTAAGATTAAGAACAAGATAAGGATACCACTATTACCCTTACTCCTGAATACAGCATTGGTGGTCATGGCCAACATGATGGTGAAAGGAAAATATGTTTATTGATAATTACATGCTATATATTTCCTTTTACATACTGCTTTAGTTACATTCCACAAATTTTTATATACTTATTTTCATTCGATTAAAAATATTTTCTAATTTTCCTTGTGACTTTCTCTTTGGCCCATGCATGGATTCTTTAGAGTTGTGTTGGTTCATGTCCAAATATTTGGAGATTTTCCAGATATTTTTCTCTTATTGATTTCTTGTTTAATTCTATTATGATCAGAGAAGTTACTTTGTATGAATTCAATTATTTTAAATTTGCTGAAGTCTGTTTTATGGCCCAGAATATGATGTATCTTGGTGCATTTTCCATGTGCAATTGAAAAGCATGTGTAGTCTGTTGTTGTTGGGGGTCAGTGTACAATAAATGTCAATCAGGTCAAGTTGGGTGATAGAGTTCTTCAGGTCTTCTATATTCTTAATGATTTTCTGCTCCTTTGTTCTATCAATTATTGAGAGAGGAGTGCTGAAGCCCCCAACAGCAATTGTAGATTTGTCTATCTCTCCTTCCAGTCCTATCAGTTTTTGGGGTTCTATTGTTAGGTGCATGCACGTTGAGGATTGTTATGCCTTCTGGGTAAACTGACCCCTTATCGTCATGTAATGTCCTTCTTTATCCTGGTAATAATCCTTGTTCTGAATTTTACTTAGTATGATATTAATATAACCACTCCAGCTTTCTTTTGATTAATATTTGCATGGTCTATTTTTTTCCATTCATTCACTTTCAACCCACCTATGTCATTATTATTAAAATGAGTTTCTTATGGACATTTGGGTCATTTTTTAAAATCCGTTCTTCTAATCTGTATTTTTTAATTGGTATATTCACACCATTTACATTTAATATAATTAATAACATGATTGGGCTACAGTTCCTCATCTTGCAAGCTGTTTTCTGTTTGTTCTGTCTATTCTTTACGGGGACTTTTGGCCTGCTTTTTCTCTTCCTGCTTGGCTTTAAAAAAAATCTATTTAAAAAAATGTTTAGGGGCTGGCCCCATGGCTGAGTGGTTAAGTTCGTGTGCTCCGCTTCGGCGGCCCAAGGTTTCACTGGTTTGGATCCTGGGCGCAGACATGTTACTGCTCATTAAGCCATGTTGGGGCGGCATCCCACATGCCACAGCTAGAAGAACCCACAACTAAAATATACAACTACATACTGGGAGGATTTGGGGAGAAAAAAGTAGATAAAAAAAGAAAAAGATTGGCAACAGTTGCTGGCTCAGGTGCCAATCTTAAAAAAAAAAAAAAGCGTTTAGTGGTTACCGTAGGGTTTATAATACACAAGTTCAAATAATACTGCTTCATGTTTAGAATGAGAACTTAACCCTACAACAGTATACTCCCAATTTTTTTTCCCGTCTTCTGTGCTACTGTTTTCATATCTCTTACTCTTACACATGCTTTTAAACCAAACTATACTGCTCCTGCCTTACAGTCACTTACCTTTTAGAGCAATTAAAACTAAGAAAAATGTCTTTCATGTTTACTTTCACTTTAACCATTTCCAGAGATCTTCATTTTCGTGTAGATCCAGATTTCTATCTGGTATCATGTTTCTTCAACCTGAAAAACTTCACTTAACATTTCTTGTAACGCAGGCTTGCTGGTAATGAATTCTCTCAGTTTTTGTTTTGTTCTTTCTTCTTCATTTTTGGTAGATATTTTCACTGAACTCTGGGTTGAACTTTTTTCTTCTTTTAGTGCTCTAAAGACTTCATTGTCCTCTGGCTTGCATAGTTTCTGATGAGGTCTATTGTTATGGGCTGAACTCTGCCCCCCAAACTTCATATGTTGAAGTCCTAATGCCCAGTGCCTCAGAATGTGACTGTATTTGAAGATAGAGCCTTTAAAGAGGTGATGAACTTAGAATGAGGCCATTAGGGTGGCCCTAATCCAATCTGACTGGTATCTCTATAAGAACAGAAAGAGTGGACACACAGAGAGACACCAGGGACGCACATGCACAGAGGAAACATCACATGAGGACATAGCAAGAAGGCAACTATCTGCAAGCCAAGGAGAGAGATCTCAGAGGAAACAAATCCTGCCAGCACTTTGTCATGGACTTTTAGTCTCCAGACCTGTGAGAAAATAAATTTCTGGGGGGTTTTTTCTTTTCTTTTCTTTTTTCTTTCTTTCTTTCTTTTTTTTTTTTTTGGTGAGGAAGATTGGCCCTGAGCTAACATCTCTTGTCAATCTTCCTCTTTTTGCTTGATGAAGATTGTCACTAAGCTAACATCTGTGCCAATCTTCCTCTATTTTATGTGGGATGCCACCACAGCGTGGCTTGATGAGCTGTGCTAGGTCCACACCCAGGATCTGAACCCACAAACCCCGGGCTGCTGAAGTGGAGCATGTAAACTTAACCACTATGCCCCCAGGCCGGCCCCATAAATTTCTGTTTTTTAAGCCACTCAGTCTGTGGTATTTATTATGGCAGCCCCAGCAAACTAAAATATCTATGAATTTTTATTTTTGTTCTTCTGTATATAATGTGTTTTATTTCTCTGGATGCCTTTGTGATTTCCTCTTCATCTTTGATTTTTAGTTGCTTGAATATGGTGCTCTAGATGTGGATTGATCCTTCTTGGCATTCTCTGGGCTTCTTGGTTTGACATGTTTCATTATTTTTGGAAAATTCTCAGCCATTATCTCTTCAAGTGTTTCTTCTGCCTTGTCCTTACTCTCTTCTCCTTCTGAGATTCCAAAAAAACACATATGTTAAATTGTTTGATATTGTCCCATAGCTCTTGAATGCTCAGTTCTGGTTGGTTGTTTTTTCCCCCACCCCTTTTTGTCTGTGTTTCATTTTAGTAATTTCTATTGACCTGTCTTCAAGATCACTGTATCTTTCCTTATTGTGTCTAGTCTTCTGATAAGCCTGGCAAAGGTATTTTTTATCTCTGCTACCACAGTTGTCCCCCTAGTACTTTCATTTGACTATTTCTTATAGTTTCCATGTCTTTGCTGATATCCCCCATCTTATCAAGCATATTGTGCATTTTTTCCAAAAGTAACATTAACATATTAATCATAGTTGCTTTAAATGCCCTGTCCAACAGTTCCAACATCTGAGTCATCTCTAAGTCTGATTGTGTTGATTATTTTGTCTCTTAAGAGTGAATTTTCTCTCTTACATGTTCATAATTTTTCGTTGAATGCTGGACATCATATGAAACACAATAGAGACTGAGGTAAACAGTATTTATGCCTGGAAGTTGGAAATGGGCACACCTTTACTTCTGCTAGGTCACTGGTCTGCATGTGTGTATTTGTGTGTGTAGTGGGCAAGAGGGTGTAAGAGTTGGTTAGAGAATCTAGTCAGGAGTTGAGCTGGGTTTGGGTTTCGTTGTTGCTCTGGTTACCTTCAATGCACCACGTTTTTCAAACTCCTCTAGCAATACTTTGGACTTATGTGGAGGCTGGCTTGACAGAGGGATTTTCTCAACATCCCTGCTCCATCTTCATCTTTATGTCTTACCTGTGTACCTGTGCCTTAGAAAGGACCTGCCTTGTCCCCAGAAGAAGAACGTTGATGCTTGTTACTCGCTCCTTTCCAACTTGGTGGGAGTGGGCGTTTGGGGAAGGGAGAGGGGTACTGTTTGTTGTCTTAGCCCTTTAGTCTTAAGCAGGCTCTGTGTCCCTGGATCTCAGGGAGAAGACTGTCTTAATGATCTTACCTCTCACCCAGGTTTAAGAGCTGTGAGAGACCTCTAATGTCCTGGGTCAGATGGTTTCTTGCCCCGTCTCTGGAAATAGAGGAGTTTTTTTCTTTTACCCACCCTTCAGCCACATGGGTCTTCACAATGCCCTAGGGATCTCGGAGTTTGCTGCTCTCCCTCCAATGTCTTTTTTTTTTTTTTTTTTTTTTGAGGAAGATTAGCCCTGAGCTAACTACTGCCAATCCTCCTCTTTTTGCTGAGGAAGACTGGCCCTGAACTAACATTCATGCCCATCTTCCTCTACTTTATACATGGATGGCTACCACAGCATGGCTTTTTGCCAAGTGGTGCCGTGTCCACAATGGGATCTGAACCAGCGAATCCTGGGCCACCAAGAATCCGTCCAATGTCTTAAGGCCTTCATTCTTCAAAGAGAAAAGAATCCAGGCAGAGCTTCATGGCTTTTCTACAGAAGGAGCTGCTTCCCCATTGTAAGCCTGCATGACTAAGGTGGGCTTTCTCTAGGCTCCCACCTGCCTAACCTTCACTGTGAACACTGGTAAAGCAGGGCCTAGGAGTAGATGTGGACTTTCCTTGCTTGTGTGGCTGCCAGGTGTTCTACATTCTTGCACTAGCCCACCCCTAGCCTTTAGCAATTTATGAAAATATTTAACCAAATTCTTTTTACCTGCTGGTATGGTGGCTCCTGAACTGTGCCAGGGCTGGTACTCTGCCTCTCCTTGGAGACCCCTGACTTTCCTCAGACTTCATGCTAGTTGTTTTCCCTGTGAACTCAATTTTCTGATAGATTCAAGAAAATTTATGATTTTATCAATTACTTAAGTTTTTCTTGTTGGTAGGGTGGAAGCAACACTCTTTCCAGCTTTCTACGCCCTATTTGGAAACCAGAAATCCTAATATTTATTTTTGGATTGCTTCCTGCTCTATGCTCTAATTTCCCACTGAGTCCTTAACTTTCAGTAAAAGTCCATTACATTCTATAGCATTGCTGGAGGGGCTTTTGCAAAGGAGGAAAGCGGAACATGCTTGGGATGAAGCAGTAGAAAGAGAGGCCAGGGGTTGGCAGATCACCAAGAAGTGATCAAAAATTGTGTTGCCAGCAGGTATTTGCAATCAAGGGTGAAGGTCAACAACCAGGAGCTCACAGGCACTTCCTCCCACACTGAGAATCTTGGGAGGATCTTTAACTTCCCACAGCTATGTGTAAAGGGGAGCGCCACTAATTTTATGTAGCTATTAAAAATAAGAATGACTGGGCATTGCTGTAGGACTTGGGCTACTCAAATTGTAGGGAAAAAGCCAAATCATTACAGCTGTCTGTCATCAGACCTAAGTAAGGTAGCTGTGGTCTAACGGTGGGAGATTACGCTCTTTGCGTAGAAAAAGTTAATACTCAACTTATGAGTTTATTTAGGCTTCCAGTATTCACCATACTCTTCAATAGAGTTATCTGAATCTTGCCACAATAGAGAAAAAAGGCTCAGAGGGCTTGGGTGCTTTCTTTCATCAAAAGAAATGATATAATTTTGCTACCTATGTTAGGCTATTTATTAGGTTTTCTAATGAAGGAACCTGAGGTTTAATTTTTATCATATTGCCAAGGGGGACAGGGATCAAATTTTTTAGACCATCTCAGTGCCTGAGTAATTTTTTCCAATCCAGCAAGATCAGATGGTCTGATTTCCTTGCTCAGTGTTTCTGGTAGAAAAGGCAATTTTCAAGAGTGAAATAGCAATTTCTTAGCCATCACTGAGGCTCTTAAAATCCATTTTTTAAACTCGCGTAGACTTCCGTGTGTAAATGAAAGAAGACTCCTGGAACTACACATTTTTCTATTTTGAGAGATAACTCACTCAAGCATAAAGTTAATACAATTTATTACACCGAAAGGAAAGTTGCATTAGAGTGAGCTCATAACAGACGAGTAAACACACTTCACAAGAACGGGGTGGCGTGTCTGCTCTCCTGAGTTTGTCTCCTTCAGCTTCAATGCCTCCCTAAATCTCTCATTCCTACGTCGGCCCTGCCGACAGAGGACAGGCCTGTCTTCCTGAGAGGTGTTTGGAAACACCAGCAGACCCTTGAAACTTCAGAGCTAACCCTTAGAAGGGTAACCAGCCTTTGATTATTCTGAGGGAGACAAAATACTCCATCAGTCCTTTGAAACGAAAGTAACGAAATCAAGTTTGAGGGCTCCTGAGCCAGATTCCGCATGTTCACGTGCAGGTTTAATGAAAACTTACTATCTGCATGACCTCAGGAAAGTGGGTTAAGTTCTCCAAGCCTCAGTTGCTTCGTATTAGAAGGAAAATCATAATACGAGTGCCTAGCTCGTAGAGCTATTGAGAAGAGTTATATGCAAAGCACTTCTCAGAGTGTCTAGCACATAGTACGCATGTGGTAAAGGTTGGATATTTATAAATAGCATCATCATCATTATTACTACTATTATATCAACTATCGGGCCCACCTGCTACCCATCCTACCACCTGAGTTCATTCTTTTGACAAATTGTTGAGCATCAGCTGTGCGCCAGACTCTGCTCTAGGAGCTTGTGGATAGTAAAGGTACAGGCTTTGTCCCCTCTGCCATCTACCAGCGAGGCACTTCATCTCCCTGAACCTGGGTTTCCTCTTTAATAAAATGGGACTAGCTGGGACTAGGACTAAGGAGAGTTATGTGAGACACTGTGCAAACCTAAGAGTGAGTGCCTCCTTCAGTTTTGTACCCTAGGCACCTTGCTTGCCTCACCCTCGTCCAAGCCTCTGGGAAGAATAATACCTACTTCACATAGTTATTGTACGAATCATGGAGTTGAGGAAGCAGAGAGTAGATTATATTTGCCTGGAATAGGAGTGGGATTTGGGAAGTCCTGTCCAATGAGGGGATATTAAGCTGAGCCTTAAAGGATGAGAAGTTTAGTACTAGACAGGCATTGGGTTGTTCCTGTAGGCATATCAAAGAGTGAATGATGGGTTGTGCCTGGAAATGACAGCATGGCTTAGAAGGAAATGATGACAAGAGCTAAGAGCTATTATTTATCCAGCAACTACTACGTGTGGGGCATGGCTAGGCATTTTCAAATATCATCTTTAATCCTCACAATGTCCTTAAAAGGTTGATATCATTTATTCCTGTTTTACAGTGTAGCCTCAAAGAGCTAGGCCCAAGGAGGCAAAAAAGCTACATAGTGTATTAGTTTTCTATTGATGCTGTCACAAATTGCCCCAAATTTAGTGGCTTAAAACAACACGAATTATAATCTGACAGTTCTGGAGGTCAGAAGTTTGAGACAGATCTCACCCAGTTCAATCAAGGTGTCAGTAGGGCAGCGTTCCCTTCTGGAAGCTCCAGAGGAGAATCCATTTCCTTGCCTTTCAGCTTCTAGAAGCTGCCCATATCCTTGGCTTGTGGCCTCCTTCCTCCATCTCCAGAGCCAGCTGCTCAAGTCCTTCTCACTTCACATCACACTGACCTTCATCTGTGGTCATGTTTCCTTCTGACCCTCTTTCATTTTTAAGGACCCTTGTGGATTATATTAGGCCCACTCAGATAACCGAGGTTAATCTCCTTATTTTAAGGTCAGTTGATTAGCAACCTTAATCCCATCTGTAACCTTAACTCCCTTTTGCCATGTAACCTGACATCTTCACAGGGTCTGGGGATTATGAGATGGACATTGTGTGTGTGTGTGTGTGTGTGTGTGCATGCATGTGTGGGGGGCAATTTTTTACCTACCTCACAGGGTTTGTTAGTGGCAGAGCTGTTGGCTTAGGGTCCATTTGGATTTCATCCTGGGTTAATAGGAAGGCATTAAAGGTTTTTAGGTACTGGAGTGAGGTAAACAAATCTGTACTTTACAAAAATAATCCTTGAATCAGGATGTAGCAAGGACTGGAGGAGAAGGGAAAATATTGGCGTTAGAGAATTCAGTAAGAATTAATGAAGCAGCAGATGTAGAGATGGAGAAAAGGGTGTGGATTGAAGGATATTTCCGGGGCCTGGTGACCTGATGGATGTGGAGGAGGAAAGAGAGAAAGGATTCAAAGATGACTCTTAGGTTTTCCAGCTTAGGTGATTGGGCGGATGGTGATTAGTCTTTACGTTTCAATTTATCCTTGCAACTGCTTTGCAGTTTATTCATTCATTTTAACCATTCATATAGCCACCAAATATTTCTTCAGTGGCTACTAAATCACTGGCTATTGTTGTAGCACTTGGGACACATCAACGACCCTCAAACACAAAAAGCCCGGCCCTGTAGGAGCTTACCTCCCAGTTGGGGGAGGAATACACAAACAATAGTCATAATAAATGAGTAAATGTAGAGTGGATTCAAAGGTGGGGAAAGATATTAAAAAAAGAGAAGCAGAGTTAAGTGGTATCAGGAACCCTGAGGATGAGAGGGTGGGTGCAGCTGTCACAGGGTGGTCGTTGTAAGCCTCCAGTAGAAGTGATGTTTGAGCAAAACCCTGAAGGAGGGGAAGGAATTAGCCCTGTGGACACCTGGGGCAATGCATTCCTGGCAGCGGAAACAGCTAGTGCAGAGGCTGACGCCGGGAGATGCAGAGTGTGTCTGAGGAAAAGTAAGGAGGCAGTGTGACCGGCGCCGGGGGAGCCAGGGGACAAGCAGGAGATGATGTTTCTCCCATCTCCCATCCTTGAGCTCTCAAGAAGGGAAGGGGGTGAGGGAAAAAGGGGGCAGCATGAGCCCTGTGCCTGTCACTGGTGGAGGTGCTCCATCCACACCTGACTGCTCCCTGTCTTTGGAACCTCAGTCATCCATGGCTCCTCTTGGCACAGGAAGTAACCGGAGAAGAGCCACTGTTTGCTGAGCTCTAACTATATGGCAGGCTCAGCGTGAATTAACCCATTTGATCCTCAAAACAACCCTATGAGGGAGATAAGATTATTAACCCCATTTCAGAGCTGAGGAAAATGCCCAAGATGACGTAGCTGGAAAGTGGCAGACTGGGATTCAGTCCCAAACAGTCCAGTTCCAGAGTCTGCTCACTGAGTCACTGCTCCCCACCCCCTGGACTGTACCAGGACCTGAAGAGTACCAGAAAGAAGTCCTTTCTGTCTAAAAACATCTCCTCACTGATCTCCACAATCCCACCATTAACCCTTCATTCCCGCCACAAGCACTGTCCAAAACTCAGATGGGCGATATGATGAGCTCCTTATACCTCACAGTTAATGAGTCCATCCATCCATTCAATAAGAGCTATTGATTACCTATTAAGTCTTAGGCTCTGGGCTAGGACTTTTCTCCACGGCAGGAAGGACTTGGCAGCAGGAAAGCGTATGCCAAAAAAGGAAAGTGGGGCCATAAGGATAAATTTCATTTATTTGAAACTTTGCCTCCGGAGATGTCCACATTCATCACTTAGTCACCACACGGCATGATGATGCTCATCCTTTCTGCTGGATAACTCTCCCTCTGCAGCTAATTGCCTTACATCGATAGTCTAGTTCTTGTCAGTTTTGTCACACTGTTATTACATACAGTAATGGTGTGTAAGATATTAGCCTGTCATTATATATAAATGTGTCTAAGGAAAACTCATTTCCAAGAATCATTTTTGAAAATGAATCCAGAAGAGAGGTAAAAGCTTATTTTCTGTCTCCAAGGACAACATCAAGTAACTGTGAGGCTTGTACAAGAATTGTTTAAGGTGGATTTGATGTCCCCGAGGAATACCAAAGTCACCAATATACTTGGGGTGTTATCTAAAGCCCAGGAAAGAGTTAAGCTGAAAGAAGAAGCAGTTTTGGTCCCCTGCTAACTGTGCCCTGCCTTGAGGGTATGAAAAACCAGCCTTTCCCCAACTTACCATTCCTCTATTTTATTATGGTTAATAACACGTGACCAGAAAATCATTCTTACCATTTTCCCTCTGGTGCCATTAAGTTTAATTTCCTTGTTTTAATAATACACCACCAGTGACTGGTCTGATATTAGAACTTTTTTCAACCAGTTACCTATTAAAGTAGGACTTTATTTATTACAAAATATACATTTCATACAACTCTTGAAACCCTGGGTTTGTGATATCCTGAAGGGTCGAACACTGTGTTCCGATGTTTTCCCAGTTTATTTCTGACAACCTTCACCACTCAGATGGAAACTCTCTGAAAACCAAGACATTGTGAGTCTTGGTGTGTTCCCAGAACACGGCCTGCATGTGGCGAGTGTTTAAGAATGCACATCGAGAGCCCACCCGGTGGTGTAGTGGTTCAGTTCATGTGCCGTGCTTAGGTGGCCTGGGGTTCGCGGGTTCGGATCCCAGGCACAGACCTAGCATTGCTTGTCAAGCCACGCTCTGGCAGCATCCCACATAAAATAGAGGAAGATTGGCACAGATGTTAGCTCAATGCCAGTCTTCCTCACACACACAAAAAAGAATGCACGTTGAATGACTTATGAAATCCACACCTTCTCTAACCTCTTCTGCCTCTTCACCTCCGACCACGCACAAAACAGCCAAACCCTTTTCCACATGAAGAGTTTGTCTATGAAAAGGGGTGGAAATGGATTCTAATCAAACCCAGAACACTGACTAATCTTACTGTATTTAAAAACTTTAAATACAACAAGCATGTGTCAAATACCTGCTGGCTCTAAGGGGAAGACCCTGTTCTGGGTGCTGAGGGCAAAATAAAGGTGCCCAGACACTGGGTCTGACCCGCAGGGGCTTATCATCTGGTAGGAACCTGGTGATGACCTCCAGAGAGAACCCAGAGTGACCTTAAGTCCCTTGCCCTTCAAAGCCCTCTAGCACTCGCTGGTGCCATTCACCTGGCGCTTCCTGGTGAAGATTCAGCTTGTGGGCTCTGGAGCCAGACTGCCTGAGTTCAAGTCCTGACTCAACCAAATGCGAGCTCTGTGACTTTGGGCAACTTACTTACCTTTTCTGTGCCTCCATTTCCTTATTTGTAAAATAGGAATAAAAATTGGACCAATCTCATAGAGCTGTTGTGATGATTAAATAACTTCATGTATGTAAAATGCTTAGAACCACACCAGATACAGAGGAGGCATTCAATTCATTTTAGCTGTTACTTGGTTTGTTTTTGCCACTTTGTGATAAATTGTATTTTACGTGGCTATCTTGAGCTACTATTAATTTGTATGGTTGTATATTTTAAATAGAAATATCTTGATTGCTGTTTAGAATGACACATGATCATTATAAAAGATTTAAATTATGTAGAGAAAGAGAATGTTTCTCTGTAATCTTAGCCCCAAAGATAACCATGATACACAATTTGGCAAAACTCCTCCCACATAACAATTTGCTTCTTTAAGAATGTGTAAATACATTTGCAACATACATGTATTATACTATACATACTCTTCCACAAACAGCCTATTTGTTAAACTCACTGTATTGAGATCATCTATCTGTGTCAATTTATAAAGACCTATTCTATAATTTATATAACCATTACCTTATTAGTGGACATTCAGACCATTTACTGGTTGTATAGTATTTGTAAGGATTGGGGTTGTAATGTTCAAGCTAAAGCTTATATTTCTTGAAGGAAATGTCATTGAATTCTCAAAGAGCCCTGCAGATAGGAAGTTCTGAGTCAACATTTATTTATTTATTGAGCCTTTTAGGAGAAGCAAACAAGCAGTGGAAGCGAGCTTTATCTGCAGAAAGTTCTATTTCTAAACTTTTTCTAAAAGTTCTAAAAAAGATCTTGACTAGCATGACACAACTATCTATTGTTCAGGGTTGTTGTGAAGACAAAATAAGGTAATGTATTAAAGTGCCTGAGCCTCTAAATGCTCAGTAGATGCTGGCTATCGTTGTTAGGATGGCAGTTAGGAGGCAGAAAGAGTACACATCATCTGTCTTTTTTTTTTTTTTCTTTTTCTCCCCAAAGCCCCCTGGTACATAGTTGTATATTCTTAGTTGTGGGTCCTTCTAGTTGTGGCATGTGGGACGCCACCTCAGCGTGGTTTGATGAGCAGTGCCATGTCCGCACCCAGGATTTGAACTGACAAAACACTGGGCCACCTGCAGCGGAGCGCACAAACTTAACCACTTGGCCACAGGGCCAGCCCCACACATCGTCTGTCTTTGATGACTGAGTCACTGACCTACAGAAGGCGAAACAGGCATCTCTGGCACCCACCCTAGGTTGTAGGATTCTATTCTTTAATGACTAGGCATTGCACTAAAGATGAATTAGAGTATGGAAATAAAAATAGAATAACTGCTCATCCTGATCCTTCCAGCAACTAGAAGTTATCTACGTGATGTTTGTTAATTAACAAGAAAAATTAAAAATAGTGTTTATCAAATTTGCTTCTTCTGCCTAATGACCTGTAGAAGGACTGGCATAGTCCACTACCATTTCATTACCTCATTCAGCTTGCCCACAATAAAGAAAGATGAGTTAGGAAAGTATCTATAAGTTCAGTTGGACATGGGAGAGGAGCAGGAGAGGGGATGATAGTCAAACAAGACTCCATTTCTGCTTTTTATACCATAGTCTCTTTATTCAGCATTTCTCAATCTTGACATTATTGACATGTGGGGCCAGATAATTCTTTGTTCTGGGGAGCTGTTCTGTTTATTATAGGATGCTTAGCAGCATCCCTGGCCTCTACCTACTAGATGCCAGTGGTATTACCTCCACCAAGTTTTGACACTCCCAAATATCTCCAGACATTGCTAATGTTCTCTGGGGAGCATAAGTATCCCCAGATGAGACCCACTGATAAATGTATATATATTTATGTTTTGCATAGCATTTTACACTTTGCAAATGCATTTACTATTCACAATAGTTGTGTGAGTAGGCTGAGTAGATAGTTTCCATTTTATAGATGAGGAAAAGATGATCCTATAATACTAAATGTTGTGAAATCAAAATTTAAA
The DNA here is from genome assembly GCF_041296265.1 of Equus caballus. Lineage (NCBI taxonomy): Eukaryota > Metazoa > Chordata > Mammalia > Perissodactyla > Equidae > Equus > Equus caballus. The sequence goes on from NC_091689.1 coordinate 76,801,922, forward strand.
TTTTGAACCACTGAGATGGCATCATGGGTCAGATCAGAATAAATTAGTCTATGGGTTGTTTTTTTTTCTAAAGTGTTTTAGTAAAAAGTCAAAGCTTTTCCTCCTTACTTGAGGACCACAAAAGGGATGATGAGGCGGCCAGCCTCAAAGAGGATCCCCTAAATAAAAGGCAAGTGTGAGGTGTAGCCATGTAATTCAGGGTTAATTTTGGGTTCCATTCATCAGCTGTAGAGATAATGGTTTGAAGAAAAATGTGCCTGCTCTTGCAGAGATGGAAAACCGGATAGCATGTGAATAAATGATTCTCATAGCTACAATGATATATCTTCAGGAGGTATGAGCATTCCATCCATAAAGAAAGTCTGCCCATTGATTAAAATAGTTATGGAGAGAGGCAAAGAAGATTGAAATAGATAAAAGCTGTAGCACCAACAGGCCTAAAAACCAATGTCTTGGAAAATAAAGAAACCACTTGAAGACAGGGATTCATAAGATACAGACATTAAAAGAAGAGAGATTTCTAGATGCCAGGAAGAGCTGGAATCGCAAAGAGATGGGGAATAAGATGAGGAAATTCACCAAAGTCATCAACTCTCAAGTGCAGCCCTAAGTGGCACAAGCAGACATCTATCAGTTCGCACATATCACTTCACTGGTTGTGTCGATATCAACACAGCTGCTTATTTCTGCTTAATCTGCTGAGGCTTTTTACTACATCAGAACTCAGGTTTGTAGACAGTGAGAATGTCGTCACATTAAAAACAAGCTGCTTCACATGTGTGAGATAATAGGGTTTGGGGTTAATGAGCTCATGTCTGGGATATCGATCCAAATGTGAATAACTTGTAATTGGCCATCACTCAATGCCAGCTTATAACCAGTCCAGGCTATATGAATGGGACACTTTATTCACTGAAATAACTAGAGAACCACAAAACCCAAAACTTGCTCACAGAGCTGGCCAACTGCCAAACATCTTCCCACCTTCCTCTCCCCTCACTTGCCTACTTCCAGTTAAATGCCAAATTGCTAGGAGAATATAAGATAATACATAGGCCCATCACAAATCACTGGCCTGGCAGGTCCCACCTGCAGAATGAAAGAGCCATGATTTAAGACATAATAAGAGGCCTTCTTTTTCACCAGCAAGCATCATTTTATTATTTTGCCATTAGAAACTCTAGTTTTGAAAGATGTGATCTCCAAAGACTAAGGTTGTTTAAAACAAGGATATTTTCAAAAACACCCCATCTAGCTCTAATTTCCTACAGTTCTATCTATGGTACCACCCTTTTGGGTGAAGACACTCTCAGAGTATTATCCATAAAGCAAAATAGCGTCCATGAATAGTAACATTGGCAATTTATCAGGTTAACTATCAAAGTACAGAGCCCGAAAGCTATGGGTACTAGGACTGGTAAGTTAACTGAAGGGAGGAAAGAATTCAGAGAAACACGAGGTGTCAGCCTCTGCTGGGTGGAGGCTGGAAACTTTGAGGCCCCTGCATGGGCCCCTGAGCAGCCACGGGCAGCAGGTGGAGCAGCCGAGGGTAAAGGACAGAGCACAAGTCCTGGAGTTGAGTTTGAAGACTGCGTTTATCACGTATTCAGTGTGTAATATTGAGCCTCAGTCCTCATATCCACGGGTAGACTAATACCGGCCTTAAAAATTATGTGAATTGAAAAGATGATGGTTGTTAAGGAACCAGTCACTCAGTAGATACCCAATGAAAACTAGTTTCTTTTTTTTACTTGCTGTAGTCTTGCTCTAGTCAACCCTGCACCAGATCGTAGAGTAATTACCACTAATCTTGAACTGATAAAGGGTGAGGCATCTTAAAACTAAACGATTAAAAGAAAACTGGGCAGAACATCTATGGATATATAGCTATTTGCCAGTGTGTGGATACATTCATCCATACTTCATAAAAAACACAATATGCTAGGTGAATCCCCATTTCTGCTGCTTTAGAATTGGGACTCTGAGCTCTTAGGTCCAAAAGTCACACTCTGGTCGTGAGAGTTATACTAAACCAAAAAGACCCTGTGAAGAGCCTCAAGTGGGTTCAGATCCTGCTGCACAAAGACCAACACTAGGGGGAGACTCTCTCCCTTCTCACTGAGAAAGACTGTAAATCCCCTGGCTCAGTCGCCACCCCAAAGCTCCATAGACATTCCCTGAATAGTATCAAGTCCAATAATTGATGAAAAAAATTGAGCAGGCGGCAAATGCCACTTACGGGATAGGGGAATGAAACCCAACAAAGTGATGAGAAATTATTTTCCTAAAGTCAGTCAGAAAATCTAAAGAAGAGTTATGATTAAAAAGCCACAGCTTTTAATCCACTGATATTGTCAATTACCCAGCAATATGTTTTTATAATCATAACATTTTATTTTTCTTGGTAGAAAAGTGATATTTAATGGTTAACAATATTATTGATAAGATATTAATGATAATAAGTGGCTGGCCCAATGGCGGGCGTAGTGGTTAAGTTCACACACTCCGCTTCAGCAGCCTTGGGTCTGCCGGTTCGGATACCAGGCACAGACCTACACACCACTCATCAAGCCATGCTGAGACGACGTCCCATATACAAAATAGAGAAAGATTGGTAACAGATGTTGGCTCAGGGCCAGTCTTCTTAGGGCCAGTCTTCCTTACCAAAATGAAAAAAATTAATGACTATAAAAGTAATAATACCTAATGTGTACAAAGCTTTATGTGTACTTCTTTTTGTTTTTTAATTCATCCAACAATCCAGTGATTAAATATTTTAATCCATTTTCCTGCTGGAAACATTAAGATATGGAGAGATTAACTGACTTAAAAAGCTAAAAGGCAGTGTGGAGGGGCCAGCCCTGTGGCTGAGTGGTTAAGTTCTCGTGCTCTGCTTTGGTGGCACGGGGTTTCCCTGGTTCGGATCCTGGGCGCAGACATAGCATCGCTCATGAGGCTAGGCTGAGACAGCGTCCCACATAGCACAGCCAGAGGTACTCACAGGCAGACTATACAACTATGTACTGGGGAGCTTTGGGAAGAAGAAGAAAAGGGGGGTGGAAATAAGAAGATTGGCAATAGCTGTTAGCTCAGGTGCCGATCTTTAAAATAAATAAATAAATAAATAAATAAAATAAAAGAGAGTCATTAGGAGAGGTTTTAAAAAAAACAAAGCAGTGGGGAATAGTGATTAAGAGCAGAGATTCCAGAATCAGACTGACTGGGTTCAAGCCTCAACTCTACCACTCTAGCATGGTAGCTGTGTGACCCGGCAAGTTAATTAACTTCACTGTTCTTCACTTTGCTCATGTATAAAATAAGAGTAATGATAGTACCTACCTTCTTGGGTTGTTGGGAGAATTAAAGGAGTTAATACATGTAAAACACTTAAAGTAATGCTTGGCATATTTTAAACACTAAATGTTTGTTGGCCATTGCGTGACCCAAAGTCACATATTTATTTATTAATTTATACATCAATTTATTAATTATCACTTGTGCCAGGCATTGTCCTATGCATTGGAGAAAAGCAATGAAAAAGATTTTATAGTTTATTGGGAAAGATAGACAGTATGTAATTCTAGTTAAGATGTGATGAGTATCATGGCAGAGGAAGCAGGTGCTATGCAGCTCACAGAGGAGAGAGGTTAGGGGCAGGTATTTGATGGGTAATGCCAGGGCCTGGACTGGATACCACCTGCATTTGAAACACCAGCAGCAGCAAAGAGATTGTCAGCAACAGCTCTGAAGCTATTTTCAAGGCTTATGGATGAAAGAAGACTAAGAATTTTAGTATCTAGTTCTAACTCTGAAACTTTTTGGACAAATCATTTGACCTCTGGTTTTCCATTTCCAGACACATAAAATGCCAATCTCTTAGGGTTGCTCTGGGAAAGAATTAAAATGACTGTGTGGGCTTCCAGGTTTGTGAAGAATCTACAAAGGCCTGAAAACCTGGCAGGGAGATCGATGGATAACTGTCAGATCAACCCAACACACCTTTTCTTAGAAGAGATCATGTCAAAGGGGCACACGTAGAGGAACACCGGGGCTTTCTCTCTAGAATCCCAGAGCCAGAAAACATCTTTGGGTTCGTGTCTGGTGGCTTCCCCACTTTTCACTATTAAGGACATGTTTTACTAGTTCTCTATCACGAACTCATATTTTCAAAGATTTCAGCTACTATGCTGACCATATTAAGTAAAAATTGATAAATTCCTCATTTTGATTATAGGAGAGCATTTCATGCATGTAAGATGGAAGTGTTACCATCCTGAGCTGATATAATCCAACCAAAACAAGATAAATATTTCCCATTGCATACTCATTGGGAAAAATTAGGAAAATATAGAAAAGAGTAAGGAGTGGAAATGCCACCCATAATTTCATTACCACTGTCAAGATTTTGACATATTTCCTTTCAATCTTTATTTTAGGCCCTGTTTTTCTTAAAGTAGTTGAGATCATATCACATATCCCTAAGGCAAAGAAAATGGACATTTTCTCAGGTGGGGGTGGAGAGCTATTGAATGTCATTTATCCTTCCTAGATTCTGCCCCCTCACCACACCCTGAGACCCCATACCACCCTGTAATACCCTTATCACAGCACTTCCCACACATACTAAATTAATCTGTTATTGGATATGATTCATCCTCTGCTGTGGTCTGAATGTTGTATCCACTCAAAAACTTCATATGTTGAAACCGAATCCACAGTGTGATGGTATTTGGAGGTGGGGCCTTTCGGAGGTGATTAGGTCATGAGGGTGGAGCCCTTATGAATGGGATTAGTGCTTTTATGAAAGAGACCCCAGAGAGATCCCCCATCCCTTCCACCACATGAAGTTACAGAGAGAAGACATCTGTTTATGAACCAGGCACTGGGTCTGCACCAGACATTGAATCTGCTGGCACCATGATCTTGGACTTCCCAGCCTCCATAAATGTGAGAAATAAATGTATGTTGTTTATAGGCCACCCAGTTTATGGTATTTTTGTTATAACAGCCTGAATGGACTAAGATACCCTCTATACTGTAAAACTGTGTCTCTTCATCTCCACACGCCAGCACTCTGTGACTTCCCTGGCACACAGTACACATTCAGTGCTTTTTTGCTGTGCTGAATGAAGCTGTTTTAAATTAAACTGAAAGACTGAAACCCTATTACTGCCTTTGCACATCACAGGAGCCTTGGTTCAGTTCTCTTACTCCACAGATTAAAACGTTGAAAACCGGAGCGGTTAAGGGACAGAGGTTTCCATGTAGGAGACTGACTGATTGCCAAAAAGCAACAGATGATGACAGAATCTGGCATATTCTGGAATTCCATTACTTTAAGACAACCACTATTCATGTTTTAGTGGCCATCTTTCATGCAATTTGTACAAATGGGATACTATCATAATACTCTTTTACATCATGGACAGTTTTTTTTAATGCAGTCTTTTTTTTAAAACCTCCTCCGACCCCGACTTCCCCCTCTCTACTGGATGTTTCTCTGCTCCATCCCAACTCACATGTAACCTGCATTAATTACCTGGTATGTATCGTTTCACGATATCTCCATGCTGCCAGAATCATAGATATACATATGACGTGGGGCTGTCATTGTCTGTTTTCCAAAAATGGGATCATGCTATATATACACTTCTCTAGATCTGGCTTTTTGCACGTAATACATTGTAGAAATATGTCCAAGTCAGCTAGTTTTGACTTACCTCCTGTGAAGTGGGGCCCATGGTTGTGCTGTGCTGTCTGGATTCCACGCTGGTGGATCAGGCATTCTCAGAGCTCCTGGATGAGTTTTGGCTGTAGTTTTGCAGATACTAAAGGCAAACCCATACCAAGAATAGGTATCTACCCCTGTGAGGACAAACCACTGGCCCTTCCAGGACAGAAGGAATCCAATGTAGTCCAGTTGCCACCAAGGCACTGGTGGTCCCCTTGAGAAATAGTGCCCATCCTTTTCCTTCCAGGCCCCTGACCAGCCAGCTAGGCCACTGGCCACAGCCCAGGTTTCTAAGAGCCACCCTAAGCAGCAAGTTTGCCCCATACACTGGGGTCTTCGCCAGTATTAAATCGCACGTCCTGAGAAAGTTCCCTTAAATTAATTAATTAATTAATTAGTGAATTCTTGCTTATCTAGTTTTATGTTCCGCCTTCTTGATTAAGCTCCATCAAAATTTATTCCCAGCATACTACCCTGGCCCCTGTCAGTATGGCTGGTTAGTTTTTGCTGATTCCTTTGAGGTATAATCTTTTTCCTCCATTCTCCGGCCCAGCACATCCCCAGCTGGGTTCTGGGGGAGTTAACCCTCATTATCATGCTGGCATTCAAGAGAGGCAGCAGGAGCATCTTCCCAGAGGGACACCTGTTGCCTTGTGGAGGCGAGGCCTCTGCATTGTCTTCCCACATGGGGCAAGTGCTCACTCTTCATAGACAGGGTAGGCTGAAAGTGCTGTGGGTTCAGAGGAGTCTACAGAGCTGCAATCCTGTGGGCATCACCTAGATGTCCTAACCCCATATATCGGGGTCCCAAGCTTTCCCAGCCAGGGCCCTGCCCTTAGCACCACACACTTGCCTGTTGAGAATTTAATGGCCTCTGGAGCCCCTTGATTCTAACTACTAAGTCCTGCACTTGCTCCTCAGCTACACCCATGCTTCCACTGAAGGGACAGGGCCTCTGTAGACTCCCAGAGAGCCCCTACAGGGAGGCCCTCCAGCTCTCACATTTAGCCTTTAGAGGTTTATTAACAGCACTCAGCTTCTCATTATCTCTCTGTGGGGCATTAATACAACCTCTAAACACCAACCAACACCAATGTCCGTATATGCATTTGTTCTCCCCACTGCATTTCAAATATCTGAATCATCGAGGCTCTCCCCACCCACCCAAGTGACCAACAGTGAAATTTTTAGCAATTAGGCTGTCACCTCATACAGAGGTGTCCTATATATTACATGGTATGGTAGGCAGAATAGAGCAATGCCTCCCCCCACTAAAGGTGTCCACGTCCTAATAACAGAACCTGTAAAGACATTTTCTTACATGGCAAAGGGGACTTTGCAGACGTGATTAAGCTAAGGATCTTGAGATGGGGAGATTATCCTGGATTACACATTGATGGATCCAATGTAATCATAAGAGTCCTTATAAGTGAAAGAGGGAGAGAGGAGAGTCAGAGTCAGAGAGAGACTTGAAGATGTTACCCCACTGGCTTCGAGGATGGAGGAAGGGACTACAAGCCAAGGAATACTGGTGGCCTGTAGAGGATGGAAAAGGCAAGGAAATACGTTCTCCTCAGAGCCTCCAACAGGTACACAGCCCTGCTGACGTTTGATTTTAGCCCAATGAAACTCATATTGGACTTCTACCTTCCAGAACTTTAAGATAATAAATTTGTATTGTTTTAAGCCACTAAGTTTGTGGTAATTTTTTTACAGCAGCAATAGGAAACTGATACACATGGTCTTCCTTGCCAACAGCAAATGATCCAAGCCCGACCCCATCTTGCTGCCTGCTTTCTCAAATCACTCCTGCTACCACTTGTGTGTTTGGGTCCTCTGCGGAGCCATCACCAGGAGAGAATTAGACTTGCAAATAATTTATTGGAAGAAATACTTCTGAAGCATAAGAGGGAAAGAGAGAAGGACTAAGCAGGGACAGCCCTCAGATTGTAATATGGGTCTGACATCTGTGCAAGGAAAGGGGGAAGGAAGGACTGGATAGGAAAAGTCTCAGACTGAGAAAGTTTCATCCAGGTCATTGGAGGGCCCCAGAATAAAGACTGTCCAGCCTGGGGAGAGCATGGCCTGAGCATGAGTGCTGTGGCAAATCTGAAGATGTAGCAGCTAAAGGCTGTCAACCAACCAGTTCTGCTTCTCACAGCAAGTTATCTCTAAGGGAAATCTAAGGAACTCATCTCTATAGTCACCACACACCCACCTCCCATCCAGGCTCAGGCCCCCTAAAGGAGCAGAGATTTGACCTCGAGCTCACCATGTGGCCAAGAAAATATCAGAGCATATGCTCTCTACCAGTAGGGAAGGCGAGGGACTGAGCTACACATGCCCAAGTTCCAGATCCTCAAATTTACCAATGGGATAATTCACTACTCCTCAGCTGTTGAAGAGAGTCTGAGAGGTGGAGGGGAGCCAGGATCAGTCCTCAAATGGAGCTCTCTCCACATGGAAAAAATGTTAGAAGACGGAGATAACGTGGTCCCCATCAGATTGCTGGAACAAATGTCTTTCCGTTTTATTGCCAGATGGCTTTCCAAAACAGTTAAAACATTTTACACATCCACCAGCAACACTGAGAGGATTGTCTTCTGTATCTAGACAGCATTAGCCATTGTCAGTCTTTCTGATTTCTGCCACTCTGATGAGTGTCAAAAATTTCATTTTTATTTACTGCATTTGCCTACCTACTAGGAAGATGAAACATCTTGGCATATGCCACTTGTCTTTACACTTGTGTGGTCTGCCTGTCCATATGCTTGGTCCATTTTACTACTGGGTTGTTTGGATTTCTTTTGTTAATGTGTTTGTAGAGGTTCTGTGTATATTGTAGCTATTAACCCATTATCTGCTATACGCAGTGCAAATATTTTTTCAGCCTATTTTTTGTGCCTATCTTAATGGCATCTCTTATCAGACTAAACATTGTAAGTTTTATAAAGTCAAATAAATCTTTTCTTTTATAGTTTCTGGGTTCCCTATCTTTGTTTGCAGGATCTTCCTGTTCCCACATTTTAAATAGTCTCCTAAATTTTCTTCTAAGATTTTTACTATTTTATTTTTACACTTACTATTTCATCCATCTGAAATTTATTTTTGTATTATTGTTTCCTCTCTTATCACAAAATAATACATGCTTGTTGTAGAAACTTTTAGGAAGTTGCAGACAGTAAACATGAAAAAGATTTAAAATTACTCAGAATTCCCTACTTTCCGAGTACACAGTCCTTGTGAATATTTCTGTCTATATTCTTTCAGTCTTCTTTCCTATGCATTGCACACAATCTTAAAATTAAAAAAAAAGACTTATACTGTAAATTCTGTTACACACCCTGCTTTTGCCATTTAGCAATACAATTAGAACACTTTTTCACATCACAGAATAATTTTCTGCAACATATTTTTAATAGCACAGGAATAACCCAATGTATAAATGTCCCATCACTTGTCTAATCAAGTCCCTATTTTTGGACATTTACATGATTTCCAATCTTTTGCTATAAAGAAAATGTGCCATGATGCTGCGTCTCATTTGTTAGACTATATTTTGCTCTTTGTTAAAGAGCTCACTCATTTTCAAATCTGTGTGTTCAATTTTAATAGCATCTAAAATTACCTGCTTAAAAACCAGGTAAGGAGAGGAAAAGAAGATCCATTTCTTCTGGGTCGCTGTATTGAGGTATACCTGAATCAAACAGAGGATTTAGAACTACCTTTAAGAAAGAACTGGATCTTCAGAGTGCAATTGATGGGTTCAGAAATTATGTTTCTAAAGATCATCAACTAGAAAGAATTCAGAATTGAAGAGTTTGGAAGTTAAAATATAAACAGTAAACAGAGCATGGGGAAGGATCAGAAAATCCCACAGCACCAGCGGCCAGGTGAAGGACCAAGAGGATAACAATGCCAGTTCTCTCAATACCACTGCCACCCATGCGCCAAGAGGCCACTTCCAAGCTTCTTTTGGAAAGAGACAGACATAAATCAATAATCATTCCATTCCAGGATTTTAACAGAATCTCAAGTCAAAGAAATGAGCAATAGAAAGTCTAAGAATGAGCGGAATAAACAAAAATGAACACAGATCATTTTTCAATTAAAGGATAATTTAAAAATAAATCTGAATATTTGAAAAAAATAATCTAAGTGGAACAAAAGTGTGTACGTTAATCTGCTATCAAACGTATTTCTATTTGGCTTTGAATTCATCATGATTTGGGGATTTCTCTGCCATTGCTCTTGTCCATAACTAATTATATCCCAAACAAGAGAATTTAAAAAATATTATTGAACTAGACACAATAAACCACGGAATGTGATGTTAGAAGGAAGTTTACAGCTCAGCTGGTCTGGCCCTAATATTTATCATTGGGGAAGCTGAGGCCAGAAAAAGGAAGTGATTTGCTAAAGATCGGACAGCCAGTTACCTGCTGAGCCAGGAGTGGAAGTGCAGATCTCCTGCCTCTGAGCACAGTGCTCCTGCCACTGGCATCACAAATCAACAAGGCAGTCATACTTGTTCTGGTGCCTGTGACCACAAGGAGTTGTACATCAAATCAGGGAGGCAGCAAGATGAAATCTACATATACGTGTCAGCACAGTTATCTGAGTACAGAAGTCAATCCTCTAGCTGTTCTATGCCTTTAATGTTCACGTGGGAAGGCTTCTGGAAAGGGGATACCAGGCATAAGTCAGGCCTGAAGGCCCGCAGAGCCCACCCCACAGCACAGCCTCCTAAAGCCACGCCCTACAGCCTGCCATCCCCGCCGCTGCCAGCGTTGAATAAGAGTGGCCCAGTCTGACTGGCTTTCTTCAATTCGTGGACCCCAGAATAGAAGACCCTTAAACACTTTTCCTCTGATGGAATTTTTTAGTGAAGAGCCAAGGAGAAAATATGATTCAAAATGATCAAATCGAACACACTTCCTACTGACAAATTAAAAATACATGATATTAAAGAGGACACTTCTTGACTTTATATTTTTAAGTTTAAAGTTAAAAAAAAAAATTAGGGAAGAGAGAAGTAGGTGTAGCCTAGAGCAAAAATTCTTGACTTTTCTCCAACACATGTCCCATCTATGCCAGTTAGTCACAGTAGGCTCCGAGTCTCTGCACAGAATATGGCTTGCTCAATATAACTTCACCCTCTCTTCCCTACTACCAGGGGTAAAATACCATAGTTGGGATAATATTTGTATATTTTAAAATAAAATCTGACCCAGGAGACAGGTTCCTCTTTAACCCAGATGTTGAAGATGTTTTGACTGTGTATAATATGTATTTATTGGTATTAGTAATAGTAACAAGGATAAAAATGGCCAAAATTATTCTAGTTGGGTAGTTATTTTAATGATAATAACCGTAATAATGATAGTTACCTGGAGGAAATCTTCTTTAAATGCTTACTACAGAGCCTGGCACACAGGATACTTAACAAAGTTTAGATGATATTATTGCTGTTGTTGAAGACAATTACCTATTACATGTAAATATTTCATAGTCAGAATAATCCGTACCCATGAAAACAGAACTTCATGTAGCAGATGCCTCTGGTGTCCTTGTCACATGTTCTCTGCCCATCTCTGATATCAGCTATGGCTGCAACGGACAGTTCCGCGCGAGCTCTCCCTCCTCACCAGTGGCCCCCCCTCAGATGAGACACTGCATTCAGCATCCTGCCCCACACTTTGGAGCTTACTTGCCTGGGCATGAGGAGCACAGCCTGGAAGGGCAGGGGAGGTAGAGCTTGTGAGGAAGCGCTCCATTGATGGGGGTGCAGGAGCCACCATCTTTCAGGAGGACAATTCTAGGAGTGTTCTGTAAGCTGCTCAGGGGAGCTCAGCCGATTGCTTTCCCCGCGATGCTACCAGCAGATGCCTCCTCCTTCCCTGCCTCCTCCTCTAGCTCCCTCACTCCTGCTTCCTAGGATCATCTCCCAAATTAACCACCTGCACCCAACTCCTTGTCTCGGACTCTACTTTCAAGGGAACCCAAACTAAGGCACTCCATCCGCTAAGTCTAGGTGATTTCCAGAAACATGAACTAGAAATACTTTAGATGGGTGGTCCCCAACACAAAGCAACATCAGATTATTTTTGTTTTGCAGTGAAAATATTTTAAAAGGAAGAGAGAGCATTATCAGACTGGACCTTTTATAAATTAAGTTCACAATATTTTATTATGGGAACCCATGAAAAAAGTTGTGGAAGATAACTGTGTAAAGAATTAAGGGAGGGGAGACAAAAAGGAGAGAAAAACCCATGCTTTCAGCAGCTTTGATCATTATTCTCATGCTCCACATTGCCGAGCCAGGTGATCAGTGGCTCCTGTTCAGTTCTTTTTGACGCAGACCCTGAAGGGCATTAACTGTGTAACTGCTTGGATGTCTGATCAATTCAAGCCTGAGCTGGCTGGCCCAATAAGTTCCTGGCAATGGTCCAGAGACTAATGGACAATTTGTAGCAACCATATTATGGGTATTTGGCTGCATGTCCAATGATGTGGGAGTAATAGCCAGCGTTGGTTAGAACATCTAAGGCCCTCAACAATTGTTGTGAGTGAAACAACCAGATTAGAATATCATAAAACCCTAAGGAGATCAAGTAACCAAGAGAAAACACTCAAGTCTTTTCATGTAATTGCCTTGAGAGTATAGACCATATAAAATTTAATTCAACAGATACATTTAGAGTACTTACTATGCCACAACGTTTGACAGTTATAGAGCAGTTTCACATCTATTATCTCGCTAAGCCCAATACAACCTATAAGATGGGTATTATTTATTCTCTCCGCTTCATAGATGATGCAGCGAACTCCAAGAAGTGATTAACACTAGGAACGTGGTCCCTGAATGGTGGTGATCCAAATGACCTACCTGAGGTTAGACCACAAATATGAACCCAGATCTTCTGCTTCCCAATGCTTTGCTCTCTCCCCTGCTTCCTGCTGCCCCGTTGGACGGTACGAACTACCACCTCTGGCAGGAAATGCAAATGAACAGTGCTGGTTCTCTGCCTTAACAACTCTTATCACTGGGGAGCCAGAACAGTGCTGTACTTGATTAAGTGAACTGGCCACGTGTCATATGAATATACGAGAGAGAGAGAGATGAGCGCTGGTTTGTGAGCTTAGGCAAGGCTCTCTAATGGGGAGTAAAGCTGGGTTCTGAAGGATGGTCAGGATTATGGATTATCATTCATTCATTCAATAAATATATTTTAATGTCTACTATATGACAGCCATCATTTTAGGGGCAGGGATTAAAACACTGAATAAAACAGACAAAGCACCCGTACCAGTTAGGAACCCATATAATTCTAAGTCATGGAAAATCCCACCCCAGTGGCTTTACCAAAGAGGGTTCCATCATTTCACTGAACCAGAAATCACAAGGGAGGCAGCCAGGGCCAGCAGGAGGTGCTGTGATGCCACCAGGGACCCGGTTTCTCTCCACTTAACAGCTCAGACTCCTTAAAGGGCTGGTTTACGTACTCACAACTGCCATTTCATGATCACAAGCACTTATTCCACTGCCAGGAACTATATCTACATTCCAAATAAGCAGAAGGAGAAAGAGAGAAGAATAAAGAGGCACCACCTGTTTTAGGAAGGTGGAGACTTCCCAGGAATCCCCAACAGACTTCTGCTCACATCATTGACCTGAGCTATAGCATGCGGCTACCCTTAGCTTCGAACCTGAATGTGAGGGTGAGCATTATTAGTTAGACGTATTCCCATGCCAAATAAACCGGGAATCTGTTAGTAAAGAAGAAAGGGCACTGGGTAGTTCTCTAGGAGTCTGTGCCACAGCCCATGTGTCGTGGAGCTCCTAGTCTGATCTATGGATTCTATCACTGCAGCTCTATGGTTGCAGCAACTGGAGCCAATAGGAAAATAATTTGTTGGAAAGACGTAAACCAGCTCACAGAATCAAAGGGAAGTCAGAGAGGCAGGCAGCAGGATGGGAACCATGGCAGCCTCTGAGTGGTCACATTCGGGGGGCAGTGGTCTGATGCACGAACCCCAATCACAGAAGAAGTGGTGTAAAGTCTTAGGGGAGGAGGCCAATAGCTGGCTCGGGCCCTAGCACTCCCACCATGCCTGCACGCAAAGGGAGAGGTGACTCCCCAAAGGAAGTCAGGGAGCGCTTACCAAGAGAAGAGACCGGGGCAGTGACCAAGCGGCCGATATTTGTGAAACGGTTTAAGTTTTCCAGATGACAGGTTCTCAAGTGCTATTAAACACTGTAAAATTCTTCAGATTGCACCTTGATCTTAAAAGCACATCTTTGCTCCAATTCTTTAATACCTCAGAAAAATCCAATTTTCACTTTGCTAAACTGAATCAGAACTGCAAAAAAATAGTTTACACTAAAAGAAAACAGACAGCAGAAGATTGGCTGGTTTTGTTATTAAGACTGTCTTCTGGTTACGTTTTATATATAGATTCTTCCAAATGTAGGTTAGGGAGCTATTAAAAAATTAAATAAGAGAAGAGCATCGCTTCTGCTATTTGACTTGAAGATGTTCACAGCGGGGCAACATAAAATCAGATTTTTATAGTGTTGCCTGAAAATAATACCATATACTGAACTAGAAGCCCGTCGGCAGATCAGGCCATTAAGGACTATTACCCATGTTCTCACTGCTAAAATATTTATATATTATAATTTTGTAATAAAGTATTTCCAAAGGAAATAATGTTGGCTTAAAATGCACATACTGGTAAAGCCATTCTAGCATAGCATTGTTTGAAAATCTCTGCAGGAGCAAAAGCCAAGAACACCAAATAATTATGATAAGTTTGGATTTTCCCCCTCAAAATGCCTTTTTTCTGACCCTTGAAAACAGTTACAGCAAATGAAGACCAATAAAATTAAGCACAAGAGTGAAATTTGCTATAAATAAGAAGAACGATGCAGGTCCCAGTCCATTGTTATTCATTTTCTTTTCCTGCAGTAGAACTATTTCAATTTCAAATCAGTTTCTAGGTCTTCATTTGCTTATTCAAAAAATATTTATTGAATCTGCCTACTAGGGCAGACACTACTATTTGTGTGTTCAATAGTTAGTCTCCTTTCGCTCCTTACTAATACAATCCCATCTTTTTCAAGATGTCAATGTGTTCTGCTCAAATAGTAATCTCCCAGATTCACTTGCAGCTAGCAGTTGCCATGTGACCAGGTCTAGACAATGAAGTATAAAGGGAAGGATTTTTTTTAAAAAAGGAGAGAGACTCATTTGGTGGTATCTTTGCCTGTCTGGAATGTAGATGTTATTCCTGGAACCATGGCAGCCATTTTGAAACCTTGAGGATACAGAGCAGAAAAAGAGATGGTTCACTGAAATTTGATGACATTATGAAGATACTGTACCAGCCCTGGACTGCCTATCTTCAGCCTTTTTCCTATATGATAAAAATAAACCTCTATTTGGTTCAGCTATTGTAATCAGGTAATACATATATCAGATGTGCTACTAACTGATATATGTACCATGTATCTGGCACTGTGTTAGACTCAGAAGATGTAGCAGTGGACAAGACATGATCACCAGCCCCAGGGAGCTTGTTATTTAAGGGGGAAACATTAAATAAATAATTACAAAATCTACCATTTAATTACAGCTGCTATGAAAGGTTAGTACAGGGGTATCTGGTCTGGGTGAAGGTGGTGGTCAGAAAAGATCTTTTTAAGCAAATGACATATAAACTGGGACTTGGAGAATAAATGAGGAGTGAACTGAGCAGTGGCAGTTGAAGAGAGCATTCTAAGCAGGGAGAATGGTCTCTGTGAGTGAAATACAGAGATGAAGGGGAGTGAGGCTTCATGAGGCTGGAGCAGTAAGTCAGAAAATACAGGGCCTTTTGGCCATGACAGGAATTTTAGACCCTAGAGCAATGGAAAGTCATTGGTAGACGTGAAGTGGTCAGATTTCAGTTGTGAAGAGAGAATTCTGGTAGCAGTATAAAGGAATGGGAGGGGAGCAAAAGATGACATGGGGAGTAAGAAGCTTGTTGAAGCTGTCTAGAGCAGGAGTCAGCAAACTTCTCCCAAGGGTTTGTTTTCATCAATAATATTTTAATGGAACTCAGCTACACCACTCGTTTACGTATTGTCTAGCGCTGCTTTTGTGCTGCAGTGGCAGAGTTGAGCAGTTGCCATAGAGACCATATGGCCCACAGAGGCAAAAATATCTACTATTTGGCCCTTTACAAAACCAGTTTGCCAACCCCTGCTCTACACGAGGGAAGATGGTGGCTCGGACTAGTTCCATGGCAGTGCAGAAAAGTGGACGAATTTGAGACACGTCTGAGATTTGCTGATGGGTTAAACTGGGGAGCTAAAGGACAGAGAGAGACATGAACAATGACTTTTAAACATAAGCATCCTTCGAGACGAAAAAGCAGGTTTTAGAGGGTAAAGCTCAAGTTGGGCAATCTTGAATTTAAATATCTTAGAGATATGTTATTAATATCGTGGTCTCTCTCTTGTTAGAATATGGGAATTCTATAGTATGGGGGCTTTCCTTGCATTCCATGTCATAATTAGCTCTGCTCAGTAATAATCATACACTGGCATATGGAATTTTGCATTCAGAAGGTTCTCTCAACTATAATTCAGTTCAGCCCACGTTAATAAGAAATTAAGCAAAAGTTAAAAGAAACTGAGGCAATGGATTATACTGAAAGTTTTTCTGATGGTTTGAGAAACAACATCCAGTTCCTTAGTTGAGCAATGTCTATCCAGTAATTATTATTTATACATTTTCAAGACTTATTTTTCATACAATCACATTTCCCCAGTATTTTAATGCCATTGAATAATTTCACATTGATCTCACAAAAATAACAGAACAATGGGCCCGTTGCAGGTAGGGTATAATTTATTGCAAACTGATGCCGAGCTTTGGGGGTTAGATCTGATTAAGCCCATCTTCTGTACCCTTCTAGAAAAGTGACTGCATTTCTCTGTCAAAATCTGGGACACAAGACTTGACAACTGGAAAAAAGTGTTTGAATTATGGAAGTCTAAGAAAATATCAGAGAGATGGTCTTCATATCTTTCTATGCCAGATCCTAAGGCATGAGAAACTCACCCAAATCTTCACTCGTCTCCCTGTAAAAGGTCAGGCCTCGAGCACAGAAGGGAAAATAATCAACCATCTTGGGAATGGCGTGGCCCAGCAATTGAAATAAAACACCTTGGTGCTGTTGTTTGACTTTTCAGAAGTGTTCAGCAATATGGATATGCAATATGCTTGCGGAGACCTCCGATGAGGACGGTTGGAGGGAAAAAAAGCCAGTCTTACAAAATGGAACATTCAGGATACTGTTTGACCTGCACTCTTTTGCTTAGAACTCCTCCACAGCTGTGACCCTGGTTTGGAGAGCTGCAGGAATCTCTGGAGTGCTACCTCACAAGTTTTCATTGTTGCGTGATGGCTCTCTGCCACAATAAACGTTTTTTGGCACAACAGGCTAGAAATCTTCCTTATACCTTAAGGAGAAGACTATTTCTTTTGAAACACACACACTGAGATGTGGGGAAGAAAATATCCGAGACAGAGAATGTAGAATTTATGGGTTTAATGAAATGTGAAAGCTGGAAAAGACAAACATCCCTTCTGAAGATGGCTTTAACTCATGAGCAAACCGGGTTAATTAAAAAGCCTTAACGTCAGATGGGTCCCTTTAAATTTGATAGATAATTTCCCTTTTTAATTACTATGTTCAAGCAGGGTAGTTGGATTTGTTTGTTTGTTTGTTTTGTTTTGTTTTGTTTGATGCTGTCTTCCCTGGATGAAGCAAGACATTCCCAGCCAAACGACGTTAAGCTGATGCTCCGAAAGCAGTTTCCTTCTTCCCTCCTGAATGCACCTGCTCATGACCATAAGCCCAGCTCCAGGTGGGATGGTGTTTGGAGCAGCAGCTGGAGCAGAACTGACATTGGAACAGCCACACTGAGCTGATTTTGATCCTCTCATAATTTCATTCACAACCACTTTCTTTAGGAGGCCTGTAAAGTTCGTCTGTTAAAATGTACAGTTCCATGTATTTCAAGAAGTTTCTGTATTCATGTAACCACCCCCACAGTCAAGGTAGAGAATATTTTCATCACCTTAAAAAGATCCTTTGTGCCCTATTGTAGTCAATCCTCTACTCCTACCCCAGCCCCTGGCACCTGGCAACCACAGGGCTGATTTCTATTTCTGCCTTTTCCAGAATGTCCTGTAAATGGAATCATACGGTATATAACCTTTTGAATCTGACTTCTTCCACTGAGCAAAACGCTTTTAAATTCAGCAATGTTGTGTGTGTAATAGCAGTTCATTCCTTTTTATTGTTGAATAGTATTCCATTACGATTATGTGAATGTATCACAATTTATTTATCCATTTGGTTGTATGTATGTATGGTTGTATGTAGTAGTCGGTTGGTTGGTTGTTTCTAGTTTGGCATAATTATGAAAAAGCTGCTGTAATATGCATGCACAGGTTTTTGTGTGGACCTATAAGAAATTGTCAAAGTCTTTCCCCAGGTGGCTGTATCATTTTGCATTCCCACCAGCAAATGTATGAGAGTTCCAGTTACTCAACACCCTCACCAGCGTTTTGTATTGTCAGTTTGTTGCTGTTGTTTGAGCGATTATAACAGGTGTGTAGTGGTATCTCATTGTGCTTTTAATTTACATTTCTCTACTGACTAACAATATTGAGCATCTTCTCTTGTGCTTATTTGCCTGCGTATCTCTTCTTTGGTGAGTACCTGTTCAAATCTTTTGCCTACTTGAATGGTTCGTTAGTTTCTCATTATTGAGTTTGGAGAGTTCTGTATGTTCTGGTTACCAGACCTTTATCAGATGGGGGGTGTTGCAAATATTTTCTCCCTATCTGTGGCTCGTCCTTTCATTCTCTTCACAATGTCACTTAAAGAGCAGAAGTTTTGGGGCTGGCCTGGTGGCACAGCAGTTAAGTGCACACGTTCTGCTTTGGTGGTCCAGGGTTCGCTGGTTCGGATCCCGGGTGCTGACATGACACCGCTTGGCAAACCATGCTGTGGTAGACACCCCACATATAAAGTAGAGGAAGATGGGCATGGATGTTAGCTCAGGGCCAGTCTTCCTCAGCAAAAATAGGAGGACTGGCAGCAGATTCAAAAAAAAAAAAAAGCAGAAGTTTTAAATTTTCATGAAATCTAATTTATCAACTTTCCTCTTTGATGGATCATGCTTTTTGTGCCCTTTCTAAGAAATCTTTGCCCAACCCAATGTCACAAAGATTTTTTTCCTATGATTTCTTCTAGAGATTTTATAGTTTTAAGTTTAAATTTAGGCCTTTGATCCATTTCTAGTTACTCTGAACATAGTAGTGTGAGGCACTTTACATATGGGTATGAATTTATACAAATGGATGCCCAAATACTCCAGGCAATTCACTGAAAGGGTTATCCTTTCTGTATTGTATGGCCTTAGCACCTTTGCTGAAAATCAGCTAATATTTGTGCGATCTATTTCTGTGCTCTCTACTCTGCTCGCTTGATCTATGTGTCTGTCCTCTTGCCAGTACCAGATTGTCTTGATTACTGTAGCTTTATAGGAAAGTCTTGAGATCAGGTACGGTTAGTCCTCCAACTTTGTTCTTTTTCAAAAGCGTTCTGTCTATTCTAGAGCCTTTGCTTTTCCATACAATTTTTAGAATCAGTTTGTTAATTTCTATAGAAAGCCTCCTAGGATTTTGATTGGAATTATACTTAATTTTTGTTCTAATTTGAGAGAAATGGACATCTTGATAATATTGAGCCTTCTGACCCATAAGGACAGTATGCACTCCATGTATTTAGGTCTTTTATTATCTCTGTAATCAATGTTCTTTAGTCTTTAGCATACAAACTTTGCACATATTTTGTGAAGTTTATCTTCAAGTATTCCATGTTTTGGATGCTATTTTAAATTGTACTCTCAAAAAATTTCCTGTTTCCAATTGTCCCTTACTAGTATATAGAAATACAATTGATTTTTTTACATTGCCCTCATATCCTGAAACTTTGCTAAACTTACTTATAAGATCTACTACTTTTTGGTAGATTCTTTGGGATCTTCTACGTAGACAATCATGGCATCTGAGAATACAAACAGTTTTCATCTTTCCTTTCCAAAACATACACCTTTTGTTTGTTTTTCTTACCTTATTGTACTTGCTAGGCCCTCTAGCACAATGGAAATCCTTCTTTGTTCCTGATCTTCCCTTGTGGGAAGATCTAAGAGCTAAGTATTTTTGTAGATTTTTTTGGTAGATACGTTCTATCAGGTTGAAGGAATCCCTTCTATTCCTAGTTTGCTAAAAGTTTTTTGATGAATTGATCTTGAATTTTGTCATAGTCTTTTTTAAATCTATTTAGATGATCATATGGTTTTTCTTTTTTAGATTGTCCATATAGTGAATTACATTGATTTTCAAATATTGAACCAACCTTGCATTCCTTGGATAAACCTCCCTTGGTTATGGTTTATTAGCCTTTTTTTTATATTGCTGGATTCAATTTGTGAATAATTTGTTAAGGTCTTTGCTCCTGTGCTCATGAGAAACACTGGAGAGCTCTCAAGATAATGCTGGTCTTACAAATGAGTTGCAAAGTATTCCCTTCTCTTCAATTTTCAGGAAGACTTTTGAGTAGAATTGGCATTTTTTTTTAATTTAAATGTTAGGTAGAATTCACCAGTGAAGCCATCTGGACCTAGAGGGCTGTTTTTTAGGGGGGTAGGGGGGAGATGTGAAATTTCAACTATGTATTCAACTTCTTTAATAGATATTGGACTATTTCATGTATTTTTTTTCTCTATTCAGCTTTTTTTAGTTTGTACTTTTCTCTCTTCTTTTTTCAGCTATTAGTTTCTGTTTTTCAAGCTTCTTTTTTTTTCTGGCATGCTCACTTCTAACGAATGGACTAAGGAAATTTGATTCTTCTATCTCACTGAAATAACTTCTTTGAGAAATCTGAGCTTTTTAAAAAACCACCCCAGGGTTAGTCTGTATGTCAAACAAGACAAAGTAAGGACTAAAAGTAGCTGCATCATAACCTATCAGCTCCTTCTTTTCTGCTTAAAATGATCTTGGCTGAAACTTACAACTGTGGCCTAAAACAAATATGACTAGAATAACTTCTACTTCCTAGACAGAATGAGCAAATTAATCAACTCAAGAACGATTGATTAAGACTCTGCTTGTCCACTTTGTACAAGGCACTTTGCAGCATGCAAAGCAAAGGAACCCCCACCAGGGAGCTGTAATCTATCCAGGTAACCAAGTGGAAAATATCTAAAAGCCAGGTATGATCAGGCACAAATCAATACAGAATGAACTTTCTGTTGAAATGTTGAAGAAACAGAAAAAAGCAATTGGAGATTTTATTTTAAAAGGTGAGTTTTGAGCTGGCTTTTCAGAAAATGGACACAATTTGCCAGAATAAATAGGGATGATATTTCTGGTAGACAGATAGAACTATTGTTTTGCAGTCTTTAGCAAAAGATGACGTTGGGAAAGTTCAGAGACGGAGATTGCTGCGGAGGCTCCTGAGCAGTAGCCTACGGAAGGGAACTAACATCACATGATTTAATTTCCAGGCCAATTCTTTGAGCTCATTTTTCTTCCCAGTTTCCGTATGAGAAGATTAACATTAGAGCATTTAGATAATGTGCTCACAGTCACCCATGACAATGGCAATCTGGTATCTAAACTTCCAATCAGAGATTCTCCACTGCAATGTTGCAATCCACCATGAAGTGAACTGCAAGTAATTTGTTGCTAGTAACATGCATTCATCCATTCATTCAATAAGTACATACTGAATGCCTTGCTCTGTGCCAGGCACTGTGGAAGGTGCCACAGATACAGCAGTAAACAAAATTAACACTCTTCCTACCACCAAGAAGCTTTATTTCTAATGATGAAAACCAACACTGAACAAGTGAATATAACTGTAATTGACAGATGTTTAAAAAAAAAGTACATCACCCTGAGGAAGCATTAAAAAAGGGGACCTAACTCAGTCTGGAGGTCTCTGTAAAGAAGTCATAGTTAAGTTATAGTGGGTGTGTGTGTGTGTGTGTGTGTGTGTGTGTGTGTGTGTGGCTGTGGTCGGGGGGGTTATTCCAGGAGAAGGAACAACAATAAAATTTCAGACCTCATTTCATGGGAAATGAGAAATGATTGTAGGGTTTTCAGCAAAGGAGTAACACATCAAATTCTTCAGCAACATATTCTTAGAAGTTCATTCTGACTGCATGGTGGAGAATGGATTACAGAGAAGCATGATTCCAGAGATCTTTGGGGAGGGGACTGCAGTACCAAGGTGAGAGAAGAGGCTGGTAGATGTCAGCCTTGAGCCAGAATGGACTGGATGTGGAAGTTGAGAGAGCGAGAGGAACAAAGGACAACTCCCAGATTTCTGACATTTGTAACCAGGGAGCTGGTAGTGTGCCATCTACCCAAATTAGGAGAATGCAGAAAGAGTAGATATAGCAATGGGGGGGGGGGGGGGGGGGGGGGGGCGGGGGCGGTGGGCAGACGACAAGCTCAGTTTGGGAAAGTTGAATAGGAGGCGTCCAGTGCAGCAGTTGAGAGTGTGGTCTGTAAAGCCAGACTGCCTGGATTCAAATCCCAGCTCAGTCATTTAACAGCTGCATAACCACAACAAGTTATTCATCCCCTCTCTATATCTCAGTATCTGCCTCTGTAAAATGGGGATAATAATAGTATCTACCTCATTAGATTATTGTTACAATTAAAATTAGTTAAAGCTGTGTCTTAGGAGAATATCTGGGCTGGTAAGCATCAATAGATCTGAATTATTATAATGTGACTGTGAGATATTCCATATACAGCTAAACGTATTGTTTCAAATCTCAGAAAAAGGGTAGGGTCATTGCAGGATTGAGCTTCCCAGTCCCTTGTGTTTGAGTGAGGGACATGTAACTGAGTTGGAAGCATTGAACGGGCAGTGCAAGAACCCCTGGATCCCTCTCGCCCTGGGGCATAGAGGCTGACAATGTTTGAGAAGAAAACTATTCCAATCTGAGCCCCTGAATAATTACAACGAGCTGAGCCTTCATGCCAACCTTAGGGAGATATATAGCATAAGTGAAAAATAAATCTTTGCTATTTTAAGCCACTTAAAATTTGAGGATTGTTATTACAGCACAACCTATTCTGTCCTGACTATCGCGTCAATGAGCCATTCAATTACGCAATTGACTTAAAAAGTGCGAGGCTGCAGGTCCAAAGTAAAAGATTGTGTATGTTTAAGCAGATTTATATTCTGCAAATTATTTCCTCTGGAGATGTGTTTCCTTTTAAGTATGGTTCTAGATTGTACCTTGTAATCCAAAGAAGAAACTGCTTGTTTTGTAGAGATGTGTGGGCTTCTGATTGAGTAGTTGCTACTGGGTCATTAGAAGCTGAGTCCACAGGAAGAACATGCAAGCTCAATTTTCACTTCATATTGGAAAAAGCATAACGAGAACCTGGACTAGTTTTGGCCAAACTCAACTTACCTGATGTTATTTAAAACGGCTCAACTCAAATTTTTGAAAAATTAGAAAAGAAGGAGTTGTCCTTTCTTTTGTAATTTGGAAGAGAGAAATATAAGGAAGTGACCCTCCTACATTTGTTTATCCAGTATATGAAGCTGGACAGTTGGGTGCTGCTATGGTTTCTTTGAAGGCAAGGCCAGAGCTGTGGTTAAGAAATGAGGTCTCGACTAATGGCAGAGGACTTTCCCACTCACAGTCACCCTGGGAAGGGGTAGATCTAGAAACTGAGAGGGACAACTGGGAAGGCAGACTTTACACTGGAGATGAGGAGGGAACTTCTTTGGGCTTTACTCTTTTAGGCTTAGAGCCCAAAACATCCAGGCTGCTTGGGTGGTGGTAAGGGTAGCTGGCACCCTCAGCAGGGCGGCAGATTGGCAGGGAATCATTAAGCAAGACACCCCGAAATGATGGTGGGCTGCAATGGATGGCTCCAAGAGCCACCATGCTTAATAACCCGGTGTAAGTTTCTTTGCTGTAATTTCCTCTGAAAGGAAAGTTTTCCTGAGCTTTCAATAAAGTTTTGGTTAATATCAAAGCCTGGTCTCAGTAGGGCTGGGAAGACTTAAGAAAAGGATCTGCGTCTGTGCTTAGTCTGATAATAAAGGAGTAACTCAGCTTGAAGTCAGCATGGCAGGAGCAGCATGACTCCTTGGCCAGTGCAGGGATCAACAGGCTGGAACTGAGGAACCGTCAAGCACATACAGAGGGCTGGGAGCCCACATGAAACACCCCGGAGACTCTCTGAAAGAAATTAGCAGGAACCTGAGAAGGACATCCCGCTGTCATGCAGGTGGAGACTATCAATCTGGAGACTCTAGGTTAAACTGTGACCTCATTTGCACTGGGGAGGCCAGAGGGATAAGTGTTACAAATATAATCCAGAGTGTATGCCTCCTTGGGACTGTGATGCTTGTGGGAGTTTGTGTGCCAAGCGGAAATCGTTGGGACATGTGTCGGCGTCAGGTGAAGAAAGGTTGAGACATTCTCTTCTAGGCAATGGGGAGCCCCCGTAGGTTTTCAGATAGGGAAGTAAGGAGATGAAAACAACAAGATTTTGAATTTTTACAATTTCCTAATATCATTATAGTGAACAAAGGTTTGTTTTTCATTAACTATCCTATTAAGATACTTATAAATATTGTAAGGGACGTGTGTTTTCAGTTGAAATGAGACAGTAAATCAAGCTTGAAGCTTGTGGATTTAGTTAAGTAGAATGTAGGTGAAACAAAATCTCAATAAATCAAGAAATCCAACCTTAATGTAAGCAGTTCATTAATTAAAACTCCCAGCCAAGCATAAGATTTACACAATTCTAAAGTGACAATACTGAAATAGCATCTGCTTCCAAGCATCTGCTTACGAAGAAACTTTTCTCTTCTTACTGAACAATAGGATAAATCACGATCCTCGTATAATCCTTTTAGGATTGGGAGGGTTTCCCATGAAATTTTCAAATGGCCTGGGCACGCTCATTTCACTTCAGTAACAAAATCCACAGCTATAATTTTTACTCAGTTTACAACTTTGAAGTAGCAATCACGCAAATCTCAAATTGTAGATGTTGGGGAAGGAAGATTAAAGCTGAAGGGAGGCCTGACGTGATTGAGGAGAAGGAGAGGAAAAGAGCGGAATGCAGTTTTCTACAGAGCAAGGACACCCAAGGGTGAAATAACTGAGAGCAAAGAGTCATCAATACTGACACTAGAAATGAAGGAAACGTCTGATGAAGAAGCCAGTGTGCTTACAGTGGAGTTGCATTATATACACATTTAACTTACTAAGGTTCAACCACATGTGATAAAAGAAACCACACTGATAGAGGAAAAGAGAGAGAAACAACTGAAATGAGTATGGCTGCTTTTGCACGCTGTTCCCACTCCATGAACCATGCTCTGTAGGGAAATTGAGAGGAGCAAGCTGAATCTGTTTTTCCCTAAGCCTACAAGTGAATCTCGCTGTGTGGACATTTTATTGCACTGAATATGAATCTAAAGTTTAAAGATACGTATTTTTTTGAACAACATCGTTCTTAAACTCAAGCCAACTTCATCATGGCGCACTGGGATGGGATGGCAGGAAACAGGGAAATCCTGTCAGTGGATTAGTGGAAAGATGTCTCTGAGTCCCTCTATGAGTTAGGGCTCAAGCAGATAAGCTGAACCACTTTGAGTGATGTGGAATAAGGAATACAAGGATGAGACCTCACATGCTTGTAAGTCGGTAAAAAGTTTATGGAAAATCGTTGCCTAGGTGTCTTGCAGTGGGCTTGAAGTTGTTGTAGGTCAGCAAGACTGGTATTGAGAAGAAAAGCTCGATGTGAAGTGAGGAAGGGCAAGGACAAACTGGAAGCCACGGAACAAAATGGAACCCACATCTGTCTCTTACCATCTCCAGACCTGATAAAGCTGGTGACCTGTAGGGGCCGGTGACTTTCACCACGGAGCTACACATGCACTTGGTCCAGGACATAGAGAAGCTAAAGGAGGAGATCTGGCAGGAGCTGAAGGAGCTACAGGCCCAGCTGCAGCCCCACAGTCAACAAAGTAAGGCAATAGATGAGCAGCAACATGTACGAGCTGCCACAGCGACTGGTGCCTTAGGTCACCCTCATAAGCATAATGGCTGACACTTCCCTTTGCCCTCCAAATCATGTGCACACTTTTCTAGTAGCCAACCCTAATCCAGAACCATGGAGAGGAATTCCAGGAAAGGTAGCTCCAACTTAGCTCAGGTGACACGCTACGAAGCCTCCGCAGTGTCCAACATTAGGCTTCTCCCTGAGGGACGTCCAAGGATAACTGTTGACGAAATGTTTACCTTATGTGCTGTCTTTAGAACTCAACTCTGGTGTAAGCTCCACCTCAGTCTTCAGATTGACTTGTAGTAACATTACAAGTGGGAAAATTGCCACTCACTTCTGGTACCAACACTCTGGCCGATACATTCTTCTCTTTTCTGTCGTGAAGGCAGTTAGGGTCTCCCCGCTGAGAAGAACACAATTGAGTCCACATACAATGTTATCAGCATTCTTCCCAGACATCCTCTTGTTTGAAAAAGTTATTACTAAATACAAACTTTTCCCATATGTGTTGTGATTTTTAAAAAAACACTTGAAAAGCCCTTATTTGTTGCCACTGACCTGCCAACCTGACATTTGATCTTCCAAAGAAATCATTTCTTTTTAAGCCTTGGTAGCACTAAAACTATACATTTCCTATTTCTTTCTGTTTACTAAAGTGTTTGTAGTGGCAAAATTTTCAATATTCCTAACTCTGAGACTTGACACTTTTTCTGGAAAACAATTCCATTATGGGAAAAGGTTATGGCACTTTATTCCCTTTAAGTCATGGTTTACGCAAATATATGTTCTGTCCTAGTAATTTTTCAGAGTGCCCAGGACTTAGTGATAGCTGAATTCTGAGTAAAACCATTAGCTGGGATGACCATTAACTAATAACTTCTGTTGTATGCTATTTAATGACACGGTGAGCTCACTGAGGTCTGGGCCATGTCTCATTCTTATTTGTATTCAAAGCACCTGACACGTACAAAGCACGCCATAAACATTTATCAAAAGGCCGAATGGTTTTTTGTGTGACTTCAAATGTTTGGCTGTAAAGCCTGACTTGGGATGACAGACTCAGATCCGGAACTGCCAAGACTAGGTGAGTATGGAAAGCACAAATCAGGTTCGTGCACAAAGGAACGGAGTCACTCTCAATCTATTCGTCCTTATTCATTTCCATCAAAAACTGTTTATTGATTATAGACTATAAATCAAGCAATGCATCAGACAATAGAAATATAAAAATAAACAAGACAGAAGCCCCGCCCTAAAGTATTTCATAGTCCTGTCTGGCCTCAAGATACAGAGGAGAATAACTAACTGCAGGGTAAATTCTTTTAATAGAGATGTGTATACAGAGCAAGAAGTAAGCAAATATATGCTCTAATTAGAATCTTAAACCACCCAAAAGAAATGTCTGGAGGTCCAGGACTGAGAGCTGCATAAAAGGTATGGTTCCAATTTTTTGCTGTCTAAATTCAAACGCCCATTCGGGGGGAGGAGGAGTGGAGTTTACTAAGCTCCACCTCACTCATAGTTCACCTCCATTATAGTCCAGGTCCACCCACAGCTTAAGGAAATTATTGCTTATTAACATACCTGAGCCTGTAGAACCAGAAAAGTCACTTAGATATGGTTTTCCAAACTGAACTCAGGAGGCATCCCTTCACTCTAATAAAGTATTTCTCAGATGCACAGAGTAGAGTATTGTATAAGTATACCGCATCTTGAAAAAGAATTGAGTCTGAACCTATATTGTTATTCACTTATTTGACTAATCCTCATAGAGCAGCTGAGAGGGCCTGACTGATGCCTGATTGGTTGCCGAGCAGGAAACCAAGGACCAGTAATTGCTAATATCAAGGTGAATTATCAAGGAGCTTGAGTCAGATGACAAATAATTTCAAAGCAATATGATAATATCTAATCAGATAATTATGGCACCATAGGCACCTTAGGAGGTACAGAGCATTGTTGGGACACTGTTCTTACTTCAAGGGGAGTCTGAGAGAGCTTCAGAAAGGAGGTATTGCCACTGAATCTTGAAGACTGACTGGGAGTCCACCAGATACAGAAGAGCAAAGGCTTCCACAAATACATAGTATATTTTAGGCAACACTTTCAACGACTTCCTAAATCATCTTCTTTAAGGGCTGACTGACCCTAGAGGTAGCCAGGGGAGCAAATTCTCCAGCTTTGCTCTGAAGCTTCTTTGGCAGATTGTGTGGCTCTAAAAGAACTGAGAACAAGTGAGACATCCAAATGCATATATTGAATCATTGTGTTAATTAACTAAATATACAAAAAGTCACACTACAGCTGGAGCCCAAGAGCAGGTCAAGTCTGCCGTACCTTCAAACACCATTCTTATTGCACTGGTAGGGAAGATCAGCCTCCCCAGGAATGTGCTTGGCTCCATCAAACCAACAAATATTTACTTGATAGCTACACTATGCAAATCACTTTGCTAGGCTCCATGAGGGCAGAGCTTGACAAAAGAAAGGAGATTTCAGATGACAAAAGTATCTATATTTCTAGAGGGCAGGAACCAGGACTTCCACTTGGTCTTTATAGGACCAATAAAAAGGAACGTTCAGGGGGCTGGCCCCGTGGCCGAGTGGTTAAGTTCGCGCGCTCCGCTGCAGGCGGCCCAGTGTTTCGTCGGTTCCAATCCTGGGTGCGGACATGGCACTGCTCGTCGGACCACGCTGAGGCAGCGTCCCACATGCCACAACTAGAGGAACCCACAACGAAGAATACACAACTATGTACCGGGGGGCTTTGGGGAGAAAAAGGAAAAAATAAAATCTTTAAAAAAAAAAAAAAAGGAACGTTCACTTCCCGGTTATGTTTCCCACTTAACACAACTCATTCCTTTATTCTCCCATATATCTTGTTCCTAACCTTGTGCTCTATAAGCCTTTCTGGTTGTTTTAAGAAAAATCCATTGGACTTGAATCAAGTAGTGAATGGCCTCCATTGAGCATAATTATGTTTTATGATTTTTTCCTAACCATCCTCTGGTTTTAAACTTTCAGAAGCTCAGTAAGTACAGTCTGAGGAGCATGAGCCCCACAGTCACCCATTACTGTTATTTACCACTTTATTTTCATTAAAATTCCCATTAACCTTTTCTCCAGCGTATAGATTATAAATTGCAGTCAATTATCTATTGACTAGAAGGAAATCTTGCTTATCACTGATTAAACAACTAAATAAATGATTTTGCCCTCACTTTCCCTCCTGTTGGTTCTTGAGAGCTACCTTCTAATCATTTCACAAACAGGTTAGTAACTTTTTACCAAGGTTAGTAAAAGTAAAATGTAAGAGTAAAACTTTACAAAAAGGTTAAGTTTCCAAACACGTAGCTCAAACCCTACAGTATAGTCACCTCCCAATTATTCATATCTAGGCAAATCTGGGCACACCAAGACACATAACATAAATTAGGCAATGCTCGAAGGATTTGTCCAAAGTTCTGTTTGCGATACATACCTGCGGAAATCACAGAAGCTATTATTTGCATAATGTATTGAAAATTGAATAGCATAATAGAGACTATTTCAACTCCAGTAACTCTTCTATTAACAAAGGAGATATACTTCAACTATTCTACTTAGTGATCAGAGATCTGATTACTAGAGGTAAAAGTACTATAACTCTTAGGAATGTATTCCAGAACATTCTTTCCCTGTGCCAGAGTATTTCCTCCTACCCTGTACTTTAGGCAAAGTGAGAGAGAATACCTGAGCCCTTTGGCTTTTCTAAAGGGTACTCATGCCTATCTTAGGAAAATAACTTAAACTGTGGCAATAATAAAAGTTAAGAGCTAAAATTTATTGAACGATTATTATGTTCCGGGAACTTCACATGCATTGTCCTATTTAACCCTAACAATAACCCTCAAACACAGAAAATATTAGTTATTCCCACTTTACAGGTGAAATAATTAAGGTCCAAAGGGCTTAAGTAATTTGCCAATGACCCACAGGTAAAAAATGTCAGAGCCAAAACTTCAACGCTGGTCTGTCTGACCCATAAGACTAACTTCCCAACACTTCTCCAAACCATCGGGACTGACATTTTACAGCCTAGACATCACTTATCTCCAAGTAATGCCTCTAATCTCCAGGTGCCTGAGGTCTCAGCAAGACCCCAAGCTCTCTGCAAGAAATCTGGATCTGTCACAGTGCTACTTTCCCTTCCTAGCGAGCGGTGCCCAGCACTGAGGTTTTCAAGGGTCCAATAAATAAAATCTCCCTTTCCCACTCTGGTTTGGAACCAATTTAGAAGATAGACTCAGGATTCAGTCAAGATTGAGATGTCAGCTTTAGTACCAGCAGGACTGCATTAGAGGACATGGCTAAGAAATGCAATGAAATGGGCTCCTTAAGCTCGTTGTCCCAATTGGGACTCAAGGGACTCAAGAGACTGAGGGAAGGTTTAGGACTTTAGGGCAGACGTACTTACTCAGAGTTCCAGCCTTGCGTTGGTTCAAGGCAAAGAGGAGGAAGAAACCAAACCTCTAATGCTCACAGCCTTTTAATGAGTTAGTTCTACCCACTCGGGAATCACGGACCTAAGGCTGTCATCCAACAATCAGGTACTGCACCCATCCCACACAAGGAGAAGCGAGCAAGAGGCACAGAGCATTGCTCTAGTGGGATAGCCTCCAACAGAAATAGGAGAAATGGAGGAAGCAGGTTCCCACTTCATAGCCCCCAGCCAGTGGCTAGGCAGTTTTTACGAAAAAGAGATTTTCACATGATTTTATTAAACTAAACATTTATATACTTGGAAAGGAAAAAAATCAAAGGAAAGTCTTCTTATTGTTCCAAGTGGTGAGCACTATCGCATTCCACCAGACATAGTAATGTGTTAAGAAAGAGAAATCATCTCCACCTACAAAGAATTTATCATTTCGTTGCTAGTGGTGAGGGAAGGAGTATGAGGTTAGAGGAAAAAATGCATAATCCATATGGTGTTGCAAAACTTCTGTGCCCTTGAGATCCACTCTCCACCCTCCCCCTCTTGGCTCCAAGCCCCTAGGGCCTGGCCTGCACGGGCAGCATCATGGGCTCCTCCTTGCCCAGCTGCTGATTGGGTTCACCAGGGGAGACCACCGCCAGACGGTGGGGGGCAGACAGACAGTAAGGCTGGGATATTCATTCCTCTTAGCCCTCCCTGCTGGTCACATGGGTTGGCCGTGTCCCTCTACTGAAGGCCACAGCTGCTGTCCAGTGGTGCCTCTGAGTTTCAGTAACCATTCTCTCTCTGTGCCCCTTCAGTCCTAGTGGTGGAAACAGCCCCCTGGAGTTCTGCACCCCATTTGTTTCTCTAGCCCCTGCCTCTTTGCAGCTTCCAAACCTTTTTTCACCTTTCAAATCCAAGCTCACTCGGACTCCTGCAATAGCCTCCTAAAGAATTGCTAACATCCACCTGTGCCCCTTCTCCACACAGCACCCAGAAGATCTTTTTAAAATGCTAACAGGATCAAGACACTCCCCTGCTTAAACCCTTCATTGGCTTCCTATGGTACGCAGAACAAAATCCAAATGCAGCACAGAGTCTCCAGCCGCTCTGATCTGACCGGGCCTTCCTCTCCAGCCTGGCCACAGCCCATCCTCTCTTCCCTCTCTGCTCCACTCACATCCTTTAAGGGCCAGGTTCCCTCCTGCCTCAGGGTCTTTATGAACGCTGGAATCCTAGCCCCATCCCCTCTCCACTTAGCCTGTGCCTACTGATTTCAAACATCGCCTCCTCTGGAAATCCTTCCCACCCTCTCCCCAACATCCCCCTAAGGATTCCTGCAGGCACCCTAACCCCAACTAGATCAGGCCCCCTTGGTGTATGCTCTCATAGGTCCCTATGATTTCCTTCTAGGCCCTTATAAATTTTAAAATTATATGTATGTGTGATTATGTTTTTAAATGTCTCTTTCCCTTTCTGATCATAAGCTCCATGAGGGCAAAGTCTGGGAATAAATGATCACCATTTATTCCCCTATGCTTCATACAGGCCTGACACAAAACATTCAGTAGATGTTTGTTAAATGAACGAGTGATCTCATTCAAGTTCACATCACCCTTGGTTGATAGAAGGGGTAGAAGGAAGAAAAGCACAGACTCCTATGTCAGAAGGCCTAAGTGTGTAGGTCTGGGCCCAGTGCCTGACTCTGTGAGTACAAGGACCCAGTTAACCCCTCAAAGCCCCTACTGCATCACATTTAAAATAATGAAAGTCCCTTCACAGGGCCCTGTCCTGTGATACTGTTGTCCAGGCACGAGAGGCTTATAAACTATAAAGTGCAGTGCACATGTCACTGTTATTATCCCAGTTCCCAAAAGAGAAACTGCTGCTCACACAAGTACAAAGGAACACAGACACACCACTCAACTTGTTCCCAGGAGGGAGGGTGAACGGTTTGAGGGAGGGCCGGGGCTTCCTGGGGTGTTTGTGAAACCGAGTGAATTTAGTCCAGAAAGATTCCATGGAGAATATGATGCAAGCAGAGATCTGAACAAAGACGCGCTGGTGATTATGTTCTGAGAAAAGGGAAGTCACTGTCTGCGAGTGGCGAGGCCAGCAGTGTAGCCTGCCCAGAACGATTGAGTCAAGGACATTTCCTCTCCACAAATAAACACGTGTCAGGGCTACAGTAGGCTGACTTCTGCCTTCAATGAATTCAACTCTGCACAGGAAAAAAGGATATGATTTTTAACAGAAAAATGTGATGGGACAGCGTGTGGGGATTTTTACTGTGATTCCTCCTGTTACCAACCCACTTCATTTCCTCGTAGCCCTTGCTAGTTTTCTCACATTTAGGGAACAGCATTTACTCCTTCAGGGATGAGAAGATTCAGCTAAAAGCCAAGGTTTTTGAGTTTCCGATGCTTTGTTTTTTTGAATTGTATAAACCTAAGCCCTGAGTAACCTCAGGGCAGAAGACAAGATTTGGAAGAAAGCATAATGATCTAGAAGCAGGGCTAAGGGGGCTGGTGTTTGGAGGGGCAACAGAGAAGGGGACTGTATGGAAGTCAAAACAATATTATTCCCAAGAAAGAGACCCTGAACCCCGGGCCCAGCCACACTCCACCTTCTGCCACTTGCCCGAGCCCGGATATTGGGGCTAGGGGAGAGCTGAGGCACAGAGCAATGATGCAAGCTCCAGACAGGCTCTGGGACTCCATGCACACCTTTCCCAGGTGGAGCCCACATTCCCCTGTGCCAGCCTGATAGGGCAGCAGAAGAAAGGTCTGCACCTAGTGGCTAAGTAGAAGATTTCCCAGGAACCCAAGAGGAGCACAGTCACAGCTGGGGAGCTGCCACAGTGACCTGCACAGACCCACTGCCAGGCTCCTTGGTCAGCCTGGAGGCCCGGGGGGAGCCTGACAATGTCAAGACCAAGTAACCCTCAGTGGCCAACACAGCACCATCCCAAAGGCCGCCCAGGGAAAGGGGTTAGTTTTCTGAGATTAAACTTCAGTTGGGTTATAGAAAAATGATGGAGGTTTATTTCTACACAGCTGAGCGAGTGGACTGAAAATCTAACCCATTTCAGAAGTAGTAGTAACACAGTGGAATATGTGTTGTGTCAAATGAGCACGAGAAGTGTGGATCAGGAAAACACAGGGGCCCCACTTCCCCTACACACACACGCACACACACATACACACACACTTTCAGGGGCATTTTTCTTTGCATCATATTGATTTCATCTCCTCATTGAAATAAACTCACACAATAGGGACTTTACTGCATCTCTTTCCGAGTACAATCCCATCTTTCAACATCCTTGAATTGCTTAGCCTATAAATTATGGAGGTTTATTCCAATGGCCCTTAGAGCCTTCATAGGTAGTCTTTCATGTCAAATATTTTTTTCATGGTAATAAGAAAACAACTCTAGATGTGTTTAACACAGCAGCCAAGGTGCACCCAAGGGGTGTAATTAGCACTTACTATGTTAGAAAGAAAAAGCAAGATACAATGCAGCCTTGCTTTCCTGAAAGAAAACGGTAAGGTACAAGGGAAAAATTGCTTCAAAATTGTCTTTCTTCCTGAGGTACTCGGAAGTGATATTTACTGTGGTTCTGTTAATTATGGAATAAAACAGGGGGTTACTTAGCATATGCCAGGCTCCTCTCTCTCTCTGAGGGAGTCAAATAGGCTGCCTGTGGATTGCTAATGTCGCTTACAGGGATCAGCACCGCTGACGATTTCAAGCCTCCTAGTCAGGTGCAGGGTAATGATGACAACGGATACTATTAACAGCGCTTAACTTTTTTTTTTTATAAATAAATGTGGGTGTGTGTGGCGAGGGATTATAGACTTCTGGGCTTCGTTTCAGTTCCACCCACTCCTCCTGCAGGAGAGGTTGAATAACTGGCTCTTTGCCTTTATCATAAAGAATTCCAAACTCTCTCTGCTGTTGTTTTGTTTTGTCTTGTTTCCCTTCTTCAAATTATGTTTTTAAAAGCACTATGACTCATGTTCGGAGTGTTTCTAATTCTGCCTGATTGGTGGCACCTTTCTATCACTTGCTCCCTATTCTTGGATTTAAGTAATCATTCCCAAACATTATGCTGTTTTAAAACTTTTAATTTTTTATTAGATGAAAGCATAGTTTTGTTGACCAGGAGTTTTAAAATGCTACCAAAATCTGTCATGGGTCATCCTGAATTCAAAAGCTAAGTTTTTTTTTTAAACCTCACACACATTTTAACAATTTTATTGAAGTCGAAGGCATTGGAGAATGTGGAGTGAATTTCAGAACCAAAATGATTTTATTTGATTGAAATTACTTATTAATTTGTTGCAGATGGGTAAAGAATAGGGCATTTTCTTTGCATCTTAAGAAGTATAGTGAAAACATTAAACCGGATGGATTAGGACTTAATGCTCTAAATATTAAAAGACATGCCATTTGGGTTAAAATCACTTCAAAGTTGGAGATGGTTCTGGTGATAGAAGCCAGATTTATGGCTTGGCTTTTAGATGTCTCAAAAATTGAAGGTGGAACCACAGAGTGCCTTGATAAATGTAAGAATTCTGTTCAAACTGCCTTGAGCTAAAAGATGAAGACTTAGGAAACTTTAAAGATGACGATACCACAATGTCACAAGGAAAATAATATATAATCACTTAGTTCCGAGGTTGGTTGCATTCTGCATTAACCACACCACATACCGTAGCCCTTAGACAAGATGTATGATGTACTGGACAAAAGAACCAGCAAAAGTAAATGAAAAAGTTTTGGGTGGAAATAAGCAGAAAAATAATAGATGCCAACACACCAAGCCTCCCCACAATATTACTAAACATGTTTCATTTCTTGATCATTTTAGGAACAACCTGTTAATGTTTTTGGTTGTTATTTCAATTCCTACTGCCAGATATTTTGACCTTAAAAATTAAGCTAAACTAGAAATGATACTGCCCAGTCTTAACTCTCTATGACAATAGCAACCTAAATCATACTAGAGGCTCATAGGGAAAAAAAATTGACATTTGAGAATCATCCAGGAAATTCCCTGGAAATCACCAAAGTAAGGCACCATTTTTCATTGATTCTGAGATTAGTTTTTCCCAACATTTAAAAATCTATGAAATTGGGGTGGATCTGACAATCAATGATGTCTTACAATTATAATTAACGCATTTTTTTCCTTAGTAGTACATAAAATAATAATGCATGCTAAAATTAATGGTGTCTTACATTCTACAAAATACGATAGCTTTTAGTCCTGGATATTCTTTTAGGCAAAGTGAGGGAATAAAAAGTCTTCCATGACTTTCTCAGAGTTGACAGTATTCACCTAGGTTACTGCGAGTTGTTTGGTTTTCTAGAACTACACTGCCCACCACGGTAGCCACTAGTCACATGTACTCATTTAACAGTAAATTGATTGAAACTAAATGAAATTCAGCTCCTTAGTAGTACCAGCCAAATTTCAAGTGCTCAATAGCCACATGAGGCTATTGGCTACCATATTGGACAATGTAGATTTATAGAACATCTTCATCATCGCAGAAAGTTCTACTGGGCAACACCAGTCTAGAGTGCTGACTTTATCTCACAAATTCTTCAGATTTTAGCAATAGTACAGAAAGGGCACAGAAACTTTAGTATCTGCCTCAGGGGCAGCATTTTGGTGTAGTTAATTCAAGCACAGGCTTTAAAATCAAGCAGACTTAGGTTTGAGTCTTGAATGTCAAACTTACTTGTTAGTGTGGCTGTGGCTATGATCAGGTTGCCTGATCTCCCAAGACTGTTTTTCATGTGTAAGATAGGGGATAATTGATGTAACTACTTCACAGGGCTATTTAAAGAAGACAAAGTATTATCCATGATGCATGTAGTAAGCATTCAATAAATACCAGCTTTCATGATTAGTCTTTTAGAATTTTAGTGACTACTTTGTGGTGGGGTTGCAGCCCAATAGGGTGTATAGGTAAGTACACAAATAAGGTGGTCAGGGAACAAATGGAAGGGAACTTGCTAGTCAGCCAGGCCAGGCAGGGAAGATTTACTAGAGGAAGTGACCCTTGCACCGCATCTTGATGAAGGACCGGGAGTTCATGAGGCTGAAGAAGGCCGAGGTTGGGATTTTTTGCCAGAGAAACAGCCTGATGATATTACAGAAGCTTGAGAGAACTCTTGGCACTAGGAGATCTGATTTGGGAATTGGGTGAAGAATAGAAATTATCAGGAGCTGAAGTTATGAAAGTTTGGGGAAGCCACACTGTGAAGGGCCTGAGTGCCTTGCTAAGGAATTTACCAAGACCTGAGGCAGGGAACCTATTGGTACAGTCTGGGTGAGAGCTGAGCAAGACTCAGACAGAGGGAGGGAGACAGGTTGTCTGTACTCACTGTTCCAGTTGTCCCTCCCATTTGCTCTTGAACTCACTCTATTGCGCCATGAAAGCTGCTCTTATCAGGATCACACGTGACCTCCATGTTGTTATGCCTTGTGAACAATGTCAGCCCTCATCTTAGGTGGCCCAAGAGCATCATCTGACATAGTGGATCACTCTCTCCTCTTGAAATGTTTTCTTCGCTTGCCTTCCAGAAGATCACACTCTCCTGATCTTTCTCCTACTTCATTGGCTTCTCCTAAGTCTCCTTTTTCTGGTTTCTCCTCATCTCCCCAACACTTAACATTAGGGCTCCAGGGCTCAGCCCTTTGGGCCTCTGGACTTTTTTATGACTCCTCTGATGAGCTCATTCAGTCTCACGGTTTTGCAGAAACACTATATGCTTTATGAAATTTAGATCTCCAGCCCAGCTCTCTAGCCTGAAGTCCACATTTGTCCATCCAACAGTTCAGACTTGGATGTCTAAAGGACATCATTCACTCAACTTGTGCAATACGAAATCCTTGATCTGCCATTATAAAGCACCTCTTCCTGCAAGTCTTCAACATTTGACTTGATGGCAGCTCTGTGTTTCTAGCTGCCCAGATCACAAACTTTGGAGTTATCTCTGACTTCTCACACACACACACATCCCACATCCAAACTGTCAGCATATCCATTTGACTCTACCTTCAGAACGAGTCCTGAAAACCTCCACTTCCACCTCAGAGCCCTTGCACTTGCTGTTCTTGCCGTCAAGCATGTCTGTCTCCCACCCCTTTCCCCTCCAACGGCTGCCTGGCTTACCTCCTTACCTCCCCCAGGTGTTTAATCACATGTTTTCTCAGTGAAGCCTTCCCTGACCTCCCTCTTTAACATTGAACACCACCCCCAACACGCTCCCTATCCCTTTACCTATTTAATTTTCCCCATAGCATTTATCACCATTAAATACTATATATTTTACTCATTTTTTTTGCTTTATGATCTGTCTCCTCTCACTAGAATGTAAACCCCACAAGGGCAGAGATGTGTGTCTGCTTCAGCTCACCACTGTGTCCTCCAGAGCCTACTACAGCACCAGGCACATAAGTGCTCAGTGAATATTTGTTAGACAAGTTAATGCACGTTTGTTTCCATGTGGGGGCTGAGGGAGATGGAGGAGGTGAGAAGTTGCTCATGTATTTATTGTATAACATTAATGAGCATCTCCTGTAGGCCGAGGACTGTGCTGGATACTAAAGATCCATGTGACCTCAGCAGTTGGGTGTGTGGTGATGCCAGCAACCCAGACAGTGAATCTGGAGAAGGAACAGGTGTGCTGGGGACACTTGTTGAATTGGGGGCTTATGAGACATCCAGGTGTAGAGTCCAATCATAAGCTGGAACCAATTCCAAAATCCACATGGCTCCACCTGCAGAGCCAGGCTGAGCAGCAAGCCTACAGGGCCTCCCTGGAGCGCTGAGCCCCAGCGCACACCTGGGCAGAAACGCCGTCCTCCGTGCCGGCTTCAACTACAAAGAACAAACATTCATAATACTTGCCTCTGAGCATTAATTGACCTCATATGTGGAAAGCCCTCAGCTTCCCAGATGAAAGGTGCTACACAACTACAAAGTTAATCTTGCTGACTCAGAGGGAAGGCTGGCACCCTGAATCACCAGGGCCCTGAATTATGATGGCTCTCACCAGGGGCACCTGGGTATCTGTCCTGTGTTCCTCTCCAAGAGTTGACCCAGCCCCTCCCTAATCTCCTAGTGAGATCTAAAATGCCCTCAGAAAGGGGACTTCAAGCATACTTAAAGAGTAAAAATTTGATATAACTATGTAACTCAAGAAAAAACACTTCAAATAGATCAGTCAAGAGAGAAAGTTCTTTTGCACACACAACAAATTTTGGATGATTTCCAGTAATCCAAGACTTCAAACAGGGAGCGAGGGGGAGAGCAAGGAAGGCTGTTTTCTCCTACTCCAGTGGGCATTGTGACTAAGGAGGTGACTCGCTTGCACAGAGGGCTAAGGATAGCTTGTCAACAGATGGCTTACCGATTCTAAGAAAGAATTACCTGCAAGGAGGAAATATAAAAGAGGCAAAAGACTGACACTGACAAAGAAAGAACGTGACTTTGAGGATATGTTTCCCAGAACTTGAAGGCTATTTGCAGCAGGAAAGCTTATTTTGGAGGAGGAGGGTTCACTGAGGCGGGGTGGGGAGTGCAAGGAACAAGGTGTCTAAATTCTGGAGCCTTTTATTAAAGCTTGTTTTCCTTGTCTAAATCTTTTGGTTCCTGTATCTGTGACAGTATTCATAACTCAGCCCCAGTGTGCCAACAAACCCCATATGTTTCGGTTCTCTCCTTATCTTTTAAGCCAAGATAAGGTTGAAATGAGTGTATTGCAAGAGATTTGTGATAGAATACACACACAAACACACACAGTGGCAGAGGGTGGGGACGTGTCTTACTCATCTTTGTTTTCTTCTGCACAACAAAGACTAACACAAAGAAGGCACTCAATAAAAGTTTCTTAATTAAATCGGCATGCCCTCAAAACAAAAGGGAAGTCCTCAGTGGGGAAGGTCTTTATTTACAGATTGAGGGGAAGTAGCTGTGAGTCAGATAACAGGACTCTGAGCAGAAAAACTATCTCCAGCCATATTCAAAACGGAAGCGTTGTCTTCTCGCCCCGCTCTGGTTCTCATCCATCTCTTCATCTAACAGACTTTCAATCAATATATCAATGTGAGGGCCATCATCTGCCAGGCACTGCTTTGGGTGCTAGGGACATAAAGATGAATAGGACAAAGTCCTGTCGTGGAACTGATAGTGCAGTGTGGGAGAAAGAGATTAATAGTAATAATATCCAACATCAGGTATTATGATAAGCTCTTTCACAAGCATTATTTCATTTCATCTAATCCTCAGATTTTAATGTACCCATGAATCATCTGGGAATTCGGTTAAAATGCAGATTCTGATTCAGTAAGTCTGGGATGGGGCCTGAGATTCTGCATTTCTAACAAGCTTCCAGGTGATCCTGATGCCCATGGTTCTAGAACCCCACTTTGAGTATTAGGAATTTAAACATTCCAGCAACCCTATATGACAGGAACTATCATTATCTCCATAGAAGAGAATGGAAACCAGGACTTGGTGAGATTACATAATTCACTGGCGGTCATACAGCTAGTTAATGCCAGAAACAGGTGCAAATCCAAATCCAAAATCTTTTAAACATTCCTCCCCAAACTGCCTCTCTTAAGACAAGCCCATGACTCACAGAGCTGTGGGATCAGGAGAGCTGCTCATATTACACAGGGATAAACGAGCAGGAGGTTCAGAGAAGACCTCCGAAGGGAGGGGATATAACCCACACTGGTGCTTACAGTGTAACATGGAGTCTAGCACAATGTTTCCTAACCTGTTTTTCAGCTCTGCCCATTGCCTGGCCCCCACTAAAGCCTTTGTAGACCTTTTCTTCCTAATCCCCACCTGCCATAAACTTTTAATACCTTAGATATATTGTATATCTGTCCCTGTAATACTGCCCTTTGGAGGGCCACAAATCATTGTATTATCTAAGATTTTTGCACACATTCCCCAAAACCAGTTTTTGTCCCATTGGGGGTGATACTACCCCCTTGAGAATGTATGATCTAGCATAATACTTCATCACCTTGTGAGACATGGCACTGATTTCACAGAATCACAAAATCTCAGGGGTGAAAATAACTTAAAGGCATTTACCCTTCCGCAAAATCCTTAACAAGCAATCATCTACCCTGCGCTTGGACACTTACAGTGACGGGGAACTCACTATCTTACACGGCAGCCCCATCCATCTTTGGAGGGTTGTTTACTAGAAATCTCTTCCTTGTTTTGAGCCTGGATCTGGTATGTCAAAGTTTTCATTCACTAGTTGGAGTTCTACCCTTTGTTGCCCTGAAGGTGGAAAGCTAGGTGCAATGGAGGGTAGAAATATGTAGAATATTTGGTTTCTGTTCCTAGGGACCAGAGAGTAATTGTGTGTGTGTGTGTGTGAGTGATATGGAAATTCTCCTGTGATCCACCTACTTCAAATCTCATGCTTATTGACTTTATATCTCTAATAATACAGTGTAAAGTTTCTCTAGCTTCTGGAAGAAGCCACATCATACTTTAATTCATCTTACTGTCAACTAAAATTTTTCAGTATTGGTGTTGGTTTTAGTGGTCCTGAAAGTGGTGCAAGAGAAAAAGCAATAGAATAGGGATGAGAAGATCAGACTGTGATAAGAAATAGGCTACATTTTTTACTTAAAATAACATAGGTAATCAATTGTAGAACTAAAAATAATAAAATAACTGGAAAACCTGGGTGGAAGGTGAGGGAAAGAGGACATGAGTGATAGTAGAAGTGAGCTAAGCCCTCATCCTCCAAGTGGGCAGTCAATAGCGTTGTCTGAAAGTGAAAAAGTAAGGCGTGGAGAGACGAACATAGTATTTTGAGTTATGGAAATAGCTATGGAAGTCTAAAAACAGAAGCAGACAGAGGGGTGGGATAAAGTGTGGGTGGGAGATTCTTTATTTTCTTCCTAAGTTCTAAACCATCTGGCATTTTACAAATCCATATACACATTAATTAAAATTAAAAATAAAAGAATGGTGGAATAAAAAAATATTCAAGGTAGTGCTCTGTCAGTAACTACTGGCTTGATTT
Source organism: Equus caballus (assembly GCF_041296265.1). Taxonomy (NCBI): domain Eukaryota; kingdom Metazoa; phylum Chordata; class Mammalia; order Perissodactyla; family Equidae; genus Equus; species Equus caballus. The sequence continues at coordinate 76,843,376 of NC_091689.1, forward strand.
GAACAAGTTACCTACTCTTGGATTTAAATTTCTCATCTGTAAAATGGGCTAAGTCAGTGGTTTTCAATGTTTTTAAAATAAAATATACAGAATCACAATAGATTAAAACAAATTTTAATGGATCTGCTCTGATAGGGGCTGGGGGGCGGTACTGGGAGTCGAACCCACTATGGCTTCCCTTATCCTTTTCCTTCACCTCCTCACCCTCACCCCCACCACGGGCAGCCCTGAGACACCTCATCAGAGAACGGCAAGAATTTAGTTTGAAAACCATTACCCTGCATTGCTGTTTTTCAAATTATCGTCATAACCCATACATTTAGTAGCTTGGAATCAATACAGTGCTAGAATAGAATAGAATAAAATCTAATAGAATAGAAAAATTAGAATGCAATCCACTATTTAATTTGCACAACTCTTGTTTCCATTGTACATGTATACGTATTCACTACCTTCCTGGCCTGCTGGGTGGAAGGAAGTTTCCAGGACATTTTGTCCTGTTGAGGACCTCAACAGTGAGGCAAGGAGGATGCCCCCATGTCGGGAGACCTGACCTAAGCGTGCTGTTTAAAATGGGGGTTGGGGGGCTCCAAGTGGAGAGTACTGGCCAAGTTCAGACCCTCACCCTTAGGTCTCCTGGCAGAATCTCTCCCCTGCTGAGCCCAGTGCTGCGCCCCCAGCTACCAGGGCCGTGTAGGAGGGACTGCCCACTCGTGCAGAAGCCAGGTGGGGGTTGTTCCTAATTCTGGTGTCATACACATTCTGATTTTTCTAATAAGATTGTTGAATAAAAATTTGACCACCTTTAAAAAAAAATGAAGATGGGCAATGTACTTCTTGTTACGGGTCACAAGCAAAACTTTTATGTTGTTTTTCCCAACTCTAACATTCTCTGATTCTGTGACATCTCTGATTCATCTACCAGCTCTTAGGAGCCATATATAAGCAGCACAAACTGTAATAGTGTTTTTAGCTTCTGCTAGAAAGTCTTCGTATTTCCACTAGGCATCACAAAGACCACTGGTTGGTCTGCAACTCTGAGTTCATCTCGGGAGGAGGAACAAGAGAGGGTATGACTTGGAAATCCCTCTAGGTAATTCTGATACATACTCCTCCTTAACCACCCCCCCCCACACACACACACACACAAATCCACCACCATCCACTGGACCAAGAGTAGAAACCAGCTAGCAATGCATTTGGGAGGAACCTAAATAACTAAGCGTCAATTGTGGAATAGGATGACCAATGGTTCTTCTTAATTAGTGAATTTTTATGCAATAGGATCCTAAACTGATAAGGACTATCTCAGAAAGATTTCATTTTTATGAATGCCAGAATAAACAGTGTTCTGTATCATAACACCACAGGCTCAGGAAGGCCCTATGTTCTCACAAATGAAAGACAACTGGAAGAGGGACACAGGAGGGAGGGGTTAGTTTGGGTCCTCAGACCCCCAGGGCTTCATGAACTCCTTGAAAGTATACAAAATTTTGTTTGGCTGTGCATATGTGCATTTTTTTCCCGGGGTAAAAGGTCAATCACTTTCATCAGCTCCTCAAAGGAATACGGAATCTATGAGAGGTTAAAAAACCACTGGGTTAGAGGATCACGTTTAATACAAGTTCACGATAAACCATTGTCTCCAGGTGAAATGAATTTTGACTTAATCAATAGAAGGCTTCGTTTTTCCTCTTTTGAAAAGATCTTGAAAAAGCCTGTGCATCTGCCTTCACGGAGGGTCCATCAATTCAGGGCAGACAGACTTAGGTGACATGCAGCCAGCGCAGGGAGGCCTCGGCATCAGTGACACCTGCCACCACTGGCAGCCAGCCCCTGCACTGACACCTATGAGAACAGCCTCCATAGATCACTGACAGACTCGACAGGGGGCAGCAGGGCACAGACAGAAAACAACAAAGTTACCTCCCCAAGTTAAGATTATTTGCTGAGGATTTCACAAGATAAGGCACCACCAAGTTTATACTGAGCGCTGCCTCCCCCAGTTAAGAACATGTGGATGGTACATTTATTTTACCTTATACCTTATAATAATGCCCAGACAAAATGCCTCCACTGTGGACAACTGGAATGTTATGTTTTTACCACTAAGAACTTCTAGCGCATCTAGAAATGTACCTTTCCAGAGTGGGGTCCGAGCTTTTTTCCATCTCAGAGCATCAGGAAAAACACTTTTCTACCACTTACTAGGAAAGATGTTCAATATATCACCTCTTATGGCCAGCAAAATAGGAGGCTGCATTTCAAGAAAGCCAGAATTCAAAGAAGCTATAAAGAACTGTCAGAGACTGAGCGCCCGAAAGGCCTGCAGCAGGCTTTACTGTTGTTTTTTAAGCATCTGATACAGAACTGCATGCATCTAGTGCCGGATAGAGGTTTGGAATAATGAAGATTTGAATTGTGGCACCATAGCATCTAAGCTTACTCAGCCTCTCTGAGTTTCACTTTCATCATCTGTAAAACAAAATAATATCCATTGCCTTGTGTGCAAAAATTTTAAAAATCAAAACATGTAAAGCTCTCAGCAAGTGTAGCTGCTCGGTACACGTTGCTCTCTTGCCCCAACCCCTCACAGCCACCTCACTCCTCACAGCAGGCTCTTAAATCCTGTTTCTAGGAACGAAAACCCTTGGTCCTCCAGAAATGTGGCAGGAGGAGACAAACTATTGGGGAAAATTCTCCTCTGAGATAGAGATAGAGAGATAGAGAGATAGAGATATATATATTTTTTTCTAATACCATACAGTGTTCTAGGAGCCTCTTAATTATTTCAAACTTACTTCCATGCTTGCACCAAAATAGGAGACAGGAGAAGGATTCAGGTATGGCCCATACACTACGCCCAAAGGCAGGATGGTACTGGTATTGGGAACTGGCCAGGTTACACAAGATGTTTGATCAGACTGGAAAAGCTTGGGGTCTGATGGCTTCAGTGTAGACAAGTAGTGGGTACAGCAGCCATAATGAAGCTGTCTCCACAACTGCACAATGTGCAGAGACTGGGAATCCAGCAGGCCAGATCAACAAGTCCTGGCACCTTAAGGTCTATCTGAGGGTGTTGGAGTGACCATCGTAGGGTGAGGGTTCAAGGACAGCTTCAGGGATGGCTTGGGTCTTCACTGGGGCACTGGACCTTAAGTAGAAGCGTGATTCTCTAAACATGGGACAGGGTGGAGAAGAAGTTGCGTAAGAGGCCTATGGGATGGATCAGGAGCACTTTAGGGTCTGTAGAGTGAAACACAGGCAGTGTACCTCTCAGGGCCTGACAGGGCACAGTGGCCGAACCCAATGGTCATCGCTGGTAGGTCACATCGGGTTCTGCACAACAGGGAGGGGAGGCCATACTACAACCCCTCTGGATGTGAGAGAGGGGAGAGAAGGGCCAGCTTCCTACCTCCTACTAAAGCCTGCAGTCAGGAGGGCAGAGACACAGCTAGAGAATGAGAGGAAGCAGGGACCAGGATACAGAGTGGAGGGAGCAGCCTCTCTTCTAGAGCACGTTTTCTCCAAGCGAATCTTCTGCAACCCCTTTACTGAAAGGTAATTTGTGGCCATATGGTTGTTGAGACTACAATTAGAAGATATTAGAAGAAGGAGTGGGAAATACTCATCAAAATACCAGTTAACAGACACTCTGGGTTCATTTCTCCACTACCCAGTGGAGCGGCCCCTCTCCAGATAGGCCCAGGCCCATGTCCTTGAGATCTAACTATGTCTCCAGTTGAGGTTTGTCTTGGTAGACGAAACCCCTAAGTCCTGACGGTCTGTTTTTGCTTTCCAAAAAAGCATCAGCAGCTTCATTCCAGGCGCGTATCCTCGAATCATTCAATGTTGGGAGGACAACCACCTCTGGAATAAGCAAGAGGAAACCAAGAAAATCAAATTAGCTTATTTGGGATTTGAACCTATTTTCCTCACTAAGATTTTCTATTAACATTTAGTTACTCCCAGATGAATTAGTCAGGGTTCTCCAGAGAAATTGAACCAATAGGAGAGATATTTATGTATATTTATATTTATATATTTATATATATGAGAGACAGAGAGAAAGAGAAACAGAGACAGAGAAATTTATTGTTAAGGAATTGGCTCACATGATTACAGAGACCGAGACGTCACAAGATCTGCAGTCAGCAAGCTGGAGACCCAAGAGAGCCGGTGGCGTTGTTCTGGTCTAAGTCCAAAGGCTTGAGGACCAGGAGAGTCTCACAGGTTCTGGTCTGACGGCAGGAGAAGACCAAAGTCTCAGCTCAGCAGTCAGGCGGGTGAGGTTCCCCCTTACTCAGTCTCTTTGCTCTCTTCAGGTCTTCATTGATTGGATGAGAAGGGCCCTCATTAGGCAGGGCCATCTGCTTTCTTGCATCTACCAATTCAAATGTTAATCTCATCCGGAAACACCCTCACAGACACACGCGGAACAATGTTTGACCAAATATCTGGGTTCCCCGTGGCCCAGTTAAGTTGACACACAAAAATAACCATCACACAAGGGCTTGAATTTCACCTTTTACTTCTTCTGCCATCATCTGTTAGGAGCACCCATGAATAAGAGAAGGGCAAAACGGCATCAGTGATGGGGTAAGTGAGCCAAGCTACAATATCATCCTCCCCAGAAACCAAGAATTTCCTCCATTTGTTCATGTGTAAATATGAAGTCCCTTCTTTGGAGGATGAAAAGAAAATAATTGGAACACAGGCTTGAGATGATTGAATTTTATCTATTACTTTAAGGGTTTCAAAAGTTTTGTAGAAAATAAATCCCATAAACAATACACCAGCCATTCACAGCATTCTTTTTCTCCACGATACTTGGCTGAGATAGAGGCCCACATTTTACAAAGGGTTCTGCTCCTTTTTGCTTAACCTTGTTTGGGGTATGTGGCAATAAACAGACTACAGCATGGGACTTGGGGTCAGCAGCTGGACTCTGAATCCCAACTCTGCCACTGGGCAACCTCTAACAAGTTGTTTTACTGCCCCGCGCCTTAGTTTTTCCACTTGTAAAATCAGGAGACGGCATTTTCTCCTTCACAAGATTGCTGTAGGAATCAAATGAACCAACACATGTTGAAAGCACTGTGTACGCTCTAAAGCATTATACAAACGTTGGCCCACATACTTGTCATTTTAGTGGCAATTCTGGCTTCTGTCATAGTGATGGCATCACTGTTGGTGTCTGAGTTTCCTATTGCTACTGTAACAAATGACTACAAACTTCGTGGTTTAAAACACAAATTTATTATAACTCCGGAGGTCCAAAGTCCAGAATGGTTCTCACTGGGCTCAAATCAAGGTGTCAGCAGGCTGGTTCTTTCTGGAAGTTCTAAGGGAGAATCTGTTTCCTCATCTTTTTCAGCTTCTAAGGTCACCGGCATTCTTTGGCTCATGGCCCCGTTTCTCCATCTTCAAAGCCAGCAGTGTTGGGCTAAGTGCTTCTCACCCTGCCATTTCTCTGATTTGCTCTCTTCTGCCTCCTTCTACCACTTATAGGATCCTTGTGGTGACCTTGGGCCCACCAGGAAAATCCAAGATAATCTCCCCATCTGAAGGTCAGCTGATTAGGAACTCCATCTGCGGCTTTACTCCCCCTCTGCCTGGAAACTAATATATTCACAGACCTGGGGATTAAGACATGGACATCCAGGTGGGGGGATGGCCATTATTCTGCCTTCGTTTACTCTGTGTAAACTTTGTTTACTCATTCCCCAGCATAAATTCAGATTTTAAAGTACTGTACCTCTAGAAATTCATCATATCTGCCTTCCCTGATCAGTTTGAAGTTGATTAATAAAAAACAGAGCCATTTTTTCAGATCTTCTCCCAAGGCACTCATTCCTATTTTTAAAAAAACAAGAACAACTTATTTAAAATATCTAGAAATTCAATAAAGAATCTTTTTAAAATAAGAAAAATATCTATAATCCAAACACTCATAACAACTATTATATTTTGGCACATTTCCTTCAAGTTTTTTGTTTACAAAGTTGAGGACATACTCTACATACCGGTGTTTATGCTGTTTAAATGACTGCATCAATATTTCAAATTTACAAACTCTTCGTCAACACAAATTTTAATGGCTGCATAATATTTCACTGCAGCAAGGTATGATAATTTACTTGGATGCTATTGTTGAACATTAATTTGTTTAAAATTTTTAATTATTAAAAAAAAATGAATGTTAGGGGCCAGCCCAGTGGTGCAGTGGTTAAGTGCACATATTCTGCTTCGGCGGCCCGGGGTTCACTGGTTCGGATCCCAGGTGTGGACATGGCACCACATGACAAGCCATGCTGTGGTAGGCGTCCCACATATAAAGTAGAGGAAGACGGGCACGGATGTTAGCTCAGGGCCAGTCTTCCTCAGCAAAAAGAGGAGGATTGGCAGCAGATGTTAGCTCATGGCTAATCTTCCTCAAAAAAGACAAAAAAAAATGTTAAATATCTTTTATCATTCATATTTATTTGAACTTCTAGTTACTTCCTTAAGAGAGAATTCCAGAATTTATGGGCCAAAGGGAATGAATATATTCAAAGCTGTTGATTCATATTGTCAAATTACTTTCTTCAAATAATAGTCTATTATACTCCCTCCAGGAGTAGGTCAGGGCCTGTTTCAACACATCCCGGCCAGCACTGGGTATTCTCATTCTTCTATTCTTTGCTAGTTTTTAGTTGACGCTGACATCTGATTGTCTGTATATGCATCTCCTTTGATTATGTGGGAGTCTAAACATTTTTTCACATGTTTTCCTAATACTTATATTTCACCTTTTGTTAATTGTCTACATATGAAGGACATTCATTCTTTCCAAACCTATTTACGCTAGTAGAGGTTAAATGCAAGAATACTCATTTATGTAACAGTAACTTAGAAATTCTTTCTCTATTCTTACTCAGCTTGAAGGTTCTTGGCCCTTATCAGGTTCTCCAAGGACCATTGTGCCAGTTTTTCTCAGAACAGACTTTCTTCACGGCTTCCAAGCTGCTCTGCGGCTTTCTGAAGGTGTTTCCTCACGTCAGCTCAGCTGTCAGTTCGAGCCTTTGGATAGGAAACTTTCCCAAAGATCCAGACACTTTTCTCTTGCCTGCTGCCTTCCCACTCTGATTTCATTTTCCTATATTCCCTCCAGCATCTCCCTATGACTCGTTCTAGTTCAATTTCCTGAGAGAATAGACCTTCAGTCTCCTGGCAGGGTAGGGAAGAGGCAGCCAGCCAGCTGTACCAGGTAGAAGGGAACCGAGGCCTAAATCCGTCTTATGTCAACATTCACCAATCCTCCCGGTTCAGCCTCACCCTTCACCTCTGCTTCTGTGGTACCGGGTGCCTCAGGTTCTCAGACTTACCCTCGTTCTACAACTTCTTCTCATTGGCTCCCTCTGTACAGATTTCAGTTCCAGTTGTCCCTCTGCTGAACTAATCACAACGTTTCCACTTACTTTACATCCTCTAAAATTTTATTGATATCTCTCATCTGCTCTTGTCTCTTCTTTTATTCTCTTGGTCTTTATGGGTTTACACATTTTTAGATTCCTTTACTGACATTTTGATGGGATTTGGGGAGCAAACGTTCAATCTATCACGTTTTTCTTCTTCACTCTCTGGCTTGGAGAACATGCTCCTGGAGATGTCCTTATAAATACTCCTCTTCTCTTTTTGCCTTCCAAAGCATTCCTTCTCTCTCGTCTTCATCCAATATAGTCAGCGCAATTTCTTAAATAATGTTAGGCTTTTCTGAAAGATGAGACATACTATGACTTCAAGCAGTTTCTGAGTCATCACCTGGTCCCATTCCACTCTCACTTACCCTGCAACAATTCTGAAGTTAGAAAACTCTAAGGACTGGGCTGCCCATTTAAAGTGGAGGAAAAGGAAAATGTTGGGAGAGCAATAAATATAAGTGTATATTTAAATATATATTTTGCCTACATTCTATACACAATAAAATCTACAGAGCACCTGGTCAGCCTGCGATGCTAGGCTTCATCTAGTTTCCTGAGGCCAGCATTACAAAAGGTCTCACCGAATTTCATACACCCAGAGAATTTCTATGCCAGGGGTAGGACATGGCATCACAAGATGCCAGTTATAACTCACAGGCAATTTGTTCAGATCACAGTCAAGAAACTCCAAAGATACCCAAAATGTACTTCCCAGCCTGCATACCACTTAAAAAGCATTCCAGTCTCACGACTGTGCTGGCCTCTATTATAAACCATCACTGGTTTTTTCCAAATTATTTATCTTGATTATTAGGTGGTTGTGTTTAAGGGTTGGAAGACGATGGAAGTAGGTGCAAAGAAACAAGACTACAACACTTCTCTTGACATTTCAGATAATTTAATCTCAAAAAAGGGGTACTTAAACTGTTTTTCCTGTTTGCAGATTAACTGTTGACATCAAATCAAAGACATCTCAACTTTTCTAGAGGCTTCTAGTCCCAGTGTTAACACAAACACAGAGTAGTGTTAAAGCTGCTCTGCTTGCTGCAGAGACTAAAATAATCTAAGCAGAGTTTTCATTCTAAACATTATAAGCCACCTTGTGAGACAGTGAGTATAATCAAAGAATGTGCCAACATGGTTCCCAAATATCCTAAAAATTCACCTTAAGGAATGATAAAAATTTGGAGTTAAGGTCATATGTCAGCTTAAAAAATAATCAAAATTCTCTAATCCTGGAAGCAAATCAATAATTGCAAAAGAAAAACAAACAAAAAACAAGATAAATGGCTCCAGGGGAGAGAAAGTGATATTAACAAAGGAAGGAAATTCTAAAGTCCCTGAATGTGATAGAGAATCACATTAAAAGGTGTATCTGGGGGCCGGCCCCGTGGCTGAGTGGTTAAGTTCATGCGCTCCGCTGCAGGTGGCCCAGTGTTTCGTTGGTTCGAATCCTGGGCGCGGACATGGCACTGCTCATCAAACCACGCTGAGGCAGCATCCCACATGCCACAACTAGAAGGACCCACTACGAAGAATATACAACTATGTACCGGGGGGCTTCGGGGAGAAAAAGGAAAAAAATAAAATCTTTAAAAAAAAAAAGGTGTATCTGAATATACGATTACCTTCAACATTGGTCTCAAGCACAAAATATAATTTAGATTCTTCCTTATTCTTGTCACTTGATGCTTTCTCAATCTATACGACTACTGCCTTTTTGGTCAACTTTCAAAACTTAAGAGAATGTCTTTGAGAGGAAAAGAAAGGGAGGTTGTTGCTATCACCAGTGCAGGTAATATGGACAACTTTACATCACTGTCATAAGTTCTAAATGGAACATAATTTTAAAGTCTGAACTTGAATGCTGTTCATAACCATTTACTTAGAAAGAGTCTGACTGTATTTTAAAATACTGCCATCACAATTCCATTTAGAAGTAGCAAAAATTGGGGCTGGCCCTGTGGCGGAGTCGTTAAGTTTGCATGCTCCACTTCAGTGGTCCAGGAGTTCGCCGGTTCAGATCCTGGGTGTGGACACGGCACCAGAGGACACGGGACTCATCAGGCCATGCTGAGGCAGTGTCCCACATAGCACAACCAGAAGGACCTACATCTAGAATATACAACTATGTACTGGGGGGACTTTGGGGAGAAAGAAACGAAAAAAAGAAGAAGATTGGCAACAGATGTTAGCTCAGGTGCCAATCTTTAAAACAAAACCAAAAAAAGATGTAAAAATAAATCTCACTCTGCATCTGGGCTTCCCACTATGCCTCTTCCTTTTTCCCAGACATAGACCTATCTTCTTCCCATTGAATCTCAGAGGTTCATCTCCAAACTACCTCTTGCAGAACGGGATACAAGCTTTAAAAACAGTATTATTTCCACATCTTATTTCTTACAAAACATATAAAAGGCTGACGGTAAACCCCTTGAACTGAGTATCAAGCTGTTTCTTTCAACTTCCTTTTACTGGAATGATGTAAAATTGTGTGATGTCTAAAGTTCTTTTGGGCTGAGAAATAGAATGTGTCTATGATATCACTTACCACGAATAGATTTAAGTAGAGTTGGTGTGTATGTATTTCCTATTCATCAAAATTATCTGACGTCTCACCTGAAGTGTTAGACACCTTAATGGATTTGGTCTCTAGAAAGCAAGGTGACTGGTTAGATGCAGGGCATGGAGCTAAGCTTACCAGAGGCCCTCCATCACAGTGTGACAGCCCCAGGGAGGACATCAGCTCCATTATTAATGATGACTGTTAAAGGGTCCCTTGAGGAAAACAAGCTGCTGGCCAGTAGGAACTCTTGCTCTCAGGTTTGTTAATCAGCAATATGGTTGGTGTGCCCGCCAACCCACCTCCCCAAAAAGAAATACACATCAAGAGAAGAAAGGAAGAGAGGAAAAGAGATTTCCATTTTGTTTTTACTTCTAAAGGCACTGTCAGCTTTGAAGGAATAAAGGACAGCAGTTGCTGAAGAGCCCCTTGTGCACCAAGATATGCCCCCATCCCCAGCAAGGCCGGTGACAGTTCCCTTACCTTCAGGCAGGAACAATTCCTCAGGCACAAGGATGATTAGGTTGACATGTATGCGCACACACACGCATGCTCATATGCTCAGTACTCCACAACAGGAAAAGAGTCTTCCCTAAGGTGAGGAGGAAAGGCAGCATTTTCTCATTACCAAATCTCTCTATTTGGGAATATCCAGTGATTACAGGGGGGTGGCAACCGAAATTATTTTCTATCTTGATAACTAATTCATTAAATAAACATTTATTAGGTGCTATTATGTGCTAACGATCCTAACATTCTCCTGTGAAATATTTTCTTCTCAAAAAATAAGAAAATAATGTCATACCTTATGCAGAAATGTCTCCCATTCAGACAACGAACATATTCAGCACTGAGCAGTGTCTGATATCAGTATACAAGCTTGTCATTGAGAAATGGCCAATCGATCAAAGATGGTCTGCTTCTAAGCCACAAGATGATTTATAATACCAACTAGTTATGCCCCTTTAGATTACTATGGCTATGATAAAAACACAGAAATTTCTACAATATCTTAGGTGATGACTGAGTCATGAAACAATTTAAATTTAAATCTTTGTATGTAGCTCTGAGACAAAGTTCTTCCTTCTCTATATCAAAATAACTAATGTTTCTCATAACGTCCACACATTGTTCCTAGAGTTGCCCTATGAGGCCACATAGAATATTCAAGTCTTCTACTGTTGGAATCACAATTACAGTTGGCATTTATTGGGTATTTACTATGTATAACGCCTTGTGCTAAATTCTTTATAGACAGTATAATGTTATCTCCCTCTGTAAACACAGACACACACCATCCCCTTTTACAGGCAAAATACACCAAGATTTGACAGCTGTTTTTCATCTGATTGTTTCCAGACCTTCCAACATTTTGATTACCCTCCTCTGGTCAGCTCCACTTTGTCAATGCCTCTCTTAGAATGTGGCACCCCTATCTAGTCACGATCTTCCAGATGTGAGTTAACTAGTTCCAATACAAGGGACTATTATTTCCTTAGCGTAGAAGGGCTATTTCTCTTAGTCTGGCCTGAGAAGATAGGGGTTTTTCGTTTGTTTGTTTTAGAGGGTGTTTTTTCAGCAAATCACGACTAGCTCATGTTGACCTTGCCATCAACTAAAACCCTGAGACCTTTCTTCGTATAAACTACCTTTAAGCCAAATCTCCACCATCCTGTGTAGCTGACTTTCACTGTAAGGGAAATGTTTACTTTGCATGTATTTATCCCTATTAAACTTATTCTCTTCAAGTCACTCTTCCTTCCTGGCTATAAAGATCTTTTTGAATCTTATCACTCAACACATTAACTTCCTTTATAGCATCTGAAAATGAAGTCAGCATGTCTTCCATGTCTTCATCTAAGCCGACAATTTCGCAAGTTGAATGGCCCCATGTGGCATGCCAGGTGAAAATTTCCCACCCAGTGGATAATCAGTTCATTAGTGAGAGATCCTACAGGCCTTCAACCAGTTTTGAATCTACCTAATTATTTTATCTTCTAGAACCTTTTCTTCATCTTGTTCTCAGTGGTACTCAGCAACTTTGTCAGCTGCTTTGCTAGAATCATGATGCAATCTTCCAATTTACCAGTTTGGCAACATATGAACAAAAAGAATAGCTATCTAAAGTTGTTCTTGGTGAACTCATATCGATGACTGGTAATCTCAATTTTCTTTCTTAACCTAGTAAATAATCTGTTTCAAAATTCACGACAGAATTTTGGCCAAAGATCAATATAATTTAGGTTTTTGTTCCTGGAATTCGTGTTTTTCCTTGCCCCCATCCATATAAATTTTGTAAATATTGGGACAATATTTGCTTATCTTTGTTCTTAAGACCTCTCGTTCACTCTCTAAGATTACTGACATTGAGATTGGATTCTTGCCTGCGGTGAGTGCACTGGGATGATATACAACTTTATCTGAGTCCCTGAATTCATTTAAAGCAGGTGGGCACTTTTTTCTATTCTCTCATCTCTCTATGGGCTCAAGTCTTTCTTAATATTATTTTATCTATATTTCCAACTTGAATGTATCATCACAACAACCCCAGGAGGTAGATGGTTCAATTATTTTTATTCTCCTTTCTTTAAAAGTCATTGAGACTCAAAGAGATTAGTTGAGCACTTATCAAGTAGCAACGTTAGAACTGAACCCAATTGTCTTACCTTCAAATTCAGTGATTTTAAAAGTACTTTTGAGGTCTCCTTTTTTCACTTGCAGGCAGTATGTTCCCTTTGTAAGTGGATCTGTATGTTTTGTGTTTCAGAAAAAATGAAAGATCAAAGCTATGTAACCTTAAGTTTATCCCCCTTTGTTTTTATGCCAGAATACTTCAATCCAAATTTATTGTCTGGTCTTTGTGCTTTGGCCCAGAAAAATATCTACTATTTCTGTTTCTTTCCTGTTAGGTTTTACTTTTAAATGTCTCATTTTGTATGTGTTTCAACCCTTTTCCACAAACAAATCTTAAATAATTCATTTAGATTGGATTTTTCCTCAGGAAACCCTACCACAGCTAGTAAAACAACACCCCCCAGGGCTGGCTGCGTGGCCAAGTGGTTAAGTTCATGCGCTCCGCTGTGGCGGCCCAGGGTTTGGGTCCTGGGCGCGGACATGGCACCACTCATCAGGCCACGTTGAGGTGGCGTCCCACATCCCACAACTAGAAGGACATGCAACTAAGATATACAACTTACGGGGGGGTTTGGGGAGATAAAGCAGAAAAAAAAAACAACCCATCATCAGCTTCTTCTTTCCTATAACCTTTCTATTCCCTACATAGTCATGGATACTGGAATTGCTACTTTAGTCCTCAAACAGCTGATTTAGTTCCTCTATGAATCAGCTCTGCCATTTCCCACCAGAAAAAAATTTTTACCATCCCTTAATAAAAGCAAAGAAATTTACCTACAAACAATCAAAGATAGTGTAAAGACAGATCAGATACAAAATCACAAAAGAAAACAAGCTTTACAGATAGTGGTAATGGCTGAAAATATAACAAAGATTTGCATGTATGTAAATGCATTTAAAGGATTTATGCATTTAAGAACATATTATCCTTGATTTTCATTGGTTTTTCTTTGTTGTGCTTATATTAGAATTCTTTTGTATTTATATTGCTTGTGGTTTCTAGAGCTCCTCAAATCTGTTGCTTGATTTCTTTCATTATTTTTTCAAAGTTCTACGCCATTATATTTTCAAATATTATGTCTGGCCCATTCTCTCTCTTCTCCCCTCAATCCTTCTGGGACTCTCATAATTTATATGTCACCTCTTCTCACTGTATCCTCTACATCTTTTAGCCATCCTTATTTTTCTCCATGTTCATTTTGGATATCTTCCTCTGACTTTTCTTCCAGTTTTCTAATTCTTTCTTCACCTATGTCTAATGTACAAACACATTTATTGAAGTCTTAACTTTATTTTTGTATTGTTTGTTGTATTCTATTATATAGTTTCCAGTTTTGTGCTTAAATTCTTAAGCTTGTCTTATCTCCTTGAACATAGTAAGCATATTTATTTTAATGTCTATGTCTGATAACTACAATATCTGCATCCCCTGTGGGCCTTTCTCTATCGTCTATTGTTTCCTCTGATTTTGTTCATAAAGATTATCATCTTGTGTGCCTGGTTATTTTTTATTTTGTACTGCACATTGTATTTACAGAATTGTTCATAGAATTAATCTGTGGCTAAGGACAATGTTTTCTTTCTTGAAAGAGGTTTTATGTATGCTAATATCAGGTAGCTGGAGGCACAAGCAATTTGAGATAGCCTCAATACAATTTCAGGGGTTGAGATGACTTAAAACTAATCTGAACTCTCTAAGATTTCCTGTATACTTTGGGTTTACCCTTATATCTTGAATATGGACCTTCAAGATACAACCTAATTGAGACAGCTTCACCAGGACCCTCAACAACTTGGGAAGCCCTGGACTCAAATCCCTACCCTAGCCCCATGAAGCTAACAAAAGCTCTGCTCTGCCTCTCAATCTCTCAATATCTCCTCCAGAATTGGCAAATTCCCCAAAGGAAAAATGGTCCTAGGTTCTGGGCTCACCTCCCTGTGTCTCCATTCCCTCTATATTCTAGACAATAATTATTTACTATCTTGTTAGCTGTCTGATGTCTTTAAACAGATTTTTAAAAATACTTTGTCCAGCATTTCCAGTTGCCCTTAGCATAAAGTTGATTCAAATTACCTAGTCTGCCATTAGTAGAAACAGAATTCTCTAGGACTTCTGTTTATTCATTGATCACATTAGTCACTTCTGCAGCTAAACATCAGCAATCAGGCTCATCTTTGAATTGATGGCCTTTCCCTTGCTGATGCAACTACAGTGATAGAACAGTATTATGAAGGTGTAATAATGTCAGCATAATTGCCTTTGGCCTATCTTCAGCTCACATTACTTCAGATAGGAGTCCCTAAGCTTCATTTCAGTTGGCTTTACTTGATAAAGCCTCCTCATTTACTACTGCCATAAGAAATACTATTAAAGGCAGGATAGTGTACTGGAAAGAACACTGGAATTGGAGTTAGAAAACTCAGATTTGAATCCGTTTCCACTATGTGCCTTTGTTCCACAGTTCTTTTCACCATGTACCAAGCCCACTATGAGCATGTACACTACAAAGGTGAATGAGCTTCAGTCTTTGGCGTCTACTCAGTTTCTGTAAGTCTTAACACGTTTATCTATAAGTTAGGAATTATATCTACCTCATGTGGTTGTTGTAAGGATTAACTAAGGAAACTTAAGTTATGGCATTGAATTCACAACTACTGACACATAAGAGGCACTTAATTACTATTTACTGAATGATTTCAATTTTAGACAATATTTTATGCAACAGATTTCTTGCAAAAAATGTTTGTATATCTAATAATTCTTTAAATGCACTAAGGAGCTAAGTTTTGAAAGGGAATTTAATTGAAGATGTGGGAAGAATCTTCCTTCTGTGGAGTATTAAATCTACTTTATTTAATTTCTTGTAATCATATTGATTTTCACAAAATTAATCTGATCAGAGTAAGTTATACCTGCAATAAAGACACAAGGACTTCCTCTATTCAGGTGGTCTTCTTGGAAGCCTTACAGGCATCCCTTCGTGGGACTGTAAACAGTAATATGATTCAACGTGTCTATAACAGTGAAGTATCAAGCTGAGCTGGCATGGACAACCTAAGCTAAGTGTGAATGTATGCCACAAGAGTAGCATATGAGGCCATGAGGTTTAGTAAGCACTAGAAAAAAAGCCTTATAATCAATTTCTCAAGACCATAATCCCCGATAATAATTCAAATATGATTTTTTTTGGTTCTAAAGGGTGAAATGTTTTGTTTTATAATATTATTGCATTTCAGAAGATTTCATCATTTATCATGTTGACTGGAATTTTATCATTGTTTTAAGTAGCACTCTTTATGAGATCATTTTTTCCCTTTAGAATCTAAAGCTGGGTAATAACTGGGTATTTTCAGTTTCCAGTTGTTTGTAGGTTGTCATTTTCTAAAAAATCTTTTTAAAAAACAGAAACCCTTCACATTCTAATGGAAATGTAAACACCCTGACTTCATTTTGATAATGTGCTGGTAGTGAGTATAAATGATAATAAACAAATGTGGATTCATTACCATAACTCAGGAAAACAATATTACATTAGAAATTCTAGATAATCGTTTCAGGATGGATGCAGACTTGAAACATTATACAAACTCATTACTAAGAAAGTTCTAATAGTAATTAGCTTCTTAGCAACACAGAGATTTTTTAGGGCACGTATCTGCTATAAATGTTAAAATAAAAGAGAAATATTCATGAAGGTCTTCCATTTGAATGTGTCATTCACTTTATAAAATGTTTTAAAAGGCCAATATTTTTATGATATCCAATTATGCATATTTACCGTCATTTCATTTCAAAACTGGTTCCAATCTACTGATTTCTTGCTGTAGGTCCTTGCAATTATGCTAACAAATTTCCAATAGATTTGAAAATTAAATGTGGTTTACTGGTAGCAGAGAAGGTAGTAAGAGCATGGGACATGGAATTGAACTGCCAAGGTTAAAGTCCCTGCTTTGTCACTTAGTAGCTGTGTTGAGGCAAATAAACTGAACTTCCTTAAGACTCAGTTTTGTCATCTATAAAATGAGAATAATAATAATAGCACCTACCTCATAGAATATCATGAGGATTAAATGAGATCAACCATACAAAGTGATTTGTGTAGGATCTGCACATAGTAAGCACTCACTGAGCAGTAGCTACAGGTAGTTTATCTTAAAACGTATGTTAAATGCATAGTTCATGTTAGCAGGAGCAATGAAAGTACGGGTAGATAACAGTTACATATTTGGCCATCATTCCTCAGCCATATGCTCAATACTTGTGTGGGTTACTTAGCAAGTGCATTATATCATCTCTGCAATCTTAGCTCTACCATTCAGCAAGAAGACGGGACGTTCACAAATAAACTTACATAGAAAAAGGAGACAACAGAAAAGAAAAGAAGAAGTCAAATTCTATCATCAATGTAATTTTATATATGAAAAATAGACCAGAGTCTCATAGAATGTAAAAGAAAAAATGTTATACTGCACTGCTAACTGGTTTCATATTTAAGCATCGCTCAGGAATAAAAAAAATACTTCCTTAATATGATTGTTTTTAAATATCACACACAGAGCCAATATCAACAGCCAATAGAAACATTCCTATTAAAATTGGGATGATAACATGGGTCTGGCCCAGCTGCATAGCGGTTAAGTTCGTGCACCCCACTTCGGCGGTGCAGGGTTTGCCAGTTTGGATCCTTGGCATGGACCTACACACCGCTTACCAAGCCATGCTGTGGCAGGTGTCCCACACATAAAGTAGAGGAAGATGGGCAAAGATGTTAGCTGAGGGCCAATCTTCTTCAGCAAAAAGAGTAGGATTGGTGGTGGATGTTAGCTCAGGGTTAAACTTCCTCAAAAAAAAAAAAATTGGGAAGAAAACAGAGGTGCCCACTAACACCATCATTATTTAAAACAGGTCTGAAAGTTCTGGACAATGTCATAAGATATGAAACTGAAATGAGACATAACAATTGGAAGAGGGAATACATTGATCACATTGTAGATTACAATGTTAGACAATATGAGAATGCACTGGAAAAACTAGAATTAACAAAGTTTAGTGAAGTGCGCAGAAGCACTCTATATCTAAAAATCAGGAGGTTTCTACACAACACTATATTGTCTGCCTACCTGTACTACTAGTCATTATTTATTCTGCCACTCAGTTAAACTATCCTATCCCAGCGGCTCAGTTCTTCACTGCTCTAATTATTTATGCAATTTATGGTCATTGACTTAGGCTTTTCCTTATTTGCTTAAAATGCCAAAGCAGTAATAAAAATAACCTAGGAAATTACTGGGGTGGCTTTGGGCCCAACAGTGCTACAACGTGGTCCCCTAGGGAAGTCTATCTCATCTTCTGAGCGCTGGAAGAGAACCAGGCTGAGATGAGACTTTCACTTTTTCAACAAATACATCCTCCATATCTATGCCAGACACTGGGATAATGCTGGGAACACGACAACCACATGGCTCCTGCCCTCATGGAGCTTGCAGTATAGTGAGAAAAAACAGAAATTAAATGAGTAAACCCAAGAAAACATTCATGAAATGCAAGTTGTGACAAGATCTGTGAAGGAATAACAGAAAAACAGAGAGTAGCAGGGGGTGGGGGAGAAGAGCAAGTATAAAATTTAGAATGAGGGTCCCGCAAGCCCTGCGGAAGAAATCACAAATACCAAAACTACAAATATAAAACTAGATACAGGCTGTTGAAAGGGGCCTGGGTGCGCCTGAGCTTCATTTATTTCACAGTGTATCAACCTCTGGCTATAGGAGAGGGAGGCAGAAATCCCATTGAGAGCTAACGTTTATGGAGCATTTACTATTGCCAGACACTGGTTTGTACGCTTTAAACATACTTTAATTCACTTAATTCTACAACAATCCAATGAGATATTTTCATCATGTCCATTTCACAGATGAGGAAACTGAGGCTCAGTGAGGTAAGAAATGCATCCAGGTCAACAGTGAGCGAGCAGTAGAGCTGATATGTGAAGCAGGATTCTAGACCTTGATGATGATGCTAGGCTGCCTCAATACATAACTCTCAGGTTTAGGGATTGAGAAAGAAGAGAAATGACAATACGATTTTTTGACAAAAAATGCAAGATGAGCAGTTAGGGGGTTCCTGGGGAGCAAGAGTTTGGTTCTGAATAAGTTAAGTTTGCAACAGTTAATACTATTTAAATTGCAATGTCAGGTGGGCTGTCTGATATACAAGTCTGAGTCTCAGAGAAGAGAGCTAAGTGGAAGATGTACATGTGGGAGTCACCAGCATGGGAATGAGTGAGGTAACCTAGGGAGACAACACTGCAAAGGGGAAGAGACTTGAAGGAGACCATAAAGAAGGTACAGTTAAGAGAGAGGAAAACCAGCGTCACAGAAGCCAAAGGAGGATATGATGAACCATATAACTGATTATGGGATTGGTGACCTTGACTCCCTAGTCAAGTGCAGAAAGAAATAAGCTTAAGAGGAAAATGCCACTATTTAAGAACATCCCAAACTCGTACTTTTAGGAGCCTTCTTACAAAGCAACCAGAGATAAACTGATGAAGAGAAGCCTCTGGGCAAGCATTCTATGGATACAGCAAACAATTCATGGGAGGACCATCACTGCCTAGATATAAGGAAATTTTCAAGTACATCCAGGTCCAACACTACCTGGGGAGAAGCCCAGAATTCTGGAAGATGTAGGGAATGCACGACACAAGCCTACAACTGCCTCCTCCATGTCCCCATCCAGCAGAGCTTCTTGAACTTTATTTTTTTGCAGGCGCATAGAATTGGATCAAACGTAATCCAAGTTCATGACACCTGCATGGCCCAATATAATAATTAACTTATCTAGTTAGTTAGTTATTTTTAATATTGTAATGAAAGCACCTCCAAATCCAACACTCAAAACGCTGGTCCATTAACCTTTGAAAAAGCCACTTAGGGAGATCTTGCTGGCACAGGGGAGTGAAACAGCTAGAAAATCCCAGGCTGGAATTGCAGTTCACTTCCGGAGCTACAAAAGCAAGCAATCTTAAGTCACATTAGTAAGACTGTCCACACCAAGGACAGTAAAAGTCCCACGGTAGCCATCAGTGGGGACACGGTATCTGGTTTACTTCCAGGAGTTATATTTTAAAGAGGACTGTTGACATATCAGGGTATATCCAGAGAACACAATTTAGGATGGTGAGAGGTGATGAATAACTGAAGACATATTTATCCAGGAGTTGCAGGCAATAGAGGTGGGTTGGGAGGGCATGGTATGGCAAGCAGATTAGGTCCTCTAGAGGGGTTCCACGTTGTACCAGAGGGAAGAAAAGGGCCAACTGCTGGTTTTTGCAGGAAAGTTGATTTTAGCTAAATAAAACAAAGAACTTCCTAAAAATATCCAGGTTCTATCAACAGCTCTGAAAGAATAAGCTCTCTGTCACCAGTGAAATTCATGGGTAGGGATGCTGCAGAAGGAAGCACCTGCATTCAGGCAAAAGTTGGGCCTGATCAACCGACCTTTAGTTTCTCTTGGTTCAGTTTCTTCATCAGGTTCTGCTCTCCAAATCCCTCTCCATAACCCCCCATCATAACTAGTCAGCTGGCTTCTTTAGCTGTACCCAACTACCTCAAAGCTAGGATGCTTATCAACTAGTCGTACAGGGCACCTACCTAAAGAGGAAACCTTGGCGTGTCATCCATCACTGTTTTACCCTTCTGGATATTCTTCTCTGGACCAGATCCTGAAGGCTGTGTTTTATGATGCCTTCCCACCCTAGCCCATGTGACTTCTGGCACATCTCTCTGAACCCTCGCTCTCCCTGAAAGTTACCATTCTCCACCCCACTGCCCCCCCACAACTTGCCTTTAAATTTCCAATGGTCGCCATATTGTCAGTCATATTTGTTCAAAAATCATGAGGTTTATTTTATATTGTTTGGGTGCTCTGGCCTGAAATTTGGAGAATTTCTACTTCCTTTCTTCTACCCACTCCCTTTACCGCTTCCCCTTGCCTGCACTTAACCTTCATTTCTTGTTCTCTCTGTCCCTACTGCTTCCCATCTCATCCTATTGCCCCTATGCTTCATCTGCAAGTTATTTGGGGAAAAAAAAGAACAGCAGAAATGTAGACGGCAAGATACAAAAACAGAAGCAGGGAATGCAAAACATCCTCCCTCTGTCTCTGTCTCTTTCTCTCTCTCTGGCTCTCCCTCCCTCCCTCTCACAAACTGTAAAAGGAGTGAAGCACCAGAGTGGGTAATCACTCAGGCCTTTGTCTCTGGGTTTGAGAGGAGGTTCCACCCCTTGTTTGCAGTTAGCCTTGGGCAAGTTACAGACCTCTTTGAGCCTTAATTTCTCCATTAAGAAGATGAAGATAATAATCATATCTGCATCATAGATGAAGCAATGCATGTGAAGGGCTTACACTGTGTCTGGCACACAGTAAGTGACTAATGGATGTTTGTTGTTACGAGCACCATGTGAGGAAATTATTCTATGACAGGATATGGTCATCTCTTGATTACATACGTCACATGTATGTATCCACCTTAAAGAGATGTCTCCCCTCTGTTGCCCTGCTAACTTATTTATTCATGTATTCAACAAATACCTGTTAAGCACATACTAAGTTTCATTCGTTGTAGTCTATTAGGAGGGGCGTGGTTAAATAAACTCCGGCATAAACACACTATAGACTATGCTGCTACAGCTAAAGAGAACTAGATATGTTTATACGTGTTATTATGGAAAGAACCACAAAGATGAGGAATTCAGGGGGAGAAAGAAGTTGCTGAAAAGTTTATCCAGAGTGACAGTCATCCTATAAAATTACACAAACACTGTCAAAAAACTGCATATTTTGTATGGATCTATATATACATCTATAGATATTATGTAAATGTATGGAGGGAGTTCTAGACCCATGGACACCAAACTGGGAAGGAAGCTAGGATGGGGAAGTGGAGAGCCGTTTAAAGGAATGTTTGCCTTATTTGTCATGTTCAAGTGTTTACATGGAGAAGGAATTCCTATAATATCTAGATAGTTTGTAAAAACAAGTAGTAATATGGCTCCTGCCAAGTTTCCTTAAAGTCCGCTTGTCACGGCCCCTGGGATTTCTGCCTTCAAACAGGGATTCATTTATCAACTTAAAAAAAAGTCTAACCACACTCAGAAGATCCCCCTAGATCCCAGTCTTGTCACTGTCTTCTTCAATGTCTTGAAAAACAAGGCAGAGGCATATTTATATAAGCACACTCACACCAAGTTCTAAATTTACCTATTTAGAAGCGTTCGCACTTCCACACGCCGCCTCGCGGGAGAACCACGGGCAGCGGGCTGACGCCGTGGTCGGGCGCGCTGGACGCAGCTGCCTGTCTTCCTTCCAGCAGCCCCGCTCCGGCGACAGCACCTTCCGTTCTTGCATCAGCTTGAGTCTCCACAATATCAGCCTGAAGGAAGCAGTAAAAAAAAGTCCTGGGTGACACTTCTCACTTCCAGTATGTGGGATGCTGAAGATCTAAGTTCCCACCTTCTTCGGGCTTGCTTCGTGGTCCTGACAAATCAGATTAACTTTGAGGCATGGGTGAAGCTGAGGGGATGATGGGAAAGACTGTCAGTCCCTTTAAACAGGAAACTTTGAATTTGCTGAGTCCTTGGAAAGCAGAAAGGGTTATATGGATGCAAAACACGCACCTTTGTGAGTTTTTATACATGTACATGATGTATGTAATTCGATAACAAGTGATTATATTTATAAAAATAGTATATCCTAGGTTATGTCAGATAGCATGAATAACATGATGTATTAATATTTTATGTACATGCATAATTGTGTATATAAATGCTGGGTTTTAAATAATATTAATATTTTAAATGTCTATTAAATGTATATACTAATATGTTCACAAAGTTTTGTCTCTTGTTAATATCCCAAATATAAATTCTAATGGGTGTTCATAATCAATACAATAATGGCTATCAGCAGAGCACATAGGTATAAACTGCATAATTTATAATTATTCTGTTATGAGATATTTTTAATATAGGATTAGTAAAGTATAGTTTAAAACTCAAGGCCAGGACTAGGGTGAAGCAAATGAGGTGCTTAGGTGCAAATCTGAGGAGACCCTCCCTCTCAGGCTCCTGCAAATGCCGCTTGGCTCATCCTAGTTGCATCCCTGACAAAATGCCCATTTCTCCCATCATCCTCGTCCCCACCAGCAACAATTACAAATTACTAAATGCCAGGCACTGTTTTATGTACCTTACATACATTAAACTATCTAAAGAAATATTGTGACTACAAATAACATGAATTCTAAGTGAATTATGAGAACTTGTGCCTAACGAGTAAAATGTTTTGAAAGCCGTAACTGAAAAGCTGCAGTCTACGTGACCTCTGATGAGACCTCTGCAGCGGAGCGATTAGCCCAGATCTCCCAGGAAGCCATAGCACCGGCATTAAAATCTAGAGTTCTTTACTCTGCATTAGACACGGTGAGGTTTTTCTTTGAATATACACAGCATCGTGCCCTTTTACTAAACTCTCTCTGTGCTGGCAGGCAGTAGGCTTCAAATCTATCAGCCTAGGTTTAATATAATGGACAAATTTCAAAAGAAAGAAGGATACCTATTTTCATTTCCTAGATTACTACTCCTCCTTGGAAAATCGAGGTGGATAATGGAGCTTATGATAGTCCAACTGTACTTCAACAAGATAATACGTTTCTATTTAAACTCATACGTAGACCAAGGAAGGGGGATTTACACAACACATTATCTAGTATCTAGCTACAGGTGATTTACTGCTGTGCACTGAAATATGGTTGATGTACAAGATGGATAGTAATATTATATTGTGGTATATATCCTGTTCACATCAGGTCTTCGTAATAAAAGCCGAGCAGCAATCTACAGAACCTGTCTTAAATCTGCCACCTAAGATACTGATTGTAAAATAAAATGATCAAAGTGCAGCTTCTCTCTATACTGCCTTCCCCTGAGAGAGTGGTATGCAAAGAACTTCCTACTTTTTATTTATTTACATTCAGTCCACAGAAACATAAATTAAATTAAAAACCTTAGTGTTAGGTGGACTGAATAAAGCACATCTAATATGTTGCTAAGTAGATTTTCTTTGGATACTACAGACCATAGCCCGTATTGTACTTTGATCCAGTGCACCTTTTACTACTTACTGACAACAAAATATGCTTATAAAAATAATAGATTAAAATGAATTTTGCAAACTAGCAATTTCACATGCTACAATCCTTGTGAGGATAAACAATTTTTAGTGGGTCTTTTTATTTGACCCACGAAATCAAACATTCCTGCAAGTTGATTTCATTTTAAATAATTTCTTGAGGATGCAATGGAAATAGACCAACAGAAACTCATTAACATTGCATAGAGAAATCACAAATGGATTTTAAGCAAATCTCTTTGTCTTTATAGGCAAGTAATTGCAAGAACGTTAAAGGCCAGACTTCTCTGTAAAAAGGGATGTCCTTGTGTGTTATATAACGTAGAAGGCAGAAAAGTCTGCAGTCTGGGGTAAATCTTCCTCTCTTCTAATGTGTATACATACATAGACTCAGGTTCAAATGAAGGCCAAGAGAATGGTTAAAGGGGAAAAGAAGTTCCAGCACTTGGATCACGTTTCTATTCTACCCAGGAGTTAAGACACACTTCTCAGTGCGTCCTCGTGCCTGACACAAACCCCTTCTGCGAGACTCATCTCAATGAATTACGATCATTTGTTTGTTATATATTTTTGTTATATAGAACAATATTAATGTATATCAATATGTATAATATATATTTATAAATTATAAAGTATTTATATATGACAAATATAAATTATGATATATAAAATAACTAAATTATATTACATAAAAATAAAAGATATTTATATCTATACTTATATAATATAAAATAGATATTATATATATAATTTGATTATTTGTTATCTTCCCAGCTAGAGTGTACACTCCTTGAGAAGAGAAACTGTCTCCTTCATCCTATGCCCCTAGCGACTAGCCCAGTACTTAGCCCTGAGTAGGTGGTCTATAAATGCCGGGTGAAATTGATATTGAAAACAATAACATATGACTTGAAAGACAGAGAGAGGAATGTGGAGGGGGGAGGGGACGATATGGTCACATTGGAATGATCTTGTGAAAATGAGAGCTGGTTACAGGTAGATTTGACACATGGAGCTTTTTAGGGTCAACTGTTGAACCACCTCCTTCTCCCACTTGGGCCAGTCACCTCCTCCACTCATTCATTCATTCATTCAACAAATATCTATTGAGAGCCAACTATGTGCTAGGCAATCATTATCTACTACAATAGCCTGATAGCATGAAACTCAGGATCCCTGGAATTTGTCATGATTTCTTTACAGATAGGCCACCAAAGACTCAGAGCTGGGCTTCAAGTTCAAGCTCAAGCCCAACCATGGAACATTTTTATTTTACCATTTAAATATATCTTGCCATTAACTAAGTAGCTTCATTCTTCTTAAGACTCAAGGGCTTACTCTAGTATACATTTGACAACACAATCAAATCTTCCTAAGATCCTGGCTTAATTCTCCAACTTTGCAGTCATATGCTAAGTACCACTTATAATTATCCCGCAGCGGGCCTCATTTTCCCTAGCGTTTCCTGTCAGACTGGAGACCTTGGGCAGGGTACGTTTTTTTCTGTACATGATTCTATGCTGAATGGCTTATTTTCCTTCAACAAATAATACCTGCTTCTAATATAGCAAAGAAAAAATGGGAAGAAAATATCTTGCACCTTCAGTCTTAAAAGATCATGTTAAAATGACTGCTCACATAGTTTACAAAAACATTTGTCTTTTCATTCAATGATGGAGAGAATCCCAGTGTTTTAAAAAATCCTGTCCACTAAAATGAAGGCAGATGTCTTTTAAAACTATATAAAGCCTTTGACTTCTTTCTTTCCCAGTTACACACAATTTCTGGATGGGGGGGAGCTCCTTCAGTAAAATGCGAATATAGAAAATGATACTACAGTTTTGCTTAAGACAGGAATAAAAAGCTTTTTTTTTTTCTTGCCATCTCCCCTTATTAAACTGACAAAAGCATCGCTTTTAGAATTCTGTTAAAAGCAAGCTTGTTTGCTTATAGGTCAAAGAAGAGAAACAGCAAAATTAGAAGTGAAAGAGACTCATTTGTTCTATCCAAATGATGGCCAGGACATTATTATTTCCTTCAGTGGCCTCTCTGGTTATAAATGTCATAACTGACAGTGGATTCAGCATTCACCTTGAAAAGATGACTCGTAATTGAGCAGTTCTCCGTCAAAATAGGTAAGGTTCTTAGCATTAGTTCAGTCATCACTGTTTAAAATTCAACCTTATGTTTCCCCTCTTACTAATTAACTCTATCCCATTTTATTCTTGTATTTTCTTTTTTCCTTTACATTTTTACACTTAAATATGAAGATGAATATTGTCATCATTTCCAGAGTGTACCACATTGTCTTTCTGGCCGTGGCTTAACCATACAATATACTCCATAAATCTTTCTTCATAAATCAGTACCTCCCTTCCATTAATCATTTTCATTATTTATCTCTGGGTTCCCTCTGCCAACATCGTTTGTTTATTTAGGTACTGAAAATGGAATACAGTTGTCTCAGAGTAATTACAGCCACGCTCGTATGAGAGACCACAACTGCCCCTCGCCTCAGTGTTACAACGCCGTCTCAAGCAGTCCTGCTCTGTGTTTGAATATTCGCTGTAAATTTGTCCGTATTTCTCCCAGCCCGGCCTCCGTCTTAGGTTGTTGCCAGCATTTCTCCAGATTCTCTTCTCTTCTCCAGTGAATGCTTCTGATGTGATTTTTGCCAGATAAATGTTTATATCTTTCTGAGAGCAATTTCATTTTTTCATCCCATATTTCTGACTTGTTTGGGTCTTTTTGAACTGCACTGCTGTTCATATCCTGGCCATTTATCAAACTTGTAACGCCTCCCAATTTAGTCTTCTCAGCAACTGTCATTAGCATTCTGTTCATTCCCTCTTTCAGATTATTGATGCATACATAAAATACGAACTGTGGCGACTCCCTAAGAGACAGGCCTTCAGAACAGCACACAATGCTACTGTGGTCACCTTTTACCCGTGGCCTATCAGCCACCGTCAGTCTGTGTGGCTGCGGTATTGTCAAGGCTACATGGAACTAACGCATCCAGGAGAATCCAGCATGCCGAATTAAATGTTTTGCTCAAGTCTGAATATAATGCAAATGTCCTACTATGTTCCCATGACTGGCCCGTCTCTCCTCCATAGATAAACTTCTCTAAAATCTGACTTGCTTCATGGGGATTTGGGGTGTGTGGGTTGGTTTTACTTTATGATTTGATTTAGTTTAGTTTAGTTTGGAGTTTGTTTTGGTTAGGTTTTTGAGCATCCCTGCCTCAGAGGATGTGATGTACTTGATGTGATGTATTTTGGTTGAGTCAGATGCACATCCAGGGGAGTTCAAGAGAGTACCAGAAATACCTCAGAAATATGTAGCTGTAGGTGCATATTCTGAAGGCTCTGGTGATGTCCTTGGTCTTGAGTTCAGTGTCTACTTCAGTTAACAGAGCACAAAGCCCCCTGCACACTGCTGCTGGTGGGGTTTAACCCTGTGGCTGTTCTTAATGCTTCGCGCCTACCAATTCCACTCCAGGGTTTACTTCAAGACTTGAAACTTCCTGACTTTCTCCCCACATTGTCACAAAACTGGCCAACTTCACGGGGGAAGAAAGCTTTGTAAAGGACCAACAACAGCCATGTGCCTTATCTCCAGGGCCCATTGGTCACACCGTATTTTCTGATCAGTGGCCCTCACTCCCAGCACACAGTGAATGGTGCCCCTGGGGTTAAGCAATCTGGAGGCACTCTGGGTCTTTAGCTATTAAGTTTATAACCCTGATTAGATTATGGGGAACAAATGAGACAATTGATATCAATGTATTCTATGAATTTAACATTTTTAAAGAAAAAGTATAGCTATTTTTCTCAATTTTCCTTTTTTTTTTAGCAATTTACATTATGTGGGCAAGAATTTTGTTCTTCTCAGCTTCTACTAATCTTTACTCTTTCCTTGAACAAGAAGAATGATATTACAACTATTCTTCAATATATATTCCCTTTTTTTGGCTGAGGAAGACTCATCTGAGCTAATATCCAGTGCCAATCCTCCTCTTTTTTTGCCTGAGGAAGATTAGCCCTGAGCTAACATCTGTGCCAATCCTCCTCTATTTTTTTGTACGTAAGTCACCGCCACAGCATGGCTGGCAAGCAGAGTAGATCCATGCCTGGGATCTGAACCTGTGAACCTGGGCCACCAAAGCAGAGCATGCGGAACTTTAACCACTCAGCCATGGGTCTGGGCCCACAATAGATATTCTAATAATTGATTCGCATATTTCTTGACAGAGGCCCTAATATTTAAATATTCCATGACTACTTATTTAAACTTCATCATATTTGGGCTTTTCACTTTTAATATTTGCCATTGAATTCTTCCCTCCATTTCCTGCCATTCCTGCACATTGTTTTAGATATTTCTAGGCCATGTTCCAAGCTAGTAGACAATCGCACCTATTAGGAGCACAGATAAGAACCAGGAACTAGTAAAAATAAGAGCTCTGTGCAACTGAGCCCATCCATTAAAATGCATGTAATTCTATTCAAAGGTGAGGCTCAAATTCAGGGCTCATTAACACTTTGCATACAATTCTAAAAAACCTTATAGCTGTTTTGTAAGTCTAATATATATGCCAGTGAGTCTGAAATGCAGCAGAGTTTCTTCCTCCAGGTCTGCATTCTGAGAAGTGTCAACAATGTAGTCTACAGAGAAATCCAGAAAAACGAAACTACTCAGAACTACTGCAGAGGGAAGTCACTAAATTTAGGACAAGCAGCCCTATGCGCCTCAAATAACTGTGATGATACCACTGTGACACGCCACTGTCTAGTTAGTAAGTGCAGTTCGTAATGGTGATAATAATGTCCATTGCATTCATATTGTTTCCTGCTGAAGGAAAGAAGAATAAAACACATTTTAGACAGACTTCCATCTAAAATATTTTTTTAAATTTTTGTTGCTTAAAATAGCTAAGTTATTTTTAAAAGGCTGTCTAGAACAACTTGATGTGCGAAAGATAGCCAAGCTCTTCTATAAATGGCAATATATTTCTCACGTCCTCCTAGGCTTACACACACCAATGCCCAACCTTTGGAGAAGAGAAATTCCTCAATAGCAGGGGTGGGTTTTGTTCTACGTGTTTTGGGTGTAGAATGGCCATCTGAGCACACGGAGAGTTTAGAATCCTAGACTGTTAGAATGAAAGGAATCTTGGAGAACATTCCAATCCAATCCATTTATTTTACAGAAGTGTTAACTATAGGCACTACATTTTCTTAAAGTCAATATGGCATTTTCCTCCAAAACTGTACAAAAATCTATGCAGCAAAAAGTAAGTCTCCCTCCCGGACAGAATCCCCAGTGCCCCAGTTTTTCTCTCCTGAAACAGCCACTGTTAGCAGTTTCTTTTGTAAAAATACTCTATGTAAATATAAGTACATGCTTAGAGTTTTACAAAATACAAACAATAGCATTAGATAAAAACTGCTGTGCAATTTGCTTTATTCACTTAAAATACTTAAGATTTTAAAAAATAATCTGTATGCAGTGAAAATTATAATATGTAGTAGACACTAGAATTAAGCTCTCTCATGCTATTACCTAAAGTTTATTACTAATGAGTCATTAATAAGCACAGTATACACCTAAAGATTCACTTCAGGCTGTGCAGATGCTTCCTTTCAATTGAAGGGATGGAATAATCTCCAGGAGGAAGTGAAGAATATGTAAAAATCAAATGTTTTACCTATAAGAATATCCCTAAACACATGGTCCCTCAACACTTTAAGATGAAAGCGGGGTTGGGGAGCAGAGACTGTCTAAGCTATGTTCTTAATGTTCTTGTCATTAAAGGTACTTATAGTGTCAGAACTAAGGAAGATAACCCAAGATCCATTTAATGTGGTGTTTGCAGATTAGAGGTCACAACTGATTATGTGGGTCCTAAAATCAATTTAGTGGATTACAACCAGCATTTTTTAAATGAAATGAAATAAAATAGAAAATATCAGAATGCATTCCATTTAGTAATGGTAAAAATTGTTTTGTAAAAATCCCCCGTGCATGCGTGCATGAGTGTGTGTCTGTGTGTACTGGGTTGTGATGTGTAAATGTATTTCTTGCTGTGTGGATCACGGGCACAAGAGATTGAAAATCCCTGATCTGATCCAGCCTCTGGCTTCTAATGAGGTGTAACTATAAGCGTTCTCAAACAAAGAGGTGTCTGTGCATTCCTTGCTGTCTTAACACAAGCCTCTCCCAAAGAACCATCGTTACTTTGGCTCATTATTTGAAGTGCAATGTCAAGTTCTCTTTTCATTAAGATTATTGGCGGACAGGCTTAATTCCAAACTTTCTCTCTTTGCAACATAACTTTACCTCGCCAAGTAATTGATTAAAACCCAGTAGAAATCCATCTAAACCATTAGCCATTATTATTATTTCAATTATAGGAACGTAGCGATAATAGAAAAAACTTAGCTGCATCTGGAAATGGACCTCACATTCTTTGACAGAGTTCCTTTCCTCCTCAGAATCAGTGAGGAGGAAGCCAGCTGACCCATCCACCACCTCGGAGGCACGTCAGAGGGCTCACGGTCTCAGTGTGGGTAAGCCAAAGGGCATAGTGCAGCTGTACTTACAGTCTTAATGAAGAATATGTCGTTCTTTGCCACACTCCTTCCTCTTTCTGACAGAACTGAGTGCAGAAATAATGGGGAGAAGGAACAGATGTCCAGATATTTTTGTGTTTTACTGGCTTCTTATTCCAATAAGCAGGCAATGGAGTAGAGTGTGAGTGTAAGGGTCAAGAAATGTGTTTTCTGGGTTGAGGCTGAGTTTGGCTGTAACTGGAGCAAGTCCTTGAATCTCTCCGGGCTTTCATGTCTTCATTTCTAAAACGAGGGACTGTGTCCCAGCAGTTTAGCCAGGAATAATGATCATAGCTACGCTTAGCACCTCACGGTCTCGGTTTCAAGCATTTTACATAATTGACTAACTTAATCCTCACAACAGCACGAATAGGCAGGCCACTTTTCCTTATTTTCCAGATGGATATGGATGGGTGAGTAGCAGAAAGGTGACACAGTTAGAAGTGGTAGAGCTGGGATTCAAACCCAGGCAGCATCCAGATGCTGTGCTCTTAATATCAGGCAATATTGCCTCAGCCAAGACCCTTTCTTATCACTTATTCCATCCCTAACTAGTGTCCAAAGCCCATGTTACTAAAGACATTTTCTACTAAATAAGCTGTAATTACTACGTAGCATTTAATTCATTTTCCTTTTTCTTAAATCAAAGATATATTAAATAGCCAATCAGAGTTTCTGATTAATATAAAATGAGTTACTACACAAAATGACAGAATTCCTGTCCAAAGTGAAAACTGAATGTTTTAGTTAATCTAATAGTCATATCATATATGATTTCCATTAGCTCAGGGATTCCAGTTACCACTTGGGGCCTTCTTGTGTCTTGGACATCAGAGTTCCTCTGAAAACTTTCATAACTTGATAGAGATAAGATAACTATTTAACTTGTCGGTCCAGGATGCCCATAACTGACATGTATGCACATTATATAATTCTGCTTTTATTTATTTATTTTTTTAGTTCCTCTAATGGTCAAGAGAAGGGAAGACACCACCACCCTAGAGGGTTTTGGAAGTTAGGCGGGGCCATTTTTGGTTTTCATGATGACTGGAGAGAGGAGACGCTGGATGGGGGGTTGGATACTGGGATTTATGGGCAGAGGCAGGGAATGATAAAGCCCTGCTCTGCCATGGGACAATGCCACCCAAGGAAGAATTTCCTGACCAAATGCCAAGAGTTTCCCTGCTAAGAACCCCCAAGGGCTGGTTGCTGGAGAATGGCAGAGGTAAAGCAGAGACATGGTACCTCCATTCCTATCATTACCTGCCACCTCTGCCATCACTTTGCTGGGAGAACCTCCCCTCCTTCTGGCCTCTCGTGAAGTCCAGGCAAATCTCTCTTATCCTTTATACTCTTCCCTTAATGTTTCCAGTCTTTGTGTTTGTTTAGTGCTGCTCTTGCAGAGATAGCAAGACATCATTTGGGAAAAGGCACTGTCTTTGTGCAATGATGCTGTCTGTTCTTCACGGTTACAGCTTGGAAGATCCTTCTGCACCCAGGCCAAACTCCCCACCAGCCCACTAGATT
The DNA here is from genome assembly GCF_041296265.1 of Equus caballus. NCBI lineage: Eukaryota > Metazoa > Chordata > Mammalia > Perissodactyla > Equidae > Equus > Equus caballus. Next base: position 76,875,371 of record NC_091689.1, read on the forward strand.
TCCAGGGATTACCTTTGCTCTTCCAGTTGTTCTGGGAGTGCTTGGGGAGACATCCTCACAGGGTAATCAGAGGGTGGCAGAGAAAAACCTCATGACACACATCAAACAAGGTTCTTGATCCAGATTTATTGGCTCTTTTAAAAATATACGTCAAAGAAGCACAATGAAGTACCACTTCACATTCAGCATGACTGCTAAAGTTAAAACAGATAATAAACAAGTGTCAGTGAGGATGTGGAAAAATAAGAACCCTCACACACTTCCGAGAATGTCAAATGGTGCAGTCACTTTGGAAAACAGTCTGATAGTTCCTCAAAAAGTTAAACATAGACATACCATATGATTCAGCAATTCTACCCCTAGATATATACCCAAGGGAATTAAAAACATCTCCACGTAAAAACCTGTCAGATAAATGTTCATAGCAGCATTATTCATAACAGCCCCAAACTGGAAATAATTCAAATGTCCTTCAACTGATGAATGGATAAACAAATTACGGTATATCCATTCAGTGGAATATTATTTGGCAACAAAAAGGAATGAAGTACTGATACATGCTACAACATGGATGAACCGTGAAAGCATCATGCTAAGTGACAGAAGCCGGACACAAAAAGCCATTTATCACATGATTCCATTTATATGGAATGTCAAGAATAGGCAAATCCACAGAAACAGAAAGTAGATTAGTGGTTGCCAGGAGCCGGAGAAGAGGGGAATGGGGAATGACTGCTAAGGCGTATGGGTTTTGTTTGGGGTGAGGAAAATATCCTGGACTTAGATATTGGTGACGGTTGCACAACTCTGTGAGTATACTAAATACCACTGAAAGAGTTAATTGTATGGTATGTGAATTATATCTCAATTTTTAAAATTCAGATTTTAAAAGTCTTCCTCAACCCTCTTAGGGTCTCTGGCTGGGTCTGAAATTAAACTGACAAAGACAGATTAACAGGAGAAAGGCATACAAATTTATTTAATTAATTTTACATAACACAAAAGCCTTCATAAGGAAATGAAGACCCAAAGAAACAGTTAGACCTGTGGACTTTAGCGCTAGGTCTGACGATGGATGGACAGCCATGGAGGAACAGGATAGGTTAAGGAGTATGAGGTCATTGCGGTAAAATGGGGGAACTTAGCATGGCCTGTTTGTTAGGATTCTTCTCTCGGTCCCTTTCTCTTTGGAGATAAGGATGTTCCTTTCCTAAAAAAGAAAAAAAGTAGACTCATAGGTTCCAGGAGCCGGTGGTGGGAGGAAATGGGGAGTGACTGCTAACGAGTTTCTTTTTGGCATGATGAAAATGTTCTGAAATTAGGTAGTGGTGATAGTTGCACAACTCTGTGAATATACTAAAAACTAGTGAACTCTACATTTTAAAAGGGTAAAGTTGGGGCTGGCCCGGTGGCGCAGTGGTTAAGTGCGCACATTCTGCTTCGCCGGCCCGGGGTTCACCGGTTCGGATACTGGGTGTGTACATGGCACTTGGCACACCATGCTGTGGTAGGTGTCCCACATATAAAAAGTAGAGGAAGATGGGCATGGATGGTAGCTCAGGGCCAATCTTCCTCAGCAAAAAGAGGAGGATTGGCAGCAGTTAGCTCAGGGCTAAACTTCCTCAAAAAAAAAAAAAAGGGTAAAGTTGATGGTATTTGAATTATATCTCAGTAAATCTATTACTAAAAAAAAGAAATAGGTGCTGAGTTCCTACCTTGTGGCAGACCCTCTTCTAGGCATTGAGAGGATTCAGGAATAAACAAAGTAGATAAAGTACTCGATCTCACAGGATCCGCAGTTCTAGTAAATAAATTAACAAATGAAAGTGAACGGCATCATGCTCCTGCAGACTGAACCCTGGAGCGAGCCTGGGGTGCAGGCAGTGTTCAGTTCCCACTCACATGGACTCTGATGAGCACTCTCCCAATGCAGCTCCTGGGGACTTAGATAGGCCCCTCACAGTCTCCTGCCAGGGCCACATTCACAGCAGCTCGTTGGCCAGGGGCCCCGTCCAGGAATCCACTCCTGGCTCAAGAAATCGGAGTTCTCCACTGACCAACCCCTCTCCTCTCCTCCCAGCCTCCCTGGCTTTCTTCCCACTCACTTTTACCCTTATCCATTCATTTAACAAATTGTTTAACAAATATTTACTGAGAGCTAAATTAGTTAGAATGCTTTGGGCTAAAAGATACAGACAATTGACTCAAAACGTTTTAAACAATAAGGAAAAATATTATTTCCTGTAACAGGATGTCCACACTCCAGGCACGGGCTTTGGCTCTGTTTCTCTGGTATTCACTCAGCTCTGCCCTCATTAGCATGTTCTCATTGTCCTCAGGCATCCACTAGGGCAACCAGCAACAATGGAGCAACAAGATTTCTTGGTTCCATCTAACAAGAAAGAGAAAGAAAAAAAACGTAGACTACAAATCCTCCAACCATAGAAGGAAAATCCATATTTTCCTTCTATGGGAGACAGCACAGACCAAGTACCCACAGTTGGCAGGGAATGCCATGTGATGACTGGCTTCAGCTGCCCTCTTGGACCAGCCACGACCAAGGAGACTGGAATTCCCGTGATTGATTGAGACTGAAGCCTGGAGCGAGAGGAGGGGTCAGCATCCCCTGAATCATATGGGCTATGCAGGATGGAGGAAGGGGTTCAGCGTGATTTACTATTCATTATAAACTAGCTCACTGTTCCTTATGTTTAGTCCAGGTACTAAATGCTTCTCTGTGTTCTCGGGGTAGTATACTTTCTATTTGATGAGGGACTATTTTTACAGCTAAAAGCTGCCTCTAAATTTCCCCGCAAGGAACCATGTGTTATCTCTCCAAGTGGTGAGATTTCAAGATCTGTTTTACTTGGATGGGGTGATATTTGAGAGCAGGTACCTGACGGCCTCAATGTCACATCCTGCGAGCAGCCACTCATTCTGCTATGCTTATGGCCAACCCTGCACATATCCCACAAGATTCTCATGAGCGTAGGTGCGCCTGCTAGGAGAAAGTTCTTTCACTTCTCTTCCCATCTATGCAATATACTATACAGTGGATGCCAAATTTCCTGCCAGAGAGCTCTACACTTCTTATCCAGAAAGCTGAGTCAAGCATTGGTCAAATTATCAGCCTATGTTTAGAAAGTTCTTTGGATATTTTGGTCGCCCCTCAGAAATATTTTAGAAACCTAGTTGTAGACTATTCATATGCTGCTAGAAATAAAAAACACACTTTAGGGGCCGGCCCTGGGGCTTAGTGGTTAAGTTCGTGTGCTCCGCTTAGGCAGATCGCAGGTGGGTACCCAGCACTGCTGGTCAAGCCACACTCTGGTGGCATCCGACATACAAAATAGAGGAAGATCGGCACAGATGTTAGCTTAGAAACAATCTTCAAAAAGAGGAAGATTGGCAATAGATGTTAGCTCCGGGCCAATCTTCCTCGCATACACACACAAAACAACACTTTAGGCAAGTCATGAGACAATTCATACTCTTTTTGTTTCTGAATTCCTACACAAAGGAGAATTTAAGAGGGTCTTTAAAGTACATGTAGAGGTACTCCACCGCCACATACACACATGCCACAATTTCCCCACCTACCAAAAATGTGATTTCAGGTGGCATCAAGAATGAATATGAGCACTAATTCTAAACTCCCTGTGTGCTTAATCAGAATCACAATCTTGTCTGTACGGTCCTGTAAGTGCAAGACAAAAGAGACTTGCCAATGTAGCAGGAAGGAGACAGGCCAGCTGGTTAGAAGAGATCCATAATTAATTGATTAAATTTATAAGCAGCAAATACAGAAATGGTGTTTTCGCAGGAAAGATGTTTTCAAAATAATACGGAAACCTAAATCCAAATGATAGCATTATTAAGAATACTAATTATTCTATCATGCTTTATTATTTATAAAATACTTTTATGTGCATTATCTCATTTGGACATGATGACAATCTTATTAGAAGGAGAAAAGGTATTTCCATTTCATGGATGAAGAAACTGATATGGCAAAGTTTAAGGTTACATCACGAGACCTAAAGATAGCAAGTTCAGGAGATGACGCTCACTCCCTAGTTGGATTGTCCCCAACCTGCACCAGGCTCTCTGATTCCCATTCTCTTGTGAGGAGCGTTTATATTTCAATGTGTCCAGTGCAAAAAATAAGCTCAAAACTGATTGTCAAATGGCTGGATCAGAAGAATGGATGGAAGAAAGAAAGAAATTTCTGATCTGGAACAAGTTATAGTGACAACCAGAATCACAATTAAGGCAATTTTTAGGAACAAAGAGAGTTAATTAATGTAAACTTCAAGTAAATACAGAAAAGTCAATAAAGGCAAATTTGAGGAACTTTGCTCACTGATTTAAAACTTATCTTTTGCAAAACGTACTCTGTAAACCTTGATTATTGTTATCATCTAAAAAGATCTTTAATATCTCTATTATTTTTATTAATAGGTACCATTTGTTTTGTTTACTCAGTGCCAGGCACCCTGCGTACATCACTTGGTTTAACCGTCACAATTACCCGGTAAATGGGAATTCTCAGCTGCGTTTCAGACAAGGAACCTACAGCCTGGAAGGGTTAGGTACGTCTCTCAGCTCGCACGGGAGAAAGTCATGGAGCTGGGCTTAGACGGGAACATTGTCATGATCCAACGCCCTTCTGCTGGGCTAGGTTCTCTCTTTGAGAGGCCGGTTCCTAACAAACTTCTAAAGAGCAGATGCAAAAAGTATAGTTCTTAGTAGCAATAGCATTGGCCACTATTCTTAGAAATATCTGAAATTTACTTAGCAAAACTCAAACCTCAATTGTGGCTAATAAATAGAAAGTGAAAGATGGAGTAAAATAAGGTACATCTGGGCAGTTTCATCTCTTCCCTCTTCATTTTAAGTGATCAAATATGTGTGGGATTAATCCACAGTTGTTGAAATGTTGAAAGTATTAACGTATCAGGATTTTAATTCCACGTTCCCAAAACACCAGGAAGGGCTATAAGGATTTCATTATAAAACTGCATGCACCTTCCCTAGTAACCAATGATGCGCTTGTTTTTTCCTGATTTGTAAAACTTAGGGGACCACCTATGAGATTTTTAATACTAAATTTCTTGTATTGGTAAACCTTAAAAAGCTACTAAGTTGATATTTTCAATAGCCCCCTAAAAAGTCATGATCGGGGCCAGTCCAGCGGCTCAATGGTTAAGTTCGCATGCTCAGCTTTCGTGGCCCAGGGTTTGTGGGTTCAGCGCCCAGGCATGGACCTGGCACCACTCGTCAAGCCATGCTGTGGCAACATCCCACAGAAAACAGAGCAAGATTGGCACAGATGTTAGCTCAGCGACAATCTTCCTCAAACAAAAAGAGGAAGATTGGCAACAGATGTTAGCTCAGTGACAATCCTCCTCACCAAAAAAAAAAAATAAAAAAAGAGGCACGATCAAACTGAACAATTTAGGTATAGGAGGAAATTAACTCTGTTTAATGAAATAGTTCGAGACCGATCCAGAGTCATCATCTGAAATATTGCCCAAGATTGAGCATTGAAGTATTCCAGGTGTTCTGCAGCCACAAAAAATAAATGAAGAAACAAACAGAGGTGCATAGTCCTGCCCTCCAGAAGTTTAAACCGTAATGAAAATGGAAAAGGAAAGCAAATCCAGCCATATGTTTAGTAGATCATTAGCCAGGCTCTAGAGGACCAGACGGCATCAGAAGACAAACAGGTTACTGTGAAAACTTTGAAATCCAGATTCCTTGAGAGGTAAACGCTCCCCACCCCTGTGGCCTGGTTAGTGACACTTCAGCAGATGGCTGATTTACCTTTTCTATTTCCCTCTTGCAGTTAACCTAAAAGGGGAAGAATTCTCAATTTCCACACCAGATGTGCATGCCCATTTACCTCCAGGAAAACACACAGAGAAATAGCTGGTGAGTTTCTCGTTGGTAGGCAATGTCATAGAGACAAACACTGGGGTTTCTTTCTGCAGCTAAAAAGATGTGACTTTTATTCCATTTAAAAGCATTGAAGATTCCTAACTTTACTAAGGGAAAGAAGACTGAAGAATACATCCTCCAGTGGAAAATTCTGCTGAACCATTTTCCTCCTCAATTCACCTCAACTTGTTACTAGAAAGAGCTGTGAGTCGGGGCCAACTCAGAGTGTGGCACTCTTCTGAGGAATGTGATGTGCCTCAGATAATTTGCATAGGCTTTTCTTGAAAGGCAGAAGATGAATACTAATAAATTTAATTAGCCAGTGCTTTTCTTGAAATGTATCTGAAAGCAGATGACAGATCTCCATAATCAAACTACCACCCACACTTGAATTTTACACTATTTTCTCAAATTCTCAAAAGGGGAACATACTGGTTTGTAACTGTAGTTGCTTATAAATATGTGCAGTTATTTTTATCTTGTTTTCTAAGCTGGATGTGGCTTTTGCCTATATATAAATTAGCAAGAAAGAGCTGCCTTTGCAAGGGGAAATTTAGAATTCGTTGTTGATGCGTCCTACTAATTGCATAGAATAAATTCGTGTACTATCAACACTAAGAAGGGCTTCTGTGGGCCCAACACATATAGCATTTTCACTTTTTACTTCAATTAACACATTTTAATATGTAATCCTTTGAAAATAATGGCTAATTCATCTGACTGCAAACTTTTAAAAATACTTTCAGGATGGTTTGAGTCCAACATCCCATCACTCACAGGTACAGTCGTCCATTGGTATCTGCGGGGACTTGGTTCCCGGACTCCCGTGGATACCAAAGTCTGCGGACGCTGAAGTCCCTTATATAAAAAGGCGCCCTATTCCCATATAACCTACAAACATCCTCCCGTACACTTTAAAGCATCTCTAGACTACTTATAATACCTAAGACAATGAAAATACTATTCAAATAGTTGTTATGCTATATTGTTTAGAGAATAACAAGACAAAAAGACTGTACATATAGATGCAACCATCCTAGGCCTTTCCATCCGTGGCTGGTTGAACCCATGGCTGCGGAATCCGCAAATAGGAAGGGCTGACTCTAACGCTATGCACAGCTTTTCAGATATAGGATATCATAATAAAAATGTTATCTCCATCCATTCTACTTACTGTTTGGATAGTCTCACGTCCCCTCTCAGTACTTCATTAAGATTATTCCTGCACGCAGCATTTACTGAGTGGCTACTATGTGGCAGGTACCAGGGATACAAAAATGCTAAAGACATAATCCCGCCCCCTAGGAGAGCAAAGTCTAGTGAGCGAGATAGACACGTAAACAAGTAATTACAGAGTGCTCTGAGATCCCAGAGGGAAAAGTTTTTTTCTAGGCGGGTGTGTGTGGGAAGACTTCGTGGAGACTAACATTCAAACAAGGTTCTGAAGATAGAGCAAAAGTTCAACGAGTGAAAGATGGAAAGGGAGGCGGGACGGGGGATGTTCTGGGATTGCTGTGCTTGCTGAGGTCGGAACACAAGGTGAAGATGGGTGTTTATTAATGCCACATTGGACGTATTTATTAAAATACGACTGTCATAGACTACTAAATGTTACTTAAGTTATTGACCATGCCTGCTTTCCTAAAGGGATTTTAATAATGCAATGCTACACATAAAATAAGAACTGTAACATCATTAAGAGACAATAGGCAGAGAAGAATAATTCCAAAAGATACACATTCGATTCAACAAATATTAGTGGGCTGTTAGTAGTATTAATTTGTTTATAATAAATAATTTTATATATTTATATACATGTACATATTTATAATATTTAAATATATAAATGTGTATTTAATATTTAATTTATATCATAAAGATAAATATATAATATATAATGTCTATAAAAACATAAGAAATATGTAACAGACAATGCATAAGAAATAAAAGCTGGGTCTGCTTTATTTGGCACCTACTATATTCTAGGCTATGTTCTAGTCATCAGGGAGACAGAAGTAAACAAAGCAGATGAGACGCCAGCCCTCATGAGACTTACATTACAGGGGGCTGAGGGCAACAGATAAATGCAACGAAAAACAAAATAATGTAACTCCTCAGAGGCTCAGGGAGATATCGAAGCATCAGTTACAATAAGTAGATGTGTTTGTATTTCCTGGTGTTAGCTTGCCCTCTAAAAGCAGCCTAAACATTATAAACTTTACAAATATGTGGGTGTGATAGATTTGTTATCTCTATAGTTTTCATAGTCAATACATTTTTTTGTATTTATCATGTAAAATGTAAACCCACACAGCAGTATTAATGGTTTTCTTAAAGAAAAGTTTCCACCTTAAAGAAAGGCGGGAAACTGCCATGGTGGTGAAGAGCAAAAGTTCTAGAAACAAACCACCTGGGCTCATATCCCATAGCTGAGTGGCCTTGGGCAAGTTAAGGAACCTTGTGTCTCAAGTCCCTCATCTGTAAATAATAACAATAAACGATAATAATACCCACATCATGGAGTTGCTCTGGTATGAAATGTTTTAATCCATGTCAATCAACTAGAACAGTCCTAAGCAATCATAAGCACTTGAGAAATAACACCTCCCATTATTATCAAAACATTAACAAAGCAAGTTCAAGTCTCAAAAAAAGTCATGAAAAATTACACTATGGAGGACTTCCCATGATTCACAGTGCATACTATGAGTAGCCATAAGATTAAAAAAGAAAAAGGAAAGGAATAAAAACTCCCAGAAGTAGGAAAGGGGCCTCTTGTCCTCAGCAGAGCTTTAGAGGCCAGCTGAGCCAGAACTGGGGAGTTCGTCCCATGGCTACAACATGCCACTTCTCCTGGGCAGATGAGTAAAATCATTCCTCTTGAGGGTAATAGGCAAAGCAAACCATTTCCTATTTTCATCAACGCTGCAAATGGATTAAACTAGCCCTCTGCAATTAGCGATTGTTTCTCTGGTGGTTTCAAAGCTGCTTGATCCTCTCACAGCACTTTATTTCCGTGCATTATTCATACATCTGTTGAGAAGCCAGCATAATAAGGTGATTGCTCCCATTAAGCTTTCACTTAGTCAACTTTACTCATTCGAGTCAATGATTGTTCTCCTCTTCCTGGGAGAGCTGGAAAGGCTTCACAGAGGAGATGATATTTGAGTTGGATCTTGAGCGAGAGAGGCTATAGGAGTCTATCTCGTTGACAAGGGCAGAATGTGCAAGTTCAGAAAGGGGTGATCGAGTTTGGGGTGTAACATCTACACGGTTTAAGATCATATTTCACTTAGAAATGGACAATATTAATATAATGGGTCATCTTTTGCTGGCTGCTGCTAATGTAGATAACTTTTCTTCTCTCTTGCCACTGCCTCCCCTCCCCCAACGCAGACACATATAAATGGACATTCACACATATTCATAAGCATGGGAGAGAGGTTCTAAATTTGAAAGAAGAGAGGCAGTGTTTGGTGAGGAAGGACAAAAAGTGGAGAAGGAAAAAGCATATAAAAGAACCTAATCCTTTTAAAACTAGTTTTGTGCCCTCCAAAGAGAGAGGGCAGTAAAGCCAGTAGTCTGATGAATCTATTCAAGAGTGACCTGTGAGATTTTGGTCACAAAGATGACCCACAGACTCAGGCAACAAAGCATGGCAGAGAGCTACAGCCCCCCCCCCCCCCCCCCCCCACTGTTAAGACTTCAGTACCAACTTGTGCCCAGGGTTGGTAGCTTTGGGAGCTTCCAGCCGCTCCAAATAAACAGGACATCTCAGTAGAAAGCAGGGTGCCTGCTGTGCAGATGGAGCTCAAGACCGTCTCCTCCCCTCTCTTCTACTCAGACGGCCACCATGAAGGTCCTCCTATAAAAACCGTCTGGGTAGGAAAACAAGCCGAGAAGCACGCGGCAGAGACTGCACATCACTCTTCTCCAAGGGCCGTGTGAGCAGTGAGGCTTCTCCAGGTGGTTTCACATGCCTGGGGAGGAAGACCAGGCCAGGTGCTAAGAGGTGACCACAGCTGGCAAACTAGACTGCATGGTGGGAGCTCTTGCAAGGCATTAAGTTGGAAACTCTTAGATATCAATGGGGGTGCACTTTTGCACATTTCCAGATATAATGGCTAACGAAGAGCTTGTACTAACAGTGAGAAGTGTCAGGTCTGCAATTTTCTTACCTTTATTCCACATATCTGTATGGTCCGCCATGGACTGGGCACTATTCTAAGTACAGGCAGGACAGCAGCAGAGAAAATACCTATGTCCCCAGGAAGACTACCTTGGAGCAGATAATAGATATAATAAATAAGTGAATTAAAAGATACGTTGGAAGATAAGCGCTAGCATAAAAAAATAATAATAAAGCAGGATGAAGGGAATGAGAAATATAGGGGCAAGTGCTGCAATTTTAAATGATAGGTGACATGCGAGCAAAGAGTTGAAGGAGCTAAGGGAGTGGGCCCTGCCAATAACTGAGGGAAGAGCATGTCAGGCAGAGGGACCAGCCAGAACGAAGGCCTTGAGATGGGATGCGGCCAGTGTATTTGAAGGAAGGCAAAGAGACCAGTGTGACTGGAGAAGAATGAAAGGAGAGGTGGGTCCTGCTACTCCTGTGCTTACATTATTAGTAGAATCTTCAATATTTTAAGTTATTTGAATATTTTATGAGGTTTTCTTTAACTGAATGCAGATAATATAACCGAAATAATCCACTTACCCAGGCGTACATAAGTTGCAATCCTTTGCAATAAGCTGAAAACAAACAGAGAATGAGGATGCCACTGGCATCCCCTTCCACAGCGTGGAACTATCGGTCTTCCTTCAGGATACATCATGTATTATACATGTTCTGTGACCATCCGACATAGCACCAAGTGTATGTGTTGGTCTCAGTCCATAAATTGATATTAGTAACACTTAATTTCTTATTTTTAATTAAAATAAAATATAAATATTAATGCAAATAATACGTTCTTCCAGCCTGCTTATACCCCCTGCCCACCCCAGTGATCTTGTGCGCCACTAAGAAAGATGCACTAGCCATGGTCCCTCTGTCCTAGAGAAGCAGGGACTGATAATCCCCAGCTCAGGCTGGGCTATGAGTCCTGGGAAACCTCTTCTGGGCTCCATTGAAGAAGAGGCTTGTCTATGAATTACAGGGGATGGGGGCCGGAAAAGTGACACAAAAGGCACTATCCAGGAAGGAAATTAAAACACAAAATGGGACAATGTACCCTAAAGAAGCTGCCAATCCAAATGAGCAGGGCAAACATGGAAAAATCCAGAAAGAGGTAATGAAACAGAAACAGTGAAAATAAGAGTCAATTCTTTGCTGTGTGTTTCAAAAAGTATCTAATCCCTGAAAGATTTAGAGTGTAGAGGTTATGCCAGAAAGAAAAGATTTGGAAGAATTCCTGACCAATCAGAGCCAGTTTTCCACTTTACTGCTCATCCCCACTCCCGCTCCGGAAAAGGTGACCAACTCAAGTCTGTTTGCCCCAAATTTTCCCCATTTTATCCATAAAAGTCCTACATCCTGGGAAGCTCTCAGTCTCAGGAAAACCACGACAGTGGGCCACTTTACTCCCAGATTACATAAATGGTTCGCAGACTTGGAATAGGGGGAGCATGAGGAGACAAGCAAAAGAATTTGATGCTGATGTGGGTGTTGAAGAGCTGGTCTCTGCAGAGGAAGAATAATGGGAGCCTAAAAAGATCTGGGAAATCCTAGAGCAAAGGGGACTTATGTCCTCACTCCAAGGTAAAACCTAAAGAAGGGACAAGATGCAAGGCCACGTGGTGCAGAACAGTAACAGAAAGGGGTCTGTGGTAAGTCTAGGCTAAGGGAATCTGAGACCATCTGAAACAGTTTCCTACTTCTCGCATGACAGGGAAGGAATGCTACATGTTTTCTGCATGCCCAAGAGGGGTTTGAAGAGTCAGATCCAAGAAACCTTGAAAGTGAACATAAGAAGGACACAACAGTGCCCTGCATGGACCAGAGGGGCAGGAATGTCTCAACAACTGAATGGACAACCAAGGACCAGTTGGGTAGATGATGGATGATCCAGAACTACCTCAGTCCCCCCCAACACACACACAAAAAAAACCTTGACAGGCTCAAAGCCCCTGGAATTTAGATGCACTCTTGGGTAAAGGCAGGCCTGTGGGGAAAGGGTATGTGTGTGACTAGGACAACTCTGAACTGACTAAGATTTCTTTCCCTACCACATAGTATAAAGGGACTTAATATACAAATTCAATTCAATTCTAGAAAAATAAACTTCTCTTTCCTACACACCTGAATCTGTGCCCTGAAATTTATAATTTTTCTTTCTCTAAAATATACATATACACACACACAGATCTGGAATGATACACAGCAAATGATAATCGTAAACTCTGGAAAGGAGTTCATTGATTTTGGGGACAATATCACTTTTTACTCTTTATGGTTCTGAATTATTTAAATTTTTAATAAGATAAATTTATTTGTCACTTGTATAATTAAAAAATAAACAAAAGGGAGAAAATATGGGTTTTTCCTGTAAGGATGGCATATACTTATTTTATTATTGTTGTGCTGCTAATGGACAGATCAACGAAAGATAAATGGAGAACGAGGCTATGCAGAAGACTCAATTTGAGAAAAGGAGAAACCCAATGAAGAGTGATGATTAGAATGTGACATGGACCATAGAGGTAGAGAAAAGCAGAATTTTTGTTTTGTTTTGTTGTATTGTGTTGTGTTTTAGGAAAAGTTTCTGTAGGCTGATGGACTAGAAAGCAAACGTAAACAACTTTTACAGTAGAGAAAAGAAGGAAGTTTAAATAGCAGAGAATGATAGGACTCAAAAACAACATTCCATGGTCCTTTATCAGCTTCATCCTCAGCTTTCAGCCTTGGGGCAGCATTCGACACTGGACCATCCCTCCTCGCTGAGCAGTCGTCTCCCGGCTTGCTCCGGGGTCTATCTGGCCCTTTTTTCTCTGGGCTCTCTCCTGTAGCAGCTTCCAATCAGCTCCCATGTGTTTAATTAGCATTTTCATACAGACAATTCCCAAAGCGGTATCTCCAGAGGCGACCTCTCTCCTGGGTCACATTCCTCACATCTAATTCCCTACTAGCATCCCATCCTGATACATGACAAACAGAACCCATAATCCCCCTTATCCTCCTGTTTCCATTCATGTTGATTATACCACTATCACTCCCCAGCCCTGTAACTTGGGGTCAAAATCTTTTTTCTCTTCTTCATTTCTTTCCCTCCTCATACAATCAGTTGCTCAGATCTGTTGATTCTCCCTTGCGTGGGTCTCACTCCGCCTCTCCATTTGAGCGGGCCTGAAATGGTCCCATCAACCTCTCCCTTAGACTACTGCAATACTAGTAGTCTTCCAACTTATGGTTAGTTCCCTCTGCAGGGACAACCAGAATTCATTTCACACAATGCCAGAAATCTCCTGGAAGCAAATTCGTTCATTCAATACAAATGTATTGAGCACCTGTCCGAGCACCAGGCACTATTCTAGGCTGAGGTGAATCAAGAGTAAGTAAGACAATGTCCCTACTCTCCTAGAGCTTACATTGTAATGGGAGGCAACAGACAATATACAAGTAAGCAAATAAATAAATAAGGCTTTCGAAAATAAGTACTATGAAAGAACAATATTCTTGGATAGCTCATTGGGGATGGAATTAACAACTTCACATAGCTTAGTCAAGAAAGACTTCTCTGAAGCAACTACCGTGGGCTGATACCTGACTGATCTGAGACTTGCCTTTTAGGGCAAAATATTTCAGGAAGAAATTTCAGCTAGAAAGTAGGGGAGGGGTAGGCAGGGCCCAGCTCACAGAGGGCCTTATAGGAGTATGGATTTTATTCTTAATGTGAAGGAAATCCATTGGAGAGTTTTAAGCGGTGGACAGATCTGATCCAATTTAATTTCTTTTTTTTAATTTTTTTAATTTTTATTTTTTTCGGATGCATCATATTTCAAATTCTGTATACATTACATCATGTTCACCACCCGAACACTAATTATAGTGCATCCCCTCAAATGTGACCCTAATCACCCCTTTTGCCCTCCCCTCTCCCCCCTTCCCCAATGGTAACCACCAGTCCAATCTCCAATGCTATGTGTTTTTTTTGTGGTTTTTTTTGTCATTTTTATCTTCTACTTATGAGTGAGATCATACTTTCAGGGATCATTTCTATAGTTCGTCAATTTAATTTCTTAAAAGCTTCCTCTAGCAACTGTGTAGAGAATGACTTGTAGGGGGCTGGAGTATGGGAAAGATGGAAGCAAAGAGAAACTTAAGAGCTACTAAAGTTGTCCAAGTGAGAAATGATGGTGGCTTGGACCAGGAAGTCATCAGCAAAAATGTTGAGTGGTTTGGGACATAGAGCCAAGAGAAATTTGCTGACGGATTTACTGTGAGGTATGAAGGAAATCCTGGATGCCTCCATGGTTTTGGCCTGAGCAACCACGTAATGAAGGTCTATCAAGCAAGATGATGATTATTGGGTGAGGAGTAGGCTTGGAGGGCAAGGATAGGCACATATAAAGTTTGAGGTGCCTATTAGGCATCTGCGGTAAGATGATATTTTAAGTAGTTTCTTGTATAATTTATATGGTTTTTATTTTGAAAAATTCCAAACATACACAAAAGAGAGAATTATATAATAGATTCCCATGTATCCACCATCCAGCTTCAAAAACTATCACTATTTGGCAAATCATGTTTCATCTCTATCCCTAGAGTTTCCCCACCTACCACCTCATCCCAACCCTGTTGGTATATTTTAGAGTTATTTCCAGACATCATAGCATTTTACCCATAAATGGTGTGGTATATCTAATAGGTGAACATTCCTTTTATAACATACCCACGAAATCTTTATCGAACATAATAAAACTATTACTAACTTCTTCATAGCATCAACTACCTAGTCATTGTCCCAAATTTTCCAATTGCTGGAATAGAATAGAGATCCCAGAATTAAAACTTTATATACATGGTCAAATGATTTTCAACAAGAGTGCCAAGACCATTCAACAGCGAAAGGATAATCTTCTCCACAAATGGTGCTGAGAAAACTGGATATCCACATGCAAAAGGATGAAGTTGGGCCCTTACTCAACACCATATACCAAGTTAACTCAAAATGTTTCAAAGACCTAAATGTAAGAGCTGAAACTATAAAAATCTTAGAAGAAAACATAAAGGAGAAGCTCCATAACATTGGATTTGGCAATGATTTCTTGGCTATGACAACAAAAGAAAAATGATCCATTGGACTTCATCAAAATTAAAAACTTTCCTACATCAAAAGACAGTATCAACAGAGTAAAAGGCAACCCATGGAATGGGAGAAAATATTTGAAAATCATGTATCTGATAAGGGATTAAATATGTGAAGAATATGTCAAGAACTCCTACAACTCAACAACAAACAACCCAATTTAAAAATGGACAAAGGAGTTGAATAGACATTTTTGCAAAGAAGATATACAAATGACCAATAAGCACAAAGATGCTCAATATCTCTAATCATTATGGAAATACAAATCAAAACCACAATGAGGTACCACCTCATGCCCATTAGGATGGCTACTATCCAAAACTCAGAGAATAACAAGTGTTGGTAAAGATGTGGATACATTGCGCATTGCTGGTGGGAATGTAAAATCGTACAGCCACCATAGAAAACAGTATGGCAATTCCTCCAAAAATTAAAAATAGAACTACTGTTTGTTCCAGTAATTTCACTTGTGGGTATATATTCAAGAGAATTGAAAGCAAGAACTCAGACATTTCTCATAACCCATGTTCATAGCAGCATTATTGACAATAGCCAACAGGTGGGAGAACCCAAGCATCCATTGATGGATGAATGGATAAACAAAATGTAGCTTATTCAGCCTTAAAATGGATGGAAATTCTGACACATGCTATAATATGGATGAACCTTGAAGACATTATGCTAAGTGAAATATGGGTAGTAAAATTCATAGAGACAGATTGGTAGTTGCCAGGGACTAGGGGAAAGGGAGACGATGAGTTATTTTTCCATGGGTGTAGAGTTTTAGTTTGAGAAGATAAAGTAGCTCTGGAGATGGATGGTGCTGATGGTTGCACAACAATGTGAATGTGCTTAATGCCACTGAACTGTAACTTAAAACTGGTTAAGATGGTGAATTCTATGTCATGTATACGCTACTGCAATTTGAAAATTTCCAGTTGATTCATAAATTGCTTTTTACAGTTGGTTTGTTTGAATAAGGATCCAAAGTCCACACATTGCATTTGGTTAATTAGTATCTTAAGTCTCTATTAACTGATAACAATTCCCTCTCACTTACGCCATTTTTTACCTTTTATTGTTGAAGACACCAAGTTGCTTGGTTTGTAAATTTCCTACATGTGGATGGGCTGATTGCATTCTTGTGGTGTCATTTAATGAGTACTTCTGAATCCTGTACCCTGGCAGCTAGAGCTAAATTAGATTAGATTCAGGTTCAGTTTTTTTTTGTTTTTTTTTTTGGCAATGATACATCCTAAGTTAAGCTATGTACTTCCTATTGTATCACATCAGGAAGCAATTAATGTCTGATTGCCATTCTTTGTCTGATGTTAAGATTGATGAGTGCAATCAGGTGTTGTCAGCCTGCTCCACCTACTGTGAAGTTCTCCATCAACCTTTCACCCAAAGATTCTAGCAACCATTGCTTATCATGGATGACCTAGATCCATTATTTCATTACGGGAAGCAAAATGGTCATTTTCTAATTCTATCATTCTCTCAGCACTCACAAGTTGGAATCTTCTATAATTTTTTTCACCGGAAGTATTTTGTAAGTAGAAAATAAAGTTTATTCAAGTAGTAAGGAAAAATGCTTGATTCTTTCCCTTATTTGTTTTCAGAATAACGTGTTGGTGCCTAGCAAATTTCAAAGATTACCAATTAGTTTTTCATTTGTTTGGTTTTAAACACGGATTTGTAACATATTTGATCTTTTCAACTCACTGCACTCATTCTTATTGCTCAAGGGTTCCCATCTGTGACCAGTAGACATCCCTTCAAGTCAGCTCCTGAGTCCTTTGAAAACCCCAGTAGTCTATACTACTTTCTTTGCCTTCTGGCACATGATGTTCCAGGTTCATCTTGTGTATTTCCTGCTTCAGACCTGGAATCAGCAATTTCTCCAAGGAGCCTCAGGAAATAGCACTTAGAGACCACAATCTGGGAGGCAGGGGAACTAATTGCTCCTGGGACATCACCGCTTCTAGGGCTTTTCAGCATCCAGAGCCAGGAAATAAATTTTGTTGTTTTTGTTGTTGCTTGTTTTGTTTTCAAGAGAAAAATACATTATGAGTGCATATCATATTTCCAGAATACAGGGTTTTAACTTCTCTAATTTTATACCTATATCTCTTTTATCCTGAAAATCTTGGTTGCTGATGACATTTATTTGCTCTTTCCTACTATATACATATTATGGTTTCAAAATAACAATATCAATATTAATACTAACAATATGATTACTAAGTGCAGTTTAAGATGTCCTTACCGTTCTTTTTGTCCTTATATTTCACTAGGAATGCATTTTCAAATTACATATGTTTTAAAGCCACATGAAGTCATCTTCCTCTATGTTACTAAGACACAAATCTACAAATTCGAAATAAATTTATTTTGCTTCATTTTGTTTCCAATTTTTATGGATTGTCTTATTTGTTGTTTTTTTCATTTTCTTCTAATTTTGTTTTAGGATTGAGTAGAAACATTTACATGGCTTCAAGGTCAAACTATCAAACTACATTTAGAGAAGTCTAGCATCCCCGTTTATCCCCACCACCCTGTGACCACCCTTCTCACCTGTCACCAGAAAACCATTTAAGTAGTTTTTAAAAACCTTTCCATTGTTTTATTAATACAAATATTTTTTCATATTCCCACCTCTTCCTTACATAAAAGGTAGCATATTATAAGCACTGTTCTACCCCTGACTTTTGTCAATTAATGATATCCCTAGAAAGATATAGAGATCATCTTTAACCCTTTTAACCACTTTTATGGTCTTTCATTGTGTGGATGTACCATAGCTTATTCCACTAGTCTCTTATTTAAGACATTTGGGTTCTTTTCTATTTTGCAGTTACAAATAGTGCTGCTGTGAATTGCCTTGTACATATGCCATTTCATACTTTTCCAGGCGAATGTTCAGGAAAGATTCCTTGAACTGGGATTGCCAGGTCAAAGCATAAATGCTTATGTAATACTGCTAGATATGGACAAATTCATTCCACCAGCGCTGTACTCCCATCAGTGAAGTACAGGTTGCTTATTTCTCCACAGACCTGACAACAAAATCTAATTCTTAAACTCTTGGATCTTTGCCAACTTGATAGGTGAGAGATGGTGTCTTAATGTAGTTTTAATTTTCATCTCTCTTATTATGAGCAAGGTTAAGTATCTTTTCATATCTGTAAGTGCTATTTGCAGTTCTTTTCCTGCGAACTGTATGTACATATTTCTTGTCCAGTTTTATGTTGTTGTCTTCTCAATTTGTAGAAGTTCTTTAGATATGAAGGATATTAACCCCTTTCCTGAGAGAGAAATTGCAAATATTTCCCTAGATGGCTCTTGTATTTTCACTTTGCATTTAGTGGCTTTTTGCCATGCAGAACTTTAAAAAATGTAACCAAAGTTATCAAACTTTCCCATTACCTTGGGAAATTTTCACTCACAAGTTATGAAGGATTCACCCATGTTTTCTTCTAGTATTTGTACAGTTTCACTTTTTACATTCAGATCTCTTACCCATTTAGAATTGATTCTGGTATATGGTGTGCTGACAAATTCAGTTTTGTCTTTTTCATGTGGCTGTCCAGTTGTTCCAACATTGCTTTTTTAAAGTCTATTTCTCCACTGATTTCACATGCTGCCTTTATCATGGTCTAAATTTCCATGTGTGCAATTAGGTTTATTTCTGGATTTTCCATTTGGTTCCATTAGTTTGTCTGTTTATTCACTTGCCAATATAATTTTCTTCTAATTATAGAGAGTTTTTAATATGTCTTAACATCTGGTTTAAGATCTAACCCCCGTTTATTGTTTTTCTTTTTTAAGGTTTTCCAGGCTATTTATGTTTAATTGCTTTTCCATGCGAAATATATAATCAATTTGTTCAGTTTCAAAAAAAACCCTAATAATATGTGATATTATCAGAATAAATATCATTACAATATTGCATTTTCCCAGCCAAACTCATGGGATGGCTTAAGCTTTGTTTCTGTCTACTTTTGTGTCATTCAGGTATATTTGACAGTTGCTTCATATGTTTTGGTCATTTCTTATTAGATTTATGCCTAGGTACTTTTGTTGCTCTGTTTGTTTCAATTATAAAAAGGGTCTTTATAACTTCCAACCAGTTATTATTTTTAAATATGAAAGCTATTCCTTTCTATATTGATTTCATAACCTGCTACTTTACTGAATTCCTTGTGTTTCGGTAATTTTTTCAATGATTTTTTTTTTTTAGCTTTTCTCAGATATATAATAATATAACCTGTAAATAGAGATGATTTTACTGCTTTTTTTCTAATTCGTATGCCTCTCTCTAGTGGCACTAGACGATAATTTTAAAATGATTTGAAACAGTAATGGTGATATTGGCCATCCTTGTCTTATTACTGACTTTGGCAGGTGTTTCCTCATCAAATAAGATGCTGGCTTTGGGGATGAGAAACATATAATTTTGTGGTGCATTTTTAATTCCTAGTAAATGTATCACTGTTCCCCCATTGAGGCTGAAACGGTTCAGAAATAGAGCAGAAATCGGCAAGAATGGTTGCTTTTCAAATTTTTATGTGCATACAAATCACCAGGGGATCCTGCTCAAGTGCAGATTCAGATTCAGCAGGTATGGGATGGGAGCTGAGATTCTGTGTTTTTAACAAGCTCCCAGGGTAGGCTGGGATGCTGCTACTCAAAGTGGACCACACTTTGAGCACCAATGATCTAAAACAAAGAAATCATTTTCCAGCTTTGATTTCCAAAATGCACTTTAAAATAATTCAAAGGAGAGGAATTAATAATGAAAACTCTGGTTTTCAATTTTAAGAGCCAGACACTTGAGAGAGAATTGGGGGTTTGTCTCCTCCTTTACTTTGTTTTGTTTGTTTGTTTGGGAGATTTAGAAAATCTCCCAAAGCTGATATTCTAACTCTCTGTAGACCAAGCCTAGAGGACTAGAGCAGAGGTTTTTTTCACAAGCCACAGAGTAGGAAGATGCAGGATATGATGAAAGGGTGGCTTCCTGCTGCATAGGAAGAGGAAGAACTTTCTTTCTGCAGTTGTGGGGAGGAGTCTGAGGAGATAGAGTTGAGACATGTAGTTCCTGACGCACCAGAAAACATGCTGGGGCAGGGCACGGGGTAAAAACACAGAGAGATCAAGGGAGAATCCCAGAAAAGGAGGGATGCAGGAGCAGCTGTAGCTCCCTAGTACCTCACACAAGAGCCCCACAGGCAGAAGGGCCAATCCAAAGCCCCCACAGAATGAGACCCTTCAGCAGAGACTAGCCAAGCTCCAACCCCTGAGACCAGACACTCCTTCCCCAGTGCCAGGATAAGAATTTATTGTTGATGTTGGGTCTAGATTTAACAGATGAAAAAACATTGAATGAATCTGAAGCAGAGAGAGTCAATCCATTCATCCATGCATCCACCCACTCTGCAAATTGAGTACCTATTATGTCTCAGGTGCTAGGGACAAAATGAATAAGTCAGACAGAGCTCCTACCTTCGTGGAGCTTAAAGTCAATAACATCTATCGGCAGTAGTACTTCCCACAGGGGTGTATATCTGAAAATCTGCATACACACACCCATACCTGCTCCTGGCGATCTGATTCTATGGGTCTGGGAAGGACCTGGGAAAGTATATTTTGTAAGCGTCCATGTATTTCTGATGCTCAATTCTAGTTAAGAATCACTATTTTTCAGCACTCATATATTATTAGAGTATTTAATTTACCAACTAAACACTTAAAACTACAAATTTAGTTATGAGTCTATGATAGAATATCTTATATTCTTTTTGAGTTCTAAAAAACATTTCTGGAATATATCAAAACTGCTTTTTAGGAGACTTCTTAAATTAGTCATACTTTATTTTGGGATATGTTCTAAGTCATAGGACAAAGCTTCACAATCTTTTCAGTTATAACTTTTCTAATATGTACAAATCGAGATTCAAATATAGGCTGTATTTTTATTAGCACTCTTTCTTATAATAATTTAAGCCAATTAGTATTTGCATATTTTAGTAATGCTGTGAAAAGGAAGTTCCAGGGTTGAAATAGTAAATCTGTGAAAAAGTGTTAATTGTATATATTTTTCTATTTCTGGTGTGAATGTGTGTGTGTGTGTATGTGTAATTGCCCTATATTTGCAGATTTTAAATCCTAGTATATATTGATGTTCAGAAAATAAAATTTACAAGATTTTCTTGTATATAAAAATAGCTATTTTCCCACTAGGACATCACTTTAATCCAGACTTCCTCCTGGAATCTTCTCCAAGCTCCACCTTCCCAGCCACACTCAGCCCCAGGCTTTGATTGTGCCAAACGGTTAAGGCCCTATTGTGTTGCCTCAGTGTAATTGCCAGAACATCTCTGAAAGGGCAACTTGATCTCAGAGATCTAAGTGAAGCCTGCTATTTTCGAAATCTTGCTCAAATGTCATCTCCCCTTTAGTTACCGTATCCTGTTATGCTTCCCACACCACAGTGTCACTTACCAGTTTACGAGTCTATCTCAACTAGAGTGGAAAGAGAGGTTCTTAATCTTACTTATTTTAAATCTGACACACCAATAAATCAATAAATGCTTAACAAATGAATGATTAAAGGTGCATTTCCCATCTTCCTTTAGAGCCGTGATTTAACCACCAGCACTTAGCCTTCATCTTTTGTGCCCCTAAAATTTGGTTTTGTAACCAAACACAATTCTATAGGGCTTAGGTCTCTTACTTCCCCTGTGAGCTGCTTCTTTATTCCAGAGGCACAGAAACCACCAGAGAGAGCAATGAAAAGGACAGCAGTGCACTCCAGGATCTGCTCTCAGGAAACCAACCAAATCACAAATCTGAAAGCCAGTGGTGACCACTTCAATTGCACAGACACCAAAGCAAGGCTACAAGGATCACAAAGAATCAGGGAAATATGACATCACCAAAGGAACAAAATAAAGCACCAGTAGCCAGCCCTAAAGAAATGGAGATCTACAAACTGCCTGACAAGTAATTCAAGATAATCATCTTAAAGAAGTTCAGTGAGCTACAGAGGAACACAGATAGACAACTAAATGAAATCAGGAAAACAATACATGAACAAAATAAGTAGCTCAACAAAGAGATAGAAATCATAAAAAAGAATCAAACAAAAATTCTGGAGCTGAAGAACTAAGATTAAAGTTAAAGTGAAGTTGTTATCAGTTCAAAACAGACTGTTATCACAATAAGTTTTGTGCAAACTGCATAGTAGCCACAAAGAAAAAACCTACAGCAGATACAAAAAAGGTGAAGAGAAAAGACTCAAAGTACATCACTATGGAGAAATCATCAAACCAGAGAGGAAGAGAAGAAAAAATACTACAAAACAGAGAGTAAACAATCAATAAAATGGCAATAGTAAGTCCTTAGCTATCAATAATTACTTTAAATGTAAATGGATTAAATTCACTAATCAAAAGACGTAGAGTAGTAGAATAAAAATAAGATCCAACTAGGGGCCAGCCCAATGGTGCAGCGGTTAAGTTCACATGTTCCCCTTCAGTGGCCCAGGGTTTGCAGTTCAGATTCTGGGTGTGGACCTATGCACCACTTGTCAAGCCATGCTGTGGTAGGCATCCCACATATAAAGTAGAGGAAGATGGGCACAGATGTTAGCTCAGGGCCAGTCTTCCTCAGCAAAAAGAGGAGGACTGGCAGCAGATGTTAGCTCAGGGCTAATCTTTCTCAAAAACAAACAAAAAAAAGATCCAACTATACACTGTCTACAAGAGACCCACTTTAGATTTAAGGACATACATAGACTGAAAGTAAAAGGATAGAAAATGATATTCCATGCAAATGATAACAAAAAGAGAGCAGAGGTGACTATACTCATATCAGACAAAATAGACTTAAGTAAAAAACTGTCACAAGAGACAAGGTCATCACAAAATGATAAAAGGGTCATTTCAACAGGAGTACATAACAATTACAAACATATATGCATCCAACATCAGAACACCAAAATTTATAAAGCAAACATTGGCAGATTTGAAGGAAGAGATAAACAGCAACACTATAATAATAGGAGACTTCAATTCTCCACTTACAATAACGGACGAATTATCCAGACAGAAAATCAATACGGAAACAGAAGACTTAAACTATGCCATAGACCAAATGAATCTAAAAGACATATGCAGAACACTCCACCCAACAGCAGCCAAGCACACATTCTTCTCAAGTGCACATGGAACATTCTCCAGGAGAGATCACATGCGAGGTCACAAAAAAAGTCTTAACAAATTTAAGAAGATTGAAATTATTCCAAGTCTCTTTTCCAACCACACTGGAACGACAACAATAACAATATAAAATGAAAAAAATCACAAATACATGGAAATTAAATAACACACTCTTGGACAACCATTTGATCAAAGAAGAAATCAAAACACAAATTAGAAAATATCACGTGACAAATGAAAACAAAAACACAACATACCAAAATTTATGGGATGTATCAAAAGCAGGACTGAGGGAAATTTATAGTGATAAATGCATTATTTATCACTAAATAATTAAAAAATAAAAAAGATCTCCTATAAACACCCTAACATTACATCTCAAAGAACTAGAAAAGAACAAACTGAGCTCAAAGTTAGCAGAAGGAAGAAAACAAAGATTAGAGCAGAAATAAATGAAATAGAGAATAAAAAGGAGTAGAATAAATCCATAAAACTGAGTTGGTTCTTTGAAAAGATAAACAAAATCAACAATCCCTTGGCTAGACTAAGAAAAAAGAGAGAAGAATCAAATAAACAAAATCAGAAATGAAAAAGGAGACAACCAATGCCACATAAATTTTTTTAAAAATCATGAGACTATTTGTTTAAGTCATTTCTTCTTAGCATATTATCACCACTATCTCCTCTTGAGTGAGTGTGTGTGCATTTTTTTTTACATTTTTTTTAAAGATTGGCCCTGAGCTAACATCTGTTGCCAATCTTCCTCCTTTTTTTTCTTCTCCCCAAGGCTCCCAGTACATAGTTGTATATTCTAATTGTAGATCCTTCTGGTTCTGCTATGTGGGACGCTGCCTCAGCATGGCTTGATGAGCAGTGCTCAGTCTGTGCCCAGGATCCAAACCAGTAAACCGTGGGCCACTGAAGCAGAGAGTGTGAACTTAACCACTCAGCAACAGAGCTGGTCCCCATAAAGGACTATTATGAACAATTATCTGCCATCAAATTGAACAACCTAGAAGAAATAGACAACCTACCAAGACCACATCAAGAGGAAATAGGAAGCCTGACAGATGAAGAAGAAATAAAGAGATTGAATCAGTAATTTAAAAAAATCTCCCAATGGAGAAAAGCCAGGATCAGATGACTTCACAGGCAAATTCTACCAAACACTTAAAGAAGAATTAATACCAATCCTCCTCAAACTTTTCCAAAAAATAGAAGAGGAGAGCATACATCCAAACTCGTTTTACAAGGCCAGCATTATTCTGATATCAAAGCAAGACAAAGACATCATAAGAAAAGAAAACTATACGCCAATATCCCTGATGAACATGGATACAAAACTCCTCAACAAAATATTAGCAAACCAAATTCAATAGCACATTAAAAGGATCACACACCATGACCAAGTGTGATTTATCCCTGATATGCAAGAATGGTTCAACATATGCAAATCAACCAATATGATAAACCACATTAACAGAATAAAGGATAAAAATCACATGAGCATCTCGATAGATGAAAAAAAAGCATATGACAGAGTTCAGTACTTTTTCATGATAAAAATCCTCAACAAATTAGGTATTAGGAACTTAATCTCAACACAATAAAGGTCATATATGAAAAGCCCAAAGCTAACATCATACTCAGTGATGAAAAACTTAAAGATTTTCCTTTAAGACTTAGAACAAGGCAAGAATACCTATTCTTGCCACTTCTACTCAATATGGTTCTGCAAGTCCTAGCCAGACCAGTTAGGTAAGAAAAAGAAATAAAAGGCAACCAAATCGAAAAGAAAGTAGTAAAATTACCTCTGCTTGCAGATGACATGATCTCATATCTTGCAAATCCTAAAGATTCTACAAAAAAATTGTTAGAACTAATAAATTCAGCGAAGTTGCAAGATACAAAAATCAACATAAAATAGTTGCCTGTCTATACACTAACAAATTATCCAAAAGGGAAATTAACAATTCCATTTACAAAAGCATCAAAAACAATAACATAAATACTTGGAAATAAACTTAACCAAGGATGTGAAAGATTTATACACAGAAAACTACGAAACATTTATAAAAGAAATCAAAGCATTCACAAATAAGTGGAAAGGCATCCCATGTTCACGGATTGGAAGAATTAATATTGTTAAAATGTCCATACTACCCAAAGCGATCTACAGATTCAGTACAATCCCTATCAAAATCCAAATGGCGTTTTTCACAGAAATAGGACAAACAGTCCTAAAATTTGTATAGACCCACAAAAGAACTTGAATAACCAAAGCAATCTTGAGAAAGAACAAAGCTGGAAGCATCACACTTCCTGATTTCAAAATAGATTACAAAGCTACACTAATCAAAACAGTAAGGTACTGGCATAAACACGGATATATAGCCCAATGGAACAGAATAGAGAGCCAGGAATAAACCCACACGTATATGGTCAACTGAGTTTGACAAAGGTGTTGAGAATACACAGTGGGAAAGTATATTCTCTGCAATAAATAGTGCTGGGAAACCAGATAGCTTCATGCAAAAGGATGAAATTGGACCCTCATCTCATACCCTACCCAGAGATCAACTCAAAATGGATTAAATACTTAAACATAAAACTAAAATTCCTAGAGGAAAATCTTCTTGACATTGGCCTTGGCAATGATTTCTTGGCTATAACATCAAAAACACAGGCAACAGGGGGCTGGCCCCGTGGCCGAGTGGTTAAGTTCGCGCGCTCCGCTGCAGGCGGCCCAGCGTTTCATTGGTTCGAATCCTGGGCGCCGACATGGCACTGCTCATCAGACCACGCTGAGGCAGCGTCCCACATGCCACAACTAGAAGGACCCACAACGAAGAATATACAACTATGTACCGGGGGGCTTTGGGGAGAAAAAGGAAATAATAAAATCTTTAAAAAAAAAAAAAAAAAAAAAAAAACACAGGCAACAAAAGAAAGAATATGAGTGGGATTACATCAAACTAAAAAGCTTCTGCACAAGAAAGGAAACAATCAACAAAATGAAAAGGCAACCTACAGAATGGGAGAAAATATTTGCTAACCATTTATCTGATAAATGGTTCATATCCAAAATACATAAGGAACTCCTACAACTCAATAGCAAAATAAACCACACATCCAATTTAAAAATGAGCAAAGGAACTGAATAGACATTTTTCCAAAGAAGACATACAAATGGCCAATAGGTACATGAAAAGATCCTCAACATCACTAATCACCAGGGAAATGCAAATCTAAACCACAATGAGCTTTCACCTCACATCTGTTAGAATGGCTTTTATCAAAAAAACAAATGTTGGCAAGAATGTGGAGAAAATGTGCACTACTGGTAGGGATGTAAATTGGTGCAGCTGCTATAGAGGACAAGTTCCTCAGAAAACTAAAAATAGAACCACTGTATGATCCAGCCATCCCATTCTGGGTATACATCCAAAGGAATGGAAATCGGGATCTTGAAGAGATGCCTGCACTCCCATGTTCACTGCAGCATTATTCACGATAGCCAAGACATGGAAACAACCTAAGTGTTGACGGATGGCTGAACGGTTAAGGAAAGTGTGGCACATACATAAAATGGAACATTATTTGGCCTTTAAAAAGAAGGATATCCTGCCATTTGCAACATGAATGAAACTGGAGGACATTACGGTAAGTGAAATAAGCCAAATACAGAAGAATAAGTACTACACGATACTACTTATAAGATGAATCTAAAGCAGTCAAACTCCTAGAAGCACAGAGTGGAATTGTGGTTGCCAGGGGCTGGGAAGAGGGTGAAACAGGGAGGTATTAGTCAAAGGGTGTGAAGTTTCACTTAGGCAAGATGAATAAGTCATGTAGATCTACCGTGCAGCATAGTTAACAATCTGTATTGTATACTTGAAAATTTGTCAATAGGTTAGATTTTATGTTGTGTTCTTATCACAAAATAATAATAATAATAAAAACAACAATAATAAAAAGTAAGAAAGTGGGAGGAAACTTTTGGAGGTGATAGGCATATGGCATTGATTGCAGTGATTTTTTTACGGATGTATACTTATCTCCAAACTGATCAAGTTGCATATGCTATATACAGCTTTTCGTATGTAAAAAAAAAACTTTTAATAAATAAATATCATAGAGCCAAAGTAAAAAAATTCATGTTAGTTTTGAACTTAGATATGTAAATCTTTGCTTTCAACTGTATATTTTATGAAATATAAATACAGATCAAGTATATCCAATGAAAATTTAGTGTCCTAATTGAGAGATGCTGTAAGTAGAAAATATACAGTGGATTTTGAAAGCTTAGTATGAGAAAAAGAGTGCAAACTATCTCACTGATAATTTTTAATATTGATTACATGTTCAAATACTAATATTTGGAGATATATGGCTAAATAAAATATTAAAAGTATGTTTTTAAAAAAGATACTGTGTGTGAAAGCATCTAGGACTATGTTTAGCATATGACAGCCACTCAAAAATTTCTGTTTCAATTAACCTCTTAGAGCTTTTGTTTTCTCATCTCAAAAATTGAAATATTTTCTGAGTTTTACTAAGAATCAAATGAAAAATATTCCAAGGCACTCTGCAAACTACAAAGCATTATTCAAATCTTAGTTATTGATATTATAAAGGGACCTTTGGCATTTTGGCTTCTCAGCATATAAATCCCATTCTGTTTGGGGGAAACCCCAAGATAGGTGGGGAGCAGGGACCACACCTCACAATGGCAGCCAAAGAAGGGTACATTTTTCCTGACTCTTGGCAGGTAGAGCAGACTCAAGCAGACTCCTGGTTGGACTTTGAAACTTAATGGAGTAACCAAAGGCACGGGCACAGGGTCAGAGATGCATTGCAGCAGCTGCAGGGGCTTGGAACGCAGTCTCTTGATGGCACACGTGCAGGGCAGTACTGCCAGCAGCAGCAGTGGCAGTGTCCAGTGGCAACTGTGCCAGCACAGTATCCTAAACAGAGGCAGCCTGTGGTGGGATCTTGGCTGTGCCTCATCTTGCTTGGAACCTGCTGGAGTCTGGCTCCCTAAACTTTCCCCGGATTTTTTCCGTACTTAAGATATGCAGAGGCCATTTCTATTTTCATAATTAAAATATCTTGATTAGTATATATACCATCACATAAAAGATTCAATCCCTAAGCCCAAGGAGTTGGTATAGGGTCTGGATTTAATATTCAATTGCCAATGATAAAATGATTTCTACATATTTAGTTATTTAATATGTTGGCTAAAACCCAAAATAATCAGATCTTTTTAGCATCAGATGGAAAAAAAAATCAGCCAATGCCCAAAGTAAATCTTCAGTTGAAGGCTTGTATAGTTAGATGCCCACATTTTCTTTAAACCCTACACTAAACAGTGGCAAAAACTTCACAATTAGGTCAAGTGATTATGTTCCATCTTCTTCACTGAATGAACCCAAGCAAAAAACCCAAGACACTCCAGTCCATCTCAGACACCATAAAGATAACTAAAATTAATTTCTTCTACAAATTATTTTCTTAACATCTCGAGAATAGTGTTTCTCAGCCTTTTTTCATTATTAGTCTCTAAGGAGAAAAATTTAATTTAATTTAAATTCTCCCTAATAAGAAGAATTAAATATTAGGGAATAAGATTTCATCAGCCAGGGTTGAGCCATGGAGGACCACCATGGTACTATTTAAGGTTTTTTGCTCCAAAGAAGCAACTTTGGGGGCAATTTTAGAATTGTGGTCTTAGACAATACACTAAGCTTACAACAATGACTTGGTCAATGCTATCAATACTTCCCATTCAATGTCTAAATAAATATTTATTTTGGGCCTTAGTCCATTCAGTTTATTACAGCTAAGAAGTTTTGTCAGGATTAGTCATGTCTTAATGCCTACAGTTCAAATTTTGCCTCTAACTTACACTCTGATAATACATTGATTTATATGAAATAATAGGAATGTCTTTGTTAACCTGAGATTGAGTTCAAGTTTAAATTACCCAACTATATTCTAATAGGGAGAGAAAACATCACGATGTAGGATGGACGGTACAGGTAGACTCTAGATTGTATCCCATATCCATCCCAACTCATTCTGGCCCATGGACTGCCTTCTTTTCCTATTCTATAAACTCTCCCAACTCACTTAATCATGACTTTGGCTTTAACTATCACCAAAGTTTATTACCCTAAACCTCTATCACTAATTCACATTCCTTTCCTTACTTCCAGATTCACTTATCCAATTTCCAATAAATATCTATACTTGGATTTCCTCCAAGCATATTCAACTCAGTGTATTCCAAACTGAATGTGCTCTTTTGCTTTCATTTTATATTACCTTGGTTAATGAGTGACAATTTCCCAAGCCATAAATCTTGGAGTCACTCTAGATTTTTCTTCTTTCTTGCTTTCCTTATCCAATTAAACTCCAAGTCCTACCGATTTTACCTCTTAAGCATCTCTACAACTCCTGTTCTGGTCCAGATCATCTCTCTCAAGAGTACTACCATAGCCTCCTAAGAAATTTCTGCCTCCAATCTAGCCTCCCTTGACTGCTTCATACATCACACTGAATGCTCTCATTATAATGAAAATGGAAACCACACCCAATCCAAAACTTCAACGCACAACACAACTACATCCTTTCCCTTGATCTCCTGGTTAGGAGACTTCTGCCACAGTAACACACTTGTTTTCTTTCAAATTGCCTATCACCCCCAACTCATATGTTCTCGTGGAAGGCTTCGTGATTTTCCTGGTGAATTTCAGGGAATATCCTGGCTTAGCCTTTCACAGACAGGCAATGTGCAGGCATGCCCCATTTGCTGTTCATCTGTAGGATAATTTTTTAGGGGCAGGCCTCCTCCCTTTGAAGAAGGGTTGCTACAGTTTAGGAGGTAAAGGTAATTCAGGAAGAAGTACTGAGAAGCCTAGTATGACTGTACATCTAAGCTACACCATTCAATACAGTTTTTATCTGTAATAAAGCTACTTTCCTTCTTTTGTTTCAGAATAAAAATTCAGAATTTTTTTCTCATACTTCCTTCCTTTGTACATGCTATTCCCTTTGCAGCATTTGCATTTGGAAAATTCTTCTCATACTTTAAGCCTCAGCTAAAATGCTACCCCCAGACAGGCTGAAGGGCTCTTATTCTGCTCCCATTGAAGGTTATCTGTATATCCATAGAGAAATTATCATATTACATTGTAATTAGTTGTTCGCATATTTGACCGTAGCCTGTAAATTCCTCCAGACCAGGAAATGTAATTTATCCTTGAATTCCCAGAACTTAGCATCAAATGACATAGTAGGCCATCAGTAAATAATTATTCATAGGTAAATAAATAAGCTTACCATATACTTTCATCCCAAAAAAAGAGTTTGAATTAAAAAAAACATGTTGGCAATATAACTAGATGAGTACTAAAATTGTGCTAAGAAAAAGTGCCACAGTTCTTTTTATAATGTAGGCCAACTTTAGTGAAAGGAGAATTATTACTCCTTAGATGTGTCAACAGGATACCAGTCTAAAAATAAAATCAGCTCTATTTATAAGTCCTATTCTATAAATGCCCCAAGTAAGAAATTATATATTAAATACCTAAAAAAGGAATGCAATTCTTCTAGATAAAATCAGTCTTACAGAAAATTGTACACAATTGATTTTCAAGCTTGCATTACTTACAGTTTATGGGCTACAAAATGCTGATCACACCATTTTATAAGATTCACTCACAGAGAACAGTGCTTTGGACAGAGCATGGCATCACTATAATTCCACAGGATAATATTATAGAATGAGAGGATAGGTATCTATTAACATCAAATGTTAACCCTCTCAGAACCATTCCAAAACAAAAACTGAGCTATTTTAGAACAAAGGACTGCTAAAACATATTTATACATCATCTCCTGGCAAGCTTATTGAAGATGGGCTTCAAATACAATAGGAATATAATTAAGTGAAGAAACCAGGAGAAAGAAAAATAAGTGTCAGAAAAACAAGATGAAACCTGCAGCGAGATTAGGACACAAAATATATGCCATTGGGTTCTATCCCCTTTCAGAGGTTCTATATGAATTTGGCCTCAAACAGAGTTTGGCGAATTTCTATCAACTTGCATGTTGTACATAAGCACAAACACACTAGAGTCTTTATTGAGCCCTTAGCTTAATACTTAATGCATCTTAGCATATAGCTTATTAACAGCAATGGAATGGGATGTAAATAAAAGGTCAATAAGTCATAAATAATCATCTGTAATCCTAACATTTTCTTCTCACTGTTAAAGAGCCTGTAGTGAGATGGCCAAGTCTTAAGTCAACCAGCACTGCAAGCACGATTTTGGTCTGAAAGGCCCAGACTTAGAATTTAACAAGGAAGTTGGTATGCATTTTGGGTGGAAGGTCTAGAAGCTTATGGGTTAATCATTTTAGAGGAAGACAGTTTCTCTCTTCTAAAAGCAGAAAGGTCATAGTCTAACATCAAATAACGAAACCATATTCATAACTTTCATAAAAGCAAACAAATGGTAAAGGACCAAAACTCTTCACTGAGAGTTACTTATCATTCAGAAAGTAGGAAATCCTCTTAAGGTATTTTTATTTTAACAATTATAATATCTAGATGTGTATATTAAGACTCAAGGTAAATCTTGGCATGGGAGCTACAGAGTTTAGGGAACTTAACCTTAGTTTGTAAACGCAGAAAAATGAGACACTCAGAGAATGAATGAAATCTATACTTCTGTGACTTTGCTTATCAAATTCATACCTCGGATGACTTTGCCCCAAAATCTGCCACAATCACTGGACAGTTAAGTCAAATTTAGGTCTTTCCATATTTATATCTGAGAACATTTTTTTCATATAGTGAAAAATTTATAACATAATTTAAATTTCATAAAATCCTGGGTGACCTGTTCTAATTTCCTTTCATATGTTACCTTACTATGGTGACCAGCGTTTTTGTCTGCAGCTAAGGGTTCTTGCCCAAACCAGGCAGTAGAAGGAAGAGTTTGCTGGGCTACAGTGCAGTTTGAAAATCATTAGCTTCCCAACGATAGAAGATGACAGATGAAATCTCTCCCTCAAAGTACATGAGAAGGATTGTTTTAAAGTTTTAGAAGTTTTCAGGAAATAAAATGTAACCCATAGTTTTCAGGCCTTTGTTTCATGCTATTCTTCATCTCCTAATGTCCCCTGTTCTAATCATGAGTACAGACAGACTATGAAGTGCAAATAATGAGGTAGAAACAATAATTTTCATGCAATCTAAAATAGCCATGGTAGAGAGGGTGTCAAGATGGCAGTGTAGGTGGACTTTGAACTCACCTCCTACCATGAACACAATCAAGCTACAATATTTTTGGGAAAATTACCCCTGAGAACTGAAAACTGGATAAAAAGAACCCCAACAACAAGGGACAGTCCTGACTGAGGCAGAAGAGGCAGAAATTCCTGTCTGGAGAGAAAACCTTCACGAGCCACAGAGCTTCATGGCCAGCAGGCCAGGAGCAACCCTAAGGTATGAAGCCTTCCCTGGAGGAGTGGGTGGGGGACCTGAGCAGGGGAGTGTTGCCACTATAAGCACTCTTCAGACTCAGCACAACTGAGACGAGTCCCATACTATCTGACTTTGCTGGCTATTAACTACAACAGGGAACACCCCAAGAAAAGGTAGCAGACATAAGCAAAAAAAGCCAGTTCTTAAAGGGTCCATACACAAATTCACCCATTTTGAGAAGCAACCTAAAATTACCAGAAAGAAAAGTACACAGTCCTTTGGTGAAAAGAGACTCACCTAACAGGCTCTGGGTGCATCTCAGTGAGAGGTGAGACCTCTCCAGGGACTGAGACATTGGCGGCAGTCATTATTATGACCTAGTACAGGCATGCTGACACAGACACCAGCAGACACTACTGGAGTTCTTCCCCTGGCCCATTAGCCCAGGATCTGCCCCACCCACTAGAGTGCCCAATTTAATCCAGCTCAGCCAAGGCAGGTTGCCTGCCCCAGGTATTAGCCCCACCCATCGGCAAGCCCTCAGGCAACTTTTCCACCTACATAGACCAGGTGCCTAGATCCCCTGCAGGCAGACAAGTGGGTCCACCACTGTGGGGCAGGGTGTGCATGAGAAGCAAGTGGAGAGTGTGGGGCATTGGTGGAGTGTGTGGGGACCTCTGCAGAGGGGCAACTGGATCTGCTCCAGGGGGTTGGGAAGTGTGCATGGACCAGGACTGTGTTGACAGTATGTGTGGACCTGTGGTCCAGGGGGGTTATCAACGGCAGAAAACCTGTGCTTCTCAAACAGCCACATAGGGAATCAGCTTCACCTTCCAAAACCTGAAACACTTGGGTACTCCCATGCCTGGGGCCAGCCCCACTCAGCTGCAATCCTGAGAGAGCTGACAACAGCCTTGCAGGCCAAGGCCTACAGCAATTGTAAGCCTCTGAGCCTCAACCAGCCATGTTGGGGGGCTACTTCCTTAACAGAAAAACTGCAACAGGAATGCACTATTAGACCTTGTAGCCAACTGTGCTGGGGCTCTCCAAACCTCCAAACCTCTAAACTGACTGAAGTGTCCATAGCAGCCACACACAGCTGAGCACTACAACCAATCAGTCAGGTGGACAGCTTAGACTCCTTGGGCACCTGCAGCAAGAGCAACCCTGCCACAACAGAAGGACACGTGTAGCCCACACAGGAGTCACTCCTGGGACATTTGGAAATAGTGACAAGAGGGTAGCACACTGCTGGGCCTCAAAAGATGTCTCCTACATAAGGCCACTTCTCTAAGATCAGATGTAGCTGACCCACCTAATAAATAGATATAAGCACAGAGAAAGAGGCAAAATGAGGAGGCAAAGGAATATGTTCCAAGCAAGGGAACAGGACTAAACCCCAGAAAAAGAACTAAATGAAACAGAAATAAACAATCTACCTGCAAAGAGTTCAAGCAAAAAGTCATAAGAATGCTCACTGATCTTTGGAGAAGACTGGATGAACACAGTGAGAACATCAACAAAAATTGGAAAATATAAAAAAGAACCAATCACGAATGAAGAATACAGTACTGGAAATGAAAAATTCACTAGAGGGACTCAATAGCAGAGTAGATGATACAGAAGAATGGGTCAGCAAGCTAGAGGAAAGACTAAAGGAAATCACCCAACCTGAACAGGTGAAAGAAAAAAGAATTACAAGGAATGAAAACAGTCTAAGGGAACTCTAGGACAATATCAAGCATGCTAACATTTGTATTATAGGTCTCCCAGAAAGAGAAGAGAGAAACAAAGGGGCAGAGAATCTATTTGAAGAAATAATAGCTGAAAACTTTCCTAACCTAAGGAAGAAAACAGGCATACAAGTACAGGAAGCATAGAGAGCACCAAACAAGATAAACCCAAAGAGGCCCACATCAAGATACATTATAATTAAAATGTCTGAAATTATAAAGATAGAAAGAGAATCCTAAAAGGCACAAGAGAAAGGCAACAAATGACGTAAAAAGGAAACCCCATAAGGCAATCAGCTGACTTCTCAGCAGAAAGCTTACAGGATAGAAGGGAGTGGCACAATATATTTAAAGTGCTGAAAGGAAAAAAAACTACAGCAAAGAATACTCTACCAGGCAAGGTTATCATTCAGAATGGAAGAATAGATAAAGAGTTTCCCAGACAAGCAAAAATGAGAGTTTATCACCAAGAAACCAGTTTCACAAGAAATGCTAATTTAAGTGGGAAATGCTAATTTAAATGTTAAATGCTTATTTCAGTGGGAAAGGGAAGACCACAAATATGAATAAGAAAATACACACACACACATAAAAAAAGGCAATAAAATCACTGGTAAAAGCAAAAATACAGTAAAGGTAGAAGATCAACCACCTATGAAGATAATATGAAGGTCAAAAGACAAAAGTACTAAAATTACCTATTTCAATGATAAGAGGGTAACAGATATACACACACAAAATAAGAGGTTAGATATGATACCAAAAACATAAAATGTGGGAGGCGGGGAGTAAAAGAGTAGAGCTTTTAGAAAGAGGTCAAACTAAAGAGACCATCAACTCAAGATAGATTGCTATATACATAGATTACAATAAGTGAACCTCATAGTAATCACAAACCAGAAACCTATAATGAATACACAAAAAATTAAGAGAAAGGAAAGCAAACATAATACTAAAGAAAGTCGTCAAACCACAAGGGAAGAGAGCAAGAGAAGGAGAAAGGAAGAGAGAAGAACTTCTAAACACCCAGAAAAAAAAGTAACAAAATGGCAATAAGTACATGTTTATCAAAAGCTACTTTAAATGTCAATAGATTAAATGCTCCAATGAAAAGGCAGAGGGTGGCTAATTGGATAAAAAAACAAGACCCATATGTATGCTGCATATCACAGACACACTTCAGACCTAAAGACACTTACAAACTGAAAGTGAAGGAATGGAAAAAGATACTCCATGCAAATGGCAAAGAAAAGAAAGCTGCAGTAGCAATACTTATATCAAAATAGACAAAATAGACAAAACAGACAAAATAGACTTTAAAACAAAAACTGTAACAAGAGACAAAGAAGGACACTACACAATGATAAAGGGAACAATCCAACAAGAGGATAGAACACTTGTAAATATTTATGCACCCAACACAGGAGCACCTAAATGTATAACATAATTATTAACTATTAAAAGGATTATTAATTATTAAAAGGAGAAACAGACAGTAACATAATAGTAATAGGGAACTTTAACACTCCACTTTCAAGAACGGATAGATGATCCAAACAGAAGATCAATAAGGAAACATTGGCCTTAAACAACAGATTAGACCAGATTGACTTAGTAGATATATATAGAACATTCCATCCACAGAACACACATTTTTTTCAATGCACATGGAACATTCTGCAGGACTGATCACACATTAGGCAAAAAAACATGTCTCAATAAATTTAAGAAGATTGAAATAATACCAAGCATCTTCTGACCACAAGGATCTGAAACTAGAAATCAACTACAGAAAGAAAACCAGAAAAGCTACAAAAATGTGGAGATTAAACAAAATGCTATTGAACAAC
The DNA here is from genome assembly GCF_041296265.1 of Equus caballus. Lineage (NCBI taxonomy): Eukaryota > Metazoa > Chordata > Mammalia > Perissodactyla > Equidae > Equus > Equus caballus. The sequence continues at coordinate 76,911,923 of NC_091689.1, forward strand.
GATTGGGTCAATGAAGAAGTCGAAGGAGGAATCAAAAAATACCTGGAGAAAAATGAAAATGAAAATATGACATGCCAAAATCTATGGGATGCAGCAAAAGTGGTTCTAAGAGGGAAGTTTATAGCTATACAGGCCTACCTCAACAAACAAGAAAAATCCCAAATAAACAATCTGACAGTGCACCTAAAGGAACTGTAAAAAGAAGAACAAAGCCCCAAATCAGCTGAAGGAAGGAAATAATGAAAATCAGAGCAGAAATAAATGAAACAGAGACTAAAAAAACAATAGAAAGAAATTAATGAAACCAAGAACTGGTTCTTTGAAAGATAAACAAAATTGACAAAGCTTTAGCTAGGCTCACCAAGAAATATAGAGAGAAGGTTCAAATAAATAAAATCAGAAATGAAAGAGGAGAAATAACAACAGACACCTCAGAAATACAAAAGATTATAAGAGAATACTACAAAAAGCTATACACCAACAAATTGGATAACCCAGAAGAAATGGATAAATTCTTAGACTCATACAACCTCCTGAAACTGAATCAAGAAGAAAAAGAAGAGAATTTGAATAGACCAATCACCAGTAAGGAGATTGAAACAGTAATCAAAAACCTTAGTAACCAAAAACCTCCCCTCCAAAAAAAATCCAGGACCGGACACCTTCTCTGGTGAATTCTACCAAACATTCAAAGAAGACTTAATACCTATCCTTCTGAAACTCTTCCAAAAAATTGAACATGAGGGGAAGCTTCCTAACTCATTCTATGAAGCCAACATTACCCTGGTATCAAAACCAGACAAGGACAACACAAAAAAAGAAAATTACAGGCCAATATTGCTGATGAACATCGATGCAAAAATCCTCAAGAAAATACTAGCAAATCAAATACAACCATACATTAAAAAGATCATATACCATGATCAAGTAGGATTTATTCCAGGGATGCAGGGATGGTTCAATATCCACAAATCAATCAACACGATACACCACATTAACAAAATGAAGAATAAAAATCACATGATCATCTCAATAGATGCAGAGAAAGCATTTGATAAAATACGGCACCTATTTATGATAAAAACTCAGAATACAATGAGTATAGAAGGAAAGTACCTCAACATTATAAAGGCCATGATGACAAACCCACAGCTAATGTCATTTTCAATGGAGAAAAACTGAAAGCTATCCCTCTAAGAACAGGAACCAGACAAGGATGCCCACTATCACCACTCTTATTTAACATAGTATTGGAAGTCCTAGTCAGAGCAATCAGGCAAGAAAAAGAAATAAAAGGGATCCAAATTGGAAAGAAAGATGTGCAACTGTCACTATTCACAGATGACATGATTTTATATATAGAAAACCCTCAAGAATCCAGCAAAAAACTTTTAGAAATAATAAATGAATATGGTAAAGTTGCAGGATACAAAATCAACATACAAAAATCAGTTGCATTTCTATACACTAACAATGAAGTAGCAGAAAGAGAAATTAAGAATACAATCCCATTTACAATTGCAACTAAACTAATAAAATACCTAGGAATAAAGTGAGCCAAAGAGGTGAAAGATTTGTACACTGAAAACTATAAAACATTGTTGAAAGAAATTGAATAAGACACAAAGAAATGGAAAGATATTCTGTGCTCTTGGATTGGAAGAATTAACACACTTAAAATGTCCAAACTTCTAAAGCAATCTACAGATTCCTACAGACACATGAAAAAATATTCAACATCACTAATATCAGGGAAATGCAAATCAAAAACTACAAGAGATATCAACTCACTTCCATCAGAATGGCTATAATTAACAAGAGAGGAAACAATAAGTGTTGGAGAAGATGTGAACAGAAGGGAACCCTTGCACACTGCTGTTGGGAATGCAAACTGGTGCAGCCACTATGGAAAACAGTATGGAGATTCCTCAAAAAATTAAAAATAGCTCTACCATATGATCTAGCTAGTCCACTGCTGGGTATTTATCCAAAGAACATGAGAAGATGAATGTATAAAGATACATACACCCCTATGTTCACCACAGCATTATTCACAATAGCTAAGTCTTGGAAGCAACCTAGATGCCCATCAAGGGATGAATGGATAAAGAAGATGTGGTGTATATACACAATGAGATACTACTCAGCCATAAGAAACAATGAAATTCACCCATTTGTGACAACATGGATGGACCCTGAGAGCATTACGCTAAGTGAAATAAGTCAGAGGGAGAAAGTCAAATTCCATATGATCTCACTCATAAGTAGAAGATAAAAACAACGACAAACACACACACAGAAACAGATTGGATTGGTGGTTACCAGAGGGGAAAAAGGGAGCAAGGAGGGCGAAAAGGGGGATTAGACACATACGTGTGGTGATGGATTGTAATTAGTCTTTGTATGGTGAACATGTTGTAATCTACACAGAAATTGAAATATGTAATGATGTATACCTGAAATTTATATAATGTTATAAACCACTGTTACTGCAATAAAAAATAAATTAATTAAATTAAATAGTCATGGTAGTTAGCATATATGAACAATAACTCACATAATCTGTGATACAGTTTCTAAAAAAGACATGGATAAATTTCTCCAGATTGATCCCATGTTCTTCCTTTTAGCTGCAACAGATTAGGTTACTAAATAAATATGGGGAGAAATATACTGTGTAGACAAATTTATATCTCTTTCTGTCTTTTTTAACCTTGCTTATAACAAGAAAAATGCAAATAAAAACTATATTGATGCTGTTTTCCACATCATAGTAACAAATACCTCAAAGCTTGATAATACACTGTATTGGAGATTTGTGGAGAAAAAAAGACATTTTCAAAAATTGCTAGTGGGAGTGTTAATTGGTACAATGCCTATCGAGGTCCATTTGGCAATATCTAGCAAAATATGAAATTCCTGTACCCTTTGCACCAACAGATGTGCTTCTTTAAATTTATCCTATAATATACTTTCACTCATGCAAAATACCACATGTACACTGTGATTCACTGAAGTAATGTTTTAAGTAACTGATTAAATAAATTATAGCATATTCATAAAATTGAATCCTACATGGTCATTAAAAAACAGTGAAGTTTTTTATTTAAAAATATAAGGTACATTAAGAGAAAAAAGCAAAATATAGAACAATGTGTATAATACGTTATATTTGTCTTAAATAAAGGAAGATATATATTCACATTTGCTTGATATAAAAAAATCTCTGGAAACCTACACGAGAAACTCACAATAGCAGTCAACTTTTGGAGAAACAGGGAGGTATTGGGCAGATGGGGGCAGGGGCGAAAGAAACACTTTTTATTAATCCTGCTTAGGAATTCTCCTAATTATGATCAACCCCATCCAAAAAATCAAAAGTTTAGGATCACAACTAACTTTTCATGAAATGCAAGATTGCTTTTTCTGTTGCTGTTCGTAAGGAGAAAGTAAATAAATTTCTCATTTTTGGTTGAAGGAACTGCCTCGGTCTTAAGCCAGAGGTTTTCCTAAAAGTAGAGTAGCCCCCTTTTATGCCTTGTGATTTCAAATGATGTGAATGTATTACCTATTCAAAAGATGAAAAAAATTTTTAAATGTAACTTTAAAAAATTAGTGGAAAAGTTCTGGTTTAAGATGACTGCAATGGACTGAACATTTGTGTCCCCCTAAATTCATATGATGAAATCCTAACCCCTAAGGTGATGGTATTAGGAGATGAGGCCTCTGGGAGGACACTAGTCATGAAGGCAGAGCCCTCATGAATGGGATTAATGCCTTTAAAGATTTTATTCTTCCTTTTTCTCCACAAAGCCCCCGGTACATAGTTGTGGGTCCTTCTAGTTGTGGCATGTGGGACGCTGCCTCAGGATGGCTTGACGAGCCGTACCATGTCCGTGCCGAGGATCCAAACCGGTGAAATCCTGGGCCACCGAAGCAGAGCACGTGAACTAAATCACTGGGCCACAGGGCAGCCCCCAGATTAATGCCTTTATAAAAGAGACCCCAGAGAACTCCCTTGTCCCTTCCACCATGTGAGGACACAGCAAGAAGACCACCATCGATGAACCAGAAAGCAGGACCTCACTAGACATCAAATCTGCCAGTGAATTGATCTTGGACCTCCTAGCCTCCAGAACTTGAGAAATAAATTTCTGTCATTAAGTCATCACCCAGTCTATGGTATTCTGTTACAGCAGCCGAAACAGACTAAGACAGTGACTAAACGAGCATGCATTTTTCATTTCTCTCTCATGACCTCATTAAATTCCAGGAATAATATAAAACAGCATAAATCCATGGAATAAAACATGACTTCAGGAGGTGAGAAAAAATGTTTTTCTAGAAGTTAGAAAACAGATGGCCTCAAATGGTTAGATAAACCAGAACAAAGGAAATCGTGACTCCAAATATGCATAGAACAAAGCTGCAGAGGAGATAAGAGGCATTCTTCTGAGCAGCTTCCCAGAGAGACCCAAGTTCACCGTCTGCAGGTACCATGATCAAGCCATTTGGGCTGAAGGGCAGAAATGCTGAGGAGCAGCCTCTCTCATATAAACAGAGAGCAGCTGATTTCAGCATTTCATGTCCACTGGGTGTGGCTGTTAGGCTAGAGAAGAAAGTAGAAAAGAGCCTGAAGTAACTCTGGGCCTCCGAAATAAAACTAGAGAGGAGAAAGGGCCGGCCCAGTGGCTCAGCGGTTAATTTCACATGTTCCACTTCAGTGGCCAGGGGTTCGCCGGTTTGGATCCCGGGTGCAGACATACGCGCTGCTGGTCAAGCCATGCCGTGGCAGGCGTCCCACATATAAAAGTAGAGGAAGATGGGCAGGGATGTTAGCTCAGGGCCAATCTTCCTAAAAAAAGAGGAAGAAGAAAAATAGAGAGGAGAACATACAAGTATGTGTGCTGGGTCTAGAGGCTCCTAGAACACTGCGATTGGCTGAGCTCAGAATCAGCCCTACACAAGAGAAAAGACCTCCTCACGTTAGCCATTGCCCGCCCAACCCTTGTCTGGGGACTGACTGTAAAGGATGCCTGATCCACGAGAACTACCCACTTACCCGAGGTCAGCCCGCCCTATCAGGGGAGAGGGCTTCTGGGTAATCAGACCTATCCAACTGTAATCAGACCTACACAAAGCCAGGCTGCCCACCTATGCTAATCAAGATGGTCCTCTATCCTTGAACATAAACAGGCAACCAAACATTTGAAGAAAACTTAAAGCACGAAAGAAAAAGATCAATAAACAACAAACAACAATTGATCAAGAAGAAAGAAACGATGCAAGGAACAGAAAAGAACTTTCATAAATTAAAAATAGTATTCCCAAGGAGATTTAAGAGGATCTTTCAAGAATGGAATAAGAATAGGCTGCTATAAAAAGATCAATAAGAAAATAAGAAAGAGATCTTAAAATATGACTGTTAGAAGAAACAAAATAGAAAAGCTAGGTAATAGAATTAATAGAATGAGCCACTTTAAAGACCAAATTAGTGATCTTGAAAATAAAGTTGCAGAAATGGTAGCTATTACTAAAGAAGAGAGCAGAGATAATGCAGGGAAGGAAAATAATAATAATAGAAGAAAACGTCACTGGAAAAAAAACTAGAATCCTCGAAGAAAAGGAGCTCACTGTACTAATGAGTATGAAAGAAAAACCCTACACTTAGACACACGTTGGTGAAATTTTAGAATTTCGAGTACAAAGAAAAAATAGCCCAGAATAGTTAAACGATAAAAATAAAAAAGTAGGCCATCTACTTTATTTCTAAAGGAAATAAAATTAACTATCTCAATAGCAACACAAGTTCCTGTGAAACTTTAAGCGAAAATGACTTTGAATCTAGCATTCTATACTCAGATTAACTATTAGTCAAGGGTGAGGGAAAATAATGACATTTTCAGGCTTATAGTAATGGCTAATATTTAGTGACCTCTCACTATGAACCAGATACAGCTCCAAGTTCTTTGCAATTATTAACTTATTTATTTAATCCTCAGAACAATCCAATTACTTTGGTACTGTTATCATCCCTGGTTTTACAAATGAGAAAATAGAGACATAGAAAGGATGAGAAACCTGCCAAAGATCGTGTCACTCATAGGAGGCAGAGCTGGGCTTTTCTTTTTTTTTTTTTTTTAAGATTGGCACCTGAGCTAACATCTGTCGTCAATCTTTTTTTTTCTTCTTCTTCTTTTTCTCCCCAAAGCCCCCAGGTACGTAGTTGTACATTCTAGTTGTGAGCACCTCAGGTTGTGCTACGTAGGATACCATCTCAGCACAGCCTGATGAGCAGTGCCACATCCGCGCCCAGGATCCCAACCGGGGAAACCTGGGCAGGTGAAGTGAAGCGCGAGAACTTAAACATTCGGCCACGGGGTCGGCCCCCAGAGTGTGCTTTGAACCAGGGAGTCTGGCTGCAGAGCACACACTCTTCCTTGCTACACAATAGTGCCACTTTGTTGTTCAGGCACTTAGAAAGTTTATGTCCCATGCAGCCTTCCTGGAAAAAAATTACTTGAGGGTATACTACAGTAAAATGAAAAAGAAATTCAAGAAACAATGGCACTGACCTGGGAGTTGAGTGGTTTCAGGCTCTCAGCTCTGCAATGTGCCTAGGAAATCACAGAAAGGAGTTTTTATTGTACAAATTGTGTGATTCAAATCCAGAAGTTCTTAATTGTAAAATGAGGGCATGTATTTCTTCTGTCAAAAAAAAAAATGACAATTGGAAACAATTAATTTTGAGCCATTTTTTGGAGTGAAAGAAAAGAGAATGCCTGGAACATTCTCGTTCTAAAGGGCCAGATTTAATCACACAAACATTTCTGTCAATGTGAGTCTAATCACACTAGTTGCTTCTCCCATGTATATTTACATACTCAATATTGCAAATGTAGCTTATTGGTTTTCCATTTTTAGAAGAAATTATAGGAAATGATTGGAAAACAAGTATGTTTTCTATAGAATAGAAAGAAAATAATAGAAGCCTTAATATATAAGTAATGGAATAGTTAAAATAAGCTAAAAGGAAGAAGGGACAGGAGAGATACATGCAGAGGAAATAGAGATGTGCTTATTTCCTCATTTTTTAGAGCAAGGAATTATTAAATACAACTATAAAATATCACAAATTTATAAAGGTAAACAGTAAAATAGGTTAAAAATATACCTAACCAAAACTTGAAAGTAGAGAGGGAAAGAGAAGGGGGAATGAATATAAGTGCACCAAATTCTTTACCTTTTACAGCACAAAGCCAATAGGTACTGGTCAAATTTTATAAAGCAAGGAACAGAGGTGCAATTAGAGTTTATAATGGTATCTACTAGATTAAAATCAGAAATGGCTAAAAGGAGCTACATCTAAAGAGTAAGCCTGTTTTGTTGCCGTTGATTGTTTGTTTTTACCATGTGCATGTTCTAGTTTTAAAACGGAATTGGGTCAATGACTGGATATATGGATGAAAGGATGGAAGTAAAGTAAATAGAGATCTGCACTACTTTCTGGAAAAAGGGATATTTAAGCAGAAACCTGGAGAAAGAATAAGAGTTACCTAAGTGAGGAGAGAAAGGAAAAAGTATTTCATGTAGAGAGTCCAGCCCAGAAGGAAGTTCATTGGCTGAGACATGGAGTAGAAAGGAAGAACTGAAGACAGTAATAAAGGAAGGAAATCCACTGTAGACCAGCAAGCGGCCTCCGTCCTTGGTAAAGCTGTCTGTTGAAGAAGGCTTCCTGAGAGAATCCCCTCCAGTCCTATTGTGCTCTTTATTGACTCAGACCTCAGGGACGGGAGGCAGAAGACATCCTCCCTCTCTTCTCTTTTGCCCACAGCCATGTGTTTACCAACTCAATGAAAGAAGGCCATGGCCCTGACAGAAAGCAGTCTCCACCTTTCAGAAGCTGCAGCACCTGTGAACATTCAGCCTCTGGAACCTGCTCATCTCTTGCATGCTAGTGCAAAGGAATATGCTTCCTCCAGAAAAACACTTAAAACTTGATTTCATTCATTTATCTACCAACACTTAGAGCCTACTGTCTACTGACTTGCCACTTCTTCAGAGCAGTCTTCCCTGACCACCTGATCTAAAGAACCTTCCTCATATAACTTCCTCTCTTGTAATATTCTGTTCTTGTCCTTCATAGACTTTTCATAGTTTGCAATAATTTATTTATACACTCACTCTCTTAATGTCTATTTCTCTTACTAGATGATAAGCTTCACAAGAACAGAGATCACACTGTTTAGTTTACCATTAGAGAACACAGTACTGGAACTTAGTAGGCCTTCAACGAATACTTATTGGATGTATGGATGGTCAGAAGGAAGGAAGGAAGGATTGGCGTGTAGATATATGGGTGGATATGTGAACATACCAAGCCCTATGCTATTTGTGTTATTTAACTTTGGAACCCAGCACCTCCCATAGTGCTTGGTATATAGTGTGGCTCTATTAACTTGTTGGCTATATCCTAGGCACTAGGGATGAAAGAATGAGTATAGCACCGTTCTCACCTTTTAGAAGTCAAATTTTAGGGAGGGAAACATAAATTAATAATTACAGCAAAGTGCGATATATGTTATGTTAGAAACGCAAACCAGGGACTATGGAAGCATAGAGGAGAATGTGCTTAACTGCTTGTGGAGCTCAAAGATGCCTCCTGAAGGAAGCTATACTTGAGCTGAGTCTTAAAGTATGCTAAGAAATTTTCTGAATAAAGAACAGAGGAGGGGCCAGCCCTGCGGCCAAACGGTTAAGTTCATACGCTCTACTTCAGTGGCCCAGGGTTTCACTGGTTCGGATCCTGGGTGTGGACCTAACACCATTCATCAAGCCATGCTGAGATGGCGTCCCACATAGCACAACTAGAAGAACCTACAACTAGAATATACAACTATGTACTGGGGGGCTTTGGGGAGAAGAAGAGAAAAAAAAAGATTGGTAACAGATGTTAGCTCAGGTGCCAACCTTTAAAAAAAAGAAAGAAGAGGGGCCGGCCCAGTGGCACAGCGGTTAAGTTCGTCCGTTCCGCTTTGGTGGCCCAGGGTTCGCTGGTTCAGATCCCGGGTGCGGACGTGGCGCCACTTGACACACCATGCTGTGGTGGGCGTCCCACATATAAAGTAGAGGAAGATAGGTATGGATGTTAGCTCAGGGCCAGTCTTCCTCAGCAAAAAGAGGAAGATTGGCAGCAGTTAGCTCAGGGCTAATCTTCCTCAAAATAAACAAAAACAAAAACAGAGGAAAGGCATTCCAGAAGATGGTATGTAAAGATAAAGAGAAGATCATCGAGGGATCATGAGTCAGTCAACATGGCTGCAAAACACAAGGTGCAACGTAGAAGCAACATATGAGGCTGGAACAAGGACAGAGGACAGACTGTATTAAAACATTTTAGCTTTGTCTTATAAGTGATGACAAGACCTGGGATGACAAGTGTGAGAATGACATGATCAGATTTGCATTTTCTCAAGTTCACTCTGGTCAAAACATAGCTAATAAGCTGGAAGGGCTGGAGGTACGGACAACAGTTAGGAGTCATGTGAGACAATGAGGAGGGCTTGAATGTGGCAATGACAATGAAAAGAGAGAAGAGACCATTTCAGGGACATTGAAAAGGTAGAATAGGCAGAAGGAGACAGTAACCAATGGGATGTGGACACTGATGGAGAAGGGGTCTCTAGGATGATTCAAAGGTTTCTGGCTTTAGTGCTTGGATGAACTATGGTGCCATTAAGCAAAAATTGGGAGGAGAAAGAAGAGGAGAATGTTTGAGAATATATTACCTTTCAGGTTCCCCAATCTAGAATGATACAGTAATTGAACAGATAAGTCTGTAACTCACATCAGCAGTCAGAGATGAGGATGAGATTTGGCTACGATCAGTTCATGGATGATAGTTACAGGTATGGGCAGAATATTGCTGAGGGGAACAGAGAAGAAAGGAGAGGAAAAGGGGACTAAGTGTGGAACCCTGTGAAATATGTTCATTTCCATAGCAAATTATGGTTTATTTGGTGTAGATTTCTTCCAATGATTTCATTTTAATAATTTAGTTATTCACTCTGGTTAGAGAATTCCATAATTTAGTTTTAGTAACGTGTATGCAGTATTGACACTGTTGCTATTTGCAATAACTCAAGGCTAGTGTTTTAATCTTTTCAAATGTTTTCATTATTTGTTTATATAACTGAAACTTAACATACTGCACAAATGATGGTCATTTTATATCTTTGGTTTAATTAAAAAATAAACATGGAGACACAGACAAACCTTGAAATGATTTCCTCCTTGCCTCTTCCTTCCTCTGCTTGTCTACTGTTGTCTTTATTACTCAAATATTATTATAAGTGTGCCTTGCTTTTGAGAGAGAAAGTCACCTGGCAAATTGCCATTTCAAAGTTCTTAAAGAGCAGCTGGAACAAAAATCCACAAAACAGAGCAAGCTAATAGTTATTAGCATATTCATAAACTGAGACATAAGGTCAAACTCCTTATTTTCATTACAAAAGTCACCTACTTGTGTCATTGATGATGCCCTTTGTTCTACAGCCAATAGATTAATCCTTGTGTGATTTAAATAAATTCTCAGAGGCATTTATGCTTTAAAAAATAAGAGCATCCAGAAGGAAGAATTTTTAGTAGTTAAAGGTACTTATTAAAATACTGCAAAGGTTTAGGCAGCTCTGTAGGCAACTTCAGGAGAAAAATCTGTTGTCCTTTAAGAGACTCATAATTTCACAAGAAAAACCTCTTTCCATTCATTGATATTTGAAATAAAAATTGTGACAGCATCATGCTGAAGTAATTTCTTAGCTCATGTAATAAAATTAAAATATTCAAATTATCATTGTCTTTCTTACTGGGAGTTTTTGAAGAAGCATGAAGATAGGGAGAATTTCTTTAGCACAATATTCATCAAGAGGCATAAAAAACTTCAATGTTAGTTTGAAAAAAATATGAGAAAATTCATGAAGCATTTGAAAATTCTCTTGGATGTTGAAAATCAATATGACATGTACACAAAAATCAGAAGGCAAGGATGTTTCGTGTATACCGTGTGGCACCACCAAAGTTAGCCCAGTATTTAGGCAAAGAGGTAGCCACTTAAATGATCTGAGAGTCAATCATATCAGCCTGATTGGAAAAAAGGATGATGGGAATGGACAGTGCTTTTTCTACTGTTTGATTTCTTGAATTCTGGCCTATCTGAGGTAAGTCAGCAGTGGTGGGTAGAGGTATTTTTCTCTCTACCCTCTCAATCCCAGTAAAGCCTAGAGCCTAAAAGGATCCTTTGTGCCATCATAAATATAAACTCTTCCTCCCCTGTCCTTTTGTGCTATTATCTTCAATAAAAAAAGAATTTTCTCCCCTTAGAAAAATATCAAGGCATAGTTATTTTTAAAAATGGCTTTGACTCCAGTGGAATCTAAAGAAAATGCTACTAAACAGTCAATGGATCATTAAAGAAACCAAAGAGGAAATTAAAAACTACCTCAAGACAAATAAAAATGGAAACATAACATTGCAAAATCTACAGGATGCAGCAAAAGCAATTCTAAGAGGGAAGTTTATAGTGATACAGGCCTACCTCAGGAAATAAGAAGTCACAAATAATCTAACCTACACCTAAAGAAACTAGGAAAAGAAGAATAAACAAAACCCAAAGTTAGTAGAAGGAAGGAAATAATAAAGATCAAAGTGGAAATAAATGAAACAGAGACTAAAAAAATATAGAAAAGATCAATGAAACTAAGAGCTGGTTCTTTGAAAAGATCAACAAAATGGATAAACTTTCAGCCACACTCATCGAGGAAAAAAAGAGAAAGGGCCCAAATAAACAAAATCAGAAATGAAAGAGAAGTTACAATTGACACTGCAGAAATACAAAAGACTATAAGAGATTACTATGAACAATTATACACCAATAAATTGGCCAACCTAGAAGACATGGATAAATTCCTAGAAACATACAATCTTCCAAGAGTGAAGTAGGCAGAAACAGAAAATCTGAACAGACTGATTACTAGTAATGAAATTGAATCAGTAATCAAAAAACTCTCGAAGTCCAAGGTCAGAAACAAAAGTCCAAGACCAGAAGCCTGCACAGCTGAATTCTACCAAACATTTAAAGCAGAGTTAATACCTAGCCTTCTCAAAGTATTTCAAAAAACTGAAGAGGAAGGAATGCTTCCAAACTCATTCTACAAGGCCAGCATTACCCTGATACCAAAACTAGACAAAGACATGACAAAAAAAAGAAAATTACAGGCCAATATCCCCGATGAACATATATGCAAAAATCTTCAACAAAATATTAACAAACCAAATTCAACAATACATTAAAAGGATCATACACCATGATCAAGTGGAATTTATCCCAGGGATGCCAGGATTGTCTGATATTCACAAATCAATCAACATGATACACCATATTAACAAAACAATTAAAATCATATGATCATCTCAATAGATGCAGAAAAAGCTTTTGACAAAATTCAACATCCATTTATGATAAGAACTCTCAACAAAGTTGGTATAGAGGGAACATATCTCAACATAATAAAGGCCATATGTGAGAAACTCACAGCTAACATCATACTCAATGCTGAAAAGCCGAAAGCATTTCCTCTAAGATCATGAATAAGACAAGATGCCCATACTTGCCACTTTTATTCAACTTAGTATTGGGAATCCTAGCCACAGTAATTAGACAAGAAAAAGAAATAGAGGCATCTAAATTGGAAAAGAAGTAAAACTGTCACTGTTTGCAGATGACATGATACTATGTACAGAAAACCCTAAAGATTCCACCAAATAACTATTAGAATAAATGAATTCAGTAAAGTTTTGGGATACAAAATTAATATACAGACATCTGTTGTATTTCTATACACTAATAATGATTTATCAGAAAGAGAAATTAAGAAGAGAATCTCATTTACAATTGCATCAAAAAGAATAAAATATCTAGAAATAAATTTAACCAAGGAAGTGAAAGACCTGTACTCTGAAATCTATAAGACATTGATGAAAGAAATTTTAAGATGACACAAATAAATGGAAAGATATATGGGCTCACAGATTGGAAGAATTAATATTGTTAAAATGTCCTTACTACCCAAAGCAATCTATAGATTCAATGCAATCCCTATCAAAATACCAAGGGCATTTTTCACAGATCTAGAACAAATAATCCTAAAATTTGTATGGAACCACAAAAGACCCTGACTAGACAAAGAAATCTTGAGAAAGAAGAACAAAACTGGGGGTATCATGCTCCCTGATTTCAAACTATACTACAAAACTAGAGTAATCAAAACAGTATGGCATTGGCACAAAAACAGGCACATAGATCAATGGAACAGAATAGAGAGGCTGGAAATGAACCCATGCTTGTATGGTCAATTAATCTATGACAAAGGAGGCAAGAATATACAATGGGGAAAAGACAGTCTCTTCAATAAATAGTGTGGGGAAAACTGGATAGCCACATGCAAAAGAATGAAACTAGACTACTATGTTACTATGTTATATACAAAAATTAACTCAAAATGGATTAAAGACTGAAATGTAGGACCTAAAAACATAATATTCCTAGAAGAAAACATAGGCAGTAAATTCTTTGACATTGGTCTTAGCAACATTTTTTGGGATCTGTCTCCTCAGGCAAGGGCTACAAAAGAAAAAATAAACAAATGAGACTACATCAAACTAAAAAGCTTCTGCACAGCAAAGGAAACGATCAACAAAATGAAAAGGTAACCTATTGTATAGGAGAAGATATTTGCAAATGATATATCTGATAAGGGGTTAATATAAAAAATATATAAAGAACTCATAGAACTCAATATCAGAAAAAAACCTGATTTAAAAAATGAGCAGAGGACCTGAAAAGACATTTTTCCAAAAAAGACATACAGATGGCCAATAGACATATGAAAAGATGCTCAACATCACTAATCATCAGGGAAATGCAAGTCAAAACCACAATGAGACATCACCTCAAGCCTGTTAGAATGGCCATCACCAAAAAAGACAAGAGATAACAAATGCTGGCATGGACGTGGAGAAAAGGACCTTTTGTGCCGTGTTGGTGTGATTATAAATTGGTTTAGCCGCTATGGAAAACAGTATGAAGGTTCCTCAAAAAATTAAAAATAGCACTACCATATGATCCAGCTATTCCACTTCTGGGTATTTGCCCAAAGAAAATGAAAACACTAACTTGAAGAGATATATCTACCCTATCTTGTTGCAGCATTATTTACAACAGCAAAGATATGGAAGCAATCTAAGTGTCTATTGATAGAAGAATAAATAAAGAAGATGTGGTGTATGTATACATATATATATGTATTACGCTAAGTGAAATAACTCAGACAGAGAAAGTCAAGTACCATATGATTTCACTTGTATGTGGAATCTGAAAAACAAAACAAACATATAAACAAAACTAAGCAAACAAACTCATAGATAGAAAGGACCAACTGGTGGTTGCCAGAGGTAAGGGGAGAGAGGGGGTCGGGTGAAATAGGTGAAGGGAATTAAGAGGTACAAACCTCCAGGTATAAAATAAATAAGTCACAGGGATGTAATATACAGCATCAGGAATATAGTCAATAATGTTGTAATAATTTTTTATGGTGACCAATGGTTGCTAGACTTGTGGTGATCATTTTGTAATGTAGATAAATATTGAATCACTACGCTGTATACCTGAAATTAACATAATATTGTATGTCAACCATACTTTAATTTAAAAATTTAAAAATAAAAATGGCTTTGACTCCCAGACACATTCCCCAGTCATACCAAGTAGATTTCTGTCTCTGCACTTTGTATATGTTTCTCTTTGTCTCTATTTCTCTTACTACATTCCAGCATCTAGTAGCTCCCTATTCCCAATACTCAACTCTCACCATTTAGGACCAACTTGAAAGTCATCACCTCTGCGCAGCCTTTCCTGATCTCCTTTCCCAATCCCACTTCAAATCAATTGCTTTCTCACAGTTGATTGCTTTCTTAGAATGGGGTGGTTGTGAAGATTAAATGAATTAATCTATATAAAGTGCTTAGAACACTACCTGAAATATAATATGTATTATATAAGTGTTGGCTGCATCACCATCATCATGTGTTTCTGAAGCATCTTTTACAGACTTTCATGGTAGCATGACTTTTGTCCTACCACTTAGCCTTTCTCCTTACTTCTTTACCCAAAATTCACTTTCTCAGTGAGGCCTTCCCAGCCCACCTATCTAAAACTTCAAAATCACCCCCCTTTAAAAACTCCTTTTCTGATTTTTTAAATCCTTAGCACTTCTCCCTATATACCATACATTTTACTTCATTATCTTGTCAGCTTGTTTACTGATGAGTCCCTCATCAGAATGTAAGCTTCATGAGGGCAGTAAACAGTCGTTCAATGAGTGTGTTTGCATGCGGTCTCACCATATTCCCAGAGAACTTAACATAGTATCTGGTACTCAGTGGATCAGGTGAGTAACAGAAAGGTCTGAAATCATGAGGCCATTCCAGAGCATGGCACATCTGAATGGAATGTCCCAGTGAGAAACACTCAGCCAGTTACATCATGAAGGCACTGAGCGTTAGGAGGAGAGGAAAGAATTCTTAACATGGACATGACAACTTTACATCTTTTTCTTGACAGTGGTTACTAGGGAAGGCTCTGGGTCCCAGGCACATTCTTGATATTTAATAGTAATGGATCATTTATACAGATTACTGATGCATAGTATTTGGCAAAGAAATATAAAGCTGACATATATACTATTTGCTTCAAAATATAAATTTAAGGGCCAGTCCCAATGGCCTGATGGTTAAGGTTTGGTGGCCTGCTTTGGTTCCTGGGCATGGAACCACACCACTTGCTGTGCTGTGGCAGTGGTTCACGTAAAACAGGAAACAAAGAGGAAGATTGGCAACAGATGTTAGCTCAGAGAAACTCTACATCAGCAAAAAAAAAAAAAAAAAAAAAATTATATATATATATATATATGTAAATTTAAGGTTAGGTAAAAACTTTCATATTACAATATTATACAATGGGTACAGTTTTTTAAAAGCATAATCCAGGGCCATTTTTCTCATTATACCAAATGGTGTTTCTGTATTGAAATAATCTCTAAGGTCATATCATAAAATACTGTGAAAATGTCACAGGTAGGTAGTGTAGGGTAGTTTTCAAGTGAGGAATCATCATTCTAAATGCCCATTAACATTTTCTTATTGATTTTTAATTAATTTCAGGGGAAATCTTTTGAGAAAGTGTCACAAAATAGCTCCTGAGCAGAAATAGTACAGAGAAAAGCAGGGTTTGTTAACTGGAATAACATAAACCTACATGGAACTCAAAATCCCAGCTCACTTATAGGGTATCTGCCATGCCCTGCTCACATCCGGTCCATTCCTAGCCAGGAATGTTAAGTCCTAAATAATTCTAGCCTGAATGATATGGAAACTGATAAAAATAACCCAACAGCTCTGGGAGACTGAATGTCCTATGCCCAGCTCAGAAAGAAATTTTGAATCTCATCCCACTCAGTGGCTGTGTGACCTCAAATAGGAAACTTTACCCCTCTGAGCTTCCATTGCCTTATCACAAAATGAGGATAACACATTAGTGCTGCCTTACGCAGTGGTTGTGAGGATCTAATTGAATACTGCGTGAAAACATTTGGTCAGCTCTGAAGTGCTATGCAAATGTAACGTATAATTTTTGTGTGTTAGAGGTCTTTGTTACCTAGTCTTTGCCTCAAAAAATGACCTCTTTGTTCTCAAGTTTCCTTTTGTCCGGTCTTATATTGGCTCAAGGTTTAATTTCTTACCTACTGAAGTTATCTCTTTAGACCTTGCCTCTGCCCAGCTCTTTCTTGGACTACTAGAACTTGATGACTTTTTTGGCTTCCATTTGACTCAGCGTTTAATTTTAGGCCTGTGCTGAACCTGCCACCATCAGAACTGTGAGTGCAAATTAAGGGTGCACTCCTCTGTCTACTGAAGCCAGCTAAGTAATGTATAGTATTTGAGGGTGCAAGACAAGGGCCATGGGATTTCACTGCTCTCTCAGAGAACTAAGTCAATTCCCTACCTTTAAGAAGACGTACTTGAGAGGACGTCCAATTCCTCCTCGTGAAATAATGTAGAAACCATTGTTCTTTCTGTTCACTTCGGCACTGGGACGAATGTGCTTAAAAACTAAAACTGGGAGGGCTGGCCCCATGGCCAAGGGGTTAAAGTTCCACATACTCGGATTCTGCATCCCATGTTCATGGGTTTGGATCCCGGGTGCGGACCTGCTCATCAGCTGTGCTGTGGAGGCATCCTACGTACAAAGTAGAGAAAGACTGGCGCAGATGTTAGCTCAGGGTTAAGCTTCCTCACACACACACACACACACACACACAAACAACTAAAACCAGCAGGTATTCTTGTTTGCAAAAGACTTTGATAGAAAACCAGAGCTGATGGCTACTACTAGCAGTAAAAGTCTATACATTAGTTTCTTCCTTGTATAAATAATAATATCCAACAGATATAGCACTTACTATGTGCCAGAGTCTCCACATGTACTATCTCATTTACTCTTCATAACTATTATTCCCATCTTACAGATGAGGAAATTGAGGCACAGAGAGATTAAGTAGTTTACACAAGGTCAACAGCAAGTAACAGCTGAAATTCAAACTCCAGAGTCAGGCTCCAGAGTCTATAGTCTTAACTCTGTATACTGCTAAGAGTCACAGTATTAATAGAAGTTGTATTATCTATTGTTACATGACAAATTACCCCAAGACTTAGGGGCTTAAAACAACATCACAGTGTCTGTGGGTCAGAAATCTGGGTACAATTTAGCTGGGTCCTCTGTTTCAGGGTCTTTCATAAGCCGCAATCAAGGTGTCATCTGGGGCTACAGTTATTTCAAGGCTCCACTGGGGAAGGATGCACTTCCAAGCTCACTCATATGGTTATTGACAGGACTCAGCTTCTGGTAGGCTGTTGGACAGAAGCTCCCTTAATTCTGCGCCAGCAGGGCAGTTTTCAAAGTGTGCAAGCTGGAAAGGCAATAGAGAGTCCAGCAAAATGGAAGTCAGTCTATGGTAACATAATCACAAACTGACATCTTGTTACTTTTGCCATAGTCTATTCATTAGAAACAAGTCACTAAGTCCAACCATAATCGAGTGGAAGGGATTACACGATTATAAATACCAGGAGGTGGGGATCAATGGGAGTCATGTCAGAAACTGCTTACACCATAATAATTAACAGTAGCTAATGTTTATTGAGGGCTTACTATCTGCCAGGCAATAATCTAGATATTTTACATATATTAATTCATTTAATCCTCACAACAAACCCCAATCAACAGATGAGTTAGTCACAGGGAGTGTCATGATAACACTTGGGGTGGAAAAAAAGAATACCACTTTCCTGTATCCCAGCAGAGAAAGTGTGCGTTAGAATGCTTCAAAAACCATTGTCACAAGCTAACTTTACCCTGACCACAGCCCCTTTAAGAAGCTTTTGTCTTATCCACAGCACGGGCCGTCTCTAGATAACATCAAACAGTACGTTCTCAAAGTAACTTCCCTCTAGCTCTACTAGTCCTGAGCGTGAGGAAGAAGAATTATTCTTTAAAAAAAAAAATCACTATTTCTCATTTACGTTATAACTTATAGAAATGAATATATTTTTATATTAACTCAGTTTTCAAAACTGAATAAGAATCATCTTAAGTTTTCTATATGAAAAGCTACCAAGGATTCAAGATATCCAAATGCATTGCAGTTTTAGTTTTATTCTAAATTTGTTTAGATTCTGTTTCTCTTCAAAAAGTTGAGGTGGCTGGCTCCCAGCTGGCCAGTCTTAAAGAAAGATATGCAAAAACAAGCGTTTCCTCTGCAAGATTCCAGGCTATATGGAATTGAGTGGAGGGGGGTACTGATGCTGTGATCAGACTCTCTCTCTGCGGCCCTGCCCTCCAAATTAGAGGCCTGGGGAGGAGGTGGAATCACCTAGGACAGGAGGAGCTGGAAGTCCTCTTCCCTCTTTTTAAGAGGAACTAAAGCACTTGCTTATTACAAGAGCTATGTGGAAGGCATCCCAGATTCCGAGGCCACCGAGTGTGTGTCTATTTTCAAGCCTCTGATATCTGTAATGACACATCCTTTAAACATCTAGAAGCAGGTTCCTGGTCAAGTCAAATATGTCAGCAAGTGAATATAGATTCAAAACCCCAAATAAAATATGAACAAATTGAATTCAACAGTTTATTAAAAGAGTAACAACATTTACCAAGAAAGGTTAATCCAGTAATGTGGGAAAGATTATTGATTAATGTGTTAATATGGTTCATCACACTGATAAGTCAAAGGAGTAATACTATCTCAGTAGAAACCAAAAAGGTATTTGCTAGAATTTGGCACTCTTCATAATTAAAGAAAAAATATCTCAGTAAACTGGGATACAGGAAGTCTACTTTCCAATGACAAAGAATATTTATCTAAACTAATATCATGTTTAACAATGAAACATGAAAAGAATTCCCAATAAATTCTAAATTAAGACTAGGATGCTCTTAATTGCATTATTTTTTAAAGCACAAAAATGACATTCTAAATGTTCAACTGTGTATTAATTTACGATTAATATGGCATACTATGCAGCCAGTATCATCATGTTATACATATATGTATAAATGCGTATGCATGAGATCCATAAACACACAATATATATAGATCTATATATGTATAAATATATGTTTGTAAATACAAAGTGTGTGAATGTAATTGTGTGCTGAAACTTCTGAAAATAAATACAAACTGTTAACAATGGTTCCTTTAGAAGATGGCATTAATGGAATTGAAGGAGGATCCGAATGGAAAGGTCCTATGTAAAGAGAATCCTGTGTGAAGAGTAATTCTGCACGGTTGAATATTTTTAGAACAAGGAAATATATATGCAATATTTAAGCCAATTTAAAAAACAAGTCAAAGAATATTGACAGTGAAGAAATAATGATATTTCCAATTGAAAAACAACAGTATGTAAAAAGACATATTAATACATCAAAAAATAATCCAAATGTTGTATCCCCAAATTTTGACTTTGGTTGTTATAGTTGTATAATAGAATTATGGATAATTTTTCTTTTGCGTTTTGTGTTTTCCAAGTTTTCTCTATTAATCACGTATTTATTTTGTTATTAGGGAAAAGATTAAAGAGAACTATGGTAATGTTTAATTTGTAGATTACACTAAATGACTGCTACAAAAATTTATAGGAAAATCTGTTTATCTTAATCTGGTTTCTAAAGGGTCATGATGCGTCCTAACTGTATCACAATCTTTTAAAGCTATTGGGAAAGCTAAATGCTTCCATTTTATTGCAATGCCAGCAATCTTTTCTGGGCTTGTTTAATTTGGTCATTTCTCTGAGGTTCAAAATCTTGGAATCATTCTGCATTCTTTCCTCTCTTTTCTATATAAAGTCACTCATTAAGTTCTCTCAAGAATCATTCCTTCATTTCACACAGCTCTTTTCTGTTCTAATCCCATACCAACTCCTGGTCTAGGCCTGCATTACCTCATACCCGGACCAGTGAGCTATCTCATTGAGTCTCTTTGCCTCTAGGTTTGTCCCCACTATTTACGTATCTCCCTGTCTTCGCCTCTCATCTTTCATTGCCCTCTTTATACCATCCAATGGCTCTATTCCTTGTTCCTCTAACTTGCTACATTCCCACCTCCATGCCTATGCTCTTGACATTGCTCCTTGTAATAGTATCTAAGTTCCACTCTTCCTTCCCAGTTAGCAGACCCCTACCCCCACCATGGTCTCTCCTTCTTCATCCCTTTGTATATTCAATCCTACAATTAATACATATTGCTTAACCATGTTGTATATCAGACTTTGAGCTAGGCACAGGGAGTATTGACTAATTTCCCAAATTAGTGACTGGACCACAAAGGGTTATGAAGCTCAATTTCACATTATCTGCTTCAACAACATTTTATCATGTCCTCCAATAGCCAGAGTTCTCTAATAGCCCCTCACCTCTCTGCTTCCCTTTGACTCTAATCATGAAATCTTTCTCGTATTCAACAATTAACATGTACATGCTTCGTATATACTCAGGTTTATGCTAGATGCTAGGAATGGAAAGTTGAATAAAACTTGCCTCTTACTCACCGAGAGCTGCAGCTTAATGGAGAAGGTAGACAAGAAAATAGATACAGTAGTGAGTAAAAGGTATTCTAACAGAAATGTACAGAAGAACATAAGAGAGAGTGTTTAATTCTACCTGGAAAGAGCAAAGAAGGCTTCACATATGAGGTAATACTTGAGCTGATAGCTGGCAGAAAAGATGAGAACGGTATTCCAAATAGTGAGAACAGGATGCAAAGGCACAAGGCATTAAATAGCACAGCTTGGCAGGAAACCACAAGCACTTCAGTATGACTGGAGCTCTGAGGCTGGAGAGCTGGCCTGGGGCCAGATCTTATTTTGCCTTGTTTTGCATTTGAGGGAGTGAGTAAACACTAAAGAATTTTAAGCAATGAAGTAACATGATTAGATTTGTGTTTTGAAAAGTACCTCTGGTGGCTATATGGAAAATAGTTTGGGATGGGTGAGTGACGGGGCCCAGGATGGGCAAAAAGTCAGAAGGCTGTTGCTGAAGTTTAGGAAAGTAATGAGAACCAGGCAAGTAATGAAGTAGAGGAGTGATGGTGGGGACAGAGAGAAGGAAATGGTTTGGAGAGATACCAAAGAGGTGAAATCAACAGGATTTATCTACTGTTGGTTTTTAGAGGATGAGTAAGAGGAAAGATTAAAAAATGACTTCTGAGCTTCTGGCTTAAGTAATATAGATCCCAAGCAGAAAATACAGGAAGAATTGATGCTTTGTAAGAGGAGGGTATCCAGTAAGTTTGAGTGGCCTGTTAGGCATTGAGGTAGAAGGTCTTGGAGGTTATTGGATATACATGTCTTGAGTTCAGGATTTTGTTTGGGTTAGAATTAGAGATTTGAAAGTCAGAGTATAGATAGTGGACAAAATGATGAGAATGGTTAACATTACCCAGAGAAAATGTATATGACGAGAACAGGTGCTAAGGATAGAGCTCTGAGGAACACAAACTGCTAGGTGATCAGAATAAGAGGAACCAGAAAATGACCCCGAGAAAAAATGGTCAGAGAAGTAGGAGGACAGCCAGGATAGGCTATTGTATGAGTTTCCTATTGCTGCTATAACAAATCACGACAACTTTAGTAGTTTAAAACACCAAAAATTTATTATCTTACAGTTCTGTAGGTTCAGAAGTCCAACACACGTCTCACTGGTCTAAAGTCAAGGTGTCAGGAAAACATCATTCCATCTATAGCCTCTAGGGAAGAATTGGTTTCCTTGCCTTTTCCTGCTTCTAGAGGCCACCTTTTCTTCCATCTTCTTTTTTTTTTTTTAAAGATTGGCACCTGAGCTAACAACTGTTGCCAATCTTCTTTTTTTCTTTCTGCTTTTTCTCCCCAAATCCCCCAGTATATAGTTGTGTATTTTTTTTTTTTTAGTTGTGGGTCCTTCTAGTTGTAGTACATGGGATGCTGCCTCAACGTGGCCTGATGAGTGGTGCCATGCCCACGCCCAGGATCCAAACTAGAGAAACCCTGGGCTGCCATAGCAGAGCACGCGAACTTAACCACTCAGCCATGGGGCTCACCCCTTCTTCCATCTTCAAAGCCAGCAACAGTAGGTAGAGTCCATCTCCCAGCACATCACTCTGATCTTGCCTCTGTCATCACATGGCCTTCTCTGACTCTCTCCTGCCTCCCTCTTCTACTTTTAAGGATGCTTGTGATTATACTGGGCTCACCTGGATAATCCAGACTATGCAACTATCAGCTGACTAGTCATCTGAATTCCATCTGCAACCTTAACTCTACTTTGCCTCGTAACCTAACACATTCGTAGGTCCCAGGGATTGGGACATGGACATCTTTGGTAATGGGGGTAGGCTACCATGATTACCACTGTTGCCATCTCAGAAAACAATCGACCAAAGAACCAAACAAAAAAATTAAATGAATAAAAGAGTAGATGTTGGTGATCCTGGGCAAATTATTCAATTTCTCTTTCTGCCTCTGTTTATCTACAAAATGGAGATAATAATGGTACCTACATTGTTGTAGGTACCATTGTTATAGGATTGTTATAGGATTAAATAAGCTAATACTTTATAAAGTACATAAAGCTGTGTCTGCTTTATAATATTTTTGAAGATCAATTAGAGAGTTAAGTAAGGCAAGGACTTAAATCTGGCCATTGGGTTTGCTGACTGGGCAATTAGTGGTCTTTATCACTGCAGTTTCAAGGATATGGTGGGTCTAGTCTAACTACAGTAAGATACAGGTGAGACATTGGAGAACAGAAGTGAATACAGTTCTTTTGAAGAGCTATTTAAGAAGAGAAGGAGAAAGGGGGCTGGAGCAGTCTCAGCTAAAGGAGGATGGGAAGTTATGGGAAATAAGAACACACTTCCATGCTGTGGGGATGGGGCTGGTCTATAGAAAAGCTGAATATATGAGAGAGGGAATAAAAGAATAGTTGATGTAGTAAAATCCCAGAGGAGATGAAATAGATGTGATCAACAGCTCATATGTGGGAGTTAACTTTGAGCAGGAGAAGAAATAATGAATTCTCTGAATCTAGAGGGAAGACTATGAGGGTGAATCCCAGGAATTAAATGTAGTTCCTTTCCTTGGTTGCTACCTGTCAGTAAGAGTTACTCACAGGCCTCCACCTGAGGCTATGACACCTGAGTTAAGTTCTCATTCATCATCCAATAGCAAGATGCTATGCATTGTCAGCGGGGTTTACCTCCTTCCACCGGAAGCTTCTGTTGAGTGTTTGAGTGTTCAAGTTTAGAGGTAGCGAGTGAAAATCTCCTCATTTCTTTCAAGGTGGTCAATTTCATAAACACTACCTGTTTCAAAAGATTTCTCTGACCAAGGTATGTATGCTACACTGCTCCTCCCGAGATTTTTCGTTTTTTCTGATACAAAAATGAAGATGGAGGAGACCAATCCAATTAGGTATAATTTCATGTCAACAGAACAAGCCTTCTTTTTTTTTTTAGTTTTTTTCTTAAATTTTTATTGAGTTAATGATAGGTTACAATCTTGTGAAATTTCAGTTGTACATTATTTTTTGTCAGTTGTGTTGTAGGTGCACCCCTTCACCCTTTATGCCCACCCCCCACCCCATCTTTCCCCTGGTAGCCACTAATCTGTTCTTTTTGTCTACTGGCCTTCTTTATTTATTTTTCACTTTTTATCACGGAAGTTTTCAAACATAAACAAAGTAAAGACAATAATATAATAAACCTGCATGTACCCATCACTTCAATAATTATAACCTATGGCCAATTTTATCCCATCTATACCCACCTCACCCCTACCTCCACCCCCAGTATTTTAAATCAAATAGGCTTCCCTAAAAAAAAAGGAATTTTAAACTTTGTGATTATACACTTCATATATCTGTTTCTCTTTTATCACATCACCAAGACACAAGAGACAGTATAGCACTACTTTATACAAATTTGAAATAGCACAATCGAAATATTAATTATTAATATTAATAAAGTCTCATTTTAGATGCTAATTTAAAAAATATCAAGAATTGTGTAATAATTCAAAATCGCAGAATTTCAGAGCTGGTAGGTAAGTAAATATTTTTCTTGTTTGTCACCAGAATTGCTCAACAAAAATGCCTATCTATCCTTCATACACTATGAGCACCCTAGTTATATGGTTTGGAATGGAATGATTTTGGTGACTATTTTGCTCCTTAACAGTCCATTATTTTAATGTAAAGTTGGTTGGTTGGTTGGTTGATTGGTTGGTTTCGTTTTATCAGAATCGATGAGAATGGCTGCATTCCAACACTCAGAACAAAATTAGACACATGGGGTCTCCATGTCTCCAAAGATGAGGGCCCCTTTCTGCATTAGATAAGCATCTCAGAGCAAACTAGGGTTCCTCTCTGTCCTGCATTCAAGGTGCATCCTAAGGAGAGGGCCCTAAGGTTGTTAAATTCATCAGCAATATTGAACAGGCCTCTAGCGTGTACAGGGACTTCGTGAGGATGAGCTCCAGCCTTGACAAATAGTTGGTGTTTAGGGGAAAGATATTAAAGGAAGGGGCAAGAGAAGAGCTGAGGAGTCTCATACACCTAGGTCAGCATGGCTCTGTCTTTGACAAGCTACATGACTTTGGGCAAGTCACTTAACATCTCTGAGCCTCTAACTCCTCACCTATAAGATGAGTATATAATAGTAACAGTAATAAAAGGAAGACAAGGAAGAAGAGCTACCAAAGATTGAATATATAGTGACCCAAAAAGGAAACAAATATGGCTTCTGACTTTGAGCTGCTCAGAGTCTAGCAAGTATAACAGACAGACAAACAGATACTATAATTTTAGAGATACACTGTAAAGTTGTTTTTAATAGCGCAAAGAATGCCATCAAGTGCTGATGCTGGTGCTTGAAAACAACTCACTCTCATATCAATAACTTTGGAATAGAAGTTAAATGTGATAAATGGCTCTGAAGAAGGCCAAACTCCACAACAGCCAGTATTGTTCATTTAGAGGAGGGCATACTGCAAAATATTAGAAATGATGCTGAGACATCTAAATGCAGAAGATACATCTTTAACCTTTAAAAATCCTCAAGTATCTGGGCAAGAATAATGGGGAAAAAAATACTGATGACTAAGCTGCAAGATCACTGTCACTGTAATAGATTTATAGGCTCTGAGAAGTATTCCAGTCCTCCCCCCACCTCCACCACTACCATTTATTTTTCATTTATTCCTCTTAGGATATGATGCTAGATCTTCAAGAATATATCACCTGAATAAAATGCAACTGTCCTGCTCTCAAAATTAATGCAGGCACTTGAATGTACATCATTATACAACACTCTATTACAGCATCTTCAAGATAATCAAAAGCAAGGACCCAAACAGATATTTGGACACCCACGTTTCATAGCAACATTATTGACAATAGTCAAAAGGTGGAAGCACTGCACGTGTCCGTTGATAGATCGATGGATAAACAAAATGTTGCTTATTCAGCCTTAAAAAGAAAGGATACATGCTACAACATGCATGAACCTTGAAAACATTATGCTAAATGAAATAAGCCAGTCACAAAATGACAAAGATTGTATGATTCCACTCATATGAGGTAGCTAGAGCAGTCAAATTCATAGAGACAGAAAGTAGATTGTGGTTGCCAGGGGCTGGGGAGAGGGGAGAACGGGAGTTATTGTTTACTGGGTACAGAGTTTCTTTTTGGGCAGATGGATAAGCAATTCTGGAGATGGATAGTAGTGATGCTTACACAACACTGTGAATGTACTTAATGCCACTAAACTAACCATATACTTAAAAACAGTTAAAATGGTAAATTTTGTATGTGTATTTTACCTCACACATAAGAAAATGTAGTTGGTGTACCCTTTGCCTCTCTTCTTTGTTCATTCCTCTTTCTTGCTGGCTGGGATGCAGATATGATGGCTGGAGCTGGAACAGTCTCATTGAACCTCACAAGTTGTGCCTTGCACAACTGTAAGAGGTACCGTTTACATAGAATGTATAGATTTTTACATAAAAGAGAAACATTTTGTCTTGTTTAACCACTGTTCTTTCAGATTTCTGTTGCTTGCAAACCAACCTAGTTCTAACTGATACATAGGTTATATATACAGATATCTTATAACCCAAGCATTCACAAGCAATAAATTTCAGAGTCCAGAGGCATACGGACTATTATAATAAAATGAACGAATTCCAAATGTATGGTAAATTCTGAACATCAGACAATCTGGCAGGGGAAAAAGCAATATATAAAAATCCCATTTTTCAATTTATTTAGGTATTAAGATAATTATCTTATAAATAGTGACAAACATTGTAAAACTATGAAATGGTTCATTAATAGAAGCCTAGAATACTATGGAATTATTAAAAAGAACAAGGCAGATGTATATATAAGCAAATGTCAGAATTGCTTGTATAGTATGGTCCTGTTTGTGTGAAAAAAAAGCTGACATATGTGCTTATATATGTGGGGAAGAGACATAGCAATAGCTAAATTTACAAAGCACACATTGCGCGCTAGCCTCTGTCCTTAGAGCTTCTCCTGAACTATCTGCATGTATTCTTAAAACATGCCTGTGAGGTACGGAACCTTATTATCCCTATTTTACAGCTGAGGAAACTGAGACAAAGACAGGTAACATACGTTGTCCAGGGTCACACAAATATTAAATGGTGGAGCCAGAATATTCAGCATAGCTACCTCTGAGGGTGATGGGAACGGGGAATTGTAGTGAGGGTAATAGTTGCACTCTGCAGTTCAGTTTTATTGTTTTTTTATTATAGCATGTATTACATTTTTAATAAATATTTGGGGATGGGAGGAAAAATACTGAAGAAATGTAAGGTAATGAAACCATGGTTATACCCTAGAGAATTAAGTAGGGTTGAATTCAGAAAACATTTGAGGTTGCTACAGAGAAAAAAGAAAGAGATCAATAGAAACTTGCAAAATGTAGTATATGTCAAAGCTCAGATGATTGCTCTTAACACATTTAGTCCAAGCAGATAGTATTGTATGATGCAACATTTGTCAGATGATACTTGGACACTGAACACTGCCTGACCACCATAAAAAATAAATCCGGTATTTCATAACTTGCCTAGAAGACAAAAGAGAATGAAAAGGAAAAATCAGATAATGAGATGGGATTAAAATATCAGATTAAATAAAGATGTATATATATATAAGGCACCACATGCGGTTGTAAGGGCTGTATCTACCCAACTCTAGAGTATTGGAGCAGACTCTGCAGTGCTCAGGCCTTTCGTTGTGCTCTGGAGACTTCCACTCTCAGTGGCTGAATCTTTGTCCCTGGCGTCTTCTTCCCTCCATTTCCCACCCCATCCCAGCACCACAGAAAAGCCCCAGCCCTTGTTCCCAGCAGGCCAAGTCACCAAAGAATCCACACGCCCACACCCATGCTAACAGCCTCATCTAGTGACTCAGCTCAGGAGTTGGTATCTAAATATTACAGCTTCCTCACCCCTCAGTTGGGACAATTCTGAGGCATGTATTTTGAACTATTTCCCAGAGTTTCCCTGTGGAATTAAGCTCCAGCCACTCACTGGAGCAGCCGACTTAATAATGCATTCTTTATTAGCTGTCTTCCTTTCCTGGTCTCACGTCCTCCCTTTTCTGCCCTATTGTTTTTGTCACTTCCCAAATAAACTCTCCCTCTTAAACCCTTGTCCTGGGGTCTGCTTCTGGAGGGGGCCCTCATTCATAGTGCAGTCTATATGAATAACACTCCTTGGAGCTGTGAGTTGCTCGACCTGTGAAACCATCCATGACAACTCTGTAAATATACCAATGTCTTCATTTCTACAGCAACCAGGACAAGAAAGAAGATGAAAAAATGCCCTGCTCTAATTATGAATATGAAATGCAACCTAGAAGTCACCGTTTTTCAAAGAAAGAAAAAAAGTAAGAGGGTTTTAAAAGAGTAAGGAATTACAACATACAAGGAAAAAGAATCCATTGGGGGGCCAGCCCTGTGGCCCAGTGGTTAAGTTCGCGGGCTCCGCTGTGGCAGCCCAGGGTTTCACTGGTTCCTGGCACTATAATTTGAATATTTAGCATGCCCAAATTCTTGAGTTCACCTATGGAATTAAGACAAAAAGAAACAAATAAACAAAAAGCACTTAAACAGTTAAATCCTATCTAAATCTTAACTTTGCTAGATGAAAGTGGGTGATGGATCTTTACAGTAGTTTGCCTTATGTATGCCACCACACAAAATACAGAAATATTTGAGATTCACATGTCTTACAGAATCTTAATGAGGACTCCGATGTTTTAAGTTTAATGGTTTGAAAGTATTATTCCAAATATAACATATAAAGTCAATCAATAAGCCAATAAAAAGAAACACACCAGCTAGCAGGAGCCTCCATTAGAGAACTGCTGGTTTCCGTATTTAACAAATCCTAAGCACGTGCTCCACGTGCAGCATTGTGCTGGGTGCTGTGGAGAATATAAAGAACAATACCCTATGTTCCTGTCTTAAAATTACTTAGAATTAGTGCTATTTTTGTTAGGGATAATACCATTGTAGAGCCTCTTTCTCAGAAATTACGCAAGCTAGATCAGCACACCAGATCCTTACTTTTAAGAGAAATCAATTGCTAATAGATACTCTCCATGTTCCCATAGAGTCTAAAGTGCAAATCAATTCAAATACTGTACTTATGCGTATTTTTAAGTCTCCATAGATTAAAAATAAAAAAGGACTTGTATTTTCATCAGATAGCTTTTATATACCAATGTGCAACTCCCCTTTCAAATCGCATATTCTAATCAGGTCTAATACGATGACCTGTTTCATACTTGACATCATCAGGGATGATGATGAGAGTAGAAGAAACAGGTTTAGGGTCATCAGTTTGTGATATCGAGCCACTAAATGGCCATTTTCGGTGACTTTTCCCCTAACTTCTGAGTCTGTGGGAAAAGAGAGAGAGAATTTCCTGCATTGCAGCAGGTTTGGGGGCTGCATAGTAGTGTATGCTTTCCTGCAAAATATCAAGTCCTAGGTACTTTGAAGGAATTCTTCAACTGCCGAATCAGCGGGAAGAAAAGAACCAGGGGCCCGCCTTAAGTGGCTAAGTTTACATGCTCCACTTTGGCAGCCCAGGGTTTCGCCGGTTTGGATCCTGGGCATGGACATGGCGCCGCTCAAGCCATGCTAAGGTGGTGTCCCATGTAGCAGAACCAGAAGGACTACAACTAGAATATACAACAATGTACTAGGGGCTTTGGGGAAAAGGAGAAAAAAAAAGAGAGAGAAGATTGGCAACAGATGTTAGCTCAGATGCCAGTCTTTAATGAAAAAACAAAAAAGAAATAAAAGAACCAAAGATGTAATTAAAAGATCATAATGAAGATCTAGAGTTTGTTATAATATGTTCCAGGTGTGTGTTGAAACAATATTTTTAAACCCTCTTTAATAGACATTAAACTAATTTTTATTAAAATAGTGTGTATCAGAACTCAACTCTTTTGGGGAGGGTTTATTTCATGGTGTTTTATACAAAATGCTACTTTAAAACTACTCAGGGAGGCAAGATATATAATACAAGCTCTAAAAAAATTAATATTTATTAAGCATTTATTTTTATATGTAAAGCTCTACATATCAAAATTCTGTTTAAACTAAAACAATAACACTGTATTGTGGGTTTATAATATATGTAGACCTAAATAATATAAGTTTAATATATGCATAAGAAAAACATATTCAACAATAATATAAAGGTCTGGAGGAGAGAAATGAAAGTACACTATTGTGAAGTTCTCATATTTATTACTCCCAAAGGAACAATAAGAAATAATCGTAAATTGATATTATGCTGACTCCAGAAAATCCTAATTTTGGAAAATCTCACTTGGCATTGACCCTTTAAAACTATGAAGAAGGACATTTGTGGTAATCCTGAAATATATCTGAAATTTATCCTATTAAAATGAAAAACAAGAATTAAAATGACATTGTATAACACTTCAACTTCAAATACTGGCCCATATTTTATCACAAGCTGCACACGCTAAAATATGAGGCAGTTCTAGGGACTAATCTTGCACACTAAGCACACACACATAAGGCTTAAGGAAAGTCAGGTGTAAATCTGCTTTTACTGCAAACTTCTTACTAGCCAATTGAAAAGTATGACATTGCCTTTGTTAACACGGACGCAGAGGAAGACAGCTCCTTGCCATTGTCATGCCTCAACCTTAAATGAAAGGACCTGAAGTAGTCAGCAGTGTTGGCTCTGGGCCAGACTGCCAGGATGCAAATCTCAGTTTCACTCACGGGAGTGATCTTAGGTGAAATACTGAAGCATCTATGAGTCCTAGTTCCTCAGCTGTAAAATGGGGACAATTACAGTACCTCCTTCATAGAGTGGTTGTGAGGATTAAATGAGAAGGTTAAAGTACCCAACACAGGGCCTGGCTCATAGTAAGTGTGCAATAAATATTAGCTTTGGTCACTACATTTGTTACACAGATGGCCAGACTTGGTGGAGAGACAAAAAGTTTCTTTGATGTAGAAAGAGAGTTTGATACAGACATACCGATGTCCTCACAGGGTCAGTGGTGACAGAGCTTTTGGTTACAATTTTCAAACTTTATTATTTTATGTCCTGCTAATCCTTTATGTCCCTGTTAAGTCCTGCTGGTCTAGTGGTTAAGATTCAGCACTCTCACTGCCACGGCCTCATCATGTATAGCCTGGTAAAGTGGGAGAAAAGGCATCTGTCTACCTTTAAGATGCATGTTGCAGAGATAAGACATACACTTAAAAAATGTATCCAATACTAAAAGTGTTACTAAAAGATACCAACCGAGTGCTGGTAACAATCAGGCCAATGTGCGTTCCAGGGAAGGGCTGCATGACCTGGTACTATTCTGATCCTCTATGCTCGTAATCCGAAAACTCTGAGGTGGAGGAAGTGGGGGCAGACCCCTACATGAATCAAAGGAAAACTATGGATCCTCTCTCCAGAAAAAGTGTACATAACCCATGTACCAGAATGTCCACGTACACTTAATTTTATTCCATTGAACATTGATTTTCCTTACATAACAGACATAAAAAAATCTTTACTAAGATTCATGTCTTCCTTGTTTTCTTACACAAAAATTAACAGCTTCATTCGGAAAAAAAAGAATGTAAACTATTTGGAGAAAACAGAAAGCTAGCTTTAATTCTGCTAAACAGAAAATTTCATTGAGAAGGTTGTTTGTCTTGATTGCGAAGTTGACACAGAGGGCTGGTCTTTGCCATAGGAACATACATGTTATCTGTACCAGCTGTAACAATTTCTAAGATTATCAGAGGAAGTAATCTTCAAAAGGGTTTTATAGTGTTTCCTGTTTTTTGTGGATTACTGCCTACAGAAAAATTGATGAAGCTTTATTAAATCCTCTTACTTCTTCCCCTCCCCCGACTTCAGTTCATCACTGGACAGTTTACATGGTTATTTCCCACAAATCTTCTGTCCCACAATCTTAAGCAACATCAAAAAAGTTACCTCAGTAATTTACCAAAGAAGACGTGAATGAGTTTTTCCCTGTCATACTGTTCTTAGGAGGGACTTTGTTTTCTTTCCAAAAAAAACAACCACCAAAGTAAAATGTTTGTCTGTCTGAAATTCAGTCAAGTTCTTCAAGATTGTTCTTAGGGAAAGTCAGCCAATTTCTGTGTAGTTGAGAAGCATGTCATATATTCACATTTCTTGACAAAATCATTTTAAGGAGTTCACGGCTTTCCTAGAAACAGGCAAGATTTCTTACAGGACTGTTGACTGAGGCTTTGATGAGAGCATCAAAAATGAGACTTACTGATATATGGAGCTTCTTTCTTCCCAAACACCACACATGTTCTAGAGTAGAGCATCCTAGTCTTTGTGGCTGAATGGGTTACAGAGTTCCAACACACTGATCCTCTCTATCCTTGGAGCAACTGAATGGGAACGGTCCCATCTGTGAGCAACCCCCTACATTTGTCCCATTTTACCATACAAAGATTACCATTCTGAGCATGTGCCATGGACTTAATGGAAAAGGTTGAGAAGCATAGACGAAGTTTCGCTTGACAAAGAGGTTTCACCATTTCAAAGATATTCATGGCTTTTAAAGTTTCCAAAAGGAGTTCTTAAAATAGATTTTTTTTTATGACATGGTATGCACATAATAGATGGAAACCAGGAGCCAGCTGCCCTCAGACCTGTCAGTAGTTTCACTCAATGGCATGCTAAAGGAAACTGCAGTAGCTGAAAATTCCTCCACGACCTGCTTCAAGATAGCAGAAAAAACACCAGCACTTCCGGAGAGGATGACGTCATTCCACAGAGATATTACTTCAATTTTCTTCCTCTGATCAAATCACAAACTAGATTTACCATTTCCAGGACATACGACTTCTGCAAAGTTTCTGCAATTGTGTGGCTTCTTTTGTTTTAAACCTTGTTAATCCTTCAGAAAAGTCTGGTTTTATTCAGGGTACAATCCAAATTTGACAAAGTATGAAGTCTTTTCTTACTCCTTTTAGTCTCTCTCTTAAAAAGCCAGACATAGTTCGTCACTTAGTTCTGTTCTGCGGGGGTTCGAATAAAAAGCACCTTCGAACACTAACATGTTAACTCTTGATGCTTATTAGCTAATTAGGAAATGGTAGAAGTTATCATTTTGATTTAAGAGAGGAAAGCTGAGGCATTAAAAGCTAACGATGACTTGTCCAAAGTAATAGTTAATGGCAAGTATTGATCGAGCACCTCTGGTCTTATGTTTGGTACTATACAGATGTTTTCCGCTTTCTTAGCCAAGCCTTTATTTATAGACTAGCCGGGCTCTCTATTTTTCAAATTAAGAATATCTTTATGAAATGAGATGACGTATTATTTTCTACTTACAGAGTGTCAGTATGTTTTAAAAAATTTGTTTTCAGCTTTATTGAGATATAATTGAAAATTATATACATTTAAGAGGTACAATTGGATGCTTTGATATTCATGTACATTGTGAACTAATCACCACAGTTAAGCTAATTAACACATTAAGCAAGCATATTAACATTACTTCACATAGTTACCATTTTCTTTTTTTTTAATTTTGTGGTGAGAACACTCAATATGTACTCATTTAGCAAATTTCAAGTATACCATACAGCATTGTTAACTATAGTCACATTGCTGTGCCTTATATCTTCAGAACTTATTCATCTTGCATAAATGAAATTTTGAACTGCTTGACCAACATATCCCCATTTCCCCCTCTCCTGAGCCCCAGGTAACGACCATTCTCCTCTATGAGCTTGACTATTTTAGATTCCACATATAAGTGAGATCAAGCAGTATTTGTGTTTCTGTGTCTGGCTTATTTCATTTAGCATAATGTCCTCCAGGTTCATCCATGTCGTTGCAAGTGGCAGGATTTTCTTATTTATTTAAGCTGAATAATATTTCATCATGTGATGTGTATGTATGTAATATGTATATCATTTTCTCTTTTTTCCAGTTTTATTGAGATATAATTGACATAAAGCACTATAAAAGTTTAAAGTGTACAGCATAATGACTTGACATACATATAATGCGAAACGATTACCACAATAAGCATGGTTAACATCCATCACCCAATATAGTTAGCACACCTAATGTTTTTTTCCTTGTGATGAGAACTTTCAGGATCTCCTCTCTTAGCGACTTCAAATATACTATACAGCAGTGTTTTCTATAGTCATCATGTTGTACATTAATTCCCTGGTACTTATTTATCTTATAACTGGAAGTTTGTACCTTTTGACCTCCTTCATCCAATTCCCCCACTCCACATTCCCCTCAATACTGTTCATTGTGAGCACAATATATAGTATCAGAGATCTTATGTTCAAAAGACTCAAAGGAATTGTCTTTTGCTATCACCTTGTCCAGTAGCCCAAGTAACAGCTACAGCCAGGGTCAGGGTGTAGAATTTGAAAGAGTATCCACTTCATTTTTTAAACATTGCTGCCCTATATTCATCTTTTATTTTCTCTCTGTCTACTGTCAATGCCCTTCTTGTTAAACTCCCAAGCGTCTTACTGTTGCTACTAGAGCACTGAAAGCTTAACCCAGAGTCTTCACTGATAATGCTAGGAAAAAACTCTGTCCCATGAAATAAAACCAGATACGTACATAGGCACCTTGTCACCATAAAATATCTCCAGGCATCACATTTAAGTGAAAGAGTAATTTTATATCCGATACAAAGTTATCTTTGTGTATCTCCCCCCTCCTACTGAGATAGTCATATGAACTTCAATAATAAAAACTGGGATGCACATTTTTAGATTCTTCCTCACATTTTACAATCCTTGGAGAAAAGGTATCCTGCAGAAAATTCTAGAAAGTGCCCAATTTAAGTTCCGGCTGAGTAAGCAAAACAGTTTCTACTACCACAAAGAATTATCTAAACATATTAAGAAGAGATGAATAAATATTTTGCTAATACCAAAATCATTGCTTATCTCAATTGGAGTATCTATCACATTTTTTCAAATGAAATCTTGAATGTAACTCTCTTGTAAATCCAGTAGGACAAATTTGAAATAATTTTCCTGAATTATTGTGGTGTGTATCATTCCCAATTTCTTGTGGAACCAGACTATAAATTTTGCTTAGTGTCCTACAAAATTAATGTTCTACATTTTTATTGGTTTAATATACACACACAGATGTTTAAAAGAGAACACCATAGCCTCCAAAAAGAGTCACGTGCTAGAAAAACTGTTGTGGGGAACATGTATCCTTTGACAACAGTTTCCTCTTCCTTTCCATTTCGCCATGGTAATAGTTCCTAACTTTCTAGCTGGTATTGTTACAACTTAATTATTTCTTCCTTAAAATAAGGACTCTCAATGTTGAAACTTCACTTACGTAAAAAGGACAGTTTAATTTTTAAAATTTTAATTATTTCTTTGACCATACATAAAAGAGACATGCAGTGACAAACCTGTTGTATTTTTTGTATAGTTTATGCTTATAACTTTAAAATTATAGTATCAAAGTGAGAAAACCTATAGAAGGAAACGGCAATTTGTGGCCCCTATTTTTAGTCAGTTCATTTTGCTGTTTTTATATTCAATGTTTATATTTGTGTACATGCATACCAATTTCTCTAGATATCTTTCCTACTTGCATCTGACTTTTTTTCTTCCTGAAATGCATCCTTTTAGAATTCTCTTGGTACGGTCTGTTGGTTATAAAATCTGTTTTTGTTTTAGAAACAATTTACTCAACCTTCATTTTTGAAAGAGTTTTGCCAAGTACAGTCATGTGCTGCGTAACAATGGGATAAGTTCTGAGAAAGGCGTTGTTTGATAATTTCATCATTGTGCAAACATCATAGAATATACGGAAGAGGAACAAAGTCTTCCCCCCCAAAGTGTGTCTCTTTAACATGAGGATTATTTTAGGCTGATTTATTTTTTATTTTTTATTTTTTTAAAGATTTCATTTTTTCCTTTTTCTCCCCAAAGCCCCTCTGGTACATAGTTGTATATTCTTCATTGTGGATCCTTCTAGTTGTGGTATGTGGGACACTGCCTCAGCATGGTTTGATGAGCAGTGCCATGTCTGTGCCCAGGATTCGAACCAACGAAACACTGGGCTGCCTGCAGCAGAGCGCGTGAACCCAACCACTCGGCCACAGGGCCAGCCCTAGGCTGATTATTTTTAAGACACAAAAAGTCTCAGAAAGTTTTTCTTGTTCCCTCCCCCTTAACAGACTAAAAGAATTCAGATTAAAAAATCTGTCTCAGGGGGCAGTCCCAGGGCGTTGTGGTTAAGTTCAGCACACTCTGCTTCGGTGGCCCAGGTTCATGGGTTCCAATCCTGGGCGGGAACCTATGCCACTTGACAGCCATGTTGTGGCAGCAACCCACATATAAAGTGGAGGAAGATTGGCACAGATGTTAGCTCAGGGCTAATCTCCCTCAAGCAAAAAAAAGAGGAAGAATGAGGACAGATGTTAGCTCATGGCTAATCTTCCTCTGGGCAGGGGGAGGAGTCTGTCTCAGGATGCAAACTATCACCTTAGCATAGCTTGAACTAGGTGGTGAACAGGGAGGAACCTAGAAAAACCTGTTTCTTGGACTCCCCTCTGTGTTATTCTGTTTCTGTGTGACCAAACAAACACTTGTTTTTCTAACATTTGCTCCTTTTCACATCCCTGAGCATTGCCTTCGTTCCCTTAAAGTCCTTGACCCTCCCCACCCCCAACATCTTCTTTTGTCTTTAGCTGAGGA
Source organism: Equus caballus (assembly GCF_041296265.1). Classification (NCBI taxonomy): domain Eukaryota; kingdom Metazoa; phylum Chordata; class Mammalia; order Perissodactyla; family Equidae; genus Equus; species Equus caballus. Next base: position 76,948,906 of record NC_091689.1, read on the forward strand.
TGGTGTTTAAGGGAGGGCTTCAGCCATTTTGATGAGTTACTCAATTCTCCTGGCTTTCTCCCATGTACACATTATTAAACTTTTGTTTGTTTTTATCCTGTTAATCTGTCTCATGTCAATTTATTCTTAGATGAGCCAGAAGAACCAAGAAGGGTAGAGGAAAATTTCTTCCTCCCCTTCAGTACTTACACGAACCTAAATGGTATAGCCTACTACACTTCTAGGCTATATGGTACTAACCTTATGGGATGACCATCGTATACGCCATCCAGTGTTGACTGAAATATTGTTATGTGAGACATGACTGTACATGATTCTAAGTTGAAAGTTAGCTTCTGTTGGTACTTTGAGGATACTATTTCACTGTCTTCTGGTTTCTACTGTTGCTATTGAGAAGTCTGCTGTTAATCTAATTGCTGCCCCTTTGAAAGCGATTTTCTTTTCTCTGGCTTGCTACCAACATCTCTATTTGTTTGGGGGATAATGCAATTTCACTACAGTGTGTCTAAGTGTGGATTTCTTATTATTCATGCTGCTTGAGATTCACTGGACCTCTTGAATCTGATAAATGATGTTTTCTTCAATTTTGGAAGATTTATGGCCGTTATATATATACTTTTAAGATTTTCTCTATTCTCTTTCTCATTCTATCCTTCATGTCTCTTTACTTTTCTTTCATATTTTCCATCTGCTTAAAATTCTGTGATTCATTCTGGGTAATATCTTCAGATTTATCTTCCAATTCATTAATTCTCTCTTTTACTATGCCTAATCCATTGTTTAATCTTTTGCTTTTTAAATTGCAACGATTATAGTTTTCTCTCTACAAATTGTATATGGTTCCTTTTAAAATCTGCCTAGTCATATATTGATAGTCCCTTTTTTCTTACTCATGTTTTCAATTCCATCTTTTACTTAAATACTTCATATTTAGTTATTTTATATTCTGCATCTCATAATGCCAATATCTAAAGTCCTTACAAGTCTAAATCTATTGTTTGTTGTTTCTTATTCCTTGTGCATTTGTTTAACTTTTTTACAGTGAACTCATATTTGGCTGAATTTATTTTCAGAAAATCCTGAGGGATTTAGATTAAAGCATGCTTTCCTGCAGAAAAGATTTCTGATTATTTCTGCTGAGTGTCAGAAGGTGCTACCAACCTGGGATCATTTTAATTTCTTGGCCTTGGCCATGAGAAATGTATACACTTCAATCCTGGACTCAAGTGGTAATAGGTTATACATTCTTTTTTTTCTTTTTTCTTTTTTTGCTGAGGAAGATTAGCCCTGAGTTAACATTTGTGCCAATCTTCCTCCATTTTATATGTGGGCTATTGCCACAGCATGGCTGATGAATAGTGTAGGTCCATGCCCAGGATCCAAACCTGCTAACCTGGGCCGCCGAAGCAGAGCATGCCGAACTTAACCACTATGCCATGGGGCCAGTGCCTAAATTCTATTATTTTTATTGTGTTTGTCTTGAAGCTATGACAATGATAAACAGATTTTATTTGCCCTTTACTGCAGGAAATTTTCTTCAGGTCATCCACTCACTGAGGCTACAGCCTCCTCAGTTTTATTTGGGGTGTGTCTGTGAGGAGGTCTCAGAATTAGCTCCCCCAATTGTATGGGCTTTGGGACCTAGTTCCCTGGTGCTCTGAATGCTATATAATACCCAAGACTCTACATTCCTGGTCTTGGCATATGCCCCCAAAGTAGCCATATTTCCTTATTTAATTACCACTCTGATTTCAGGTTGGTGTTTTATTTTTGTTGGGAGTGGATGGGCATCTTGAGGATTTTCCTTATTTTCTTGCAAGCTCCACAATACACTTAAAAGGATGTTTGTTTATTGTGCTTTATTCAGTGTCTAGGTGTTTAGCTGTGGGAGAGCCTTTCAAAAATATCTAGCTTGCTATGCTGCCAGTAGAAAAGTCATAAATAGTTTAATTTTCAAACTTTTTTGTTAAAAAAGAAAAAAGTCAGAGATCCTGCCAAAATCCTTAGTGTTAGTGATTTGTAAATTGTACAGAAAACAACAATAATGGTAGGTAAAATTTATTGCATATCTATTTGCCAGGCACTTTATGTATGTTGCATCATTTACTCTAAGAATTAGGTAATATTATCTCTAAGCTACAGGTGAAAGACCTGAGATTCAGAGAAGGTGAATAATTTTCCCAAAGTCACATCACAGTAAGTGGCAGAGATAGGGTTTGTCTGATTACAAATTTTTGCATGCTTATTTTTTTCACTAAGCTGGATTGCCTCTCTATTCAAGCTCTGCAATCATAGAAGCTAGAACCATTTGAAGAATGTTATCAGCTATATTTTGCTTTAAAGTGGCAGACTGATCAGAGATCCACTTGGAAGTATAGTATTTTCATCTCTTAATAATGTATCAAATTTGGTCAAAATCTGACAATCTCTTCAAAACCTATCATGGATCAAAGAAACAGATGAAAATGGGAAACATTAAACAGTCAAACCGAAAAAGAGCTGTTTTTTAGTCCTTCAGGAATATCAGATAAGTTCTAAAAGCAATATATTTGTTTTGTGCTTTTTTATTCCCTTCCTTATTTCAAAAAGAATTTAAGATAGCTGACAGGGATGCATAAAATTCACGATATAAATCAGAAACAGGTGAGGAAAAAGGAAGATGAAGAAAGAGGAAAAACAAAGGAGTGAAATTAAAATAAAAATGTATACCATTGAGCTTGGTATGAGGCATGCGGCAAATTTGGCCCTACGTTTTCTAAGGTCAACTTAAAAAGGGACACCTGGGCAGTTATGAGTCATATAATAAATACAACTCAATTGCGCAGAAGCAGCACGGATATGACTGATCCCTATGAACAGGATCAAAAGTTTCTCACTAAGTGCCTCACAAAGAGGGCATTGTATAATGAAAAAAGAACAACATCCTGATCATACAAATGTGGCATTTTTTGAGAGTGAAAGGAGAACTATTAGACATTATGCTGGAACAACAGGTGTAAACTGTGACTGTCTCCCCAAAATCAAACACTATGCTCACTCTACTTAGAGTAATCACAACTACAGGTTTTACTGTTGCATCTGTCAATACAAGCAGATGATTGCACACAAAATAGCAATTCAGTAAAAGCAGCTCTGTTTGAGGTTAACATAACATGACTGGTCTAACTTTTAGCTGATCTAGTTAAATGACTGGGAGATTTCAGAGCATGGTGGAGCGGGATAACAAACTCATATGGGTTCAGTGGTGAGGGAATTAACACAAGAGTGTCAAGTGGCCAAGTGTACGATAATAGGGGATGGAGAATGAAGAAAACATTTTAAAATAATGTTTTGGAAAACAAAATCCACCTACAGTTGAATTTAGTTTCCAACTAAGTGACTGACAGTTGGGAATAATGGCATATCTCTATAGTATGCTTATTTGATGTCTATGCCATCTACATTCAACATTCAATTGATATTCTAAACATTAATCAGGGCTTCATTTTTCAACTAATTCTTGCTTGTGTTTGTCATTATGTTGAAAATATTTAGGAAGGTTTCCAATTAAATTTGAACAATTTCTGAATTAATTCTTGACTTTTATAAGTAGCTCATTCTTTTGAACAGTAATCATTACTCACTCAAATTTTCCTCTGACCCTGGCTTCTGGAGAAATGCTTTTTCTTGTTCTTTCAGTATGAAAGAGCTTTTTAAAAATAGCTCATCCAATCAGGGGCTACATTAGTAAAAGTATAAAATCCCAGAGCAGGGAACCATCAGTTGAAGGGAGACAGTAGTCTCCCTTTACACTGTCTGGTCAGACTCCATCAGGGGCAGCTCAGCGTGGCTGTCTCCATTACTAAAGGGAAATATTAACAAGGCATAGGGCCCCAAAGGGCAATGCTGCCATTTCCCACTATTTCTAGGTTTCTCCTCTGTTCAAATCCCTGCACCTTAGTCTCGCCCCTACTCCCCTTATCAACTTTCAAAAGATGACTTAGCCTCAGAGGGATCACCAAACAATTAATTCAAGTCTGCTTTCCTCTTTAGATGTACCTGTGTCCAGATAGTTCTAGTTAGTGGAAGAGGTGTCCCTCTTCCTGTTGAAGACATATTCCACCACAGGATGTCACCCTTCTGCCTTCTCAGGAATCCCGTTTTATTATATATTTACACTCTATCCTATGTCTTCATCTCTTTCTTGAGGTATTCTGTATCTCCAGGCTCTTTCTTGTGGACAGAGAAAAGAATTCAAGTCTCCTGGACCCCGCCCTTCCCCTTCTGGCTTCTACACTATCTCGCCTCTACTCTTCACAGCTCCTGAAAAGGGAGCCTCCAGGCATTGTCTTCCTCCCAGACTTCCTATCCACTCCACCATCTCTGGCAATCTAGATTCTGGTCCTTTCACTAGTCTGAAACAGCTCTTGCCCAATGACTTCCTAGTTACCTAATCCAAAGAACAGTTTTTTCTTATCCTCACAGCCTTTGTGACTGTTGACTTCTTTTAGAACTCTCTCCTCTTAGTTTCTGGGATAGAGCTATTGCTTGATTTTCCTCTAACATGCCTGGACATTGATTCTCAATCAACGTGAAGAGCTGTTTGATTACACTTTAAGGCTGGCCTCCTCCATACAATACGTATGTGGTGGCTTCAACTAACACCTGTGGACAAATCCCAAACGTGCAGCCCTAGACCTGTTCTAAGCTCCTGATCTCCATATTCAAGTGCCCAGCCTTCCTCAAACTCAACATGTCTACAATTGAACTTACCTGCACCCCCTCCATTCTTCCTATGAACCAATGTCATTACCTTTCGCTCACTTATTCAAGGCAGTCATTTAAGAATTATCTTTGACCTCTTCTTCCTTTCCTCTTACATCTACATTTAATTGGTCATAAGTCCTAATTCTCTCTTGTATCATTCTACTCTCCTACAGCTCTGCCCTAATTTAGGACATTTCTCAACAGGAACATAGCAATAGCACCCTAACTGGTTTTCCTGGCTTCTCTCTTGCCCTCTTTGTCTATACTACTGCCAGAGAGATTTTCCCAAGTTGAAAGTTTAATTGGGTAACACGCTTTCAGTAGTTCCCCCTTACCTTTATGACACATCTTTACTTACTTAGGAAGGCATCCAAGGCCATTCATATTTTAGCTTTCCTGAAAGTAGTCAGTCTAAACAACTGAAGTACCCTGAATGCATCATGCTCTCTCACCTCTTTCCCTGAGTTAGGGATGCCCTTCCCGGGCCCAGTATTTAGTCCTGCAATACTGAGTTCCAATGTCTCCTCCTGAGGGCATTTCCCTAGCCTCTCCAGCCAAGATAAGGTGCTCCTCTGGTACATTCCTGTAGTACTCTGTGTTTACTTCTGTTGGAGCATGCATATCAATCCTGCAACTGCTAATTTACTTATCGGAATCCCTCTCTAAACATAGGAATAATAGTAGCTAGCATTTGTTGAAAGCTGTTTACAGGCCCTGTATTAAGTACACTGTATGCAATATTCATTTAAGCCTCACAACTATCCTAGGAAGTATGTACTCGAACTACCCTTGATTCCCAGGTCAGCAAACTGAGCTTAGAGGTTAAGCAACTTCTTCAATGTCACAGAATTATATCCTAACCTTTCTGAGGGCAGTGATCATGTCCTATTTGTCTATGAAGAGAACTTGGCAATGTATGGCATGTGGTTGTTCCCCAATAAATGTGTATGGGTCAAATAAACAAAACTGGGGCCAACAAATAGAAATCAAATAGAGGCAGATTTTCGTTTACTAGGACTATCCAATGGAATGATCACTCCAAAGACAGTTATATGTGGCACTTATCACACTGAAGAATATTTACACATTTGCATTTTTTCCCCTTGTGACTAGGGGCTCTATCTTAATCTGCTTTCACTCCTCAGAATCTAGCCAAGAGCTAGCGATGCTCAGCAGTGTTTGTTGAATGGATTGGATTGAAGTTAAAGGCCCTGCAAACTGAAAAGTGGGTATTTGTCCTTAATACCATTCATTGGAAGTTTAACTCCCATTGTTCTTTGTTTCTTCCCATTATTCTGCCTTTTCTTTCCAAAGAGCTTTGAGAATAAAGAGAGATAGGGAAAGAGTTGAGAGATCTCATTTGTTGTTTGTAAAACAAACTAAGCCTTGTGAGGGCAGAGAACATATCTTTTATCACATTACACCCTTAGCCTAGTACATAATAGCTGTTTAATAAATATTTGTTTGATGAAACACACACACACACACACACACACACCCAACAGTGTGCTCTTTACTCCTGAAGGGTCCCATGGAACCATATGCCATATAAGAAAGTTCTGCATTAGGTGAAAGATTGGATCAGCTCAGTGTTGTTACACTGGAAAACTAGTTAAATTATAAACTTTAGGTCCCAAAAGTGAGAGAAATGGAGAAGGGAAGAGAGGAGAAAAGCACTAAATTACAATCATCTTTCCCGAGACTGAGGCAAGACTCAGAGTAGTAAAAATCTTCCTCAAAGATCCACAGATGGGTAGTAAACAAACAGCAGGCTGTATGACCTCTGAGGTCCCTGCCAATTTTAAGGTCATTTGATTTTCATTTATTGATCCTAAATATCGAATTGAGAGGCTATATTTCAAGATACTGATGGTTAGATCTAGAATTCACTTATTAAACGGTATTCTAGGCACTGAGGATACAGCAGTAAAAAGAGAGAGACAGAGACAGAAATTGTGAACCTTGTGGAGTCAACCTTCTAATGGAGTATGGGTATGGGAGACAAATGATAAACAAGATATTCTAGATAGAGTGTCCAAAAAAGGGGACAGGAAGAGGCCAGGAAGTGGCAAAATTAATGGGACAGCATTACAGTCGTTCTATCTGGAAGTGCTGGGCTCTTTGGTCACTGGTACTACTCAATGGGTCTTAGAGCAGTTTTTGACAGTAACTCCTTAACATTGTAAAGATCCATTCCCTTCTCAATGGCCTATTATCTAAATCCCCCATGTAAGTTGTTGCCAACTGCTGCCCCTTCCTCACTGGCTTCGAGCTTTTCTCTCCCTGGGGCATATAAAAAACTACTAACTAAAATTTTCTCTTAGGTATTCTAGCGATCATTTCTCCTTTTTAAAAACCTTCAACAAATGTGTGAGGAAGCCTACGTCAGTATTGTCACCTAATTTTCTTTCCTGCCTTTACCTTTCTCAAGTCTACTGGCAAACTCAGCTAACTCTTCATTATCTTTCCCTCTCAATTAACTCATTCCTACAATAAACCAGACTAATCTCCTTGCCTGTTTACAAAGCAGTCCTCATCTCCTCACTTAAAATATCCTGATTTTCTTTTCCTTCCATAAAACTTTTCCTAACCTAGTATAAATAACATTAAACACTACCTATTAGCAATTTTACAATTACAGCCAGAATTTGAAGCTTAAATAAAAAAAGACAAAACAGCAAAATATATAGAAAAGGATTATAACTGAATTTTGCATGTCTGAGAATTCAAATTGGTTTACCAATGTTTATTCTTCTCTTTAGCTTTAGTGCCAGACCTTGAGAATGAGACTATTTTTTAAGCTATGTTCCACGCTTTCTAACGCAGGGGCGCAAAGGCCCTAATTAAGCTGATGTCTTGGCAGGCTTCAGATCCAAATGATAGAGAGGATTTGTCTGCTGTTGTGGCGTCAATACATGGGAATCACATACAAACACCCGTGTTTTTATTTTCTCTCAAAGAACTATAAAGACCAATATTTGCTTTTAAAAATATAGTTCTTAAATAAAGGCTTATCATTCCTAGCAAAAGAGTACGCTTTTAAAGTTCAATGAGGTTAAATGTTCATTATGGCCACCTTATGTATATCTTTCAACCTAAATCATTTCCCTCTAGGATACACCTTGAGCAGTTATCACTTCAAACTTGTACAATTCCTTGTACCTAGGGTTCTCAAAAAAAACTAATTTTTTTTTTTTTCATATTGAGTAGAAAATCTTTCCCCTATTTAAAAGAGAAATGAGGGGCCAGCCCGGTGGTGCAGCAGTTAAGTTCACACGTTCCGCTTCTTGGCAGCCCGGGGTTCACTGGTTTGGATCCTGGGTGCGGACATTGTACTGCTTGGCAAAAGCCATGCTGTGGTAGGCGTCCCATGTACAAAGTAGAGGAAGATGGGCATGGATGTTAGCTCACGGCCAGTCTTCCTCAGCAAAAAGAGGAAGATTGGCAGTAGTTAGCTCAGGGCTAATCTTCCTCAAGAAAAAAAAAGAGAGAAATGAGGTTAGAAATATGAAATTGTTCACTCAATATTTCAAAGTAAACTAGTACTGGAGCTAGTAAGATCCAGAACTCCGGTTTTAGTTTTGGACTATTGTTGTATATTTAAACTTTTACTATTGCTAGAATTATTATAAATTATCATAATTACGAAAGAAAGCATTTAAGCTCTAGGGTTTGATCATAGTGAAAGAAATACAAATTTGCTCACTATATGCAAGGAATATTTGAGGAATATCCAACCGTTTTATAACATTTCAACTGTAACAAATGACCATGCTGGAAAAATAATGATTTTATAGTGTTGAGTCTCAGGGAACATTAATGTCATTTCAAGTAAAATCATTTTCACTTTTTAGAGGGGATTCAGTCATCAATGATGGCTGAATGAAATCTACATGAATGCGCCTGGCACAGGGTAGGCACTCTGTGCACATGGTCAGATTGGAAGCTAGAGTCTATTCTTTAAGAGAGTCACATGATCCAGACTTCCTCTGCTCACATACCCAGATGCCATGACTGAATCAGGAGGTAGTTAGAGCAAGCTATCAAATCAATAAACATCCAGAAGTTTTTCAATGTTTCTCACCACTGCATGTGTCTGACTCAACTCTATAACAAATATATGCTTTTACTTATTACTTTTTCGCTGGGAAAGATTCACCCTGAGCTAAAATCTGTTGCCAATCTTCCTCTCTCTTTTGTTTTTTAATACCTTTTTTTATTGTGCATGATAATTGGTTATAGTTTCTGCAATCCTTACATTCTACCTGGCTCTGAAGTTCATCAAAAAATAAAATTAAAAAAAGCTGTTAAGACTGACATTTTAATTTCAAAGCTAAGCCTTAAGCTTACATAAATTCAGAAATGGTTGTGATCTCAGATATAATGCTTTAATACTCTAGTTATGGTCAATTGAAGTGGAGTCTTGTCAAAATACTTTTAAGCTAGACAAGCACTGAATTTAACAAATGACATCAAAGAGTTTCTATACTGTATTTAAAATTGTTTTCCTATGCTATTCAGGTCTTCCAGGTAATGAAATAGAAAACAGAATGATTCTTTATACATTTTTAATGGCACTTGTTATTTGATATTAGTTACCTTTGCACACTTTTTACTTTTATAAGTGTAAAGTAAACTTCTTGAAGGTAGCATGTAATGTGCACTTAATATTCACTGAATGAATAAATGGACAAACATCCAATGAGGCTATAGGAGAGGACAGGTAAGTGGTAGATTTACTTCCATGTATGCAGTGTAAGGCACATATTTGTAAAAAGGAATCCAACTGTGCTTAAATAATACTGGGTACACTGAAAAATTTACCAGTGACACAAAAAATACCACTTAGGTAACACACACATGTGCACGCACACATGTGTGTATAAATTACACAAGCAAATGCAGAGAAATGTGCTAATAGAACATACACCAAAGCAATAACAGTGGTTACTGCTGGGGAGTAGGCTATGATTCTGGGGGCAAAGAGGGCCTTAAACTATCTATAATGTTTTAACTTTTTACAAAAGGAATATATATTATGCAATTCAAAATTAATAAGAGAAAAAGAAAAAACAACATAAGATACTGGCACATAATCAACAGACTTTTGAAGCCTAACTTGCTGTGCTATCAGGAACAAACATTTAACTGCTCGTGATCTCTGTTTTCACATTTATAAAATGTGCAAGAGTATTACCTGATCTCTAAGGTCTGTATTTTATGATGAACTGTGAACTATTAACAATTATATAAACCATTGCCTGAAACCACTAGATCAATGCAATATTAAAATCTAAATACCCACCAAATTGTTTAGCCTTAAGAATCTAAGAACTAGAAAGTTCATTCTACTCTTATACTAAAGCATAGTGTATCTGCACAAAGAATACAACAGGTAATTTCAGGTGTTGTACCCTTGAAAGACAACACAGAGCAGGAATAAGTCCATAAAAGGGATATTAGGAGAACCCAGATGAAAAAGGGGCCTCTGAAGGAAGAAGAGAAAAAAATCAGGACTCAACTACTTGAAAAGAAAATGTTAGTGAAGTACATAACATTATGAAGTTATGTACAAAACATTGCTTTTGATGGAAGAGACATTGTGAAGATGCCTAAAAAGTTGTAGTTGTTTTTAACCAAGTATATGTGTGCAACAGACACTCTTACTCATCCTGTTTTCTAAGTTGTACTTCATCTTTTTTTTTTTTTTGAGGAAGATTAGCCCTGAGCTAACATCTGCTGCCAACCCTCCTCGTTTTGCTGAGGAAGACTGGCCCTGAGCTCACATCCGTGCCCATCTTCCTCTACTTTATATGTGGGATGCCTGCCACAGCATGGCTTGCCAAGCGGTGCCATGTCCGCACCAGGGATCTGAACCGGTGAACCCCGGGCCGCGGAAGCGGAACGTGGGCACTTAACCACTGCGCCACCGGGCTGGCCCTGTACTTCATCCTACATCAGAGATGAAGGGAAGGATGAGATGATCAAGCATAAGGAAGATAATGGCCAGGATATCTGTTCCATACTTGTTAATATAAAAAAAATGTGTGTTTCTAAGCAGCCATTTCAAAGAGGCATGACCCCAGGTCAAATTAGCTACAGGAAAGTGTCTTGTTTTAAGGTAGAATGGTGGCGATGAGGTAGTGGCCACAGCAGTGTGGAGGCAGTAAACAGATGTGTGTGTACGTGTGTTGAGAGAGTGGGAGAGTGAAAGCACACTTGAGTGTGTGCTAAGGAAGGAGAGTATGGAACCAGTATTACTAGAATTGACCCATGCAGAGTATGGATGAGTCCTGGAAATTAGCCTAATCTTCACAATTCTACTTCTGCACTATTTCTCGAATTCATCCTCTCTCCTCTCATTCTATTAATGAAGCCCTCATTTCCAGTCTCCTGTTATGTTGTGATAGTAGTTTATCTCCATTCCTTACTACTAGACACCTCCTGTTCTCAACCTACGTCAAGACAACCATTTCCCACCAGTTGTGCATAAGTAGTAATTTAAAAAGTCAAACATATGTTTAAAAAGTCAAATCTGTATCTATCTGTAATTATCTATAATAATATAATTTCCTTTCTTGTATTCCCATATGCTTGGATGGCATGGAAATGACTGCAGAAAAAGCTAGGGCCTAGGAATTAGACATATCTTTGCATGTGTACATATATATATATATATATATATAGCTATTACCTATGTGGCAGAAGAAAAGTGGCTGAGAACAACAGCCTTCAGGAAAAAGTCCAAATTCCATTACATAGATGCCTCTCCCAGACTGGGCTCAACGTAGCTTTCTGGCCTCTATTCTTCTTCACCCCGACCCCTGCAAAACGGACTCATCCACGTGGGCGTCACCATTCCCAAACCACACTATACGCGTTCATGCCTGAGCCTCCGAAAACCCTAGCTCTCCTTCCCCACCACTGACTATGAACATTCTTATTTTAAGATACACCCAAATACCCACTATTTGATAAAGCTCCCAGATTTCTCCAGGCACAGCCAACACCTCCATCATACTTCTTGATTATATTGTAACATAATTATTTCTATATCCACTCCTCCCTCCCATCACTCATGAACTCCAAAACTTTAAGGAAGAGCCTGCACCTTCTTTTTCCAGCTTCCTGTCTTGGTACCCTGCCTGGCTGATAGCCTTCCATCAATCGTAGTTTGAATGGAGACAGAAGAAAACAACAGCAACAAAACATTTGGTTCTAAAGGACACTAAGGAACTCTTCTGCTACTTACAAGATAAAACAGATTCATTTAAGCTACTCCAAGAATATCTCCTATTTTAAAAGGACTTCAAGGCAGGAAATCTTGTAATTTTCATTAGTAACACTTTTCTGTATCAAACAGCCTTTGTTAAAAGTTCTCTCTTACACAAGAAATTCTTACAAAATTCTGCAAAAAAGATGCCTAAAGTGTCAAAATATGAATTTCACACTACCTATTAAGGGTCTTCTAAAAAGCCTTCTAATCCAATTAAGAAAACATGTTTTGCCTGACATTCCAAATGTGTCTATCTTGAAAGTGATTTAATGATTAGATAGCATTCTTTCCTATTTTCTTTCTTTAATTCGAAGAATTTGTTCGTATATTTTTCCTTTTCCTATTTGCTTCTTTTACTATATTATGGCTGTATCTTTAATATCAATTAGATCCCTAATTGAAATCTTCAAAACTCCTGAGCACCTTAAAAGCCCCTAAGTCTCCAAAGAACCTCCAAATTTCTCTTTCCCTTAATAAGGTGGCAAAGTTCACTGGACTCTTTAGCACATCAGGAAATCCTCAAAAACTCTAAAGAAGCTCTGGCAGATGAGGTGGGAAAACACTGGGAGAAATTCTGTAACGTGAGGCAACAGAAAATGGATCAGGAGATTCCATGAATTCTGGAAAACTACAGCGACTCCAGAAAGGAATGGGAACATGAATAGACAAATTGTCTTCTTGGGAGGTAGGAGCTAAGAACAAAGAAGGGGGCCCACCCCATGGCCGAGTGGTTAAGTTTGCAGCTCCGCTTTGGCGGCCCAGGGTTTCGCCGGTTCGGATCCTGGGCGAGGACAGAGCACTGCTCATCAGGCCATGTTGAGGCAGCATCCCACACAGCACAATCAGAAGGACCCACAAGTAGAATATACACATATGCACTGGGGAGCTTTGGGGAGAAGAAGAAGAAGGAAAAAAAAGATGATTAGCAACAGATGTCAGCTCAGATGCCAATCTTTAAAAAAAAAAAAAAGAACGAAGAGGAAGGATATGGAAAAAATCTCAGAGGAGTAAACGTTAGGGTGAAATGAAATGAAGGTGCCAGTGAATTTTCTGATTTCTTTACCTAGCAATTTTGAAGCGCGTCATGGTTTATGAACAGATCTATTATGTTGTTAGGTCTCTATCTCTTCAACAGAGATAAAAATAGCTGGTCACCAACCTAAATATAAAACTATAAAACAGACCATTTAAAACTATTCTAGTTCTTCCAAGTATGGAGAAGAAAAAAATAACACACAAGAAAATACATGTTATTTTATAATAACGATCTTTAGCAAATCAGAAGCTTAATTTAATTAGGCTTGCCTTTAAAAACAAACTTTCAAGAGTTATTAGATTTACATTAACTCATTCAATAATATATCCTGAACATTATATTGGTTATATGCCATATGGGATTACAAGACTAAGTAGGGGTCCCTGCCCTCAAGGAGCTCACACTCTAGGAAAGGATTGGGGCACCTTTTATTTTAGACAGCTGTGTTTAATTTTTAACAATGTTTAGACCAGCAATTCTCAGTATTTTCCATGGAATACCAATCCTATAAGAAGGGCAGGTACATTTGGAAAATAGGATATACCCAGAGGACAACACAGGAGAATACTGAAGGCCTTGAGAGTCTTATAGAAAAGAACTTTAACTTTGCTTAACTTGGCATTTCACAAAATTATGTAACTGCATCTTTTTCACCTAACACCTATAAACAGATCATGTCACACTTTGCGAAATGCTGATTTGGGCACACAGTTTTAAAAAAATGTATTCCTATGTATTTCCTAAGGCACTGAAAACACAAACTTTTAACACTTTTCACATTTTCAGAAAATACATGAAAGAGCAAGTTTGCAAATTCTTGGGAATTATAAAAATAATCTGAAGGATGGGGTTAAGGGGTAGAGAGAGAATAACAAATAGAATAGCTTTCCCAAACCACAGAAAACTATCTCAAACTATAAACTATGTTTCATGAAGACTAAAAATATCCATAAAAACTTAAAAACAGGTGATTTAAATATATAATCCTTTTACTAAAATCTACTTTATGTGAACATACTGTTTAGACTGTTTCAAACAAACATATCTTAATCTGTGATCAATTTTACACATATTCTTAATTACATGTAGAGACAAGACATTGTATGCTCCATATTTCATTTGTTAACATTCATTATCTTTCCACCCTTTTCAGAATTTCTGGTTTGTACCTGCTCTTCTCTCTTGATGCTAGCTAATGGAATTCCAGTATTTAGGCACTTCTAATAGCTGGCTAAAAAAAAAAAATTTATCAAGATTAAAAGGGAAAAATGTACCCTCCTCCCCATAGTTGCAGAAAAGCAGATAGGATTCTATTCTATATCATAAAACTGCTTTTGCAAATATTATTTTTTAAAAAGTTGTCTTGTTAGACACCTGGGTTTCAGTGTTGCTATATCCTGTGACAATACCTGTGACAAAAATAGTAACTTTTAAAGTCTGTAATTCTGACTGGTTGTCTCCTTAATAATTTGTGACCTTGCTAATGATATTTAACATTCTGATTTCTGAAAGTTTCTCTGCAAATTTGTTAAGCTGAGGAAAAAAATCATTGGTACATCCCTTTTCTTGCAAATATATGGTCACATACATAACACACCTTTGATTATGTATCATTTCTTATTTAAAGAGAGAGTTTTCACTATCTCATCTTGTTTAAATTAATTATAGGTGCTATGACCAAAACAAATACTTGCGTATAATATTGAAGAGGGAACTGGTAGCTCAGGGAAAAAAATAAATTGGTCTCTGGATATGCAGTCTGTTTTCAACACAAGGAGGCAAAACATTTCACACTCTCCAGATACTTCCCAGGCAGCGGAAAGTGCTGTCCTCACCTGAGGCTACACTTTTCCTTTTCAAAAGTCTTAACTGACTGACTCTCCTCAAGCTTTCGGGTAGTTCTCGTAGACAACAGCAAAATAATAAAGGGTGCCTCACTTCTGGAGGGGCTCAAATATCCAGTCATCCTTACAGTCTCTTCAGCTGTGCTTGTTACAAAATGTTGTTATTCTTACCAAACTAAGGCAGTGGTGATTTTTTGTTCACAGGCATCGTTTGCTCTTATCTTAATCAACCAACTGGTTTCCTCTTGCCAACTCATTTAGATATTACTCTTTTTCAAGATCAGGCTGCAAACTAAATTTAAAAATAGAATAAATAAATCATTAAATAAAATCATCCCCCTAGGGAGCTGTCTGCAAATATTCAGGTTAATATTATATATGTGTTGTTCATAAAAATATGTTTTAGTGACTATGTGTACCTTTGCAGGATAGGCAGAAACATATGCAAGAACTGACATGAATATTGGCAAAGTCTTTATTCCTAAAACCTAGCAAGAGCATTTTGTCTATTGACAATCATCAGGGAATACACTTTTTCAGATAGATTGTAAAAGGAGTTTACAAAGTCCTACAGAGTTTTCAAAGCCTTTGGTGTCTCTACTTCTAGAAACAATAGGGACAGTGCAACATTTAGATGGGATTCTAAAGAAACTAAACCAATGTGGCCAGGCACACTGCCCATTGTTTTAAAAAAAATCTTCAGCAACCACGTTGGATTTTTTTAACTTATAAAATATTAATGGTCTATGAGACTTCCAGGTATCCACCTCCACACCTTCCCCATCTAGGTTCATTAGTGGAAGATATAGCCTGAAGCTCACCTAACTGGGCCTTTTCAAGTCTTCCTAACTACTTGTCAGGTGCAAAGTTCTTCCGTCTTGGATCTATGCTTTATGTTTAATAAGATGATTATCTCACCTATCAACCAATTTCTTATTATTAATTTTTGGTTTCTTATAGACACATGTCTAGAAGAAAGCTTCTTGGACACTTCCCACTTTGGAATCATCAGACTAGTGGTGGCAGCTTACAAATAGCTCCTGGTAGTGGTGGGTCTATCTAGACAGCTGGTGGACCTTCTGTCCTAACCCTGACCTTCTAGTCAGGAAAATTCAACCTCATGTTTCAGACATGTCCAAAAAAACATTCCAGACTGGTTCCAAGAGAATCTACCATGAAACAACTAAACTTTCCAGAAGACAGTGCCTAACTTGCCTGTCAATAGGAAGGTCTTGCCTGACTTCATTTGATGGTGTCTTAACTAGATTATAATTTCTCTCTCTTAAATAAAGCCCAGCTTTTGATTTCATGCTTCGAGGTTTGGCCTTGGCCACTTCTGAACTGGGTCCAAAGACTACAGAACATTTAAGGCAGATCTACTGCTCTGAAAATCTGTCTGCAAAGAACCTACTTCAATCACTTTTCTTCTTGCAAAATAAATCCTTACTAGAGACCTGTCAGTCAACACAAGAGAAAGCAGGACTGCTAATCTCCCTTTCATCAAAGACGACTGGCAAATGACCACCACTAGAATGACAAGTGCCTGACATTGAGCAAGCACTATGAGGGTTGCTACTTGCTACACTATCCTTCCAGAACTTTCTGGTTTGGTTATTAGGTCTCAATTATAAGGTGAGGAGCACCTACTACCAAGACTGAGTAAAACTAACTTTCCTAAAAATAATGGCCTTGTACCTAGTTATTGCTCTTACATTCTTTGCTATGGCAACTCAAAAGATACAATAACAATGCATTCCTTAAATGCTGACTTTGTTCTCAATTACCACAAACAGTACAGGAGAAACTCCTATGATACTACTGTCTTTTACCTGAATAGTCTGTGCAGTGTTTGGACAGCTGGAGGTAAAAATTTCCTTTAATGTTCAGCGTATGGCACTTTATCGTTTATCACAATAAAATTTGTGGGAAAATAAGAAGGTACCTGCCTTACGTTTCACAATTGGTGTCCTTGAATTCTTGTACTGTGTTGATGGGAAGTGAGCTGCTTATCCTAGGATGTACAAAAAATGCTACCTGGCATTTTGATTTTGGGTGAAATCTCCAGCTGTAATTTGTGACTTTAAGACAGAGAGTATGATAGTTTTCTAAGACACCAGTTCATTTGTTGAGCTCACGCACACTCATGGTCAAACACATGTGGCCTTGCTTTGTATCTTCCAATACTTCCCGGGGGGGAAACAGTCACATCTGGAAGCACAACAGTTTAGGGAAATAACATGCCCAAGTGAGGTTATACACAATCTCAGAAAGACAAAAAACTATTAAAATAAGGTAACAATCAGGCTAAACTTCTCTAATTCTGCTCACTGAGAGGACAGTCATTGAGGTAAGGTGCTAGAGAATCACATGGCTCAGAGTTCACCTTAGCCAACAAAGAAGGGGTGTGCTCTCACTGGCAAGAAACGATGCCCTAGGGGGCTGGCCCCGTGGCCGAGTGTTTAAGTTCGCGCGCTCCACTGCAGGCGGCCCAGTGTTTCGTTAGTTCGAATCCTGGGCGCGGACATGGCACTGCTCATCAGACCACGCTGAGGCAGCGTCCCACATGCCACAACTAGAAGGACCCACAATGAAGAATATTACAACTATGTACGAGGGAGCTTTGGGGAGAAAAAGGAAAAAATAAAAATCTTTAAAAAAAAAAAAACTCATTTGTAATCTTTAAAAAAAAAAAAAAAAGAAACGATGCCCTAGGTTCCTGGCAATTCAAGCTACACCTGAAAGAATTTGCCAGGCTGCAGCACACTGAGAACTAGGACCTATTTATGTGGGCTGGTTGCCTTTTATAGCACATTTAAGAGTTATAAAATTGTACAAGGTATTGAAGTGAGGCAAAAATTGTTAGTCCATTTGTAGCAGTAATATTTATAAATTTGTTCCATAAGTTGTAACCTGAAAAGACTCATTTCAAATGTTCTCACCTGGTTACTAAACAAGTAGTGCACATTGGCAAAGAAAGTCTAGGAAGAAGTGATAAGGGAGTTCCTGCAGATTCTAATTTAAGATAAAGTATCGCCTAAGAAATCCCAGACCTCATATCTGAGCTCAGTTTTCCCAATAATTCCCTAAAGAAAGGCCTTTTAGCTTATTCTACCATAATTCTATTTTTATTTTGCTTATTTTCTATCACTTTCACTGATCAATGACTTCTGTTTAAACTTTTATATACTCTTTAAATAATTAATGATTTGAATAAATTTATGGTTTTATGCATATTTGCTTAGCAACTAACTATGATTCTGGAAATTGGATTTTATTAGCAAGACAGAACGAATGTTTAGTAGAAAAAGCACTGATTTGTGAGCCAGGAGGCTTGCTGTAAAATGTTTACTTTTTAAGAATGAGCTCAATGTATAATATAAATCAAGAGCATCTGCCTAATTATTGGAGTCTGAGTAAAGCACATGTTTTCTCTCAAATATGCCCTTTCCCTTTGGTTCAGTAGGGAGCAGGCCAAAATCTTAATGCTAACATATATGTAAAACATGATTTAGGGCTAACCTTCCCCTCCCTCAAAGACAATGCATGGAATTTGAAATAACAGTAACAATACATATAAGAATCTACATAGAAAAAAAGGGCACAGAAATAATTAATATACTACCAATATCCATTGAGCAATTTGGAACATGCACAGTTTAGGACAGAAGTAGTTAAGCACAGTAGTAGTTTAGCAGTTTTTTAAAAGGTTATGATGAACTGGAGTCTGACGTAGTACCCTTACAGTTCCTATTATCACACATTAGGCCCGCAGATAAGCTACAAGAACTTGCTGTGGAATAAAGCAGCCCTGTTGACAGATTTCTACAAAAGCAAGGTCAGCGTCAACTCCTAGGTACATTCCTCAGAAACTTCAGCCAAGAGCAGCAGAGCAAGGAAGCACAAAGGAGAAGAGAAAGATGGCAATGGGATCCAGCCACACCATTTAAAATCTTCTGATCAATCTCACGCATGAACACAAAGCACATACTACTATGCACTCAATGGTAATAAATTCATACATGTCCCTAGGCACTCCCAATTAGTTAGCTGAAGAATTATATTTGGGGCCTATTTTGAATTAATTTAATCCTTTATCTAGACATTTTGAATAGAGGACAAATCGAAAAATGGTTAAATGCATTTAATTAAACTTTCTTTAAAAATCGAATGTAGTTTTTCTTTAGATACAGAAATAGATTTTTGCTTGTTTGCTTTAATTCTTACAATTTGATGAACTAAAATAGTATTCTTTAACTAAAGTTTCAAAATGGCGTTCCCTTGAGGCCAACAACATAGAAAATAAAAAGCAGCACCTGAGGTGATCCTCTAAACTCACTGCTTTGCAAATAGAGCTTTAACTTTTTGGGTATCGCAGGGCCCTTTAAGATCCCTGTGCCTGCTGAGGCCTTTTCCCTAGAAAAATGCAATAAACACATCTTTTTTCACAGGCTTCAGGGACTCCTTGAACACCATAAATAGACCACAAGTTGACTCTCTTATCTGGCTGGGAATGTACTAACACTGTTATTTCAAAAGTCTCTTTAGAAACCGACATTGAGAACAAGGACAGCGGAGGAGGGCGAGTATCTGCAGTGGGCACACATCCCACCCAGGGTGCTGTAGTCGCGGTATTACTATTATTTTTGGTGGCCCTAACTTTCACGTAGCAGAAAAACAACTGAGGTTAGCAAAAGGCAATGCAAAGGATGGATTTAGTTCAGTGGGAAGAGAGCAAATTCCTGCATACCCTAAAGAGAGGGAAGCTTCTTCCTGTTTCCAGAGGAACAAGAGGACCATCCTTTAACCCCTGATTAGCTCTGAGGAAACCTGTCTTTAAATGAAGTTAAAATTAACAGACATTAGAATAGGACCTAAGCTCATATTTATTTAGGTTATCAATAATCACCAATGGCTGTTATGAATATTAGCATTGTTAATAAGAGGTAAATTTGGTTAACTATGTAGCACAATACTCTCACAATTTTCATCTTTGTTTAAAATACCTGGAAGAGTTGTACTTAACTGCAAAACATTGTCAGTTATTTTGTACCCCTGCAGAACTGTTTATAAGTATTTCTCGTGTATACTGTCACATAAAGATTGTTCTAGAATACTTTCAATTGAGTTCTACATGCTACAAATTATGTGAAAGAACCATGGCACTTTAAAAAAATTGTTGCCACTGAACCATTGGTTAGAATTTCCCTTAACGTGTAGCAATAAGCTTCAACAATTTACGTTGGCCCTGGTTGACTTTTCATTTTGATGCTATATACCAACAGCTTGTGGTATGCTTTCAGAGAAAAACAAAAGCTATATAAATGAAATTATTATTAAATCTATACTACTCTGATTCATGTAGTTATAAAGTAAAAACTATATATACTTTTATGAAACTTAATTATTACATAGTTTTGCATTTTGGCTTAATTCCTACTTTATTGTTTTGCCAACAAGACTGCCAACTCCTTAAGCTTTACAGCTAGTCAAGAATTAAATCTGCATTAAATAGAGAATTAATGTGTCTTTGGGGTTTAATTTTTAAATTAATAGCAAAGTGCGATGTCAGAAGAGTCAATGTACCAAAAAATTGAACAGAAAATCAAAATTCATTGAAACAATTCCTGTTTGCTCAGTAGTATACTTTTTACATTCACTGAACATCCCCTTGCCTTTCTCATAATTAAAAAGTTAATTATTGGAATCATATTTTTTGTGGATCTGAGTTTTCAAAGAATGTGATTTAAATGATGTTATTAATATTTTTACAGCACTCTGAGCAACACTAATCCTAACATTGATCCTAACATTAATGTAATGCTGTTTTGTACATAATTATATTTAATTGTCTATTCTAAACAGAATTTTGAATTTAATTCTATGCTAAAGATCCTGCTAAAGTACTAAAAATTAAGAATCTTATGGTTTGAATATTTCACTATAATCTTTTAAAGCCAGCAGTTAAATAAATAAATATTTCCTTGGTTTAGAATTTATGCTCTCCTAGCTTTCAGAAGTTATTAAATACTACAAACAAAGTTTTAAACTACTATAAACTGTGATGATACTATAACGAGCACAGTTAGTCTGGGGCCTACTTTTCTTTTCCGTGATTGAAACAGATGAAATAAATAAGAATGCACAAATGTAGCATATTAAAACCATAACAATTTTAAAAATTCAAGATTAATTGACCTAAACAACTAATGAGGCCAACTCCCTGTCAAAAGTACATTTGGGAATGCTTTTCCAAAGATATTATAATCGGCTCAAACTTAGTTTTTAATTATTAAGTCTTATTAAAAAGTCTTATTTTGTTGAAAATTATCACTTTTTAAAAAATAAATTGCACTGGATTTATGTACAAAGCACAACCTCTACTATCTATTTGCACAGAAAGAAACAAACAAAATGCCTAAAAGCTTATCAGACTCTTTAGGGACAAATCAGTCAGAAATCTATTAACTGTAGATTCAGAACATCTCTATTACAATTACCCTAATCTGTAGTAGAATAAACTTTCTTATTTTTTAAAAGCTTAGTTACCAGTATTCCTTAAGAGTCACTATCTGAAGGAAAGGCCTTATCTATGATTTCAAATTGTAATCTCCTGCAAACAAGACAAGTTAGCCAATAGTAAAAAGCAGGGGAGCAGACACAGAGAGCAGCAAGTGGTGAACGCTTCCTCACATCTTACCAACAGCTCCTTTCTTAAGATCATCTTTAAAGAAATATAAATCTCAGTTCAGTAGCCTTGTGCAACCAATCTTTTAAACCTTAGAACAACCTAAAATCCAAAAACTTCTCCAATGAATTAACATACCAATTCCTCAATTAAGTTATTTCAGCTGTTGTAATCATACACCTGACACGCTTGATTTGAAATGTGGTCTTTTTTTAAGTTTACTTGAATGAAGGAATTTTAAACATCACAATTTTTTGATTAAATAATATTAAAACTGATAAGGATCCGAGATTGATGTAAAATAACAGAAACCTCTAATTATGGTGTGCAGGATTTGCAATTACTATTAACAACAACGCTTTGAATTTTTCACATCAAAAAAAACATTTCTCATCAGAACAGTAAACTACACAGAGTTTCAACAATTTTCACTGTTATTGGTAATTATTTATAGGAATAGTTCCCATGAATGCTTGATAACTATGAACTACATTTTCTTTAGATCGCATCAAATTAGAGAATATCTACTGTAAAATATCTCTAATATTTCTTTTTCAGGCTCCACCTGCTCTATGCTGCCCACTATAGGAAATGCAATATGGTACAAAGAAATGTAATACTATGCACTAGGGTTACCAACAGTGCAATCCCATAAAAAAATATTCTCTACGTACTTGGGTGCTAAAATAGGGTATTCTTGCAAGAGATACAGACTGATTAGTGGTAACCAAATTTATTAAATATAAAGAACATCAGTAGGAACAGACAAGACCAGAAACTCTATCTTGGTAATCCACACGCCAGGAGTAGCAACCGGGTGCGGCAGGGGACCGGGCGTGGAACTTAGTGATTCAGGCGCAGCCTGCAGAAAGATGCAATTCTGCACTAGAGAGGAAATATGAAGGTCAAAATCAACAGAAAACGAAACACCTCAAAAAAAGAAAATCATGCAAATACAAATGATTGCTGCAACTGGAAAAAACATTTGAAATAAATTATTCGTAGACTGCATATTTAAATTTTTCAGATGAATCTTCCTGAAACCTTTACATTCCTCTTACAAGCAAATACCATTAATAGCTTACTTTTGCCTTACATTCTTCTAGTCTTGGGGAAGTTGAACCAAGTAGTAATCTGATAAACATCAAGCTTTATGGTTTTTTTTCTTTGACTAGAAGATATTCAAAGTGTTATGAATTTAAATTCTATCCATCAGATATACTTTAGGACTCCATTTTGAAGATGACAGTTTCTTCTGCAGAAAAGGAATTTTTTTTTTCCAAGCGTCAATTCTCCAGTGACATATCACATCTTAAATTTTTAAAAAAAGCATTAAAACGTTAGTATCACACTCCGGGTTTTTAGCCCTGATATTTGTCCTGAAAAGCCAAACACACTACTGTAACATATCCATGTGTGTATAATACACACAAACACACATTAATGGCAAGCAGTCAGTGCTTAAAAGTAGTAATCTTCCCTTGAAAAACAAAAATATAAAATGTCACCCTTCCATTCTGCCCTTCGAATTAGAATTAAGGCAAGCAGGTTTGCCCACTGCAGGGTGGGATACGAGAAAAGACGTCCTAACGTCTAACCTGAGACATTGTTTACAATCCCGGGTCCCGACTCGGACGATTGAAATGTCAGTGTACGTGCCTTCCTTCCCACTCCTGCCCCATCAACACCATCCAGGGCCCGGGTCCGGGCCGCGACCACCCGGCGCGCCGGGGCTGCCGGAATCCGCGAGTAC
The DNA here is from genome assembly GCF_041296265.1 of Equus caballus. NCBI lineage: Eukaryota > Metazoa > Chordata > Mammalia > Perissodactyla > Equidae > Equus > Equus caballus. The sequence continues at coordinate 76,972,246 of NC_091689.1, forward strand.
CGCCCGCTCGGGCCAACCCGGCTCCCGGCCGACCGACCGCGAGTCCCCGCAGCTGGGTCTCCGGGGCTCCCAAGGCCTCCGGCGTAGACGAGGGGCACCGACCGGGCTGGGCCGTGCACTCTGGCATTTACAAACTACCCAAAAGTCTCACTGCACAAGTGGCGCGGCGGGAGGTGCCGCTGCCGTCCGCATCGCTCGGTCCCCGTCCCCTCGCAGCGGGCCGGGCGGCCCAGGCGACCCTCCGCGAAATCGCGGGCAGCTGCTGGGAGAGTGGGACAGCCACCAAGACGCCGCGGCAAGTCCTTGGAGCAGTCAGCCGCAGCTTTCCCATCTCCCTTTAGTTACAATTACCCCGGCGGCTTCTGGCGCTTCCTTCGACAAAAAGGAAAAAAAAGAAGTCCAAAAAGCGTGGAGGTGCTGGAAGTCGCTGACAGTTTCTGTCGAATGAGATCCCTTCGGCTCCATCCCTCAAGGAAGATTTCCAAACTCGGATGCATCCTCAGCGGAGGTATTCCATGTTGACAGATCTCTCGCCTCCCACAAAATGGGGCCGAGGAGGCGGCCGCTGTCTCCTCTATGGGCGCCGCCATTTTGTGAGGCGGCGGCGGCGGCGGCGGCGGCAGGAACCCGGGGTGTGTGTAATGGTTGAATAGAATGACCCCCTCTAGGGAATCCCCGGCGCTGACAGTTACGTAAGGGGCTGTGCGTAAGTGCCGCGTTTAGGGAATCCGCACAGCCCGGGCCACGCAGCTCTGCGGCCCACATCTCCACCACCCCTAAGAGGACCGGTGGGGGAAGGGACAGATGACCGGGTCTCCCTCGTACCCCGCCCCTCCTCGCCGCGGGCCCTGGCCCAGCCGCCCCCCTCCCCCGGCCGGGTCTCCGCCCCTCACTGGCTTCCGAGACACTCACTGGCCCTTGGGTGTCAGGAACTTCCTAGCCACAACCTTATGCCGACCCCGTTTAAGAGACAAACTTTACTTGGGAAATAAATCCGTTTCCTAGAGGGAGCACCGGAAGCATGCTGGAGTATATTACATAATTTTTCTCACCACCGAATAAACGTTCCTATTGGAACCACTACCTGACATCATAAGCCATCCAGAACTTTACTAGCCTGTGACCTTGGGTTAGTCAGTGACTTTGTCCGCCGTGGCCATCACCAAAATGGGGATAATGATAAGCCTCACATATTGTGAAGCTTAATTAATGTTTGCAGCAGAGGGCCGACTCCAACACCCCTTGTGAATGCAAACTTAGGTGGTAGTATTTGTTGAGATGTTGTCTTCCATTTAAGCAGCTTTTTTTTAACCTTCAAAATTATTTTAAACGAGGATGGCATTTAAGACATTTGAAAGAAAGCAAGGGAAAACATCAGGTTCTATTCAACCTTTATTTTAAGCGCATCTACCTTTAAAATACCTTAATATAAAAACATAAATGTTAATTGTCAAAGTTTAAAGGATTGCTTCCCAACCAGTTTAATTACCGTTTGCGTAACTCAGCATAGAATAATCTAGCTTGATTTGTGAAATCAATCCAAGGCGAGATGAATTAAGAGCATTACTCTATTTCTGCAGAACTAGGACAGACAGTTCACAACGTATTTAATTTATAGTTTGCTAAAGTTAGTTTGTGGATAATTCAGGGAAAATGTGCTAACCAGGCCCCAAAATACTAGCACAAGGCTCAGAAAAGCCGTTTCCTTTCGACTTTAAAAAAATAAAAAAGGTAACAAATTGACTTTATCCCGACGTGTGAAGGATGCGTAGCGTGAGGAGCTGCCCCTCTGAGCTTCCTTTCCCTCGCGAGCGCCACACCGGTTCTGTCGGGCGGGCGGGGACGCCGAGGCGGCCCTTCCAACAGCCGGGCCGGGGACGCGAACATCGCCTCCACCCCTAACCCTGGAACAACCGGTAGTGGCCGTTTCCCCGCGCCGCCCCCCTTTCCGCCGGCTTTGTGTGCGTGTGAAATGTGCGGCACATTGCAGATGAACCCTAAGCCCGGCGAGCCGAGTCTATTGTTCCCCGCGAGGAGCTGCCGGGGCGGTGTGGAGCCAGGCGCAGTGCCGCGGCCGGCCCTCGGGGGTCGCTGTGCGGCGCTGGCTGCCCGGCCGTGGCGGCGGCGCTGGCGGCGGCAGAGAGGGAGGCTGGCGGGGAGGGAAGCGGGCGGGCGGCGCGCAGCGGCTCGGCTGCCGCCGGTGCCTTCTGCCCGGGGCCGCCCGGGCCGCCGCGCCGAGGCCGCGCGTGAATGTGTGCGAGGGCCCCGCGGAGCTGCGGCCGCGATACACGCTGTCACCGCGCCTTCCACAAACCACCACACAGACCTCCCCCTCCCCACCCCCAGCCCCGCCTGCCCCAGCCCCGCCGCCGTCGCCGCCGCGGCCGCCGAGAGCCCCGGCCTCCGGCCGCCCCGGGCCCTCGCCGTCGGCTCGCCTTGCCCCTCGCCCGCCCGCCCGCGCGCCCCCGGCAGCAGCACCATGTTGAATCGCGTCCCCGGGCCGAGGCGCCTGGGCCGGCGGCGCTGAGAGGCGGGCGAGAGCCGGGCCGCGGGGAGGGAGGGAAGGAAGGGGTGGGGGCCGCGCTCGCCCCGCGGCTTCGCGCGGATCCGGCAGTCGCCTGCCCCTCTAGTTTCGCTCCGATTTCTTTAAACTTTTTTAGAAATTCCCCTCCCTCCTTCCCTCCTCTCCCCCTGGCCTCCTGCTCCCTCCTTCCCCTCCTCCTCCTCCTCCTCCCCCTCCCTCCCTCCCTCCCTGCGCCGCCGCCGCCGCCGCCGCCGCCGCCGCCGCCGCCACCGCCGGCCCATGACTGAGCCCCGCCGCCGCCGGCCGAGGAATGGGCTCCGGGCTCTGGTAGGAAGCGCAGGGAGCGGGGGGCGCTTTTAAAACACCGATCCGGGGTTTTCGGAAACCTCCTTTGAACAAATAATGGCAAACTCGACGGGGAAGGCGCCTCCGGACGAGCGGAGAAAGGGACTCGCTTTCCTGGACGAGCTGCGGCAGTTCCACCACAGCAGAGGGTGAGAGCAGAACCGGGGGGGCAGCGCCGGGGCGAGCCGGGGCGAACGGGCTCTCCCGCCCGGGCCGGCCGCGGGGTCCCGGCTGACAAGTGCGGGGCTTTCTCTCGCCCGCAGGTCGCCTTTTAAAAAAATCCCTGCGGTGGGTGGGAAGGAGCTGGATCTTCACGGTCTCTACACCAGAGTCACTACTTTAGGCGGATTCGCGAAGGTGAGTGGAAGTTTTAATTTGTATTTCCCTCTCGCTGGCCTCCTCCGAAAAGTCTCCTTTGACCCCGGGGTGGGCGCTCGGGGCCGGGGGGGTGGCCTGCGGGGGCCACAGGCGTGCTTTTCGCTCCCAGCCGGTGGCACGGAGGCGGACGGCGGCGGGCTGTTTTTGGCCTGGTGGCTCGCGTGCGCGCGGCGGGCGCGGGGCTCGGCGGGCGGGCGGGCGGCCCGGCGCCGGCTCGCGCCCTGCCCGGTGCCCGGCCGGCCCGGCGGGGTCTGAGCGGCGCGGCGGGGAGTGCGGGCGTGCGGGGCGCCCGGCCGAGCCCCGCGCCCGCCCCGCGCCTGCCCGCCCGCACGCCCGCCCGCTCGCTCGTCAGCTCTGCCGCCGCTGCCGCTCTAGCACAGGCGGAGACACAGAGACACACAGACTCTGAGAGCAGTTTTCGTGCAACTCAAAATTAGCGCGGGCAGGTTTCACATCGATAATCGGCTGCGAAATGATCCCGGCAGCCGGGGGCACAGCCTCGGCCCCGTCGCCCTCGGTTTCTCCGGCTAACAAAAGAAACCAGGACCTGTCTCCAAATAGCCATCTTAGGCTTCAAGGCTAGGCAGAAGCTGTAGGCCTCAAAGAAGGGCCTATGGAGATGGATAGATCTGGGAGAGGGAGCGGAATCGGCCCCGGCCCGGGCCCCCCCAGAACCTGCGGACGTCGCTGTCCGGAACAGTATTGATCCTTTTGAACTTTTTTTTTTTTTCGTGGAAACGGACCGCGTTGAGATTTAAAAGGGGGCGACAGAGGGACTTGCGATTGGTTATTGTCCGGGCTTCAAAAACAAAACAAACCCACCAGCACCCCCCCTCCCGCCCCCCAAACAAAACAAGTGCTGTTAAATACAGGGCTCTCGGGTGGAAAACAGAGTGATTCCAGTAGCCCTAGCTTAGTAACTCTTACGGATCGATCCCAAACCCCCACTGATGCCCGAGGTCCCTTCGGATCTCTGCAGAATGGGTATTTATTTCACAGTTAGGGTAGAGTTGTCTTGGATTGTGCACTTTCAGACAGATGTGGCTGTGTTTTTAACAGGTTTCTGAGAAGAATCAGTGGGGAGAAATTGTTGAAGAGTTCAACTTTCCCAGAAGTTGTTCTAACGCTGCCTTTGCTTTAAAACAGTATTACTTGCGGTGAGTAGTAGTGACTCTTCCACAGTATTTGGAAATAAGGGGCTTATGGGGAGATTTGTTTTAAGCAAACGCCCCCCTCCCCCAGGACAAACCTTGCACACCAAACAGTTTCTAAACTTCTGTTAATTTCAGTCTGAGGAACATTAAATATCCGTGAAGGGAGGTTGTAGGGAGGTGAAAGTTTTCCTCGCCTATTTTAAGATTGTTTACATTTTTTATACAGAATCATTACAGGTGACACCCCCCCATCTTGGTAAACATTCTTTTGTGACATTGTTATTGATCGCTTGATATGCACAGAGGGGCAGAAAGGTGATGCTTAGTAAAAGAGTTAAGATAGTTAATGAAACTTTGTATCCCTTGGGGAAATTTTTTCTTTGTTTTGGAAACTCCTTTGCCTTTTTAAATTCTGACCTCAAGATTTTTAAAAAATGAAACCTCTTGTGTGGAACCGTGTCACTGAGTAGTTTTTAAGTAGAATATTTTTACATAGCATAACATGTTGGTGTCTTAGGTGACCAGGATTGTTTTTAGAATAATTTTTTTTTTGGTATTTTTGAGTGACTTGCTTCAAAAGGATTATATATTTAGGGAACTTAGAGATACTCTGAAACGGAATACTATGATTTGGATTTTCTTTCATTCTCCCCCCCTTTCTGACTGTTTATTTGACAACGTAAATTTCATATTCAGTTGGTATGTGAAAGAGTTTAGATAATATATTTTGTGATTCAGCTTTTTTTCTCCCAGTTTTTCTCCTAGGAATATTTTCATATTGCAACTTATTATGAGGTCATCTTTTATTTTTAATGTTTACTTACCCATAGAGGATCCTTAGTTGGTGGTGGTTATTTAAAACTAAAATAGTGGTCTTCATATTTATTGCTTTTTAATAATGATATTATAGGATGGTCTTTTAGATAATGTGGCTTCTGCATAATTTGAGTTTGGCATTTATCATTGCTCCAAATGCAATATCCAAATGTGGCTATTCTGTGTTGTGTTCAGTATTCTGAAATAGGAAATGCAGTAATTGCACAGGTGTACTTTCTATTGGCTATCTTAGATTGACTTTAGGCTTGAAGCTGAAGAGTTCGCAGAACTTTGAGGGTAGTTACTGAGTTACACAGAAGTCTAGGAAATATTAAATATGGTTAGTTGTTATCTATATCGTGTGTATGTATGATGGCATGTGTGTCAGAGTACGTTTTTAAATAAAGGACTAAAATTAAAATCAAAGTAAAACCAAATCAACCTCCAAAACTGTTGATTTAGTAAAGTGGTGAGAAGTAGAGACTTATATTTATGGTGATATTCACTGCTTATTTTCATGTATAATATTGAGAGGAATACTGTTAATACTTCTCCTGGTTTTCTGGTGATCAGTTTGAATCATTTGGATTTTAGAGTGTTTAAGGTACACATTTTAAACGTATACCTGATATTTATTGGGTTGATTGATTGATTGAAATTTAATATCCGAAAGGTACGGTAGGATATATGTAGTTCATGAGATGTGTGTTTCTGAAGAATTTACATTTGTAGTAAAGGGTTTTAGCATAGTCAATTAAATGGCTAGGCTTCCAGTTTTTTACAAGTTATGTAAATATTGTTTTTCTAGTTGTGATTTCTATCTTGGGATGATATCATCCATTGATTATACTTAGAGGTAATATTTTTAACTATATGGTTTCAAGGTTGTTTGCATCTCTTTACATTGTTCTCAGATCAATTTGAGCTTTATGCTCTTATTAGAAGCTGCTTTTTGAACTATGTCCTTAGCTAAACTTGTTTTTCCTCCATATGTCACTCTCCAGGTTTGTTTTTGTAGGGTTGTAGCTAGGCTACTAGGAAAAAAGTTGAAGCATTTGTTTTGGAAAATAAAACCATGTGAAGATTTGCATGGCTTGTAAAGAAATACAAAAGAAATATGCTGGTCAAAAATTGGGTACTACCAACCTTGAAAGATTTTTCCCATGGTGGTGTAATATTGCACAGTTAGAGGACATGCGTTATGCCGGCTTTTACACCTTCCTCTGAAAAATCTTAACTGGCAGACAGGATGCCAAGCTTTCACAGTAATTCTGTTACTTAACCATAAGAGTGCCTCTTCATAGTAAGAAATAGTAATCAGGTGACTTTGTGAGTTCCCTCTTTGCTATATCACATTGAATATCATAATTTCTGATGAGCAGATAATGCAGTATGTTCGATAAATCACAGGTGGAATAATTTTTTTTAACATGAACTGCTTTTTCATTTGACCTGTTATCAGACTGTCATTACATGTGTTAGTTCTCATTTACTCTACAAGTTTAATATTTGCTGACATTCCTCTAATTTTATTATTAATTGGATGGATGGCTGTTAGCCTGGTATTTTATGATATATCTGCATGATATTACAGACATTTAAATAAAGAAGAGCAAACTAGTATGCTGGCCATGTATATATTCTAACATTTTTATGTTTGTTTTGACACAAACGTGCGCTAGTCATTAAATATAGAGACTTGAGTTTAGTGGTCTGCCAAAAGTTAGCTTGATTGTGTCAAACATATATTTATATAGTTGTATATTGTCCACAAAAATTTCTCAGAGTCTAAAATTGAAGATGCAGTTGATTATTTGTTTTAATATTGGCATTTAAATTTTTTAAATGTAACTGTCCACAGATAATTAGAAGTACTCTGTTTAAAGATTGGATATTAATCATCTGTGAGGTCTGTATATTTTGTTTTCGCTTAATTCCTTTTTAGGCATGTACATCTCAATATATTCCGCAAATGTTTACTATTACAAGATCCCTCTAAGTATAAAGGATAAGGTGCAATTTCCCACATCTTGTAGATGGAGAGATTAAAGTGCAGAAAAAAATCCAAATGGCTTTAGGGGCATTCACTAATTGGACAAAAATGTTGTATTCCTGACATGTGTTCAGTAATATTTAATCACTCTATTATGAATTCAGTTTGTTAGTCACAAATGATTTTAAGAAATTAAAATATAATTGGAAATTACATATGGTTAAATTTATGTTCCAGTGTATCTGTACCCAATGTGTTCCATATTCACTCAGTGGATTTTTTTGTTGTTGTTGTTCTATTTTGGTGCTGAGATTGGAGGACAATTTACTGCTATTATTCCTGTTAAGAATTTGAAGTCTTGGTATGAAGGTTTAGGGGTAAATATTTCAAATACTTAGTTGAAGAATTTTGTTTTAGCTTACTGTCAGTAGTACAGCTATAGCTGAGGTTAACTTAATGTTTCCATTATAAAACTTGATTTTTTGGAAAGGTGGTAAAATATCTTAGACATTAAAAAATTTATTATATGAAACTATGTATTACTGGTTTTCTTACAATATTAAATGATGTTTTAACATGTTCTTACCTTTAGAATAGTCAGAAACTTACTTGTGGAGTTGGACCCACCATTGTGAATTTTCAGTTGCCTTGTGAATTTATTGTTTTTTTTTTTCTTGATGGTTAAAGCCCTCCCATAAATTATACCAATAGAGTTTACACGTATCAGTTAAATAGAATGAATACACTCAGGTGTTCTGTAGTGAGGGTCACTATGTAGATCACCTCTTTTAAGAGAAAGCCTTTTATGAATCACTTGAAGTTAAGTGAAAGATTGCTTCAGAATTGTAATAAATGAGTAAAGCAATACATTGAGTTTGTGAATTGCTAAACAGAATTGATAAACAGATTGTTCTTATTCAGGGAAGGAAAATAAAAGTAAAATGGAGAGTGGAAGAACAACTGTATCTTAAATAAATTATTCATATGGGCATTTTAAACTTAATTTTATAAACTGTACCCTTTCATTTTGAACAAATCTGATTTTGATATCTTCTGATATTCTGTTACATTTTAAAGGGCATGCAGATTTGTTGAAAAGAGGAGTAGAAAGTGGAGAAAGTTGAAAGACTGATCAGAATTCAGCTAGGTTAGTGTTGTGTCTTAGAAACCATGTTTTAAACAGCTTAAATTTGCCCCAAAGTAGAAAATCTCTTTCCAAGATAGATAGTTCACTGAAGATACAAACTTTACTGAGGATAAAAACTAAGAACTGAGCTATAACTCCCAAAAATGTTTATATGCTTTCTTGCATTTACATTTTCTGCCTTAGCTGTTAACTAAAAATGTCTATTTTTAAATGACAGTACTCTTTTATAATCCTACCTCTACTCTGTTGTGGATTCAGCATTTTCATAGTTGGTCGTGTGTGAAATCTACTATAACTTTGATAGAAAAGTTATATCATGAATCTTTTATGTTCCCAAACTGAAACCATACTGGAAGTTGGAAAAGAAAGGAAAAACAGACATTTTAATTCTTTGGAATTTAGGTGGATTAGTCAATGAGCAAGTACGTAGTTTTAGGTAAAGTCTTTAGAGTTTTTATTATTGTATGGTGAAGGCTGCGTATAGGGCATTTTCCAGAGTGGTATAGACCCTACTGAAGTTTACACGATTTGTCTGAATTGGGAATTAGAGGCTATATCGGGCTGTGTGGGGGGATTTTCTCTGTTTCTCTGATCTGCTACCACCATCATCACCACACTCTGGTATTCAGGAACAATTACAGTAGAAATTCCCAATTTGTGCTATATGAAACACTTGTTTTCCTGAAATGTCAATATGTTTCCTAGAAAAGGGGCCAAATGAATTTGAGTAATAAAGCTAAACTTAGGTTACTTTATTGCAGGACTTCTTAGAGACTTTATTTTGTTAATGTGCATTGTAGATGTCTAGACAATTGGGAGAAACACTACCTCCCTTCCCCCATACTAAACTGTGTTTCCCAAACACCACCACACATCCAAGGGGTGGTGAAACCTCATGTTTGAGGAACAGCTGCTAAGTTCTGTGGAGCACAGTTTGGGAAACTCTAAGTCAGAAGAAATGAGGGTTAAGGAAGAAAAATTTTAAATATGGAAAATATGAGAATGAGAGTTAATTTTGTGTATTTGTATAGAGGTATATAAATACAGACTTAAATAATTTTTATGGAGCTATTATTTGCATATCTATCAATGGTTGTGGAAAATTATATTGGTAATACTTAATAAATAGTTGTTCGAATAGGGGGATGTTAAAATTATCTTGTGTTCATTGCCAGGAAAAGAAAGGTAAAGAAATACTGCAGTCCAAATGGGAGGAAAAAAGTTGAACCTGTAAGATAAGTAGTGGCTTTAGTTGGCCCAGAATGTAGAAAGCTGTCCTTATAGAAGCATAACAGTATTTTTTCACTGTTTAAACTATGTGATGAAAGACAAAAAACCAAAAATATATGATTGTGATAAGGATTTTTAGGTCTTAGGCAATAGTTCATATATTGGCATGATATTCGTTATGAGAAAAGAATTTACGATTAATTTTGTTTGATTGGTTAGCCTTCTTTTAACTTAATATTCTTATTAGAACCAGCAGCTCCCAAAAGGCAAGTAACTAATGTTTATTTCCCCTGTTGTCTATCATTCTAATTAGAGGCTTCTTTTTTTTAACAGGGTTTTATATTTAAAAATTTTTTAAATTTGTCTAAACAAGCCTCTCTAAAGAATTGTAGCAGAATCATTGATCACACTGTTTTGTAGAATAGTAGTTACTTTTGTTGAAATATATGACAGTCCCGCTAAAAATTTGTATTTGCTTCAGTTCTGTGACTTTAAAAACTAGGAAGTTGTATCATGAAAGCTGTTTAGAAGTAGATATTGGTTTAAGGACCAAACTGACTGGAGTTCAAAATGGAGCTGTTAGGATTAAAGATTATCTTCAAATACTTTATGGCTTAAAGTTGTAAGCATAGTTTTTATGAAAAGCAAAAGGTATCAGCTTTTAAATTTGAAATAATATGGTTAGTTCAGTTATCCATGGTAAATCCAAGGAAATAGGCAAGTTGATTTTGATTATTCAGAAGTGCACAAAGTGCATATATACTGATTGATGTTGGTGTTGGTTACCTATAGTAAAATTTATTAATTCATTCACTTAGGAAATAAGACTTTTGGGGGACCTAGAATAAAGAGATGGTGTAGAGCAAATTGTCACTCTAAGTAGCATTCAGTTTGTGAATTTCATTAAGCTTTCCGAGAACTGTGTTATTAAAATAGAGTCTAGGGCCAGCCCTGGTGGCCTAGTGGTTAAGTTCAGCGCGCTCTGCTTCGGTGACCTGGGTTTGGTTCCCAAGCACAGACCTACACCACTTGTCTTTCGGTGGCAGTTGCTCACATACAAATAGAGGAAGATTGCCAGCAGATGTTAGCTCAAGGTGGATCTTCCTTAGCAAAAAAAAATTTAAAAAAGAAGAGTCTAACATTTTTCTCTTTCAAAACACAGAAATTTCACTTCTGCTTGGATACTTTTTGCATATTCATTATGTTGTGAATTGGAAGTTAATTCATTTTTGGAAGATATATATGCTGTTGACTAAGTACATTGCAATAACCTATTGCTGAAACTGAAATCTCTTGGTGATATCTAGGAATAGCTATCACATTCTGAATTGTTGCCCCAAAATGACAGAACTATAGTTCCATCAATATTAAGTCAGTGTTTGCAAGGTCCAACCCCATCTTACTGCTAGAGAATTTTGTGATGGGGTTGAATCTGTTTTGGCTGTTTTCTCTCATTAGTCTCTTAACAGTTCCCTTTTTCTTTTCCTATCATGCCATTGATTTGTTGAAGTAATGGCATCATTCGTCCTTTAGAATGTCCCAAATTCTGGATTTGGTTGATCACTTCCTTCTGGTGTCAATTAACCTGTTCCTCTATCCTTTGTATTTATTTCCTGAAAACTGATAGTTAGATCTAAAGGTTGGTAAGATTCTAGTTAAGTATTTTAGGCGTACTTAATAGGTAGTGTTGTCCTTTTCATCAGATCATGAGGCATATAATATTTAGTTGCCTTGTTTTAGTGCTGCTAAGATTAAGCAGTGGTTTTAGTTATTAATAGTCTGAAACTGTATTTTTAAAAAGTGTTCCCCAGGTGATTCTTAAGTATGCTGAAGTTTGAGAACAGCTGATCTAAGTATTGTAATAAAACCAATTTAGTTGCTGAGATAACTGGTTTAACTTGGCATCAACAAGTTGGCAAGGGCTACATCCAGAACAAAACCTCTAGGTGACATCTGGTCTGGGGGCACCTGCTCAAGCTGCACCTGTCATCTCTAAGCAGAGCCCGGACACACCCATACCTTGTCTCTGGGCTCTAGAGAACATAACAAGGGCTCCACTTTAGTTAAGGGGAGAAAAAGGGTAAATGAACTACCAATTTGAACTTAAGATCCTAACTGTATTTGTAAAATTTGGGTTTTAAAAAATTAATTTAAGTTTTCTTTAATATCTAGGTGTCTTCTTTTTTTAAAAAAAATATATATAAGACTTTATAATATTCTTCCCAAATGGGATACATTTGTTTTAATAAATTTGCTGAATGCTTTTTCTCTTTGTGAAGATTTTGTTGGTTTAGCCCAGTGCTGCTTAGGGAAGTTCACTTATATTGTCTAAATTACTTTAAAAATAACAGTACTAGCAATAGCTTGTTTTGTTTAATGCACTTTATCTTCATTTTTCGAACTATTTTCATATGTGAGATTTATTAATATTTCAAATTTCAGAAGTAATTGCTGTTATTTAATCTTAGAAAAAATAACACTTAGAAAAAAATTTCTTTGCACCACTCAAACTCTTCTGGAGCATATGGACTACTTCTTTAAAAAAAAAAAAAAGATTGTAGGTTATATCCAACTCTGAATATTAAGTGTCAGCCATGTTGTCAGTTAGGAAAGTATATTGTCTATATATTTTTAGACCATACTTTCCCCCCTTCACCTTTCCATTCCCTTTGCTGGTGACAGACCTGCTTTACATTTTAGAAAGCATTGTCTTCTACATAATCCTCCATTATCCACTGTTGTTAAATATCTTCAGCTATATTCCATGTTCTAGGTGTGTTTACCTTTTGTTTCTATCAATGATGTTTTTCATTACCATATAATAGGACCAAGCTAAAATGTTGCTTTTTATAAAGCTGGATTTGAATAAAGTTGTATAAGATTCTCTTGTTTGAATATATATCTTATTGTGAAATATGGCAAGTATCTATAATTCTTGTCTTTCTTTCCAAATTCTTACTATTGTACTTGGTAAATTTGTACTTATAGTGTTCAGTGGTCAGTTGCTCTGTGCACAAAGATGATGTTTATTACATAATTATGACATACACACCTTTCATGGTGAAGTGTTTTCAGATGAAATTTTATTTTGTCCCTCTCCTAGCCCATTGTTTAATTGTAAATAAATAAAATGTTAATGTAAACATACATGAGGTCAGTAGGAGCATTCTTCTGTTAAAATTGGACAAAGAAGAGACCATAAGTTGGGGCCCCATGCAGAAAATACCTAATCTGTAGCACTTTGGCCATGGGGCTGAATTTAAATTTGTCAGTAATAATGCCCAGGTTGATCCCACTTTCCATAATGGTTCATAAATTAAGTGACTTTTCAGTGTACTTGAACTCAGATTGGACCACTTAGTACTTCATCAACAGTAGTTAGTACCTTAGCAGGCTGTACCTCCAAGTGTGCTCGCAAGTAATAGGTCAGGAGTGCTTAATTGGCTGGTATAATCTTTTTACTTTACACCATTAAAAAGTCAAAATTCTGAATTTCTGAGTACTTTTTCCAGGTAGTCCTACATTGCAATGTATTAATTCAGTCTAGTAGTAAAAAAATCGGTTTGTGAGAGAAACTGCCTCTTTCCTTACTATGCTTTCTATTTAAAAATTGTTAATTTTTTGCTATCTATACATGAACTCTTATTTACACTTCATGTATGTCAACCAATTGTTATTTTGCCATTTTTGCTTTATATTTTTCTCTTTGTGTGTGATGGTGTGCATATATACACATACATTCTCGTTATTATTACTGTTGTTTAATCATTTGATATCAATACAGAGATAATGCCTTTTACTCCTAAATATGTGTTTATTACCTAAGAAGAAAAACATTCTCTTACCTAACTATAGTACAATTATCAAATTCAGAAAACATGGATACCATTGTATTATCTGTATTGTATATAGATCTTATTCAGATTTTACCAGTTGTCCCAAAGATGTCTTTTATAGCAATCATACCCACCGCTCCCCAATCCATGATCTTGTATTACATTTAGTTATCATATCTCCAATTTGTCAGCCTCTCATGATACTACTATTTTTTAACAGTACATGTCAACTGTACTATGAAATTTGGATTCATCTGATGTTTTTTCAGTGTCAGATTTAAGTTAGGCATTTTTGGCAGGAGGTGTGTGATGTCACTTTGTCCCATTATTGTTGATGATAACTTTGGTTAAGGTGGTGTCCTCATGGTTTCTCCACTGTAGAGTTTCCATTTCTTTTTTGTAATTAATCAGTAACCTGTGAGGAGCATACTTTGAGATTGTGTAAATATCTTGCTTATCATCAAACTTTTACCCAATAGTTTTAATATCCATTGATGAGTCTTGCCTGAATCAGTTATTATGATGGATGTACAATGCTTATTTTCTTTTTTGTTTTAAACTGAACTCCTTAGAATGGCACTGTTTTTTTGTTTTTTTTTTTTTGGTGAGGAAGGTTGGCCCTGAGCTAACCTCTGTTCCCAATCTCCCTCTTTTTTTTCTCTCTTTGTTTTTCTTTTTCTTTTTTTCTCCCAAAAGCCCTACTACATAGTTGTATATCCTAGTTATAGGTCATTCTAGTTCTTCTATGTGGGATGCTGCCACAGCATGGCTTGATGAGTGGTATGTAGGTCTGTGGCTGGGCCCTGAACTGGTGAACCCCAGGCTGCCGAAGCAGAGTGCATGAACTTAACCACTCGGCCATAGGGCTGGCCCCCCAGTGCTTATTTTCTAACTCATTCTTTCTACATTTATTAGTTGGCAATCTATGAAAAGGAAAGTATTTTCATTCTTATTTATTAGATTTTTATTTTATACAATGGATTAAAATCTATTATTGTCATGCATTTTGCTGCTTAAATTTGGCCAGGAGGAGTCTTCTCAAACTGGCTCCTCTGTCTTTTTAACGTGTTTCCATTATTTTTGAGTTCTTCCTTGCTTTCTAGCAAAATAAGATGTTCCAGGGTCAACTTGTGTTTTGCTTACCCAGCTCTAGCATCAGCTGTTTCTCCGAGGGGTCCTGGTTCCTTTCCATGTGGAATGGTATATAGAAACCAAGATCTGGGTGGTAGATGTGCTCATAATTATTGGATTATCTTTTCTTCCAGGCCCTTTCAGAGGATGGAGCTAGGAAGTTTATTTTAAATATAAATATATATATATATATATTGAAAATTGTAAGGCTATACTGATATCTCTAATTACAATCCACACGTTTCTTCTTGCCTTCTTCCATTCGTATATCTCCCTTCACCCTCATTGAGAACCCTAGTTCCTAGCACCAGTATATTACTCATCTTGTAAGTTCTATAATGCGTAGAGAATAGTTTCAGAATTGTTATACCCATACCAGTACAAACAACAAATCTGCCAAATAGAGTCACAGATTTGTTTGCAGTTCTTTTGTGTTCAGACCAAAGCTATCTTGGTAAAGTATTGTGTTAAAAAATTCACAGTGATTGGATTCTTTTTTTTTTCCTGGGTATTGTTACTCACTTAAAATACAGTAAAATTCATATTTTTTCCATTGTATTCAGTTTCACGTTTTTCCCCAACCTTGTTCCTTTCCTTTTTTTTTTTTAAAGATTGTCCCTGAGCTAACATCTGTTGCCAGTCTTTTTTTTTCCTTCTTCTCCCCAAAACCCTGCAGTACTTAGTTGTATATTCCAGTTGCAGGGCCCTCTAGCTCTGCTGTGTGGGATGCCACCTCACCATGGCCCGATGAGCAGTGCCAGGTCTGTGCCCAGGACCCGAACCAGGGAAACTCTGGGCTGCAGAAGTGGAATGTGCAAACCCAACCACTTGGCCCGGTCTGGCCCCTGTTCCTTTAATTTTATTTATGAATATGTAAAAACAGTAAGATTCTAAAATCAAATCCCTCTTTCTTCTATGCCGTTCCTACCCATGTTCTGTTGGTAACCAGTTTGCTTAGTTTCTGGTTATCCTTCCTGCGTTTCTTTTTGCAAAAAAAGGAGATAACATATATGCATTCTCACTTCCCCTTCTTAGAATGAAGAATGCACCCTTTTTTTTTTTTTGTATTTTGCCTTTTTTCACTTAATATATCTTGAATATCACTCTAAATAAATTCTTCAAGTCCCAACCTTTTTTTTTATAGCTTCATAGTATTCTATTGTGTGGATGTATCCTAGTTTATTCAACCAATCCTCTGCATCATGGCACTTAGGTTGTCTCCAGGATTTTACAATAGCAAATAATGTGAATAATCTGCAAATCTAGTAACCTTACGCAGACCTCTTTTCAAATTTTTGGAGATGTATCCTCAGACTAAATTACTAAACTAGGGATTGATGCAGTAATCAGAGATTAAATGCTTATGTAGTTTTGTTAAAAATTGCTAAATTCTCTTTGCAGGAGAGAACTATTTTGCATTCCCACCAGCAGTTTATGAAAGTGCCTGTTTCCCATAGTCTTGCCATGTGTTATTAGGCTTTTTAAGTTTTACCAATCTGAGGGATTAAGAAATAGTATCTCCCTATATTGTAATATTGTGGCATTATATAGTGTGTTTTAATATTTGGTAGTGCCATTCCCATCTCACAGTTCTTATTCTTTTTACAAGGTTTTCTTGGGTATTCTTCTATGCTTGTTTTTCCATATGAGCTTTAGTGTCAATTTGTTCTAGTTCCAGAAAAAAGCTTGTTGGTTTTTTTAATGGGGATTGCATTAAATTTATAAATTAAGCTCAGGGGAACTGACATGAAGATGATATTGACCTATCCAAGAACAATGAAAGTCCTCCTGTTCAGATTTTTTCGTGTCATTCAGGAGTCTAAAATTTTCTTTTCTTTCGGACATTTCTTAAGTTTATTCTTAAGTATAATTTTGTTTTTGTTGCTATTGTAAATATGATTTTCTCTTCCTTATATCTTGTAATTGGTTATTGTTTATTTATATGAAAGTTATTGATTTTTTATATTATAATCTGCTGCCTTACTCAATTGTTTTACTGTTTGTATTTTTATCATTGGTTTAAAAAATTGTTTAGATGTAACAGCATGTCATCTGCAAATAGAGATAGTTTTACTTCTTTTCTAAATTTTATGCTTTTAATTATTTTCTTTTGTCTAATTGTATTAGCCTTGTTAAATAGTTGGGAGGATTAGGGCATCTTTTCTTTGTCTTGATGCTGACCTTAGTTTGATGTTTTTAGCATTTCCTCTTTAGGATACTGCTAGCTATGTGTTCTTGATGCAGTCTTAACTCTGTATGTTCTACTAACATAGTATTTCTGTATCTCTTTATTGAATGAACTATGCTGTTAGACGTAGAAGTCAGATTTAGTGATATCCTTCATCCTTCATAGGATATCCTATCCTTATCTACTAGCGTTTGGTTTTAATTTGTTTTAATCTATAATTATTTATTATCTGTATTCAAGAGAGGAGCTAATACTGAATATTAAAAATTTAAAATCCCATTTTGTGGCTTATATTTGAATGTGAATATTTCTCATTTTCTAGGAATTTAATATATAAATAAAAATCAGCTGGGGGCCAGTCGTGTGGCCGAGTGGTTAAGTTTGGGCACTCCGCTGTGGTGGCCCAGTGTTTCACTGGTTCGGATCCTGGATGCGGACATGGCACCACTTGTCAGGCCATGTTGAGGCGGTGTCCCACATGCCACAACTAGAAGGACCTTCAACTAAGATATACAACTATGTATGGTGGAGGGGGTTTGGGGAGATAAAGCAGGAAAAAAAAAAGTTTGGCAACAGTGTTTGCTCAGGTGCCAATCTCAAAAAACAAAAAAGGAAAAAGTAAACATACTTATAACAAAAAATCAACTGAAATGCTAAATAATAACTTTGGAGGAAAATTACGTTTTCTGTTCTATCTATCCATTTAGAAGTCTTTACTATTTCATTCTTTACTCACCATTTCATCACTTGTTATCCAAAAACAAGGCAATAATTTAATTCATTGCTTTATTTTTATATTATTAAGACTAGTATAAACCATGATTTGATCATTGCTTAATTTTTATACTCTCAAGGTGGGAAGTAATAGTTTTGGTTTAAAAGTCTTCATAGGTTATCTACCCTGTGGAGATGAAAAGCAAAATCATACTTTAGTTACAATCAGAAATCTTATTTGGGTGGTTTGGGTGAATCCATTCAAATCCATTACCAGTATATTAAATGTGATATATTTTTACATTGTATATTTGATCCTCAGAATTAGGTGTAATTTGGATATTAAAGTCTTCTAATTTTGAGAGTTGCTTAGAACATCTCTCCTTCTTTATCTCCCTGTTTATAAACTATGGGGATTAGCTTAAGTGGATGTATGTGTGTGTGTACACACATGCAACACTGTTTATTAGCTTCAAGCAAGTTGCTTGGTAATTTCTTGGTCAGTTCTTGAGCATGCCAAATCTTACAGATATTTACCAAGTCCTACATATTTAAGGGGCCAAGTTGAGGTAGACATTAGATATTATAGGCAAATTTAATGTTTTATAGAGGCCTAGTAGTATAACTTATAGGGCCTGAAAACCTGGATTCCTGAAGATAGGAGCAAAAGGTATGTAGTTAGCAACAGTTAGATATGGCTACTGACTCCATCAATTCACAGCGTCATCATTTTTAACTAGAAGGGATTTTAAGAAGGCAGTCTAGCCCCATGCTTTCTGGTAGGCTAGAACTAAGGATATTTTTTATGGTAGGTCTGCATAAGGATAATTGACTTGCCTAAGATCTCTGTTACTGAATGATGGGAGGGGAAAGTAGAATCCAATTCAGAGCTGCCTGTATTACCCTAGCCACTCTATTCTGGTTTAAAAGGAATAAATGTAAAAGATTGTCAGAGATTTCTTTGCTGCTATGAAACGTGACCTTTACTTTTATGTTAAGATGATTCTACTGACTTATACCATCTGTGAGGCATAGGTATTAAATTGTTGGCCAGTAGCCGTGATAAACATGCACTTGATTTATCGTTTGTATCCAACAATCTTATCTCTTTCCCTTTCCTGTCCAAAGGATTAGGTTTATAAAACAGGTGGGTATTATTGGAGAGCCCATGGCAAAACATATAACAATCACTGGGAAAACCCACTTTTTATTTCAGATATTCCTTATTTTAAATGTTTTGCTTAGAAAAACTTAACCTTACATAACTGGCTGCTAATTTTTCTTTTTTTTTTAATAACCAGGAATACTAATTTAAAGTTTTCAGCTGATACATTATTTTTTAGATGGAGACCTCTACTGGAAGTATGAAGCAATAGATGGATTCTGTTATACATTATAAAATGTCTAGACAAAGGGATAGTAGGGAGATTTGTTTTTAAAATAGTCAATGTAAAGTATCATAGAGTCCTTTTAAAAGAATCTTTGTTATGGTACTTTAGATAATAGTGTACTTTTGGTTTATGACATCATCTTAAGTTTAGTAAAAAGCAGAATACCAAGTTTATATTTTGGTTTTAGTTTATTGAATTTGCCGTGTGCCAAGCACTGTACTAAATGATTTATGTTAACTCATGTCTCCTTCACACCTCCCTGTGACATAGGTACTGTTGTTATTATCCTGATGTTATAGAAGAGAAAACAGGACAAAGAGGTTTAAGAATCTTGCCCAAGGTCACGCAGTTAGTAAGTTCAGGAGCTAGTGTTTGAACCTAGGCCATCTGGCTCTAGACAAGGTGAGCTATATTGTCTTCGCCCAGGTGATTAAACTTTGTAAAAAAAAAAAAAAAAAAGTACGTGAAGTCAAGGACCTGAAGAGAATAAGCAATATGAAAATGGTGTGGTAGTTGTGGGATTGTGGCTTTTTATTTTAAAAATCCTTTAATGTATGTTTTTACAGTAAAACTTGTGTGCTGTGGTACAGTTTATAGCATAGTTTATTTGTACAAATATTCCTCTTAGTGGATTTTCACAACTCTACAAGATAGGTATTATCCTGTCTTATAGACGAGGGAAAAAGCCTTAAGCACCAGTGCTAATAAGTAGTGGTATCAGGATGAGAGTTTAGTTTTGTGAATTATAATTCACTGCTCTTGTTTTACTGTCAAAGTCTTAGGGTCAAGGACTTTTTTTTTTTCTTTTACGTTTCTATACCTCTTAAAGCCACTAATTCAACATCTGATACATTGTAGTTGAACTGAATTAGATCCCTTGCCACTGGGGAGGTTCTTAAGAACTCAGGTGGGTATGGTGGGTCTCTCAGTAAGTGGGAAATCTAATTTGGGAAATTCTGAAAGAATTGGAAAATTCTAAAATACAGAATTAGTAGTTATAGCATTCCATTGGTGTGGCCCTAAGTTTAACCTTTTCTTGTGTGCTTTTATGGAACAAGCACCAAGACTCAGTTCTAGTTGTAGAATGTAAATTAACAGTGTGATAAATGAGGCATTTTGAGCAATTTTATATAGCACTTAAAAACTTTTTTTTTTTAGATAAAATAGACACTAATGTCACCCCATCTCTCTTTACAAGCTACAACAGAATAGAATCTTGCGTAAGCTAAGAGTTAACCCAGAGTAATATTGATTTTGTTTCACACTAGCATGTGAGGATCCAAGGATTTTGCGAAGTAACTACTATTTCTGAAAAAATGGGTATTGGAAATGATGTGATAACTCAGTAGAGGCTTTTCGGGCGTCAGGAAT
The DNA here is from genome assembly GCF_041296265.1 of Equus caballus. Lineage (NCBI taxonomy): Eukaryota > Metazoa > Chordata > Mammalia > Perissodactyla > Equidae > Equus > Equus caballus. The sequence goes on from NC_091689.1 coordinate 76,992,464, forward strand.
GTTCATTATGATCGTAGTAATAGCTAACATTTGTTGAACATTCACTATTTGCCAGGCATTATGTTCAACCTGCATTATTCTAATCCTCAAAACTATCCTGTAAGATTGATACCATCATCTTGATTTATAGATGAAGGAACTAAGATTTAGAGAGGTTAAGTAACTCGCACAAGGTCTCACAGCTACAAAGTGGTGGAGCTGGAATATGATCCAGGTCTTCTGCCTCCAGAGACTGAACTTGTAACCACTATCCAGAATGCTGCCCTTTATTCATTCAGTGAATGATGATTGATCGTCTCTTATTTGCTAGACACTATTCTATGCACTGGACATACATCAGTGATGAAAACAGAGAAAAATCTTTCCCCTTTGCTGCTAGGGAAAGGAGACAGATAGTAAACAAGTAAGTAAAACAGAGTATATTAGGTAATATTAAGTGCAAGGAGAAGAATAAAGGAGATAAAGGAGAGAGTTTTTGGATGGGGAAAGTTACATCTCTAGATAGAATGGACAGGACAAGTCTTTCTAAGAGGGTGACATTTGAATAAAGACCCAAAAGAGATGAAGGAGCAAAACAGGTGGATGTCTGGGATAAGAGTGAACAAACAGCAGTGGAGCTTGTCTGGTGTGTTCCAGAAACAGTATGGATACCACTGTGCTGGAGTTAGTGAATAAAGAGGAGAGAAGTTGGAGATGATTAGATCAGAGAGATAGAGATGGTAGGAGATCTTGTGGGGCCTTTGTAAGGTCTTTGCCTTTTACTGGAACTGTTGGAGGATTTGGGGCAGTGAAGCACCATTATCTGGATCTCTCTGGTTGTTTTATTATATATGGATGAGGGGGGGGTCAAGGACAGAAGCAAGTAGACATACTAGAGGGCTAATAAAATCACCTAGGTAAAAAATGATGGTGATTTGTACCAACCAGGTTCGTAGCTTTTGAGGTGGTGATAAATAGCCATATTTTGGATATCTAAAGTTTCAAATCTAAAACTTTCAAGACTTTAATTAGCAGATACCTAGTCAGATACTTCCTAAGAACCCATAAGGTTCAAGTTTATGCTTTTTCAATTATAAACTTTATTTTCCTTGATTATCATAATATGGTAACACATGCTCATTGTACCCAATCTAGAAAACACAAAGAAAGGGAAAATATTGAGCACTATTAGTATTTTAGCATGTCTTCTCCTAGTCTTTTGTCTTACGGATTGAACCTTAAAATCTATCTACCATAAGATGGCTCTCTGTCTCTCTTGCTGAAGTGTTAGCTCCTTCAGAGCAGGAGCTGTGCTCTTTATTTTTCTATCTTGGGTACCCAGCACAGTATCTACTTCATAGTAAGTGCTCAGTAGTGCTTGTTTTGTTTGAATTAATTGTGCCAATCAATTGGGTGCCATCTCCTTGTACATTCTTTAAGGAGATACCATGTTTTTTTCATTTGTTTTAAGGCTTGGGGATTGGGCAGTCAGTAAGTGTTGGTAGACTTAGTTAATGTACTCTGAACTCCAGCCATGCTTATCTATTTATAGTTCTCCAAACATGCCAAGTTTTTCTTGCCTCTCTGCCTTTGCATGTGCTGTTTTCTCTGCCTGGAATTCCTTTCCCTTCTTCTTTGCCTGACATACTCCTACCCATTTTTGAAACTTAACGTAAATGTCACCTTCTCTAAAAAGCCTTTTCTTATCTCCCCAAACAGCTTGAAGCGATACTTCTTTATGATCCCACTTTTCCCCCATTTATACCTCTGTTATAGACACTGCTGTAACGATTTTTTTCATGTCCATCTTCTTTATTACACTGTGAGCCCAAGGAAATAGGGACTTAGTTTTATGTATCTTTGTAGCCCCATTGTTATGACACAGTGCTTGTTAATGCATAAGAGTTAATGTGTGGCTAATGGAATCAACAAACGAATGCTGGAAAGGGTCATTGGAAATAAGAGAAGAAATCACTTTGGCTTGAAGGTAGAGAGGAGCTTATGTAAAAGGCCTTGAGCTTGGCATCGAAAGACTACTGTATTCAGATAGGAAAAAAAAAAAAGAAAGATGGAGGACTTTTTAGGTATGAGGAAAGGGGGAAATGATGGGTGTGTTTTAGTTGTGCAGATGAACCCTGCTGCATCAGAAGGTTTGTGCATGCGATTGGTGGAAGATAAGATGGGGACCAAAGATTGGTACCAGATCATGGAGATTTTGAAAATCAGGTCAAGGTGTTTGACCTTTATTATTCTATATATAGTGGAATGTGAGGTTTATGTTGTTTGTTTGTTAGCAGAACAGTTTCTTGATGAAAGTGATGTTTGGAGAACATTAATCTTATATTGGTGTGTGGAATAAATTTGAGATAGGGGAAAGTAGTGGCAGGAATGGCAAACACAACTGCCTGGTGTGATCAGAAAATTGGATAATATTTTATTGAGTATTCAGATAAATGTGAATTATTACCTTTTTTGCATTTTCAAAAAATCAAAGTATAATTGATATAACATTATACTCGTTTCAGGTGTGCAACATAATGATTTGATATTTGTTTATATTGCAAAATGATTAATCCGGTTAATCGTTAATCTCTGTGACCACACGTAATTTTTTTTTTGTGATGAGAAATTTCAAGATCCACTCTCCTAGCTATTTCAAAATATGCAGTATGGTATTATTAACTATAAGCTGTACATTACATCCCCATGACTTTATTCATTTTATAACTGGAAATTGTACCGTTTGACCCCCTTTAAGCGTTTGACCTCCCTCACCACCACTTCAGGCAACCACCAGTCTGTTGTCTATATCCCTGAGGTCAGACTTTGTTTTTTTTCTAGATTCCACATAAAAGTGAGATCATACAGTGTTTATCTTTTTCTTTCTGACTTATTTCATTTGGCATAATGTCTTCAGGGTTCATCCATGTTGTTGTAATGGCAAGCTTTCATTATTTTTTTTATGGCTGGATAATATTCCATTGTATATATACACCACATTTTTTTTATCCGTTCATCGACTGATAGACATTGAGGTTGTTTCCGTGTCTTGGCTATCCTAAATAGTGCTTCAGTCAGCATGGTGGTGCATAGATCTTTTTGAATTAGTGTTTTTGTTTTCTTTGGAAAACTTCTTAAATAATAGACAAGGAAGTCATATTCAGAAAGTACTTCAGAATCCTATAGTATCTTTGTGTTTATTATAAATACCAGTTTTCATCAGACTGTCACTTTACAGAAGAGCAGGTTAATAGAGAATTCCAGTTGCTGGTACATTTGATAAACCTACTGTTGCTGCACTTTGTTTTATTTATTTGAGTGTAGGCCCACCATCGTTAGTTTATGGTCATGTAAAATTTTGGATTATATGTAGATTATTAATTCAATTTGTCTTCTATCTCTACGCTGGGAGGAACTTTTACAACTTTGTCTCTGAGTCCACATTTTTTTCCCTTAAGCTCTGGATTTCAGCATTTCTGTTTATTTGCTAAATAATTTAGCACTCTTTTCCTTCTATTTTCCTCAAACCATGTGAGATAGGATCTCATGGTGGTTAAGTATATATACTCATGACAAGAACAAGCTGAACTGAAGACAGATGTACACATTTGATACATTTAAAGTTCTCTAGAATATGTTTTCTAATCTTGGATATTCCTGGACACACATTTATGTGACTAGTATGTCACATAAATGGTTAAGAAAAAGGGTTAAAAAGTGGTTAAGAAAAAGGGATTATTTTGGAAAGAGTGTTTAAGAGTGAGGAGAATGGTCTAGTGGGATATGCTTAGGATCATATCTTATTAAAATTCTTCTCCTGAAAGGACTTTGCCATTATTTGGAATCTTATTTGAACATTAAACTGATTTGATTTGGTTTGGACATTTCTGTATTTTTTCCCACTTGTAAGTGATTTTAAAATAGTGATCACAAAGGTTAGAGCTAGTTAAAATTGCCTCCACCCTAACTCATCTTAATATCTGAAGAAATAGATAACAGAGCAACATTCTGGCTACAATTAGAGGAAGGACACGTATTCCCAAATGATAATAATCCAGCATTTAGAATGGAGTTAATTTTTCCTAAGCTTACTTGCCTGTAACATCCAAGGCATGGGTTTACTTTTGCCTATAAGAGCAGAGGAAGTTGTAACGTGGACAAAGTATGGAGCTCTCTCCATGATATTCAGAGAAAATTCAGGAATATTCACCTTGCTGCCCAGCAGGGAGGATTCAGCCTTCCAAATTGCAGTCTGAATTAAGGAGAAAAACTCAGTCCATTTCTTTCTCTGCATCATTATTAGGAGGAAAAGCAATTTAAACTCCTAAAGAAATAATCGAGTCTCCTTTCATTGCACAGTTTGCGATGATTGGCTAAGGACTGGTTTTCCTCACAGATCCTTAGGCCAGCATTCTCAAACTGTTGATTAGGTGGGCTGTGGAAAAAAGTGTTGTGACTTAAATATAATTTGGAAACTTTGTTAGAGTTTTAAGAGTTAAAAGTTAAAGTTTTAAGGTCTGAAGTTTATGAACTTTAGTGAATTCGCAAATATTTAGTATGGAGAGTTGTTAGGATTAGGCTTTAACACTTCATTGCAAGTTCTTCCTACTGTTGTCTGAACACAATTTGAGAAAGCATTTCAATTAGACCTGTAAGTTGTTGTATTATCTTACCTTCTTGAACTTTAATAGCCAGGGTGTTCCCCTCAACTAACCATTGGTAAGGACATCCAATGAAAAATATATTTTCTCTGCAATATTTTTCTAATATAGTCCTGTAAATGAAAATGCGAAGATCACAATAATGAATTGTCATTTACCAATTCCTTATGAAGAACTGAATTTCCATTGACAAATTGATCCTTCAAGACAGCACAAGTTTTCTTTCCCTGGAATCTAAATAAGCAGAAAGCTTATGCTGTCTCTTGACATAATACATATTACTTTTTTGAGAAAAATATAAAAGATAAGCAACTGGGCTTATATTAGGAAATTGTTAATATGGAAAACAAACATTGAGGACATTTCATTAAGTCAGGGTTTATTTAGTCTAACTTCTTAGACTTGCTCGTACTCTCTACGAGATGACAGTTGATGTTCCAAACTGTATTAGGATACTGGCTTCACTGCTTTTATAAACATTAAAATAAGTGACTTACACATGACTTAAGTTTGTTTCTCTCTCGCAAACATAAATAGTCCAGGGACTGATAATGTTGCTCTAAAGGAGCCCTGCAGCCTGTTCTTTCCCATCCTCTACATATGGCTTCCATCTCGTGGTGCCATATGTAGATGACTGCTCTAGCACCTGCCACCACATCCTCATTCCAGCCAGAACAGACTAAACAGAGAGAAGAGGAGCTCTTTCTCTCTTAACGGGGCATGCCTTTTCCATTCACATTCCATTGGTCAGAACCTTGTCACACAGGAAAGTCTGGGAAAGTAGTCTTTGAACTTTCATAGACCATTCCTAAAATTGATCACATAACAAGCCATAAAGGACACTTTTATACATTCCCCAAAAAGTCACAAACAGATATATTTTGCTGAAACTTCTGTTGTGATAAAAGAGAACACACATGCAGGCACATGCACACATTCTATATATACATATATACATTATATGTGATATAAAGAGAGAGAGTATGTGAGTGTATGTGTAGACAGCAGTCTCTGTTATTCATTCTCCTGAGATACTTCTCCAGAGAGTGAAGTGCCTTCTGAGTTAGCACAAAAAGAATAGGTTGTGCTGGGTAGAACATCAGTTGTTAAGTATGTTGTATTCTAATTCTCCGTAAAGATGTAACCTTTGGGTTTAGGAATTTATAGTGTATTAAGTTAAATGAAGCGTTCAGTTCCCGAAGATGTCAGTGTATATTGTTTCTGTGAGAGAGATATATGCATATACATATATGTTTGTATATATGCATGTACGGGACTAGAATGAAATACATGATTTGATATGCAGATATTTGATTTACAGACTTTTTTATCAAAAATAGATGTAATACACAAAGTAAAATCAAGCAGTGGTTTATTGAAATGAATACTTTTGATTACAGTTATTTTCCACAAAAGGAAAAAATGTTGACTTGATGTAATAATCCACTTAAATTACAATATGATCTAGGAGATTTTAGGTCTTGTTTCAAAATTAAATTACTACAATTTGAAAATTTTAAAGATAATTGGTGTGCTCATCTTATTGTAAATGTAGGAAAATGTATCTATTCAGATACGTACATTAATTTTATAGACCCCATGATATTTTGTATGTAAACACATGAACACGAATGACAATTCCTTTTAGTGTAATGATTTCTATATTGTCTTCCAAGCAGAACAATTAAATTTAGAGAACAATTTTAAGTACATTTTAAAATAATACTTTACATTTGGGAAGTTTTATAGTTTACCAAGCACTTCTTCATGTATATGATATTCTTTGATAGTATCCTAGAGGTTGTTTTTACCGAATCTTATTTTCTGATAAATGTTTTCAAATCTTTAAATTTCTCTTTAAGTCTTAACTGGATTTCACATATTTTGACATGTGTTTTCTTTATCATCTTGCTCTAAGTATTGTAATTTCCTCTTTAATCTGCAGATTAATTTCCAGAAAGAAGATTTTTAAGGTTCTCTTGTGGTTGTTTATTCTGATTTTAATTTTATTGCCTTATACTTTGAGAACACAGTCTCTATTTTGTTGATTTGGGGGTATATGTATCAAGGTATCTTGTGGCCTATTATGTGATCGATTTTTATGAATGTCCTATGTAAACTCAAAGAGAATATATTCTCTGTTTGCTGTAATGTCATATATGTCATACATCATCAGGCTTTCAAGGTAGTATTTTTTACATCTTTCGTATCTTTACCTTTTATTTATTGCTTCATAATTTTTCAAAGGCATGTTAAAAATCTCCAGTTAGAATTGTTCATGTATTGCTTCTGCACCAAAATTTCAGTTGTTGCTTTATGTACGCTGAGGCTGCATATATATATTCACACTTATTTTATCTTTTTACCAGTATATAATATCCCTGTTTGTCTTTTATTGTCCCCCCCCCCGGAATTTTAATTCTTTTGATATTAATGGTGGCTTTCTTTTGTTTGTATTTTTCAGGTACTTTTTTTTGTCCCTTTATTTTCCATTTTTGTGGAATCTTGGTTTTACATTTAATCTAAGAATGTATCTTCTGAGTTTAACCCACTTATTTTTAATGTGATTCTCGTTACATTAGAGCTTAGCTCTGCCATTTTATATCATATCCTTTCAGTGTCCACATTTAATCTCTGTGTCCTCTCCCCTCTCTGCCCAATAAATTCCAAGAACCTTTACATACTCTCCCCTTGCCACCCCTGTTTTGTTGGAATAGGGTGATGTGATGTTTTAGTTACTTATGAATATACTTTTTTTTAAAGATAGCAAGTCTTCTAAAATTTACCTTTACTTCCCATATTTTGTTGTTTTCTTCTGGATTCATTTATCTTCTTGCTAGATAACATTCTTCAAAAAGTTCTTTGGAAGAGGGTATTTTTGTGGTAAACTTTGAGACATTGTATGCCTAGAAATTCTTTATTAACTGCTCACATTTAAGTGATAATTTACCTTGATATAAACTTCTAAGTATAGGGCTTTTTCCTTCACTGTTTTGAGGATGAGTTGTACTGGTGGTGTTCTTGAGAAGATTTGACCAATTTGATCTTGTTCTTCGGTATGTGATCTCCACCCTCCCGCCCTCTTGGAAGCTTTTAAATAATTTATCTTTTTCTTTTGATCTTTGAAAGGCTTAAATTTTACTCTAATATGTTTAGATATAGTCTTTTTTCTTATGTTCTTAGCATTCTAAGCCATTTCAATCTGAGACCTTGTATATTGAATTCTGTGAAATTCTTGGCCGTTATTTTTTCAAATTCTTCTCCTTCATGTATTCTTTTCTTTGCTTATGGAATTCCTGCTAGGTAGATATTGACACTTATACTACTTTCCCCATACTGCTTTAACTTTCTCTTTTAATGTTCATCTTTTTATTCTTTTCTGATGCTCTTTGGGACATTTCCTGGATGCAGTCTTAAAGATTACTAAATTTTTCTTCAGCTCTATCTATCACGTTATTCAAACCATTTTATGCTTTATTTCAGTGATTATATATATTTTTATAGCCAATGTTGTCTTTGTTCTTAACTGCTTATTCCTGCTTCATGCTTCTGATATTTTCCCATGTCTCTCTAAGGCTGTTATCACTGTTTAAAATTCTTTTTTTTTTTTGGATTGGGTATCCTTCTTTGATAGGTTATTTCTTGTGCATTTGGTGTTAGCGTGTGTATTTGTCTCCTCTCCCTATATTAGTGAATCTCAAATATTTCCTTATTTTTCCTCCTTATTTGTTACTCTTTTATAATCCTGAGGTGAGTTTAGAGAGTGAGAGATGGATGTCCACTGAGTTCAACCATTCTTAGCATTTTACCCACATGTGGCTTCTTTTTCTTAGGGACACTTGTCTATAGGCACTGCTTATATTAGTAGAGTGCTTCCCTCAGTTCTGTTTGTTTTAATCCTGATGTCTGGCTGTTTCTGCTGCTTTCCTACACTAAGGTAATAATGGTAACATGGGCAATAATCTACCTAAGAAAATGCAGCCTAATAAAAGGGCACACAGCTAGAATTCCTAACCCCTGTTTATTCTCCCCATCAGTGGGTACTGGCTTTCATGTGCTCTATGACTCCCTTACCAGGCCCTACTCTTATTTGTGTCCTCAAGTGTTGTTGAACTGGACTCTGAGATCCAGCAGTGTTTATACCATCTCTGTGTCATCTCCAGAGTAGGATTCAAAGGAAGGAGCCAACAGCTAGCAGATGGTGCTGGTCTTTTACCTTTTCAGGAACCAAAACCCATATCTTACTTTTACAGGCGGTGGCTATAGTGATTATTAAATTTCTTTCAAGTTCTCAAAACATCTTGGAGTTTTAGAGTAGTTTTATGAACAGATACGAAGGAACTAAATGTATCTTTAACAATTTATGTCTCTCTTCATGCATAAAATTGTGCTGTTCTGGTTACAGTACATTTTGAAAACCTTTTATGATAGGAATATAATTGACTTTTAAAGTATTGTGATCTATAATAGCTTCTATTTATTGAGTACTTACTGTGTCCTGAGTACTGCACTAAGTGTTTTATGTATGTAATGTTGGGGAAAGACCAGGGTGATTTCTCCAATGAGAAGTTTTAACTTAATAGGTTTATAAGAATTGTGGATTACTGTTGACTCTCTCAGACAAAAATTATACTCAGATAGTTTAGCAACAATAAATTCTGTTAAAGTCATAAAATGTTTTGCCTGTAGAAGAGGGAAATAATTGAAGGAGGAAACTTAGAGATTGTTATTGTTGAGAGAACTGACACCTAGAGAATTTGTCACTTTTGTATACTTCATGGGCTTTGTCTGTTTTTTGGTTTGGGGGATATATTTGGGATGACTATATAGAACCATTTCGTTTTTAGAGTATTTAATATTTATAGAATATTGCAAATAGAAACAAACACTGAAAAGCTATTTTCTGTGTGCTCGTGTGTTTTGCATTCAGATATGAAAATAGAAAATACACAAGAAATCATTCTGGCTTCTTAAAGCAGTTTAAGTGATCACTATTTTTCGTCTAAAAGACTAGTATGCTTAACTGTTTAAATCTATTTTTAGTAATAAACTTTTAGATCCAGCCTTTACCTTAAAGCCTGATTTTCTACCCTTATCTTGTGCTTCCTGATTATACTTCCTGGTGGAACCCAAAACGATTATTGTATGAAATAAGGAAGAAAACACATAGATTAGAAAATTGCTGGCTGTGTGTAGCTAGAATTTTTTTGCTTGACATTACTTAAGCAGAGAAACCATTTTTCCTCTTTCTTTTTAAATTAAATATAATTTACATACAGTATAATTTACCCTTTTTAGTGTACTGCTATGCGAGTTTTCACAAATACAAACAGTTGGATAAGTATGACCAGAATGAAGATATAGAATGTTTCCATCACTCACAAAATTGCTCTGTATTCTTTATAGGTAACCCAACATTCTATCTTCTGTCCCTGGTAACCACTGGTCTGTTATATGCCCCTATAATTTTGCCTTTTTAAGAATATCTTATTAATAGAATCATACCATATGTAGCCTTTTCAGTCTGGTTTCTTGTGCTTAGCACAGTGCATCTGAGATTCATACATATTGCCTGTATCAATAGTTCATTCCTTTTTATTGCTAAGTAATATTCCATTGTATGGAGATACTGCGGATTCTTTATCATTTCCTAGTTGAGGGAGATTTGGGTTGTTTCCAGTCTTTGGTGATTAAAAACGCTATAAACATTCTCTTGTAAATTTTTGTGTGAACAGAAATTTTCACTTCCTTTGGATAAATACCAAGGAGTAAAATTATTGGGTCATACTGTAAATAAATATTTAATTGTAATAAGAAACTGCTAAACTGTTTTTGAGAATGACTGAACCATTTTGCATTCCCATCAGCAATGTATGAGAGTTCCAGTTGTCCCTCATGCTTACTATGGCTTGGTATTGTTAGTTACTTTGTTTTTTAGTTTTAGCCATTCTAAAGGATGTATGGTAGTATCTCCTTGTTCTTTTAACTTTGATTTCCCTAAGTGACTAATGATCTTGAACATTTCTTTTGTTTATTTGCTGTGTGTATCTTTGGTGAAGTATCTGGTCACATCTTCTGCCCATTTTTTATTAGGTTTTCTTATTATTGAATTTTTTGAGTTCTTTAAATATTCTGGATATAAATCCTTTATCAGGTATATGATTTTCAAATATTTTCTCACAAGCTGTTCCTTGTCTTTTTCTTCTCTCTTCATTGATTTTTAAACAGGTTTATTGAGAAATGATTGATACGTAGTAAACTGAGCATGTATAAAGTATCCAATTTTTTAAGTTTTGACATATGTGTACACCTGTGAAATCATCACCACAATCAAGATAATGAGCATATCCATCATCCTCAAAAGTCTCTCCTGCCCCTTTGTAATCGTTTCCTCCCACTTATCCCCAAACGACCACTAATTTTTTTTAAATTAGAAATTAGTTTACATTTTCTAGAATTTTATATAGATGAAATCATATAATATGTACTCTTTTTCTTGTTATCTTTCACTTAGCAAAATTATTTTGAGATCCTTTTGCCTTGTTGCATGTATCAAAATTCATTCTTGTTTTATTACTGAGTAGCTTTCTGTTGTATGGATATATCCCAATTGGGTTATTTCCAGTTTTTGGCTGTTACAAAAAAACCACTATGAACATTTGTATACAAACTTTTTAATGGGTTTATACTTTCATTTCTCTAGAAGTGAAATGGCTGGGTAATATGGTGTGTATATTTAACTTTTTAAGAATCTGCCAAACTGTTTTGCAGAGTGAGCATAACATTTTGCCTTCCCATCAGTGGTGTGTAAGAGTTCTAGTTGATCCACATTAGCACCCAACACTTGATGGTCAGTCTTTAATTTTAGCTGTCCTAGTAGGTGTGTAGTGGTGCCTTATCGTGGTTGGAATTTGCTTTACCCTAATGATGTTGAAAACTTGTCATGTACTTATTTACAATTCATTTATCTTTTTTGGTGAAGTATCCATTCAGACTTTTTGTGCACGTTTTTATTGAGTTGTCTTCCTTCTATTCAATTTTGAGAGTACTTTATATATTCTGAATATTATCCAATATGTGATTTGCAAGTATTTTCTCTCAGTCTGTGGCTTGTCCTTTGATTTTTTAATGAGAAGTTTTAAATTTTGATAAATTTATCAATTCTGATTTGTGTTAAGTATCATGCTTTTGGTGTGTATCTAAGAAATCTTTGCCTAATCCAAGGTCACAGATATTTTCTCTGTTATCTTCTTAGATAGTTTTAATAGATTTCGGGTTTTTAAAAAAACTTTATTGAGGAATAATTGACAAATATAATTGTATATATTTGAAGTGTACAATGTGATGATGTGATATGCATATATATTATAGAATGATATATAGTTTTCGATTTTATATTTAAATGTATAATCTATCTTGACATTAAATTTTACCTATAATGTCACATGTGGATTGTCTAATACTATCAGTTTCCCTCTAAGTTGTGCCTTAGTGACATCCCACAAATTTTGATATGTTGTATTTTCATTCCTTTCAACATACTTTTTGATTTCCCTTTTGAGTTCTTTGTTGACCCATGGGTTATTTAGAAGTATGTTTCCAAATATTTGGGGATTTTCCAGATATGTTTTATTTATTGCTAATTTCATTCCACTGTGGTCAGAGAACATACTTTTTATGATTTGAATCCCTTTAAATTTATTGAGAATTGATTTGTGGCCTAGCATACACTCAGTCTTGGTAAATGCTCTGTGTGCACTTGAGAAGAAAGTGTATTCTGCTGTTGTTGGTCGAAATATTCTATAATGTCAGTCAAGTCCAGTATGCTGATAGTGTTGTTCAAGTCTAATGTGTTTTTCCTGATTTTCTGTGTGTTTGCTCTATCTATTATTGAGAGAGGGGTTTTGAAATCTCTTGACTGTGATCTGTCTATTTCACCTTGGCAGTTTATCAGTTTTTGCTTGATGTAATTTTGCAGCTCTGTTAATTTTGTACATAAATGTTTAGGACCATATGTCCTCTTGGTAAAATGACCCCTTTATGAAAGAAATGATCTTCTTTATCCTTATTAATAGTATTTGATTCGAAATGTGCTTTGTCTGATATTAATATAGCTGCTCCAGCATTCTTTTACTGATGTCAACATGGTATATGTTGTTTTCCATTCGTTTACTTTTAATCTATTTGTGTCTTTATATTTAAAGTGCATTTCTTGCAGGCACAATATAGTTGGGTTGTCCTTTTTTTTTTTTTTCTCTTTAAATATCTGACAATCTCTGCCTTTTAATTGGGATGTTTAGACCATTTACATTTAATATGACTAATGATCTGGTTAGGTTTAAGGCTACCATCTTGCTGTTTGTTTTCTATTTGTCTCATCTGTTCTTTGTTGCCTTTTTCCTCTTCTTCCTTTTGGATTGAGTGTTTTTATAGTTCAATTTTATCTCGTTTGTTTATTAGTTATAACTCCTTGTTTTAGTGATTTCTTTAACTTACTATGGTCTACCATCTAACGATATTACACATATAATTGCCTTATAGTAGTATACTTCCATTTCTCCCCTCTTGGCCTTGGTGCTGTTATTTTCTTAAATTTTTCTTCTACGTTTGTTGTAAGCTAAGCACTACATAGTAATTTTTAAAAACAGTTATCTTTTAAAGAGATTTAAATATTAAGAAAAAATCTTATTTTTTGTTTACATTGTTACCATTTCTAGTTCTCTCATTCTTTTGTCATAGATCCAGATTACCGTAAAATCTCATCATTAGAGTCTATCTTGGCTGACAAAAGAAGTCCCACTTTTTCCTTTTAATCTCTATACCTGCACTCTTTGCTTTGAGGATTTATGATTTATAATTTAATTAATGGGCTACAGTCAATATACTTGTAGATGCCTTAACTTCATGTTTTTTAGGGTTTTTTTTTTTTTCAGGAATTCTTACATCACACATTTAAAGATAGTTTTCATTCTTTAAAGATAGTGTAAATAAATGAGATTTATTCCTTGATGTATGTACTTATTGATTACTTATTGATTATATTACTTGATGTATATTACTTATTGATACTTATTGATTACCCAAAGATTTCAATATTAGATTTACTTAGTGTCTTATAGATAACCCTGTAGTTAACTGCTTTAATATTCTAACGTAATACCAATGTGTCACTTCAGCCTCAATATAACATGCTTGTTATTTTGCTTCCCCTTTCCCCTTGCCATATACAGAAAAATAGTCCTGTTGAATATATTTTTACTGATCATTTAGATCCTCTTGATAAATTCTAATTTTCAGTAGAAATGAATACTAGTTTAGCATACAAAATGTAGTTTTATATGTTTAGGATCTCCTTCAGTAGTTAAGTTAGAATAATTGTATCTTAAATCGCTTAAAGCCAACCTCTAAGTCTAAAATAAATGGATATTTTATTTTTGGGGGAAATTAGGTGGGTGAAAATATATATTTACAAGAGAGGTCTATTTAGGGAAGTGTAACTTGCAATTTTTGTTAAATGGTTTCCTGTAGAGTTTCTTTAAAATAAGTTTTTTCCATGCTTTGAATACTTCAGTAAATGAGGAAATCTCTAATGCCTGGGCAGGAAAGGCAAGTCACTAAAAACACCAGCAAACTCTGGGTTGTGGGGAGGGTGGTGGTAGTGGTAGTGGATGATATGGGATGTATCCTTGGGAATATAGTTTATACATCTTTCTCATTGAGGGTATGATGAAGAAACTTCTTCACTCCTGTTGCTGGTTGTCATCTCCTATTGTGGAGGAGGAAGATGGTGAGGAAGATGCATTAAGAAATTGTGGAGAGACAGTTGAGGTATAGATTTTGTTGGGACAACTCGTTTCTGGCAGGACAGTGTGAGGTTCTCTGTGGACCAACTTCCCAGTGAAATAGGCGAAAATTGTTTTTTAAAAAACGATCATTTAAAGTCTCTGGAAGTGGTCCTAAGGGCATACAGCAAATGAAGAAAGGAAACCTACTAAAACATGGTAAGAACAGCTAAAGTATCAAATCAAGACTTGTTTCCTCTCTTCCCTTTCCTAGCTCAGTAAGATGGCAACTCCACTCCAGACTAGTGCAGCCAAGAACAGAGGGTTCCCTCTCTCCCCACCTTCTAGTCAGAGAGTTTCTTCCTGAGAGGAGCAAGATGTCAGCGTTTATCATTCTCTCCTCAGCCACCTGTTGCTGAGGCTAAGTTCTGGGCAAGTGGGGCTGAGAGGCAGGGGCTCACTTCTGTGCAGTTTCTACCCATGGCACAGAGGCTCTACTTGTATGCACTGCCACTGAGAATACTAGTACCCCAGTCACCTGTGCCTCAGCTCTTAAGGCAACAGTTCCCTTCTGGGAGAGGCAAGTTGAGAATACCTGAGGCCACTGCCCCCCACTCCACCAAGTATTCAGGTCCCAAAGTTGAGTTGTCACTCGAAAGTGCACCCAACTCCAGAGCCATGGCTCAGACACCTTGCCTGGGGGGAGAACCAGGCTGTAAAATAGAGAGCTTTGAATCTCTTTCCAAAGGAACTAACTTCATTTGCAACAGTTTATGGAGAAGTTCAAGCTTAAGGGTGCTCTGAAAAACAGTGGATGTTGTGAAAAGCAATTAGGAGGAGTTAGTAGATGTCTTGGAGATAAATAAGCCATAGGCAGGCCCACTAGTATGCTGGAGAGAACCAGGAAAATAAAGGACTGCAATGAGACCTCTTGGGGTCAGAATAAACTTCAAATGCTGACCTTGGGAACTATTCCTTTAAAGGAGCCCAGCTTCGTTTGGATCACTCTGTGGAGCAATTTATGCTTCAGGGTGTTGCTGAAAACAATAGAGCAATCACCTGGAAATTAGTGGTGCCAGTAAAAGAGATAGGGAGCCCTGCCAAAACTACTGTCATCTCACAGTAACTTTGAGAATACCCAAGGCTGTACCTCCTGAAGAGGAACATCAGAGGCTTCACACTGAGGGAAGGTGGGGTGATAGACTTTGCTGAAATAACTCAGCCAATGACTAAATAAATAAATGAGTGAATAACAATAGCAAATCCCAGAAGGAGGCAACTTGTGTCCAGAGTTGCTACAATATAGTATCTAAAATGTCCAATAGCATCTAAAATGTCCAATTTCCAGCAAAATATTGAGATATGCAAAGGAACAGGGAATATGACCTATACACTAGGAAACAAAGGCAGGCAACAGAAACTGCCAGTGAAATTGACCAGATGTTGAATCAACAGGCGAAGATTTCAAAGTAGCTATTATAAATATGTTGAGAGAACTCACCCTGAGAGAATTAGCTCTTTCCATGAGTAAAAAAAACAGGAAGCCACAAAGAATTAAAAGGAAAGTGTGATGACAATTTATATCCAGTAGAGAATATCAATAAAGAGAAATTATAAAAAAGAACTAAATGGAAATTCTAGGTTTGAAAAGTACTAAATCAAATGAAAAATTCACTAGAGGAGCTCATGATAGATTTGAACTGGCAGAAGAAAGAATTAGCCAAGTTGAAGATAGATTGATAGAAATGCAATCTGAAGAACAGAAAGGAAAATTTAAAAATAATGAACAAAGTCTCAGAGAATTTTGGACACCATTAAATTTACCAACATGCACCTAATGGGTGCACCAGGAGAGATGGGAGAGAGAGAAAGGTGCAGAAAAAAATATTTGAAGAAACAATGGCTGAAAACTCCCCAAATTTATTGAAAAACGTAAATCTACACCTTTTGGAACCTCCATGAACTCCAAGTAAAATAAACTCTAAGAGACCCACAAACAGACACGTCATGTTAAGAAAATGTGAAAAGTCAAAGATTAGGAGGAAATCTTAAAAGCAGCAAGAGAAAAACAACTCATCAGTTATAAGGGAACTCCAGTAAAATTAGAGTCTGATTAGTTGACTTCTATCAGAAAGAAGCCAGAATGCAGTGGGATAACACATTCTAAGTCCTCAAAGAAAAAACCTGCCAATCAGGAATTCTTTGTCCAGGAAAGCTATCTTTCAAAAATGAGGATGAAATAAAGACATTCCTGGATAAAACTGAGAGAATTTGTTGCTAACAGACCCTCTTTACAAGAAATACTGAAGGAAGTTCTTCAGGCTGAAGCAAGAAACCCCACGTGGTAATTTGAAAACACACACACACACACACACACACACACACACACACACACAAAGCACCAGTAATGGTAATTATGTAATAATAAAAGACAATATAAATGCATATTTCTTCTCTTCCTAAATGATTTAAAAATCAGTTGTGTAGAACAATATGTATATAATGTATTTGGGCCCTATTACACATATAAATGCAGTATATATGCCAATAGCAGCATGAAGGAGATTTATGAGAGCATAACTGTGTTGAGCTAAAGAAATAACTCCAGGTGGTAACTCAGATCCACTGGAACAAATCAAGAGAACCAGAAATGAGAAATGTGAGGTTAATATAAAGCTATAAATATATACTTGCTCTCTTTTCTTCTCTCAACTTCTTTAAATGTCATAAATTATGTAAAGTAATAAGTATAACTTCTTATAACAATTAGAACATTTATAGATTCTTGTAACATTTTATTGTTGAGTTTGTAACATTTATAGATGTAATATATATATAACAATAATAGCACAAAAAGGGCGCAAAGGAAATAGAGCTATATAGGAGTAACATTTCTATATCTCACTGGAGTATAAATCTGAAGCTAAATCTGGAAAGATGTGTATGAGAAACCCTAGAACAAACATGGAGTATATAACTAAGGAAAAATAGTGGAAAAAAATCACTAAGGAAATTAAAATGCTACGTTAGAAAGTATTCACTTAATTCAAAAGAAAACGGTAAAGGAGGAAAAGAGGAACAAAAAATGTGAGACACATGGAAAACAAAAAGTAAAATGCCCACGTAAATCCACCTGTGTCAATAATGATATTAAATGTAAATGGATTAAACATTAATCCAATCAAAAGGCGGAAGTTGTCAGATTGGATAAAACGTATATACAAGAGCCAACTATTTGCTCTCTATGGGAGATGCACTTTAGATGCAAAGATACAAATAGATTGAAAGTAAAAGGAGGGAAAAAGATATACCTTGTAAACAGCAACCATAAGAAAGTTGGAGTGACTATACTAATATCAGACAAAATAGACTTTGAAATGATTTTTAAAAATGTTACTGGAAATAAAGAGGGACATTTTATGTTGATAAAAGTGTCAACACATCAGGAAGATATAACAATTATACATATACGCATCTAACAACAAAGCACCAAAATACATGAAGCAAAACCTGACAGAAAGGAAGGGAGAAATAGACAGTTCAACAATAATAGTTGCAGACTTCCCACTTTGAATCTTGGATAGAACAAGTAGGCAGAAGATTGACAAGGTCACGTAAGTCTTGAACAGCACTGTAAACCACCTATACTTAACAAGACATCTGTAGAACACTCTATCCCAAATAACAGAAAATATACTCTTCTGAAGTGCACATAGAACATTTTCCAAGGAACACCATATGCTAGGCTATAGAACAAACCTGAACACATTTGAAAAGACGAATTAATACAAAGCATGGTTTCAAATCACAATGGAATGAAATTGGAAATCAACTTAAGGAAACTTGGGAAACTCATAAATATATAGATATTAAGCAACATACTCCTCAATAACCAGTGGGTCAAGGAAGACATCAAAAGTGAAGTTAGGAAATATAATGAGAAAAATAAAAATGAAGACACAACATACAAAAACATGACTGCAGCTCATGCAGTGCCTAGTGGGAAATTTATACATGTAGATGTATATTTAAAACAAGGAAGATCTCAAGTCAAGAACCTAATCTTCCACCTTAAGACACTGGAAAAGAAGAGCAAACTAAACCTAAAGCTAGCAGAGAAGGAAATAATAAAGATTACGGTAGAAATTAAATGAAATAAGGAATAATAAAACAGTAGAGAAAATCAATAAAACCAAAAGCTGGTTCTTTTCAACATCAACAAAATTGACAAAACCTTTAGCTAGAAGAGTTTTTTTCCAGTGACCAAGAAAAAAAAGAAGACTCAAATTACTAGGATCAGAAATGAATGATGGGACATTACTACCATTCTTACAGAAGTAAAAAAGATTGCAAAGGAGTAACAATTATATGCCCATAAATTAGATAATTTAGACAACATGGACAGGTTTCTGGAAAGACACAAACTATCAAAATTGACTCAAGAAAAGTAGACAACTTGAATAGAACTATAACAAGTAAAAAGATTGAATTAATAATCAAAAAGTGCCCACAAAGAAAAGCTCAGGCCCAGATGCTTTCCCTTGTGAGTTCTCCCAAACATTAAAAAAAAAATTAATACAAATTCTTTATAAACTTACAAAAAAGACTTAGTTGAGGGCACATGTACCCTGACACCTGGTGGAGTGAAGAGGGTGACAAGAGCATCAGGGGAAAGGCAGTAAGGTATTTATCTTCCCCTGTAACTATAGAATTAAAGATCCCTGCTTTGAGTAGAAACTTCTTTTCATATAATGGCTTCCTGGATTCATTATGCTGTATCTAGTTTATGAGACTTCAGATGATACACATCCTTAAAGAATACTGTATTGCCTGAGTGAGGTAAACCCTTTGAAGGCAGACCTGTTGATGATTGAATTTGAATTTGAAAATAGCGAGGTTTTGTGTTTACAAGAGAAGACCAAATACTAGTTGTATTTATTGGTTTTAATGTATAATAATTTTGTCAGTCTGAAGGCATTAGTAAATTCTCCTTGGTTTTTAATGATCTAACTTTTAGTGTTACGATCTGTTATAGAATTAAGTATCCTTATGTGTTCCTTGCGTCATTTTGTGTAAGGTTAGAGGATAAGCTAGGGCTGAATTTGGTGGTTTCTTTTTATTTATATTTTCTGTCTTTCGTTTGTTTTCTTCTTCCTCTTTACATCTTAATGCTTTTTCCAGGGGACCTTATTTACATTTATATAGCGTATTTGTCAAAGACCACTTGTATATATCTTATTTGAGACTCACAAATTTTTGAGGTTGAGTTTGGTAGGTCAGCTATCATCATTCTCTTTTTCCTCTTTGTTCGTATGCATATGTGTGCATGTGTTCTGAGTGAGTGTGTGTGTGAATATATGAATTACATCCTACTTTTTTTACCATTTGTCATATAAACAATGGCTTCCCATTAGTGTCCCAATATATAGCACTGGTAGAACTCTGTAGGTTAAGAAGGATCCCTCTCCATTTCAAGTTCCTCAACCTTTTTGTTAACTATAATAGGAAGCTAGTTGTTCAGATTGCTGTTATTTCCAGTGCAGGCACAACCACATATTCGTACAAAATGATGATAGTAATAGCTCATATTTATTGAGCAAGTAAGTATTAGGCAATGTGGCCAGAAAATTGTTCTAGCTAAAACCTAGATTTTTTGAAGGCATTCTGAATTTACTGTTCTTCTTGATTTTAAGTTAGGACAGTGGTTCTCAGTGGAGGGCAATTGTGTACCCACCCCCCGCACCCCTCCACGGGAACATTTAGCAATATCTAGAACATTTTTGATTGCCGTAACTGGTGAGTGCATCCGTGTCAGTATTCCTCAGTACCTAAGCTGGCCACCAGAACGTCTAACTCTGGAAAGGTTTAGGTATCTCATCTCAGGGAAAACCTAGAACTGTTTTTGGATCACTTTTCTCCATACCTGGCACAGTGTACCAAAATGTCTATTTCTCCCCTCCGAGTGACTTTAAGCAGGAGACCAAATTGCCGTTTTTGCCTTTTGGTTTTGGTCAAGGCACCCTCATTCCACTTGATAAGATTGAGTCATTGAATCCAAGTGAGAAAAGAATTTTACATTTCCAATTTCCTTCTCTCTTAGAAGTTTCTGACTCCTTATGAAAATTTGTTCATTTCTGTTTTTTTAACTTGATGATCTGAGTGTCAGTAGTTTCCTGAAAGGCAGGGAGGCATTGTAAAGTATTATAAAGCTGTGCCATATTGGATATAAAACAGGAGAGAGATATTGTTCTATTAGCTGAGTCAGTGTCACATGAGCTGAGTGGTTTAGTGAAGCCGTGGTGCAAACTTACTTATGTCTGACATAAAAAGCTTACTATGTTTATTCTACTACCAGACAAATGCAAATAGAGCTTGGTTTAAATATATTAAGGAACTAATCTTTTCATTTTACAAGTTATTCAAGACTCTTTTTTTCTCTGGTCTGCTTGAAGTACTTCATTGCTGACGTTTATCTCAGTAATTTCTAGCAGGTAAACTGTTAACCTTTTGAAGAATGTTGTTAACCTCTGTTATTATAGTAGTGATTGGTAAAAATCCAAATGGTACTATCTTTCTCTCAAAGATTTTACTTCCAATAACTAATTGGTACACTGTGAGGCAAGAGAGTATCTGCCTACAAATATTTAGATTTGTATTTTATTTCTAATTAGAGAACTTTTGACATAAGTTAAACTTTTTATTTCAGACAGTATAGTTCATGTGACTGTACAACACTGGTTCTCTAAGTGAGGCCCCTAGACCAGCAGGATCAACATCATCTAGGGGCTTGTTAGAACGCAAATTTTCAGACCTCCCGAGACCGTCTCAGACCTACAGAATGAGCAACTGGAGTTAGAGCTGAGCTGTCTGTCTTTTAACAAGTCCACCAGGTGATTCTGATGCTTGGTAAAGTTTGGAGCTGCTCTGCAAAGAATGTCTTGTTGAACTGTGTTCACTTGATTTTAATGCAGTATACTTGTTCTCTTTTCAATTTTTACCACATTTTA
Source organism: Equus caballus (assembly GCF_041296265.1). Taxonomy (NCBI): domain Eukaryota; kingdom Metazoa; phylum Chordata; class Mammalia; order Perissodactyla; family Equidae; genus Equus; species Equus caballus. Next base: position 77,013,893 of record NC_091689.1, read on the forward strand.
AATCTGTATTATTTGTGGGAAGATAAACTGTCCAAATTATTGACTGAACCCAAGTAGCACATATAAAGTGTTTAAAGAGAGACTTCTTAGGCAGATTTGAGAAATATTATTTCAAGAGATCAGGATAGACATTTGTATAAATCACCATGAAATAACTCTCTGGAGATTTAATTCAAAATCCTGCATTGTGGAAGTATAATTGTTTGGTACTCAGGGGCTGCTGAGCTGAACAGACTTCTGAGGCATGAAATCAAGGAATATTAAAAAAAACCCCACAATACATGCTCCCATAGTAACTTTGAAAATGGAAATTAGGTGATGATAATAGATACCAAAGAGGAGGTGTGCTGAAAAGTGTAACTGTTTTGGCCTTTTTTTTTTTTTTTTAAAGATTTTAGTTTTCCTTTTTCTCCCCAAAGCCCCCAGTACATAGTTGTATATATTTTAGTTGTGGGTCCTTCCAGTTGTGGTACATGTGACGCTGCCTCAGCATGGCCTGATGAGCAGTCCCATGTCTGCGCCAAGGATTCAAACCGACGAAACCCTGGGCCGACAAAGCAAAGCGCACGGACTTAACCACTCAGCCAGGGGCCAGCCCCAAAAGTGTAACTGTTTAAATAAAAAATGTCTTAAACTATAGTACTCTAAAAGATGATGGTGTAGTACGTGTATATAGTGTAGAGATATTATTTTAAATAGTGATAAAAAAGGATTCTAGATTTGGGTACCTGTAATAGCACTGTTAGCCTATTTGAGGATGGTTAGTTTTTAATTGTAGTTTAATTAATGTTAATGCTGTAATTAATGTATCCATAATGACTGAATTGAAGTGATAGTCTGTTACTTATATAGGAACTATAATAATATTAAATTTACAAAGCTGTGCTGCCTGTGGCTTCCAAATCTTTGGACCTTGCATATTGCACAAGTAGTGCATGAATATTGAGGTATTTCAACTAGTGACCTTAATTTTTCTCTCTGTAAGTTATATTTTTTCATTTGTAGGTTATACTACTAAACTCCAACTTGAGTCTGATCCCTAATTCTCTTTCAATATGGGTGCTATATGTATATGTATTATATTTATTTTTGTTGGTAGACTAATTTAGATGTTAAATGTTAGTTCAGCTCATACATTAGCCTTTCTTGGTGATGTCTTAGATTGTAATGTCCTAGATCCAGGACTGTTATCTGTAAAGTTTATATTACACTCAACAAGTAAGATTTTAACGAACTGAACTATTCAGTAATTTTGATAATAAGAATTATTAAAACCCTAGATAATGCCTTTTTTTTCGCTCTGGAGAATACCTTATTATAGATTCAGGATCTAGGTGGCAGAGTGAGGTAACCCCGTATGTTGTTAATTTGCTGTTTACCATTTTACTTCCAGCTTTGGGGCATCTAAACTCCGTAACTCTGGATTGAAGGCAGGGATATTTGCATTCAGTGTAAAAAAGAATGTTCATAAGTTGGATGTCTTGAGTACTTAGTGCTATTTTTGATACTAGTGTGTATATAGGCTGATAGAGAAGGCAGAGAGAGGTGGAGAGATAGAGAGGAGGGGGAGAGGAGGGAGACAAATAGTAATAACAAGACTACAGAGAGTAATAGTAATAGAAAAAGTGCAGGGTCTGGATTGATCTTTATTTGCTCTAAAGTTATATACATTAAATGTAATTTACTGTGCAGTGTATTTATTTAGCTCGGTAAGAAAATCAATCATTTTAGGATTTCTACTTAATATGTTTTAATTTAAATTAATTAAAAATTTTAAATAAATGACTTCATTTACAAAATAATAATTTGTTGTATTTCAAAACTAAAATTCAAAGACCTTTACTTAAGCATCCAAATTCAGTGCTTTGAAAAATAATGGGGTCTTTTTTCATCCTAAAGCTAATGCTTCTTAATTGTGGAAAACATGGAAAATTCTGAAAAAAAAATTTCGAAGAAAATGTAAATTACATATAATTCTAACACTCAGAAATAGTCACATTTAATGTTTTGCTGTATTTCCTCCCAGTCTTTAAAAATTTGTTTTTTAAATTGAGATCACTCATATCCTTCTTTATTGTTTTTTTAACCTAATGTAATTGCGAGAACTTTTCCATACTTTTAACTAGTCTTTAAAATAATTTTAATAGTTCCATATTTTTATATCATAATTTTAATTTTTCTATATTGTCAAACATTTGTTACCATTTCTTTAATATTATAAATTATGCAGTGAGCCTTCCTGTTCATAAATCTTTATCTGTACAAATCTGTAAATCTTTATCTGTGCCTGATTATTTCTTTCTAGATTCCTAGATGGGGAATTACTGAGTCAGAGAATATAAATATTTTCAAGATTCTTAATGTGTATTACCAAATTGCCATCTAAAAACACTGATCCAATTTAACTTCCACCAGCAGTATAGAAGATGCCTGTTAAGAAATACCCTTGTCAGCACTAGATGTCATGGCGTTTAAAACTCATTGTTAGTTTCCTTCATGAAAAATTGTATCTTATTCTATCAAATATTGTCAAATACTAAAATTACTGTTATTTTATATTATAGTTTAAAATGGATTAATTGGAGTTAAATCATATCTGGACTTTATCAGTTTAAATTAGAATGTAATTTAATAGAAAATTGGCAACAAGAGGAAATTTGGAAATATCTGGTCGTTGTAATGGTCTGAGGGTCCATGGGAATCATCTTATTATTATTGAAACAGTGCAGCTAAAACCAAGAGAAGTTGCATACTGGGGAGATATTTTTGTACTATAGAAAAGTAAGTACTTGCTATTTTTTATCAAGTTTTAGGAATAGTTACAGCATAGGAGTTTAAGAGCACTACTTAGAAATTAGACTCTTTAATGTCTTATTAAGATTATGCCTCTTGCTTACTATGTTTATATTAAATTATCTAGTTTCTAGCCCCAATTTCCTTATCTATTAAATGAAGATTAAAAAGAGTTTCCTTTAAGGATTATAAAAGATAATACAAGTAAAATACTTAGCAGAGTGCTTAGCAGTTCATTAATGCCAAATAAATGCTAGCTATTATTTGGCAGATTTTCATAGATTTATTTATTCAGAGATATTTGTTGAGCACTTACAGTGTGCCACACACTATCTAGACATTGAGGAGACAGCCGTGAAACAAACTAACACATCCCTAGTGGAACAAATATTGTAATTAGGGGCAAGAGGGGATGATATTATCTTGTAAAATAGAGTAACCACAAACAAGAGATTTAAAAACTTAGGATAAATGAGTTCCTATGAGTAAATGGCCTTAGAGTAAGTTAAAGAATGACTTATGTCCTTCGGGGGAGGAATACCGTTGCACTGGTTTTTTGTTTTTTTTAATTTTTATTCATTTTAAAAGTGATATGATTAGTATCTGCTTTTCTTGGCAAACTCAAGCTGCTGGAAAATAAAGCATCTGATTTTTACAGTAATGCATATTGGAATTAATGATGCTATAATTATTTCTCTGAGAAAGGAAGAAAGAATTGCTCTGTTGAGAACTGAACAGCAGAGTACATATACATTGTGAAATATATTAAGAGAAAGTATTAGTTTTCATTGCTTAGCTAATAGCAAAGTGTTATAAAATTGGTCTCAAAAATGAGAGAGAAATGTAATATTTATTTTTAAAAGTAACATTTGTTTTTAAAATTACTGATGAAGCAGTTTTGAATCTCCCTAAATCCCCCACTTCCATAATAACAGAGCTGCAAGAGAATGTTCTAGTTATCTATGGTTGCACAACAAATTGACCCAAAACCTAGTACTTAAAACAACAAATATTTATTATTTTAAAGTTTCTGTGAGCTCTGAATCTGGGCACAATTTAGCTGTGTACTTTGGCTATGAGTCTCATAGTCAACCTGTTGTAATTAAGACATCAGTCAAAGTGTTGTTCTGGGTTACAGTCATCTCAAGGTTTGACTAGGGGAAGATCTGCCTTCACACTCACTTAAGTGGCTATTGGCAGAATTCAGTTCCTCATGGGCCATTGAACTGAGGGCTTCAGTTCCTTCCTGTCTCTTGGCTGGAGGCCTCTCTCAGTTCTTGCTTCTCCATAGGGCAGCTTACAGTGGGGCAACTGGCTTCCATTGTAGCAAGCAAGTGGGAAAGCAGAAGAAGGTGAACAAGGTGGAAGCCAGAGTTTTTATGTAACCTAATCTTAGAAGTGACATCCCATCGCTTCTGTTGTATTCTGATCTTAGAAGCAAATCAATAGGTTTAACCTCCACCCGAGAGAATTACACATGGACATGAATGGCTGTCAGAAGTCGGGAATCACTGGGATCCTTCCTAGAAGCTGCCTACACAGAAAGCAAAACAAAACATCTCTGGACAGCGTCAGTGAGAAATTAAGTGATAAGTTATTCCTTTGAGCCCTAAATACAAGAGGCTGGGGGTAAATCACATCTACAAGACCTGAGCAATGTATGAGGGGGTGGGCCTAGAGAAACCATGGATCATCTGACAGACCAGCAAATAGGAAAACCCTAAAATACTTTATAAACCGAGCCCGGGGTTTCACCGGTTCGGATCCTGGGTGCAGGCATGGCACCGCTCGTCAAACCATGCTGAGGTGGCATCCTACATGCCATAACTAGAAAGACCCACAACTGAAAAATATACAACTGTGTACTGGGGGGCTTTAGGGAGAAAAAGGAAAAATAAAATCTTAAAAAAAAAGGGTAACAGAAAATGACAGGAAAAAAATCCCAAAGTTATTATAAAGGACAAAGAGAATAAGGCTCCTTTTGAGTGTGGACATACTGCTTTGCTATATACAGCAGGTTTCTCAGTCTTGGCACTATTGACATTTTGGGCTGGATAATTCTTTGTTGTGGGGCTGTCCTGTGTGCATTGTAGGATGTGTAGTAGCATCCCTGGTCTCTACCTACTAGATGCCATAGCAGCACCCTATCTCTGTTTTGACGACTGAAAATGTCTGTACATTGCCAAATGTAGCTTACAGGGCAAAATCGGCCCTTGTGGAGAACCGCTGTTACAGAGGAGTATTGAATATTGCTACAAAGAACTTGTTAGTACAGCACTGCACTTGATCAACCATGAACACCCACCTTCAATTTGTAGTAGAAAGAAGACCTAAAAAAAGAAGTTAATCAGCCAGGATAATGCCGTTATAGATTAGATTAGGTATTTCATAAGCTTGACTTTTGAAATGGGAGATTGTGTATGTATGTGTATATAAGTACATCTGTGTATATGTACGTGTATATACACACACATTCTATAAGTAGTTATGCTCTTATTACATTAATTCTGAAATTAGGTGCAATATGCCAGTTTCAGAGAAGATAAAGCGTCAGTGTAGGACATAAAAATTTGATTAACAGAATTTCAAAGTTAAACATACATTTTTGTCCCATATTTTCATATTTAATCCTTAATTTTAAATTTACCAACTAATTTTCAGTATTTTAGATGTTAACCTTCTATATATTTTCAACATATCAAAACTTAAAAAAATTTCTTCTTGGAGCTGGCCCCATGGCCAACTGGTTAAGTTCGCGTGCTCCACTTAGGCAGCCCAGGCTTTTGCCAGTTCGGATCCTGGGCACGGACCTAGTACCGCTCATCAGGCCATGCTGAGGCTGCGTCCTACATAGCACAACCAGAGGGACCTTACAACTAGAATGTACAGCTATGCACTAAGGGGCTTTGGGGAGAAGCAGCAGCAAAAAAGAAAAAGATTGCCAACAGGTGTTAGCTCAGGGCCAATCTTTAAAAAAAAAAATGTTGTCTTGGTTGTAACTTGCACTACTTCTGTGGAAGGACTTGTTGGTTTATAGCAAAGGCACATTTTTAGGCGTATATACTTGTAAGTATAGGCACTCACTTATAAATACCTACTTATCTGAAAGTATATAGAAGAGACACTCTAATGGGCATAACACTGAAATAAAAGGATACAAAATTTAGGAGTAAGTATTGTTCAATCCCTAAATGTCTGCGTGACATTTCCTGGAGCTTTAAACTTGAGTACCAAAATCATAAATTATGCTACTCTATTGTGAGAATATTTCATGTGAGGCTTCTTTGATTTCATAATGAACACACACTGATAAAATTCATATAGCTGAAGTTTGCTTTACCTCAAATTTTCTCTGGTTTTTTTTTTTAGTTAAGGATAACTCTCAGGTCTCAAATTTTATCAAAATTGAATATTTTGCTCAATAAAACTAAACCTTTAAAGTATAAAATGTTCATTATACTTTGAAAAAAGTTCAGATTATTAGCAATCATTATTTGCTAGCTTTCCATTTAAGTACCAAGTATCACATGATTAGTGGGTATATTTTCAGACAAAATAAGGTACCTCCACTTCAGCTGTTATAAGCTAATTTTTCTTAGAAGTACTTTATACCTTGAATTGGTTTGAAGGGCCTCAACATAATTCTGGTTTTCCAGCTTTAAAAATGAAGGTGATCTCTGCTGATTTGGTATAATTCATCTCCTTCAGGCCTTGATTTTCCCAGGGCAGCATTTCACAAACTGCCCCATAAGAATAGGTTTGGGAGGTGGGGATTTCCAGAAGGATCTGTGAATCTGAGAAAAGCTGCATATTGTATCCTACTTAGAGATTCACTATGCACATTACCTTATTAAGTGCTCTTAGCTAAAGAAAACCACTTAATCCAGTGTTTCTCCAAGTTAATTGACCATGGAATCCTTTTTGATAGAGTATCTATTAAGATCTTGAGGAGCAAATATTTTTTGGACCAGTTTTGGAAGCACTACTCTAGTACAAGATGAAACCCACTACTTCCTTAGTTAACTGTTAAATGATCACTGGAGGGGAGGTGTAAAAAGTACTAAAATAGAAGTGGTAGTGAATTAAAGGAAAAATTTGAGGATGAAGGAAGGATGCCAGTTAGTTTTTAAAAAGGGAGAGAATAGGTTTGAAAAGATGGCTAGCTATAAATTGAAATTATGGAATCAAAGGGGCTTGACATACACTATATTAGTTCTCTTATAAAGAATTTATCTTGTCATGTGATAGAGAAAAAAGACAGCAGCATTAGAAATTATATTGATAAGAGAGTTAAATACTAAATTGATGAAGTTATTAACATTAACCTTATTTGCCATTTTGTAAGGAAATGTTATCCATTCTGTACATTTATATTATTTTTATATATATTTGTGTTTGATGCTTTTGTTTGTAATGTTCCTGATTCATTCAGAAGCAGACTGCATAGGAAGAAAAAGTTATTTAAACTCTTAACTTTCATTAGACTTCTAGTTTACACACAAATGTTACTTAATCCCTACAGTTGGTGTTTTCAGTAATTTCATCTTTTTTTCAGGTGAGGAAACTGGCTTAAAAAGGTTATGACTTGCCTAATACCATACAACTAGTTATTTAAGAAGCTGGTACTTGGAGCCTAGATCTTTATATTATAATAAATTATCTAATTATGAGTAAACAGCTGAAATTGGTAGTGGACATAAGAAGGGAAAACTTTGCTCTAACCAGAGAATTTCCTCTAAGTCTTTCAGGCTGTTAGAAGCCTGCCTTCTGGTTTTCTTGATTTCTTCTGCCAGAATGGAGGTGATGGAAGGTGAGATGAAGGCAGTAAACTATAGAGATAAGAGCACTAGAGTGCTCTAAAGTTAAACAAGTTGAGGCCCTGATTCTATCACTTAACTAGTTTTGACCTTGGGCAAATTAGTTAACTTCTTTAATCCTCGGTTTTCTAACTTGTTAAATGGTTTTAGTAGTACTGACCTCATAGTAAGTGTTTCATAATTGGTAACTAGTATCATTATCATCATTAATTGTATTAAGTGAGAGGATTCCGTTCGAATTGAGTTACTTTGTCAGAGGCACAGAAATCTTTGCCTCTTCCTCTGGCGTGAGGGAAAATGATCTTACCTCCTAATTTACGTGATAGCAAAGAGCAATGATCTATGATTAGAAGGCGTAAGTGCAAGGGCCTTGGGTTAGTGGAGAAACCTTAGATTACTAGTACTTAGGGTTTACATTTTATATTATTAATAAAATAGAAATATCATCCTAATATGAAGATCAACAGAGGTAATAGATGTTAAATACTATTTATAATATAGAGAGGGCCATGAAAATAAAAGCTATTTCAAAAAAGATTTATTGAATGCCTGATATCGCATATCTTTGTGAAAGAACACTGTTAAGCTCTGAGTCACCACAAAGGATATACAATTACAATCTTCTATATACTGTTATACAATTTATATTTATAAATATAAATTGTACACTTTTTTTTCTCTACAAAATATAGCTTTTGTCTTTCTAGTTCATCACCAGTGAATAATAAAGATAATAAACCAAGTTCATTTGATCCTTTTGGTTACTTAAATAAGAAGAATCTAGCCTGAAGTAAAGAATCCTTGAGAAAGCTGCATAGTAGGGAAATTGTGTGGATTAATCTGTATTATATGGTAACTGTACTCTTTGAACCAAATCTTGGGATACATATTCTGATAGAGTATGACAATATGATTTAATATTTGAAATCAGTATTGTCCTAGAAAATATGGAAGATGTAATCACTGTAAGTATAGGCGATATTAGCAGGGATAGTACTTCTCACATTTTTTTTTTTGCTGAGCTAACATCCATTGCCACTCCTCCTCTTTTTTTGGCTTGAGGAAGATAAGCCCTGAGCTAACATCTACCAGTCATCCTCCACTTTGTATGTGGATCTGCGCCTAGGATCCGAACCTGGGCCACCAAAGTGGAGTGCACGGAAGTTTAACCACTCAATCACAGGGCCCACCCCTCAGATCTTTTATTCCATAGGACACGGACAAGTTTGGAGTAAGAGAGTAGCTATGTTCAGGGAAAGACTTCTTCCATAAGGGAGAAAAAGGGAATGATAGAGAGTAGACAGCAATTTTTCCAAAAGGAGGTAGTAATGCCTTTAATTTGTATAGTACTTAAGAGTTTAGCAAATGATTTTTTTTCATATATGGTCTCATTTAATTCTTACAGCACTTTGAAGTAGTCAGAGTACTCCTAGCAGTATTCCTTGCTGGGGAATTTAAACTTAATTTTTAAAAAGATATACAAAGTTTGTTTATAAGCCTGTAATTATAGCAAAGAGTTTTGTATAGATTCTATTCCTGGTCCACATAGCATTCACATAATGTAATTTTAATAGCCTTTCTATAATGCTTTTTGCCAATATTTACTTTTTAAAATTTTCAAGTTGCCTAGAGTTCATTTTTTCTCTCTTTAAACTAGAAATTTTTTAAATAGATAGACATAAGCCTAGGCTTTTAATATATATATCCTGGTTAAGCTTCAGAGTGATCATATGAAGATATAGATTATTATCCCCATTTTACCTATGCACACATAGTTATGTAACTTTTAAGTGACAAAGCTAGAATTTAAAACAAGATTTAATTTACTCCAAAGTTTCCTATTCTTGTTTCTTCACCCTGCCTATTAGAATTTATTTTCATACACCTTGTTTTTCTAATTCAATCAAGCATTTATAGCATACACTCAACATTTAGATTTGTAAGTTTAGAGAGAGTTTGTGTCTTTGATTCTATAGCATTACTTTATTAGATACCATTGAATATATTAATGTAATATTAGCAGTTACTGCTTTTTATGCATAACACCATGTGCTTTAGCTCAGTTCACAGTCTCCTTTACAACAATGCTGTCAGGTGGATATTATCTCTGTTTTACATATAAAGAAACTGAGGATGAGATAAGTTAAATTATGTACCTCAAAGTCATATACCTAGTAAACGACAGCACTGGAATTCAAATCTAGGTTTGATTTCATAACCCATACTTATACTGTATTTAAGCATATTCTTATAGCCCCAATCTGTCTGTATTTTAATAGAGAAATTTATGAAATCTTTCAGAAGATAAACTACATGAAAATTTTTGACTTTTTTCTCTCAGCAGTGTCTTCTTGGGTAATATTTTAAAAGTAGTTCTCCAAATAATTGTAAATGATTACCTTTTTTTGTTGAAGTATAATTGATATACAACATGATATTAGTTTCAGGTATACAGTAAGATTTGATATATGTATACATTGCCAAATGATCACCACAATATGTCTAGTTAACATCCATCACTGTACATAGTTAACAGAATTTTTTTTCTTGTGCTGAGAACTTAAAGATCTCCTCTCTTAGCAACTTTCAAATATGCAGTAGTGCAGCATTGTTAACTACAGTTGCCATACTGTACATTATATCCCCGTGACTGACTTATTTTATGACCAGAAGTTTCTACCTTTTGACTCTATTTACCCATTTTGCCCACCCCCTACCTCCTGCCTCTGGCAACCACCAATCTGTTCTCTGTATCTATGAGGTTGTGTTTTTAGTTTTGTTTTTTTTTGAGATTCCACATGTAAGTGAAATCATACGGTGTTTGTCTTTCTCTGTCTGACTTATTTCACTTAGTGTAAGCCCTTGAGGTCCATCCATGTTGTTGCAGATGGCAAGGTTTCATTCTTTTTTATGGCTGAATAATATTCCATTGTGTATATATGTCCACAATTTCTTTATCCATTCACTCACTGATGGACACTTAGGTTGTTTCCATATCTTGACTGTTGTAAATAATGCTTCAGTAAACATGGGGTGCAAATATCTCTTTGAGTTAGTGTTTTCATTTTCTTTGGCTAAATACTCAGAAGTGGAATTACTGGATCATATGGTAGTTCTATTCTTAATTTTTTGAGCAACCTCCATAATGTTTTCCATAGTGGCTGCACCAATTTACAGTCCCACCAACTGTGCACAGGTTGAAAAGTCCCTTTTCTCCACATCCTTGCCAACACTTGTTATTTCTTGTCTTTTTGATAATAGTCGTTCTAACAGCTGTGAGTTGATATCTCATTGTGGTTTTGATTTGCATTTCCCTGGTAATTAATGATGTTGAACATCTTTTCATGTACCTGTTGGCCATCTGGATGTCTTCTGTGGAAAAATGTGTATTCAGATCCTCTGCCCATTTTTTGATCAGATGTTTAAAAAACAAAAACTTTTTCTGCTATTCAGTTGTATGAGTTCTTCTGGAGATTTACCCCTGATGAGATATGTGATTTACCAGTATTTTTTCCCACTCAAGTAGGTTGCCTTTTCGTTTTGTTGATGATTTCCTTTGCTGTGCAAAGCTTTTTAGTTTGATGTAGCCCCACCTCCTTTATTTTTGCTTTTGTTGCCTTTGCTTTTGGTGTCAAATCTAAAAAAACCATCACCAAGACCTGTCAAAGAGCTTACCACTTATGTTTTCTTCTAGGAGTTTTATGGTTTTGGGTCTTACATTCAAGTCTTTAATCCATTTTGAGTTAAATTGTGTGTATGGTGTAAGATAGTGGTGAGATATATATATATATATATATATATATACACACACACACACACACACACACACATACTTATTTATAAATACGTGCCAGGGAAACAAACCAGAATTTGATTAGGAAATTACGTATATGTACACACACACATACACATGTATTTCTTTCTTCCTTTCTTTCTTCCTCCCTCCCTCCCTCCCTCCCTACCTCCTTCCCTCCCTCCTTCCTTCTTTCCTTCCCTCCCTTCCTCCTTTCTTTCTTTTGCCCTGAGCTAACGTCCATGCTAATCTTCCTTTACTTTGTATGTGGGTCACTGCCACATCATGGTTGATGAGTGGTGTAGGTCCCTGCCCAGGATCTGAACCCACGATCACTGGGCCGCCGAAGTGGAGCGTGCTGAACTTAACCACTACGCTACAGGGCCAGCCCCAGGAAGTGAACTGTGTTTTGATTAAGAAAAAGGATTATAGTCCTTAGGACTTGGAACACTAGAACCTTCTCATATAAATCTTTTCATGTGTAATTTTTTTCTTCTTGATTAAGAGATATGAAAGAGCACTAAGTTCATTTACACTATATTTTAATGCCACCTTAAGTTTCAGTTTCTTCATCTGTAAAATATTAGTGGACAACATGCGACTGTTTTATAAGACAGGTAGAACACATCCTCCTTACTCAGATAAATGCCCCTGGGAGTCGTGGTGCAAGGTTAGTCTTTTGTTTTGCCTAGTGGAAGGCTGGTGCATTTTAGATTATTTTTAAGTTAGGACGTGGCGTCTCAGGCTGGTTCCTCGGATTTATAGCCCTTCCACTGGGCCAATAATTCTTTATCTCTTGTGGTTGACTTCTAATATAACAGCATTGTTGTCAAAGGATGTGGTCTGTGTGATCCTAGTTTTTTGATATTTGTTGACACTTTCTTTATGGCCTAGTATGTGGTCAATTTTTATAAATATTCCCATTGTGCTTGAGAAGAATGTGTATTCTCTAAATATGTTTATTAGATTAAGCTTGATAATTGTCTTACTCTTTTATATCTTTATTAAGTTTTTTTGTCTGCCTGAACTATCAATAAAAGAGAGGTGTTAAAATCTCCCTCTACAGTGGTAGACTTGTAAATATCTCTATAAATTTTTAAATTCTAACAAGCTTTGCTTTAAATACTTTGAGGATAATTTATTAGTGCATACAAATTTAGAATTGTTATATCTTTCTGGTAAATTGAACCCTTTTATCATTATTTAGTGACCCTCCTTAAACCAAATAATACTTGATTTAAACCTATTTTGTCTCACTGATACAGCAACTCCCAGTTTATGTGATTAGAATATAACTGGTATAACATTTGAACCTTTCTCTATACTTAAAAATTAGTAATCTTATAAATAACGTATCTTTCTATTTTGTTTTTTAATCCAGTCATTTTCTGGCTATAAACTCTTGATTTAATTAGTATTCATTTTTATTATTTATGATTACTGGTATATTAAGACTTGTTTTTACCACCTTACTTTAAATTGTTTTTCCTGCTTTTTCTATATGACTTTTTTTTAATACATTAATGTCTGTTTTGGCTTATTTTTTATTCCATTTACAAACACACCTGGCTTAGAAATTGTACGCTCTATTTCTCTTATGTTTAGCAGCTTTCCTGGAAATGTTGCCATATGTGTTAACAGAGTTTTAAGTTATAGCTTATCTGCTCTTGAACAATAAAAGGACCTTAGCACACTTTCACTCTGATTATCTACATTCAGATCTTTGATTATGGTTTTGGTTTTATGGATCTTAATGCTGTTATTCTTGGACAATTCTCTTTTCTTGAAAAGACATTATTATTGTCTTTATTTTATATCAACAATGTGGGTTTTGGGTGAAATATTTAGTTATTTGAGCAAACATTTGTCAATAAACATTTTACAAACAGAAAAGTATAGAAAGCATAAGTGTACAACTCAGTGAATTATTAGGTATAACCATCACCCAGGGGTCTCCATTTAGTTTTTATTTAACATTGAATGTTTTTTATATTCATTTGCAACTTTACCAGTTTACTTCTTCATCATTTATTTGGCCCTCTGAGACTTTCCTTCTGGTATTGTATTCCTTCTTGCAGTACATTCTTTAGCGTTTCCTCTAGCATAGATCTTTTGGTGATAAACTATTTTTGTTTGTCTGAAAATCCTTTTCTTCCATTGGTGTTCTTGAAAGGTAGTTTTGCTGAGGACATGACTTTCTATGACAGGTTTTGTCTAATAGAACTTTGGTGATATTATCCCACTATCTTCTGCCTTAAGTTTTTGGTGGTGAGTCAGCTTCAGTCTGGTTGTCATTCCTTTGTCGGTGATCTGCATATTTTCTTTGACTGCTTTGAAGATTTTTCTCTTTCTCTTTGGCTTTGTGCAGTTTTATTACAGTGTACTTGGTGTACATTTCTTTTTATTTATTCTGCTGGATACATGTTTTTTTCTTGTGTCATTTGGGTATTTCCTCAGCTCTGGAAAATTTATAGCCATTATTTTTTCAAATCTCTTTTTGCCATATTTATTCCATCCTTTGAGGACTCTAATGGCATATGTAAGGCTTAGACTTATATGTGTATTAGACTCTATTATTATATCTTTCTTGTTGCTTGCTCAATTTTCTAACTCTGTATTTTATTTATTTTCTAACTGTTTATTTTCTATTTTATGTCTGATGAGTTGGTTATTCTTTATGCTGTCTAGCACTCATGGTGGTTTGTTTCCACGTGTGTTTGGTGATCTTTGCTTATGACATCATCATCATTATTATTATTTTATTTTATTATTTAGAAAACCTGGGTGCCTAAACTGAGGCATGTTCTTGTAAAAGGATTTATGTTGGATTACTACTAACCTGGGACTACTTCAGCTATCTTTCAGAGTTCCTAACTTAATATTGTGGCTTCTTAAGAAATCTTAACTCACCTCAACATTAAAAATCATGGTATTTCAGCCTTGAAGTAATTCTTAGACGTTTCAAAATATTAAATATGTCACACAAGGTATGATACTTGAACCAACAATGTGTAAAACCACAGAAATGATTTGTACAGATGTGAATATCTTGGAATTTAAATGAATTTTTACCATTTCAAAACTTTATGCATTTTCTCTTGACAACTAGATTACATTTAAGTGTAAAAAAGCAGTCTTATTTATTACCATTTTATTAAAACAACACTGACATGATTTGTACTGAGTGGTCACAATTGATCAGATTTACTATTTTCACTATTCAACAGTGATTTGAGATCAAGAAGCATATTGTTGAGTCACTGTAGAAAAAGTTTGGCAGTTCCTCAGCAAGTTAAACATACAACTACCCTATAATCCAGCAATCCCATTCATAAGTAGTACCCATAAGAATTGAAAACATGTATGCATAACAGCCAAAATATAGAAGTAACCCAAATGTCCATCAGCTGTTGAATGGGTAAACAAAATGTGGTATAATCATATAATGGAATATTACTTGGTCATAAAAAAGGAGTGTACTGATAACACGCTACAACATGGATGAACCTCGAAAATATTGTGTTAACTAAAAGAAGCCAAACTCAAAAGGTCGCACATTGTATGATTTGATTTATATGAAGTATCCAGAATAGGCAAATCCATAGGGACAGAAAGCAGATTAGCGGTTAAGGGGCAGGGGTAAAGGGGAAATGGGAGTAATTGTTTAATAAGTACAGACTTTCCTTTTGGGGATTTGAAAATATTTTGGAACTAGATAGAGGTTAGAGTGCACAGCATTGTGAGTGTTCTAAACACCACTGAATTGTACGCTTAAAAATGGTCAATTTTATGTTATGTGAATTTTATCTTAATAATATTATTTTAAAGCATGTTGTTAGTTTCTAATTGATCCTATGAAAGAAAGCAGATTGTGGAATTGAATTCGTGTGTAGCCTCCTTGTTGCACTTGAGGGTAATGTTCCATTAAAACTGCTTTCAGCTTAATAAACAAACTGAATCAATCTTATCCTTTAACCTGGATTTTTAATAATAAATACAATTGAAATTTGTTGAGCATTTCTCTTTCATACATAGTTCTGTATGTATGCTGAGTTGATTTATACTTTCTGCCTCAGTGGTTTTGTCCAACTCTAAAGTGAGATATCTACAGAGGTGCATGTGGGATAGTAGTTGCTCTTCCAAATCATGTGTCACCGATATTATATGATGCTATACAATATCACTTGATAGAGAGATTTTTGCCAATAGTTTCTTCTGCTTTTTCCTCCAGTCATAACATTTGTCAAGAGGTTTGTGCTTCCTATATGAGCTTCTTAGCAATTGAGTAAATTGTGCCTGTTTTCTCTGGTGGTGAGGAGTATCACTTAAAAGGGTGCCTCTTTAATCTTGGTGTCTCCTGTTTTTTTTGACAAAATTTGCCACTTTCCATCTGGAAAGGATTTGCTGGGGAGTGGAGAGTTGCGTGGAAATTCAATTGGTTTAACAAAGAGGTCACTATTTTGTTTGAAAGTGACTTAAGGCTTCAGCAGCTTTATATCACCATTTGTTAAAGTCTTCTTATTGACCGCACAGTGGGCTCTAGGGGCATATGGATAGTCAGTTAAATATGATCTAATGTAGAAAATGATCATACCTTTTGCACTTTTTTTGGATGGGATTGAAATCATCACGCTTACAGATTTGCTTAACTCAAGAGTATTGATATTTTCTATCACTGGAGTCACTCCCTATCAACATTAATTATCTTAATCTGCATGGTAGAGTTTAGACTGTTTTCATCAACATTTTTACACTTCAGTGAATAATGTTTTAGATGCCCATTTAATTTTGTGAATTGGGTATATGATGAAATAGAATAGAAATAATTAATAAGTACAAGTTTAACTAAGTAACCAGTAATTTTTAAACTCTGAACATAGTCAAAATGAACTGAATGTTAGTCCTTGTAACATGTGTTCAACTTTTAAGAACATAGAATATAATAGGATTGCTGTGAAAGTTATAATTGTACATTTCAAATTTGTGACATATATGTACATAACTGCTTTTACCTCTCAAACTGCTAACAGCTTGTGGATCACTTGATAAATTCCAGGAACTGACAGTGATCCATCCTGGGCACTCTAGTGCCTTAGTTCATTGTTTTCCAACTTTAATCATTCACATAGCCCTTTTGACAATATTTTTCATTTTCCATATTTTGCAATTAGGATTAGATTTGGATTCAAATAATAGAGACCTCAAACAACAGTGACCTAAATAATATAGAAGTTTATTTTACCATCACCTAGAAGTCTGGAAGTCGGTGAGAAAGGGCTAGTGTAGTAGCTCTGTGAAAGTATTCAGGGATCCAGCCTCCTTTTATTTCATTACTCTACCATGCATGGCCTCCATTGCCGAGGCCACCTTACAAACCTAGATGGCTTCTTTACTTTCAGCCATCATCTGGATTCTAACCAGCAGGAAGGAGAAAGGAATGAAGAAGAGGAGGGCTGAGAGGGTGAATGCCAGCTATCTTTTAAGGAAAGTTCCTGGAACTGCCATAGGTAACTTTGTTTAGATCTTACGTTGTCCAGAATTTAGGCACATGGCCACACCAAGATTTGAGGAGCTTGTGAAATGTACGTATTTTGGTGGCATGTGCCCCGTGAAAATTTGAGGGTTTTATTACTGTGGAAGAATCATCTGCTTTACTCTATCACCTCTACTCTTACTGTGGCTTACTGTTTTTCTTTAAGTTAGATCTCTTATTACTTAAATAACTGTATTTAAAACATAAATAATACATTATCACATAAATAATAACACCAGAAAAAGCAGAGAACTTTAAAAATCAGTAGAGTGAAAAGGCAATAATGAGCCCATTTTCTAAGTATTTGCTCTTTGTTAAAAAGGGAGATTAGAGTTAGAGAGGTACTAAAGAAATAGAAGCATCAAACTGGGATTTTTTTTTTTTACATTTTATTTTATTTATTTTTGTGTGTGTTATGGAAGATTGGCCCTGACCTAACATCTCCTGCCAATCCTCCTCGTTTTGCTTGAGGAAGATTGTTACTGAGCTAATATCTGTGCCAACCTTCCTCTATTTTATGTGGGATGCCGCCACAGTGTGGCTTGACCAGTGGTGCTAGATCTGCGCCCGGGATCTGAATGTGCCATCCCCAGGCGCCCGAAGTGGAGTGCACAAACTTAACCACTACGCCACTGGGCTGGCCCCTGGGATTTTCTTGTTGATATAGTAAGGATTGAAACTAAAGAGAGCAAATTTTATCACTATGTGAGTCAGTATAATTTCTTCCCATGGCCTTCTACCATTTTCAAATTATTTCTTATTCTTCCTTCCCATTTTGTGAAGTGCTGCCCTAGTGCGTGTGTGTGCATGTGCACAAGTGTGGGTGTGTTTATCTATCTAGTAATATTGGCAGATCTACAATTTTACTGTTTAATGCAAAGTTCCTCTAGAATGAAGCAACTTAAATATATTTCTAAAAGGTTTTGAAGTTTAGCATTTTGGTAGTTTATGAAAAAATTCTTTAGACTTCCAGTATTGAAAAACCATTTATATTTTGCTGATAACTCAATTTTCTCAAGACTTTTATGAGTTTTTTCATTTGAAAATGAAAATATTCATATTTTTGTATGCTATATTTTTATGTTTTATTTTATTGCTGGTCACTCTTACTAACCACATTGCTTGGTAATCTTAAGGAAGAAAAAAGAATTATGTCTATAAGTGGGTTGTAGAAGAACGTTGTCATTGTGTTTCTGTAACTAATGGTCTATCTAATTTTATCATTTTGTATCTTGATTTTAAAAGCATAAAGACAAGGATATCAATAATATGAGGCAATCAAAGCTCAAAATATACTAGAAAATATGATCTAGCATAATAATAATAGGTAGTATGTTTAATTAAATTGCAACTGGATCATCATTACCTGTTCAGCCTCAAAGAAAGTTTTAGCAAAAGAAATTCAATACTTTGTTTCTAATTGTATGCTTTATTCTTAGGTGATAGATTACACTGACAATATTCTGTTTATAGTAGTATTTATAGATTTCTATATAGTGTTTATAGCCAATGGAGAATAAAAATACCAGAATTTCTCAGGACCTTTTTCTTTTGTTTGTAGGGGGGTTAAATTTAGATCCCCCAGGGTTGGTGTGTTGTCTAACTTGGGGAGAACTTAAAATGTTACAGAGTTTGGAAGGATCCAAAGGGGATCAAAGTTTGGATAATAGACCATATGAGGAAAAACTAAAGAAGTGGAGATGTTTAAATCTAGAAAATAAACTTAAAACCTGATATGCATACTTAGCTAACATTTATTGAATTCGCACGGTGTGCTCAGAATATTACTGCCCTCCCCTGTTGTTACCACAGAGTGTCAATAGGATATAAAATTTCATGGAAATAATATAGACTAGAGAAATTGCTGACTGGAAGAATTCAATTTAGTTGAGTTAACATTATCCCCCACTGAGGGCCAATCGCCATACCTGTTTTGGAGCGGTGAATAAGACAGACATTGCAAAAGAGGTGAAATCAAGGTAATTCCTTCTGTTTTTCTCCTGTCTTATGGTTCTGTAACTTTTTTATTTATTTTTTGGTATAATGCCAGTTCAACTTGTCACGTTCTTTCAGGTTAAAAAAAACATTGGAATTTTGATTTGGATTAAATTTGGGATTTAATCCCAAAATTCTTGTCTTCTTTCTCCTAATTTTCATACAGTTGAACATAAGATAATATTGTTATGTAATCCATTTCTTATATCCAGAATAGTATGACTGGCAAGAATTGGTGGAAATTTATAAATAAAATAATTACTAAACCTAAAATAATTAGTTTCTGGTTCTCAGATAATGTTTTTACTTTTGAATTGTCTAGTCTCTGGATGTTGAATTTTAAATTTGTAGTTCTTTTCTTTTCTTTTCCTTTTGTGAGGGAGATTGGCCCTGAGCTAACACCTGTTGCCAGTCTTCCTCTATTTTATGTGGGATGCCACTACAGCATGGCTTGACGAGCAGTGCTACCTCTGCGCCTGGGATCCGAACCTGTGAACCCAGGGCCGCTGAAGTGGAGCACGCAAACTTAACCACCACGCCACGGGGCCAGACCCTGCAGTTATTTTCTTAGAGCAGAGTGAAAATTTAATTCCCTTGCCTCTGCTTTCCATTGTTTCTAGTGAGTATTTGAATGTCTTTCTTATCTTGCTCCTTGAAGAAAATCTGTCTTACTTTTCTTCTTAATTCCCCTAATAATTCTTTTTGTCTTTGGTTTTCAGTACTCTTACCTGTGATAAGCAAGTGTGAATTTTTTTTAATACTGTCCGTGTTTTATAATCCCAGTATCTGGAGCTCATTTGAGTGTGTTTTTACTGTCTTTTGTTTTTGCTGGTTCTTGTGATTGTTGCCTCCTGATTTTTCTGGTTGTCTCTTGATTGTAGTAGTAAAAAGTTGCATATGTGCATTTTAGTGGTTTCTTTTGTCAAACACTACTCTAATTTTGAGACATTGTGGATTGATTTACTGTCTGACTGTATAGCGGTGTGTACACAGTTTTCAACAGGGTATAGTCTGTTCTAATTATTTTGCAGTTCTTCAATAAATTTTTCTCATAGTTCATAACTTCTTGTAAGGAAACATTTGGATTTAATTGTTTTTTACTATTTTGAAGCAAAGTAATCAATAATTGATACTGTTTTTTATATGTGTAAATATAGCCTGTTTTTAAAGATTAAAGTACATACTCATTTGAATAAGATAAAAAGATTTAGAATAGCATATAGTATGTTTGTCCTTTAAAACTCAAGAATTTATACCTATAAAAATCTAATCATCTGTGTGAAATCAAAGACACAATTACTCTTTGCCACTGTGGATAGGAGTCAATGTATAAATGTTTCATTTAGTAACTTAACAATCAGCTGTTTGGAAATGAGTGTGAAGCTTCTGATAGAAATGTCATAATCCCTAGGCTATCCTCCAGTGCTTACTTAGTGACTCATTGTGGCAAAATTTCAGCTTCACATAATATTCTGCCTAAGGGAAAAAGTATTTTAAGTTCCTTCTGCAGTAGCTAGCACACACATACATCTCTTCCTCCCTTCCTTCTTTATGGGGTGTTTTGTTTGTTTTCTGGTTTTTTTCTTTTTGTCTTGTTTGTTTTGTTTGTTGAATGGATTGGGCAAAAAATACTTCTGGGAAGCAGCATCTTGTTAAATTCTGCATAAAAGAATATATAGTCATTTTCTAGATGGTATGATTTGGTTACGTGCTTTTATTTCCATTGGAGGCAGGCCTCTGGACTCTTAAGTCCCCATTGCCTTTGTTTAGAAAGGATATTCATGAGTCAAATATTCCCTGAGAATTTCCCAATTTATTGGAAATTCTTAATGTTTACTTTTATTGTTGATTTAGTTCAGTGTTTCTCCGTGGTAGCACTCTTGACATGTGGGATGGTAGAGATCTTTGTCTCTGCGTTGTAGCAGGTTTAGAATCCCTGGCTCCTGCCTCCTAATTACCAGTAGTGCTCTCCTAGTCATTGTAACAAACAAAAATGGCCCTACTTTTCCAGGTTACACCTGTCATGGTACTGTCCTCAACTGAGAATCACTGAATTAGGTCAGCAACTCTCTTAGAATAGCTTTTTACCACTTCACAAAACTTTTAATTCTGAGATTTAGAAGAGTTAATCTAGACATGTTTATTGCTTTTCAGCACTGCATGCCTATTCACCTTTGATTCTAATTTGTTCTGATTCATTATATAGTAATTTGTGTCAGTAAACAACTGAAAATATTTCATCTTAAGGCAGTAGTTTTCAGACTGCTGTGTGGAGCTGCTAAGTGTTTGGCAAAGGTACCTCAGGCCACAGGAGAGATGGTATTAGAACAGGAGTGGGTAGGATTCTCCCGTAGGTGCAGTTTCCTTTTACCTGTTTATAAATTGTGCTTTCAGGCAAGAAAGAGTTCTCCTGCTCAAGTTATATCATCTTTCCGCTGCCTTAACAGGAAGAAATGATTAAAAATAAGAAACATGTGTTAGTGACAAAAATATCCATGAGTTTTTTGACATATAAGTTGTAGATCACTAGGTAGTATAAAGAGTATTGATTGTCAGTACTTTTAGACAGTTTCCCAACAGTTGACTGCCTGGATGAGCTTCTCTGGTTGAGCTCTTTATGAGAGGAATCATCTCTTTTTCAGAGGACCGGCCAGTTCAGAGGAAAATTAAATCACTTAACCATCCATTTGAACTAAAACAATAAATTTGAAAATAATTTTTTTCTATTATACTTAGATAAGACAATTATTCCTAAGCCTGTTTGTTCATATTTGTTTCCATTGTAAATTTAATAATTTTATTAATTTAATAAGGTTTCCATTGTAAACTTTATCAAAACCATGGTGTTGGGTCTGGCACAGTGGCTTAGTGGTTAAGTGCTCATGCTCCACTTCAGCAGCCCAAGGTTCGCAGGTTCAGATCCTGGGCATGGACCTCCACACTGCTCATCAAGCTATGCTGTGGTGGCATCCCACATACAAAAAATAGAGGAAGATTGGCCTAGATGTTAGCTCAGGGACAATCTTCCTCAAGCAAGAATAAAAAAGAGGGAGATTGGCAGTGGATGTTAGCTTAGGGCCAATCTTCCTCACAAAAAACAAAGAAACAAAAAACCATGGTGTCTGTTGGAATGCCCAAGTCATCCAGAGGAAGTTCTGCATTGCAGCATCTTGATTCTTTGTGGGGCATACCTTTGTTGTATATTCTGAATAAGTGCAACAAAAAACTACCATCTATTTTTTTCCCAAAAACATAAATAGTGGCTATTTCCTAAATTCAAAACAGTTGCTCTCGGTGATTTCTACAGTGTGATTTAGGGAATTCTGATTATCCTCCTTAGTTCATTGCTAGCTGCTTAGATTCTGGGGGAATTCCTAATATGATGAGGTGTTTTTTAAAAGAAGTAAATGTAATAAAATGTATACTATTTAGGCAGTGGAATAATTACTGTCAATTAGTTATAGATCAGAGAGGGGGAAAAACAACTAAAGATGCACCAATTTTGTAAGATAGATAGACCAATAAAATGAAGCAAGCTCAAAGGTAAATTTTTTTTCTGGAAAGATTAATTCCTATAGATATTTAACTGACCATATAGCCTATGATTAATCTAGTGGTCCATATATATATTTATGAGGAGGTATATATATAAGGATACTTTTATTTGGATCCATTTGTACTACTTCGCTTTTAATTTTTTGATTACTACTTTTTTGTAATTATTGAGAAATGAAGAAAACATTTTACGTAAATGGCCTAGAATAGAACTGTTTGCTGTCTCTCTGTATTTTATGCATTTCGTAATAAAGTTTGAAAGAATACACCTACAGAGGCACAGGTGAGTGTGTAGTTTGCTGAAATAAGACTAATGAGAAGCTAGGCATATAGGTCAGCATAGAAATAGTAAACTTGGATTCATTCTCTGGTTAGCAACACTAGTCTTGAGGTCAGGTCTCAGAGAGCCAGGGCGAGTTGCAGCACCAGGGAGAGCTCCAAGTGTGCTCTTTGTTCTGATGGTGTTCTCCTAATGGGAGAGCGCATTTGTCCTGTGTACTCTAATTGGTTAAACAAGCTCAGCTCCCCTGAGGGTAGTAGATTTTTCTTCCTCATTTGACCAGAGCCTTCAGTTTCAGTGTCTGAGGTCAGAAAACAAAGTGCAGCTATTCGGTAATGAAATGAATTTATATATTATGGGTAGGACTGATTCTGAAAAGGAATTCCATAATATTCTGCCTGCTTAGCTATTGTTTTTGTCTTGAATAATTTAGCTTGATAATATTTACCCCATTTTCTCTCAGCTTTCCGGAGGACTTTTCGTCACACGTGCCATTCTTTTTCCCATAATAGTCTGAAACTTACTTTCTTACAATTTTCCACCCCTGTCCTTTTTTCTTATAATTTTTACATTCTACTAGGTTTTAAAACTGGATGAGTTCTTAGATTAAAGTAAATGTTATCTTTTGTAATCATTCAGAAATAAATCCAGACATTTATGAAGTGTATTTTAGTATAAGGATATGTTAATATTATATCTTGTGCACCCTCCATGTGCCAGTATCAAAGTTTCATCCAGAACTTTCATCCTGTAAAGGGTAATTTCTACCCACCATACAACCACCTAAAGTCTACTCTTCTCATGCAGTCACTGCTTTCCAGCTAACCACAGCACTCCTCTGCAGTCTCTAGATGACTCAGTTCATTTGTAATGAATTCTCTTGTATCCTCAGCCTTTTCTTGGAGGACTCTGCTCTTTCCTTCCTCAGTCTTCCTTTTCTTCCTCCTACTCCTTTCACCCCTCTGTCCTCTTTCATGCTTCTCAGTTCATTTCCTCTCTGCCAACCCTTTGCCCTTCTTATCCATCTCCTCTTTTCTCACTCTTCTTCCTCTTCTTCCCTTTATATCCTTCCTATTCCTCTTTCTGTCCCTCTTATCCTCTTCCTGTGTCCCCCAATCATCTTCCTTCCAATTTTAACTAAAATCTCTCTTTCTCCAAATAACACTGCTACTAACTGGGCACAATCTCAAGAAATGACCACGTTCTTTTTTTCTAAAAAAGCTCTTTTAAAGATTTATCACTTTGCTTAAATTCCTCGATTCCCACTCCTGCCTTCTGTACTTTTTTTAGATATCCTGTAAATAGACTAAGGAAATAGAAGCTGGCATATATGATTTCTTTGTAAACTACTTTTCCTAACACTTCAAAATGATCTATCTCTTAACTCATTTTCTTCTCACTCTGGATTCAGAAGGAATAACTTCTCTACCTGTGCTCTATCTACTTTTTCCTTGGTAAAATAAAAACAAAGCATGTTTACTGTAGAAAATTTAGTAATTATAAATAAAATTTTAAAATTGTATTTATTATTTTTTAGATCAGCACCTGAGCTAACATCTGTTGCCAATCTTTTCTTTTTCCTCTCCCCAAAGCCCCCCGGTACATAGTTGTGTGTTCTAGTTGTGGGTCCTTCTGGTTGTGCTGTGTGGGATGCCACCTCAGCATGGCTTGATGAGCGGTGCCATGTCTGCACCCAGGATCCAAACCGGTGAAACCCTGGGCTGCCAAAGTGGAGCCCGTGAACTTCACTACTTGGCCACGGGGCCAGCCCCTAAAACATTTAAAATCACGTACTTCTAATATTAATTACTCTCAACATGTTGTTGTATATGCTTTCAGACTGTTTCCTTTGCATATATTTCATTGTGAAATGTATATTTTAAATAAACAAATCATATTATCCATTGTGTTTTCTAATTTTTTTACTAGAGCGTCTCAAATATTCTTCCATGTTACTAAGTATTTTACGACACCATTTTTATGGGCTGCATAGAATTCTCTTGCATAATGAAACTT
The DNA here is from genome assembly GCF_041296265.1 of Equus caballus. NCBI lineage: Eukaryota > Metazoa > Chordata > Mammalia > Perissodactyla > Equidae > Equus > Equus caballus. The sequence continues at coordinate 77,038,675 of NC_091689.1, forward strand.
ACTGTACCAGCTCTCTATTGGATAGTTAGGTTGTTTTTCATCCTAACAAATGGTGATGGACAGCTTGATTTTGGGGGATAAATCTTTGACTATATCTTTGAATACATTTTTGAATGTCGTATTTATTTCCTTAGGGTAACTTACTAGAGGAAAGATTTCTAAGATCAGATGAGACTCAAATTTTTAATGGTTTTAGTGCATATTGTCAAATTCCTCTCCAGAAAAGTTCTGTACCAGTGTATATTTCTACCCTGTATATGAGTTTCTGCTTACCTAAATCTTTGCTAAAAGTGGGTATTAGAAATATTTTGATTCATTTCATATTTTTAATTTGCATCTCATCAAATATTCCTTTGTTTTTAAAAAATCATATCATTTGCTCATTTTTAAAAAGTGGTCCTTCTCATAATGACTTGAAATAGTTTAAGATATATATGTATATACACACATGTATATATATAATATGTATACATATATGTATGTAAATATATATATGTATACATTTATATGTGTATATGTAAGCGAAATATTTTTCAAGGTCATGGTTTATCATTTAGCATTGTTATTTTTTGCCTTATAGAAGTTTTAAAATTTTTCTGGGGTAAATATATTATTCTTCCTCTGTGAGTGCTTCCCCTCATGCTGAGAAAGGCCTTCCCCACTCTAGTATTATAAATATATTAACTTGTATTTTCTTCTGGCTTTTTTTGTTTTTTTGAGGAAGATTAGCTCTGAGCTAACTACTGCCAGTCCTCTTTTTTGTTGAGGAACCCTGGCCCTGAGCTAACATCCGTACCCATCTTCCTCTACTTTATATGTGGGACGCCTACCACAGCATGGCGTGCCAAACAGTGCCATGTCCGCACCCAGGATCCGAACCAGCGGACCCTGGGCCTCTAAGAAGTGGAACGTGCGAACTTAACTGCTGCGCCACCCAGCCAGCCCCGATTTTTTTTTTGATTTACACTTAAATCTTTAACTCGTCTGGGAATTAATTTGGTCTGTATAGTATGAGGTAAAAATTTAACTTCATATTTTCTGATAATGAATTGATTGTCCCAGAATTAATTATTGAATATGCTATTTGTTTCCCCACACTTATTTGAAATGCTGCCTTTTTATGTTGGACAATGGCTTTCTCTGTTCTATTAATTCATCTCTTCATTCCGTTTTAGATATTGTACCTTTTAATGGGTTTGTTATTTATAATTAGCCTTTTTATTGAAGAAGTAATAAGCACTGTCTAAAAAAAGGAAAAATTTAAGTAACATAAAGGGTGAGAAAGTCTCATTGTGGAGGTCACCACTATTATAGTTTTTTATTTCATTCTAGAAGTATTTTGTTCATATGCAAGCATATAGCCGATCTTTTTTATTACATAGGTGGGAATATACTGTATACACCATTGTTCTGTACTCTTATTATAAATTAGCAAATATAGATATAACTTATTTTTTTACATAGTAATCCAATTTAAGAATCTAAAGCAATAACTTCCTATGTTTCAACATGTAGGGTTTTTTCCCCCATTTTTTTGTTGTCACAAACTAATGTTACACATCCTTATCCTATTTTTTGCCAACATGCAGTATAGGGTAAATGTCTAGAAATGGAATTATATTAGGTTGTAAACTGTGACTATTTGCAAACAACATAAATCAGTCCTGGCTAATTTCTGAAGAAAAGGAATTTACAGGAAGTCTGGAAACCAGGTCCCTCAACTTCCAATACTACTACAGTAACTTATTTTTGTTATTCCCTAAAAATTCAAAGTTTCATGCAAAGTCCCACTTGGATAAGACTGATTTGTATTTCCGTGTTGTAGCTGCCATGAAGTGGGTAGAAGACTTTTTCCACCCTTTTAGAGTCTTTAGTGAGGACAGACTCTGCTGTTCATCACTTTGGTGAGTTCCCCAAATAGTAGGGTTCTTGAATGCTAGATATCAGCAAACAAACATTTAATGCAATCCTCACTTTTGGCTGTTTACTATCTGTATACAACTCTTCTTACACATACACTTGAGGCAAACAATAAAAACCTAATAAATCAGAATGATTCCTCTCACACCTGTAAATGTGCTTATTATCCCTTCTCCAAGGAGAGCCAACCCAGCGTTCCCTAAGTTATCCCATCTAGCTCTAAGTCTAGGATCTCTTGGTGATATCCTCTAGACATCCGTGTTCCTCAGACTATAATTATATTCCTAAAAATGGAAAATTGGAGACATACGCCCCACTATACAAGCTAAATGTAGTTAGATAGAAATACACAAAAGGAAATTTTTTATATCATGATAAAAGTGAGATAAATTATATTTTACTTTTTTTTTAAATAAAAAAAATGTTTTTTGGGGAAAATTAGCCCTGAGTAACATCTGCTGCCAATCTTCCTCTTTTTGCTAAGGAACACTGGCCCTGAGCTAACATCCATGCCCGTCTTCCTCTACTTTATATGTAGGATGCCTGCCACAGCATGGCTTGCCAAGCAGTGTGTAGGTCCACACCCAGGATCTGAACCAGCGAACCCCCGGCCGCCAAAGCAGAATGTGTGAACTTAACTGCTGTGCCACCAGGCTGGCCCCAGATAAATTATATTTTAAAATTTAAATTAAATTAAAATTTAAAAATTATATTTTATATTAACTATATAAAAACCTTTCATGATCTTTTTAAAAAGTGTATTTATTAATTTCATTGTTATTTGTCTCCCCCATGAGAATCTTAGCCTTGTTTGGATGGGAGTTTTGTCTTCTTTGTTTACTCAGTATTCTAAGCATCTAGAACAGTGCCTGGACCATAGTAAATGCTTAATAAATATTTGTTGAGTGAATGACTGAATACTATTTTAATGAGAGCAGTAAGCTTCAGTTTTTAAAAAAATGTCAGTTTAATAGTCATACATTGATTCAAAAGTCTGTTTCTCTGTTCAGTTTATTTTGATACTTGCTTTTTCCATAGTGAAAGAATGATATATGCGTGAAAATGGGACACACGCATCATTGTGTACACTTAGTAAATCATGGTCCTCCTTTTTTTAATTCCTTCTGTCAATTTTGCAGTGTTTTTCTGTTGAAATTTATTTAACATTTTTTCGTCTTTCCTGAGATCAGTTTTCCCTGTAAGTTTTGAGACACTGTCACATTTTTACGTTTTTTATAAAAGGATTCAAATCAATTTCTGGACCAGTAAGGATAGTGATAGGTAAAGATAAATCCTAGAGTGTCTCCTTGTAGCCTCCAAAGTCAGTAAAGATCAACAAGAACAACAAATAAAACTGTACAAAATCTATACCCTCAACGTAACTAGATAGAATGCTGCAAGCTTCAAGTTTCCTCTAAGTGGAAAGCTAAACACCAAATCCCAGCAGAGATCTTTCTCTCTCCTGATAAAAGCATTTGTGGAGAACAGGGCAGTTCTGAAAAACTGGAGGAAACGAGAATTGCTCTAAAATCACCATCAAAAAGAGAAAGCACATCTTAGGTACAAATGAGTCCTAGTAAATCAGAGCACAGACTACAGGTCCCGGGCTTAAAAGTGTGTGTAATTTGAGGTGGCAGTCTTTTTTTCCCGGGGAGAAGAAAGCTAAAGAGAAGGGAAGGCGCCCTTTAGAGATTGGATAGTGAAGGAAAAAAGACGCAACAGGGGAAATTTAAGGTCCTTCAAGATAAAATAGAGACCCCTACCCCCAAATTAGAGAACACAACCACTCTCCTTACCATCACCACCAAAAAAAAGTCATCCATTAAAGAAATCATAATTTACGTTACTAACGAAAAAGGAGGCTCTTGAAATAGAAACAAAAAAGAAATTATCCCCCCAGAACTCACAAAACCTCAAAGAAACCTAGGAAGAAATGGGAAGAGAGTTGATTGAACCTAAGAAAGATATGGAAGAAAAAGACAAATATCATCTTAGAAATGAATTCTAAATTCCAAAATGCCCTAGGGAGAATACACTCAACTTAAAATTTAATAAAGGGCATTGAAGAAAGGCAGAAAAATAACCAAGAAAATGAAAATGAGTTAAAGAAATAAAACAGGTAAAAGAGAAAGTGGATGAAATGGAAGTGAGACAAAAAAAGATTCAACATATATGTATAATTGAATTAAAAAAACTAAACAGTGGGAACAGAAATAATATTTAAAACTATCATTTAAAAGACTTTACCAGATATAAAAGAGGACCTGCATCCACATATTGAAAGGACTGTAGAATACCTGGGGAAATTGATCTTAAACAGTCCAATTTGAGTCATATCCTTGTAAAACGGTTAGACTTTAAAGATACAGGAAGAATTCTGAGAACGTCCAGGGCAACAAAAGACCAAATAACCTACAGGGCAAGTGAATTGAACTAGCATGAATTTCTTAAGAGAAACATACAAAGCAAAGTAACAGTGGGGCAGCATTTTCATAAACTACAGGAGAAAAGTATGAACGAAGAATTTAAAAAGCTGTTCTTCAAGTATCAAAAATAGCATTGTAAACATGCAAAACTCAAAGAATACTATATGCATGAATCCTACTTGAGGAATCTACTAGAGTATGAGCTTTATCTAACTAAGAGTTGACTACTAAAATATCTGCAGAAGGATCCATGCTGAGTATTAAATATATTTATATGTAGATCTAAGACTAAAACATAGGTGAAAGAAATGTAAATCTTATATATGCTGATGACGTACAAAGAATGCAACTACAAAGGAAGAAGTAAGGAGGAAAGCAGAAAAAGCTTATTGATTGTTGTAAAAGCAATAGTTGAGAGTGAGAAGATACCATTGAAAGTTGACATACTACATGATAAAATAATAAAAAAATGAGTTAAGGCATTGCAAATGTTTAAGTACAAAGATAACCAATAGAACAAAAATGGAGACCTTCCTAAATACCAAAAGCAATTTAAAAACAAAATAAAAGAACAAAGAAAACTCATCGCATAAATTACCTCTAATCACTGCATTAGCTGTAACTCGCAAATTTAGTTTTCATACTGAAAATAGATTCATAGATAGTTAATAAACAGAAGTAAATAGCAACAAAATTTAAAAGATAAAATCAACAAGAATGTGGAAGAATAAACTTAAAATGGGATACAAACAGAAACAAAGTGAACCTGTGTTTCAGATGATTCATAATTGATCTAAAGACAAAAGGAACTATAAAAATTATATTGAATTCCAGAAGGTTTGAGGATTGAACAAATGTGTAATTTTACTGAGAGAAACATGGGCCAGATTTCTCACTATCAAAGAAGGGAGTTAAAAATATGAAAAGAGAGAACTATGGTGTTGAATTGGCAGTAGAGGTATTAATATGATATTATTCTTTTATAGAAATATAGAAACAGGTTTATACACATGTGCATGCATTTGTTTATATTTCTTACTTATTTAAATAGAAAGGACCTAGAAGCAAAGATACCTCTATATGCACTGAGCAAACCTAGGGTTTCTACACATCATTCCACATTCAAAAGAAACAGTGTTCCTTGGAGAAAAGGGTGATTCTAGGGCAGGAGCAGGGAAAATGCAAGGTGAGACTGTTATATCCTGTTGTGCCGTAAAGAAATAATAGACACACACCAAAGGGTATAGAAGCTGGCTTGAAAGGGCTCCCACTGGTGAAATCTGGAACACTGTGAGCATTACAATAAATACTGATAGGAATATAATATTCATGAAAGAATCTCTAAGCCCATGATGGTATAAATAAATAAATAAATGAGAGAAGAGGGAAAGACCTCGCTTATAGTAGAATCAATGCCAACTAATAAATGTAGAAGGAATCATGGAGATAAGATTACCATTACGGTAATAATTGATTCAGTCAAGAATCATCAATGGATGGTAAAACCAGTGGGTGAAAGTTTGATAAGGAACAGGGTATTTACATAGCCTTAAAGTGTTCTCCCATAAGTTACATATTAATTTCCAAAAGGAAACGAGTAACTTCATAGTAACTTCATAGTGGTTTAACGTAGTGATCCCAACCTTAACAAAGTAATCAAAGTTAATAGCACCATCAATGGAGCAAATTGACGTGAGATGCCTCTTAATATATGCACTAGAAGATACACTCACTTCTGTGGTATTCCTACGAAAAGTGCATTCTCTGTATCTAATTTAATTATAAAGAAATATAAGACAAACCTAAGTTGAGGGACTTTCTATAAAATAACTGCCCTATTGAGGCTAGCCCCATGGCCAAGCGGTTAAGTTCATGCGCTCCACTTCGGTGGTCTGAGGTTTTGCTGCTTCAGATCCTGGACGAGGACATGGCAGCACTCATCAAGCCATGCTGAGGTGTGGTGTCCCACATAGCACAACCAGAAGGACCTACAACTAGAATGCACAACTATGTACTGGGGGCCTTTGGAGAGGAGAAGAAGAAGAAGAAAAAGATTGGCAACAGATGTTAGCTCAGGTGCCAATCTTTAAAAAAAAAAATAATAAAGTAACTGCCCTATACTCTCGAAAAATGTCAAGCTTGTGAAAACAGGGAAGAACTTAATTTTAAATGGTTTAGGAAAAACTGTGTGTGTGTAGAGAGAGGGAGAGATTGAGCAATTGAGAAAGAATGAGAATATGATAAAGCAAGTGAGCAATACATAAATAATTGGTGTGTCTGGATTGAGGATATATGCGTTCTTTGTACTATTCTTGTGAATTTAGGTATGAAACTATATCAATATAAAATTTGTCTTTAAAGGATTCAAAGCCCAGGGAACTTTCAGGAGAGTTTTAAGTAGTTTGAGAAATCCTTTTTCCTACTTTGACGTCGATATGAGAGTTTTAATACACGACACATGCACAGTATTTTCAGCAACAAAATCACATGATGTAAGGAAAATTCTTTTTTTAAAAAAGTACTCTCTCCACAGCATGAGTTTCTTTTTTAAAAGGGATTACTTTCTATTCATTGTTTAAATTTCACCTTTACTTTAAAAGGTAGATTAGGTGTCTTTTTTGTTTTGTTTTATTTTCTGAATTATTTGTTAGGTAAGATATTGCTTGTCACAGGAAAAGTCAGCAGATTTGGAACTTTTGAAAAGTAAAGTGTGTAGCTTTATTCTCAAGATTGGCAGCACTTTTAAGTGCTCTTCACAAAGCTATCCATTCAACTTCCATTGTACAAAATGCATTTTTCAGTGACTTCACATCCTATTATGACGTATGTTTGAAGATTTTACTTTTGTTTCAAAGACCTTGTTTTTATGTGATTGACCACATTGAAATAAACCTGTAGCATTTTTGACACCTCTGACTTTAACTTCTTTGCTGTATTACCTGCCTGTAAATGATGCCGTAAATGATTTTCCTGTGTCTAATCTTACCTTATAATCTTCCTTCCCCACCGCTTTCCCCTTTCTCTTTTTCCTTTCCCTCTGTCCCTTTTCTCTTTCATCTTTCTCCGTCCCTGTCCCCACTTCTTGTTCCCCTTCCGGTTAAAGCAGCTGCTGCTTCATTATGGCCTTAAGTAGAATTACCATGTTTTTCTGAAAAAAATTTTTCTAAAAAAAGTAATTTGCTTATGAGAATATATCTTCTCTGGTACAGCTTTCTTTTAATGACTCACCAAAAAGTAGTTCTTCATGAATTTGATTTTTGAAAGAGAATCCAGTAAACACTATAAGCTCAGATATGTTAAAAAACATCTGTATTTGAATTCAGCCATATCGAAAACCTCCCACACACTATAATTTGCTCTAATCCTTGTTTCTTCAACTTCTCAGTAAGTGTGTTTTCTTATCATTTTCCAACAGTGTTTTGTTGTCATTTTTCCATATGTTAATTTAGCCGTTTTTATCATGAGAAAATGAAGAAATGTTTCCCCAGGGATATGGAAAAAACTCTTGTAAATATTGATCAGTACAGTTCCTTGAAATAATATATACTTTTAAACTTTAAGAAATTTTGATTAAATTTCAGTGACTTGAAAAATATTGCCAAGAAGAATGTACAGGTTTGTCTTCAAATTCTGGATACTTAGAACATCTTACAAATCATCAGTAACGTAAAAAGTATAGCATTAGCCTAGGACAAGCTTCCATCATCAACATCAGGGCATGTAAATCCACAGTTCGGATAGGTTTTTTTGATAATTTAGAAATCTTTTGGCCTACTTCTTTCGTGTCTGATTGCACTGCCGTTGTTTTTACTTCATAGTATTATTGATAATGAGCTCATGTGAGATGTGTCAGCTCTGCCATTTTCTTGTTTATTTTTGCTTGCGTTATTCAAACTGTGGTTTCTTTCAAGGAATATATTTAATCTTTTTTGTGAGAGATTATTTAGTTAAATAATATTTAACTAATTATTATTAAAGATAATAATATTATCTTTAAATCCACTTAACCTAGACATACACAGACTTTAGTCCGTGGAATCTAATGAATGATTAAGGTTCCACTAGTCAAAGGCTAATTAATGAATGAGGATTTCACTGTTGGCTCTTCCACATTGTCTCTCATGGGGTGAATAACATATGGACTGCCTGTTATATGGAGCAAGGCAGAGAGGAGGCAGTATTGATCCATAAATTAAATCTCTCTCTCTATTGGAGCATCTTGTGTGTGTGCCCCACGTTGAAGGGTACCCTTCTGCAGAAGCAAGAACCCTGGATCAAGTTGAGGTATAATGTTCTCAGAAAGCCTGTACTGGTAAAGGAGGTAGATTGGGAATTCTTTTGTTATGTGTGGCGTAACATAGAGGCCATATGAGATCCAAAAGGAAGAATATTCTGGATGCTGCATTTTATTAAATTACCTTTGGCATCCTTTGTTTAGACATCATTTTTTCTTTGATGTACAGGTGAATTTAATGTTATGGAATTTTCATTATTGAATTATTGAATTTCTGCAATAAAATCTTCAGTCTTGAATGTGTCTGTGTTTAATATATATTAATAGATTGTCTTTTCTGGTATTTTATATGTGGTCTTGTTTAACCACAATATTTATGAAGTTTGTCAGAGTTTTGCTAGATTAGTTTTCAGGGAGCTTCTAATCTTTTTCTGTAACTGGAAACATTTTACATAGCAGTGGAAATATCTTTTATTGAAAGTTTGAAATAACTCACTGCTTTTTTTCTGATGTTTTTAAAATTTTAATTGTGAAATATAGCAGACACCAAAAAAGCTTAATACATGCAAGTTTATCCGCACCAAAACAAGAAAAAGAAAGACGCTACTAATACTTTGATGCCTCTTATGTTTCTTTCCTTTTTGCATTTCTCTCCTGAAGGGTAAATCCCAGCTTATCTTTTAGGTGATAATTATTATCTGGCTTTTCTTTGTGGTTTTACCACATACTTGTCTATTGCTAAAAAATATATTTAAATGTCTTTTGTTTATGACCTTCATATAAATGGAATCATAATGTATTCTTTTGAAATGATTTTTTTCCTTAACATTTTGTTGTCTATGCATATTAGTTTATTAATTTTCACTGCCATATAATATATCATTGCATGAATATGCCATGTTTTTATTCTTGCTATTATTTATGAATATTAGGGTTGTTTCTAGTATTTTCTAAGAGTGTAATTGCTACATCACAGGGTATTCTTTGTTTTCTCCTTTTCTCTGCAAATTACATTTTTATTTTTATTTTCTTATAGTGATTTGGAAAGTAATGATCCTGATTTTAATTTTGCTGTTAAACACTTGAAAAAAATGTAGAAACACTGCCAAGAACATATTTCTCTTAACTATGAGAATAGACTCATTTTATTCACTCTTACTCTAAGCAACACACACACTACACTTTTAATCCTTCTTACTACTACTTGCTTCTCTTTTTTCATTTTTTGTGGAAAAGTTCTTGAACTTCATATTCAGAGTGTCATTTTCAAATTATTTTAGTAGTTTTACTTTTTTATGTTCTCCTTTTGTAATTACCAGTAACATTTGCATTCTCTTGTAATATAATAGTTATGATTGAGACTAATGTCTGAGTTTAAATTGTTTCTCTGCACATCATCAATCATCTGTATTGCTATTTAACCATTCCTTAATTTTGGTTCATTTATCAGAGTACTTATTTGACTTTGTGGGAGTTTTTTTCCCAGAGGACTATGTGGCTTTATTCTTCTGAGTCTTTATATATCTGAAAATGAATTTTTGTTGTCTTAGATGAGCAATATGATTGGGTAGGGATTTCTTGTGAAATAACTTTTCTCCTCAAAACTGTTATTTGTTCGTTATCTTCTAGCAATTAATTTTGAAGAAAAGTCAGAGGTAACTTTTGGGGAATAACGCTTGTTCTGGATACTTCTAGGAATCTTCTTTATCTGTGAAGTTTAAGTCTTTCATCAAGATCTATCTGAGTATTTTTCTCTTTTCGTTAAGATTTGCCTGGTGATCCATGCATCCTTACTCTCTAGCACCAGGGACCTTTCGGTTATACATGTTAAGCATTTTAGCTAAAGAAATTCTTCTGTTATGTCAATTATTATTGCTTCTGTTCCATTTATTCTGGTCTTTTCCTTCAGGACCACCAGGGTTTTTTTCTTCCTATGTTTGAGCTCCCGTTTATTATACATGTTTCATTTTTGTCCGCCAGTTGTTTTCATTAGTTCTTTTCCTTTCCTTGTAGAACAGTTTCTCAAGCTTCCCCTCTGCATAACTGAGGTGATCTTCTCCATTGTCAATTCTGCTTTTTAATGCACCCCCCCCCCCACCTTTGGGAGAATCCTGGGCAAAGAAATTTCATTACCTTTATGGTTTGCAAATCACCACTTGATTTTGTGTTTGGTGTTTCATCTTGAAGTTACTCGTACACTGCATCAACAGAGTTCTCATTACCTAATGACACCAGTGTTTCCATGCTGGTGTTTCTCATAGGTACCCCACATCCCTGGGTCTTTGGGTTGGTTTTTACAAAGAAGCTGCAAGGTGAAGTTTGTGAAGTTTATAAAGGCCTTTTCTTCCTTGGACAACCACTGAGTTCAACCCAACTTTCTATGAGTTTTTTTTTTTTTTAAATAATTGTCACTCTCTGGATCCCATTATTAGGCACACCCTCACATTCTATTGATCCTTAGTGGTTAAAGGAAATACAAACTGAGCTTGCCTTCTTATGTGCTTTGATCTAGGATCTTCTCCACTTTCTGCTAGACAACATTACTGTCTCAAGAAGTGTTTTTCAAGTTAGTCTTGTGGATCCTTGAAGTTGTGGGGTTTTTTGGTTTTGTTTTTTGAGGAAGATTAGCCCTGAGCTAACATCTGCAGCCAATCCTCCTCTTTTTGCTGAGGAAGACTGGCCCTGAGCTAACATCCATGCCCATCTTCCTCTACTTTATATGTGGGACACCTACCCCAGCATGGCTTGCCAAGTGGTGCCATGTCCGTACCCAGGATCTGAACTGGTGAACCCCAGGCCACCGAAGCCGAACGTGCGAACTTAACCACTGCGCCACCAGGCTGGCCCCTGAAGTTGTTTTTAATGGGTCAGAATTTCTAAAAGCATAGAATCTACCAAAAATAAATCAATGCCAAGTTGAAGAAAAAGAAGATAGAACTCACCCCACCGGAATCGGTTCCTAATGTTAAACTAGGCAACCTAGTTTCCTATGGTTGCCTGATGAGAGAATTACTGCCATCTGGATTCCAATATTTTACCAGTCTTGAGTTAATTATGTAGTGTACTAGGCAGATTACTGTAAGAGCTCAGTAAATACTTCTTTGATTAATATATTAACTATTCAAAGTGATGTCGTTGACTTTGAGAAGAAAGAGGGAAATATATGGTCTAGCATTCACAGTTTAATGAGTAAACACCATATATCTGTTAGTGTGTAAGCGCAAGGTCATGATAATTAAATCTGAAGACTTAGACTTCGAAATGTAACTTTATATTTTAGCTGCATTCTCTTGTCTGTTAATACTTTTTAGTTTTTAGAAGTATAACTTTGAAAAACTAAAATAAGATTTTCTGCTGATTTATAGAGAGGGACAGGAGATCACAATTGGGTGCCAAAACCCTAGTTAAAATAAGAAAGGTTGAGTCTCAGTTGGAAATGTTTAATCATGACAATGAGAACAAATACTGGCCCTCATGCCAGGAAACTAAAAATTTCAAAAACTATAACAGCTTGCCTCAACCATAAATTTCTGGGGATTGGAATTATGTAGAGAATCTATTTGGAGGAATAGGGTTAGAATGTGCCAAGGGACCAGAAGTCATATATCTATAAAATCTTATGAAAATTTGTATTATAATGGGTTTTATGTATATAATAATATATACTATTTATTATGAGTATATAGTACTTGGGTTGTTGTCAGTCACTCTATATTTCTTATGCTCCATTTTGGGTGTTTAGGGAAGTAAAAGATGATATTTATGGTCACTCTTTACAAATAATGTTGTTTTCTCCCCCAGCTGTAATAAAACCCACAAATTTTAAATCTACTGTGCTCAATTATGAGTAACAAATATATAAAGAGCATCTTAAACATATTATTAGCATAAGATTTTAAAATTCTACATCTTCGTTGTTATTTTGATTATATTTAGATAAAAATTACTTAATAAAGATTATTTATCTTTAGTTTGTTTTTAACCATTTTACAATGAGTTCAATTAATTCTGAAAGACCATACTTTCTAAAATACCTGTATCAATACAATTGAGCGATTTTGTTTGATGTAGGTAATCCTTCATTTGTAGAAAATATGTCACATAGTTTTTGAGCAGCTATTTGAGTCTAAATTTATATATGCTCTTCTTTTGATGATATCTGCATTAGAAATTCAAAAAGAATAGGCTTGATTTATTTACCTATTTAAGTCCATTGTGGTTCTATACTGGAGAGACATTTCCTCTTTTTAATCATCCTTTTGTTTTGTTTTGTTTTATGTTTTCAGACTGTAAATTCGCTCTGCTTAGGGGCTTCCCCAGGATCAGGGTGAAATGTGTGCAGCTGCATACTCTCCTCAGTGCTCAAGAATTTTATCTGTGCGTTTGTCTCTGCTTTAGTGTGCTGTATCTCCAACAGTAAAGAAAAGTGTTGGACTCATTAGCTATCAAGCTGCCAGCTAGGAAAGAGTTCTTTGCTAAAAGAACTTATGTGGAGAATTTGGAAGGAATGAAAAGGAACAATTTCATTCCTTTCCATGCTCAAAGATGTGAAATTATTGTGTCTTTTAAAGCTGGAAGGGGAAAATGAGGATTGGTAGTGATTTTCCCTGTCATTAGTTTTTATATTTGTAAAATTACAGTTGCCATTCATCCCACTCTGAAAGTTAAGGTTTGATACAAAAAAACAAAACAATACTTCTGAGATCATCCTATATATTCCTTGATTCCCCACCCCCGCCCCCCCATCTCATCTGTCTGTAACTGAAAAAGGAAAGGAGTGGGTGGGGAGCTGCAGGACTTTGAAAGTAGCTACTAATGAACTTAGTACCTGCCTGGATCAGGAATGGTAGAAGGATTGATCTGTGAAATAATCACATCGAGAAGTTTTCTATGATAAATGTAAAGTCATTTATTACTCAGTTAAGCTGCTTATTTGTGAAGTACAATAACAAGTTCGTTAGTCACTGTATTGTGTTTGACGAGGGTTTGACTGATTGTTTCCTCATTTTAAAATTTTACTTGGAAATCTTATTATAAACTAGTTGGTGATGATACAATGTAAATTTGGAAATTTAATTCTAATTAATATTAAGAAGATTGACCATGCCTCCATTGGGGGATACAGGAACTATCTTATAAATTGGTCAAAATGTATTAGGCACATCACTTTTGGCTGAGAATTTGGCATTGCTGCTTATAAATGAACGTATCATTTCCAGTGTCTATCCAGAGAAAAATATTCAAACAAGTGCACAGATTAAGCTTATTGCTGCATGATTTCTAGACATCTAGTTAAATTGTGATGTATCAATAGGATGAAATATTGTACAGCTGTTAAAAAAGACTGAGGTAGTACTGTTGGGTAGACATGCTTAGATCTCTAAAACATGTTGTTAAATAAAAATATGCACAGAAAATCTGCTGGAGTATGCACATGAACCTGTGGTTACCTCTAGTGAGTGAGATTTGGGAAGTCAGGGATTAAAGAATCTTCTCATTTTCACTTGGTTTTTACAGTGACCATATGTAATTGTTTTTAATCAGTAAATAAATTGTATTGCCATTTATCTACATGTCCTTGTCCTTTGATATTTCCTGCTTTTTATACTTTTATAAATAGCGATGTGGTCTTTTCTGAGAATATAAAAAACAGTTTTAGAATTATTACATTGAGTTTGTCTGCAGTCTCACTGCTGAAGTGACTGTTCTGCTATTATGAGGTTTGTAGTATCTTCTTATTTTTTTAAATTTAGAGCCTCTAGAAAAGGAAAACAGATACATGTGATAGGAGTTAAAAGATAAGATGTAAATTTATTTTTAAATCTCCGCTGTGCTGTTTTTCTGTTTCAGTTACCTAGAAAAGTACGAGAAAGTTCATCATTTTGGGGAGGATGATGATGAGGTACCACCAGGCAATCCAAAGCCACAGCTTCCTATTGGTGCAATTCCATCTTCCTACAATTACCAGCAACACAGTGTGTCAGGTAAATATCACTGGAAATTAACAGGGGATAGGTGCACAGTTTTGCATTAGAAGAACAGACATTAGCCAGTGAATTAGTCCCTAACTCTGCACATGAGAACACTTAAAGCCTTGGGGTAATGCAACTTTCAAAGGTCAACATCTAATTGGTATCAGGGCCCTTTCTATCACAGGCTGCATAAGATTTTTAGTTGCAAGAATTTTCAGTTACAAATACCTATACTTTCAAGTGAAGTTTTTTTCTTATTTCTTTGGCTAATGATCAGTTTAAACTGAATAGTCACTAAGATGAGAAAAGGAAGGTTCTGTTAGGATTGGGGAAGCCAAGAATACTCAGATAGCATCTACTAGATTTTCTACGATTATTGGAATTCCCAGCACCAGAATTCCTCAGAAATGTTTCTATTTGACTATTTTCCTGCCGTGGTACCAGGAATAAGATTTTTTTCGTTTAAGTCTTCTTATACTGATTATAGAGGAATCTGAAGCTAAAAAGAACAGGACTGAAATTGGAAATAATCAGGTTGACTCTAATAAAGAGGTTCTTGAGGCAGAGTAGATGGAGGTTCCAGTGTTTAGTGGCTCTGGGAGTTGGGACTGTGTTGACTAGCAAGAGAGCTCTGAGGAGATAAGCATCTCTTTTCTTCAATCACCATTTGGCCTAAAAAAGAGGAAATATGTCTTGGAGAACAAGGGTATGTTCTTTATAAAATATACAGTTATCTTGATATTTATTATTTTTCGTTGGTACTAGTCCCAGTGTCTTATAGGTAGTCCTTATATTTAAGTTCTCTCCTTTGTGCCAGCATCACTATTTTTTTTTTCCATTGTCTATTTTCAAAGTTTCTTTCGTGATAAATTTGACTCCATATTTCTTCCCCAGTCAGTAGTAACTGAAGAAGCAGACTTTCCTAGAATCTGTGCTCTTCATTAGAGGAGGCTTCATCTGATGCTTTTGTGTAGTTGGGGTGGGAGTGGTGGTGAGTGCAAAGCAAACTTAGCTTTATTTTTAATCAGTAGTTATTACCTCAAGAACCAAGGCTAAAGGAGAACATTTTAAGTCACCGTATGGAAGATCTTGTTAATAGTTTAAGCTGATAAAATAAAATGGAGTGACTTGTTAGGTGATATGTTCCTTGTTCCTAAACAGGGCTAATGACCATAATCTAATTCAAGGATGTTACAGAGGGTATTCCTACATTGAATGAGACATTCTACTAATGACCTTTAAGACCTTTTTCGACTTTATAACTCTTTGTGGTTCCTATATTACAGTAACAGCAGAAATGTCCATTCTTGTAGCTTAGAGTTTGGTGTCTGCTATTACAGCTCGCCAAACTGACCCATTTCTACATTTGAGCCTGTTTAAAATGAAATTTTTTCTGGATCTGTTTTTTTTTGCCCCTTTTCAATTAAAACTGATTTACTTTAAGAGATAAGGTGTGGAATATTTCTGGTATTTCAGGAGCCTAATAAAAGTCATTGATAGAGCTACACAAGTTAAGGGAATGACAGAATTGCTTAACCTGGTGTTATAATAACTCCTTTCTGATGCTGTCATATGTCTGTCTTTTTTTAAGGAGAATCTTAGCAGTTACGTAACATATGTAACATGTTTGACAAAATCAGGGTTGGGGACTGATGAAAGGAAGGAAACTAGAAATTACTGGGAAACATCAGACTGCAATATGTCTGGTTCAAACTGAAAAGAGGTAGTATTTTAGAGCAGCATTTTATAAATTTGAAGGTGCTTTCTATTTTTCTAGAAGGAGCCATAGCAACAATTATAACAGTGTTCTAAAAATTAACATGATTATCAATATATAAAACAAATCCTTTACTGATGATTCTTTTCAAATGTCATTAAGGAAAATATACTAAGCTTCATGGCTGTCAAATTGTGTGTGTGTGTGTGTGTGTGTTTGTGTTTTAAATAAACACCAAAATAGAATAACATAGTGGCAGTTGAAAAGCCTTGAGGAAATTTTAGTTAGAACCTTTAAAAGATTCGTGTCCACATCTTTGATCATACAGCCTTACTCTCCTTATAGGTTTGAATAAATGTATTTAGATAAATGTGTTTACCTAGAGATACGTAAACATTGTTGATATTAGGGAAAGCTAGTCTAAAACAATATTTTGAAAGGTAATATAATAAATTCAGTTGGCAGTAGCTCCAGGATATTTGGTATGAAGTGCAATTCTACTGGTAATTGTCATAATTGAATATTGTACGTTGGTAGAATATGGGACCAAGTTTTCTTTTAAGGATATTGACTCCTTTTGCCCAGTGACTTTAAGTGGCAAAAAATATTGAACAGATTTTGATTTGAACTTTAGGATTATTAAACATTGCGTGCAATATATGATGATTTTGTCATTTATTTGCATAGTTTTTTCATTCTTTTCCTTGACATAAATACCTAATCCTTTGGTTTCCTTCTTTTTCTATTCTTTTTTCCTTGGTATTGATTTTGATACAGTAAGTTTTACGGAATTACAGGGTGGATTATTAAGGACTTTTTCTTCATCTTCTCTTACATTTTTTAAATTAAAATTTTGGTTAATTTTCAAATTAAAATAAAAACTTATTTGTAGTATCTTTAGTAGAAAAATTGTGAAAGGCAAAATTGACAAATGCCAGTTCATTGAAATTAATAGAATTGTAGAATTTTAGAGCTAGCCAGGATTTTAGTGGTCATTTAATTTAATCCAGTCATTTTGATGAAAGGAGGCCAAGCACCCTGTCCATTTGCATTTTTGGTGCTTAAATTTGGAAAAGCTTATACAGGAAGATTTCTTTTTTAGCTTTATCATTTGTATTTGAGCAAAGATTTTCCTTTAAATGTTCCGTATTCTAAGAGAGATTTGGACTACAACAATCACTGCCAATATCAATGGAAAGAGTGTGTTGTCTAATTCCTGCAATATAAACAGCACTCCAGGAACAATCCTCTCTTTCCTCTAAACTGAAATCAAAGAGTAGTGATTGTCTCAGATTAAATTAAATTTGTCAGCAGTGATCTGTTTGTATAAACTTTGAGTCAAGAATGTTGAAAATTATTTCTAATCCTATTCTGATTATAAAATTGTAGCTGTTAAGTCATGTCTCCCTGGGGAAGGGAAGTGAGGTTCTTAAAATCTTGTAAGCATTTTCTCCCACATTGTCTCAGGCATCTTTACCAAGCCTAATATAATTAAGGGACTTTTCATAGTTATCATATGTATTCATTTCATTTTAATTGGAGATGTCTTTGGCAAAGTCATTCAGGTAGGGATGTATTGAATTCAGTATCTGATGGTGTCTGATATTCTTCAGTAGCAAACGGAACAATTCTAAGATCATATGGAAAGCACATAAACAAGACTGTGACAGACATTGAATGTGGGTTCCAAATTTTTTTCTATTGAAGAGATTTGCCTGAAAGTTTTGTGGAATCTAGAAACTTAACTGTTACTGAGAGTTGGCTTTTGATGATCAATTCCAGTGTACAGTATAGAACTGTCAAAATCTATTCCTATATTCACAGTTTTGTTACTTTTTTTCCAGATAGTTATTTTATGTTATTTATGAGAAATTTCATTTATCAAGACTATAAAAATAAACATATTATTCTTTAGCCTTAAATATGGTAAAGAATCTGTGTCATTGTCATTTATAACTATATTGTGACACTTCATCATTATATTATTGGAGAAATTCCTAGAATATTTTAGAATTGAAGGGGTGTTTCCTCAGATGTCTACAGTGAGAAATGAAGAAATTTCTTACCTACATCATTTTCTTCTGTGGCGTGTTGGAACAATAGATTCCTACTTGGATTCCATTTAGTGAGGTTTTTAAAAAAAATTTCTTTAAATCCAAATGTTTCTGAAATGTTTTGTCTAGAAGTTTTCTAACTCTTATTTTCTTGCCTCTTCCTGTAAAACTAGTTATATCTTTATGTGAAAAATGTACTTGGGATATATATGTCTAAGGGCATAGCGTCCAAGTCCTAACCTGCCCCAATTAAGAGTCAGTATTTCTAGAAATATAACATTTTCTTATATATGTATATTTTCTTATATATATATAATATATATATAGTGATTATTTAATATATAGTTTCTGTAAGCCCATCTTCCCTATCTTCAAAGTTTCGAAAGTGTTTTAAATTAATTCTCCTACAGAAAATCTTAGTTACTTTGGGTTAGGAAAAGATTTCTTAGGACACAAAAGCATGAACTATAAAGGTAAAAATTTGTAAATCAAAAGACTTCATCAAAATTAAACCTTCTGCTCTTCAAAGACACTGTTAAGAAAATAAAAAGACAAGGCACGATCTGGAAGAAAATATTTACAAAACAAATATTAGATAAGTGACTCATTCAGAATACTTAAAACAGACAATATTAAGTGCTGACAAGGGTGCAGAGCAACAGGAACTTTCTACTTGCTGGCAGAAAGGCAAGATGTTCCACCTACTTTGGAAACAGTTTCACAGTTTCTTACAAAGTTAAACATTTATGTGTTACTCAGCAATCTAAGAAAAATGAAAAATATATCTGCAGAAAGTCCTGTATGTGTACCTTTATAGCAACTGTATTTGTAAGTGCCAAAAACTGGAAATAGTCCAAATGTCCCTCAAATACGGACGGAATGGATAAAGAAATTGTGTTACATCCATACTATAGCAATCAAAGACCAAACCACTGATAGACACATCAACATGGATATTAACCTGAAAAGCATTTTGCTAAATGAAAGATATCAGATACAAAAGGCTACATACTGTATGATTCTGTTTATTTGGCAATTTGAAATAAAGCTGTAGGAACAGAAAGTGGATCACTGGTTGTCTGTGGGTAGAGGAAGGGATTGACTACAAAGGAGCATAAAGAAACTTTTTGGGGTGATGGAAATACTCTATATTTTCCTTGTGGTTGTGGTTAAAAGGCTGTGTTTGTCAAAACTCAGAACTATAGAACTAAAAAGCATAAATTTTAGTATGTTAATTATATTGCAATAAATCTGACCTAAAAAAGTAATAATTCTCCTATAACTAGGTAAAGAAGGTAGCCAGTGTGTCTAAGAACACATTCTTGCTACAAATTTTAAAGGAACCAGTCTGCCTGGCTTACAGTATATAAAAATCAAAATAAGTTTCTTGAAATGCAAGAGTTAAAAGTGTAGATTAGGAAAATTAAAATTGATACAATAATAATTTGGCAGTGATATCCAAGAGGATATGTACATGTTTTGTACTTTAATATTTTTTGAAGATTATAATTTTAACTTAAGAAATTTAGAAAGTTGAACTCTTTAAAACTTCTACTCAGTTTATATTTTATAAAAGAAAACAAGCTTTTGTTCCATATTCAGAAGATATTAACCATAATCGTTTCAAATCCTTGATATAAGGTGTTTTTGTTTTTATCTTTGTTAGATTATCTGCGTCAAAGTTATGGCCTGTCTATGGACTTCAATTCGCCAAATGATTATAATAAATTGGTGCTTTCACTATTATCTGGACTCCCAAATGAAGTGGACTTCGCTATTAATGTATGCACTCTCCTATCAAATGAAAGCAAACACGTCATGCAACTTGAAAAAGACCCTAAAATCATCACTTTATTACTTGCTAATGCCGGAGTGTTTGATGACAGTAAGTTTTAAGCTGAACATATTGTATGATCATTCTAGAAAGGGGTTATAGATTTTTTTTTAAAAGATTTTTAAGGAGAAAAGTACTTTTTGTTAGTCAATATAATAGCATTCTTTATTTGCTTTTATTATAGTAAATGTATTATTTAAAATAATGAATGTTTGGATTTTTTTAAACCTTAAATATTTGAATAATAATTTAGTCTCACTAGAGCTTTTGAAATAAAAATCTTGATTTTTTTTTCTTAGAGTAATATATGGGTTTCTTGATTTGAGAAGATTTCTTTGATACGAAATTCTAATAGAGAAAACTAGGAGCTGGAAGAAATTGTTTTGCTTTAGTGTATTTCTGCTAGGGTGTGGTTATAATTTCTAACTAAACAATTTAGGTCAATGCATTTGACAATTTGCTGCCTAAATAATCAAAATAAAATTTATCAAATATTTCATATCCCTTTTACTTGTAGGATTTGTAGTTGTAGGTTTTTGTAAGTCAAATGCGTTATTTTCTATGAAATTATCTCCTATTAAATCTAGGTTACTTTTCAGACCAAATTGCTCAGTTCGTTATTTGTAGTTTCATAGTTTAATAAGGTTTGGAAAATATGTTCTGCAATCTTTTCCTGCCCCTAGTTTTTCTTTTTAAAATTCCTATGTCAGGGGCCCATCTGGTAGCGTAATAGGTTAAGTTGGCACTCTCCACTTAAGTGGCCTGGGGTTTGTGGGTTTGGATCCCAGGCATGAACCTACACACCATTTATCAAACCATGCTGTGGCAGCTTCCCGCATACAAAGAAATTGAGGAAGATTGGCACTGATGTTAGCTAAGTGACAATCTTCCTCACCAAAAAGAAAAAAACAAAACTATATCAGCTACATGGTATTGATATAAAATTTTTTCTTGCTTCTCTATCCTCATTCTACCCCGATACCGTTGTAAGTTCTTTTGCTAGAATTATATCCTATTAAAGGATAAGGTATTGACATATTGAAATTATTGAAATTATTTTATCATATAGGAAACTATACATATAGCACAGTAAACACAGTCTGAGAATTTCTTATATTTTATAGATTGATGACTTTTTGTTTTTATCTTTAAATAGTGACATGTTTGCAAATGAGTTCATTTTTCTGCAGTTTGATTTAGGTCAAGTAGTGCACTCTTCAAACAATTTTATTTGGGATTATCTAAGTAAGATTCCTTAAAATTTGATATGCACTTATTTCGTGTGAAGATAATTTTAAAATTAGTTTAAACAAAAGCGAAAATTAGTTTCTTACTGTGCCTGAAACTATTCTTAGTTACATGGAGAAGGAACAAAGATCAGGACTTCTCAGTTTCTGTCATAACTTCAAAGATGTAAATTTTGTGAATTTCCTTCTCTCTTTCATATTCCTTGGTTCCTAATATTTTATTTGGATCATTTAAGATGTCTTTCAGCATTTAATATAGAATGGAGTTTAAAATTGTTTCACATTTTTTAGAAACCTTAAAATGAAGTTTTTTGAAAGGATAAATATTCTTAAACAAGAATAATTTTAGTGAAGTCTTCCATTTAATCACTGAATAAGGATTACAAATATATATATGATAGAAATAATCTTACCACTTTTGGTGCACTGAGGCATGATATTTTAGACCCAGTTTACTTCTTTTTTTTTTTTTTAAAGATTGGCACCTGAGCTAACAACTGTTGCCAATCTCTTTTTTTTTTCCCCTGCTTTTTCTCCCCAAATCCCCCAAGTAGATAGTTGTATATTTTTTAGTTGTGGGTCTTTCTAGTTGTGGCATGTGGGACGCCGCCTCAACATGGCCCAATGATCAGTGCCATGTCCACACCCGGGATCTGAACCAGCGAAACCACGGTCCGCTGAAGCGGAGCATGCAAACTTAACCACTTGGCCATGGGGCCAACCCCCCCGACCCCCCGTTTACTTCTTGCATTCTTTAGGCACTTTTATTTATCTAAAAGACTAAATTATTATGCAGCACAGCAATCTAAAACATTAATAATTTAGCAAATGCTATTTAAGGAATGTTTCTGTCATTCCAACAGTCAGAAGTTTAGAGTTCTAGACTACATAGGGACTTTACGAAGACCCTAAACTTAAAATGATGGTGTTTTGCATTATGAAAATAATTTCTTTGAGTTTGAGAATTATGGGTATATTTGATTTGGTTAGGCTTTTGAAAAGTTTTTATTTATTTTTTAAGGCGTGGAATTTTAATTGACAGATAAATGTAGATGCCACTTCCTTTGAAAGTGTGGAATGTTTATACATTTTGTGTGTTTGAAGAAGTATGATAAAAATTCCATGCGACAAAAATTTTAATTTTTCCATCTTATATTTCCATCCAGTATTCTTTTGCCAGTGAAGTTTTTCTTTATAAGATTTTTTCAGGACAAACAAACAAAACCTTGTCTTTCTTTAGTGGTGTGTGGGCTTTATTTTTCTGATTAAACTGCTACTTATATGTAAGTTTGATATTTTATAAAATTCTTCTTTAGGTCGCTATAGTTAGTTTATTTATTAAAAACTTTCACATCTGTTCTTTATCTCATTTCCTTATGACCCTATTTCCTATGGCCCTATCAATATTAAAATTCCTTGATAAATGTAATTTATGTTAAAGTGTTTCTGTTCTCACTTTTTAATACTTTCCCAATGAAAATTCTTAGTCTAGCCTAAGTGCTTTACAATATTACTCAATATTAAGTAAATATTAGGTCTATACTAAAGGCAAAAGAAGACTACAGATTCAGTAAATTTCTTACAACAGAAAATATATCCATTTGTTATGCTTGTCTCACAACACATCCATTAAAGAGGTTTAATTTTGTTTTTTTGTAGAATTACATTCATAAAACTGGTTTTTCTGTTAACACTTGGCACTGTATAGTTTTCTTTCTGCATTCCAAGAGCAGTAGCTTTCATTACAGAATTAATCTGATTGTTGATGAAAGCATTTACCTCATTTCTAAAGGGAGATGCATATTATGTTATAGCTTTGACATTTTATCATACTGCTTTACTTTCTGGTCCCATAACTGACAATATGAGGTAGCAACATAAAGGAGAAGAAAATGATACAACATTTACCTGTATGCCTTAACCTTTGTTGTAGGACGTCGGGGCAGGGTGTTATTAAGAGGCAGCTTTGACTCTCCTCCTAAAACGACTTTATCAAGAAATGCAAACAAGCTATAGGCCTAAGAATGTCTCTTAAAGGAGGTTTCATTTGTGGGAATTATTTCCAAAGAATGCCTTGCGCTATTTTATTTGAAATATGAATTACACAATTATTTTTTAAATTAATCTGAAGATTTAAAATTATAACAGTTTGGCAATCTAATAGTAATAGCATCAGTTTGACTTTTTAGTATTTTTCTTCTCTACAAATGAAAACTAATGCAGAGTAACTATTATAGTACCCTTAGTTTTTTTTTCTTATTTATATAACTATTATGAAGATGAGTTGGGTATTTTTAGTTTGTAGAGACATAAATTTTCTTTAAATTTCCTATTTTAAAAACTATATTTCAAAAGACATTATCATGGCTTTCTGTCATTTACTATGAAATAATTTGCAGTGAACAAGGTGTCTTAAAATGTATTTTTACACAACCAGAAGGACCTACAGCTAGAATATACAACTGTGTACTAGGGGGCTTCGGGGAGAAGGAGAAGAAAAGGAGATTGGCACAGATGTTAGCTCAGGTGCCAATCTTTAAATATATATATGTTCTTTTTTTTTTTTTACTGTTTTTCCAAACCTTTAAGGAATTAAGTGAAAGAAATAATTTTGTTTTACTGAATATACTGTTTATTCTTTTAGCTTTAGGATCCTTTTCTACTGTATTTGGAGAAGAATGGAAAGAGAAGACTGATAGAGATTTTGTTAAGGTAATTCACAAAATTAAAATACTGGACCATTGAGTTACATGTAGCCAAGGGCCAAGGATCAATGGTTGCTCATTTTATATACATGATACTTAGCATAATACATAAAGATACCTGTTTAAAAGTTGGGATTAAGTTGAGTAAAAAAAATCTTGCAGAATAGCTAATAAGCCGTAATAATGTTCTTATTTATTATACATTGATTTCTAAGAATAATACATCTATAACAAAAGCAATAAATCTTGAGAATACCCACATTCTGAGCAGCTGTCTGGGTAATTTTCTTAGGACTGTTTTTCAGGTTACTTACTCTTCAGCTGTGTCTTAATATGCCGCTTGACTCATTTAAGTTTTATTTTAGTGAGTGTGTTTTAATTTCTAGAAATTTTCTTTGTATTTTTTCAGATTTGCCCTTTTTGATCTTCTCCTTTTATGCTTTTAATAATTTTAAAAATATGTATATATTTAAAATATTTATTAATATAATTTAGGTTATGTATAAATTAAGTGTATAATATATAAATATAAGTGTAAATATATGTTATGTGTAAATATATAAACTATAAATTAAATATGTACACATACAAACACGTATCTGATAATTCTAATATCTAAGCCTCTTGCAACTCTAATTTCACTCGCTGTAACTGATGGTGCATTATTCTTTTGTGTTTTATAATGTTGGTTTATAAATTTGAGCAAACTTACTTCTGTGGGAGTTTTGTACAGATTTGATGGAGAGTTTCTCTACTTCTGTGTTACGTTTGCCAGTCAGTTTAAAGGAAATACTGGTCAGAATGAGTTTATATTAATTTCCTCATTGGAGATTTTCTGACGACTCTGACAATAAAACCGAACCCTTGAGAGCCGTGGAACAGGCTGGGATTGTTTATAACTCAAAGCTCAAGTAGAGGTATCAGTCTCTTTTATCTCCTTTTCTTTGAGGGGATTAGACCTTCCTATTTCTCACCGTCACATGGAGTTGTATTTCTAATTCCCCACTTTACAAACTGACCCAAAGTCCTATATCCTATCCTCACTCCACCCATTTAAAGCCAAGCATCTTGATTATAGTTAAGCAGATCATTTCCATAACTCCATAAAATTAGTGAATAAAATGTACGATGCTCAAAAAGTTTTTTTATATATGCAGTCACAATGGGAAGTGGAGGTTGTCAGTATATTCACTAATCACAGGCAGTCAAGAAGACACAAATATGTTGAAGATAATTAGATGATTACCTCTGTTGTATGTTTTCATTTATTTCTGCTCTTTATATTTCTTTCTGTATGCTATATTCTTTGAGTTTAATTTGCCACACTTTTTCTAACTTCTTGAGCTGGTGCTAACATCATTGGTTTTTGTTTTTAGTTTTTCTAGTACATACATTCTAATACATACATTTAAAGGCATAAAATTCCCTCTAAGTACACATTTAACTTTATTCTTCTAGTTTTGATATTTCATGTTTTCATTATAACTCAGTTTAAAATATCTTCTGATTTTCATTATGACTTCCTCTTTGATACAAGAATTATTTAGAAGAGAATTTTCTTAATTTCCAAAAACAGAAAGTTTTTCTAGTTTCCATTTTCTTATTAATATCTATCTGAATTTCACTATATTCAGAGCAAACATACTCTGTATAATTTTAAACCTTTGAAATGTTTGCACCATTTATTTGGTAGTGTAGCATTGATCAGATTTATGAACACTGTGTATATTTGAAAATAAGATGTATTCTGAAGTTGTAGGTATAAATTTCTATATATGTCAAGTTAGGCCAGCACAGTTAATCATAATATTCTTATTTCCACATCAGTATTGGTTCTTTTCCTGTTTATTTCTCCATTTATGGAGAGAGGCATGTTAAAAACACCTAGTTTGTGGGTGTGACTCTTTTTCCTTATAGATCTGATACTGTGTTTTCATTTTGAGTCCATGTTATTTAGTGCACACAAATATAGTTGTAATATTTTTCTGGTCAGTCGAATGCATAATAAAGTGTCCTTTTTTACCTTTAAGTCTACTTTTTTTTGGTCTGATATCAATATAATTACATCAGCTTCCATTTAGGTGGTGTTTATGTGGTTCATATTTTACTTTCAACTTATATTTTAGATGATTTTTTTGGAAACAACATATATTTGGGCTTTTTTTCAGTGTAAAAAATTTTGTTTTTAAATTAGTGCATTTATTCCATTTACGTTAAATGTAATTTTGATATAATTGTGTTTAAATTTACCATGTTTTGAATTGGTTTCTCTATGTCCTGTCTGCTCAGCTTTTTTTTTTCCCTTCTTCCTTTTTTTTTTAAATTGATTTCGCTGACTATTGTTTATTACTTAGTTTTCTGTCTCCTCAGTTTGGTATTTCTACATGTTTTCTGTTCTCTCATTGATTACATTAGAGATTATAATTTTAGTCCGTAGTAATTTAATAAATTGATACCACTTCTTAGATGGTGCAGGGACAATAGAACAACTCCATCTCCATTTACTTACTTTTGACTTACATGCTACTTTTATTATGCATTACTTTGCTCTTTTTCAAGCTTCTTGAAGTAGAATCTTAGACCATTGGTTTTAAACTTTTCTTCATATCTGATAGCATATATAAAGCTATCAGTTCCCTCTATAAACTACTTTAGCTACATCCTACAAATTTTATGGTGTATTTTCATTATCATTTAGTTCAAGATATTTTCTTAGTTCACTTGTGATTCTTTCTTTGATTCATGGGTTATATAGAAGTGTACTGTTTAACTTCTGATTGTTCATTTTCAAACTAGCTTTTATTGTTAGTATTACTGTCATTACTGAGTTTTAATCACATTTCATTGTTGTCAGAGAACATATTCTATATGATTTCAGTCCTTTTAAACTTATCAGGACTTGTTTTATGGCTCAGCATATGGTCTTTCTTGGTGAATATTTCATCGCACTTGAAAGAATGTGTTCTACTGTTGTTGGATGTAGTGTTATTGATAACAGTTAAGTCAAGGTGGTTGACAGTATTAAGATTTCCGTTATCGTTACTGTTTTCTATATAATTGTTCTATGATTTCCTGAGAGATGAGTGTTGGAATTATGAATGTTTATATCCCCTTTCATTTCTGTCAGCTTTTGCTTCATGTGTTTTTTTTTTTTGAGGAAGATTAGCTCTGAGCTAACTACTGCCAGTCCTCCTCTTTTTTTGCTGAGGAATACTGGCCCTGATCTCACATCCGTGCCCATCTTCCTCTACTTTATATGTGGGATGCCTACCACAGCATGGCGTGCCAAGCGGTGCCATGTCCCCTCCTGGGATCCGAACCAGCAAACCCCGAGCCGCAGAGAAGCGGAACATGCGAGCTTAACTGCTGTGCCACTGGGCTGGCCCCTGCTTCATATATTTTGAACCTCTGTTATTAGTTTGCATATACTTTTAAGATTATTATATTTTCTTGATGATAAAGCTTTTATCATTATGAAATGTTCCCCCGACCTCTAGTAGTATCCCTTGTCCTGAAATCTCTTGTCTGATTGTTTTATCTGATTTTTTATTATTTATCTATACCAGCTTTCTTATGATTAATGTTTTCATGATGTATCTTTTTCCATCCTTATGCTTTTCACCTGTGGTTTTATATGTAGTGTTTCTTATAGATGGCTTATAGTTGGATCTTGCTACCCCCTTCCCTCAGAGTACCTTTTCTGCAGTTTCTTCCTTTTCATCAATGTGTTCAGACCATTTTTACTTTATGAAACTACTGATGTGTTTGAGTTTTGGCTCTCAGCTTTTATTTTCCTGAAAATTTTATTTTGCCTTTGTTTGAAGGTTTTTTTTTGCTGGGTATAAAATTGTGTGTTTTAGGGGGTTATCTGAGCACTTTAAAGGTAAAATTTCATTGCCATCTGATTTGCATTGTTACTAACCAGAAGTCAGTTTCATTCTTATTGTTTTTCTGTCTATGATATGTTTTCTCTGACTGCTTTTAAGGTGTTCTCTTTATCATTGATTTCTAATGAGTTTTGTTGTGATTTTCTTTGCTTTTCTTGCTTGGAGTTTATTTAGCTTCTTGATTTGGTATTTTTCATAAATTTGGAAAGTGTTTGACAATTATTTCTTCAAATTTTATGCTTTCCCCTCCAGTTTTCCTGGAACTGTGTTTATACATGTTAGACCACAATACTGTTCCACAGGCCACTGTGGTTCTGTTAATTGTTTTTAGACCTTTTTTCTTTCTGTATACTTCATTGTGGATAGTTCCTGTTGTTATGTTTTTATGTTCTCTTCTCCAGGTAAGCCCATCTAGTATTTTTTATTTCAGATATTATGTTTTTCAAGCCTAGAAATTCCATTTGATTTTCTCTTATATCATCCCATATTTCGCCTAATTAGTTTGTATTTTCCTTTAAATCCTTGATCATAGTTAATAATACTTGTTTTAAAGTCCTTGTCTGCTGATTCCATTATCTTTATCATTTCTGGATCTGTTTTTGTTGAAATTGATTTTTGTCTTAGTTATGTGTCATTTCCTACATTCTTCGTATGTCTAGTAATTTTTTAATTAGATATGGATATTGAGAATGTTACATTACTTAGTGTCTGGATTTTGGTATTTTTAAAGAATGTTAATCTTTGTTCTGGCATGATTTTTAATTGATATGTATGATCTTGATCCTTTAGAATGTTTTTAAGCTTTGTTATGACTGGTATAGATTAGCCTTTACTCTAGGACTAATTTATCTCTACTCCTAAGACATAGCCTTTTTTGGATTTCTGCTAAAGTAGCTGGATATATAATGAGTTTTCTCTGTTTTGGTGATTGTGCAGTTACAGGCATACCTTGGAGATACTGTGGGTTCAGTTCCAGGCCACTACAATAAAGCAATATTGCAAGACATCAAGTCACACAAGTTTTTTGGTTTCCCAATATATATAAAAGTTATGTTTATACCCTACTATAGTCTATTGAGTGTGATAGCATTATGTAAAAAAAAAAAAAAACAATGTATATACTTTAATTAAAAAATTTTTATTTTAATTTTATTAGGGCTGTGCCTTTATTTTATTAGGGCTGGCGTGGTGGCATAGTGGTTAAGTTGGCATGCTCCGCTTTGGTAGCCTGGGGTTCACGGTTTCAGATCCCAGGCACAGACCTACACACCACTCATCAAGCCATGCTGTGGCAGCATCCCACATACAAAATAGAGGAAAATCGGCACAGATGTTAGCTCAGGGCCAATCTTCCTCACTGAAAAAAAACCCAAAACTTTATTGATAAAAAATACTAACTGTCTTCTCAGCCTTCAGAGTCATAATCTTTTTGTTGTTGGAGGGTCTTGTGAAAAAATGCAGTATCTATGAAGTGCAATAAACTGAAGCACAAGAAAAGTGAAGCAAGATACATCTATATAGCTCCTTAGTGGTGGTTCTCTTTTTTTGCCTGGCGTTTTGGAGTTTGACTATACATGCTCATAGTTTAGTACTTAGCTGTGGCATCCTTCTGCGGATTCATGGAACTCATTCTCTTCCCTGCCCCTCCTTTCTTGTAAATTTGCTCTCAAATTCTAGCTGTGTTGGCCTTGCTGACCTCTGATCAGTTTCCTCAGCTTTGTGATGCTATGATCTCTTGGGTTTATTGTCCCTGTTTCAGAGTCTAGAAAGAGTGTCCATGTGAAAAATGGGGCAGTCATTGGGCTCATCTCATTTGTTTCCC
This sequence comes from Equus caballus, assembly GCF_041296265.1. Classification (NCBI taxonomy): domain Eukaryota; kingdom Metazoa; phylum Chordata; class Mammalia; order Perissodactyla; family Equidae; genus Equus; species Equus caballus. Next base: position 77,068,493 of record NC_091689.1, read on the forward strand.
ATCTTTCAGTGATTACAGTTTTGCATTGCTTGTTGTCCAGTCTCTGAAAACAGTTGTTTAATGCACATTGGTTTATGTATCAGTGACTCCATTATGGCCTGAGCAAAAGTTTCTTCCAAGCATTTTTCCTAGATTTTAATTTTATGTATATTTTTACCCTATAAAACATTTTTTAATTATTTTATTCATTTAATATTTATTTTGGTTTGAACCACGTCAATTTTTTCACAGGTTTTTCTTCAGTGCAGATTTGCAGATGATGAGTTGTCTCAGTTTTCATTTATCAGAAATGTCTTTATTTCATCTTCATTTTTGAAGAGCCCTTTCACTGTATAAAGATTCTAGTTAGGCTGTTATTTTCTTCCATCACTTTGAAAATATCCCATTGTCTTGTGGATTCCACTATTTCTTTTACAAAGTTTACTGTCATTTTACTTATCTTTTTCAAGGTTATCTGTCCTTTTTATTTCTCTTTACATTTAGGAGTTTTCTCTTTGTATTTACTCTCTAGGAATTTTATGATGTTTCTATACATTTTTATTTATCTTTCTTGGACTTTAGAGTGCTTCTTACATCTGTAGGGCTGACCTCTTTCAATTGTTTTAGAAAATTCTCTGCTCTGTCTCTTCAAACATCTGTTCCTACCCCTTCTCTCTCCTTCCTCAGGAACTCCAGTTATTTTTGTTAGAACTTTTCACTGGATGTCCTGTGTCTTGCATACTTTTTTTCTATTGTCCTTTTGTCTCTTTTTGCTTCCAACTTGATATTTTCTTCTGCTGTCACTTCCAGTTCAGTAATTTCTTCTTGAGTTGTATCTACTCAGTTGTTAAATCCATCTATTGAGTTCTTATTTTCAGTTCTAAAATTTCTGTTTAGTTCTTTCTTATAGTTTCCATTTATTTGCCAGAATTTTCAGTCTTTTATTTCTTTATTATCCATGATCATTTTAAATTCCATGTCTGATATCTTTATTGTTTGAATTCCCTGTGGCACTTTTTTCTTGGTTATTGAACATTGTCTTTTTTCTTCTTATATCTAGTTCTTTTTTTATTGTTACTAAGTATTTTTTATCATGAGTTTTTTTGTGTTGTGAGTCCTCTTGGTGGTGGATCTTTTCTCAGATGAGTGGCTTTAAATGCAAAAGAACCTGAATTCCAAAAAATAAAATACAATTGTTTTGAAATATACATACCAGAATGTTTAGAAGTAAAAAGTGAACTAATAGCCCATGTGCTTCTTTATTAGTACCAAAGAAGCAAGACAAGACAGTTAAATGGCATAGACAAGTTGAAGTTAAAGTTCATTTTGTATAGATGTATCAGTATAAAGGCATTTCTTTCTTAGACTGAAAAAGAACATTAAACAGAGGACTTTGACTCATCTCCTCTCACATATGGATCAAAAAACAGACATGGGATAGTGGAAAGCAACTTAAATATATGGGTTACCAATTTGTGTACACATAAGTTCGCCACTTGCTGTTGATTTTTTTTCTGCATGTGGATTTACTTAGTAGCTAGCCAGCTATGTCTCAGAAGTGTCTGTAAACGGGCATACAGTCATGTGCTGCATAGTGACATTTTGGTCAACAATGGACTGCATACACAGTGGTGGTCCCATAAGATTATAATGGAGCTGAAAAATTCCTATTGCCTAGAGACATCGCAGCCATTGTAACATCATAGCACAGTGCATTACTCACGTGTTTGTATTGATGCTGGTATAAATAAACCTACTGTGCTGTCGGTCATATAAAAGTATAGCACATACAATTATGTACAATACATAATACGTGATAATGATAACAAACAGCTATGTTACTGATTTATGTATTTATAGCAAATAGCTATAGTATATAAATATAGTGTAGTACTATACTTATTTTAGAGTATACTCTTTCTACTTGTTAAAAAAAGTTTACTGTAAAACAGTATGCTATGTTACACAAGTGGCAGCCTCATAAACATCTCATGTCTATTGTTTTATTTATTTATTGCTTTATTTAATCTCCTCTTGTTTTGTTTATCATGGCCCCTAAGCGTACAAAATCCAGTGCTGATGTTACCAGTAGGAGGCCACGTTGGGTGATTGACCTGGAAATGAAATTGAGTGATTAAAGATTACGAAGGTGGAAAATTAGTGATGGTTATTGCTCACCAGTCAGGCACGTCCCATTCCACCATAGCTACAATCTTGAAGAACAAGAATAAAGTGACAGTTGTTAAAGGATCTGCTTCATTGAACGCAACGAGACAATCCAGAATCTGAAAAGGGCCAAATCAGACATGAAGAAACTTCTAATGACCTGAGTTAAGACCACACACAGAATCGTATTCTTCTGAACACCATGATGATCATGGCCAAAGCAAAAGGTTTGTTTGCAATGTTGAAAGAAAAGGCTGGACCTGCCTACGATGTTGAATTTACTGCTATCTCTGGGTAGTTTAAACTATTCAAGAATCATTATTCATTACACAATGTGAAAGTGAGTGGTGAGTCTGTGAGTGCTGATGTGAAGCCAGCTGAAGAATTTTTGGAAACTCTAGATAAGCTGATTATAGAGTATAATTACTTGCCAGAGAAAATATTCAATATGGATGAAACCTCCCTGTTCTGGAAAAGGATGCCTAAAAGGACTTTCATCCTTAAGGAAGCCCAGTCAGTGTTAGGTTTCAAGGCTTTTAAGGAGAGGGTAACAGTCTTGCTTGGGGACAGTGTTGCAGGCTGCAAATTGAAACCCCTTGTGATCTAGCACAGTTGGAACCCCAGGGCCTTCAAGCGTATCAGCACACACTGCCTCTGTCCTACAGGAACAATAAGAAGTCATGGATGACCAAGCTCCTTTTCTGAAATGCCCTCCTGAATTGCTGTGCCAGTGAAATGGAGAAGTACTGTTTGGAGAATAACATAACCTTTGAAGATTTTGCCTATTGTTGATAATACTCTCAGGCGTCTTCCTTTTATTGGCGACCTTCATCCCAATGTTGAAGCTGTGTTTCTCCCTCCAAACACTACCTCCTGGATCCAACCAATAGATCAAGGAGTTAATAGCAGCTTTGAAGGCCTACTACCTGAGGAGGACCTTTGCCTAGGCTATTGCTGCAACTGAGGAAGACAGTGATCCAATTCTGGAAGGATTACAACATCTGTGACTGCTTCAAGAACCTTGCTTGGGCTTGGGGTGATGTCACCAAGGAGTGTATGAATGGCATCTGGAAGAAGAAACTCAAGAGGTTCATCCGTGACTTCAAAGGATCTGCCAAGGATGAGGAGCCTACAAAAATCAACAAGGCTGTGGTTGAGAAGGCGAACAACTTTAACCTGAGTGTGGATGTGGATGACACTGAGGAGCTTCTAGCAGTGCTTCCTGAGGAATTGACTAATGAGGAATTGTTGGAACTGGAACAGGAACGCATAGCTAAAGAACAGGCAAGAGAAAAGGAAGCTGCGGAAGAAAAAGAAGAAGAACCCCAAGAAAATTCATAGTAAAAGGTTTAGTGGAAGCTTTTGAAGACTTCAACATGCTTCTTAAAAAGTTTAAAAACATGGACCCCAACAGTGAAAGTGTTTGATTAATAGAGAAGAGTGTTCGTGGTGTGTTATCTGCTTATAAGCAAATCTGTGATGAAAAAAAGAAACGGGCTAGCCTGGTGGCACAGAGATTGAGTTTGTATGTTCTGCTTTGGCAGCCCGGGGTTTGCTGGTTCAGATCCCAGATGCAGACTTGCGTACCACTTGTTAAGCCATACTGTGGCAGGCGTCCCGCATAGAAAGTAGAGGAAAATGGGCATGGATGCTAGCTCAGGGCCAGTCTTCCTCAGCAAAAAAGAGGAGGATTGGCAGCAGACATTAGCTCAGGGCTAATCTTCCTCAAAAAAAAAAAAAGGAAGAAAGAAAACAAGCAAACTACCACAGATATATTTCTGAAAAGAGTGACACCTCCTCAAGAAGAGTGTCAAGCAGATCCTTCAGGAGGTACTCTAGAAGAAGGCATTGGAGATGGCTTCATGGGAGGGCATGACTACCTATGCCCCTGAAGACCTTCCAGTGGGACAAGATGTAGAGGTGGAAGACAATGATATTGATGATCCCAACCCTGTGTAGACCTAGACTAATGTGTGTGTTTGTGTCTTAGTTTTTAACAAAAAAGTTTAAAAAGCAAAAAATTTTAAAATAGCAAAAACGTTACAGAATAAAGACATAAAAAAGATTTTGTACATTTGTACAACGTGTTTGTGTTTTAAGCTAAGTGTTATTACAAGAGTCAAAAAGTTAAAAGAAAATTGAAAAGTTTATAAAGTAAAAAAGTTACCGTAAGCTAAGGTTAGTTATTATTGAAGAAATAAAAATTTTTTTTATAAATTTAGTGTAGCCTAAGTGTACAGTGTTTATAAAGTCTACACTAGTGTGCAATAATGTCCTAGGCCTTCATATTCACTCACCACTCACTCACTCACTGACTCACCCAGAGGAACCTCCAGATTTGCAAACTCCATTCATGGTAAGTGCCCTATACAAGTGTACCATTGTTTGTGTCCTCTACTGTGTTTTTACTGCACCATTTCTATGTTTAGACATGTTTAAATCCACAAATACTTACCATTGTGTTACAGTTGCCAACAGTATTCACTACAGTAACATGCTGTACAGGTTTGTAGCCTAAGAACAATAGGCAACACCGTATAGCCTAGGAGTATAGTAGGCTATGCCATCTGGGTTTGTGTAAGTACACTCGATGATGTTTGCACAACGACGAAATCAGCTAACGACGCACTTCTCAGAACGTATCCCCATCGTTAAGCAACGCATGACTGTACTGTGATTGTGTGCAGTTTACTAATGAGATTAATAACTATCAATTTCCAAGTACTGATGAGCATAAACACTATTTCTAGATATGTTCCATAGCTATAAAGTGACCTGAAAATATCTGTAATGCATATTGATAACAATGTCACAAATACTGCTGATATTACTGTGGTTTCTCGTCTAACATTCAGAGATGAAGAAAATGCTAAGCAAATGCTAAACTTTAGTTAGAAGTTAATGAACATAAAGATGTCATTTTCTCTCCCCATTCAAGTTCACAGATGCTCTAATTTCTTTCGTAGAACTTTTAGGGATCTTTGGACCCCAGGCTAAGAACCCTGGGTCCATAATGATAGTTTATTATGTTAGTACCTTAAACTGTAGAAAATCAAGCATGTATGTCAAAGAATTAAATATGTAGAATATAATGATATCTACATAAACTAAAAAAAAGTAGGAATATTATAGTTTTATAGTACGTGTGACTATTTTTAAAGTAATAGTTGTTTCAAGTTGTCAGAATTAAGTATAATAATTTCTCATTACAGTTTTGGAAAGATATTGTTGACGATAATGAAGTACGTGACCTCATTTCTGACAGAAACAAGTCTCATGGTAAGTCAATGAGAAAAAATTTTAAATAACTTTGGAATATTAATAGTATTAAATGAAATGGCATTTTAAGTAAAATATGTATTTTCTGTTATAGAAGGTACTTCAGGAGAATGGATTTGGGAATCTTTATTTCATCCACCTCGAAAGCTGGGCATTAATGATATTGAAGGACAACGGGTACTTCAGATTGCAGTGATTTTGCGAAATCTTTCCTTTGAGGAGGGCAACGTTAAGCTCTTGGCAGCTAATCGTACCTGTCTTCGTTTCCTCTTACTTTCTGCACATAGTCATTTTATTTCTCTAAGGCAATTGGGCCTTGACACATTAGGAAATATTGCAGCTGAGGTAAGCATGTGTCAGTAACTTAAAACAGTTTTCATAGTTAGCAATATTTACTTTAAAATTTTAGGATGTGGCATTATTATATTTGCCATTTTTACAATATTAAATGCTTACATATAGTTTTTGCCTAAAGTGGTATTATAGAAGTATCACACACTTTTGTGGACAAAAAAGAAATATTTGAAATGATGCTCCAAATTTAGTGATGGCTGTTCTCACAGTAATTACATTTAAAGTTATGCAGCATTGTTCTGTTCATTTTTATTAAGTTTGAAATACACAGCACTGGAAGAAGCCTACCTAAATGATAGTGTCGTTTGTTTTTTCCAGCTTTTATTGGACCCTGTTGATTTTAAAACTACACATCTGATGTTTCATACTGTTACAAAATGCCTAATGTCAAGGGATAGATTTTTGAAGATGAGGGGTAAGTGCTCACTTATGTTTCTCATTCTCTAAGTATGCAAACTTTTTGTCATCTGTTAAAAAACACATACATGTTTGTGTGTATACTTTTCAGGCATGGAAATTTTGGGAAATCTTTGCAAAGCAGAAGATAATGGTGTTTTGATTTGTGAATATGTCGATCAGGACTCATACAGAGAGATCATTTGTCATCTCACTTTACCTGATGTGCTGCTCGTAATCTCAACACTCGAGGTGCTATATATGCTCACAGAAATGGGAGACGTAGCTTGCACAAAGATTGCAAAAGTAGAAAAGAGCATAGGTAAGACTAAACCCAAGAAAAGTTTGTTTTCTTTATTGTGGAAAAAATATTTATTGTGGTGTTATAGAAAGTCACAATTGATATTTGGAGTTTGTTGTTTATTTTGGGGAGTCCTTACACTTTCAGACACACTTGTTTACATTAGTCTTTCTGCCTGTTTTAGATGAGCCAAGAAAATTCTGTCATATAGAGACCAGGGTATATGTGGCTGTCAGTAATCCTTATTCCTTCTCTTTATTTCTTTGACTATATATCAAATTTGAAATCAACAAAACTGCTATGTGACTCTGTGTGGAGTAGGTCTTTCTGTTTCATATGGTCAGCTGCTACTATTAAGCAACTAAAACTGAGTGAAACAAGCTTCCTTCTCTTCCTAGAAGTTGCTGGTAGTGGTACTGTCTTTAAAATCATGAACTCTTACCTTCTTAGTGGATTGTCAGTTTTAAACATACTTACTAAAGCATATCGTGTTAGCATTTTACTCAGTGATTCAAAAGATTTCTTTCTTTGGTATGAATACTGAAGTCAGAGTTAATAACAACTTGACTTAAAAAGTATTATTATTGAGAAATTAAGGTGTCACTTTGCTTATCAGTGGTTCTTAAGTCTGGCCACACATCAGAATGACTTGGAAAGCTTTTTAAAAATAAAGATACCTAACCCCAACTCCAGAACGACTAAATCAGTCTTCAGAGAGTAAGCCTAAAAATCTTCTTTAAAGATCCACAGGTAATTCTGATGTACAATGATTAATAGACTGGCATTTGAGAAGCAGTATTCTGTACACCATGTTTTTCAGCAATGTGATTGTTTTATAATATTATTGATGAATAACTATTGGTTTTTAATTTATTTTAGACATGTTAGTGTGTCTGGTTTCTATGGATATTCAGATGTTTGGCCCTGATGCACTAGCTGCAGTAAAACTCGTCGAACATCCAAGCTCCAGTCATCAAGTTTTATCTGAAATTAGGCCACAAGCTGTAGAGCAAGTCCAAACCCAGACCCATGTAGCATCTGCCCCAGGTTAGTGTTTTTACATAATCTTTTTCAGTATGATTTTTGGTGTGTAAGATTTAATGCTAAGGATAAATTGAAATATGCAGTACAGGGAACTGGTATGTTACAGTAGAGTAGGCTAAAGGAGTACTCGAGGATGTACTTTTAATTTCTTAGATATTATATGTTCTAGGAGCAGCAGGATCACGGTGAGCACAGAAGAAGAACAGTATAATAGAGAAATGAAGTTGGAAAGGATTGAGAGTGTGGGACATTAGATATTCACAACTGTGAGAGCAATAAGAAGTGACCCAATGGGCTTCTTATTTGTGATTTTGGTCATTGGAAATTGATACACCAGGACTAGATTAATCATATCTTACGTTATCATTCTCTCAGATGGTCATCAGAATACCTAAGTGTAACACCCCCAATACTCCTAAATCTTGGGCCAAACACCACAGAATCAGAGCCTAGGATCACACACGTGCATATATATACAAACACATCCACGTGTGTATACCTGCACTTGTGCACCCTTCCTAGGGTTCCTTAGGTCAATTCTGTGTAACTCAGATATCTTTAATTAGAATTCAGAACTGACTAATAACCAGCATTCTCTTCAGTCCTTGGACTTCTTTCTCCTGGCTCATTAGGAGTCATTTTTATATTTTATTATTCTCACCCTTCTTGTAGAGTGCCTTCTCCACCTTCATTTGTCCTAACAAAAACAATCCATCTTTCCCCTCACCTGCTCTCCCACCGTTCCCAAGACGTTTCTCTTTCCTTGTACTTTTTTAAATGGAGGATGCTCATTTTCTCAGTTGATCCTACCTCTCACTTTGCAGTTAATGTGGAGACTGTGCGATATGAATTTCTTCAACTTCTTACCCCTTCACTTAGAAGCTTATTAGTATCTGAACTCATTGTCCTTCTGCTTCCCCTTGTCTCAGGAGGAGATGTTAACTTCTTACTCTGGGCTCTGAGTGTTGGCTTTCCTCTTTCCTCATTCCTGTATCTTAAACCTCTCTTTCTTTACCTGCTTCCTTTCAGCATAGAAATACACTCAGATCTTTCTCAACATCCCGCACTACCCTTAAAACAAAAATCTCGTTATCCGTAATCTTTACTACATCCATTTAATCACCAGATCTTCTTGAGTCTTCCTAAAGACAGTCTTCCATTGCCAGTTCACACTCTCATCATGTCTCTCCAGCTTTCTTGTTCTCCTCTCATTTAATCATGGTCCCAGTCTCTCTTCTACTTTAACCCATAGTACCAAAATTATGTACTCTATTTAAGCAAAGTATGTAATATATATAAAATATTTCATTGATTTCCATTATGTCCTGCTGACATATATAGTAGAGTTGTAATATATGTGCATTTAACTTACCTGAATTCAACTAACAGAACTGAGCAAATAATAGAAGTCATGAAAAAATTAGGTAATTTTTGACTGCTAATCTACTCAATGAGCTTTCACCCACAGGCAACAGATGTTAAACAGCCGGTGCATATTGGGGAATCAATGGTCAGAATATTAAGTTTCTCAACCTTGGAAAAGAAATGAAACAATTCATATTGCCAGTTAAGTGGATGGTGGGGATTTGTTCTTATCCTCAAAGAAAAAACTGGAGATTAAATTAATTGAGGGCCATGGGGAAACTGTCCAACAAAGAGTTAGAAGAATTAATAAATTGTCAGTAATCCACTGAACTATAAGGGGCCATTTGAAGAATATTCAGGGGTCATTCTGATGAAAGCTACCATCTTTTGCCTTATCACTGACCTGTGATCTGAACAAATGAACCTCCCTAAGATTTGGTCCTCATTTGGCAAATGGACAAGATGAAATATTGAGAGTCGGTGCCTTGCTCATATATGTAGTAATTAATTAAGAGAGGTGAGAATAGACTTCTAAGGGGCTGAAAGAGTTCATTTTTGAGCTGGTCAGTACTTTATTACTTGCTCGTCATGAATGAGAGCTTTTAATTTTCTGATTAGTTACCATTTATAGTTTAGCTTTTTTCCCCTATAGTTTGTTTAATACTGCTTTCTTATGGAATGGTCATCTTCAAACTTGTTTCTCACTTTCCCTCATCACTATGAAAACTTATGTAACCTTTGGCCCATTTTTAGGTTGACATCTGAATTTTTCATCATAGTTTAGTTGCACATAATGTTTTTTATGTCTATTAAATTGACATCTTTTTTTTTTTTTTTTTTTTGGTGAGGAAGAGTGTCCCAGAGCTAACATCTGTGCCAGTCCTCCTCTGTTTTGTATGTGGGCTGCCACCACAGCATGTCTTGATGAGCAGTGTGCAGGTCTGTACCCAGCACCTGAACCCATGAAACCTGGGCCGCCAAAGCCGAGTGTGTGAACCTAACCAGTATACCACCAGGCCGGCCCCTAAATTGACATTTTAAAATAAAAATTATAGCACTTTTTGTGGAATCCTGATACTTAACCATCATCCTTTTAGAAAATACACACTCAATATGAAATATTATATAATATCCTTCTTTCTCCTTGAACTCATAATCATCCATCCTATCAATACTTCTCAGCTATAAATTTAGACATTTTAATTTAAAATTTTTCAATTTCCTGTTACCCATAAAGCTCTAAGTATTTAAAATTTTATTTTATCATTACAAGTTTTAGTAATAAACAGTACATCAAACAATAGTAAATACATTACAAATTTTTATAATTATTAAATAAAAAGTAAAATTGTTGGAAGTGCATCTCTTAATGAGATGAACAAGACTTTTTTCCCTAGTTCTCTGGAAAATATTGCTCCAGTGTGTGTCTGAATGAATAATTTTTGTTCCTCGAATGAAATTGGGTTCAGCATCAAGTGTCTGTTTTTCTTTTTTATAGATGTAAGTTGGAAATCTAGTTCACATCAATAAATAGATAAGGATAGACCTTATAATTCCTTGATCTACATCAGAATTTCCCCAAATTATAAAAATTATATTTAATGATCTTCTGACTTGAGTTCTTTGATTTTGTTGAAATCAAAGAATTGACAATACTTGACTCTCAAAAGTGTTTGTTGCCCAGTCATCAGAGACATTTATTTTTAAGTTTATTGAAAATATATCAAAAAGATATCAGTAAGATTGGCTGTAAGTTATACTTTCTAGTCTTTTACTTAGATGCACCTTGTTTAATCTAATATATTCAGGAAGTGTTAGCACAGTGGTTCTCAAACGTTAGAGTGCATCAGATCACCTGGTGGGCTTCAGTGCTGATTTCTAGGCTCCACCTCTGAGCTTCTGACTCAGTGGACCTGAGATTTTTCATTTCTAACAAGTTCACATGAGATGCTGATGCTGCAGGTCAGGAGACTATACTGTGAGGACCACTAGGTTAGAAAAGTTGAAATATTGTTTTTTTCCAAGCCCAATACAATGTTTTTTTGATAAAGTGCTTTTATTGTGTGCTTTGAATACATATTTGTCAAAACCTTGGTGCTACAGATTTACCTCATTCAATTATGGAAAATGTCTGCCACATAACCTAACTAATAAAGTTAGTCTTTACAAAAGTATCTTGCTTAGGGGCCAGCCCAGTGGCATAGTGGTTAAGTTCGTGTACTCCACTTTGGTGGCCTGGGGGGTCACGGTTTAAGATCCTAGGTGGGGACCTACATCCCGCTCATCAAGCCATGCTGTGGCAGCATCCTATGTGCAAAATAGAGGAAGACTGCCACAAATATTAGCTCAGCACCAATCTTCCTCAAGCAAAAAGAGGAAGATTGGCAACAGATATTAGCTCAGGGCCAGTCTTCCTTACCAAAAAAAAAAAAATCTTAATTAGCCTCACTTGCTGTTACTTAGAAAAAAGTCCAACTTTATTGTTAAATCCAAGAAAGCATGTTAATATGTGTTCCCCTGACACCTTCCTTACTTCAGAATTCTAAGACAGTTAAACCTGCCATGAGTTTGTCATCTGAATGAACTAAGATGCCACCACCTTCAATATTTCTTGAAAATATTCTCTGTACTTTACTTACACAGATTCACCTCAAAGTAATGCCCTTGCAGGACATTTGGTCCTGTCCAAAACATCCATAAGACATTTGGTCCATGCCAAAAGATCCTTGATATTTGGTTCTGTCCAAAACCATTTGGCATGGATCAAATATGTTCATGGACGTTTTGGACAGAACCAAATTTCAAGGACCTTTTGGCATAGGCCAAATGTCTTCTGGATGTTTTGGACAGGATCAGATGTCTGCTAATCAAGTAATGCACTCTTTGACAATAGTTGAGGGATAGATGAGGGAAGGACATTAAGCAAAAATTGTCATTACTCTATAATATATCTGAATTCGGAATACATCAAAGGGCCAAAATACCCAATTTCTAATGCTCAACACAGCCCTTAACTATAATATATAAAACATTGGGATAGACAGGAAGCCCTACCATAATACCTTGATTAAAGGAGGCTTTGTGAACACTAATGTTTCTAATTCTCCCTTTGGTGTTCCAGAGGTTTTTACACTATAATAATAATAGCTAATATTTATGTAATGCTTACTGTGTGCCAGACATTGTTTTAAGTGACTTACATATGAACTCCTCTAATCTTCATAATGACTTACGAGGTCAGTGTACTGTTATTTTTCCCCCATTTTATAGATAGAGAGGTTAAGTAACTTGCCAGTGGTAACACAGCTACTGAGTGATGGAACTCTAGAGGCAGCCTCCCTGGCTTCAGAGTCATGCATTTAGCCGTAATCCTGCAATGGTATAAACGATGTGTGAGAGTTAAAACTTTCTGTTCCAAAGTGAGAAAAGAGCGATTATCAAAGAGGAGGTGATGTTGTCAGGCAAAGCAGTTTTAGGAAGGAATATATACAAAAGTTGAGTATCTGGAAATTGATTCCTTTTAAAGTATAAGTGCTTTAGTATCCTTTGGAATGTCTTCTGATATTCTGAGGGCGATGCTTCTCAGTGTGTAGCCACTTTTATAGTAATTATATCTTTCCAGTTTATATTCTTAATTTAATTGTGGCTGCATCATTCTTCTTTACACTTTGCATGTAAAGTTTCTCACAATTTCTAATGTTTCATATAATCAGTTGTTAATTGATTGAGATTTCAGTCTGAGTAGGCTGTATGCTCACAGTACAATTGGTGAAGATAAGGGAAGAAAATTTCCCTTCAGGCCCTAGAAAGGTATTTTCTGCAACAGTGTCATTAAGTCAGGAGAAGAAAAGACAAGCTGGAGTTGCACCAGGAAAATAATTTTGGTTTTAATTATTATGTTCTGTTAAGAAGCAGCATATCACAGTATGGCCTCTGAAATGTGACACACCTGGAATCAAATTCAGCACTCCTGAAAGAAAGTTTTCCAGCTGCACCCAGCTCTGCTATCTCTGTCATGTATTTCTTTGTGAACTTAATCCCTGAGCTTTAGTTTTTTCATCTACAAAATGGGGATAATTAAATTTAGACCTATATATAAGGTTAAGACAAATAATGTAAATGTAAATGGCTTAATACAGAGTAAATGTTTATTAAGTGGCAGCTATTAGCTGTTATCCCAGTGGAAGCCTGGAGGTGCCTCATTAAACAAAGGTTAGGATTGCTTCAGATCATTCAAAGATTTGGCTGTGCTGTGGCACTCCTCTAGTTCCAATAATTGAGAAATGCATTTGTTCTGTTTGAGGGTTCTGAAAAGTTTTGCTAAAATGTCATCTGAAAAAAAGTGGGTACATTTTATAAGTTTAAAAACTATAAAGTACTGCTGATTCAATGGTGAAACAGTTAAACTTTAAATTTTATCTATAAATATGTAAGATTCGTGTTTATAACTTATCACTATGTGACTGTCTATTATCTCATATTTTTCATGTTTGCATTAGTTTCTTTGTATATAACATAGCAGTTCAGCTTTTTGTTCATCTTATCCCAGAAATTTTATATATGCCACTTATAGTTAATACTAATTTTTAAAATTCAGAAGTAAAGTTATTTCTGATGCAGTCTGCTTCTATAACTAAACTGAGAGATGCTGATTTACTGATGTGTTGAGCTGTGTGACCTTGTGCTAGTTATTTTGATCACTTTGAGTCTCCGTTTGCTTTTCTGTACCCCCCTCACAGAAGAATTAAGAGAGATAATATATGTAAAGTATTTAACTCAGTGTCTGACCCATGGGAAAATTAGTTTGTTTTAGAGACGTAATCCATTTTATTGTTATTATTCGAATGATTGTGAGGTTTAAAAAATCGTTCATAAAAGCATCTAAGTGCCTAGTATAATATGTGCTCCATTATAGGTTTCTTTCTCAAATTTGTCTATTTTCATTATGTTTATACATCTTTTTAAAAGATATTCATTGGGTATATTAATTGGTTCAGCATCCATGAACTAAATTCAGTGACTAAGTTTTAAAAAATGCTGTAGCTAATGTATTTTTTCCTTTAGCTTCCAGAGCAGTTGTAGCACAGCATGTTGCTCCACCTCCAGGAATAGTGGAAATAGATAGTGAGAAGTTTGCTTGTCAGTGGTAAGTGGTTTATTTCTATTAAGGCTTTATCCTTGGGAAGAATAAAGCAAAAGAGAAAAGGAAATGTATTTCAACAGTCATCCAGAAGGATTTATTCTGTATTTCTCTTTAGTTAGAGTAGAATATCACTTATAGAAAGAAAGGACAATATAAAATCACTTCACCTGTGTTTTGGAATAATTTGAAAGAAATATATTCATCAGAATCTTCAAAATTAAAATAGTCTTTGACTAGAATTTCATTATTATACCGCTCAACTTCTTTTCAGAGTAAAATTTGTGTTAAAAGTTTCTCTGACTTTGCAGAAAATAAGGTTTGTCAGATTATGGAATTTGTTTTTCTTAAATTAATGTTTTTGGGCGCTGGCCCCCTGGCCAAGCTGTGGGGTTTGCCCACTCCGCTTCAGTGGCCTGGGGTTTCACCAGTTCATATCCTGGGCACAGACCTAGCACTACTCATCAAGCCATGCTGAGGTGGGGTCCCACATAGTAGAGCCAGAAGCACCTGCAACTAGATATACAGTTATGTACTGGGGGGCTTTGTGAGTAGAAGAAAAAGAGAAAAGATTGGCAATAGATGTTAGCTCAGGTGCCAATCTTTAAAAAAATAAAACTGAAGTGGACTAAAAAAATAAAACCAGATTTTGTTGTTAAATGTCCCTTCTTTTTCATTAAAAGCAAAACTTCTTGTTCACTGCTCGTTAAGTTTTCCTTTTTCTGGGTATTAAGGGGAAACTAACCAAGTGATAGAATAGCCAATGTGCCTACATTGACATAGGAAACTTGAAAGTAATATTTTCTTGAGAAGACTGAGTAGTCATATCTCAGCCGCTTTCTGAAAAACTAAATGTAGACTTATTTAGATTTCATTTTGTCATGGGTAGTTGCCTCTACGTTGTTTATGAATTTCAACTTAAATTCTTTAGAAGATTAACGGATTGAAATGTAAGATCATTTTCCGATGATGTATCACTTTTAAAAGTTTCTTTCCTTGATCCCTTTTCTCCCATTCTGTAACATTATTTGTCTCCCATTCCATGCTCCTGTCACTCTGTGTCCCATGTTTTTGGTGCTTTCGTATCTTTGTTCCTGTGACAATTTTCTCTAGACTTTCCCACTTTGCTTAAATCAGGTTTATGGTTTTAAATATCTCTGATTATTTGCTTTTTCCTCATGTTCTATATTGTTGTACCTTGACCCTTTACACTTGATGAGTCTCTTCCAATAATATTTGGAAATGTTTATCTTTTACGTTGAAACCAAAAAAGTTTTTTGTATCTAGTCTTTTTGAAAATTAGGTACTTAGAAGATTATGAAAGTTGGAAAAAAGTATGTACTACATCCACTGTAAAATGTGTCTGTGAATATAGACTTGGTCTTATAAATCCCAGTTTCACATTTCTGCCAGTTCTGGGCGGGAGGAGGAGAGAATCATTTTATGCTTACTTTATCATAATTGTTATTTGATTCAGTCTGTAAGAAACAGCTGTAAGTCAGCCTGTTCTGTATATAGTGAGTCCTAGAAAAAGTCCTGTAAGGATAATGAGACCCCCGATTCTAACTTATAGGTGAAGGTGACTTTATGAAAGAAAAACCCTGAAGTTTGAATGAGTTTGTAATGGGTTAGGAATAGAAGTCTCTGAAGTGGGGGAGAGGGAGTGTGCAGCATGGGAAGTATTGTTTTAGGGAGGAGCTGAAAGCTTGGGCAAGTTTTTTCCTGAAGGAATTTGACCCAAGAGCCAACAAAAGTTTAACTTTAGTTCAGTTTTTCCTCTATTTTCCACATCTCTAAAGCTCATATTTGGGAACTTCTGTTATTTTTTTCATTATTACAAGACAAGAACCTGAGTAGATATTCACTGAATATAACTATTTGTTGTAGAATATTTGTTGCCAACAGACCAACCCTACTCTCGCTGGAATGTGAACACAGTTTTTATGTTAGTTAATGATTTTTTATACTAAAATAAATAGGATTAAATAGTTAATCTCTTTTGATTTGATATAGTCTGTCTAAAACCTAGGATGTATTTTTGCTAATAACATGAGATAGTGAAATTTGATTAATAGGTCTAATTATTAGTTTATAACATTTCTTTCAAATGGCTTTAGGATATTTAAATATAGACTCCCCTATAGTATATTGCATAATGCCATTTATTTTTCTCCTCTTTTAGGCTAAATGCTCATTTTGAAGTAAATCCAGATTGTTCTGTCTCTCGAGCAGAAATGTATTCTGAGTACCTCTCAACTTGCAGCAAATTAGCTCGTGGTGGAATCCTAACATCAACTGGATTTTATAAATGTCTTAGGTAGGATGCATCGTTCTTAACTTTAAATAAAGTTAATTTACATCACTTACAACACCTCTTGCTCTTTAGAGAAAATACCAACTATCTAGATCTACTTTTAAATATCTCCACTACTTTGAATTTCATATGGTTAGGTTGTAGTATGGTGGAAGTTTAAATACAAGGGAATTTTGGAAATCTCATCTGGTGTTTGCATTTGAGAATTATGAGGTTTATCAAAGAAAGAGAAGGAACAAATTAAGTTTACTTTTTTCCTGTCTACTTTTTTCCTATGTTAAAAGACATGACCTTTACCCTTTTAAATCATGAATAATAGTCTATATAATAATACTCTGTCTTCATATAGCAAGGCTTGATATTTTGAAAAGTTCACAAAATAGGCATAGCCTAGATGCAACTAACTATTTTGTTTCTTATATATGCAGTAGAATTATTTAAAACCCAACAATGTTAATAAATATTGATTTTAAAAGTTGGAGAATTGAACTTTTATATTTCTTTCTTTGCTTCCCACCCTTGCAGAATATAACTATAGGAATCATACTGGTTCATACATAAGTAACAGTGAATATACTGCTGTTGTTCATGTAAACATTGTTAGAAGTTAGTGTTTTTGCTAGTGTACTTGTTATCAAAACTGAGGGTGTGTGTACTTTACAGAACGGTCTTTCCAAATCATACAGTGAAGAGAGTGGAGGATTCTAGTAACAACGGGCAGGCGCATATTCATGTAGTAGGAGTAAAACGGAGGGCTATACCACTTCCCATCCAGATGTACTATCAGCAGCAGCCAGTTTCTACTCCTGTTGTTCGTGTTGATTCTGTTCCTGATGTATCTCCAAGTCCTTCACCTGCAGGTATTAATTTTTATTGTGTTTTAAATACTACTAATTTAATAATAAAACTAAATAAAAACTTACATACATTTAAAATGTAACTTTTCCTTGTTTTTCCAGTAGCATTTTCTTGCTTGTTCTTTTGTGTTATCATGTGATGCAAAGTTGTTAGATGTTAATTTCTTAAAGCTATTTTCTCTTGCATTAAGTAAAATAATTCCTACATGCAGGTTTTCAGTCATTTCATTATGAATTTTCACTTTTCCCCCGTTTTCAGGAATCCCTCATGGACCACAAACTGTAGGAAACCATTTTCAGAGGACTCCTGTTACCAACCAGTCTTCAAATTTGACTGCAACACAAATGTCTTTTCCAGTACAAGGTGTTCATACTGTGGCACAGACTGTTTCAAGAATTCCACCAAATCCTTCAGTTCATACCCACCAGCAGCAGAACGCTCCGGTGACTGTCATTCAAAATAAAGCTCCAGTTCCTTGTGAAGTCGTTAAGGCTACAGTAATCCAGAATTCTATACCCCAAACAGCAGTTCCTGTTAGTATTTCTGTGGGAGGAGGAGCTGCTCAGAGTTCTGTGGTTCAGAATCATAATACAGGGCCACAACCTGTTACAGTTGTGAATTCCCAGACACTGCTTCACCATCCATCTGTAATTCCACAACAGTCTCCATTACACACAGTGGTACCAGGACAGATACCTTCTGGCACTCCCGTTACAGTAATTCAACAAGCTGTCCCACAGAGTCATATATTTGGCAGAGTACAGAACATACCAGCATGTACTTCTACAGTTTCACAGGGTCAACAGTTAATCACCACATCACCCCAACCTGTGCAAACTTCATCTCAACAGTCATCAGCTGGGAGCCAGCCACAAGATACTGTTATCATAGCACCCCCACAGTATGTAACAACTTCTGCATCTAATATTGTCTCAGCAACTTCAGTACAGAATTTTCAGGTAGCTACGGGACAAATGGTTACCATTGCTGGTGTTCCAAGTCCACAACCCTCCAGGGTAGGGTTTCAGAACATTGCACCAAAACCTCTCCCTTCTCAGCAGGTTTCGTCAACGGTGGTACAACAGCCTATTCAACAACCACAGCAGCCAACTCAACAAAGTGTAGTGATTGTAAGCCAGCCAGCTCAACAAGGTCAGACTTATGCACCAGCCATTCACCAAATTGTTCTTGCTAATCCAGCAGCTCTTCCAGCTGGTCAGACAGTTCAGCTCACTGGACAACCAAACATAACTCCATCTTCCTCACCATCGCCTGTCCCAGCAACTAATAACCAAGTCCCTACTGCCATGTCATCTTCTTCCACCCCTCAATCACAGGGACCACCTCCTACTGTCAGTCAAATGCTATCTGTGAAAAGGCAGCAACAGCAGCAGCATTCACCAGCACCCCCACCACAACAGGTACAAGTACAAGTTCAGCAGCCACAGCAAGTACAGATGCAAGTTCAGCCACAGCAAACGAATGCAGGAGTTGCTCAGCCTGCTTCTGGTGAGTCTAGTCTGATAAAACAGTTGCTGCTTCCAAAGCGTGGCCCTTCAACTCCGGGTGGTAAGCTTATTCTCCCAGCTCCACAGATTCCTCCCCCTAATAATGCAAGAGCTCCCAGCCCTCAGGTGGTATACCAGGTGGCCAATAACCAAGCAGCAGGTTTTGGAGTGCAGGGGCAAACACCAGCTCAGCAGCTATTGGTTGGGCAGCAAAATGTTCAGTTGGTCCAAAGTGCAATGCCACCCGCAGGGGGAGTGCAAACTGTGCCCATCTCGAACTTACAAATATTGCCAGGCCCACTGATCTCAAATAGCCCAGCAACCATTTTCCAAGGGACTTCAGGCAACCAGGTAACCATAACAGTTGTGCCAAATACAAGTTTTGCAACTGCAACTGTGAGTCAGGGAAATGCAACTCAGCTTATTGCTCCAGCAGGAATTACCATGAGCGGGACCCAGGCAGGAGTCGGACTTCAGGTGCAAACACTTCCAGCCACTCAAGCATCTCCAGCTGGACAATCGTCTTGTACAACTGCTACTCCCCCATTCAAAGGTGATAAAATAATTTGCCAAAAGGAGGAGGAAGCAAAAGAAGCAACAGGTTTACATGTTCATGAACGTAAAATTGAAGTCATGGAGAACCCATCCTGCCGACGAGGAACCATGAACACCAGCAACGGGGATACAAAGGAAAATGAAATGCAAGTGGGAAGTCTTTTAAATGGGAGAAAGTACAGTGACTCAAGTCTACCTCCTTCAAACTCAGGGAAAATTCAAAGTGAGGCTAATCAGTGCTCACTAATCAGTAATGGGCCATCGTTAGAATTAGGTGAGAATGGAGCATCTGGAAAACAGAACTCAGAACAAATGGATATGCAGGATATCAAAAGTGATTTGAAAAAACCTCTAGTTAATGGAATCTGTGATTTTGATAAAGGAGATGGTTCTCATTTAAGCAAAAACATTCCAAATCACAAAACTTCCAATCATGTAGGAAATGGTGAGATATCTCCAGTGGAACCACAAGGGACTTTAGATGCCACTCTGCAAGATACTGCCAAAGGTGATCAACTAGAAAGAATTTCTAATGGACCCATATTAACTTTGGGTGGTTCACCATCTGTGAGCAGTATACAGGAGGCTTCAAATGTGGCAACACAGCAATTTAGTGGTACTGATTTGCCTAATGGACCTCTAGCTTCAAGTTTGAATTCAGATGTGCCTCAGCAACGCCCAAGTGTAGTTGTCTCGCCACATTCTACAACCTCTGTTATACAGGGGCATCAAATCCTAGCAGTTCCCCACTCAGGATCCAGAGTATCCCATTCTCCTGCCCTGTCATCTGATGTTCGGTCTACAAATGGCACAGCAGAATGCAAAACTGTAAAGAGGCCAGCAGAGGATAATGATAGGGAAACAGTCACAGGAATTCCAAATAAAGTAGGAGTTAGAATTGTTACAATCAGTGACCCCAACAATGCTGGCTGCAGTGCAACAATGGTTGCCGTGCCAGCAGGAGCAGATCCAAGCACTGTAGCAAAAGTAGCAATAGAAAGTGCTGTTCAGCAAAAGCAGCAGCATCCACCAACATACGTACAGAATGTGGTCCCACAGGTAAGTCATTCTACTATGACGTTTCTCCTACAAAAATTCTGATTTTTAAATATGATTTTGGGGGAAATGTACTGTTTTTCCATGTCTTATTTTGGAAAGTTAGTGGTATTAGCTCATCAGTGTACTCAAGCTGTCGTGCTCTTTAATTTTTCTCTGACTTGGTAATACTAAACAGTTTTCAATTGTTAACTTTTGCACATGGTTTAAAGAATCTTTCTACGTTGTTATAGACCCAAATTAGTAATTTTGTAGACCCGAGATAGAGAAGCACTTGTAATCTAACATCTTTTGGAGAAGTTTTAAAATGTAACTTAGTCTTCTTTTGGATTGGGCAGGGGGCATTGTTAAAAGTACTCCAAAAGGGAATTTCTATATTTGATTTTGACATGAATGTGTTTTTGTGCCTCTTTTCACAGTACTTTTCTAAAAAAGATGAATCCCATAAGAACTTTATTAAGTGGTTCTTGTTATATTTATGTATTGAATTAGTTGCCTTTATTCTTTAAAAAGTATGATTACTTATAATTTCAATTTGTTTCAACTATTTTTATATTCTTCATTTTTATTTCTCACTCCTCTACTTTACTATGTTTCTCCTGTTCCCTTTTTATACCTACTATTCCATCTCTGCGTATGTTAGTAAATAAAAGTGTTCTTTAGGATCAGTGCTACTGAATTGAGGGTCCAGTCAACCTGTAAAAATTTTGAGGACAATCTTAAATGCTATTTCCACTGAAACTAGGGGTTCACTTAATGATTGTGTTGCACCTATTTCCTGGATTACTTCTCCTTCACACTCTCTTTCTTAATTCCTACATAGCCAGAAACTTCTGTAACTGTTGCCAACTCTGATAGCATTCTTCTGGCTTGGGTTTCTTCTCTGTGCTTGTGATGATGACGGCAGATCTATGGCCATTGTTGGCATGGGTACCAAATCTTGATGAGGGGGACAGCAAAAAGGAAGATGAAAGAACAGAATCCCTTGCTTCACAACAGTTCATCGACTAATATGCATCTTTCTTCATGTGTATGGATAAAGCTAGACAGTGCTGGTCTGGGGGTACAGTGAGATTTTAATTCATGTGTTAGTATTGGTTAGATCTATTTCAAGGTGCCTAAATAGATTGTCTTCTTTAGTGGATATTATGTACATGGCAATGATTAATACTGCATTTTGATGGAAAATACTAAATCATTTTTACTTGTTTGAGTTTTTCATTTATTAAACACACTAAAAATGTTTTTAAATAGTGCAGTGTCTAGCATTTAGTAAGCATTCAGTAAATTGGGTTTTATATTTTTTCTTATATTTAATAATTTGCTGATTCATCTTGCTTATGTGCCTATCTCTGTTTTTTCCTCCTAAATTCCTTTATAATCTTAAATAGTTATAATAGACCAAGCCAAATTAGAGGAAAACTCTATTACTATGAAATCGTTTCATTAACTGTCATTTTTGTATCATTAATCTTCCAGTGTGATTATATTCAATAATGATACCTATAGTAACAAAAAACGAATAATAATACTGCCTAAGATTAGAAACTGTGCTAGGAACTTTGCGCTAAAGCATTTTCTCATTTAATCCTCACAGCAACTCCATTAGGTAAAAACTGTGATCTTTGTTTTTGAGATGAAGTCCCAAGATGCTAAATAACTTACCTAGGGTCATCAACTAATATGAGGTGGTGCCAGGACTGAGACCTGGGTGTGTGTCTGAAACCAAAACTCATGCTCTTAACCCATTTCTCCACTATTCTGAAAGATTTCTTTGTGAAGTTCTAGAAAGCCCTCTTATATCTAACATATTGATTATTTCAACTATTAGATTATAGGATGTCAGTTCCACTAAATGATAATTTTAGGACATTAATGCTAAAACTCTTTACTTAACACATTGGATATGTATGCATCTAATTCACACCATAAAATTAATGTATTTTATTCCTAATCTGAAAAATGTGAGCTAAACTTAATGTGTTCTCCTCAAGAATGTAGTTTGTTTTGAATAGCTACATTCTTTAATTCTATAATTGGTGTTTGGCATGTAGAAATTTAAAACTTTTCAAAGAAAAAGAGACATAGCATGCATGGTGTCTATAAGAATGAGAATCAAAAACGAGGGTTCTTCTGTATAGAGCTTAGCACAGTGCCTGCTGCATAGTTAGGCACTCAATAATGGTGCAGGTGTATTTTCTGCTCCCATGTAGGCTAAAGTGCCTATAAAGGCTAAAAAATGACCAGCTGTTCAAGACGGCATTATAAGTTTCCTTTGAGGAGTAGGCTGTTAGGCCTTCTTAAGAGCCTGCTAATAGAAAACCATTTTCATTGTTGCCCAGATTCTTTACATTTCTCTACCTACTCTTAAAGTTGCATTTTAGACCTTGGTTTAACACCGTTTTATTCACTGTTTTAATTGGTACCTTAAAAGGGTAGATGAAACAGAGGATTTTTAAATGTGATTTTTCAGCCAAATCTTGTTATTTCCACCATTTCAAGGGGTCTGGGAATGTTAAGAAGTCACCTGGACCCCAAGAAGGGACTTCCAGACGTACAGAATGCTCAGGGCTGGAAAGACTGCAGGGGAATGTCCCTGCTGAGAGTGGCCAACAGGTAATCCTTCCTAACACCATTACTATGTCATTTTTTTCCCCCTGATTTTGTTCCTTCTCGCTGCTGTTAATCAGCTGTATTAATTTCATTACAGAAAAAAATTAGCAACAATAAAGGAGAAAGGTATATAAAAGTAAATTATATAACCATAGATTTTGTATTTAGTATTTAGCTGGTAGGTCATATAAGTACAAAATAAATTGTACCTACGTAAAGGCAAATTTCTATATTTGTTTGTAGCTGCTTATTTTCAGTTTGTTATATTTGCAAGTTAAAGTGCAACATGCAGGATATTGTTTCTGAAAGACCTACCATTCGTGAATTGCTCTCTCCTGGAGGCATAAAGCTAGATTGGCATATAAACAAGTAAAAATTAATTAAAAATGAAAGAAAATTAGTTACAAATACTCACCTAAAGACTTGGCTTTTCCAGGAGCGTGTAAAACACATGTTGAACATACCTATATTGTTAATCCCATGGCCTGGTAACATGCCAAATTCTTGTATATAAAAATAGTTTACTTAAGGATGTGCCTATTTGAGGTATTTTATATATGCTGCCCCCTCAGTCCCCTGTCCTTCACATGAGTCAGACCTCATGTGCTCCTGTGTAACGCTGTGAATATTGATATTCTCCTGGTCCCTTCCCTTCTTGATAAAGATTTGAAAAGTTACTCAACCCATCAGAAAGCAGATCTTTAGCCTCAAGGGGGCAGCATTTAGTCAGAGCCACTGAAGATCATTTTAGCAAGAGCCAAGAGAATATCATTTCAGTGTTTTTTAAAGAGTACTGCTGCTCAGATCTGTAGACTAGTGGCACATTGTAATAACTAAGAAAGGTGTTACCACTAAACAGAAATTTTTTGTTTACATTTCACTGTGTTCTTACAAGACAGGCTTGTTTTGTATTGATGATCTAGATAAGAGGAAAAAACCTGGTAGTTTAAGAAAATGAGGGAATGTTAGAACAGAAGGAGCCTTAGATATTATCTTGTCTAAAACTCTCATTTTTAAGAGCTGAAATAACTTCCACATTCACAAACATCTCTTTTCCAGTGATTTCTATTATTGTCTTAATTCTGTTCTCTAAAGATCTGTACGTTTAGACTAAGTATAATCTCTTATAGCATATTTAGAGTAAATCTAATTCTTGTTCCTTATAAACATTTGAAAGTATCTCTCATTACTTACTTCTTCTTTAGAATACACTTTCCCAGTTCCTTAGGTGTCATAATGTCTGGTCTATTCATCATTATATTTACCTTGACCAGTTATTTCCATTTTATAAGTGGCTTTCAAAATGTATAGTTAGAAGTGAACACATTATTTCATTACTACTTAGTAAAAGAGTTTGAGAATAAGTTATGACTTTGTAGTTTTTCTAACACCAATTGAAATGTTTAAATTGTAGTCTTATTCTAAGGTTTTTAAAGTTTAATATTAATAAGAAAGTAAGGATTTAAGAGCCTCAACTCCTCTCTCATATCAGAAAATATCTTAAAATATCTTATTCTAAGGTTGGTTTGTTTGTTTTGTGAGGAAGATTCTCCCTGAGCTGACATCTGTTGCCAATCCTCCTCTTTTTTTTTTTTTTGCTTGAGGAATATTAGCCCTGAGCTAATGTCTGTGCCAGTCTTCCCCATACTTTGTACGTGGGATGCCTGATGAGCATGGTTGATGAGTGGAATAGGTCCAAACCTACGAACCCCGGGCCACTGAAGCGGAGTGCATGGAACTTTAATCACTCAGCCACGGGGCTGACCCCCTATTCTAAGGTTTTTAAAGTTTGATATTAATAAGGGGTGCCAGCCCCGTGGCTGAGTGGTTAAGTTTGCACGCTCTGCCTCGATGGCCAGGGGTTTCGCTGGTTTGTATCCTGGGTGCTGATGTGGCACTGCTCATCAGGCCATGCTGAGGTGGTGTCCCACATGGCACAACTAGAAGGACCCACAACTAAAAATACACAACTATATACCGGGGGGCTTTGGGGAGAAAAGGGAAAAATAAAATCTTAAAAAAAAAAGTTTAATATTAATAAGAAAGTAAGGATTTAAGAGCCTCAATCCCATCTTATATCAGAAAATATTATCAGTGTAATCTAGAATTTTCAGCCATAATTTACTCTTGAAAAGGTGATAAAGGAAAGCAATATTGTAATTTCTTATTTAACAAAAAAGCAATATCTTTGCCAAAAGTAAAAGAAATCACAGAATTGTTTCATATTCTTTGTGTAGTTTTACTTTTCTGATCACCCACTGCTGGAGTTGTGTCTTTTTTGTTTTGATTAAAAAAAAACTGATAGAAAAAATTAGCTCTTCTTCAATAGAGTAGAGTGATGATATAGAATATTCCTGAAGAGTAATCATTCCAAAAAATTCAACTTTGAAACCTACTTTTACTTTTACATTTGAGTTAGGATTATGGCTAATGATCTGGTAATTCACAGTAAACAACGTTTAGAAAAATTAAACTTTTACATCCTAGAAAGATATATTTTGTATTCACTTGTGAAAGACCTAATTCTTAAAACATAATTAATTTAAATGGTGTTTTGAAAAGCATGCAGTACAATACAAACAACCTACTAAAAGTTAGTTTTCTTGAAGCCAGCCTGGGTGCCTGAGTGGTTAAGTTTGCATACTCCGTTTTGGTGGCCCAGGGTTTGCAGGTTTGGATCCCAGGCACGGACCTAGCTCCCCTTGTCAAGCCAGGCTGTGACGGCATCCCACATAAAATAAAGGAAGATTGGCAATGGATGTTAGCTCAGGGCCAATCTTCCTCACAAAAAAAGAAGAGAAAGTAGTTTTCTTAAAAGAAATATACAATTTTTAATATAGAAGGAGACCTAAAAGTATTAATTCCTGTGGTCAAAAAATTATGAGCCTTGGAATTTCTCATTTGGTACTTCTGTAAGTACTTTAATTCTTTTTATTTCATTGATGTATTTAGCTCTAATTCTTTTGGTTGTCATTTGTTTAGTTTTTATTGTGAAATTTTTCCAACTTACACAAAAGTAGGGCCAGTAAAGCCCCCTTGTATCCTAGCTTCAAATATTATCACTATCTTGCCTTTCTGGTTTCATCTATTCCTCACCAACATCATTTTTTTTTTCCTGGAGTACTTTAAAGCAAATCTCAAACATTATTTCATTTCACCAATAAATACTCAGTATATATTTTTCTAATAAAGTACTTTTAAATATATATAAATATATATATCCACATTACTAAATAACACCTAACAAAAATAGTAATTTCTTAATATTATCTGCCACCCAGGTCATGTTCAGTTCCCTAGCTGTCTTAAAAAAAACTTTTTTTAAGCAAGTTGTTTGAATTAGCGTGCACAGGTTTCTACACATTGCATTTGGTTACTATGTCTTTTATTCATTCTTAATTTAACAGCCCACATTAACTTCATTCATCCTTGCCACATCTCTCATTAACATTTGGGGTTAAAATATCCTATGATTCCCTGTTATTAAATTTTCTGTGTGACACCAATAAGAGTTACACAATGAAAGAAAGGTAGGATAATGATTTGTTAGCACTTATAAAAATAAGCTTAATTTGCAAATATATGACAAAAGAGTCAATAAAATACCTAATTTAAATGGTAGTAGTATAGGGAACCAGAAGGTTCATTTTGAGGGAATTTGATACCACTGACAAATTTACCGTTTAGTTAAAATTCTGGGATATTTGTAACTTGTCACTCTGCAGTATTTGTATTTAGCCGAAGCTGATCTTCTTGGTTACTCCCGCTTATTAGAAGTTCCTGAAGGTTTAATGCAGTATTTTCATTTCAAGGAAACAGTTTGACTGATTTTCTTGATAGGCTGATTCTCATGTTATCTTCCTTTCCTTTCTCTCTCCTCTTTTTTTTTTTTCCTGTCTGCTTTCTCACCATCAGTTTTTATGGCTTTAATAATTTGCAGGTGAATGATTGTCAGATCCATGTTTCCAGCATTAAGTTCTCTTGATAGACATTTGTATTTGTTGATCTGTCACTGTCCCCAAAGTGAACTTATCTTTCCTCCAGAATATGGTTTCCCTTCTGGACTTCTCTTTTAGCGTAATAATAGTGGTAGTAATTGCCATTTATTGAGCATCTAGAGCACTAGGCTCTTCATGTTTAGTTTTGCTAGTCTTTCCACCATCCCATAAGTTAGATTCCATTACTTTATATATGAAGTAACTGAGGATTAGAGAGGTTAAGTAGGTTGCCCAGGGTCACATAGCTAGTTCAAAGGCAGATTGAAAATTGAGTCCTGATCTGGTCAAGCTGGAAGGTCCATTCCTTCCCATGACACCTGTGCTGCCCTAAAATGCATGTGTATATTTTTTCCACTAACAATATTGTAAAATCTTAAGGTTGGGACCCTGTTATAGAAACAGCTTCTATCACATTCCAAAAGTAGATTTTTTTTCTTAGCGATTAGAACTCAAAAAGTTCTTATGACTTCACATTTCTAAGAACTTTTTCTTTCAGCAGTTTATTCTCTTCCTTTTTTCATTTTTAAGCTATAGCTTTATATGTTTGTGTTTTGTCTGTTTTTTAAATTATTATGGCTTTTAAATCTGAAGTTTTCAGCAATTTTTAACTTAGTTTTGTGAGACTATTTCCAATATTACCTTATAAACGAACAAGTACATTTAATATTTTACCAAAGTTTAAATTTATTGCCTTTTAACAATGCTTTGAAAATGGGTGCTACCATTTCTATGAGAAATTCAATATTATTTTTCCCTTTATAGTATATTATGAATGAAGTCTGAGTTAAGCCTTCAAAGAAAATATATTGCCTCAAATTGTTTTAAGCTACATTATAATTATTTATTTACATGTTTTTCAGAGAGGAAAGGATGGGGTATAGAAGAAAAAGAACATAGCTTGTATTTAAAGGACTTAACACCTGCAGTTAGAATCCTTTTACTTGTATTATCAATCAAAAGTTATAACGGAGCAACTTTAAAAACTAAAGTTGTTAGTTAAAACAGCTTACTGCAAAATAATATTTACAACATTCTACTTATATGGGTGCATCACTTTTAACGTCTGACATTTTCTTTGCTTTTCACTATATATTGTTTGTTTTATATTTATTTAAAATGTAAGGAAATGTTATTCAAAGAAATAATAACATGCAGTTAAATTGTCCTTGTGAAGAATATGTCTAAGTAAACCAAATGGATGCATTTATAGTAGATTTATTTATCATTTTAATCTATAATTATGTGTTTCTACCCAATTTTATTAACATGAAAACATCTTAATTCTAAATATATATTCTATAACAATATCAATGTGATCTTGCCTCTGTGGTTTGTATGAAATAAAAGAATCTGACTTCCTAAATATTTTTGTAAAAATAGTTACCTTTTTTAAAAGAATTTTTAAAAGACAATCATTAAAACTACAATGTAAGTTTCGTATGTTAGAAGTGTGTAACTATCAATGTAATGAACCTTATAAGCCTATACTATAAAATCTGAATGGTTTTCAATGTCATCTCACAAGCTATGCCGTTGTGCTTTTTCACAGAACACTCCGATGACGCCTTCACCAGCTGTACAAGTGCAGAGCCAGCCTAACAGTTCTCAGCCTTCTCCGTTCAGTGCATCTAGTCAACATGCGGATCCAGTGAGAAAACCTGGACACAACTTCATGTGTCTGTGGCAGTCTTGTAAAAAGTAAACGGCAATTTTATTTCATATACATAAATACTCTTTGTTCTAGAATGCTTTTGTATATAAATTTCTGTTGTCTATAGTTCCATGAAAATTTTCTTTTTCTTTCTTTCTTTTTTTTTTTTTAACAAGGCAGATTGGCCCTGAGGTAACATCCTTTGCCAGTATTCCTCTTTTTGCTTGAGGAAGATTGTCACTGAGCTAACATCTGTGCCAGTCTTCCTCTATCTTATGTGTGATGCTGCCACAATGAACAATGAGGCTTGATGAGCAGTGCCAGGTCCGTGCCTGGGATCTGAACCCGCAAACCCGGGGCCGCCGAAGCTAGCACTCCAACTTAACCACTACACCACTGGGCTGGCCCCGGAAAATTTCTTTTGAAACCACTAACTTATAGCAAAAATATTTTGTTGTGATGTTTACATAGATCCAGTGGCACCTAAGCTAAGACATTTATGTAAATGGTGGAAAGAGCTTCTTTGCCTAATGGTAGGTTATTAGATAATGTGTTTCAGTATTAGTTTTTAACAAAAGAAAATCAGCTAATAATTTGATTTTATATTTGGCTATGAAAAGAAATAGGTTTTTTAAAGTGATGGTGTTAGTAGCGACTGCAGAATTTCTGTATAGTAGAAACGTAAAAGTAATAATCTGTTAGAAAGAATGCCTTGTCTTAAATTTGGATTTTGGATGGACGTCCCATGAAAAGTATTTTTAAAGCCATATTATCTCTCAATTTAATAACTAAGGTGAACAATGAGTAGAACTGAACTTCTTAAATAAGGGTTTCTTAGACTTGAAGGAACACTTGAGAGTAATATTGGTTAAAATAAAATCTTAGTTCCTTTAACTGTACTCAGCCAAGACCCTTTGCCTTGTCACTTTTTAGAGCTGTAGACTAAGGTACTTGTCTTAATAGACATAATAGCCTTCATTTTTAGATATCAAAGATTTCATTTCACTTTTCCTGATAGTGGAAATTACCACATCCTTTTAAACCTTGTTTGCTCTTCATAATTTTATGATATATTACAGACATTGTATTTTGCTGTAAACTTCATATACAGATTTGCTGAAGGATTATAGGTCTCAGTGTATAGCCTAGGGATTGTTAATAGTATGCAAAGTTTCTTTCCACAGTGTTTATCAAACTTTAAATTTCAAACCAGTAGTGGGGCCATGAAATAATTTTGGCGGGTCTCTACCAGTGGGTTTTTGCCTGTTTTTCTTTTCTATGAAAACATTAATAAAATAGATCAGATTCCATCATGTTAGTAAAGGTAACTATTGTTTCCAGTTATATATGTATATTATACCTGTATGTGTGTACGAAATCATAATGTAAACTCTGTTTGTCAAAAAGTTGTTTAAAAATCAGTGCTTTAGGTTGTCTCTGATTATTTCTTTGATTTATTTAATTTGACCATCTCTTTTTTTTAGTTTATAAGTTAATTTGAAATTTTCTTCACTGATGTCAATTCTATTCTTTCCCCTTTTCTGTTTTTCCATGGCAAATAGGAGCTGATGGAATAGGTAGTCAGCTAATGCTGCTTGTTGACTAAAAAGTTTGAGAATAGCTGCTTTGGATGAAGTGTTTAGAGTATTTAAAGAAGAAAAATTCGGAAGAGTTAATGGAGCCAAATGTACCGCTCGGTTTCCCATCTTGCTAGCAGGATCTGTGTTGTCAAATTTGATGATGTACCTTTTCTGAACAAGACATACTCAACAAGCCTTCTTAGAGTCATTTTTAAAGCTATTTTTAGATACTACATTGGTGATAAATTCAGTTTGATTCTGCGAATATTTATTGAGCACCCTTTAGGAGGGTGCATTTGCTCAGAGCTACAAATAGAAAGCTCACTCTCAGCCGTTAGGGAAGCAGATCAAAAAAACAACTAAATTACAGTATAAATAAGTGCTGTAAAAAGATAGTTTCATAGTATTATTTGCAGCATACTGGACAGTTAATGTAATGCTGGGTTGGTTAGAAAAGTTTTACTGCATATATTACTTTTGGGTTGGATCTTGAAGAATGTGTAGGAATTTGTCATGCAAAAATAATTCCAGTCAGAATATCAAGTGCAGGGAGTTATAGAAGGAGTTGGTATGCCCAGGAAACTATGAGAAGCTTCCTTTCATGGAATTAAAAGTAATTTCGAGTATGCGTTTAACCTGTTTTTGGTTCTATGGTACGACCATACTTTATATGATCTTTTTGTATTTGTAATTCCTGTAATATGTAATATAGATTCTTTTCATTGAGCCACTGACTCTTACATCACCACGTATCAGTAATTGGTCTTTTAATCTTCAGGCTTGTGTATCTAAAACATGGGGACCCCACTCTTTAAAAATCTACGCATTATCTACACCCTGCAGAAAAATAGCATCAATCCCTTCATTATGAGTTCTTCAAATATCCAATCAGTGTTTACATTTCTCCGCTTTTCTTTGTTTAGAGTTTGAATTGGAATTCAAGATTCAAGCATTGCCTCTGGTTGAGAAGTCTTTAAGTCTCTTTTAATCTGTAGTTTACCCCTCCATCTCTCTTAATTTTTTTCCTTGCAATTTTACGTTGGTAAAAGCAGGTCATTTGTCCTGTAAAACATCACAATCTGGATTTTGCTGGTATAGTTTGGCATGTTACTCTGACCCTGTATATTCTATAAGTTGGTAGTTAGGACCAGATGTTTGATCAGATTCTGGTTTAGTTTTTACGAAGACCGTTTTAGAAATGACATTGTGTACTTGCACCAGGAGATATATAATATCTTGTTGCTTCGCTTTTTGTGATGTAAACAGCCATTGAAAATCCTTGCCTATATCCATTATTTCATTAAGAGTTGAAAATGTAAAAGTTCCCCCTTTTTATCAACTCTTTGATTTCTCTGACGAATAGTTAGTTGCTAGAGAAAAGGCTAGATAGATTGATTATTTCTATTATTTACCACTTTTGAAAATAGTTGTTTACTAACACTCCACAAAGGTGACCATGAGGTTTGGTTTTTTGTTTGTTTGTTTTTGGTTTTAGTATGATTTTAAATGAACTTATGAATTTAAACGTGTTAGATATTTCAATGTACTGCAATTAATTTATCCTTCTTAATGTTCAAGTTATCTCATCTTTCGCCGGTAAACATCTGTTTAAGCTGGTTCCCAAGTCCACTGGTTGTGATCTTAATATATGTGTCTTTGGTAGTTCCTTGCTTTCTGTTAGACAAAATGTTCCAGGCTTATCTTGTACATTTCCTGCCCCATACCAAGAAGCAACTGTTTTTCCAAGGACATCTGGTGTCTTTTGATGAGAAATGGTATTTAGTTAAGGCTCTGGGGAGTACCCATTGCTTTTATGTTGGTTATTGTTTCTAGAACTTTTCAGTGGACTAGATAAAATGATTTTTTTTTCCTTTTCTGAGGAAGATTAGCCCTGAGCTAATGTCCACTACCAATCCTCCTTTTTTTGCTGAGGAAGATTGACCCTGAGCTAACATTCGTGCCCATCTTCCTCTGCTTTATGTATGGGACACCTGCCACAGCATGGCTTGATAAGTAGTGTGTAGATCTGCGCCTGGGATCCCAACCAGCGAACCCTGGGCCGCCTAAGCAGAACACACAAACAACCACTGTGCCACCAGGCCGACCCCTAGATAAAATGATTTTTATCTTATGTTTAGAAAGACCTTCTCAGTTCTTAGATCGTGAAATACACATTTTGTTGCCTTCCACTACTTTAATATGTTAACTTTTTCATCTTTCTATAATTTAGTTTCATGTATAAAATGAAGTTTATGAATCTAGCTTTTATTGTTTTCCAAATCGCTAATATGTTGGCGAGTTCATCTTTCCCTTAGGCATTTGAATTGCCACATTTAATATATACTAAATTCCTGTATACTTTTTCCATTTCTGGATTACTTGTTATCCCAATGGTCTCTGTCCTTATCATACTGTCACTTTAAATTTTAATGTTGGCTATGGTAAGTTCTTCCTCTTAATTTTTCTTTGTCAGAGTTTCTCATTATTTTTTCAAGCATTTCCCTTGTACCAGGCGCTGTGCTAGGTTTTGAAATTAGAGTGATATATAAATCAGACTTGGTACCTGCACAGATATTTATTGTTTCAAATGAACTTTAGAATGTTTTTAGAGATCCCCCCAAAAAAGCTTGTTGGGATTTTCAAGTGTAATTGCTTTTAATGAATGGATATTTTTGTTTGTTTTCTAATAGTGAACATTTTTTCCAGTATTGAGTCATTCGCTCCAAGAAAAAGATATCAGCCCATGATATTCTAGTCTTTTTTTCCCCAGGAGAACTTGAATGTTTTCTTCACATCACTCTGCAGCTTTATTAAGTTTATTCCCAGTTGTAGTTCTTATTTTTTGTTGCTATCATAAGTGATCTTAACTTGTATTATATTTTTCAACTGGTGGTTTTTTCTATATTTATACCTCTTATTTTGTCCTCTCATCCAGTTATAATATCTAATGTTTCCAGAATTGTTATATAATAGTAGTGATAATATTCATCCTTATCTTTTTAAAAAATTAATATACTGGTTTTTAGAGCAGTTTTAGATTTATAGAAAACTGAGCAGATAGTGCAGAGTTCCCATGTATTCCCTCTTCCCTGCAGTTTGCCCTAATATTAACATCTTGTATTAGTGTAGTACATATGATTGATTATCATATTTTTACATTATTATTAACCAAAGTCCATAGTTTCCCTTAGGATTCACTCTTTCTGTTACTCACTTCTGTGGATTTTGACAATGCGTAATGTCATATATCCATCGTTACAGCATCGTACAGAATAGTTGTAGCACCCTGAAAATCCCCTTTGCTTCACCTGTTCATCTCTCCTCACACTGCCTCCCCGCCCAATCCCTGGAAAGAGCTGATTTACTATCTCTGTAGTTTTGCCTTTTCCAGAATGTCATATAGTTGGAATCATACAGTATATGGCCTTTTCAGACTGGCTTATTTCATACAACAGGATGTATTTAAAATTCCTCCATGACTTTTGTGGCTTGATAGCTCATTTCTTTTTATTGTTGCATAACATTCCATTGTATGGATGTACTAGTTTGTTTATCCATTCAACTGTTGAAGGATATTTTGGTTGCTTCTGGTTTGGGCAGTTATAAATAAAGCTGCAATAAACAGTTATCTGCAGGTTTTTGTATGGACCTAATTTTTTCAACTCATTTGGGCAAATACATAGATCATATGCTTGATCATATGGTATGTTTAGCATTGTAAGAAATTGCCAAACTGTTTTCCAAAGAGGCTGTACCGTTTTTTATTCCCACCAGCAATGAATGAAAGTTCCTATTGCTCCATGTCCTCACCAGCATTTGATATTGTAACTTTTTTAGATTTTAGCCATTCTAATAGATGTGCATCTGTATCTCTTTTGTTTTAATTTGTATTTCCCTAATGACAAAAGGAGTTGAGCGTCTTTCTATATGCATATTTACAATCTGTATATCATCTTTGATGGGGTGTCTATTAAGATTTTACCCATTTTTTGAGTTGTTTGCTGAGTTTTTAGTAATCCATGCATGTTAGATTTTGTCAGATGCTTTTTCTGCATCTACTGATATGATCGTATGATTTTTCTTCTTTAGTAAGTTGATGTGATGCATAACATTAATGAATTTTTGAATGTTGAACCAGTCTTGCATACCTGGAATAAATAAATAAATAATTTTTTTTTCAGCTTAGCTTAAGATATTTATTCAGTGCTCTCACAGTTGGCCTCAGTGGCTCAGCAAAGGGGCAGAGCAGGGTAGGGGCGTACAGTGACACAGTGCATCCTTCATTTTTCATTGATAGATAGCTCTTTTTATATATTGTTTGCTTCGATTTGCTGATATTTTTCTTGAGGATTTTTACATCTGTGCTCATGAGAGATACTTGTCTGTAGATTTTCTGTCTTTGTCTAGTTTTGGTATTGGAGTAATGCTGACCTCATAGAATGATTTGGAAGTGTTCACTCTGCTTCCGTTTTCCGAAAAAGTTAACATATTAAAGTAGTGGAAGGCAACAAAATGTGTATTTCCTGATCTAAGAATTGAGAAGATCTTTCTAAACATAAGTTACCAAATCGTGGCATAGAGTTATTCATAATCTTCCTTTATTACCCTTTAAATGTCCATGGGCTCCATAGCAGTGGCCCCTCTTCATGTTTGATATTAGTAATTTGTGTCTTCTCTAATTTTTTCTTCGTTAAGCTGGCTAGAGATTTATCTATTTTGTTGCTCTTTTCAAAGAAATGGCTTTTGTTTTTATTTCCTTTATTGATTCTCTGTTTTCATTTAATTGATTGCTGCTCTAATTTATTATTTCTTATCTTTTGCTTGCTCTGAGTGTTTATTGCTCTTCTTTCTCTAGTTTCCTAAGGTGGAAGCTTAGATTATTGATTTTAGATCTTCTTTTCTAATACATAAATTTTAATGCTGTAGCTTTCCCTCTACAGACTGCTTTAGCTATAGCCCATGAATTTTGATAAGTTGTATTTTCATTTTCACTTAGTTCAAAATATTTTAGAAGTGTGTTGTTTAATCTCCAAATATTTTTGGATATTCCAGCTATCTTTTTGTTAGTGATTTCTAGTTTAATTCTGTTGTGCTCTGAAAGCATGCTTCATATGATTTCTATTCTTTTAAATTTGTGAAGTTGTGTTTTATGTCCCAGAATGAGGTTTATCTTGGTGAATGTTCCATATGAGCATGAAAAGAATGTTTTTTCTGCTGTTGTTAGATAAAATATTATATAAATGTCAGTTGGATCCGATTGATTCATGGTGCTATTCAGTTCAACTATATCCTTACTTATTTTCTACCTCTTGGATCTGTCAATTACTGATAGAAATGTGCTTAAATTTCCAAGTATAATAGTGGCTTTGTCTAGCTCTCCCTGCAGTTTTTTTTTTTTTTTTTTAAAGATTGGCACCTGAACTAACAACTGTTGCCAATCTTCCTTTTTTTCCCTCGTTTTTCTCCTGAAATCCCCCCAGTACATAGTTGCATATTTTAGTTGTGGATCCTTCTAGTTGTGGCATGTGGGACACCGCTTCAGTGTGGCCTGATGAGCGGTGCCATGTCCATGCCCAGGATCTGAACCGGTGAAACCCTGGGCCACTGAAGCAGAGCCCATGAACTTAACCATTCTGCCATGGGGCCGTTCCCTCTCCTTGCAGTTCTAGCAGATTTTATCTCATATTTTGATGCTGTGTGTTAGGAGTATATACCTTAAGAATTTTATGTCTTTGTGAAGACCTGACCTGCTTATCATTATGTGATGTCCCTCTTTATCCCTCGTAATATTCTTGCTCTGAAGTCATCTTTGTCTGAAATTTATATAGTTATTGCAGCTTTCTTTTGAATAGCGTTGGCATGGTGTATCTTTCTCCATCTCTTTACTTTTAATCTGTGTCTTTATATTTAAGCATGCATAGTTGGGTTTTGTTTTTTTAATCCACTCTGCTGGTGTCTTTGTCTTTTAATTAGTATATTTAGACCATTCACATTTAAAATGATTATAGATATAGTTGTATTACTATCTTTCATATTTGTATTTTCTATTCATTTCACTTGTTCTTTGCCCATGTTTTTCTGCTTTTTTTGGTTTTAATTGAATATATGATTTTATTTTCTCCTCTCTCTTAGCATATCAATTATACTTCTTTTAAAATTTTTTTATGGTCATCCTAGAGTTTGAAATATATATTTACAGCTCATCTAAGTCCTCTTTTAGACAACAATGTACCCCTTTATGGGAAGTGCAGGTGCCTTGTAAAAGAGTGTTCTTACTTCTTTCCTAGTGTCCTTTATGCCATTGCTGTCATTCATTTCACTTATCCAAAAGCTATAATCGCCAAATACATGAAAGATAATTTTGTGGACACAAAATTCTAGGTTGGTGGATCTTTTTCTTTCAACACTTTAAATATTTCACTCTACTCTTCTTTCGTGCAAGTTTCTCAAGAATCATCCTGTGTAATCTTATCCT
Organism: Equus caballus; assembly: GCF_041296265.1. Lineage (NCBI taxonomy): Eukaryota > Metazoa > Chordata > Mammalia > Perissodactyla > Equidae > Equus > Equus caballus. Next base: position 77,105,125 of record NC_091689.1, read on the forward strand.
TGTTCTAGCAGTAAAGTGTCTTTTCCTCCAGTTTCTTTCAAGATTTCTTTTTTTAATAAATTTATCTGTTTTTTTTTTTTTTTGAGGAAGATTAGCCCTGAGCTAACATCCACTGCCAATCCTCCTCTTTTTGCTGAGGAAGATTGGCCCTGAGCTAATATCTTCCTCTATTTTATAGGTGGGATTCCTGCCACAGCATGGCTTGGATAAGCAGTGTGTAGGTCCACACCCGGGATCTGAACCAGCGAACCTCCAGCTGCCAAAGCAGAGCATGCAAACTTAACCACTGTGCCACCAGGCTGGCCCTTCTTTCAAGATTTTTTTATCTTTGGTTTTTAGCAGTTTGAATATGATATGCCTCGGTATGTCGGTTCTCTGATGATTTTAAGAAGAGTTGTTAATCTTCAGTGTGTGCAGCTTTTTTCTTGTTCTAAGGATGGGAGTGATAACTTCTAAGCTCTTTACACATCTGAGCAGAAACTGGAAGGTCCTCATCCTTGTCTTTATTCTTATTTGTATATTGTCAGCCTAATGTTAACTGTTAGTTTATAGTTTGAAATGCATAAATAATGTGTGATTATATTTTATCTTTGATTCTTTTTTTTAAGGAAGGGGACCCAAAACATTCCCTGTAATAAAAAATACCTATGAACTTACTTTTTTAATTCTACGCAATTGGAGGAAAGGACTCAATGCCTCTTGGTAGCCAAGCATTTACATTCATTGTTCAGTAGTGTGTCTTGGCCACAGTGTTCTCTGAATAAAGGGATAAAGGATAAAGGGGGAGTTTAAAAGAGTCCCTCCAACTTACCTTTACCATAGGAGCTCTACTTTTTGCTTTATGTGTAGAGATTTTCAGTCACAATTTAGTTGGAAAAGAGAGTTCTATGGCTACAAAAGACAATTTGAAAGCCACTTTTTCAGAATATATTGCTCCTCGTAGATATCTAATTAATAACTGCTACAGAAGACATGAAAATTATTTCCCTTTGGGAGAAACATAATCTGTATTTTGTTTGTATTTGCATCATTAAGGGTCAAAGCAGGAATTTAGAGACTCTCAAATTCATTCTAGACAAACATTTCCAGTGTGGAAGCTGTTCTGTCTAGGAACCAGTGACTTTTTTTTTTTTTTTAAGTTCATAATAGTTTACATCAATGTGAGATTTCAGTTGTACGTTATTTCTTGACTGTCACCACATAAGTGTTCCCCTTCACCCTCTGTGCCCACCCCCACCCCCCTTCCACTGGTAACCACTGAACTGTTTTCTTTGTCCAAGTACTTGTTTATATTCCACATATGAGTAAAATCATCTGGTGTTTGTCTTTCTCAGACTGGCTTATTTTGCTTAGCATAATTCCTTCTAGGTCCTTCCATGTTATTGCAAATGGGATAAATTCATCCTTTTTTTCTAGCTCAGTAGTATTCCATTGTGTATATATACCACATCTTCTTTATCCAATCGTCAGTCGATGGGCACTTGGGTTGCTTCCATGTCTTGGCTATTGTGAATAGTGCTGCAATGCACATAGGGCTGCATGTGTTATTTTGGATTGTTGATTTCAAATTGTTTGGATAGATACCCAGTAGTGGGATAGCTGGGTCATATGGTAGTTGTATTTTTAGTCTTTTGAGGAATCTCCATGATGTTTTCCATAGTGGCTGCATCAGTTTGTATTCCCACCAGCAATGTTTGAGGGTTCCCTTCTCTTCATACCCTCTCCAACGTTTGTTATTTTTAGTGTTAGTGATTATAGCAGTTTTAATGGCATAAGGTGGTATCTTAGTCTAGTTTTGATTTGCATTTCCCTGATGACTAGTGATGTTGAACATCTTTTCATGTGTTTATTGGCCATCTGTATATCTTCTTTGGAAAAGTGTCTGTTCATCGCCTCTGCCCACTTTTTGATTGGGTTGTTGCTTTCTTATTGTTCAGTTGTGTGAGTTAGAAACCAGAGACTTTTATTTGTACTGATAAACTTGATATTCCCTGACCACCCGGGAATCTACTCAGGTGGTGTTGAGGTTCAGACCATTGGGTTCCTGCTGAACCTTATACAGTTGTAATTCCTCCTAAAGATTCTAACATAAGGTTTTATTATGCCAACTATACAAACCTGAATAGTATTTTTGTAGGAAGATGAGGTTTGAATAATGGTTGGTCTGATGGGAAATAACAGAAAACAGCAAGAACAAACCTCAACCTCGCTATATGTTACAAATGAATAAAAACTTATAGGTAGGTAGAATTTGTATTCTCAATAAATGTGCTTCTACTTCTTCCAGAAGTATCATCCAAATTTCATGGTAAATCTTTAATTTCTTCTAGTAATTGATGTTTCAGAAATCATGTAGTCAGTTTAAATAAATGAAAAAAAATTGAAATAGTTAACAAAAACTAGTAGCAGTTTTATACATTTTATTTCAGTGTAAAGAAGTACCTAAAGACTAGTTGAGTATGATATATAAAATTGACATCTTGATGATTTGAAAATATTTGATAAGTAAAGTATCCATAGTGGAAATTTATCATGCATCAATGACTGCTTAATTCGAGTTAAGTTGACAGCTTAGGTTGAAATTAATCAGTGGTTACATTGATCAGTACCTTGAATTGCATAGCAATAGGAGAATAAAATAGAAATTTGTTTTATAGCATCTTTTGTCTGAATTTTGTGATCATAACCCCAGAAGATGTCTTCAGAGGGTTGATGCTTTCCCCTCTGAAAGTTTTATCACATTAGCACAATATCTGGCACATAAAAGGCTTTTGATTAATATTTGTTGAGTGAGTTAAATGAATGAAGATTAACTAGCTTGATTCTGTAGTCAACAGTTCTTTGCTGACCTGGGTTGTTGGCATCTTGCCTTTTCTACTGTCAGAGGAACAGTTCCATCATCTTGCTGTTTTTTTGTTTTTAAAAGATTTTATGTAAAAGCTCTAGAATCACTGGGTATTTTGCTAATATTATTATACTTAAAATTTGAACTCATACGCCTTTGTAAATATGAGATTAATTTCATGTAACAATATTTTTTGGTAGCATCAGTTTGAGAAGTACATATTCCTTGGGCCTTAACTATTGATCTGCCATTAATTAAAAAAAATATATTAGGAAAAGCCCTAATTTCTTCCACAGTTGGCACAGTTGGTGGCAGACTTTTCTTTTTTTTTTACCTTACTTCATTCTTCCAAGCAGTGAATATCAAAGAATACTTAAAGATCGTACCCCAAACCAAAAAGTTATATACCATGGGACAAATTTGCCAAATTGTGTTGAAGTCCATTTCAGTGTTATTTAAAATATTTGTGAAAATAATTTCCTAGCATGAGAATCTAGGCCGCAGTGTACTAATAAACTTTATTTATTCTATGGAAACTATGCACAGAATAAGGAAAATTATGTACCAGTGCTAATCTCTTAAACCTAGTATGCTTTCAGAATTTGCCAGCATTTAAAAAAAGAAATAATTTATATCATCATAGATACTGTCTATAAAAGGCTACCTCAGTTTTTACCTGGTAATAAATTTATGCATGTTATCCAAGTAAACAATCATGCATTCTAGTTTAGTAGGAAAAAATCAGGTCTTTTGTGTTAGACGTTTCTGTTTTCAAATCCCTGCTCTTGCCATGTAGTTCTGTGACTCTGGAAAGTTTACAGAAAGTTTGTTTCCTCAGCAGTAATGTGGGGATAATTTTACCATCTTCAGAGAGCCATCATAGCAATCAAATAAGATGATGTTTATCAATATGCCAGATACACAGTAAGTACTGAGCAAACAGAAGTTCGGGTAGGGGAGGTACTTTATGCTGCGTGCAGCTTTGTCAAGAACACTGTGAAGTAATATACTGCCACCTCTTTCAAGGAGTCTGGGTGAGTATCCAAAGTTTCAAATTCATTTGTGTGCTTTATTTATCTCATTAAAAACACACAAATACACACAGCACCACTCGTTGTAGTTTTGATTTGCATTTCCCTGATAGTTAATGATATTGAACATCTTTTCATGTGCCTGTTGGCCATCCGTATGTCTTCTTTGGAGAAATCTCTGTTCGGATCTTTTGCCCGTTTTTTAATTGGGTTGTTGGTTTTCTTGCTTTTGAGACATAGGAGTTCTTTGATATTTTGGATATTAACCTCTTATCTGGTATATGGTTTGCAAATATTCTTTCCCAATTGTTAGGCTGTCTTTTCATTTTGTTGATGGTTTGCTTTGTTGTGCAGAAGTTTTTTAGTTTGATGTAGTCCCATTTGTTTATTTTTTCTTTTGTTTCCCTTGCCTGGTCAGACATGGTACTTGAAAATATGGTGCTTTAAGACCGATGCCAAAGAGCATACTGCTTGTTTTCTTCTAGAAGTTTCATGGTTTCGGGTCTTACATTCAAGTCTTTAGTCCATTTTGAGTTGATTTTTGTGCATGGTGTAAGATAATGGTCTACTCTCGTTCTTTTGCATCTGCTGTCCAGTTTTCCCAACACTGTTTATTGAAGAGACTCTGCTTTCTCCATTGCATGCTGTTGGCTCCCTGGTCAAAAATTAGCTGTCCATATATGTGTGGGTTTATTTCTGGGTTCTCGATTCTGTTCCATTGATCTGTGTGTCTATTTTTGTGCCAGTACCATGCTGTTTTAGTTACTGTAGCTTTGTAGTATATTTTGAAAACAGAGTGTGATACCTCCCGCTTTGTTCTTTTTCCTCAGGATTCCTTTGGCTATTTGGTGTCCTTTGTTGTTCCATATAAATTTTAGGATTCTTTGTTCTATTTCTGTGAAAAACGTTGGAATTTTGATAGGGAGTGCATTGAATCTATAGATTGCTTTAGGAAGTACGGACATTTTACCTATGTTAATTCTTCCAATCCAAGAGCAGGGAATATCTTTCCATTTCTTTGTGTCTTCTTCAATTTCTTTCAACAATGTTTTATAGTTTTCAGTGTATAGATCTTTCACCTCTTTGGTTAAGCTTATTCCTAGATATTTTATTCTTTTAGTTGCAATTGTAAATGGGATTGTATTCTTAATTTCTCTTCTACTTCGTTGTTAGTGTATAGAAATGTAACTGATTTTTATATGTTGATTTTGTATCTTGCAACTTGACTGTATTCATTTATTATTTCTAAAAGTTTTTTACTGAATTATTTAGGGTTTCCTGTGTATAAAATCATGTTATCTGCAAATAGTAACAGTTTCACTTCTTCTTTTCCAATTTGGATCCCTTTTATTTCCCTGACCCCTGATTGCTCTGGCTAGGACTTCCAATACTGTGTTAAATAAGAGTGGTATCCTTGTCTGATTCCTGTTCTTAGAGGGATAGCTTTCAGTTTTTCTCCATTGAGAATGATGTTAGCTGTGGGTTTGTCATATATGGCCTTTATTATGTTGACATATTTTCCTTCTGTACCCATTTTATTCAGAGGTTTTATCATAAATGGATGCTGTATTTTGTCAAATGATGTCTCTGCATCTATTGAGATGATCATGGGATTTTTATTCTTTATTTTGTTAATGTGGTGCACCATGTTGAATGATTTGTGGATGTTTGAACCATCCCTGCATCCCTGGAATAAATCCCAGTTGATCATGGTGTATGACCTTTTTAATATATTGTTGTATTCGATTTGCTAGTATTTTGTTGAGGATTTTTGCATCGATGTTCATCAGTGATATTGGTCTGCAATTTTCTTTTTTTGTGTTGCCCTTGTCTGGTTTTGGTATCAAGATTATGTTGGCTTCGTAGAATGAGTTAGGAAGCTTCACTTCCTCTTCAGTTTTTTGGAAGAGTTTGAGAAGGATAGGTATTAAGTCTTCTTTGAATGTTTAGTAGAATTCACCAGGGAAGCCATCTGGTCCTGGACTTTTATTTTTTGGGAGGTTTTTGATTACTGTTTCATTCTCCTTACTGGTGATTGGTCTATTCAAATTCTCTACTTCTTCTGGATTCAGTTTTGGAAAGTTGTATGATTCTAAGAATTTATCCATTTCTTCTAGATTATCCAATTTGTTGGTATATAGCTTTTCATAGTATTCTCTTATAATCTTGTATTTCTGGGGTGTCCATTGTTATTTCTCCTCTTTCATTTCTGATTTTATTTATTTGAGCCTTCTCTCTTTTTTTCTTGGTGAGTCTAGCTACAGGTTTGTCAATTTTATTTGTCTTTTCAAAGAACCAGCTCTGGTTTCATTGATTTTTTGTATTTTTTTTTAGTCTCTATTTAATTTATTTCTGCTCTGATTTTTATTATTTCCTTCCTACTGCTGATGTGGGACTCTGTTCTTTTTCCAGTTCCTATAGGTGCACTGTCAGATTGTTTATTTTGGATTTTTCTTGTTTGTTGAGGTAGGCCTGAATTGCTATAAACTTCCCTCTTAGAACCACTTTTGCTGTATCCCGTAGATTTTGGCATGTTGTATTTTCATTTTCATTTGTCTCCAGGTATTTTTTGATTTCTCCTTAGATTTCTTCATTGACCTACTCATTGTTCAGTAGCATTTTGTTTAATCTCCACATATTTGTGGCTTTTCTGATTTTCTTCCTGTAGTTGATTTCTAATTTCATACCTTTGTGGTCAGAAAATGTGCTTGGTATTATTTCAATCTTCCTAAATTTGTTGAGACTTCTTTTGTATCCTAACATGTGATCAAGCCAGGAGAATGTTCCATGTCTATTTGAAAAGAATGTGTATTCTGTAGGTTTTGGATGAAATGTTCTATATATATATGTATATCTATTAAGTCCGTCAGGTCTAATGTGTTGTTTAAGGCCAGTGTTTTCCTTATTGATCTTCTGTTTCGATGGTCTATCCATTGGTGTAACTGGAGAGTTAAAGTCCCCTACTATTATTGTGTTACTGTCTATTTCTCCTCTTATGTCTGTTAATAATTGCTTTGTATATATAGCTGTTCCTCTGTTGGGTGCATAGATATTTACAAGCGTTCTATCCCCTTCTTGGATTGTTCCCTTTATCACTGTGTAGTGCACTTCTTTATCTCTTGTTACAGTTTTTATTTTAAAGTCTATTTTGTCTGATATAAGTATTGCTACCCTAACTTTCTTTTCTTTGCCATTTGCATGGAGTGTCTTTTTCCAGCCTTTCACTTTCAGTTTGTGAGTGTTTTTAGGTCTAAAGTGTGTCTCTTGTATGCAGCATATATATGGGTCTTGTTTTTTTAATCCAATCGGCCACCCTATGTCTTTTGATTGGAGCATTTAGTTCATTGATATTTAAAGTAGCTATTGATAAATATGTATTTATTGCCATTTTTTTACCCTTTTTCCTGGGTATTTGAGTAGTTCTTCTCTGTTCCTTTCTTCTTCTCTTACTCTCTTCCCTTGTAGTTTGATGGTTTTCTTTAGTAATATATTTGATTTCTTTCCTCTTATTTATTTATTATAGGTTTCTGGATTGTGATTACCATGAGGTTCATATGTAATATTCTACATCTATAGCAGTCTATATTGAGTTGATAGTTTCCCTAGTTAGGCCTCTTTCTAAAAACTCTACTCTTTTACTCCCATCCTCCCACATTTTATGTGTTTGAAATCATATCTAATTTCTTATTTTGTATGTGTCTATCCATTACCCTTTTATCATTGAAATACATAATTTCAGTACTTTTTTATTTTAACCTTCATAATATCTTCATAAGTGGTTGATCTGCTGCATTTACTGTAGTTTTGCCTTAATCAGTGGTTTTATTGCCTGAGTTTTTGGGGAGTTTTTTTTGATAATTTTCTTATCCCTATATGTGGTCTTCTCTTTCTCACTTAAATAAGTCCTTTCAGCATTTCTTGTAGAACTGATTTCTTGGTGATAAACTCCTTTAATTTTTGCTTGTCTGGGAAACTCTCTCTCCTTCAATTCTGAATGATAACCTTGCTGGATAGAGTATTCTTGGTTGTAGGTTTTTTTCCTTTCAGCACTTTAAATAAGTCATGCTAATCGCTTGTAGCCTGTAGGGTTTTGGCTGAGAAGTCCCCTGATAGTCTTATGGGCTTTCCTTTATATGTCACGTGTTGCCTTTATCTTGCAGCTTTTAGGATTCTCTCTTTATCTTTAATTTTGGACATGTTAATTATAATGTGTCTTGGTTTGGGCCTCTTTGGGTTTATCTTTTTGGTGCTCTCTGTGCTTCCTGTATTTGGACGTCTGTTTCCTTCCTTAAGTTAGGAAAGTTTTCAGCTATTATTTCTTCAAATAGATTCTCTGCCCCTTTGTCTCTCTCTCCTCCTTCTGGGACACCTATAATATGAATGTTAGCATGCTTGATGTTGTCCCAGAGTTCCCTTAGACTGTTCTCATTCTTTTTTATCTGTTCAGGTTGGGTGATTTCCTCTAGTCTTTCATCTACTTGCTGATCTGTTATTCTGTATCATCTACTCTGCTGTTGAGTCTCTCTAGTGAATTTTTAATTTCTGATTGGTTCTTTTTTATATTTTCCTATTCTTTGTTGACGTTCTCACTGTGTTCATCCAGTCTTCTTCCAATATCAATGAGCATCCTTATGAGTTTTTGTTTGAACTCTTTATCGGGTAGCTTGCTTACTTCTGTTTCATTTAGTTCTTTTTATGGGATTTTGTCCTGTTCCCTTGCTTGGAACCTATTCCTTTGCCTCCTCATTATGCCTCTTTCTCTGTGCTTATATCTGTGTATTAGGTGAGTCAGCTATGTCTCCTGTTCTTGGAGAAGTGGCCTTATGTCAGAGATGCTTTTTGAGGCCCAGCAGTGTGCTTCCCTCTCATCACCAGTCCAAATGTCCCAGGAGTGACCCCTGTGTCAGCAACTTGTGTCCTTCTGCAGCAGAGTTGCTCTTATTGCAGGTCCCCCTGGAGTCTAGGCTTTCCCTCTCTGGCCAGCTGTTTGTAAATCAGGTTTGGGGAGCCCCAGCACCGTTGGCTACAATGACTAATAGCACACTCCTGTTGCAGTTTTCCTGTTAAATGAGTAAGCACCCAGTATGGCTGCTTGCTAAGCTCAGGGGCTTACAGTTTTGTAGGCCTCAGGCCTGCATGTTGTCAGCTCTCTTAGAATTGCAGCTGAGTGGAGCTGGCCCAAGGCATGAGAACACCCAGTTGTTTCAGGCTTTGGAAGGTGGGGCCGATCCCCTTTATGGCTGTTTGTGAAGCACAGCTCTTCTGCCACTTATAAGCCCCACCCACTACAGGTCCCCACATACCATCGACACAGTCCTGGCCTGTGCACACTTCCTGACCCCCTCAAGCATACCCAGTTGCCCCACTGCTGAGGCCCCCACTTCTCCTCCAATGCCCCCTACAGTTCACCTGGTCTTCACACAGGCCCTGCCCTACAGAGGCAGACACACTCACCTGCCTGTAGAGGATCCAAGCACCCAGTCTATGCAGGCTGAAAAGTTGCCTGAGGCTTTGCTGTTGGGTGGGGCCAGTCCCTACGATGGGTCTGCCTTGACTGAACTGGGCTAAATCTGCACTCTAGTGGATGTGGCAGAACCCTGGGCTAACAGGCCAGGGGAAGAACTCCAGTGGTGTCTACCAGTATCTGTGTTAGCATGCCTATACTAGATCACAATGGCCACCACCAATATCTCAGTCTCCAGAGAGGTCTCACCTCTTACCGAGATGCACCTAGAGCCTACCAGGCAAGTCTCCAAAGGACTGTGTACTTTTCTTTCTGGTGATTTTAGGTTGCTCTCTGAGATGGGTTAATTTGTGCCTGGGTCCTTTAAGAGCTGGCCTTATTCTGCTTATGTCAATAGCTTTTCTGGGGGTATTCCCTGTTATAGTTAGTAGCCAGCAAAGCCAGATAGTATGACGCTCGTCTCAGTTGTTCTGAGTCTGAAGGATGCTTATAGTGGTAACATGCCCCCACTCAGGTCCCCACTTCTCCAGGGAAGGCTGCACACCTTAGGGTGGCTCCTGCCTGGCTTTCTGTGAAGCTCCACTGCTTGCAAAGGGGGCTTTGTTCTCTCCAGGAGTTTCTGCCTCTTCTGTGTCAGTCAGGACTGTCTCTTCTTGTGGGGGTTCTTTCATCCAGTTTTCAGTTCTCTCTAGGGTAATTTTTCCAAGAATAGTTGTAACCTGGTTTGTGGGAGGAGGTGAGTTCAGAGTCTGCCTACACTGCCATCTTGATGATATCTCTCCTCTATTAATTATAATTAATAATACTAATATTATTGTTAATATTATAATATTATTAACTGTTAGAAAGAAAGGAGGTGGAGCCAAGATAGTTAGTTTTGGCTGTCTTCAATCAGAACCCCCTTCTTATTTTTGAGATATTTCACATAATTTGAATCTTACTTGGAGGCAGGACATCTCTCTCTTTGTAAAAGCCTAAAAAAAAAAGAGGCCAAATACTTGCTTCCTCCCCCATTGCCCTTGGCTGCTGAGCCAGTCAATTAGTTACTCCTTCCTGTGGGTTTGAATCTGTACTAACTATGGCAAAGAAGTTGACAGTGGAGAATTTATTCCTGCAGCAACAGTAACATTTAGTTTCTAAGAACACCAGTACTGATTTTGGGCTGTCCAGTTTGCATTTGTAATTTTTAGTTCTGTATTAAGGCAATAAATTAATTTCTTTTAATAGTAAAGTTAATTGTCTTTTTTTTCATTTGGAACTTTTACAACTGGATATAATAAAAATTGAGTTAGTCTCCCAGCAAGGTTGTTGGCTTGGAGTTTTCCCCTGCAGATTTTAGTAACTTGTTACTAAATCTCATTTAAATATACAGTAATGCACACCTTTGGTATTTCTTTTGCCACAGAATATTATCTGTGTAAAGCAATTAGATGTCAAGAGTTGAGGTAAAAGTTCATTGTTCTACAACTAATAATACGGCTTTTTTTTTTTAACTAAAATATGTTTGCAGTATAGATTTTTTTGATATATAGTATGATTATTTATGTGCATTTATTAACATTGAAATGCACATCTTTGGAACTAAAAGGTTCCTGCAAAAAATATATATATACCATGTGTTTTAAGTCAAATTAAATTTTCTTTTGCAGCAGGAGGGCTATTAAGAAGGATGTGAAATACTTTTTTGATAATTAAAGAAAAATAGCCGGCCAAGAACTTAAACAACTAAGAAAACTCTAGATGAAACTATCTGAACTAAAGTGCTATTTTCATCCCTGTTATTTATGTTTTAAAATCAGAGGAAACAATCTTAGCTTTATAACCACCGATGTTTGGCTTTAAGTTATTCTTTTGAATATGGTGAATTATTACAGTATCATGATATGTACTGTGTATTATTAATATATATGACCTCTTGTATAGATTGCAGGTTTTTAAATAATAAAATCTTAAGGTAGTAGAAAAATTATGCTTTATTTACTTCTCTTATGTGTTTATGATGCCTAGGAAATTGTTTGATGGTAGGAAAAGTGATAGTAATAATTATAGTATAAATTACACCTTAAAGTAACGGTTGTTGGCTTTATTTTAGTTCAGGTAGAAAGTGTTTTAACCTTAAGTGGCAGCCTAGGGCAGCTGGCATCAGGAAACTTGCACCTAGTAGCCTTATGTGACTAATTTGTTCACTTGAACCAAACAGCTTGTCATCTGGATAAAAGAAAAAAGAATTTGACTCAAGGGGATTGGAATGAAAGAATGAAAGCTAATCCTGGGACTTAGCTGCAGTTATTTGAGTAATGAGCAGAGGACTAGCCGTTGTAAACTATATTGATGATGTAATTGAAAATCATATGTATCTTCGAAAGATGGCCAATGACTGAGAAAAAAGTGTCAGATAAGGTTACTATAATAAATGTATTAAATATTAAATTTTTCATTGCCTTGCCAGGTATTGTAAATCTAGTTCCTATCTTTTGAGAAAATAACAGAATCAAAGAACAAGTGTTGTTTTTACTTGGAGTAGCATATATATCGTTACACTTAAGTATAGGATTCACTAGAAAGGAAAAGAGAAGCTGCAAAAGGGGATAGGAATGAAGGAACACAGTACAATTCAGTATATAAGTGGAGTTAACCCTGGAAATAGTGGCTACTTATGGTTAAGATCCAAGGGAAGGAAAGGGTGCGTGATGACAGAAGATTTAGTATAGGGAGGAAGTTAAGGAACCTCAAAAAGAGTAAACTTAGTTCTTTCAGTAGTAAGCCTTTTGTTTTTCAAAGACATGAAACTAAGACATTGTCCCCAAATTTGCAAACTTAACACTAATGCGGGGGAACAAGCTCTAAAATAATAAGATTGAAGTTTAGTGTTTAACAAAAGGTGAAAAAAGTTTGGAACAGTTTCCATGGGGAATGTTTTCAGGAGCAAAAATTAATAAAATGAGTTGTGACTGATGATGAGAGTCACTTGATAGTAGGCAGCATTGACTTGGACTAAAACTTTATTGAGCAAAGGTTGGCAGTTTTGGAACAGTTGTGGAAACAGTCCCCGGGTGGATGATTAGTAAGATGGGCGAGGTGAAATGACAGGAGGTTGGTAGTGGCACTGCTCCGACTGCTACTGCCTACCAGTAGTGATCCTGACGGTGATAGCTCTCGTTTATGTTGGCCTACTCTTTGCCAAATAATTTTACACGTATCATCAAATGTAAGCCTCACAACCACCTTGAAAGCTAGATTACCAGTCAGTAAAGTGAGTTTCAGTGAAACGTTATTTGCCTAGTGCTTCCACTGTTGCGCATCGGGGGGACGGGGGACACCATTCACATTGTATGTGTCAGAAACTGTATGTTTATTACAACCTTTTTTTAGCAGATAGCAGCAAAGTCTCTTAAGGAAGAGCGTTCTTTTAATTTGTACCAAGGCACCACATAGCCATACTGTGGCAGCAGTATGTAAAACTGTATCAGTAACAGTCCCAGTTTTGTTTAAAAACACATACACAAAAGAGAGAAAGGCTTAAAGGAAATATACCAAAATGTTAACGGTCCAGGTAATTGAATCACAGAGAATTTTATTTTCATTTGGCTGTTCTTTTGAATTTTTCTGATTTCTTTAAATGAGCGTGTTGTTTATTTGGGGGGGTTATTGACGGTAAGGTAGTAGAAAGGAAAATTGTTTTAGGCACACTGGTAAGCAGTAGTGGCATCCACCTCACTCTTATTCTTCTCCCCCCACATCCCAGAGAAATCCATAATATTCTGAGAATTCAGCATCTGTTTTGCATTGAAATTGCGTTTAAATGTTTTAAATCCAGATACTCCATTTAATGGATTTGGAAACCTTAACTTCTTTCCACCCTCATATGATCATTGCAACCAGCTTCATTCATTATTATTTTCTTTCTTTCTTTCTTTCTTTTTTTTTTTTTGAGGAAACCCTGACCCTGATGTTAGCCCTGCTAATATCTGTGCCCATCTTCCTCTACTTTATATGTGGGACGCTGCCTCAGCATGGCTTGATAAGTGGTGCAGAGGTCCGCACCTGGGGTCTGAACCAGTGAACCACAGGCCACCAAAGCAGAGCACGAGAACTTGACCACTGTGCCACTGGTCCTGCCCCTCATTCATTATTTTAGAACTTCACCTTGTACCACCTTGTCAGTGAATGGTTTGTATGACTTGAGTGGTTAGATAAATAGAGAGGAAATGGACTTAGGATGAGGGGAAAGGTAGTAGATAAGAGGGAAATAATAGACTGTGTTGGGCAGGTAAAGTGATGAGCACTTAAAAATCCCTGTTGTCTTAAAACTGTACACACACACAATTGTGTATATTTAGTAGTTAAAATTGATTTAAAGAAGCACTAACTTGATCCTTTTTTCTGATGACTGGTAATTCATCAATTTTGCGTATTGTAAATAAGCTTGATTCTTTTAATGTATTGCAAAATACTTTAGAAACAGCTATCGTTTTGACTAGTGACCAGTAGTAGTACATTTATAATAATATTTAGGGAAAAATCTTAAAAACACAATAAGAAATGCTTCCCTGTGACAATTATTATCTATATAACAGAGCTCCAGTCTTATTTATTTCATATTAATAGCATTGTGAGTACTGAAAATTAAAAAGAAATTCCAAAACTAAAAATGTACTTACTGATTTTAGTTTCACAGTAAACTTTTTTTTTTATTCCATCCCAGTGACTTATTTATTTTATAACTGGAGATTGGTACCTTTTGACTCCCTTCACCCATTTCACTCACCCCCTGTCCTCCACCTCTGGCAACCAATTTCTTCTCTATCTGTGAGTTTGGCTCTTTTTTAGATTTCACATGTAAGTGAAGTTATACAGTATTTGTCTTCATCTGACTTGTTTCCCTTAGCATGATGCCCTCAAGGTCATTTCTGGGCTCCCTATTCTGTTCCATTGATCTGTGTGTCTGTTTTTATGCCAATACCATACTGTTTTGATTACTATAGCTTTGTAATATAGTTTGAAATCAGAGAGCATGATGCCTCTAGCTTTGTTCTTTCTCAAGATTGCTTTGGCTCTTTGGGGTCTTTTGTGCTTCCATACATACAAATTTTAGGATTGTTTGTTCTATTTCTCTGAAAAGTGCCATTGGAATTTTGATAGGGATTGCATTGAATCTGTAGATTGCTCTGGGTAGTATGGACATTTAATAATATTAATTCTTCCAGTCCATGATAGTTTCACAGTAAACTTTTGGTAGGTATTTATATAGATGAATACGAATGATAAAAAATATATACTCTCTGGGGCTGGCCCGGTAGCATAGTGGTTAAGTTCACGCAGTCCTCTTTGGTGGCCTGGGGTACGCAGGTTCGGATCCTGGGTGCGGACTTACACGCTGCTCATCAAGCCCATGCCGTGGTCGTACCCACATACACAATAGTGGAAGACTGGCACCCCCATTAGCTCAGGGACAGTCTTCCTCAAGCAAAAAGAGGAAGATTGGCAACAGGTGTTAGCTCAGGGACAAATCTTTCTCACCTAAAAAAAAAGAAAAAGAAAGAAAGAAATAGGTAATCTGTAATGACTTTTGACATTGTCTTTTATAATTATTCAGTTATTCTTTTGATTAAAATTCATTTTAAAGTGTCAGTCATTTCCTGAAGGAATGTTAATTTGAAGTATTGTATATATACTGCACATCAAAGATTGGTTCAAATATAGATGTTTATATAACATCCATAAAAATTCAAATCCTAAGAGAGCTCTGCCACAAACTTTAAAGATATCGATTGTACAAATATTTGAGTTACTAATTAGTAATTGAAGACTTTTAACATATTCTTTGCTGTCTGGATTCCAGTATTCTCTCTCATTGCCATGTATTCTAATTATTCTAATTAGTTACATCCTTGGCCAGTTACCCACTCAGACATCTGTGTTGTTAATCCCCAGGCTACATGAATGAGTAGGATATGATGTTGGAGAAATGAGAGATGTGACTTCTTAAACATGGACAGACATGCAAAATGTGAATTCAACTAAAAAGCCAGACTTAGCAAACCTTGTTGCATTTAGATTGTTAGATTGAATTTTCTCGAGTTTATTATATGTAATATGAAATCTAGTAAATGCTTGAGCAGCTTATAAAAGTACAATAGAGTATGGTGTTTGTTTATAAGATAATCTGTTGTGTTTTAAAATGATTTTTCATTTACTTTCAAGAATTTCTCAGCTGACCTTTACTGAAGGTAGGGAATAGAGGATTAAACATATTAAACTTAAAACAAATTACCAAAAGTGTTCAGTACAGTTGAAGGATTTCACTTGGAAATATAAGCAGAGAAATTTTCGAAATATTTCAAAATGTTCTTTGAAATGAAATGAACTTGAGATTTGTTTTCAATATTTTGCTTAATATTTCTCTATATTGATCTGGAATTTTTGTGTTAGGAGAGCAAGTTTTCTATTTTAAAGGAAACATCCCAGTGTCAGAACATGTCTACTACTTGTATTTTTGTAGGTGGTTTCAGACGCCCTCCCAGGTTTTCTACCACGCGGCGACTGAACATGGAGGGAAAGATGTGTATCCAGGGCAGTGTCTTTGGGAAGGTTGTGAGCCTTTTCAGCGACAGAGGTTTTCTTTTATTACCCACTTACAGGTATACTTTCTTAATGCTATTTGGTCAGTAACTCATGTGGTCGCATTCAAGATATTGATGCCTATTCTTTTACTTCCTCTGTCTCACAAAAGGATAAGCACTGTTCAAAGGATGCCCTGCTTGCAGGATTAAAACAAGATGAACCAGGACAAGCAGGAAGTCAAAAATCTTCTACCAAGTAAGGAACATGACTTTACTTCCTTTTATACATAGACAAAGAAAAATCAGGAAAACATAGTGACAATGAAAGGCATCTTAGCATATCGGGAGACAGGAAACCTGGGTTCTGGTCCTACCATTAACCAGCTGAGTGATCCTGTTCAAATTGCTTAAATTCTCTTGGCATCACTTTTCTTATTGGCTGGACCACGTTGTCTGTAAGTACCTTGTAGCTCTAACATTTTGATTCTACTTTGTAGAGAAGTCACTGGAAGTAATGACAGATGATATATAAGAAATGCTTTGTAAACTGAAAATATATATATGGTTCTTCTTTGAGAGAGTACTGAAACATGTAATTGATAATGGCAAAGAGATTTCTTCTTACAGCTACTCTGAGGGGAGGCCAAGGTGGCATGTGAGGGTCCTGTGTAAGAGTATACATGTGACCTTTACCATGTGGTTATTCATTGACCTATTTTTTCATGAACACATACTTGTAATGCATGTAGTCAAGTTCTGAGTTGGTTGTAGATTCCTGTAAGGTCCTTATTAGATTTACATAATATCTCCTATTCTGTTTCTAATTGAGGGCTTTAGTTGTAGATTCTATAACCTAAATAATATTTTTAGCTCTCAAATTGTGAAAATAATTTGTCACCATTTATTGAGATACTGTTATGTATGGGCATTGTGCCAGACATAGGGAATTTTAAGAATAAGATTATAGTCTATAAATTGACAACTGAAATTCTAGAAGGAGAACTAGAAATGGAAACACAGAAGCTGCTTACATACTTTATTCATTCCATTACTGTTTAGTGAGCATCTACTCTGTGCTAGGCACTAAAGTATAGCATGAGGTACACATGACCAAGATGTGTTTTGCTGTTCTTAAGTGTCTGGAGATCCAGTGAGAGGTATTAGTAATTCTTCCTGTGCAGTGTAATAAGTACTAAAACGAAGATATGCACGAGGCGCTGTGAGAGCCCAGTTAAGTCAATCTAAGAGACCAGGGAAGGCTTTCCGGTTGAAAGTGCAATCAAATTGAGACCCAGATAATGAGGACTCAACAGCTGGGGGTCTCATAAGCCATTATCATGAGGTTGGATTTTATCCTAACGGCAGTGGACAGTCATTTTTCTGCCAAATATCTTTTTCTATAATTTTCACTTTATTTAATTTATAGCTTATGAGAGTATATTAGACTACATTTGGTTTTGCTCAAGTTTAGAGGAAGAAACATTTAGTATATCAGTTACAATTAACCAAAAATCTTTGTTACTTACACATAGACTCTAATAATGGTTTATATCCATATGACAATATCTGTAGACATATAGATGTAGTTATAAACTGGTTTACAATTTAAAGATTGTTTTTATGTTAACTTACTTAATCTTCAAAATTAGTTTACTTATGTAAAAAAGTGCCAGAAATATACCCGCTTTACAGATGTGCAACCTGAAGCACAGAGGGGCAAACTGAAATATTCAAAGTCACGCAGCTAGTTATAGTGTCAGAAAGAGGCAGGGTTCCTCACATGCAAGTCAGTGTTCTTTCCATCATTGCCTCACCAGAACATGACAGAAATTGATGCAATTTTTCTGCTTGGCCAAGGACATCTAGAGTAATTTAAATCTGATTTTATGCAAAATTCATCTCTGTAGTCCCTCCATTCTATATCTTTCATAAAGAACAGAACTGTACTGAAGGATTGATTGAAATTATTAAATAATGGTGAAAAGTAAGATTACATAACGAAGTAATCATTTGGAATGTAGTATTTAGCACAATTTCATGCTATTATCATCTTAAGTTATCTTTTGCTGGGTGATCTATACTGGTACCAATACATCCTTAGGTAATGATACTGTTTAGCAAAAATAATTTGCAACTCAAATTGTAGACTATTTAGCTCTTTGTTAACATCTTCACATTGCATTCAAAAATGTGAATGCCACAACTTTGATACTGTGTTGTATTTGTTTTGATTGCATGTTCACCAGCACAGTAACTTTAAAGATGGACTGTGCTAGAACAGCAGTCATTTGCCTTAAAATGATAGATTGGAAAATAAAAGACTTGGAACTAACCTTAATACTTAGAGCCCCTTTGCCTAGGCTGACACAAAGAATAAACATTAATGCTGGACCCTGGAAACTTTTATTCATTCTGTATCCAAAGTTTCAAAGTAACCACCTTAGGGGTTGGCAAGTTGGTTGTCACTGTCAATCTGTCTGCAGTGTTGTGTAACAGTTTCTTTCTTTCTCTGATCATTTCAGGCAGCCAGCTGTAGGGGGCACAAGCTCAACTCCAAGAGCACAAAAGGCCATTGTGAATCATCCCAGTGCTGCCCTTATGGCTCTAAGGAGAGGATCGAGAAACCTTGTCTTTCGAGATTTTACAGTAAGCGAGCCTTGAAAGCCCTATCTGTAAAGGTGTGAGCACTGTATGATTTAGATCTTTATTCTTTTTCTTTTCTTTTCCATTCTTTTTAAGGATGAAAAAGAGGGACCAATAACTAAACACATCCGACTAACAGCTGCCTTAATATTAAAAAATATTGGTAAATACTCAGAATGTGGTCGCAGGTGAGTAATCTGTTTTCCATAGCCAAAGTGAATTTAGACTATTTTACTTTTACATATAAGTTAATGAGATTAGATATCTGTATTTTAGTCATTGTTTTTCTCATCAGTTTTGTGAATATGTCCAAAAGCTTATGCCAAGGTCAGGGCATCACGATCTCTTAAAAGCCAAAAAAGTAGAGGAAAGCTGAAACAACGAAAAGTTTTCTTTTAACTTGTTTTATTAGGTTAATTTTCTTGCTGGCTATAGAATTTAGAGCAATAAGTAGATCTACTAAAGAGAAAACTTAGTTTATTGAGGGGAAAAATGAATTGGTCATTTGAATCATTTGGAATTAGAGTGGAATTCAGTTTGATAACTGGCATTTTAAGGAAGCCATGGAACTCATAGATGTTGCTAAACTTCACTGTAACACTCTGAAGTTTTAAAGTTACTTTCAAATGGACTGAAGCAATCAATGGGAAACTCAGGATTTTGTAGATCTATATAGAAACTAGAATGATAACGAATCCTAGAGAGAGCAGATGTGGAATGTTCTGTTGATCCCTTTTGGAACTTGTCGCCCTTGAAGCTTGAAGCTAATTTTCTGGTGTTCTTCCTGCATCTTCAGCTGACCCATCTCAGCCTCCTTCTTTGAGAAGTTGTGCTCTGAGGCATCTTGCCGCCAAGATAGTGACTTTCTCTCTAAGTCTTTCTCCTCCCACACTATTAATCCCATCTCCTAAGTATATCTTAAATCTACCTTAGTTGTCCTCCCCCATTTTACCTTGCGTTAGGTCTTTTATGGTAATTTTTGCAATAACCTTCCAATTGGATTTTCCAAACATAGGAACAGTGGTATCAATTACAAAAGGAAATGAGGCAATGAATTTGACTATATCCAATTTTAAAACTTAAGTAAACTAAAGATGAGTAAAACTTGAAACTGAACTTTAAAAAAAGTATTTGCAGTGATAAAAGTTAGTATTTTTAGTGTAGCAAATATTCTCACAGATGAATAAGAAAAATTAGTAACGCTCAAAAAAATAAGCAAAGTTTTCCAGAAAAAAAGAAATATGAAGGTTTAGTAATCATACAAGAAAACTAGCGACTCCTTGCTTCATTCCTAACGTGGTTGCTTCCTCTCTTCTCGCTGTGTGTCCCTCTGCACCCCTCGTTTTCTTCATAGCCTACCTTTCAGTTTCAGCCAAACTTAACCACATGCAGATTCCTGATCAGGCTAGGCTCTTCCATGTCACACTTTTGTTCTGTACCTTTGTGCCAGTGCTCATACTGTTCTCCATGCCTAGAATGCCTTCCGCCTGTGTTGCCTGCCGGCCGACTGTCTGCAGGCCCTTCTTGATTCAGCCCAGACTTTAGCTTCTGTGTGCCGCCTTTCCTGTGCTGTGTTCCCCTTCCCTACCCACTTTGTTCAGCTCTATTTTTTAACACGTCTGTCTTACAGCATTTAATCTCATTGTTTTGTAAATAGGTTTTATATGGCTTTTTTCCCCTACTGACCTGTGTGCAGACTTTCTCTGATTAATCTTTGTCACCTGAACACCTAGCACAGTGCCCAATACATTATAGATAATCTCCAATTCCTAGTCCTTCACGATTCAACCCTGGGGTTACTGCTTCCTTTCCTGACATCTTCCTCACTACCCTACGCGAACCTGGATTGCGAGAGTACCCTTTCCCACCCTACGCAGTGCACATCACCACCTTAGACAGTGAGATCTTTGAAAGCAGGGATTGAGTGTTTGTCGTTTTTGTGTCTTCAGTGCCTAGCACAGCGTTGGGAATGTAATAGTGATTCAGTAAGTATTTGATGGATAGACAGATGGAAGAAAAGAAGTCTCACAAATTCATTTTTTCCTAGAGTCCTGATCTGGAATTTGTGAAGACAATTGGAATTCTAAAAGTAATTTTATAACTTTTTCCTCACATTCAAATCACATATTTTTAGGCTTACAGCAAAGCCACTTTGGCTAAGTCTAATATATTTTATTTAGCCAAAAGTTTCCATTTTACTGTTTTTGCTTTATGTTGACTTTGTTATTTTATTTAACTCTAAACCTTCCAAATGTCTTCTGGCATCTTCAGTTCCTATGATCTTAGAATAGCAGAAGCAAAAGAATTAAATCAGACCATTAAATTCTTCCCATTCCCCCTCTCAGTCAGGTTGAAATCCCTGTACAGAATCTCTTGAATATCTCCAGTGATGGGGAGTTTCACTTGAGCAAGAATACTGGCAGAGAATCTGGTAAAACCCACGTATGTCAAGAAAAGAGTGTAGGAAATCAGATGACTGCAAAACATAATTCTTTGTTGATAGCTCTCATCTCTGGTGGAATAAGTCACAGGGCGTGGTTTTTTAGACTAAAGCAATTCTGTTTACAATAAGAAAATTGCAGATCAACAGGAAGATACATAGAAATTTACCTTCATTCTTAACAGTACAGTATACTAAACAGTATGAAATGTCAGCATTTTTTAATTTGAAATTAAGAATCTGATTGTTTGAATAATGTAAAATGTTTAAATGAGTTTATCTCCATTCTCATTAAGCTTGAGCTCTGGAGAATTGCAATCAGTTTCCCCTCTTCTTGATGTACATATCTTGTATCAGTGTAATACATGGGTCTTATTTAAAAATCAAATAATATTTTTCTGTACACTAATAATGAACACTCTAAAAAAGGAATTAAGAAAATTCCACTTAAATCAAAAGAGTAAAACTTAGGAATCATATTAACTAAGGAGGTAGAAGACTTATCCACTGAAAACTATAAAACGTTGCTGAAATAAATTAAAGATAAATAAATGAAAGACATCCTTTGTTCATGACTTGGAAGACTTAATATAGTTGAGACGTCAGTGCTACTGAAAGCAGTCTGCAGATTCATCGCAGCCCCTGTCATAGTCTCAGTGACAGCTTCTGCTGAAATAGGAAGATCCATTCTAAAATTCACATGGAATCTCAAGGGACCCTGAATAGCCAAAACTATCCTGAAAAAGAAGAGAAAGTTGGAGGACTCACTCTTCCTGATTTCAAAATTTACTGCAAAGCTGCAGTAATCAAAACAGTGTGGTCCTGGCCTAAAGATAAACATCAACCAGTGGACAGAATCCCACCCAGGCCTAAGTCCTCGCCTGTACAGTCAAATGAGTTGCAGTAAGGTTGCCAATTCTCCGTTCAATGAGAAAAAGACAATCTTTTCAACAAATAGAGTTGGGAAAACTGGATATTCACATGCAAAAGAATGAAGTTGAACCCCTTCCTAACACCATTACAAATATTAACTCAAAATGGATCAAAGACCAAAAATTTTGTAAGAGCAAAAAGCTCTTAGAAGGAAACATAGGGGAAAAACTTTATGGCATTGGATTTGGCAGTGATTTCTTGGACATGACACCAAAGGCACAGGCAGCAAAAGAAAAAATAAACAAATTGAACTTCATCAGAATTAGAAACTTGTGCATCAAAGGACACTATCAACAGAATAAAAGGGCAACCCACAGAAAGAGAGAAAATCATTGCAAATCACATATCTGATAAAGAGGTTAATATCCAGAGTATATAAAGAACTCCTGAAACTCAACAATAAAAAACAAGCCAAATTGAAAAGGGGCAAAGGATTTGAATAAACAAAAAAAGAACAAATGGCCAATGAGCACATGAAAAGATGCCCAGCAGTATCAGTCATTAGGGAAATGCAAATCACACCAAAATGAGATACCACTTCATACTCATTAGGATGGCTGCTATTTAAAAAAAAAACAATTAAGTGTTGGCATGGCTGTGGAGAAAGGGGAACCCTTGTTGCATTGCTCATGGAAATGTAAAATAGTGTAGTCACTTTGGAAAATGATATGACAGTTCCTCCAAAAAGTAAACATAGGATTATCATTTGATCCAGCAATTCCACTTCTGGCATATATACGCAAAAGAATTGAAAGCAGGAAATTGGCAGATATTTATGCAGCGTTGTTCATAGCAGCATTATTCACAATAGCCAAAAGGAGAAAGCGACCCAAGTGTCCATCAACAGATGAATGGATAACTAAAATGTAGTGTGTATATATACAGTGGAATATTATTCAGCCTTAAAGAATGAAGTTCTGATACGTGCTGTAACATGCATGAACCTTGAAGATATTTATTTTCCTTTTTCTTTTTCTTTTTTTTAAGATTGGCACGTGAGCTAACATCTGTTGCCAATCTTCTTTTTCTTTTTCCTTCTCCCCAAAGCCCCTCCAGTACATAGTTGTATATTCTAGTTGTAGGTCCTTCTGGTTCTGCTACGTGGGACACCACCTCAGCATGGCTTGATGAGCGTTACTAGGTCCACGCCCAGGATCCAAACCGGCAAAACCCTGGGCCACTGAAGTGAAGCGCACAAACGTAACCACTTAGCCACGGAGCCAGCCCCGAAACTTGAAGATATTATGCTAAGTGAAATAAGCCAGACACAAAAGGTCAAATGTTGTATGATTCCACTTACATGAGGTATCTAGAAGAACCAAATACATGGAGACAGAAAGTAGAGCAGTGGTTACCAGGAGCTTGGGGGAGAGAGAGAATGGAGAGTTATTGCTTAATGGGACGAAGTTTGGTTATGGGATGATGAAAAGTTCTGGAGATGGATGATGGTGATGGTTGCACCACAGTGTGAATGTGCTTAATAGCACTGAACTGTACACTTGAAAATAGTTAAAATAGAAATTTTTTATTATGTTCATTTTACCACAATTTAAAACTAAAAACAACAACAACACAGGAAGGATTTGGGGGAAAATGGGGAGTGATTGCTAATGGGTATTTGGTTTTTTTGAGTGGTGATGAAAATATTCTAAAATTGATTGTGTTGATGGTTGCCCAATTCTATAAATACACTAAAAACCACTGAATTTTACAGTTTAAAATGGGTGAATCATATGGTATAGAAATTAAAGCACAATAAAGCTGTTAGAAACTTTAAAAAATTAAATGGTACTAAAAAAGTTTATAGCAAAATGTACTAGTTCCCTACTTCACCCCTCCTATCCACCTCCAAGGGGGAGCTTTCAACAGTTTGAACTAATCTTTCTGTTTGCCTCTGTATTTCTAAATAGTATGCTTATGTTACTATTTCTTAGTTTACCCATTTTACACATTACCTGCTGGCTCTCTTTCTAAAGAATTACATACTCTTTAAACTCCTCTTCCTCCCTCTTTTCCTTTCCTCATAATATTGTTATGAGGAAATCCAAATTTTTAATTAAATCTTAAATCAGATATTGTTGGATTGATGATGCGCCAAATGCTACTATTGTTAGATTTTCCTCTCTCTTTGGTTTTTGGAGGTTAATGATTGCCTTGCTTTTTGTTTAGCTTTTTATGGGCCTATTGCTGATTTTTTCCATTTATGTCCATCAGTATTCTTCAAGCCTGTATATAAACTATTCCAGTGCTCAAACACAATTGTTAAACCTCTATCAGTTTTACATTTTTCCCCCTTGGAAAGCGCCCTTTGCTGTCTAGACCGTTTGCTTTCTAGGCCTGGTACACAGCTATTCTTGGGGATTCCTTCTGTGTTGTATCCCTCTTATTTCCTTTACTTGATTTTCTGCTTCATCATGCTAAGGCACATCCTCCAATAATGTTAAGACCCTATGTATCTGAAAATGTCTTTACCCTCACTCTCAGTAGTTTGGCTAGATGCAGAATTCTGGATCGAAAAATCTAGGATTTTCCTCTAAAAATCTGAGGATGTTGCTGTCATGTCTTCTAGTATGCAGCTGTGCTGTGCAGAAGTGGAGAGACATTCTGGTTCCCATTCCTTTCTATGTGATCTGTTTTTCTCCCTCTGGAACCTCTTAGATTCTTTTTTTGTTTTTAATTTCTGATATTCTGAAGTTTCATGATGGTTGTGTCTTGGTTTGGGTGTTTGGTTGTTGTCGTCATTGAAGTGGTCATTTCATTTCAGTGAATCCTTTCAATCAAGAGATTCATGTCCTTCAATAATGGGAAGTTTTCTTGAATGTTTCTTTTTGTAATACCCTGCTAGCCATTGTCTCTAGTCCCCATTCCTTGAACTTCTATTTTTGGATGCTAAACCTTTGTAGAGTAATTCTCTAATTTTCTTTTCTCTCTTAGCTTTCATTTTTGTCTGTTTAATCTATTTTCTGGAAATTTCTTTGACTTTGTCTTCAAATCTCTTGAATTTTTACTTCAGCTTTCCTGCTTTAATTTATAAGAGCTCTTTCTGAGTTGGCAGTTGTTGCTGTTATCACATCCTGTTCATGTGTTGAATGTACTGCCTTCTCATCTCTCTCTGAGGATATTAGTGCTAGTATTTTTGAAGTTTCTTCTGCTCCCAGTATAGTTGCTGTTTCCTCGAAATTCCTCAAATATCTGAGGATTTGGGGCTTCATTTTATATTTTACGAATAAAATGCCTACAAGGTAGTTGGAAGCTCTGGGTGCATGAGCTCCACTTGTCACTGGAGATTGCCATTTTAGGGTGGCTCCTGATGAGCCGGTCGTGTATTAGGATCCCCCCAAATGTCAGTCTCTGTAGAGAGACTGTTTCTCCAGGGAGGCATCTCAGATTTTCTTGCCTTTGGAGGAGAGTCTCTATGAAGTCCTGCGTTCTGGAAACAGAACGTGGGAGGGGACCAGGAGGCTCTCCCTGTGTTCGGTGTGTTCACTGTCACTCGGTCTCGTTTTTTGCCCCATTGATCCCTCACCCCCTAAGCTTTGCTGTATCTCTGTCTCTGTAAGTCCTACCTTTCTGCTTTAGTTTCTCCCAAAAATAAATTTCTTTTACTCATTTTGGGAGGGAACTGGTATTCAAACTGCTATGTTTTCCAAGAAGCTGATTTATGTCTTAAATTGTTTGATGCTGCTTACGCATTATTTCTGATTGTCTATAAAGTGCATTAAAGTGACACAGTGTTTATCCTTTAATATCGCAAAAAAAGGGAACTTTTGACATTTGAAATTAAAAAAATATCATTTTATATGACATATTTTGTTTTTTATCTATTGAGTGCTTATTTAATTTTTTAAAAACCCCCAGTATAAAAGATATTAATTTAGGGGCCGGCCCCATGGCCGAGTGGTTAAGTTCGTGCGCTCCGCTTTGGCGGCCCAGGGTTTCGCTGGTTCGGATCCTAGGTGTGTGCCTAGCACTCCTCATCAAGCCACACTGAGGCGGTGTCCCACATGCTACAGCTAGAAGGACCCACAACTAAAATATACAACTGTGTACTGGGGGCTTTGGGGAGAAAAAGGAAAAATAAAATCTTTAAAAAAAGATATTAATTTAAATAAAAAGTGAAATTGTTACTTTAAAATAATCCTGGTGATTTAAATTTAGTCTTTTTAGTTTTATCCATGTGACAAAAATAATACTTTTTGACATGTAACTTTATCAGTTCAGAAAATATTGTTATGGTTTTATTTGTTAAGTTTTTGAAACTAAAGGCTTTTTTCTTAGTCAAAATGTTCATTGGTTATAAAAGGGGAATAATTTTTTTAAGATTTTATTTTTCCTTTTTCTCCCCAAAGCCCCTCAGTACATAGTTGTATATTTTAAGTTGTGGGTCCTTCTAGTTGTGGCATGCGGGATGCCGCCTCAGTGTGGCTTGATGAGCGGTGCCACGTCCACACCCAGGATCCAAACCCTCGAAACCCTGGGCCGCTGAAGTGGAGCATGCGAACTTAACCACTCGGCCATGGAGCTGGCAAGGGGGAATAATTTGATTTCACTTTGTAAGTTATTTTTAAATCAAATTTTTTGTGACTATTTTTTTCTCTTCCAGAAAAAAATTTTAGAAATTTCATAGTTCATTTTAAAATTTGTTAAATAAACTTTTGGTAAACCATGCCTTAAATAAACATAGAAAAAACAGAGGTTTAAAGATCAGTGAGGGGCTAGCCCGGTGGTATAGTGTTTGAGTTCATGCACTCCACTTCAGCAGGCCGGGGTTCACGGGTTCGGATCCTGGGCACAGACCTACACACCACTTATCAAGCCGCATTGTGGCAGTTGTCCAACGTATAAAGCAGAGGAAGATGGGCACAGATGTTAGCTCAGGGCCAATCTTGCTCAGCAAAAAAAGGATTGGCGGCACATGTTATTAACTCAGGGCTAATCTTCCTCAAAAAAAACCTCAGTGAGTTATGACAAAGTGAACCAGCACATCACCAACGATCCAAGTTAAGAAATAGAGTGAGACCAGTGCCACAGCCCCTCCTCCTCTCTGGGACCACTAACCTAATCTGTAACAGCGGTGGTTAATTCTGCCTGATTTCGAAGTTGATATAAGTAGAATCAGTGTATCTTCTCTTGTGCTAGCTTTGTTTTTTACTCAGCCTTGTTTGTGAGATTCATTCACGTTGTTGCGTGTGGCAGTGCTTTGTTCTATTATTGCAGTATAGAATTCTGTTGTATGAATAGACTCAAATTGATTGTTTCCATTCTACTTTTGATGGGCATATGGGTTGTTTCTGGTTTGGGGCTTTTAAGAATAATGCTGGTATGGACATTCTGCATGTGTTTTTTGGCCGTGTATGTCCATGTTTCTATTGAGCTTTTTTATGAAGGATTGTTGATTCATAGGATATTACAACTTGAGTATATGGGGCCAAACAATTCCAAAGAGATTGTGTCCAT